>NC_081856.1:14962161-17362161 GCF_963259705.1 Myotis daubentonii | reverse complement strand
ACAGGGAGACTCCACTGACCAAGCTCCCTCATCACCTTCCTGCCACCGATGTGCCTATCAACTGAAAATATTTTTGTGCGTGTTTCAGTTCCACATTCTTTCTTCCCATACCTGGGAATGTGTCACTGTGTGTGTGAACGCACAGGTTCAGGCGAAATCTCCAATCTCCGCAGAACCACCGTGTCCGCTAATGTGCGAGAATCGTTCCGAAAGGGGAGCTTTCGGCTGAACACGGTGTGTTAAGTGGGAAACTATCCCTGTGTAAGCCTCCAAAGGTTTTCAAACACCTGTGTGATCTAAAGTTGGAAAAAATGTCTTGCCTTAACAAGAAGTTGCGCGTTCTTACTTTATTTCTTCCACAAATACGTAAAAGGAAATTCCTTCCAAGGCGAGAGAATTTTTAATTCACTATAAAAATTTCTGATTTGGGCTGAACGAGTTGCCCACCTTGTTCTCTCCGTCTTTTCTGCTCATCCTGTTCCCTGAAGTCCAAGTGCACAACTCTAGGGGGCAGCATGCACACCAAGTACCATGTAAATGGAGGGATGCAAGGCGGCTCTGTCCTGAGAACAGAACCAGGTGTCTCATCTATGCCTTCCAGTGCCCGGTGTGCATTGGTTAGCAAATAAATAAATGAGTTAACCCCTCCAACTAGCTGACATTAAAACGGTTTTTTTAAATAATCTATAATAATAAAAGCAGAAATATGCTAATTAGACTGGACGTCCTTCTGGACGACCTTCCAGACAAAGCTGGGGCTGTGAGAGAATTCTGAGTCTTTGGTGCTGGAGGGAAGCCGGTGCCTGCAGCCAGGGGAAGGAAGGCCTACTCTTGCACGAAATTCGTGCATCAGGCCCCTAGTATAAAAATAGTTAAATAATTGGTTTTATGACTTAAAAAAGGACACCTAAAAATAGCATAATTCCATAAATTTTTAGATTTAAAAAAAGACTTAATTTTTATTTTTTTTTAATAGAAAGACCCCAAATGGCTTTGCCCAGGTCACATAGGTAGATTGGGTCAAAGCTGGAGCCAAAACTTGATTCTCTTGGGCCCAGGTGATGTTCCCACCAGGCTTGCTCAGTACCCATCAAAGTCATAATTAATATTAGAAGCGGCTCCTATGTGTGCATCGGCACAATTCTAATTGGCGTTGGCAACATTGTTAGAAAACTCTTCAAATTAGTTTGGTAATGTAGCTATAATCAAGATCATTTGTTATTATTCTGCATGTGTTCAATTTTACCTAAGAAAAGACATTTGAACTCTTGTGGGGAATATCTCCACAAAGTCAATTAAGTAAGTTCAATTTTAGTGAAAGCTGAGACCATGTGGCTTGGGAGATTAAGTATAGAGTTTCCAATTTAATGCCTTGAGTGTGTGACTTCAATCTGTGTAACTGGCTTATTCTGGGAACTGAGACCTATTTTATTTCTCAGGGAATGATGGTTCCGCTACCAATACCCTTTAAGGCTTAGACCACTGGGGGATTTTGTTGTTGGTTGACACTAAACAAATGGAAAAAACACGTGTCCCACTGTAACACACTAGAAACATCTTTATTTTCACTGGTGACAACAAAGGCCACCAGTGGTCAGAATGAACTGCTGAGTTCCTTGCCTTTCCCAAAGTGTGGATTTAATCTACAGCACATGCGTTTCTTGAAACTGTTTCTTTGCTCGTAAGAATTATTCTCCTAAAATACCCACCCATCAAAAAGAAAGGGGACAGTATTGATTTTCAGAATTCTTATTCCTGTTCCATCGATAAGCAATACTGGAAAGAGAATCAAAGGCCAAAGGGAATTGGCATTGATGTGGAAGGCTGAACTTACCGATGCGGGGGCTACAGGACCGGTGCTCTAACGGGCTGAGCAATAAAGTCCAACGACTAGTGACTAGAGAAAAACAAGATGCAGGCAAACTCACCCGGGAAAGTTAACACTGTCAGGTACTGGAATAGTCTGTTGAGGCTCTAGGTATGTTTTCTGGAGAGTCTGAGGTCTGGAGCACACCGTTCTGGGCAAAACTCGTAGCTGAAGCGTCAACAGAAAGTCTCTCCAACCCAGGCACATGGGGCTGTAACTCACACGAATGTCGTGGGGTTTTTTTAGAAAAGCAACGGAAACTCAAAAAGGACAAGTTGGTTCTTTGTCCTCTCAATTTTAAAGCCAATAGCCAGCGTTGCCTACCTTCTCGCTGACGCATCCAGGGTGCCGTGCAGGGCCAGACGCTATTCTGTGTTTGCAACGAGAGTAGATGCTCAGCATCTGGTGGGAGGGATCTGAATGGGAAGCAGGTGCTTGCTCATGTTTTAAATCAGGATGAAGGCGGAGGATTTCAGGACTTACTTTTCCATAGAAAGAAATGTTTGTACCCGTTCTCCTTTTGATGACTGGGATTTTGAGGTGCTTCTTGGGGGCTGTGGCCATTTGTGACATTGTGGAAGGAGCATCTGCCCCAGCACGTTCTTATGTCCACTTCACTTTCCGGTTTGTAAAATGGGACTAAGATGCCCTGCCTGCCCCTCAGGGTTGCCACAACCATCAAATGAGCTAGACAATGAGCTCTTTCCCAGGCACCTGTAAGTGTGGCTCTGATGTGATCCCAGGATTTGTTCTTCCAGTCACTGAAATCCCTTTAACCCTCACAAGAACTCTTTGAAGTTGTTATACCCATTATATAGGTGAGGAAACAGAGGCTTAGAGGGAAAAAACGTTGCCCACGATCACACACTAATAAGTAACTGAGCAGGGATGAGAATTCGGGTCTGATTTCAAAGCATTCTGGAACAATTGAATAAGTGGTTTTCCACTTTTCCTTAAACCAATTCCCTGCTTCTTTCCCTGGCTTTTGTTCCAGCTGACCGCTCCAGTGGGTTTGAATAATTGTAAGTCAATTCTTAGCTAGGGAAGCAGTCCTTAATTATCGGGAGGTGGTGGTGGGGGGTGGGGGGTGGAGGACAGAAGGCTGCATCTTCCAGGAATTTGGGAGACCCCAGCAGGAGGCAACCACAGGCCTTTGGCAAAAGATCACTTTTCAACAACATTGTCAATTTCAGTGACCCCTGACCTTCCACCTGCAGGTCCCTGAACAGCTGCTGTGTTGTGGGAAGCAGTGGCAGCCTGTCTTCTTTTAAAAGGCAAATGCATACCCCCCCCACCCCCTGCTGAGATCCCACCTGGGATTTCAGCCCCAGAGCTGGGGGTCATCTCCCACATCCAGAAATGAAACAAAAAAAAAGGCAGGGAGTACAGCTTTGACAACTGACCTGAACTCTCCCTTTTAATATAAGCCAGGTTTAACATATGTCATTCTGTAAATCCGGGAGTCCAATTTGAGGCTTGTAATTTGCTGCTCCTCCAAGTGAGGTGGAGCCTTGCCAAGCACATCAAGGTAACCGGGGGAAGATATAATTTGCCCGCTGTGAGCCCGCGTTGCAGTTCCCTATTGTAATTTTTATTTGTGTTGAGGTTTTGCGGTTTTTAAAGAGTCAAGTAGATTTATTTTAAAATTAAGGCGGACCAACATCAAAGGCAGGCAGAGGAGGATGTTTCGGTATTATGGGGAAACCCCGTGTAATCTCCTAGAGCTGTGTTCTTTCTCAGGGTACGTATCAGTAAAGGGTTAGGGGCCTTTCACAGCCAGCTTGCTGACCTCAACCTACCCCCACAGGCGAAAATCCCTTTCCGATGGGATTTAGAAGCCCCCTCTCTCCTCCTCAGCCACTTAATCTAATCCTGTTTGTAACTCGGCATGCTGCGTGAAGAATAAGAAACTCCAAGCTGGTGTCCTTTCCTACCGTGCAGGCTCCTGAGATACCGGTCCGATTGGGCCAGTGGTTCCCTTTCAGATACTAGGTATCCTTTCAGGCCAAAAAACGGACCATTTGGATCATGAGTCTTTTACTTGGTAAAGGAGAAGAAAGTTTATGTTGAAAGTTTCTCTTAAAAAGAACAGCAGGTGACACCTGAAGTGCTTGTGGGTTTTTTTGTTTGTTTATTTATTTTTTTGCTTGTTTGTTTTTTTTTTCATACTACGGGATTTTTTTTGCACCCACTTAGTTACATAAAATATATTTGTTTATTGGCTCATGTAGGAAACACATGTGCTTTCTGTTCTAGGCACTTTAAGTGATAGAGATAGGTAGGTAAATAGGTAGATGGGGTGTAGATTTGTAGATACAGGCACACAGACAGATCAAGTTGTTCCTCAAAAAAGCTTTTTAAGAGAGGTGCTATTATCCCCATTTACAGGTGAGCAGATTGAGCCACACCAGCTTCTCTCACTCTAGAAATGTAAAAGGGAGATGAGCCCTAGCTGGTTTGGCTCAATGGGTAGAGCATTGGTCTGCATACTGAAGGGTCCCAGGTTGGATTCCTTTCAAGGGCACATGCCCGGGTTGCAGGCTTGATCCCCAGTAGGGGGCGTGCAGGAGGCAGCCGATCAATGATTCTCTCATCATTGGTGTTTCTATCTCTCTCTCCCTTCCTCTCTGAAATCAATTATATATATATATATTTAAAACAGAGGGAGATGAGCATAAGCTGTACAATGTCTTCTGTGCTCCGTGTTGTACTGGCTTTGAAGTTGTTGCACTTCTGATGTTAACCAGTATCCTTGCAGATCGTCAGGCTCATATTTTGTTCCGAGAAGACCAGTGGTGCCAAAACAGATGTTCTGCAAAACCCCTGGCAGAAGAAAATGTACACTAACAGGTGGCATTTGTAGGGCTCAGTGTGCATGGAAATGCCCAGGGCACAACCATGGACTCACAGTGACTGATGGTTTCCTGGTCTTGTATAGTATGAATAATGCCACGGCAACACCTTCAGTCATTATGACCCACAATCTTGCACTGACAGGATACTCCCAGAACAGACAGAGGTGGGAACCAAATTTTTCAGTCAACATAGGCTGTTGCTTGTTCTGTGAGACTTACTATTTGTTAAGTTGTGGGTCGTATGAAAAGCAACCTTGGAGGTAGGAAGTGGCCCTCACTTCACTTTTCTTTCATTTTGTTAGAGGAAGTGGGCTTTGGAATTGAATCCTGGTTCTTCAGCTGCTAACTTGGTTAATCTGAAGAAATCATTTCACTTTGCTAAGCCTTAGTTTTCTCAGCTGTAAAATGGGAATGATAAACCTAATTAAGGAGCTAATGTACATAAAACAGCACAATACTGGATGCATTCCAAGTTTTAATATTAAACTGCTTCTCCATGCTTAATAAAACCTAAGGAGAAGGTTCAAGTACATTAGAGTGTGGTGGAGAGGGCAAATATACACAAATAATAGTGTGAGGATTGCTGTAGCATAGATATGTTCTTTGGGAAAGTGCGGTGAGCGTCTCCTGGTTGAAGGAGTTGGGTAAACTTCAAAGAGAAGGTGACTTATTTTGTGGGTTTTCAGTGGAAAGTACTAGTATGGGATACCACTGGGAATCTCTGCAATAGATTAAATATAGGCTGGAACTGACCTGCCCTGTAGTTAACAAAAATTATGCCTTGCATCGCTATTGATTTGTCTATAAAATGAACAGTTTTATTGGTATTTATTGGTAAGCATGTATATTGCAGAATAGGCTTGGTTATAATTCTAGTAAATCCAATTATGTTAAGGGTAGCTATATACACAAGGTTAGGAATGAGAAAAACTCGTAGAGGCTAGACATACAAGGGTGGGTAAAAGTAGGTTAACAATTGTGTGTATGTGAAACACAGCTTATTCTTGTATTATTATTTATTAATTATTATATTATTTCCAGACAAACAGCTGTAAGCCCACTTTTGCCCACCCCATATAATTAATAATCTATAAAACACCCTAGTAAATTCAAGAGGAAAAAATGTGTTGAAATTATGATTCATCATTCCACATATTTGTAACCATATTTAATAGCCTAATTAGCAATAAAATTTTACGAGTTAACATCACCATGGGAACATTACATTCCCTTCTACATTACCGAGTTTTATCTGTAGATTTGTAATGTTACCATAATCACCTAGATGTGTTTCTACAGTGAACCCAAATGAACTTGCACTAATTAGATTTTTAGGTGCCAGTCTTGCTTTTATAAAGTTGAATCCATATACTTTCAGAGGATGTGTGCTATTTGGGGGTGGTGAATCCTTCAGATCTTCCTAAATTCACAAAGACACGTGGGAGAGAAAAATAATGTAGCAGAGTCTCAATTATCTTTCCTAAATGATAATTTCACAATCTTTAACTTGAGATATTTCTCGAAGAGGGTAAAAAATATATAGTAAGACTCCTTTCTGGATATTTTCAGAACTCCTAGTTATAACTATGCACCAAATATGGATAAACACTGGATTATGCAGTACACGGGACCCATGCTGCCCATCCACATGGAATTTACAAACGTTCTACATCGCAAAAGGCTTCAGACTTTGATGTCAGTGGATGACTCTGTGGAAAGGGTAAGCATATGAACTTGCCTGACTTACAGGTTTTTGTCCAACTTCCCATTCTTGTCCGACCTGTTTTGTTATTTTTGTTTGTGTGGTGTGTGTGTTTTCAGGAAAAGTGAAAGAGAAGACTTGTCAGCCCTCCCTTATCTTATGCTCTCTTCTATTACCTCTCTAGGCTTGGTTCTTATGGAGCCAATAGCAAAGAGGACATAAAAAGCAAATCATTATAAATTCAGGGCTACACCCACAAATACCTTCAGGAATTAAGCAAATAATGTAAATAACTAAAGCAGGTCCAGCAGAAGACAATAGGGAGTGGTGAGGATTGTGATCAACTTGAAATTAAGCTCCATCTAAAAAGCAAGGAGCAACTACTCAGCTCCAACTAATTTTGGCATGTAGAGTGTGAGTCCAGAAATACAAACATTTTATTTGAAATTTCATTGATTTTAAAACAACATAAGCCAAGCAAGACCTGCCTACAGGCTAAATCTAGCTGGATCAGGCTCAGAAACAGCCTGTTTTTAACCCTTGATGAATAGTTGTAAGAGTGATGATATTAACATTTGCTTTAACAAGGAATTTTTCACAGTAAAACCTGTAAGTTTGGTGGTGGAGGTTGCTTTGTGTGTTTTTTTCCTTGCAAATAGGTGAACAAACACGTTTACGGAGCATGAGCCATATTAAAAAATGTTACTTTTCAACTGTATTATTGGACTTTTCTCCTCCAAGATTATAAGCAGCAAGAACATGTAGTTAACATTTGCCTTTGTCGGTCCTACTAAAGCAGTGGTTCTCAACCTTCTGGCCCTTTAAATACAGCTCCTCATGTTGTGACCCAACCATAAAATTATTTCCGTTGCTACTTCGTAACTGTAATGTTGCTACTGCTGTGAATCGTCATGTAAATACCTGATATGCAGGATGGTCTTAGGCGACCCCTGTGAAAGGGTCGTTCGACCGCCAAAGGGGTCACGACCCACAGGTTGAGAACCGCTGTACTAAAGCACCACTTAGCCTTTTAAAAATAATGGGGAAAAAGACTGGGGGGAATCATTGCCATGCTGTCGCTGCCTTAGGCCATCACAACTGCTTCTGACTTGTCGCTGGGCTGTGTTGCAGCTGTATAACATGCTGGTGGAAACCGGGGAGCTGGAGAACACGTACATCATCTACACGGCCGACCACGGGTACCACATCGGGCAGTTCGGACTGGTCAAGGGGAAGTCCATGCCATATGACTTTGATATCCGAGTGCCTTTCTTTATTCGTGGGCCAAGTGTAGAACCCGGATCAATGTACGTATTCCTCTGCGTGCGACGTTCAGCTGTCGTAGCTCATGTGCATCTGAGATAATTCGATTACTAATCTCAGTGTCTGGTTTCCTTTCATCCAAACAAAAAAGATTGCATGTAGGTTGGTAATTTAGAGAACGAAATCCTACACCTCCCTTGCCTTGCCACACGTTAATTTAACGAAAGTATACAATTTAAAGAGGAAAAATAACTGGGCCGATGATTAATTCTCTGAAATTGACCAGAATCCATGTCACGTGGGCCTGTGTACACAGATATATGATATGAACATTAGAAACATCATCCTTACTTTGTTTGAGTCAGAGATACACTATTTTAACGCATGCCATCCATTTTCTTAGTTTTTTGTTTGTTTTCTTAAATTAATACTAAAGAACTTTTTAAAATTAAATATTTTAAAGCATGATTAAAAAAAAAAAAAGAAGAAGCCTAAAGGACTGGCGTTCCATTCCTGTCACCTTAGACAAGCCACTGCATCTCTCTTTTCTCGCCATAATAGGGGTTCATGTGCCCTGCCAACCACAACAGAATGTTTTCTATAAAATGAGAACGTGTGCATGAAACAATTATGGGAAGTGGAAGAAAAGAATGCAAGTAGAATTCAAAAGCTGCAAGGGTCCTTACAGAGCATCGAGCCTAGACCCCCGATTTAACGAAGAAACTCACACACAGCAACAGGGCCTCCCTCTCAGAGTCCCGGGTCCCGGAAGTAGTGGCACCGGAGCCCAGACCCAGATATCTGACTCTCCCGGGAGAAGGCGATGGCAGAAAGAGGGGTTTCTAGGGAAAACATTGTTATTCTCTTCAGACCATTAGACATTGTGGAATCTAGAATTAGAAGGCTTTATGTTTGACAGTCTAGGTGATGTGGATTGGATTCATCTGTAAAAACCCGTCTTTCCTTTGAATTCGATTTTATTTATTTATTTTTTATTACTTTATTGGGGTGACATTGGTTCATTAAGATTATACACCTTTCAAGTGTAGATTCCAATAATACATGATCTGTATATTGCATTCTCTGCAATATAGAAATCGATTTTAAAGCCCTGGTTTAACAGAGAAGTGACAGGCTGTCGGGTTTTAAATATATATATTTATATTTTTAATTGATTTCAGAGAGGAAGGGAGAGGGAGAGAGAGATCAAAACATCAGTGATGAGACAGAATCATTGATTGGCTGCTTCCTGCTGGGGATCGAGCCCACAACCCAGACACCTGCCCTGACCGGGAATGGAACTGTGACCTTCTGGTTCATAGGTCTACCCTCCACCTCTGAGCCACGCCGCCTGGACCAGGCTATCGGGGTTTTAATAGAAAGTAGACACCCTTACAAAAACCATTATCAGGCCTCGATTTGTGTGCCAGTGTGGCCAGAGCTCAGGGATCTGGTCATCTCTCCAGTGACCACTGAGACAGTCAATTAATCTTTCTCCATGCCGTCGCTGCTGACCACTCAGCTGTGGCCAAATGCAGCTCCCCTCCCTCGGAGGCCAGGTGAAGGGGAGAGGCACTGCAGGCCAATGAGTCACGGTGTGGAGAAAGCAGCCCCACGTGCCACCCTCCACTGCCGTTGGCTCTGCGGCATAACCACCTGTGCCGTTGCAGAGTCCCGCAGATCGTCCTAAACATTGACCTGGCCCCTACGATCCTGGACATCGCTGGACTCGACCCACCTCCTGATGTGGATGGCAAGTCTGTCCTCAAACTTCTGGACCTGGAAAAGCCAGGAAACAGGTGTGTCAATTTTCTTTCCCACAGCCAGGCACAAGCACACTGGCTCCCAGAGCCAGCCAGCAGCTGAAGGAGGTAGAAGCCAAATAGCTTTCTCTCCCCACGTGGATCACGCCCCGCTGAGAATTTCCCGGTTGTTTGTGTGTAGCATGTGATGGAGACGCAGTCATGGTCTGCGGGAAGTGAGAGGTGTTCCTTTAAACAAACTGTTAGCACAGACCCGTTTGGAAAGACGTCCAGCTGCCAACTGTAAATATTATTATTTTGCTTGCAGGTTTCGAACAAACAAGAAGGCCAAAATTTGGCGTGATACATTCCTCGTGGAAAGAGGGTAATTATTGGTTGCTCGGGTGCTTCTGGGAACCAGTCCTAGTGGGAAGCGCTCCCTGCTGGGTACTCTCCCCCCACCCCCTTATTTTGGGTTTAAGCGTACAGATTTCATAAGTCTAGTATTAAAATTGAATGGTCTGGTAGTCATTCTTCGCTGGCCAGCAGAATAATGATTGTCACATCAGAATTGTAAAGAATAAATTCTCATTAGCCGTTACATGGCTGTGGATTTTACTGTTGTTTTCTTAGCCTTAGTTCCTAATCAGACCAGTCAATGGACTTTCTTAACCTTCCTTCCCAAGTTCTATCTGGCACCTTTCTGCTTCTTTTCCTGATGTGCCATTCTTAGTTTTAAATACATAAACATTGGAGATTGTGATTATTTCCATAGTTGCTTCTGGATTTCCCCTTTAGATTTATAATGCTCAGTGTCTTTGTTTTTCTCCATACACACATGGAGAGAAAGCATTTCTATAATTGTTTTTTCAACAAAAAGAATTTTGAGTCTCTGAAGCTAAAATATAGGTCCAAAGCTTTGAGGAGAAATCAATACCTGACCTCTCATCTTCATAGTACCCAGCTCATCACGAGGGACCCATCAAATGTTGAACACCTGCCACACCGTCAGAGCCTTAACATCTATTTCTTGCTATTTGAGGAATGTGGAGTCATGTGACAGGGAAGAAAAAGAGAACAGGCAGATGGTAGGTAGGTAAGGTAACTCAAACCACTTCTTACTTAGAAGCTTTTCCATTTCTGTCAAAGGAAATTTCTACGTAAGAAAGAAGAATCCAACAAGAATATCCAACAGTCAAATCACTTGCCCAAATACGAGAGGGTCAAAGAACTGTGCCAGCAGGCCAGGTACCAGACAGCTTGTGAACAGCCGGGACAGGTGAGTACACAGCTTTCTTCACCACCATGCATATGCTTCTCTATTTCTGATTTAAAGTATTTTTAACATAGAATGTGCATTTAGATATAAATCAATTTTTCCTAACAGTCATGGATTGCTCACAGTTACACCTCTCCCCTGACTGAGAATTGTCTACCTCATCCAATCTGGGCCTCCTCATCTCTGCTTGGGCTTCCTTCAGTTACAGGAGATGGTGCTCTCAGAGAGAGTTCTAGATACCCACCTACTTAGCCAAAACCCGTTCAGGTTACCAGATACACGAGAATGGTAGCCCCGTTAGAAAGATCAGAGACTCACTCCATCTGAGGATAAGGCACCCTCCCTGGAACTCTTCTTAACTGGTCATCAAGAGAGGGTTGAAAAGCCACTTAGTCAAGTTCATGGGCAGATGCTGAGCCCCAAGGGACATGATGGAGTCTTCCTACCCTGGACTAAAGTCAGACATCATCTAACTCAGAGAGGAGGTGAAACTCTATGACCAAGGTTGGGGAGTAACAAGGGAAACCATATTCTGTTTGTTTATTGTTTCTACCTCTGCTCACAAAATTTCCAACCTCAAATATTTCATTAGAATGAATCTTCATTAATAAAAATATTAGTATAGATTTCAGGGCTACCTATAACACCATCTGTTATCAATAAGAACTAAAGAAATGCAGGGTGATGAATTAACACAGACCTGTTTTTAAGGAAAGTGAAAACATATAAACACAAACTATTTTAAGCACTTGTGATTGAAATCTCTACTAGCTCAGAGAAATGCTATGTCGCAATGAGAGGAACTGAATTTCTGCCTACTTAGACCATAGTCATTGCATCTTAGACCAAAATCAGAGGAAAGAGAAAAATAACATTTATTGAGCATTTTCTTATGTGAGGCACCGTCCACGGGGTTTTCTCTGCATTAGCTCACTTTAATCCTCACATCTGCAGAGTGAGGTAGGCATTGTCATCGCCATTTTACCAATGGGCAGCTGGGGAGTGGCAGAGGTGGAATCCAAATGAGCTGTCTGATTCAAAAACTCAGGCCACTTGCTGCCTTCCAGGGTAAGTTACATCCAGTAGGCGAAGAGAAGTTCAAATCTTCCAAGCCTCTTATTAAAAAACTTACCTGACCTCTAGCTATCCCCACAATTAGCCAACACCAGTTCAAGGTAGCAGGCGCATGAAATGAAGATCCTAGTTATTATTAAAATGGCCTGGTTTGTTGCACTCTTTTTAGATGGCATCCAACTTCTTGAAGAGACATTCACAATAAACAAGTTGCTCCTCCCACTCTCTGCATTTCCTCATGCCTTTTGTACACAGGGATCCCTTTGAGACAGAGCAGGGCGAGGTGGAGCGCTGTTGAAGGGAGGGGTAACACCAGGCCTTCCCGGTATTCTAGTAAGTCTTAATTTTCAAGTGTTTAGTGGAGAAGCTTAGGCCTATTCGTTATATTTTAATTTGAACTCTTCTAATCCTTCTTATGGAAGCTCTAAGCATTATTGTGACTAAAACCTCAGAATTGTTTTGTAGCTCTTGCATGATTTCCATGCGCCAGCCTCCATGGCCTAATTTACTTCTGTTCCGTAGCTGGAAGTGTTTGGTGTGAAATATCTCTCATGCAAATGGGTGATCTTGTGACTATTTTAGGCCTGTAAGCGACTGGCGTGATTACCATTTTGCACTGCCTACCTTTCAGTACATAATTTTGTAAGCCTCTCTATAGAGATTGTGCTGAAATTTGAATACATGTTCTAAAGGGCAAATGGAGCATAAAATTTATTATGTTACTTTGGCCCAGATTCTTCACACATGTGCTCAACTTCACTTTGCTCGTTCATATTTTTCTTAACTTGTTTTGCCCCTATGAAATGCTTCACTATCTGGCTCCCTGGAATTTTCCTCTGCTGCTGGATTCCTGTGTTAAGCAGCTGAAGTTTGATTCTATCACATGAATATAGGAGGACTTCAGCAGTGATCTCTTTTAAAGAGCCCGAAGCCAGGGACTAAGGAATTCGACTTTGCCCCTGAAGGTGATTTCTTTAAGAGTCTGAGAACTTCAAAAAAGTTGAGCCTCCTCAAGGCGACTATTGAACCTGTCGGGCAAACCTGACATAGCTTAGTTGTGTTCTACGGAATCATGGTATTTTGCCCTTTTTGCTCTACCTGGCTACTTTGAAGATTATCTTTTTAGTTACAATATCACTGACTTTTAAAAAAGGAAGAATAAGGTTCAAAATAATGAGATTATGTTGTTCAGGATCAAGGCGACAGTTGGCTAGAACTAACTAGCTTGGAATCTGTCCTCTTGACATTGACCCTCCATGGGGTACAGAGGAAAAACCAGCACGATCAGCCCGTTCCCTTCCCCACCCGTCAAGGTCTCCTAAGGGTTCTGTGGGAGGACCAATGTGGATGCATGAAGTCAAGTACGTTTTTAAGGGATGAGTTGAAGTCACAGGTTTGGGTGAGAACATTGGCATCCACTACTTTCTAGTGGTGCGTTCTTGGGCCAGACGCTTAATTTCTCCCGAGTCTCAGGATTTCTATCTCTAAAATGAAGAAAATCAAATCTCAATCTTCCGAGGATAAAGTGATATCATATATGCACAGGCTGGGTGAACTGTAAGGCAGGGTGCGAATGTCGGGTGGTGGTGCCATGCCAGGCTGTCTTACCTGTTGTCTTCATTCCTAGAAAGCCAGCGGGGAATGGAAATGGGCTGGAATCCCAGACATTTGGCATCCCTTCTGGCATCTCTTCTCCACTATGGGAACAGAACAATCAGCAGGGATTAGATAGGATAGCGTGGTCATGTGTGTGTGTGTGTGTGTGTGTGTGTGTGTGTGTGTGTTACTTCTGTGTTCCTGAATTAATATGAGGCTGAGTGTGAACTCCCAGCACCCTCTAAGCTGGAATTACACCCCTAGCACATCTATGTACAAAGATACTATACGCATCGAGCCCCCCCCCTCTCTCTCTCTCTCTCTCTCTCTCTCTCTCTCTCTCTCTCTCTCTCTTGTGCAAATATCATCTGTCTGAAAAGACTTTGGTTCAGCAGAGAACATGGACCTGTGATACTCAATTCTGGCTGCACATTAAAATCACCTGGGGAGCTTTTGAAAATATTGATGCACAGCCTCACCCCAGACCAATCAGATTACAACGTTCAGAGGGGAGGACAAAGCAACAGTATTTTTCAATCAGGTTAAGAACCATAGGCCCTGAATAAGAGAATGCCAGAGGTGGCAGGGGAGTAGAAATCTTCTAGTTGGAGGATATCATTTTCTTAAGAAGGAAATTTAGAGCCAGAGGACTTAAGCTACAAACCCAAAGTCAGAACCTGTACCTGTTCATTGCATGTTTGATCATTTCTTCCCCACAACATGCAAAAACGTAAGAGAGTAGATGTTCCCTTGGAAATTCTAAATGGCATTTGCCTGGCTGCAGGCATGGGTGTAAGACCCACGCCCAGTACCCGAGACAGTGGTCTCAACCATGACCACACGTTGGAAACGCTGCTATTCAAGTCCTGCTCCAGACAAAGTAAATCAGAACCTCTGGGGGTGGGACCAGGCATCCGGGGTGGTTGTTTCTGGTTTTGTTTTTGTTTTTCACGCTCCTGCATGATTCCTATGAGCAGCTAAGGTTGAGATCATTCATGTGGGGTCAGCATAGTTTTCCTTTTTTTTTCTAGGTATAGATATTGACGCTTAAATAGGAGTTACATAAAAAGCAGTTCCCTATGCGTCCAATTCTGGAGGACATCTTACACATGTTCTTTCACTAAAGAGGAAAAATTGTTTTGTTTTTATACAGCAAATGCCATGTCCCCTTGTGGGGTTGTCGAGTGCCAGCATCTTTGCAGTGTAGTTCGCTTTTATACCTTTGTATCCATACAGAATCAAAGATTGGTAAGATTCTAAGAGGATCCCAGCAT
The DNA here is from genome assembly GCF_963259705.1 of Myotis daubentonii. NCBI lineage: Eukaryota > Metazoa > Chordata > Mammalia > Chiroptera > Vespertilionidae > Myotis > Myotis daubentonii. Next base: position 17,347,509 of record NC_081856.1, on the reverse strand, counting down.
CTAGCAAAGGAAATAAGAAGGCAGCTTGTTGAGTGTAAACTGGTTTAGTTCCAGGATTTCTGGTCTCATCCAAAATTCATCCCTCAGACCTTCTGTGATCAGCTGCTGAGCAAAGATAAAGAGACATTTACCAGCAAGATCTGGCTAGATTGTTCGTTTGTCAGAAATTGACGGCCTGTTGCCAGGAACTCCCTGAGTGCCGGTTAAAATCACAGCGAGGCTTCCAGACATTTCCTGGGTTCTCCTGATTCCAGAGGGTCCGGTTGGAAGGACTGAGCACCAGTGCTATTCTCTGGCTGAACTCTTGTCTGCACCCAGAGTTCAGACAAGTCCCATGTGGACAGCTCAGCCTCCAACCCCTGCCTCCTCCCCTCCTCACCCTGCACTGAACAGCTGTGCATCTGCTTAGAATCTATGTTTTGGCTTCTGTGCTTTTTTCAGAATACAAACTGCAGGGTTAAACATCAAACCATATTTAGTGATGTCCCCAACAAGTCAGAGACAGATGTAAGGACAGACACTAAACTCTATCCTGCAGCCCCACCCTATTTGATTTCTGCTGCAGTATCTTATCTCCCAGGACTCCCTAGCATAGCCCAATTGATCAGGTTCCCCCCCCCCCCCCGCCTCCCTGTGGCTTAACTGTAACTTTCTCATCTGCGTGTAAGTGGTCACCTCTACCTTCCAAATGCCAGCCCCTTGACTGAGGCCTACCTGACGCCTAACACTCTGTCCCTAACCTTTCTCCTTTATGATTGGTGTCCTGGTCAAGGTGCCTTAGAATTGCATCTTAGGTTCACCACTTTCTTGGTATGTGACACAAGCAAGCTACTTAATCTAACTTTGCCTCAGTTTCTTTATCTGTAAAATAGGCGTAATAATAGCACCTGTCTCAGAGCACTGCTACAAAGGTTAGACCTGTTAAATATACTAAGTACCTGGCAACACAACAAGCACTCAGCCAATGCTGCCTATCAATTATGGGCCAAGATCAATTCACCGATTTTACTTTTCCCTGAATTGCAAGGACCATACTTCTTCCAACAGTCCAACACTGACTTTTACAAATGTTTATCCAGATTAAAACATAGAGGAGGAAACGCTCTCTATCTCCTGCTTCTCCTTCCTTTCCGCTTTTCCTCCCCCTGTCCCTGTCACCCCGTCTCAGAGGAAACAGAGCCTTGTCACGAGTAACTCTATTGCATGTTGTGGGGGAAAATTTGATAGTGGCCTGTGCTAAGTATCAGTTTGAACACAAGGATTATATTGTCTTCTTATGTTCCCCAGTGATGAGATAAAAGTTCTAAAATGCATGTCCACCTGCAGGTGGCTGCTTTCCATGCTGTCTGTACTGGCCTGAGGGATAATCAGGTCACCAGAAAATTGCTGTATGGTTGTGACATTTCAGAAACATGATTTTACCTACATTATGGCCAAATTCACATAATAGGACTTACAACAATGGAGAAATAATGTGTGTGTGTGTGCGCGCGCGTGTGTGCAATATTCAGCTTTCATTGCAGTGTACCTCGGAAAAACTTATAGCCAAATTTTTATTTCTTACTCATGAAAATGGGCATGAGGTGGTATAAATAAGAATATAGACCAGTCTTAAGCAAGCTGAGGAATACATGCAATTCAAAATGATTACCTAGTGGTCACTCAGGAAAGAAAAATAATCAGAGTTCAACCATCACCTAATATTTTAAATTTACACCTGAAAGTATTCTGTAACATAGATATTATGTCCACTCAAAGTATGACGAGACCGAAACTCAGGGAAGTAACTTGATCAAAGTCACACAGCTGGAAAGGTGACAAGTATCAGTTCAAACTGAGATCCATGTGGCCTAAAGCCCTAGTCTCCCCACTAAATGATAATTACTATGTTATACACAGTTTACACCCAAGAGACACTAGCTTACCCAGGGGTTGGGTAACCATTTTTCATTGATTTTTTAGAGATATAGGAAGGGAGAGAGGGAAAAATTTTGTCCCATTTATTTATTGATGCATTCATTGGTTGATTCTGTATGTGCCCTAACTGGGGATTGAGCCCACAACCTTATCATATTGGGACGATGCTCTAACCAACTGAGCTATCCAGCCAGGGCCTGGATAACCATCTTTAAGGGCCAATTAATTATAATGGTACTTCTCTGTATTCATATAGGCCAGTGATGGCGAACCTATGACACGCGTGTCAGAGGTGACATGCGGACTCATTTTTTTGGTTGATTTTTCTTTGTTAAGTGGCATTTAATTATATAAAATAAATATCAAAAATATAAATCTTTGTTTTACTATGGTTGCAAATATCAAAAAATTTCTATATGTGACAGGGCACCAGAATTAAGTTAGGGTTTTTCAAAATGCTGACACGCCGAGCTCAAAAGGTTCGCCATCACTGATATAGGCCATCTTTTCCTCGGATCTCCAAAAACACTCAACAATTTATTCTCATGACATATCCTTGAGGCCAGGGGGAGCAAGATGTGGAATCTGGAAGAACAAAGAAATTCTGCAATTTGCTCAAGGCCATAAAGTAGCAGCTAAAGAAAATTAAAATTGAGGTGTTCAGATCCCTAACCTAATACTTATCTCCATTAAAAATGGCTACCTCTTATCAAGTTTACATTGGGTCACATTCTTTGAGTAATAAACAGTGTAACTGTGTGCGTGTGTGATGGCGATGAGAATAATAGCAGCTCCTGTGTTAAGTACCCACCCTGTGCTGAGTTCTCCTTCTAGGTCATGGCTAATGCTTGTGACCCTGCAAAAGCTTAGACTGTCTTGCTGACTTGCTCAAGGCCACAGAGCAATGTGATAAAGCTGGTAGTCAAACCCAGTCTTTTCTAGCTTGAAAGTCCAGATTTTTTCCACTAAGCCACATCCATATGGTTGTAAAATGCCATCCCCAAGTCCTAGGCAGAATATAGATCATGGTCACTATTACAATGGGTGCTAGTCCTACTCCAGTAAGTGAATTATGGCAGCATAGTGGGTTGTTGTGAAGGTTAAGTGAATAAACTTGCATAACATGCCCTAGACCAGTACCTGGCATCAAGTGAAGAGTTTATAGCTACAGATAATGGTGGTGCTGCTGGTGGTATTAAACGGAATTATTTGAAAGGCATTTGACATATTTCTCATTAAGTTTGATTCCACCAAGCAGCTGCACACAGGAATCCATATAGCCAGCCTTCTCTTCTTCCTCAGGTGTTATTTACCTACAGGTATATGTAACCAATCAAAAATGCTAAGACATAATTACTAACCGCAGTGATTCCTTCCCAAGTTGAGTGTAGTTGGAAAGGCTAAAATAAAGCAATAATAATTTAAGACATTGTTTAAATAGTTTAATCTAGCCCCTTACCCACAGAAGGGTTGCAGACACATGAATGCGTGCTAAGTGGCCAAGCTGGAGAGGCAGGAGGGGAGTTCGGGCAATGTCGTCCCACGGAGCAGGAAAAGAATTTGCAGACGGAGTGAGTGGTCAGGGAAGGTGGAGACCAGCGGATTTGGAAATGAACTGATTTACTGATAAACTTCAAGGGCGTAGATAACAGTGAGACCCTGTGACATCTAAATTTCTACAAGGGCACTGTTTAACAAAGGCCTTTTCTGAGGCTATCTCTAAGTCCCATTAGCCTCACTTGAGTTCCTGCCTCCATCTGATTTCTGAAACTTCTGCAATGCAAAATCGGCTCATTATTTTCACCATTTGAATGGCATGCGGCGTGAGTTTCAGAGCAATTCTTTTAAAAAAATCTTTCTTCGCCTCCCTTGATAAACGCACTAAGATGACCCCTTTAGCTATTTCAAGGTTTTATTGCTCAGCCATAAAAATTATCATGATATCGAACACTGAAATGACTGTGGCAATTACATTTCATTACAATTCCTAGTAAGCTTGCCACTAAGAAGATTTTTCAAAGCCTTTAGCTCAAGCATGTCAAACTCAAAGGCATTAACATGAGCCAAATAAATGAGGCGTGGGGCCCTTGGGCCGCGAGTTTGACATGCTTGCTTTAGCTAATTATCTAATGAGGTCTAAGATTTTTTCAAAAGGTACATGGTATGAAAAGTAATTGGCATATTAGTCCAAGGCTCTTATTATATACAGGAATGTGGGTGGGTATTTGTGTGTATGTGGTGTATGTGGGTATATGTGGGTGTGCATGTTTATACATATACATGCATATATGTATGTATGTTTGATTTTGCATATATATATATACATATACCTTATCAACGCCAAGGACAGTGCCAGACCTCAGGTGTGTTTAAATTCAGCTCTTCAGGGAGGAAACAGCTGTTTCTTTCATCTCTATCCCATAGGAAGTTAGCAGGAATTTGGCTAACAGAAAATGCAGGTTGTATTCCAAATAGGCTAAGTCACTAAAGATTCTGCCTACGCTTTTGTGTTCTACAGGCATCTACTTGTACTCTCAGCTCTTCCAGGACAAAAAAAAAAAAAAAAGGCAGAGGTTTTTTTTTTTATGTATTGTGATTATTTAAAAGGAAGGTCTTCACCATAGTTGTGTGTTTTAAAATTAGTATTTGTACTAAAGTTGATATACATTGGAACCACAAAAAACATAAGGCCATCATTTTTCAAGAATTAAGTCAGCCATGCCCTGACAGTGTGTCTTATTGAGCGTCGACCTATGAACCAGGAGGTCATGGTTTGATTCCCGGTTGGGAAACATGCCTGGGTTGTGGGCTCAATCCCCAAGTGTGGGGCATACAAGAGGAAGCCAATCAATGATTCTCTCTCATCAATGATGTTTCTATTTGTCTCTCCCTCTCACGTCCTCTCTGAAATCAATAAAAATATATTTTAAAAAATCAAGTTAGCCACATTTTTCTGTCTGGTAGAAAGGAGAGCACTTGGTAAGCTTCTGCTGGGCTTGGCTTGTGAGTCCCCTGACCACTTACTGCTTCTATAGACATTAAGCAGTCAACTCTCAGGTTTTAAACTGAGGTAGAGATTACCCAGGTGGAGGGATACGTTTTAAACCATTTGGATTTAAGACAGATATAGACAGGCACTCAAGCACCATTGATTACCAAACTTTATGGAGCTATAAAAAGTTAGCGTCTATCTTTATGACATTTTTCACCAGCAAGAATTCTACGTGGCATAAAATTATTTTTTAAAGATATTTTTCATTGACTTTTAGAGAGAGAGAAAGGGAGAGGAGGGGAGAGAGAGAAATAGAGAGAAGCATCAATGTGAGAGTGAAACAGAGATGAGCGAAACAGATCAGCTGCCTCCCCTAAACCCCCTTCCAAGGATGGAGGCTGAAACCCAGGCATGTGCCCTGACCAGGAATCAAACCAGCAATCCCTCAATGCAGGGAACAACATCCAACCAACTAAGCCACACCAGCCAGGGCCTATCTACTTCTTAATGGACTTGTATCTGAGTTTCCGAGAATGTTTCATGGCACCTCCTCAAGCTAACTGGGCGTACCTGGGAGCGCTGCAAAGCCAGGCCTGGACAGCACTGGTCTCCACCTGAGACGGCAGAACTGTGGAAGGTCACACGCAGTTTTCAGCCAAGAGCGGGGGAAGACTCATTTCGGTCACTCATCAACTAACTGGAGAGAGAGTGAGAACGGGTTACTCTTAGTTTTGCCAGCAGAGATGAGCTGGCAGCGTTCACCTGTTCAACTGGCGTCACTCCTTCTACATTTCTAGACACATTTCAAACACCCACACCCAAGAATACGTACACCCCTCTCAAATACTCATGCATCTGAGCTACTTACACCTAAAGAGATCCCTTCTGCCCTCCTCCTGGGAACCAGATGCTGTGAATCTAAAGGCCAAGGACTCATTAAAATCACCAGGGAAGCTTTTGAGCATCCCACTGTAGAGTCAAGTGTGAGAACCACTCACCCGACATAACTCAGTGTGCCTAGTCAACTGACTTCACATTTGGGGGTTTTTGTCTGTTTGTTTTCAGTTAGATCATCTCTATTTAGTTCATCTGTAGACTGTTCTTGCTGACGTAGCCTTTTCATGGCTTTGTAAAACAGGTGGTGAGTTGCCTTGTCTTTTGAGCTCCTGCCTCTCAGAATGGAGATATTGAACGTCCCAGGCTTTCTGTCCAAGCCACAGAGGAAGGTGGTGACCTGATGTGGCCTGAAGCAATCAAATTCAATAGCACCATGGAGTGTATGGGGGCTCAGGCAAAATCACAGAGCCAGTCCTCTGTAGCTGGGATTTGGGAACAATATCGTAGAAACGCAAAGGCAGCTGAAATAGTTCAACCCTCACTGAAAGCAGATGACTCCAGTAAGAGAAAACAAACCGTTCTGGCTTGTGAATGGTTCATACCATTTTATACACGCGTGAGTGTCATGTGTCTGCTGGCCAAGCCAGTGGGACCCTTCACCAAACTTTACCTGCCTTAGGACACTCTGAAGTCGAAAAGTTACCCAAAGCACGGTACAGGTACAAGGGGCCACATGAGATATTTTATGGGGTGCATAAAAGAACATCTTTTATTTAATGATTTTGTATTTGTTTTCATATATGTGTGAAAATATCTACCTGGCACAACAAACACATAATTTTCAATTATCATGGTTTTGGCGACAGTTTAGAAATGTGTCCATTTAAAGCAGTGGTTCTCAACCTTGGCTGCACATTAGAATCACCTGGGAGTCTTTTTAAAATCCTGATTTCTGGGCCTCATCCTTCGGAAATTCTGTTTCTTTGTTGCTAATGTTGTGGCCCCACCCCATAACGAAGAAACAGAATTTCCGGAGGATGAGGCCCAGAAATCAGGATTTTAAAAAGATTCCCAGGTGATTCTAATGTGCAGCCAAGGTTGAGAACCACTGTGACTTAAGTTTTCTTTAATTACAGTTTACATTCAATGTTATCTTGTATTAGTTTCAGGTGTACAGAATAGTGATTACACAGTTATATACCCCAATACTTCAGTACCCACCCAGCGCAGGACGTAGTTGTTACAATGTTATAGACTATATTTCCTATGCACCTGTCTTGCTCAAAAACTCAACCTAGAAAACCCAGCGGCTGCTCCCCCCGCATCTCTTGAGTAGGTGGCCGATGTCTCTTTAAGAGCAGCTCGCTCTGCTCTGCCAGGTGTGCGGCATCTGGGGCAGGATAAATGAGAAAGGCGGGCCCAGGGAGCCCCACGCGTCTGCGCTGCGTGAAAGTTGGCTCGCTCCCTGGACGGACTCCGGTTCATCTCATCTCTGTCTTCCTCGTGTGCCACTCTTCTCCGGCTCCCGTTGGGAATTCAGGGGCAGAGAACAAAGCAGCCACGTTTGTTTTTCCAGAGAAGGAAAGAGGGGCCTGGGGAAAGCAGCCCTGGCAGCTGTGCCCTGTGCTTGCTGGATGGAGGGCTTTCCCTGCGTTTCCTTCAAGGCTCTGTTTAGTCTGGCTGGTAAGGGTTTATGTGTCCATGTTTGGCTCCGGTGTCACCGAGGTAGCTCTGGTTTCCAGTGATTTGGTTGTCATCTGCCTTTGCTGCAGTGAGCGAGGCCTGGGAGCCACTTAGCGGCTCGCCACGGGGGCGGCCCGCGCGGCTGCACCCCGAAGCGCGTGCGTCATGAAAAACGCCTGTGGCTTTTGCAGAAGTGGCAGTGCATCGAGGACACGTCGGGCAAGCTCCGGATTCACAAGTGCAAAGGCGCCGGGGACCTGCTCGCCGCCCGGCAGAGCACGCGCAACCTCTACCCTCGCGGCTTCCACGACAAGGACAAGGAGTGCCATTGCGGGGAGGCCGCCTACCGCGCCGGCCGGAGCCAGAGGAAGAGCCAGCGGCAGTTCCTGAGGAACCAGGGCGCGCCAAGTAAGCCCGGGCCGGGCAGCCGCCACGCTGACACTCCAGAGAGCAAAGGCCGCTCCGGCTACATTTCCCATATTGACAATGCATAGTTCTAGGGCCCAGAGCCAATAATCGTTCTGCTTAAAACACGAAAGCTAAGATCATTTGAGTTTTTGCTGTGTAAACACTCACTTAAGCATAGAATGCACATGTATTCAGTAACAGCAGCAGACACAACACACAGGCCCGCACACGATCAAGGGGCCGAGGGTGTGTATGTAGTTCAGGTAAGTTTTATTTTACCGTAATGCTAATGTCCTGATGTTTTCTGCCTTAAGTTGCTTTAAAAAAAGAAAGAAAGAAAAGAAAAATCCAAAGTTTCAGTGCTTGAGCCTTTAACAGGAGAAGCATGCAGCATAAATACTATTTTTAAAGGCATATCTGTTTTAGGACAATATTTCTTTTTTAAAAATATATTTTATTGATTTTTTTACAGAGAGGAAGGGAGAGGGATAGAGAGTTAGAAACATCGATCAGCTGCCTCCTGCACACCCCCTGACCGGAATCAAACCTGGGACCTTTCAGTCCGCAGGCCGACGCTCTATCCACTGAGCCAAACCGGTTAGGGCAATGTTTCTTTTTCTTTTTTTTTTTTTTTTTAATGTTTCTTTTTTTAATTCTACTTTTTGACTGGCAGAGTCAAACTAGTTGAAGTGTGGAAATCATTGCCTAGTGTTTTATTTATAAAAAGTCTTATCAGCTAATATGAGATGGTCTTTGCTAGTATATAGAAATGAAAACTCGGTCTCCTACCTTCCATAAAAGAATGGGAGTCTAGTGCCATCTAGTGGTGTAATATGAACAGTGACTCGTTTCTGTGGTCATTCCTTTCTATATTGGTTTGGAAATAACCAAGATATGTAGAAATTCAATCCTGTGTCTGAAATTAGGAAATCAAATCATTTAGCAGAACAGTGGAAGCCCTTAAAGCTGAATTTTATATCCTCGGTTCCACAGGTGGACTTTAGGGGACCAGGAGCCCCCTAATATCCAAAATTTTAAGTATATTCTATCTGTACATGCAAATTTTTCGGGATGCTCATAACTTCCAACAAATTCTCAAAGGAGTTCATAACCCAGAAGTCTAAGAACCATTAATATGGGATATTTTCTTTCCTCCCTGAGAGGAAATGATAGGCTTAATAATTTCTATGAAGATATCAAATGTAAAACCCACAGGGATAAGGACCCCTGAGACGCTCCCTTAAGTGAAACTGATTATCACGTTCAGCTGAGAAGTAGAGGCAGCTTTTTCTTTCCCAGGAAGTTGGATGTGGCTCCCAAGCATTGGTTTTTTCAATACTGAGCACAAACTAAGGAAGTCTGGGGCACTCTTTTCAAGCTGCGTGGAATCTTAGGTATTTGAAAGCAGGGGGTGTTTCTTCATCTGGAAACTGCCCTCAGAGCAGGATTCTACAGAGAGATGATCCGGATTCCGTAGCCAATAGGCTCCCCTCTTTCCTGTTCTGGGAAGGGGAGGCCATGTGAGCAAGCCCCACACAGACAAAGCGCATCTGGTAAGCAGGGACCAACGTTTGCACATTAAAGCTCTTCCCCAGCACACTGAGCCTCGACAGTGGTCTACCATGACCAGGGGACAGGCTGGCCTCCCCTGGCATGACCCGCCATCTGACAGGTATTAAGAGTCAGTTGGCTGATGGAAGCATGTGCCAAATTCAATTTTCCTTAGGGTAATCCTCTATTATTTGTGCCAATAGCAGGAATCTAGAGCATTTGCCTTTTTGCAAGAGCATCTTAATGTAGTAGGAAGACTCTTTGGTTTTTAGAAGCTGAATTACTTAGAATCTGAACCTACTGGCTGTATCACCTTGCAAAATGTACATAACATTCAAAGCTCCAGTTCTCTCGTCCATAAAATAAGGACACCAAATTCATCAGCCTGTTTGGATAATCTGATATTTTTTAATGTAAAGATTTTTCATAATACCTGTCTTTTAAGATTAGAGACGAATAATACATAGCAAAAGCTCAAAAAATGTGTTGTCATTATTAATACCATAATGGGGGCTATAGTTTTATTCACACTGCCTTCGCAGTTTATGTTGAAAACTCACTGTACAAGTTCACAGCCTGCCCTTAGTGGGAAGGGTCTTAGCAATCACTCAGACCTACCCCCTCAGTGGTGAGGAAGGGCCCAAGGCCAGAGAAGCATGGTGACCATCACACCACCATGGTGCCCCTCTGTGTACTGGATGCCCCTTTCCAAAATGCTCATCGAGCCACGTGATCATCTTCTTCTCTCCTAAGGTACATCTGGACACCGTATTAATGTATCTTCCCTTATTTCCAGAGTACAAGCCCAGGTTTGTCCACACTCGGCAGACACGGTCCTTGTCCGTGGAATTTGAAGGCGAAGTGTATGACATAAACCTGGAAGAAGAGGAACTGCAAGTGTTGCAGCCAAGAAGCATTGCCAAGCGTCATGACGAAGGCCACAAGGGGCCAGGAGGCCGCCAAAATGCCAACGGTGGCAACGGGGACGCCATGCTGGCCACCAGTGGCAATGCTGTGGGCCTGCCCACCACCGTCCGAGTGACCCACAAGTAGGAAGGCTTCCTGTGTTCAAAGGGTTGAGTTCAAAGTCATCCCCGCCGACTACCACCATTTGGTCCCTGTAAGAAGAGTAATGTCATTCAGCAAGCTGATGTCCAGGGACCTCCCACGTAACAGCGGGGGCTAAGGAAGCAACAGGCAGCCCAAACAATAGTAGACGTGGGGGTGTGCTTAGGGTTCCGTTTCACATTGAGGCTGGTCAGCTGGGAATTGAGCCAGAGGGATTCTGTCACATCTTGACTTAGCAGGCGTGGAGCGCTGCGTTCAGCAGCTACCTTTATGGGCATCTAGAAAACGGTGGGAAACCGTCACCCAGACTGGTTAGGGGCTCCTCATGCCGGAGGTCACTGTGGTCCGAGTAGATGCAGTCACAGCCTCAGAAATGAGGCACAGATCAAGGGAGAACTCTGGGTCCTGCAGAAGCTCCCAGAGAGATGGCGTAGGCTGGGAATGGACGTGAGACGCAGAAACACCTCACCTGTCTGGATCCTGAAGGGCAAGGGCCTCGGGCGTCACTGAGACTGGGGAGGGGGCGGGGGGCGGAGGGAGGGAATGGCTGCACATTGGAATCACCTGGGAATCTTTTTAAAATCCTGATTTCTGGGCCTCATCCTCGGGAAATTCTGTTTCTTTGTTACTAATGTTGTGGCCCCGCCCCATAACAAAGAAACAGAATTTCCGGAGGATGAGGCCCAGACATCAGGATTTTAAAAAGATTCCCAGGTGATTCTAATGTGCAGCCAAGGTTGAGAACCACTGCTCTACCCACACCCACTTATCCTGCTCCATGGCTCAGCTGCAAACTATAGCTTGTTCCCAAATTAAGGGTTTCGAGGACAATTAAGTTCCCTTTGCTATTTCTAATGCTTTTCTTAATCTTAGAATATAAACCTATTTCTAATGCTTCTTGTTTGTTTTGGCAGGTGCTTTATTCTTCCAAACGATACCATCCATTGTGAGAGAGAACTCTATCAGTCAGCCAGAGCGTGGAAGGACCACAAGGCATACATTGACAAAGAGGTGAGCCGTGGCCGCGAGATTGGACCCTACCGGTGGGACATACTGTGTGTGCCCTTCATCTGTTTATAATTACGTGGAAGATAGAATAGCACGGTGTTTCTCATTCTCCAGTGAGATAGTGAGAGTCCTGACCAAAAAACAGAGTGTGAGGGAAGAATGGGAACCGACTCAATGACCTTCTGAAGTTTCTATGAGAAAATAATTCTGTTCTAAAAGAGACTTCCGTTCATGTTTATGATAAGACATCCATTGGACTATAGAGGGAAATAGATTCTATGCTCAGTTTGCCCCCAAATTATCATCTCAGATGAATGGTTATGATTGTGGAACACAGAAATAAGATGAGAAGGAAGGTAGTTAGCACAGAAAATCCTGCACATGTAATTGTTGAATTGCCTGTTTCCCAGATTGAAGCTTTGCAGGATAAAATTAAGAATTTAAGAGAAGTGAGAGGGCACTTGAAGAGGAGGAAGCCCGAGGAGTGTGTCTGCAGTAAACAGAGGTGAGTGTGGGCCCCTCCCGTGGTCTCTTTTCCAAACTCATTTTTTCCACAGGCCTGTTTAGCATTAGGCCTGCTTCTCTCTTTTACCAACAGGAAGCTTAATAGAATGAATTGTCACGTATTAGTAATGGCCTAAAATATCTTGGTCGAATTAAATGTCATAAACCTAAGTAGATAGTTAAGGGGGGGAAAAAAAACCATTTAAAAGTCCCATTAAGCTAAGATAGTTACAACAAAGTAACTGCCTTCTATTTGCTTTCTTGTTATAAAATAAGCTGTTTGATAAATGCATGCTGATGAAGACTCACTTTCTCATCTTCTTGCCTGTAGCTACTACAATAAAGAAAAAGGTGTAAAAAAGCAAGAGAAATTAAAGAGCCATCTCCACCCATTCAAGTAAGTGACTCTGTTTCCTTCATTTGTGGGAGTGAAGGACTGTCCATGAGGCTCTTCGGAAAGGCTGCAGCGACTCCTGTGAGCCTGCGTGGAAAAAAGTAGATGCAACTGGGAAGGCACGTAGCCCCAGACGGTGAAAGCAAGCCCACACCTTGCCAAGCGCGTGGCGATGCCATGGCCCCCTCGAGGGGCAGCCGAGCAGAGTGCCGCTCTTGCCGATGCTTGCGTGGTACCTGGATTTCACTCCGGGCAGGCTTGGCTTTCTGTGCACGGTGCCTGGGAGATGGCCTCTCTGGATTAGCTCAGTGTGTTCTAGAGAGCAGCCAGCCAGCCTGGGGAATTCTGAAAGTTGGAAGAAATACACATATTTTTTAAATAATAAGTAAAATTTGCCAGGGAAGGGCATCTAGTATTTAATAGGATAATAAAAAGACGGCAATTCTACCCAAGCCTATATTGTCGAATTGCTCGGAGAATTGTAGAAACCTTCTAATGCAAGCCATCTAATCCAACCATTGACTTCATGGCTGCCGGCTACTGAGCCGCCAGGGGGTGAAGCCATTTGTCCAGAGAGGGAGCTAGCAGACTCTGCTGCTCAACAATGAAGAAAGCGCTGATGTTGAGGAGAATTCCGAGAGAGCTCTCACAATGAACTTGTCCTGTAGCTGATTGGAGGGCCTCTGTGGAAGATAAAAGTGGTCTGTTATTGCATGTCTCTTATGGTGCGCCTAAATACTTGTGAAAGGTTTATAGCAATAATCCTATTTTTAACTAAGAAGTTGCTTTCTGGTCATTGAAAATATCCTCCCCCCCTCTTTTTTTTTTTTTTTTTAATTATGAGCTTTGTTTTTTTTCCTTAAGTTTTCTTTTTTAAATCTTTATTGTTGAAAGTATTACATTTGCCCCCTGTTTCCCCCATTGACCTCTCCCAGCCCTCCCTCAGCCCCCACCCCAAGCCTTCACCCTATTGTCTGTGTCCATGGGTTATGCATGTGTGCATCCAAGTTCATTGGTTGATCTCTTTCCACCCCCCTCCCCACCTTCCCTCTAAGGTTTGACAGTCTGTTCAATGCTTCCATGTCTCTCTATCTATTTTTGTTCATCGGTTTATGTTGTTCATTAGATTCCACATATGAGATCATGTGATACTTATTTTTCTCTGACTGGCTTATTTCACTTAGCATAATGTTCTCCAGGTCCATCCATGCTGTTGCAATGGTAAGAGTTTTCTTTTTTATAGCTGCACAGTATTCCACTGTGTAAATGTACCACAGTTTTTTTAATCCACTCATTTGCTGATGGGCACTTAGGCTGTTTCCAAATCTTAGCTATTGTAAATTGTGCTGCTACAAACATAGGGGTGCATATATTCTTTCTGATTGGTGTTTCTGATTTCTTAGGATATATTCCTATAAGTGGGTCACGGGGTCAAAGAGGAGTTCCATTTTTTTATTTTTTGAGGAAACTCCATGCTGTTTTCCACAGAGGCTGCACCAGTCTGCATTCCCATTAGGGTTTCCTTTTCTCCATATCCTCGCCAACACTTGTCCTTTGTTGATTTGTTGATGAGAGCCATTCTGACAGGTGTGAGGTGAGACCTCATTGTTGTTTTAATTTGCATCTCCCAGGTGATTAGTGACTTTGAGTATTTTTCATATACCTCTTAGACTTCTATATGTCCACTTTGGAGAAGTGTCTATTAGGGGCCTTTGGCCATTTTTAATTGGATTATCTTCATTTTGTTAAGTTGCATGATTCCCTATAAATTTTGGAGATTAACCCCTTATTGGATGTATCATTGGCAAATAAGTTCTCCCATGCAGTGGGTCCTCTTGTTATTTTGTTGATGGTTTCTTTTGCTGTGCAGAAGCTTTTTATTTTGATGTACTCCCATTTGTTTATTTTCTCAGTTTCCTTTGCCCTAGGAGATGTGTTGGTAAACATATTGCTACCAGAGATGTCTGAGATTTTGCAGCTTATGGTTTCTTCTAGGATTTTTTTTTTTTTTTTTTTTGCTTTTAGCATTTTTATTGACATTATCACTATATATTCTTCATTTTACTCATTACATAGTTTGACATTCAGTGAAATCTGAAGTCTACTTTTCAGGCTGAAACAGTTTTGTTTTTTTAATATATTTTTTATTGATTAAGATATTACATATGTGTCCTTATCCCCACGTTACCCTCTACCCCCACCCCCACCCCACCGTTGTCCGTGTACATTGGTTAGGCCTATATGCTTGCATATAAGTCCTTTGGTTGATCTTTCCCCCTTACCCCCACCCTCCCCTACCTTCCCTCCAAGGCCCAACAGTCCAATCAATGCCTCTCCATCTCTGGATCAGTCCTTGTTCATCAGTTTATGTTGTTCATTATATTCCATAAATGAGTGAGATCATGTGGTATTTATCTGCTCTCCAGTTCCATCCATGCTGTGGCAAATGGTAAGAGATCCTTTTTCTTCTTCCTCTTCTTAAAGAATACCTTTCAGCATTTCATATAATGCTGGTTTGGTGGTGATGAACTCCTTTAGCTTTTTCTTATCTGTGAAGCTCTTTATCTGACCTTCTATTCTGAATGATAGCTTTGCTGGATAAAGTAATCTTGGTTGTAGGTTCTTGCTATTCATCACTTTGAATATTTCTTGCCACTCTCTTCTGGCCTGCATGGTTTCTGTTGAGAAAGCAGCTGACAGTCGTATGGGTACTCCCTTGTAGGTAACTGAGTTTCTTTCTCTTGCTGCTTTTAAAATTCTCTCTTTGTCTTTTGCTCTTGGCATTTTAATTATGATGTGTCTTGGTGTGGTCCTCTTTGGATTCCTTTTATTTGGGGTTCTCTGCGCTTCCTGGACTTGTAAGTCTATTTCTTTCACCAGGTAGGGGAAGTTTTCTGTCATTATTTCTTCAAATAGGTTTTCAATATCTTGCCCTCTCTCTTCTTCTGGTACCCCTATAATTCTGATGTTGGTACGCTTGAAGTTGTCCCAGAGGCTCCTTACACTATCTTAATATTTTTGGATTCTTTTTTCTTTTTCAGTTGGGTATTTTTTGTTTCTTCGTATTTCAAATCTTTGACTTGATTCTTGGGATCCTCTTGTCTGCTGTTGGATCTCTGTCTATTATTCTTTATTTCAGTCAGTGTATGCTTAATTTCTAGTTGGTCTTTTTTCATATTCTCCAGGGAATCACTAAATTTATCGGCGGTTTCCATAAAATTCTTGAAAAACCTTATAAACGTGGTTTTGAACTCTATATCCAATCGTTTGCTTTCCTCCATTTCTGTCATTTGTTTCCTGTTTCTTTGTCTCCGCATTTTTTATGCTTCCCTGTGTTGATAGAGTGGTTTTGTGTGCTAGGTGTCCTGTAGGGCCCAGTGGCTCAGCCTCCCCAGTTACCTGAGGTGGACACTCTTGGTGCACCCCCTTGTGGGCTTTGTGCACAGTCTTGTTGTAGTTAAGCCTTGATTGTTGAAGGTATCACTGGGAGGAATTGACCTCCAGGCCAATTGGCTATGAGAATCAGCTGTGTCTGCAGTGGGAGAACTTCTGTCCTGAAGACACCCTTCTGGGGCAAGACTTGCTTCAGTGGGGCTTTGGTGCTCACTGAGACTGCACCCTGGGTGTGTCCCTTATGGATCTGAGGAGTTGTAATCTGGATGGTCCCACTCTGGCCACTGGGTACACTGGCTCTTGGATCTAAGGAGGTGCTAATTTAGCCTCTGCCTGAGGTTACCCAGCAGGAGCTATGAAGAGAACTGCAGATTCCCCTTTCTTTTTTGGAGTTTGGAGGTGCCCAGATGAGGCCCAGCTGTGAAGCAATGCAAGCTGCTGTGGGGCCTTGGGCCTTCTCTTGGAAGTTCTGGGTCTGTCTGGCCCAGCTGCAATTTGTTAGGTAATTTTCAGGTTGCAAAGGGCCAGGGCATTCATATGCAAAAGCCTCTGCAGCAGCCTGGGTGGGGCGGGGTCTCAGGGAATCAAAGGGCCGAGCAAGCAGCTATGGCTGATCCTCAGCCCTGCCCTAAGAGGCCATGCGTCTCAGTGTCCCGATAATTGCTGCAAGCACTTCTTAGGGAAAGCCGCCCTCAAGTTCCGAGTTCTCCCTGCTGCCAGACAGTCCAGTTTCTCCCTGTATGAGTCCTGGGTCCCCAGAGACTTCCTGGAACCGGAGTTCAGAGCAGTTGGGAGCTTGTGACTCCCTCCCGATTCAAAAAGACAGCCGCATCCTCAGGTGCCCGCCCCTTTCCGCACGCTCGAGCCTCCATACCTCTGCACTTTACTTCCGCAGCTCCTCTGGGTCTCAGTGTGCTTTTCTCTTTCCTTCTAGTTGTAGAATTTGCACTCAGCCAGCCTTCCTGTAGTTCTGGATGATGTCCATTTTGTCTTTTCGTTGTATTTTTGAAGTTGTTGTGGGAGGCAGCAATTTCCGGTGTTTACCTATGCTGCCATCTTGGTTTCTCCTCTTCTAAGATTTTTATGGTTTCACATCTTACATTTAAGTCTTTTATCCATTTTGAGTTAATTTTTGTGTATGGTGTAAGTTGGTGGTCTAGTTTCATTTTTTTGCATGTACCTGTCCAATTTTCCCAACAACATTTATGGAAGAGACTGTCTTTACTCCATTGTATGCTCTTATCTCCTTTGTCAAATATTAATTGAGCATAATGGCTTGGGTCAATTTCTGGTTTTTCTGTTTTCTTCCATTGATCTATATGCCTGTTCTTGCACCAGTACCAGGCTGTTTTGAGTACAGTGGCTTTATAGTATAACTTGACATCTAGTATTGTGATCCCTCCAACTCTCAATATTGCTGCAGCTATTCAGAGTCTTTTTATTATTATTATTGCTTAAAGTATTACAAAGAGTATTACATATGTCTCCTTTTTCTCCCTGCCCTTGACAATCCCCTGGCCTCCCCTACCCCCCAGTGTCTTATGTCCATTGGTTATGCTTATATGCATGCATACACGTCCTTCGGTTGATCTCTTACCCCCTCCCTCCCGCCCCCCCCAACCCTCCCCAGCCTTCCCAGTGTAGTTTGACAGTTTGTTCAAGGCAGCTCTGCCTCTGTATCTATTTTTGTTCATAAGTTTATAATGGTCTCTATTATCCATGAATGAGTGAGATCATGTGGTATTTTTCCTTCATTGACTGGCTTATTTCACTTAGCATAATGCTCTCCAGTTCCATCCATGCTGTTGCAAATGATAAGAGTTCCTTCTTTTTTACAGCAGCATAGTATTCCATCGTGTAGATGTACCACAGTTTTCTAATCCGTTCATCTACTGATGGGCACTTAGGCTGTTTCCAGATCTTAGCTATGGTGAATTGTGCTGCTATGAACATAGGGGTGCATGTATCCTTTCTGATTGATGTTTCTGGTTTCTTGGGATATATTCCTAGAAGTGGGATCACAGGGTCAAATGGGAGTTCCATTTTCAGTTTTTTGAGGAAGCTCCGTACTGTCTTCCATAGTGGCTGCACCAGTCTGCATTCCCACCAGCAGTGCACAAGTGTTCCTTTTTCTCCACATCCTCTCCAGCACTTGTCGTTTGTTGATTTGTTGATGATAGCCAGTCTGACAGGTGTGAGATGGTACCTCATTGTTGTTTTGATTTGCATCTCTCGGATGATTAGTGACTTTGAGCATGTTTTCATGTGTCTCTTGGCTTTCTGAGTGTCCTCTTTTGAAAGGTGTCTATTTAGGTCCTTTGCCCATTTTTTGATTGGATTGTTTATCTTCCTTTTGTTAAGTTGTATGAGTTCCCTATAAATGTTGGAGATTAGGCCCTTATCAGATATGACATTGGCAAATATGTTTTCCCACGCAGTGGGCTTTCTTGTTGTTTTGTTGATGGTTTCTTTTGCTGTGCAGAAGCTTTTTATTTTGATGTAGTCCCATTTGCTCATTTTCTCTTTAGTTTCAAGTGCCCTAGGAGGTGTATCAGAGAAGAAATTGCTTCGGCATATGTCTGAGATTTTGTTGCCTTTGGATTCTTCTAGAATTTTTATGGTTTCTCGTCGTACATTTAAGTCCTTTATCCATTCTGAGTTTATTTTTGTTGTATGGTGTAAGTTGGTGGTCTAGTTTCATTTTCTTGCATGTATCTGTCCAATTTTCCCAACACCATTTATTGAAGAGACTATCTTGACTCCAAGCTATGTTCTTGCCTCCTGTGTCAAATATTAATTGAGCATATTGGTTCGGGCCGATTTCTGGGCTCTCTATTCTATTCCGTTGATCTATATGTCTGTTCTTGTGCCAGTACCAGGCAGTTTTGAGAACAGTGGCTTTGTAATACAGCTAGATATCTTGTATTGAGATCCCACCTACTTTGTTCTTTCTCAAGATCGCTGCAGCTATTCAGGGTCTTTTTTTATTCCAGATGAATTTTTGGAGAGTTCGTTCTAGATCTGTGAAATATGCCGTTGGTATTTTAATGGGAAGTGCATTGAATTTATAGATTTCTTTGGGTAGTATGGACATTTTAATGACGTTGATTCTACCAATCCATGAACACGGAATGTTCTTCCATCTGTTTATGTCTTCCTCTATCTCTTTTTTCAACGTCCTGTAGTTTTCTGAGTAGAGGTCCTTTACCTCTTTAGTTAAGTTTATTCCTAGGTAGCTTAATTTTTTTGTTGCGATGGAAAATGGGATTGTTTTTTTAGTCTCTCTTTCTGAAAGTTCACTATTGGTGTATAGAAATGCCATAGATTTCTTGGGGTTAATTTTGTATCCTGCTACATTGCCAAATTCATGTATTAAGTCTAGTAGTTTTTTGATGGAGTCTTTAGGGTTTTGTATGTATAATATCATGTCATCTGCAAATAAGGACAGTTTTACTTCCTCTTTTCCAATTTGGATGCCTTTTATTTCTTCTTCTTGCCGAATTGCAATGGCTAATACTTCCAGTACTATGTTGAACAGAAGTCGTGAGAGTGGGCATCCCTGTCTTGTTCCTGTTCTTAGGGGAAATGGTGTTAGTTTTTGTCCATTGAGTATGATGTTGGCTGTGGGCTTGTCATTATGGCTTTTATTATGTTGAGGTATGGTCCTTCTACTCCCACCTTGCTGAGAGTTTTTATCAAAAATGGGTGTTGGATTTTGTCAAATGCTTTTTCTGCATCAATTGATATGACTATGTGGTTTTTTTCTTTCAATTTGTTTCTGTGATGTATCACGTTTATTGATTTGCGGATATTGTACCATCCTTGCATCCCTGGGATAAATCCTACTTGGTCATGGTGAATGATCTTTCTGATGTACTGCTGGATCCGATTTGCTAAGATTTTGTTGAGGATTTTGGCATCTATGTTCATGAGGGATATTGGCCTGTAATTCTCTTTCATTGTGTTGTCTTTACCTGGTTTTGGTATTAGGGTGATGCTGGCTTCATAGGATGAGCTTGGAAGTGTTCCTTCCTCTTGAATTTTTTGTAGTAGCCTGAGAAGGATAGATTTTAATTCTTCCTTGAATGTTTGGTAAAACTCCCCTGTGAAGCCGTCTGGTCCTGGGCTTTTGTGTGTGGAAGCTTTTTGATGACTGCTTCAATTTCTTCCATAGTTATTGGCCTATTGAGATTTTTAGATTCTTCCTGATTGAGTTTTGGAATGTTGTATTTTTCTAGGAATATGTCCATGTCCTCCAGGTTGTCTAGTTTGTTGGAGTAGAGTTGTCCATAGTATTTTTTAACAATCATTTGTATTTCTGTGGGGTCTGTTGTTATTTCGCCTCTATCATTTCTGATTTTGTTTATTTGAGTCCTCTCTCTTTGCTTCTTGGTGAGCCTGGCTAGAGGTTCGTCAATCTTGTTTATCCTTTCAAAGAACCAGCTCTTGGTTTCATTGATTTTCTGTATTGTTTTTTTGGTCTCTATGTCATTTATTTCTGTTCTGATCTTTATTATCTCCTTCCTTCTGCTCACTGTGGGCTATTCTTGTTGCTCTCTTTCTAATTCTTTGAGATGTAGAGTTAGATGATTTACTACCATTTTTTCTTGTTTTTTGAGATAGGCCTGGAGAGCTATAAACTTCCCTCTCAGGACTGCTTTCATTGCGTCCCATAGGTTTTGGATTGTTGTGTTTTCATTGTCATTAGTTTCCAGGATGTTTTTAATTTCTTCTTTGATCTCATTGGTAACCCAATCAATATTTAATAACATGCTATTCAGCTTCCAAGTGTTTGAGTATTTTGGGTTGTTTTTATTGTAGTTTATTTCTAATATTATGTCATCGTGGTCTGAGAAGATGGTTGGTTTGATTTCAATCTTCTTGAATTTGGGGAGACTTTCTTTGTGACCCAATATGTGGTATATTTTTTTTTTCCAGTAAGAATTATTTTTAATGGTTTAAAAATGAGTCTGTACAAAACCAGCACCACCCTTTGGTGCTTCCAGTCCACTGCAGGGTCCCAAGGCTCTCCTCCAACACTATCTCTTTGGCCAATTGTGCCTGAAACCCCTGTCTGACTTTTCAGTCGGAAAGGACATGCTTTTATTTCCTATGGACTGTTTAAGTTTTTTGGCTGCAAGACATTTCTTGCCAGACGGGGTCTGCTTACTTGGATCAAACTGGGAAGAAGGTTTGGGTTTGCTGCTTCCAGCAAATGCCTTGAAGTCCGACTTGCTGTAGTCATAAGGGGTAAAATCTTTTTCTGGTGCATCTGGGTCTTTTGGCTTCTTGGAAACTTTGAGTCGTTTCTTCTCCTGTTCCTGTTCTGTGGTCCCTGGGTCACTTGTTGCTCGCTCTCTCTTCATGGCGGCCTTTCCTAGGGCAGCCTGCAGCCGGACAGACACGGCCTGCTCCGCCACCACCTTGTATTCCTCGGTGGCCCGCTCCCGGGCAGCTGTTTGCTCAGCTGCCTTCTTCTTGGCAGTTTCTTTAGATTCTTTTTGTACCTGTACCTGGCTTGCCAGCTTCCAACGGTTGCTGATTTCATAGATTTTTGATGATGGGTCAAACTTTGCTGCCTGAGAAATGTGAGCATGGTGTTCTATCGAAGGCAGAAACATCCTGAATGGGTTTTCAACGGACTCCGTTATGTTCTGGGCTTTCTTCTGTGCAACTGTTAATGGAGCCTTTCCATGTTCTTCAGCACTCGGTTCGTGGAATAATGTGATGACAGCGGTAGCGATAAGGCATTTGGAGTCCAGCAGGGCCTCGTCCTCTCCTCCGGCAGGGAAGAGGCTTGCCTGTTTCTGCACTGGCACAGGCCCGTTGGCTGGGGTGACGGGATGGCCATCTGAAGGGGCGTGGGAGCAGTCGTGAGGTCCAAAGAGAATGTTCTCCAGTCTCTCAGGATTGGGCAGTGGTCCACTCTTTTTCAGTCCAGCCGCTACTTCAGACTTGAGCAGGGGCAAGTCCCGAGCTTGCTGGATTAAAAGATGCATCTCGGTGATTTGCTGCCGTACGAGAGGGGGTACAGGGTTGCAGCAAGCTATGATGCCCTGAGGTTCCTTAGGCAGCTCTTCGGCTATCTTTAGCATCATGTGGTTTGGCAGGACGTATCCGTAACTTTCATCTTCCCTCCGAGCGGTCTTGTCCCTCCAGGCAAACAGCAGCTGGAAGGCTGTCAGCTGCTGCATGTTGAGGTGCCTCTTTTGCTTCCTAGATAGTTCAAGGTAGGACTCATCCGTGAAGATCGGTTTGTTGAATTTCTTGAGGCAGATATCCCTGCTGCGCTGCCACACCACCTGCAACTGGACGGGCTGGCCGTTGCCTCGCTCCCACAATTCCAGCCGCATTTTATCATAGATGTAAAGCAAGTAATGGGTGTCATCTCGGGCGTAGTTGAGCATTTCCTCAGGCAGAGGTCGTATTCTCCAATCAGCCAGCTGGTACTGCTTGTTTGATTCCACATTGCAATAGTGTTTCAGCAGATGGTCAAGCGAGTGCCTGCCCAGGTTAAGAAGGCATGCTGCCTGATGGGTATCAAACATGTTCACGACGTACAGCCCGAAGTCCTTCTGCAGCCATTCTATGTCTGAATCGGCACCATGGAAGACCTTGACAATAGCTGGGTCTGTGAGGCTCTCGTTGAGAATGTACATGTCACTTCGCAGCTCTAGGGTGTCCACAATGAAGTCTTCGGTCCGGGTGGAAATCTGCATGAGGCAGGTCAGCCCCAGGAAGCTCCTGTAAGAATGGTGCTCCAAGTCTATGGCAAATTCTTGACAATTCAGGAGCTTCTCGTTGAGTTCCACTAGTTCATCCAGGGAAGATACAAAATGGCAGGGTGTCTCTCCCACAGGCCTATATAACTGGGGTTGTGGCTTTTGAAGGACTGAATCTGGTGGAGTGAAGTGATCTAGTTCGTATTGATAAGGGTGTGCAAACATGTCCTGCTCCACTTGCTGCGTTCTCTGCTGATGGATGAAATCTGCCAGAGCAGCGGGGACATCCAAGTCCTCAGGACGATCCTGTGGGCACTCCCGCCTTTCTCTGGAGAGTGCCTGAGGGAGGGGTTTCTGGGCATTGGGCTTGATGAAGATTTTAGGACGAAATGGAGTGTTGGAATTGTCAATCTTTTCTCGGAATTTAAGCTGAGGTCGTATGATGTTTTTTGCATGAAGCAGCCGGAAAGTTTCAGATTTTGTTTTTTTGCTATATTCTCCTGCCTTACGGTTCCAGCTGGACACGATTGTTTTGGGGACCTCTAGTCCTGTGGGGACGACAGGCTGTTGATTCTTATTCACACCTGATGCTTCATCCAGTAAAATACCCACTCTTTCCAGAATAACATCATTGGTATCAACTAGCAAATCAAACTTGTCCTCCAACTCAGTCACTTTACTTCGATCCTTAATGTTGCTTCGATATCCATGGTACTGCATTACCTTGCTCATGCATTGAAGCAACCTGTCTCCCTGTGTTTCACAAAATACCTGGAAGCCAGGAAAGCTCCAGTAAAAATCATACTCATCGCCAAACTGTGGTAGGCCCCCAGATGCCTTGGTGACAGCCACTACTGACCCAAGAGCAAACTTCACGAAACTGTCTGCGTCCGGAAATCCCGGCAGCACCATCTCTTCCTCGGACTTGGCCGCGCTCGACGGGGATGGGGCCTTAGGTTCCGCAGGACTGGGAGGCGCCATGTTTAATGCCTGCGGCTCTTCTCGGGAGAGTGACTCAGCCCACGCGACCTCCTCTCTGCATCAGCTGCTTCCTGGCTACTGGTTCATTCTAACAGCCTACTCCTCTGCTGGCATCTCTCCCGACAAAAGAGGCAAAACAAAAAAACAACACTCTGCCCCACTGTTGGGGTCCAGCCCCAACAGGTCCAGGGGTTCCCAAAGGTGTGGACAGAGTCGGCGTAGAAGGAATGACACGGAGACAGCGTTCAATTGATCAGCAGCCTCGCCAGGTTCTAGCCAGGTTCTCTAGCCAGGTTCGGTCTTTAATGTCCTGTTACGTCTGTATTTATACCAGTTGATTTTAATCCTATCCATTCTATTCCAAAAGTTAGGGCGTTTGTTATCTCCATTCCAAGGTCACTACTCTATTGTTCTATTAAGCTACAAGGAAGTAACTGAAGGAGATTATCCTAAGTAAAGATTATGTAGTTTAAGTGTGATTGTTCATAGTTAAGGTGATTAACTACCCACCTGGCACTTAAAGGGGTTTTACTGATTTATTCCCTTCCTTAGTCCTGTTAATCCCTAACTCCAGGGAAAAATCCCCACCTGGGGAAACAACCTTTCTCGGGGAGGTGACCTTGGTTCAAACACATAGCGCTAAGAGGGGGAGCAAACGTATTAAGAACAGTATGCCATATACGCCAGGTCCTTTGAAACATACGCTGTGCAGATGTTTCTTCCCTGCAGGGACTGTGTCAAGCAGCAAGGGTGGACCAGCTTCCGGCACCCACACCTCCTTCCAGTCACTGTCTCATTTCTCCTGCTCCTGTAGGCAAAGCACTAGCCAGGGCATCTATCTATATGCTACCCCCAATGCCTCCAACTCCTCCAGTCACATGTTCCTCCCCATCTATCCTGCGGGAGCCACTGGCCTAGGCACAGTGGGAGCCCAGAGCATTTGTGGTCTATTTTTGAAGATGTCCCATGAGCACTTGAGAAGAATGTACATTCTGTGGCTTTGGGGTGAAATGTTCTGAAGATGTCAATTAAGTCCATCTGGTCTAGTGAGTCATTTAGAATTGCTGTTTCTTTGCCCATTTTTTGTCTAGAGGATTTATCCAGTGATGTCAGTGGTGTATTAAAGTCCCCTACTATGATTGTATTGTTGTCGATCTCTCCCTTGATATCTTCCAGGAGTTTTTTTTTTTATGTATTTGGGTGCTCCTGCATTGGGTGCATATATGTTTTTCAGGGTTATATCCTCTTGTTGTATTGATCCCTTTAGTATTATGAAGTGGCCTTCCTTATATCTTGTAATGGCCTTCACTTTGAGGTCTATTTTGTCAGATATAAGTATTGCTACCCCAGCTTTTTTTTCATTTCCATTTGCCTGAAAGATATTTTTCCATCCCTTCACTTTCAGTCTGTGTGAGTCCCTTCTTCTGAGGTGGGTCTCTTGTAGACAGCAAATGTATGGGTCATGTTTTTTTATCCATTCAGCCACTTGATGTCTTTTGATTGGAGCATTTAGTCCACTTACGTTTAAAGTTATTATTGAAAGGTACTTGTTTGTAGCCATTTCTATTTTTTGTAGCTGTTTTCTTTCTGAGTTTTTTGTTTCTTCTTTTTACACCAGTCCCTTTAGCATTTCTTGCATTGCTGGCTTGGTGGTGATAAACTCCTTTAGCCTTTTTTTTGTCTGTAAAGCTTCTTATTTCCCCTTCAATTTTGAATGATAGCCTTGCTGGATAGAGTATTCTTGGATTCAGTCCTTTGCTTTGCATCACTTTGTAAATTTCCGTCCATTCTTTCCTGGCCTGATGTGTTTCTGTTGAGAAATCATTTGATAATCTAATGGGAGAGCCCTTGTATGTAACTTTCCGTCTCTCTCTTGCAGCCTGTAAGATTCTCTCTTTGTCCTGAACATTTGCCGTGGTAATTATGATGTGTCTTGGTGTGGGTCTTTTCGGATTCACCTTGTTTGGGACTCTCTGTGCTTGTGTGACGTTTTTCTTCCCCACCTCAGGGAAGTTTTATGATATTATTTCTTCAAATAGGTTTTCTAATCCTTGTTCCTCTGTTGTTCTGGCACACCTATTATTCATATGTTGTTTCGTTTCATGTTGTCCCATAGCTCCCTTAGACTCTCCTCCTGTCTTTTAATTTTTTTCTCCAATTGCAGTTCAGTTTGGATGTGTTTTGCTACCTTGTCTTCTAATTCACTAATTCGATCCTCCACTTCTCCTAGTCTACTGTTGAAACTTTTAGTGGTGTTTTTTATTGCAGCTATATCCCTCTTCATTTCTTCTTGGTTCTTACCTAAGTTATTGATTTTTTTCATACATTTCTTTTTGATTCTTACCTCCTAAGTTGTTTATTTTTTCATCTGTTTCTTCTTACTTCTTGTATAAGTTGTTGATTTTTTTCCTCCATCCGGTTTATGCACTCTAGAACCCTTAATCTGAATTCTTTTTCTGTCATGTTGCATGCCTCTGTATCACTTAGCTGCTTTTCTGGTGAGTCCTCCTTTTCTTTCCTTTGGGGGTTTCTTTGTCTACCCATGTTTGATCTCACAGACATATCTAGATGTTGAGTCGTTCAGTGGCTGCTCCCTGGGTGGTAGTGGCTCCTCGGGCTGTGGTTGCTCCTCGGGCGGTTGTGGTAGCAGCTGCTCCTCAGTTGGCAGCAGCTCCTCTGGTGGGTGCTGTTCACAGCTGTGGTGGCTCTTCTGGCTGGTAGGGGGAGGCTTCACACACAGCTGCTGTTCTTCAGACAGAGGGTGTGGTGCTCAGGAGGCTGCTGTTGCTTGAGGATCCTCTGCATTGATTTAAAGGCACAAAATACAACACAACAAGGCACAACGTACCAGGCACTGAACACAAATGTATTCACGATATTAATAACCCCAAATAAAGGTGACCACCTGAGCAAAGAGAATTAGGGGATAAGGAAGAAAGAAGAGAAAAAGAGAAAAGGGGGGAAAAAGGAGTGCAAAAATGAAATTGGGAAAAGGGAGGGGGAAAAAGTAATAGAGAAAAGAGAGAATGAAGTAGAAGAGGGGAAGAGACTATTTATATGAGGAGAAAACTCCGATAGAACCGCCACTAATCCCAACAAATTCCAGCAACAGATCCCTGGAGATGAATGCAAACTACAAACAACCAATAATATCAAGCGAAGCAAGGGAAAACAGAAGCACAAAAATAACCGGGGGGGTGGGGGGGGGGACGGCGGGGAACCAACAGAAAAAGAAAAACAACCTCACAAACAATCCTAAAAAAAAAAAAAACAATATACTCAACAATCAAGCAAACAACAAAATAATAGAGAGAGAAAAGAAAAAAAAAATTGGATAGTGAAGAAAGATAAGGGAGAGGTGTATAAGGATTTAGAGCAGGAGATTGGAAATAGGATATATAAGTAGGGTGAAATTTTGACAGGGGGTAAAAAGAAGGAATAGGGAAAATCTAAAGCAGGAATAGGGTAAGAGAAACAGGACAACAAAAGGGGAAAAGTGAGGAAGAGGGTTTTAGCATAAAGGTAAAATTGAGGTAGAGAAAAATGATGCTAAAGGAATGATGAAAATAGAATGTAGAACACTAATCCCAAAATAAAAAAAGATAAAATAAAATGACACTTTAAAAAATGGTAAAATGGTAGCAGTAATAATACTAGTTAAAAATAAAAATGTAGTAATTAAAAGGGTAAAATCAGGTGATGAAAAAAGAAAAAAAATGGTTTAATTAAAAGGTGAAAAAAAGAATAAAAAAATAAATAAAAATGTGCTAGTGAAGGTCCTTTGGTTCTTCTACTCTTCAGTCTGGCACGCCTTAGTCCTGCAAGGTATTCAGGAGAGTGTTGAATTTCCCTGCGATACACTGTTCCTCCTTCCTCCGTGTTGTATACACAGTCCTGATTTTAAAGCAGGCTGTATTTGTTTCCCAGACTGCCTTAGTTTGCGTTTACATAAGTGTCAGTTTGTGGCTCAGCCTCTGGATGGCAGTGTTTCTGGATTGACCTCCGAGGCTATATGGCCTCTCTATCCAGCAGTTAGGGTTTATTTTCTCTATTGCACTTAAAACTTGTTTGGGGAAGTCTGCCCAGAGCTGGTTCTTTAATCGTTATCCCGCTCCGTTTCCTAGGTTCCACAAAAACAACTTTCCCCTGCAGTTTCTGCAAGTGACCCCAACTGGGCAATCCCATGCACTGGGTTTAATAATCAAACGCAAAGATTTAAGGGAAAGAGAAAAAAACAGGAGCCTGTGGAGTTGCGCAAATTCGCAACCCTGCACCTTCCAGCACACGCAGTCTCTTCCGGCCCATCCTCTCTCTCCTTACATTGAGTAGCCTGCACACTGGCAAAATCTGAGGTTGCCTTTTTTGCATCCAGTCCAGCTGTGGGCTAATTTTAACACATTGTATGCGGGAAACGTATTTATACGTTCTACATATTTATACGTTCTACCAGTGTAGTAGAGCACGGGACACGTATTAATACTTTTTTTATAGACTAACAGCAGAATGCGGGTAACGTATAAATACGTAAACTAAAGTTATCGTAATTTTACTGAATGTTGCCATTTGCGCAAACAATTAGCAAAAATGGCCTGCGCCACCTGTTAGCGCACGATAAAAACTACCGCAAACAATGTGTTAAGTGTTCCCTTCTGCCAGCAGCCCTGTGGGAGCTCTTCCACACTCGCTGATCACGCTGGCTCCAAAGGCCGGGGTCTTTGTGGGGCGCAGACCTACCCGCGCACACTCCTCTCCCCAACCTGAATTGCAAACCGCACCTTCAGGCGAGATCTGACCTTTCCGTGAGAAGCAGGGCTCCACATAGTCGCGCTGTCCCAGATCCGGTGTTTCCTGGTTAGCAGCCGATCTCTGGATGCCGGGTCTTTGGATGTATATACGTTTCCAATAACAGCCACTCAAGATGGTGCGGTCTCCGTGGCTGAGCCGGCGCTCCAGGAGATTTTCCAGCCGCAGCCTCCAGCCGTCCGATTTCTCCGGGATTCCTCTGCCTTTCCTGGCTGCAAACTCTCTCAGCTGAATATCCTCTGCTTATTCGGGCTGTATGTTACCTGCTTCAGCTGCTCACCCTAACAGCTCCGGGACAAGGCACAGGACACGTCCATCTATACCGCCGCCATTTTCCCTCGACCTGGAGTTTTTTTGATTCCATCTAAATTTTTGGATAGTTTGTTCTAGGTCTGTGAAATATGCTGTTGGTATTGTAATAGGGATTGTGTTGAATCTGTAGATTGTTTTGGGTAGTATGGACATTTTAAGGATGTTAATTCTACCAATCCATGAACACGGTATATCCTATCACTTGTTTATATCTTCTTCTATCTCTTTTTTAAATGTTCTATAGTTTTCCGAGTACAAGTCTTTTACCTCCTTGATTAAGTTTATCCCTAAGTATCTTAATTTTTTGTTGCAATGGTAAGTGGGATTTTTTTTCTCTCTCTTTCTGAGAGTTCATTATTGGTGTATAAAAATGCCATAGATTTCTGGATGTTAACGTTATCATTCTGCTACATTGCTGAATTCATTTATAAAATCTAGTAGTCTTTTGATGGAATGTTATATATATATCCCTTCTTTGGGAATAGGGAGGCCGCTCAAGAAGTGGACAGCAAGCTGCAGCTTTTCAAGGAGAATCGGAGGAGGAGGAAGGAGAGGAAGGAGAAGAAGCGCCAGAGGAAGGGGGAGGAGTGCAGCCTTCCCGGCCTGACCTGCTTCACTCACGACAACAACCACTGGCAGACAGCCCCCTTCTGGAACCGTGAGTCCCTCGTTCTTTCTAACTGCCACTTACTGCCACTTCCGGCCGCCACAGAGACACCGTGACTCAGCTGCAGGCATTTAGATGAGGCTTTCAGCAGATGCAACCGGACTCTGGAATCCGAGAGAGGAGCCGCATATTATTTTCCATACTGGCAACTAGAATCATTTTGCCAGACATTGCTATCTATCTATCTATCTATCTATCTATCTATCTATCTATCTATCTATCTATTTGAAATTTGTTTTGGTATTTTGTTTGAAAATGCCGAGCTCTCTCTGGGTTTTCCTCCTGATGTTTCCCACAGTACCCAGCCTCCCAGGAAGACTGCTCTATAGCAAATCAACTAAGTAACGATGACAACTTTGCCCCAAATATATGTTGTTTCTGCTCTAGTGTAAGTGCGTACTCTGTGTATAATACAGGAAGTGCAGCTCCTCAAAGGCAGGGTCCACATCCTGAGTCAGTCCCCTTCAGTAAGGGCACTGTGCTTGCAGAATATTAGGGACACCGCAAAGTGTCTGGTTTTACAGGATTCTGAGGATATGGAATACACTTGTGCACTTGTTTGTTTTAATCCTTATCTGAGGATATTTTTCCCATTGATCTTTAGAGAGAGAGAGTGGGAGAAAGGTAGGAAGAGAAGAGAGAAAGAAAGAGAAAGATCAATGTGAAAGAGACACATCGACTGATTGCCTCCCGCACTTGCCCAGACTGGGGCGGGGAGGGACTGCAACTGAGGTACGTGCCCTTGACTGGGAATCGAACCCATGACCCTCCCATCCATGGGCCAACGCTCCAACCACTGAGCCAAACCGGCCAGGGCCACACTTCTGTATTTTCAATGAATGCTTATATTGCTATAGTGGTTTGGGTCACAGAGAAATAACACCCTAACTTCTGTGGCATGTTATCTGACTGAAGGCCTATCATCCCATGGAATAGTTGAAACACCCCCTGGGTCAGTGTTTCTCAAACTGTGATTTGGAGATGTGCAGGAATCTCAGACTATTCTCGGGGAGTGAGGGGCAGTGCGGGGAGGGGTGGGGATGAAGGCCTAGGGCTTATCTGTGCAGCTTTTTGTTTTTCTGCCTTGATGCTTATCTTAGTGTCCGTGTTTGCATTGAAGTCTACAGTCACATGAAGGCTGAGCAAACTCTTCAAGGTGCAGCATTTAACTTTTAACGTGCTTTCCTAAAGCGGTGCAGGGATCTCTGAGGGTCATTCAAATGGCTGGGGTCTGTTCTCCGCCAGGCCCTGGGCTGAGCCCTGCAGACACAACAATGAACAAGACGTAGCTCATGACATATTCTAGTGGGGGGGTGGGTACCATAAAAAGAAAGTGAAATAATTACCAAGTGTGGTGATGCTATAAGGAGACGGTTATCAACGTTATTCAAAGGGACCATTTTGAGAGGGTGGGGCTGATGGGCCTTTCTGAAGAGGTGACATTTCAGCTGAAACCTAAAGGATTCAAAGAAGCAGTCGGTGTGGAAGGGTCCTGAGCGGGAGGGGGCAACACCCCAGGCAGAGGGACTAGCAGGAGTGGGGTCCTGAGGAAGTGACAGATGTGCTGTGTCAGGGCTGGCAAGCCCTTCAAAGATGGAGTATTGAGAAATGTGAAGTTGCAGTTTTGCTCGTAACTCCCACGGGAGGTGACTCAGACCTCTATCAGCTACACCCTTCTGAGCTGTGCCCATCCCACCATTTCTTACCTCAACCTCGGCAAAACCTGTGTGTCTCCCAGACTCTCCTCTCGCTATTGCCAGTCTGTTCTGCTCAGAGCATTTAGAGTCATCACTTAACGACATCCGGTTTTTCGTAGGAGAAAGAGCAAAATCCTTACCTTGTAACAAAGCCCCGTGTCCACATTCCTGCTTTCCTCTGACGCATCTCCTCCCACGCTCACCTACATCAGCCACTCTGCTTTTCTCTCTCCTCAAGCACCCGAAGCTCCCTCCCACCTCAGGGCCTTTGCACACACTGGTCCCTAAAAGGCTTTCGACCCAGCACTTACCCAAAGCCCTGTGCCTATCACAGACCTGCTCACCCTCAGAGTTCACCTGTAACGTCACTTCTCACGGAGCCCTCCCCTGTGCCTAGGGCGACGTAAGCCTCTTTTCTATACTGTCAGCCCATTCGTTTTCTCCGTAGAACTTGGCACTTCTGTAATTACACGGTTTGTGTGGGGGGTTGTTTTTTTCTAAAATTTCTGCTTTTGTTTTTGCTTAACATTTGTCTCTCCAACTAGACTGTATGTTTTTAAGAAACCAGACCATGCCTGTGAGATGCTGAACCCCAACACAAAGGAGATAAATATTAGCTGAATAAACACACAAGTAAACAAACAAGCAAACCACCTGATCCAAGGTCAAATCAACTCACATCTCACAGCAAATCTGTACAGAAAAGGGGGGTGGGGGGGCGGGATTAGTTATTAGTTATTATTACTATCTACCCACAGAGGACTTTTAAGAAAGAATGTGAACCTTACAGCGTAATGATGAGGCAGCGTTGGAATGGCTAGCCTGCCTCCGTTCTTCCATTCTTTCATTCTGTTTTCTTTTCTACCCACAGTGGGCTCTTTCTGCGCTTGCACGAGTTCTAACAACAACACCTACTGGTGTTTGCGGACAGTTAATGAGACGCATAATTTTCTTTTCTGCGAGTTCGCCACTGGCTTTTTGGAGTATTTTGATATGAATACAGATCCTTATCAGGTAAGTCCGAGTGTTTTCATCCCGTGGAGGAGATTGAGAATAGGATAAGCAGAACAGGATCCTAACTAGACCATCCTGGCCTCTCCGTCCACAGCTCACGAACACGGTGCACACAGTGGAGCGGGGCATTTTGAATCAGCTGCACGTCCAGCTCATGGAACTCAGAAGCTGCCAAGGGTATAAGCAGTGCAACCCAAGACCTAAGGGCCTTGACGTGGGTAAGGAAACACGATTTTTTTTTTTTCTATGTTACCTGGAAAATTCTTTGTGTTTTCAAGTTTCCTGCCTTGGAAATGTTTATATGCATAGAAACATACACGTGCAGGGAAATCTGCCCAGACAGTTCCAAACACAATTTCTCCTGTAAATTTAGCTCTGGGTGCCTGGATGAAAAATGGAACGCACCAGGAGATTTGGTGAGCGTTTTGTCCCAGTCTCTCCCACAGGGCTTCTGTTAGTAAACCTCGATTCCGGATAGAAGCATCCCCTGGAAGATGGGATGAAAGCATGGGGGACTGATTTGTTTTTGCTGTCAACAGTCATAAGATATACTCTAGGTCAGTGGTTCTCAACCTTCCTAATGCCGCGACCCTTTAATACAGTTCCTCATGTTGTGGTGACCCCCAATTTCATTGTTACAAATTGAACATAATTAAAGCATAGTGATTAATCACAAAAACAACGTGTAATTGTATATGTGTTTTCCGACGGTCTTAGGCGACCCCTGTGAAAGGGTCGTTCGACCCCCAAAGGGGTCACAACCCACAGGTTGAGAACCGCTGCTCTAGGTAAACCAGGAGATTTTTTTTTTTTTTTTTTTTTTTTTGAGAGGGAATTTGGATGGAAGCACACCATGCCCTCTTTTTGCTCACCACAATTTGGAGCTCCCCCAGTTGGACCCAAGCCCATGACCTCGTGCACTGATTTCTCTCGCTGGAATTTTACATCTGAAATTAGAGCTACTTGAGCCATTCATTGTCTTGGGATCTAAAAGGATAAGAGGGCCTGCGTGGAATCGAGCAGATGTTCCCTCCCTGGTCTGCAGTGCTTAATTTATTTCTCCTTTGCCCGTGGGGATGCACTGTCCATCCCACCATGAATGAGAATACCTATTTTCTCAGGCTTCTCATAGAAATGTAAATAGCAGCTGTCCGCAGAAGGAAGGAGGAGAACCGGAAGCTGGCCGAGGCCATGGTGACAGCATAGCAGACCCACCCCAAAAGGGTGAAGAGCTGGGCACGGGCTGCAGGGAGCCATTAGCAGGAACCTCTGTGTGAGGCTGAGTTTTCTGTGCCCTTCACAGCCTGTCTTCGTGGGAACCGAGCAGCTCCCTGAGTCATTGACTTGAAAGGTGGGGGGTAGGGGGGACCCTAAAAGGGCCAACATCCCCACCTGACATTCCCACCACCGTTGGTCCTGAATGCTTTTGAGCCGTGAGAGCCCCGTAAGAAATTATAAATCCCACAAGAGGGGCCCTGTGTCAGCCTCCATCAACACCGCTCAGCTAGCACCTCAGGGAAAGGAGTGGCAGCCAGAGGAGTCCAGTCCCGACTCGCAAACTAGGTCTTTCGGTCACTGACCCCACTCCGCTCAAATCTTTCCATGGCCCCTGCTTATCTGTTAACCTTTTCTTCAAATCTTACAAAAAGAAAGAAAGAAAGAAAAAAGCCCACAAAAGCCTGGAAACTAAAGCAACTCTTAGAGGCACTGGAAACATTACACCCAGATACTTCTCCCCCAAGGGGCACAGCTCGCTTATTGGTGATGACATAACAACTCCCCTCAGTGAAACCTGACCGAGCGGATTAATGGCGAAGTGACCCGCCAGGTGGGCGCAGTTACTGCCCTCAGACTTCACGTCGTCCTCCCCACTTTCTAGAAGGTTCCTAAGGGAGGTGATTATTGGCCCTTTTTTTTCCAAGTGTTTTGTCTAAAAATAACCGAAATGTAACTTTTACCGAGACTTGCACAGACTTCTGGAAGCACTTTCTGGCTGTTTTTACAAGGCCTCTCCTCCATTCTCCCCGCCCCCCCACCCCCTTTTCATGTGAAAGCTCTTATGTGATTTATCTTAAACCTCTTTATTTATAGCCTTTGACCCTCACTTTGAACCCAATAGAAAAGCTCTGTTGGACTTCGGCACTGTCGGTATTTAACAGATTTTGTTTCTTTCTAGGACTTAGGTGTTGTGCATGGGAAATCTATGTAGTGAACGGTTTTTGTGAGTCCTCACACTAACATACATTCCTCTTGTATTTTCCTCGATCAGGGAATAAAGATGGAGGAAGCTATGACCTACACAGGTATTCACCCTTTTTTATTCTCCCTGGCAGCTTCTTTCCCAATAACTGCATGATCCAGCCATTTCAACTAATTTCCGTTTCTCACCCCATTGCGCAGAGCATAGCTGGGGCGCATGCTTTTCCTAAGGGCACTGGCCGCCACCTCGTGCCCTTGGCTCCAGATCTGTCCTTGGGTCTTGACATCAGCTCACTGTCACAACATGACGTCCCGGAGCACTGACTCCCTCCGGGTTCGCGTGCTTGCTGAGTGATGCTTGTGAGCGTGGAATGCTGTGAAGCGGGGTCCTGGGGCCGGGGAGGGGCGGGGGGAATTATGTTCCTTGTGGTGCTTACGCGTTGATTCGCTGGAGAGGCTTCAGGGACACGGGTTGGAGATCTTTACGAACTGTAACGTCAGGAGCACAGCCAGAGTAATGGGGGTTTGAGGAGCCTTCTCAAGCCGAAGTGGGAGGAAGTGGAAGCGGTTCCTTGTTAGCGTTGCTTAATGAGCGTTGCTGCTGAAAGGAGCAGGGATGGGACTCGCAAGGCTCTGCGGGGGTTGGTGGTTGAAGAGCAGGTGCTGGGGCCGGGGACGGGAACCAGGAGTAAGACATGCAGGGGGAGGTGTCACCATAGCTCGGAGACAATGCTACCAACACACACACTTCCTAAACAGGCCTCAGCCCAGTGACCTTGTCCCCCTCCAACCCCCACCCACCCCTCGTACCTCCTCATGCTCCAGGCCAGGGACCCAGATGCCTGGTGGCCATGTCACTTGGTCACCCGGCATCGTCGGCCCTTCCACTCCAAGCATAGACCTCAGGCGGGTTTGTCAGAAAGGTGCCATGTGGGGCAAGACGGTCAGCCCTTACCACCTCTGTTTCGGGGAAAGTGTCAGCACCCTAGTTAATGAATGCTTTGGGGGGGAAAACTTCCATCAAAGGCACGTGGACTTAACTGGTGCCATCCATACTGATATCGTCTCAGAAACGAAAGAACATTGATGTTTCAGGGCTCCCTGTCCACCCACCCCCACCATCCGGTCCCTCCTTTGAGAGGGCTGCTCCAGTGGGACCAGAAGTGAAACAGTAGGAACGGTGGTGGGAAGATGTAAACAAATGAAACCAGGAAAGCTGGACTTCTGAGGCTACTTGATAACATTTCTGTATCTCTTCTTTTTCTCCCCTCTCTGTCGTCTCCTGTTCTCGATCTGCCCCCATCCCGACCCGCATCACCCGTAGCCCACGTAGGACCGAGCAGAAGAACCCCCTCTTAAGCTGGTCTCACCCGGGATATGGGCTGACGAGGTAATACCCCATACTCCCGCACTGCTCCCGGGGGCACTTAACCACACTTCCAAAGTGTGACATGTTAAGTGGCCCTCATGCTGGATATTGTCTTTATGGTTATTTTGTGATGCACTCAGATTTTACAGCTAAGGGGCTTTTGGTGTGGCCTTTTGTGTCTCTCATGGGAGAGTAAAGGATATGACAGGTTGTTTAGGACACAGTCTGGTCAGAGCTGAGTCAGTGTTCTTCTCCATCACGTCATCCCTGGACACCTTGGAGATGAAGAGTGCTTACCTGCTCTCCAGCTGGAGTTAAATGCGAGCACCTGGGGCTCTCCCTTCCCTCATCCCTGCTGCCACCTCTAAACGGGGCCAACGCCATCGTTTCTGAGGTCGACTGGCACAGCTTTGAAAACCTTAGTCCGTGGAGTCCCCTCTCTGGTCTTGTGGCCACTGAAAGCGTGTGTGCAGGGTGAATACCTGTGGCTTGTTTTTCTCCTCAATTCCTTACCAAAGGCCAGATCTAAGGATACTATCTAAGTCACAGTGACTGGCATTTCATAAGCCACCATCCCAGAATTGGTGAGGCAAGCTACCTTTCCACAGCTACCGTGTTGTGGGCAGGAAATCATGGAACAGGGTTACAGAGAGCATTTGCCTGTCACACCTGGGCACTCACTGGACACCCAAATGCAGAGTTGGATGTGGCTTTCCCCACTCGCTGTCTCCTGTGGGATTGAAAGGGAGCAAATGCAGAAGCAGTCACTGTGTGTGGAGCTGCCGGGAAGCTGCCGTCTCCAGATGGATGTCCCAGCATGCCACCCTCCAGCCACGGCACTGCTCGGGTTCACGAGCCTTGGCTCTTTTTTTTAATCTTTATTGTTGTACTAGGGGCCCGGTGCACGAAATTCGTGCACTGGGTGTGTGGGGGGGGGGGAGTGTCCCTCAGCCCAGCCTGCCCCCTCTCACATACTGGGAGCCCTCAGGCGTTGACCCCCATCACCCTCCAATCGCAGGATCGGCCCCTTGCCCAGGCCTGATGCCTCTGGCCTAGGCGTCCGGCCCGGGCAGCGGGGACCTGCAGTGGCAGCGGGGGGCGCCGCGATCGTGAGCTTCACTTTAGGCCCAGGCAAGGGGCCCCTAGCTCCTGGGACTGCCAGCTTTGACCGTGCCCAGCTCCCATCGCTGGCTCCACCCCTACTTCCTGCTATCACTGGCCAGGGCGGAAAAGGCACCTGATTCTCCGATCATGGCTGGGGGGAGCCTTTGCCCTGCCCCCCAGCTCTTAGCTCCCCGCTGGGTTTCCGATCACTGTCAGTGGCAGGGGCCTTCTTCCTGCTTTCCCTTTCGCCTCCCTGCATTGTGCCTACATATGCAAATTAACCGCCATCTTGTTGGCAGTTAACCGCCATCTTGTTGGCAGTTAACTGTCAATCTTAGTTGGCAGTTAATTTGCATATAGCCCTGATTAGCCAATGAAAAGGGTAGCTCGTACGCCAATTACCATTTTTCTCTTTTATTAGTGTTGATTACATATGTCCCCCTTTTTCTCCCTATTCACTCCTTGTAGCCCCACCCCTACCCCCACCCCAGGCCTTCACCACCCTATTGTCTGTGTCTATGTGTTAATGCACATGTTCATACAAGGTCTTTGGTGAATCTCTTCCACACCACCCACTCACCCCCACCTTCCCTCTGAGATTCCACAGTCTGTTCCATGCTTCTATTGTCTCTGGATCTGTTTTGTTTATCAGTT
This sequence comes from Myotis daubentonii, assembly GCF_963259705.1. NCBI lineage: Eukaryota > Metazoa > Chordata > Mammalia > Chiroptera > Vespertilionidae > Myotis > Myotis daubentonii. The sequence goes on along the minus strand of NC_081856.1, from coordinate 17,310,232 downwards.
TATTTTGTTCATTTGATTCCACCTATGTGTGAGATCATGTGATACTTGTCTTTCTCTGACTGGCTTATTTCGCTTAGCATGATACTCTCCAGGTCCCTCTGTGCTGTCTCAAAAGGTAAGAGATCCTTCTTTATCGCTGCTGCATAATATTCCATGGTGTAAATGTACCATAGCTTTTTTATGCACTCACCTACTGATGGGCACTTGGGCTGTTTCCAGATCTTAGGTTTGTAAATTGTGCTGCTATGAATGTAGGGGTGCAAACATTCTTTCTGATTGGTGTTTTGGGTTTCTTAGGATATATTCCTAGAAGTGGGATCACTGGGTCAAATATTTGGCAGTTCCATATTTAATTTTTTGAGGAAACTCCAAACTGTTTTCTATAATGGTTGCACCAGTCTGCATTCCAACCAGCCTTGTACAAGGGTTCCCTTTTCTCCACATCCTCGCCAGCACTTGTCGTTTGTTGATTCGTTGATGGTAGCCGTTCTGACAAGTGTGAGGTGATACCTCATTGTCATTTGAATTTGCATCTCTCTGATGACCAGTGACTTTGAGCATGTTTTCATATGTCTCTTGGCCATCTGTATGTACCCTTTGGAGAAGTGTCTATTTAGGTCATTTGCCCATTTTTTATTGGATTGTTTGTTTGCCTTTTGTTTTGTTGTTTGAGTTCCTTATATATTTTGGATGTAACCCTTTAGCAGATGGATCGTTGTCAAATATGTTCTCCCTGACAGTGGGCTCCCTTTTCATGTTTTTAAAAATTGTTTCTTTTGCTGTGCAGAGGTTTTTATTTTTATGTAGTCCCGTTTATTGTATTTTTTGCTCTAGATGTATCTGCAAAACATATTCCTATGAGATAGATTTTGCTGCCTATGGTTTCTTCTAGGATTTTTATGGTTTCACGACTTACATTTAAGTCTTTTATCCATTTAAGTTATTGTGTATGGTGTAAGCTGGTGTCTAGTTTCATTTTTTGCATGTATCTGTCCAATTTTCCCAACACCATTTATTGAAGAGGCTGTCTTGACTACATTGTATGCTCTTTCCTCCTTGTCAAATATTAATTGAACATAATGGCTTGGGTCCATTTCTGGGTTCTCTGTTCCATTGATCTATATGCCTGTTGTTGTGCCAGTACCAAGTTGTTTTGATTACAGTATAACTTGATACTGTTATTGTGACCCCTCGTACTTTGTTGTTGTTTCTCAAGATTGCTGTGGCTATTCGGGATCTTTTTCGGTTCCGTATAATTCTTGGAGTATTTGTTCTAGATCTGTGAAATAGGCTGTTGGTAATTTAATAGGGATTGCATTGAATCTATAGATTGCTTTGGGTAGTACGGACATTTCAATTGTTAGTTCTACCAACCCATGAATACAGTTTATTCTTCTACTTGTTTATATCTTCCTCTCTTTTTTCATCATCCTATAGTTTTCTGAGTACAAACCTTTTACCTCCTTGGTTAAGTTTATTCCTAAGTCTCTTAATTTTTTTGGTTGTACTGGTAAATGGGATTGTTTGTCTAGTTTCTCTTTCTGAGAATTCATTGTTGGTCTATAAAAATACCATGGATTTCTGGGTGTTAATTTTGTATCCTGCTACATTGCCAATTGCATCTATTAAATCTAGTAGGTTTTTTGGGGGGGGGGGGTGGAGTCTCTAGGGTTTTCCATATACAATATCATGTCATCTGCAAATAATGAGAGATTTGCTTCCTCCTTTCCAATTTGGGTGCCTTTTATGTTTTCTTGTCTGGTGTGGCTAGGACTTCCAGTACTGTGTTAAATAAGAGTGGTGAAAGTGAACATCCCTGTCTTGTTCCTGTTCTTAAGGAAAATGATTTTAGTTTTTGCCCATTGAGTATGATGTTGGCTATAGGTTTATCGTGTATGGCCTTTATCGTATTGAGGTCTAATTTTTCTATTCCCACTTTGCTGAGAGTTTTTGTCAAAGAAGGGTGTGGGATTTTATCTAATGCTTTTTCTGCGTCTATTGATAATGATCATGTGATTTTTTTTTTCTTTCAATTTGCTTATGTGATGTAGCACATTTATTGGCTTGCGAATATTGTACCAGCCTTGAATCCCTCAAATAAATCCCACTTGGTCATGGTGTATGATCTTTTTAATATATTGCTGTGTCCGTTTGCTAATATTTTGAGGATTTTAGCATTTATGTTCATCAGGGATATTTGCCTGTAATTCCCTTTTTTGGTAGTGTCTTTATCTGATTTTGGAATTAGGATAATGCTGGCCTCATAAGAAGAGATTGGAAGTGTTCCTTCCTCTTGGATTTTTGGAATAGTTTGAGAAGGATAGATATTTGTTCCATAAGCCTTGATACTTTAAGATTTTTTTTTTTTTAGAAAACTAATTAGGATGCATTGTTAAGCATGAAATATCATTCCAAAAGCCTTTGAGAAAAATGACAAGCAAACCTGACGAATGTAAAATTTGAAAATTCAAGTGTACTTTAGAAAACTTCTTTTGTACGAGATGGACTAAATAAGAGTTTTCAAACTACCTTCAGTTGTGTGGATTTTCAAAAACGAATCCTTGGACTTATTTAAAAGGTCTTCGAAAAGCAAGTCTGTTTCCTGTTCAGCTTCATTACTTGTTTCTGTGTTTTCGCTGTGGTCTGTGTGTGTGAGAGGCAGGGGTAGCTGAAAGGCTTTTACTTTCTCACTCTGCTCATTTTGCCATTAGGACAAGCTCAGAGTAAGGACACAGCTCAGCAAGTGGCCCCCAAAACTCGGGAAATAATTTGTGGCTTGAGTTGAAAGCAGTAATTTCTGTGTTGCAAAATAGTATAAGATCGACAAGGGCCAGGTGTTTGTTTTTCCCATCGCCTGTGAGAGCTGCTGCTGCTGCCCTCTGGTGTCCAACACGAGCTCCTGGCGGCCGTGGTGTGGATCCGGTGGGGCACACGGCGTGTGGTTGTGGGGCAGACAGTCAGGTCTGCTCCCTGGTCCTCTGTGCAGGCCAGCGGACCACATCATACTTCCCCCTCGACAACCATGCTCCTGTCCACTTGCGTTTGGTTCTTTGATTGATCTTCCCCTAGACCAGTGATGGCGAACCTTTTGAGCTCGGCGTGTCAGCATTTTGAAAAACCCTAACTTAACTCTGGTGCCGTGTCACATATAGAAATTTTTTTATATTTGCGACCATAGTAAAACAAAGATGTATATTTTTGATATTTATTTTATATATTTAAATGCCATTTAACAAAGAAAAATCAACCAAAAAAATGAGTTCGCGTGTCACCTCTGACACACGTGTCATAGGTTCGCCATCACTGCCCTATAGCAACAGCCCAGGCCTGGCAGATGGATGTGGGTGGCATAGCTGTGTGTTAGAGGCTGCTTCACACTGTGGTTAGAGCACATTCGCTGGAGCCTGGGCTCAAACCCCAGCCTTGCGAGTAAGAAGCTGAGACCAGAGTCTGGCATGTATCAAACCCTATCAACGATGGGCATTATTATAAGGCGTGCTCTGGGATGTACAACACTTACATGAAGGAGAGTGTATGAAAGGGGAAAAGTGCCCTTCTCATTTCAGAGCATGCTGCCATATTTTATAAGAAACACAGAGAAATTATGCATCACCACCACCACGATCTCCATCACTCCTTGGCAACCAGGTTTCCACACACAAACCCATTGTCTGCACCACCGGAAATGCTCAGGTCACTGTCCTGCCCCACGCTGCCCTGGTGAAGCTTCCCTGGCGTCTCCTCTCCCTCACACCTCAGGACTCCATTGATTTTAAGCCGCCTTGCTGGCACTGCTGGGCTTTTCCCTTTAAGGTGCTTGACCAAGAGATGGGTCAAGGTCTGGGGTTATAGGGGCTGAGGTCAGCCTCCCAAGGCCATGAGGGTACTCAGGGTCGGGCCACCGTGTGCACTTTGCACCGTGCACAGAAGTGCGCCTGGAGGGACAACCAGGCACGGAAATGCAGTAGGAGCTCTGCTAGACAAGCCACGCCAACTGGTGGGTAAGTCTTGCTTCACACCACATGGCCACCCCACTCAGGATCGGGGTCCATCTAAGCTCCCCATCCAAGCTCTAAGGTAACGTTCATAACGTTAAGATACTGAGTCTTCATTCAAGAACAAAGGGTCTCTTTCTACTTGGTTGGGTACTTCCGGGTCTTTGGGAGGTTTCTGAAGTGTTTTCTTACCCGTGTTGCACAGTTCTTGTTAAGTTTATTCCTAAGTACTTTACCTTCTTTGATGCTACTGTAAATAGGGCTTTTCTTCATCATTTAAAACCTCTGATTATTATTTGTATTATATTAATTTTTAGTCCACTTGACCTGTCTTGGATTGAGTATCTCCTATTATTATGTTTCTGTATTTCTCATTGTGTCTTCAATAGATAGCTGCTTCTTTATAAAGCTGGTGCCCCTTTTCCCCCTTAGGAACTTAATAGAGTTAGTATTTTGGTCCTGTCGGTTGCATTTGAACTTATACCTATTCAATGTCCCTAGTCCCTGTTTCATATTTAATCTCTTATTATCTCTTTGGTCAGTTTTTTTCTATATAAATCTTTTGTTATTGTTGTTATTGATTTTAGAGAGGAAGGGAGATGGATAGAGAGAAACATTGATGAGAGACATCTACTGGCTGCTTCCAGCATGCCCCCTACTGGGGATCAAGCCGGCAACCTGGGTATGTGCCCTGACTGGAAATTGAACAGGGACCTCTTGGTTCATGGGTTGACGCTCAACCACTGAGTCACACCAGCCGGGCTTAATATAAACCATTTATTTTATAATCCCAAAACTTGAAATGAATTAAGAAGCTGCACCCTAAATTTGCTGACTAGCATCCAAGTTTTCTATCTTTGGTCAATTTTTAACAGTGTTCTTTGATTCCCAGCTATTATTGAACTATACTCTGAATTAGCTCAGTCTCTTTCCGCTTTTCTGTTTTTCTTCTCATTTCTAGTTGCACTTTGTCATATAAAATATTTTTTACCTCACTCCTACCTTTGCTTTACCCCCAGACCTGATACAGGATGGGGCAAAAGTAGCTTTACAGTTGTGAGTACTCAGAGTTTTGGTTTTATTTTAAATCTTTATTGTTGAAAGTATTACATATATCCCCTTTTTCCCCATTAGCCCACCCCTGCCCCCCAGCAACCTATTGTCTGTGTCCATGGGTTATGCATATATGCATACAAGTTAATTGGTTGATCTCTTCCCACCTTGCCTTGCCTTCCCTCTGACAGTCGGTTTGGTGCTTCTATGTCTCTAGTTCTATTTTTGTTCATCCGTTTGTTGTTTGTTAGACTCCACATATAAATAAGATCATGTGATATCTGTCTTTCGCTGGCTTATTTTGCTTAGCATAATACTCTCCAGACCCATCCATGCTGTTGCAAATGGTAAGATTTCTTTCTTACAGCTGTGTAGTGTTCAGTTGTATAGATGTACCACAGTTTTTTAACCCACTCACCTGCTGATGGGCACTTAGGCTGTTTCCAAATTGTAAATTGTGCTGCTATGAACGTAGGGGTGCATATATCCTTTCTAATGTCTTAGGGTATATTCCTAGAAGTGGGATCACTGGGTCAAATGGGAGTTCCACTTCTTTATTTTGGGGGGGAAATTCCATACTGTTTTCCACAGAGGCTGCACCAGTCTGCAGAGTTTATTCTTATATTCTTATTTATTGTATTATTTCCCATACGAACAACTCTAAACCTACTTTTGCCTGCCCCTTATATTAAACGCTCACCACCAAGCCTTTGGCTGAGGTTTCCCCAGTGATTTTTTTGGTTGAATGTAACTCATCTGCTAGAAGACTACCGTGGGGCCTTGACTTACGAGTTTAATTCGTTCCGAGACCGAGCTTGTTGAGGAGCTCGTTAACTCAAATCACTCTGTCAACTCAACGCAAAAAATCGGCCGAGACAGCTGGTATCTCAAAACACTCGTTAGTCGGGACACTCGTAAGTCAAGGCCCCACTGTATTCGAGAGGAGCTGACATGCACAGTGTACCGTGCATGCTTACATTTTTTTGGAACTGTTTTTCTAGAGCCTGATACTTGCGGGAGAGCTCGTCTGGACATTCCAGCCTTGGCTCATACTCTAATTTCTGATTGAAGGTGGCTTTCCCATCCTCAGATGCTTGATTGCATTTACTTGGCAGTGTTGTGTTGTATCTTTTTTCACTTTATAGTTTATTTTGGCAGGGGCATTGTCATAAAAGGATGGATTCCTTGTTTTCTGTTATAATAATTTTGTGAAAATGTAGGCTGCTTTTACTAATTTCACGAATTTGAAGTATTTACAATTTATAATTTAAGAGGATCTTTTTCCGGCAGTGTAGCCACACATACTTTTTCATGTATTATTTGGGGGTGGGAGTGGGAAAGGTCGCATGTACTCCAATCTTTTATTCCTATTTTTCTTGCAGGACCTGAAATGTCCCTTCTTTGTTTCCTTTTTCCTTTATGATCTGATTTCCAAAGGGTGTATCTCCCTTCCTCTGTATCCGTTTCTCCCAAAAGCCAGGCCTTTCACACAGCCACCTTGATGCATGCACACTTAAGTCCCTTCCTTGGGGTCACCTCTGTGATGTACCAGGACTCTACCGTATTTCATACTTCAGGGTGACATTCTTTCCAGCGATGGTTTCAAATCAATTCTTGGCTCCATCCTCACCTCCTTCTGCTCTCGTCCATACTGTTTTCTAGGGCTTGTGCCCAAAATATGTCATCCAGCTCTGCTGAGATTTGGTGTTAACTTTTTTTTTTACTTACAGGTGATTTGAAGGTTATATACATTTTCTATCTTCTAGTTAAACTGAGATTTGGGGTTTTGTTTAGTTTTAGTTCTTTTTCCTGCCGATCTGGATCGCTAGTTACTGCATTAATCTAGGCCATCTCTTTAGAACAGTACTTGGGCACAACTAGGGAAAAGATGGCGCTTTCTGCAGGACTGTGGTCATCTCAGTGATGTAGAAAGATCTGAGAGAGAGAGAAGGGGGTGCATTCTCTGCATACTACGAAAACCACTGAAAGACTGATCTATCATAGGATTTTTAGAGCAAAAAAACACACACAAAGAAATGGATTTAAGTATTTGATTTGAAGAGTTTAGTTGCATTCGTTTTTAAACAAAGTACCAGGTGATATAAAATAAAAATATCTTCCTAATACTTTCAAATCCATCATTTACCCAGCAACCCCAGAAGAAGCAAGGGTTTTATCACACAAGCATTCCCATGTTTGACAGATGAGGGAACCAGAACTCAGACTTACACAATTTGATGGTTACAGAGTTGGCTTGCGTAGAGCCAGGGGGAAAACATGAGCCTCTAACTTCGCCTAGTTGTAGCCGTTATCACTTGTTTGATCTTCTTCCCAATTTTGTGTTATTCAATCACTTTTGTACCCTAAGGCCACTCCTTGATAATAAATTACCAGGGTGAGATACTTTTCAGTGTTATACTTCAAATTGATTTGCTCTGTAAAAACAATGCCAGCTGCTTGTCTGAAAGTAGGAAATCTTTTCTCCACTAATGACCCATCTTCCTCTCTCTTCACAGAGGACAGTTATGGGATGGATGGGAAGGTTAGCCTTCCCAGTCCCACTGCAGACATCGGCGGGCAAGGCCTGGAGGGTTTATACAGCATAAAGGAAAGCATCTATGAGCACAGACAGAACTACAGACTTAGTCTGGTTGACTGGACTACGTACTTGGAGGATGTAGATAGAATATTTGCACTGCTGAACAGTCACCACGAGCAAAAGAAAACAAATAAGACTACAACTGCTCGAAGTGATGGGTTCCTGGCTGTATCTGCTGAGCCCTCTGTGCCGGTAGAGATGGCCTCTGCTGAGTCAGATGAAGACCCAAGCCCTACGGTTGAGGAAGCCCCTCCTTTGACGTTGCCAGCCGACCTTCAAACCCTGCATTTGAACCGACCAACATTCAGTCCGGAGAGTAAACTTGAATGGAATAACGACATTCCAGAAGTTAGTCGTTTGAATTCTGAACACTGGAGAAATCATAAAACTGACCAATGGATGGAGCATGAAGAGGTGAGTCATCTTGAACTTGACCTCAGTGGTGGTGACATGCCAGAGCTGGTGCTCAAACTCGACGCCAGGCTGCAGCCCATCAGCAGGCACCAAAAAGGCCTTCCCCAGGATGGTGGTCCAGGAGAAGCTGTCTCCGAAGGTCAGCTGTATCTTCCTGGGCATTCTGACCCGGATTCCACTCCTCAGACGATCAAAGTGTCCACCTCGGAGCAGCCTAGTAACGCCAGCAGCATGGAGAGTATGTCTAACGAGGTGGAGAAAAGTCACAGAAGGGAGACTGATTAGACAAAATTGTTACCTTACCCTAAACACAGTATTAACTTTTTATCAGTAAACTAATAAAGGCAATCAAGACAACCAACATTCCAAGCTACCCTAGGTACCTGCCTGCAGTAGACGTCAGTGCGCATGCGAGCGGACGCACAAGGAACCGGTGCTGTAATTCACTGTGTGTCAAGGTGAGAAAGAAAGGTAATTTGTGGATTTTTGTTGGTTTAGTGGATACTAAAACAGTATTAACTTTGGAAAGTTGTAGAGACCTGCATATACAAATGCTATCCACCACGATGGCTAGAATTGTGCCTTCCTGCATTTCTGAAACTGGATGTCCTCGGTGAAACTTTCAACACACTTCCCACTGCCTGCATCATGTGGTTTGGACTCATTTTTAACCACTGGAATTTTTCAATGCCATCACTTTTAGGTCAATGATTTTGCACTTTGAGATCTAAAAGCCATGTCTGTTTGGCTAGTCTTTTTTTTTTTTTACAGGCTTGTCACAGTCTCACTGCTTGCTCTCAGAGAGACAAATTAAACTAGATCCCCAAGGATGACACACAGTATGGATCCCATATTGTTTAACATATGCTTTTGCCAGAAAATATTGCATGTGGTTCCCCTTGACTTGCTAAAACTGATTAGCAGAAAGGCATGGCTAATGTTAGCAGCAAAAATAAATAAGCAAAACAAAGATCACTTGCTCTCTCTGTGCCTAGCCTCAAAGTGTTCATCATATACTTAAGATAGCTAAATTTTCATTTTCTTAACAGGATAAAAGGACTAAAGATTCCCCTCCATCTTTGTTTTGTTTTCTTGGCCTGGCTAATAAGCTTAAGTGTTGAGAAAATATATTGTTTTGAATTTATATACGGAATTTTTCCAATAAAACATACTCGTGAATGTTTCATAATTTAAACACATAGATTGTATGATTAAGACCTTCACCAAGTTCTGATTTTTTAAAGGCATAGTTCAAAACGTGTTCTTGAAAACATTCTTACTATGTATTAGATTTTTAAAGACCAGCAAAAGGATTACCTCATTGAAAGTTATCAGTAGCCTAATCAACTTCCCAGTAATAGCTTAACAATGATTTTCCTTTTAGATAACTCAAACGCATTGGTAAATTATGTTTTCTTTAAGTGTTTAAGGTAAACTCTTTTAAAGATAATTTACAATGGTATAGCTGAATCTTTGATAACTTTAACTCCTTATTGTAGACTCTGTACATATGTTAAAATTCACTAGCTCTTTATCAGATGTGTGTGCCACCGGCTGAATGACAGAGGAAACATATTTATGGTCATGAATGATATGCTTTGTAAAAAGGCTTCAAGTTATTAAGAAGCATACCGTGTGTGTTTTTTTTTTTAATCTTGTGTAATATTCTGTACTACTTTTATAGAACAATTCTGGCTTCAGGAAAGTCTAGAAGCATTATTTCTTGAAATAAAAGGTGTTTAAACTTTACCTGTTTCAGAGGAATGAACTGGACCAAGTTCTTGAGGTGCACCCATTCCTTCTAGTAAAACTAAGTCCTGGTCTCAATTTACATGAATAGTAGCCGTAGCAGTAAAAATGACCGGAAGTCCATGTGTTACAGAACATTCTCGGGTCAGGGATCACAGCATCGATGTGTCTCATTGCTGTCAGGAGGACGGGATGGACAGCACAGGAGCACACCCCCCACCAAAGGCAGTTTGGGGACCATGGACTGTGGTGGAGACCTAACCACCCTCCAAAACCTCGAGTTTTCTGATGGACAGAGTCCATGCACTTCCTTCTGCTCCAGATTTCCTGAGGACTTTCCCCCTCAGGAAGAGCTGCTAACAATTCCTGTCCAGAAATCAGAAATCTCTGGTAGTAAAGGGGAAAAAAGCAAAGGACTTTGGGAGCTGCCAGTTCAGTCCTCGGATAACTGAGGAAGCCAGCTGTACTGTCAGAGCTGCCATGAGAGAACATCACAGACTGGATGCCTTAAACAACAGAAACGTATCTTCTCACCATTCTGGAGGCTGGAAGCAAGACCTGTGGGCAGGGCTGCTTTCTCTTGAGGCCTCTCTCCTTGGCTTGCAGATGGGCCACCTTCTCGCTGTGTCCTCGCATGGCCTCTTCTCTGTTCATGCACATCCTCTCTCTCACCAGTCGATGACCTCATTTAACCTTTGGAGATTAGGACTTCAATATGTGAATTTAGAGGAGACACAATCCAGTCCACAACCCCACCATTTCATCGAGAGTCCCAGGCAATGGTGGTGTCCAAAGGCATGTCTTTGTGCCCTCTTCCTTTCCTGTAAAATGTGTCTAGGCCAAAGGTTGCTCTCCTGGAGAAAATTACATTTTAGTTCAATTCGATAACCATGGAGTACCAACTATGTGTAAAGGGCCCTTAGAGATTGGCTGGCCAACTGGCCTCAATTGGATCTGGGAGGAGGCTGATGCTCAGAAGGTCTGAGCAAGTGTCCCACCTGCCCTTTCCGTACAGACATAGAAGATGAAGAGATTAGCAGAGGCAAAGGCCAGCCCCTCCCCACTTTCTCAACACATATGCTCATGCACATTTCTCTCTCCCCTTCTCTCACACACACATACCAGATTAGGGAAGAAAGGCTGTTAGGGGGACCCCATTTGATTAGGAGTAATAGAACAATGACCATGAAATTGGACCTAACTTCATGGCAAACTCTAATTTTTACTATCTCTGTGAGCTTAGAAAAGTCACATAACCTCTTGAAAACAGCTTCCTCAATTGTAAAATGAGAGGTTTGAATTTAAAATAGAAAATGCATAGCATAAGTGCTTGCTTTTCACAAAATGTGCCCAGGGAAGACATTGCTAATGCGTAGACACTTTGCCATTAAGCCAGAGTATCGATGCCCACTTCTGCCTCAGCCAGCTACCACCAACACTGCAGATCTGGTGTTGGCATGCAAGACAGAAACCTGTTCTATCCAAACCAGATAATGACTATCTAAGGCTCCTCCCAGCTTCCTATAAAGAAATCACCTATAACCACCGACATCTGCAGGGTGTTTTAAGAAAGAAGGAATGACTACTTATCACTCCCATTCCACACAAAACATACCTTTTAAGAAGTTAAAAATTAATGCTTACTTTTCAGGACTTGCTTTAGAGCTGATACGTTCTCAGATATAAGAAGGTCTTCCATTTCCCAAATTAGTCCAGTTCTGCTTGATATTTTCAAATTTCATTTTAATAGAAAACAAAGATCTTCAGTTGATAATCAAAATATTTGGGGCAATTAATACCATGATGTGGTCCACTAGCCTGGTTCATTGGGTATGAACTTACAGATGCTGCTATGGAAGCTGCAATCGCCCCCTCGGCCCCTTTCCCATCTCTAGCCTCTCCCACCTCCAACACATCCCACACTCACTGCCAGGTGTGGCTCAGATCTCAGCCTCTGACTCAGAAACCTTCAATGATTGCTTAACACCCTCTGTGAAGCTCTAGCCTAAGCATGTCAAACTCAAAGGCTAACACGGGCCAAATAAACAAGGTATGTGGCCCACGGGCCGCAAGTTTGACATGTTTGCTCTAGCCTTTCATCCACCCACCTGCTCCCCCTCCACCTCACCGGTCACCACCAGCTTCCCCTGGGTTGGCACCACCTTCCCAGGTCTTAATTTTCCTCCACTTTCCATCTATCCTCCTGGGGTTTATCCCCATTCACCATCTCAACCTATAGAAACCCCACCCACTCTTCAATTCCCATATTATTCGAAGTTTTGCTTTTCCTTCCCATGTAAATTTCCCTGTTCCCCTCCAGCCCTGGATATAATATCTCCTCCATTTTACACGGTCCCCCAGGTAAAGCAACACCAATGCTGTATCAAGTCTGGGGCCAACAGAGTGAGAATAACTGGCCACATGCATAGCCTTGCTCCTTCCCCCATTTCAGACCAAGAAACTTACCTAGTTCCTCTTAAAGGGCTAGCTCATGAACTTACTTGGACTCAATCTCTCTGAGCTCCAGTGCTGGGGTGCCGGCTTGAAAGGAACCAGGGACATTCGGGGAGGAAATGGATTGTCTGGCATCAGGGCAAGAACTCGGGGGTGGCTTTCTTCCAGTCAGGGGTGTTTGCAGGGGTCATTTTTCCTACGCTGAGACCTCCACCTTCGCAGAGCTGACAGGCAGCCACATCTGAGTCTCCATCAGCCTGGCTCACACAGTTCACTCTGCCCTAGTGATTCCCTGAGACCCTACCCCATTCAATTTGCAGCCCCACTCAAGCTGTTTGCCATATGAATGGCCTCCTGGCTCAGGATATAGACTTTGCTAATCTCTCTCAAAAAAGCAGTAGCTGGCATCAGCATACCCCATACCTATCAATAAAAGACCCAAGACCCAGCACTAGCACCAGCCTGCTTTACTTCAAAGCTGTGCCTCAGCTGGGCACTCCAAACCCAATACAAATAACAGCCATTTGCAGACGTCTCTGTAGCTCCTGCCGGGTGGCTCCAGGCAGTGGTTGATGTTGCACCTCCCAGGAGTTCCCAGAGCCAGTGCATCCAGTGGCCAGCTTCAGAACATACCAGATTACAACTCTACACATCAACAAGCAACACACTGCTCCATAGGAGAGTCTCCTGCACAGGTGCTCTTCCACTGTAGTCGCAGCTGGTCCTCACAGCCAATTGGCCTGGGGGTCAACTTCTCCCAGTGATGCCAACAGTAATCAAGACTCAACTACAAGACTGTGCACACAGCCCACACAGGGGGACACCTAGAGTGCCCAGCTCAGGTGACTGGGGAGGCTGAGCCACTGGGCCCTACAGGTCACCTACTACACAAGACCATTCTACTGATTACCAGGAGACATAGCCACTCTATCTAATACATAGAAACAAACAGGGAAGCAGCCAAAATGCGGAGACAAAGAAACATGTCACAAGTGAAAGAACAAGAAATCTCCAGAAAAATATCTAAATGAAATTGAAGCAAGCAACCTAGATAAGAAAATGCTAAAGGAGTTCATCACCACCAAACCAGTATTACATGAAATGTTGAAGGGCATTCTAGAAAAGAGAAGGAAAAAAATGATAGAAAATACGAATAAAATGGCAATAAATACATATTTATCGACAATTGAATCTAAAAATCAAAATAAATGAACAAGGAATATAATGAACAAAGTAAACTGATGAATAAAATAGAATCAGATGCATGGAAACATGGAACAAACTGACAAATTATCAGAGGGAAGGGGGGAGGGCGGGAAGGGATTAACCAGATATCTTATATGCATCTATGCGTTACCTACGGACACAGACAATAGGGTGGTGAAGGCCTGGGGTGGGGCAGGAACTGGGTGGAGGGGGGAAATAGGGGTAGAAAAGGGGGACATCTGTAATACTCTCAACAGTAAAGATCCAAAAATAATAATAATAAAAGAAACGCACCCAATGTGACCATTGGTTAGTATTGGTCAACTCACCTCGTTGTGTTGTTGATGTTGAACAGTTTGCCCGCATAATACCTTGGCCTCAGAGTGAGTCCAGTGTTGTATGAAGTAGATAGAATGACTTTCAAAAGTCAGATTTTTTTTTCTGCTGGGACATCTCTGATCCCAGATGTTAGGGAAGCACTGCAGAAGGGTAGGTACAAAGGGAGCTACAGAGTTGAAGTCTTTCGTGCTGAGCACCACCTCATTTTTCTGTTGGCAAATGGGAGTGGTGAGCAAAGGTATCTACCTTCTGTTCTGAATTTCCAGCCCCCACAAGGGTCAGCCTCCCAGGACTTTGGAGAATCTGCATCCTCTACCCCAATCCTCTTCTCCCACATTACCTCCCAGCAACCAACAGTTCACATGACCCAGAACCAGAGTGCAACCAATCCAACCACTAATAGGAGAGAGATGTCATCCACTTCGCCACCTTAAATTAATATGTATGTGGTTAACTAGGAGTCCCACGCAACTCAAGCCCAGAGATTAGCAGAGCATGTATTTTCCATACTGACCAGTAGATGGCACTGTAGTGCAACCAAAGACATTTTGGCTGGGAGCCAGGACCTGGCCCCTGGCAGACCTGCCACTGAATTGATTTCTAAAGTAGCTTCACTACCACTTAGACAAGAACACATCTAGAACAGCATGATCCACAGCAGGCTTGCTCTTTCTTCAGTGCCTAGGATCCTAGCCAAGCCAGCAGGCCAATGAACGGTCTTAACATTCTACTGATTTATATGGATATTATGAGTTGGAGCTATGTCAAACTTTGACATTTAAATTCAAAAGTGAGCACCGAATATTGATTGCCTTGCTTTCCAATGACTTTGTGCAATTAAAAATGTTTGTTGGCTCCCACAGGCCCTGTCTGCCCAGCTGACAGTTTTAAAAACAAGAGAGGAATTGGGTGCTTTTTAATAGCTCTTAAAACGCTGAGGTCAGACCAAGTCTGGGCTAAAGCAGTAGCTACCTCATAATCTTTCCTCCCTCATTTCTCAAAAAGAAACTTTTCCCCATGTACTTATTTCAAAAAAAAAAACAACAAAAACAACACAATTTACAGACTGGTTCTGTCTCTCCCATGAAAGTGTGAGATATCAAAGAAATTAAAGAGGAAACTTTTGCCTAAACTGCGCACAAAATTGTGGAGAGGCTGGTAGATTGGAGAAGGAGGGTTCTATGTGCTCTTTGCATAATGGCTCCCTTGATGAATGCACAAAGCCACTGTGAGAAATAAGCATTTATCCAGAAGTCAACAGACTTCCTGCACTCTCCCAATAGCATGTATCTTGAGCCACTGTGACTCTTCAGTTTCGCTGTGCAGGGGGTGACGAGGTAAGAAAGGGAAATCGATTAGCTGCTCTCCACCTATGCAGTGCTCCAGGGGGCCTCCTAACTATAAAATATAACCACTCTGTGCTTCGGCCCATGGGTCAAGCTGTTACTTCCACACTCCTTTACCTCCTTCCGCCTCTCACTCAAAAGTCTCAGATGCCAGTGTCCTTGCAAAACTCTGCCTTCCATCGGAAGAGACCTGGAAATCCAGCGCTTTCCCCCAAGGGTGGAGTCTGAGCTCACGTTCCTGCTCCAGTTTCAGACCAGTTCATGGGCGCTTTAGCAACGACGAACTCCATCCGTGGAGTTTGGGGAAAGGGAGTTTTAACTACTTTGTTGGCAAAGTTTGGACAGTCACTCCTTCAGAAATCTTTCGTGTTTATGCTTGAGACTTGGAACTTCCCTTTTGTTTACCAATTTTCAGAAGAATGAGTTGGATTCCTTTGGGAATTCTTCTTAATTTGTCACGGCCAACTGTGTGGCAAAAAGAAAAAAACAAATACCTACCAAATGCTCACCATTTGCTCCCGTACACATCCAGGATCCCAGAAGTTAGGGATGTGCAACTGATTCAGACAATGCAATGTGACAACTCACTTCTGGGCTGAGAAAGAGAAAAGGCCTTTGCCTTCTCTGGGCTCTTTCTTTCCTTGCTCAGCAAAAATGACCAACCCTGAAGGTTCCAGATGGTGCAGCTTCAAGATAGTAGAACCTCACCCAAGCTGGTTTGGCTCAGTGCATAGTGTCGCCCTGCAGACCAAAGGGTCCCAGGTTCAATTCCAGGCAAGGGCATGTACCTCAGTTGCAGGCTCCTCCCTGGCCCAGGCCCTGGTCAGGGAACGTGCAGGAGGCAACCAATCCATGTATTTCTCTCACATTGATGTTTCTCTGTCTTTCCCTCTCTCTTCCACTCTCTCTCTAAAAATCAATGGGAAAAAACAAACACACAAAAAAGATGGTAAAACCTCTGTCAGGCTGGGTGGGCCCTTGAGCACATGTACATGGAACACACACATAGAACCATGTCATGGAAATAAGTAGCAAACTTTTATGCTATGGAGCCACTGAGATTTGGCAGTTAGCATGTTTTTAAGCATAATGCAGCTTATCTTGACTAGCATAAACCTTATTCAAGGCACATAGTTCTGCAGGGCCAAAGTCTGAATTTAAATTAAGCGATGGACTACTTAAAATTACTCTCTGGTGACTCAATGAAAAATGCGCTCCTGCAGGCTCTTAAAACTATAGTCTTAATAGATGACATGTAGGACATCTGACTTCAAGGCAGAATTATCAGTTAAATAAGGAGTTCATTACCACTATTTTTCAGAGCAGTGGTGGGCTATTTAATCCAATCAAACCCCTGGGTCTTCATTGTGTGGAGGGATGACCACACCAGCTTCACTGCTTCGTTTCTTCAGACAACAAAAATCGTAAGAGACAAACTACTTTCAATCCAACACACTTTATTCTTATTTTTTTAACTTTTTTTCTTAATTTTCAGTGATCAAGTATTCAAGATGTTGTAAACCGAGGTCGATTAGTACATTGACAATAGATTTCATTAAACACAAGGAAATTATACATATTTTAAAGTACCCTAAGAGGTCACCAAATAAATATTCATTTTTAAAATCGCAAAATCAGAGTTCTTTATGCAACAACTCAAAACAGCCTTTCATCACAGGCATACACACCTCTACACACAAAACACACACACACGCTGAACACACACTCCATTAGGATCCTGACGCCAGCTGGTTTGACACAGTATCACATCTCCTTTAAAGAATTAGAGGCTGACCTGCCTGTTCGTGCTTCTATCTGACATTTGGGGTTTGGGGTGGAGGTATGTATTTTAAGAGAAATGCTCACTATAAAATCTTACCAATTATTCTTATTTTTCTTTTCTAGATACAAACTTTAAACTTCTTTTGTTCACCCCTTTGGTTTAACACAGTGGTTCTCAACCTTCCTAATGCCGCAACCCTTTAATACAGTTCCTCATGTTGTGGTGACCCCCAACCATAAAATTATTTTCGTTGCTACTTCATAACTGTAATTTTGCTACTGTTATGAACCGTAATGTAAACATCTGATATGCAGGATGTATTTTCATTGTTACAAATTGAACATAATTAAAGCATAGTGATTAATCACAAAAACAATATGTAATTATATATGTGTTTTCTGATGGTCTTGGGCGACCCCTGTGAAAGGGTCGTTCGACCCCCAAAGGGGTCGCGACCCACGGGTTGAGAACCGCTGGAACATGTCCCTTCAATTACATTGGTTTTAGTTTTTAATATTTTTCTCCTTCAATTTTCACATGGAATAGAATACCAGAAAAAAGACAACACCTTCCAAACCCTAGCATTAAAAACACCTTACATGGGTGTGCGTTTTTAGAGAATAAGAAAAGATTATCTGAAATATTTTTCTCCTCTCTTGGAAATTATTTTTAGCATCTGATTATTCTTGCTAAAATAAATATCAAAAGCACTGAGTTTTTATAGAAAAAACGATTTCCCCCTTACACCCTTCATTTTTACAACATCAAGTTCATGGATTAAATGAATTGATGAGAGTAATGAGTGTTTGTTTCCGGGAAGTTCAGAGTTTCAGAAGCCAAGCGCATGCAGTCCCTTATCAACGAAACACCGTGGATTCAGTGGCGTGTTTTGTGGTGAGCATGCGTCATCAAATGCTTCTAGCACCAAGGCATTCTTTTTAACGTTGCCAAAGCGAATACCCAGGGAAGGACTTCCTCATACTTGACCCTTCTTAGGGCTGAGTAAAAATGAAGTGCTTAAAATAACATACACAGGGGGACTCTTTCCCCCTCCCCACGTGGGAGTCTGCACTGTGAAATTCTTTCCCCCTTTCCCATGTGGGAATCTGTACTTGTTCTTCAATAAATCTCCACCTTTGCTATAAAAAAAAAAAATAACATACACAGATCGGGTTCCATTGTAGCGAGAAGTCTGGGATGGACACGGCTAGCAGCAGCCTGGGAGATGGGGAAAGAAGAGAACACAGAAAAGATAGAAAGTGCTCAAGGCCGCTGACTTCACGGTCAGCCCTGGCACTCCCTTGGTTGGCCTGACAGAGAAATCACAAACACGTGTAAAGGCCACCAACTGGTCTACATAACAGAGAATCGGCAAACCTGCAGCGTAGGCGATGCTGGGATCACACCGTATTGTGACGTCTACCTGCTACTGAGAATACGCTGTGTGCACCAATATATCACTAGTTATGTCCGAGTTTCTGTGCCACCAGGATGTCCTACCAACACACAAAATCACCAAGTGGAATTGGCCACCACCCTAGGCTTGTGCTCTCCCACGCCTCCTGGGCACACGTGAGGATTTCCACAAATGCTTCCGGTCCATTCAAACTACGAAGCTTCTCCCTGGTGACCCTATGGCTGACACATAGCCAGCTCCCAAAGGCAATGTTCTGGCTCCAAGCCCACAAGAAATGCAAGCTGAAACTGCGGACTGAGGAAGAGTTTCTTGGTGGGTGGTGAGAACGGAGGGCTGCCCTCACCTCCGCCAGGTTCCTCCCTTCTCTGGGGCTGCACTTCCTGTTTGGCACTGCACCTTCTGGCGGTCACAACTGGACGATGGTTTGGTATATTACATATAATGTTCTGTATATGCTCGCTTCACGTGTAACACTTTGTACTAGTATATGTTCATTTAAACCTTTTATTAGGGAACTTAAACCAATTTTCACCAAAAAAAAAAAAATGAATGGAAATGTTAATATCCTGAAAGAGGGGGTGGAAAAGCATACCCCTGAAATCCACAACTCAGATTCCGTCAGTCTGGACCTCCCTTCCTCATGTTTCATTTCAGAAACTCTACTGAGACACAACGTTGCCATCAATAGTGGTTTGTTCTATATTAAATACTAGAAATACATACTTGAGGTATGTTAGGACAAAAAAAAATTGAGTATAACACTTAGCTAAATCAATGTAAATTTACCTTGCAGATCTGAACGTTAAATATTAATATTTCCCACAGACCTTTTCCTATGTTATGCAAAGAAATAACAACTTCTCTACTCTTCAGAAACAGTAACATGTCAAAAAGTAAAATGATTTACCTCACTCCCGTCAAGTCACAACTTACCTCTGTTAACCAAAGCTGATATGCATTACGTAGTGTAAGAAGTGAGCCACCGCGAGAGAAGCCTGCAGCTGAACCCTGACACACAAAACCACAAGGTAGAATTGGCCGCCACCCTGGGCTTGGGCTCTCCCACGCCTCCTGGGCACACGGGAGGGTTTCCACAAATGCCCACTCGACAGTCCTCAACCGGTCACTCACTTTACCTCTCAGAGCCTCAGTTTTCATGATGTTTTAATAGTAACAACAACAATAACAGAACATAGCTATCTTTCAAAGTTATTAAGAGGATTACATGAATGATGCACATTAAGTCTCTGCAAATACACGAACACTCAACAAATGCTAATTTGTGTCCTCTCTGCTCCTCCTTTCTTCCCCCACCTTGGTTCTGAAGACTGTTTTTCAAGAATTAAAGCCACCTACAAATGATCAGGATTTCATAGTCATAAAAATAACCAAAGAATGTGCTCCAACACCCACCCACCCCCTGGGGCTTCTAGATTAACAGGTGACAGTCACGGGTATTATATTTGCATATTAAAGCCAAATAATAGATTAATCTACAGAGTTTATGAAGGAATAAGATGACCTTTTTCCAAAGCAAGTTATTATAAGCTTGAGCTCATGGAGGGTGGCAATTAAACTTATAATAGGACTATGAAGTAACAATCAATTTATTAACAAGCATATAAGAACCTCATATATACAATTAAATGATGTCTATAAAATAATCACTTTAGTTGACTACATAATATTTCAGTGATGCTACCAGAGCCCAAAC
This sequence comes from Myotis daubentonii, assembly GCF_963259705.1. Lineage (NCBI taxonomy): Eukaryota > Metazoa > Chordata > Mammalia > Chiroptera > Vespertilionidae > Myotis > Myotis daubentonii. Next base: position 17,290,163 of record NC_081856.1, on the reverse strand, counting down.
CATTTTGGGAACAACTTTTACTTGGTACATATTCGAAGACTTCAACCCACCATGATTTTTACTACTTATTCTACACTCACCAACAACACATTAATTACACCTGCTAATTATCAGCATCAGAGACTTAAGGCAGTACAATATTAACATTGTGATGTACAACTCATGCTAACTTCTTTGAATTCTGGCCTAATCAAACCCAAAGGACTTCACAGAGTGGCAAATGGCAATGGGTCAAATGGTGCCCAAGAGAAAGAACTTGCACCCAGTCATCAATTGCTGAACTGGACGACAGTTCAAGGTCGAGAATGGAGGAGCAGCTCTCTAATTATACTGGACGACGCCATCATTCCCTATCCTGGAGTTCTGAGAGCGGCTCCTTTCCAAAATACCCAACCAAGAAGAGAGAAACTGTAACAGTGGGGGGACATATCCTCTTAGCTACAAAAATGTGGCATCCCACCAATATTTTCTCAGTACAGTTTCTTAATGAACAGAGGGAAATTACGGAAACACTACCTCTCTTTCCCCAACCTATCTTTAGCTCCAACACAAAAGGAAACTTTCTCTTCCAAAGGCTCAAAGATTTTCCGTAGAGGGTAAGGGGGAACCTGAGGCCCCAGAGCAGACACTGGGTTAATCGGCAATATTTTCCAAAGACCTTCAATATGCACCATGTTGACTAAAGTTTGACGGACACCAGTGTATCTACAGGCAACAGTGGTTCTAAGACTTAGTCACACAAGACTGCTCAACAGGAAGTCCTTGCCACCGAGCACTGGCTCTGCCCCCTGGAGGCATTATTCAGTCTGACAGTGATAACCCTCTCCACAAACTGCATGCAACCAAGAGAACCATTTGACTGATGCCACTAGGGTAGAGAGGAAAACAGCCTGCGCCCAGAAATATTCACACAACCCCATGGGGGGGGGGGGCCAACGATGGAGGGCAAGACGTCTGAATCATGGGACAGTTCTGTCAATCACATTCCTTCTGAGGAAGAGTGTAAACCAGTCAAGAAACCATTTCCCAGATTAGCCCGACGTAAGCCCAGGCTCCTAGGCAGAAACAGTGATATTGGTATCTGAGTTGTCAGGATTCTTTCTCTGAGCAGCCAGCTCCCATGAGTTCACTTACCATCAGTCCATAGTGCTGTCAGAGGCATCTGCCTGAAGAACCATGGAGGAAGCATTCTGGGTGGCACCTAAGTCGAAGTGGTGTGCTGGGAAGGATCATGGGTAATGAACCCAAAGGAACAGACAAGTCCTCTCTGAGACCACTCCCGGGAGGTCACAGCAGGGAGGAGTCAAAGGTTGGTGTAAAATGATTGTAACCCTGATAAAGCTGGGTTCAGTAGGCTAGACCAGTTTATTTTGTATTTGTCAATCATTAGTTAGGATCATATTCTAGGTCCGGCTCCCAGATCTCCCTCCTCCTGTATTCAAGGTGATTTCCATACAGGCAAGTATGGCTTTCCTGGTTTAATGACTCAATCTCAGTAGCAACCATAGCAATTTTCTGCACATAGAAAGAGAAGAATACAGATTTGCTAGTGTTTCCAAGCAGATAACTAAAATGATCGGGTGGCACTCAATCTTACGTCTCTGAAATTCCTTTTCCAACTATTTTCAGTGTCAAGTTTACAATTTCTAACTATCCTTATGTGGGTCCTTAAGAGGTAAAAGAATTTCTGCAGCAATTTTTTTTCTTTTTTTGGATGAGAGAGCCATGAGTTTCTTTCCTTATTATGCATCTCAAATTACGGTTTCTAGCCATATTGTTTAGCACACTAGTTTTAAAGCCCCTGATGAAGGAATATTGGAGTTTATATTCAAACTATCAGATGATTTTGCAGCCTTCTTAACTACCTTATGATGGAGGCACACAGACTAAAAGAGAATGTGTTTCATGAAACGAAGTAGCTTTTCCTTTTATCACCCAATGCATACAGTTCCTTTGAAGCATTTGAAAAATCCTACCTGATTTATCCGTCTGCTGTGGCCTAAAATGCTATTAACAGTACTTTAAGGAAAGTCAAGCTTCCTCTTTTCAAAAACATATCTGCTTTAGTCTCTGGAAGCAAAAGTAGCATGCTGCACTTACATTTTCCCCCGATCAAATTGCATAGTTGAGGCAAGTTCATTTGTGCTTTGTAGCAGAACTCACAGTAGGTGTTCAGATCTAAAAAAACCGTTGATTTGTAAATGCAAGGCCATGGTCGAGCTCACCTTTGTGTGGAGTGTATGCTAATGAGATGCACCGCCTTTACATTTCCGTGATTTGGGTAACCATGGGCCTTGGCCTTATACCCTATTGGTACACGAGCGTGAAATTAACATAGCGGACAGGGTACCAAGTCTATCGCAGCTCCGCCTTCCTGGAGCGAAGGCGGGAAGGGTTCTCAGCCTGGCTGAGGTATCCAGCCCTCAATCAACAGTGGCTGTGCAGACCGAGTTGTGTTCGTTTGAGGATTGTGTCTTTAGAGCTTAAAAAGGGGAAGAAAGAAAAGAAGGCACGGGTGTTTCTCAAGTCGCCAATATTCAACTCAACCAACAAAAAAACTAAAGTCTTCCATTTGCAAGCGTCAGGAGGGAGGCTACAGGGCAACAGGGCTCTCCTCCAGCCCCGGGTCCGGGGAGGGACTTATTGCTTCTGGGAAGGGTCCCGGGTAGGTCTGTGCTGTGCATTGGATCCCTTTTCGCAGATGAGTCTCTTCGTGGAATTCCCCCTGCGTGCCGAAAGCCGGGCAGGACCTAGTCCGGGCATACTTCTCTGCGCCGTCGGGGTGGCCCACCAGCTCACTCACAGTGCCCAGGGGGAACTCCCGCCACCTCTGCCTCTGCAGCGCGTCCTCCTTGTATTTGATGGAGTACCAGGCCAGAAAAATAAAGATAAAGCCTACGAACTTGAGGCCGGCTGCCAGGCCAAAATAGACAAAGCGAAACGATGTCACATTGTACTCCCAGCAAGAGCCTTGCACTCCGCATTCCTGTTGCCAGAGCATGCAGGTGGTGTCAATAACTGCTCCAAAATAAATCGGAGTGGGGATGTATGCTGGAGGGGCGGAGGGGAAGAAAGGAGAAGAAACATATTTAGCACATCTGATAAAACAGACCTGTGAATCAGCCGAGTGCCCTGTGTGCTCGGAATCCAGGAGAGGGGAGCGGTTTTCTTGTGTTACTTGATTTTATTAAATGTATGCCACGCCTTATAATATATTTACTATAGAAATGTTTACTGAATTGTTGGTACTTTATATCTTCCAGTTTGCAATTCAGTCAGAATGTGCTATTGATTTTTAGGGTCATAAAAATGTCTATTGCTAAAAATGCAATTTGGGAATCCTTTTAAACTTAAAAATCCGATTTTGCCATTAACTGCTCAAGAGGCTATAGTGGAAGTCTTTATGATCCACTAAAATTCAGTACAGTGAGTTCTTGGATTTTAGTATTAGATGAAGTAAACATTGTCTCCTGTAAGTGAGAAATCGTATTAAATGGCAACTTTATAAAGGCACTTGGGGTATAGAAATAACGAAGGCATAAAAGTCATCTCTGAAGCTCAGGAAACATCTGTGATGAGTAGTAGTAACTTCATTTGGGGGCCATTCGTTAATCCCATAAGAAAGAAAGTCTACCCAAGTAGGTAGACTTCCTTCATCACACGTCACTCCCCTTGGCGGAATGTGTCCCCATCCCTGACTTGTTCAAATGCCTGACCCACTCAGACGCAACTACATCCCACTGCCTTTGTATATGCCTCCATTTTTCAACTATCACACGGTAGTTACACTGATTGCACATCTGTTACCCATAAGCTCCCTGATAGTGGGGGCCATGCCTTTTATTCTTTGCCTCCCGTGGATCCTCAATAAGAGCTGATAGAAGGAAGCAATGGGAGGGTAGGAGCAAGAGGGGAGGGAAGAGAAGACAGGGGGAGGGAGAGAGGACAGGTGGGCTAATAGCCCTGGGGCGTGGGTGATACATTTTTAAATACCTTGTGTTCATTTAAAAAGGGGTATATTTGCTATAATTAAAATTTAACATTTTTAAATACTTAAACTTTTCATTTTGCTTTGGAATTTGGGGAAATGGAAATTGGCTTGTTGGCCAAACAGTACTTTTCTAAAAAATAATGAATAGAACTTAAGTTAAGGTTGAATTGAATAATAAATGCCTGAAATGTTCTCCCTCCTGCTCTTCCACGGTCCGTCTGTTAACCTACCTTTACCTCCACATCCAGGTCCAATCACCCCACCTTTAGGGCATCAGAGACAGGCCAGCAAAAAAGGAGGAACTATTTTCTTTTTTCTTTTCCTATTCAACGACCCCTTTGCTAAATAAATTTCCTTCTTTGAAAATAACTTTTTAGTTTTCAAAGAGAAGCATAAGGCATACTTCTTAACTATATCTAAGTATGGCAGAATTTCCTTTAACCAGCATGCTTTGAAAAAATGGTACCTTCAACGTCTTATTGATACCAAAAAACAAGCCACTCATTGAATACAACCAGCAAAAGGCCTTTAAGGTTCACTGGAAAGTGCTCACTCGTGGGCCATCAACCACAACATGGGACAAATAGAAAATTCCAGACAGGATTAAAATGTCAAAGGGTCCGATGATGCCATTTTAAAATGTTTCACCTTTCAAAACTGAAACAACAAATTTGAATCAGAAGAATTTTTTTGTGTTTCTGTGGACAATGATACTGATTACTGGGGGAAATAACAGCTGTAGAAAATCAGACTCCCACTTAAGAAAGAAAATACGCCTGCTGATGAGGAAGTCAATTAAAAATACATTCAAATTGATCAAGGGAATGGACTACTTCACACGCTATTTCCCGTGCATTGTCCCAAAACATCACAGGGTGACAATGTGTTTGGAAAAATCGGAACAATATTCTTCATGCCCAAGTGAGCTCGGCGACTTCCCACGTCAACACAGCACTAAGGCGCTCCCCTTGGTAATCAGTCAAGGGCAGTCCCTGTATGTCCATTTGGGCATCTTTTTAGAATATTTTCTTTTTTTTCCTCAGAAAACTTGATAGGTACACTCTTTGCCCAATCCAATAAAATTACTGGAATGAAGAAACTGGAATTTTCGCAAACAAAAAGAGCACCACCTTCCATCACTTCCATGCTAAAAAGCCATAAACGGACAGAAACACCAGGATCCTAAGCCCATCATGACCGCTTGGTTCAGTATTTCTTACATACAAAATTCTCTGGGGAATTTAGTCCAACTTTATGTACACAGTGAAAAAGGAGCTGACCTCAAGTTGCTTTGGTTTCGTCTCACCAAATGACAGAACTGGTCAGCTTTTAGTTCAAATCAGAAATCCAGGAACGTGAGCCCTTACCACTAACCTGTAAATTCCTCGCACTTACAACGGCAACAAATGACTTGGCCTGCCATTTTAAAGGGCAGGGAGAATATGCCACCTGCAAAAAGGAATTAAGAGGCACACTTGGAAATGGAGGAACATACCAAGCGTTCGCAATAAAACAAATTGCATTCCCAGAGCAAAAGGTCTCTCCTCATCTTCTACGGACCTAAGGTGAAGGGAAAGAAAGAAAAATTTCAAAATCGTGGCCATGAGAAAATGACTGTCAGATCAAACCTGCTTAGTGCAGGGCCAGGGGCCAGAGAGATGCTGCACCAAAGTGTTTAATGTTCTAGAATTATTAATAATAGCCACGCAAGACTGCTGATGGCTAAACCAGTGAATAAAGGTGCCCCCAATGAAGACACCCAAGCAATTCCAATGTACTCTAATCATTTCTATATTAGTACTGATGCACGGGCCACAGGGTCAGGACTGAAGGTACAGAGGTGGCTCTAACTGAGCTTCCCAAATCAGTTCTGTTAAATACAGAAAGCATTTTATCTTAATTACTACACTTATTCTCTCTTTGCCTGCACTTTCCTGCATGGTGTGTAGTCTGAAAATTACTCCCATAATTTCTCAAGGAAAAGTAGAGAGAAAAGTTTTACACCATACAGTCAAAAACAGCCTGACCAGTGGGACTCAGTGGTTGAGTGTTGACCCATGAACCAAGAGGTCATCTGTTCGATTCCCCGGTCTGAGCACATGCCTGGTTTTTGGGCTCAATCCCCAGTAGGGGAGTTCAGGAGGCAACCAATCAATGATTCTTTCTCATCGTTGATGTTTCTATCTCTCGCTCCCTCTCCCTTCCTCTCTGAAATCAATAAAAATATATCTAAATATATATGTGTGTGTATATTTAACACACACACAGGGAACTTGTCAAAAATTAGAGAAATAATGAATCCTTTCTAACCACCTCATTTTTTTTCTTCTTTTCCTATAACTTATGCTCCAAATAATTCCCACAGGGCAGGAAGATTCGAGTCTAGTGACTTTGTAATTAGCAAAGATTAAAGGGCTCCTTTCCTGAAGTTTTGGGTTAGATGCCAACTGGTGACTTGCCATGAACACTATAAATCGGGCAGTCATTATCTGGCTGGCTGAACACCTCTTGCAGGATTAAAGGTCAAAGAATCAGATTATTTAACATCTGTAGAATTAAAGGTCAAAGAATAAGATTACGAATGACTTGTGTTATTTATGACGAAGTACCTTCGCCTTTCTATCCCATCTGTGTGGGTCCTAGGTAGGGAGTGTAAAATCCCCAAGGACCAGGGCACTCATCCATCTTCCCCCAACTTCTTCATTTCCTCAGGGCATTTGCCCAAAGCCGCACACGTAGCTACCACTCCATAGTGTGTGCTGCTGGAGGCTCCGAGTGAATAAACCAGCAGGCCTTTGTGTGCGTCATCTACCCGTCAAGGAAGGAATTGGCCGGGCAGCAGCTAACTCGGCATCTCATGCAGAATATGCAGGCAAGCAGCCCCAGGGCCCTGCCAAGAATGCCGTCTCTGCAGCAGCTTCCCAGCAGGTGCCCAGCAGCGTGGGGAACGGGGAGCCAGGGAGGAGATGAAAGAAGAATAAGGACTCGCCCCCTGCCCTGACTCCTTCACTCACCGCAGCCACAGCCCCTGAAGCTGCTGTGGGTGTGTCCTGGCTTCTGCCAGCTGCCCCCTCCTTCCTGTGCCCACCACAGCCTTTAACTGCAAACACCAACCACTGGCTGGAATGTGCTAGTGTCAACATTTTGAATAGGACTTCCGTTAAGGTAACTTGCATATTCTCATAGAAGCAAAAAAGCTGCTACACGATGGCAAAGAAAGCACCGCGTGAAGGGAAAAAGTACATTTTCCAGTCTGTCCTTTCCTTGCTAAACTCCAGAATGTTGTATGATAGTAACAGGAATGGAGTCAGCAGTTAGAGCTGCAGGCCCAGCAGAAGCTGCCAGAGGTCCTGGAGGTGGTAACAGGCTTGGGGGTAATATTGTTTGCTGTAGGCAGGAGCGAGCAGCTTCCCTGCCTCCTCTGGGGCCAGGTTTCTGGCCGCGAACACGGTGGGGGCTTCCAGCTCCCCAAGTAGAACCTTTTAGTGCAGCATCTTCAGGAACCCCAGGCACCCGAAGAAGTTACACTGAACTACAGGCATAGAACCCATCCGCCTAAAGAAGGTTCCAGAGAATGCAGTGTCACAACCTGCCTCCCCCTTTCTGACATGGCAAAACTCACGTCTCCCACGTTTGCCAGGCAAACAGCTGCGTGCTTTTCCTGCGCGATCTAATTTTGTTCTCCTCTGTGCGCCCGACCCGGTCCTGGGTCATGTCCTCAAGCCACTGACCGGGAGCATGTAACCCAGCCGAGAAGTCGGATGCTGTTCTCACCTGAGCGTCACTATGATGGCTGATGGCTGGGCGCATGCTGTGATGAAGGTGACTATGAAAAGAAAAACTAAGAACGGGAAGAGAGTGTTACAGGCCCGCTTGCACTTCCCAGACACGGCGTAGCCGTTCTCGTTGAGATAGGTTTTGACGATGACCACGCGGAGCTGACTGCGCTGTCCCACGGTGGGCGGGGTGATCACCTGCCGGCTTTGGACACAGGCGCATTCCGTGTAATTCCTTATCTGAGGGACAGATAACAAAGTTCAGTTAGCTGTGTGCCAATCAAAAGCAAAATTCAGCATGGAATGTTAAGACAAAGTTTAGTTCAAATGCTCTCTAATAACTCCAGTGAGAGAGGAAGAGAGAGAGAGAGAAACATCGATGTGAGAGCAATACATGGATTGGCTGCTTCCCATATGCACCCCGACCAGGGATCCAACCAGCAACCTAGGTATGTGCCCTTGTCAGGAATCAAACCTGCAACCTTTTGGTGCATGGGACCCAATGGAGCCACCCAGCCAGGGGACTCCAGCCAACTGAGCACCCAGCCAGGGCAACTCCAGTGTTTTTAACCCCTAGAGTGCCTGGAGCGCGATCACACTCCTCCTGTCTTTCACCAAAAGTGCCGGGAGCGCTATCAAAGCTTCGAAATGGCGTCCAATTCTAAGCCTGCTTTTATTAGTGACGATGATACTGCTAAATATGTCAATGTAGTAAAGGTTTCCTTACATTTTTGAATATGTAACTTCACTTACTTGCGATTCATAATTTTTTTCCTAAACTGCTGTAAAATCAGCAAAAATGCCTTGGCAATTTTAGCATAGTTCCTATGATATTGGTTGGCACTCAAAGGGTTAAATATGCAAAATGTTTACTTGGAAAGGTCTTCCTCATTGCTAACAATAGGGGTGCAAAGTGTGCATCCAACAAAACGAAAATCCACCGCTCAAAATTGTTTAAATCTCAACTTTTCTAAGGAGCTTTCTACACTCAACTCTAGGGCTTTCCTCTTTCGTGCACCCATTTTTTTTTTTTTGTCCTAATTAAATGCAGCGTCCATTGCTCTTTAACTCCTGGGCTCTCCAATATGAGACACCCTCAAAATCGGGAACTGAGCCTTGTTTGTTTTATTTGCTTGTTTGCTTTTAACTTTATTGTCGACACTGTGCTCACCAGAGAACAGATGAGAGGCCCAGCATAACCCTGAACTCAGAGTAGGACCTGAAGTAGATATCTGTTATGTAAAAACAGGTCACGCATAAGGACTTCCGTTCCAATGATTGTGCACATTGATAGCATTGGCTGTTTCATTCAGTCAAGGGACTAAAAAAGGTGTTTCGATGAAACAGCCAATTAAGCTCCTTGCCTATTATGCTGCTTTTACTGAATGGAGCTGAGCCAAATTCCCTGCCACGGTGACCTCTCAGTCACTTAGAGAGGCAGTCGGAACAGATATGAAGATGGGACGCTCTGTGGCCGTCTGAGCTGGAGGCCTGCTGGCCTCTTTGGAAGAATGAGGGCTGTGCACCAGGAGACTGGCTCACTCCCAGGGAAGGACTTAGCCACCAAAAGAACAGACCTCCTTGACTCTTTCAGCTTGGGGACACACGGGCGCTCACCAATCATGTAATGGGGAGCCAGCAATAGGAATTCTCCATTTATTGCTCTAGTTTAAAACTCAGAAGCCAAATATGACATTCCAGAAATGTGCAGTCAATGGGAGAAGCCCTAATCACCAGCCTCCTACAATCTGTTTTTATGCGAAGAATGAAACCAGGCTCGATAAGGAGCTGAGTAGAATATGAAAACCTTTCCCCACAGCATTGCAGCCTATTTATAATTCACAGGGAAGAGAATTCTCAAAATAGCCTATTCTTGAACTGACAGAAATATCTTTACTCTGAGAGGAGCGGGGGGGGGGGGGGGGGGGGAGTCAGAACCAATAATCTATGAAAAATGCCACTGCTCATCTTCACTGACTCTCAGCAGGGGAGGTACATTCCTATTTTCTTCCGTCAGTACCAGTGTGGTCATCTTGACCTTCAAATCCACCACGAGGACCACATGAGAGGCCCAGCACTCAACCTTATCAAGTTTCACTGAGTTGGCACCAAATGCAAAGGAGAAGAGAGCTGATGTGGAAGCAAAGGGCTATCCCCAGACGTGCCAATCATCCCTGGGAAAAAATAATGTACTCCACAATTTTCTTTCCTCTGGAGTGGTGTCAGAGGTATTTTGTAGGTTATTTGAAGTTTCTTGAAAAGGGGAGACTGAAGTCATGTGTTTGCCTCTGACTTCTCACACATCCTTATCACAGGATGTCGGATTAACCACAGTACAGGAGGTTGTGACATAGACTCACCCCAGTGCTAAGATTACCACTATTAACACAGCCAGCCAGACAGGGGTTAAAGTACGTAATTCCATCTGATCCACAGACGGGCTCATACTCATGTGTCTTACAACCACAGTTAACGTTGCAGCTTCCAGTCAGGTTCCTATGAGGCATGGTGAGAGAGGGTCTAAGAGAGAAAAGAAGCAGATTGTGAGCAACATTTACTAACATAAAACTGACAGGAAAGTGCTTGAGATCAAGTCACTTGTCCATTTCAGAGAAAATAGTCCCATTAAATCAAAGCTGTGGTACTGTGAAGTAGCCACTCTTGACCATTATTTTTATAACTTTAAAACAAAACATAAAGGAAAATGTTACAATTTTCTGGTACCACAGATTCAATACTTTTGTATCAAATTATCCATCCTGCCTCAATTCTACCCTCCACCTTGGTGCTATGCACCTGTTCTCAACATCTGGGCTCGGCAGTTCTAACCTTAGGCGCTTCATTCTCTGTCAACAAATCCGGGCCTCAATTCCTTTCACTGTAAAATGGAGGAATTACTTCTTGGGGCCAAATCAATAACATCATTACGATTGCATGAACATGGAATCCATCAATCACAGTTGTTAACACAGGTTCCTTTGGCCAAAAACCTTCACTGTTCTAGAATAAATTATCAAAGAAAGCCATGGGACTCTAGAAAATCAAAGGGAAGTGATTTTTCTTCAAAGGTCAGGAATCACATCACTAGTTTGATTCAAATGGTCTGAGAAGAAGGATGAAACGGGCCCTTCCTCAGGAATGCCCAGATGTAGACCCAGTCAAATGTGGTAGGTTTTGTTTTCTCAGGAGACCATGATGTCTGAGTCAAATACCGTAATTCAATACATAGAGCTCTAATAAGATCAATTCAGGCAACCAATGCAAAAGGGAGAATAAGGCAAGTAAGGATACAGGGCCGTGGAGAGAAGTGTAAGGAAATGGCTGTGGAAGAGCAGAAGCAGCAGGTCCCATGGGAGACCCAGAAGAATGAAAGGGTCTGTAAGGTTCACACCCAGTGGCCTCTCTCCTCTGCTTTTGTGGCCACCACTTGTAGGTGTCATGGATGACATACTCTCTCCAAAGCCACATGCAGATCTTCATTCATCTGTCCCTCTACTCCTCATCCACCTACTCACCAGACATTTTGGAATGTGCTCTATGCTATAGTCATTATCTTTAATGACTCAGCCAATAGCATAGCCCAACCCACCCATATGTATTAATCTCTCAACGTAAAGATTTTTTGTTCCAAGGCTTTTCTCCTGTGGCCTCTTTCATACTTTGATAACCGAGCCTTAACATTTTAATGGGACAAATCCATAGCAATGTTTAAACCTTATCAAGAAAGCCTTCAAAAAGGCAAAAGTCAAATAAACCCTGTTCTTCATTAATGTCACTTCACTGAAGGAATTTTACCACACAACTTTGATAATTATTATGTTCACAAACTCTTAGGCTCATACAATTTTAAAATTTACATTTAAAATGTGATTTTTAAAGTGTGATTTTTTTAGGCCTCCACAGGGACAAATTTTCTCCCCCTCCCCGGGGGTGGGGGGAGGGACATTTTTGTTTGTCATAACTAAGGGGATGCTATTGGCATCTAGTGCGTAGAGGCCGGGATGCCACTAAATATTCCACAATATATAGAGCAGCCCCTCCCCCACAACGAAGAATTAACTGGCCCAAATCTCAATAGTGCTAAGGCTGGGAAACCCTGTTCGAGACCTACTACCACATGCTACAGGTGATAAAACAGAGGTGCAGAGAAGCCAAGTGACACCCTGTTAAGCCAAGTAGTCCTATGTCAACTGGTATCACGTGCAAAGTATTCTATTCTGCATTACTATTGTCTTCACTGGTTCCTCAATAACTTAATTGCAAGCGTGACCAAATAAAACAGCTTGTATACGCCAGCACACTTAGTCACTAAAAATGACAGGCTTCAAAGCCATGCAGTGTGATTATTATTATTATTATTGCTATTTAGATGTTACAAGGAATTGCTTCTTAGCAGCGTGCACTGTATTCATTTAGGACAGCCACAGGCTCCAAACACCTCTCCTTTGCGGGCAGGCCCACTCAGAAGAAATGTGAAGATACGATCAACAGATGTTCAAAACACACTGGTGACAGGAAGGCAACCAGAGGCACAGTCCTGTGTCACCCTTGCATGTGCTTGATTTTCTCACGAGATCATGCTGTCAGATACAAATAAATGACATGATATGAAAAGCCTTAAGAAAATCATAAAGGAAGACAAATTAAAATAGCAATGAAGAGAAGTGGGCATTCCTGAAAAAGTCACAAGAGGGAAAGGCCATACTGGCACAAAAAGGCAAAGATGCCAACACAGTTAATCCACTTTATGCTGTGCTGATTTAAAAAAAATCACTTTTAATAATCACAATTTCTTGTTTGATCATCTCTCACTCTCCAGAAAACGGACTGCATTAAAATTATGGTGCAAGTGGTTAACCCTGAGTAACATGAAGCAACTTCTCCTTAGCCTGAAGTGAAGCCATCACGGGGTCGTAAAATGCACCAGGGCTGCAGCATGCTGCACTTACCCTTGTGCAAAGGGACTGCACATCACCTTCCCAATAAGTGAACGCACTTCTGACAAGTCAGCCTTCCAAACAAAAGGCTCATGTTCACTCAGAGTCAATGTGAGTATCAATTCCAAGCGAGGAACCAGGCCTCACTAATAAATGCCTTATAACTAACTGCATGGTTCAAGCTGCAAGCTTGAGAGTCACATGTGCTGTCTTACTAAAAAAGTTCAAAGCATTAAAGAACTAGAGAGAGGGCACAGGTCTCTGAAATTAGCCAGTACAGCTTTTTTAAAGAATAGGAAACTATGACAGGTGTAATGACATGCCCCACAATTGCTGAGGTTCAAGGAAGACAGCCATGGGGAGATAACCAAACAGGAAACAAGACCAAGCTTGCTACCCAACCTTATTAATCACTTAAGGATCAATGTTTATTTAATGTCGTATACAATAATGAAACCGGTTGTGGTTTAATGTGAGTAAAAACCTTTGCCATAAGGCCATCACAGCTGGATATGTACAGCTCTCAAATCACTCTCTCACAAACTCACCCTGTGTCGCTTAATGCCACCCCAAGACCTGAAGAACACTGCTAACCAGGTTTTTCTCTGTTGATTACAATTAAAGGAGGCGGGTACCGGGTACCAGAACCCGTGGATTTAGGTAATTCAGATGTTTATTTACATCAACTTCTTACTGGTTTCAGCATCATTATGGGTAACATCCCTGAGCAGAGATCGATGCTAGACAGCCTTCAAAGAGCAGTGGCTTTGCATCATCCAGAAGGGATGGGAGTAGAGACAAAACTAGCTTTTCTAGTGCACACTCAGTGCTAGACACTGTGCTGGGAGATAGCAGAACCTTTCCTTTATATAATCCTCAAAATCAAAGCTGCAAACATTTGTTTAAAATATTTGAATGCTGCAAACTAGAAACTGAGGGTGGGAGAAAGAGAAATGGACTTTTTTATTTTCTACCCTCTGAGGTACAGTATTTTAATTTTCAACCAAATGTGTTTTACTTTAATCATGCCTATAACCAGGTATGATTCATATTATCACCAATTTTATACATGAGGAAACCAACACTCAACAATATTAGGTAAATTCCTACAAGGTCACACATTTAAAAAATGATGGCACTAGCACTTGCCTTTAAAAATAATACAAATTTTGACAAAGAAGTTTGAAGGGAGAGGAGAGAGAAATTCAAGGGGTTTATTCTTAGGATTTCTGTTTACTCAAAAATGCAGAATCCTGGGTTGTCCCATCAGAAAAACAAGATTAGGGTAAGATAAAAACAATTGGGGAAAAAAATGTTCATGGAAAACCATCATGGGGCAGAGGCAAGGAAGCTGCCTAGAGCCAAGGAAATGGATTGCTCAGCAAAGATGAGGGCCTGCTAAGATCGGGACTCATACATTTGTAATGGAGCCAATCAGAACAATTATATAATTTTTGCAGTGGCGCTGGGAGTCGGGATTCGGTTGATTCAGGATTGGCAGGAGAGATGCGGTGTTAAGCAAGGGCTTTAAAAAGGCTTGAGGTGACTGGCAGCGTAAAAGCAAGTAAGACATTGAGCCAGTCTGCTTTCCATTCCTTCTGCAGATGCAATAAAAGTAAGATTAAAAGGAGTAAACTAGCCAAGGGAAATGGGAAGAGTGACAGCAAACTTCATGGAAAGCGCACGTGGACAGGCGTGAAATAAGCAGATGCCTCCTTGGAGAGGAGCCAGCCTGCCCCTTGAACCTCCCCGAGGCTCCAAGCTCAAAGTCAGCTGATGGGACAGGGGGCAACGGGAGCATGTAGCTGAAAACAATGGGGCTCGCTGGAGACCAGAGGGAGGAAAAGGCTATCACTGGGTGCTTCCGTTTTCCTCTATTCACCCACCTCCATCCCTAATTGAGAACCCCCAAATTCACCAGAAAGCCCTTCTCTAAAGAACTTGAAAGAAATTTTTAAACTAAGCTTCTATTCTCGATGTGAACAACTCAGAATAAAATGTTTTCAGTCTTGTATCAGAGGGAGCCAGGGACCATAACCATCATCATGATGACATAAAATGGCTCTTCCAAGATACTTACCCTGTTGTGTAAGGGATGTTTATGCCTCCGAGGTTAATACTTTCACATCCCACAATGAACAGAGTTGAAAAGCACAGTAAAGACACTCCACTGCAGATCATTGCTAGTTTTGCAGATTCTCTTGCACCAAGTTTCAATTTTTTTATAATGTAGCCTCCCAGGACAATGCCAACCCCAGCGCTAGGGACAATAATAACACCTGGAGAGAAGGGAAGGACAAGATTAATTTGAAGTAATTAATGCTATTGTTTTCTTTTTGTCTCTTTTTTTTATCACCATTTACCCCCCCCCCAATACCCTTCTCCACCTCCACCCCCACCAACCCTTACGATCTATTTGTTTTCTAAATACTGTTTCTATTTACTTATTAGTACTAAGGTAAAGAACAAACATACTGTAATCAAAATTGGCAGTTATAGTAACAGTCAACGGGGATACAGCATAGAGAATATAGTCAATAATATTATAATAAATATATCAGGTGGGTATTAGATTTTTGGGGTGATCACTTCATAAGTTATATAGAGGTCTAATCACTATGTTGTACACCTGACAAGAATATAATATTGTATGTCAACTGTTATGATTTTAAAAGAAAAATTACTTTAAAAATCGTATAATTAATAAATCTAAGTGTGTGATTTTATAGTATAATTTATTTTCAATACATGCAAACCAACAAAAGATTCCTTTTCAGAATATTAAAAAACTTTTATAAAGCAATAAAATAAAAACATGCAATCCATAAGAAAAGTAAGAACATTTCTTCACTAAAGGGGAAATCCGGGTTCTCAATAAACACACGCAGGTACTCAGCCTCATTAGTAAGAGGGAAATAGAAGTTTAAGTCACCTGAGGTGCTGCCCCCCCCCACCCCCAATCACCCCGGTAACAATTTCAAAGGCTGACTCCCACAACCTGGCAAAGACACGGAGCAATGGGCACGCTCCGGGGGTGTAAACTCTGACACCGACTTAGAGAAACAGCTTGGCCTTCATCTGGTCGAGCTGAGGATATGCACACCCTTTGGCAAGCAATCCCATTCCTAGATCTAGACCCTGAACAAACCGAAAGAAGGGTACACGAGATCTGAAGAAATGTACTAGCCAAAAACTGGAAATAAACCAAATGTCCATCGACAGATACACAACATGTAGTAAATGCGTACAGTGGAATGCCACGCCCCAGCAATAAACGTCAGAAACCTACCTGCGCATAACCATGTGGGTGAATGGTGCAAACACCATGTTGAATGAAAGAAGCAAAAACACAACAGAATGTATGTGTGATTGCAAATTTGTATAAAGTGCAGGAATAGGTACAATGAAATGATACTGTTTAGAAATGCATGTATTGGTAGTACAACGATGAAGAAAACCCAAGAAGTAATTACCATAAAAGCCAAGATAGCGGGGTGGGGGGTGGGGGGTGGGCAGGATCCAGAGAGGGCACAGGGGTCTCCTGGGGCACTGAAAATACTCCATTCCCTGACTTGGGTAATAGGTACACATGTGATCACTTCATAATTATTCATTATCTTTAAATTCTGTTTAATGCACTTCTCAATGCATTATATTTCGCAGTAAAAGCATTTTTAAATAGTCACAGTGCCTGCACCAAGAACCTTACAATCTAAAAGAGGACCAAACAAAAAAATTCAGAACACATTAAAGGAATTATGTAAAGGGCAGGGAGAACACAGGAAAGGAAGCGTCCGAGTTTCCCCTGGGAGAAATCAGGGAGGGCTTGACAGAAGTGGCAGTATTTGAGCCGACATTTGGCTGATGAGATAGAATCTTTGAAATTTGAAAGATGAGACAAAATCTGTCCAATACACCAGCACAGAGAGACCATCCTACACAAATGAACATGTGCAGAGGCATGAGATAGAATTGAGGGTTGAGCGCAGGCCACACAAGTTGCGAGTGCAGAATGAATGCAAGCTGCCGGGAAGTGGTGGGCCTCGGGGAGGAGAGGTAAGGCAGAGCGAGACCATGAGAGATCATGAACGGGAGGTCAGGTTGCATCTCTGGGCAATGAGACACCCTGAAGAACTCTGAGCTGGGGTCTGGCAGGATGGAGGTGTGTGTTACAAAGATAATTTCTGGCCCTGTGATGGAAGACGGCTCAGATGGAGTCAAAACTGGAGACAGAGGAGTGATCAGGAGGGTACTGGAGAGCCATGGTCAGGCTCTACACAGATGGCACGATAAGCCAGTGAAGGAGGACAGGGACAGAGAAAGCACCCCACAACCTGTGCAACGAGCAGCTAGAAATGCCTCCCACCGTTGCACGTGGGTCTTAGCTCAGAAGACCTGGGCTGGGGCACTTACGACGTGTGGCGGATCTCATGGCACAGGCAGGATGTCCCAACAAGACTAAACAAAAACTGAAGGGCCAAAGCCAGCGTCCCGGAGAGCACCAGTAATAATGGGGATCATAAACAGATGAGCCCACAGAGGACACTGAAAATGAGCAGCCATGGTGGGGAAGAGGAAATCTAGGAAAGTTAAATGTCCTAAAAGGGGGAAGCTTAGGCTTTGGATTCAGAAAGACTGGAATTCAAGTCCTCACTCCACCTTTCGTAGCCATGTGATCACATATAAGCACAGACTTCCTCACCTGATCATGGAGATCTCCTTTTCACACTAAAATGAAGACTGCTGGCACCCTGTGAGGCCACAGCGCACTGTACCTTGCACACAATATAAACTGTAGTTATTACCAGTACAGCTGCACCATAGAAACCACGGAAAGGGAGTTTCATGAGAAAATAAAGAGTGCCAAAGGCCTCAGAGAAGCCCTGGAGGATAGAGACTGAAGGAGACAACTATGCCACTGGAGATCTTGACAAGAACTTCCAGGGCATCCTGAAGGCAGAAGCCAGACTGCAAGGGGTTGAGCAGTCAGCCATGAGGATTTGGAGACTGGCATTGGCACTGCCTTCCAGAACTTCGGCTAAAAGAAAAAAAGAGGGCTATGGGTCCACAGGTAGAGTCGGGACCATCAGAGTCGTGTCCGATGCTAAGACCTGGAGAGGGCTAAAGCATATTTAATGTAGAGTACTGACAAAAATAGGGGAAAAGGCGTGGGAAGGAGAATGTGGAGCAAAAAGGTTACTTCGGAACAATGCAAGATCCGCCCCCTTTTTAATGAAGAACTTGAATGTTTTGTTATTACACTTTCTTGTTTTCCTGCAAGGCCCCTACTTCACCGTATAAAAAGAGCACCAGCAAACTCTCAGTGTATTGCAAAATTAAGATAGTATTGTTCATCATCTAGCAACTATAACAACTAATAACACTTTTCTCCACAGACAGTTAGTTCCAGTGAAAAGATGATGAAGTATTTTGACCCAAATCCAGAGACTGATGTAAGCAAGTTACAATCTATACTAATAAAAGGGTAATATGCTAATTAGACCGGACATCTTCCGGACATCCATCCGGTCGTTGTTCCTCACAAAGCCACAGTGACAGGGGCCAAGGCACAGGCAGTTAGGGGTGACCAGGCCAGCAGGGGAGGGCAGTTAGGGGCAACCAGGCCAGCAGGAGAGGGCAGTTAGGGGCGATGAGATCGGCAGGCAGGTGAGCAGTTAGGAGCAGTCCCAGATTGTGAGAGGGATCTCCGACTGCCGGTTTAGGTCTGTCCCTGTGGGATCGGGCCTAAACCAGCAGTCAAACATCCCCCAAGGCATCCCAGATTGAAGAGGGTGCAGACCAGGCTGAGGGACACCTCCCCCACCCCACCTCCAGCAGAAATTTCATGTACCGGGCCTCTAGTATTATATAAGGCTTAAGGTATATAATATCTTAATATGTTAAGATAGTAATGTTATCCTTGAAATACATAATTTTTATAACTAGATTGTACCATGGACGATTTCAGAAATTCTGAAGTTTAGAACTGTAGTAGCCTTGTCTAAAAATCATAGGGTATTGTGGGAAAGATGCATATTGTGTTTATTTGCAATCATTAAAAAGCTAAGGGGTATTTTCTTCCAACAGCATAGTTGAGGTTTCTTTTCCCACTGGTATTACTAAAAGTTGCTATTTTAAGTCTTCCATCCAGCACTAATTTAAGACGACTATGCCAGATCAAGCTGTTTCACACACTTTACTTAGGGGGTTCCATGTTCACTCCTCAGTAGAGTTTATGTATTTCTCACAGGCTTCTTCTCTCATTGGCTCATCTACTCTGAAGGGTTACTCCGTGTCATCTTGATCAGCCAACCATCTTCACCACACGACCTGTTGGATTTTCTGCAAGAGCTGCACTAATTTCAGTTACTTCTCCTGACAGAGGAGAATAGAGTTCACCAGCAGCTTTCACACTTTCCAAAGCACCAAACTCGTCTGGTTTGTTCAATTTTGTCCCAATTTCAGGCAGACAACAGTAAACACCACCTCCCAAAGCTTCCTGTGCAAAATTGCTGATTCCCAGTGTTCCAATACCACTTTCTGTGGTTGTCCATTCATGTTTCTCTGTGAACTGACCCCATGAGAGCAGTTTGGGGCCGGCGGGCAGCATCTGTGAGGCGCTGGCCTCAAGCTCCAGGGCGGAGCAGGCTGCAGACCCCACGGGCTGCATGCTCCCCAATGCTGGGAGCACCCTGTTCACAGGAACGTGGGGTCCGCCACAACCCCTGGACCATCCCCCAAGATCTTTGAGAGGTGAGGAGAATGTGGGATTACAAGCACAGGTGATCAGATTAGCCCTGGATAGAGAGAGATCCCTGCCTCTGTGCTGGGAGTAAGATGGAGGAAGGGGACGAGGGAGGAAAGAAGGCGAGAGGTCTCTAGGTGGGCAGTAGTTTTGCTGTTTCATTATTTTCCCATTATTTTGGAGACAGTGTAATATATGTTGCGGCCAACCATTTGAAAAACATAGAAAAGGATGAAGGAACAGAAATCCACTGCTTAGGCATTTCCTTCTAGATTGTTTATTCTATGCCTTTTTCCTTTAAGAATTGATAACATGCTGTCGATTTGGTTTTGTATAGCTTTGGTTTTTCATTGTGTGTGTGTGTGTTTTCTGTATAATTAAAAATAAAAGTAACTCCTAGAGGGACGGGATCCTGAGATAACCATCGCAGGAGTGAAGAGAGCATGAAATAGCAAAGTGCTGGAGGCTTGGCACGTGGGGAGCCCTGCATGCCCAGATGACACCAGACTCCAGAAGCCTGCGGCTGCGCCAGCGCGGGTGCGCGTGGGCAGGCTTGCCTCTGCGCGTCCAACCCCCCATGGGAAGGAGCAGACACGGAGTGTTAGCTGCATCTTAGTCTGAGCTCTGCCTGGCAACCAGGGTGCATCTTGTAATCCTCACCGCAGTCCCGATTTCATCACATCAATCATGGCTTTGCACAGATGAGGACAACCAAAGCTCGGAGAGGTGACTGGACCAATAGTGCACACAGGGGAGCGGGGCTCTGAATAAAAACTGGGGTCTCTGATTCCCAGCTCCGTCCACATCACCGCAGCAGCCTCCTTGAAGCAGCGGGTCCGGGGCACCCCCACCCCACCCCCCAACCCCCCAAACTGACCTGAGTTCTGCCTGAGCTTAGAGGAGCAGGTTACTAAAGTCTCCTTCTCCTCAAGGAAAGGTGTACATGCTGTCAGCATGATGAAGTGGGCAGAGCTTTGCATTTAGAATGAAAATGGTACATTGAACCAGTTCTGATGCCAACGGAACAGTTTATGAGTGACGGGCACTGTGCCAGGCCCCCAGGACAACAACAAAGCAAACCTCCACGCCCATAGCTGAGTCAGAACCTAAAAGCAGTATCATTAATTCCACGATGCATCCTAATTAGTACTCAGCTCTTAAAAATAGGACATTCGTCATCAGTAAATATGAGGTTACATCAAACAGACTAAACACCCATTAAAGTCTTCTCCTCATGCCTCCTGTCATCTAAATGTCACCACACCGTCAAAACAGAAGGGTTCTAACGACTCACTCATGCTAATCCCTACATGGCTCAGTCTGCTGCTTGAGTGAGAGACTCAGATGCTTCCTGTTGGAGTTCATGGCCAACGGGATGAATGGGGAAGATTTGGGGCTGAAGAGCAAGAGGGTGGGGTAAGATAGTAGAGCCTTCTCAGGGCCCCTGACTCGGGGGAAGCAGCTCTGGTAGTGTGGGGCTGGCTTATGGAGATCATGGAGGGGCTGGGAGCCACTTCCCCCACCTACCACCCCACTAACTAGCCCCACCCCAAGTCCCCCACCCCCTCGTGAAGAGAGGGAAATAATTTGTGGAATGGGCTCTCCAGGCAGAAGCTGTCTCACTCAAATTCACCTCACTAACTGGTGCTCTCCTTCCCTTCCCTCTGCTCCCAGGCCCCAGCCAGCCAACCCACCCTCTACTGCCTTCACTCCTCTGAGCTTCTGCGTCTGATCCACCTCCCTTCTAGGTTCTGCAGTCCCCGACTTTCTGCTCTTCACGCCCTCTATGGCCTACACATGGGAGGGGCACCTATAGGAGGATGATCAGGACACCTCATCAGCAGATACCCATGGACACCTCGGCTAGAGTATGAGGGAGAGAGGATGGGAACCAAGCTTAGAACGATGGGAACACCTGGACTAGGCCTGGGACCCACCTAAAATACAGGTGGTCGAGGAAAGAAGCTAATGCAACCGCAGGATTTGTCTAAGAGACAAACCCGGCTCAGAGCGTAGGTGGTGTAGACAGATTCCGAGTTTGAAACTCAGCTCTGCCACCTCCGAGCTGCATGTTTCTGAACATCCCCAGCCTTGGATTTTCTCATCTGCAAAATATGAGTAAGAATAGAGTCTTCCTCATGGGGTTATTAGGATTAGACAAGGAAAGACATACGAAGCGCTTAAAACAGTGTCTGACCCATAGGACACACCCAGTAAATGTCAGCAATCATCATAACAAACATGAACATCAGTAGTCTCTGCCCAATATTGAGTTTAACATTTGCACAAAGAACTAGAGCGTAATTATAATTAGGCAAATTTCTATACACTATTTAATCTATGAAATTGAATGAAGCTACAACTAATGGTCTAACATAGGCCTCTATGTTCTTTAATATGCAAACCTCTGTTTGATATTTAGCTACTCTGAGTCTTAATCACATAAACCTCTGTTAGCTATTTAGCTACTGTGTGTACATATCTGAATCTAAAGAACTCGTTGCTGCATTAATTCATAAAAAGTCTGCTTTCCAGTTGGAAATATTTCCTCCTCTTATTTATCAAAGCCAATTGGCCTGTCAATTGTCCCACTTCCGTTCTTTCTCTTATGTCATGCATTATTATAACAATCAGTGAACTTTTTACCCCGGAGTCACACTATTGCTTGCCCTTATAGTAAAGTGTAGCTGCATGGAGCCCAAAGGTCTTTACGAAAAATGATATTCGGTGAATTACCGTATATTAAAGTTAATGGAGGACTTTTTCCTCTTCACTCCAATTTTTGTCAATAGACAGACATTACGTACTTCAGTGAACACAGAAAATATACCCAAGCTTAATGCATCATTTGGAGCAAAGAAAAATCTTCGACTGAAGGAGAGGTGGGGAAATTTGGGTGGTTCACTCATTATTAAGGATGTTTTATGGAGAAAAGTGAGGAAAACAAGGGGAAAAACAAAACCAAAAAATGGAAGACTGTTTTAAGTCCAGGGAACTTCAACTGTGCTGCAGCTGTTGCTGTTATTAACAAAACAACAGTGCGCTCATGGGTCCCAGAGCCAGCCTTGCCATGGGGTCTGCATCGTGTTTACTTCTCTGGCTTTCCTGCTAGACCATAATGTTCCAGTGCACAGTAGGGACGTTATCTTTATTCTTCACAGCTTTTTAGCACTTGCCAGGACGTGGTAAATGTAGGGCTGAATGACTTATTTTGTTACTTATAATTTACCGCATAAAGTCTTCAAATGACTTATTCATTTCAGTCTTCACGTATTCCTTGAACTGGGCTATATCTCATTTTACAAACGGGAAATCGAAGATCTAATTTGGGGTGAAAACTTGCTAAAATCATTTAAAACTGGCAGGCACTAAATAGCTAGAATGATGCCTGGAAAATCTCATTGTTATCAAAGTTCTGAATTGAACATTATTAGCAAAAGCTTAACAGCCAGCCTGCTAAAGGTGGCAACATGTGTGATGTCTGGAGTCCCCCGACACCTCCATTCTGTCGTGAAATCACCATGGTGTGGGGTGTCCTGTGGTGAATTAAGTTCACAGACACAGATTCTCAGCATCTTAGCTGTCCTCATGATCGTCTCCTAAATGCACTGACCCTCGCTCCGTATTCCAATCCAGAGGTTTCTTAGTGAAGCTGAAAATAGATGACTTGCCAACATAAGACTCTGAATCACTAAGAAATATCATTGTAAGCCGCTATGACTTTCAAGTTCTGCTGCCTCCTTTGGGGAAGGTGGCTAGGCACAGGGAAGGGGAGAGAACATTCACTCATATTCTCTCCCTCCCGTCCTCCCTCTTTCCCTCTGTTTCTCTTTCTCTACACACACCCCCACACAGATGTTGAGTATATGCCAGATGGTGTGATAACTACTCTGCATATAGTATCTCATTTAATTCTCAAACTTGTAAGGACTTTGAGTTGCTCTGAAATCAGAATGTGTCCTACAATCAACAGGGTCTCTGCTCTGTGTCATAATCTAATTTAAAGCATTTTTTCCTCTCATCATAATTCAAAATCATGGTGCATCTCACCATGAATGATGTCTTAGATTGGGAAGAGCATAGCATTCTTTCCACATCCCAGATGAGGAAACTCTGAATGAGGGGCAGAGCAGTCACTTTTCTGAAGACTATGCTTCTAATCTGATGATACAAAATCAACATTTTCCTATCACCAGGGTAAATTATTTTATCCCGTTAAGCTCCCACTTTCCCTTGAAAACATTTTCTTGTAGGAAATGAATACCAATCACTGCTAGAGGGGAATAAAAGAAGAGACTATTTTAAAAATTCAAACCTTGAAGCTAGAAAAATGTAGTGGTCTGGGAATAGGCAGCATGGTAAGTATACACTTTCACTAACAATGCATAGACCCACAAAGTATTCCAAAAGTACAACATGTCTTTTTCTCTTTCCCATATCTCAGAAATGCCTTCACAAACAAGTGAGGTGTAGCATTAGAAGTCATTTATGGTAACTTTTCAATAATTCACTGGCTGTTTTAAGACCGAGAACACTATTTCTTGAAGTCCATATTATCGCACAGCACAACACTAAGTCAAATTGCAGAGGAGGAATAGCAACATCTAGAATATTGACCGAATTAGAAGAGGCAGCATATCCATCATCAAAGCTCCCAGGACCCAAAGAGGTGTCTATGTGCCCCTCAGGAGAATATTCTGGGAGTTCCTTTAGGAATTCTTTGGAGGCGATGAGCTGGTCCGGTAGCTAGTCTCACACCGGGCTGTGCCCCTCTCTAGTTTCAGAGTAGGGGTGCCAGAAGACCCCCAGCCACACCTCCCCTGTGAAGTCCCCCTGACAGCCATAGGGTGGCTCAGATGGGACCACCAGCACTAACGAGAGAGAACAGAGAGAACGCTGCGGAATTGCTAGCACAGCCTTGCAGAGATCCCCAATCGAGGCTTTCACAGGAGTGACACACTTCTGCAAACCTTAGCCACCCTCCCTTCAGCCTGGCGATAGCCATCTGAAACTCATATTTAATTCCTACTTGGGCAAATGGTCTCATTCACCCAGAATAACACTTTCTTCAACTCTGCCAGCACAGGGAGGCACTGTGCGGTGGGAGAGAAATCTGAGAACCCCAGCCTCGAAGCGTCAAGGCATCACCGAAGGAAAGGTAATAAAAAGGTGCATTCACCGGAGAGAACAACCACACTTTTCATTTCAGGTTCCTGCCGAGCTCTGGCTGAAATACTACCGAGAGGCAGCTGCCGAGCTGTGTCATGCAAAGAATCCAAAACTCAAATCAATATTCCCTCTTCCACGGCTTAGAAACCTACAAGAGTTTTCTGCATCCGGGCGATGGAACCACAGAGGGCACAAGGTGCAATGAGGAAATGCAAAAATCAGAGCTTCCGTTTGCGCTGGGAAGCAGGGTGAAACCACAAAGCTGGGAACAAGTTGCTGCTAACGGAGCGGGGAAGGGACCCTTGCAGAGGAGCTCTCATAGGAGAATAATGGGAGCTCATGAACGTTTTCAGTGATCAAATAAGCTGCAAACTCAGGCCTGGGTATTGAGTTACAGGTCTTGGTTTCCTACAGCGGTGGCCAGTGCCAAGTGCAAAGCCCTCTTTGGAGGCCCGTCAGGCAAGATCCATTTTCTGTCAGCAGTTTTCAGCTTCTCCCCTTCCCATGGTTGTCCAAATCCAGCAGCTCACAGAGCTTTCCCATCTCCCATCCAGACAGCGTCATCACGTCCACTAATAGCTGAGCTGAAAAAGCCTCACAGATATCCTCCCCCCTGAGAGAAGCAAACAGATGTTTACAATTATTTATGCGGCGGGGGAGGGGGGCAGGGAGGGGGGGAGGAATTTTTTGGTACAAACTTCTACACACCTAACCTGTACTGGTTAGAATGGTGTTGCCCCACAAGGGCCGGGTGGAAATTTTGCTCATTAAAAGCCTGGTTAATCCTGCCAAATTTATAGCAAGGACCAGAGCAGCCACGTAATAAAATAGTCAACTCACTAATAGAATGTGTTTCTTTTTCTTTTTCTTTTTTTATTGACAGCTTCATTGAGCTGTAAGTCACATATCACACAATTCGCCTACTTAAATAAGTGTGCGATTCAATTTTTTTAGTATATTCACAGATATGCAACCATCACCATAATCACTTTAGAACATTTTCATCACCCCTGAAAAAACCCTGTATGCAGAGGTATCACACCCATTTCCTCCCAACCCCCTCCCCTCAGTCCTAGACAACCACTAACCTATTGCTAGTCTCTACAGACTCGCCTATTATAGACATTTCATATAAATGGAGTCATATAATACCTCAGTGTGGCTTGTCACTGAACACAATGTTTTCAAGGTTCTTCCATGTTGTAGAATGCATTGAAACTTCCTTTCTGTTTATGCCCAAGTAATAATCCATGATACCAATTACCACATTTTATTTATCCATTCATCAGTTTATGGACATTTGGGTTGTTTCTGAATGACATTGAATAACATTGCTATGAACATGCCTGCACACGTTTTTATGGAGACACACGTTTTCATTTCTCATAGCTCTACGCCGAGATAGAAATGGAATGTCTGGATCATATGGCAAGTCTATGCTTAAGGAAGTGCCGAACTGTTTTTCCTAAGCACCTGCACCATTTGACATGCCTACCAGCCGAGTGAGAGGGTTCCACCTTCTCCACGTCTTTACCAGCACTTATCATCACAGATAGTATCTGACTATAGTCATCCACGAGGGTGGGAAGTGGTATCTCACTGTGGTTTCGATTTGCATTTCCTTGATAACTAACGGTTACCTTTTCCAGTGACCACTGTATATCTTCTTCAGAGAAATGTCTATTCAGATCCTTTGCCCACTTCTTAATTGGCGTATTTGTCTTTTTATTATTAGGTCATAGGAATTCCTTACATATTCTAGATAAAAGTTTTTATTAGAAACATCTTTTGCAAACATTTTCTCCCATTCTGTGGTGGTTGTTTTTTTTTTATTTCTTTGATGGTGTCCTTTGATGTACTAAAGTTTTTAATTTTGATGAAATCCAATTTTTTTGTATTGGTTGTATTGTCTAATCAAAGGTCACAAAGATTTATGCCTATATTTATTTCTAAGAGTATTATAATTTTAGCTCTTAGATTAAGGGCTTTGATCATTTTGAGGTAATTGGTATAGTTGAGTTATTTACAAGTGGGTTGTTAAGTATAACTTCCAAAAAAGTTATAAAAATATATAATTTTTAAAACATATTTTAATTTAGCAGAAGACATTTATTGAGAAACTACTATATTTGGGGCGCTGTATTAGACTCTGGAGCTACATGGTGAAGAGAGATGATAAAAATTCGTACCCACATTGAGTTTACAATCTACTGGGGAGAAATAGACAATAAATAAAACAATGACTAGGAAAATTATACTGACTGTTAGAAGGTGAAAAACACTCCAGAGAAAATTCTTCAATCCAGCAAGGAAAATCGGGAGTGCTGGGAGAGGAGTAGCACTGTTAAATGAGGAATGCTGGGTTAGGTCTCAATGACAAGTGGCCATTTGAGCAAAAAGTTGGAGAAAAGGTAGTGAAGCATGCACAGGAAATAAAAGACACCCAATCACACACTGTTCTCATCTACTCGTTAAAGAAGGGGCCAGGGCCATTTGGATATTTATAACGTCATTTGCAAGCCATACAAAATGATCAACTCAAAAATTACCCTGTTATATTTGGTCAAACATTTACTTAACTCACCCCTAATGCCTTGGCAGGGCCAGACCAAATGATTTCAAGGGCCTTAGAAAGCCCTCAGACCAGACGCTTCCCACCCTTGCTTACTGAGAGCCAAGAGTATTAAAGGTCAGAACATTTTATAACTAGAAGAAAATTAAAAATTAATTAACCTTCCTTGCTCTCTAAAGGAGAGAGCTTAAGCCAGAAAAACTAAGAACTTAAGGAAAGACAGTGACAGTTGGGATGCACATCTTAACCAGCGTGCCACATACTGCACTTGTTACCTGGACATGTTGTCTTATTTCAGAAGACATGCGTACAGACAGAAAAAGCTAAGAACGATATGATTTCACTCATGAGAAATATAAAACTGAAACTTATGAACACAAACAGCAGTGTGGTGGTTGCCCGAGAGAGGAGAGTCGGGGGAGAAAGTTGTCCTAAACATGAGGTGACCAGAAAAGATCTGACCGTGGGTGGTGGGCACATAGTGCTATATACAGATTTTGTAACTTAGTAATCCACACATGAAACCTTTATGTTCATGTTGACTGTCACCCCAATAAAATTTAATTTTAAAAAAAGACATACATAATTCCACCAGATAATAAAATCCACAAAACAAGTGTTATGAACAAAAATGTACTCTAGTAATTTAATGGTCTGAATAGCCTTGGAGGACACCAAGCTTGCTATCAATGAGAATTTAGGCTTCAGACACCCGTTAGTTATGCAACCTTATAGAAGGTACCCATTGGGTAGAAAATATTTGAAGAGAAACATGTGCCATGGTTCATGTGCGCCTTCCTAATCTATATATATAAAAACCTAAGTGACCTGCCGATCATTCGACCGGCCAATCAGTAGCTATGATAAGCACTAACCACCAGGGGTCAGACATTCAACGCAGGAGCTGCCAAGCTGCAATGACTGACTTGGCAGCTGCAGTTCTCGGGTGATGCACCTGGAACCAGAGAGAAAGGAGCCCAATTCCGGGGTGCGTCACCTGAGAACCGCCCTCTCACAATCTGGGACCCCTTGAGGGATGTCAGAGAGCTGGTTTCAACCTGATCCCCGCAGGCCAGGCCAAGGGACCCCACCAATAATATTTGTAAATATTATAATTAATATTATATATAATATAATAATATAAATATTAATATATTATATAATATAATTATACAATATATTATATAATAATAATTATATAATATAATACATAATATATTATAATGTTATATTATGTTATAAATATTATATGATATAATATATAATAATTATATAATATATAATATAATAATATAATATTAATGATAATATAAATATTATAGTTAATATAATATATATATTATAATATTATATGTAATATATAATATTATATAGGCAGTTAGGGGTGACCAGGCCAGCAGGGGAGGGCAGTTAGGGGCAATCAGGCCAGCAGGGGATTGGTGGAGCTTGTTATCATTACACTAGACGCCCAGTGCAAGGGACTCGAATCCATGCACTGGGCCTCTTGTGTAATGATAACAAGCTCCACCAATTGCTCTGTCTCTAAATCTCCCAGCAAAACACTAATAGGCTCCTTCCCTTACTGTTCAGATCTTATCTATTCCTGGTTTTGAAATGAAACTTCTTTTTAGAAGACAGTAATATATCTTGAACAGCTAAAAGAATAAGAAAAAGCAATAAATATTTTAAATTTATTAAAGGGAAAAAAAAACACAGTGTAGCAGAAGTCAATGTGATGTATGTCTTGACTAATAGCCACGAACTCTTCTCATAGCACAATGGTCACCAGTTCAAGGTCCACCCTGATATTACACTAGGGGGGCTTCCCAAGGATCAAAAGTATCCCTACACCTTTTCACATCGTTACTGTCACCAAAATGAAGACCCATGTCGAATAATGAGGGAGTAGCTGATGCCTTAGACAGCCGGGCTGGAACCAAAAGCAACCATTTGAGATTGGGAAGTAGACAGAATAGAAAGACTATCTTAAAGGCACAATTCAGGTTTCAGCCTGTTCAAGCAAGAAAGAACTTTGTGGTTTAGTATTTAGCAACATGTGTGCTAGTGTTTATTAACATTTTCAAAATTATTCCCACATCATAAGAAACTATTTGGATTTTGGATTTGTTTGTTATCCTAAAATCAGAATCTGGAAGGGTACTGTGGCAGAGATTATTACTTATCCCCTGATGACTACCCTTCTTTCTTCTAGAGCAGAAGTGGACAAGATTTATTTTTTTAAAATAATGGCCAGATTGTAAATATTTTCCACTCTGTGGGCCAGACAGTGCCTGTTGCAACTGCTGTTGTAGTGCTAATGTAGTCATGGAGTTGTGTAAACAAATGGGCATGACTGTTTCAATAATATTTGATTTATAATAATAAGCAGCAGGCTAAATTTGGCCCAACACCCCTATTCTAGAATAAGAACCTGGCTTATGGCCACGTGAAATGCAGACTACATTTCCCAGAATACCATGCAACTATATGTGGCCGTGTGGTAAGTTCTGGCCAATGTGATGTAAGCAAAAGAACACCCATCCATGCCTTTCTTCCTTCTATCATCCTGCTGCTTGGAATGCAAAAGGTCCATGGAACCTGCTGGACCTCTCCACTGGACCATGAGGACAAGAGTCCATGATGGAGCAGAAACAGCCCCATGCTGCCTAATTATAGACTTTTTGTGAAGAACAAATAATCATCTATTTTGCTTAGACCTCTGTGACTTTGAGTCTCTAATATTCTCAAAAATATGCATAATGTAACCCTAAGTTAACACAGGAGCTCAGAGATCATCTCTTCAACTCCATTTTATAGATGATCAAGAAAAAAAAATACAGTCCGGCCAGTGTGGCTAAGTGGTTGAACACCGACATATGAACCAGAAGGTCACAGTTCAATTCTTGGGCAGGGCATATGCCCGGGTTGTGGGCTTGATCCCCGGTGTGGGGCATGCAGGAGGCAGCCAATCAATAATTCTCTCTCATCACTGATGTTTCTATCTCCTTCTCCCTTCCTCTCTGAAATCAATAAAAATATTTTTTAAAAGAGAGAGAAAAAAAATGCACACACAAAAAACACCTGAGGCTCTGAAAAGATGCTAGACTTGACTTAACTTGGATCAATGGCTTGCTAGCCACTGGCTAACAATGGCTGGTCTGAAGCAAGACTTAGACCAGTAACGGCGAACCTATAACACGCGAACTCATTTTTTTGGTTGATTTTTCTTTGTTAAATGGCATTTAAATATATAAAATAAATATCAAAAATATAAGTCTTTGTTTTACTATGGTTGCAAATATCAAAAAAATTTCTATATGTGACACGGCACCAGAGTTAAGTTAGGGTTTTTCAAAATGCTGACACACCGAGCTCAAAAGGTTTGCCATCACTGGCCTAGACTCTAAGTGTTCTGAATCTACAGCCAATGTTTTTTCTACATTTGCATGAGGCTAACACTCCCATAAGCACTTGCTTAAATTACAAAGGGTAGTTATTTTCTCTGTGTGACTTTTTTTCCTACCATTTAAGCCACTTGTTTCCCCCGGGAATGAATGCTCAGTTTTATTCTAAAAGTAAAAGGAAAAACATTTTTTATTAATAGATATTCGCTGTATAGTTAATTCTTCCAAACTCTATTTCTTTCTGAATAGAAAGTGTTTTAGACTAATTTTCCACCTAACGCAGCAGAAAACTCCTCAGAATTCCTTTCAAAGAATCTTACCTATTATTATCTTGAATCATGCATGAGGTATACACCCAGAAATAAATACTGTGATTAAAGGTTAAATGTGAGAGCAAGCTGACTTCAACTTTAACCAAAATTAGCAGTGACAACCTAAAATCACATGAGGGAAATAAGCCTTTTTGGGTTTTGCAAAGTATATTCATACCAATTATTTGATTGAGCAATAAAACAGCTCTGTGAACGGGTATTATATCTGCTTATTCAGATCAGGAGAGGGACTTTGGGAAAGGAAATGACAATATAATCATCACGACAAACGTGTAGAGTACTGTAAGTCTCAAAGCACTTCCACTTAGTCTTATCCCATGAGACGGGTCCCTATTTACCCCCGTTTTCCATAAAATGACGCATTAAGAAAAGTCAGACACATGACCGATATCACCAGGCTAACAGAGCAGAGCCAGGACACAAATCTGATTTCCAAGCCAGAGTTCTTTCAGGTCTGAGAGGAGAAATCCGCTACCTGAATTCCAAACCCATTGTTCCTTCTAAAGCTGAAACCTAGTCTCTTAACTCCTGCTTAATTTTTTCAGTTAGTTACACTGTCTCGTAAAACAAACGCAAATCTTCCATAAAAAAGAAGTGTAATGTGTTGACATGTGGTATGTCCGTATATGTGTATATATGGGCAGAAAATGTGTGTATGTATGCAGTGTGTGTATGTATTTCTGATAGCCAATATTTTATTATTTATTACATCCCTCAAAATAAAAAAATAAAAAAGGATTTGAGATGTGAACAGATCCAATCTGCTGCCGGGAGCCAGTCCATGCTTGCTGTTTCAAGGGACCTGGCATATATGGCATACTGTTCTTAATATGTTTGCTCACCTTCTTGGCAATATGTGTTTTAACCAAGGTCTCTGAGAAAGGTTGTTTCCCCAGGTAGGGATTTTCCCCTGAAGTTAGGGAGGGAATAAAAACCCTTAACTAAGTGCCAGGTGGGTAATTAATCACTTTAACTACAAACAATCATGCTTAAGCTGCATAATCTTTACTCCCTGGAATGGAGATAAGAAACGCCCTAACCTTTGTAATAGAGATTGATAGGATTGAATCAACTGGTATAAATACAGATGTAACAAGACAGAAAGAGACAGAACTTAGAAGAGAGCCAAGAAGACAGAACCTACACAGAACCTACAGACAGAAGAACTTTGCTGGAGAGAACATGGCAAAAGATCCTGGACTGAACCTGACTACAGAAATTGGCAAGAGAACCTGACTAGAACCTGGTGACTGAACCTGGCTGGAGAACCTGGACAGAACCTGGCTGGAGAACCTAGCAAGGGAACATGGCCACAGAACCTGGCTGGGCATCCTAAGCAGAACTTCGCTGGAGATCCAGACCAGAACTTGGCTGGAGATCCTGGCTAGAGATCCTGGCTAGGCTGCTGATCAACTGAACACTGTGTCCTTCCTTCTTCGCCGACTCCGTCCACACCTTTGGGGACCCCTGGACCTGCTGGCGCTGGACCCCAACATCTGGAGCCCGAACAGGGACCCCTAGGTAAGCGCCCCACACTCGGGACGGATAGGACTCCACCATAGGAAAAGGGTGGATAGTCTTCGCCGACTCCGTCCACACCTTTGGGAACCCCTAGAAAAGGATTCCCCTAGTAAGCCCCCCCCCCATTGAGAACCCCCACACTCGGGATGGATAGGACTCCACCAGGGTGCTACAGACCCCCCTATAGAGGATAAGTAGGGTAAGAAGGTGGATAGTACAGAACTTAGATTGAGAAGATGTGCCATACTGAGTCCAAAGAAAGAAGACTCTGTATTGATTCTTAGATTGAGAAGATGTGCCATACTGAGTCCAAAGAAAGAAGACTCTGTATTGATCTTTAGATTAAGAAGATGTGCCATACTGAGTCTAAAGAAATAAGACTCGGTATTGATCTTTTAACACATATGCTTGCTAGCAGAGGAATTAAGGTTACTCCCAGTCAGACGGAACCTTTTATACAAGAAGTATGTCCATGCTTTTCTGAGGAAGGAAAGGTAAATGTAATGGCATGGGAGAAGGTAGGTCCAAGGAGCCTTATCCTTAACCCCACTGCAGCCTTTCCACCCTGGGAAAGTGCAGGATTGGCAAGCTCTCCCTGGGGTGATAGATCAGGACTCAGGTAATAGCGGAAAGCGCCAATCCTACTCTTAAAATGGATAGAAGAGAGCATTTTGGGTTTTTCTTTTTAGTGCCTGCTTTTAAAAAATAAAAAAGGGGGAATTTGCCGGGAGCCAGTCCATGCTTGCTGTTTCAAGGGACCTGGCATATATGGCATACTGTTCTTAATATGTTTGCTCACCTTCTTGGCAATATGTGTTTTAACCAAGGTCTCTGAGAAAGGTTGTTTCCCCAGGTAGGGATTTTCCCCTGAAGTTAGGGAGGGAATAAAAACCCTTAACTAAGTGCCAGGTGGGTAATTAATCACTTTAACTACAAACAATCATGCTTAAGCTGCATAATCTTTACTCCCTGGAATGGAGATAAGAAACGCCCTAACCTTTGTAATAGAGATTGATAGGATTGAATCAACTGGTATAAATACAGATGTAACAAGACAGAAAGAGACAGAACTTAGAAGAGAGCCAAGAAGACAGAACCTACACAGAACCTACAGACAGAAGAACTTTGCTGGAGAGAACATGGCAAAAGATCCTGGACTGAACCTGACTACAGAAATTGGCAAGAGAACCTGACTAGAACCTGGTGACTGAACCTGGCTGGAGAACCTGGACAGAACCTGGCTGGAGAACCTAGCAAGGGAACATGGCCACAGAACCTGGCTGGGCATCCTAAGCAGAACTTCGCTGGAGATCCAGACCAGAACTTGGCTGGAGATCCTGGCTAGAGATCCTGGCTAGGCTGCTGATCAACTGAACACTGTGTCCTTCCTTCTTCGCCGACTCCGTCCACACCTTTGGGGACCCCTGGACCTGCTGGGGCTGGACCCCGGCAATCTGCTTTAGACAGATAAGGATGCCCTAACCGGTTTGGCTTAGTGGATAGAGCATCGGCCTGCGGACTCAAGTGTCCCGGGTTCGATTCCGGTCAAGGGCATGTGCCTTGGTTGCGGGCACAGCCCCAGTGGGGAGTGTGCAGGAGGCAGCTGATCGATGTTTATCTCTCATTGATGTTTCTAACTCTCTATTCCTCTCCCTTCCTCTGTAAAAAATCAATAAAATAGACAGATAAGGAAATGAAATGTGGGAAGTTGGCATTTTTAAAGACACATGAACAGCATTATGAAGCAAAAGAAAAGGTGACTGAGAAGCACTGCATCATCTCTTTCTTTGATTCCCTCCCCCCACCCTCCCCTCCAAAGAAAGATGGGTGCTCAATTGTTTAGGGCAGTGATCTTCAACCAGTGCGTCGCAAGAGGCACACCGGTGTGCCACAAGAATGTTTAAAACATGCAATGCCTGACTATGTATTTAGGGACACTGACCTATTTTCCCTTAGATTGTCAAATAAAAATATGACAACAGCCAACACATTAGCCGTCTGCTGTGAATGAATACAAATTATGCCTTTTTTGGTCTGGTCAGCAAAAAATATATTTTTTGGTGTGCTGCAGAATTTCAGTAATTAGTTTATGTGTGCTGTGAGATGAAAACGGTGGAAAATTGCTGGTTTAGGGCAATTTCAGTATGCTTCATAGAAACAGCAGCATATAGCAAGGCACTAAAAAATCACAATATATGAGTATCTATCTATCCAATTAAACAGAACTCCATACAATAATAATCCTGCTGGATTGCAGAGTCTTTCTTTTAAAAAATTAGTTTCCATATTTTCTTTTTTTTTTAAATCTATTTTTATTGATTTTTTACAGAGAGGAAGCGAGAGGGATAGAGAGTTAGAAACATCAATCAGCTGCCTCCTGCACAACCCCTACTAGGGATGTGCCTGCAACCAAGGTACATGCCCTTGACCAGAATCGAACCTGGGACCCTTCAGTCCACAGGCCGATGCTCTATCCACTGAGCCAAACTGGTCAGGGCTAGTTTCCATATTTTCTATTAATTACTGGCTGATCTTAAAAGTCCTCCACAAGGGACTCAAAGCTCTCAGCAATATGAAGCCAGTCCACACTATTTGTTCTATCTTATTTCCTCTGTTAAAATTCTTTCATTCATCTTCATACGCACCATAATGTGCTTCAAAGTAGTTTGCTAAATGGTAGGCACTCAGTAATCACTCGGTGAAACTCGGTGAGTTCAGGGAATGGACACAGTGTCCCTAGACGAGTTGAGAGAGCACAGCACAGAGACAAATTCTCCGCAGGGCAGGTAGTTTTCTGCGTTGTTGTTGTTGTTGTTGTTGTTGTTGTTGTTGTGAATCCTCACCCAAGAATATTTTTCCATTGATTTGTAAAGAGAGTGGAAGGGAGGGGGCGAGACAGAGAAGAAACATCAATGAGAGAGAGACATGTCGATTGGCTGCCTCCGGCATGCACCCCGGCTGGGGATCAAGCCTGTAACCCAGGTACGTGCCTGTGACCGGAATCAAACCCTGGATCCTTCAGTCCGAGGGCTGATGCTCTATCCATAGAGCCAAACCAGCTAGGGTCAGATAGTTCCCACTAACACAAAATTTCCACTGGCACCTTGTCCCAAGATTCTCAGAAATCTGATCTGAAGACAAATATGGCATCTACTGTTGTCAGCACTGAAAACGCACCTGCTGCTTCCGCAATACTTGAAGCCACTTATATGTTTTCTTAAATATTTTTTAATTCTCCCTAAAAATCTTTTATTAATGTACAGAATGCTTTGCTCAGCAAAGTTAATGTCAATGACTGTTCAAATAAACAAAAGTTTTAAGTACAAATTGACAGTTTGCTGATAAACATATAAAAAATCTGTATATCTTGTAACTACAACTACCCACCCATTGA
Organism: Myotis daubentonii; assembly: GCF_963259705.1. Taxonomy (NCBI): domain Eukaryota; kingdom Metazoa; phylum Chordata; class Mammalia; order Chiroptera; family Vespertilionidae; genus Myotis; species Myotis daubentonii. The sequence goes on along the minus strand of NC_081856.1, from coordinate 17,254,322 downwards.
TTATGTAAATAACTAACTCGGAGAGCAAGGCTGAAATAGGAACAAAGAGAAACTTGTAATGTCATAAATACAGGTGTTCTGTTGGAAAATCTTATATAGGATATAGACATTTCACAGGGTCCTACTCTGCTTCATTAGTGAATGATTCCACCAAGCTCAACTGCATTTCCAAAAGGTTTTGATATTTATATGGAAGATATTTTGAACAAATTTAAGGACGATGCTACAAAACAACGTTGAACTACTCTATATAAAACAATTATATAGAAATTGTTTCTTGCATTGGTTAGAGAAGCATGTACCTATAATGTTTCTAAATATTTACTTAATAAGAAAACCAACATAAGTTATATTTATCTTAATTGCAAAGAGAGATATAGGCCTGGCTGGCATGGCTCAGGGGTTGAGCATTGACCTGTGAACCAGGAGGTCAAGGTTCGATTCCCAGTGAGGGCACATGACCGAGTTACAGACTCAATTCCCAGTGTGGGGTGTACAGGAGGCAGCCGATCAATGATTCTCTTGCGTCATTGATGTTTCTATCTCTTTCTCCCCTTCCCTTCCTCTCTGAAATAAATAAAAATATTTTTTAAATAGAGATATAGGAAAAATTTCCAATACAATGACTTGAAAAGTTTAACTACTAGCTTGAAAGCCAACAGGTCTAACAGCAACAAATCCAAATGTTCTACCTTCTGGCCACAGTGGGAATTTGAGCCTGGCAGCAAAGCAAATCTTCTGTGGTCCATCGTGAGATGGTTCAGGTTGCAAAAGGACATTACCTCAACATCTAATAACGTCTAAGCATATGTTTCATTATTTAGTTGAAAAGAGTAAGGCACTTCCTGCCAGTGTGGTAATAACCATCTCCTGGCCATACTTAAGGGCCAAGGTATTCATTAGCTCTGGATGTGATACTGATGGGCTAAGAGAAAACATCTCTGAGGAAATGACAGATGGTGGCATGAGCTGGGAGTCACAACAGTATGTCTCTAGTCCAAGTATGCCACTACCCATGAGGCCATGGATCCTTCAAGTAGCGTCTGTCCTTTATTTACCCACCTATAAATCTGGGATAATATTATACTCCGTCCCCTGTTTTCCTCCTTCCTCATCTCTTTCAATAATAATCTGATCCTCTAGTCCTACTATAGAGGATGAAATATTTGATGAATAGGGGGAAAAGCCAGGGTCATTCTCATTAATAATTAATATAAATGTTGTTCTTTACACTTAATAACTACTTTGTAACTTTTTAAAACTTCACACCATTTTAAAGCTGGTAAAATTGAGGCCAGAGAAATTAGTTAACTCACTCAGGTTACATGGCAGAGGCAGCTCTTGAACCCAGACCTTCTGACTCTGACATATATAATGTTTCTCGTATAAAATGTTGGCTCACTACAAAACAGGTAGGGATCACCTTACTTAAGTAGGGTATGGACCTGCTAAAATAGGACCATGCTCAGTACAAAGCTTCTGAGTTCTCAAAGGAAATATTTAATCATCGAGTTACCTTGCTCCTTGATAGTCCCTCCAAAAAAAGCAAAACGTGGAACAATTCAACCTCATTCCATCACATGCACCAAAGGAGGAAAAATATCTATATATATATGAAATTTAAAATGCCAGGAAAAGGTATTCCGTACATATATAAAGTAAAATGGTGAGACAATGACTAACTTCAATGCCTAGAACCAGAAGTTGTTCGCAAAATTCAAAGGCTTTTCGGGGTTGGGGAGTGGGATGATGGGATGCTTGTTAGCTGATCTTTGGTGAAAGGTCTTCTCATTCAATCCCTCATTCCAAAGAGGAGACTGCGGGCCAGCGAGCGCCGTGTTTACATTCCTCCGGTCATCAGCTCTGCGGGTGTTCCCTGGGTGATGACTGACCGCGGGCCTGATGCCCGCTGTAGCAGAAACGCTCCTGTGCTGCTCCTGACACTTCGTTCCTCCCCCAGGGTTTTCATCCTTTTGAAAAGCTCTCTAATCTTTCTCAACTCCATTTTTAGACATAAATGAACCCTGCTCTGTAAACGCTATACAGTATTTTTGATGACTAAGGCCCTCCAGAGCCTCGGGGCCATTCTGAACATCTACGATCATCCAGGGGCGATGAATGTAGGTGCAGAAATCCCGAGAAAACCGGGCTGGCCGTCCTCTGAGCCCGGAAACCCCTTAGGAGGGATGTTTGGCTTTATTTTTCTGTGCATTTGTGCCTGTGCACATGTACGCACGTGGAAAACTAATCCCAGACACACGGACTGTGCTATTCATCATCAAAGGTGAGTGAAACAAAAACAGTCCCTTTAACTGAGAGATTTGGTGACCTGACATTTCACTGCACCATGCTTCAAATATATGAAGCTACAACACTTAAAATGCCCCCCACCAAGAGTTGTAAAAAACAGACATATTTGGGGTTGAAAAATAAATGAAGAATAAGTAAATCAGAGATGAAAAGATGTAACTCTCATGCAACACTGACTCAGCTGAAATCACCTGTATAATGTGTTACTCTTAAAGCAATGACACCTTTATCATTTACATGAAGTCTGCAGGCCTCCTTCAGTGCAGAGGAAATAATCTCTCAGCCCTGCCTTCACATAATTGTCTCCTGCCTTCTCTTTCATTTTCCCACTTCCTGTTAGCCACTTTCTCTCTCTTCTTACTCTTCAAATCCATTTCCCCCAGATACTCTTTCCCATGAAAGTGTCCACACGTCCTGAGTCCTGGTTTCACTCTTCCGCCTTAGATTCCTTTTCCTGGGTGTCTCATAAAGTGGACACTGCCATTGTCATTAGTATCTTCTTCCCAAACACTGTGCCAACATACACACGCGTTCCCTCATTTAATCCTCATGACCTGTAACCCTCAGAGAAGTTCATGAACTTGTTCAGGAACACAGCAGCCCACTGGGGTCCACAGAGGATAGGACCCCTCTGTGTTCTCATTATGCACAGTGCCAGGCTCATAGCAGAAGCTTTAAAAATATTTGTGCAGGATGGATGGATGGATGGATGGATGGATGGACAGACAGATGAAGAGGAAGAACAAGAATTTCAACAAGATGTGTCTCCCTCCAAAACAGATCCTCCTAACTACTGTACTATATGTCTTACTTTAATGAGATAAAAATTCTAAAATGTAAGCAGTTTCTGAGGACCAGCTCAATCTATACATTAGAGACCGTATACGGAGTTTGGGGTGTACAGTTTGTAAAAACTGCTCTGTCCCCCTCAGTTTCATCAACCCTGAACTGGATAGAGAAGGACCTCCACTGAAGCATTGCGGGTAGGGCTGCATGTGCCAGGCTCAGTGTGCAAGGCCAACGAAAGTCACCTGCTTTTACCATCACCGCACAGGCTCATCCTGAAGGAAAGTCTCTAATTTGATTTGAATTCCCAAAAGCAATATAGATTTTTCAAAAGTGCTTCCAGCAAGATTCTCTCTTTTGATCTTTATAACAATCTGATGGTAAATGCTTGGCCTTGGGGCTGGGGACCTGAGTATTATATGACAAATATATCCACGAGCTCTGCATCTCCCTCCGCTGTCTGGAATCAGCTTCTTTACCAAGAGACAGGCAAACTGGAAGCTGGACAATTAAACTAAATTGTTAAAAAGAAATAAGTATATTAGGCAAATGGGCTATTTAGTATAAAATGACTTCTACAGATCAAGAAATAACGTCATTATAGCAAAAGAAACAACACAACCCAATGGCCACCCCTAGGCAAGCAAAGAGACTGTGATACACAATGGAGTGCTGTGTGACTGTAAAGAAACCAGCAAGGTCTCTGATGCTACTCCAGTGCGGCACACAGGGGACAGTGTGCCAACTCTGGGTAAGACAGGCGAAGTACTAATATAATATAAAATATTGATGTATAGGATGTACATATATGACATACATAACACACATATTTACTTGCATATGCAAAAAGAAATAAGAGGAATAAACTAATAAAACACTGCCTGTAGAAGGAGTGAGAACTGGAGGGAAGCGCGATGAAACCAAGGCCTCTCTGAATGTCCTTTACCTGATGGTTTTGACTCTCAAATCATATAACTGTCTTACATAACTTAAAAAAAAAACAAATTTGGCTTAAAAACATAAAAATAAAATAATCCCTAAAAATGAAAATAGATAAAAGTAAATAAACTCCACATCAGATCAGGTTGTGGGCATAACCCAAACAGAGAAGAATTGTTTCAAATAAGTTTAGGTCACAGTATTTTGCATATCCATAAGAGATAGCCTCTGGGCAAAAAGAACCACAAACAAGTCTAAAACTGCATTTCACATTTCATCATTAGTAACACACACACACACACACACACACACACGCACACACACGCACACACGTGCACACACATATACACACCTGTAGTTATATTAAAGTCATTAGGAAAAAAAAAGGTTTTCAGCATTAGAGCAAAGAGCAACCTATAATCTTAAATTTAAAGCAGAAATATCAATGTAACCTCAAGACTTGTTTACTCTTTTTATTAACAAAAGTCCTAGAAACAATGACTACCTCGTAGCAGTGAGCACCCCAGTGTCCAACTTGGGGATCTCCAAATCTCATTTTCTCTCAAAGGAACCAGGGCTCCTTGAGGAACATGACTGGCCCCAGGTCTGGAAACACAATAAACGAGTCACTTTTGTCACCCCGGAAACCACACAGTTGCTGAGGCAGTGGGAAGGACACAGGTGCTAACATGAAGGGGCTCCCAGTGGCCAAAGGCTGGACAACTGGAGCATCAAATAGAATGATGACTGCAATAGATTAAAGCGCATCACATAGAAATAGCTGTGAGCTCATCATTATATATTTTTTAGTGTATTTGTCACTATACAAATTTGCTATAAGTTTTTAAAACTGGTAAATGAAGGAAAAGAATCACAAAAGAAATAACAGTCACTTGGCTAACTGGGCAAACAGGAGGCTGGTCATTTGGTGAGTAGGTTTAGGGCAATTGAGAGAAAGAGCGAGGGAGAGTTTTGTGATGCACAAGGGTATGAACACTTCTCCCCGATGCCCCCTGGCTGTCTCCTGCCCCAGAAGTTTCTGTCGCTTTACTCCTATGACCAAGACGAAAATAGCCCCTCCTTATGACTTCACTTAAATCTATTAGTTTTCTTAATTGGTGGGATTTATCAAAATGCCTTTGAATTACCACTCTACCTTAGACTAATACAAAGTTTGATTTAAGTCAGAAAGTCTAGTGAAACTTTTCCACTCCTCCTTCAGGGCTCTGCCCATCATTTCAGGCTTTTCCCAATAGCAACTTCATAATATTTCATTGCAATCATAAAGGTGGCCCCAAACAGTTTCACAGAAAGGCCACAGAGGGAAGAGTGTAGGGTGAACGCAGACCCACTGCTGCACAGATTAAAACAAATGGGGTGGCCCCGCCGGCGTGGCTCAGTGGTTGAGCGTCAACCTATGAACCAGGAGGTCACAGTTTGATTCCTGGTCAGGGCACATGCCTGGGTTGGGGGCTCAATCCCCAGTGGAGGCGTGCAGGAGGCAGCCAATCAATGATTCCCATCATTGATGTTTCTATTTCTCTTTCCCTCTCCCTTTCTCTTTGAAATCAATAAAAGTATATTTTTTAAAACAACAACAACAAATGGGGTCAGTTAAGGTGTTTCGATGGCATCCTCATCAGACCCTGGTGTCACCACCTCCCTCCAGAGCTCAGGTGCTCCCAGTGTGATGACAATCTGAGCCCAGTAGTGCTCTAGGTTCTAGAGCAGATCAGAAAACCAAGAGTTGGCTTGTAGCTTGATTTAAAGCCACAGAGCTGTTATATGTAGTTTCACATTTATTTGGCTCTAAACCTTCTCTCCAGTAATACTTCTAAATTTGGGAAATACTTGAAGCTACACATAACAGCGACATGGCTTCAAATGGAGCTACAAGCCAACTCTTGGTTTCCCTATCGAAGAACTGGTGCTCAACAAAAGGTTAGTGTAAGAATCAGACTAGAAATGGGAGGTTAAGATTATCTGACAACCAAACTGTAACCTGTCCATTGTACCTTAAAATAAGGAAAACATTTTTGAAAAGCAAGAGAAAATATAATATTTTTATGTCACAAGTATGGTCCACATCAGTGTACTCCTTATAAAAAAAAATTCCTAACATGGACCTGCAATCCAATTATGTATGCCTTTATATGCAAAGTGAAAGAAAGAACAAAGTGATTACCCAAATATTCCAAGTCAGTGTTTTCTTTTGACAATAATATAACGTGTCCTGTTAATTTTCAGATAATCAAAGCTTGCTGGATTTGGATGAGGACATTGAGAAGAGAGTGGGAGGGACAGCCATTATCCACTTAACTGTTTAAATATACTTTTCTTAATATATTGAACCATTTGACCATCTTTGAAACCACTAAGAAAATATCCAGAATATCCTATGATATAATACACAGAAAATTCCCCCAATATTTGAGAAGTCATGTTCCCAAATATCTGAGCACCCAATTTTCTGAGAGTTGAGTACTAAGGTACATGTATCAAAGGCCCCAAAAAATTTCACAAAAATCATTTTCCCTCTACATGAAATAATTTCTAAAGCAAAATTCATAGATTTTCTTTCTAAATTCAAGCATCTCCAGTAATTCGATTAAAATCTGTCAACATTTATGAAAGGAAAATACTGACACCATAGAACTGATCTATATTTCAAATTATCAGTGTTCAAAAACATAACACTTTAAGACTCATGCCAACCCATAAAAAGATTTATCCAGATGTACATGTGAATGCCATTGCCTATTTCATTCTTTCTAACTCAGAACAATAAAAACATCAATCAATGCAAAGGTCCCCCTTTCCAAAGCACAGTTGGTAACGTCACACAGCAATACAATCTCAATTATTATTAAAAAAAAAAAATTCAAAGCCTTCCTCCTCCCGAAATCTGGGGGGAAGGTATCTGTTAATGAACTTAACACTTTGATGTTAGAATGAATGTTAGTTCTCTTCACTCATTGCATTTCAGTTTAGTGGTCAAGGATTATCATGTTTGAAGGTGCTCTCACGGTGGTGCCTTACCAGTGTAGATGCTGGCATTGGAAGCCGGAATACCAAACTGTGACTCGATGAACTTGGGAATGAAGGTAATGAAAGCAGTTACAATGGCACTCTCAGCTGTGTATGACAAACTCACAAAAAGGAATGTCATGTTGCTTAAGATCCTGACAGCTGCTCTTGGTAGGTCTATAAAATGACAAAAATGACAAATGAATGTTATAAACAAGGGATGGAAAATAAAATAAAATTGAATTGTTTTTGAAATGAACTGGAAATAGCCATTCAGCAATACTTGAGAATACTGAAGAATAAAATTAGAAAAACCTGATGACCAATTAGAAATTATCTCCTTTATTAAATAGATTGGGTTTGCATTTTTTTTTAATTTTCAAAGAGGATAAATAAATTTAATAACATATTTTTAAAACATGCCCATATCCAAATATCCTTATAAGAAGTATCTAACCTATGATTCCTGTTTCAAAAATGGTTTAAAGTAAATTATTTGCAATTTTTTAGTTTATGAAAACTATGCCATTCTTTGTTACGACTCCAAAGTCTACTAACTGTAAAGTACCTGCAACATAATCCTAAATTACAGTTTTCACTTCACCCAACTGAAACTTCCCTGAGAAAATGACATCTGGGTGCCATCTGCCTGGCACATGACTGGACAGCTGAACTTCCAGCCTCAGGTAATAATGCAGCTGCAAGGGCACGTGGGGTAAGGCTACCAGGTCAGACAATCCAGGGACTTTGGAACAAAGAGAAATCTCCAAAGGAGCAGGACAGCCCAGAGCTGGGGGCTCGCCACCTGCCCAGCTGCCTCGCAAGGAAGACAGAAGTCCACTCCTCAACTGTAGGCATGCATTTCCCAGGACTTGCCCAATATGTGCCTCAAGATGCATGTGCAAGTGTTTTCATGTCAGCATTCACTGCTTATAACAGCAAAATTTTAGGGAAAAACACCTTAATGTCCATTAATGGGAAGTGTTTAAATGATGGCATCAGCCTTATAATAAAATACTATGCAGTAATTACACCTGAGATAAGCTGCACGTACTGGCATAAAAGGAACTCCAATCAATATTTTTACTAATGAATAAAGCCAGCTGCTGAAGAAATATACATGTGTGTAAATATATAATATGTCATATATTTATATATATGAATATAATGTATGTTTATATTACATTTGATCATATTTGCATATATTTATATTTTATATAATATATCATACAGCATATATTGTCTATTTATATATACTATTTATGTAAAAATAAAAACAAAAATATATTTATATATAGTCAAATGTATACATCTCAATATATATAACATCAAGATATTCTGTGAATGGAAAATTCGTAAAGAAGAATAAAAGGAAATTTTTGTATGTATAGTTTTGTATTTTTGGCATGTTTATCATGTGAACTAACTCACACTCATGTAATGTTTACATACCTTCAAGGAAAAGGTCACCTGCATTATTTTACAGTCAGTCATCTCAGTGATCAGAACAGTTATTTTACACTATGACATACAATCAGTTCATAAAAATAAGCAGCAACTGTTGTTAAAGCTATAATTTATAGGCTATTCACACGAATTTAAAACTTCAGAAGGCAAGACTACTCACTATTATCATTTTTAACTGTAAATTAATTTGTACATTCTATAGCTTAATTTAGTTAAAGTTTAAATGAACATTTTAAAGAGAAAATTAAGATGCAAACTTAATTTTTTAACATGGAAAACCATACCAGAAAAAAAATATAATCAAAGTACTTCATAAAATTGACCAATGTTCTCTTATAAACACTGCAAATCAAAATGTTATATCCAAATTTTAAAAATTAGAAAGTTAAGATTTCATATCAACATTTAAAGGTTCGGCTGTTATATTAAAAAGCCAATGTGTTAAATCTGAAACATCTGGGAAAAAATATAAATTATTTTAATCCAAGAAGATAACATGAATCACATGAATATTTTAAAAGATACTATTTATATCAAACTGGTTTTTCTTTTATACCCATTTGGTATGCTAGAGTAACCTTCTAATTTCAAAGGTAACTAAAAATACATGTGATGTTTCTCCCTTCTCTTTCATTAAAAATAAAAAAAGTCTGCTATTATTTAAGAAGAATTTATCCAAAGTTCAGACTTTCAACAGCTGTAAGTTATTTTCCTTTATTCTTTCACCTTCCTCCTTCCCCTTTGCTGGGCTACCTTTCAGCCCATGCCCTGCAGGTACCCAGGGCTGTGTCTTTGGCTCTGGGGCTGGTCACAGGGCGAGTGAGCAAGTAAGTCTAGACAATGAGAATAATGGGAATTGGTTTTTTAACTGCCAGAGAAAGTAGGTACAAATACAGAAAGGAGACAGTTAGGTATAAGATTGGAACTGAAAGTATTGGTATGAATTCATGAGATTATATATATCTAGATATAGATATGTGATAATTGATTGATGATAAATAATAAATTGTGTGTACGTGTATGTGTACCCTCAGAGTGAGGCAAAAGTAGGTTTACAGTTGTGAATATGTGAAACACAGTTTATCTTATATTGTTATTAATTATTGTATTATTTTCCATATAAACAACTATAAACTTACTTTTGCCCCACCCTGTGTATACATCTACTAACTCTGTGTATTAACAGGTTTAGATATAATGACACCCTAGTAGCAATGAGCCTACTTAGCATGCAGTTCTTGGTTTCTCAATGTCATTTTCCACTAAAATGACATTGACCTTCTTGGAGAATAGTCTAACTTCAGAGCTGGGGCAGAGAAAATGCAAGATGAGCCTGGAAAATCTTGCTGAACAAGAAAGTAAAGAAGTGCTCAAAAAATTATGGGGACATTTCCGAAAGATAGCATGAAGGATTCCCAGTGGCCAAGTGTGAAACAATTTGAGCTCAACTGATGCTAAAAATGGTAAGTTAGAGTTTAACAGGAACAAGATCCACTCAATCCTCATTATTTGCAGATTCAGTATTTGCAAATTCACCTGCTCGCTAGGCTGTATCTGTACCCATAAAATCAATACTAGCAGCACATGGCCAATCGAGGACATGCACAAAACAGCGAGACTTGGGAGTCGCGGGATGCACATTCTTGGCTGAGGTTGCACAAGGCCCTCTTGTTTCAGCTCTCACACTGTAGACAAGCGTCCTTTTCACAATACATTGTTACATTTTTTGCATTTTTGTGCTTTTGGTCATTTCATTGTTTAAAATGTCCGGCCACCCCCAAGCATAGCGCTGAAGTGCTGTGTAGTGTTTCTAAGTGCAAGAGGCTGGGGCAGGCCTCCCAGAGAAAGTGCGTGTGTTAGATAAGCTTCTCTCAGGCAGGAGGTACAGTGCTGCTGGCCACGGGTTCAATGTGAATGAATCAGCAATGTATATTCCATAAGGTGTCGCTGAGCAGAAACACACATCAAGCAAGGTTGCGGGTTGGTGGGCTGGCCGCGACGTTGTGGCAGGAATCCAGCCCGGTGTCTCCCCTGAGCCATGCTTCAGTCTTGGCTACATCAGTGCTCGTGGTGACTCTACAGAACACAACTTCTGCGAATAATGAGAGCTGACAGCACACAAAGTACCTATAAATTATTTATCACTTTATCGTTGTGATTTACTATCCACTTTACAGTGGAGAAACCAGGCAGATACATTCTCATCCAAGTGATGAAAGTTCACCTAACTGGTTACAAGATGAGGCCGCACTGGGTGTCCTATCACAGGGTGCTGAGCACAGCACCGTTTCAGTGGTATGTCTACGAAAGGGCATTAAATCAGGGGATGATGTCATTAAAGACAAGTTGAACAATATCTATAAAGTTATTGCCTTATGCTTTTTAAAAAGATAAAGATCATTAAAGACACACACAAAAAAGATGAGGAACTTATCCAGAATAACAGAGATAAAAAAGACACTAAAACTTGTACTTTTGGATTAGATCTTGGACATAAAGGGCAGTTGGATAATGGGCGACATCTGAATGGGTCCTGTGGTCTGAGTGATAACCTGGGATCGATGTGAACTTCCTGACTTTGCTGGCTGCCCTGTGGTCACACAGGAGCATGTCCTTGTACTGAGGAAACACGCATGAAAGTATTAGCGGGCAGCAGAGCATCATGTCTTCAATTTCTCAGGTGGGTCACAATGTCAGCAATTGGGGAGTTTGGGGTGCAGGGTACACAGGCGTTCTGCGTGCTGCTTCTGTGGCTTTTACGTAAATCCAAAATCATTTCAGAAACACAAAGTTCTAAAACCTAAGTCAGCAAAGAAGTTGCTAAATCCATCCATTTGCAGCCAGATACCTAGTTTTTATGCTGCAAGACATGGTTAGATAAGTTTCTTGGTGTCACTTATAACTGTGTCATTGCAAAATCAAAGATGCGGCAAAACACAGGATGAAGGAGAGATGAAATCTTGACCGTGATCACTGAAAGCTAAGACATCCTACCTTAAGGGCAAGCTGACACTAAAACCTCAAGGCTTTTAGTTCAGTCACCATGGTGTGTGACCACCACCTCTATCTAGTTTCACAACATACGTTTTCATTGTAAATAAATATAAGCATTTATGTTCAGGAATGAGGTTGGAATTTAGCCTTCTTGAATGTAAATATACTTTTACCTACTTTCAAATTTTCTACCAGGAGCATGCATTACTTTTATATGCTATGAACAACCCCCCAAAAACTGCAATTCTAAAGGGATGCAGCAACGTGTAAGCCTCCAAGACAGGGGTGGGGAACCTTTTTTCTGTCAAGGGCCATTTGGATACTTGTAACATCACTCACAGGCCATACACAATTATCAGCTTAAAAGGTAGCCTGCCATATTTGGTCAAACATTCAATTAACTCCCCCTAATGCCTTGGCAGGGCCAGACCAAATGATGTCTCGGGCCTTACACGGCCCACAGGCTGGATGTTCCCCACCCCTGCTCCAAGAGAAGTTGTCTCTGATGCAGGCAGCTAACTTAGAAACTCCTTCCTCCTCTTCTTTCAACCTTCCTTAGGATGCACTGCTCCACTTATATTTTACTAGGGGCCCAGTGCATGACATTCGTGCACTGCAGAGGAGGGTCGGGGGGCTGTCCCTCAGCCCAACCTACACCCTCTCGCAGTCCGGAACCTCTCGGGAGATGACTGCCTGCTGCCGCTGAGCTCACCAGCCGTGAGCCCAGCTTCTGGCTGAGCAACACTCCCACAGGGGAAGCGCACTGACCACCAGGGGGCAGCTCCTGCGTTGAGCATCTATCCCCTGGTGGTCAGTGCACATTATAGCGACTGGTCGTTCCACTGTTCGGTCGATTTGCATATTAGAGTTTTATTATATTATAGTATTATGCCTATTTTCCCTTCAACCTCCCTTTAAGGACAAGGACTTTTCATATATGTATCCTGGGTTCTTCATTTCTATAGTAGTTGCTCAATAAAGATATTTGTGAACGAGAAAAAGAAACAAAGAAATAGAGAAGCTTTCTTAGGATAGGTATTGCCAGCCGTCTAGCTCAATAATTAGAATGATATTTGGGAGCCAGTCTCTTCCCTTCCTAAAAGTCTTACATAATGCCAATTTCTTAAATAAAAGTAAAATGTGAGGGAAGTGTCACTTGAACAAGCACATAAAAGTGGCTTAACTAGACTAAGTCAAACATGACATAGAATTCATACTGGGCACAAAAAAAAACAATAGCATGCCCTGGCCGGTTTGGCTCAGTGGATAGAGCATCGACCTGGGGACTGAAGGGTCCCAGGTTCGATTCTGGTCAAGAGCATGTACCTTAGTTGCGGGCACATACCCAATGGGGAGTGTGCAGGGGGCAGCTGATCGATGTTTCTCTCTCATTGATGTTTCTAACTCTCTAGCCCTCTCCCTTCCTCTCTGTAAAAAATCAATAAAATATATTTTTTTAAAAAAAGACCAATAGTAAAAATGGAAACACCAAGAGTGGGGGTCCTTGTTATATAAAAGGTTGACAAATTATAAAATAGCATGATATGGTCAGAAGACAGGTGCTTTGCAAAGCACATGGGCAAGACCCAAGGCCTCAGCCTCGAGGGTGGGAAGAGGGAAGGTGAGATGGAGAGGAGGGAACACCGTACAATAATTATAGCAGTCAGGCCGGGTGGGAGTCCACAGTGGCTGTAACACCTAAGTTATGATATTAATCATATAATTATATGGGGGCTTTTCTGTATTTCACAATGTTTTGACATAAAAATCTTGCTGACTAGAAAGAAATGAACTACCAATTATCAGAAATAGCCAGGGCTCCGCTGGGAACACATAGTCCCAATCACCAACTTGTCTAACTCACACACACCCAGCCAGTATTTCCCCCGCCCTAAATCGCCCAAGGCCAGGTCCCAGACAACGAGAGACACCCTGCAGCCCAGTGCCCACTGGAATTACTCACTCCGCCCTGCCTTGTCTTCCCATGGGCACCTCAATAAAGGCGGTGGCCCTGGCTTCTCCCCAACTCCTGTTTCTTGTTTCCCAACCACACCCGGTGCTTCCCTGTGGCCCTGCACGGCATGGCATGACCCTTCTCTTGTAAGTAATAGTCTATAATAATAAAAGCATAATGTGCTAATTAGACCAGACGACCTTCTGGATGAAGCCAGGGCTGCGAGGGAAGCCCAGGTCCCGGCAGCCAGGGGAAGGAAGGCCTACTCTTGCACAGATTTCGTGCATCAGACTTCTAGTGTAAGTAGTAAATCTTCTTTCAATGACACTGACCATATATATATATATATATATATATATATATATATATATATATATATATATATATATATATATTTATTTTATTCAGAGAGGAAGGGAGAGGGAGAGAGAGATAGAAACAGCAATGACGAGAGAATCATTGATTGGCTGTCTCCTGCATGCCCCCTACTGGGGATCAAGCCCACAACCCACGCATGTGCCCTTGATCAGAATCAAACCAGGGACCCTTCAGCCCCCAGGCCAACGCTCTATCCACTGAGCCAAACTAGCCAGGGCAATAACACTGACCTTTCCCTGATGTCATTCAGTCTCCTCCATAAATTCAAATTCTAATTCTAAAACCAATTCCATTATCACCTCTCCACGAAATCCCTTGATCCCCTTCTTTCATAAGCACTCAACATGAGTACTTAATTCTTCCTTTACCTCAGATCTTTAAGTTTTTACTACTTGTATACTTTTAAGCCTTCTGGGGCATCGGTGAGCAGGTGGAAACATCCCATCCCATGCAGTGGACACCTCCACAACTCCCCGGATGGCCTGTGGGTCTTGCACCACCCCATGCGTTTCATGGGCATAGCGCAGATGCGACTTTCTGATGCCCGTTACCCAGGAGCATCAAACTATTTTCAGTCTCGTGTTTCTGTAAAACCAAAACCAAAGTGGCTCTTCATATGTAACATGGCCAAATAGGACCCAACTGTCCTGTCCATTCTCTCTTCATCCATTTCATTCTTGCTCGTTTTCTTTGAAACTAATGGTGCCCTGGGCTCCCCATGAAAGCATGCCAATTTCTCCTGCCCATCCACAACACGTGGGCCAAGGCCTTTCCTGCTGCAGGGGGAGCTCCTGAGATACTTATCTGCAGACAATGAACAGAAATGGAAGCCATTGGGGCCCCCAATCCATCATTGGTGGTTGCTGGCCACAGTAATCTGCACCCTTAAATCCAGCACTAATGAGTATTTCTATATATCGCCCCAGGTAGGTGCCATCCAATGAGTAAACCCACAGTCCATTTGCACTGAGTATGAAGGAAGTGCTTCCTTTTTTTAAGAATTCTTTGCCAGGCCTGTTACCATTCACCTTTTCCCTCATAAGCTGTAGGTCCAAATCTAAAGGTTTAGCTTATCACTAGAAAACATGTGCACATAAAAATAAATGTGAAAAGGAAATGAAACAAGGCATCAGAGGTAAATAAGGTGTAAGTAGAGCAGAACATCAAAACCAGAGAAAAGAACTGAACTTGTCTATCAGACCCTCCCTGGGCTTCAAACTTGACTCCAAAGCAAAAGGCCGTCCTTAGCAGAAACACTGACTTCTTCATGGAAAACAAAGCTTTGCCCAAGTTCTAGGGCAGTGATTCTCACAGCGTGGTCTCTGGACCACCAGTGCCGGTATCACTTGGGAACCTGCTAAACATGCATGTTCTCAGGCTCCACCCCAGGCCACCTGGATCGGACCCTCTGGGTTTGAAGAAGCCCATATGGTGCGTCCGCAGGCTAAGCTGAAGAACCACTGTGCTCAAGCAATAGTGTTTTATATGAGGGGCGCTGAGCCATGCTTCTATGGCAAACTGGGAGATCCAAGCACCAGCTTTCATAGAAGCTGCAAACATAAAGCTGAAGTGCAATTCGGCAAAGGAACTTTGCAAGAGGGCTAAAGGCACGAGGCTCTGGGCCATCGCTCTTTGCTGAATCAAGGATTGACCCTGGCATAGGCCATACCATGCTAGTTTTTAAATGCTGAGCCACATGCAATAGTTCCGATGTTCTTGGGTAACTCCGATTGAGAACTGATTCCTTCTGCCCCTCTCAACTAGTTCCTCTCCCCACGACCTGAGGTTAAAACCCTGAAACCACCCTTGGCACC
This sequence comes from Myotis daubentonii, assembly GCF_963259705.1. Taxonomy (NCBI): domain Eukaryota; kingdom Metazoa; phylum Chordata; class Mammalia; order Chiroptera; family Vespertilionidae; genus Myotis; species Myotis daubentonii. The sequence goes on along the minus strand of NC_081856.1, from coordinate 17,238,653 downwards.
TCCCTCACCATCATTCCCGTATCAGTTGCCACATCCTACAAACACAATCTCTTCCTTCCTTCCTCATTGTTAGGATGCACTACCTCTGGCCTCTCCTGTGTGGACACGTTTTCTGAAATATATTGCTACTAGAGGCCTGATGCACGAAAATTCGTACAAGAGTAGGCCTCCCTTCCTCAGGCTGCCGGCACCAGCTTCCCTCTGGCACCAGGGACCCGGGCTTTCCTCCTCCAGCCACCGGCAGGCACCCAGGACCCAGGTTGCTTCCCTCTGGCCCCAGCTTCGTCAGGAAGGATGTCCGGAATGACATCCAGAAGACATCTGGTATAATTAGCATATTACCCTTTTATTATTATAGTGGCTTTTTTCATAGCTTGAAGCAAACAGCCTGTACCTGCAGAATTTAAGATACACTCCCCAACCGACTCGGGCGCTCCCCTCTGCCTGACCGAGTTGTGCGCCCACCAGACATCCTGCTATCTTCCAAGGATGTCCTGTTGTTCAGGCAGCTCCCCCCACTGGCTGGTGCAACCCTGACCCAGTCCCTGTATAAGAGAACATAAACACTCCCTCAGCACTGACACTGATATACTGGTCTCAGCCCACTGTGAGAGACTGTAATAAAATATCTTATACTCTCACAGCGTCTCTTGACCTGGCTCCTGTTGGGTGGACCTAACACTCATCATTCAATAATTCATTCCTCAAATATGTAGAGTATCTACCAGGGGGTGTAAATTCATCAGGGAACATGATGAACAAAAAAATTCCTTTCCTGCCCTAACAGGTTTGGCTCAGTGGATAGAGCGTCGGCCTGCGGACTCACAAGTCCCAGGTTCAATTCTGGTCAAGGGCATGTACCTTGGTTGTGGGCACATCCCCAGTAGGAGGTGTGCAGGAGGCAGCTGATTGATCTTTCTCTCTCATCGATGTTTCTAACTCTCTATCCCTCTCGCTTCCTCTCTGTAAAAAATCAATAAAATATATTTTTTAAAAATTCCTTTCCTTCATTAAGCTTCCTTTCTCATTGCAGAGATAATAACATAAATAAGATACACAGTATATTAGATAGTGATGACTGTTGAGGTAATAGAGGAGGAAAGGCGGTAGGAGTTTGGAGAGGAGGGTGGAGATTTTTAGATAGGATGGCTAAGCAAGGCCTCCCTGAAACGGGACCCTATGAGTTACATCCCAAAGGTGTGAGGGGACCGAGGGGAGAGCCTTCCCAGCACAGGAGTGGCAGGTGCAAAGGCCCTGAGTGAGAAGATACCTGGCGCGTCTGAGGACTAGTCCTCAATGTGGTTGGAGCCGAATAAACAAATGGGACTGCAAGAGAGAGGTGGGGCCAAACAGGTAACCAGGGATCAGGTCGTAGCCCCAGTAGGTGGCATCGGGAAGGAACTTTTCTGTGAGGGACGTGGGAGACCACAGAGGCTTTGAGCAGAGGAGTGGTATTTTAACAGGATCCCCCTGGCTGTTGAGTTGAAGGCAACAGAAAGGGGCAAGGATAGAAGAGGGAGACCAGTTTAGAGGCTTCTGTCCTTTCCTTCTCTACTCGTCAAAACCATCACCACCTCTCACTTGGGCTGTGTCCATAGCTTTCTGCCTGGACCCCCTCCTTCCATTCCACTCCTTCCTCTCCATAAGTCATCTGCCCAGAGGAGGGCTGCTGAGGTCCGCTCAGACCGCCCCACCGCCCATTAGGGATGACTTCCGTTACAGGCCAGAACTCCAGCTCTCCACACACCATATGGCCCTATCTCACCCTCTGAACCTCATCTCCCAGGCCTCGGCCACGCATATCCACCCACCAACCACAATGCACGTGTTCAGCACTTTCAAACATATCTGCACAGTATGAGCTTGCCTTTGCTCTCCCACCACCCCCTCCGCCTACTGACATTCTCCCTGTCTTCCAAGGTTCGTGGAAGCTTTCCTGATCCCTCAATGACATGTTCCCCCGCCTGCCTGTGAACCTCACGCCAGTGTGTCCAGCCTCCCTTGGTCTTTATATATTCCCACCTGTGCCTGTCCTGCCTCCCTTGGTGGCCTGTAAGCTCCCGGAGGGCAAGCCCTGGCTCCCTGTCTTCACATCTGCCACAGCGCAGAGGACAGCACCTTCTATAGAGGGAAGAGCTGCTTAAATAATGACGACAGCCCCGCCGGTGTGGCTCAGTGGTTGAGTGTCGACTTATGAACCAGGAGGTCACGGTTTGATTCCCCGTCAGGGCACATGCTTGGGTTGCAGGCTCATTCCCCAGTAGCGGGTGTACAGGAGGCAGCTGATCAATGATTCTCCCTCATCATTGATGTTTCTCTCTCTCTTCCTCTCTCTCTCTCCCTCCCTCCCTCCTTCTCCCTTCCACTCTGCTATCAATAAAAAATATTTTTTACAAATAATAATGACAACATAATCCCTTAGTGATCAAATTTCTGTAACTTTCAATGGTCTCTTTAAATCCATTCATCACCTCAGAGTAACTCTTTTTGTAGTTAGTATTGCAAACATATCACACTCTAGCACAGACAAACTTTGGCAGAGAAAAATGTGTTTTATTTTCTGCTTATTCATAATGCTAAGCAATTAAGCTTAAAAATATAAAAGTGGACACAAAAAATAAAATTGTTCTTGTGATTAAATAAAATTGTTCTTGTGATTAACTTCCTCCATTGAGGAAGATAAACAGTTAAATTTGGAAGACTAAAATGCTGGATTTTGAAACTCTGAAAAATTGATCCACTTAAATATTTTAAGTGTTTCTTTTTATTGATAAGAGTTTGATGCAATCAATGCTAGTCTCCTTATGGATAGGTGACGCAGACACACTAAAAATTCTACTTTTCTCCTTTGTGGTGTTTTAAAACAGTCTTATTCCTGCATAATTTATAACGAGAATCAAGAAACACCGAGTCAGATTTTCCCAATGTCTATCATTACAACGTGGAGGTGGGGTGGAAAGTTTAGTACGTTTTCTTCTAGTATTCTCTGTGATAGAACTTTCCATAAGGGTGCCATTCAGTATGGCCCAAATAATTTCCTTTTTAAGGAAATATTAACTGAGCTTTCTTTCCACCTCCTCTCTGAAGAAGCTAATGTTAGTATCCAAATTCTATATCCTGTGTGGGGCAAAGTTAGGTTTACAGTTTGTTCATATAAAAAATAATACAATTAATAAGTAATACAAGAATAAACATTGTGTTTCCCATACTCACAACTATAAACCTACTTTTGCCCCACCCTGTATAAAATAAAGACCCTAAGAAGCCCTGCCCCAGAAAACAGAACAAGGGAGCCCAGCTGGTGTGGCTCCGTGGCTGGGTGTCAACCCATGTACCAAGAGGTCACGGTTTGATTCCCAGTCAGGGCACATGCTGGGGTTGTGGGCTCGATCCCCAGTAGGGAGTGTGTAGGAGGCAGCCAATAGATGTTTCTCTCTCATCAATGTTTCTCTCTCTCTCTCTCCCTTCCTCTCTCTCTCTCTAAAAATCAATAAAAATACATCTTTTAAAGAAAGAACAAGGGAAAAGAGGATCTGGGAATCAAGCTCAGATTTAACTCAGAGGAAATCTTAGTAACCATTCTTTAAGACCTTAATAATGAACGTTGGTTTTGTAACACGAATTATGTCAACAATGAAATGATTCCCCCACATTTTTATTTGTTCTTTTGAAAATCAGTTTAAATATTAGACGATAGGTCTGATTTCATTTCCCATAGGTGTAGGTATTAGGTACTCTAAAGGAAGTCAATACGTGCAAGATAAATATGAATTAACTTTATATATTCTAACAGAACATTATTCCAATATTAGCAACATCATTTGGATCATTTTTAGCAGAACATTTTCACTATATCAGCCCGTTAAAATAGGATTCATTTTTCACAGGAAAAAGTGCCTCTTGAGGTTCCAGTCTAGATACAATGAGGGAATCCAGGACAAGTGGAAGTAACGAAAGGAACTAGCTCTATGTCTGAATCAGAAGGTTTGGCCGCAGAAGTGACATCAGTCATCAGCATTAAGGCAGAGAGTAGGGTGAGAAAGCTGAGGACTTATCAGAGATACTGACAAGAAAATCAGAATAGAAACAGATGTTATAAGAATCCTCTTACTCTTTCTTTTAAGAGAAAATATCCTGAACCATGAAACTGAGCATCGAAAAGATGACAGGAAGCCACCCAGAGCAACACAAGAAGACACCCAATAAAACAGAGCATAGATTCCATGCTGAAAAATAATTTTAAAATTTTGTGATGACTTTTATCACTTTTGAACCTGCCTGCCTAAGTGCATGTCCCCCCTAAAAGCAGGTCCTGAGATAAGGATTCAAGTCCAAGTTGCTTATTTGGGAGATTCAGAAAACATGGGACAGGGAATGTGGACATGGTGCTGGGGCGGTGAGGATGAAGAATTGTCTGGCCCATGAGCTGGGTGATCATCAGCCATGGTTAAGACTGCTTTGCGGGGGGTGGGGGGGCCAGGTGTTCATTCCTTGGCACTTGAACCTGTCTCAAGCAGGAGCCCAGCAGTGTCCCTGCCTACAAAGAAAACCTTCAGGCACATGATGTAGGTACTGGCAGATGGCCTCCACCAGGAAGACAGGAAGGACCAGAGGGAGGATGGGGCCCCAACAGCATAGCCTACACTGCATCCCCCAGAAGAAGGCTGTTCCCATCAACAATAGTTCCCGCTGTTGGTATTTGGTATCAATATTCTCTCTCTTTACTATACAGTACAGCATATATTTCAGGTCATCTATGCCTAAGCTATCAAACATACAGTTTTAGCTTACCTACGTCTTTAGTTCTCCCCTTGCATCTACTTTACACTCTCCGTAAGTTAAGATTCTGAGTCTATTCCTGTATGGTAGATTCTTTAACATCAACCTTGATCTCAACTAATTTTTTTTTAAATCACTCTTTTGGTAGCAATCATAATAGTCCATAACAACATACATGGAAAATGATGGGCTGGTCCATGGGGTAAGAGCTCAGGCATCCAGAGAATTCTTTATGTTTTGAGAGTAGAAGTCATTTTGGCAGTCCCAAAACATACATTGTCGGAAAAGGATGACGGGGGTGGGGAGGCCAATCTACAACCTCACAGGAAAGAAGCATGTCCACTGAAATGTCACCTGGCTTGCTTTGAACAAATGCGGGCATTGAAAATAATCCCATCTAAACGTTATTGTTCTTAGGCTGCAGGAATAGTTCCATAAAATATGAGCAACTTCTTCTAGGCCCAGCAGGTATCTCTTTGCTTTCCTGTGTACGTGGTCAACGTGAGGTGCTAATGTGCCTAGGTCAGTGGTCGGCAAACTCATTAGTCAACAGAGCCAAATATCAACAGTACAACAATTGAAATTTCTTTTGAGACCCAAATTTTTTAAACTTTAACTATATGGGTAGGTACATTGTTATTAACTTAATTAGGGTACTCGTAAGGCTTAGGAAGAGCCACACTCAAGGGGCCAAAGAGCCGCATGTGGCTTGAGAGCCGCAGTTTGCCGACCATGGGCCTAGGTACATCCTCCCTAAAATAAGCATTTGGCACAGATTGTGCTTCATCATTTCATAAAAATCGTTTCAGGGAATTCAGGAAATAGCAGAAGCTAATGGGAGTGCAGCACTGTAGGTTTTCTGGATTAAAGGGATTTCTTGCCACTTACCAGATATACTGACGGCTGGACAAAGACGGGCTGGTTGAGATTCAGTTAAATAGGTTAGGTGTGAGACTGCCTAATCTAGCTATAATGAGTCATTATTTTTAAGAGAAATAAAAATGAAAAAACAAACCAGTACACATCACTGAAACGTTCTGGATGTTTTTGCGCTAGGTTGGGAGGCCCACCCCTAGTTGCCTTCTCTCTGTCCACTTACAAGCACTTGGCTGAGCCACTGTTGAATGAGATCCCTGTCCAGGGCTAGGTTTTATGTTTATAGAAGGATCAGGCCAAAATACCAAACCCACCATTCCCGACACAAACCATCCATTATATAATGCAATAAGTATTTTTAAAAATCCGACATCTCTAAATATAGTAAATGATATATAGAACTGTATCTTTGGATATAAATCCGTGCTAAATCAATGTTTCTCAATCTGTGGGGAACAATCATTTTATTATTATTATTTCCAGTCTATCATGTACTGATATTTTTTTTGCAAAATCCATTAAAAAATGAAGAAAATAAATTTTTAGCCCAACTTATGAACAAGAGATCACGGATCAATTCCAGGTCAGGGCACATGCCCAGGTTGCAGGCTCAACCCCCAGTGTGGGGAGTGCAGGAGGCAGCCAACCAATGATTCTCTCTCATCATTGATATTTCTATCTCTTTCTCCCTCTCCCTTCCAATCTGAAATCAATATTTTTTAAAAGAAAAGAAATTGTTAAAAATATGTACAAAATATAAGCCCAATGTTTTATTATCTCTGTTATATTCAACAGGCATAAAATGACTCTGTCAAATTTCTTTAAAAGTTTCCCAATGCTTACTCTCAATTTCAGCGCTGATCTCATCTCAGACCAGTAACAGCTGTGGGCAGCACTGGCCTGGGACCACAGTCTGAGTCACACTGATTTGAATAAATATGTGCCCGGTACTTCGAAAGACATACTTTACCTCTGATATTCTTTCCAAATCCCATAGGAGAAACTTTTTTGTCCGCGTGCTCATGATTGTTTGATTTCTCCTTCATAATGTCGTCGTCGCTAACAGCAGGAACAGAACATTTTTTCTTTTTCTTCTTGTGTCGAGGCGGAAGCTTTTTTGGAAAAGTAAACATTGGGAATACCACAAGAAGCATTGCAACGGCACAAAGGAGGAATCCACTCCACCTAAAAAATTGGGAAATGTGAATAGCATTTATGGCTTTTGCATTGTGAGTGAGAACAAATTAGCAAAGTAGAAGTTTGTGGTGATAAAATTCTCCAGGAAAAAAACCTTTGACCTTCATCAATTGTTAAACAGTAGGGGATTGAACAAACTAAGAAAATATAGGAATCCTCCCTTTCTGTGGGGTAAATGAGAAATCCACCCAATAATTATATGCATGATAAACATTATAATAAGCAACCTAGAATTCAAGTATTTTTAAGCACATATGTGTTAGTTCTGCTACAATGTATATTTTATAATAAACCAGTAACTCAAATTTAATAGAAAAATAATACAGATTCTATAGCATGCTTTGTGGACACTTTTTTCTTAGAAGAAAACCATTACTATCTCATGTAGAATGTATTGCTAATTGGCACTCAAATATTTTTCTGCAAACACTTAATATATTGAACAATATTAGCTGGTCCTCTCCATACTTAGCCACCAATGACATTTCATGTGATCCTTACTTCAAGAATTACAACCTAGTTAGAAGTGAGCTAAATATATACCTCCAAGAAATGCAAGAATGTATATAATTAAGTGTTAGATCAGGTGGAATAGAGCATGAATCCTATAAAAGTTCAGAGACAGGAAATGTGTGTCCAAAAGATACTTAGGGGATGTAGAATTGAGTGTTGTAGAACCGAGACCGTCTTTGAACTCATCTGAGGTTTCCATGCTGCAGAAACTAGGAAGCAAATACAGAGTGGAAGTCAACTTCGAGCCCTGCAGTAGAGTTCCGTGTTTATGGTCTTAGGCTTCCTGCTTGCATAATACTCCAGGGGCAAGCCCTCAGTCCCCTTTCGACCTTTTCTTAGCAAATAGCCCCGGGTCCTACCTAACAGAGCAGCTCTTTCTCACTAGGATTCCTCAACTCTGAACTGTGTCCTTAAGCCTTCCAAGTTCAAGAATGCTCAAACTCCATCCTCTGTAGCAACACCCTGTCGGTTGTAACCAGAATGCAAGCAGCATTCCAAGCATGAGTGTTGGATGCAACCCAGTGAGAATATAGATCAACTGCAAAGTGAAAATTCATTTATAAAAGCAGTGTCTCAATCACAGTGCTGTTAGTTGCTAAAGGTCATAGGTTAGCTGAGAGAATCATTCCTAGAACAGGTCATTAATAATCCAGTGTGCTATTTTAAAATATATTTAAAGTCACATCAAGTAAAGATTTTAGGACAACCAGAAAGTGGCTTTATTTTGAGAAGATTGCTCAGGACAGACATGTCACAATCTCAGTTATTCCGAATATAATCATGACCCCAGTGCCTGACACAGATTTGGGTACTGAAAATATGTCTTGAATAAATACATTGAATGGAATAGGTTTTTTAAAAATAAAGTCATTTGTCTGCAGGGAACATAGCTACTATAATATCTAGCCCTTTTAGCAGCTGGCTGCTCACGAGGCCTTCACTAACCTGGCCCTGCTCATCAACCTTTCTTGAATCTCTTTCTGCAAACTTGACATTCAGTCTCCCCAACCTTCAGTTCCCTAGACCTCTCGTGCTCTCTCCACAAGAGGGCAGGCAGCATAGCGAAGGGACAGTTTTGAGCTGTGGCTTCAGACAGACCTGGGTTTTTATCCGGTCTTTACCGCTCACTAGCTCTAAGATCCTAGGGAACTTAATTTTGCTTTTCTGAACCCACTCTCTCATCTGAAAGAGGAGTAATAAGAACTGTTTCAGAGTGGGGACTCCTTCCCCGTCCCCACGTGGGAGTCTGTGCTGTGAGATTCTTTCCCATTCCCCACATGGGAGTCTGTACTTGTTCTTCAATAAATTTCCACCTTAAAAAATAATAATAAAATAAAAAATAAATTTCCACCTTTGCTATACAAAAAAAGAAATAAATAAACTCTTTTGGAGTCATCAAAATCAATAAGCCAACATACAAAATGAACCTAACAAAATGTCTGCCCCGTCAGCAATCAATTTAGAGTAGCTCATTTTGTTTGTTTGCATGTAGATCTGCACGGAGGCTCCCACAGCCCCAGCCGGAGCCACTGCCTTAAAATTATACGCAAACATTAAAGATGCACTCATAGTAACCCAGAGCGAGAGTAAATATAGAAGAAGGGGAAGAATTAAAGTGAGTAAACAGTATAAATATTTGGGGGCATTCCTAAGCAGAGCAAAGCAGCCTACATTCCTCATGATCCACAGTAACAAATCGTTGTTAGCACACGACATAATGGTGGTGCTAAAGAGAACCCTGAGAAAAGGCGGCTAAGACAAGAGAGTGCGCATCACATGTTGGGAAAACAAACATAAACAAGAGTCAAAATTGAAAAGCCAGGGTTCTTAAGTCTTTTTTATGAGCCATTACTCAGAGCAGACTGTTCACTAAAAGGGTCAGTGAAGTATATTGATTAAGACCTCCACCCTGACTCAGTTTATCCCAGCTCTCGCCGACCTGAGGTTTTGGGGAAGTTATTCAAATCACTGAGCATCAGTTTTCCTTGTGGTTGTTGTAAGGCTTAAATGAAAAGTGTGTAAAGCTCTTAGTATAATGCTTGACACAGAGAAAGCACCTAATAAATGTTAGCATTATTCATTTATTCATTCCTTCACTCTTTCAGCATTTATTTATTGAAAAATATATCATTGTGCTAGGCATGGGATAAAATAACATTGTGTCAAATAACTATGTCTTTGCTCAAGGTGGAAGTCTTACAAGCAGGGCTACTCAATAAACAAAATTCATTTTTAAATTTCTATATTGAGGAATTTTATCATTTGTAGAACTAATAATGGGCCATTCAAATGAATAAAACTACTTGAACATTGATGAAATACAAAGGAAGGAATAATAACTAAAACATCATATAGCAAGAACTATTTAGAGCTCTACATACATAGACTCATTCATGCCTCACAACAACCCGGTGAAGTAGGTACTGTAACTATTTCCCATTTTATGGGTTTAAAAAACAATAGCAACAACTGAGACACAGAGAAGTTGAGTAACCTCCCCAAGGTCACACAGCTATTCAGCACCCAGGGGACTGTGGGTTTAAAGTATGGGTTCACTCTTAATCACTCCACTTTGCAAACAATTGGGTTGATATCTACTAGGAAACTTTCTAAAGATGGCATAAAGCACTGGAAAGCTGAAAGTTCCTGCCGCCTTCTTTCTCTCAGCTCTCTCGTTCGTCCTCTCTCACCATCAGACGTCCCCTACTGCTCTTCATATGAACATCTACACAGAACACAGATCATACATTGCATGTTGATAAAAATGGTTTAATAATCTAGTTTTCTGAGAGCAAAACAAAAAGGCTCTTATTCTGATTTATTTCAAAACTGCAAACAAAACAGTGGTTGAGACCAAAACTTTCGCTATCAGTCAAGCACTGAAAACTCCTGTGTTATTCCCCTCATGCTGACAAGGGAACTTCCTTTTGTATAATTTCAAAATTCTACCAAGCCAGGCTCATCTAGCCCTTAGCACTTCCATCTTCAGAGAGCATTACTTGTGAAAATAAGAAGTGTTCTGTAACCTAATTAATAGTTTTAACTGCTTTGAAAATAAATAGTGTGAAGCATTATTCCCACATACCTCAGAGTTATGAGGTTATTGTCTTGTAATGAAGCACAGAGCACAGTTCTCTACGAAATTCTTTAGAAACTAATTACTCGACACTCATGTCTGATACTGCAGTATTCTCCTTGGTATAAAATGAACATTTCTCATCAACGTACACCTATTACTAATGCATGTCAAATGAATCTAGGACAATACTTTTTGGTGCTTACAATCATGAAAAAAGAACTCATGTCCAAGTGGAGGGCTGTGAAGGACTTGAACAAATGCCTGGCTATCTGAATAAATAAGTGGAGTCCTCATTCTCTAAGTCCTCAACATGACTTACTTGACAAGGCAGCTAAGGGTTTGCAAGTGAGCGAGTAATTAACTCTCCAGCACCCACGGGGAACAAACTACTCCCAAATGAAAGGATTCACTGCATGTGACAATGGGAAAGTAGAGCTAGATTTCTGGCCAGTGGGTTGACAAAGCACAAACACAATATAATAAGAAAGTGGGGAGGGGCGACTTTAAAGGCACAGAAAAGATCATGAAAGCTTTGATTCAAGGGCACAGGAAAGTCCCAACACAGCCATATCACCCTTATCCTCCATTCTGCTATTAAGGAACCAACAGTCTCTATCCTGAAAAATGGGGATTAAGCTGGTATTCCCAAACCGTCTGTATCAGTTTCCTATTGCTGCTATAACAAATTACACAAATGTATTATCTTATAGTCCGGGAGGTCAGATGTCTAAAATGGGTTGGCAAGGCTGCATTCCTCCAGGAGGCTCTCGGAAGCACCTACCTCTTTGCCTGTCCAGCTTCCAGAGCCCACCTTCGCTCCGTGGCCCGTGGTCCCTTCCTCCCTCTTCAAAGCACATGACGCCAACCTCTGCCTCAGTCACCATGTCACCTTTTCTTACTCTGACCTCCCTGCCTCCTTCTCTTCCTTATAAAGACCCTTGCGATTATACTGGGTCCACCAGGATCATCCAGGATATTCCCCCATCTCAAGATCCTTAACTTAACCACATCTACAAAGTCCCCTTTGCCAGGAAAAGGTGACACATTCCTAAATTCTGGGGATTGGGACATAGATAACTTTGAGGGATTATTATTTTGCCTACTACCCCCTCCTCAGTGACTTTTGGCTGTTTTTCATATTCCCTCTGGGGAAGTTTTTATGTCAACTACAAGGGTACTGTGACTCTATCGTTAATCATAAGTGAAATGAAAAATTTAGTGAACAGTTCTTACCAGTTTCCAATGAAACGAGGGTCATTCTGGTCAAGTTGAACAGGATTTCTGGGATCAACATAAAAACCAATAAGAAGTCCACCTAATAAGTATCCCGCGGCAGGACCAAGAGCTCCCATGACATACATGATGGCTGAGAAGACAGAAGGGGAAACGTGAAATGCAGCGGCATGTCCTGACGCTCCGGTCGTCTGATTCCAGTCAGACCATGCAGAAGTCGCAGTTCAATCCCGCTAACAACTTCCAAACAGAGGGTGAAAAGATTCACTCTTCAGAGAACTTCAGAGATTGTGTCTGTGTTGACATTTGGGTTTCAAATCATGTCCTTTATTTAACGGTTGCCTGTTGTACTGTTAGAGCATGCAAATCATTTGAAGAACTTTTTGGTTGATTTTATTTTTTAATGTAAGTGCTCAGGACATACCTCAGACCCACACAGTTTACATTTCTGAAAGTACAAACATGAGTGGTTAATGAGGTGGTCATTGAATAACCAAGAGAGCCGAAACCGGTTTGGCTCAGTGGATAGAGCGTCGGCCTGCAGACTGAAGGGTCCCAGGTTCGATTCCTGTCAAGGGCATGTACCTGGGTTGCGGGTACATCCCCAGTGGGAGATGTGCAGGAGGCAGCTGATCGATGTTTCTCTCTCATCGATGTTTCTAGCTCTCTATCTCTCTCCCTTCCTCTCTGTAAAAAATCAATAAAATATATTTTTTTTTAAAAGATGGGCTTTAAAAAAAAAAAAAAAGAACCGAGAGAATATAATAGGTAGTCTCAATAGTAAGAAAAAGGGGGAAAAGTAGATGTCAATTGTCACAGCTAGAAGATTCTAACAGGTTAAGGGAATTCAAGGCCAGATTTTGCCATGAAGGTGGATTCAGTTGGATTGGCAAACCTTCTGAATCACCCTCAAATCACTCATATTTTCAAATCACCACTTTAGAATCAAAGATCTCACAATGAGTTTGGCTTACTGTTAACTGAGGAATCTTAGAGATTACTAAATCTCTTTAAAAGGCCTGAGTTAGAACCCAAGCGGAAAGCACCAACCCACAGCTGAATTAGAAGATAACTTTAGAAGCACATGTCCAAACGGGCAGGGGCTGGGTCTTACTGTCAGTAGATCGGGAAGGTTGTCATCCTATTCAAAACATTTCGCCATCAGCCTTGCCGGTGTGGCTCAGGGGTTGAGTGTTGACCTATGAACTGGAAGGTCGCAGTTCAATTCCTGGTCAGGGCACATGCCCGGATTGCAGGCTGGATCTCCAGTGTGGAGCGTGCAGGAGGCAGCCAATCAATGATTCTCTCTCATCATTGATGTTTCCATCTCTCTCTCCCTCTCTGAGATCAATAAAAATATATTTTTAAAATTTTTCACCATCAATATGGGCTTATAGCAAAAAGTAACGAGCCCATTGTCCATTCTTTATATTGTTTTCATGCTGTGATTTAAAAATTTTAAGTAAATAGTATTTCCCCAACTTTTAAATTTTGAGGTAGGGTATGAAATTCCTTGAAAGTCATGGAGAAATCTAGCCACACTCCAAACCCAGTGTTGGTCCTGACAAAACCCAGTTACTCGGGGTCGAATCAATCAACACTTTTCAGGAATGATAAACTCAGGTGCTACATGCTTCACACTTCTAGCGCCATCATGCATTTTAATCGTTGAAGAAATGAGTGGTTTGCCATATCCTTTCAACAAAACTGTATTCACCAAAAGCAAACTGGAATAATCAGAATAGCTGCACCTGAATAAACATTGAATAATCCTGTCCCTGCTGTTACTTAGAGCTACAGACAGCACCTCAGCACCTGCTCATGCTTTTCACACAATACAGTAGGGAGCGCGCAGTGTTTGTTTATTTTACAGAGTCACCTGCTTGTAGCAATAAGACATCAGGTTCTTGCACTTCTCCATCTGTGCGTGGAAATGCGGCCTGGAGGAGGCACACCTCAAGAGGCCAGCATTCTTTTGGAAGCCTGCTTTTCATCAAGTAAAACTCGTTTCGATAAATATCATCTTAGCCTCCCTGTCTACAGCCTAAAACGGAACTCAAGAATAGAAAGGCCTTTTCCAGACCCAGGCATTCCCGTATGCATGTGAAGATAAAAATGTATGTTTACACCTCCAGGCAAACCAGCACCACGTACAACTTAAAACTGTAATGAGGCCAAAATGTGACATAAATCATCTTCCCAAAATAATGCCTCTGGCACAAAAGAGTCTTCTTACAGACCCAGGTGAGAAGGGGGCACTTCTGCCAAACGGTTTGTGCCTGGGGCACTGGGCGCAGGTCTCCCAGCGCCAGGATGCCTGTGTGGCTGTGCTGGCGAGACCCGCAGTCACCCGCTGACGGGGAACCCACCTTAACTACGTCATGAGGCGCGGGTGGAGCTTTTAAAAATTCAGCTGTGTCATCAGAAAAACATCTTCAGCCCTGACCGGTTTGGCTCAGTGGATAGAGCGTCGACCTGCAGACTCAAGGGTCCCAGGTTCTATTCCGGTCAAGGGCAGGTACCTTGGTTGTGAACACATCCCCAGTAGGTGTGCAGGAGGCAGCTGATAGATGTTTCTCTCTCATTGATGTTTCTAGCTCTCTATTCCTCTCCCTCTCTGTAAAAAATCAATAAAATATATTTTTAAAAAGAAAAGAAAAACATCTTCATTATAAGCCCAACAGTATCATTCTCATTAACAGAAATATATACATGTATGTATACCTGTAGAACTTTACTATATATAATTATGTGTTATATATATGTTATATTCATATATGTATAGCTATATAACTATACTATATGCTACCATATATACTGTACATACTATATACAGCATATAGTACAGTAACTATACTATATGTTACTATGTTATATGTGTGTGTTATACATATATGTATATTATATGTATATGTGTATATACACACATGGCACCCCACCCCTCACCCCCTTGCTCTTTGTCACCCTACCCTGCTAGAGTGCACTATGGCACACAACACCATCCCACATGACATTTGTTTATTTGCTTATTGTCTGTCTCTCGCACTGGAATGTCATTTCCATGAGAACAAGGACTTTTATTCCACTGGTGCCATGTCCATGCCTAAGCAGTGCTGACCATAAGCACTAATAAATGTTGATGCATAGAGAAGGGATGAAGTCATGGACTTCAATCTCGAGTGGAGTAACAAAAGCCTTCGAAGTGGATTCGTCCTTGCAACAGTGCCTCAAAGAGCCATCCATGGGCGCCTGCCCCCTAGACCCCTGGGCTGCCCTGTCCCTGTGAGCCACCTTCCTCCTCCTGCCCCATGAAGTCCTCAGTGTGGCAGAGTTGGTTTCTGTGCTTTAGCCACAGAGCCTGAACTCCTACCCAGCCCACTCCAGGCCTGGCTGTTGCTGCCAGGCTGTCCCTGGGCCACCACCCTCCCCAGTGGGTTTCCAGAGTTCTCAGAGCCTCTCTGGAACTGGCCCAGGTTTGCGGGACCCTCATTTGAACTTGGTCTCTAATTTATCGGACTCGGTTTCCATGTTGTGCCCCACCTCCCACTCTTCCCTGCTCACTGCCCGCTTCCTCCTGGCCCTCCTGGCTCAGACCCACACGGCACAGAGTGCTGCTGGGAACTGATGCTGACAGGGGTGGGGGTCACATGAAAAAGTTGGGCTCGGGCTCAGGACCGGGGATCGCACCCAGGACGGTGTGCCAAGCGACCTGTCACATGACTAAGGTCCTCAAATGACCATTCAACCCAGGCTGGGCCGCAGTGAGAGCAGATCGCTCTCCTGAATACGTTTGGTGTCACGGCCACTGCAGATGAAAAGAGGACACGCCAAGCCGCCCACATGCCGCTGGGAAAGGACAGCAGCGGGGACGCCAGCTCCCACTCAGCTTGCATAATTCCTTGAAAATTAGCCAAGGTGCTTGAGAGTGTCACATTTAGAGAACTCTTCCCTCGCTCATTCTTTCCACTCACGAGCACAGACAGAGAGGACACCTTTGATCTGTTATTTTGAGCAGCCTTTTTTTTTTTCTTTTAAGTGATTCAGTCATTTTGACACAGACCTGCCAGCCGAAGGACAGCTGCCTGCGCTCTGTCACGTTGCTAAAACATCCAGAGAGCATCTGAGGTTCCAGATGAGACGGGAAATGGTTCTTTAGGTTCAAAGTATGTTCTCCTCACTACCATAGTGAGCAATAGTTGGTTTAAACTCACTCTCTTCCTCTAGAAATACTTTCAAAGTGATTTGTACTCTAAAAGGGAACAACCGAGTACATATATAAGCAGCCGGTTGCACTTTATTCCTATCTGGGGCATGGGAGAGGGGAGGGCTTAATGAACTGTGCCTTTAAGACATCACATTTGATCACCTGTGAGTGACTGTTGTCTATAAACTTAATCAGGTCCTTAAGAACCACCACAAAGACAGCTATCATGAAAGCATAAAAAAATATATATATGTCAAATTTTTAAAAATTACATTTTGGGGCAATAATATGTTTTAGTAACATTAAGTATGGATTCCCAATGCAAGAAATAATCAAAACATTAATGAATCCATGAGAAAATAACTTCACTAGTTATCAAAAAAATAGAAGCCACAAACAATGAAATACAACTCTAACCAAATAAATTAGCCCCAGAGTTATAAATTTGGGACAAGCTTTTGGGCAGCAGCTCACCATATATATCATGATGACATTTCTCACTGCATTATGTATATACGAAAGTAGAAACAATATTAATAATATTTTGAGGCATAATGCAAGTATTAACTTTAATGTTTAAGAAGAGTTTTTATGCCTTCAGGAAATACTCATGTTTATTTTTACTTTTTAAAATATACTTTTATTGACTTCAGAGAGAAAGGGAAAGGGAGGAACAGAAGCATCCACGATGAGAGAGAATCACTGATTGGCTACTTCCGGCATGCCCCCCACTGGGGATCGAGCCCACAACCCAGGCACATGCCCTTGACTGGAATCAAACCTAGGACCCTTCAATCTACAAGCTGACAGCTCTATCCACTGAGCCAAACTAGCTAGGGCAGAAATACTCATTTTAAAAATTTAAGTCCATTTTTCCATTATTGGCAATTTCTCAAAGATTCGACTTATCTATCTATATAAAAGCCTAATATGCAAATTGTCCCCTTGGGAGTTCCACTAGAATACCGGGAGTTTGATTGCTCACTATGATGTGCACTGACCACCAGGGGGCAGCACAGAATGAAGGAAGGCACCAATCGGCCCTGATCTCTGGCCAGGCCTAGGGACCCTACCCATGTATGAATTTCGTGCACCAGGCCTCTAGTAAGAGTATAAGCCCCAAGTAATATTTTAGTGGAACTATAATTCACTATGAAATAAAATGACATCACAACTATTGTTTATTGATGTTCTTCCAGAATCTACAATAGGCACTTAACATCTTTTGTGCCATTCAACACTAACAGCTTTATGGGTAGAAAATATATTATCCTTCCCAATTTACAGATGAGAAAGCTGAGCCCTGAGATTACCAATTACCAGTAAGGGGTAGAGCCAAAATTAGAACTTGGCTCTGTCTGATACCGAAGCATTTCTGTTTATGGACACATGTCTCTAAAATACAAAAAAAAATCAACCAAAGTTTAATTAGAAGATGTAGGTCTCTACCGCTAAAGAAATTAGTCCCATAAGAGCTGAAAAATCTCGAAATATTTTGGGAATTGCTAGTAGCAGGAGTCTTAAAAGCATTCTAAATGAAACAGAAGCTCATTTTTCATCTCCAGCATCATCACTAATTGGCTGCCATATGATGGCAGAGAAATGCACATTAACTAAAAAACACATTCCAAATATGTTGTATGACTCTTACTTCAATAATTACCGTGAAGACGCAGAGGAGTGTACCAGCTGCTAAGAGCAGATTAAATGTGTCTCCTGGGAAAGGTAAGCCATGCCAGGAAACACCTTCCAGGTAAACAAGCGGAGGTATGACACTCCAGTTTACTTTCCAGGCATTCGCAGAAGCATGAGCTCCATAGCAAAGAGCCAAGTCCAGAGCAAACTTAGGCACAAGTGGAAGAATGTCATGTACAAATGTCCCTACACATGTTGGCATGGCATCGTCATGGCCTTCCATGCAATTTTGCAGACAGTAAAGGGATACAAACTTTTAAGACATGTTTTATATTACCCCCTTCTTTCTATCAGTCCACTGGAGTTAGTTCTAATACAATCAGAGTGCTTACACTCACTGCAAAGCTTATTCTTATGTTTAGAAAAGTGTTAGCTGTCAAAGTCTATAGTAACTGACAGAACTATTGCTAAAAGATAACACTAGAGGCCTGGCCGGTGTGGCTCAGTTGGTTGGGCATCATCCCGTGCACCAAAAGGTTGTCTTTTTGATTCTCATTCAGGACACATGCCAGGGTTGCAGACTTGATTCCTGGTTTGATCAATGTTACTCTCTCACATCGATGTTTCTCTCTCTTTCTCTCTCCCTCTCTATTCCTCTCTTTCTAAAAATCAATAAAAATATTTTTTAAAAAATAAAGGATAACACTGGGAATCCTATATAATAAAAGCCTAATATGCAAATCGAACAAATGGCAGAACAACCAGTTGTTATGAAGTGCACTGACCACCAGGGGGCAGAAGCTCAACGCAGGAGCTGCCCCCTGGTGGTCAGTGTGCTCCCACAGGGGAGCACCGCTCAGCCAGGAGCCCTGAGCCAGGCTCACCGCTGGCAAGTGCAGCAGCAGTGGTGGGAGCCTCTCCCGCCTCCATGGCAGCGCTAAGGATGTCCCACTGCCATCAGTCAGACATCCCCTGAGGGCTACCGGACTGTGAGAGGGCACAGGCCGGGCTGAGAGACCCCCCAACCTCCGCCAGTGCACAAATTTTATTCACAGGCCTATAGTTTCTTTTATATATAATTATAATACTATACTAAATAACTTTATATATATTTTCCCACTCAATCTTCACAACAACCTTATGTGGTAGTGCTATTATTATCCTAATTTAAGGCACTTTCCTTTGTAACCACCTCATTGATAAAAGAAGAGAATCAATTCATCTGAATTAAAAACAAATAATCTCTGACTCTGTTATATAACAATCACAAAGGTGATTTATAAATACAAGCAATTTTACTAAGTTAATATACCTAACTGCTTTGTGTTTCTTCTAACACTTTCACTTAGAGTAAGAATAAATTCTCATTAGGGGGGATAAATGGTGATGGGCAGAGATTTGACTTGGGGTGATGAACACACAAGACAATGTATAGATGATGTGTTGTAGAATTTTGCAACTGAAACCTGTATGATTTGTTAACCAGTGTCACCCCAATAAATTCAATACAAAGGGGGGCAAAGGAAAGCGGATCTAGAGTAGACTTTTATGAGGAGGAAATATGGCAAATGATCAATCTAAAACAAGGTATTTTATTTTAAATAAAAAGTAATGCTCAATGTCCCAGGGGCAATTATGATTCAACTTGATGTTTGAGTGGTTCATAAGAGCACTGGCTTCAGCATCAGATGTCTATAACTATCAGGGACTGGCTCCATGGTCTTAGACAAAATACTTAATCCTGCTAGACAGGCTTCCTCATCTATAAATAGAGAACCATAATCTATCTACTTCCAAGAGCTATTGAGGGAATAAATGAGACAATGCACATAAAAGCTTTAGCACTTACTAAGTGCTCAGTCAATGTCAGCTATAACAATTAACATCATTACTTCTATTATTATATCTCACTTAATCGTTGAAGTTATGATTCTGAGATAATACAAGAGTTTAAAATATCTTCAAATCACAAAAGGATGATGATGATATACTCAGTATCATTTTAGTGTTAAATGTATTTACTGAAGTCTTTAAATAGGGAATTCACATAGCTGGTTATCAGATAATCAGAATATTCAATTACTCAAAACACCTTATCCTCTAATGAGTCATCAATCAATAGTTACTTGTTGAAGTTATACTTATGAAATAGCTGGTGTTAAATATTAAGAGTGATATATGTGTGAACTTAAAAAAATTAATGAACAGACAAAATAAAAACTAACTCAAAGATACAAACAACAAACTGATGGTTCTCAGATGGGAGGAAGGTTGGGAGACTGGGTGAAAAAGGTGAAGGGTTAAGAAGTACAGATTGGTAGGACAAAATAGTCATGGGGATGCAAAGTACAGCATAGGGAGTATAGTTAATAATATTGTAATAACTATGTCTGGGGTCAAGTGGGCACTAGACTTATTTGGGGATTGCTTTGAAAACTATATTATCTAACCACTAGGTTGTACACCTAAAATTAATAATATAGTGTACAGTGTGTCAACTGTAATTGAAAATATTTTTAATTGTAAATATTATTTGTGATAAAAAGGGCCATGTTCCTTCCTATAAAGAGTTTGTGAGGAACTCTTTCTTGAGAAACAAAATACACAAGAAAAGATAATTACCAAAATAAGACATTCTATGATAAGGGCTAAATGGTGGTTCCAATAGAATTTGAGAAGACTTAAGGAGCGAGAGAAATGGAAGAAGAAATCTGATACTTTAAGTGCCTCCTCTGTGCTTTTTAAACACAATACTTAATTCTCCCAACAAAATTACTGAGCAGTAAGTTTAATGAGTTCCCACTTGACAGAAGGATTCTGACCTTTGAAAGTTAAGGAATATACCCAAGTCACAAACCTAGTAAGTGGCAAATTCAAGACCAAGACCGTCAGACTCCAGAGTCCAAACATTTATACTTCATACCACATGGCCTCCTGGGTGATTTGAATGAAATTTCACTTTACACAACAAATATCAAAATCAAACTATGAAAAAAAAAACTCATTAGTGTTCTCCCAGTAGAAAGATATTAATTTATGCAACTGCCAAATAATACATAAGAGATCTCAACCCTAAGTCCCACTCTTTAATAAGAAAATCCTGAACTGACCTACTGGTTTGGCTCAGTGGATAGAGCGTCAGCCTGCGGACTAAAGGATCCCAGATTCAATTCCAGTCAAGGGCACATGCCCTGGTGCAGGCTCGATCCCCAGTAGGGGGCATGCAGGAGTCAGCCAATCAATGATTCCTTCTCATCATTGATGTTTCTATCTCTCTCTCCCGTCCCTTCCTCTCTGAAATCAATAAAAATATATATTTAGAAAAAAAATCCTGAATTGTCATAGGAGCTAATATAATTTTCAGAGCAAAGTTATTAAAGATGTTTTCATAAATTTGCTATGTTAAGTTTTCAAATTTACTCACAAATTTACTCAAGTTCTCAAGGACATTTCTAGAGTAATCTCATCACTTACAGAGCATTAACTCTGCAACCTGCTGACTAGACATAATATAGCTATTATGTAATATTTAATAGTTCAAAATGTGAAGTTAATATTTTTCTGAAAATACTAAAGGAGCTAGTATATAAAAATGTCAACTGTGATCAGAAAAAAATGGCTTTGAATACTGTCTAATTCTCTTATACTCATTTTAAGAGTTCTACATTTTGTATCAGGGATGGCCTGAATAAATAATATCATTTGCTATAAGGCAATTCTTTTTTATATTTTAGCTCATTGTCTATGATACAGACTTATCAGTCTTTTGAAGCCTGGCCAATCCTTCAATTTTCAGCTACTATCAGAAAGTTTCACCAATTGGCAAATATGGTGAGCCAGGGGGAGCGGGGCGGGGGGGGGGAAAGCAGGTACTTCCTATGAGCATTTTTTTAAATTTTTTTTTATTGATTTTTAGAGAGAGAGGGAGAGAAAGAGAAACATTGATGTGAGAGCAAAACATCAACCAGTGGCTACTGGTTCTGTTTTTCTGGAATGCCCTGACTAACACAGATTTGCTTCAGATATCTAATTTCTTTTTTTTTTTTTTTAAATATATTTTATTGATTTTTTACAGAGAGGAAGGGAGAGAGAGAGTTAGAAACATCGATGAGAGAGAAACATCGATCGGCTGCCTCCTGCACATCTCCTACTGGGGATATGCCCGCAACCCAGGTACATGCCCTTGACCGGAATCGAACCTGGGACCTTTCAGTCCGCAGGCCGACGCTCTATCCACTGAGCCAAACCGGTTTCGGCAGATATCTAATTTCTTTATGCCCCATAATGATTATGACTGAGGTGTAACCACCACTATCCTGAAAGAAGCCATTCGCTGCATAGACAGCCCTAGCCACCAGCATGTGCATTTGCTGATGAGGCACTGTAATTCACCAGGTTGTCCGTATGAGATAAAAACATGAACTTGGGTCCACAATCCCTGAGCCTAAACTCAAGGCTGAATGTGTCTTGGAATTAAGAATTTATTACCTTTTACAAATTTAAAAGGATGAATGATGCCATAGACTATGTAACTCCCCCAGTGGAATGTGGAACGGTGCTCCAAAATCAACCACGCTATTGCTACTGCAAAAAAATGAATGAATATTCATACTAAGTAGGATTTAAAAACCAGCTCCCTATCAGATCAGGCCTAATTCTGCCATCAAATGGGTTGCAAAACTAACTTTGGGATTTCAGAGTTATTAATAGAATGTAAAATGAATAGGAGAAGAGTAATAGCAGTAGAAAATGTTTGCAGTTGTTATTCTGAGAGCTGGCATCTGAGAACGGATGTCAGGCACCAGCCATGGGTCCTCAAGAGGGTATTTTGCTCAACCAGTTAAAATAACACCCAGGAGGGGGGTGGCAGGGAATAGAACACGGTAAAGAGGGGATAAATGGTGATGGAAGGAGACTTAGGGTGGTGAACACACAATACAATATACAGATGACAGATTATAGAATTGTACACCTGAAACCTATAGAAGTTTGTTAACCAATGTCACCCCAATCAATTCAATAAAAAAGTAAAATAAAATAAATAAAAAATTAAGTAAGTAAATAAAACACCTCCCTAAATGGTGAACTAAGCCCAAATTGTTATTAGCCCTGTATTTGACCAGCCTTCACTTTTTGAACATGAGTTCTATCCTTCTGATTACAGGATTTAATATGATAAGGCCTGCAGAGTAAGTCAAGAGGCAGGTGTTTTTTTAAAGTCACCTAACTTCAGGCAGTGGGGTGGGGTGGGGTGGGGGGGGTCCAATCAGGGAAAAAGGAGACATGTAATACTTTAAACGATAAAAAAAATCCTCTAACTTCACATTATTTCAGGAGGTTTAAAAAGCCATGGAATCAACCCTGAGGTTATTCACCAGTTCTGCTCCTTTGACCAAAATTATACGTTGACAATCATCCCTCTGGGACAGCTTTGCTTCTTCAGTGAATTTCTGTATGCTTAGCCCGTAATTATGAAACTGTGCTTATTCTAATGGCCGCCACGAGAAAAATATTTGATTTAAAAGAATAACAAAAGGCCGTGAAAGGGCTCCGAGTGTTCCTATTGAATTGGATAGTAAATTGCTGAGTCCAAAACCAGCATCCAGAGACCTGTGCAAGTCTCAGTCCTGTCCTGGGCCGTGGTCACTAGAAACAGCGTAAGTGATCCAGGTCCCTCACTGTGTGCTCCACATTTACCCTAGTAATTCGGGTTAGTTCTCATCCAAACGCTGCCAGCTCAGCGTGAAATTGCCAGCCCACATTATACCTTGTGGGATTTGTTTATAAACATGATATTCCAAGAGTCACAAACATTATAATATATGAGACTAGAGTGATGATAACAACCCCTTACACCTCCAGTGAACAGTTCACTCTAACAACCTTAGTATAAACTGATTACACGTGCAATTATCATTTTTATTATTCATTTAAACAGTGAACCATATATTATAATAACATAATGCATGATCGTTTTATTATTTAAATAAGATGCTTCCCTACTGTGCATCTTAATTACAGAACGAGGGCAGCATGCCAACCAAAACCATAGTCTTAGTACAATCTAAAATTATCGTCTCACGAATATGTAAGTCTTTGCTATAGCAAATGACTTAATTGGGTTCCCCCAGAAGCGGACCCTAACAGCTCTTCCCAAAAGCGGCCTGAGGGGACCTCTGAAAATGATTCGCTATTCACTTGACCCAGAAAACCCACAAAACAATGCAAATCAAGAGGTTCAAATCTTCATGTTCACTTTAAGGACACTGGTGCCACTGCCCAGGCCATCAAGGGTATGATATCCGAAAAGCCACAAGTATCTGAAGGGTGTCACTTTACAGAAGGAATGTTTGTCATTTGTCGTTACAAGGGTGGAGTTGGTAGGTGTGCCCAGGCCAGGCAGTGGGATGGTAATAAGGCCAGTGGCCCAAAAAGAGTGTTGAATCCCTTGTGCTTAAAAATGTAGAGAGTAGTGCTGGACTTAAGGGCTTAGGTGTAGATTCTCTGGTCACTGAGCACATCCAGGTGAACAAAGCTCCCCAGACGTAGCGCCGAACCCCAGACGTAGCGCAGAACTCACAGAGCTCCTGCGAGGATGAACCCAGACCTGACGTCTGCCTGCCACACTGAGAGGATCTTACTGCAAAAGAGCAGGCTGTTCCCAAACTAGAAGAGGAGGCTGCAAGAAGAAAAAGATATCCCAGAAGAAAGCAAAGAAACAAAACTTACGGTCCAGGAGTAATTAAGCATCAAATAAATGCTAAATAAAAGTAAAAAATAAAAAGCAGGCCTAAGACAGGGATTTGAATTAAGTAGTTTAGTATGATCATGGAATACATTCATACTGAATTTAGGGACACCAAACAGTGTGAATCCATCTAAATACTGTGCCCCTCCCCTCCCCTCCCCTCCCCTCCCCTCCCCTCCCCTCCCCTCCCCTCCCCTCCCCTCCCCTCCCCTCCCCTCCCCTCCTCTCCTCTCCTCTCCTCTCCTCTCCTCTCCTCTCTCTCTCTCTCTCTCTCTCTCTCTCTCTCTCTCTCTCTCTCTCTTTCTCTCTCTCTCCTTCTCCCTACCACTCCCTCTAAAAATTCAATGGAAAAAATATCCTCTAGTGAGGATTAACAACAAAAATGAATAAATAATGCTATAATCAACAAATTAATGGCCTTTTCTAATCAGTAATTACAGAAAGCTTGAAAATATTGATCTGACCATTGAAAAAAGCTCAGACTATCAGGATAAAGAACATTGTAAGTAGCAAAGTCAAAAATAAAGACAAAAAGGGAAATATCTAAATTGACATTCTCTTTTCTTTTTTTCTTTTTTAAAGCAGACTTTTTCCCTAGCATCTATTTTTATTAAATATTAAGAATAAATGAAGTCATCAATCAATATATTTTATATCACCCATCTTCTGCAGGACCCTGGGAGTTAAAAAATGTGAGCACCCTCAGAAACACTACAATTTAGTTGGGAAAAGGAGATAAGCACATGAAATATTAAAAGACACAGAGATTAATATCATTTCAGTACAAAAAAATTGGAAGCCGGAGTGTGATTAATTGCCAATGAACAGAGAAGGGCCACTGCAATTTACAAAGGCCAAAATGTGAACACTTTGGACAAGGATATATTTAAGCAAACTCTTCAAGGATGAGTAAAATATGGGCATAAAGGAGACAGGAAGGTGAAGACACTCGTTCCAAAATATGGTAGGAAATGACCATAAATCAGGTAAAGATGGAATATTTGGGAGAGCAGGGAAAAGAGCAAATGTTGAGAATCTTCTGTATCAATCTAGGAAATTGGATTGTATCCTCAGTAACCTGAGGAGCCCTCAAAGTGTTTGGGCAAAGGAGTGACACAATCAAAAGGGACATTAGTCTGGCATCACGATGTAAGGACCAAAAGGAGACAATGGACAAGAAAACCCAATAGTCCGGGCATGACATGGTAAGGATCTGAACCAGGCTGGACCAAGGGACAGTGGTGTGAGAGACATTTAGGACAAAGAATTTATAAACTCTAAGAAACCAAAAGATTCACTGGTCTCCACAACACGTGGCCAAGAGAAGGATCATTAACAAAAATTAAAAATTAAGGCAGAAAGCTGATTTCAGAGCAGATGAGAACTCAACAGAAATAAATCACAGAACAGTGAGACCAAAAATCATAGGATGTGGTGTGAATACTGGCATATATTCTTTTGAAAAATAATCATAGTAAATATACTATTCTAAGTAGTGTTTTTCTAATTATAAAGCAACTCAAGTTCACTGCAAATTTGATACTAAAGAAAAGAACCCAAAACATAAAAATCAGAGTCCTGCTTACCCAAAGATGACTACTTGAACATTGTGTCTATCCTGTCAGTCTTTTACTAATGTCAAAAATAATAACAAGGCCTAACGGGTTTGGCTCAGTGGATAGAGCGTCGGCCTGTGGACTGAGGGGTCCTGGGTTCCATTCCGGTCGGGGGCATGTGCCTTGGTTGCGGGTGGGAGGCAGCTGATCGATGTCTCTAACTCTCTGTCCCTCTCCCTTCCTCTCCGTAGAAAATCAATAAAATATATCTTTTTAAAAAATAATAACAACAAAACAATAAAGAACTTAAAAAATAACAAGAGGGGAAGGGAGGAGGCAGAGAGGGGGAAAATGGCTAAGATTTATTGACTGCCTAGTATGTTCCAAGTGCTAGACTAATCTCTTAACATACATTAATGAAGTTATCTATATATATATAAAAGCCAAGAGACCAGAACTCCAGAACAACTGGAACGATTGGAACAATTGGTTGCTTTGATGCGCACTGTGTCCTGATAGGTTCCCCCCACCCCAATCTGGGGCAAGGCGGGTCAGCCAACCTCCCACAGCCCCTCCCCCCTGGCTGGCCCGGCCCCAATTGGCCCCAATTAGGGCGGGCCGGCCAGACTCGACCCACGCACAAATTCATGCACCGGGCCTCTAGTTCTTTATAACAACCCTATGAGATAGGTACAATTCTTATTTCTTTCTGCTGATAGAGAAACTAGAGCCCAGAGAGCTTAAGAAACCTGCCCAAAGTAACAAAGCGTTGGTCTCTGAGCCCAGGCAACTCAGCCTGACCCGGGATCTTAACTACCATGTAGCAGTATATTGCCTCTTGCACTGTGTGCTTATATAATGGATAGCAGTTTGAACACATATAATAGAACTATACTCATTCATTCATTTTTTAACCAAGTCTTTAAACTTAGCTGCTCACATGAACAACAGAATTCCTTAGGAAATATCCATTTGAGGGGGAGGCAGGCTGCCAACTGGCATCTTTTCTTTAAAATAATTATTTTCCCAGTGGCTGTTGTTCCTTCAGTCTCTAGGGGTGAGGCCCAGGAACCTGGATTTGAGCAAGCCCTCCAGGTGATTCTGATGCTCACTAAAGCTGGATAACCACTGGTCTAGATTCTCCTTAAGATAAATTCCACCCAGGAAATTCTAGAATTCTATTATTTGTGAGCAAGTCCCTTAAGGTGCTTTACGCATTTTACAGGGCAATGGACTAATGTCTCAAGTTTCCTTAGAGCCTTAGAATTACATCTGGCAGCATACTGCTCTTCCCTACAATGGAAATAAAGCCCAATTAACACACAATGTTCTCCCTGAGAATTGTTTAATTTAATAGCTACCCCAACACATTGGAGGGCCATTTTACTGTATGCTGTAACTTAGAAAAATCAGTTACCCTAGAATAATTAAAGCTCTCACTAACAAAGAGTAGGTTCCTCAAAATGAGAAACACACACAGAGAGAAAGACTTTCTCATCATGAATTAATCCCTTGACTATATTCCCAGTGACAACACAGGAAACCCAAATGCGTTTTTAATACTGAGAAACAGTCCAGAGGATGATTTGTACACTCTCATGTTCATCTATTTTCACTTCCTCTTAACTGAATATGAACAGTGGGCAGTTTTTCATAGAAGTTTTACTAGAGGATGCCGAATCAAGCTAGCATTATTGGATCAACAAGTCTGCGGTATCAACATCACTCACAAACCACAGCACCTTCTAGGCCAGTGATGGCGAACCTATGGCACGCGTGTCAGAGGTGACACACGAACTCATTTTTTTGGTTGATTTTTCTTTGTTAAATGGCATTTAAATATATAAACTAAATATCAAAAATATACATCTTTGTTTTACTATGGTTGCAAATATCAAAAAATTTCTATATGTGACACGGCACCAGAGTTAAGTTAGGGTTTTTCAAAATGCTGACACGCCGAGCTCAAAAGGTTCGCCATCACTGCTCTAGGCCTTCCACAATCCGGCCCAAACACGCCGTCATGCTCATCCAGGACGGCTCTCGGTTCCTGCCAAACTGCGCCCTCCCCACTTCCCCGTCTTCTATTTCCATCCTACCCTCTCACCCTCTTTGGCCCAGCCCAATCCTGCCCTGCGCTCAAGGTGGACTCCTACGCATGCCACGCCTACCAGCCCAGCCCAAAAGGCTATCTCCCTCTTGGGAGTTGGACAGCATCCAATGACAGGGACTGCACTGCCATCAGCTGATGTGTTTCATCTCCTCTTATCATCTCCAGTGTCAGTGAAAGAAGACCGGGACTTACACATTTCTGCACGCTCCCTCACCTGTTCTCTCCCAAACCTGCCATCTGGCATTGTGGGCTTGTCCCTTGGTTTCAGGGGTACCCACAGGTCTCGCTACAAGACCATCCTATGCCTCTCAAGGGATCCCACCAGCCAGGTGAGTCCCCCACACCTCCTCGCCTCCCTGTTGGGGAGAAGGAGAAAGGAGGAAGCAGCAGGGAGGGAATCCTGACATACAGGAATCTTGGGGTGGTTATAAGATAGTGCTTCCTTGTGACGCAGGTCAGAGACCAGGGTAGATGATATCCCTGGGGTATATGTGAGTTTTTCACTGTCCTCTGGGAATAGACATTAGAATTCCCAAGAGAAGATGTAGGATAAAACCAGGCCTGGACGCAAGGCAATTTTGTTAGGATCTGAAATCTATCCCTTAGAAATCAATCAGCATCTTGTCTTTTCGGAGTTTGTTTCCCTGTTGTTCTCTGTGTTTGTGGACGTCTCTTACAAACTGCAGACTGGTTTAAAGAAAACCAGGGAAGGGGCTGTCTGTTCCATAGTTGTTAGCACGTGGGGCAGGAGGCTACCAGCCCACTCTCCTAGGCCTCAGGATGAGCGTGGAAGTGAAGTGAGGCAGCTGCAGGGGGAGGTGAACAGGAGTGTCAGTCCTATTCGTGAGCTACTCACCCCACCTGAAGGCCCTCCTGTCAGAGAAACCTGGACGTTCCCGGGTTCTCCCGCGTAAAGGCCAGGGTGAGCCCTCACAGTCACGGGTGCTTCATAAAGATAAATCCATGTGTTAACTCCTCCTCACCAAAAAACAGCCAGCGTCCTCAAGCTTTGGTGGTCCTAAAGGCAGCCATCGCCGGGCGTAAGAGGTGACTTGGAGCTCACCCCGAGACACCTAAGAATCGCTACTCAGACCATTCTCCGCTTAAGGACCAGCTATGCTCCAAGGGAATACTTGCCACTGGCCATACCTACAGCCACTACACTCCACTGGACTGCTGGTATGAACCACATACAATATAGCCTGGAGCACAGAAAAGACACAAAACGTTTAACAGCCTCTCACTGGCAAGTCCCAGTGGCTACTCTGTGCTCTCAGACATGCTGCTACTGGCTTCCCCAAAACCCCAGGAGGGAGAGAGAAAGGAGAAACAGGCTCCCAGTTCCTTCTGACTC
Organism: Myotis daubentonii; assembly: GCF_963259705.1. Lineage (NCBI taxonomy): Eukaryota > Metazoa > Chordata > Mammalia > Chiroptera > Vespertilionidae > Myotis > Myotis daubentonii. Next base: position 17,209,366 of record NC_081856.1, on the reverse strand, counting down.
AAGGATCCCAACATCAGAGCTGGTACTAATTCCATATTTCAAACTACTTGATTGTATTAAATATGTGTTAAAATACATTGCAGTTAAATTAAAACGAGGCAGAGGGCAAAAGCACAATGAATGCTGCTGTGAGGACTCTCCAGGCTTACTTTCCTAGAATTCTGGGTGTTTCCAATAGGTATAGCTGCAAAAAGCATTCAGATTTCCAAAACAACCCACCACAGTCTGCCGAACATTATTTACCAGCATTCCAATGTATGTCCGCAAGCAGAGCTCCCTTCCCCGACTTAAACAGAATCCAGAAGCTCCCCACCCCCCGCCCCATATAACACACCCGCTGGGAACTGGGACCAGCTCCACAACAGTGATGGGGAAGGCCAGACCTTTGTATCACAGAAGCTTCAGGAAGGTGGAGAATGAGGTAGAAACTACACACAGCGGCGATGGGAGCAACACGTAAGCCCAGGCCGTGGCCTTTCCTTGGAAATTGTTGTTTCTGACCAGGATCTATCCTGGACAATAGTGTCCCAGGATCACCTGGGAAGCTTTTTGAAAGTACAGATTCAAGGACGTGACCATAGATAGTCCTACTAATGCAGAACCCTCTGCACAGGTGCCTCTAGGAAGCTACACTTTGATGATGATCAGAGATATTTAGAAAGCCCATTCTGCCCAGTGTTCATTGGGTAGAATTATTTACACTGTTTGCAACAGCCAAGACATGGACGCAACCCAAGTGCCCCTCCACAGACAAGTGATAAAAAAAAAAAAACTATGGAATATTACTTGGCCATAAAGAAGAATGAAATCTTACCATTTGCATCGGCGTAGACGAACCTAGAGCAGTGGTTCTCAACCTTCTGGCCCTTTAAATACAGTTTCTTACGTTGTGACCTCAACCATAAAATTGTTTTCGTTGCTACTTCATAACTGCAATTTTGCTACTGTTATGAATCGTAATGTAAATATCTGATATGCAGGATGGTCTTAGGCGACCCCTGTGAAAGTGCCAAAGGGGTCGCGACCCACAGGTTGAGAACCGCTGACCTAGAGGGTATTATGCTCAATGAAATGTCAGAGAAAGACAAATATGATTTCACTTATACGGGAATCTAAAGAACAAAATAAATAAATGCAATGGGGGGGGGGGGTCGGGTAAGAAGGCCATTCCAAGGTTTTTGATATCAGAATTATGAACTGATGTTCCATTTTCTATGTCAGTTCTCAAGTGTCCATTAAGCCTGTGCTTATACATGGCTTCCTCTAAGGATCTTATTTAAATACCTTTCACAAAGGCAGTTCCATGTGGGCTCCTTACGGCACTTAGCATGATTTGTAATTACTGGCCTTTTACTTGTATATTATCTGTCCTCCCCAGTAGACTAAGTTCCACGAAGGCAGTCCTGTTTCCTGTCATACCTCAGCATCCAGCACAGAGCGTATGTCCATGAACCTTTGATGAGTGAAAGGACATTGTCTTCAGCTCTCTCGTTTCATCTTATTGCCACATGTATCATAGAGGTAGAGGACAAGTCACTATTGGCCAGTGAATGAGATAAATCAGAACAGCTGGGTGGCTCAAGATCACAGAGTGATTAAGTGGCGAGACCAGACCGCATCTAACACCAAGATTCAAGCTTCAAGTTGCAGCCAACTCCTTTCCAGTCTCCCACGCTGCCTCCCTTCAGCAAATATCAAAGTTTATTAATATCCAACTGACTGAAGAGATGGTGCCTGTGTCTCAAAGCTTTATATTTATTTGTACGGCAGGCAATTGTACATCTCAGAAGCATAAGCCACCGGGAGCCTATGTGGAAATGAAATGATTAATAGCACTCAAATTAAAATCACAGATGATGCCAAATAAAAAGAAGAAGAAAACTCAAAAGGGGGAGAGGCACTTTTTGGCCAGATTCTGTGACTGGTGAAGAATAAATATCTGGTGTTAGAGTACACATTGTGAGATTTTAATGGATGGATTTTAATAATGGATTTTAATATGCTCCTAAAAGCTACAAACAAGGTACTTTTTTAATAATCATAGCTAAAGAAATTCATAGTCTAGTAAAAAACGCCTCCTTGTATGGTAAGAAATTCACCTTCCCACCTGAAAAAAAAGTAAGTATTCTAAGTTTTTATTTTTGCGCATCAATTTTTCTTAAAGCAAGGCAGCCTATGGGTTCAAAACTGAGCCAGCAAAATCTGAAACCAACTCATTACAGAAAATGTGCAGTAATCAGCATGTACTTTTTAGCCTAACTCAGATAGAGTAACAATTTGCCTTTTAGGTATGAGAGAATATCAACATCAACGAGGAAAAGGAATACTTATTTTTTAACCTAAATACAATTGCCAATGAAACACTTTGTTTGGCACACAAATTTGAAACAACAACAACAAAAACACACACACAAAGAAACAAGCCATCCATCAAAACACAGTAAAATATGCTAAGAAGAAACTCTGAAAAGACCTGGAATCACGTCAGTCATTTAAAACCAGCTGGGTCAGAACACCGACACACTCTGCCTTCGCAGGACTACTTAGAAGACGATGATGATTCTAATTACCATATCACCACTAGTGTGCCAAGTTAATTATAATTATTGTTATACATTTTCCATGTACTGCCATAGTGTATATGACCTGAGGTGGAGAGGGTTTGGGGGGAGGGAGGAGAGAAGAGAGAGGAGGGATTTTGTGTTTTGTTTTAGTGTTTGTTCTTTGCAATGGGGATGGGTGAGCATTGCTCCTATCCCCTGCCTTCTGGAGGGTCAGTGAGTAAGGAACCTCATTTGCAAGTTGACAGGACAAGATGAGAGCAGTGCATTATGGGACAAAGCTGTGGTAATTGACTCACACATAATTCATGGTCATGAGCTTCCTTAACACTGGGCTGTGTCTAACCCAGTGAGTTCACCAGCCACAGACACAAGATAGGCCTTATGGCAGTGGTTCTGAACCTTGGCTGCACATTAGAATCCCTGGGAATCTTTTTCAAATCCTGATTTCTGGGCCTCATCCTCTGGAAATTCTGTTTCTTTGTGACTAATGTTGTGGCCTCACCCCATAACAAAGAAACAGAACTTCCGGAGGATGGGGCCCAGAAATCAGGATTTTAAAAAGATTCCCAGGGGATTCTAATGTGGAGCCAAGGTTGAGAACCACTGCCCTATGGAGACTGAGAGCTGTATACAGCCAAGCACTGTGTGGCTTTAAGGTGGGAATTCAGGCCAGGACAAGGGAAACCCAGTGCCCCAGACCCCAAGAACGTTCTGAGAGCTGAGCAGGCAGTCCATATGCAGCAGAACCAGCCAGCTGCCAGAAAGAGCTAATAGAGAGCAAAGCCCAGCATCGGAGGAAACGTCCACTGGAATCCACCGGGACTGGGTGAGGAGAAGAAAACGAAGTCCCGGGCAATGAACATGAATGGGAGGCGCTGGGGCAGAGCAAGCTGGTTGAGAATTTGGAGTGGAAGCAGAGCCTGTGGACTTTTTCTGAGACATTGGACAGATGTAACTATAGGTAGCCAGAAGCCTTAAAAGTGGAGACAGAGGGCCCAGCTGGTGTAGCATATTTCTGGAAGACAGTAGGAAGCAAGGGCTGAGATGTAGCTATTTCTTTCACTCACTATGTTTTTTTCCCCTTCACCCCCAGCTCTAACACACTAACACACACACACACACACACACACACACACACACACACACACAGACTGTGTGTCCTCTATGAGAGAATTTGACCAAAGCCCATTTCTGTATTTCCCTGGCATTCGCTCCCTGCCCCTTCACATCCTCTTTCCCACCTCCCCTTCTGCAATAACCACATGAGCCAAAACAAAAGTGAACTACCCGTGAGAGTCATAGGTCCACTCCAGGAACCACAAAATGCTCTCAGGTTACCAGAACTTGCTGGTTAGAGACCTGAGCAGAGAGTGTTAAGTCTAGAATAGGACAGAAAAAGCAACTGAAGGTGATTATAGCCAACAGCTCCCATCATAATTATCAGAAGCCCATAGCAAGCACATCTCATCAGGAAGCTATTTATAACCTGAAAGCTTTGTCTTCTTTCTCCCCAGGGTCACTCTCTACTTTGTAAGGAAGGTATCAGCCACTCCAGACCCAAGGAAGCACGGAGTCCCCGCATTACGGTGGGCAGTAGGGGGAGGGGTGGGTCCCTCTAGAAGAGACGCCGCCCAATTAAGAAAAAGCAACCCACATGCCTCGTTCCACCCGGCTCAGGGCAATCAACCCAGGGACATTGAGCAGGCTTGTGAGGCAGGCAACCTGTCGAAAACCCACAAGAGAAGCAAACACCACTCTCTTCCTGAGCAGGAATAACTTTTTTACAGAATGACAGCCCACTTCTTCTAGCGTTTAACCATGTGCCAGGCCAGGCCCTGTGTTAAGTGCATCACGTGCATTCACTCACAACTAGCCCACAATGAGCCCGGTGTTGACAGGGGTGGGATTGGGCAGGGAGAAGCCACAGAAGTGCCCCAGGTTACATTGGCCCTGGAAGAGCTGGGGTTGGAACCCAGGCAGCCCAGCTCCAGCAGCCACAAGATTCAACTGCCTTGAATATGCTAGTTTCAGGATCGATGCCACAGTAGCTCCAGAATGTAAGGAGCCGATATAGGGTTAAGCCTCGGACTGACCTGTTGGCAAAGTTACAAACAAGTCCCAGCTTAGAGGGCACAGTCCTCTTAGCATAATTAGGCTTGACCTTATAACCTCCCTAGATCTTATCTGGGAAGCTAATGGGCTGAGGGAGGTGCAGGAAGTGGCCAAAACAAGTAAAACTCATAAGAACAGTGTAACTGCGGTAACCACTACCTTGTTTACCTCTGACTATAAAATAAAGGCTCAGCTTGCCTCTGTATCTTCCTCTGTGGCCTCAGCCAGGCACAGGAAGATCCACGGAAACTAAAGAGAGCCATGCTGATCATCTGAACGCTGTCTCTGTTTCCTTCATTCGCCGACTCCGTCCACACCTTTGGGAACCCCTGGCCCGCTGGGGCTGGACCCCGGCACCAGAAGAAGTCACAGTTTAATCCCAGGAAGACCCATTGAGAATCCAATTCCATCCATTTACAAATATGAAAACTGAAACCCTAAGATGTAGAGTGACTTGCTAGAGGTCACAGCCTACAGATCATCTCATCATCCAGAGCAGATGGTGCTAAACAATCAAACTAGACTGTAAGTTCCTTGGGGATCAGGATCCACTTCCTAGGGTTAGTTTTAAAAATACAGTATATGGCCCTCGCCTTTTTGGCTCAGTGGATAGAGTGTCGACCTGAGAACTAAAGGGTCCCGGGTTCGATTCCAGTCAAGGGCATGTGCCCGGGTTGTGGGCTCAATCCCCAGTAGGGGTCATGCAGGAGGCAGCCAATCAATGATTTTTCTCTTATCATTGATGTTTCTATCTATCTCTTGCTTTCCCTTCCTCTCTGAAATCAATAAAAATGTTTTTTAAAAATATAGTATATGGCATATTCTTCTCACTGCTCTAATCCCTATTCAAACTTTCAAAACATCATCATAGATTAGAAGTCTTCTGGTATGGTCAAACCAGGTCATTTTACAGGAAAGGAAACTGAGGTCCTGAAAAGTGACATGATTTGGTCAAAGTCATCTCTGTGATTATAGCTGAGTTTGTGTAAAATTACTAATGATCCATTTACATCTGCTTTATCATTTCTATAGGATGGGTGGCCTGGAAGGTTTAAGTCCCAAGTTCATCATTCCCAAAGTGGTATGAGATGTCATGTAAGTGAAAAAGGAGATATCCCATGAGAATACATGGAAGGGTCCCGCAGGCCACTCCTGGACAATAGCTCTGGAAGAACTCGTGCGTGGAGGACAACACTGTACAACCAGAAACACTGATTCCAGCCGCTGGGAGTTGCACGGCCCAGCCCCCTCCCTTCTTGCATTTAATACCGTTGCCCTCCACCATTCCTAAAGAGATAAAGCTCATTTCTCTGGAGAGTTTCACAGGAAGGAAATAACTAGAGACACCTTAAAAGCTAGCAAAACCAAATTTCAGATTGTTGTTCTAAGATAGATATAGATTTTTAAGTAAGTCTTTCCCATAGGAAAATTTTTCAGATTTATCTCAGGAAGACTTTTGCATTGTGTTAAAATATACTGCTGTCCTCCACCTGAAGGGAAGTCATTAAAATGCAATTCAAATCCAGAAAGGTTCCCCTTCCAGCTGAAATTACACACCAGGAGGTAAGCATATTTCTAGACCAGATACTGGCAAATATCTTTCACCCAATAATATAGAGACACTGTGCAAATGAGGACTGGGGGTCCACCTTTATACACTGATAAGAAGTTGATTTACAGCCAGAAAGTCTCAGGTCTGGAATTCACTACCCACAGTCTTGTCTTGTTCACTTAAATTTCTCACCTCTCCTTACAAACAAACAAACAAACAAACAAAACACACAAATACAAAATAGTTAAAACTTCTATTTCCTTTATAAGAATTCAAGGCGGGGGGGGGGGGGGGGGAGGGGATGGGAAAGCACTTGATAAGACCAAAACCTATTATTACGAAAGTATTACAGCTAAGAATTCCTACATGCTACGAAGTCAGGAACTGAATGATTCAATTTCATATACTTGCAAACGTATGCCAGTCCATCCTGCTGAAAATATTAGTTGCATAAATATGTTCTTTACTTTTAAGCAAGAGTAACGTGCACCTGCCTTTCTAGGCTATATTAGGAAACCGGGATTAGCATTTTTGCAGGGTGACAGTTCCACAAGCCATCACAACTCCCGGGAGGGGAAGCAGTCTCTGCATTTCCCATCAGGTAATACCCAGCTGCCTGAAATAGGAGCAACAGGAAACAACAGGCAGGCCTGCTTCCCCACAGACAGCTGGCGCATGGCAACACCGCGCAAGCCGCCAGGGGCTGGAGAACGTGCTCAAGAGACAAGCTCCTGAAAGGCAGAGAGTAGCTACATGTCCTCCCCAGACCCAAGTCCCAAGTTCCAGAACAAGATCATACCAAACAGGGCTGGAAAAGCCAAGGACTAGAGAACTTCAGAAGCAACAGGAACCTGACAAGCCACCAGCCTTGCCTCCTCATCTCCTTTCTAGATAATGAACTGGAGAACTCAGCCAAAGGCACAGCGGAGGCTTATAAGCGTTTCCCTCCCGTTCCCTCCCCATAATTTTGAAGGTTCAAGCTCAGGCTTTGGGTGATTCCCTTGGGGGCTGGTTTTGCCACTTTTTAGATGACCTTGAACACATTATTTAACCTTGATTTCCGCAACTATAAAACATGAAAAACAAAAGCAGCTGCCAATTATCGACAAGGAAGCCAAGAATACACAATGGCAAAGGAGAGCCTCGTCTACCAATGGTGATGGGAAACCGAATGTCCACACGCAAAAGCATGAAGTGGGACCCTTACCTTACAACATGCACACAAAAATAACCCAAATTGGATGAAAGTCCTAAATGTAAGACCTACAACTATTAAACTCCTGAGAGAAAACATAGGGAAAAGGCTTCTGTACATTGGATTTGGTGATGATTTCTTGGATATAACTGAAAAGCAAAGGCAACAAAATTAAAAATCGACAATGAGACAACACCAAGGTTAAAAATTTCTGCACATCGAAGGAATCAATCAACAGTGAAAAGACAACACACAGAATGGGAGAAAATAATTGTAAATCATATATCTGATGTGTTTAATATATCAACTATAATTTTAAAATACATTTTAAATAAAAAAATGGCAAAAAGGAGAGAACCAAGATGGTGGCGTAGGTAGACGCCGGTACTCACCACCTCCCACAATCACATCAAAATTACAACTAAAATACAGAACAATCATCTTTCAGGACCACCTGAAATCTGGCTGAATAGAAATGCTACAACTAGAGGAGAAGGAAAAAAAAGTACATTGAGACTGGTAGCAGGGGCAGAGGCGCAGACAGGCTGGTCTGACACTCATCTGTGACATTTTTTTTTAATTAGGTGGGATGTCTAGGCTGCAGAGGCCACCCTGTGAGAAGCAAGGGGTCCCAGCCCCACACCAAACCCCCAGCCCAGGGTTCCAGAGCTTCCAGAGCTGGGAAGAAAAATCTCCATAACTTCAGGCTGTAAAAACCAGTGGGGATTGTGGCTGAGTGACAGAGGCTGCTGGATACCCAGGTGTTCATTTTAAAGGGCAGCTCATGAACTTATTTGGACTCAGCCCCTCTGAGCTCCAGCACCGGGCAGCTTTGAGAAACCCAGATACAATCAGGGAGGAATTGGATTGTCTGGCATCGGGGCAGGATCTCAGGGTGGCTTCTCCCAGACTGAGATGCAAGGGTCATTGTTCCTATGCTGGGACCTCCACCCTCACAGAGCTGCCTGGCAGCTATATTTGAGCTTCCATCAGCCAAGCCCACACTGCTTGCTCCACCCTGGTGATTCCCTGAGACCACGCCTTATCCAATTTGCAGCCCCACCCAAGCTGTTTGCAGCAGCTTTTGCATATGAATGGCCTGGCTCAGGCTTCAGACTTTGTTAAAATCTATTAAACAAGCAGCAGCTGGCATCAGCATGTCCCAAACCTATCAAAAAGTGGCCCAGGACCCAGCACTAGCACCAGCCTGCCTTGCTTCTCAGCTGGGTCTCACCTGGGTAATTCCTAACCCAGTGATGGCGAACCTATGACACTCATTTTTGGATTTTTCTTTGTTAAATGGCATTTAAATATATAAAATAAATATCAAAAATATAAATCTTTGTTTTACTATGGTCGCAAATATCAAAAAATTTCTATATGTGACACGGCACCAGAGTTAAGTTACGATTTTTCAAAATGCTGACACGCCGAGTTCAAAAGGTTCGCCATCACTGTCCTAACCCAATACAAATAGCAGCCACCTGCAGATCTCTCTGTAGCTCCTGTAGGTGGCCCCAGGCAGTGGCTGGTTTACACCTTCCAGAAGGCCCCAGAGCCATTGCACCCAGTGGACAGCCTCAGACCATACCAGGTTATAACTCTCCACATCCACAAGTGAAACACTCACGGGGCAGACTCAGTGAGCACCAAAGCCCCACTGAATTCTTCATCTCAATGTTGTCTTTTATTAAAGCCATCACCATGAAAACAGACCTCAGATATATGGGTAAATGACATACCATTCCCCTTAGTACATATGTGTACACACACACACACACACACACACACACACACACACACACACAATTCCCTCTTCAAGGGTTACAGTATTCCCAACTCCAATAACATGGTCTAGAAATCTCTATGGTTAGAAACATTTTTAATGTTTTATTGGGAACTGAAGTCACAATAAAAACCATAAAACCCTTCATATTTTCATATATTTTATATATTTTAGATACTATGGAATCTACTGAGCCATGATGTAGTGATGAGTAATGCACAATTAACTTGTATTTTCTATCCTTGGTTTGCTAGAAGGCCCTCCTATCTACAAAGACATGTTTTTCCTGGATCTTCTCCATCCAAATATTCAATGGTTTCTGATTCTATGACCCAGAGATTTATATTTCCAGTTCCAAGATATAAGAAACACAAGATAACAGAGTAGCTTAAATGCTTAAGATGAAAAATGTTTAGCACATCAGTAGGGACCATTTTTCATAGGGTAAATTCTTGTTGTGGGCCTGTTCTGTGCATTGTAACATGTTTATAGCAACACTACAAAACACCACTAAATGCCAATAGGTCCCCTCCAAGTTGTGACAATCAAAACGGATTCCAGACATTACCAAGTGTGTCCCCTGGGGGTCGGGGGAGTCACCCTAGGCGAGAAACACTGTTTAGAATGACCAGCAGCCCTGCAGTTTTCCATAGGGAACTGAGATTCAGAACACATGACACCCAAGCCCTGCGAATGGCTTAGGCCAGTGGTCAGCAAACTGAGGCTTGCGAGCCACATGCGGCTCTTTGGCCCCTTGAGTGTGGCTCTTCCACAAAATACCAACTTCTGCGCATGGGCCACGAAGTTTCAATCACACTGTACTGCGCACCTGCATGTCGTATTTTGTGAAGGGACCAAAGAGTCGCATGTGGCTCACGAGCCGCAGTTTGCCGGCCACTGGCTTTAGGAGGAGGAGAATGAGGCAGCTGTGGAATCTCTCTTTTCTCTACAAGGAGGTGGATAAAGCAGGGTGAGCACACTTGCTCCTGCAGGGGCACCCAACACAGCAGAACACGGCGACATGGACCTACAGGTCTGCGTTTCTGAACATTCCAGTCTCTTTCCCCAAAAAAGACACAACTGAATAATCCAAATGGCCAGGTATGTTTCTCCACCTTCATTTGTCTCGGAAGGCTTCATTCCTAAAACACCTACTCTACAATCTACTTTGCCTCCATTTTTCTTTTCCAAAATCCCTCTTCCTTCTTAAAATTATGCCCGAAAGGCCTACCTTGCAATTCCCTCACACTTGAAAAAATAAGTCTTATAGTGGATGTACAGACCCACCTCAACCAACACGGGCTAGAACGCTGCAGAGGCTGGGAGAACTGACAGCCATCAAGGCCTTGGAGCTTCCCAATTTCCATTTATGTGGTAATGACTTTCTTTAATACAGATTGGTTTATGGTCTATAAATCAGTTCAGACACAAACCAAGCTGGCTGTATGACTTGGGCAAATCCTTTAATGTGTTTTTTTACCATCATATCTGTTTTTAGGTGTGCAGTTTGATAGTGTCAGGAATATTCACATTGTTGTGCAACAGACCTCACAACTTTTCATCAAACTGAAACTCTGTACCCCATAGACACGGACTCCCCATTGCCCTGCTCCCGCCAGCACCCACTATTCTGTTTCCATTTCTATGAATTTGACTACTCTAAGCCCCTCACATAAGTGCAAGTATATAGTATCTTTCCTTTTGTAAATGTTTTCTTTCACTAGGTTCATCCACATTGTAGATGAGAGTGTTAGAATTTCCTTCCTTCTTAGGGCTGAATAATACCCCATTATATGTATCTACTACATTTTTTATCCATTCGGCCATCGATGGACACGTGGATTACTTCCACTTTTTGGCTATTGTGAATAATGCTGCTCGGAACATGATGTGCAAATATCTCTTGGAGACCCTACTTTCAAATCTTTTGGATATATACCCAGAAGTATGATTGCTGGGTCAGGTGATAATTCTATTTATAATTGATTGAAGGACTGCCATACTGTGTCCCATAGCACAAATCCTTTACCTTTTTGCAGTCTGGGTTTCCTCATGTGTCAAATGATCATTTTTCAAACGGGGCTGAATGGGATAAACTCTAGGACACACTTTGGCTAGACCAGTGGTTCTCAACCTGTGGGTCGCGACCCCTTTGGAGGTCGAATGACCCTTTCACAGGGGCCGCCTAAGACCATCAGAAAACACATATATAATTAAATATTGTTTTGTGATTAATCACTATGCTTTAATTATGTTCAATTTGTAACAATGAAAATACATCCTGTATATCAGATATTTACGATTCATAACAGTAGCAAAATTACAGTTATGAAGTAGCAACGAAAATAATTTTATGGTTGGGGGTCACCACAACATGAGGAACTGTATTAAAGGGTCGTGGCATTAAGAAGGTTGAGAACCACTGGGCTAGACTGTTACTGCCGGAGAGAACTCGGCCCCTCTTCTGTCTGATCGCCTTCTGCAAAGGGAAAACTTCTGATCCCCAGTCTCCAAATCATTTCCAATCCACTCAGCTCTTACATTGCCTGTCACCAAACTCCCAATTCCCTACGGAAACTTCTAGATTGTTTAAAAAGAAAAAAGCAAAGCCAAGGCCGCGGGTTTGTCTGCTTTTCTTTCAGCAAGAGGCCTTAGAAGGTGAGCTCACCTGGGCCGCAGAGCTCACAGGCTTATCTCTGACATGCAGAGTTGCACCACCTGAGAGAGACCCTTCAGCACAGAGCCCGCAGGGTGGTTGATGGAATAAAGAAAGTGGTGCTTCCTTGGGTTAATGTCAAAATGAACGTCATTTGTCCGAGGCCACTTGCTCTCACTGACCTCACACTACTGTGGAATTCAAGAGTAGCCACAGGTTACGAAATACCCCAAATGGACATCTTGCTTCTGCAAATGCAGTCAGAGACGGTGGGGTTCTTCCTGATGAAGTAAAACTTCCACCGGAAGCTGGTTTTACCAACCGTGGCTCCCAACCCAGTCCAGAGAGAGACGTCCCATCTGTCCACAGAGCAAGGATCTGTGGCCTTTAGGCTCTTGCTGCTCCAAACGTGGCCCTCGGACCAGCAACGCTGGCCTCACCTGGGAGTTTTATAAAAATGCAGAATTCCAGGCCCCACCCCCAAGTGACAGAAGCAGAATCTACGCTTTGAGAAGACACCCTGGGGATTCACCCACATGTTTAAAGTTTCAGAAGGACAGTTTTGAACCACTTAAATAACAGAACTCATAGCAACCCAAAAACATGTCAGAAATGCTACCAACAGGCTGGCTGTTCGCTGCTATTTGCAGGGGGGCTGAACACACCGATGTGCACCCCACTGTGGTTTCCACAATGAAGCGTAAACCCTGCTTATCTCCAGTTAGAATCTGAAGTTTGTTGCTCAGCATCTTGGACCAACTAGTTTGTCTTACAGGTGAAAGTGGGCCCCAGGCGGCCGCTGTAAAGTCAGTAGCTGCTAAGGGTCCAGAAGCCCTGCCCATTCTGACACAGATGAACTGTCCCAGGCATCTGTAAAACTCACTGCATCCTCACTCGAAGCTACACCGCCCCTCTGCCCAGCATTCACCCCACCTTTCTCCACGTGTCCGGGTCACCTCCCCGAATCCCTCAGCCGCCATTCTCCCTCACGAGTGCTTTCAGTGGAGATTATTTTGTGTATTTATTCACAATTTGTACAGAGCCTGCTTCCCAGGAGGAATTTTTTGTTGTTCATCCTCACCCGAGGATATTTTTTCCATTGATTTTTAGAAAGAGTGGAAGGGAGGGAGAGAAGGAGGGAGAAAGAGGGAGAGAGAGGAAGAGAGAGAGAGAGAGAAGAGAGAGAGAGAGATCTTTGGATTGGTTGCACTCACCAAAACCTGCAATCCAGGTACATGCCCTGGACCGGGAATCGAACCCACAACCATTTGACCCTTCAGTGTGTGAGCTGATGCTCTACCACTGAGCAACCCTGGCCATGGCCCAAAAGGATTTTATGTGGCTTGTAAAGATAAACGTATTATTAAAAAGACAAGCAAAATTAAAGCAGACTAAAAAAAAAAAACAGTTCTAAGTCTTAGGGGATTGTGTGTGTGTGCCCACTCCTGCTGTTTCTTGGCTCCCCAGCCCCACCCCCCATGCCGCTCCTGCCCAGAGAGGAGGAGAGGATTCATGTCATTGATGACTTTGAAAATAAACGGGGATGTCCAGCTCAACTCCCTCCTCCTTTTGCTCCTGGGAGCATGCGCATGGGAGTAGACATCCTGCCCTGCTCCTCCTCGGCATGCTCTTACCTGTGCACCCGGCCCACGTGGGAGACCCCAGCTGCCACCCTGGGGAGGTGCAGCATTTCCGGTGGCTGGATGGCTGAGTCTCTTTAATGCTGGGATTAGCAGAAAGTGCACTGCACACATTATACTCTTCCACCTTCTATCACAGTTCAAGTCCTTTGACTCATTTCTTAACTCAGAACTCAAGAGAGGGGAAACGGTGCTCTTTATTGGATCCTTCAAAAATCCCCACAAAAAGATCAGGAAAACTAATGCTCCCAGCCACGTAGAATAGGTTATTAATACTGATTGGGGGGGGGGGGGGGGGCGGGGAGAGAAGGCCTGAATTTTCTGACTATTGAGGCAAAAGAGAAAACATGACCAGTGTGCAGATAACACTAGAGGCCACTCAGTGGTCACACTACCCACACCTCCCTTGCCTTCCTTTCCCATACAGACTGGAAATTCTAATTCTTGCCTTCCCCCAAATCACCTCAGCCAGGAAAGGACAGGGGACTCCATTCTGGCCCATGGGACATCCTTGAGAGTCAGTGGACACAATGGTGAAGCCGGGGACACCACAGAGCCCCTCAAACTTCAAAAGAGCTTTTGTTATGTTACATGAGACACAAACACACACTAAATAAATGTTCACACATTAAGGAAAGAGAGTCGTCAATGGTTGGCATGCAGAAAGCTCTGGTGACAAAACCTTGAGTTCTCAGAAAATTCAGAATATAATGTTGCTGCAACACTGACCGCCAACCTGTAAACCAGGGGTCATGGTTTGATTCCCGGTCAGGGCACATGCCCGGGTTTCGAACTTGATCACCAGTTAGGGGGCATGCAGGAGGCAGACGATCAATGATTCTCTCTCATCATTGATGTCTCTGTCTCTCTCCCACCCCTTCCCTCTCTGACATCAATAATAAAAATGTTGATATATATATTTTTTAAAAGTAGAATCAATCGCCCTAGCTGATTTGGCTCTGTGGACCCTGCAGACTGAAGGGTCCCGGGTTCGATTCCGGTCAAGGGCACATGCCTGGGTTGCAGGCTTAATCCCCAGTAGGTGGTGTGCAGCAGACAGCCAATCAATGATTCTCATCATTGATGTTTCTATCTCTCCCTCTCCCTTCCGCTCTGAAATCAATAAAAATATATTTAAAAAGAAAAGACTGACAAAAAGGTTAAGAAAGAAGTAGGTAGTTAAAAGGGTAATCTAAGAAGAATAGTTTTGTGAAAAGTACCAAAGATATTTAACCAGTTGTTTATTAAGAAAAAGTCCCCATCATACTAGGTTAACACTGCTCATGTTCTAAGAATATAGCAACCAATAAAGCCTCCTTTTAAAAAGGTTTTGAGAAGGATCTTGTTTTGATGACTTCAGGCCATTCTGAGAACTCTGCTGCACACAGGCCTTTGCTGTCAGCTCGTTCCCAGAGCCTCTTGCCAGAGGACATGCAGCGTGGAGGGAAGCTGAAGGGCTCTGGGGTTAGACAGGCCTGGGTTTGAAGCCCAGAAGCAACCCCTAACACTCTTGGAGCCTCAGTTTCCTCGTCCATAAAATAGAGAAATCAACTTCCATATCATAAGGTCATTGGGAACATTAAATAAAACAATCTGTGGAAGATTCCTTATACTCAAACCACCAGAGCGTTCATTGAGATCCGTTTAACATAAAACAGAATTCTCACGGGTTTCCTAAGGCATTCATCAAACTTATCTCCCGAAGCTGCGCGCTCGGTCGAAGAGGACGACCTTCCCCCCCCCCCCACCCCCCAGGAGAGGACCGGTCTTCGGTCAAGGGTATACGAGTAGCTGCGCTCCCCTGCTAGAACCTCCAAACAAGCTCTCAAGGTCCATTCATCAAACTTAAAAAAAAATCAGTAGTCGATAGCTAAAAGAAGAGACGGAGAAAGAGAGGGAGGAGGAGGAGGAGGAGAAAGGAGGAGGAGAAAAAGAGAAGGGAAAAGGAGGAGAATGAGAGGAAGGGGAGGGGGAAATTAACACCATTTGGGTAACTTCCCTCCCCTTGCACCTGTCACTTCACACCCCTACCTTGAATTGTCAGTATTTCTTCATTACACTGAAAGCTCCTCAGATGTTGAAACTATGCCTCATTTTTGCTCTTCCCCTCATTTATGCCCAGCACAGAATAAGGATTCAGTACATACTTGCTGTTTTTCTCTTTGGTGGAGAGTTAAAAGTTAAATTTTTGGACTCTTACTAGATGTTTATTGTGTAGCTCTCTGCTGCGTTTTTGATGAAATTTGTGACACTGGTACCGAGAAATGGGATGGAAAGAAGATCCAAGTTTTCAAAGTAAATAGAAGCAAAGATCAGGGAGAATGTGGAGATAGGTACACAGAGTCAAGGTATCACTCTAAAGATTACTTATTTCCGAGGGAGAAATGTATATTTATGATGGAAAGACCTGTCAATCACCCACTCAACCAAGCCATTAAACTCAGCATCACCAATGAATGCCAGGAGAAAATAATATAAAACACAGCACTGGCCATGAAGCAGTCTGACCAAAAATGTTTTGTCTGAGTCTAATCACACCTTTAGACTGACTTTCCAGCACACAAAGAATATATGGAGTGGAGGAACCAGGTAAGTGACACCATGAGGAAATACTCAGATAAATGTACAAGGTGGAACATTCCACAAGTCAACTAGCCTTGTCCCTTCAAAAGCCTGTGTGCTGGAAAAAGAAAAAATGTTGAGGCACTCCCTGTTCTAGATTATAAAAGCTGATGAGCCAAATGCAACGTATGAGTGAACTTGAATGGCTCCTGGTTTGAGGACATTTGAATATGGAGTGGATATCTATAATAATAAAAGCATAATATGCTAATTAGACCGGACAGCCGAACAACCTCCCGGACAACCTTCCAGACGAAGCCAGAGCTGCAAGGGCCAAGCCCCTTGCATGAATTTTGTGCACCAGGCCTCTAGTATGAGTATATTAGGGAATGATTATTAACTTTTTTAGGATGTTAAAACTCCTGCAGTTATATAAAAGAAAGTCCTTATTTCAACTTTTTGTATGCTCGAAAATTTATCATAATAAATGTTAGAAAACATGCAGGCAAAGCAACAGCAAGCTAATTCCTCTCTGTCCTAAACAGAAATTTCTTCCTCTTGCATTTAATACCAAAAATGAATTAGAAAACTCTTGTTAATGCATTTGGGCCAGTTACTATAAATGGTCCAGACACCCTCTACAACAGAGTCTGGGGACAGCAGTTTTACTGTGGAAAAAGCATAGCCCTCTTAACTGGGTATCATTTTCACCGTCCTCTGAAACCTTATTATTCCCACACCAAGGATCCTATCAGCACATAGCTAATAAGTTGTTGGATGGGCCTGGTATTTCCTTATACCATTTTTTAAATAAAGTAAAATCATTTATCTTCTTTTAGTTGGACTCCAGTAGAGAAACATAGGAAAACAAATACCATAGCCGGCATAGCTGCTATTCATGCTTTCCAAGACTTCCAACCCATCACCTAGCAGTTCAGTTTGGAAGGGGCAGCTTGTGCAGGGAGGTGCTGCCAACCACACAGATTTCTAGGAACGACATTTTCCTACGGGCTACAATGGCGGCTTGGCCTCACATGAGAACCCTGTACTCAACCCTAGCACCCCTGTCCACAGGAGCTGACTCATGCAAGTCAGCTCACCGAATCCAAGAGCCACTGCTGTTCAGAAAATAATAATGGATTCTGCTCCCAAGTTCATGTAACTGAGGGGTCTTCAACCAGCAATAAAAATAGCTTTGGATAAACTTGTGAAGTTGCTTCTACTTCTACATAAAGACACTGAGTCATATGGTATCACTCAAGTTTGTTTGTTTGTTTGTTTCAGTGATGCAGGCAAAATGTAAGAAATGCAGGTACGGAGGGAATGATGTTTACGTAGTCTGGGTACTTCGTCACCCAAGCTACTGGGGATGGGAAAGGCAAGCAGCAACTTCACTCCACACACTGGCTGCTTCTATTCCTTCTTATTAGAAGGTAAACTTGATAAATTAGAGCTTTTCCAGAGAGGAGAGAAAGAGAGAGAGAGAGAGAGAGAGAGAGAGAGAGAGAGAGAGAGAGAGAGAGAGAGAGAGAGAGAGATAGAGAGAGAGAGAGAGAGAGAGAGAGAGAGAGAGAGAGAGAAAGAGAGAGAGAGAGAGAGAGAGAGAGAGAGAGAGAGAGAGAGACTACCTTATAGCTAAAAGTTTGTATCACTTAGGAAAAGAGTATAAAGTGAGAATCTTAAAACTAGTTCAGAGAGCTCTCAACTTTTTGATTCTTTCCCAAACTGAAAGGCAATGCTTATAACACATATGCAACACACTGTATATAAATATACATAACGTCTGCAGGAAAATGGGGAAGACAGGGTTTCCTGTTGACTTCTGACTTCCGCCTATTGGGGAGGACAGGGAAGCCTTACCTAGGTACAAGGATGCATTTTCCCTCTTGACGTTGTCATCTAAGTAGGTTGGTCCCAGGGTGTAAATGGGTGTGGAGCCCATGCCGATGAGGATCTGTGCACAGACGAACAGAGCCACAAAGAGCCAGTGGTTCTTCCCGCCCGAGTCCTTGCGGCAGGCGCGAGGCTCCGCGGTCCCCGTGAAGTTGCCATTCTGACACAGGCCTTCGTTGGAAGCCGAGGCGTTCAACTCTTGGATCTGGTAGGGAGGCGAGATGAAGTGAGGTAAGGCGAAGACCACCGCCCCGAGGGCGATGAGAAGGCCACCCACGGCCAGCCACAGCGGCCGCCGGCCCCGGCCCCCAAAGTAGCTGACGAACACCACCACCACCAGGCTCCCGATGTCGAAGCAGCTGACCAGCAGCCCGGACTCCGAACTCTTCAGGCTGTAGCGCCTTTCGATGGTGGTGATGACGCTGCTCAGGTACCCAGAGACCATTAACGACTGGATGAAGGTCAGAAAGCACATGCAAACCAGGAAGCAGCGCGAATCAGTGAGGACCACATAGAGGCACCTTCTCCCCTGAAGGGTAGCCAACGTGGACGACACCGACATGGCTTTGCCCATGTCCACCCTGTGGTTGCAGTCCACGAGCCCCGCCATCTCTGCCGAAGTGGGCGGGGCAGAGGGGCTGGACGCCAACCGGCTCAGGCATTGTTTCAGCTCCTGGCGGCCCAAAGCATCTGCACCGCCTGGCTTGGTGCCTGCGCTCGCAGGGCTGAGATCTGGCCGGCAGGAGGTGCTGTTCAGGACGGGTAAACTCTTGGACCTCAAGGTCTCTGGTTCGCACTTCTGTTGGACAGCTCCTACCGTGGCCGCGGCTTCCAGCTGCTCCCCCGCCTGGGGCTGCAGCCCAGCGCTGGCGTCCATGGCTCTTAGAATTTAGATTCGATCGCTGATTGCATTCAAGGACTCCCGCGCTTTTCATCCACCGGCAGGAGGGCCCGAAGTCGGGCCCACGCAGTCGTGCCCTCCACGGACAGGGGCTGGGGGATACAGAGCTGCGCGGCAGGACATCCTCACCAGCAGGGAGGTGCCCAGGGCATCCTGAACGCAGATGCGACCCCGAAGCTTCGCAGCCGCGCGCCCCAGGGGGCAGGGGTCCTCGCGGTCCTGCGCTGAGCTCTGTTCGGGGTCCACCTCGGGGTGGCAGCTCGCAGAAGGAGCCTGGTGCGTCCTGGGCGCATCCCCTCCGCCGCCGCCTCTCGGCCCGCCGCCCGGAGCGAGAACGCCCGCCCCGTACCCAGCGTGGGGGTGCTCAGCGCTGATGCCTGCGACGCATCCCGCGCAGCTGGCTGGGCCAGAGGCCTGCTGTCCTCTCCACCTCGGCTCGCGACACCCTCGGGAGCAAAGATGCCAACCTGTAAAGCAGAGAGAGGGAGGTCAACAAAGGACGGCTGCGGCTAGGGCTGGCGTTCCGCGCCCGGGGGCCAGCGCGGAAGAACTCGGACCGTCCCAAGTGGGACCGAGGGCTGAGCGAGGAGCAGAGCCCTGGAGGCAGCCTCTAGTGCGGGAACAATAAGCAGCAGGCGGTTGGCGGAGACCCTCCCTCATTGTCTATGGAGGACCTGCCCCCGCCCCGCCCCTTTTGCCACAAACATTGCATCTGCTTTTATATGTGAATAATTATCAACCTGGCAGCTCTGACTCAGAGGCAGTGTCTTTTATTCGCGTGAACTAATTGCAACCTTTGGGTACTCCTACTCCAGTAACTCAAAATAGAAAATGCCCGAAAGAACAAAGGAAAGTTTGTGTGTTGTGTGTTTTTAGCAAACACAATGCATTCCCAATTTTCCAAAAAAAAAAAGGGGGGGGGCTACGTGTGTAGAAATGTGTGTACACAGTTGTGTGCAGGCACGTGTGCGCGCCTGGATGCGAATCCGTCTGCCCCATCAGTTAGAGACACGCACTCAAAGCCCGAGGCAGCCGCAGAAAGGTCAACGCGCCTGCCTCCGTCTTTCCGACACTAAAAATAACCCCCGCGCCGAAGAACTCTTCAATGACAAACACCCGGAGCGTTTGAGGCCGCGGCCCACACCAAGTCCCAGCGCCCAGAGTCAAGCGAAACCGAAAATTACTTTGCTCAGTGGAGGGGTGGGGGAGCCACAACCGAACAAAGAGACGCGGGCCCCAGGAGCAGCCCTGGCACGCGGGGGCCGGCGGCGAGGTGCGCTACTGACAGCCGGCGCACCCCACCCGGGTGGGCCCGGGGCGCGCGCGCGGACACGCACACACGGCATGTATGTGGTGGAGCCCCTCGCGCAATCCCGCACCAGGCTGAATTCAGCGAGAGCTGAAAACAGGTGTGTCCCCGGGGTAAGCCGAAAACAGGTGTGTTCCGTTCCATTCCCAGCCCGGGGGGGGCGGGGGGAGGGGATGAGCACCAGGTGGGAGTGGAGACAGGACTGCGCTGCATTGGGTTTCCTCCCGCAGCGCGCTTTTGTGATGCTGCTGAGAAAAGAAAGGCAGAAGGGGAATGGAGAGAGGCGGAGAGGCTGGGCTGCAGGGGCGGCCGCTCCGGCGTCTCCCTCGGCTCTGCCGGCCAGACCCGCTCCCAGATTCCCCGCCTGCCGGCCGCTCTCAGCCCGAACTTCCCCGCCGCCTCCCGGCCTAGGAGCCTTCCCGGGGAACCCCACGGGCGGCCCCGCGCCGAGCCGGGGAATCCCGGCGAACACCCTCCCGCACCGGGGGCATACGGGCCCCTGCCTGGGAGGAGCGGGGGAGGGGGGGCACCCACACCTCCGCGCAGACTCGGGTGGACAGGGAGCTCCCGAGCCGGCGTGGAATCCCAGGGACACCCCCGCGCGCGCTCACACACACACAAAGCCCGCGAGGGGCACAGGACCGCGGGGGGGAGGGGGGGCAGCTCGCCGCGCTGCGGGGGCGCACGAACCGCGGCTACTCACTCGCGAGTCGGGCGGTCAGTCGGGCTGGCGGCGAGCGCAGCGGCGGGAGGCGCGCTCGGGGCCGGTGCGGGAGCAGGTGGGAGCCGCCTGGAGAGGCAGCCTCGGTCCAGCCGCCGAGAAATCAGTGAATAAGGCTGTGACTCAGGCTGAACTCTTCCCCACGCCTCGCCTGTCACCCAAGCCTCGGTTCCTCTCTGAACAGACACCGGCGCACAGACGCTCCGAGAGCGAGAGCGGAGCAGCAGAGGGCGCAGGCGCGCGGGGGGCTGCCCAGCCCAGCCCAAGGCGGCGAGCTTCCAGCTGCCTTTCACCTGCGCGGCGGGGGCGGGCAGGAACCCTGAAGCCTCCAGGGGGTTCTCCCAAAAAGTCAGCTGCTGAGGCAGAGAGTCCATTCGGAACAAAGAAAGTATTTCTGTTCGGGGCCGCTCACAATGTCTCAGGGACCATAGCAGGTTCTTGGGACCAAAGATGAACAGAATAGGGTCCCTCCACTAAGAGAGCACTGTCTTGCGGGCTACCCCTGTAAGCAGCCTGAAACAAGGCGGTAAATTCTAGACGAGGTGCCCGGGAGAACCTAAGGCCCATTAGCCTATTAGATCTCCATCTTCAGGCAGGAAAGGCGTGTGCGAAAGCACAGGGGCACCGGACAGCAAGTGTGTCCGTGGATGCTAAGTTTTCCACGGAGATTTCAGGGAGGGGGCAGAGGCCTAAAGAGGCAGAGTAAAAAAGGTCAGCAAGGACTCAGAGGTTGTGTGCTGTCCGCCCTGAAGGGCCAGTGGCATTGTGACTTGCTCACCAGAAAGCAGGTCCTGGAGGTTTATGACGGCTACAGGTACCTGCCCCTGGCCACGCAGGTGGTGCTCATCAGCGCCACGCTGCCCCACGAGATCCTGGAGATGATCAACAAGTTCATGACAGACCCCATCCGCATCCTGGTGAAGCGTGATGAGTTGACGCTGGAAGGCATCAAGCAGTTTTTCGTGGCAGTGGAAAGAGAAGAGTGGAAATTGGACACGCTGTGTGACCTCTACGACACGCTGACCATCACACAAGCCGTCATCTTCTGAAACACCAAGAGGAAGGTGAACTGGCTGATGGAGAAAATGAGAGAAGCCAACTTCACGGTGTCGTGGATGCACGGGGACCTGCCGCAGAAGGGGCGGGAGTCCATCATGAGGGAGTTCTGCTCCGGCGCCAGCCAGGTGCTCATTTCCACCGACGTCTGGGCCCGGGGCCTGGACGTCCCTCAGGTGTCCCTGATCATCAGCTACGACCTGCCCAACAACCGGGAGCTCCACATCCACAGAATCGGGCGGTCGGGGCGGTATGGCCGGAAGGGTGTGGCCATCAACTTCGTGAAGAACCACGGCAGCCGCGTCCTGCGGGACATGGAGCAGTACTACTCCACGCAGATCGGCGAGATGCCCATGAACGTTGCCGATCTGACCTGAGGCGTCTGCTGCGCTGGGGACCAGTTGGCCGGCTCTGTGTCCCCCGGGACTGCCCAGAGCAGTTTGTTTAAGGAGGTTTCGGCACACATGGGAATTGAACCTTGACCCCTCTAACCACATCGTCAGGGCGTGACAACACCTGCAGCTCACAGAGAGGATGTAGGAAGGAGACAAAGTTCTTGCGAAGGGAAACAAGTGTAGTGGTGCCTCGCAACCCGCCCAGGATGCGGTCTTGGGTCTGTCTTCTTTTCTTACCCATGTGTAAATAATGCTTTGCTCTTGGTCTTTTTCATTAAACATTTTAAACTTTAAAAAAAAAAAAAGATTGTGAAACTGCAGCGGGAAGGCCAGGGAGGGTTGGGGGGCAGGAGGGAGGAGGGTAAGAGATCAACCAAAGGACTTGTATGCATGCATATAAGCATAACCAATGGACATAAGACACTGGGGGATAGGGGAGGCTAGGGGACTGTCAAGGGCGGGGGGGGGGGGGGAAGAACACATATGTAATACCCTTTGTAATACTTTAAGCAATAAAAAAAAAAGAAGCAAAAAAAAAAAAAGAAAAAGAAAAAGAAAGAAAGCTGGTCCTGGTGGTGGTGGGTGAATCAAGGCCACACTAAGAGCGGAGGCGAGTTAGGAAGCCACCTCTGAGCAAAATGCGCTGAGGCATTCATTACTGGGCTGTTGAGAAGGGGGAACTGGCTGAAGATGCACTGAGAAGGTAGATGTGTCCAGACCTGGAAACTGAAGTCATCTGGTGCATGAGAAATCGGGCCCATGGAGGGTGTCTCTGGAGTTTCACACGGTGTGACCGGGTGGCTGAGATCCAATGAACACGCAGGAGGAGAACCACGCTCTTGGGAGAAAGATGGCTCTCGCTTCAGAGGGGTTGACTTTGACATGCCTTTGGGACAGCCAAGTATCCAGCCCCATAAGTCATTTGACATGTGACACACAGGAAGTTTGGGCTGGGGACATGGATTAGGAATCAACAGCCCAGAGCTGGCATGAGGTGAGTAAGGAAGATCATGCAGACGTCAAACAGGATGACAGCTGAAAGCGAGCAGGAGCTGTAGCAAGCAGGAGGGCCCTGGTGAACTTTGACAGATTGTGGTGACTACGCTGGCCGTTGCTGCCATACCAGAGCCACTTCACTGGACATTGTCTCCACTTTTCAGATGTGATGAGTGAAGTGCAAAGAGATTAAGTATCTTGGTAAAGGTGCACAGCTAATCTGTAGACGCTATGAACCCATGCGTCCAAAAGTCCATGCTCTTAAACCTGACTCTATGATCTCTCCCTTACCATTGTATAGCAGTTTGACTTTCCAATGCACCTCATATTTGTTAATGATCCCACTTTGGTCCAACAACCACCATACCCACAGTTGACCCTTAGCAAACATCCCCTGCCACTGTCCCCTCTTCCTGAGATCTCCATCAGAAAAAGGCAATGTGACTCCAGCAGCCACCCTGCCCAGTGGGCAAGGATTGATGGCACTTCCTGTACCTGCATACTGATCGGCACTTATTCTGGATTCAAACAGGATCGATCTGTCTCCTATTACATCCTCCCAAGCTCTTTGGTGCATCCTCTCATTTCAGCCCCGGCCCAGACATACGGTTGTTCTATAGCAAATTCAATCAGTTGTGGCAGGTGCCAGCAGAGGGCTTCGGTGCTGAAAGTCAAATAGCCATGTCCCTGGAACACGCTGTGTTTATTCATGGTCGATTACCATGGTTATACTAGAAACAACTTTAAGAACTGGTAGATTTTTTTATTGCCACTAATAGAAAGATCATGATTTCTAGATAGAATTTAAAAGGCCCAGTTAGCTACCCACATAGGAAATAAGAAAACATTTTAGCAAGAGACATTTCTTTTGCTTTCTCTTTCATAGTTAAATATGACTTTAGAAAAGGCCAGGTGTGTCTCCATCAGCCCGAATCTTTGGATTCATAGAAGGAAATGGACTCACATCATGGGGTTCTGCTACCCCTGTGGTTTATGTCACACAATGTGACATAAGAGAGTATGGCTGGCTAGAGCAGGACACCTGCCTTGCGAGGAGTATTGGGAGAAGAAGGATGTGACTGAAGATTTCAAATTCCCAGGCCTGCTTATGCTCCTTCTAAGTCATTAATCAGTCTAAATCACACGTACGGTGCTTCTTTCCCAATCTATAACAACAGGGTAGCCTTAGGAGTTACCTGGGGCATTCTATGGGCTTAGAATCCAGCTGCTCTGGAAAATGGGGCAGGGGGAGCAGAGGGAGCCTTTTCCCCACCCCTTCCCTTCCTCCTTAAATAGGTTCGCTTCAGAGGTGTCCCGACACACCAGAAGAACTGAGTTTGGGTCCAGAATATTTTCTGGGCTTACAATATGATACGTAGCTGCCACTGCTGTAATTGAATTAGGAATTGGTTGTTTGAGAGGGAACAAACTATATCTTTAAGGTAACCTTTTTTAAATATTGAAATGCAGCTATACTCCCAGACCCTGAAGAGGTATCCAGATCTACACCTCTATTCTTGATTCGGGGGGGGGGGGGGGGGGAGAAGTAGTTTATGGCATGCCTGATTCCTCAATTTGTTTTTTTTTCTTTTTTAAATTTAATTTTTATTGAGATCTAATTGACACATAACATTGTATGAGTTCTAGGTATACAACAGAATTATTTGATATATGTATATGTTGAGAAATGATTACCATAGTACAGTGATGGCGAACCTATGACACACGTGTCAGAGGTGACATGTGAACTCATTTTTTTGGTTGATTTTTCTTTGTTAAATGGCATTTAAATATATAAAATAAATATCAAAAATATATATCTTTGTTTTACTATGGTTGCAAATATCAAAAAATTTCTATATGTGACACGGCACCAGAGTTAAGTTAGGGTTTTTCAAAATTTTGACACGCCAAGCTCAAAAGGTTCGCCATCACTGCTATAGTAAGTGTACTTAACACCCATGACCACACATAGCTACAAATTTTTTTCTTGTGATGAGAACTTTTAAGTATTCACTTTCCAATATCCAATACAGTACTGTTAACTATAATAACTGTAAACTCTTTAACAGCACTTGGTATTTCTACCCTCGCTTAGAAGAGGTGCAGATCTGGCCCCGGGGTACTGTGAAGACAGTCTCTCCGGCCCTGTGGTGTGAGGTCCCTGCGAGGGCTGAAGGAGCATGCTGACCAGCTGAGTCAGCTTTAGCACTGCACGACACACAACCCAAAAAACCCAACCAACTGAGCCACACTGGCCACGGCACCAAGGCCACCTTCAATGCCATTAGACCTACAGTGATCTGACCCCTGACCTCTGGAAAGAGACCGTGTCCACCAAGCCTCCCTCTCAGGGATTCACTGACCATCTTGTAAAGACCTCACCAGAGTTTCAGTTCAGAGGGCCCAGCCTCCAGCTGTGGCCACCACATACATTTATGCAAGAAAAATACTAAGTGACTTACGCCTGAAAAAAATATATATAAAATTAAAGCAATTTGCATCAAAGTAATGTAACCTATAAGTAAATGATTTAAAAGAAGAGGGAAAAGTCAAATAAACCCAATGGGGGGGAAAAAAGTTAAATATATTATACTGTCTAAAATAGAAATGCTAATCACAAATCTTAGAACGACCCTAAGATCTGAAAGCATATGAGAAAACACAGGTCTGGGAGAACGTGACAAACCCCTGACAAACAAGCGGTCACATTATCGATGTGTCCGGGTTCTCGGCACTCCAGGCTTCTCAAACGCAGGCCCCACGTCCCCAGAAGCCCTGGGCCACCTGCCAGCAGTGAAGTCACATGATAAACATGAGACATCTTCCTAGAAAGTCGCCTTTATTAAATTTTGGAAATAACATGATTAACAGAGACATATGAAGGGGTAGAAATAAACATTCAGATATATGTACTTTTAAATAAAACAGGACCTTTTTAAGAAATGTGGTGTGTGCTTAAGGTTACTTGGGGCCACTGGCATACTAGACTCCCTAGGGTATGTGGCCACTCCCTTCAGTCAAACCACTTTTGTTGAAAAGTTGAAGAAGTACCTTTATCTGATGCTAGTTCTAGCCTTAGGAGGTGAGTATTTTCTTTAGAGGGCCTCAGGGAAAAAACAAACAAACAAAAAACCCCTCAACTGCACAGTTTGGGATTCTCTTAATTTTATCCACACAGCTCTTTTTCAGACAAAATGTGCCTGAGGGATTATGCTATCAATCACGCACACTTTAGTATGGATTGCATCATTCATCTCTTTTTTTTCTCAATATCTGAAACTTACCATGTTTAGAAATTGGAAGGTGGGAGGGGAGGTAATCGGAGTTCTCATGAGAAGAACTGCCAATTGTATTGGGTAATTTGAGGGGACTATTTACCATGATGTGGCCAAGTGTGGGGAAACCATGAGGGACGCGCTGTACCCTGGAGTGGGCACCTACACTCCTCCCACACCAGGCCTCAAGGGGCAGGGGAGGGAGCAGTTTTCAAAAGTTGGGCAGAGAGCATCATATGGAGAAAGCCATCGGTGGGTGCTGTTGCCTGCAGCAGAGGGATGAGGTCAGCAATGACCCTGCAGGGAGGAAACTGGGTGAATAAACACAGTCTGGTCCTCACTCCTCTGACCTCCTGCTGGGTGAAGCCTTTGGAAGCCAAGAGAGCGAGGGAATTGCCCACTGAAGCAATGCGAACAGGTCAGCCACCAGGGCAAGAACAGACTGTAGGCAAGTGGGGAGGGGAACTGGAGGGAGGAGCAGAGGAAGCCAGCGTGGGAGACTGAAGGGAAGCACCAAGCTTGGCTGTGGTGGCTCAGTCAGTGGTTGAGTATCAACCTGTGAACCAGGAGGTCACAGTTCAATTCCTAGTCAGGGCACATGCCCAGGCTGAGGGCTTGATCCCCAGTAAGAGGCATGCAGGAGGCAGCCTATCAATGATTCTCTCATCATTGATATTTCTATCTCTCTCTCCCTCCCTTCCTCTCTGAAATCCATAAAAATATTTTTTTAAAAGAGGGGGGGGCGGGGCGGCTGGTGGTTTTGCTCAGTGGATAGAGCTTCGGCCTGCAGATCGCAGGGTCCCGGGTTCGATTCTGGTCAAGGGCACATACCTCAGTTGCAGGCTCCTCCCCTCCCCCCCCCCCCCCGGCCCTGGTCAGGGCACGGTGGGAGGCCACCAGTCGATGTGTTTCTCTCACATTGATATTTCTCTCTGTCTTTCCCTCTCTCTTCCACTCTCTCTGAAAGTCAATGGAAAGATATCCTCAGATAAGGATTTTAAAAAAGTTGGGGGCGGGGGGAGCATTGAATGGGTGGGAAGCTATTAACAGGGGAATAGATGAACTAAAGGATAAAGGCATCCAACGTGTTTAAACAAGGCAAGACCTTGAGTTCTATTTTTAAAACTTAGAGCTTTACTGTAAAAACAGATTTAGAAAATATGAATGGCAGGTTTCTGTTTAAAGTACAGGAGAACGTCATAGAGACGAGAGGGGAATAAGGTGTGCAGCATCACGCAGTGGGACACTTCGCTCCTTGTGTGGCCGATGGTTACATCTGCCCAACGGCCTTTCCCCAACCCTCTTCCACGACCACGTCCAGGCACATGCCTGGCCCAGTAACCAGAGGGGCAGTCACGTGGGAGGAATAATCACATCTTCCTGGCCACAGTGACCGCTCCAAGCATAGGCCTGCGTCCAGAATCCTTCCCTGGACTTGTCTAAATTGAAGATGAGAGAGGAAAACCATCTTTCCTTCTGCATCACCAGACTGGAATGTTGCAGGTCTGACCCTGCCTGAAGCTGGCCTCCATGCCCCACGGAAAATCCCAGCCTGCAGCGGTGGAGAATGAAGCCATGCACCGCTACAAGTGATGGAGAGAGAGGGCGATAGTGCTGATGGGAACAGCGAGCTATCCCTGCGCACTACCCCCGAGCTTAGTGCATTCTGTCCTTCCCTGTGAGGTGAGGCAAAAAAAATGGCCCCTTTACTAGAGTGATTTGAATTTCATTTCTGTCACTTGCAACCAAAAGAATCCTAACTAATGGTATGGGTTGAATCAGGTCCCCCCAAAAAGATATGCACCTCAGAATGTGACCTTTTTTGGAAAGAGGGCTTTGACAGAGGTGATCGAGTTAAAACGAGATTGGACCCTAACCCAATATGACTGCTGTCTTTATAAAAAGATGAAATCTGGAGGCAGACACGTAGAGAAAACCCCACATGAAGAATGGAATCAGGCTGCCACATGCTGTGAACCACCAGGAACTGAAGAGAGGCCCACACAGAACCTCCACTCACAGCCCTCAGAAGGAAGCCAGCCTACCGACACCTTAATTCACTTCTGGTCTCCAGAACTGTGAGACAGAAAATGGCTGTTCTTTAAATCATCTCCTTTGAGTAACTTCATTATAGCAGCCCTAGCACTAATACTCCCATATAGTCAGGATGTGGTAGAAAGAATTCGAACATAGAGTCGAACAAGATTTTCAAAGTCTTCCAGCTAAACGTAGTCATTTCAGATATGAATAATTAGCCCACAAGAATCAAAAGTTGGGTCTCTTTTCATTGGGAATGGCATATGTACAGTTGCTAGTCCAGAAATTGTCCTCCTAGTCCTCCAGAGGAGCCCATACCTAACCCTGCCAGTCAGCCAAGTAGCATTTACTGAAAAGCTGTTATTTATATTCATTAAATACAAACACTAAATAAGGGGGGAAAATAGAAATCATTGGGGGGGTCCTTGTGAATGGCATGGGAAACATAATGAACATGCATAAAGCAACTTACATAAAGCAAGTTTTCAGAGCGTGCAAACTACTATCAGTGGTTTGTATTCTCTAGGGAAGCATCTTTGGAGACTCCCAGTGCCCCAGTCCCAGGACAGAGTCTATTGGAGCCCCATTTCCAAGCATTTTGCCTCACTTACATAGAGTAAAAATGAACTCGCCTAAAACGGCAAATTATTTGTTTAAATTGTTCCTGGAGCCTACATAATTCTCCAAATGTGAAATCTAACTATAAAAAATTGAGAAAAAAATTAATACCTTTATTTTTTATAAGTTTTTAAAAAAATATATCTTTATTAATTTCAGAGAAGAAGGGAGAGGGAGAGAGAGAGAGATAGAAACATAATGAGAGAGAGAATCATTGATCAGCCACCCCCTGCACTCCCCCTACTGGGGACTGAGCCTGCAACCCTGGCATGTGCCCTTGGCTAAAATCAAACCTGGGACCCTCCAGTTCGCAGGCTGACGCTATATCCACTGAGCCAAACCAGTCAGGGCTATAAATATTTTTTAAATATATTTTTATTGATTTCAGAGAAGAAGGGAGAGGGAGAGAGAGAGAGAAACATCAATGATAAGAGAGAACCATTGATCAGCTGTGTCTTGCACACCCCCCACTGAGGATTGAGCCCTCAACCCGGGCATGTGCCCTTGACCAGAATCAAACGCAGGACCCTTCAGTCCACAGGCCAACGCTCCATCCACTGAGCCAAACTAGCCAGGACCCAATTTATTTTATTTTATTTTTTAACAAGCTTTTGGTTTCCAAGTTGTTGACTTGGGAGGCTCCATACTTATTCCAACAAAGCTCCTATTGCTCATTTGGAATGTGTATTAGTCAACTTCAGCCACTATTGCTAGCTTAAGCAGTAAGGAACTTATTAGGGAATATTAGCCACCTTATGGAATCTCCAGGAGGTTCGGGGAAGCAGATGCGGGTACCAGACAGCCAGAAACACTACCTGGAAGAAGGCCTTCAGGACTCTCCTGGCTAGAAACCCAGTGCTGCCACCTCAGGTTACTTGGCCTCTAACGTTAGGGACCAGAACCTGGTACCTCAGCCAGAACTGCTCCAGAACAGCCGATTGCTTCCACCCCTGTCCCCTGCACGGGAAAGCACCTCCCTGCCT
Organism: Myotis daubentonii; assembly: GCF_963259705.1. Taxonomy (NCBI): domain Eukaryota; kingdom Metazoa; phylum Chordata; class Mammalia; order Chiroptera; family Vespertilionidae; genus Myotis; species Myotis daubentonii. The sequence continues at coordinate 17,179,112 of NC_081856.1, read as the reverse complement.
GGCCACTGCCGCCTATGGCTCTCTTTTCCATCCACATCCCTAGCCAATGTCCCTGTTCAGCAAAGCCACCGCGTCTTGCCCCCAGCTACAAAAGGGTCCGGGAAATGCAGATCAGAGCTTCCCGGGCCCTTCTTAGGAAAGCGTGCGAGAAGGGTGAACCAATCCACCGTATCAGCCACAAAACTGCCTTCAGAACTAGTTTGTCAACCATAAGAGAAAACTGCATTTCAGTATTTTAGAGTCACACTTGGCTGGATTTTATCAGACACTTTATTTGCATTATTGGCTCTGAAAATCATTTTAGTCTCCAAAGAATATAATCCAACCCCAAATTCTGGTGGCTTTAGTCATTGAAGGTATTCAAAAGACTGTGCCATACGACATGAGTCTTTTTCCAAAAGATTCCACAAACAGTTTTTGCAATGGTGGTAATATTGGAAGTGATGTTTCACATCCCAAGAAGGACAGCACTCATCAGGGTGAAGACATTTTGATATGTTTACTTTTTAAGAAAATCCTCACCTGAGGATACGTTTTTATTGATGAGAAAGAGAGAGAGATCAATGGGTTGCCTCCCCTATGCTCACAGACCAGGGATCCAACCTGAAACTTTTTGGTGTAGAGCTACCCTGCCAGGGCCATATATTTTCTTTTTAATCAATCCTATTAGTGACAGACATTCGTGACTGGAGGGACCCTCCAGCTTCCTCCAGGAAAGACTGCCAAACACCTGATGGGGAGCCAAGCTCATCACCATTTGACTTCCTGCCAGAATTCTTACAGTCACCTACCTTTTCAAAGGAGCCTGTCGTTAATGGGTATTGCAAGCAAGACTGCAATGACTCAATACTTAGATGAAAGGCCTCGCCTCACAAAAGCACGCTTTAAAAACTCATATTGCCATTTCCTCTTGGGTGGCACTGGCCCCTTTTTCAGATTCTAATGATGTAAAATCAAGTTTTAATGTATGCGTTCCATGCATATTTTTGACAGTATTTAGAGCCCAGGCAGGTTGCACTGCCGATCCGAAATTGTGGACAAGATCCAAAGCCTACTCAGAGTTCAGACTTAGTTCTCCTTGTGGGCAATGGCATGTCTTTATGGACGCATAAATTGACTTCTGGTTGTGCCCGAGTGTGCATATCTGCATTCTTGTAGGTACCCATCAGATGTGTATTGGGGGGGTGGGAGGAGGAGCAGGATGAAGAGGAATGAGAATTATTTCAAACACACTACTTTAAATGATTTAGGAATCATTTTGTAAAAGTGATTTGATTTATCAATGACAATGCACGCCCTCCACCAGGGGTGTCAAATCACAGCGAGGACCGCGATGGACATGAGTCCAGGAGCCACAACTCATGACTGGCAACTGAGCAGGCTCATCATAGAGACCGGTCATTTCTTTAGGGTGACTGTGCCCTGGTATATACGGAGAGTCTACAATGGGTAGGAGCATTGTAGGTTCAGATGAACCCTGCCATGGAATCCGAAAAGTTCAAAAGATGAAGCAGCGTTGTCTTATTGAAGGTGAATGACATGATGGGGAAGAGCCTGTCAGAAAGCTGGAGACTCGGGAGGGCCAATGGATAATGCCAGTCTGAAAGCCAGCGGGTTCGAGAACCAAGGAGAGCCAATTTTCAGTTCAGTCCAAAGGCAGAAAAAGACCCACATCCCAGCTCAGGCAGCCAGGTAGAAAGAGCGCCCTCTTACCCAGCATTTTTGTTCTATTCAAGTCTTCAAGTGATTGGGTAAACCCCTCACACATTGAGGTGAGCAATCTGCTTTACTCAGTCTACCAATTCAGATGTTGCTCTCCAATCATTCTCATCATTAATGTTTCTATCTCTCTCTCCCTTCCTCTCTGAAATCAATACAAATATATATATTTTTAAATTATTACAACTGTTGATCTTACCCAGAGACACTCTCACCAACACACCCAGAATAATGTTGAGTCAAATGTCTGAGCACCCATGGCCCAGTCAAATTAACACATAAAATTAAACATTACATGTACCAACCCAGAAAATCTTGCCAATCTTACAGCTCACATATGATGAAATCTTAGTAGAAAATTTCCCAAATTTGACAACAATCCTAAAACATAACCTTACCAATAATAAACTGTGAGGCTGAAACAAACTTTTCTAAACTGCTCATAATAAAAAGAAATTGATCGGTTTCAAAAGATATTTTCTTTTTAGTCTCTCTATAGAAAATATTACAAAATTTTTGTCAAACGAGGAGGCAATGAAAAAGAAAGAATCATGGACATAGACAAGAGTATGGTGATTCCCAGAGGGAAGGGGGAGTAAAGGGTAAAGGAGGGATAAATGGTGATAGAAAGAGACTTGACTTGGGGTGGTGAACACACAATACAATATTCAGATGATGTGTTATCTGAATAGAACTGTACACCTGAAACCTATATAAGGTTATTAACTAATGTCAGCCAATAAATTCAATTTAAAAATAAATATTTTTTTAAAAAAAAAGAAGCAAAGAGTACCCAGTCAAGAATATCAAAGATGTATGTCTGGTAGTTATTGAAAATATTGCCTTATTTTTCTGGATTATTTTACACCTATGATATTTATCTACTCTTTAAAATTTATAATTTGTTGTGATTTTTATTCTAAATAAATATCTTCTTTCTTCCTTTCTTATTTAGGGAGAGTAGATGAGAGAGGGAAAGACAGAGAAAAACATCAATGTGAGAGAAAAACATTGATTGGTTGCCTCCTGCACGTGCCCTTGACCGGAGTCGAACCCAGATCCTTTGGTCCGCAGGCCACCGCTCTATCCACTGAGCCAAACCAGCCAGGGCAAATATCCTCTTTCATATCTAATTTTGTGTTTGATATGGGAGAGAGGATTTATTAAAATCATCTTTTTATTAAAGATGGCCTCTGACATTGCTTAAGACCAGGAAACCTGTCACTTGGCAGGTCTAAATCATTTCATAAAAAAATTTTTTTCAAGCTGTGAAGGGTCTTACACATCTTTCTGAGCAAGTTGTTTCAACCCTGACTATACATTAGAATCAACCAAGGAGCTTTTCAAAAATAAATAATACTTGGGCCACAACACAGACCAATTAAATGGGAGGTCTCTGGAAACAGGCTTGCCATGGCATTTTCTAAAAGTGCCCCTGCTGCCTCTACCCTGTTGACAGCCAGGGTTGAACACCACTGTTCTAGCCTAAGCTCTTTGTGGTACAAATGACGAAACAGAGGTCCCCGGTGGGACTGGAGCTTTCCAGCTGGTAAATGGCAGACTTGACCTTAGACCAGGAGTCTCGTAAGCCCTGATTGAAATACAACACTGGCACATTCCTTATTTAATCAGAGGAATGGTCACACATGATATTATTGTAGATTCTCAGTAGGCACACTCACAAGGGGTTGCTGGCCAGGAAGACCAAGACATTAATGTTTTAAAAATCTCTAAGTAAAAACGTATGGCTTACATTTGATTTTCATTCTGCTATGGCAGAGCAGTTGAGCTTTTCGAATGGTTTAGAGACAGAGGTAGAGGATGGCGGTTACAATGGGACTTAAAATGACTGTGTTGACTTAAATGTCAAGGTCATGCCAGACTAAAAGCTCCTAAATATAGGTGTTCTATTTTAAGCAAAATAGCCCATTCTGTTTCCATAGCTTCGTGTAAAGTTTGTCCTACAATTTTATTTTCTTGAGGCTTTGTTTAGGCCCTGTTATTTAGATAACAAAAGTCACTAATCATTACCTTAGTGTTATTATTATCACTCAGTATTTCTTGGGATCTACTATGGCTGGGCACCATTAGCTTTTTTTTAAAACAGTTGCTATTTTTTAAATGGTTTTAAATGGTTCCTTTATTGCATATAGCAATATTAATTTTTTTAAAAAAATACTAACAGTTAACCCCACCTGATATCCTAGGGAGAGGCACTTGGCTTGAACAGTGGCATTAATATCTCATCCTTTGAGATAAACAATGATTAGTCCAGTCAAAAATATGGGTATATTTTAATATACATTGCATTTTTGATAATTAATCCCATACTGTGTGATTTCACAATCTGTCTTAGACTCTTATGTATGGAGATAATGTTTCCACAATGAGATCGTAACCTTTAACTTTCCATCTACCAAAGTTAGGCACCTAAAATAAAATGTCTATATTGATGGAATAAATAAAAGCCCAATTTTTAAAAATTCTGTTTATAAAATGTTCTCTGAAGGCAACTTTTTAAGACACTTCTACAAAGTGAAGCATAGTCTACAGGTAATGGAGACCTCACCACTGTCTTTGTCTATTCAGACTGCTGTCACACAATGCCACAGACTTTGCTGGGAAGTCCAAGATCAAGGCACCAGCAAATTCGGTGTCTGTTGCCCTAGCCAGTTTGGTTCCGTGGCTAGAGGTCAGCCTGTGGACCAAAAGGTCTCAGGTTCGATTTTGGTCAAGGGCACATACCTCAGTTACAGGCTCCTCCCCAGAGCTCATGCAGAAGGCAACCAATCAAAGTATTTCTCTCACATTGATATTTCTGTCTTTCCCTCTCTCTTCTGCTCTCTGAAAATCAATGGGAAAATATCCTCAAGTGAGAACTTTTAAAAATTCGGTTTCTATTGAGGACACAATTCCTGGTTCACAGAAGTCTCTCTATTCTCTGTGTCCTCGCCTGGTGGAAGGGGCAAGGGATTTCTCTGCAGTCTCTTATAAGTGCACAAATCCCACGACGGCCCCACCTTCATGACTAATCAGCTCCCAAAGGCCCCACCTCCAAATACCATCACATTGGGCATTAGGATTTCAACATATGAATTTTGAGGAGAGACAAACATTCCACCTATAACAACCACTGATCCAGTCACCTGTGAGTTATGGGTGATTTTTACTCTTCCTTAATCCCCACGCTCACCCAGGCATCCTTACTGACACACCATGCTGCATTCTCCATATCTCTTGTTACTTCTTTTCCTCTCCTACTACTGCTGCCTTTGCCTAGGTTCTCATAATCTCTCCCTATGTCATTGCAATAACTTCCTCAGCCTTCCCTTCTACTTCTGTTTCCCTCCAATCTTTTTTCTTGATGCTAGATACATTATTTTCTAAAATAAAAGTCCGTTCTTGCCATACTCTACTATGAATTGCAGCCCGTCATGGCTCCCACTTGCTCTCAGAGGAGAATATAAAGTTGTCCACTATGCAGTCTCCTTCTTGTGCTTCAACAGCAACTTTCCATATTCCCTCATGTGTACCTCCTTCACAGCCGTATTAAACTACATGTAGTTCTTTAAACCCTTGTATAAGTTTTGTCCTGCCTAGACTATCTCTCTCCCACTGTCTACTTAAAGAACCCATTAGCATCCTTTAAGACACAGCTCAGCAATCACCTCATCTCTGATGCTTTTTCTAACCACAACCCTCCTAGCAACCTAGAAGATGAACTATATAAGTCAGAGATAACTGACTTGTTTCTTCTCAACTTCATTCAACTTTAGTGGCTGCCTTGAACACTGGAGTTAGAATGATTCTAAGTATGGACTCAGAGGGGAGAACAGTGCTGATGTTGCCAATGAGGGTTGCCATGCCATCTAAATATATATATATAAAAGGCTAAGCGACCGTCGGACTGTCTGACCAGCCAGTAGGTATGATGTGCACTGACCACCAGGGGGCAGATGCTCAACACAGGAGCTGCCAAGCTGCGGTGACTTGGCAGCAGCGGTTCTAGCAGTGACGCACCCCAGAACTAGAGAGGAGGGACTCCAATTCCTCATGGGGCCACACGATTCCACCTTCAACCATGGGTTTTATTGTTGCTGGGGCACTGTCGCCCTGAATCTGGTTTACTGTACACTTGCATTTGCATTCCACACCCTGTACAACAGCAACTTTGCAGAATGCCCACTCACACTTCGGGACCCAGAGATCTGGTTTTGGCCCGATCCCCACAGGCCAGGCCAAGGGACCCCACCTTCCAGAGGGACCCCACTCACTCCACAGACATCCTTTGAGCTGTGGTGCCGCCCCAGGTCCAGCCAGCCAGGAGGGACCGTGGAAAGTTGGCTCCAGGGCATGTCCAGCCCATCTCACCCAGTCCCGCCCCACCGGCCACCTTCTAATTAATTTTCTTTCGATGTGCACAAATCCGTGCACCAGGCCACTAGTGTTAATATAAGCTATGATGCATGAATCCAAGAAGATCTGAGCAGAGAAGATGCTGAGGAGAAGGAGGAGGACAAGGAGGAGAGGGGGGAGGAGGTAAGGGCCCTGAATTAATTTCTCAAATTACCATAAAAAACTTCCCAGGTCAGAAGGACTTGGCCAAGTATAGCAGTGACTAGGAAACATACAATGTTTGCCAGAACTAGAGTGGCTCCCTCTGGTAAGCAGCCAAATGAAGCTAGTTGATAAGGAAATTATGGGGACTCAGGAGAGCCAACTTGAAATCAGGCCTGACACTGGCTGAAACTAAGTCAGCAAATAGGAGCTAAATTGGTTCTGGGGGAAGCAAGCTGAGAGAGAGGCCAGGAACCAGGAAGACAGAGCAGAAACTGAGCACTTAACATGTAGGGTGGAGAGAGCGGGGCCACCCTTCTGGGATTGGCATAAAGAGGCTACTGGCCAGCACAACAAGGAATTGCCTTGGCCCTCAAAAGAGTGAGGGCTTTGAGGAAATGAGATTCAATAATAGGAACGACTTTAACTTAAGAAGGGAAAGGGCAGGTGCATAGACTAGAACCAGGGATGATCTGAATGGGGAACCACAGCCTACGGCCTGGAAAAGCAGGAGACAGCATGGAGGTCCTGGTGAGGCAAAGGTGAGCTCTACCTAAATCAGGGAGATGCACAGAATGGGAGACAAATGCAGGCAAGCTGATTTGATTGGCATGGACAGTCCCTGAAGCTATGGCAACGGATCCCATTGTCCAAACTCCTGCAGAATAGCAAGGAGACAGGCGCCCCTGGGATTTTCAGCCTTTAGAAGACATTGGTTAAGAAGACATTGATAAAGTAGAAGCAGCCAGAAGAATAAAATGGAAATTAGTTGATTAACAAGTCCTAAAAGACCAGGCAGTGAGGAGGAAGCTTTTAAAAGAAACTCGCCATATTTTTTTTAATGTGGGGGGGAGGAGGAAATCAATGAAAACATAGAAAAATAGCCTTTGAATTTGGTAGTTTCAAGTAAAGGCTGGGGACATGAAAGAGATTAAACTCAACTTCATTCACCATGCCCATTCTTGTGAGCAGTGCTCACAGGAGATTTGATGAAGGGAAAGGCTGAAGCTGGGGGCGAAAAAGGACCCTGGGGGATTATCAGTTAACATTCATTAGCATGGAGAGTGAGGGCTGGGTACACTGCACAATGAGCGAGGGCGTCACGCACAGTCTCAGAATCATCTTTCAGTGGCAGGTGGGCCGTCCGGGCAGCTGTAAGGATCCGTTTTAGTTTAATCATGTGAGGAGAAAATGTCACGATCCCACAGTCATGATAGGGCAACAAAGGAAAATGATCTCTCTCGGCTGCTTTTAAAAGGCTAACGGTGCCCTTTGGCTTTGTCTAGTTGCAGAAATTATACAGTCATGGTATCAATTCAGCAGCCCCAAACAAAGGAGCCCTGTTTTCCATTCTTCCCCTCCTCTTACTCCAATCTGCAGAAACAAAAATAGAATGCTATTATAATACTGGACATAACAGGGAAGAGGATGCCTCGGGCAAGATCATCAATGGAAAAAATACACTACATTAAGATTATAAAAATCACAGTCAGTGGTTTATGCAGCATACACAGAAATAAAACCATAGCAAACTGGCAAGTGGGACTAACAATTTTTAAAACAAAGCTTTAGATATATATATAAATAGATAGATAGATATAGATATAGATAGATACATGCTTTTTTTTTTTTTTTTCAGAGAGGAAGGGAGAGGGAGAGAGACAGACAGAAGCATCAATGGCGAGAATCATTGAACAGCTGCCTCCTTCATGCCCCCACTGGGGATGGAGCCCACAACTGGGCCTGTGCCCTGACCGGGAATCGAACCATGACCTCCTGGTTCATAGGCTGGCGCTCAACCACTGAGCCATGCCGGCTGGGCAAAACAAAGCTTGTTAATGATGCAAATGAATGAAATGTCATTGAGATAGAAATGTCCCACATAATTCACTTGTCATTTTAATTAAGAGTACCATAAGCAGGTTAAAAGTTTCACTAATTTTTCAGAATAATGATTATAGTTACTGGTTTATCATAGTAATCTTCTAATTAACATTTTATACAGTGAAAAGCAAAGTTGTGAAAGGATTTTACAAATTTTTAAGTCCATATGTAAGACAGTTCCTTGACATTCAAACATACAGCTAAAGGGGAAGAATCACTAACCTTAACACACACTGTTCTACTGTCTATTATCTTTAGTACCAGCAACCATAGTCATAAATCAAGAAGATTTTGAGTGAAGATTTAAATTGAATTTAGGTCAACTAATATTTGAAAAGAGAGCCAAGGTTCCCAGTCAAGATGACGGTGTAGGTAAAAGCTGTACTCACGGTTTCCCACAGCCACATCAAAATTACAGTATATTGCTATAATTGTTCCATTTTACTATGTTACTATTGGTAACCTCTTAAAGTGCCTAATTTATAAATTAAACTTTATCACAGGTATGTATGTATTTAAGAAAACATAGTGTATATTTAGGGATTGGCACTATCCAGTTTCAGGCATCCCCTGAGGTCTTGGAATATATCCCCAGGGAATAAGGGGGAACTACTATATTCCTTCTTATAGAGCTTTGATATTTGACCCAAGTAACTATTTTAAATATTTAAGAAGGGGATTAAATTAAATTTTAAAAAGGGAAAGTAACCCTAAAATTGAGTGGGGGGAACAGAAACAAATTTAATTCTCTATCAAATGAGTACCATACTGACATAAAGCAAAAATTTATTTCAAGTGACTTTTGAACACACATTTGCATTATATATTTTTTGGTGGGATGTGATCCAAAGAATAAAAAAACAGCTCAAAAAATTCACTTTAGTTTTTTTACTATTGTAATGATGTAGTAACATAGATATTATAATTTTGAAGCCTTTTTATATATCTATTAGAATCAAATGGATATATGTTAATTTTTAAATTTTTAAATAAAAGAAAAAAGGGATATCAATATAAAATCAATAAATTTAAAACCTCATGTTGTAATTTTTATAATAGCTGTTTGAAATATTATTCACATGCCATAAAATTAACCTATTTATAGTTTTTAGTGGATTCACAGAATTGTGCAACCATCACCACTATCTAATTTCAGGATATTTCCATCACCCCAAAAAGGAAACCCAATATCCATTAGCAATCACTCCCATTCCCCTAACCTCTAACCCCTGACAACTACTAACCTATATTATGTCTCCATAGATTTGGCTCTTCTGGACATTTCATATAAATGGAATATTACAATATTTGGTCATCTATAACTGGCTACTTAGACTTATCAAAATGTACCAAAATTTGTACTAGTTTCCTGTGGCTGCTATAACAAACAAACACAAATTGGGTGGCTTAAGACTGTCGGGGAGCACAGGAGACTTGGTTGGAAAGTTTGTAAGGAGGACATTTCGAGATAAAGAAAGAGTGCTGAAGGCAGCCCATCCTGTTTATGGGAATTCTGAATTAGGGGAGTGCCGAAGGCAGTGCCCCTAATTATTCCTTGACTTTTCCAGGACAAGGCACAGGACACGTGTGCTTATACCTCCGCCATTTTGGGTCTCTAATCTCCCTTGACTTTTCCAAACAAGGCTGTGCACGTATAGGCCCCTAGGGGTTCACTGGAATACTTATGCTTAATCTTTGGGTGTCCTTGGTTAAAGGACACTACAAACACATGTGCCCTCCCAAGATTATTTATCCTACTGATTATATCTAAAAGATAAACTTTATCTCAAACGGCTGTTACAATAAAAGCCATCAAGGCAGGCGATCGAGGCTGTCTGGTTCCTTTAGCCAGGCAGTCCCTTAGCCCTCTCTTTAACAGCAAACGTGTCAGAGTAATCATTCATCCATCACTCAGGGTCTGCTGGACAGCCCCAGCAAAAACAACAGAAATTTATTCTCACATGTTTATCTAGGCCAGAAGTCTAAAATCAAGGTATCAGTAGGGACCTGCTCCCACCGAAGAGACTAGGAAACTATCCATTCCTTTTCTCTTACAGCTTCTGGTGGCTCCGGCAGGGCTTGACTAGTGGTCACATCACTCCAATCTCTACTGCCATTGTCATATTGCTTGCCTCTTCTCTGTCTGTCCCCTGTGTATCTCTTGTAAGTACACTTGTCATTGAATTTGGGACCCACTTAGATAATCAAAGATGATCTCATTTCAAGATCCTAATTTGAGCCCTAGCTGGTTTTGCTCAGTGGATAGAGCATCAGCCTGCAGACTGAAGGGTCCCAGGTTCGATTCCGGTCAAGGGTATATCCATGGTTGCTGGCTTGATCCCCAGTGGAAGGCATGCAGGAGGCAAACAAATTATGGTTCTCTCTCATCATTGATGTTTCTCTCCCTTGCCCTTCCTCTCTGAAATCAATAAAAATGTATATTTTTTTTAAAAGATCCTAATTTGAGCCCTAGCTGGTTTGGCTCAGTGGATAGAGCATCAACCTGCAGACCAAAAGGTCCTGGGTTTGATTCTGGTCAAGGGCATGTACCTGGGTTGTAGGCTCCTCCCCAGCCCCAGCCTGATGGAGGCAACCAATTGATATGTTTCTCTCATATCAATGTTTCTCTCTGTCTTTCCCTCTCTCTTCCACTCTCTCTAAAAGATCAATAGAAAAATATCCTCGGGTGAGGGTTAACAACAACAACAACAAAAGATCCTAATTTGATTATATATGCAAAGACCTTTTTTTCCAAAGAACCTAACATTCACAATTCCAGGAATTGGGACATGAACATATCTTAATGGGAGCTAATTCAGCCCATGGCAATCTTTCCTCAGATGCCCCAAATACACATCCATCCCACATGAAAAATATATTTACCCCATCCCAACATCCCTAAAATTCTCAATCCCCTGCAGCCTCAACTATAAGTTTAAACTATCATCTAAATGTCATCAACTCAAAAGTCCCAAATCTTATCATCAAAATTATCTAAATCAGATATGGATTTAATTCTGGGGCAAAATTCTTCTCTATCTGTGGACCTGTGAAATGAGAAAACAATTTATCTGCTTCTAAAAAACAATGGTGGGACAGCCAAAAAATAAGTTATGGGTATTCCAATTCCAAAAAAGAAAATGGAAGAAATAAAAGGGGGTAATTGGTCTCCAGCAAATTCAAAATTCAGCAGGGTAAATTCCATTAGGTCTCAAAGCCTAGGAGTAACCCTCTGTGTCTCGCTGGCCTCAGTACCTATAGCTCCACTGCCCTCTGACTCTGTGTCCATGGCTTCACTCTCTGGGCCTAAAGAAACTTTTTGAATATTAGAAAAATACCCATAATGCATAAGTTTTGGATTTTTAAGAAAAGCAAAAATATTGACAAAAAGGGGGAAAGAGCAAAAGAAGGAAAAAAGAATTAAAGGAAGAAGGAGAGGAAGAGAGGGAAAGGAAGAAAGCTCCCTCTGTTTACAAGACTAAGATTCCTACTGCATGGACTCCCCTATGCTCACTGGAAAGCAGATGTGTTTAGCTCATGGATGCTACACAAACATCCAGACAAGACCATCTCCATGTAGGACCAGAGCAGAAGGTTGTGCAGGTTTGCCCTGCCCAAGGTCATCAGAAAGCAGACATTGAGATTTACATACTTATTATTACAATTTTCCAAAAGAAAGACCATAAGCTCTTATCCTATATAATAAAGCAGTAGTATGCAAATTGACCATCACACCCTTGCACAAAATGGCTGCCCTCATATAGTCAAAGATGGCCACCCCCATGTGGTCACAAGATGGCCGTCAGGTGAGGGTAGTTGTGGGTGACCAGGCCAGCAGGGGAGGGCAGTTGGGGGTGACCAGGCTGGCAGGGGAGGGCAGTTGGGGGCAACCGGGCTGGCAGGGGAGGGCAATTGGCAGGCAGAAGCAGTTAGGGTCAATCAGGCAGGCATGCAGGTGAGCAGTTGGGAGTCAGCAGTCCCGGATTGTGAGAGGGATGCCCAAGGGGGTCCCAGATTGAAGAGGGTACAGACTGGGCTGAGGAACACCTCTGCCCACCCCCAACCCCCAGTGCACAAATTTCGTGCACTGGGCCTCTAGCTGTATATATATAATTGCCTGTAAGGGGCCCTAAGTTAGGTTGGCATTAAGAGAAAAGGAAATGAACAAATACTCAGGTCCTAACAGGTTAAAGCTTAGCATAAAATATTTTATGCTAAGCCACTCTGTACTTAATCATAATTTTTAAGATTTCATATGGAAACATTTGATATCTGAAATACTTGCTTTCATATTACTTTTACACCTGCTTCTTAACACATTGTATGCAGGAAACGTGTTTACATGTTTTACGTATTTATACGTTCTACCAGTGTAGTAGAGCGCGGGACACATATTAATACGTTTTTTATAGACTAGCGGTAGAATGCGGGTAACGTATAAATATGTAAACTAAAGTTATCATAATTTTACTGAATGTTGACATTTGCACAAAAAATTAGCAAAAATGGCCCGTGCCACCTGTTAGCGCGCCATAAAAACTACCCCCAAACAATGTGTTAAAAACATAAAAAAGCAACCCTAGCCAGTTTGACTCAGTGCATAGAGTGTTGGCCTGCAGGTCAAGGGTTTGATTCCAGTCAAGGGCATGTACCTTGGTTGCAGGCTGCAAACCTGGCTCAGTTGTGGTGTTTGCGGGAGGCAACAAGTCCATGTTTCTCTTTCACATCAATGTTTCTCTCTCTCTCTCTCTTTCCCCCTCCCTTCCACTCTTTCTAAAAATCAGTGTGAAAATATCCTCAGATAAGGATTGACATACATACCTACATCCTATATAATAAAAGCCTAATATGCAAATCGACCAAACAGCAGAACAACCTATGGAACAACTGGTTTGTATGAGGTGCACTGACCACTAGAGGGGCAGACGCTCAATGCAAGAGCTTCCCCCAGTCTGCAGGCCCCAGGCCAGCCAAGGCAAGTGCCAGCGGGGGGCCCCTCAGTCACCCCACTGGTTGCTGGCCAGGCCTAGGGACCCTACCCATGCACAAATTTTGTGCGTTGGGCCTCTAGTAAATAAATAAAAGCATTTCTAATGAGCAGTTTTTAATAAATAATTGATGTCCTTCGTTTCACCACTAATGTTTAAAATTACAGGTCTAGGCTAAGCACCTTTTTAAATGTCCTGATTTGCTTGCCTTCCAAAAAGCATTAGCCATTCTGAAGAACACATAATACTTCTGGGATTAAATGTATCAGCTGTAGAAGTGGCGCTGAGTCAGCATGGGTGTACAGGAGCTGATTACATTTCCCTTCCCAACCTCCACGTCTTTAACCTGGGGGCTGACCTGGTTTATGGTAGAAACATTTCAAAAGGCAACGTGAAACCAAAGCAAGAGGCAAAACCCGTGTCCTACGATGCCATGTGCCAAATCATACACCCTTCCGAGCTGAGCTCAGCCTGAGCAACGCGCAGGAGACGCTGGTTGCGGCCTGCCAGCTTCCGATCCCAGGAATCACCCTTTTCTGCTGGGATTTCCTCACGTCCTGGGTGGCTGAGGACATCCTTGATGTCTACCCATTGGCAGAGCTACTGACCCGAGCCATCTGACCAAGCAGCTGGCCTCAGACTGTGGCCTACTCGGGGACCGACAAGTACGGCCAGCTACCCCTGGAGACGCTATGCCCTCCGCAGCAGCAACCGCCTGGAGGTCTCCTGCGAGAGCGAGGAGTCTCGGGGCACCCTGCTCTCCATCACACCCTGGAGCGGGAGCAGCCGGGCCAGAGCTCACTGCAGAGCCCCCCCAAGCCCCTGGAGACGTGCGGTTTCCGCTGATGGAAGCCGGGGTCCTCCAGCGGCTGCCCCAGCTGACCCGCCGCCCTGAGGTCACAATGGCCAATGCTCTCCTTCCCAGCAGAATGCGAGCTGCAGCCCGCAGAGCCCACAGACGGCGCTGCGGCCGGGCTTCCAGCACCCCGTGGGCTTCGGGGGCGTTGACTCCCCACCACCCACTGTCCTCAGCGACCAGGCCAAGGCCCCGAGCCCCTGCTGGGACAGTGGAAGCCCTGGAGCCTCCCTGGCCCCCCGCACGTCCAACCCGGGCATCCGGTGTACCTGATCCGAGGGGACAGCAACCGCAGGCCCGGGATTCGGCGCGGAGCCCAGATGGGGGAGGAAGAGCCGCCCGCCGCAAAGGCCCTGGTTCCAGATGCAGCCCGGGCGGCAGGAGCGCCGACCTGTGTGTGTCGTGGGCGCTACATCTACGCGGTGGCCGTGACTCCCACAATGACCTGCCTGCGGCGGGGCTCCGCTCAAGAGGGAGGATGCCAGCCGGCGCTGCTGGAGGGAAGATGTGCGTGGCGGCGAGAAAAAGACTGTTTAAAGGACTCACACCGCTATGACCCGAACAGCACCAGCTGGCCCACGGCCCCAGGGCAGGCCTGGCGCGGCATCGCTGTCCTCCTGGACCAGCTGTGCGTGATCGGGGGCAGAACAATGATGCTGCTATGGGAGGGGCGTGTCCAGGTGGCCTGCCACAGCTGCACATCTGGGCAGCGGTCGGTCGTCCTCTGCCCACTCCCGGCTGGGCCTGGTGAGCCGGGCATTGCCGTCCTGGACGACAGGATCCATGCGCTGGGCGGTGGGCTGCTCACATGGGCCACGCGCACATCTGTGAGGTGAGGGCGGCGGGGAGGGGGGTCCCCCGCTGGACAACTACCCTTGGCCAGGCGGCCGGTGCACCCTACCCCGTGCCCTGCTGCCCCTGATAGCGGCCAGGCCCACCCAGACTTCGCCCCTGCGGTGATGGGTATGACTGACTGGGAGGAGTTGGACAACTTCAGCAAAGACTTAGGCTCTGGGGCTGGTGTCAGCAGGAAGGGAAGGCGGCGGGAGCTCTGAGGGCAGCTCAGGCCAGAGCACTTTACCCCAGGTCATGGGTACCCTTCCTTCTGGACCCCCCACCCCATCCCACCCCGCTGGCTCCTGCCACCAGCTTGCAGCCGGTCTTCGGGCTCTGTAGAGCTCGGCTGTGGATCGCCATGCAGGGCAAGGGCTGGGGTAGATGCTGGTCCCCCTGAGGGGTTTGCCAGGCCCGCTCCTCCTCAGCTCACACAGGGCAGGCAGTCACCAGCTGTCTTGGCATCCCTGGTTCCGGTCCTGCCGGGCTGAGAAGGTGTCCTTCTCCAGAGAGACCTGGGCACTGGCACCTGGGCAAGGAGACTGAGGCATATGGAGTCCCCTTCCGAGGGCGGGGAGGGGAAGGAGCTCCTCACCTACCCAGCAGCCAGGGCTGAGCAATTGAGCTCCCAAGGGCTGGAGAGGGAGCAGAGTTGCATCAGGTTGCTTGAGACTGGCTCAAGTGATAAGAAGATCCCCTACTGCTGGGCTTTTCTGACCCCACGGTGTTGATAAATGAAATAAAACACCTTACAAAAGGTAAAAAATAAAGTAACCAGCATTAGCAATTAACACTGGAGATAAAGATGACCCAGGTCATTATTAACAAAAAAGGAAAAAAGAGTCCAAGTTTAACATCAGGTAAAATGGAATTCAATTCAAAAGGCTTAAGATGCACTTTATATTACAAAATGTATCACCCACATAGAAGACAGAATCATTATTCTACACCTTTAAAAACTCAACTGGATAGCACCCGAAGATAGAAATCAAAGCTGTTAGAAATACAAGGCAAAGCTGATACCCTCACTACCTGCTGGGAGCTCTGTGCTCCCTGCAAGGAAATTGTTTGTTCATCCTGTGCCTCACTTTGTTTACTGTTAAATACAAATATCTAAACTAAGAGAAGCCTACCCACTATAGTTAGAATTCTTGACTCCCAATATGTGCACAACTTAGGAAACAGCATTCTTAGATGATTGTCTCAAGGGGACATATTTTTGTCATTGAATATATAAGGGTCAAGTTGGAATGAGACCTTTACCAACTCTCCTATGTTTTGACATGATGGACACACAGTAAGCCACGTCAGAACTCTCTTAACAGATTCAAATAAGAGGAAGGAAAGAGGGAAGGAGGAAAAATCAGGAAGAGAGAAAAGAAAGAAAAGAAGAAAGAAACCTTTATCAAGTAGTCAGTACTGTTAGGTGCTTTCACAAACATTAGTTCTAAATTACGTGCCTGTTAAGTCAGAAATGGTCTCCCTGGCATTCATCAAGAGCAGGGCCAGATATCTTTAAAGCCCTAAAGCTTTGAACATGAATTAATTTGTTCTCTAAATCCAGGTCTCTCTGACTCAAAAGATGTAATGCTCAAGGGAGTAGGAGATCAAGATCTGTGTGTACATTTAAATTCCCCATTCTGCCTCAATTCAAAATAGATGTCTGAGTATCTAGCCCAGCTGTGGGCAAACTACGGCCCACGGGCCGGATCCGGCCTGTTTGAAATGAATAAAACTAAAAAAAAAAAAAAAAAAAAAAAAAAAGACCGTACCCTTTTATGTAATGATTTTTACTTTGAATTTATATTAGTTCACACAAACACTCCATCCATGCTTTTGTTCCAGCCCTCCGGTCCAGTTTAAGAACCCATTGTGGCCCTCGAGTCAAAAAGTTTGCCCACCCCTGATCTTGCCTTTAAATCCATCTAAAGTGAGATTTTTTTTCTCTCCAATTTTCTACTGGGACTGAAAAATAGAACAGATACCAAACACCCACTGAAGGCCCATGAATGAGCCTGCTCTCTGGAACCTTCACTGCTCAGTGTTGGTTCATACACTCTGCACTTGCATAGAGTGAGAATTAGCTAAAGAAGCTAAAAGTGAAAGAGGTGGACACAACTGGTATCTTCAGATGTTTGAAAGACTGAGATGCTGAAGAGAGACTAGCTTTACTCTGTACAGGGAGCAGGGCTAGGATGTGGAGGTGGCAGGGAAGCCATCCATCAACTAGAGCCCTTTCCTAGGGGATGGCAGCCTGGTGAGATGATCTGCACCCTCCACAGAAGTGTTCATGAGAAGCTAGAAGAGCATCTGTTGGGGATGCTGGAACTAGGATTTCTGCCTAAATTAGAAAGATGAACTAGACCCGTGGTTCCCAAATACATGTCCAGATATGACAACATTTCTACTGATCTTAGGCAAAAGGTGAAGAAGAAGAAGGAGGAGGAGGGGGAGGAGGAGGAGCAGGAAGAGGAAGAAGAGGAGGAGGAGGGGGAGGAGGAGGAGGAGGTCATGAATTAGTCCTAGAGCTCACTTTATTGAATTTAAAAGGTTGCACTTAATTCTGAGATAATACAAAATCAGTCCTTCCTACTTTTTGACTATTCTGAGTCTCCACTGTTCTACAAAATAATGGTGGTAGTTGTTGTTTTGGGGTTTTTTTCCTTAAACGGCAAAAGCAAAAATAGCATTCCTATGCTGACTACCCCAATTTTTCTTCTATGTTAATGGTTCATAGAATGCAGAAGTTCATAGAATTCAGAACTGGCCTGAACAAATTCAAAAGTCAGCCAGTTGTTCAAGTCAAAACATCAGTGTAGGGTCATATCAAAGCCTTGAGTCTCCTCCTTCTCTAAACACTCACATCCGCCATAGATGGTTTGGCTCAGTGGATAGAGAGCGTCAGCCTGCGGACTGAAAGGTTCCCAGGTTTGATTCCAGCCAAGAGCACATGCCTGGGTTTCTGGCTTGACTCCCAGTAGGGGGCGTACAGGAGGCAGCCGATCAATGATTCTCTCTCATCATTGATATTTCTATCTCTCTCCCTCTCCCTTCCTCTCTGAAATCGATAAAAATAAATATTTTTTTAAAAGCATTATTTATTAGAGAGAAAAAGCAACGTAATCATTAGCTCTGGTCCAAATCAAAACATAACTTGTAATCAAGTTGCTGTATTGTTTTGTTTTGTTTTGTTTCGTTTCACTGTGAGAGAGGGATCGTGGCAGCTTTTGCCTCTTAAGAACAAGGGGAAGCAAAACTCAAACAGAGAAAAACATAAGAGAGAGTTTCTCAAATACCAGTGTCTCAGAATGTACGCAGAGATGGACTGAGAAATGATCATGATCATAATAATTATAAAAAGAGCTAGCACATAGATTATTCAATACTAGGCACTCCTCTGAACACTCTTGTTAACTTCTTAATCCTCACCACAACCCTATAAGGAAAAAAACTATTGTTATTCTCATTTTATAGATGGGGAAAATGACCCATTTAGCCTCTAGTCATCTCCAGAAGAAGAAAAACAAAAACAGCCAAAGCCCTAACATTGTTTCTCCAATTTACTTTCATCGCTTGGTTCAACACTTGTTCAGCCTGTTTTCTCTTTCCAGCTCCTCTCAGCAGGATTAGAAAGTGGGGAGAGAGGCCATCTTTATGCGTTTCTCATGCCAAGATTAATTCCACTAACACATATAATGTCGTGTCCTATCATTTTCCATAACGGGATGTGAATTTTTAACTTGGGTGAGACAAGTTATGCAAATAAGCACAGCCAAAAAGAATGCACCAAACAGGATGCAAAAGCAATGGTGAAGCGGAACCAGGATGCCCGACGTTTTCAGTCACGGCAGCGATCTGATCCTCTGAAAAGCAGCCTCTCTGGGTGCAGAGGGTCAGGATGTCGTCAGGAAGGACTGCACAGCTGGTCCTGATCTGCCTCCGAGAGCTGGCTCTGCCTCGAGGCCAAGAGCTTCCCTCCACTGCCTCTCTCCTGCCCACACTCATTAGCACATGTCCCTCAACAAGGCAGAGAAGGAAAGTCCTCCATTTGGAAATGTGTCTCCCCTTGGTGTCCCCGGATGACACTATTTTAAAGAATATATTTGTATTTATTTTAGAGAGGAAGGGAAAGGGAGAGAGAAAGATGAAAACATCAATGATGAGAGAGCATCATTGATTGGCTGCCTCCTGCATGCCCCCCACTAGGGATCGAGCCCACAACCCAGGCATGTGCCCTAACCAGGAATCGAACCGTGATTTCCTGGGTCATAGGTCAAGGCTTCAACAACTGAGCCGCGCCCTGGATGACACTTTTTATGTGACAGTGAACAGCAATATGGTGGCTAGCACCTTTTCATTCAGAGCAGCACTGACATATGTCTGTGTGCAAAAAAACAATTTTTCCCCCCCAGAGTCAGTGGCTCATTTGGGGGGAGTGACACTTGAAGCAAGAGGGAAGGTCAGAGGACAAATATCCAGGAGGTGTGAAAGAGATGTGTCTCCATTGATCTAAATCACATTAGGAGAACCTTTTCCAAAAAATCAAAAGCTCTGGGCCTTGGCCAGTTCCACAGAGAAGGCCACAGCCACTAAGTGGAGAAGCTGGCCCATCCTATTGTCTTCATAGTAACAAGGGGCAGAGGCCACGGCTTGGTCTCCCCTCAGCTCAAGCTGAATCTGAGAGTTTAAGAATCAAGTTTCAGATCAATTTCTAAATGGACAGATTAATGCACTGGCATTTGGAGCCAAGAAACACATTCCTTTTATATAACGCATTTGTGCTCCAGAAAGAGGCTAGGCACATCAGCTTCACACTGCTGGCTCGCTTCTGCTTCTCAAGGATTCAACGTACCATGTTTTTTTTTTAATATATATTTTATTGATTTTTTACAGAGAGAAAGAGAGAGGGATAGAGAGTTAGAAACATCAGTGAGAGAGAAACATTGACCAGCTGCCTCCTGCACACCCCCCACTGGGGATATGCCCGCAACAAGGTACATGCCCTTGGCCAGAATCAAACCCAGGATCCCCTAGTCCGCAGGCCGACACTCTATCCACTGAGCCAAACCAGCCAGGGCAGAATTTTTAAAATGTTTTTATTGATTTTAGAGAAGAAGGAAGAGGGAGAGAAACCTCAGCATCAATGTGAGAGAAAAACATCAATTGGCTGCTTCCTGCATGCCCCCTCCTGGGGATCAAGCACAAAACCCTGGCATGTGCCCTGACCAGGAATTGAACAGGTGACCTTTTGGTGCATGGGATGATGCTCAACCAACTGAGCCACACTGACCAGGGCAAGGTGGACCTTTTTTTGATGTTTGCCGTATGGGAGGGGTGTTGAGTAGGTGATGAAAAAGGGTAAGGGATTAAGCTCCTAGGGCACTTGAAACTAAAGAAAAAATGAACAAATGGGACTACATCAAAATAAAAAGCTTCTGCACAGCAAAAGAAACCATCAACAAAACAACAAGAAAACCCACTGTGTGGGAAAACATATTTGCCAATGACATATCTGATAAGGGCCTAATCTCCAAAATTTATAGGGAACTCATACAACTTAACAAAAGGAAGATAAACAATCCAATCAAAAAATGGGCAAAGGGGAACCAAGATGGCGGCATAGGTTAACGCCGGAGTTTGCTGCTTTGAACAACTACTTCAAAAGTGAAACCAAAAAACGGAAGGGACATCACCCAGAGCCACAGGAACGCTGGCTGAGTGGAAGTCCTACAACTAGGAGGAAAGAGAAACGCATACGGACACTCAGAGGAGGCGCAGTGCTGAAGTAAAATTCTGAGGTGCGGAGTGCGTGCGCGGAGCGGGCTGGCGGCGGAGGGCGCGGTTGTTGTTTTCAATCGGGAGGGAGTCGCAGACTCTGAGCACCAGATCCGGGCGAGTCTCTAGGGACCCAGACTCAAACGGGAGAAGCGGGACTGTCTGGCTTCGGTCAGAGCGAGTGCAGCTTTCTCTCCGAGCTTTGCAGCGGGTGCTGGGACTCAGAGAGGCAGAGCCCCTTGGGACAGGACTGAGAGCCGCCATAACTGCTCTCTCCGGCCCACCCTGTTGATCCTGTGCGACCCGCCCCACCCAAGCCCTGCACAGAGGCCTTTGCCGGATAGCCTCAGGCAAAGGCTAGATTAGCACCACCCTAGAGGACAGAAGTTCTCTCACAGCTGACACAGCTGATTCTCATAGCCACTTGGCCTGGAGGTCAAACCCTCCCTGGAATTAGCTACAACAATCAAGATTTATCTATAAGACTGCGAACAAAGACCACTAGGGGGTGCACCAAGGAAGCATAACAAAATGCGGAGACAAAGAAACAGGACAAAATTGTCAATGGAAGAAATAGAGTTCAGAACCACACTTTTAAGGTCTCTCAAGAACTGTTTAGAAGCTGCCGATAAACTTAATGAGATCTACACGAAAACTAATAAGACCCTCGATCTTATATTGGGGAACCAACTAGAAATTAAGCACACACAGACTGAAATAACGAATATTATACAGACGCCCGACAGCAGACCAGAGGAGCGCAAGAATCAAGTCAATGATTTGAAATGCGAGGAAGCAAAAAACATCCAACCGGAAAAGCAAAATGAAAAAAGAATCCAAAAATGCGAGGATAGTGTAAGGAGCCTCTGGGACAGCTTCAAGCGTACCAACATCAGAATTATAGGGGTGCCAGAAGATGAGAGAGAGCAAGATATTGAAAACCTATTTGAAGAAATAATGACAGAAAACTTCCCCCACCTGGTGAAAGAAATGGACTTACAGGTCCAAGAAGCGCGGAGAACCCCAAACAAAAGGAATCCAAAGAGGACCACACCAAGACACATCATAATTAAAATGCCAAGAGCAAAAGATAAAGAGAGAATCTTAAAAACAGCAAGAGAAAGTAACTCAGTTACCTACAAGGGAATACCCATACGACTGTCAGCTGATTTCTCAACAGAAACTTTGCAGGCCAGAAGGGAGTGGCAAGAAATATTCAAAGTGATGAATACCAAGAACCTACAACCAAGATTACTTTATCCAGCAAAGCTATCATTCAGAATTGAAGGTCAGATAAAGAGCTTCACAGATAAGGAAAAGCTAAAGGAGTTCATCACCACCAAACCAGGATTATATGAAATGCTGAAAGGTATCCTTTAAGAAGAGGAAGAGGAAGAAAAAGGTAAAGATACAAATTAAGAACAACAAATATGCATCTATCAACAAGTGAATCTAAGAATCAAGTGAATAAATAATCTGATGAACAGAATGGACTGTTGATTATAATAGAATCAGGGACATAGAAAGGGAATGGACTGATTATTCTTGGGGGGGAAAGGGGTGTGGGAGATGTGGGAAGAGACTGGACAAAAATCGTGCACCTATGGATGAGGACAGTGGGTGGGGAGTGAGGGCAGAGGGTGGGGCGGGAACTGGGAGGAGGGGAATTATGGGGGGGGAAAAAAAGGAACAAATGTAATAATCTGAACAATAAAGATTTAATTAAAAAAAAAATGGGCAAAGGACCTAAATAGACACCTTTCAAAAGAGGACATTCAGAAAGCCAAGAGACATATGAAAACATGCTCAAAGTCACTAATCATCCAAGAGATGCAAATCAAAACAGCAATGAGGTACCACCTCACACCTGTCAGACTGGCTATCATCAACAAATCAACAAACGACAAGTGCTGGAGAGGATGTGGAGAAAAAGGAACACTTGTGCACTGCTGGTGGGAATGCAGACTGGTGCAGCCACTATGGAAGACAGTATGGAGTTTCCTTAAAAAACTGAAAATGGCTGAAACCGGTTTGGCTCAGTGGATAGAGCGTCGGCCTGCGGACTGAGGGGTCCCAGGTTTGATTCCGGTCAAGGGCATGTGCCTGGGTTGCGGGCACATCCCCAGTGGGAGATGTGCAGGAGGCGGCTGATCGATGATTCTCTTCCATCGATGTTTCTGACTCTCTATCTCTCTCCCTTCCTCTCTGTAAAAAATCAATAAAATATATTAAAAAAAAAAACTGAAAATGGAACTCCCATTTGACCCTGTGATCCCACTTCTAGGAATATATCCCAAGAAACCAGAAACACCAATCAGAAAGGATATATGCACCCCTATGTTCATAGTAGCACAATTCACCATAGCTAAGATCTGGAAACAGCCTAAGTGCCCATCAGTAGATGAATGGATTAGAAAACTGTGGTACATCTACATGATGGAATACTATGCTGCTGTAAAAAGGAAGGAACTCTTACCATTTGCAACGTCATGGATGGAACTGGAGAGCATTATGCTAAGTGAAATAAGCCAGTCAATAAAGGAAAAGTACCACATGATCTCACTCATTCATGGACAATAGAGACCATTATAAACCTTTGAACAATAATAGATACAGAGGCAGAGCTGCCTCAAACAGATTGTCAAACTGCAGCGGGAAGGCCGGGGAGGGTTGGGGGGCAGGAGGTAGGGGGGTAAGAGATCAACTAAAGGACTTGTATGCATGCATATAAGCATAACCAATGGACATAAGACACTGGGGGATAGGGGAGGCTAGGGGACTGTCTAGGGCGGGGGGATAAAATGGATACATATGTAATACCCTTTGTAATACTTTAAGCAATAAAAATAAATAAATAAAAAAATAAAAAATAAAATGCCAAGAGCAAAAGACAAAGAGAAAATCTTAAAAGCAGCAAGAGAAAGAAAGTCAGTTACCTACAAGGGAGTACCCATATGATTGTCAGCTGATTTCTCAACAGAAACTATGCAGGCCAGAAGGGAGTGGCAAGAAATATTCAAAGTGATGAATACCAAGAACCTACAACCAAGATTACTTTATCCAGCGAAGCTATCATTCAGAATTGAAGGTCAGATAAAAAGCTTCACTGATAAGAAAAAGCTAAAGGAGTTCACCACCACCAAACCAGTATTGTATGAAATGCTGAAAGTTATTCTTTAAGAATAGGAAGAAGAAAAAAGTAAAGATAAAAATTATGAACAACAATTACATATCTATCAACAAGTGAATCTAAAAATCAAGTGAATAAAAAATCTGATGAACAGAGTAAACTGGTGAATATAATAGAATCAGGGGCATAGAAAGGGAGTGGAATGACAATTCTCAGGGCTGGGGGAAGGGGTGTGGAGGGTGTGGGAAGAGACTGGACAAAAATCTTACACCTATGGATGAGGACAGTGGGGGGGGGGGGCTAAGGGCAGAGGGTGGGGTGGGAACTGGGTGGAGGGGAGCTATGGGGGGGGAAGAGGAACAACTGTAATAATCTGAACAATAAAGATTTATTTTAAAAAAAAGGGTAAGGGATTAAGAAGAGCTTGAGAAATAAGAAGAAAGCTTCCTTTTAAATTAACTCTTAGGATCTTTTGCATTTTGTACCATCATCATTACCCAGATCCAAACAAAAACAATTTTAAGAGAAAAGGCCATCAATATAAATGTCTTACCTACAAACACTGATTAATTAGCTCCAGACTGAAATGGTTGAACTGACATTTTTAGAAAAGAAACTGAAATGCCACCCACCCCTGTGACAATAAAGCATAAAAGCAATGACAACTCAGTTTCATCAGGAGTTGAGAAGAAAAAGTTGAAGAGCAAAGACAAATGAGTAGAATTAAACTTCTTTTTTCAATTGTCTCAAATACTCCAAGTTTTTAAAAAGTCTTTGGAGTAGGACGACAAAACAATAATTATCCATATTGAGGGAACAAAAACCTTTAGAAGTATTTTCAGCCCAGGCGACGTGGCTCAGTGGTTGAGCGTCGACCTGTGAACCAGGAGTTCATGGTTTGATTCCCGGTCAGGACACATGCCTGGGTTGTGGACCCTATCCAATGTGGGACATACAGGAGGCAGCCAATCAATGACTCTCTCTCATCATTGATATTTCTATCTCTCTCACCCTCTCCCTTCCTCGCTGAAATCAATAAAAATATATATTAAGTAAATAAATAAAAGTCTTTTCAGCCCTGGCCTGTTTATCTCAGTGGATAGAGCGTTGGCTTGCGGACTGACAGGTCCCAGGTTCAATTCTGGCCAAGGGCACATGCCCAGGTTGCAGGCTCGATCCCCAGTAGGAGGCATGCAGGAGGCAGCCGATCAATGATTTTCTCTCTCATCATTAATGTTTCTATCTCTTTCTCTCTCCCTCTCCCGTCCTCTCTGAAATCAATCCTATCTAATAAAAGACAAATAGCATAATTAACTGTACCTCCGATACGCTTCCCATTGGCTAATCAGGGCGATATGCAAATTAACTGCCAACCAAGATGGCGGCCAGCAGCCACACAGCTAAAGCGAGCAGGAGGCTTGATTGCTCCAGTGATGGAGGAAGCCAAGGTTCCCCGCCTGCCGTGGCCCGGCTCTGAGCCTGAAAGCAACAATGTTGCAATTATAGAAGCTAAACAAACCCCAGATACCTGCTTTCAGCAGCCGAGGTCTCAAGCTAGAGCGGCCTCAGAGCTGGAGCTGGCTCTCAGCTCAGTGACAGCCAAAGAAGGTAAATAAATCCCAGAATAAAAGAAAAAAAGAAAAAAAAGAGAGGTTGGGAGCTTCAGTCGCCCACCAGCCTGAAAACAGCCCTCAGCCCCTCACCCAGACTGGCCAGGCACCCCAGTGGGGACCCCTACCCTGAAGGGGGTGCGACCAGATGCAAACAGCCATCAGCCCCTCATCCAGGCTGGCCAGGCACCCAAGCAGGACCCCCACCCTGATCCAGGACACCCTTCAGGGCAAACCAGCCAGGCCCCACCCGTGCACCAGGCCCCTATCCTATATACTAAAAAGGTAATATGCAAACTGACCCTAACAGCAGAAAGACTGGGAATGACTGGTCACTATGACACACAATCACCACCAGGGGGCAGACGCTCAATGCAGGAGCTGCCCTCTGGTGGCCAGTGTGCTCCCACATGGGGGAGCTCTGCTCAGCCACAAGCCAGGCTGATGGCTGCCAGTACAGCGGTGGTGGTGGGAGCCTCTCCTGCCTCCTCAGCAGCGCTAAGGATGTACGAATGCAGTTTAGGCCTGCTCCCCACTGGCAAGTGGACATCCCCCCAGGGCTGCCGGGCTGCCAGAGGGATGTCTGATTGCCATCTTAGGCCCAATCCCCCAGGGAGCAGGCCTAAGCTAGCAAGTGGTCATCCCCTGAGGGGTCCCAGACTGCAAGAGGGCACAGGCCGGGCTGAGGGACCCCCCCTCCGAGTGCACAAAATTTGTGCACCGAGCCTCTAGTAAAAAATAAAAATAAATTTTAAAAAAGTATTAAAAGGGAGGAGAACCAAGATGGCGGCATAGGTAAACACCAGAGATTGCTGCCTCGCACAACCACTTCAAAAATACAACTAAAAGATGGAACGGACATCACCCAGAACCACAGGAAGGCTGGCTGAGGGGAAATTCTACAACTAGAAGGAAAGAGAAAAGCATACCGAGACTCAGAGGAGGCGCAGTGTGGAGGTGGAATACTGAGGTGCGGAGGTGTGCGCAGAGCGGGCTGGCGGCTGAGGGCGCTGTTGTCTGTTTCAATCGGGAGGGAGTCTCAGGCTCTGGGCTCCAGATCCAGGCGAGTCTCTAGGGACCCAGACTCAAACAGGAGAAGCAGGACTGTCTGGCATCAGTCGGAACTCGAGGGCAGCTTTCTCTCTGAGGTTTGCAGTGGTTGCTGGGACACTGAGAGGCGGAGCCTCTGGGGACAGGACTGAGAGCAGCCATAACTGCTCACTCCTCCCGCCCTGTTGTTCCCGTGGGACCCACTCCGCCCAAGCCCTGCACAGAGGCATTTGCTGGATAGCTTCAGGCAAAGGCTAGATTAGCACCTCCCTAGAGGACAGAAGTTCTCTCACTGCAGACACAGCTGATTCTCACAGCCAGTTGGCCTGGAGGTCAAATTCCCCCCCAGTATTAACTACAACAATCAAGGCTTAACTACAACAAGATTGCGCACAAAGGCCACAAGGAGGTGCACCAAGAAAGCATAAAAAAATGCGGAGACAAAGAAACAGGACACAAATGTCAGAAATGGAGGATATAGAGTTCAAAACCACACTTTTAAGGTCTCTCAAGAACTGTCTAGAAGCCGCCGATAAATTTAGTAAGGCCCTCGAAAAGACTGGTGAGACCGCCGATAAATATAGTGAGATCCTCAAGAAATCTAATGAGACTGTCGATGTTGTGATAAAGAACCAACTAGAGCCCTAACCGGTCTGGCTCAGTGGATAGAGCGTCAGCCTGAGGACTGAAAGGTCCCAGGTTCGATTCCGGTCAAGGGTATGTACCTTGGTTGTGGGCACATCCCCAGTAGGAGGTGTGCAGGAGGCAGCTGATCGATGTGTCTCTCTCATCAATGTTTCTAACTCTCTATCCCTTTCCCTTCCTCTCTGTAAAAAAATCAATAAAATATATTTTTTTTAAAAAAAGAACCAACTAGAAATTAAGCATACACTGACTGAAATAAAGAATATTATACAGACTCCCAACAGCAGACCAGAGGAGTGCAAGAATCAAGTCAAAGATTTGAAAACTGAAGAAGCAAAAAACACCCAACTGGAAAAGCAAAATGAAAAAAGAATCCGAAAATACGAAGATAGTGTAAGGAGCCTCTGGGACAGCTTCAAGCGTACCAACATCAGAATTATAGGGGTGCCAGAAGATGAGAGAGAGCAAGATAATGAAAACCTATTTGAAAAAATAATGACAGAAAACTTCCCCTACCTGGTCAAAGAAATAGACTTACAAGTCCAGGAAGCGCAGAGAACCCTAAACAAAAGGAATCCAAAGAGGACCACACCAAGACACATCATCATTAAAATGCCAAGAGCAAAAGACAAAGAGAGAATCCTAAAAGCAGCAAGAGAAAGAAACTCAATACCCATACGACTGTCAGCTGATTTCTCAACAGAAACTTTGCAGGCCAGAAGGGAGTGGCAAGAAATATTCAAAGTGATGAATACCAAGAACCTACAACCAAGATTACTTTATCCAGCAAAGCTATCATTCAGAATTGAAGGTCAGACAAAGAGCTTCACAGATAAGGAAAAGCTAACGGAGTTCATCACCAACAAACCAGTATTATATGAAATGCTGAAAGGTATCCTTTAAGAAGAGGAAGAAGAAAAAGGTAAAGATACAAATTATGAACAACAAATATGCATCTATCAACAAGTGAATTTAAGAATCAAGTGAATAAATAATCTGATGAACAGAATGAACTGGTGATTATAATAGGATCAGGGACCATAGAAAGGGAATGGACTGACTATTCTTGGCGGGGAAAGGGGTGTGGGGGATGCGGGAAGAGACTGGACAAAAATCGTGCACCTATGAAAAAAAAAAAATCGTGCACCTATGGATGAGGACAGTGGGTGGGGAGTGAGGGCGGAGGGTGGGTGGGAACTGGGAGGAGGGGAGTTATGGGTGGGAAAAAGAGGAACAAATGTAATAATCCGAACAATAAAGATTTAATTAAAAAAAAGTATTTTCAGATAGAGATGGGTTTTAATGATATTTAAAACAGAGCTCTCAGATTCTCCCCACCAACACCCAAGCTGTCACCTTAACACAAGTATGTACAAATGTCCTTCTAACCCCATCCAAGCACAGCTATCAATAATCAACATGTATCTGAATAGGCAGCAAGTGTGGCAACTAGCTAACAACCCTCCCATTTTGGCCATTAAGGATATTAGTTCTGCATTATTGTTTACAGGAAACATTTCCCACTAAGGCCAGCCTGCGGGTCCTGACCAAAGTAACACAGAGCTGGAGCCCAGGCCTCTGTGTTGGCGCCAGGAAAAGCGAAGGAACGGGAGCAGATAGAATCCCCAAAAGGGGCCGCTGGGGAGCCCAAGGCTGCCAGAGCAGGCCCGTGCCCCTTCATCTCTGTCCGCCTCAGAACAGCGATGGAGCAGGCGCAGAAGGGATGAGAAGGAAGCTGGTCCTGGAGAGAGCAGCAGAAACACTTGACAGGGTTCAGACCCAAAGATAAACACCAGCTGAGAAAAGAATTCTCCAGAACACGTTCGAGAGATGAGCATACCACACTTGACAATTCACTGCTGCTAAGTCCCTTTAGATGACTTTTTGTTAACATACATGAGATAGTGGTGTACACAGGTGGAAATCAAACAAGCTGGTCACAAGGCCTTTCCCCCTACCTTTCCAGTCTTCTCTCATCCCTCCCCTACATGACCTCGGCATTTTCTCACCTCCTTACCCTGTTCTCTCCTCATGAGATGCCCCATTTCCAGTCTATCTATTACACTATGTCCCATCCTTCAAGGCCCATTTCAAATCCCTGTCCCCTCCCCAAACCTTCTCTGAACATCCAAGTCTCCTGAGATTTCTCTAAATTCTAAGACATTTAATATTTTACATTAAATATATACATACATGTATATGCACACACATGTATGTATATACCATTCTAAGATGAAATTAAATATAACACTGAACCATAACATGCATTGAATGTACCAGTTAAGATCACAGGCTTGGGGTCCTGGCTTGGAATCCCCTCGCCACCTCTTACTGTGTAGCCTTGAGGAATTTGCTTAACCTCTCTAAGCTGTGTAAGACTCAACTTTAAGAACCCCTACTTATCAGTTCACTCACTTTGTTCATTGACTGTTTACTAAGAGTTAATTATGTCTGAGGCCCTGGCAAACAAGATGAACAAGATTTCACCTCCCAAATTCAGATACAGTTAAAGTGGAAGTCAAACTTATAAAATAACCCACAAATAACCAAGAACCAATTCCAATGGAGCCGACTTTAGTGGATGGTTTTTTGGAACATTTTGGGGATGATGTTTTCTAGCATAAGGTAAAAGTAGATTATGAATATTTTTATAAATGCAACTGTTTAAGGCCCCGGGCCATGTAGCTCAGTTGGTCAGAGCACCGTCTGATCTGCCAAGGTTGTGAGTTCAATCCCAGGTCAGGGCACATGCAAGAATCAACCAATGAATGCATAAATAAGTGAAACAACAAATCAATGTTTCTCTCTCTCTCTCTCTCTCTCTCTCTCCCTTTTCCTCTCTCTCTCTCTCTCTCACAATCAATTTAATAAAAAGTTTAACCCAGCCAGTGTGGCTCAGTGGTTGAATGTCCACCCACACACCAAGAGGCTGTTGGTTTGATGTAGTCAGGGTTACATGCCCAGGTTGCATGCTTGATCCTGGGGGGGGGGGGGGGGGGGGATTGGTTCAGGAAACAGCCAATTAATGTTTCTCTCATCTATGTTTCTCTCTCTCTCTCTGTAAAAAAATCAATAATAAATATTTTAATTGTTTAAATGTAATTATTTAAATTAAATTTCTAGTGAAATGAACATAATCCTAGATCCCTAATTTATTTTTTATTTCTTTTATTGTAGCAAATAATTTATTTTTAACATAAACATTTCCTCTTGAGTAAGTACCATATGGGGTATGTGTGTGTGTGTGTGTGTATATATATATATATATATATATAAATTTATCATTCTTTGATGACTAAGGATTTTGCCAGGCCTCCGTCATAGTTCTAGAGATAGTCTCATTATATACTTTATGTCTACAATGCTACACCTGAAATAAGTAATACAAAAATAAGATCTAGCTGAATGTATACCCACTTTGGAATATCCTTAAATTAGTTTTAATTTATTCCTTTTTAATAAACTCATAGTGTGACTTTTTCTTAAGAGTAGGTTGTTTTATAAACTAATACTCATCAAATATATCAGTATTCACTAAAACAATGCTCTAAGTGCTAAAAGGTAGAATTGGAGGTGGGAGGGAATATGTAGGGTCCAGACAATTGATCCTTCATTAATAGAAGTTTTTCTCTAATTAAGTCACCAACAATCACTAAGAAATTGGTTGTGCTTTCTGTCTTTATGAGAATGATGTAAAGATAACTTCCTCTTATTAGTAGAGCAGGCTGCCTGCCTTTCTTCTTGCTTCACAGCACTATGCCAGCTGCAGCTATGCAGGATCCTTTTCTACCTAGCAACTGATAAACAAACAATAAAAACCAAAAAAAAAAACCTTTGTCATTGGCCAGATCTCTATTTGGAAACAGGCATAAATTCACTCGTCTTAATTTTAGCTACTGGAATTGCATCCTAGCAGGGAGAAGGAAAAGAGTGTAATTTTTAGAGCACATTACCTCCAACTTGTGTGAACACCATGGAAGAGAGAGTCACAGTGGATAGAAGAAGAAAAAGAATGAAAATTTAATGACACGTTTAACTCTTTATTCAACAGAAATGTCAGCTACTGTCCTAGTTCATGTAGCTCATGGTGGGACAGGGATAATAGACTTTTAAAAAAAGCAACAGTGCCCTAGCCAGTTTGGCTCAGTGGATAGAGCGTCGGCCTGCGGACTGAAGGATCCCAGGTTCGATTCCGGCCAAGGGCATATGCCCAGGTTGCGGGCTCGATCCCCAGTAGGGGGTGTGCAGGAGGCAGCCAATCAATGATTCTCTCTCATCATTGATGTTTCTATCTCTCTCTCCCTCTCCTTTCCTCTCTAAAATCAATAAAGATATACATTAAAAAATAATAATAAATAAATAAATAAAGCAACAACCCTGGCCGGGTAGCTCAGTTGGCTAGAGTGTCTTCCTGATATGTCAAGCTTGTGGGTTTGACCCCTGGTCAGGGCACATACAAGACTCAACCAATGAGCCTGGCCAGTGAGGCTCAGTGGTTGAGCATCGACCTATGAACCAGGAGGTCATGGTTTGATTTCCAGCCTGATTTCAGGTGAGGGCACATGCCCAGGTTGTGGGCTCGATCCTCAGTAGGGGGCAGCTGATGGGTGATTCTCTCTCCTCACTGATGTTTCTATCAATCTCTTTCCCTTCCTCTCTATGAAATCAATAAAAACATATTTTTAACATTAAATATAATAGTCAATGAATACATAAATAAGTAGAACAACAAATAGAAGTTTCTCTCTCTCTTTTAAATCAGTAAATTAAAAAATAATAATAATAATAAAAAGGACAACACTTTGGTGTGATATTTTGTTTAAAAACAGGGATGTGAACACATCACTTATAGAGAAAGCCCCACAGGGTGCCTGTCACTCTCTGTCACTGTCCTGTGCTGACCAGGCTCAGAACCACCACTTTAAATCTCCTTTTGAAGGTTTCTCTTTTCTTTAATAAATATTTTTTTATTGATTTCAGAGAGGAAGGGAAAGCAAGAGAATAGAAACATCAATGATGAGAGAGTATCATTGTTCGGCTGCCTCCTGCATGCCCCCACTGGGGATCAAGCTCAAAACCCAGGGATGTGCCCTGACCAGGAATCGAACCATCACCTCCTGGTTCATAGGTTGACGCTCAACCACTGAGGAATGCCGACCAGGCTCCTTTGAAAGGTTTTCAAAGCAGTTTTACTCATGTCATACCTTCCCAGCAACCCTATATCAGGCTAATAGGATTCATACAAGAAACTTGGCCATAAGAGATTCAGTGACTTATCCAAGGTCACTGAGCATTCAACATGTCCAGGAATCAAGTCCAGGTTTCCAGCCGCTACTGGCTGATCCCCTCACCCGTGTGTCACCCTGTTCTATTCTCAGATGGTGTTCATGCCCTCACTGAAAACAGACACCCCTACTACTGCCAAAGGCTCTTCCCTTCATTGTCCCACAGGCAGGGAGTCGCAAGAAGATGGCAATGGCCCAGCAGGCTTATCTCCGGATGTCGCCCCAATTAGGCTGCCTCCCCTGACAACTTGCCTAACCCCTCCAAGCCTCAACGTCCATACTCGGTCTTATGAAGATTAAATGACATTATATGCATATAGTGCTTAGCACAGTCCTAGCACAACATACACCCTAAAGCTATATCCTATATAATAAAAGGCTAATATGCAAATTGACCAAATGGCCGAATGACTGGTCACTATGACGTGAACTGACCACCAGGGGATAGATGCTCAATGCAGGAGCCTGCTCCCTGGTAGTCAGTGCACTCAGCCAGAAGCCGGGCTCATGGCTGGCAAGCACAGCAACAGTGGTGGGAGCCTCTCCCGCCTAGGTGGTAGTGCTAAGGCTGTCCGACTGCTGGCTTAGCAGGGAGCAGGCCTAAGCTGTCAGTCGGACATCCCCCAAGGACTCTCGGGCTGCGAGAGGGTGCAGGCCGGGCTGAGGGAAACACCCCCCCCCCCAGTGCACGAATTTCGTGCACCGGGCCTCTAGTCATAAAATAAAGGGTGTGCTGTTGAGGATGTGGAGAATCTAGAACCTCTGTATACTGCTGATGGGAATGCAGATTGGTGCAGCCACTAAGGAAACAGTATGGAGGTTCCTCAAAAAATTAAAGATAGAACTGCCATACCATCCAGCAATCCCACTTCTGGGTACTTCTCTAAAATAAGTGAAATCAGGGTCTCAAAGAGATACTAGCACTATTCACAACAGCTAACGTGTGGACACAACCTATATGCCCATCTGTGGATTCATGAATAAAGCAAATGTGGTCATCCTTGGCCGGATAGCTTAATTGGCTGGAGCATCATCCCGACATGCCAAGGTTGTGGGTTTGATCCCTGGGCCAGGACACATACAAGAATCAATGAATGCATAGATAAATGGAACAATAAAATCAATGTTCCTCTCTTTCTCCCTCCCTCTCTGTCTCTAAAACCAATAGATAAAAATTTTAAAAGAAAAGAAAATGTGGTCAATATATAAAATAGAATATTATTCAGCCTTAAAAATGAAGGAAATCCTGTCATATGCTACAACACGGATGAACCTTGAAAACATGATGCTAAGTGAAATAAGCTAATCATAGAAGAACAAATACTGGGAGTGGGTGGGTGGGAAGAGATTAACCAAAGAACTTTTATGCATGTATGCATAACCCATGGACACAGACAAACAGTACGGTGAAGGCCTGGGGCAGGGGACAGGTGTGGGCTAGAAGGGTTCAATGGGGGAGGGGGGCGGGAGCGGACACCTGTAATATTTTCAACAATAAAGACTTTAAAAAAGAAAGAAAAACAAATACTGTGTGATTCCACTTCTAGGAGATTTCTAAAGTAGTCAAACTCACTCATAGGATCCAAGAGTGGAATGGTAGCTGCCAGGGAGCAGGGAGGGGCCCATGGGAGTTGCTAACCAATAGGCATAACATTTCAGGGAAGCAAAGTGAATGCACTCCAGACAATGGGGGGTGGGGTGAAGGCCAGGACAGGAGTGTGAGGGCAGGCTGGGAGACGACAATGGGGGGAAAGGGGACATATGTAATACTTTCAACAATAAAGAATTTTTTAAAAGAAATTACAGGTAAAAACAAAAAAGATGAATGCACTCTAGCGATCTGC
Source organism: Myotis daubentonii (assembly GCF_963259705.1). Lineage (NCBI taxonomy): Eukaryota > Metazoa > Chordata > Mammalia > Chiroptera > Vespertilionidae > Myotis > Myotis daubentonii. The sequence continues at coordinate 17,144,935 of NC_081856.1, read as the reverse complement.
TACATGGCGTTATGCCTGTAGTCAGCAATAATGGATTGTACACTTCAAAATCTGTTAAGAGGGTAGATCTCATATTGAGTGTTCTTACCACACACACAAAAATAAACTAAATAAATACTAGCCTTTGTAGTTTAAAAAAGCACATGTCATTATCTCATCATCACCAAGTGCCTGCTATCACACCAGGAGAGCAGTACCAGCCCATATATGCATACCTTTCTACACCCAATAGACATTTTTTCCTAATCATGTCCCACCATGAGATGTTAATAGTACAGATATGCTGCTTATGTCCTGTGTCTGGTTGGAGTGACACAAAGCAACTCTCTACTAAAATATCTAAGATATTTTTGCCCCTGTCCCCACCAAGAATCAGTGATCACTGCCTTGGAAGTGACAATGCTCTCGCCATCCTTCCAAGCCTCCCTCCTCAGGAAGGCTTGGTCTGTGTGACCATAAAAGCCTCCGATGGACACGACTCTCGTAACCTTCGATACCCACATCCTCACGCAGTGAGTTCCTATGAACTGTATTGCAATGCACACTGCAGCAGGTGCTGGACGTTCACTTGAAGTCCAGCCCCTATTCTGACATGTGGAAGCTTCATAAAAACAAATACATAAACTAAGGCCAAGATATGGATCACCTATTTTTTTTAATATATTTTATTGATTTTTTACAGAGAGGAAGGGAGAGGGATAGAGAGTTAGAAACATCGATGAGAGAGAAACATCGATCAGCCGCCTCCTGCATACCCCACATTGGGGATGTGCCCACAACCAAGGTACATGCCCTTGACTGGAATCAAACCTGGGACCTCTCAGTCCGCAGGCCAATGCTCTGTCCCCTGAGCCAAACCAGTCAGGGCATGGATCACCTATTTTTTTTCTACCACTTTGAAAGAAGAGAGAATTATCACTGACAATGTTTGACAAGATGGCCTGGACAAATATCTGGTCTGGGCTAAATCAATATGACCTTCCATGTGTTTTCCCCACCACTTTATGATATATAATCAATCTAATGATGAAATCTGACAGAGAAATGATGCTACACAATAGCTTGGAGTTATTAAATCATTAGCCAACGAGTCTCCTGCAGGCATTGCAAGATGACAAATTCTCTCGGTCCTCTAAATTTCAATTTAAATAATATAACATTCTGCTCCAGCACAGGAAGGTCTTGTGTTTATTAACTGTGATGAGATGGGAATTTTGCTGAGTATTAAGAAATAAAAATGATCATTTAACAACTAGGACAGAGGATAATCCATTGCTGAAAATAGCATCCTCCACCAGCTTGGAAGGTTTGCTGTGGAAGAAAATGTACTCAGGCAAATGCCAGTGACCTGCCACTTTGCCAGATTCTTCCTCCTGGAGTGTGTTCTGGACTGAATTCTCCTTATATACCAAACACAGCCGCACACCGCTCTCCCATTATCTCCAGTGAGTTGTGCCTTGGTAGCATGCCCCCACCCTACAAGGAGACCACATTAACCTAAACAACTATATGACATTCATATTTACTGTAAGAATGCTGTTGAGGATATTGTTTACTATATAGTACAATGTCCTCTATAAGACAGAAGAAATTTATCTTTGGTTTCAGCCCCAGGAACAGTATACTTCTAAGCAGCCAGTTTATCTACACTAATAAAAGAGAAACATGGTAATTGGTGTATGACTGCTACCCTTCCCATTGGCTAATCAGCGAGATATGCAAATTAACTGACAGCCAAAATGGCAACCGGCAGCCAGGCAGCTTAAACTGAACATGAGGCTTGCTTGCCTCAGTGACGAAGGACTCCAACATTCCCCGCCTGCCGCTGCAGACCTCTGAGCGGGCAGTTTGAAACATAGTAACATATAGAAGCTAAAAAAAACTCCAGAAACCTGCTTTCAGCGAGCCGGGATCTCAGAGCTGGAGTTGACACAGAGTTTCGATTGTAGAACACAAACAAGTCTGGGCCCGAGGGTTTCCGCTTTCCCAGCAGCAGAGGCCGCAGAGCTGGAGCCACAGCTAAAGCAGAATAAAACAAAAGAAAAAAAGGAGCGGTTGGGAGCTTCAGTCACCCGACAGCCTGAAAACAGCCCTCAGCCCCTCACCCAGGCTGGCCAGGAACCCCAGTAGGGACCCCCACCCTGATCCAGGACGCCCTTCAGGGCAAACCAGCCGGCCCCCACCCGTGCACCAGGCCTCTATCCTATATAGTAAAAGGGTAATATGCCTCCCAGCACCGGGATCAGCGGAGCCGCGAGGCCTCCCGGCACTGGGATCGGTGTGACAGGGGGCAGCGCCCAAACTCCCTGATCGGCCCTGCTCTGTGTGTGACAGGGGGCTGCACCCCAACTCCCCCCCGACACACACAGGCCCTGCTCTGTGTGTGACGGGGTAGTGCCATAACCTCCCCATCGGACCTGCCCTGAGTGTGACAGTGGCGGCGACCCAACCCCCTGATCGGCCCTGCTCTGTGGGTGATAGAGGGCGGCACCCCAACCCCCTGATCTGCCCTGCTCTGTGTGTGACAGGGGGCAGTGCCCCAACTCCCCTATCGGCCCTACTCTGTGCGTGACAGGGGGGAGCTCCCCAACCCCCTCATGGGCCCTGCTCTGTGTGTGACAGGGGGGAGCTCCTCAACCCCCTGATGGGCCCTACTCTGTGCGTGACAGGGGGGAGCTCCTCAACCCCCTCATGGGCCCTACTCTGTGCGTGACAGGGGGGAGCTCCCCAACCCCCTGATGGGCCCTGCTCTGTGCATGACAGGGTACAGAGCTCCAACCCCCCTGATGGGCCCTGCTCTGTGAGTAACAGGGGGCAGTGCCCCAACCCCCTGATTGGCCCTGCTCTGTGCATGACGGGGGTGGCGCTGCAACCTCCCCATCGACCCTGCCTTGAGTGTGACAGGGGGCGGTGCCCCAACCCCCCAATCGGCCCTACCCTGAGCGTGACTGGGGGTGGCATCACAACCTCCTGATAGCCCTGCTCTGTGCATGACAGGGGAAGGCGCCCCAACTCCCCAATCAGCCCTGCTCTGAGCCCGACCAGGGGCTGCACCTAGGGATTGGGCCTGCCCTCTGCCACCCAGGAGCAGGCCTAAGCCAGCAGGTCGTTATCTCCCAAGGGGTCCCAGACTGCGAGAGGGCACAGGCTGGGCTGAGGGACCCCCCTCCCCCCCGAGTGCACAAATTTTTGTGCACCGGGCCTCTAGTCTATATATATAAAAGTCAAGCAACCAGAACGCCAGAATGACAGAAACGACCAGTTGCTTTGATGCGCACTGCGGCCCTGATCTGCCCCACATGCCAATCGGGGGCGAAGACGGCCAGCCGACCTCCCTCAGCCCCCTCCCTGCTGGCCAACCACTCTTGACCCCTCCCACCAGCCAGCCCCGCCCCTGGTTGCCCCACCCCCACCCCAATCGGAGCGGGGCCGGCCGGACCCCACCCATGCACAAATTTGTGCACAGGCCTCTAGTTCTCAGATAAAAGCCATGAACAGTAGAGCCTTAGCATCTGCAGATTCGATCTTTGTAGTTTCAAGAGTTCAAAAGAGACAAGTTGAACGGGCCTCACATCTAACTCACAACGGCTGTAAAGGTGGGGTGTGGTCTGAAACCCTGGCTAATAGGTGAGCCTGATGCCCCAATGTGCACGTGTCAGGGAAGCTTTGCTTGTTGAGGTACACAGCGACCCTCCTGCTCTTCACCACACTGTCCTGTCTGGTCATGCTTTCCTCCTGCTGGCTGCTGGAAAGCTTGGAGTCCATTTTATGCCTCTTCTAAAGTTCACTAGTCTTCACTGCATCGTTTCTGAGTCCTAACCCTCCCCCTTTTAAAAAATAGGATTTTATTGATTTTAGAGAGAGAGGAAGGAAGAGGGAGAAAGAGAGATAGAAACATCACATCCTGAACACCCCCTACTGAGGATGGAGCCTGAAACCTGGGCATGTGCCCTGACCAGGAATCGAACAGGTGACCTTTTGTGCATGGGATGACTGAGCCACACCAGCCAGGGTGAACCCCACCTCTTATAGGATTCTACCTTAATGCAAATAAGCTTAGAGTTTGCAGGCGCCCCTCCCAAAGGTCCAGGGGTCTGCCTCATGTCATTTCACCTTGAACAAGGTCAGAGAGCTCAGCTGTGGGAACCCCTGATCTGGGCTCTGCAACAGGACAGAATGGAGCAGAATAGGGCAGCTCTCCCTGGCTCAGGGCCACGGCACGACCAGAAATGCTCGCTTCAAGGAAAGAGTTCCGTCTTGGCTGAGAAGAAGGATAAGGAAAAGTAAAGAGGAAGAGGCAATATTCATCTTCACCCCACACTGAGGGAAAAGGGTCATCTTTCCCAGCAAATGACTGGGAAAGAGACAACGGCACAAATAATTTTCAAGAATTACTTCTTGGTATTTCCAGCAGAGGGCGCTCTAGTAAAGGTAGAAAGAACAGCAGAGTGGTCCACTTTCTAGGGGAGAATCCAGAGAAAGTATATGCTGGTTGCCCACCCAGCTCCAAAATTCCTATACCTAAGGCACTTGTGGTAACATTCTGGGTGGAAGCCAGGAGGGATTTTAAAATGTGTTTATGTAGAAGGGGAAGACAGAGTGGAATTGGCCACAGAAATCTTTGGAGTTTTTGTAGCCCTTCCCAAGGCACCCCTTAGAACAGTCACCAAAAATTGGTAAAATATTTCCAGCAATTAAGACCTATTTTATTAATACTTACACACATACACACACACACTATTTTATATCACTGGATCCTTCTACACTTTGGACATTCATTCAATACGCTCATTTTAAGTACCTTTTATGGGCAGACGAGATATCAGATGACGTGGAGACTTGAAACATGTAAATCCAGCCTCTGTCATCTAGTTCATCTTCTAAAAGTGAGGTTTAGACAAATACACAACTTACCATGTTCTGCAAGTCAGAACATGGCCAATGCTATCAAAAAGTCACAAGTAGGTGATGGCTGAAAAGGAGAGCTCCCCTGAGGCTGAGGGGAGGGGCCACCAGCCATTACTCTCCAGCAGACTCCAGAGACCTACCCACGTCCTTTATCATAGACATCACAATGCCCTCGGAGGTGAGAATGGCTAAAATTCAGCACAGTTAGCCTTATAGAAGTTCCAGACTTAATGCTAGGACCCTGTGTATCTTTAATCCTCATGACAACCATATAAGGGACACACTATTATTCTTTTTGTTTTAAATATATTTTTATTGATTTCAGGGAGGAAGGGAGTGGGAGAGAGAGATAGAAACATCAATGATGAGAGAAAATCATTGATTGGCTGCCTCCTGCACTCCACCCACTGGGGATCGAGCCTGCAACCCAGGCATGTGCCCTTGACCTGAATCGAAACCAGGACCCTTCAGTCCTCAGGCCGATGCTCTATCCACTGAGCTAAACCAGTTAGGCCACACAGTTATTCTTAAAGATGAAGAAACTGAGCTGAGGGCTGTGGTCACCTGTTAAATGTCATCATAGTCAGGATTTGAACTTAAATCTAAGTCAGAAGCCTATGTGGTTCTTGTTACCCTATCCTGCCGCTCTCAAGCGTAAAAAACACCTAGTCATTGTATTTTACTAAGAGACAATGTTCTGAAGGGAAATTGTTTAAGAGCCAAAGGAGCGAAGCCTTAGTAAACAGTAGAAGGGAGGGGGATACGGGATTTGTATTAAGATGGTCTGAGGACACATCCCAGAGGCACGCCGGTCTGTGATTTCTCCCTAGGTCTCTGACTTATCTGACTATACTTTTTCTCTCAGCAAAACCACTAGTTAGCAGACTTTTTAAAATGTTAATAACAGTAATTTTCAGCTGACCTTAAAGATTATCTAGGACCTTGGTACTGAAAGTCAAGTGTCCTCAAAGGAAAATGCTTGCCTGGCTGGTGTAGCTCAGTGTTTGAGGGTCGACCTATGAACCGAGAGGTCACATGCCCGGGTTTCAGGTTCGATTCCCAGTAGGGGGCGTACAGAGACAGGCAATGTATTTTTCTATCCTCCCTTTCTCTCTCAAAAAATCAATAAAAACGTATTTTTTAAAAAAGAAAATATTGTGTCTTTCTTCCTCTAATCCTGTAGATGGCGCCCATGCACTGGTTTCAATTAAAGGAATCCAGCAATGACCTTTAGGACTCAAAATAGACATTCAGTACACATCACAGGGAATAATACTGCCATTACTCCAAGTGAGAAAGAAAAAGAAAAGCAGATTCTCAATTCGGTTATTGGAAATCTTTTTTTAAAAATTGATTTGGGAGAGAGAGAGAGGAAGGGGATCAGGGGAGAGAAAGAGAAAGAGAAAAACAGAGAGAGAGAAACCAATTTGATGTCCAACTTATTTATGATTCTTAATTCTTGTATGTGCCCTGACCGCAGAGCGAACCTGAGACCTTGGCATATTGGGATGATGCAGTCATCAACTGAGCGACCCAGCCAGGACTACTGGAAATCTTCTAAATATGTTTGGAAAAACTCAGATATATGAACCTACTTTTTAACTATAAATTTTATGGAACCTAAGTACAGATCAAGTATTTCCAATGGAAATTTAGCTTCAGGATTGAGATGTGCTCTAAGTGTAAAATACACACTGAGTCCTAGCTAGCTTGGCTCAGTGGATAGAGCATTGGCCTGGGCGGACTAAAGGGTCCCACGTTCTATTCTGGTCAAGGGCACATGCCTGGGTTGTGGGCTCGATCCCCAGTAGGGGGCCTGCAGGAGACAGCCAATCAATGGTTCTCTCTCATCATTGATGTTTCTATCTCTCTCTCCCTCTCCCTTCCTCTCTGAAATCAATAAAATATTTTTTTAAACAGTTACTTTAAAAAAAAAATACACACTGGCCCTGGCCAGTTTGGCTCACTGGATAGAGCGTTAGCCTGGAGACTAAAGGGTCCCAGGTTCAATTCCGGCCAAGGGCATGTAGCTTGGTTGCAGGCACATGCCCAGTAGGGGGTGTGCAGGAGGCAGCTGATTGATGTTTCTCTCCCATCGATGTTTCTAACTCTCTGTCCCTGTCCCTTCCTCTCTGTAAAAAAACAATAAAATATATATATATTTTGGCCTCCCACCTGACCTTGGCTGGGAATCAAACCTGCAACCCTTTGTGCGAGAACCAAAGCTCTAACCACCGGACACACCAGCCAGGGCAAAAGCTATCTTAAGGAATAAATTGTGTCTGTACATTTAGTCACAGATTACAGGGTCCTAAGAACAGAGGAATTCAAGATTGACATCTTAGTTTTTGGAAACCAAGATGGCGGTATAGATTAACGCCGGAGATTGCTGCCTCGAACAACCACTTCAGAAAAACAACTAAAGACAGAACGGACATCATCCAGAACCACAGGAAGGCTGGCTGAGTGGAAATTCTACAACTAGAAGGAAAGAGAATATCATACCCAGACTCAGAGGAGGCGCAGTGCTGAAGTGAAATACTCAGGTGCGGAGTGCGCGCGAGCGGGCTGGCGGCGGAGGGCGCGGTTGTTGTTTTCAATCGGGAGGGAGTTTCAGACTCTGAGCTCCAGATCTGGGCGAGTCTGTAGGGACCCAGACTCAAACAGGAGAAGCTAGACTGTCTGGCTTCGGTCGGAACTCGAAAGCAGCTTTCTCTCCGAGGTTTGCAGCGGTTGCTGGGACTCTGTGAGGCAGAGCCCCTAGGGACGGAACTGAGAGCAGCCATAACTGCTCGCTCCTGCCCGCCCTGTAGATCCCCGGGGACCCGCCCCGCCCAAGCCCTGCGCAGAGCCATTTGCCGGATAGCCTCAGGCAAACGCTAGATTAGCACCGCCCTAGAGATCCAGCACAGAAGCTCTCCCACTGCAGACACAGCGGATTCTCATAGCCAGTTAGCCTGGAGGTCAAATCAGCCCCGGTATTGCCGACATCATTCAAGGCTTAACTACAACAAGACTGCGCACAAAGACCACTAGGGGGTGTACCAAGAAAGCATAAAAAATGCGGAGACAAAGAAACAGGACAAAACTGTCAATGGAGGATATTGAGTTCAGAACCACACTTTTAAGGTCTCTTAAGAACTGTCTAGAAGCCGCCGATAAATGTAGTGAGATCCTCAAGAAAACTAATGAGACCCTCGATGTTATGATAAAGAACCAACTAGAAATTAAGCATACACTGACTGAAATAACGAATACTATACAGACTCCCAACAGCAGACCAGAGGAGCCCAAGAATCAAGTCAAAGATTTGAAATGCGAAGAAGCAAAAAACACCCAACTGGAAAAGCAAAATGAAAAAAGAATCCGAAAATACCAAGATAGTGTAAGGAGCCTCTGGGCCAGCTTCAAGCATACCAACATCAGAATTATAGGGGTGCCAGAAGATGAGAGAGAGCAAGATATCGAAAACCTATTTGAAGAAATAATGACAGAAAACTTCCCCTACCTGGTGAAAGAAATAGACTTACAGGTCCAGGAAGCGCACAGAACCCCAAACAAAAGGAATCCAAAGAGGACCACACCAAGACACATCATCATTAAAATGCCAAGAGCAAAAGACAAAGAGAGAATCTTAAAAGCAGCAAGAGAAAGAAACCCAGTTACCTACAAGGGAATACCCATACGACTGTCAGCTGATTTCTCAACAGAAACTTTGCAGGCCAGAAGGGAATGGCAAGAAATATTCAAAGTGATGAATACCAAGAACCTACAACCAAGATTACTTTATCTAGCAAAGCTATCATTCAGAACTGAAGGTCAGATAAAGAGCTTCACAGATAAGGAAAAGCTAAAGGAGTTCATCACCACCAAACCAGTATTATATGAAATGCTGAAAGGTATCCTTTAAGAAGAGGAAGAAGAAAAAGGTAAAGATACAAATTATGAACAACAAACATGCATCTATCAACAAGTGAATCTAAGAATCAAGTGAATAATCTGGTGATCATAATAGAATCAGGGACATAGAAAGGGAATGGACTGACTATTCTTGGGGGGGAAAGGGGTGTGGGAGATGCGGGAAGAGACTGGACAAAAATCGTGCACCTATGGATGAGGACAGTGGGTGGGGAGTGAGGGCAGAGGGTGGGGCGAGAACTGGGAGGAGGGGAGTTATTGGGGGGAAAAAGAGGAACAAATGTAATAATCTGAACAATAAAGATTTAATTTAAAAATATATATATATTTTTAAAAATACACACTGAATTTCAAAAAAATAAATAAATAAAAATACACACTGAATTTCAAAGATTTCATATAAAATATTTAAATATCTCAATTTTATATTGATTAGATATCAAAGTAATACCTTAAATCAATTGAGTTCAATAATTTATTAAAAATAATTTTACCTGCTTTTCACTTTTATTAATGGACCTACTAGAAAATGTAAAATTACATTTATGGCTTGAATTATTTATTACATCAGCCTGCTCCAAATTATTCCAAGTAGCTGCCAGTCTGCGAGTCTTTCCCATACAAATTTGTTCAGTTGGGTTTTCAGGTTCTAGTGTAGAACGTGATATTAATCCCCTTTACTTCACTTTTTCTTGGATCTGATTTATTACTCCAGCCAGGAAATGCAGTCTTTTGGGATTTTGATCCCATATATTTGTAATCCCCTTCAATGTCATGTTATCCACAAATCTGACAAGTAAACTTTTAAGTCTTTGGTTAAAATTTTGACAATGTCAAGGCTGAAGACATTAGAAATCACTTTTCATTTATAAACAACCCATTAATTAAGCATTGCCTTGGACGTTAGATGTACTTTTTGTAGCTAAATAATTCACCTAATTGTAACAGTATACGGTTCTTACTGTATTGCCCCATCTGCTGCCAAAGAAAAGATGGGTGGAAAGGAGGTGGGGGCAACAGTAGCTCCCGATCAGTTAGGAAAGCTGTAGTCCGGCTCAAGGCCTAGAGCTGGGGGTGAGGCGTCTAAGACTAAAATCTGAGATAAGCAAGACTGCAGCCTGAGAGAGCCTGCAGTCCCAAACCTGGGCTTTCTGACAACAGGGTGAGAAATGGCCCTGGGCCTGAACGATGGAATGAAGTGTAAGCCTGCCAGGAGGGAGGCAGGCACACCTGGTGGCAGTTCAGGGTGAGTCAGCCTTTCCTTTTAACTCTCAAGTCCCTTTGTGTCCCCATCTTAGGGTCAGAGAATCTAAAGTTGAAAGGGCGAGGACTACGCCCTCCACCTTGCCCCAGGGTAAGGGCTATGCCCTCCATCTTACCTTGGCCATGTGCTCAGCAAGGCTTCTTCCCCAAAGCCAAGCCACTGCTGGCCACGCCCAGGATTTCTCTGGACTGGCCAATGATAGTTAAGGGAAGTGCACGCCATCACTATGACCACATCCTGTGTAATGAGACACCGACTGGCGCCTGGCCAATCGGCAGGGCCCACAGTCCTTTCTCCTCCCCTTGCCCCAGCCCCCTATAAAGCCTCTCTCCACACAGAGCTCTCTCTCTCAGTCACTGGAGCTTACTGTTGCATCGGTGAGTGTGGCAGGGGAGCCAAACCCGGGTTTGAAATGAATGACTCTTTGCTTTTGCATCGGACTGACGGGCTCCCTGGGGGTCTTGGGAACTTTGAAATCTGGGCACAACAAAGTCAGAGGAATCTTAGACATCCTTTTATCCAAACTTCTACTCTGCTTTATAACACACATTCCTGCAAAATTGACAGTTCTGGCCATCTTGGTACTGCTAACACACCTCCACCAGCAGGGGGCTCGTTATTTCATTCAAAAAACTGAATTTAAGAAACTTAAATTAAGTGGAAATCTGGCTCCTTACAACTTCAATTCACTGGTCTGACTTCTGAATAAACCTGATTCTTCTTCCACATGGCAGTTACAGTGATACTTTAAGGCAGTAAATGGCCCTCCTAATTCTGTCATACCCAGAAGGTCCTAGCACTTTTAGTCACTCTGTGTTTGACATGGTTGGGACTTCATCTCCCAGGAGCCCTCCTCTGGCACACTCTGGTGAACCTGTCACACCCCTCGGAAAGCACAGTGCCCGGCACTGAGCACAGTACCCTCCCAGTGATCACCTCCCTTCCTCCTGCCACCCCACTTCCTCCTGACATAGTCTGATGGGAGAAAGTCACATTATATTCTGACCCATTCAGAACTTCAACCTATGAAGTTGCACACTGATTCTATGCAATGCTACTCATGGCATGTGTACTCCCATGCATCTATCTCAGACAATGTGAATCAATGCGACACATCCTTGCCTGGAATCCAGAAGGATCCTCAGGTTCCTTCTCAACACAATCTCCAGTCAGCACTGACAGCTGGCACACAGATACATTACAGCCTATTTGACATTTAAGTGCCAAGTTACCCCCCCCCCCCCATGGCTGTACCTCTGCAGCCACTTTTTTTTTTTTAATATATTTTATTGATTTTTTACAGAGAAGAAGGGAGAGGGATAGAGAGTTAGAAACATCAATGAGAGAAATCGATCAGCTGCCTCCTGCACGCCCCTTACGGGGGATGTGCCCGCAACCAAGGTACATGCCCTTGACCGGAATCGAACTCGGGACCCTTCAGTCCGCAGGCTGACGCTCTATCCATTGAGCCAAACTGGTTCGGCATGCAGCCACTTTTATCTGACAAATCAAAGGCTTTTACATTTGTCCTTGATTGAATTTATTGATATTAGATTTGGCCCATCACATCCAGTTTCATCATCTGCATTATACAGTGCTTAATAGGATATGTATGACTCCATCCAAATATTTCCCTTCATCTTATTTTTTAGTATTGCTCCCTAATGGTTACTGGAGATTATCTATTTTATTATCTGATGTATTTATTTATTTTAATATATTTTATTTATTTCAGAGAGGAAGGGAGCAGGAGAGAGAGAAACATCAATGATGAGAGAGAATCATTGATTGGCTGCCTCCTGCATGCCCCCTACTGGGGATCAAGCCCGCAACCTGGGCATGTGCCCTTGACCGGAATCAAACTCGGGACCCTTCAGTCCTCAGGCCGATGCTCTATCCACTGAGCCAAACAAGCTAGGACCTGATGTATTTATTGAATGGAGTTCTATGTTCTCTGTTTAGTTTTAAAGTATTTCCATCTCCTATGAAATTAGCTGCTTTATAAATGTACTAGTAGCCCAGTGCAAGAAATTCGTGCCCAGCCTGCACCCTCTCCAATCTGGAACCCTTCGGGCCTAAACTGGCAGTCGGACATCCCTCTTGCAATCTAGGACTGCTGGCTCCTAACCGCTCACCTACCTGCCTGCCTGATCACCCCTAACCACTCTGCTTGCCAGCCTGCTTGCCCCCAACTGCCCCCCCCTGCCAGCCTGATCGCCTACAACTGCCCTCCCCTCCTGGCCCAATCCCCCTAACCACCTCTGACTTGGCCCTGCTTTGTCTGGAAAGACATCTGGAAGGTCTCCTGGTCTAATTAGCATATTACCCTTGTATTAGTATAGCTCAGTGGTCAGCAAACTGAGGCTCGCGAACCACATGCGGCTCTTTGGCCCCTTGAGTGTGGCTCTTCCACAAAATACCGACTTCTGCGCATGGGCCACGAAGTTTTAATCGCACTGTACGTGCGCGCCCGCACGTGGTATTTTGTGGAAGAGACACACACTCAAGGGGCCAAAGAGCCGCATGTGGCTCACGAGCCGCAGTTTGCCGACCACTGGTATAGCTAGAGGCCTGGTTCACGGGTGGGGGCTGGCTGGTCTGCCCTGAAGGAGGCCCCAGATCAGGGTGGGGGTTCCCTTGGGGGGCAGAGCCGGCCTGGGTGAGGGGCTTAGGGTGGTTTGCAGGCTGGCCACACCCCCAATGAGGTGAGGGTCCCTGCGGGGGGCATGGCTGGCCTGGGCGAGGGGCTGAGGGCTGTTTTCAGGCTGGCCACACATCAGTAATTGGAGGTTCTTCTTAGGAGCACCAGACCTTTTGTTTGTTTGTTTAAATATATCTTTATTGATTTCAGAGAGGAGGGGAGAGGGAGAGAGAGATAGAAACATCAGTGATGAGAGAGAATCATTGATGGGCTGCTTCATGCACGCCACCTCCTGGGGATCGAGCTCACAACCCAGGCATGTGCCCTGATCGGGAATCAAACCATGATCACGATCTCACGGTTCATAGGTCAACGCTCAACCACTGAGCCATGCCAGCGGGCGGCGCACCAGACCTTTTGGGGAGTTGCATTTCAGTGCACTAAGTCTTTGGTCCCTGAATCAGTATTTCAGTCTAATGGTGTCTTAGTGGCTAGAAATTCAGATTTTTACACACCCGGAGTGACCCCACTCTTACCGATCACTCTGTTACAGAGGGTCAGACCGCATTAAGGGGATCTTGAGTCACAGACCAGCCTCCCCATAGACATGCAAACCCACAGTCTAGGAAACAGATATGATTCACATAATTCCTTCACCTCTCCCTGTCCTTTATCCAGCCACCGTATTATTGGGGGACGTGATACTCGGCCAGACAGTCTATACTCTAATTGAAATTACCCAAAGACAACAGTGTGATGAAGTGGTTTGAGCATAGAAGCTGCAAAGAGAGATCCATTTTCCAATCCAACTAGGAGGTTAATGATTATGTGTCACTTTGGAAAATCATCACCTCTTTGTGGAGATGAAAACTAAGTCCAAATGCATGTTGCTTTGTGTTGGGTCAGAGCCTCTAACCTTTAAGGGGAGAGGTCAAGGCCTCATTCCCACCCTGCACTCCCACCCCTATGAAGGAGCTCCAATAAAGGACAAAATAGTGTCTACAAGGTACATAATTTGGAAACATTCATAGAGACTGGGACTTTCCAGGGAAGGAGAAACAGAACTCAGAAAGTCCTGCTTGCACGAGGACGCGCGCACGCGCGCACACACACACACACACACACACACACCAACAAGTATAGGGAGGAGGGGTTTGGGGCCCTTCCAGATTGTGGGGTACTCTCCTCTAACAGGCCCAGCAGGGCTCCTGTGGGACCCAGGTTAGGGAAGGAAGCAAGCCCACAGCAGGGAGATTGCAGCTGGCTCTTCTATGGGCCTTAGCATGCGAGGAAGAAAGAAATTCTAAGATTCCCAAACCATCCTCCTCAGTTTATCAACAGGAGACACCTGGTAGGAATTTGGGGCACCTTGTAGCAGGAATAAAAACAGAGTAATTTGTCTTCATGGTCCTTTACCCCAGGAACCAACCATCTCCACAGGGGCTGAGAAGAGACTTGGACTGTGGGGATATGGAAACCCATCTTTGAAAATATTGAACATTCTAGACCCAGAAGGCACTAGAATATCTTGGCTCAGTCTCTTTTTCTTTTCATCGATTTTAGCAAGAGAAAGGAAGAGAGAGAAACACCGATCTGTTGTTCCACTTATTTATGCATTCATTGGTTGATTCTTGTTTGTGCCCTGAACTAGCAACCTTGGCTTATGGGGGATGACCCTCTAACCCAGGGGCGGGCAAACTTTTTGACTCAATGGGTTCTTAAACTGGACCGGAGGGCCGGAACAAAAGCATGGATGGAGTGTTTGTGTGAACTAATATAAATTCAAAGTAAACATCATTACATAAAAGGGTACGGTCTTTTTTTTTTTTTTTTTTTTAGTTTTATTCATTTCAAGCGGGCCGGATCCGCCCGTGGGCCGTCGTTTGCCCACGGCTGCAGCCTAACCAACTGTGCTCCCCAGCCAGTGCTTGCCTCCGTCTTGTACCAAGTGTGTGCCCTTGAACCTCAGCTCCCTCATCTATAAAGTGGGGATAATGCTACTACCCACCCTCACCAAAGTGGTAAGAAGTAAAAGGCTAGAAGCTCATAAAGAGTTCATCAGTAGGGAACTCAGTGCAAGGAGCCAGCTCCTAAAATATTACCATTGTGATTATAATGCGCTTTTCAAGATGAGGTTAGAACCCGGGGATTTGGTGTCTGCATAATCAGGACTTTTAATTCATATTATAAATACCCACATGGAGCCTGAGAAAGGTGAGCATTAGCGGCTGGACACCCTGGGGCAGCCCCCAGGGAAAACAGTTAGTAACAGGACGCTTCTGGGTAAGGTCACAGCGGTTTCTACCCCCCCACCCCCACCCCCAGCAGCTGCTCTGAACCTGGGAGAGAATCAGTACTAGGTGCTGGTGCTAGAAAAGAAAAAGTCACAAAATCTCTCACCTCCTGGTGCTTCTGTTCTAGTATGGAGAGAGAGAGAGATAGCAAACACATAAACATTACAACTGTTATACAGGAAAGTGTCCTGAAGTAACAGGGAACCAGAGAAGGGAGTAGAGGGTGCTTCTGAGGTGGGACTTTAAATGGGCTAGAACAGTGGTCGGCAAACTCATTAGTCAACAGAGCCAAATATCAACAGTACAACGACTGAAATTTCTTTTGAGAGCCAAGTTTTTTAAACTAAAATTATATAGGTAGGTACATTGTTATTCACTTAATTAGGGTACTCCTAAGCTGGCCTTTGCTAGAAACGTCCTCAATCTGGTTGAGGTACATTCGCTGAGGTCGACCCCTTCCAACTCTCCCATCCACACTTGTCTATCTGAAACAAGTATACAAGACGACTATCTGAAACAAGTATACAAGACGAGTGTGGACAGGAGAGTTGGAAGGGGTCGACCTCAGCGAACGTACCTCAAAACAATACCTCCCCCCGCACTGAGTATCCCGCGGCCCGCCTGTGCCTCGTCTCTCCTGTCACCCGACCAACCGACACCCCCCACTTCTTCTAACACCACTTCTTCAAAATAGACTCACCCAGGCCGAAAACCGACTTCTGCACATGGGCCATGAAGTTTCAATCGCACTGTACGTGCGCACCTGCACGTGGTATTTTGTGGAAGAGCCACACTCAAGGGGCCAAAGAGCCGCATGTGACTCACAGGCTGCGGTTTGCCGACCACTGGGCTAGAAGGTCTCCTCAGAGAGATGGCATTTGAGCCGAAAATTGACCCAAACGAGGAGCAAAACGGATATGTAGGAGACAAGAGCTCCATGCAGAGAAGTGCCAAGTGCAAAGGCCTTGACGCAGGGCCCTTGGTAGTCAGTCTCTGAGGACCCTGGGGAGGAGGTGGGCATAGGGGCTTGATAAAAAAAGGCACTAAACCACCCCACACCCGCACTGTGCGTGATCACCTTCTAACAAACGTGTTTTACTTAGGTAGCGTATTTCTTTTTCCCCACCTTGCTCGCCAGAATGCAAGCTCCTACAGTGCAGGGATTTCATCTGTTTGCTTTCCTGATCCAGTTCTGCACAGAGCATAGAGCACACTCCTTGGGGAATGAAGGAGTGACATGTAGGCCAAAATAAAGCTGCAGGATTTGTTCCAGGGGCAATGGGACTTTGAGGAGACTTTGAGCAGGAAAACGGCATGGTCAAATCTATGTTTCTGATTGCTCAGCTACTGTGAGAAAAAAAAGAAAAAGAACAAAACTGAACGAATGACTGGATGGGTGGATGACTGAATGAGTCCCAGAATCCACAGCACTGGATTTTCAGGTGCCATTCAAACAGGAAGCTGCTCTGCTAATATTCGAGAGTTGAGCAGTGTCCTCTCAGCATCCCACCCCCACTCCATGGCTCAGAGGGACCCTGGGAGAAATCCCCCCAGGAAAAGGCAGGGAACTTCCAAACACTTGCAAACCTCACCTCTTCAGTACTCTGAGCACCGCAGGGAGAGGCTGCGTGCTTCTGCAGTTGGTCCTGGACCAGAAACTGGAAATTTGCAGAGAAGCCAGAAAAGATCCAGGGCAGCCAATGGGATCTGGGATGGACTGACTGAGAGATCTTTCCATGCCCAGCTGGGGATCCCACCAGCTTCCTCATGTCCTTCTGGCCCATGTTCCAGAAGACAGAGGTTTCAGAAGACAGAGGTCTCACTCCATGATGTACCCAGCCATCCCAAATTAACCTTTTTGATGTGATTGTTATGCCCAGATTTCAAGATCCCCAAAAGACCACACCAGGGAGCCAGCCAGTCCGATGCAAAAGCAAAGGGTCCTTTATTTGAGCTAGCTCAACTCCCCCTCCTGGCCGACGCAGCAACAGGAAGCAGAGTGAGTCCGCCGTGGGAAAAATAGGGTTTTAATAGGGGGTGGAGTGAGGGGAGAGGAGCTGACTGTGGGCCCTGCCGATTGGCCAGGCGCAAGTCAGGTCTTGTTACACAGGATGTGGTCATCTCTATGGCGGGCACGTCCCTTGCTTGTCATTGGTTAGTTTAAAGAAATCCCGGGCGTGGCCAGCAGGGGCCTGGGCTTCTGGGAGGAAGGTACTCTCCTGAGCACATGGCGGCTGCCCCAATATGGAGGGTACGGGGCAAGATGGAGGGCATAGCCCTCGCCCTTTCAGTGATAAGATCCTGAATTAAAGAACCTCTTTGGGTATTGATGAAGTTAACAACCTCATAGGGAGGAGACTTCTTGACAATTTCTGTCCAGATTCATATATATTAATTATTGCTTTTTTGAGAGAGAGGAAGGGAGAGGGAGAAAGAGAGAAACATAGATGTGAGAGAGAAGCATTGATCAGCTGTCTTCTGTATGCTCTCCACCAGGGGTTGAGCCTAACCTGGGCATGTGCCCTGACCAGGAGTTGAACCAGCGACTTTTTGGTGGTGCATGAGACAATGCCCAACCCTCTGAGCCACACCAGCCAGGGATGGACTTTTCATTTTAAAAAACATACAATGACTGTCCACCTCATTCCATAAAGGTTGGGCTAATCAAACGAGCATAAATGTTCACCTAGACAGAAAGAAACTGGTGACGTCCCTCCTCTTCAAAACGTACCTGGAGTCTGTCTTCGCCTCGTAGCTTCTAGTTTCCTCTGTGGCTTCCACAATCCTATGCAAGTGGTATTTTACATTTCCTAGCACCTTTTAAAAGCTTGAAGTTTGGTAAATTAGTATCGTCTTTTCTCCTTTGGAAAAAGAAATGGCAGGCTTGCCTTTTACCTAAATCATTTTATGGGCCATTAATTGAATAGATAATGTTTCCCAGCCAAGACTGAAGGGTCATTTACCATTTTCTACTTGACAACGACCCCTGATCACAAGAGAGCAATCGGAGAGGTGACACCAGCTGGACAGCACAGACCTGGCTGGAATCAGAAGCTACATGCTTCTGCGTTTGCACATGAGAGAAGTGAGATGACTACTTATATTTCCACTATAGTGAATCTTTGTTTTCATTGGAAATTCTGAATATCAAAAGTCTACTGGGATGATAGCTTGGTTTTTAAAAAGCAGAGACTATATTTTGTTCTTTAATGTTCAAGAAATAGCCCTGCTGGGTAGCTCGGTTGGTTAGAGCATTCTCCCCATAAGCCAAGTTTTCGGGTTCGATCCCCAGTCAGGGCACATACAAGAATCCACAAATGACTGTATAAATAAGGGGAACAACAAATTGATATCTCTTTCTTTCTCTCTTTCTCTCTCTCTCTCTCTCTCTCTCTCTCATAAATGAATTTTAAAAGAGCCAGGGTTTTTCACTGCTTTACTAACTAGGATCAAAGAAAACTAGGGTCTCTTAGAAAACACTCTGCAAGTGACTAGAATTAATGGAGGAATAAAATAGATTCTCCTTTGAAATTATGTCAAACAGAAAGAAAGGAGTTTTAGTCAGAATGCTGAGCCCTTGGAGCAAAATACAGCTCCATAGGCAATCACCCCCAGCACCCCTTCCCTTCCCGCCCCCCAGGAACCTAATTTAATTGTCTGATGAGACCATGCTTCAAGATACAAAGTCATGAACGGAGCTCCCAAGAATAAAGAGTGGGGTGTGGAGCTTTCCTGGAAGAGAGATTGAAATAATTTCAAGTCACCTGAACTAGCTCACCTGAGACTTACTTAACTTCCCACCAGGGAGGTGAGCACTTCTCTTCAGAGTCAGGGTGTGGTCTTAGGGAAAGTTCCTATCTACTTGTTTAGAGAAGGAGGATTAAAGGCAGTCCTTTGTGCTTGGCTCAGTGATTGAGGTTTGACCTATGAACCAGGAAGTCATGGTTCGATTCCTGGTCAGGGCACATGCATGCTTAATCCCCAGTGTGGGGGTGTGCAGGAGGTAGGAATCAAACCTGGGACCTTTTAGTTCGCAGGCCAACACTCTACCCACTGAGCCAAAGTGGCTAGGGCTAAAATATAATATATATATTTTTTTTTAATATATTTTATTGATTTTTTACAGAGAGGAAGGGAGAGGGATAGAGAATTAGAAACATCAATGAGAGGAAACATCAATCAGCTGCCTCCTGCACACTCCCCACTGGGTATGTGTCCACAACCAAGGTACATACCCTTGACCGGAATCGATCCCGGGACCCTTCAGTCCGCAGGCCGACACTTGATCCACTGAGCCAAACCGATTAGGGCAGGGCAAAAATATATTTTTTAAAAATAAAATAAATAAAGGAAGTTCTTTGAGGTTTGATATCCAGGGCAAAAATCTCAGCCAGATTTTAAGAATTTACACTTGCTTTTAACTGGTCTGTGTTTTCTCTTAGGGATTTCAAACCCAGTGGTAGAGACTGAAGGATACAGCAAACCCATCGGAGAAGGGAGAGGCCGAAAGCTTGTTATGGGTGGAAGTGTGTGTTCCACAAAGCTGTGGTGAAGTGCTCACCTTCCCTCACCTATGAATGAGGCCTTATATGGAAATAGTTAAGGTGATGTCATTAGAGAGGTCCCTACTCCAATGTGACTGATGTCCTTATAGAGGGAAGGCCTCCATGTGAGACAGAAGCAGAGATGGGAGTTAAGCCAAGGAGCTGGGGCTACCAGAAGCTGGAAAAGACGAGAAAGGCTCCTCCCCTAAACAGCAAGTCCTGCCAACATCTTGATTTCAGATGTGTAGCCTCCAGAACTGTGAGAAAGAAGGTTTCTGTTGTTTTAAGTCCCACAGTTTGTGGGACTTGGTTACAGCAGCCCTAGAAAGCTAACACAGAGCTCCATACCTAGAAATGACACCCAACAACACAGGTTCACATAACTTTTTTTCATATTTATTAGGAGGATTGTTGAGCTAAGGATGTTTTCTTAAAGAAATGATCACCTGTCATCCTTTCAGATTTCCCTACGTGTTTATGGACTTTTAAATCATAACCTTCGTTAATTAAATTGTCTCTGGCTGGAAGGTTGTCCTTTCAGTACACAAGCATTTCTAATCCCTACCCTCCATCTTAGCCCAATTTTGTTCAGAAGTTCCTGACTCAGACTCCTGCCAACAAATTAAATTCAGGAGTAATGTATCATGCATGATACGAGGAAAGTGAGTGGACTCTGCATTAACTTTCTCTTTGAAGACCATTTTGCTAGGGGGCAATTACCCAGTGGCTTCAGAAGCTCATTAGGCTTTTCAAAATTCCCCTGTGCTTCCTAGAAGGTCATTAAAATGCTGCAGCCATTCCCTCCAGGAGCCAGGGAGGGTCTGTGAACCAGCCTGCTGCCTTATCAGCTCTTTGAAATGAAACACGACAGGGCTCTGCAGCTCCCACAGGTGAATACAGCATCACAGGTGTGACTGCCTATCCATGTCTTCTGTGTCTCCTGCCTCTTTAATGCAGTGGACAAACTGAAAAGAGTGAGTGCAAAAGGCATGAAGCGCCTGCCTGATGAGATACCTGATGAGTTCACTGCTAGGAGTCACTGAAATTAGTTGACTAATAGTCTTTGTATTCCATGTAGTTGGTGAGAAGAAAAATAGGGTGGAAGCATAAATTCAAACACAATCAGCGTGGAGAAGGTGTTAGAGAGAAGTACAGAACCCAAGAAATTCATTATTCTGTACACATTTGCACAAAACACACACACACACAAAACATGAAGAGAAAACAGTGCTACATTTACTTGTAATGTTAACAAAGGCCACAAATTGACAGTTCACAAAAAGGGCAGAAAACATGTGAAAAGATGTTCAATTATATTCATAAGATGAGGAAGACTATATATATTAAACCTCCATGAAGATATAATATTTTATCAGATGGGCAAAAATTCAAAATTATGATAGCACTAGAGGCCGGGTGCACGGGATTCGTGCATTGGTGGGGGGCGTGGCCTGCGGGGATCGGCCTGCTGTGGGAGCGCCACTCATCCCGATCAGTGGAGCAGCACTCCCACTGTGGGAGTGCACTGACCACCAGGGTGCAGCTCCTGCGTTGAGCATCTGCCCCCAGGTGGTCAGTGCACGTCATAGAGACTGATCAACCGGTCGTTCTGGTTGTTCCACCATTTGGTCACTGGGCTTTTATTATATAGGATATATTCTGTGGGTGCAAATATAGGGTCAGTACAACCCCAGTGGAGGTCAATTTGGCAACATATATTAAATGAAAAATGCATTTACCTTTTGACCTGGCAATCCTACTTTGGGGGATTTATCCTGATATGTGTACATATGTTCTGAATATACATTATTCATATCTGCATTATTTATAATAGCAAAAGATGAAAACAATCCAAGTGCTCATCTATAGGAAACTTGTTAAATTAACTATGGCACATTCACAAAATGAAGAATGGGAAAGCTTTATATGTACAGTTGTAGAAAAATCTTCTTTTTTAATCTTCATTGCTGAAAGTATTACATATATCCCCTCTTTTCCCCCATTGACCCCTTCTAGCCCTTATCCCACCATACCCCCGCTGCAGGCCTTCACCACACTATTGTCTACATCCAGTCCATGGGTTATGCATATATGCATACAAGCTCTTGGGTTCATCTCCTCCCACCCACCTCCGCCTTCCCTCTGAGATGTGACAGATGTACATTACTTTTTTTTAAGTGAAAAACAATTAAAATGTGGTATTAAAATACCTGCACAAATTCTTTGATACTCCTCCCTGCAAAAAGTGGAGCCAATGCATCTCCCCTCCAGTGTGGGCGTGAAGAGAATAAGAGCAGAAGTGATGGTGTGTGACAGTGGGGACTAGGCCATAAAAGGCACTACTGCTTCCTCCTTGCTCTTTCTTTTGAATCATGAGCTCAGGGGATCCTGGTTGCTATGTTATAAAGCAGGGGTGGGCAAACTTTTTGACTCGAGGGCCACAATGGGTTCTTAAACTGGACTGGAGGGCCAGAACAAAAGCATGGATGGAGTGTTTGTGTGAACTAATATAAATTCAAAGTAAACATCATTACATAAAAGGGTACGGTCTTTTTTTTTTTTTTTTTTTTTTTTAGTTTTATTCATTTCTAACAGGCCGGATCCGGCCTGCGGGCCGTAGTTTGCCCATGGCTGTTATAAGGACACTCTGTCCCATGTGGAGGGGAACTGAGGCCACCTGCCAATACTCATGTGAGTGAGCCATCTGCTTAGAGATAGAGCCTCTATCCACAGTCTAGCGTTCAGATGACTGCAGCCCTGGCCAAGAGTTTGACAGAAATCTCATGTGAGTCTGTGAGCCAAACCACTCAGCCAAGTCAAACCTGGATTCAGGACTCTCAGAAACTGTGTAAGATAATACATGTTTGTTGCTTTGAGATGCTAAGTTTGGGAGTAATTTGTTATGCAGCAGTAGCTAACTAATGCAACAGTATTTATAGCAGTTTATTTCTTTGTAATAAAGAAAAATAATATATATATTTGTATTTATTACTTTTGCAATAAAGAACATGGGAACGGTATCTGAGGATTAACAAATGGTTACCTGTATAAGAGATCTACACAATGGAAAACTGAATGGATGGTAATAGGGAAGAAAAAACTTCTCACGTTATCCCTTTTTATAAACCTCTTCTATTTTTAAATTAAGTTCATACATATTTACATATTTTAAAAATAGCTCCTTTTCAAAAAGTAAATTCTTTAAAAAGGACTGCTATGGCCCAGCTGGTGTGGCTCAGTCGTTGAATATCAACCCATGAACCAAGAGGTCACCAGTTCAATTCCTGTCAGGGCACATGCCCAGGTTTCAGGCTCCATCCCCTGTAGGGGTATGTGTGGAAGGCAACCAATCAATGTATCTCTCTCACATTGATGTTTCACTCTTTCTCTCCCTTCCTCCCTTTCTAAAAATCAATTCTTAAAAAAATAATCTTTTTCTCCTCAATACGTGCTTAGGATTGAGAGTGAAATGTAGCTTTTCCAGGTAGCTGGACTTATAATATCTAAAATCAGAAGCTGAGGTACCCATTTTGTAGCCTGCTGTATGAACAGAAGTCAAAGAAAGAGGCTGTGGAGAGGGGGAAATGATTGAAGCAGGGACCCATGGCAAATATGGATAGGAGAGAAGTGAAGACAGCTTGAGTATGTTCAGGTCCCTCCGCTTCCATAACACTTACCTGTTTCCTTCCAATAAATTCTAGCTTGAACCAGTGTCTGCACTTGTAGTCAAAAGACTCTTACCCAATACACTAGTATAAATTCTGTCAATGAAACTACTAGGGCCAGAAACATAGAACTGTCTCTCTCTTTTACTTCTGCCCTTTCTACAATTTACATATTTTATGTATTTATTATTTTAAAATAGATTTTTAGAGAGAGAAATATTGACTTGTTGTTCCACTTATTTATACATTTATCAGTTGCTTTTTGTATGTGCCCTGACCAGAGATTGAACCCACAACCTTGCAGTATCGGGATGACACTTTAACCAAATGAGCTACCCAGCCAGAGTGGGGTGAATTTCACCTTTTATTAATTCAAGGATCTTATTTGAACCCTGGCCTGTGTGGCTCAGTTGGTTGGGTGTCACCCTATGCACTGAAAGTTTGCTGGTTTGATTCCTGGTCAGGCACATGCCTAGGTTGTGGGCTAAATCCCTAGTGAAGGGCATGCAGGAGGCAGCAGATCTATGTTGCACTCTCACACTGATGTTTTTCTCTTCTCATTTCCTCTCTCTAATAAATTTTTTTTTAAAGTATGCAACCTGCCAGTGTAGCTTGGTGGTTGAGCATGGACCCCTGAACCAGGAGATCAGGGTTCGATTCCCAGTGAGGGCACATGACAGGGTTGTGGGTTCAATTCCCAGTGGGGAGCGTGCAGGAGGCAGCTGATGATTCTTTCTCATCATTGATGTCTCTATTCCTCTCCCTTCCTCTCTCAAATAAATAAAAATATTTTTTAAAATAATAAAATAAGAGTATGCATTGGACATAATAGGTTTGGATCTACTGGAACTACAGAATCACCGGTGGTAGTAGAAAGCACAGAAGATGAATTCACTCCGGAATGGCATGTAGAGAGAAAATAAAGGCTAAGGAACTACCAAACCATGACCTCATACAGTATGTGGCCAGTACTGGAGCCTGACGCACTGGGCTCTATCCCAGCTCTGCCACAAAACAGAATTGTGAGGATTAAATAAGAACAGGCATCTAAAGAACCCATGCCCTACCCTAGCTGGTTTGGTTCAGTAGATAGAGCATCAACCCTCTGACTGAAGGGTCCTGGGTTCGATTCCAGTCAAAGACACAGACCTCAGTTACAGGCTTGATCCCATCCAGGCCATGCAGAAGGCAACCAATTGATGTGTCTCTCTCACATTGATGTTTCTCTCTAAAAGTCAATGGAGAAATATCCTGGGGTGAGGATTAACAACAACAACAACAAAACTCATGCCATGCCTGTCCCCAAGCAAATACCCAATAAATGTTACTTATTATCTATACGGGAAAACACCTCAACATTTTCACAAGTTTATGAATATGTAAATATAACTTTCATATCTAACAATATATATTAATAATAAGACAACAACCACAAAAAAACGAAGATTACAACAAAGAAGAGGAGGAGGAGCGGGGAGGAAAAACTGAAGTTTACTTCTATTAAGCTAGATTTTCAGAGTACTGGGTGTTCTGCATTAGTTTCTTCAATCCGTGTAGCATTTCTTTCATACGATAGTATATGTATTATCCCCATTTTAAAGGTGTAAAAACTGAAGCATTGAGAGGATGATTTACTTGCTCAAGGTGGTACATTCATTGTAAGCATGAAGCGGGGTGGGAATGAAGAATAAGGCTTGGCCCAGAACAGAGCTTGGAAAGGCATCACCACGCCTGCTTTCTGTTCCACACCCCCACACCCACTAGAAAATGTCTATGCAGGTACAATGTCATTGAGATGGCTCTATCTAACGTACATAGGAGTTAAAATCACCACCCATAGTCCTAGCTGCGAAGATTGCCAAAGGGGCCATAAGTAGAAGGTAGACTTCTAGAAATTTTGTCTTGTAAATTTGACATTAGTTGATGTTTATCTTGCCTCTTTAGGTAAAGTAACAAAAAGATGAATTACGAATGATTAGGCTATATCTGCCCCACCGTAGTTGCATGCAGGAGTAGAAAAGTGACTGGTATGTATTAACATTATAAGAAGAATAAATTTACAATCCCACACAACTTCTATTTTTTTAAATTAATTGCTTCATTACTTGAATGGCTAGTAATGTAAGGTAAAGATTTTTTTAAATGCTTCTTTTTCTTGCATATTTATTTGCATTCTTAAATTTACCTAACAAAAGATTGTCTCATTTGCATGGCTCAACCTTGAATGCAAAGCCTATAGAATATACTGGAAAGTAGACAATAGCCCCGCAGGGTTAAGGTATTAGAGTGTGACTATCTTTCATTGTTTAAAAGATGGGCTAAGTGCTTCGTTTTAACCTAAATAGAGACCCCACTAGCAGAAAGAACCAAAGTCCGTCACGAAAGCAGGCAACATCTTTACACAACAACGAGACCAGAAACTCTGATTAGCCCTCAATGTTTTAAAAATTTGCCCCCGCAAATAATAACAACAATCTGTGTCCCTCATTGCTAACCGCATTGCAGCAACTGCAATTACTTTTACACAAACTAATTAGGTTTATCAGGTCATGGTGTTTGGGCTGGTCTTTCCTAAAGAAACACGCAAGTTTGATCTGTAGATTATTAGCCAAGTGGGTTTATATGCCAGAAAGTCCATTCTGACCTTTTTATTATTTCATGAGACACTCGTCAATGAATGGATTCATAGAACCACAAAGGAAAAGGGAAACATTTGTGAGCAATAACTTATCCTCTAAAAGAATGATTAACTGACAGGTCCTATCGAATGCCAAAATCTAACCTCAAATTTTATTCTTAAACTGAAGCAGCTTGGGGAAGTAGTTATAAACATTTTTATAAGTCTACAGAGAGAGAAAGCCTGGAAAAGTGTGCCATGAACTTGAGTCGGGGATTATGATTCTTAATTAACTATCTAGGAAACTTAGTAAATTTTAGTCTTATTCCTAATGTAGTATTGTTTCCTGATTAAAAAGGAAAAGCTACTGGTAATGAGATTTTTAAAATATTGGGAAGGTAAGATATTTCATATGTACTTCTGTAATATGTAAGTTTTGTATGATGAGCACACAATACTTCTGCAATCATACAAAACGAGAATTTTTTTAATTTAAAAAATGTTTAACAAAATGTTGACCTTCACTATTTTTTTTTCAAGAAAGAAAAAGAGCCTGGCCAGTGTTGCTCCATGGTTGAGCATCTGCCTATGAATCAGGAGGTAATGGTTTGAATCCCAATGGGGCACATGCCCTGGTTATGGGCTCAATCCTCAGTAAGGGGCGTGCAGGAGGCAGCCAATCAATGATTCTCTCTCATCAATTTTGTTTCTATCTCTCTCTCCCTCAATCTTTCTCTCTGAAATCAATAAAAATATTTTTTTATTTAAAAAAAAGAAAACAGAAGTTTGACTACATTCTTTTCCCTTTCATTCTGATGGCCTTTGCCTAGTTACTTGTAAGTTTAATTTACATCTAATTTCCTGTTTGACTACTCATTATAGTTACACAAAGACTTTAGAAAAGAACTGAAAAACACAGTTCAATTCGTGCCATCAGTTAAGATGAATATCCAATACTTATTTTCCTCCCTCTGTAAAGAATTTAAACTTCTCTGCCTAAAGATAAGACCCTGAAAAAAAATTTGCTTTTTTCCCCTTCTGTCAAATTACTTTCTTCATGTTACATTTACACACTTTATACCATGAAGCAATAATTAACATTTTCCACAAATACCCCTTCCCTTCTCTTGCCCAACAACCTGAGCTGTCATTCTAACCTTTCTCAGAGGTCAGTGGAAACAAATGGAAATGTTTGTCTGTAAGTGCATCCCAGGCTACTCTAAGTTCTCTGGCTGATACCTTTTTTTGGTCTCATTTTAGGTGGGGTTTTTTTTAATTTGTCAATCCTAAATTCTTTGGCTGATGTTTATATTGCAAGAAGCCAGACACAGAAAGTGGAATCGTAATAATATACTGAAACTGTAGGATTCCACAAATAAACAGCGGATAAGCGTTAGCAACTTGTTTCCAGCCTGCATTTCTCTCCATAAAGTGATTTTAATTGCTTGCTTGCTTGCGTGTACACACACACACACACACACACACACACACAGCAATGCTAGAGGAAATGAGCGTTTTGTCCCTTGCCAGAAGAAAGCTAAGAGGTAATGAGTTTTATTAACTCATAATGTCTGCAAAGTAGCACAGCATCCAAGTATCGGATCTCTTTTTAGTCCTCCCTGAAGACCTACTTACAGGAGCAGGGCATCGATGCCTAATTGATCAGAAAAGGGCCAGCAGATGCATTCTGCTTCCAGTCACTAGCTGGGCTCTTGCACCATTTCCACAGCATGCGATGGACCCACAGACACACACACTGCACTGCACCGGAATCAGCCGGACCTGCCCCCGAGGTGTGTTCAAAACTCTTGAGTTTGGAATCCAAACACTTTTACAAGAGTCATGAGGTTGGCTCTGCAGCCAGGACACAAAAACTTCCTAAGTCATGTCTGATCATTTGCAATGAAAAAAAGAATTGAAATCAAACACAGCTTTGAAAACAAAAGAATAAGACACTGATCTATGTGTCAGTCATTCTAATGCTTGAGAAAAGCAGAACCAGACTCTTTCGTGGACGTGCTCAGGTCTGCAGGTGGGGTATTTTGTTAAGTTTGGCCAGTCTCATCTCGGACACAGAGGATGCAAGCTATCGGTCATGGGAAAGTCCCTTCGTTGGTAGTAACTCAGTTTCAAATGGACTAGAATCCGTGGTTGTCAGGGTGGGTTCCCAGACGTGTAGCAGTGTTTGGTTAGGAATGCAAATTCTCAGGCCTCACTGCAGACTTACTGAAACTGGCACTCTGGGGGTGGCGCCCAGCAATCTGTTTTACCAACCACTCCCAGGCATTCTGGGGC
The DNA here is from genome assembly GCF_963259705.1 of Myotis daubentonii. Taxonomy (NCBI): domain Eukaryota; kingdom Metazoa; phylum Chordata; class Mammalia; order Chiroptera; family Vespertilionidae; genus Myotis; species Myotis daubentonii. The sequence continues at coordinate 17,116,789 of NC_081856.1, read as the reverse complement.
CCCCTACAGTTTGAGAACCACTGGATTAACGGTCTGTTTCCCAAACCATCCTAGTGATAAAAAAATAACCTGAGAGGTTGCCAGAACCCTTCCCTGGAGACTCCTTCAGCAGAGTCTGTATTTTATTTTATTTTTTAATATATTTTAATTGATTTCAGAAAGGAAGGGAGAGGGAGAGAGAAATAGAGACATCAATGATGAGAGAGAATCATTGATTGGCTGCCTCCTGCATGCCCCCCACTGGGGATCGAGCCCACCACCAGGCATGTGCCCTGACTGGGAATCGAATCTTGACCTCTTGATTCATAGGTTGACATTCAACCACTGAGCCACACCGGCTGGGTGGAATCTGTATTTTAGCCCGCAGCCAGGGACCTCTTCTTGAGCAAGTGTGGGAAGCCCTGAATTAAGTTATCTCTCCCAGGCTACATTCTAGATTTTTCTTTGTTGCTTGTGTAGGACAGTATCTTGAAAGAGGGGAAGAGCAACAGTGAGGTTGAGCTGAAAAGGGTGAGGATTAGTGTCTGACCGGCAGGACAGGGGAAAGTGAAGAGACTGTTCCCATCAGTAAGGAAACCCTTGCCAGGGAAAGACAAAGGGATGATGGGAGACTGACTGGCCAGGCCAATGTGCCTGTGTGTGGAGATACAAGAAACATGGAAAATAGACTTTGGTTAGACTTGGTTACTAACTGAAATGTCTTCCAGGCAAGAAGGAGAAAAGGAAAATAGTGTATGATTCACCTCTTACCCTGGGGTAGTCTTAATTCAGTGTCCCTAACTTAGGGGGTTGGGTGCATGCAGCGTTGTAATTTCAGTGGTGCAGACAGCTCCGGCCTCCAGGTTGGAGTTCTGCGTTGACACTGGGAAAAGTGCCAATGAGTGGGGCCCTCTGGCGTGCCAGCAAAGGAGCAAACCCAGGAGGGCTCCAGGCCTCTGCTGGCAACTGCCTGGAATGACACCCCTCGGATTTTCTTCACAAGCTTTTTAGTCCTGAGTCTCTCTTTAAAATGCAAAAAATAAGTCTGATTTATCACAAGAATTCTGCTGCTGGCCCTGCATAGACCAGACACTTTTTCTTTTCTTTCTTTCTGTTTTTTTGGGAGGGGGGGCGGGTGGCGGAGGCAAGAAGAAGAGCTAGAGCCCAAGTCTACGCAGAAAAATGACTACATTTTAGGTGGTTTAAGAGAGCCCTGAGGGCTGTCTTGTCTATTTAAAATGGATAGAGAACCAGGTTAGAGGGTATGAAGATAAATAATAAATGAGTGACAGCTCAAGACCACAATTAGGCCGGGTTAATAGGCCTCAATCCCACTGGGTAAAGAATCTCTCTTTGGAAGGAGACGCTACATAAATGTACTTCACTGATGGTACCTGTTGGCATTCCTCTCATTAAAAAAATTTTAAATCAAAATAAAACCAAAAGAGTATAATCTTGATGAAATTCAAGAGCCTATTTCAGTGATGGCAAACCTTTTGAGCTCGGCATGCCAGCATTTTGAAAAAACCTAACTTAACTCTGGTGCCGTGTCACATATAGAAATTTTTTTTTATATTTGCAACCATAGTGAAACAAAGTCTTATATTTTTGATATTTATTTTATATATTTAAATGCCATTTAACAAAGAAAAATCAACCAAAAAAATGAGTTGATTAGGTTCACCATTACTGGCCTATTTGCTCAGTGTTAATTGATTCATTTGAGGAAGAGAGCTGTCTGGGTCCCTTCTATAATAGATTACCAGTGTTTGATTGGAAGTTGCTTTAACCATTATACTTACTCTAATTTATAGTCCAAGCAGTAAGCTAGTGTAACATAAATTAGCATGTCAGTGTGTGAATTTTTAAATTCATCTTTGTCACAAAAGCATTATAATATACCCATCCTCAGCATCCCTCATCTGCCTTCATCTATAAAATTCTACAGTTGAAATCCAGTGAGAAAGAAGATGTAAAAGACCCTAGCCAGTGTGGCTCAGTTGGTTAGAGTGTCATCCCATACACCAAAAGGCTGTGGGGTCAATTCCTGGTCAGGACACATACCCAGGTTGCAGGTTCAATCCCTAATCAGGGCACTACGGGAGGCAACCGATAGATGTTTCTCACATTGATGTCTCTCTCTCTCTCTCTCTCTCTCTCTCTCTCTCTCTCTCTCTCTCTCTCTCTTACCCTTTCCTTTATTTAAAAGTCAATTAAATAAAATACATTAAATTAAATTAAATTAAAATAAAGAATACATAAAAGCAGATCCTCTGAGTTGAAGGGTGTGTGTGTGTGTATCTCATCAGGTCCTCTGCAGCAAGTTGGCTAAAGAATAATTTCTCAATAGACCTAAATAGATACTTTTCGAAGGTGGACATACAGAAGCCCCAGAGACATATGAAAACATGCTCAACGTCACTAATCATCCCAGAGATGCAAATCAAAATGACAATGCAGTGCCATCTTACACCTGTCAGAATGGCTACCATCAACAAATCAACAAGTAACAAGTGCTGGCGAGGATGTGGAGAAAAAGGAACCTTCGTGCACTGCTGGTGGGAATGCAGACTGATGCAGCCACTGTGGAAGACAGTATGGAGTTTCCTCAAAAAACTAAAAATGGAACTCCCATTTCACCCAGTAATCCCACTTCTAGGAATATATCCCAAGAAATCAGAAAGGACATATGCACCCCTATGTTCATAGCAGTGCAATTTACAATAGCTAAGATTTGGAAACAGCCTAAGTGCCCATCAGCAGATGAGTGGATTAAAAGACTGTGGTACATCTACACAATGGAACACTATGCTGCTGTAAAAAAGAAGGAACTTCTACCATTTGCAACAGCATGGACGGACCTGGAGAGCATTATGCTAAGCGAAAGATAGCATGTGAAAGGTAAATATCACATGATCTCACTCATTTGTGGAATATAATGAACAACATAAACTGATGAACAAAAACAGATCCAGAGACAGAGAAGCATCAATCAGATGCTCAAACCTCAGAGGGAAGATAGGGGAGGGTGGGGGTAAGGGGGAGAGATCAACCAAAGGACTTGTATGCATGCATATAAGTCTAACCAATGGACACAGACACCAGGGGGGTGAGGGCATGTGTGGGGGGGTGTAAGGGGGAGATAAGGACACATATGTAATACCTTAATCAATAAAGAAAATTTTTAAAAATAAGAAAGAAAAAAATTTAAAAAGAATAATTTTCTACCCTAATTGGTTTGGCTCAGTGGATGGAGCATCGGCCTGCGGACTGAAGGGTCCCTGGTTTGATTCCAGTCAAGGGCACATGCCTGGGTTGCAGGCTCAATCCCCAGTGGGGGGCGTGAAGGAGGCAGCCAATCAATGATTCCCTCTCCTCCCTTCCTCTCTGAAATAAATAAAAAAATATATTTTTTAAAAAGAATAATTTTCTGCTCCTTCTCCATGTCTCGGTGTAATCACAGGGAAAAAGGACATTGATGAGAAATAACCATTTGCTGTTCTCTTCTGAAGAGTAGGATACAAAATGTAAATTTTCTTTTTTCTTTTTTTTAAATAAGTGAAACAGCAAATTGATGTTTCTTTTTTTAAAAAACACATTTTTATTGATTTCAGAGAGGAAGGGAGAGGGAGAGAGATAGAAACACAATTATGAGAATCATTGACCACTGCCTCCTGCCTCCTGCATGCCCCCGACTGGGGGGTCGAGCCTGCAACCGGGGCATGTGCCCTTGACCAGAATTGAACCCGGGATCCTTCAGTCCACAGTCTGACGTTCTATCCACTGAGCGAAACCAGCCAGGGCAAATCGATGTTTCTTAATTGTATTTTTTTGTGAATCCTCACTCCCAAGGATATTTTTCCACTGATCTTTGTAGAGAGAGTGGAAAAGAGAGGGAAAGACAGAAACATGGATGTGAGAAAACCACATCAATTGGTTGCTTCCTGACCAGGGCCCAGCCGGGGAAGAGCTTGCAACCAAGATACATGCCCTTGACTGGAATCGAACCTGGGATCCTTTGGTCCGCAGGCCAATGCTCTATCCACGCCAAGACCGGCTAGGGCGTAAATTTTCTTAAATCAACAAATACTATCTTCTCATGCTATACAATTTATGCATAGAGATGTAAATAGAACTCTCGGGAGTTAAAAATACAGCACAAAATATTTCCCCGTTATACAGATCGAGAGCTCCAGAAAACGACAAATATGTTCAGCCAAGGAATAAAGGGATGAAAGATGTTTTTTTAAAGCCACCCAGGTAGATATAGAGGCAGAGCAGCATTGAACAGACTGTCAAACTACAGCGGGAAGGCTGGGAGGGTTTGGGGGCGGCGGGGGGGGGGGCGCGGGTAAGAGATCAACCGAAGGACTTGTATGCATGCAGATAAGCATAACCAATGGACACAAGACTCTGGGGGTAGAGGAGGCTGGGGGAATGTCAAGGGGGGAAAAAAAGGAGACATATGTAATGCTCTTTGTAATACTTTAAACAATAAAACAAAACAACACCAAAAAGCCACCCAGGGCCCAAACTGCATGAGGTAGAGGACAGATCTATAAGCACCATATGGCTTCCCTTCCAATACTGAGCTTTACTCATTCCTAAAGATTTAGCTAAAACAAAATATCCTAGCACTACATTTCTTAGCCTAAAATGCAATCATTTCCCATCTGGTCATCTGGCTAAGTTAAGGGACAGTGGCCTTTAGAGTTGGAAATGAAGACTATGATAGCTGTCTTTGTTTCTTGCCCAATAAAACTCATTGTTCATGTTTTTATGTTATTTTTTTTATTTCAGAGAGGAAGGGAGAGGTAGAGTGAGATAGAAACATCAATGATGAGGGAGAATCATTGATCAGCTGCCTTTTACACACCCCACATTGGGGATCGAGCCCAAAACCTGGACATGTACCCTGATGGGAATCCAACCATGACCTCCTAGTTTATAGATGGAGGCTCAACCACTGAGCTACACAGGCTGGGAGGGTTTTTTTTTTTTAATGAATTAATATCAGATTAATAAAGATCAGAATGTGCCACCCCCCTCCATAAAGCTGTTAGAAGAAAGTATATTAACAACATATCAAGGAAAAAAATAGAAAAGGGAGACAATGAATTTAGAAATCTTTAATGGCTCCCTTTGTCTCTGTGAAAGAATGAATGCAATCTTTCAGCATGCCTCTAGAGCAGCGGTTCTCAACCTGTGTGTCGTGACCCCTTTGGGGGTCAAATGACCCTTTCACAGGGGTCGCCTAAGACCATCGGAAAACACATATAATTACACATTGTTTTTATGATTAATCACTATGCTTTAATTATGTTCAGTTTGTAACAATGAAATTGGGGGTCACCACAACATGAGGAACTGTATTAAAGGGTCGCGGCATTAGGAAGGTTGAGAACCACTGCTCTAGAGTCTAAGACGTCACATTAGCTGGGTCTTGGCTCTTTTGCAATCTCTTTGCTCTTCATAGCTCTCGGAGCCATAGCTGTTCTAGGCCTTTTCCAGTACCTCCAAAGCTCTCAGTTTCTTCCCACCCGGGGGTCCTTGTGCGAACAATTCCCTCTGTCTGAGTCACATAATTTCTTTTTCACCTGGCTAACTCCTACTCATCCTTTAATTCTCAGCTGAAATCTTGCTTCCTTCCAGAGTTTTCTCTGACTTCCTGGGGCTTGCGTACAGCTCTGAAGGCATCCTTTCTGAGAATCCTGCTCCATTACTGAGGGTAATGAGAAATGCATGTGTGTATCGAACAGAAAACAAATTCGAGGAAAGAGCTATAGATCACTTAACCATGCAGCAATGAGAGCAAATTTCAAAAGTCATTAAAGGTTGTTATGCAATAGCTTCATCAAGTTGCCCAGGGATTTGTGAATGCAGTCATAATTGAAAAGCAGTTTGTTAAATGAGTTTTCTGTTGGCATAGCAAGCTGGGGTATACCTACTGACCTGATTCTGGAAAAGTAAAGTAAGATGTGAAAGAAAATCTGGGTCCCAAAGTGATCTTTCTTCAGATGCTTTTTCCCAAATATAGTATTTACTCCCAACTTGTTGCCATATCAAACTGAAGAATGATATGGTCAGGTGTGTTCATAAGACCCCCTATAATGATTTGCTCTCTTTGGAGATGGAGTTATCAACATGATCTATTATGGTTTTTAAATGATATTCTTTTGGGATCTATGTAATTATATTTTAGGGATGTTCATTGAAATAATATACAATGGAGCGTTCATTCTCCTAGAAAAACTGCAGCCCAACAGGACGTGCTGTTCTAGATTTCGAAGAAGCTGAAGAGAAACAAAACTGCAGGTTTTCTCTGTTCTCCGGAGAACTGGAGCTTGGGATGGTGTTACCTAAACTCATAACATCCTCTTCCGTGTCACTAACGACAACTGTCACCGCCGCCACCATTAGATAGTCACCAAGGCCTTGCCCCGTGTGGCCCACGCACCTCCTGCTCAATAATATTGTTAAAGCTATGAAATGCAAGGCATTCCTGAAAAACAAAACAATGGTATTAAACACAATTCTATTCAAATACAGTCTGTGGATAGAATCAGGGGATCCATGAATTTGGGTAGGATAATAAACACACCTGATCTCTAGCTGAAACTTATCATTTCCTACAGTGACAATAGAAGCAGGCAACAAATGACAGTCGAATTTTCAGCATCTGACTATTACTAAGAGAAACCATAGGTTTTACACATTATATTACCATTGTTGCATATAGGTTTTAGCCATTGTAGTGAGTGTGTGGTGGTATCATATATATATATATATATATACATTTAAAAACATTCTGAGCAGGGGAGTCATCATACACACACACACTATTTATTGGGGTGTCATCCTATCTAATAAAAGAGAAAAATGGTAATTGGCGTACGACGATACCCTTTTCATTGGCTAATCAGGGCTATATGCAAATTAACTGCCAACTAAGATTGGCAGTTAACTTCCAACAAGATGGCGGCTAATTTGCATATGTAGGCACAATGCAGGGAGGCAAAAGGGAAAGCAGGAAGAAGCCCCCTGCCACTGACAGTGATCAGAAACCCAGGGGGGAGCTAAGAGCTGGGGGGCAGGGCAAAGGCGGCCGTGGGGCCGCCTTTGCCCTGCCCCCCAGCCATGATCGGAGAATCAGGTGCCTTTGCCGCCCTGGCCAGTGATAGCAGGAAGTAGGGGTGGAGCCAGCGATGGGAGCTGGGCACAGTCGAAGCTGGCAGTCCCAGGAGCTAGGGGCCCCTTGCCTGGGCCTAAAGCGGAGCCCACAATCGCGGGGCCGCTGCAGCTGTGGGTCCCCGCTGCCCGGGCCGGGCGCCTCAGCCAGAAGTGTTAGGCCTGGGCAGGGGCGGAGCCTGCAACCACGGGGAGCTGGGGGTCCCCTGCCCAGGCCTGACACCTCTGCCGGAGGCCTCAGGCCTGGTCAAGGGGCCGATCCGGTGATTGGTGATCGGAGGGTGATGAGGGTCAACTCCTCTGGCCGAGGCATCAGGCCTGGGTGGGGGGCAGAGCTGGGGATTGGGGGGATATGATGGTCCCCTTGCCCAGGCCTGAAGCCTGGGTCAGAGGCGTCAGGCTTGGGCGGGGGGTGGAGCAAGCGATCAGAGGGAGATGGGGGTCCCCTGCCCAGGCATGATTCCTGGGCCAGAGGCCTCAGGCCTGGGCGGGGGCCAGAGCCAGTGATCAGGGGGAGATGGGGGCCCCCTGTCCAAGCCTGACGCCTCTGGCGGAAGTGTCAGGCCTGGGCAAGGGGCCGATCCTGCGATTGGAGGGTGATGGGGGTCAATGCCTGAGGGCTCTCAGTATGTGAGAGGGGGCAGGCTGGGCTGAGGGACACTCCCCCCACACGCACACACACCCAGTGCACGAATTTCGTGCACCGGGCCCCTAGTTAGTTAATAAAATTATATAGGTTTCATCTCTGGCCTGGTAGTTCTGTTGGTTAAAATATCATCCCCATACTCCAGAGTTGAGGCTCAATCAATGAATGTGTGTGTGTGTGCATATATATATAATATATATATTTTTTATTGATTTCACAGAGGAAGAGAGAAAAAGAGAGAAGAAACATCAATGATGAGAGAGAATCATTGATCAACTGCCTTCTGCGTGCTCTACACCAGGGATTGAGCTCACAATCCAGGCAAGCGCCCTGACTAGGAATTGAACTGTGACGTTCTGGTTCATAGATCGATGCTCAACCACTGAGCCACGCTGGCCAGGCTAAAATACTTTTTAACCAATAAGTACAGTTAGCCATATTCAAATTAAATACATGAATGACTCCTACACTAATACAATTGTATGTCCAGGTATATGCAGGGAGTCATTTATATATACAGTCATTTTCAGGTTGTAGAGCTTCATTAAATTATGACACTGATAAAGGCATGTTGCTTTGTCAAGAATTAAATAGAAAAGAGCCCTAACCGGTTTGGCTCAGTGGATAGAGCGTCGGCCTGCGGACTGAAGGGTCCCAGTTTCGATTCTGGTCAAGGGCATGTACCTTGGTTGTGGGCACATCCCCAGGAGCAGGTGTGCAGGAGGCAGCTGATTGATGTTTCTCTCTCATCGATGTTTCTGACTCTCTATCCCTCTCCCTTCCTCTCTGTAAAAAATCAATAAAACATATTTTTTAAAAAGAATTAAATAGAAAATATAATGAATTATGTAGAAAATACAATAAGTATTTCTTAAAAAGAAAACAAACCTAGGTAATCCTACTAATTAACAATTTAGAGAATAAGTTCTTTAATATAAATGTAGATTTTAGAATTTTCTCTATATGTGAAAGCCTAAGCGACTGAACAACTGAACGACCAAACAACCAGTCGCTATAACACGCACTGACCACCAAGGGGCAGACACTCAACACAGGAGCTGCTACCTGGTGGTCAGTGTGCTCCCACAGCGGGAGTGACGCTCAGCTGACCAACAGACACAGGGCTCACGCTGGCTGCCGCAGCCCGGAGACCACAGTGGAGCTGCAGCGAGCCTACCAAGCAGTGGCGGCAGCAGTCGCAGCGGAGCCAGGATGAGCAGGAGTGGCAGGCAGGAGAGGCAGGCGGCATTGGACTGCAGACTTCGGCTCGATCCCTGCAGGCTACACTGAGGGACCCCACCGGTGCACGAATCCATGCACTGGACCTCTAGTTATAATATAAAGCCCAAGGTATTTTTTTAATGTTTTTATTAGTGGGATTATGTAGCATTTTTCAAAAACCCATATTGATTTACAAACTGAATGAGGAAAACATTACAATGAGAGGATTTCAAATATTTACCTAAAATATATTCATAGAGTAAATTGCATTTGACTTCAAATTGCTTTCCTTCTCTCTGAGAAGTCTAGGAGGAACATAAATGAAAGATAAAACTCTATCTTAGTGGAGAGGAACTGTCCTAATTTAATTAACCAATCAGAGTAGGTCACATGGCTGTTTCTTGGAACTGCTCAAAAATTGTTTCCCTTCGTCCTAGCCGGTTTGGCTTAGTGGATAGAGCATCAGCCTGTGGGCTGACGGTCCGAGGTTCAATTCTGGTCAAGGGTGCACATGCCCAGGTTGCAGACTCGATCCCCAGTAGGGGACATACAGGAGGCAGTCGATCAATGATTCTCTCTCATCATTGAAATTTCTATCTCTCTCTCCTTCTCCCTTCCTCTCTGAAATCAATATATATATATATATATATATATATATATATATATATATATATATATATATATATATATAAATACATACATACATACACACACACACACACACACACACACACACACACACACACATATTGTTTCCCTTCAATCCCAGGAGAATGGTCTTGTTAGGTAAAGGTGACATGAGGAGAATAAATGAGATGTGATCAGAAGAGACCTGGCCTGTGAGAGACATGAGCAGTTGCCTTCAGGATTCTGATCAAGGAGAAGCTACCTTGCTACACTGTCTGAAGTACAAATACTATCAAGTAAAGTTCATATTTTGCTCTAAAAATGCTTAGTTCTCAAAACCTTTTTTAGAAAAATACAGAATTTGATTGCTTATGTGTTAAACTGTGTTCTGTGGTGTGTTTTTTTATTGATTGTTTTTAACATATTTTTTATTGATTTCAGAGAGTAAGGGAGAGGGAGAGAGGGATTGAAACATCAATGATGAGAGAGGATCATTGATTAGCTGCCTCCTTCATGTCCCACTCTGGGGATCAAGCCCAAAACCCAGACATGTGCCCTACCAGGAATCGAATCATGACCTCATTGTTCATAGGTTGATGCTCAACCACTGAGCCACACCAGCAGGGCTAGTTTGTGGTATTTTTTTAAACTCAAAAGGAGAATACAAAGAAAAATATAGCTTGCAGCTTTAGGAGAAAGTATCTTTTCCTGTCTTAACAAGGTGTTCTAAAACCCAGGTTGCACTGTTGACACAGAGAAGTAATACCTTGAGGAAACCATGGGCATTACTTCACCCCAAAATCACCATGATAATTACCTTCCTGGCATTCAGGTGTGTAAAAATCATCCTTCATTAAATGTATGTTTTCAGCTGCTGGAACACTAAATTAGGTGGTTGTCTTACTAATAAGCCACCTAGGGTATTACCTGTCCGTGCCCTATTCGGGGAGGAAAAAAATGGAAAGCAGGGGAGATGTTTATGGGCGTTAGATAATGTTGGTGGCAAGATCAAAGAGCCACAGGACAGTTCTGGACAATGCAATTGAAATGTCATTTTCATAAATAACAAGGTTAAGAAATATTCTTAACAAGAACTTATAAACATTGAGGTTTCAGCTTCATTGCCCTCTGGGAGACTACTGTGTCAGTTTTCCAGGGCCACTGTAACAAAGCCCCAAGAACTGGGTGGCCTAAAACAACAGGTGTATTTTCCCACAGTTCTGCAGGCTAGGAGTCAGAAATCAAGGTGTCTGCAGGGCTGCACTCTTTCCAAAGGCTCTAGGGGAGGATCCTTCCTGGCTTCTTCCAGCATTTGGTGGCTCCAGGTGTTTCTTGGCTTGTGGCTGTACCACTCCAAGCTCTGCCTCATCTTCACAAGGCTTTCTCCTGTCTAAGATACTTGTCATTAAATTTAGGCCCACCTGGATAAACCAGGGACACCTTTAATTACATCTACAAAGACCCTTTTTCCAAAGGTCATGTTCATGGGTTCTAGAAGTTAGAATGGGGACATATCTTTTGGGGGTCCACCATTCACTCTACCACAACCACTGAGTCTGAATGTTACTCCTTTGGATGTTAAATATCCTCTCCTCTCATTAAAGTGATGATAGAATACAGCAAAAAACAAAGGCTAACCTTATGGGGGACATCAGGGAGACACTAGGGCACATGCCTTGCTTACATTTACTTGAATTTTCTGGTTAGTTCTTTCATAATTATTTGTTAGAAGGCCAAATCCTGTAGGTTAACTTAAATAGGAGCAAGCCATGATAACCAAAAGTTACTTTGAGTGGCAAATCTTTGGGAAAATCTCTGTCCTTGACTCAGCTTTTGTAGCATCTTTTCAGGCCCCTGTCCCTCTGTGAATCTCTGTCCAATGCACCTCAATGTCCACCACCCCCTGAGTCCTGAATTGCATTTTTACTGGTAATCAGATTCCTCAAACTGAAAAGACGGCATGTGGCCAGTTTCACTCCCAAAGCCAACCCTAAAACTAGCATTCAGACTTTGACAATGCTCCTTTCCAAGCTTCAAACCTCCTGATAGAGTCTCTCTGTTCCATAATGCTTTCATTCACTCATAGCCATGTGTTCATTGGTTAACCAAAAGTACAGACCTGCTTAGTCAAATGACATGTTTGAGTATTCAAAATTCAAGTTTAGCCCTACCAGACCTGAGGCCCTGAACCTAACTGTCCCCTATACCCGGGCTTCTGAGCATTAAAGAGAAAAAACCAACATGATATAGAAAAATGTTAGTTACATGCAAACAAGTGGTTAGAATAAGATGGAACTTGGAGACATTGTAGAAAATCGGTCTAGGCAAAGTACCGAAAATTAGGTACAGCGGTATAGCGGCAGATTCAGAAATTACCAAAAAATCGGTACAGCGGTCTGGTAGGGTTAAGTCCATAATATGATCCCCATTAAATGCACTTGGTTTAACTCAACGGGTCGTGTATAACAGCTATTCCCTCTTTAGTCTTAGGGCATCCCTTTTCAATGGACAGTCATCATTTCTTTTTTCAATCCAGTATCTGAACCTTCTTTATATGTAAGTAATCCCCCATGTTATGAGACAAAGCCACCTCCTATGAAAGAATCTAAATATATATACATATATTTACATATATATATTTACATATTATAAACGTAGGCCCAGCTACATAATTTGGAGGGCCTCATGCAAAATGAAAGTGGGGACTTCTTGTTCAAAAGGGCTGGAGGAAAAAGTGCTATTACAAATACTAACATATGAAGCTCTTTCCTTTAAAAAGATCTTATTACGTACAAAATGTAATAGGGATAACAGCAATATATGAGTAAAAACACATTTAAGATTGCAAAAGAAAGTATTTTTGGTGTCATAATTTTATAAACACAATAAATTATATCTTATTAATGTGATATCTTGATTGAGCATAAGATTTTTCTGGCTCACTTTTCTGAAAATTCATTTATTACATCATCAAAATTTTACTTTTTTTTTTTCAATAGTTTTTATTGATTTCAGAGAGGAAGGGAGAGGGAGCAAGAGATAGAAACATCAATGATGAGAGAGAATCATTGATTGGCTGCCTCCTGCACACCCCCTACTGGGGATTGAGCCTGCAAACTGGGCATATGCCCTTGACCAAAATGGAACCCAGGACCCTTCAGTTCATAGGCTGACACTCTATCCACTGTGCCAAACCAGCTAGGGCCAAAATATATACCTTTTCAACCTCATTTTTTTTAGGATTAAAAACATTTTTGTATTAATATTATTTTTATCCTCACCCAAGGATATGTTTTTAAACATCATTGTGAGAGAGAAGCATCAATGGGTACCCTGACCAGGGATCAAACCCACAACCTAGAACGTGCTCTGACTGGGAATCAAACTGCCACCTTTTGGTGTATGGGAGGATGCTCCAACCAGCTGAGCCACAGCGGCCAGGGCTTCTAACCTCACTCAGTTGGTGTAACTGAAAATCACTCTTGGCAAATGCAAGATGACAAAAAAAAAAATTGATTTTTAATTTTGAGGACTTTTCTGATGATGTAACTATTAGAAGAGTTGAGAGTATTTTACAAACTGGCAACCTATAGTTTATTGGGATGAACTTCTGGTAAATTATTTTGAAAAATAAATTTCAGCCCTAGCCGGTTTGGCTCAGTGGATAAGAGAGCCTTAGCCTGCGGACTGAAGGGTGCCGGGTTCGATTCTGGTCAAGGGCATCCCGGGTTGCTGGCTCCATCCCCAGTAGGGGGTGTGCAAGAGGCATCTGATGAATGATTCTCTCTCATCATTGATGTTTCTGTCTCTCTCTCGCCATTCCTCTCTGAAATCAATAAAAATATGTTTAAAATAAATAAATAAATTTTAGTACAGGTATAGGTGATGATTTTCATGGAATAATTTGTCTAAAGAGATTTAACTCTTCACACAAATCGGTCGATGTAAGTTTAATTTTTATTTTATTTATATTCTCTCTCACATTGATGTTTCTTTCTCTCTGTCTCTCTCCCTCCCTTCATTGGTTTGCACTTCCTCTAACTGAAATTGAACCTGGGACCCTTCATTCCGAGGGCCGACTCTCTATCCACTGAGCCCAAAGGGCTAGAGCTATAAGATTAATTTTTAAGTGCCAATGTACGCAGTGGTATTTTAATGTTTCCCTTACATTTCCTGTAACTTGTGGTTTACAAGAAACCGAAAGTGTCTTCATGATTTGTACATAATTCCAATTGCCTGCTTATGCATTCTATCTCTGTATCTTCAATTGCAGGAGAAAAATTAATCTAAAAATTGTTTTAAGAATTGGTTCATCTGGAACATGTCATGAAAATAGTGTTCTGCTCTGCCAGGAGGTGTGCTCAGTGGTTGAGCCTCGACCTATCAACCCATTCCGGTCAGGGCGCATGCGGGGGTTGTGGGCTTGATCCCCAGTAGGGGGCGTGCAGGATGCAGCCTCGCCATCTCATCAACTCTCCCCCCCCCCTTCCTCTCTGAAATCAATTTTTTTTAAAGAATATACATTTTATTGATTTTTTTACAGAGAGGAAGGGAGAGGACTAGAGAGTTAGAAACGTCGATGAGAGAGAAACATCGATCAGCTGCCTCCTGCACACCCCCTACTGGGGATGTGCCCGCAACCAAGGTACATGCCCTTGACCGGAATCGAACCTGGGACCCTTCAGTCCGCAGGCCGACGCCCTATCCATTGAGCCAAACCAGTCAGGGCTGAAATCAATGTTTAAAAACAGAAAGAAAATAGTGTTCTTTACCATGGACTGTGACCATCTTTAAATTGAATTTCTATTTCTAAGGCTGTGGATATTGGCTTGCAATATGGCAGCGGTTTTCAGACCCAGAGCATGTCTAGTAGCCCGAGGCGCTTTATTACAACGTCCGGGCCTACGCCTCTGTCTTGTAATGATTTACTGACCAAGTTTGCAGGCTTGAGGGGCGCTGCAGGGCCTGGCTCCCGGGGCAGATGTGCGGAGCCCCTCCTCTCTCCCGCATCTGCCGCTGCCGCCACACTCGCCACCTCTAATCTATCCCCTCCCCCCTCCCCCTCCCCCCTCCCCCCCACCCCGCCCTGCGGGCCTGGCCAGGCCCCAGGCTTGCGCCTGCGCACCGGGCACCGGGCCAATCTGTTCAGTGCCAGCAGTGTGATGCCCGCAGGCCGGAGTCCCCACCCCGCGGCCAGGTTTATCGCTTCACTGTAAATCGGCCTTTACTTACACAACACGAGTTCCCAGATAAAATTCTTACCGCAGCAAAGCGTTGAATCAAATTCCAGGGCCCTTGCATGGGGGGCGGGGGGCAGAGGGGTGGTGTCTCTCAAGTGTCCGTAAATGACTTGCACCCTGGTGTCAGCAGGACCAGGTGAAGTTGCCACCAGCCTTCCCTCTAGAAATCCGTTCTCCCAGAAGGCCGACTTCAAATGGAACTAAGGCAACTGGGTACTGGTGCCCCTAATGGTGATGCGGGTTCTGCAGCGTATAGCCGTGTGCCCCGGGGCAAGCTGTGGGACCTCCCTAAACCCCCGTTTCTTCATTTGCAAGAGAATATCGCATTGCGCCCTTGTTAATTTCCTGACTCGGTAACTAAGTACCGGGGCTTTGTAAGAGGGTAACATTAGGGAGAGCTGGGGGAACGTTTGATAGGACTTATTTATACTATTTCTGCTGCTTTTCTGGAAATTCTTTCAGCAGCAGACGGTTTGGAAGGGAGGGGGCACCTCCCACCCGGCATTACAACTAGAATGGACAGGCATGGCCAGGCCCGGCCTCTGCAAACTCGCGGTGTGTCCTTCAGCTGGATGCTTAACTTCTGATCCCTTCCCTTCGCAGGAAAAATGTAGATAGTGGATTCGATTCTTAATGTCCTGTCTAGTGTTAAGATGTAAGAACAATGGAAGGGCCTCTAGGTTCTCATTTACCTCCTTTGCTCTTTCTTATTTTAATTTTCTTTTAAATTCATGCTTCCAACCCCCCACCCCCGTCACCCTACTCCCGCTGTTTGCCTCTTTCTGTCCGCTCGGTCTCTCCGGAGCTGGTGCAAAGTGAGTGCTTACAAATATCCACGAGTACGTTTACGTGAGGAAAGCCGCCCTGGCTGTCGGAAGCAGCCCATTTCTCGCACATCCGAGGGAAAGAAGGCGCTTGTCGCCCAGCGCTCTGGGCCCAGCCTCTTTCAGCCAAACTGGTATCCCTTTACCCTGGTGGCACACTGAAATCACCTGGCAAGCTTTCAAAACTCTGATGCAGCAATCCCACTGGGAGAGATTCTGATCTCATCGGTGTGGGCATGACTGGGCCAGATTCCACTTTTTATAATTGGTGCATTTGCGATATTAATCGAAACCATTGCTCAACTGACATTATGGTCTATCTGAATGAAGCATGATTCAATCTTGTACAGAACATCCAAGGCCCGTATTACATAATCCCCTTTCAAGCAAAATCAGGGTACAAGAACATGGATTAATGTACAAATTTCAACAAATGGAAATTGGTGTGGCTCTTGTTAGGACAATATAATCCTTAATGTCTTTTGTAAACTTCCCACCACAGGAGACAAAGGCCAGGAAGAGAGCTTGCTGGACACCAGGAATCAGACCATATAAGGAATTGAAACTATCCTGAAGGTACCTGATCACACACCTGCATTCCATCCACACTCCAAGCCCACCACCTCAGCCCCCAAACCCAGAGGACAAAAGTCCCCTCCTCCCCACCCCCCACCCCACCCCCGCAGTGACTGTATATAAGGATGGAACTCCAGCTCCTGGGGGCTGCCATTAATGACACGATGTCTCCTGGCTCGGTGCTGTGCAGCCCTTCCCTTTGGCTGTCCCATCTCTCCATCCCCTTTTCTTTAAATAAATCCAATTTTTCTTAAATCATCATCTGAGATGGCTATTTAGCTTGCCCGCGCACAACCATGTTAACCTTTCAGTTATATATACTTTTTGTTCATAAAATATATGCACTAGTACATTTTAAATGAGATTATAAACTCCAGTGGGACAGAGACAGGGACCTAAACCGTTTTATAACAGCTTTATTGTGACAAAATCCACATACCATGCAATTCACCTATTTTAATGGAAAATTCCGCCCAACTGGCATGGCCCAGTAGTTGAGTGTTGACCTATGAACCAGGAGGTCACGGGTTGATTCTGGGGCAGGGCACATGCACGGGTTGTGGGCTGGATCTCCAGTGTGGGGTGTTCAGGAAGCAGCTGATCAATGATTCTCTCTCATCATTGATGTTTCTATCTCTCCCTCTCCCTTTCTCTCTAAAATCAATAAAAATATGTTTTTTAAAAAATAAAGTGTACAATTCAGCCCTAACCGGTGCTCAGTGGTTAGAGTGTTGGCCTGTGGACAGAAGGATCATGGGATCAATTCTGGTCAAGGGCAAGTACCTTGGTTTGGGGCTCAATCCCACCTCCATTGGTGTGTGTGTGGGAGGCAACCAATCAATGTGTCTCTCTCTGTCTGTCTCTCCCCCTCCCTTCCACTCTTTCTAAAAATCAATGGGGGAAAAAATATCCTCAGGTGAGAACTGGCAAAAAAAAAAAAAAAATTGAAGTGTACAATTCAATGGCTTTTAGTATACTCACAGAGCTGTCAGGGACTTAAAATTTAACCTTTGTTATACAGGAGAGCAAATGTGAAAGAACCAATAATTCCCATTTGATTATGGCTGTGTTAGTCTATACAAGCCTGCCAAAAGGAAAGAAGATAATTACCAGTGATAAACTCATCTTGAATGAAAAGAAGTGTCATTGAGAAAAATATGTCAGTTTTTCTCAATGCTCATTCATCTTCCCTGAAAGGACACAGAACACTTCCAAACAGTGATGATTAAATCCAAAATTTATATGCTCTGCTTTATATACTCTTTGATTAATCCATAACAACCAATTACCGTTGCTTACCTTTATTATTAGCTTTTCCCAGCACCATTAATTACACCCTGACTAATGAAAATGCTGATAAGGGTCTATTAAGAGCTTGCACAATATCATCTACTAATGCCAAATGGTTAATTGTCTTCAAAATTTGAAGGTATGGTCTTATGATACATGGGACCGTGACTACGTAAAGATGAGTCCATATCAAGCACTTAGAAGAGCACAGAGTACAAAATAAGTGCCCAGTGAGTAGAGTGATCACATGCACTTTCTCCCAAGAGTGAAATGTATTGGCTATTACTATATCATAAGGCACGTCTATTTTGCATAACTGAAATTACAATACAGACAGGTGGCCATTCTTCAGGGTATTAATTTATAAATAAATCTTAGAGGAAAAAAATCACAGAAAGATTCTTCAATATCTTTCATTAGAATTAAGGCACATATAAATAAAATAAACATTGCCATCTTTGGCTGTCACTCTTGAATCACACTGTACCGCCCACCAAATCCAGATGAGCCATGATATCTATTAGTTATTAAACAGCCAAAAAGGATGCGTGTCTATGAGCCTGGTCGCTTCTACTTGAGCCAAACCTGCCAGCACCAATGGGACTGCAGATGCCAGGCTCTTACACATTCGGAATTCTGAAGCAATTCATCTGTCACGCTTTGACCTGTGATCAATTTGCTAATAATTGAACTTTAAGAGGAATGGGCAGACAATGGGTCTTTGTATTCGAACCGTAAGGAAGTAAAACACAAATGAATGTTCCAGGTCATGGAAGCTTTCATCATCATTTTTAATCAGTTTAGATAGAAATCTTCCTAAACTTCCTTGTTTTCCAAGAGAGCCCAGGTCCTTGCTTTAAGAAAATATGATTTCACATCCCCCACCCCCACCTCCCAAAAATATGACTGCTAGTCGGCCATCTTTTTCAGGGAAAAGAAGGCATGCATGCTGTGTCTACTCTACATGCCAAGGAGGAGAATCTTGCGAAATCCTCCTCCTCCTCACGCATCCTTGACATGACTGCCCCTGTCTCATTCAGGGTCAGGGAAGGAGCCTCTGGAGTCCACATCGCACAGGCTGCTTCATCATGATTTTCCAGCCTCAAAACGTTGTCCTCTTTTCTACCGTGACTCCTAACAGATGCTGTCCACCTTTACAGCACATGTCTGAGCATCCCCAAGTCCAGGCACCAGTCCTGATTGGCCACTTACAACTTTACCCTTTTTCCCCCATACTCCAGAAAGCAGACTGACAGCAAGTGAGTAAAAGCGACGTTATTGTATGGAGAACTTCAAATCAGCCCTGCTTTTCTTTTTAACAACTTGCTTAACCTGGATTTGTTATTGGTAAAAAAAACAACAAGTATTTGTGAATTACCTTACAACTTACACACATCAGTGTGTGACTCCGTGCTTGGGAAACATGGATGGATCTGCAGTGAGGCCAACCTTCCCTCTCTTTCCAGAAGACTCATTCATTATTCTTTTATTCATTTCACAAATATTGACTGTGCTACATGCTAAGGATACGTGATGATCAGACAGAAAATATCTACTGAGGGAAGTTAGCTATGTCAACAAAAGAAACTGAGAGGTAAATATGGATATGGATATACTACATCCAATAGACGAATGGATGATAGACGGACAGCTGATGATAATGGGTATGTAGGCTATAGAGATCTCAAGGGAAGTGGCTGAAATAAATTTTTTTAAAAAGAGATCCCAAAGGTCTCTACCCTTCCTATAGGAGGAAGGTGGTCAGGGAAGCCAAATCTGGAAGAATTAGAACACTCTGCCGGCCAGACAAGGGGGGTACAAAACAGAGATCTTGGTGATTGATTAACTTGGGAAGGAGGTTGATGGAAGAGTCACAAATAGACTTCAGTTTGGATAGATTTGAACAGATGGTATGCCCAATGGTGGTACTTAAACAGAGATCCCATAAGAAAGATGAGATTTAAAGGGAAATATGATTACATTTTCAAACACTGACTTTAAGGAGGAAACAGTGGAGTCAAATCTTGTTTGCCTCTTATGTTCCCAGGAACATAGTCACTGCTCAGTGAAGAACTGTTTACTGAATGAATGGCCAGATGTACTGAAGTTCAGGAGAGAGATTTGGGCTGAAGATATAGATGAGAGACTCATGAGCAAACAGCGGTGGAAGCCATGGATCTGAAGACGTGTGCACAGAGGTCAGGGGGGACAGAGTTCTACAGATGCTGACAGGCAGGGGAAAGACCAGAAGAAGATGGTTTCTCCAGTCAAAGGAAGAACCTTTAAATGGAGTGGAGGGAGGTGGGAGGATGGGAGGTGTGGAGATAGAGACAGTGAGTGCGCAAAATTCCTTCCAAACCTTTGGTCATGAAAGGGAGGGGAATGTGGTGAAAGATAGAGAAGGGAGATAGAAGAGTTTCAGGTGTGTTGTTCCGTTATGGCTTAGAGGGAGGATTTAGGGTTGTTGATGGTGAGGAGGTTATTGATAACAATGGAGATAACGTTACTGTCCTTGTACTCTGAGATAGGGAGACTGGAGAGTGTTTGAAGAGAAGGAGGGTGAAGTCATTGATTCTGAGGAGGGAGGAACTTGTAGAGAAAGCTAATCCAGAGCATGGATTTTTGATAGAATAAAGGGCGCGTTTTCCCTTGTTTTGTAACTTAAGCATGGAGCGGGCCAGAATTTGAAGGCATTCTCTTCCAGTGGCTTCTATTTTCTCTGTGAAGTTGGAGATCAGGTAAATTTGCTAACAGCATTGGAAGAAGTTTTCAAAGTGGGTTTTGAAGTGACCGCTGTCATGAATGGGAACACAAGCTCACAGGGCGAAGGGAGCGTTGCCAGGCCCTGTTGAGGGTTCACCTGCGGTTGGACACAGCAGACTGAGCAGTGTTCAGGTTCTTTCTCTCCCCGCCCGGGGAGAGGCTGTAGAAGGCAGAGTTGGGTGGATCCAGTGTTTGGGTTTTGTCTGAGGAATGTGACAAAAGGACAATGGGTGAAAGGATCTGGCAGGAGAGTCCACATGGAATCCAAGCCAGACCAGGAAAAAGGAAAGACCAGAGAGGCAGGAAAGACTGAGAAAAAGTAACTGGGCGTGTGACTAGAAAGTCCCATATCTTATCTGATCTCAGAAGGTGAAGTTCACAGCCATGCCAAGAAGAAATTTCTAAAATGGGGAAGAAAGGAAGGAAGGAAGGAAGGAAGGAAGGAAGGAAGGAAGGAAGGAAGGAAGGAAGGAAGGAAGGAAGAAAGAAAGAAAGAAAGAAAGAAAGAAAGAAAGAAAGAAAGAAAGAAAGAAAGAAAGAAAGAAAGAAAGAAAGAAAGAAAGAAAGAAAGAAAGAAGAGAGAGAGAGAGAGAAAAGATAGAAAGAAAAAGGGTAGAGAAGAAGAAAGTCCCTGAGAGAAAGAGGAATGGAGGAAGCCTGCACTGTATCAGTTCGTAATGTGTCGGGTATTATGCTATGAATTGTATACCAACATTAATTCATTTGGCCTTCAAAATAAACCTAAAAGTCAGGGATTATGACTTATTAAAGAAAATTCATGTTCAGGTAGGATATGTGCCCATAAATCACACAGCTTATTAAGAATTCAGCCTGGGTCAAACTCTGGTCTTACCCTCACATCCCAATCTTATAATTCTAAAACTGCCCCAGAAGTTGCTAGAAAGAAGTAAACCTCTTTCATATCTTTTTTCAACTAGTTTTTTTTTAATTGAAGAATTCAAGCCAGAAGCCTGGCCAGCGTGGCTCAGTGATTGAGTGTCAACCTATGAACCAGGAGGTCACGGTTCAATTCCTGGTCAGGGCACATGACTGGGTTGCAGGCTCAATCCCTGGGGGGGAGGGGCTGTGCTGGAGGCAGCAAATTAATGATTCTCTCTCATCATTGATGTTTCTATCTCTCTCTCCCTCTCTCCCTTCCTCTCTGAAATCAATAAAAAATATATTTTTTAAAAAAATTCAAGCCAGCCGAAACCGGTTTGGCTCAGTGGATAGAGCGTTGGCCTGCGGACTGAAAGGTCCCAGGTTCGATTCCGGTCAAGGGCATGTACCTGGGTTGCGGGCACATCCCCAGTAGGAGATGTGCAGGAGGCAGCTGATTGATGTTTCTCTCTCATCGATGTTTCTAACTCTCTATCTCTCTCCCTTCCTCTCTGTAAAAATCAATAAAATATATTAAAAAAAAAAAATTCAAGCCAGAAAAATGGCAAAGTAGGTGTTTCTCTTCCACTCTTGGTTTCTTAAATATCCTTCTAGAATACTTACTTCTTTACACACACAGTCATATGTGTGTACATATATTTACAGAAAGTCTGTCAGGTACTGGTCTACACACTCCTTTTCATATGTAGCAACAGAGCTTGAAAAGTTTGATATAGCACACCTTTTTCCTTTTCAGACAGACTACCCTTCCTGCAGATACCATAAATGATTTAACCCTACAACAGCTTTAGGTTGTTTCCCATCTTTTTCTACTACAAACAACAGTAATAAGCACCCTCGTGTATATGCCTGTCTCCATCTGGAATTCTATTTGGGAGTGAGAATGCTAGATATCTACTCCAGCATCATTGACTAAATTGTATGCTACCTCGGTGATTTGAAATGTCACCTTTCTCTAATACTGTGATAAATTCTCAAATGAATTTGCTCTATTTCTTTACTTCCTATTCTGTACCATTGATCATATATTTTACTTTAATATACATTATAAATCAAACATACATTTTTATTGTTTTGTGTTAAACAGTGATGTTTCCTAAAATTTAACATAATATCTGTATATTATTTTTTTAAAAAATATGTTTTATTGATTTTTTATAGAGAGAAAGGGAGAGGGATAGAGAGTCAGAAACATTGATGAGAGAGAAACATCGATCAGCTGCCTCCTGCACGTCCCTGACTGGGGATGTGCCCGCAACCAAGGTACATGCCCTTGACCGGAATCGAACCCAGGACCCTTGAGTCTGCAGGCTGACGCTCTATCCACTGAGCCAAACCGGTTAGGGCATGTATATTCTTGATCCACACAGTCAGCCGTGAACCCCCACAGTTTCACTTACTGTAGTTTTATGAACTATTTTAATATCTGTGAAGGATAGGACTCCCTCATTTCTTTTATTTATCTTCTGGATTTTCCCAGGTAATCTGGGGAAATTACATTATAGTGAGTAGATGAATTAATTTAGAGATATTTCTCATTCACATGCTAATAAAAGCTACTAGGAACTGGAGAACTCAGGGAATCAGAGACTAGACTGCGGCAGGAAAAACAGGGAACGTTCAGATCGTAATTAGCTCAACAGGCCCTCACAGGGAGGAAAAGAGTTTGGAAAGAGGTAGGGGAAGACTAGAAAGATGAGGGTCACACTGCCTCCCCGGTGATCTGGCTTCTGCTCTCCCCACTCTACTGTAATGCTCTTGACAAGGACCTTAGGTTTTCTGGTTCCTAAATGCAATGGGCTCTTCTCTTGGGGTCCTTTGGTTATCCCCCAAATGTAGTGGTGCTTTGCTGATTCTCATTAGGCTGCAAGATCAGACCCAGTGTGAAGAGCTGCAAACCTCAGCTTCTTTTTTTAGTCAATATCCTCAGGCCAAGAGCATCCAATCCATGCATAATGATGTCTCCATTATACACAGTAACCTCTGCCTTTACTTTCCCATCTTCTTCCTCCCCTCAGCCTCCTCCCACATTGTTCTTATTTACAATGGATTATTCTGAGGGAGGGCTGGGTGGGAACCAATAAAGGGAGGCCCAGGGTTAGGCAATACAGAGGGGCCTTGATTTACGAGTTTAATTCGTTCCGAGACCGAGCTCGTTAAGGAGCTCATTAACTCAAATTACTCTATCAACTCAATGCAAAAGATCCGGGGAGAGACGGCTGGTATCTCAAAAAACTCGTTAGTCGGGACACTCGTAAGTCAAGGCCCCATTGTATTCCCCAAGATTCTCCAGCATTTGTCTCAAAGCATAACTTATCTGAATAAGTAGATTTCTATAGGTTTTTTTAAAAATATATTTTATTGATTTTTTACAGAGAGGAAGGGAGAGGGATAGAGAGATAGAAACATTGATGAGAGAGAAACATTGATCAGCTGCCTCCTGCACACCCCCGACTGGGGATGTGCCCACAACCAAGGTACATGCCCTTGACTGGAATCGAACCTGGGACCCTTCAGTCCGCAGGCCCATGCTCTATCCACTGAGCCAAACCAGTCAGGGCTCTACAGTTTTTAAGGTGCATGGCTCAGTGTCTAGTGTTTGGAAGCTCAATTCTCAGTATCTGTTGAATAATCAACTACTGAATTATCTGTTGCTTATAAATCAAAATGGCGGCGACCATGAATGACAACTACCCTAAAGAGCTCATTCCTGCAGAACCTAGCAGAGACAAACTTTGTTATAAACGAGTATAGTTTCATTGACATTTGGTCTAGGGCAAGTAAATTGCCCAATGAGGTGATTTACAAACGCATTCAACTAATTCTCTGATAGGAAGCTGAGCCATGAGCTCTGGTCATTGGGTCTGATTTACATCAGGGAAGTGTACAAAGGAAAATGGAGGTTCTCTATCTTGCCCTTGTCCGCTCCTGGTTTCCTGTTACTATATAACAGGCATCCTTTTCCTTTAATTACCTTCTTCATGGCTTGGGAGTTTTGATGACTTGATTAAGCTGTGCAGTGCTGTTCCAGTCCCTACCCACCTGATTAATTAGCCCAAACCTTATTAACTTCCTAATTCTGATCAATAAGGCACTGGTGCTAAACTGGGCAAGGACAAAGTAAGGAGGCAATTTTATTTCAAGACAGCGTCCCTACTGCTTTTTAACTGTCTTTTCTTTTTATCTTACTTTTTAGTGCAGCCAGGTCAGAATATAGCAATGCGATAGCAGTCCTGTGAGGACCGCACCCATTCTCCAGTCATAGCCACTTTGATGCAACAATATTATTTATGGCGTTATTTGGGGATCTTGCATTGTCTTAATGCCTCCATTACCTAGGATATCAGGTAAGTGTTGCTGCTGCTGCTGCTGCTGCTGCTGCTGCTGATACCATTTTTCCTTCTCTGCAGGAAACTGAGCAAATTTGTAATAAGAAATTCTTCTTCTCCAAACTCAGAACAGAGTTCTCTAACATTGAGGGAATATCCCAATATTCTAGACCAGCACACTTCAATAGAAATATTTTACATTTTCTGGCAACCACATTCAAAAAATTAAAAACTCATAAGTGAAATTAATTTTGATAGCATATTATTATGATCTAATATATCATACAGTCTTTGTCTTTTTCTATCTGATTTATTTCACTTAGCATATGCCCTTAAGGTCCACCCATGTTGTCAGGACTCCTTCTTTTTATTTTATTAAAGATTTTTTTGTTGTTGTTAATCCTCTCACCGAGATATTTTTTCTTTTTCTTTTTCTTTTTTTAAGAGAGTGGAAGGAAGGGGGAGAGACACAGAAAGAAACAACGATGTGAGAAAGACACATCAATTGGCTGCCTCCCACATGGGCTCCAACCAGGGGATTCAGCTTACAACCCAGGTACCCGAGGTATGTGCCCCTGACCAGAATCAAAACCAGGACTCTTCAATCCACAGGCCAATGCTCTTTATCTACTGAGCCAAACTGGCTAGGTCTACTTAAGATTTTAGAGAGAGAGAAAGGGAGAAGGAGAGAAAGAGAGAAACATTGATGTGGGAGAGCACTATTCATCAATTGCTTCCTGCACTGCCCCCCCCCCCCCCCCCGGGGTTGAGCACACAACCCGGGCATGTGTCCTGACCAGGTATCGAACCTGCAACTTTTTGGTGCACAGGATGATATCCAATTAACTGAACCATGCTGGCCAGGGCACTCCTAATCTTTTTATTGGCATTTTCTCTTTATTTTTGCTTGGTCAGATTTATCTATTTGTTGTTGTTGTTTTTCTAAATAACCAGATATTTTACTCATGTGTCAATCTTTCTTTCATTTTCTTCTTCATTGATTTCTGCCTTCCCTCAGTTTCTAACTGCTTCATAACTTACAATCTATAATATCATTCCATTTACATCAATGTAAATTTTACTAATTTTAAGGATGCAACAAGGACTAGTCTTAAGGCTGTACCAAGGAAATGTGTTGGTCAAAACTAGAAGTTTTATAGATATTCATGTATACCCCTATTTTTCAAATAATGGATGAATTGCTCCACCTGAGGCCACCAGCTGCCCACAACTTCCCGCCTTAGCTGAAGCATCAGGCTGCAGAGCTTCCCCAGTGGCTACCAAGGGGCCGGGGACACAGCCCAGAAATGCACAGCCACCTTCCCACGGCCCTCAGATGAAGTCCCTCTTCCTTCCCCTTCTGAGATAGCTTCTCAGACATGTTTCTGCATAGTCCTCCCGAGGAAGCGCCTGTGGCTGAGCTCCTGTATCTTCCTACAGCAGGGATTAGACACACATCACCTTGCATTTTCTTCCCATCCTTCCCTGCCTCATTTTTCCTCACTCTTCTTGCCCTGGGATCCCACCTCCCAGGAAAGAACCAATACGTCAGCCTTGCTTCAGGCTCTCTTTTCTAGGGAACCTAAAATAGATACTGGGCTTACCTCCTAGACATGATTCCAAAGCCAATGCTTTTCTATCAGTCATCCAACCCCTATGTTATTGACCACCTGCTACATGCCAGGGCTCCTCTCACCACATCCTAATGTAAAGTGTGGCGCCTGAGAGAAGTGGTAAAGGTGCGGAATGGCCACTGTGGGGAACAGGAGAGAGACTGGCTGCCCTCCAGGGTTGATTGGAACCCTGATGTCCAGCTTCAAGGCTGGTTTTATTTCTAAATGCCTGGTTCTCCAGTCTGGAATAGACCTCCAGACTAAGCATCCCACAACACAACTGTCCTCTTGTTTCTCCAAAAGCCTCCAGCATTTCTCCCTTGTCTACAGGATAAAATTCCAAATTCCTCATCATGGCATTCAAGGCTATCAGAAGCCAGAAGAGGCCCTTTACCTGACGTTAGTCTAACCTGAACTCCATTTCTCCTCCCTGCCACAAGTGCAAACTCAACCTTTAAAGACCAGCTTGCTGAGAGAGAACCAAGATGGCAGCATAGGTACCTGCTGCCGTGCACAACCACATCAAAACTACAACTAAAAGACAAAACAGATATCATCCAGAACCATAGGAAGGCTGGCTGAGCGGTAGTTCTACAACTAGAAGGAAAGAGAAAAGTGCACTGAGAC
Organism: Myotis daubentonii; assembly: GCF_963259705.1. Classification (NCBI taxonomy): domain Eukaryota; kingdom Metazoa; phylum Chordata; class Mammalia; order Chiroptera; family Vespertilionidae; genus Myotis; species Myotis daubentonii. The sequence goes on along the minus strand of NC_081856.1, from coordinate 17,089,966 downwards.
TCAGAGGAGGTGCGGAAGTGCGGAGGTTCAGAGGCGCACGTGGAAATGGGCTGGCAACTGGGTGCGCTGTTGTCTTTTTCAATCGGGAGGAAGATACAAGCTCCCAGTTGCTCTGAACTCCAGTTCTGGGTGAGACTCTGAGGACCCAGACTCATATGGGGAGAAACTGGACTGTTTGGCATCGGGACAGGAACACAAGGGCGGCTTTCTCGCAGAGGTACTTGCAGCAATCATTGTTCCTGCACGGGCCTGCGGGACACAGAGACCCAGGGACCTCTCCAGGGCAGGGTTGACTGGCAGCCATCGCTGTTTGCTCTGCCCTGGTGATTCCCTGAGACCCTGCCCCACCCAATTTACAACCCCACCCAAGCTGTGTGCAACGGCTTTTGCATATGAATGGCCTGTTCTTTTGCAATCTAAAATCTAACAAACTGCTGCTGGGTCAGAGAGCTCCAAAGCTTCCAAAAGAAGGCCCAAGGCTTGACAGCAGCCTGCAGTGCTTCACAGCTGGGCCTCATCTGGGCACCTCCAAACCCCAAACAAAGAGGAGGAACCTGCAGATCTCTCTGTAGCTCCTGCTGGGTGGCTTCAGGCAGTATCTGACTTTGCACCTCCTTGGAGATCCAAGAGCCAGTGTACCCAGTGGTCAGAGTGAGACCATACCAGAGTACAACTCTTCACATCCATAAGAGACACACTCAGGGGGCAGACTCAGTGAGCACCAAAGCCCCCCAAAGCAAGTCCTGCCCCATAAGGGTGTCTCCTGCACAGCAGTTCTCTCATTGTAGACACAGCTGGTCCTCACAGCCAATTGGCCTAGAGGTCAATTCCTCCCAGTGATACCAACAACAATCAAGGCTTAACTACAACAAGACTGTGTACAGAGCCCACAAAGGGTTGCACCAAGAGTGTCCACCTCAGGTAATTAGGAAGGCTGAGCCACTGGGCCCTATAGGACACCTAGCACACAAAGCCACTCTATCAACACAGAGAAGCAGCCAAAATGCAGAGACAAAGAAACATGTCACAAACAAAATAAATGGAGGAAAGCAAACTACTGGATATAGAGTTGAAAACCATGGTTATAAGGTTACTCAAGCATCTTCTAGAGCCGAAACCGGTTTGGCTCAGTGGATAGAGCGTCGGCCTGCGGACTGAAAGGTCCCAGGTTCGATTCCGGTCAAGGGCATGTACCTGGGTTGCGGGCACATCCCCAGTGGGGGGTGTGCAGGAGGCAGCTGATTGATGTTTCTCTCTCATCGATGTTTCTAACTCTCTATCTCTCCCTTCCTCTCTGTAAAAAATCAATAAAATATATTTAAAAAAAAAAAAAAAAGAAACTTCTAGAAACCTCCGAGAAATTTAGTGAGATCCTCAAGGATATGAAAAAGGACCAATTAGAAATTAAGCATACACTGACTGAAATCAAGAATAATATACAGAGATCCAACAGCAGACTAGAGGACCTCAAGAATCAAGTCAAAGATTTGAAATACGAGGAAGCAAAAAACACCCAACTGGAAAAGCAAAAAGAATCCAAAAATATGAAGATAGTGTAAGGAACCTCTGGGACAACTTCAAGCATACCAATATCTGAATTATGGGAGTGCCAGAAGAAGAGCGAGCAAAATATTGGAAACCTATTTGAAGAAATAATGACAGAAAATTTCCCCTACCTGGTGAAAGAAATAGACTTACAAGTCCAGGAAGTGCAGAGAACCCCAAACAAGAGGAATCCAAAGAGGACCACACCAAGACACATCATAATTAAAATGCCAAGAGCAAAAGACAGAGAATCTTAAAAGCAGCAAGAGAAAAACAGTTAGTTGCCTACAAGGGAGTACCCATACGACTGTCAGCTGATTTCTCAACAGAAACTATGCAGGCCAGACGGGAGTGGCAAGAAATATTCAAAGTGATGAATAGCAAGAACCTACAACCAAGATTACTTTACCCAGCAAAGCTATCATTCAGAATTGAAGGTCAGATAAAGAGCTTCACAGATAAGAAAAAGCTAAAGGAGTTCATCACCGCCAAACAGTATTATATGAAATGCTGAAGGGTATCCTTTAAGAAGAGGAAGAAGAAGAAAATGGTAAAGATAAAAATTATGAACAACAAAGTGACAACAAATACATATCTATCAACAAGTGAATCTAAAAATCAAGTGAGTAAAAAAATCTGGTGAACAGAATAAACTGGTGAATATAATAGAATCAGGGGCATAGAAAGGAAGTGAACTGACAATTCGTGAGGGAAGGGGGTGTGGGGGGTGCGGGAAGAGACTGGATAAAAATCATACACCTATGGATGAGGACAGTGTGGGGGTAAGGGCATGGGGTGGGGTGGGAATGGGTGGAGGGGAGCTATGGTGGGAAAAAAGAGGAACAACTGTAATAATCTGAACAATAAAGACTTATTTTTTTTAAAATAGCTTCCTTTTTCTTTTTTAAAAAATATATTTTATTGATTTCTTACAGAGAAGAAGGGAGAGGGATAGAGAGTTAGAAACATCAATGAGAGAGAAAGATCGATCAGCTGTCTCCTGCACACCCCCTACTGGGGATGCGCCCGCAACCAAGGTACATGCCCTTGACCGGAATCGAACCCAGGACCCTTCAGTCGGCAGGCCGACGCTCAATCCACTGAGCCAAACCGTTAGGGCTTAAATAGCTTCCTTTTGCCTCGTTGCTACAGAGCGAGCAAGATGGGTCACCAGCAACACTACAGGAGCCATCCGAGGAAATTTGGCCACGGTTCTCATTCTTGCCACGTCTGCTCAAACCCCCATGGTCTGATCCGGAAGTATGGCCTTAACATGTGCCACCAGTGTTTCCGGCAGTACGCGAAGGACATAGGCCTCATTAAGTTGGATTAAGAGAACTTCCATGAATGGGTCATTCAAGACATCTACCTTATGACAGAATGCTATCACTTTGTACATAAAATAAAAAATAAAACCTTCAAAAAAAGAGACCAGCTTGCTGAAGACTGCCTGCCTCCTTAAGGCCCTCCACAATCTTGCAGTCCAGCCTCAGGCGCTGCCTCCCCATGCCCATTCACTCCTTCGCTGCAGCAGTCACCCCAACAATCACATGCTGCTCCCAGTGATGCTGCAGCCATAGTCTGTACCTGTCTGTAAACTGTAGTCCGATTATCAATTCCTGGAGGGAATGCACAACCTCTCACATTGGACTGCAATGTCTATCAATATTACACATGAGAACAGTGTTTAACCACATCTGGATGCATCTAATTATACTTTCATACGTGGTTATGCATTTGCTGCATTAATTATGACAGCAAAGATCAGAAACAATGGCCATCAATAGATGAGCGAAGTAAACTATACTGTATCATACAATGGAGAATGACACAGCTCTAAAAAAGACTGAGAACATGCTCTAGGTTCTGATGGGAAAAGGTTTTGCAGACATATTGATAAATTTTAAAAGTTCATATAGAAGAAAATGGGGAGGGAAAAAGACACAGATATTTATTTGCCTCACATGCGTAACAAAACTCTGGAGGACACCTACAAAGCTAGTAACTGGTTGCTTATGAGAATGGGAGGCAAAGGAAGTGGAAAAATATTTCATTGTATGTTTTTTTATTTCATATATTTTATGTTTAAACCATGTGACTGTCTTACCTATTCAAAAAATTGTAAATTTAAGAATAAAAAGACCTCTGCATGGGATGCCTGTGTAGATTTATCAGTCTGCCCTCCACTTGAGCAAATTACTTTTTCTCTCTATACTTCAATTTCCTCATCTGTGCAACGAGGCTGATAATGAAATCCACCAAAAAGTATTTAGAACAGAACCAGGCACATAAAATATTATGTTTGGAAGGTAAAATTTTGATCGGGGCATTTAAAGCTTTAAAAATAAACTATTATCCTATTTTCAAAAAGAAATATCAATCATACAGTTATTGGAAAAGATACCACTATATTTGAACCAGATATTGGTCTAAGAACTTATAAAATACCTTATTTAACACACACAAAAAGCCCGTGTGGTAGGAATTATCCTCCTCATTTTACAAATAGGGAACTGAGCTCAGAGCAGTTTGCTGTCCGAAATCATACAAGTGATTATATCTATCTCTTATGTCTATGCTCTTAATTTTTACAGCACCCACGAGTCAGAAAATAGGAGGTAAGTTCCTTGATATGCAAAAATAGGTGGAATTTTAAATACAACAATATAAAAATCTCCAAGCTGAATTTTCATACTGGGCATTATGGTAAGGCTAATACTCTGCTTACAAAACAATTATGACTGAGGGGGGGGGTGATTAAAATTCGGGCTTTGCTTCTAATATAGTGTATGTTGTGTTTACAAACAATAGGACAACTGTAAGTAGGAGGGGGAAACTTTACATTGAAGAAAATAAACTATTATTAACTTAAAAAGATTCTCATCCTGAAAAATACCCCCCAACTTCAACAAAATTAACTCCTACTACTAGTAAATATAAAACAAAAGCATTTTGCTGTGCCAGCTTCGATAATCAGTACCCCAAAAGGAAGATAGAAAAATGCCAGTTCTGTTTTAAAACTCTCGACTATAACAACTCACAAGAACGGTATTAATAGCTTTGTCACTTACAGGATGCTTTTAGCAATAAGGTATTGTCCTCTTTTCTTCTACTCTGCATGAAGTCCAACCTGAAATAAAAGATTTCACAATGAGGGCTTCCTAGACACAGACTTGGGGCTCCTAGTTAAATTACGTTCCTCTTTATTGTTCTATATGGGCCTTGTCAAATAAACCACACACTCAGGTGACAATATCTGAGAAAATGCCGTTATTTTTCCCTCTGGAGGTAATGCAGCCTTCATCTTACCCAGTTGCTGGGTCTTTCACCTAGTTTGGTCTGGCACAGAAATTAACTTCATTTTACAGCTCATCACACTCTGCATACGCTCCAACAAATGGATTCCTGTGTCCAGAGACCAGTAAAATCCCCGTCTCCCTTGGGGATTCTGCTATAGCATTTGTTCTAGGACATTAATGGATGTCCTAACCAGTCCATGTTTTCTAAAGCAATGACAACTCAAGGTCATACTCTCAAAATGAGGCATGTTCAATATAATGACTACAAAAAATTGTACATATGCAGCATACAGACATTCCTGGCGATGTCAATCATATTGCTCTTTTTCCAAGATGAAATTTAATGGGGATTCTTATTCTAAGAGGCATTTTAAAACTCAGCAAATCAATTTCTAGCAAGAAGCCTTTTGCACAAGTTAGAGCAAATGTTCAATCAGCACCCAATGTTAGCTGAGAAGAGATGCCACTAGAAATGTGTACCAGAAGACTCGGGGTGGTGGTGGGGGGGGGCGGGAAATGGTCAAGATTGTGTGTCCTCACAAAACTTATGCCCCAAGCCCCCCACAAAAATGAATTATGAACTCAACAAAACTACTTCAAATGAGAGTTCAGAAACTTTCTGTCTCAAATTCTTTTAGACAAAATATTTTCAATAACTTGGAATTTCTTGTTCAGTAAACTAAATTACTATAAGACTGAAGAAGGAGCATATTTCTGCAGAGAGGTTGTGATTTGGAGTTTAAGGGAATGTGTCCAAAATGCTTCCCAGCAAATCTCAGAAAATTATGGAAGGACATATTATAAAACCAGACTATCAAATCCGTCTGTGGAAAGGCAAGAAAGTATATTAATACATTTCTTTCGTAGTATAAAAACTAGACTAACAGAAATAGATCAATTATGAACTCCTTAAATAATAAAAAGAAATACCCAGCTGATTGAATTGGAAGGATGCAGATGATTTCACCTATTTGTAGCTTGAACAGATATAAATAAAAATTTTACCTTGTTTACAGATACACTTCTAATTAATTAAATTATTATTGTCTAGATTTCACTTGATGTGCACATTGCTATAATAAAACCATAGAAGGGTACCCCTGGCCAGCATGGTTCAGTAGTTAGAGCACTGGCATGTGGACCGAAGGGTCTCGGGTTCAATTCCCGGTCAAGGGTATATACTTGGGTTGAAGGGGCGTGCAGGAGGCAACCAATTCATGTGAGAGATATATCAATGTGGTGTGTTTTTTGCTCTCTCTCACGCTCTCCTTTTCATTCTCTCTCTCAAAAAAAAAAAAATTTAATGGAAAAAATATCCATGGATGAGGATCAACAAAACAACAAAAAGAACAACTGTAGAAGGGCACCTGAGTATGGAATTTTCATGTAAAATTTTCACTTGAGACAACTCAAACCAGCATGGGATTCAGAACTAAAACTAGTAAACACATAAAAGTGAATTTATAAAAAACAAACAAACAAGCATTGCCCCATCCAGTTAAGCTATTCTAGATTCTGGCTGGAGGAGCTCCCTGTTCCTCCTGAATGACATCAGCCACCATGCCCTGCCCTGCCTCTCAGACCCGCTCACTGATCTTCCCTTGGAGGAGACAGTTCCCAGTGAAATCCAGAACAGAACTATGGGGGAAAGGGAGGATTATAGTAACACAATTTGGAACTGCTCACAGAAATATTAGACATCATTATCAAACTCCCTGTTTTCCCTGAGTGTAATGAGACAAAAGCAAAATAATAAACAAAAACAGGAAAAAAAATTGAAAAAAATAGTATATAACATCAGGTAGCTATTAATAAAAAGCTAATCCTTTCACCTTCCTTTATCCAGTCCCCCAACCCACTCCTCTCTGACATTTGTCAGTCTATTCCTTGTATCCATGCCTCTGGTTCTATTTTGTTCATCAGTTTATTTTGTTCATTAGATTTTAAATATTACTGAGATCATATGGTATTTGTCTTTCTCTGGCTGGCTTATTTCGCTTAGCATAATACTCTCCAGGTCCATCCATGCTGCTGCAAAGGGTAAGAATTCCTTCTTTTATACAGCCGAGTAGTATTCCATTGCACAAATGTACAATAGCTTTTTTATCCACTCATCTACTGATAGGCACTTGGGCTGTTTCCAGATCTTGGCTATTGTAAATGATGCTGCTATGAACATAGAGGTGCATATATTATTTCGGATTGGTATTTTGGGATTCTTAGAATATATACCCAGAAGGGTTTTACTGGGTCAAAATGTAGTTCCATTTTTTTTTTTTTTATGTTTTAAGGAAACTCCATGCTGGTCTCCACAGTGGTTGCACCAGCCTGCATTCCCACCAGCATGTACTAGGGTCCTTGCCAGCACTTGTTTGCTGATTTATTGATAGTAGCCATCCTGACAGGTGTGAAGTAATACCTCATCGTAGTTTTAATTTGCATCTCTCTGATGATTAGTTACTTTGACCATTTTTAAAAAATAGATTTTTATTGATTTCAGAGAGGAAGGGAGAGGGAGATAAAGATAGAAATATCAAGGGTGAGAGAACATCACTGGGGATCGAGCCCACAGCCCGGGCCTGTGCCCTACCTGGGAAGTGAATCAGCGACCTTTCCATGCATGGTTCCACATTCAACCAACTGAGCCACACGGGCCAGGGCTCATCCCTTTCCTTCCTGCATTCCTACTGCATCTTGTCCCAAACCTTCTGGCCAACTCTAGCTCCCCACTGAATGCATACTTGATGGATAGCTGGTATACTTCCCTTGACTCTCACTCCTTCACTTTCAGTGACTGCAGACCCTCAGAAAGAGATGATCCATTCCAACTAACCCACTCAAAGGTTGGATTCCTGAGAAGTTATGTTTTCTACTTTTGTGGGGGAACGACACAATGAGTTTTCTACCCAGAGGAGTAAATATTAAGCTGGGATGTAAAGGATGTGGAATTTAGCTAGGAGAACCAGTGATCCAGGAAGAGGAGCTTGCCTACCCATGCCTCCCCACCCCACAGAACTCAGGGGGCCTTTCACTCATGATGGTTCGAGGGCAGTGAGCACAAGAGGCAGCCTAATGCCATGTACACAACTGTTGCTCTTTTAGTCCTAGCTTCATCTCTTGCCCAAAGAGTAGTATACAGGTGGGCAGGTTATATACCAAAAAGATATATTCAGTATATAAAAATATCTATTATATGTATATTCTTCTACCAGTGAACCAACATAAGACGTATAAGATGTAGTCTGTTGTATTCAAGAAGTGTAAGCAGTAGTGAAGAATATATACAGAGGAACCAAACTTAGAGCAAGTGAATAATGGAAAAACTTCACAAAATGCCAGGAGAAGATTCTGCAACAAGGTTGCATTTAAGGCTTCACCCTTTCACTCCAGGGCCAGCTGGTGAAACAGTAAGACAAGGATCGGAGGGAGAGGCTGCCTACCAGCCTGGATGCCATGTTTCAGTTCTCTGTCTCTCAGGTCCAGGGCCATCCCAGCAGAAAGAAAAGGCATCAAAAGAAACCCGTTGCCCCACTTAGTGAGCAGGCACAAGGCCCTGAGTTAGCACCCTTCCTCTATAGCAGTGGTTCTCAACCTTGGCTGCACATTAGAATCACCTGGGAATCTTTTTAAAATCCTGATTTCTGGGCCTCATCCTCCGGAAATTCTGTTTCGTTGTTAGTAATGTTGTGGCCTCACCCCATAACAAAGAAACAGAATTACCGGAAGATGAGGCCCAGAAATCAGGATTTTAAAAAGATTCCCAGGTGATTCTAATGTGCAGCCAAGGTTGAGAACCACTGCTCTATAGGCTGGTCTCTAGCTGTAACCTGGGCCGCTCCCAAGAGTGAGAAGTGAGCTGGCCCAGCGCGTTAGGGGGATGAGCTGCAGCTCGGGTGCCGGCCGCGTGGGGAGGAGCCTTAGCTCTCCCTGCAGGGCGCTTACCTCTGCAGCCTCGCTCCCCCACGCCCTCTCTAGCCTCAGGCCAGCCTTCCCATCAGCTGGGCGTCCCACTCACCCGGGCGTGGGGGTGGGGAACAGCTGCGGGTGGGGAACAGGAGAGGAGGTCCGAAGGCGTGGGGTTAGGGAGGGAGAGGAGAAAGGAGGGAGGGGGAGACTGCGCACCCCCATGGCCAGCAGCTCTGAGGAGGGCCACCTGTCATCACAGCCATTGTCACGACCCCCCATGCCACGCCCATGCACGGGGCTGGGGCGGGGCCGGGCCCTGGATGTCACCTGGGTGGGACGTGCGTCCTTTCAAGGGACCCAGCCTGTGCCTCCTCCCCTCCACCCCCGCCCGCACCCCCGATGCCCAGGTGTCCAGGCTCCCAGCGGGTCAGCCACCCTGCCGGGAAACCGGGCCGCCCAGGAAAGCTCAGAGTAGTCAGTATTGAGGGTGTGGAAAGGAAGACGGAAGGAAGGTACGTGAAGAAAGTGGTAACAACAGTTACAGCTGCAGTTTCTGCCCCTGGCGGTCCCTGCGCTGTGGTCAGCACACGGGGCCCAGCCCACGCTTTCCAGTCCACACCGATGTTTGCGCCCATTAGTTCGCACCTAGAAGTCGATTAGAAGGTCAAGGGGGGGGGGGGGAGCCACATGTACTACTCGTAATATTTTAAGCAATAAAACAAAATTTAAAAAAGAAAAGAAATCGGGATGTAGGCCGATATTTATCTACGTCGGTGATTAGCACAGCTGTTTGTTAATATTGAAAAATTGGAAGCTACTTAAATGACCAGCAGTAACGCCACGGACTCCAAATCGCGGTACATCTTTCAGGGAGACTTACTGCGCACGGTTACAGTCGCCTTACGGAAAATCCTTTGGACCAAGAGAAACTGTTCACTACACGACGGGTGTGGGCGTAGACACGTTTACAAAACAGTCTCCGTTTAATGAAGAGAACATACACACATAATCTGAACAGAGACAGGAAATGATTAAGGGGCTGAAGATAAGAAAGAAAAATGCCCTGGCCGGTTTGGCTCAGTGGATAGAGCGGCGGCCTGCGGACTGAAAGGTCCCAGGTTCCATTCTGGTCAAGGGCACATGCCCGGGTGGTGGGCTCGATCCCCAGTCGGGAGCTTGCAGGAGGCAGCCGATCCATGATTCTCTCTCATCATGGATGTTTCTCTCTCTCCCTCTCCCTTCCTCTCTGAAATCAATAAAAATATAATTTTTTAAAAAAAAATCTCGATTCTGCTCCTCTCCAGATCCTCTCCCCCTCCCTCCTCCCTCGGGTTATCACTGTGGGAGAAGCTGGGGGGAAGGGGGGGGGCGGCGGAGAGGAAGCTGCAGGAAGGTCGCTCGCTTTCCCTCCGAGTCTCCCCACCCCCCACCCCTGGTCCCAGCACCCCAGCACCCCAGGGGCCGGATTAGCTGGGGGCGGGGGGGAGGAGCCGGGTTGGCGAGGGGACTCCCCCCTCTGCTGGGGCTCGGGGGCGGCTGGCCTCTCCCGGTTCCCGGAGGCTGGCGGGGGTCGTGGCGTCTCCGCCTCCTCTCACCCCAGTGCCCTTCGATGTGTTGAATTCGGGAATCGATCGGGAATCACGAGGCCAATTAAATGCCCTCCGATTTAGAGCTCTGGTTAGGCCTGAAAAGCTTCAAACAGCCTCTCAGCCCCTCGGAGGCCTCCGCGGCGGTGACCTCTGGCGTCCCCTCGCCCGGGAATGGCCCCCAGGGGAGCACCGCGCGGGGGAGGGGCTGCGCCTCTGGCAAACCTGGGGCGGACCGGGCGGAACCCTGGTCTCCGGGAAACAGCCAGGAGACGGGACCTGGCCACCTGCTTCCTCTCACGCACCTGCGTGCGGGTCCCTGGGAGCGGGGTCACACTCCTCAGAACCTGCCACGCTGCCCCCCGACCCCCCCCCCCCAACACACACACCTGACGCCTCTCTGCGCTTGTCTTTCCACCGCAGTTGCAGCTTTGCACCCAGTTCAATACCCGAGGTCGTGCCTACGCCGCATATCTGTTCCTAGAAGTCTTAGCGGAAATACAATCCAACCTCCTCGTTTGACAGAGAAGGAAACTGAGGCCCAGCAGAGCGACAGGCGGTCCCGGATGCCAGGATAGCTCCAGGGCACGGAGACTGCCCCAGAGCACAAAAATAAGGCCTGTTAGCGGGGAGGAGCGGCGGGTTTCTACCTAATAATGTCCCCCGCCTGGCCGGCGGCTAATGCCTGCAAAGCCGGGGTTTCCACGCGTCTCCGGGAAGACGTGACGCATAAGCTGAGGGCTGAGTATAGATACACACCTGCTGAAGGGAGTGCGTGTTCTTTCCAGCTGAGCATTAAACTCTGCGGGTCCACGCATCCCCGGCCTCTCCCCGTTAGCTACAGCGGGCTCTTCCTCTCCTGGGGTTCGCACTTGCGGACTCAACACACCGCGGGTGGAACGCAGTACTTTCTCGTTCCCTGCGGCAGGTCCCCAGCCGCCGAGTCCCACCTGGGATGGGAGGTGCTGGGAGGGACTGTTCCCAGCTGCAGCTGGTTGCGTCCACTGATGGTGAAGGGCCGACTGTGGTTAAGAGTTGTTTGGGGATTTTGGACTGCGCTGCACTCAGAGCCCCTAACCCCCGCCCTCCCCCCCTTATTCAAGGGCCAACCTGCATACTGTGAGCCTTTCTAGGTTTGTAGAAAGAATGTCAAACATTTTTCGAAAAAACGCCGTTTTAATAGTCACCCCGTACTCCATTTTATCAAAGTGTCGTAAGCTCTGTTGCTGAACATCTCTGTTATCAGTTTTCATTGTCAAAAACAGTGCTAAGGGCAGCCTCTCCCACTGGGGGGTGGGGGGGGGCTTTCTCTCCCCCGCCCCCCCCCCCACCTTGCCTTTTCCTCTCCTAAGGTCGAAGTGCCTCTGCTTCTGTAACTTGTTCCCTGAGCCTACACAGCCCAGCTGGCTCACTTCAGCCACCTCTGTACCTTTCTAAGTAAGCTTTCTCTTATAATTTGAAAAAAGAAAAATAGTGCCAAGAACATCCTTGTTGACAAATCTTTGCATTCTGACTCTATAAGGTTAAAGACTACAGACCTTTTTTCCAATTGTTTAAAGTATTACATATAGTATTACATATGTCTCCGTTACCCCCTCCCCATTGACTTCCCCACCCCCAGACCTTTTTAAGGCATTTGGTGCACAGGACCCGACTGCCTTCTAAGAGAGCTGTGCCAATCTATATACTGTACCCAGCAGAATGAGCGTGCCCACTTTTTCCCATTACCAGTGAGTTTGAGAATGTGTTGAGGTCATGAAAGTCACTAGGTCTAGATGCAGCTAGATGGTGGCCCTATGGGATCTTCTAGAGGCATCACAGGGGAGCAGTGTCTTTTCTTTGTACCTTGGACCCATTAGGCTTGGCCTCTAGCACTGGGCACCATGCATGTTGTTGACTGAATGAATGCATTCCCACCTGCCTCCCATTCCTCACCCCCACTCCCACAGGCCACACCTGGTGGATCTCGGGACTGACCTCTGCCTGCTAGCTCTAGGTGTAAGCTCATCATTAGGGTGTCTCACAACTCCTGTCTTCACAGATGCCATGCTTCTCACTTTGTCTTTCCCTCTCCAGATTGTTATATACCCTGTCATTCTTACACATGGACATTTGGGTTCCACAGGAATGACAATGGACAAGTCCAGATCTCATCTTTCACACACTGTTCATTCACTTATTTATCCAATAAACAGTTACGGAGTCACCTATTAAACACTCGACCTTATGTTTGTTAGAAGCACGGAAGAAAATAATATTGATATTAATATCTAACATTCATGGAACACATAAAAGTGCCCCTTACTGCATTAAGGATAAGATTAGGCACCTGATTTTATTTGCTCTTTATCATAGCCCCATCAGGTAAGCACTATTATTCCCCCTTTTAATGATAAGGAAACTGATGCAAGTGAAAAGTCACACCAATGGTTGAATAGCAGAGCCTTAGATACAAACCCAGGCAGATTCCAGAAGAGTGGGGAGTGCTCCAGGCACAGGGGCTATAATCCGTGAAGGTCCTGAGGCTAGACGTCATTTGGCTTGTTGAAGAAACTGTCAGAAAGCTGGTGTGGCCAGAGCACAGGTTGAAATCGGAGGCCTTGTAGGTTAAAGATTTTGGACTATGAATGGGAAGCTATTCAAACGCCTGGAGCAAAGCAGAGATAACAGATGTGTGCTTTGTAAAGATGCCTCTGGCTGGAAGGAAGTGTTCTGGCCAGGGCTGGGAATGGAGGCAATAACTATTGTCTCATCCCCCTCAAGTTGATGGACTTTAGGCTTCCGAGATGAATTATGCAAACTGGATGTGAGGTGTGACAACCAGGTTCCCGGAACGGCGGGTGGAGGCACCATTGCTAAGGGATTTTAAGAAAGACCTTAAGTTTAGTTTTGGACATGTCAAAATGATTGCCTCCAACACACATTTAGGTACTTCCTCCACCCAGGAAGTCAGATGGAGATGGAGAATCGTCAGGGTGGAGATGGCAGTGGAAGCCAGCCAAGGCGATGTGGGGGAGCGTAGGGATGGAGGGGGCCCAGAGTGAGGGGAGTACGGGTTCCCCACACTCACGGATGAAGGAGAGGAAGGGAGGGAGCTGGTGAAGGTTCCAGAGGGAACGGGAGCAGCAGGAACATCAGGAGGAGGGGGCTTGGGTCAGATGCAGACCCACGCCTCTCAGATGCCCAGCGGGGCTAGACTATCCAGGGGGCAGGGTTGGAAGTCGGGACTGGAAATAATTTTACCTCTTTCTTGGCTCACTCACAGTGGGGCTGTCCCCATTTAATGTAGCAGAACTTAATTTGAGTTCCACCAAGAAGTGAGTTTCAGGGCCTTTTTTGGTAGTTCCTCTGAGATTTTCATTTATGCCTCACCTAACAACAAGAGTGGGGGATGATTGAATGAAAGAACACTGCGTGCACTTGCATTCCTCCTGTATCCCACTCCGTGTGTGTATTAGCCATTGGCGAGTGAATACAACTGGACATTTAAAACTACCTTTAGATCTGCACTAACAGAAATTGGGTTCAAGTCTGAACCCTAACCTTCAAAAAACACCAACGTGCAAGTCCCCATTCCTTTCCTAGATCCCACAATGAGGAGTCTCATTTAGGCACTATTTCCGACAACAAAGCTGTTTCTGTCAACAACCATTGAGTCCCTGCTGTGCAAAACTGGTGACTGCGGAGATGGTCCCCCCCCCCCACCCCCCGCCCCTCCCTTCAGTCTTTTATTTCATGAAAGAAAGACCAGGGAGAAGAAGGGAAGAAGAGAGGGCAAGGAGGGAAAGATGTTTCTTGCCATAAAATAACTCAGGACTTGGTGCCGAAGATCTGTAAATGATTAAAGATTTGGTTAAGGGATGGCAGTATGTATATTTTGTAAGAACGTGGTTAAACATGTCATCCACAAGCTCTGGATGAAACAGGCATGCACATATAAACTGCTTTACATGAGACGAATGATTTAAAATAGAGTATAAAGACAGTGCATTTGTTCTTGAAATGGAAACAAAAACAAAACAAAACAAAACTTAAACCGCCCTGCAAGATAGCAGTGCGCGGTGCTGTGCATGGGAACCAGTTTATCCACCAATCATTAAGTGAGTTAACTCTACACCCAGGGAATGCTGCTGGCAGCATTCCCCATAAATAAATAAGCTAATATGTGCAATAGCTAAATGAATAGACTCTTCCTTGGTGTTTTATGGCCTGAAAAGAATGCAGCTTTTCATTAAAGGGATCATTTGAAAATGTGGGCACTGATACTGCGGCGGTCCGGCGCTCTCCGCCCATTGATAATGGCCTCGGTTTTAGGTGGGGGGGAGACTGACGTCCATTTACTTTAGCAAAGATGGTTATTGAATGAAACCTTTAATGGGGGCGTTTATGATCCCACTCCTCCGCTAAGAGCTCGGGGCTGCCTTAGCGTAGTCACCCCCCCTCCCTCCCCGACGGCTCTTAGGGAATCAATACAGGTAATATGTCAGCTGGTGGTCCGCAGTCCAGGCTTAGAAAGGTAGAGCTGAAATGGAAGCTGACAGGTAGCTACTCAGAGAGAGGGTAGGGGTCAACACTGAAAGTGAGGCTCCCGGAGGGAGGGAGGGAGGGAGGGGGGGGGGAAGGCGGGCCGGCCCTCGCTTCACCGTCCGCGCTGGGAGCCGAGGAGATTAGGCACAAGGACTAGAGAGCAGGGGGAGGCCACGGGAGCTTGGGAAAGGCCCTCGGTGGGGTGGTACTTAGAGCCCCAGGATTCACAGCGGATTGTCCACTTCCAGTGCCCGCTTCCCCTCCGTCCGAAATCTTGCTGACGGATGCACAACTGGGACGAAGCACAGACGCTCAGACCCGGTGCCGGGCGCTGGTGCTTGGTGCTGAGTGGTTCCGGGGACGGCGCTGGAGGGGCCGTGCTCGCTGCTGGCTGCCGGCTGCTCGCTGCTGGGGTGCGCGCTGCCTCCGGAAGAGCTCGCTGCGAGACAAACCTGAACGCTGTTTCCACACCCCCCCCCCCCGCCCGCCCCCTATCAAAACAAAAACCCTCTGCGTATTTCTTTGAGTTAGCAAACCAGGTACTAATGTAGGTCTTTCATAAAAGCGAAGTGGTGTACAGTACGCTTTAAAAGCAGGGATACCTGCTTCTATCATTAGGTCATTTTTTTAAAATTGAGGTAATGTACAGATTATGAAATGTAACATCTTATCATTTTTTAAAATATTTTTTATTGATTTCATAGATAAAGGGAGAGATCCATGATGAGAGAATCATTGATCCGCTGCCTCCTGCACTTCCCCCACTGGGGATGGAGCCCACAACCCAGGCATGTGCCCTGACTGGGAATCGAACCGTGACTTCCTGGTTCATAGGTTGATGCTCATCCACTGAGCCACGCCGCCTGGGCACATCTTATCATTTTTAAGTGTGCAGCTCATTGCATGGCATGAAGTACATTCACATTGCTGTGCAGCCAGTACCACCCCGTCCAGCTCTAAAGCTCTCTTCATCTTGCAAAACTGAAGCTCTCTACCCATTAAACTTTCCACTCCCCCCTGCCCCAAACAGAGGAGAGAGCTCGCAACCCAGGTACGCAACCCAGGTACGTACCCTTGACCAGGAATTGAACCCGAGACCCTACCTTGTGAGGGCAGATGCTCTAACTGCTGGGCAACACCGGCCAGGGTTAGTCTCACTTTTTGACCCTAAATTCACTTATTTTCTTTCCTAGATAGTTTTTAAAAAGCCCCCAAGACCCAGAAAACCTTCCAGATTCTTAGAAAAACAAGACTTGGTTTGGAGCCTCCTGCCCCACCCCACCCTCGGTCCTCAGCATTTACCATTAACAGTGTACACCACGATGATAGCATCTTTTAAACACAATTGATGCTTTTCTGCTGAGAGCCACCTGGGTGCTCACTCACCCTCCCCTCACCCAGGGTTCAGTGGTGTGGAGGAGGGTCCTGGGCACCTGAGGTTTAATGGGCATTTCAGGTGATTCCCATCCGTAGGCAAATGAGAACGGGCTTTAGTTTGACCTTTGACTACCAGCAAGCCTCTTCTAGTTGGGATTAAACACCACAAACTTAAAATGAATGGCTGGCTGTATTTCTTTCAGAAGATGGCTTCTGGGGCTGCCCCTGTGTCTTCTATTATTAGAAAGAAGAGTCCATTGCCTCAGAGGCTGAATGAGTCAACAGCCGTAACCACAAACCCGCTCTTCTCATTTCACAGGCAAAATCCGTTTGGGGTTTCAGGAATCATTTCCTTCTTTTGTTTTGTAGTTCACTCACACACAGACCCCATTTTTTAATGTCTCTTGACATTTTGATTTGTTATTCCAGTAATTCAGACTGAAAACACCCATTTGTTCATTTTTATTTCTTCTCCCTCTCAAGTCCTGTCAGTCCTTGGAATCAAATTGCAGGCGAGTAGTTAACCAGGAGAGGCTTTTGTCCTTTGTAACGTTTGTAACAATTGCCAAAGTTTCTGGGCTCAAGGGTCTTCTCCCTCCAAACTCTACTGGGCACGTGTGTCCTCAGGCTCCAGACGCCCAGGCTCCCAGAGCGGTGGCCAGCCCCAGGGGCCTTTGGTGTTTGTCTCTGAGCACAATCTTCAGCATTGGCCTGTCCACGCCCTTCAGTCCTCACCTTTGGCAAAAGGAAAATACTAGAATTCCATCCCATTGCCGCTCTGGATTGCCCAGCCCTAAACTCCTAGTCACCGGGAAGATTACTGAGTTAGACCTGCCGTGGGCTTGCCCAGGGGGTCTTGTGGCTGGGATTTGGTATTTAAGAACTGGAAACCAGAGATAACCTTGCAAGACACCTTGCACATTCTTCCTGGAAGACAGTTTCAAAATCAAACTTAAGGGAATTTGGCTCTGGCACCTTTAAATCAGATAGCCCAGGAGAGTGGAATTCTCCAAGAGGACTTTGCCATGTTCCCAGGTTCAAGTACTCACAGTCTTGCAGCCATCAGAGGTGGAGAACACCTCTTCAAAGAAAAAATCTTGTAAAAAAAATAAGCTCTAGTGAGTTGTGGACTGTGTTTGGCCTCTCAATTGTCTTGCTGCATTTAACTGGTTAAGAATGGGGGGAGGGCCCTAGCCGGTTTGGCTCACTGGATAGAGCATCGGCCTGGGGACTGAAGAGTCCCAGGTTCGATTCAGGTCAGGGGCATGTACCTTGGTTGCAGGCACATCCCCAGTGGGGGATGTGCAGGAGGCAGCTGATCGATGCTTCTCTCTCATCGATGTTTCTGACTCTCTATCCCTCTCCCTTCCTCTCTGTAAAAAATCAATAAAAATATATTTAAAAAAAAGAATGGGGGGAGGGGGGAGAATCACACAAACGGCTTCAAAATCTTACCAATTATTTTTATTGGTACTTAAAAAATAATTGATAGAGAAACAGATGTCAACTAGAACACACCATATAAGCAAATGGAAGAGCACAGCATTTTTAAACAGTTTATAAAAATCAAGAATGGACTTTCAATCCCTTTGATATGTTTTCTTCACAGCAAACTGTTGTTTTTTTTTCTTTCTTTCTTATTTTTATTTATTTATTTATTTTTTAATTGCTTAAAGTATTACAAAGAGTATTACGTATGTCTCCTTTTTTTTCCCCTGCCCTTGACAATCCCCTGGCCTCCCCTACCCCCCAGTGTCTTATGTCCATTGGTTATGCTTAGCAAACTGTTTTTGACACAAAGTACCAAACCCGAAACAAATTTCACAGACAACACACACAATTTATCCTACTTTTAAATATATAATTACAAAAATCCTGAGATAATGTAAGATGAAATGCATGACAGTAAAAGAATATTTTTTCCTGAGACCATATGCAAAAATAAGAACACAATGTTCTCCCTAAATATCCTGTACCTTAGCTGTGATTATGGCTGAATATCAAAATACTATAACTTATTTTGCTACTTTTAAGCCAACAAAGCAATGAAAATTCTTGGCAATAATAAATGGAAGCTGAATATATACCTCTTACAAGGTAGAAAACGACATTGTTTTCTGTAAGATTCCCATATTTTATGAAGAGAGTATCAATGAGGGGTAAGTTTATCTCTATTTTGTTATTCTTTTTTTAAAAAAAAATGTTTATTGATACGAGAGAGGGAGAAGGCAGAACTTTGCTGTTCCACTTATTGATGCATTCACTGGTTGGTTCCCGTCTGTGCCCTGACCAGGGATTGAACCCAAAGCCTTGGCCTAATCGCAGTGATGGCGAACCTATGACATGCGTGTCAGAGGTGACACACGAACTCATTTTTTTGGTTGATTTTTCTTTGATAAATGGCATTTAAATATATAAAATCAATATCAACAATATAAGTCTTTGTTTTACTCTGGTTGCAAACATCAAAAAATTTCTATTATGTGACACGGCACCAGAGTTAAGTCAGGGTTTTTCAAAATGCTGACACGCCGAGCTCAGAAGGTTCGCCATCACTGAGTATGTGGTGGTGGGTTTTTGACTTTGACTTAATCTACTTTGTATTATTGTTATAAATTAATCTAAATTATCTTTAGGAATAGCGAGATACACATTTTAAGCAAACATAAGAGAGCTTAACGTAATTACTAAAGGAAGATGTTATGAAGTTTGTATTTTCCAAACCGAAAATTGATATACCTAACCTGATCAATATGACCCAAATAGTCAAATTAAATTAAACGGTTTTCAGTTAGTGTGGGCATGTATGATCCATGAAAAGTTATTATTTTGCATGCATGCATCTTGGAGTGCTGGTTAGAAAAGAAAAAAATTTACCTTCCTTTGCTACTATTCTGGTTTAAAACACAAAGTTAATTTGAATTTTTCACCTTGGGGGGAAAATCGGCATCACACCACTTCCTGATGTTCGCTTTAGTGTTTGATTTTAAAATAACTCTCAGCCCCATGCACAGGAAGAAATACAGTTTGAAGTAGCAGTCAAAGAAAGGCTGCCTACTTACAGGATGAGCCCCAGTCGTTTCTGAAGACCATTGTTCTGCCTTAATTAACATGAATTAAAACAGCCCTAAAACAACGGGGCACATTCCCATTAGGATCAATTACTCAGACCCAGTCACTGAAGCTAAGAATTCCCCGGAGGAAAATCTGTCACTGCTTTCCCATGGGCATCCCTCCTGCCTAAGGACTGGGCCACAGCTGGGAACCTCCCCCTGGAAGGGGCATCTGTTCCGTATTGAGTTTACTCCAGTTTGAGACGTGGACCGTGGATAAAGGGTGAAGAAACATCCTAGGTCGTCAATAGAACCATGTGATATAGTGGCTTAGTAGCCAGGTTGCCTACGAAGCACCTTTATTCTGGTCTTGAGTTTTCTGCATGAATGTTCAAGTGTGTTGTTGGCCTGTCTTCATATAGAGCATCCTGGCTGGGTCACAGGCTGGGCTGTGGCGTCAGGTGGACCCGGCTTTGTCCTTTCAAGGCACCAGTTCCTTGCACTCATTTTTGTAATAGTGAACCCAGCGGTACCCTTACATGGGGTTAACATTCAATAAATATTGGCTATTACTGCCCATGAGGTGAGTCTGCGGTCTCCCTACACATCGAAGAGATTACTCCCAAATGACTCACATCAGCCTTGGGATCACGTCTATGGCACATTTTAAAAATGGGTTTCATTTTAAATACTCTATATACCATCATGAACCACCTAATTAGAAAGGCCTCAAAGAATTCCACTTTTCTATTCATCAGGAACAAGATCAGGCTTAAAACTAGAATATAAATACATTTATTTATTTTTCATTCTATTGCAAAGTTGTCAACCTTTCCTGGTTTGGTAATAATTTGTCTTCCCCAATTGGTAAAGGTCACAGATGGTGGGGTGAATAAGTAACTTCCGTGTCCTCCAAGTAATTCTGTGCTGGGCCAGCCAAATTAACAGGCATTTGTCATGAGATGGGGAGAAGTGAGAACTGAGGGTTTAAGACAAATCCAAATAAAGATGGGAGATCAACTCATGTCTGAACACTTAGTTACAATACTAAGGATGCTCTGGCTTGAGTGAATTTTAAAATAGTTTATTCTATGAAGAAACTTAACAGGTGACGGCCACAGCCATATCATAATTGGGGACCCAAGGAAAGGCTTCTCTTTCACCCCAGAAATTCAATGTGGCCCCTCCTCTCTCAGGGTTTTTTTCTTTTCCAGGATGCTCAACAACTATTAACAGCCAGCTTTCACTACTTATCAGTAAATTCACCAAAATTTCATTCTTATTGGAAATGACGGAAAACATTTCTTCAAAAGCTATTAAAACCAGCTGATACATCTGGTCATTGCAGCTAACCGGTCAGTCCCATTTTTCCGTTTCTTCTCTCAGTAGAACCATCTTTTGTTCACACAACACACACGTACACAAGAAAACAAAGACAGAACCCGAGTGCTTAGTGTCCCCCATGTCCGCAGCCTGTCCGAGCGCTAGGAGTCTTCATGGAGCTTCATGTGGGAGCACAGGGCGTCTTGATCGGGGAAGGTTTTCCCGCAGCTGCCGCAGGAGCAGCCCTGGCCCTCCTTGTGTGAGCGGCGGACGTGGCTGTCGTGGGCGGCGTGAGACGCGAACGATTTGCCACAGTGTTTGCATTTGAAGGGCTTCTCCCCCGAGTGCTGCCTGATATGTGTGCGGAGGATGCTGGAGGCAGTGAACTTCTGCCAGGACAGAAAGCAGAAGGAAAAGCAAACTCCCATCAGCTGGAAGACCAGTGAAACGATGGGTTTCCTTTCCTGGTTACTATCGCTTAGGCCACCCCTTCGTTCTCCAGCTGATGCTGAGAACCCGGGGTAGCACCCTCGGTCAGCAAGAGTAGCCTTAATAGAAAAGGACATGGTCCATGTGTCGTCCTGACGGGTTCAGAGCAGCCCTGGCTATTGGAACAGTGGCTTTTCAGTGCCTAAGATCACCTGGGGTCTAGTTAAAAATGCAGATTGACAGCCCTAGCCCGGAGAATGTGCCCAGTAAGTACACTTTGTGGGGTTAAGAAGGAACGAGCATTTAAACCAGCAATTCTAATGGGGGTGGGGGGGTGGGGGGCCCTAGGACCCCACTCCCAAGATACACTGCACTACAGAAGGAGCAGCTAATACTGGCCAATGTCTATGCATAAGTCAGTTCCATATTGGGTTCTTCTTGTAGATTTACGTGTACTCAGAAGAAATAACAGATTCTGTGTGCCCTTTACCCAGTTTCCTAAGGGTTACATCTTACAAAATAGAGTATCACAACCCGGCTACTGATGTTGACAGTTAAGATAACGAACATTTTCATCATTAAGATCCTTCATGTTGCCCTTTTGTAGACACACCTACTCCCTCCCACTCCCATTTCTTACTTATGCACTGGCAACCACTCATCTATCCTCCATTTCTATAATTTCATCATTTCAGAATGTTATATACACAGAATGGTAAGTATGCAACCTTTGGGTTATGGGTTTTCCTCACTTGGCAGAGTTCTCTGGTGATTCGCCCAGGCTGCTGTGTATACAGCCCATGCTCCCTTCCCTTACCCCTGGAAGGACATCTGGGCTGGGGCTGTTACGGAATAAGCTGCTACAAACATTTGTGCACAGGTTTTTGTGTGAACATAGAAGCAACTGCAGGGTAAAGAAACTGCCCAACTCTTTTGCAGAGTGACTATAACATTCTAGATTCCCAAGTATCTGCTGTTTTTACATTATCTTTCCTTAGCCACTTCTTTTCTTCTCCTTATTTATAACCAATCCCCTCATTCATGTCAATACTATGCTCTCACCCTTGTCACTTTCAGGTAGTATATTAGAAATGTAATGACTTTGCTTTTGGGGTCCACTGACAGTGACATAAAACACCAGTTTAAACTGGTGACCTCAGATTCGAGGGGCCGGGAGAGAAGCACTGAACAGTGGGGTGTCTGGGCATACGTAGGGTTGGATCCCTGCTCAGTAAGGTGTACAAGCTGTCCTTCACAGGCACCCAGACATGGCCAGTCTTCACCAGATTAATGGGAGTCTACTGTGTGACAGGGGTGTATTTCCTCATCACACACGCCCTGAATGCCAATTTGGCAGTGGGTCGTTGTATCTGACCATCACAAGCAAATGTGAGCATGTTTGTGGGCAGAAGTGAGGGGTAAGCCAGGCTTTATGCTTCAAGTTCCTGTCCATGGACACCCAAACAGAGCTCAAGGCAGATCCCTTCCAGAAGGTTCCACCTACCTTCGTACAGTACACACACTGGTAGGGTCTGTCTCCAGAGTGAACTCTCATGTGCTTGTTTAGACTGGAAGACTGAGAGAAAGATTTCCCACATGTAGAACACTAAGGCAAAAAAGAATAGAGTTGGAATCACATCTTCCCCTAACAAGTTCATTTCCCCATGATGTTAACTATTGTATTTATTCTGTGTGTGATCAGAGAATCAAGCAGCCCCACGCCGAGGGTCTATTGGTAGTAGACAGACCTCCTGGCACGACACTGAGGAATCCCGGGCATGGGCTCCGGTCAAGAGCCTGCCCCATGCTAATACCATCTAACATCTTTGGATGTCAGTTTCTTCAGGTGTGAAATGAGGGAATTTAATAGGATCGTGGTGTTTAATAGAGGCCTGAATTAGTCCTGCCCTGTCAACATGTGACCAGTGTGTCAGTTAAACTCAGACCCTTTGTTCCCTGATTATCCTCGAGGGCAAAATACCTACTCTGTTTTCCTTACAGGGTAATCACTGTGCAATTAATGCAGCAAGTGTTTATGGAGTGCCTACTATATGCTTAATACACTAATTTTTCTGTAGTGCTTAAAGTTTAAATAATGGGCATATATTATTGTTACTGAAGCAAAAAAAAAAATCAGATGTTTGAGATAATATTGCAAACAGAACAAATTATAAAAGGGAAGCGATTAGAAAAAGAAACTGTTCTTGGAAATTGAAAACAAACAATAACATAAAAGTACTGAATAACTGAATAGACCCAGCTGACTGCTGAAGACTAAATTCATGATTTGGAAAATAAGATTAGAGAACTTTCTGAGAAAGCTAAGCAAAAAATAAAAAAATTAAAATTAAGTCAAGCACAGGGAGGTAGATTGAACTTAACACCTGGCCAAAAGGAGTTCCAGGAGAGAACAAAGGCCTAGGAGACAGATAATAACCAAAGAAAGAACAAGATCATTCCTTTCAGCTTAGGATTTGTGCCTTCAGATGGAAAGAGTGCCTTGTATTCCAATGTGTGCAAAGCAAGAGAAAGAAAATAGAAATACATCCAATTTTGACACATTGTATTAAAATTTCAGAACTCCAAAGATAAAGCAAAATTTCCATAAAGAAAAGTGGTTATTTACAAAGAAACAAGAACCAGATTGGTGCCCTGGCCAGTGTAGCTCACTGAAATGAGCGTTGGCCCGTAGACTGAAGGGTCCCAGGTTTGATTCTGGTCAGGGGTGCATACCTCGGTTGCAGGCTCCATCCCCAGTATGTGCCAGGGGAGGCAACCAATAGATGTGTCTCTCTCACACACATTGATGTTTCTCTGTCTCTCCCCCTCCTTTCTATCTTCTCTAAAGAAATCAATGGAAAAACATCCTTTGGTGAGGATTAACAAAAGCAAATGAATAAATAAATTTTTTAAAAAAAGAACCAGATTGGCTCCAAACGATAGAAGAAAAAAATGGAGTGATGCTTTGAATATTCTGAGGGAGAATTACTTCTACCTATAATTCTGTATCCAGGCAAACCATCAAAGAGATATGTGACTAAAATATCCACAGACAGCCCTAGCTAGTTTGGCTCAGCGGATAGAGCAGCCGTGGGCAAACTACGGCCCGCGGGCCGAATCCGGCCCGTTTGAAATGAATAAAACTAAAAAAAAAAAAATGACCGTACCCTTTTATGTAATGATGTTTACTTTGAATTTATATTAGTTCACACAAACACTCCATCCATGCTTTTGTTCCAGCCCTCCGGTCCAGTTTAAGAACCCACTGTGGCCCTGGAGTCAAAAAGTTTGCCCACCCCTGAAGCGTCGGCCTGCGGACTGAAGGGTCCCAGGTTCAATTCTGGTCAAGGGCATGTACCTGGGTTGCAGGCACATCCCCAGTGGGGGGCGTGCAAGAGGCAGCTGAATCGATGTTTCTCTCTCATCGATGTTTCTAACTCTCTATGCCTCTCCCTCTCCCTTCCTCTCTATAAAAAATCAATAAAATATATTTTAAAAAAATATCCTCAAAGGACTCAGAAAACTTTTCATTATATATCCTTTAACACAATTACTTGAAGATATACACCAGTGATACAAAAAAGAAATCAAGAAAGAGGAAGGGTGGAATAGAACAATTGGTAGAATTTAAGAAGGTGTTAAAAAAAAAAAAAATCCAAATGACAGTACACAGGTCCAGAAATCACTGGTTCAAATCAGAATAAGCTCCAGGAAGAATGTGAATGTCATCATACAAGTTACACAATTAAGGAACTAAATTTGTGTCCTGAAATTAGAAATGCCGGCAAAAATAAAAGCTTATAAGGAAGTAAAAAATGAAGTAAAGTTAAAGCCTTGAATAAATCTGCACAATTTATCGGAACAATGCTTTCTGAAGGAAAAAAAAAAAAAAAAGCCCTGTCTCCATGGGTCAGGTATTTCAGAAGGCTAGAACCTACCTTCTGGACTTGTATGAACTCCTGGTTCTCATCGTTATGGACTACACTGCAAGGGTGGGGAACCTTTTTTCTGCCAAGAGTGATTTGGATATTTATAATATCATTAAGAGGACCACACAAAATTATCAACCTAAAAATTAGCCTGCTTGCCCTGGCTGGTTTGGCTCAGTGGCTAGAACGTCGGCCTGAGGACTGAAGGGTCCCTGGTTTGATTCCAGTCAAGGGCACATGCCCGGGTTGCGGGCTCGATCCCCAGTAGGGGGCATGTAGGAGGCAGCCAATCAGTGATTCTCTCTCATCATTGATTGATGTTTCTATCTCTCTCTCTCTGAAATCAATAAAATATATTAAAAAGAAATTAGCCTGCCATATTTAGCCAAACATTTAATTAACTGACCCCTAAAGCTTTGGCAGGGTTAGACCAAGTTATTTCATGGGCCTTATATGGCGCTTGGGCTGGACGTTTCCCACCCCTAGACTACAGGGATTTCCTGACATTTTAATCTATGTTCCACTTGAAGTTTGCTCGACAAATTGTCTGAAAAGGGGGTGCATTTAGGCTTAAAGGCTGGAAGGAGGATGGTAATGCAGGGGTTTTCATTGTTGGTTGTATACCCACATCTTCTGTTATTTTTGTCAATATTTTTTTCTCTTTTCGAAACCGATTATTTTTGTTAAAAATCATTTGTCTTCAAATGATTAAGTTAAATTAAATGTTTTCTTTTGGGCTTCAATGGGAATTAAATATACTTTATCACTTTAAAAGTTAAGTACTACTCAAGCTAAAGTAAATGAAATAAAGAAAACGAAAAGAGAATAAAAATGTTAAGCAATAAAAATCAGGAAAAACCTCAAAACTCCAAACATGAGGGCAAAGTGCCATGGGAAATTCAGGTCAGATGTTGGGACAGTAGCTACATATGTGCCTCTTGAGCTCTGGACAGAATTCGTGGCTACAGGTTTGAAACCCACTGTTAAACAGTATGTATAGTCATGATAAAGGAGAACTTGCAAAGAGAAAATAATGAAGGAAGCCTTGGGATCACCGGCATGACACAGTATTATTCCTTAAGTCTACCAGAAAAACAACTCTTTTGAAGGTCAAATCATCACTTTCTCTTTTTAAAATGTTTGTATTGATTTTTAGAGAGAGAGGAAGGGAGAAGGACAGGTAGAAACATGGATGAGAGAGGAACATCATCTATCTGTTGCCTCCTGCACACCACCCCACCCCCACTGGGGCTCAACCAATTACAAATATAATCATAAATGGATAACAGAAATAACTACTTCTATGTAATATCATTCACTGCATCATCATTGGCGAGACATGCGCAAAACAGGGGATTGGTTAAATAAATCACGGTGCAACCATCTGATGTACTGATACAGCCATTATATTTACAAATGAGTTTGTGATATCTTAGGTCAGAAAATTAACCTCATAATCTTCAGTATGATCTAAGTATACTAAAAATACAAACACATATTGAAAAGAATTATACCTAAGATGTCTTAACTTTGGGCCATAGCATATCAGGTGGCTTCTGTCTTGTTTTTTTCTCCATATTGTATTTACCAAGTATGCACTATATATTTTTATGTTAAAAAATAATTGGAAAAGGGGGAAAAAATAAAATCGGAAGTAAAATTTTTAAAGGATCACCAAGTTGAAACATAACGATCTCTCTTTGCTTCCCTCTCAATCACAGGTCCAGAGGACAGCAGGCCCCGCACCCAGGAGGCCTTCGGCGTGTCCGGGGCTCTGGGCGGGACCTGGAAAGCCAGTCTGGGCCATGGGTGGGGTCACGTGCTACCAGAACTAAGCTCTCACCTTGTGAGGACGGTGCTTCTCGTGAACGTGGAGGATATGGATTCGCAGCCGGTCCCGTTTCTCGAAGGATCTTTTGCACTGAGGGCAGGGGAACTTCCTGTCGCCCTGGTCCACGCAGGGGGTGTACTTGAGATGCTTGTCTCTGTAGTATCTGTAGGTAAACACCTTCCCACATCGGTCACATCTGTACCCTTCTGCAGACTCTGTCAAACACGGGACAGGAGCGGTGGCTTGGTCAGCGACCTTACCTCATTCTCACTTCCTCCAAGGCAGCTTTTAACGCCTTTCCCTTACTATTGGCAATTTTAAACATGTACTAAAGTAAACATAATAAAATAATAAACCCTCGTGTGCCCAACACGAAGCCTTGACAAGGACCAACTTAGATAATTTTGTTTTCATTAATACCACTTCCCTTCACGATGGGACACTAATTTATCACTTGGTTCCTAAATACCTCACACCATAACCTTACACTGACTGGCACTTGTTACAAGGTTAATAATATAACCAGAACATTCTACGCTCTGTGTCCCTTTCAGACCAGCCAGAGCTACAAGTTCAAAACTGTTCACCCAGGACAATGATGGACAGCAGAGCTCCCATCCGTCCCAGGCCTCCCCAGGCTGTTGCACTTGACCCCATTTACAAGGTCTTAGGCACTCCCTTAGCGGATAGTTCACTTCTCTGAATTTTGGGGGAGGATTCCAGAGCTAGAATCTTCACATACAAAGGAGGGATGACAGTACCTTGCCTTCCCTAACACAGAGTTATCATGATGGTTAATTTAATGCTGACACAATGAGTTCTTACCACCATGAGTGATACTATCACTGAGTGATAAGACAGAAAGATTAAGTTGTTGTTATCAATGGGAGAGGGAGGAGAGAGAAGTTAAGAGAGGGAGCTGTAGATTCTAGCAAAGGAGGTGCCAAGGGAGGGTTGTCTACGTGCTGGGAGGAAGGGAGAGGACAGGGGCCACCTACAGGGGTCTCTGTCGGGGCACAGGCTTCCAGAAGTGGCTTCCCTGAGACCTCATTGTCTGGCCCCAGGGAGGGAGGAAAGAGCCAGGAGTGAGTCTATGCAAGAATCTGGAGATGGAAATCTTTTCAGGATCAGGACAGCAGGGAAGCTATCCATCGGGGGCTTTGTTAGTTAACAACTGCATCCCAGGCACATCCCAGGCACGTTCAACAAGTGGCTAAGGAAATAAACCATTCACTAAGTAAATAACCAGGAAGGCAGCCGCAACCCCAGGACAATCCATCGCCCAGCCCAGTCTACCACTTTCATTGAGGTGCAAATCTCAGAACCCCCGTGCTGCAACTGGTTTTGTTTGTTTTTTTTTTGTTCAGAGCTAGAATCTGGTCAGAAATATCTGGCCTTCCTGCTTCCTGGGATGGGAAAAGGGGGCCAGTGATCTTTAACTCAGGTCTTTGGAAATTTCTTAATGTTATTCTATTCCCTTTTCCTTCTTCCTCCCTTCAGCTGGGTCAACTACTCCTTCTAATCCAGGGCTCTCACAACCCTGATTCCCATGCTTCTTGCCCCACAATTCACACCAAATTTTGGAAGGATTAAGAGGAAGGATTAAGCGTTGTTTTCACATTCCGCACCTCCAGCCCCCAAAACACACACTCGGCAGGCTGCATACTCAAATAACCCGCCCACATAGGGTCCAGGAGCACGCCCCCCCCTTCCCCCGCCCCGCGACCTTAAGAGAAAGATTGTCACCCATCCTCACCAAAAGCCTTGGAGAAAACCTTGTCCAAAACATTCATAACAGCAAACAAATGAATTCATCCATACTTCTTCCCAACAAATGGAGTCCTTTACAAGCCCCCGCTCCCCGACATTGTCCAAAACACACAGTATTTTACCAGTGCCGGGAGCATCGGAGAATTTGCTTCATAACTGGAGCAGAGGTAGCTGCAGGCTGGGTTTCCCACACTTACCATCAAACCCTCACCCCTGCTGCTTATATGCCGTGATCTCTGCTATCTGCCTATTATTCCGTGTGAACACGTCTTCATTTACTTAAGTATTCTACTACTGAGCACTTGACATTGTGCCTTTTCACTAATACGGGTGGTGCCGTAGCAAAAATCCTTGTGGATAAAAAAATCCTTTTGGACTATTTCCTGAAGATAAATTTCCAGAACAGCATTACTGAGACATCAACAGTTATGAACATTTGAATAGCTCGATACATCAGGTTAAGGGATTTTTCAAAAAGGGGAATGAATAAATTTGGAGATGGAAATAAATTTCCATCTCCATTATCAAGCATGTATTTGTCTCAAATCTCTTTTTAACTTTTGTTGTAAAAGCAATTGGTAAAAGCAATGGGCAAAAGGGAGGCACCTCTAATACTTCCAACAATAAAGATAAGTTTAAAAAAATAAGTAAAAGCTATGGTATAGTTTGGGAAATGACCAAAAGGCTGTGCGTGACGCGGTGCTAAGTATGTGACAACTCTGAGTCCCAGGAGATCCCACCACCTCGCTCCCACCTCCACGTTAGGGTAGGAGGATGACAGTTCACCAAAACAGTTCGGACAGGCCCTCATGACTTGGACTCTGGAAAGATACCTCCCATTATCCACCCCCTAATCCCCGGAGAATGTGTGGTTGGTTGACTCTGGCTTCACCAACCCCCAGCCTAGATAGACTGCCTCTTCTCTTCCTGCCTAACACGCCCCGCCGCCCCCCCCCCCCCCCCCAATTTCCTCTCATCCTTAAGCAGCTTTTCCCAACGGAGTCAGTGTCTTCCTCCTTCATTCCATCCACATGGGGCTCCAGGAGCAGGGGATAAGAAGGCTTGGGGTTACTCCCTGGCCTGAAGGACAGTCTAGCTCTAATACAGGCATGCAGACAACCAGTGCAGTGTGTGATGGATGCTATTCCCATTGGCTTTTACCTGCTACTCACGGCACTTACTGTAACACAAGGCAGTCTTCTACCTGCTCACACATAGTACAGTAATCTGCACTTGTCCTGTCCCACCTATAAGATCAGTGATTCCCAGGGCTCACTCTGAGAGCCTTTTTAAAATGCAAATTCCAGAGGCTCACCCCCAGAGAGGGGGGTGGTGGTCCTCTAGCTCCTTGCCACGAAAATGTGGTCCAGGGCCAGCAGCAGCAGCATCCCTTGGAAGCTGGACAGAAATGCAGAATCTCAGGTCCCAAGCAGGAACGAGAATCTGCTCCTTCCCAAGACTGCCCAGGTATTCACAGACACATTAAAGTCAAAGCGTGGTTCTAGCTCAGTGCTGGTCACACTGGGCTGAGACCCACAGTGAGAAATACGTTCTCTGAGACCCAGCCCCCACACACACATCCCTGTGAAACAACAACTTCACAAACAATGCTTGCTCTTACTTGAAATTCACATCAATATTTTCTATCCTACTTTATTCTTATTCTCTTTTTTCCTTTCACGCACAACTCCACCATTGCATTGATTTCCCACCCCACCATCTGAAAGCACTGCTCTGGCAGGACTTCCCAGGCTGCGTTAGCCTGAGCAGGCAGGACTCAGAAACTGGCTCGCCTAAGGCAGAGGTCGTGTCCATTTATTCCGCTTTTATTGTCTTCTCTGGGTGGAGGGTGAGGGGGTACAAGAAGAGGGATCCTCGGGAATAGAAGCAGCTTCAGCAGCTTTGGGAAGATGAGGGCCTCGTCCTCCAGCGGGGTAAGGCCCCCTGGTTAGAGACACTTTCAGTTTAGTCTCGGCTCCAGCCTTCAGGGGGGAGGGGAGCTCCACCAGTTGCCCAGAAGCTGCAGGAAGGTGTCCTTCCACCAGGAGCGCCTCACTGGCGAGGCAAAGGCGTGCACTCACCTTCAGAGGGCCCGGGCGCCTGCTTCCCCTGCTCCGTCACCTGAAGGCTCACGGGAATGTCCAGGAACTTTTCATAGCAGTCTCCGTACCACACAAGCAGCTCTTGGTTCTGGGAGATCTCTTTGCAGCTCTCATAAAATATCTGCCCTTGACATTGCACTGCAACCAGGTTCTGCTCCTTGGGGAACCGGGCACAGTTGACGTAGGACATCCAGTTCCCTGCACCTCCTTTTCCATCTATAAAGTGGCTCAAACGACCATCTTCAAAGATCTGAAAGATAGAAGGCATAGAATTTGAAATTTACGTATCAAATATTTATTATCCAAATCTCACACTGGAGACTACTGAATATATGTATATTAAGCCTAAGGAACTTTATTAGCTTAAGGGCTTCTCTATAGGTGATGGGACATTTTTAAAGATTCTTCCTTTATCTTTCTTGATTTCCAAGTTTCTATAGTGAGCATATGTTAATTTCATGCGCAGAGGTAAGGGAAACAAGGGGAGATTCTGCTCAATTCTACTGCTTCAAAACAACCAGTTAGTTTTGTATTTTATCCCAACCAAGTGTTCATGCATATTAATGAAGCCATGCTTTCTTTCTCTGATCTTGGCAATTGCACTGGCTCAACATAGTCAGAATTCCAGCTTACTTCCTTGGAGGACATTACTGGAACTAGAAATTCAGGGCCAAGGGTGGGTAGCTGATATATTCTGACCAACTGCAGTCTGGCCTGCAACCCCCATACATAGTCAAGCGTCTCAGTCTTTAGCTAACTTCATAGACAAATGACAAAACATTTTAAATTTGGTTTTATTTCCCTTGGCATCTTCTCAGCATCACTAGATCCTATTTAAAGCAGTTGTTTTTGTCTATAAATAAGCAGAATGTATGAATTCTTTCAACGTGTACGCCCTGGCTCATGTTCACAGACTAAAATGACTTAGGGCAACCACAAGGCGCCTGCGATTTCTGCAGAGGTGTTATTGGTCAAGGTCATGGATTATGAACCCCCCCACACACCCCCTTTATATTGCAAAGCAGGCAGCACAGCCAGCAGATTACTGCCTTGTCCCCTCTCCCGGGAGGGGGTGGGGGGCACAGGCCAAGAAATTCCTCCAGCAGCCACCTCCCCACAAAAAAAGCACATTTACCTCCCACATCAGAGAATTGTCTCCGTAGGTCTTGACTTCACTGGCGTTGACCACTTTACCTTGAAAGGGTCCAAACCTGACTCCTTTGGCAATGAGGCTATAGCAGAACACACCAAAATGCGGGACACCTCCAAACAGCATCTGCCTGAGGCAGAGACCTAGGGGAACCCCAAAAAGAGAAGTGGATGAGCACACTCACTGCATTAGACCGAGGCAAGAACTCCAAGCAAGGTCTGCCGCCTACCTTCTGGCAGTTGAAGTGCGTCCTGATCCAGAGCTTGAGGAAGACACTCGGACCCTAGAAAAAGGCAGGGGTAACGTCTTGTTTTTCGTTGCAAAGTATCATGAAACCCTTTCATGAGGCGTTTCCCTCCGTGCTCCCTAGAGGTAACTATTTTCCTGAGTTTGATGCTTATATTTTTCCTGCTCCTTTTACATATACACTTTCTCCTTTGAGACACAAAACAACCCCTTTAAGGTGGTGAAACGAACCCCATTTGCAAATTTAAAGAACTTGAGAATCAGAGATAATGCTGACTTGGTGGATGGATGCTGAGCTGGGACTCCATGACCTGCATGAGGCGCTCATGGAACTAACTACCTGGCACATCCTGGTAGAATCTGAGTCCAGTGGACAAGTCCAGGGCAGGAACGTTTCTCTCCTCACCCTTAGCTCTCACTACAACCAACCTCAGGAGTCATGCAATTAAGCAAGTAGGGCTCAGATGGGAGCCTGACCTCCCCAGGCTCTGTCCTTTGATAGAAGTCCTGATATTAGACATGCAGCTCCCCGCCTCGTCCGGACTCATATTCACCCTGAAGTGCCCCTTCCCCACTGTTCCCCCATCCATCCATCCATCCATCCATCCATCCATCCATCCATCCATCCATCCTAACCCCGGATGAAGCGGACTGCCTTTACCAGCGCTGTCTGCGGGGACCAGGAGGCCGGAAGCTGCATGGTGCAGGCGCTCTGGCGAGTGCTCCGGGCCGGGAAGGAATCCGTACAGGACTAAGTGCAGGTCCTCCTGGGTGAAGTGGTAGCGAGGAGCCGACGTCCTCTCCTGGCTCAGGAGCTTGGGGTCCTCCTCAGGCCGCTTGCTGGGGAAGTGAGGTGGTGCCTGGGAGGTCTTCAGCCCCTCGGGCAACAGGGAAGCACCCACAGGGGGCGGCGGTGGCAGGAAAACCTCAGGTGCATAGCACTGGCCGCTGTCGCCTCGACCACCTACGTGGGCCACGTCTTCCCCGGTGGCCCCGGGATAGTCGCGGCCGCTGCTGACGAAGTGTTGCAGCTCCTTGGTGAAGGGGGGGAATGGGTACCACGGTGCCAGCTTGCCGGGCCAGGGCAGCTCGTAGAGCGGCTCCCTCGGGAGGGCCAGGCCGGGGCTCAGCATGGGAGGAGCGGTCCGCAGTGCGAAGGGGGCCACGGCCTGGGGCGCAGGCACGGTGGGGACGGGGACGGGGAAAGGTTGGTAATCCTCCCCCGTGGCGGCCAGGCTGGTCCCATGGGGTCCATAGGGAGCGAAGGGCGCGTAGTAGGGGGGCAGGTGTTGGGGGCTGCTCTGGAGTCTCTCGGGCAGGTAGCCCACCTTGTCCGGAGGTCCGGCCACGCCCGGCGACCGCAGAGCCATCGCGGGCCACTGCGCGGAGGATCTGCGGGGAAACAAGTGCGGGGAGTGAGGGAGGACGCGGGCGCTGCGGCCCGGCTCCTGCCCGCCAGAGCCTCCATCGGCCAGAGCCTCCTCCGCCAGAGCCTCCACCAGCCGAGCCTCCTGCCCGCCAGCCTCCACCCGCCGGAGCCTCCTGCCCGCCAGCCTCCACCCGCCGGAGCCTCCTGCCCGCCAGCCTCCACCCGCTGAGCCTCCACCGCCAGAGCCAGCCGCGGGTCGGAGGGGATCGGACACACTCCTAATTCGATCCCGCAAGCCCCACCTCACAAACAAAACCGAAACATCCGCCCGGGGCTCAGTGGTTGAGCGTCAACCTAGGAACCAGGAGGTCACGGGTGGATTCCTGGTCAGGGCACATGCCCGGGTTGCCGGCTCCGTTCCCGGTGGGAGGCGTGGAGAAGGCAGCCATGGATGATTCTCTCTCTCCTTCCCCTCCTCTCTGAAATCAATAAAAAATAAATTATACACACACACACACATATATACTTTTTTTAAAAAATATATTTTATTGATTTTTTACAGAGAGGAAGGGAGAGAGAGATAGAGAGTTAGAAACATCGATGGGAGAGAAACATCGATCAGCCGCCTCCTGCACATCTCCTACTGGGGATGTGCCCGCAACCCAGGTACACGCCCTTGACCGGAATCGAACCTGGGACCCTTCAGTCCGCAGGTTTAAGCAAAACGAAAACCTGGGATCCGGCCAGACCAGACTACAAGTCTACAAGTTCTGGGTGAGTGTGGCCCGTGCCTTCCTCCCTCTCCAACACGCCTGACCCAGAGCGCCTGGTTTCCAACACCCACTCTTTCTCCATGTGGCCCCAAACCCGGCTCGTGCAAAATCTGTGTTAAGTGCCCTGCCCCCCTCTTCTCGGTCCAACAAGAGTCTTCACAGGGTCCGGGGAGCCTCCGGGCCGTCCCACGCCCGGCGCTGGGCCCGGAGCCGAGCGCCAGACCGCCCTGGGCTGCGGGGCGGGCGGCAGTGCCCGCCGCTCCCGCGCCCCCCGCGGGAGGCAGAGCCAGGAAGAGCCGGCTCGCCTGGCGCAGGACGCGCTCCCGGAACCCGGGGTCGACCCCGCGGGCCCAGGCGGTCTGGCTGCCCAAAGAAGGCGCCACCTTCGGCTCCCCGCGAGCTCCGCAACCAGCGCCGGGTGTCCCGCGCGGACCGAGTCCCGCCACTCGCCCCAGGTCCCTCGGTCACCCCAGCTGGGGCGGCCCCTCGGGAGCAGGTGAGCCCCGCGCCGCGCCGGGTGCGAGGGCGAAGCGTCGCGGGTCGCAGGCCGCCGGCTCTCCAGCCCCAGCGCCTCCGCCGCCCGCAGGCTGGCGTTTTAATGGACGCAAGTTCACCACGGCCGCCGCATGGAGGTCCTCCAGGGCCGGGGGTCTGGCGGGCAGGATCAATGAGCCCCATAAGGAAACCAAGCGGGGTCGTGACTCAGAAATTACAGAACACGGGGTCAGGAGGAGAGGTCAGCAGGACGAAGGCATCTGCCGGCTCCTCCGCTCCGGGCCTCCCTCCCCCCACCCCCCAAAGGCCTGAAACTTGGGGCCGAGAGCCGCTTAAGGAGGAAAAGCCCAGGAGTGTAAACCGACCTCCCCAGACGCACAGCGAGTCCAGCCGGCGCTTCCCACGCGCCCGCCAGACGACGCCCCGGGCACCGCGGCGCACCCGACCCGTACCCACCTGCGAGCGCGCCGCTCCCGGGCGGGCGTCTCCTGCACCCAGAGCGGCGGCGCGGGATCCGGACCCGCAGGCTGCGGGCGGGCCGGGCGGGGGCGGTTTAAGAGGGAGGCGAGGCCGCGGGGCTCCGAGAGGGCGAGGGAGGGGAGAGGACCCGGCCCACGCAGGTCCCCAGGCCAGTCTCGTCCCCGCCCACCGCAGCCATTGGCCGACGCCGGACTCGCCCTCAGCCCCCAGCCCCCAGGGGTCACGCTCCGCACTCCCCAGCTCTCCCCACCCTCGCCGAGACCCGGCCGGGAGCGCTCGCCACCGGCTTCTGCGGCGGCGCTATTGCCGCCAGCCGTGTGCCACGCGTGCGGGCTCGGGGCTCAGGGTCCCTGGATCAGCCCGTTTGCCGGCGCCCGGACTCTGAATCGGAGCCTAAGGGCCAGGACCCCCGCCCGCGGCCGCGCCCCCGCCTTCGGCTTCACGTTTCCCAGAGCCGACCTTGGCCGAGCTTGGCCGAGGGCGGCTGCAAACTCCAGGGCCGGGCGGTCGTTCGCCCCTGGTGCGTCGTGGGGAGCCTGGCGGTGCCCGTGACGCCCCCGAGGCTTCGGGTGGTTATGTATCCTGCTCCGGCTTTTACTGTTTTTATTGATTCCAGAGAGGAAGGGGGAGGGGGAGAGAGATGGGAACTTCAACGGTGAGAGAATCATGGATCGGCTGCCTCCTGCACGCCCCACATTGGGGGTGGCGCCCGCCACCCGGGCCTGTGCCCTGACCGCCTGGTTCCTAGGTCACGCTCAGCCCCCGAGCCACGCCAGCCGGATCGGGCTTGTCTTAAATGTGACTTTCAGCGCCGAGAAGCGGGCGCCCGCGCCGCCACAGCTGTCCGTCCCCCGGGGAAGGCTGCGGGCCTCCGAAGAGCCGGGGCCAGACGCTCACCGGGCGCCCCAAGGCCGCGTTCACATTCCCCCGCCGGCCCTTGAGGGAGAGGAAGGAGCACTCAGTCCCGTTCACATTCACTCTGGGAAGCGGCTAGGGTGGGGGACGCCCAGGTGATGCCTGGCGACCCGCGCCAGGTTCTTCGCCACGCGGTCGCCGCTTCCTCTTTGCGAAATGGGGCGAGTGCTGCCTGCCTCCGGGCCGGACTGTAAGGGTCGAAGGCAGAGGCGCGGAGCCACACACCGGTCCGGCCCGGGCTGAGTCGCTAAAGTCGGGGAAACATCTCCCCAGCGAAGGGACGCCTCCCCAGGTGCCAACGCTGCGGACGACGGGCGCCCGTGTGGCCCCGACTTGCAGAGCAGCCCCTGCGCCGGGACCTTGCAGCTTTCGCCTCGGACGCGGCGAAGCGGGAGGAGGGAGGCGGCTGGATCCCTGCCCTCCCCGCCGCCGCCGCCGTCGGGTCACCTCACCGGACGCCACTCGTGGCGGCCCGCGCTGCCCGCGTCCAGATCCGTGTCCCGCGTGCAAGGCGCTTCTCGGATGGGAAGCGGCGCGTTATTTTCTCAACAGAGATGGGTGACGGGAGCCCAGGCTCCCCTCTCCCCGGTGCTGTACCGCTAGCCCGGCTCTGAGGTCAATAGGATGAAGTGCAGGGGCACCCTGTCCCGAGGGCCAGTGCCTGGAGGAAGGATCTCGCCCTGGAAGAGCAGTGCGTGCTGCCGCCGCCTCCCTGCCCGAGACGCGCCGCCTGCACCCACCTCCATTCACCGACCTCCATAAGCCGAAGGCTTGAAGGCTGGGCACTCGGGGAGTACCTTCGGGGCTTTTCTGCAAATAATTCCGAGTTCAAAACATTTTTTAAAAAATTTAATTGCAAACTTGCTTTGTTTAATTAGTTTGGAGAAATCGATAAAATAAAAAATGGAAGTCCCTGCCCATGACTCATCCCCCAATCTCCGGAGGTAAGACCCATGAACAGTTTGGTTTATTCCCTACCCGCACGTTTTTCTTTTTTGCAGAATACTTGTTTGTTTTTTTCTTTTTTCTTTTTTTTTTTTGTTTTTTTCTTAAAAATATGTTTTAACTGATTTTAGAGAAAGAGGAAGGGA
Organism: Myotis daubentonii; assembly: GCF_963259705.1. NCBI lineage: Eukaryota > Metazoa > Chordata > Mammalia > Chiroptera > Vespertilionidae > Myotis > Myotis daubentonii. The sequence continues at coordinate 17,052,770 of NC_081856.1, read as the reverse complement.
GGAAGGGATGTGTCTGTCCATCCTGTACCCCCACCAGGGATTGAATCCCCAACCTGAGTATGTGCCCTGACCGGGAATTGAACCAGCTACCTTTTGGTGCATGAGACAGTGCTCAACCCACTAAGCTACACAGGCCAGGGCTATACTAATATATAATACTTTTAAATTGTTTTTGTTTTTTAAATATATTTTTATTGATTTCAGAGAGGAAGGGAGGATAGAGAGAGAGAAATATCAATTGAGAGAGAATCATTGATTGGCTGCCTCCTGCACGCCCCCTACTGGGGATCTAGCCCACAACCGAGGCATGTGCCCTTGAACGGAATCGAACTCAGGACCCTCAGTCTGCAGGCTGAGGCTCTATCCACTGTGTCAAAACAAAATGAGACTATACTTTATACTCTCATACAATTTTTTCACTATCTATTAGTCATTATTCCTGTCAGTACAATAAAAGTAACTTTATTTCTGCTTACGGCTGAGTGGTACGGAAATTCATCTTATGAGTGTTCCCTAAGTTGTACAGCCTCTTCTTGAAAGGAATTTAAGTTGTTGCCAGTTTTTAAACATTTCAAGCAAATTCTGGGAACATTGTTATATATAGGGTAGTCCCCCCTAAATGTTATATACACATTTTTAATGATTATAAAGTCAGTGTTTATTGATATACAGTTTGTTTTTAAAATTTAAAAAAATCTACAGAAATGAATAATTTTTGTGTGTGACAATGCCTATTTTCAAACTGATGACTGTTCTGGTCTAGGCACTGCTGAAAAGGCGAAGCAATGGAATCGCAAATATCAAGAATCATTTCGTTCGGTATTTGTGTGCCCTCAATTCATCAACTGTGTCTGGTTTGTACGGTAAACTTTATCTTTTCTGCATCCCCAAAATAAAGTCTCATGGATAAATTTTCTTTCTTCAATGCTTAGTCTGGTTTCACCCATTACTTCAAATCCGTTAAACCTGAAAAAGAGTGAAAATTAAGTGAGTTTTCAACTGTTACAGTGTGTACACATTTTGGGGGGACGCCAAAATCATTATAAAGGCAGTGTTTGTACTTCAACTGCGTTTTCAAACTTCCAGTGGCATTTTGGAATGAATTTTCTTTTTTCAAAGCTTAGTCTGGCTGAAAAGAGAGAAACGTCAATTGAACTATCATTGGTTAAAGTGTCTATAATACATGCTTTTGGGACATCCTGTAGATAGATACTCATTTGTGTCGCTGTGCCTATAGAATGAAGACCTAGATGTGAAATTGCTGGATCAACAGGTATCAACATTGAACATTTATTTTTAAAATATTTTTATTGATTTTAGAGACGAAGGGAGATAGAAACATCATTTGCTGCCTCCTGCACTGGGGATCAAGCCCACAACTCAGGCATGTGCCCTTGACCGGAATCAAACCTAGGACCCTTTAGTCCGTAGGCAGACACTCTATCCACTGAGCCAAACCAGCTAGGACAGTGGTTCTCAACCTTCCTAATGCTGCGACCCTTTAATACAGTTCCTCGTGTTGTGGTGACCCCCAATTTCATTGTTACAAATTGAACATAATTAAAGCATAGTGATTAATCACAAAAACAATACGTAATTATATATGTGTTTTCCGATGGTTTTAGGTGACCCCTGGTGAAAGGATCGTTCGACCCCCAAAGGGGTCGCAACCCACAGGTTGAGAACCGCTGAGCTAGGGCAACATTGAACATTTAGATAAGTAGTCCAAACCATACCAATTCATACCTCCACCACCCAGGAGCGCAAATGCCGTTTCTTCATGTCCTCACCTAATACTGAACATTGCCAATCCTTTAAAGCTGCCCATCTTTCACGTGAGAAGTGGGATCTTATTCTAATATGCCTTTTAGTCATTTGCCCAACAAACTTCCTGAGCACCTAAGCTATGGATGTGCTGGGCACCAAGCCAGACACAAGGAATACAATTGTGAGCCAAGCAGCCCTGTCCAGCCCTGGTCCCCATAACAGTGTTACGAGGAAGATAAATATTCGTGGGACTACTTGATGAATATGTGACTGTGAACTGTGGTGGGGACAATGAAAGGGAAGAGGAGCCAGCTTGTCCTGATCTAGGATGGGCGGACAGGGAGGTTCCCTGTCCTAGAGGATCTGAAAGGTCTGCATAAAATCAACTAGGTGAGCCTGGCCAGTGTGGCTCAGTGGTTGAGCATCAACCCATGAACCAGGAGGTCACAGTTTGATTCCTAGTCAGGGCACATGCCTGGGGGAGTGTGCAGGAGGCAGCCAATCAATGTTTCTCAGTTTCTCATCATTGATGTTTCTATCCCTCTCTCCCTTTCCCTTCCTCTCTCTGAAAAAAAAAACACAATAATAATAACTAGGTGATGAGAGCAAGTGGTATTCCAGGTCCACAGAAATTTGGTGCCAAGGCCCTGCGGTTTGGACAGCCTGGCTGAGTTACAACACAGAGGATGCCTGGGGTGGAGACAGCCTGAAAGGTTGGAGAGTCAGCAGTGGCCAGGTCTGGCAAAGGGCAGTGTGAAGATGTAAGCATCCTTACATCCTTGCAAATCTTTACTGAAGGAGTAGAGAGTCTCTGAAGGGAAAAGGAAGCCACTGTAGCCGTCAGTATACTTCCCTAAATAATTTCAGCATTCACTTCACTAACTCAAGGTCAATGTTCGTTTACGGTTCTTTTAAAAACACATATTTTTATTGATTTTTAGAGAGAGGGGAAAGGAGGAGAGAGATAGAAACATTGGTGTGAGAGAGAAACATGGATCCGCTGCTCATGCACATCCCCCACTGGGGATTGAGCCGGAAACCTGGGCATGTGCCCTGACTGGGAATCGAACCATGATCTCCTGGTTCATAGGTCGACCCTCAACCACTGAGCCATGCTGGCTGGGCGAAATGCACATATCTTCATTATTCAATGAGTTCTGACAGTTGCATAAATCAGTGTATCCCCATTCTCTATCAAAATAGAGAACATAGGTTGCGTTGGTGGTATAGTGGTGAGCATAGCTGCCTTCCAAAATAGAGAACATATTACCCCAGAAAGTCCTCCAAGCCCCTTCTCAGGTAATCCCTGTATCTAACCACCCCCTGTTCTGCGTTTCCCTTCTCCTCAGGTGAGTTGCCTGTTCAATGATGGAACCACACAGAATGTATTGGTTAGTGTTCTGTTGGAGCCTTTGCTCTGGGATCATGAAAAGTTTTTTTAAAAGGAAAGCAGCATCTTGGGAGGAATGATTTTTTTTTAATTGATAAGAGAATGAGAAAGGAGGGAAGGAGGGAGAGAGAGAAACTGATTTATTGTTCTACTTATTGATGCATTCATTGGATGCTTTTAAAAAAATCCTCACCCAAGTATATATATGTATTAATTTTATTTATTTATTTATTTATTTATTTATTTATTTATTCATTTATTTTTAAAATATATTTTATTGATTTCCCTACAGAGAGGAAGGGAGAGGAACAGGGAATCAGAAACACCGATGAGAGAGAAACATCGATCAGCTGCCTCCTGCACATCTCCCACTGGGAATGTGCCCGCAACCCAGGTACATGCCCCTGACCGGAATCGAACCTGGGACCCTTGCATCCACAGGCCGACACTCTATCCACTGAGCCAAACCGGTCAGGCTATATGTATTAATTTTAGAGAGCCAAAAGGATGTGAGAGAGAAATATTGATCAGTTGCCTCCTACACATGTCCCGACCCAAGACCTAGGTATATTCCCTGACCAGGAATTTAACCCTTAACCTTTTGGTGTATGGGACAATGATCCAACCAACTGAGTCAGCCAGCCTAGGTTCACTGGTTGCTTCTTGTATGTGTCCTGACCATGGATCGAACCCAAAATCTTGGCGTTGATTAATATTTGACAAAGGAGGCAAGAGCATACAATGGAGTCTCTTCAATAAATGGTGTTGGGAAAATTGGACAGATACATGCCAAAAAAAAAAAAAAAAAAGAAAGAAAAAGAAACTGGATCACCAACTTACACCATATACAAGAATAAACTCAAAATAGATAAAGACTTAAATATAAGTTATGAAACCATAAAAATCCTAGAAAAAACCATAGACAGCATAATCTCAGATATCTCTCATAGCAATATGTTTGCAGATACATCTAGAGCAAAACATACTAAGAAGAAAATAAACGGGACTACATAAAAATAAAAACCTCTGCACAGCAAAAGAAACCATTTAAAAAACATGAAAAGGGAGCCCACTGCCAGGGAGAACATATTTGGCAACGATCCATCTGCTAAAGGGTTACATCCAAAATACATAAGGAACTCATACAACTAAACAAAAGGAAAACAAACAATCCAATTAAAAATGGGCAAATGACCTAAATAGACACTTCTCCAAAGTAGACATACAAATGGCCAAGAGACATATGAAAACATGCTCAAAGTCACTAATCCTCTGAGATATGCAAATTAAAACGACAATGCAGTATCACCTCACACCTGTCAGAAAGGCTACCATCAACAAATCAACAAATGACAAGTGCTGGCGAGGATGTGGAGAAAAGGGAACCCTAGTACACTGCTGGTGGGAATGCAGACTGTGCAACCACTGTGGAGAACAGTATGGAGTTTCCTCAAAAATGTAAACATGGAACTACCATTGGACTCAGTGATCCCACTTCTAGGAATAGATCCTGAGAAACCCAGAACACCAATCAAAAAGAATATATGCACCCTCTGTTCATGGCCGCACAATTTGCAATAGCTAAGATATGGAAACAGACAAAGTGCCCATCAGTAGATGACTGGATAAAAAAGCTGTGTTACATCTACACCATGGAATACTATGCAGCAGTAAAAAAAAAAAAGCAGGATCTCTTACCCTTTGAGGCAGCAGGGAGGGACCTGGAAAGTATTGTGCTAAGTAAAATAAGCCAGTCAGAGAAAGACAAGTATCACATGATCTCACTCATATGTGGCATCTAAAGAACAAAACAAACTGATGAACAAAACAGATCTGGAGATATAGAAGCATGGAACAGGCTGTTGAACCTCAGAGGGAAGGTGGGGGTGGGAGTGGAGGATGTTGGGTGGGTGGCAAGAGATTAACCAAATAATTTATATGTATATATGCATAACCCATGGACACAGACAATAGTTTGGTGAAGGCCTGAGGCAGGAGGCAGATGTGGGCTAGAGAGGGTCAATGGGGGAAAAATGGGACATCTGTGCCCAGTGATGTGGCTCAGTGGTTGAGTGTGGACCTATGAACCAGGAGCTCATTGTTCAATTCCTGGTCAGGGTACATACCCGGGCTTGATTCCCAGTTGGGGGCCTGAGGGAGGCAGCCTATCAATGATTCTCTCTCATCATTAATGTTTCTCTCTCCCCTTCTCCCTCTCTCTGAAATCAATAAAAACATATTTTATAAAAAGGAGGACATCAGTCATACTTTTAACAATAAAGATACATATTAAAACAATGTCATTTAAAAATTTTGCAACCTTTTCTATAAGGAAAGTAAGGAAAAGGAAATACCTGTTTTCACAATTTATGAATCATTGATTTTCTTGTCTTATTTCTTACTACTTACCTGTTCTCTTTCCTCAGTGCTTGAACCTTGTTTTTTTCTTCTTAAAAATATCCATTTCTGGCCTGGCCAGCGTGGTTCAGTGGTTGAGCGTCTCCCTATGAACCAGGACTTCACGGTTCAATTCCCAGTCTGGGTGCATGTTGATCTGTGATTCTCATCATTGACGTTTCTATTTCTCTCCCTCTCCCTTCCTCTCTGAAATCAATTAAAAATTTTAAAAAAATCACCCTAGCCGGTTTTGCTCAGTGGATAGGGCGTTGGCCTGCGAACTGAAAGGTCCCAGGTTCGATTCTGGTCAAGGGCACATGACCAAGTTTTGGGCTCCATGCCCAGTAGGGGGCTTGCAGGAGGCAGCTGATCCATGATTCTCTCTCATCATGGATGTTTCTATCTCTCTCTCCCTCTTCCTCTCTGAGATCAATAAAAATATATTTTAAAAAATTTAAAAAAATCAATTTTAATGAGAAAATGTACACAATGTCTGCAATTCTGAATATGGTTAGTTCTCTTCTCCCTTCTAGTTTACCTCTAATCCTGTTTCTAGATCTACTTACTATTGGACACATTCTCTTAATTGGGCCTTAGTTCCTGCTTTGGGAGAATTCAAGACGGTTTGATTGCTCTTAGAGAAGTACGTAAGAAAACTAGAACTTGTAAACCATGTCTCTGGTTTTCACTAGTGTTGGAGTTTCAGTAATTTGTAACTTGAACAATAGATTACTCCCAGGTACAAGATTTTTACTTTCAAAGAGCAGGGTTTCCCCGCTTCCAGTACAGCAGCCACAATAGGGAGCCAGCTTTACTTAAAATTCTCCATCAGTCTGCGCCCGACCAGGAGAGCGAAATCATAGTCATTTGAGCAAGGAAAGCTTAATATAAAGACAGTGGATAGAGCGTTGGCGTACAGACGCAAAGAATTATTACCTATAGCAGGGAATTGCAGTGGCCAGGGACTGGGTAGTGAGAAGTAAAGAGAACTCTAAAGAACATTGGAAAAATTTACATGAAAATGTATCTATTAGCCACCCCACACCCCACAGGCTGAGATGCAGACCTTGTTGAAGGCTCAGCTGTGACCACTGAATGGCAGGCAGGTTGCTGTGGTGCCACGCTGCGGGGACTGGCCGGAAGGCAGCCCTCTCGCGCTGGGGAAAGCTGCTCCCAGCGATGTCCCCCTGGAGGCACCCGGCCACCGAGCCACCTGCGGAGGGGCTGAGGGTTGCTGGCCGCTCTGCAGGTCGGCCGCAGGGCCCTGGCTCATCCTCGCCCCCTGCAGGATCCAGCTGAGATGACACCAGGACCAGGAAGCGTAACTCCTGCCTCCTGTAACGTCTCTCCAGCGCCCTCTACTGACACAGCTGCAACGCCAGCTGGCAACTTCCTTAAAGGACTCGGACTCCTTTTTTCATAAAGCGCTCACAAGGAGTGAATTCGGGGCCGAGAGGAACTAGGTCAATAACCAACATAAAACCCATCTGGTAAATAAGTCCAGGACTTTTACTCTTGCAAATCTAGCCTTAGTTTCCTTGTTTTTAAACTTGAAGTTCCTTTTTATTATAATATTTCACTATTATGTTTAAACCAAGTGCGTGCTGACCTCCTCTCGTCCATTCTTCCCTCTTATTACTTTAGTGGTGCTGTTGCATGAGTGTTTGTCAGTCTTTGGGAAGAAACTGTGGATAAAAGTTTGTTCAGTTATTTGTTCAAGCCTGTTAGAAATTGTTCCAGAGGGTTTTTGTTGTTTTTGGTGTGTGTGTGTGTGTGTGTGTGTGAAATATGGTCAGCCTATTGCAATTTGTGACTCACCTTATGGTTCCCTAATGAAGTTAGGTGTCCTAGTTTGTTCCGGCTGCTATAACCGACTACCATAGCCTGGGTGTCTAAAAACAATATGTATGTCTCACGGTGTCGGAGGCTGGGCAGTCCAAGGTCAAGAAGCAGCAGATTTGATGTCTGGTAAGAATGCACTTCCTGCCGAAACCGGTTTGGCTCAGTGGATAGAGCGTCGGCCTGCGGACTGAAGGGTCCCAGGTTCGATTCCGGTCAAGGGCATGTACCTGGGTTGCGCGGGCACATCCCCAGTGGGAGGTGTGCAGGAGGCAGCTGATCGATGTTTCTCTCTCATCGATGTTTCAAACTCTCTATCCCTCGCCCTTCCTCTCTGTAAAAAATCAATAAAATGTATTTAAAAAAAAAGAATGCACTTCCTAATTCACAGCTGGCCGTCTTCTCCTGCATCCTCACATGGAGGGAGGGGCAAAGGAGCTCTCTGGGTCTCTGTTATAAGGGCATCAATCCTATTCACGAGGGCTCTACTCAGGACCTAATCACCCCCAAATGCTCACCTCCAAGTAGCATCACATTGCAGATTACGTGTTTTTAAAAAATACATTTTTTATTTTAGAGAGGAGGGGAGAGGGAGATAGAAACATCAGTGATGAGAGTCATTGATTGGCTGCCTTCTGCATGCCCCCTACTGGGGTGGAGCCCACAACTTGGGCATGTGCCCTGACCGGGAATTGAACCCCGGGGCCCTTCAGTCCACAGGCTGACGCTCTATCTACAGAGCCAAACCGGCTAGGGCCAGATTAGGTTTTAACATAAACATTTTAGGGTGACACAAACCTTGTTTTTTTAAAAAATGTATTTCTTTATTGATTTCAGAGAGGAAGGGGGAAGGAGAGAGAGATAGAAACATCAATGATGAGAGAGAACCATTGATTGGCTGCCTCTTGCACACCCCCTACTGGGGAACGAGCCCGCAACCCAGGCATGTGCCCTGGGCCAGAATCGAACCTGGGACCCTTCAGTCCGCAGGCTGACGCTCTATTCACTGAGCCAAGCCGGCTAGGGCACAAACCTTGTTTATAATCCCAAGTAAAAGCAGTAAATCTTCCCAGGTATTTCCATTCTGTTCCCTTCAAGAACCTACTTTTGTTTGTCTCCAAATCCCTTGCCTTGGCTGCAAGATCTTACGTGGTCCAGCCCTTGCCTACTTCTCACCACTCGCCCTGTCAGTCATCTCCAGCCACACTGTCCTTCAGGCACCAAAGCTGGTCTGCTTCACAGCCTTTGCATTTGCTATTCCTTCTACTGAAGCATCCTTCCCTCCAGATTATTATTTTTTTAAATAGAACTTTTTAAATTGATTTTTAGAGAGACAGGAAGAGAGAGAGAGAGAGAGAGAAACATTGATGTGAGAGCAAAACATTGATCAGCTGCCTCCCACATGCCCCCTACCAGGGAGCAAGCCTGCAATCTGGGCTTGTGCCCTGACTGGAAATCGAACTCGCACATTCCATGTATGGGAAGTCACCCAACCAACTGAAGCACACTAGGCAGGCTCTTCCCCCAAGGTTCTTACACTTCATGCCGCCTGTTTCTGATCTCTGATCAAATGAGTAAAGGGTCAGTTCATCAAAAGGACTTATAACTGCTCTATGTATATATGTCCCTAATAACAAAGTTACAGAATGCAAAAGCAAAGATGATATAAAGACGAGACAAATATACAACCATCGTTGAAGATCTAACACTTTTCTCTTACCAGATAAAAAAATTTGTAAGGAACTATTCACATGCTGCTTCTAAGGTTGAAAAGTAAAAGGATGAATAAAGATATAAAAAGAGGATTACCAGAGGTAAAATGGGGCAGTATATAATAAAAGGTTCAGTTCATTTGGATAAATGTATATGTTCCTAGTAACAGCACTTGTGAATACCATAAGCAAAAATCGATGGAACTAAGACAGTGGTTCTCAACCTTCCTAATGCCGCGACCCTTTAATACAGTTCCTCATGTTGTGGTGACCCCAAATCAGAAAATTATTTTCATTGCTACTTCATAACTGTAATTTTGCTACAGTTATGAATCATACTGTGAATATCTGATATGCAGGATGTATTTTCATTGTTACAAATTGAACATAATTAAAGCATAGTGATTAATCACAAAAACAGTATGTAATTATATATGTTTTCCGATGGTCTTAGGCGACCCCTGTGAAAGGGTCGTTCGACCCCGAAAGGGGTCGCGACACACAGGTTGAGAACCGCTGAACTAAGAGAAGAAAACCCAGAGCCATCACTGGAGATTTGACTTGATTGGGATGCTGCTAAAAGTAGTAAACGAAAAAATTTATAACCTTGAAATACATGTATTAGAAAATTGAGCTTGAAAATTGATGAACTCTTCATATAATTGTCAAGAAGTTAGAAAAGAAAAAAAAAGCCACCAAAATAAAAGCATAAGCTAGGAAAGAAAAAAAAGTTTAAATATGCAATAAGTGGAATAATACAGGGACATTTCAAAGGATGCTCAAAACATTGTTTGCTGTTTTTTGATTTCACTTTGTTGGTAGAACATTACATTTTTATAAATTTATCCTTTTCTTAATAACTTGTCTTTTAAAGAATGTTCAATTTTCCAATGATGCAAGCATATTCTTCTATTTTTACATTTTATTGTTGATAACCCTGATGCACTTGGAATTTGTTAGTCTTGAGAGACAGGAAGTTAAAATGGTATCTTCTCCAAATGTGGCCAATTGTCTAATGCCATTTAAAAAAGATTAGAAATGCCATCTCTCACCATATGTTAAATTTACCTACAGATGGCATTCTGTCTCTGGTTCCATTCTGTTCTTCTGATGTATTTATCCATTTCTGTATAAATATTTTACAATACTGATCAATAAAAGTCCCTCCCACATCTTTTTTCCCCTTTTACAATTTTTTTTTCAAATATATTTTTTATTGATTTCAGAGAGGAAGATAAAAACATCAATAATGAGAATCACTGATCAGCTGCCTCCTGCATGTCCCACACTGGGGATTGAGCCTGCAATCCGGGTATGTGCCCTTGACCTGGAATCGAACCGTGACCTCCTAGTTCATAAGTCCACACTCAACCACTGAACCATGCTGGCCAGACCACAATTTCTATTATTGTACATCATATCTTGCAAATCCATTTTACTTTTTGGATTGCTTTGGGAGGAGTTGATGGTTTTATAATATTAGGTTTTTCTTTTCTAGGTTCTGGCCTGTGTGCATTTTTTTTTTTCAGGTTTTCTATGTCTTTTGGTAAAACTATAGTTTTCTACACAAAGATCTTTCATACTTTGTGTTAGGTACAATCCTATTTTATAAGCATTGTATTATGTTGTTACTGTAAGTGGGGATTTAAAAAATGGTTTTTTTAGTGTGGACAGTTATTGGTTTTTTTGAATGTTCTTTCCATCTCACTGAGCTTTGATTCATTCCAAGAGCTAGTCAGTTGATCATGTGGATTTTCCTTAAAGATGGTCAAATTGGCTGAATGTCTCCCCTCTCCTCTTCAGGTGATAACACCCCAGTTCTCAGCATTGGTAGTGGGCTTCCTTGTTTTGTTCTAGTTAATACTTTTAGTATTTCACTGTTAAGTAAAATGTTATCACAGTGGGATTGCATCTTATCTGAAAACTCAAATAACTTGAGAACATTTACTTTTCCTAGAAGTTTCATTTTTCCTTGAGATTTCCTCATAAATGGGTGAAGTTTATTCTATGCAAAGTTATCAAATGGCATCTTTTCCTTCAACTTGTTAATGTAGTCAACAGTACTGACAGTTTTCTAACCACTCATTTTGCTTTTGGTATACCTGGGTTTTAGGCATTGTACCTACATTGTTTATCAGCTATCTAACAAACCAATCCATTAAAACTATCATTACCTGGCCAGTGTGGCTCAGTGGTTGAGTGTGGGCCTGTGAACCAGAAGGTCATGGGTTTGATTCCTGGTCAGGGCACATGCTCGGGTTGCGGGCTCAACCCCCAGTGTGGGGAGTGCAGGAGGCTGCTGATCGATGATTCTCTCTCATCACTGATGTTTCTCTCTCTCTCTCTCCCTCTCTGAAATCAATAAAAATATATTAAAAAAAAAAACCACCCTACTTGGCTTCAAATGAAAAATCTATAAAATGGGTTGCTGAGAGAATCAAATGTTAACATGCTGAACACAGTGTTCACTCCTGCATAAATGCAAGACATTATTAAATTGCAAGTCAGGTAATTTAAATTTAAATGCATTTATGAATGAAGGTACAATATAAACACATTACACTCTCCAAAGCCATGTAAAACCCGAAGGCATTAAAATTTATTAAATGATGCAATAACAACAGAATTCTTTATTTACAATAGCATTATTTAACATCAAATAAGCAAAGAGCATCAGCAAAGCAATATTAACTTGCATAAATGTATTTAAAATTTCTCTGAATATATCTACCTTTGCATAAACTGCTCACACGAGAAATACAAACATCGATGCAGGTGAACAAGGTGATGTTCAGAGTCAACTCCATTTGGAAAATAAACCACAACCTGAAACACTGTAAGCTTTCTCCTGAAGAACCAGAGTTAATATATTGCTTAATTTTACCCTTGTATAATCTTTTCATATACACACATCTCAGATGCAACTTCATGAGGAACTGTACAAATAAAACCCACAAATGACAAAGGGAAAAAAAGACAGTTAAATGTTTGAAGAAATGTATCATCATCACCATCCAACAACGTAAAGGTTGAGTGATGATGTACTTATTCAAAAAATTGTACACAATTCACTATACAAATATAATACATCGGACAGCTATGTAGGAATATACAAGACTTAAAAACAGATCTAAGGCATTATGCTAGATTTTAGCATTTTGAGGTTCTTGCACATAGCTTTTACCTGTAGTAAGAAACTTAAAAGATTTTGTTTTAGTCTATAAAGAAACACCAGGGAGAAAATTCTAATTAAAATTGAAGCCACTACAGTAATTTTCTTTTGTGCAGAGAATGCTTTGCTCTTAGGCAGCACACTACCATACAAATACTAGAAAATTTTAAATTCACACCAACAATTAATGGCTTAAGTTGCATTTCAAAATTGATTGTGTATCTTTGGGTTCTACAGTGGATGTGGGCCACCCATTTCATGTGGTCAGCCCATATGAACTCCATTTTTAAACACAGATTAAAAATTGCATTATATAAACTGCAAAAACATTGCTTTCAATTATTACAGGCCATAGGAGATACACGTGGGAAGGGACATTTTAATCTTTGAGTCAAACGAATTCATTGTAGTCAAAGAGCTCACTTCACTTTCCAACTCACCACATTACATGAACACTTAAATGAGTCTTACAACCAAGTGAATGTATGTATACTTTTCACATTATTTGTTTTTCACATTTAGTAATAAAAGTAAAACACTGATTCTTTGTCCTATTAAACAAAAACCAAGGACTCAGTCTAACAAATTTACTGTGTACAGCATGAGAAATACTGATAACGAAGGGGGTCGATTTGGCTTTTGCTTCCACAGTGATCAATATGATCAGAGGATTCCTTCACTTACTTTTCTTCTCTTAATTAGATGTAAAGCAAAACCCATTCATTCCCTGATCAGAGCCATAAGAGAATTTATAACCTCTTTTCCTTCAAAACAGCCGTGAATTATTCGAAATTACCAGCTTCACTGGTTTACAGATTTATCTGACTTGGGGTTGACATCAAAACACAGTGGGCAGATGGGTAAACAGTAAAAGATACACAGATTTTTAAAAAAAATTTTTTGGACGTGTTACAGTGAAAGGGGACTTAAAACTCAAAACAAAACAAATCCAGCTTAAACTCCATTTCTCCTTTGTGCTGTGTGAAGTTAAAGTCATTCTAAGTCACATGTTTCTAAAAAGCAACTTAAAACTGGTCACATGACATCGTGTGGGACATAAGCCTTGGCACACGGACTCGGTCACGGAGTTCTGGGCCAACGTCTGCTCGTTTTATCCATCGCAGTTGGGCAACCCAGGGTTTGGTTGAGAAGAGTAGAGCCTGGTGAGGGGGCATGTGGACTGATGGCCCTGAGAAGTGCTGTTCTGGGCCACCTCCCTGTAGTGAGACCCCTCTCAAGTGGAAAAAAGTATCGAAATGCAAATTTCCAGAAAATTTCTTTAGTATGGAGCAACACCTTCAGACTGTCTACTTACCGTTTATCTTTGGGCTACCGGTATATCTCTCTCTATAATCCGTCACTTGTACGTATAGGGAGAGATATACATATAAATAGGGGTAGTTTGTCCATTGTCCACCCGGCCACAAACGAACAATCAATCAAATTTCAAGGAAAAACCTCTCTGTTCCTAAAAAGCCTGGCTTAGTGAGATATAAAATGCTTTGCTTTTTAGACATCAAAAAGACACCATTCTGAAATTTAGGTAAGAAAGTCTTAGGGGTTGGGGAGAAATAGCTCAAAAAAGGTGATCAGTTTCTTGGTATTGCATTTGTCTGAAACTGACACCAATTAATAAAAGATTATTCCCCTTCCCGCGTGGGTGAGAGAAACAACCACGAAAGTGGCCTGCTCACCACAGGTGGTCTTCCCAAGGTTCATTAAGAAAGAATATAAACATATAAAAATCAAGATCTGGGTCCTACGGCGGCTGCATATCATATAGATTGGATAAATTATTTATGAGCAGAATCACAAGGTTTAGAAAATAAAAAGTCTTAAGTCTACAAATTAGGTCTAATCAAGGCATTGATATCCTTTACAAAACACCTTTAGGAGACATTGCTATGAAGATATCTAATTTAATACTGAAGTACCTCATTTTTGAGTTAATTCCACAATATGTATACCTCACAAAAATTATACAATTAAAACACGTTCTCAACTTAAATTATTGCTTGTTTACATATAAATTGGATTTTATGTACCTTACAAAACTTCGGCTTAGCACTGCTAAAAAACAAAATAAAAAACTCATGGCGGAGGTGACCCTAGCGTGTCTCTGCTGCTTCAGCATAAAACACGCCAGGGCGGCCTGTGTGTGGGTCTGTGTCGCTGGGGACCAGGACAGACACGCTTTGGGAGCAGGTGTCGCCAGTGGGATCGGGATCGTGCTGACTCTGCTCCTCTCCTTGCCAGTAAATGCATTTTTCTGAAATTTAAGTTAGCAATTACTAAGTGGCTGGCAAAACATTTAAGGAAATAAGGGGCTTGTCTGGTTTCTGTTGCTTTTATTGTTTTGTTAAATGAATGAAAGTCGGGGGGGGGGGGTGTGGGGACTGGGGAAGGAAGAGTCAGGATCAGGGAGGAAGAGGAGATGCTAATCCAAGCTGTCTGATCAATTGAAAGGGAACTTAATTTGAAAATGAATAATATTTTTTCTTGATTAATGATTTAGATGAACTTGTTTGGTTTTAACAAAAATAAAAGAAAGGAAAAAGTCCTTGTTACATGAACAGCCCTCTCATGTGCTCCTTTTCATCTGTTCATTAGCTGGAAACTCTTCCCAACTTGGTCTTGAGAGCTTTCTGCAGAGAGCGGTCTTCACTTTGTGGGCATCTCTGTCCATACAGCGCTGTCCATGGTGTCTGCCCTGCTTTTATCCCAAATGCAGTTTGATTTTTTTTAAAAAAAAAACCCTTTCTTTCCCCCAGATGAAATCGTAATCTTTTGTACATGACTGATTAGCCAGGGAAAACAAAGCAAGAAACCAGTGTCTGGAACCAAACAGGAACAGAACAAGAGCACGGTTGTTTCCCTTAAATACGTACATTTAAATACATTCAATCTGACATGGGTACGAACTTTGCCTGTCAACATTTACTTCGCAGGAGAGATCTAAGTTGCACTAAGGTGAATGCAGTGAACAGACTGAGCAACTGTCTGGACACAAGCTTCAGGCTGGAGAGAGAGAGACAGAGAGAGAGAGAGAGAGACAGAGAGAGAGAGAGGCAGCCCCTTTTGCAGCCGCCGCTCCCAGGGCCAGGCCCGCGTCTGCTGAGCTCGCTGGGCAGACCTGGCTGGCAGGCCGGTGGGGTCAAAACAAACAGACGCAGCTCTCCATCCCAGACCAGGAAGTGTTGTGAGCAAGTGAGCCCAGTCAGCTGAAGAAAGAAGCAACCAGCTACCTTCAGTGTCAGCAGTATTTCTGCGGAAAAACAGAAAGATCTCTGAATATGTGGTAAACCCGTCATAGAGCCCATCATAAAAACATCAAAATATTTGCCGTTAAACAAGGTCAGCCCTAAAGGCTGCCTCTGGATGAGTTGCACCCGATTTAGAAGCAGACAGATGGCGCTGTCCCCCAGCGAACACACGATGCTGGCAAAGGCCAGCAGAGCCCACACGCTATTGAGGGCACTGCAACGGGTTCCGACTGCCCCTTCCGAATACTGCTGCCCCAGCACGGACCTCCTCGCCGGACCCAATCTCTCCCACCTGCTCAGGCGGGATGAGACTCCCAGCGGCTGAGCTGCCCCTGCCTTTCGACAGCATCTGACCCAGAAGTGACACCGCTTTCTTCATCCTTCCTCAGCATCAGCCAGTGCAAACCCACTTCCTATCAAATGAAAAGTCTCTCTCTCTTTTTTACGTTTACTTTTAAAAATATATTTTTATTGATTTCAAAGTGAAAGGGAGAGGGGGAGAGAGGGAGAAACATCAGTGATGAGAATCACTGATCAGCTGCCTCCTGCACACCCCCTACTGGGGATCAAGCCTGCAACCCGGGCATGTGCCCTGACCAGGAATCAAACAGTGACCACCTGGTTTACAGGTCAAGGCTCAATCCCTGAGCCACAATGGCTGGGCTAAAAGGACCCTCTTGACTCTTCTACCGAGATACTCCCAGGTTCCATGGGTGTGTTCTCTCTGGCAAGTACATCACCCATGGTGTTTGCTCCACAGGTGCTCTTGCTAGTTTCTGGCTGGTTATGCGCTGACAATCGATTTGAATGGCTGGGTACCCAGGGCTGTCTCCTTGTTACTGCAGTGAGCAAGAACCACGTGCAGATGTTTCTTTGGCTGGTGAAAGTGTATCTGTCAGTGCTTTTTCTTTGGCTACTGACTATATACATTCTCCCCCAAGTTTTCACTATTTGCTAATATTTCATTAGCAAACATTAATTGAGTACCTACTCTGTGCCAGGTTCTGGGGATGTAATCATAACAAGCCACTTCTGGCACTGCTATCAAAACACTGCTGAATGGGCCAGGAAGGCAATTAAACAATAGTATGATCCGAGTTATGTGAGGGGGAACATTAGTTGCTGTGGGAACATATAACAACTGCTTGCTCCTGGGATTTAGATAGCAAGACACAGAATTTTAGCACATCAGGGCCATGAACGATGATCTAGTTTAAGTAAGATCAGGGAGGAAGTCAACCCAGAATAATGGATTTCCCCAGAGCACCCGGGAAAGCGATCTGGGGAAACTGGCCAGCTCATGTGTTCTAGGAGCCAGAGGTGGAGCTACCTGCCTGGACACTTACACAATTCGCCCCCCCACCGCCCCCAACCTGAAAAGTGAGCCCAGGACAACTCCAATTATATTTTCTCTTTTAGAAGAACACCCAGTACACTTTTCTTTGTAATGTTTATCCCTAATTTGTGTCACTACATGATTTTGCATGCAAATACTTGAAGGTTCTGACTGAAATATATAAAAAAAAAAATCCTTCAAATTCCAGTTAAACTGGGAAAAAATGCTAGTGGAGAAGGTTTATATCCTTCAAAACGTTAAGGCAGGGTTCTTTAACATGGACCGACATCAGTAAGCGGCTCTGAGCCAGACTCAGGTTAGTGGCAGAACGTGAGCGTGGACAGCGTGTGTCGCTGGTGTGGTGGGCGGGGCATGCCATCCGAGCTGTGCCACAGAGCGGGGAGTCACTGAACCCTTCTGCACCTAATACACCTTAGAGCTGTGTGGGAATTAAACAAAAGGATGTACACAGAGCGTTTAAATAGTTCCTGGGACATAATAAATGCTCAGTAAACATCAACATCAGCATCATCACCAACTCAAAGCGAATCCTAGTTTCCATCACATTAGTAAATACAAGTAATCACAACTATACTTTATACAAGAGCCATGAAACTGGGCAGTGAACTCAATTTTAATACGTATAAATATGAAAATATAAAGGAATGCTATAAAAAGTCCTATACATTTTGGTTAAAATAAAATACCTGTCCTTTTCTACATAGTTTTTGGGTAAGTCCACAGCTGTATATACCAGCTCTGCTTGAAGCTATAATTTTAATCTCCATTTATAGATAAATGGAACACAGATTCAATTAATAATGAATCACAGTGGTTTCTAGCTCAGCAATTAGAACCCAATTACCAATAAAAATTCGGAGAAAAGTTCTTTGATTTGCAACAGCACAGAGCACATCACAGCACCTGGGGTAAGTGACTGAGCCCTCTGCGCCCACATCAGCGGCCGGTGACACAGGCAGTGATGTCGCTATTACTCATGGATTAGAAGGGATATACTGTACACAGCCTTCTCTGAAGGAAACAAGAGTGTCCGTGACAGACTGTTCTCTGGCCTTAATATTCAGCATAAACAGAGGACAGATGGGTAAGCCTGACTCAGGAGGGGACTGGGAGAAACAGAGAGAGTGAGAGGGTGCAAGTGGCCCGCTCAGTTCCGAAGGCACCTCTGATGGCCAGCGCCCCTGTACTACCGAAGTCGCCTGTGTGACCCTAACGATAACCCTTCTGTTCCAGGTTTAGTGGGCGCCCATCAGGCACCGGGGCTCTCGGGGCCCTCCCTGCCCAGTGCTCACCCCTCCACCACGCCCAGCGCCAGCTCTGCCATTAGTCGAGCTTGGGCGTCCCTGCCTCTCGCTCCTTTATCCGGTGCTGCTCGGGGCGGCCCTCCGCTCCTATGATCTGACCCACCACTTCCGAGCTGTGTGACCTTGGACAGGTGACCTAATCCTGAGCTTCACTCTTCTCATCTGAAAATGCGTTAGAGACCACAGGCCATTCCATCTCTTAGAGGTTCCTCCCCACCCCAAAGTTAAGAACCGGTGCCTGAGGCCAAGGGCTCGGCTAAGGGTTCTCTTCCCTGCAGGATGGCAGCAGAAAGGAGATACGCTGCTCCTCTCTGGCCTTCTCCAGTGTGTAGCTGTCTAAAACCCCGAGGCGGGCAGCAGAGTACAGGGCGAAGGGCGCACAGGGAGCTCAGGCGGCTGGGTTCACTCCCTGCTGGTGCAGGACCCATGGCAGGGCTGTACTCGTGCCAACACTTGTGTGGTTCAAACGAGGTCACTTAAAGCTCAGCGAGAACGGGCGTGCAGTAAGTGCTCAATACCCGCTGGTGCGCCTGTGATTTTAAAGAATGAGCGCTCTGCTTCACCCAGGCCAGTCTTTTCTGTTTGGAGGTGATGCAGCGGCAGAGGGAGACAAGACAAGTGAATCCCCGGGTCGTCGAAGACAGGAGGGGGACTGGCTGCTGGCCTGGCCCAGGAAGTGCTGCTGGAGCCTTACCCCACCAAGTGGTGGGCCAGTGAAGGAGGGAGGCCTGATGGACTCGGTCCCCGCCCCCCGCACCCCTCCCAGACACAATGTGCTCAGAGGTTCAGCCCCTGGCACTTCTGGGCTCAGCTGGCTGTCCTCTGTGGGAGCCTTATCACCAATAACGTTGCCATTCCTGGGAGGTGCAGCCCAGGCTCCAAGCCTCTACTCTGCACATAATCACCCCTGGGCTCTGGGCCCCAACTGGGGAGGCGCAGTGCACAGGAGGTAGGACTGGCATCTGGGAGGCGCCAGCCAACTTCAAACCTCATGCGATGGCACATTTATTCTAAACACATGGTCCATATGAAATAGGCTCCATTTTCTGCTTGAGTTTCTATACCGATACGTCCACCATTTAGACGAGTTGTGCATCGGGGTACATAGAAGGTAACATCTCCCTGACTCCCACCCACAGGCCTCTGTGCCAGGTGACTGTTCTCTCAACGAGAGACGCCACACAGGCGAGTGCACACACTCTGCCATTAAAATCCACCAACTGCCTTTTAAACTTGAATGATAATCTCAACAAAACCACCCAAGATCCATTTTTTTTGTAGTAAATTCAACATCAATTCTACATTTTCTCCATTGAGAGGGAATTTTTAACTTAAAAGAGAGTATCTAGTGCTTACATATCCCTTGTGTTAAGAGCCCCCCAGGGCAAGCGTTACAAAGCCTTCCCATAACCGAGCCCCTGCTAGGCCCACAAGGCGCTGGGTTTTAAGCACTAATTAGCCTACTGTTTCAAGACTAGATGTTGAACATGGTAACATTACTCTCCTTAGAACAACTGTCAAGATAACAAGGAAATAATGCACAAGATTGTTGCCTAAACAAAATGGAATATAGACAAACATGTAAGCAAACATAAATTCAATGGTTTGCCCTACTATGACTAATTCACCGCCACGTTATGTTCTGCTTTGCTATAATATCATTCCAGGGCAAAATTAGTGTTCTTAATTCATACATCACCATCAGCTCAATTAAAATCAGCTTAAAGAGATAATTACACAGAACCATTGTAAGTCAGATAAAATTAGAAGATATTTTTTTAAAAAATCACAAGCATTATAACTATCTTCAATCACTCTGCCAATTTTGGTCTATAAAACATTCATGCTCACTTTACCCAATTCGCACATTTCTTCACTGTTTCTTACCCGTGATGCGTCTCCCTCCTGCTTAATCATATCCATTCCAGGCAGCTGGTTTGAGAAAAGGCTGCCTCCCCTCAGAGCAGGGTCATTAACCTGAGGGCAACAAGACAGGACAACAGGCATTTTTAGCGGGACGTCCAGAAGTGTGGTGGGGACAACCACCCACCAGCCTTCCTCTTGCTGGAATTGAGGAGTAAATAATGGGGAAAGGTGACTATGTAAAAATGGTAGTCCTCTATTGTATGGAGAAACATGAAAATAAATACATGTTAATACACTAGCTGCCTTCAAATTAAATTTTATTTGTATTCTGTATAGAAATTCAATAGAGCCCTAGCTGGTTTGGCTCAGTGGATAGAGCATCGGCCTGCAGACTGAAGGGTCCCAGTTTCGATTCTGGTCAAGGGCACATGCCCAGGCTGTGGGCTCAATCCCCAGTAGGGGGCGTGCAGGAGGCAGCTGATCGATGATTGTCTCTCATCATTGATGTTTCTATCTTTCTCTCCCTCTCCCTTCCTCTCTGAAATCAATAATATTTTAAACAAAGAAATTCAATAGAGATGATCATATTAGAAACATTTTCATATAATTTCATGTTCATTTTGGGGGCTGAATTAGACTAATGGCTCATATTTGGGACTTCGAAGACATCTGAAAGGCTCCTCATATCCTTGGTTACTCAGGCAAATTATAGATTAGTCAGAGCCAGTGTGAATATCCAAAACAGAGCTGAATTTGGGGACTCCTCCAAGACTAAGTGAGCTGATCATTAGCATTTGTGACATGTCTTTTACAAACGACAAAGTGAACGTACAGATGCTGATGGAGGATTCTGTCATGAGACACACACTGCAGTTGTGTTTTGGGGGCTTCCAAAAATAACTGTGATAATTGAAAGGTTAAAATCCATGCAGAAGTTTCAGAGCCATTGGGACTATTACAAATGCATCACTTACACTTGGGTAGGTTGACTAGGACCCATACTAGATTAGACCATCATCTCAGCGGCCCTCACTACTCCTAGAAAGGAAACCAGGAACCACTAGTGGCCCATTTTTATAGAAAACTCAACATCAACACTACATCTCATGCACCACTACGAATTTTTATTAATATCTTCTTATAGAATAAAATACCGAGGCACTGCAAAATTCTGTAAATTTTCAGTAAATTGTGGTTTACCAACCTCAGAATGAAATAGACCTAATCCAACTTAATCTTCACCTTCTCACAACTGTGATCTAACAGAAATTCATGGTGCTGTCAATGGCTTATTGGGTAAGTCATTTAAACTTTCCCTGTCTCAGTTTCTCCAATGTGAAATAATTTTTTACTGAAATCTGATTCAGGGTCCTTGCCACATCTATAATTTGAATGGACTGAGGAAGTAGAATGCCAAGCATTTTGTGGCCCTTAAAAATAAGATTTCCTATAACACAATTTTAAAATGATTAACCCACACTTTTACCTCTGGCTCAGCCCTACCCAGCTCTCTGAATCCCAGGCTGGCTCCTGAGATACCAGATGCGTCGAGTCTCTTCCCCACCAGTGAAGCTGGTGTACATTTTGGAGTGGAGAACTGTTTCAATGTTATTCAACACAAAACAGCACCATTCAAAAAATACTGACAAGAAAAGCATAGCCTCCACATCCAAAGATGACAGAACTAGCTTTGGGTCACCCCTATCAGCCTCCTTGCAGGAGTGAAGTATCATTTAAAGCTAATTGGATAGCAGGTAGCTTGGCCTGTGATTCATCTGGTTTTATATTTAGAAAAAAAAAAATCAGTTCTTAAACTAAAAATCCAAATAAAGCTATTTAGAAAGCACACTCATCATTCCATGTTCAGAGATTCATTTTAGCTGTTGCTAAATTCATCAAAGAGAAAAATTTAAATGACAAGAAAGTTAAGAAATGTTTTCAAAGATGCTTGAGCAGTCAGAAATTCTTTGATGTGTACTTTGTCATTCACAAGTATTCCTGATAATCGCACTAACATAGGTGAAAAAACACTCCTCAGAATAAATGTGGGAGCTGACAGCAGATGCCGAGTGCCAGGGGAGACTCACTGAAAGGAAGAAATAGACAAAACGTGATGATCGGAGGACACGGCTCCTCAGGGTGCTCACCTGCTCGGGACCCATGGAGGACAGCCCTGACGTAGGCACGGAGGTCACTGAGGTCATGCTGATCTGTCCTGTCATCTGGTTCATGTTGCTCATCCCACCTGTGTTGGTCGCCATGGATACATTGATGTTCATATTGTTATTGTACATGCTGGTGTTTGCTTGCTGCCCAAAGTGAGGTGGGGACTGCTGTGAAAACATGCTGGAATGCAATGAAAAGATGACAATGTCAGCGCCCAGCGCAAACAGGCAGGCAGCTTGGAGCACTTGCTCCTCTGGCATTTACAGAGTGAAGAAACCCAGGCGGAGAGAACCCAGGGTGGGACAGCCAGCAGGTGCTGAGGTCAGAAACAGCAGGGCCCGCAGTGCTCACCGAGGCTGCAGGGGCGGCCGCGGCACTGGGAAGGTCGGGAAGGCTGTTTCCCACTCTCGTGTCTGTATGGGACAGGCTTTGTGGTTGTCCCTTGTCACACACACTGATAAGGATGGCTTCTAGGCACTGCCTTCTTCAACAGTTTCATACACGGGCGGGGTGCTACCTTCTTAGGGGGCTCCTTTTACTTCCAAGGAAAAGACTTCAGACTAAGCTTTTTCAAATTCTGGGGCTTCTGCCCTAGAAAAGCAAGCTGGCTTACTTAGCAGTTTATTTGGTATTGCTTGCTTGTGTAAAGGAGTTAAGAAAACCACAGAAAAGAGACTTGTGGTCTACAGAAAGATCTCCTGGTGATCATTTATATAAAAAAGACACAGAAATACAGCATACCTGTTCCCACCCATAGACCCCTGTGCCCATCCGTTCATGTCAGAGGAGGCCTGATAGGCGGGGCTGGCCTGGGTCTGCTGCAGCATGGGGCTCTGCGTGTGCGCCATTCGGGGTGACATCAGAGGGCTCTGGGGTGTGGTAGCCCCAGTGAAACCAGGATCAGGTTGCTGACTTATTCCTTAGAAACAAAATAGAAATCCAAAGGAGACTGTTAGTTTGACTGTAGTGAAAAGAAAGAGAGCATTCAAGTTAAATACACACAGAAAATTACTTTCAAATATCTGCTCATGTACTGGTTAATTACATGTATTTTAAAAAGATTCCAAGGTGGGATAAAATGTGTGAAGAAAAATATCTCTCTGTCTTAATTCTCACAGTAGTTACAGGGGTGCTTAGGAACCATATTAACTATCATGGCTAGAGGTAGGGAGAGAAAATATTATTTTCCCCCATAAACCTTTCCAAATCAAGAATGATCAAATGTATATTTCTCTTTAACCTGAAGTAGTCTTTAAATTTTTATATGTCACTATAAGGACTGTTTAAACAGAATTAAAATTTCACAATATATAAAAAGTCAATATATTTGAATAATTTTTTACTGAATTAATGTCATTCTCTATAAGGCAGATGCATTTTTACAAATAAGCAACTGCATTCACGGTGAGCTCGTCTGTCTTCGGGAAGGGCTGGATGGTACTGCAGTGCTAGCCAGGACTAGCAGGGAGAAGGAAACAGCTCAATGCAAGCTTCTTGTTCCGTTTAGAAGCAAATGGCACGTAGACTAAATAGGGGGAGAGCGTTGAGAAGACTGTTCTAAACCATCAAAAAGGAAATAGAGGAGAGGAGCTTGGAAACAAAGGAGGCAACTTCTCGGGAAATTTCAGGGGTGATGTTGAGATAAGCAGGTTTTTGCCCAAAAGACATGTAAAACATGCATATTTAATCAATATTTAAATTAGCTATAAAGGAAAAGTTGAAGATCACACAGGAAAAAGCTGCACATTATCTTTCTGTGTATTTTTTAGTGTGTTTTTTTTTTAAGAAACACAAATACTTGATAGTTACTTATAAAGCTGGCAAAAGATAGGCAAAGTCATTTTGAATATTAATGTAAGCACTTACTTTTGTCAATAATTCAACTATTAATTGAACATGACATGCACATGAATATTAACACTGATGACACTACACACTTGCCTTTTAAGGCTGACCCAACAAATCAATATGAAGAAAACCAAGAGGCCTTCCATTGTGGTTCCTATATAGCATTGCTCAAGGATTATCTATTCATTAAAAATCTGGTATAAACTTTGAAGTCTTTATCTTTCAAAGTTGTAGAATGTCTCTAATATTTACATTTCTATACGACTTTCAACATTTTGTGTATGTCTATTGATTTGTTTGAGTCAGACTCAGAGGTTCAAATATAAATACATATATATCCACCTGTGTTTACAGACACGGACATAAACACATCGATCCACACACGCACACACACGACTGGTGGATACACTGTACACACTCACACTGACTTCGGTCATTCTTAAAGTAAGACCTGCACTCAGAGAAAAGGTGGTACCTGAGCTGAGAGACTGGAAGGTACTGTGCTGGACCTGGGGACTCCTGACAGGCCCCAACTGTCCTCCCAGGTTGCCTATCATTCCCTGGTTAGCCAGAGCCATCTGGGAGCCATGCAAAGAGCTGTGAGAGAGGAGCTGTGACCCAGGACTGGGGGACACTGGGGAGAAAGGACTGGAGAAAGGTGGTGGGGATGTAAGTCCAGTACCGTAGTTTGGAGGAAATGGAAACTGCTGTGCATTTGCCTGGGGGACCCGGGGGTTGCTCATTGTTGCGGGCATCCCACTAGGAGCCACCATGCTTGATGTCATATTCAACCCTTGGCCTCTCATCATCAAAGTCCTTTGCTGAACTTGCTGTTGCTGATGCATCTGTCTCTGGCGGAGATGCTGGTTCAGGATCTCCCGCTGCCTCTGGGCCAGCATCTGGGCATTAATAGGTGCCTGAAACGGGGGCAGCACAGGGTGGAAAACGTTGGGGTACACACAGGTTGAAAAACAAAGTGTATATTAGAAATAGGATAAAAATAATGGTACAGCCTCGTGCAAAATCATTTGGAAAATATATTTATATGGAAAGAACACTGTAGAGCTGAACAACTACTGGTGGTTGAGAATGTGAGCTTCTAAGTTCTTCAGAGATGACTATTCCGAAACGTGCCACGACGTACACAGGTAAGCCCAATGTGAGCACCAATTAACTGGAGGCTCGAGGTGAGAGGGCCTCGCGGTAAGTCCAGTCCCTCCCGTCAGAGGACTCTGACGTCAACTTTGAGAATGGCAATTCAGAGTCTCATTCAAGTCCAAAGGGGCAACCAAATCACGGTGCCAAAGGGTGTCTGAAGCCCTTCAGAAAAGGCTGAGCAGAGGCCGGGAGAGAGGGGGCAGGGGCAGGTGACGAGAAGAGATGCCGGCACTTGGGGGCCCTCGCAATATACAGCCGACCCGCATTATTCGTGGATTCCTTGTCTGTGCACTCCCTTCCTCACTAAGATTGATTTGAATCCCAAACCAATATTCACAGCACTGCCGTCATTTACAGATACGTGCAAAGTGGTGGATAATTTGAGACACTCCCTGTGCCTGCTCCCTCCTGACTCCGCCTTCTGGTTCCCATCCTCAGACTGCATTAGGTGAGTTACAGGACTATTGGCTGTGAGTTCAAATGTCAAAGGCTGAACAATACCCATTAAATAAGCTGTTTTCAAATGGAAACATACCTAAAACAAGGTCATGTATTGGTAGGTTGCTGAAAATGTTATGAGCAGAGGCTCATAGGAACCTAACCCTCTACTTCTCCTAGGAGCAGTAGTTGTGTGTCTGCTAATTCTTGCTTGCAATAACTTTATGGAACACAACATGTGAATAATGGAGTTGCCTGCAGCCGCAATATCAATGGCAATGGTTAAGAGGAACCACAGAAGATGACTGAATGATGTTACAGATCCCCTGTGGTCGTCAGAACATCTGGCATCTCAGTTACCTCACGTGGGGCATCAAGGGGGGAGAAATGGACCCAGCGAAAGCTGACAGAGGGGCTGCCCCTTACCTGTGTTGGTACTCCAGGCCTCAGAGTCAGGTTGGACACATTGGACACATTGCTCATTTGATTCATAAGGGGCTGGCGATTCTAAATGGATACACATAGGAATCAGGACATTAAAAACCCCTATGGATTTTATTTCAAATCACCTTCCTAACAAAATCACCTTCTACCCAACGTCTGCCTGCTGCTGGACACTGAAGCCCCGGGCTTGGAGCTGGATTCTTGTGGAAGCCAGCTCTGAATGAGGTGTCACATTGCTTCTAACTGGGGGATTATTTAGGACTGTTCGGAAACAACTGTTCGAAAGGGGGAAAGGGAGGAGAATGACCAGAAAAGGAGGCCAAGAGGAAGACCAGAAAAAGGCAGGTGCTCATCACTCAGAGAAACGAAAGGAGACTGGAAAGCCCGCAACATGATTACCTGTTGTATCACAGAAATCTGCTGACAGGGACCATTCTGTCATAGCTAGGACTCCTGACAGGAGCAGCTGGTGTTCTGAGTGCTTGGTTTGGGCTCGGAACTGTGCTGGGTCCCTTAAATATACATATGCCGCCCTGTACTGTACAACAAGCCCATTTCACAGAATGAAAACTGAGGCTCAGAGAGCTCAAGATTAGACCATTAGTAAAGAATGGAGTTAGGGTATGAAAGGACAGCTACTCTGTACTGGAGTTAGTGGAGGAGAAAGAAAGAAAGGAGTAGAAAGGAGTATGAAAATCATAGGATCATCTTGGAGAAATTTTCACCCTCCTAGAAAGCATGGAATGAGATCGAAGGCATCCAAAGGGCAGACAATTACTGCTCCATCTGACATCTGTCTTCCCTGTGCCACCCACCCTCCACCCTCCACCCCGGGCTTCCAGGCACGCACAGGGCACATACCTGCTGTGCTTGGAGGCGATGCTGCAGTTGGAGCCTCAGCTGATTGGGCTGGTTCTGTACCAGGCCTGTGGGCCGGAGGCTGGGTCTGGGCTGCATGCGGAGTGTGGCGTAACTAGGCCGCTGCCCCATGCTGTGGAAGTTGGGGTCCTGCATGGGAGAATAGCTCCCCTGGGCCATCTGGGCCTGAGACGCGTACTGCTGGGGGAAGACGGGTGCCTTCTGCTCCAGCATCATGTTGGAGTCCTGGCTCGAGAACTGGTCCGGATCGACTGCCTGGCTCTGAAGAGAAAGCCCAAGGAACAAACAGAAATAAAGAAACTAACAACAGCAGAAGGAATGTAAGGCTGGTTTCTCTCATTGTCAGAGATTTGAAGCCTTTTATACTGTCCTCACTACACAAAGGTACTTTTAGCTTGACTTCACTTTTCTCTCCAGGAAAGCCTTTATGTGAGGCAGGAAGCTGGGGTCAGGCGTGACATCCCCGTCACTTCTTCCCAGGGAAGGGACCCATGGGCCGTGACTACGAAAGCTGCCTGCTCACTCCACCAACCAGATACTGACCTGGACTTCCAATGTGCCTGTTTCATGTTTTCTTGATAGATTACTCACACCTGCATAGTTCATTGGTACCTAGCTGGGATCGGCAGTTTTGGGGTCCCCACCACCATTATTCCCATTTTGCAGATAATGAAACTGAGACTTGGAGAGGTGAAACAAATTGCAAGAAGCCCACCTGGGTTCCAGTCCAGTCTGTGACTTAGGACCTGAGCTACTCACCAGTATGATACACTGCCTTTATTTTATTAAAAAAATATATACCTTTATTAATTTCAAAGGGGGAGGGAGAGGGAGAGAGAGAGAGAAACATTGATCGGTTGCCTCCTGTATGTACCCTGACCAGGAACTGAATCTGCGACCTTTTGGTGCATAGGACAATGCTCTAACCAACTGAGCCACACCGGCCAGGGCCCCATGATAGTTTTGAAAATGTGGATGGATCTTTGTCGGGGAAACTATTCATTGTTGAATTACTATTCTAACTAAATCCACAAAACTACCTCAGAACTTTAAATATCTGCCCATCTTTAGTCCTGGCTGGTGTGGCCATAGTTTGGGAATCACCTGGTGCACCGAAAGGCTGCTGGTTTGATCCCTGGTCAGGGCTCATGCCAGGGTTGCGGCTTAATCCTCGGTAGGGGGTGTGCAGAAGGCAGCTGATGGGTGTTTACCTCTCACATCCATTTTTCTCCTCCCCCCCCCTCTAAAAATCAATTAAAAAATAAATATCTATTTGCCCAATTTTAACAGAGAACATTTAATTTCCATTTTCAAAGAAAACACATTTCTGATGAGTACAAATAAAGTCCACTACTACTTCACATTTCCCAGCCCCACCTACTAATAAGCACACTTCCATAATTCAGTTTCACATGATATAACGATGGTGTATTTGATGAGACAAAAGAGAAATAAGACAAAGAAATGGAAAAAATAAGACTAAAATATTAAATGATGAAATGACACCAGTTTTGATAAAAACAATGCACTCAGCAAAACCCAGGATCACATTTTTAAATGTCACTGAGACAAAACTCAAGGACAACAACACTGAATGCTGAATTCTAACTATCACCCGAGGCAAAGCCAGCAGCCACACAGGAAATAGTTAAACTCCATTTTCCTTTCTTGCTGTATTTCAAGTTATATCAAGTCATTTCTTTCCATTTTGCTGTTCTCAGTATGAATTGACAAGTCTGAACTCCCACTTATGTCTGCGAACTGTGGGGATTATGACAAGACTGTTTTTAATGCTTCAGAAGTCTCCAATGACTGCCCCACCTTCATCGCAGACCTCATGGCACGTCAGACGTGCAAGAAGTCGACCCGACACTGGGAGGTACTTTTTAGTAACAAGAAACAAAGATGATTCATGCTGCTAAGAGAGGAAGACAGAAACAGGACCATGATCGTTTTTTCTAGGTTCCTCCTTATACAGTAAATCAGGAAGGCGGCTTCACACCAACTTAGCTGGGGAGCCAGCTTCAGAAAGGCTATGCCAGTTCATGAGACTGTTTATGATATTACTTATAATTAATTATAATTTACGATATTACTGCTATAAAGTAATCTTACAGCAGAGACTTACTTTACGTTACCAACTGATTACCAGGAGGAAGGAAGCTAACTGAGTACACTAAAATTGGTTAACTTCTTTCTATTCCTGCTCATGCTTAAATATCCTAAATATTGTTGAGGGCTAAACCCATGCAAAGGTCAAAATGATTAATGAGTTACAGCAACCTCTAAATTGACTTCTGCTACCGTATGTGCAAAGTATTCTTTTAGAACAAATAGTTTCCTATCACTGGCCCACAAATGTAAGATTCGTATGGGGATCATGGAGAATGGGTTTCAGAGGAAAGCATTCAAGGCCATCCGGACAGCAATGTTCCATTCTGCGGGTCCCTCCCTGTCGTTAGGTGAGCTGGACCTGTGTTTCTGACTCTCAGCTGAATAACCCAAATTCTACGTAAAGCTCATATCCAGTGTTTTCCGTTCTTGGGCCAGAGTTTATGAGGGAGTCACAAGGAGAGGGGGAAAAAGAAGCCAGAGCTAGAGTGGCACGAGGTGAAAAGGTATTGTAAAACGCAGACTGCAGATTATCTGTGGGCAAAAGGAAACGAACATCTCTGTGCCCACGATATGCTCAGTCCCACCAGCTTCCGCCTGCACGTACCTGGCTGACCAGTTCAGGTATTCCCAAAGCTCTGTCA
The DNA here is from genome assembly GCF_963259705.1 of Myotis daubentonii. Lineage (NCBI taxonomy): Eukaryota > Metazoa > Chordata > Mammalia > Chiroptera > Vespertilionidae > Myotis > Myotis daubentonii. Next base: position 17,023,014 of record NC_081856.1, on the reverse strand, counting down.
ATCTCCTCCAGGCCATCGAAGTTCCGCAAGGCCAGGTAGAGCTGGTCCAGGAGGGCGCCCTCGTCGCTGGGAGACTCAGCGGCAGGGTGGGGGCACAGCAGGTCATCAGGGGAGCTGCCAAACGGCTGCCTGCAAAGACAAGACTTCGGCTTGGGCCCGTGGAAAAGCTAGCTGATCGCAGAACATTGTTATTCCTTAAGGACTGAAGTCTCAGTTGCCTTCTAGGGTCTTTGTAGTAAAATACTGTACCAGCTGGACACAGAACAAAATGACCTACGCGAGTCCACGGCCCGCCTGGCCATTAATGTTTCCACAAATGGACGCTGACCCCACAAGCACCTCTATATTTACTTTGCACTGAAGTGATCCAAGGACTTTTCCTGAACTTTACTAGGAAAGTCTGATTGATTGAATAGTCTTATTTCATAGGAGGCTGTGCTGACCCACCCGGGAGAGGCCAGAGCACGAGAGGCATATAAAAGCCACATGAATTTCTGAACTCGGCTGTCGCCAGTCTAAACTTCACTGGACTAACAGGAGCCTTCTTAGTCACCCATAAGCAAGACTTGGAAACATGAAAGCCCTCCTGAGTTGGCCAAGAGAAGCCGATCATGAACCTGCAAAGTATGTTTGTTAATCCTTATGGTAATAGATGATAAAACCATAATATTAAACTCCAAAGTCTATGGTATATAAAACTCCCATAACTGAAATTAACTGGCAAATTGGGGGAGATTTTTAAAAAGAGCTTCTGAGTCACTTTAACACCAACGGGGAAATGATACTTATCTTTCCAAAATAGTCTAAATTTGTACCCTTTGGGTTACTATATGATATCTTGGAGGAAATAACTTCATTCTTGAGTGAACACAGATTCATCAAGGGATGAAGCTGCTTCTTTAGCCCAGTTGAACACGCCATGTTTTCTGAAGATAGCTGAATATGCCACATTGGCCTAGAATCCAGAAATCCTGAAATGCTGATTACTAAAGCCAACAATTTCAAAAAGTTGTAACAACACAGTACATTAAAAATAATCTAGACTCTCCACTGATCCCCAGTTACTGGTAAAGAAAGGCACCTCAGCCCTAACTGGTTTGGCTCAGTGGATAGAGCATCGGCCTGTGGACTGAAGGGTTCCAGGTTTGATTCCGGTCAAAGGCATGTACCTTGGTTGTGGGCACATCCCCAATAGGGGGTGTGCAGGAGGCAGCTGATTGATGTTTCACTCTCATTGATGTTTCTAACTCTCTATCCTTCTCCCTTCCTCTCTCTAAAAAATCAATAAAATACATTTTTTTTAAAAAAAAAAAAGAAAGGCACCCCATTAAGTGTCCCTTGAGAATACCCTCACCTCCTGTCCCTGGCTCCAAGCCCGCAGCCCCACTGCCTCCGAGGCACTGGGCCCAGTTAAAGGACATAGGAGACCTCACATGAGCTACCAGCAGTTACACGCACGCACCAGCCACTCAGGCTCCCACCCACACTCTCAGCCTCTGCTCTCACTGGGGACTCTCCACCTGCCTCCTCTCCCCACCATTGCTGTGGTTCTCGGTAAACAGCAGGCACTAAAATAGCTCCCCCACGGCCGCCACCTTCCCAGAACTCACTTTTAAATACAAGTGTGATCCGATCACTCCTCACCGCTGCTTAGGGAGGGGAGGGAGGAGCAACCAGGAGAAAACCTCAGGACTGCATGTCATGGCGGCAAAGGCAGAAGGAAATGCCCGAGAAGTGACCAACATCTGGATGTGGTAAACTTCATGCAAAAAGAGCTCAAGTTGGCCAGAGTGGATGTCGGCTTTGTACCAGGTCTCTTAGGTTGAGCCCTCATTCCCCAAAGATGCTATTCACGTGGGGCATTCAAGTATTTCCTTTGTCTAGCTTTATTTCAAAATTTTCAATTCCTGTTTCTCCAGAAGCTTCATTCCTACACACACCCCTGGCCCCTCATCTCTCCACTGGTGATAGGCTCATGGGAAACCATACCATTACCCTCACTTTTCACATGTATTCCCCAAATCCTGCAAAAAAGTAGCAGCTACTACATGATGAGAAATAGTCAACACAAGAAACTTTACTCTCACGTACATTTCAAACAACAGAAAACCAAGTTAACTCAAAAAATTTGAATTTAATGTGAAAGCAAATCTTTCATGAAAGACAGCGGTTCTATTTCAAGAAAAAAAAAATCACTTTTATAAACCCAACAGAAATCTTCAAACAAATCATCTATACATTTTGGACTATATTTCAAACCTCTCTTTTACGTACCAGGTGAGCTAAGGAAAAAACACAATGGAACTACAGAAAATGGAAATTCAGCTACAATCAGTGACATGGGGATATGTTAGAGATTTAACATACTGTCTTTTTGAAATATGTACATAAACTAATGCTCGGTTCATAAACATTAACAAACTCATTCCTAAACAGGTGGGTTGTAACAACAAAATGGTGATGGTGACACTAACAGAGGGGATTTTTAGAAAGCACTGCTTTCCTTTTGTTTCAAGAGGGGTGTTGTTAGAACCTGTTATCATCACCTCTGAGGCTCTATGGCAGTAAGATTAGCTTGAAGTTGGTCTTAACTTTCTTCCAAACTCAGTTATTTATATACAATAAGTGGGATGAGTGCCTGGAAAGACGGAAATAACTTCTAAAGCGGCAAAAACACTTCGTTCACACAGTTCTTAGACACAGGCAGCCGGACACAGTGACCGAGGGGGCAGCACAGGCCACGCTGAGCCCCAGAACCTGCGTGGCACAGCTCACTCTGCGTTTGGACTCAGTAAAATCAGAATTCTTCCCTTTTAAACAAACAAACCAACCAACCAACCAACCAACCAACCAACCAACCAACCAGAACTCTCATCTGTTTGAGCAACTGAAAATCCTAATTTTGGGCTTAGGAGGAGTTCCCTAGAAACTCATCTTTCACATTTCATTCAAAAACAACTATCAAATGTTGGATTTAATCATTGCACTGTATTTTTATTATGTGTAAATTTCCATGGAAATGGCTGGGTTTATTTTTTACTATTTTTATTTATTTCAGAGAGAGAAAAGGAGAGGAAGGGGGGGGGGGAGAGAGAGAGAGAGAGAGAGAGAGAGAGAGAGAGAGAGAGAGAGAGAGAGATAAACCAATGATGAGAGAGAATCATTGATCAGTTGCCTTCTGTACACCCCCTACTGGGGATCAAGCCTGCAACCCGGGCATATGCCCTTGACCGGAATCAAACCTGGGACACTTGAGTCCGTAGGCTGACGCTCCATCCACTGAGCCAAACCGGTTCAGGCTGGGTGGGTTTTAACATACCAAATAAACATATTTAGGAAAGAACAACCCTCCCACACTGTGAAATTAGACTCGAAGTCTCCCTGTCTGTTCTTCCAGCCTCACTGCCACTCACAGTGCAGTGGGAGGACCAGCGGTGCTGGCATCACCTGGGCTTGTTGGGGAAGGCAGACTCCTGGGTCACAACCAGACCTGCCTCTCAGTGAGACCCCAGAGGCAGTTCACAGGCACAGTGGTTGAGCACTGATCTATAAACCAGGAGGTCATGGTTCCATTCCTGGTCAGGGCACATGCCTGGGTTACGGGCTTGATCTCTGATGGGGGGCGTGCAGGAGGCAGCCAATCAATGATTCTCTCTCATCATTGATGTTTCTATCCCTCTTTCCCCCTCTTTCTCTCTGAAATCAATAAAAACATATCCCTCTTAGCGAATGGCATACTGCAGGTGAGCACTCCTCCTTCTTTAGACAGTTATTAAGCAGTTTCCTTAATCTTTTTTTTCACTGCAATAACCAGCTCTCTACTTTTCTCACCAAACCTATTGCTGGGCACATATTCACCTTCCGCTATTTTTTAAAACGTCATTGAAACCTTTATTACTCACTTTACAGAAAGGAAGACGGGCACACACTGCAAACCTGCGCTGCGCAGCCCCGACTACGATGAAAGCATTACATCCCAGAGAGGGACTCCCTCAGAAATGTGCATTTTTAAGCAGCTCTGGAAATGAGGCCTGCCTGGGTGAAGCTCCAGAAACCCTGTTGACTTTCATCATTTGTGCATTTGATAAGAGAATTATATGATTTGAGACTAGAATAATCCCAGAAGCACATAAACATTCACTCTGCAAAAAGGTTTTCATGGAGCCTCCAACCCCAATTGTTTTTTAAAAAACATATATTTTATTGATTTCTTACAGAGAGGAAGGGAGAGGGACAGAGAGTTAGAAACATCGATAAGAGAGAAACATCGATCAGCTGCTTCCCGCACACTCCCTACTGGGTATATGCCTGCAACCAAGGTACATGCCCCTGACCGGAATCGAACCTGGAACCCTTGAGTCCGCAGGCCGACGCTCTATCCATTGAGCCAAACCAGTTAGGGCCATCCCCAACTCTTTACATATGAGCCTCAAGGCCAAATTCCTCCAGTTTACGTTTTCTAAGAAGTTTTCTTCCTGGAAAGCAAAGCCTGCATCCTGTGAGGGCCCACACTGCCTCTTGCTCAGGCCGCAGCTCTCTCCCTGCCCTAGGCTCTCGCCCACCCGGCCGGCTAAGCAGTGCCATCACTCAGGCCTCAGTCCCCTGTGCAACCTCAGCTTCCGTTGCTCTGCTAAAACCCAGTGAGATCACGCAGTATCACAACAGATGTTGCCTTTGCCGGGAATAACACAAAACACAGCGATGAGCTGAAACGCAGGCATTCTCCAAGCCACGGGTGATGGGTGCGTTTTTATCCATGAAGCAAAGCGAAGTCAAAGAGCTACTCTGAGACTGCTGGGCTGAGCTGAGGGATCCTGGGGGAGACCCAAGTAAGTAGTGACGTCACATCTGGCAGAGACCACTGCAAATTCTCCCTTAATAAAAGTGCCTTCAATTTCAATCCCAGATGTTTCACTGAGATCTGTTATGAACTCCCAGTAAAATTACCAATGTACTTAGGGAAACAGGTCAATCATTGGATTTAGAACTTCAAGAAATCCAGATATTGAAAGTATTGAATAAAAAAATTTAGAAATAATGATTAATGTAGTATTTAAAGATATAAACATAAATTCACAAAAACAGCCCTAGCTGGTTTGGCTCAGTGGATAGGGCATTGGCCTGCAGACTAAAGGGTCCCAGGTTTGATTCCGGCCAAGGGTACATGCCCCGGTTGCGGGCTTGATCCCCAGTAGGGGGCATGCAGGAGGCAGCCTATCAATGATTCTCTCTCATCATTGATGTTTCTTTCTTTCTAGCTCTCTCCCTTCCTCTATGAAATCAAGAAAAATATATTTAAAAAAAAATCACAAAAATAAGCAAGACGAAAGAAGTTGTGAAAAATAACCGGGCAAATAAAACTCTTAGAAATGAACAATATATACTAAATACCAGGTAGTATCAATAAATCCACACCTAGACACACTGTGGTAAAGCTACAACGCAGCAAACACAAAGAACTGTTCAAAAGCAATTAGAAAGAAAAGATCACCTACAAGGAAATGAAAATGATTAGACAGATAATCACAACCAAAAAAACTCAATAAACTTGATCAGACACCACATCCTTTTTCAAAAAACTATTTCAACGGCTTAATGTACAAAGTCTGAATTCTTCAGTTTGGTCAGGCACCAGCTATTAAAAGGAGAGGACTGACTCTGGGCACCGGCCTGTGTAAAATAACGTACAGAACTCGGAAAGCAGCTCTCCTGGACCTCCTGGGGGCTCAGACTCACCTGCTCTGGCTGGCGAAGGAGGCCTGGTCTATGGGCAGGATGCTCTCAGGCCACGGGGCGGTCTGGTTCGGAGGAGCTTGCTGTTGGCTATACTGGGCGCCCCCCATGTTCATCTCTAACTCAGATGGCCCTAGAAAAGGAGAAGACAACAGTCCAAAAATCTTACAGCTTGTAATCAGGGAAGGATCAGTTTCTGCTATGTAATACAAAGCAACACATCTGGTTTTTAGAAAATGAAAAAGACAGGAGGAACACTAATCAGGTGATACAGAAATACAGGCAGTGAGTATCAAGGCTAATCACCGCTCCCAGGGCGGTGCAGAGCAGCAGCTCTACGCCTCTTCTTGCCCTGAGGACCCTTTCCATTTTGTCAAAGAAGATTTTGTCTATGTGGGTTGTATCTTACTGAAATTTACTTTGTTGGAATTAAAATTGGCCAATACAAAAAATATTACTTCATCTAAAAATCATTATAATAAACCCAGTATATGTTAACACAAACTTTTTTGAATGAAAAAACAAACAAAAAAACGCAATGCCACTTTTACTGATGTTGTTTTATATTTTTGAAAATCACTTTAATGTCCTTTGACAGAAGAGAGTCACAATTTCCTACTTGCTTCCACATTCCAGCCCCGCGAGAGAAGGAGAGTGAGAAGGAAAACAGTGTCTTAGTGTGATTATGAGAATAGTCTGGGCCTGGCAGACCCCCTTTCCAAAGGGCGCCGGGGTCCTGGGCCGTCCTGTGAGAGGCGCTGGTCTGCGTGTGCTCCTGAACCTACTGGGTTCAGTGACTCTCCAAGGAGTAAGGGTGGAGCAGAAAGGAAGCCAGTAGCTCAGACATGCTCATTCTTAATAGCTCTTTTTAGAGGTTTAAGACTAATGATGATATGAGCTTTTTAACAATTTTATTGTTATCATTATCTGTAGACCTGTCTTCCATTACAATAGACTTCCATTATAATCAGAAAAACTCAGTTATACAGCAAAGCTCAAAAGCCAAGAGTGATGCCTTTCAATGATGAAAGACACACTAAATTAAATTTCTGGATATAGGTATTTATTACGATGTTTTTTAAATGAAGAAATATTAAAAAATATTTCCCAGTTTAATTTTGCATGGAATTCTGGTCATTTTTTAGCATTTCTCATGCAACCTCAAATGACAAGAATGTCATCTTTCAGAAACAATAACCCCAAATGCACTGGGCAGTTAAGCTGCTGGTTAGGAAAACAGACGCCAGAGGTGGGATGAGGAGTCTGCACCACCTCCTCCAAACAACCATGGCACCTTTCCATCATCAGTTAGCTCCTACTCATGGCACAATATCTAAGTATATGAAACAGAACATAAACGTCAACTTATCTGAGCTATGCTAATGTAGAAGAGGAAGGTTAATATGTCAATGATTAAAAAAATAATCTTGAGTATGAGCTGTATTGACCATTAATATGTTTTAACAATGGCTTTATTGAGCTATAATTCGCATAGCATACAATTTATCTCTTTATAGTATACCATCCAGTGGGTTTAGTATATTTACAGATTGTACAACCTCCACGACAATCAAGTTTAGAATATTCTTATCCTCCCCCAAAGAATGACCATTGGGAGTCACTCCCCATTGTGCTCCCACCCCCAGACTCCCAGTCCTAGGTAAACACTAATCTACTTTCTCTACAGATTTGCCTATTCTGGACATTTCCTATAAAGGGAGTCATGCAATATACCTGACCATTAATTTTTAATAACATGTGAACTGTATCCAAACAAAATTCTACTGATCCTCACGATTTGTGAGACGTTCCGTAAGACCTGCACCTTCGTGAGGACCGGGAGAGTAGGTTTAACAGTGGAGGGCAGTGGCCCAGGAACCCGCACTTGCAGGTCCTGAGGGGACCCTGATGTTCACCCAGAGTTAGGAACCACTGCTGCATCACTGAAATGCTTCTCCAAAATACACCATTTATATGGGACACTCACTGCCCATATAAGCTGAGATTAGGTAATTTAATGAAAAGAAAACATCACAAAGGTAGCTGGCTCTCGTAGGTAACTGAAAAACCTTGAAGTTTCTATACAGAGTTCCAGCAAAATCCCACTCATGCCAGCATGACGTGGAGGACACCTAAATGGCAAATCAGGAGCCTGTCTTGGGAGCACTTCTGGAGCTGTTAGTCTAGGAAGGCAGAAGCAAAGCCAGGAGCACCACCTTACCTAGATTCATGACCTGAGACTGAAGCATCTGCCTTTGGCCAGGCTGGCTGCTGGGTCTCATGGGGATGCTGGCGGCTGGATTCCGAATCATACCTCCTTGGAGCGTCCTGTTCATGGCGCTGGTGGTAGCAGCACAGGTGACTCGCACGGAACTCTGCGGTGCCCACTCCCCAGATGGCATGGTGGGCCGGGCGGCGTTACTACCTATCATCCCTGAAGGCAAGCCAGAGAAGACAGAGATATGCAGAAACTGAAAACATACTCAGCACGTGTGAACGCCACACAATCTTACTCTGAGCAAGACAACCAGTCTGCAATACGCAGCTAGCCCAACAGCTAAGGCCCTCACTGGGACAGATGCGGGCCGTTGGCTAAGAAATAAGAATTGGCAATTACTACAAAGTTCTTTACAACACGGACTTGCCACTCTTTATAGTTCGGAAAAGCTGTTAAAATTGTTCCCATATGTACTTAGAAACAGGTGCTGTGGCGTGTGGATAACCCCAACTTCCTTCCTCAGGAAGTGAATCACATTAGCTGATACACACGTCAATGCTTTACTTTCCAAAAGGGAGGTGAGGCCAAGAGGAACAAGGTAAAAAACTGATCATCAATACTCTAATCACAAACCAAAATCATGGAGACTATCCCGTGAAGCCCATGCCTATGCCTTTCAGAGCATTAGAATTTGTTAAGCTTAAAATTGCCGGGTAGCCTCCAAAGCACGGGGCAATGACCCGATCTTTCTACTGCGGCTCTTTGTAGCCAAGGCTGGGAACTCCTACTACTTCAACAGGCCTGGGCCGCCACATTCCTGAGTATAGATCTAGAATGGGTTCGGGCAGACTGGTAAAAATCCTTTTATGCTTGAGATGTTAATAGCTAGTTGACCACACATAATACAGGAGCACGACACTGGTAAGCAGGATCGGGAGCCTGCTTTCCCTCGCTCGGCCGCCGAGATGCTGGCAACGGCCAGAGATCTGTCAAGACCTGATATTCTAGAAGTTCTGGAAAATACCCAAGTGCAGACCCTTCATTTTGAAATGTTTAATGACGGATGTATAAAAGCTCTGCTTTCAAATACATGACTTGCTTTCATTTACTTTAGTTATAATAAACAACTAAAAATAGGGTATATTTAATAAATGGAGCAGCCATGTATGGTGGGTGGTTTTTTCCTGGAGAATGTGCTCTGTTAGGATGACTAAGAGTGAAGGACATTTAATTAGGTTGAAAAAGTTAGAACAATATTATGGTAACATATATTTAACAAACTATTTTAAGATTAGATTTAAATTTTACAAATATATAATAGGAAATAGGCATTTTAGCTTTCAAAAAATCTATTATCTAAACGACATAACAAGATTATAGAAAGTCCAGAAAGCAGAAGGTAAAACCATCCTTAATTCAACAACATTAATGCAATTATAACTGGGGGAGTTTCTCTCAGTGTTTTCTTTTTCAACAAAGCACAGGCAATTAATTGCATGATGACAGCCTGAATACCAGTGGTCTCTGGGCTGCTTAGAATTGAATACAGGTAAATCCCCAAGTTCTTACGTCAGGTTCCCACAAGGACTCAGGTCTTCTTGGATTCTGCTAATAAGAAGCCACCTTTAATAAGTCATTGGCTCCTGTTCTCTTATAAAATTTACATAAACCAATTATTTTATTTCTATAAATCAATAGTCTAAAAAATTATGCAAAATTTATATGGCACTATTTCTGTGAATATACAAATTAGTGAAGTAGTAAGTTCCTGGCACTTAGGATAGGTACCCAATTAGTATTTGTTGAATGAACTATTTTTTTTTTAAATATATTTTATTGATTTTTTACAGAGAGAAAGGGAGAGAGATAGAGAGTTAGAAACATCGATGAGAGAGAAACATCGATCAGCTGCCTCCTGCACATCTCCTACTGGGGATGTGCCCGCAACCCAGGTACATGCCCTTGACCGGAATCGAACCTGGGACCTCTCAGTCCGCAGGCCGACGCTCTATCCACTGAGCCAAACCGGTTTCGGCGAATGAACTATTTTTATACAGCATTGTTCATTGCTTTATGAAAAACAGAAAGTAAAAAAATCCATCTTTTCCCCTTAAATTGAACTCTTATTTTCAGTTAACTATCTAAATGGCAAATGTTTACAGGGATTACATACTAAGCTAAAAACAAAAATGAACAAACAAACCCCCCAAATTAAACACCCACCAATATAAGTTCTTTTGATAATATCTATTATTTCAGTACCTTTTTCTTTAGGCCCTCATTTCAACAAAGGAAGAAAGCTATAAATTGTGAGCAGTTCTTCATAAAAAACTGGAGATTGAGCCTGCAACCTGGGCATGTGCCTTGACTGGGAATTGAACTGTGACCTCCTAGTCCATAGGTCAACATTCAACAACTGAGCCACACCAGTCGGACTAAAGTTTTTATTTTTAATGAATATTTTTCTGAACGAGAATGGTATCATTTACAAACATGAAAGGTTGGCTGAATTTTAAACTTTTATTCTGAAATTCTCCAAACACAGATCATCAATTAACAGGAAGTTCTGGGATTATCAGCAGATTATCATGAGAAGCTGGCAACCACCAAATTATTTTACACACACCACCACAATGTCTCCAACAGCAACGGGAACAGAAGTGAAATGAGTCTATGGTATCCTATCTAATAAAAGAGAAAAATGGTAATTGGCGTACGACAATACCCTTTTCATTGGCTAATCAGGGCTATATGCAAATTAACCGCCAACTATGATTGGCAGTTAACTGCCAACAAGATGGCGGTTAATTTGCATATGTAGGCACAATGCAGGGAGGCGAAAGGGAAAGCAGGAAGAAGCCCCCTGCCACTGACAGTGATCAGAAACCCAGGGGGGAGCTAAGAGCTGGGGGGCAGGGCAAAGGCGGCCCTGGGGCCGCCTTTGCCCTGCCCCCCAGCCATGATCGGAGAATCAGGCGCCTTTGCCGCCCTGGCCAGTGATAGCAGGAAGTAGGGGTGGAGCCAGCGATGGGAGCTGGGCACGGTCGAAGCTGGCAGTCCCAGGAGCTAGGGGTCCCTTGCCTGGGCCTAAAGCGGAGCCCACGATCGCGGGGCCACTGCAGCTGTGGGTCCCCACTGCCCGAGCCGGACGCCTCAGCCGGGCGGAGCCTGCAACCGCGGGGAGCTGGGGGTCCCCTGCCCAGGCCTGACACCTCTGCCGGAGGCCTCAGGCCTGGTCAAGGGGCCGATCCGGTGATTGGTGATCGGAGGGTGATGAGGGTCAACTCCTCTGGCCAAGGCATCAGGCCTGGGTGGGGGGCGGAGCCGGGGATTGGGGGGATATGATGGTCCCCTGGCCCAGGCCTGAAGCCTGGGTCAGAGGCGTCAGGCTTGGGCGGGGGGTGGAGCACGCGATCAGAGGGAGATGAGGGTCCCCTGCCCAGGCATGATTCCTGGGCCAGAGGCCTCAGGCCTGAGCGAGGGCCAGAGCCAGTGATCAGGGGGAGATGGGGGTCCCCTGTCCAAGCCTGACATCTCTGGCGGAGGCGTCAGGCCTGGGCAAGGGCCAGAGCCAGTGATCAGGGGGAGATGGGGGTCCCCTGTCCAAGCCTGACACCTCTGGTGGAGGTGTCAGGCCTGGGCAAGGGTCCTCTCAGGCGATCGGAGGGTGATGGGGGTCTACGCCTCTGGCCGAGGCATCAGGCCTGGGCAAGGGGCCGATCCTGCGATTGGAGGGTGATGGGGGTCAACGCCTGAGGGCTCCCAGTATGTGAGAGGGGGCAGGCTGGGCTGAGGGACACTCCCCCCCCCACACACACCCAGTGCACGAATTTCGTGCACCGGGCCCCTAGTAGGAGTAATAATTAGCAACCTCTGAAAGTAATGATCACAGAGTAAAAGGCCAGCTTCCTGGAATGCTCTCCGATGCTTCCTGTACCACTCTCATGGTGAAAATCTGTACACTTTTCTTACATTCAAATGTTAGCTTCTAACATGAAAAATTTCATTGGAAGAATTCTACTAGTTTGATGTGGATGAAATACATCATTAGGTTACAGAACCCAGTAAAGTAACAGTGCATTTGAGCCCTTACCTGTGCTACTGTTCCCTACATTTCCTTGGTTTCCTATCATCCCTTGGTTACCCATCATTCCTGGCTGAGGTATCATTGAGTAGGGACTATTGTTTCTGATTGGTGGGAAGGGTCCAGCACCAGTTGGGCTTTGCAATGTGATGTCAAGTGGTAAATTCTGGTTTGGCAATAACCTGCCCAGTTGCCCTGGTCGTGGGTTATTAAAAGCTAAGGAGAGAACAGATGAAAATTAAAGGTTAACAAAAGTAGTGTTTAGGAAAAATGCTGTCTGTAAAATAACAACAGATATGCATGCCAGAGACCGCCTAAACAAAAGACAAATTCAGACAAAAAACAAGCAGTGTCAGAGTCTCCCAATCTAATCAACAAACAAATAATTTAATTATTCACATTCTTACAAAAAAAGAACATAACATGGCTTTCACCATATATTTTTTCCCAATGCTAGTCTCTAATATTCAATTGTATTTGCTAAGTAAACCACTCATATGGTGTTTTTCATGTTACATTATTAGAATTTAGTAGTATTGCTGTCACAGCTATCTACATACAGCACCAAACCCAGAAATATATGGTTTGAATGTTACAATTACATGTCTATACTAGATTTTTCCTAGAAGAATTAGGTTCAAGGTGTTGAATTTTAGTGGAAGTGAAAATCTTCAAGTGTAAACTGTTACCTGAAGTAATTATTAATGCTTTAGGACCCTAATCTTTACTCTTCCAAATATAGCTTTTTAGAATTCCAGATACATTTAGATTTGAAATGATTCTTGGGGTTAGTTCCCAAGATTTATTGTGTAATAAGCACTACACTAGTGCACTGTACTATTACACAGACAACCAGTAATTTGACATCAATGCTATTAAAATTTTTTAAAGTGTAAAGATATAAATTACAATTTATAGTACTAACGTATTAAATAATACCAAGTTTTCACTTTATCTGAATTATTATATAAACATAGTATGAAATAGAAAATTTAGAAGAAATGGTTCTTCACAATCAATAACAGAAATAAACTATTTAGAAGAATTAAGGCTTGGAATAGAAATGATATACATGCTTATTCAGGGCTTCCTCAGGGCTAGTTATGTGGGTTACCCACCAATAATTTGAACACTATTAGGAGGTACAGATGGAGGGGAAACCATGAGTTCACATGCAGTTTGTCCTCCAATTCCCCTGGATAATGAGCATGAACTTTCTAGTTTGTTTCTCACTCACTTCTCAACTCTTCGACTTGTGCTCTCGCGTGGTCCATAAGTAATCCTCCATTCCCCAAGAAATAGGCAGGTTTGAGAGATAACAGTAAAAGCTCGACTTTATTTTACCCTTTTTGGAATGATCAGGAATCCTTGAGAAAAGATCTAGTCAATAAATGTACCCTGTGATTTGACTGATAGTTGCCATTTCTGGTTTGAGAACCAATGCTAAGCTTTGGTCCAAACTGTTTTGGAAGGGGCGGAAGGGAATCATTTCCTCCATTCACCAATGAAACTCTAAGGAGGTTATCTAACTTCCTATAAATTATGTCCCTGGATCAGGAAACGTTTTTCTTCCATTCAAACTATTGGGCAACTTGAGGCAACTATCAAGTTTGTAAACTAAGTGTTCATAGTGAAGGTTCATCTTAAACTTACCTAAATAAAATTTAAAATAAAAAGAGTAAAATAAATGATAAAAATGTACTTAAGATAGTCTATCAAACTAACCAAACTTAAAATGCACTTAGAACACATTTGTATGATAAAGTTCCATGTAAAATTGATAGTTGTATGAGGATTCCTAAGAGGTAGGACAAGATGTTTTTAATGTGTGTAGCCCTTTCACATATAATGATTAGATATTTTGAGAATTTTTAGTAATATATTATTCCTAAAAAGTCAGCATAACTTTCTCATTTCCTACATTTTAAGTGTTCAGTTATATATTAAAACATAAAATCTATTTAAACTCCATTTCTGAAGGCAGTAGCTGAAATGCAGGGAACAATGAAGATCATCTAAAGAACTTTATGTATGTGGGTCAGCCAATCTCACTCCATGTTGATTCCCAGGGAATGCTGGGAAGCCACGTTCACGAGAATCCACTCTGAATACTGTTGGGAAGTACCAGGACAGTAGATGGTGCTATTTGACCATAAAAACCTTGAAGTGACTAAGCTGTTTGCATCAGATTTTAATAATCCCTGTTTCTGATGATGATTATATGGTATAACCATCAATATCTCATACTCACTGCTCTGGGAAATTCGCAGTGCTGTTTTCTGGGCTCCAACAGGTGTAACCGGGCTGTTTTCAGCTGTGAGTTGCATGAGGTCATTGATGATGGCTTGCTTGTCAACTGATCCAGCAGGGGCGCCAGGCCTCGTGTCTGGGAAAAGCTGTGGTAATTGACTATTCTGCAAATCATCCAAAATCTCCTCCAAGTTGTCCAGCTCGCTGCCAGGCTGCAGTAAACAACAGAAGAATTTATCCCGCCCCACTGTGAGCGTGGGCACCACAGGCCTGCTGGCAATTACAGACCTAGCTGGTCCAAGGCCCCTCAGCCAAGTAAAAGATGCAGACACATGCCCACCTCAGGCTCAACAGTCAATTGATCACCTTTTAAAAAATTAAATTGACAAAGAACATATAACTTAATCTCTTGGTCCTAAATTTCCTCCTCTGTAAAAAGAGAGACGGCTAAAATAGAAAGACAGGTCTCTTCCAGCATCGTGACTCATTGGCAATTTACAAATTCCCCCTTATTTTATGCTAGTAATTCAATTATTCACGAGAATGCATATTTCTAATTAACCAACAACTTACAGTCCAGATCTAGATTTTGTAGTTTATTTCCCTAAGAAATGACAACAGTAATAAATGCTGTTAGAAAATCTGATCCAAATTTACATGTCAACAGTACTTAGTAAATGGTGATTCTCTTTTAGGACTTTTTTTAAATTAAAAAATGTATTTTTATTGATTTCAGAGAGGAAGGGAGAGGGAGAGAGAGATAGAAACATCAATGATGAGAGAGAATCATTGATCAGCTGCCTCCTGCACGCCCCACACTGGGGATTGAGCCCACAACCCAGGCATGTGCCCTGACAGGGAATCGAACCGCGACCTCCTGGTTCCTAGGTGGATGCTCAACCACTGAGCCATGCTGGCCGGGCAGGACTTTTTTTTTTTTTTTAAGAGCACGGGGAGTAAAACACAAATCAGCTTGCAGCAATGGCAACCATGACAGCTAAACACTGCCCTTTCAACTTGACTGGTGGTTTTTCCTGCTTGTACTTTCAGTTTCGAATAACACTGGCTTTCTCATCACTCACCAGCTTAGGTGACAATATGTAGGGAAGAAGCAGGATGAAAACAGGTTGTTCCTAGACACAGCACCTATCAACTGACTTCACAGAAGCCATATCTAATTTCATTTCAGTTACCAACATAAAAATAATAAGGTAAATATCACCACCGTGTTATACTTGGTGGTTTTCTTCCAGCAAGCCCAACTAATTTCCATATTCTTTTAAGTAGAACCTACCTATGTGCCAAGTATTTAAAACCAGACAGTGCCAATCACACTAGAAGATGGCTAAGTTACACACGAGGGTTACTTTTCTAGTGAAGAAAGTGGTAAGAATGATTTTCTTGATGTGTAGGTGGAAAAACGTAAGTATAAGTCAGGCAATTTCCCCAAAGTCACTGAATGGACTTTGAATCCTTGACCGTGACTAACCCTTTTGTCTACACTGGCAACTCGAATGAAATTGCTTACCTCCAACATGAGGCACAGTTAAGCAGAAGGGCTTACAGTTTTATTCTATGTACAATCCTGTTTCCCATGTAGAGGTTGGACTTGTTAATGTTTTTGCAATTTATGGCAAATATAATAGGGATCCATTTTCTTGGGTTACAAGAGGACTTTCTGGTTAGGTTAGCCACTCATTTCTAACAAAAGACAGAAGCATCAAACATGAGAGAGACACATCTCAGGTGAGGTTCCACAGTTAGCACCCCTTGACAGTTCCAGGAAGGCACCTCACTGGATGTCCCCTCCAAGGGCAACAGAGCCAGTGTCTCCTGCTGAGAGGAGGCACATGGCTGCTTGGCTGAATCCTAAACGGTAAGAAGTTGCGCTTGAAAGCCTGGTGCTGCATTTTCACACTATTACAGGCACAGGGAACCAAACCCGGGTGAACTCTGTCACGCACCTCACCATCACTGCACTAGGGCTCATACTCAGCGGGCGGAATGGTGGCAAAACTGCTCACACTATTTAACCACTTAATAGCCGCCTCTTCCTTTCTGAATGCATGCAGACGATTTTGTGTAAGTTAGATGGACATGTAAAGTGAGTCCATTACACATCTATCTGTATCACGTTCTGCTGAATCCGTAAGTATAAAGAGCAGTGTAAACATTTACTGCTCTCCCACAACTGCCTGGAACACAGTAATGGCCACTCCGTCAACCCGATGACTTCTTTTCACTATATTAATCTGTATTCTAAAACATTTCCCCAGGATCAACTACATTTCTTATAGAAATTCCTATAATTTCTCAGAATAAATGATCCATAAAAACGTGTGATATCCTTATAGTGGTGCCATGAAAAAGCTCGAGATTAGCCCTGGCTGCTTTGGCTCAATGGATAGAGCGTCAGCCTGCGGACTGAAGGGTCCTGGGTTTGATTCCAGTCAAGGGCATATGCCCAGGTTGCGGGCTCGATCCCTAGTAGGGGGCATGCAGGAGGCAGCCAATTCTTTCTCATCATTGATGTTTCTATCTCTCTGTCTCTCCCTTCCTTCCTCTCCGAAATCAATAAAAATTTTAAAAAAGCTTGTGATTAGAAGAGGTCCAAAGAACCTGGGGAAGTGTGTGGCCGCCCTAGGAAACCAAAACCGCCCTGGAAATTGCTGCCTTGTAGAGCACTTCAGAAAGCGGCCCTGGAAGACCATTGTGTGCGTGTGCGTGTGCGTGGTGGTGAATGAGGTGGCTGTTCTAAGTGATAAAGCTGCTTCTTGAGAAAGCTTTGCAGACTACTTTGGATGAGAAGCATCCAGAATAAATAGGTTCATATAAACAATCATAAAAAATAAATCATTTTCCTCATTGCTATTGTGTAAATAAATATATTGTCCCTCAATCCGATATGTGTAAAGGAAAGTTTTTGTACTATGAATTAACAACAGTCTGGTCTAGGCTCCTGCCTTTTATTTTTACCTTTACTGTTTCCATTACAATGAAATTATCCTTTAAGCCATCTCAAACAGAAAAATAAAAATCAGCGTTTCAAAGACTTCTACTCTTGTGTATAATGAGTTTAAAAGCCATGCAAAATGAATAGGCTGTAGACATTTAACTACTGACACTATTTGAGTTCATTTAGTGTGCTCTCAGAAAGATACACTATGAAATTTTCCCCATGAGATAATATTGCTTTGCTTACATTTATTCTTGTCAATTTTTGGAGTACACATTTAATGCTAATCTAATTGTCTTAAGTTTACTTTAAATGTTTCTCTTCAAGGAAATGAAGTTCAAAATGCCTATACTCCTTTGGTTGTTCAGCAATAAAATTGGACAAATATGGCATTTTTTTCTGTAGTCATGCAAGTGTTGGAAGCGATGGATTTGATCACATTAAGTTTCTGATCTAACATTTTCTTCCCTAAATTAAAAAAAAAATTTAAAATTTATTTAAGAGAGAGGAAGGGAGAGGGAGATATATACATCAGTGATGAGAGAGAACCATTGATCGGCTGCCTCCTGCACACGCCCTAGTGGGGATGGAGCCTGAAACCCAGGCATGTGCCCTGACCAGGAATTGAACCATGATCTGGTTCATGGGTTGGCACTCAACCACTGAGCCATACCAGTCAGGCTCCTTCCCTAAAATTTTTGTAAGCTTTAATTCTCATCCAAAGTTCTTTTAGTCAGCCCCTCTTCACTTTTTAGGCATGATTTCTTCACAAGACAAAAAGATTGATGCCTTCTTTTATAAGGCTTTGCCAAGATACTTCGAAGTTTTGCTTAGGCATCTATTCGAATGCTCAAATTAGCCACATCAATTGAAATAGTTAGTTTAAACTATTTCAGGCAGAAAATGAGTCAGGAAGATTTTCATACAAGTTCTACAAAATGAAAATTGAACATGATTTCTTTAATTTTTCATTTTTCTGGTTTTATGAATTTTTCATGTCAAATTACTTGTTCTCTGAAGCAAACATAAAGAGCACATGCATTTTAATAACACAAGCATTCTAATAAATTACTAAACATCTTTTCAAAATTTTAAATAAAAAGTGTAATTTTACTACATTTGCATAACATAAAATTATTAAAACACGGTAATCTAATTTACCACATTTGAAGGGAAATACTACAGTGTAAGATATAGTTTGCCATTTTAATGGAACCAAATACAAGAAGAAAAAATTTTTAGACTATTTCTAAACCCTCATCCTATGTAGCCCAGTAGCATTAGAAAGAACATAAGTTCCATTTGGAGGGGTATCAACGGACTCTATTGTGTAAATAAGTATATAACTTCAAAGTTGGTAAACAAACTGGAAATGTTGCTGTCATTACTTCCTGTTGGTTATGAAGTGCCTAGAAACAAATGTTTAAATACTCTGCGCAGTACAGAAGACTATTTTAGGTAAAATAGCATCACCGGAATACTTCCTGTCCTAATCAGTTAGTGATTGGTTAAACACACACTTGGGTAATGGCTCTTTGCTGAGTCAAAAGAACAAGACAGTTAACTGCGTACTCAGGTTTGCTAACAGTTTATCTCACTAAATAAAAAACTTGTGTTCCCTTGAAATCAAAGAAAAGTCTCCAATAAATGTGTACAGTATTTAATAGGAGATACAAATAATCTGTGTTTGGAATTAGTGAAGGAGAGCAGGAAGAGAAAGAATCACTGTTGGTTTTTTTTAAGTCATTTTAACTTTGATCTAAATTTAAGTAATGCATACTTCCTGTGGTAACTTTTCTTTTCAAGTTGCAATGTTTTTGATGTCAAAAGTGCTCTGAAGCAGTATTTTTTGGTGGAGTTTTAAATGGGAGGGGACAGGGGGTGAGACACAGACTAGGTTTCATTAAGAAAAAATACTGTAGATGTGTGTGTTTGTGTACATTGCCTTGTGGTCTGCTGAATACTAAACAATTTGTACTGATAACACTCTGGGCTTTGTTCCTTAGGTGGGACAATTTTGATTAGAAAAATGTTTCTCCTAAACAATTAGAAACTAAAAGGACTTTTTAAAAAACTTCTTTTTGTCAGTTTTTTGTCTGAAGTTAAATGTAATCATATATCCAAACACAGAAATGCCAAGCAGTGTCCCTCTTCTCTGGCCCTCTAAGTCCTAGGGCCTCAGGCCTGGGGCAGAAACAAACTGTGTTTCTGGAAGGAGGGGCCGACCACGGAGCTACTGAGCTAAGGTGGACCTCGAGAGTCACCTTGCCCTCTAGCGTGTGTCAAGAGACTTGAGTGACAGTATGTGTGCCTGCCATCCTGAACTGCCACTAGCTCTGTATATTCTAATCCAGTAAACCCCAAAAGATTAAAACACCCACAGTTGTCAGAATGGCCTTACAGCATACTTTATGTAAGATATTGCTATTAACTTTCCATGAAGCCCTCGGTTTCCCCATTTTATGATTTTACTGCATTACAAAATAGCTGCTATATAGAATTCTGCACTAACATCCAAGTTTAAGGGTTAATTACCAAGAAGGTTTATATTCTTAGGCTGTTTGCCTTGTGAAAGACACAGAGGCTTGAAAATCATCTCTGCCTCACAGGAAGGGTAGCAGCTGTCAAGACATCAAAGTGAAAGAAATAAAGGAAGCCAAGTGCTTAGAAACCCGGACAGAGCCCAGCTGCAAGCATGTGCAGCCCCAACTCCCCTGAATCCTGCTCTCCATCCAGACCCGCCTGCACCAGCTTCTGCTGACTCAGCAGGTTCAAGGCTACACATGGCAGGGGTGCTGCCCTCTCCTCTCCCCACGCACACCTAGTCCCCGAAGACAGTGACACATCAGATCCACTTACAAAACAAGTGTCAAGGACAAATTAGCGAACCATTTTAAGTAGAAAAGCCCGCGTAGCTCCTTTTCTTCTTAACCATTCACATCTTACAAGGCTTGAGGCCCAGGGCAGAGCTAGGGATTGGAGGAGAGTGGAGAGAGCAGGGTGGGGTCTTGGTTCATTAACCCAGCCAGAAACACCTTATGCCAAGCCACTGTGTCAGTAATAACTTTTTTTTAAATAAAGAAAATATTAAATGATTTACACTTTCCTTGTGATGTCATTATGTCCTCAGAGTATTATCAGGAATGATTTTGAATTATCATTTAGCTATCCTGGATTTTTTCAAAGATTTAAATCTTCAGATAAGAACAGCAGAGAAAAAAACAAGATGGCGGCATAGGTAAACACCGGGAGTTTGCTGCCTCGAACAACCACTTCAAAAATACAACTAAAAGACGGAACGGACATCACCCAGAACCACAGGAAGGCTGGCTGAGTGGAAATTCTACATCTAGAAGGAAGAGAAAAGCATACCGAGACTCAGAGGAGGCGCAGTGCATAAGTAAAATACTAAGGTACAGAGGCGCACAAGGAGTGGGCTGGCGGCTGAGGGCGTGGTTGTCGTTTTCAATCAGGAGGGAGTCTCAGGCTCTGAGCTCCAGTTCTGGGTGAGTCTCTGGGGACCCAGACTCATACGGGAGAAGCGGGACTGTCTGGCATCGGTCGGAACTCGAGGGCAGCTTTCTCTCGGAGGGGCTTGCAGTGATTGCTGAGACACTGAGAAGCCTGGCCTCTGAGAGCAGCCATAACTGCTAGCCCCGCCCTGTTGGTCCCATGGGATCTGCCCTGCCCAAGCCCTGCAGGGAGGCTATTGCTGGATAGCCTCAGGCAAAGGCTAGATTAGCACGTCCCTAGAGATCCAGGAGCCAGTGTACCCAGAGGTCAGAGTGGGACCATCCAGTTTGCAGCTCCATGGAACCATAAAGGACACACTCAGTGAGCACCAAAGCCCCACTGAAGCAAGTCTTGCCCCGGAGGGGTTTCTCCAGCACAGAAGTTCTCCCACTGTAGACACAGCTGATTCTCATAGCCAATTGGCCTGGAGGTCAATTCCTCCCAGTGATAATTACAACCATCAAGGCTTAACTACAACAAGACTGTGCACAAAGACCACAAGGGGGTGCACCAAGAGTGTCCTCCTCAGGTAATTGGGGAGGCTGAACCACTGGGCCCTAGAGGACACTTAGCACAGAAAACCACTTTATCAACAAAGGGAATCATAAAAAATGTGGAGACAAAGTAAAAGGACACAAATGAGAGAAATGGAGGAAAGCAAACTACTGGATATAGAGTTCAAAACCACACTTTTAAGGTTTTTCAAGAATTTTCTAGAAACTGCCAATAAACTTAATGAGACCTACAAGAAATCTAATGAGACCCTGAAATAAAGAATATTATACAGACTCCCAACAGCAGACTAGAGGATCACAAGAATCAAGTCAACAATGTGAAATATGAAGAAGCAAAAAACACCCAACCGGAAAAGCAAAATGAAAAAAGAATCTGAAAATACGAAGATAGTGTAAGGAGCCTCTGGGACAGCTTCAAGCATACCAACATCCGAATTATAGGGGTGCCAGAAGATGAGAGAGAGCAAGATATTGAAAACCTATTTGAAGAAATAATGACAGAAAACTTCCCCTACCTGGTCAAAGAAATAGACTTACAAGTCCAGGAAGCGCAGAGAACCCCAAACAAAAGGAATCCAAAGAGGACCACACCAAGACACATCATAATTAAAATGCCAAGAGCAAAAGACAAAGAGAGAATCTTAAAAGCAGCAAGAGAAAGAAACTCAGTTACCTACAAGGGAGTACCCATACGACTGTCAGCCGATTTCTCAACAGAAACTTTGCAGGCCAGAAGGGAGTGGCAAGAAATCTTCAAAGTGATGAATGCCAAGAATCTACAACCAAGATTACTTTACCCAGCAAAGCTATCATTCAAAATTGAAGGTCAGATAAAGAGCTTCGCAGACAAGAAAAAGCTAAAGGAGTTCATCACCACCAAACCAGTATTAAATGAAATGCTGAAAGGTATCCTTTAAGAAGAGGAAGAAGAAGAAAAAGGTAAAGATACAAACTATGAACAACAAATACACATCTATCAATAAGTGAATCTGAAAATCAAGTGAATAATCTGATGAACAGAATGAACTGGTGATTATAATAGAATCAGGGGCATAGAAAGGGAGTGGACTGACTATTCTTGCGGGGGAAAGGGGTGAGGGGGATGTGGGAAGAGACTGGACAAAAATCGTGGACCTATGGATGAGGACAGTGGGTGGGGAGTGAGGGAGGAAGGTGGGGTGGGAACTGGGTGGAGGGGAGTTATGGGGGAAAAAAGAGGAACAAATGTAATAATCTTAACAATAAAGATTTAATTAATAAAAAAAATTTTAAAAAAAGAACAGCAGATAACACAACTGATTACTTCAGGTTTGCATTTATATATGATGGCTCAGCTCTACTAACATCAAGTCAAACTTGACCTCTCCTTTCTTACTATCCATTGGCCCTTACATACCTTTTATACGGATGGTCTAAGAAATTCTTTAGCGTGAATCAGAAGTTTTGGTTGAGAACAGAGTTACAATGATTTTCATTAGGTTTGAAAAACCAGTCAAACCCTGATCTTAAAATGAGAAAGATAAATAAATAACTTAATTCAGTCTGTACAGACAAGGACCCCACTTTGAGGAAGTGATTATCTCCAATTTCGGCATCGTCTGCTAACAGGCATCAAACTATAGCTGGCCTGCGGGCCCCTTGGGCCACCGCCTGCTTTTGTGGGGCCCACGAGCTAACAATGGATGTCAATCGGGTCAAACTCGAGTATCGAGGCCTGGAGCACAGCACAGCGCTTGTGTTCAGTGTCTGTGTCCGCACTGCACAGACTGTGTAGCCTGCAAAGCCTAAAATATTTACCATTTGGCCCTTTCCAAAAACAGGCAGTCAACCCTGCCCTATGGTAATGTCACTTGTTACTAGATAGAGTATTTGGAACTGTTTCAATCAAGTGAGAAAATTAGAGAAAACTTATTTTTATCTCATCACCTGTGGCCTCAAAATGCCCCTGTGGAGAAAATCCTTAATGGATATGGGTTAGCAGCCTTGGGGAATACATTATAAAACTTACCTGGTCACTAGGCTCAAAGCTCATCTCCTCCTTCTCGGTCTTCATAGCTATTAACTTTGTGTTACTGGCAGGGTCCGTCTTACTGTCCAGCCGCTCAAGTTTGGGGGTTATTTCCGGTAAGCCAATGTCTTTAGTATCATCTTTATCCAGCAAATAGCGAAGTAGTGCATTCTCTTTCTTCTTGGGGCTCACTGGCTCCTGTTTCACAGTCACCTCCGAACCAGGAGCTGTGCTGTTGGCCTCCTGGCTCAGCTCTTTGCCTGTGGCTTCCGCTGTTAACTTAGCCAAGTCCACAGGAGAACTGCTGTCCTGCAGGAGTCTGTGCAAAATCTTATGCTTCTCCTTGAGTGAGGTCCCATGTGTCGACCCGGAACCGGGCAAGCTACCCGTGGAGTCCTTGTTTGTGTCCGACAAAGAGCTGGACAGCGGTGAAGGCTCCATCTGGTCGGATTTGGTGGTCAGCAGCTGGAGGAGTTTGGTCTGTCCTTTGCTGTCATGCAGTCTGTTCTGCCCATCAGCTCGCTCGCTGCTCACACCCTGGGGTCCACTGGCCTCACTGGTGTCCTTTTGCTCTCCAGGATGGCAGCTGCTCTCTGCCTGGCCAGCTGGGCCTTCAGGGGGCTCCCCATACAGCCCAAAGCAGTCTTTGGAGTCCAAGCTCCCCATCTTGCCGAGTGGGGGAGGATTCATATTCACTGGGGAGTTTTGCAAATTGCCCATTTTTAGGTCCGGCGAAGCCAACGATGACCCCAAAGAGACCCCGTGCCCCTCGCTGAGGGCCTGAAGTGCGTTGAGGGAACTGTTGGTGTAGCTATGGCTATTTCCTGTGCTGCTGCAAACTCCCACGGGGGAATGCAAGCTTCCTGCAGGGGAAAACTGGCTGGGTGGGATTCGGGGGCTTCCAGCCACCCCAGGGCTCATGCGATGTCTCGGTGAAAGCATGGAGGTGGGCTGGCCTGGATTCATGCCAGGGCTGCTCTGTGAGGGACTGTTCATTTTGAGTGCATAGTTACTACCCTGAGGAGTGGTGGCTTGCATGCCCGACACATGGTTCAGTCCCCCGGAACCACCAAACCTGCCCATGGGCATGCTCATTTGCTCCTTGGGGCCGTTGATGGGGAAATTCATATTGCTACCAAGGGCCATGTCCTGACCTGGGTTCGCGCTGCACATGCCCTGATGGGCAGGGCTACTGGAGCTAATTGGATTCAATGGCTTCCCCATTGCTTGTCCAGTCAGATCCGGATTCATTAAACACACATTCTGCTCTCTGTATAATGAGGAAAAAATATAAGATAAAAGGCAAAACACTTAGCAAGTTGTTATTAATTTTGAAAAATGAAATGGCCTCTTTTCTTTAAAAGAATGAGCTATACTTAAAGGAAAGATAATACTTTGATGAAACAATCTGCAATTATGGGCAAGACTGAACATGTTTAGTGTTGGACCAAGAGGGATGTTTTTCAGTCAGCTCATTAAGATGTCTGCGGTTTTCCAGAGGAGGGGCGTGTTTGAATCTAACTACTAGCACACTGAAACTGTAGTTATTAGAGGGGTTCCAATTAATTATATATCTGTCTCACTTAACACTATCTTACCATGAATAACTGAGAACTTGAACAATCCTACAGAAATGACCCACACAAGTATAGCTGCCTTCAGTTATTTACCAGAGCTCACAATTCCTAACAATAGACACATCTGTAAGTCTGGAGAGCTCTGATGTGGACGAATTGGCTCAAGATGAACAGCAAACTGAGTGGGAAAAACTTGCCCCTGACTATTAGGAACACGACAAGTTCCAGAGCCAATATAGTTACCAAAACTGTTTAGAATCAGGTCACTTAAACAGAGCCCCACACCCAGGTCCCCTGTTTGTCAAAGCGAGAGCCTCCAAAACAGACAGCATGGGAGGGGGCTTCAAAGTGACCTTAGTTTGTGACCTGATTTCCCAACTCCTAGATAACCCCTCCCACTGCCTTACTAATGACCAAAAGCAGGTTTTCTGAGCTGGATGATTTTCCAAGCCCTATGAGCTTTAATTTACAGCCTTGGCAGTCACTTGTGAGTTACCAAATGTGTTCACAAACCCAAACAAAACAGGTTTCACAAATTGTCAAACATCAGCTTTCAGTTAGGGGGTGAAATCTGGCACATCTGTAATCACTTTCAAATTGTTTCAGTTTGAGGTCAGATTTATTAACAGTTGGCAAACAGTGATGCCTGATTTTTCTTTTTTTCCCAAAATAAGAAAGTAAATAATTGAGAAATGCAATAAAAGGGGATTCTTTCCCAGAGCAACTTTATATATCTTCTGATAGTATCTCGTAAAGTTTTATATAGCACGTACATAAATATTTATAGCACTTGAAATGCAATCATTTTCCTAAATTTGTGCTCTAAAACAGTATGGTTCATGACATTTATTTTTTAAATCAACGTTTAGTTTAGTTTTCATTACTTTCATTTCTTATGGAAATGTTTATTACCCTTTAATTTAAAGTGTAATGTCAAGAATCTAACCCTGAGAAAAATCTAAAATCTTCCTTACACGTGTATATATTTGACAGTTTTAGGTTTAAACACGTAGGAACAGAAATCATGCTAGTGGCTTCAGTATTCCTGCCTGGGGGTGTCACCCCTGGGACCTGGTCAGTTTCCCTTCTCCGATGTAGCAGGCAGTCACGGCAGAGCAAAGTCCGGTGAGCCTGTGTTCTTCCCGCCAGTTTAAATACCCACTAGTACTCAGGCTAGACATAGCCCTACTTAGCTGGTATAATGCAATGTCTTTTGGTTAACAGCAATTTGACCTTATATTTTACACACCTGGGCTGATCAGCAGACATGTCTAACAAATCTGAAAGGGTCTGGGATGACTTGTGACTTTTCTAACATCTCCTTTAACCCGGGAAGGGAAGACAACTTCTTAGAACTAAGCTTACCTGTGAAGCATATGCAAAGATATGACAAGCTGAGGCTCATTAGTAGTCTGAGAACGGATGAGCTTGCTTTTCGTTTGTGCAGCAACAAGAGTGCCGTCGGACAAGGAGAAACGGTAGATCTGACTGAAAGCCAACCCTTGTCTCAGCACTGCGGGCGAGCAAGGAAACAGAACACACGTTAAGGAAACACAGGGGGTGGGGGCGGGACAAGACATAATCCCAGTAATAAACTGCACTATGTTTAATATTTTCCGACCAGCAGTTAGAGTTTAAGCAATATTTCATGATATTGAAAGAGTGTAAACAAACAATTTATTAGCTCAAAACAAGCTTTTAAAATTATTGATTTAAAATGTTAGAAAACAATGTAGAAACATGATACCTCTTAGGTGTACGATCTGCCTTTTATGTCCCTTTAAGCTAATACAAGTATAGTAAAATTTAGGACAGTAAATATATTCCCTGAATATTCATCTCAGTTACATACTGTTCAACTCATCATTTCACTCTACTATTCCCCAATTCTGTTTCTCAGTGTGTAAGAAGCATTATTTCTGTGGTTAAATCAACAGGAAGTAAAAGATAAACAACCAGAAAATCTTTTCAAAGGAAAAAAAAAAGGCCAAATAGAAAACCAAAACAACAAAAGTACAAATCTTAGTGACATGGAATTGGTTTAAGGTCTTTATAAAGAATCAGATGTTTCTGTTTTCAAGACACTGGCCGAAAATAAAACACAGATCAACTAGGTTAAAATAATTTCTCTTAAAATAAAACTTCATGGCTTATCTTTTAATACAACTGTATTTTAAAACTGTCAAATAATGCATATTAAAAAAAGAATATCTCGATTCAGAAAAAGTAGCCATATAATTTAGTTACCTCTTAAGCCATTTTAAGAAGACCATATCTGTTTTTTACCAAGTAACTCTCAGCATACATTTTGTGGGCGAAAAGCCCCAAAGTGACCAATAACATTCACCATTCCACAAGGATGAAGAGAGGAAGAGAGAGGCTGACACATGCTGTAGATCTGATTTCGTGGTAAAATCTCACTTTGAGCGCTTTCCCTAAAGAAACCCCCTCTGCAGTGTGCTACCTGGCCTCAATTGTCAGGTGCATTACTCTGAAGTGGTCCCACTGGAAATGAACGACTGTTCATATGTGTACCTTGCCTTCTACGTAAGTATGTTCCTAAAAGGTAGCACAAATACAATTTTCATAGTAAGATTCATATTTCCAATGGCTTAGCATTTCAGAATTTAATCTGACCTTGGATGTGATCCTTTAAGAGTTTCCATTTCCATTTGATCTACATCAAACGTGTTTACTAAGAAGACCAGTGTTAGCGTGCACATGAAGCGCTTAGGAAGCTCTCCATTTAAACAAAGCCCTCCAGTAGATTTTTACTCAATGCAAATGATTACCCTTGATCTTACCTACTTTGTACATTTAGATAAAATGTATTTCATGTATTTCAGAGTTTCCTTTCAGTGGGTCCCAGCTAATGAAACCTAGCAGAGTGCCGAGTATATCTTCTAAACCCTCGTGAGGAATCAGGAAGCCACAGACATTAAATGTAGGACATTGCTACCCAGGGCCCAAGGACGTGTTTGCCAATGGTGAGCGCTCATTTTCTGCTGTTACGTTTCTTTTTATTTTAAACCAGATCTGGTGAAATGGCATTGATTCCTATCAAATATGGCTTTTTTACTTCCTCTTATATTTTTTTTGACTTAAAAGAAAAATGCTGGAAGACACAAATTGTTGGATTATGTGCTTATTGTAGAAGTAACGATAAATAAGATTAAAAGGATAAATAGGATGAGGAAAAACTAAGGGAAAGAAGAGAGGTCATTTGCTATGATTTGCCCGTTTCATCAGCGAGCTTAAGAGCATCAAGTTTAAACATATAAACACTACTGGTAAATGCCAAGGTTGCGGATGCCCATGAAACGGAGGATGCCAAACTAAAACTCTATTTTCAATAATGAGTTACAACTTTTCTCTGCAAAACTGCAGACAACTTGCCAAATTGAGTGGTGAGGCACCCTGCCTGCCCCCGGTCCTCACAAGCAGCCTGGCCCCCAGCTGTGGACCTAGGTGCCCACAAAGAGGACAAAGTTCTCCTTTGTTCGCATCAATTTAACAAACAACCAGGAAGCCCTTGAGGAAAAGGAATCCTGTGGAAGAACGCTGGGGGCGGCACAGTGGAGTGACGGGCAGGATGGGCCAGATGAACGCCCAGTGCCCACACTTACTACTTGCCCAGGAGCCGCCACCTCACCTATGCCGGCTGCTGTCTGCAGCAGGAGTCACAGTGCCTGCTTCACAGCGGGCCCGTGAGATAACGGGACGATAACGGACAGTGCCAGACAAGATCAGGTGCTCAATGAGGGCGGCGATTAGCACTGAGACATGACTGAAGTCTTGGGTTTAGTTCCAGTTGTCCTATTAATTAATTTATGATCTCAGGCAAGCCACCTCATCTTTCTGACCCTTCCAGAAACATCTGGGTAGCCTTCAGTGATCAGCATCTGGAAGGAGGGCTAGTCACTTCAATAAAAAATTCACAAATTTCACTTCATTCCTCTTTCCTCCTTACGATTAAGACATTTCTTTTGATTTAGATGGTACCTCATTGTCTTATACATCTAGAAGTCTTAGAATCAAAGACAACGAACTCTTTCCCTTTCCTTTCATCTGTTCCGTGAAATCATCATGTCCAAGTCTATGTCCCTCATCCCACTTTCCTGTCCTATGGTGAAAACTTCCTTCAGAAGGCAGGGCTTTCTGGGCATGGCACACACGGACACAAAGGGTAGCCAGACCCAAGTCTGCGAGGTGAGCTTCAGAGAAAGCTCCCGCAGGAAACAGCAGTGTAGCAAAATCAAGTTCAAGAAAACTCCCCTTTGGAGACGCTTACCTTCATGGTGATGCCTCTTGGCATAGGACAGAGACTCCCCCTCGTGCTGGGCATGGAACTTCTGAATGCACCTCCTCACCAGGTCCTCCCAGCCGGGCTTCATGGCGGCCCGCATGGTGCTTGTGTCCAGTGATGTGATCTTGCCTAGTGAATACAGCAAGTATTATACCTACGTGCTGACCCACTACTATGGAAACAATTAAAATTTTAAACGATGAAAATTTATTTATTTACAGTAGTACATGGACTAACAGGGTAGATAGTGAAAATAATTGTCCCTCCCTGGCCCGTCCTCCAGCTCCTCAGTGAGTCTACCCAGCAGCCACGGGTCCCAGCGTCTGCCACCGTCTAAGCACGTTCCTTGCATGACAAATACGCAAGCATCTAAAATGACTTCTTTGGTCTCCTTTGCAAAGAAAATTTACCTTGGAGATCCTGGCGAGTAGTAAAACTTTCTGATGAGGGAAGAACCGGTCTTTCCTTCATGGGGACTCTCCTTGCCACACAAATCAAGCAGGACTGCAAATCTTCAATCGAAGACACTTAGGGTTATCACATAAGGCCTTTCAATGATTCAAACAAACTCAAGTGTATTTATGACAACACAGCTTGTAAATTAACAAGGAAGAGAGCGACAAAATGCCATGTACCTCTGCTTTTCACCGGCTCTATGCTCTCCTCCACTGAAGTGGGAAGCAGCTGGGGAGGGGGAGGGGTGAGCTGTGTAGGATGAGCCGGGGGAGCCGGGGATAAACTGCTGAAGCCACACGATACATGTGATAAAAGAATATCCACCGTCCTAGCGTTAGCAACCTGAAACCGTCCACCCAATGACGGAGAAGAATGGAATCCTTTCTTATGAAACGGCAGACCCTACCAACCAGCTGAATTCATAACAAAGTAGAGAAATGATGAAAACCAAAATCTGACACGCTGCTTTGTCAGGGGTTGCCTCTTGAGTTTCAGGTTTACAACAACAAGGAAAACTAGGTATACCTTCTACTAAACTATGTAAATAACCCTATGATGACAATATGCAATTTAAAATAAAGAATATGAACTAGGTCTAGCTCAGAATTGGAAAACAAATCCTAGAAAATGCGGCATGTGCCAAGTTCAGAATCTTGGCCGTGGCTGGTTTCCCACAGAGCCGGTGCTAAGTGTTTACTCCATACCCACTGCAACTGTTTTATGCATCTATGTCCACTTCTGGAGAACAGGAAATGTTTCATTCATCTTTGTAACATGCAGAGCGCATGGCATAGCCCTTTTCAATTTCAAAAAATGCGAGTAAAAGGTTGTTAAAAAGAGTCTCTTCGTATCTTATGTAAGGGTTTTATGATTATTCACCTTTAAATTTAGGAAAAAATTTCTTCAAACATATCCAGTAATAACAGGCATCACAAATTAAATGTAATCCTCATCCTTAGGATAATAAACACTACATTTCTGAGCACTTACTATGAGATGGACATCTGTCCAGCTGCTTTTATACGCTACCAATTCATTTAACTCTCTTAACAACTCTTTGAGGTTGGTAATAGCATTGCCTCCATTTAACAGAGGAGAAAACCAACCATAAAGTTTTAGTAACGTGCTCAGTATCATGCAAAACTTTGGTGAAACCAGGACCTGAACCCTGAGCACATCATGGCTCAGAAACTCTACTCATACTGAGAGCTAGCACCCGGAATCAGATTTCAAATGTCCCAAAATATGTAAATATACCACACCAAAACAAAAATGAGCTCAGCTATATCTGTTTATACTACTTTTGAATATTATCATAGATGGATGAATCAGCAGTACTTACTCTGTCACATACAAGTGAATAAAATCTTTCGACATTCCATACCTATGTATAAACTTAATTTTGAAGAACTATGTATTATTGTCTATGACAGCTCTATTACTTCCTTTCTAATACAATTTAAATTAAAAATTACTTACATTTTTTTAAAAGGGACTAAATAACTAGACTTAATGCCAATCATGGTTCAGGCACAGCCATGTAATCCTTACTACATTCTGACACTGCTACTGTTGACTTCGCTTGATTCTAGAGCAAACTCCTGTTCAGAGAGCTCAGTAGAGCCTAAGAATGATGCTTCTGCCCACGTGGTCCTCAGCTCCCCCTTCTCTACGCATGCAGAACGCACTCTAGGCATGTCTGATATTATATCGGGACCCTCAGCTGTGAATGGTTTGCTTGGAGGGTGCAGGGGTGGATACTATATGCCAGCTTCTCTTTAAGGGGAAGAGTGTAAGAGCTTAGAGTCTGAAACCCCCTCCATTCCCCACTCCCATCTGTATCCTCTCTTACGTATCACTGTGGACCCAGCATCCATGGATAAACTATATGGAATCCACTAATCCCTTGAAGTACAGTTGACCCTTGCACAACACCGGTTTCCCCTGCACAGGCCCAACTTAGACATGGATTCTTTTTCAATAAATACATATAGTACTGTAAACTTATTTTTTCTTCCTATGGTTTTCGTAAAAGCATTTTCTTTTCTCGAGCTCACTTTATTGCAAGGATATAATCCAAGCAATATACAATTATGTGCTAATTGACTATTATCAGTAAGGCTTCTGATCAACACTAGGCTATTAATTAAAACTGTTTTTGGAAAGTCGAAAGTTATACGTGGGATTTTGATGATGCAGGGATTAGCGCCTCAACCACCGAATGGTTCAAGGGTCCACTGTACATGAAAATGCTCTCTGTACCATGTGCACTTTTCTAGGCTGTGGCTCACAGCTCGCAGCAGCTCATCCCAGGAGTCCAGGCTCCCCCAGAGGTTCAGCCACTAACAGGGCAGCCATTAGCCACACCTAGCTATTTAATGTAAATTTAATAAAACAGGAAACTCAGTCTCCCAATCGCATTTCAAATGCTCTATAGCCACATGTAGTTAGTGGCTGCTGTGCTGGACACTGATGACACAAAACAATGCCGTCACTGCAGAAAAGTCTATTGAGTTGTTCTAAAGACTTACAAATAAAATTTATCATAAAAATTCTTAAGTAGGTGGAAAAAACAAACAAAAAAGACATCTCTAAATTTTTCTTTGTGTGGCCACTAATTTTATATTATTAAGTGTGGAAGAAGCAGCATAATAATAAATACACGAATATATAAAATATACGAGAGATTTCATCCTACCTTCTCCTTCTTCCTTGATGGACTTTGGTTGAGAGACAGCAAAGCACTGCATAGTTTCGTATTTTTGATGTGCTTCCTGGTTATCATGACCTTCCTCTTCAGCCTCAGGCAAAGGTTTCACCAGCATCCGACAATTGAACGTATGGCTGTTGCGCCTGGGAGGTTCGCCAGACCAAGATCCCCCGTTCACTGAGCAAGGCAAAGAAATGCGAAATTATAAAGAAACCAACGTGAGACTCACCAATGCCAAAATATCAAAATATACAGGAAGCATAGAGTCATTTTATTTTTATATAGCGCTTATCATTTTCTATTGTAATTTCATAATCTGGAGGGGAAACATTCTTGGGTGAATGTTTCAACTTGGGAAAATTCTAGGAATTTTCAGAATGTCTTTTTACCCTTCCCTTCAAGTTCAGATCTTGACTATTTATTAACAGAATACTATAGTTTTCCATTTTGAGGTTTTTCAAACTCTGATTTCTTGGAAATTTATTTGAATCTATTTGCATTCCAATTTTACATGTTGCCCCTACTCAAAAATCTGTAAGTGGCACCAACTATAGCACGCATTAAAATTTTTAAAAAAATTGATTTTAGAGAGAGAAAGGGAGAGGGAGAGAGAGATAAACATCTATGTGAGAGAGAAACATCCATAGGTCACCTCCTGTATGTACCCTGATGGGGGACTGAATCCAAAACCTGGTTCACTTTTAGCCAGCCAGCATGGCTCAGTGGTTGAGCATCAACCTATGAACCAGAAGTCACAGTTCAATCCCCAGGTTTGGGGCTTGATCCCCAGTAGGGGTTGGGCAGAAGGCAGCCCATCACTGATGTTTCTATCTCCCTCTCCCTTCCTCTCTGAAATCAGTAATAATATATTTAAAAAGAAAAAGTCACTGGTTAGAAAGCACTGAACGGGCCAACTAGATGTCATGGGTGTTTCGGCGAATGCAATGTTAATCCTACAGCCACTGGGCTGTAAAGGAGTAAAAAAGGAAACGCATGCTAGAGAGAAAAAGGCAATTATCAAGTCAACGGCAAGAAATTTTAGAATTACAGAAGGAACCAGAGCTAACTTTATACGTCGATGCAGACATTTGAGAAGTCAATTTCATCACCAGCATTCTTACAAGCTTATTTACATAATGAGGACTACACAGAGTAATCAAAGGAAAAGGAGCTCTTATTAACTCAGGTTAATAAGTAATTTGAAAGTATAAAAAAATACAATATAAAGTAAGGCAAGGAACTCCTTAGACAAGTGAATTAATAATAGTGAATTAATAAGTATAGGTCCTTTGAGGAAGTCATAAAATTACTGAAGAGATTTGAAAATATTAGTTACTTGAAATAAAAAATCCCATTTACTAGACAATATAATAGAAGAATCTCACACTAGTATTCATATATTCTGTATTACTCTTGCAAGTCACTTTGAATAAGGGGTTATCATATCAGGGAAAGGCCAGCCGTAATGGAATTTGAAAAGACCTTTGCCTATTTACTGTGGTAGCGATAAAACCAGTTAATATAAACAGTCTTAAGAAAAAGAACAGAAATACTTGCTAACTCAGGACTTGACCTTATTCTCTCTTAAAATATGCACTTCTTTTTCTCCGTGAAGATGTTCTTAGCATCATCAGTTTAAGTGAGAATATTTAAAACAGAACCACTTAGTAAGCGGGAACAGCCATACTCCAGAGCAGCAAATAGAGTGGGCCCACGCTGTGAACCACCCAGTTTAATATGGGCCTTAATGATCACCAACAGCGCAGGTGAGGAAGCCAGGAGTTGGGCACAGGGAGGGGCTAGGAGGCAGTACCTGATCCAGACACCTGCTGGGCCGCTGCGTCTGTGAAATGGAAGAGCCCATTTGAAGCTCTGGGGCTGAGAGCATGCGAGCCCTCGACACCCACTCGTTTCTGAACATCTTACTTTTAGAAAGCTGTACGCACCCACGTCCATACTTTTTTCACCAGTCGGACTTGAAATAGGTTGAATCTCAAACTTCTCATGACCTTCTACTTCTTAGACAGTCATGGAGAAAAGGACAACATAGTCGCTGGCACTGGGTAGAGTGGGAGGCAATTTGGCAGCTTCTTAAATAATAACAACAAAACAAACCCCATGAAAACAGTTGCCATGAGTACTTGCCAGCGGGATTATTTTCATGGACTTTAAGTATAGGACCGAAACGGCCAGTCACGATCAATGTCTGCCGGTGTCCTTTTCTCATGGCTCCTAAGCTTCAATAGTAACCCAGCACCTCTAGACCCCGGTGACACATTCCAGCTCTCTCAGCCCTCAACCAGGACGATGTGTGCACTGGGGGAGGGCAGGGGAGTGAGGAGAGACCCAGCAGACAATCCTTTACCTATAGACTTTGGCAGCAGGTTTTTGACAAATTCAGTGTGGTCCCCAACATGCAGGATGCTATATACACTTTTGTTCATCAGCTCCTCTTGGTTATACCTTAGGTACTGTGTCACATTCTCTGAGACAAACACAACGTTGCCTTCCAGGTTCACTACAAAGAAGAACCCATCAAGGGCCTGAGGGAAAAGACATGGATTGTGTTAGAAAAGATACCACATAGAACCATATGCAATTGTTAAGAAGGGAATGATCCTTTAAGGGAAATATTTAATTCACACATGGCTAGAAAAGCGATCTCTCTTGCCCTCTCCTAGTTTTCAGAAACAACACGTTTTCTGTTGGTGACATTACTTCATCTTAGTAGGTGGGAGAGAGCCCAGATCAGGTTGCTTATCACAAACTAAATGACAAACACTAACTCCGGTAATTTACCAGGAGTAATTATTGCCAAGTAAAACTACAGGTATTTATCTGTATTTTCAAAATGAGGTGGCCCTATTCCAGACGGCCAACAACAAGTTTGTGACCAACCCAATACAAAGTAATGTTGTACAGTCTCCCAATACAAGGGAAGGGGTCACTGATAATTCCCCCCCCAATTTAAGGATAAATGCCAAGAATCACCACAACCCCCAATTTTACTACCTTTAAAGCTACCTGGTTTAAATGGAAAGAATTGCAGATGATCTCAGACCTTTGGAGAAACATCAGTCTTTTACTGTTTGACGTATATGGGGACAAAGTCTGAGAAATCTCTCTGATGTGACAAACCAGTCTTTGTCGGAACCTTAGGCATAGATGTGGCTAGCACTGTCCTGAGACGTGAGGCTCTGGTTTGTGACAGTGAGAACTGAAAGTTAACTGGTCCGTCGGGATGCAGGCTCCTACATCATCCAGATAACAGTAGCATTTTTCCTGTAATGGGTACATAGCCTTAGTCTTCCTTGTCATTCCAATCTAGATTAGGGAAGGAGATGAGGAATCTAGGATCATTTCAGAAAATAAAGATAGTAACGGTAGCTATTGAGCATGTTTCCTGTGCCTTAAACACACTCTCATTTTACTATTACAACTCTGGAGGGAACTGACAGGCGGGCGGGAGTTAGTGCAGGTGCGCCTGCCTCCAGAGCTGTGTCTGGATGACGACACAGTGAGAGTGCTCTGCCCTGCGCTCACCCCAGGCCCTTTCCCAGCGTGTCTCCTCAGTGATGCCAAGGCTGGGAGCTCAGTGAGTTTCCCTTCCTGAGCCCTGCTTGTCAGAGCTCTGTCAGGTGAGTGATCAGGACTAGAAAAGGCTTGTTACTGATAGGCATCCCTGGAGAAGCACCCCCTGGTCTGCCCAGTTGCTGCCATACACTTTCTCCATGCTATGCGTTTATGACTGTTTTCAACACGAATATTACATGTACGTACTGGTATAGTATGTATGTATGGGGCAATGTTTACTTTTCCCCTAGTTTTGTTTTTTCCTTAAGTTATTATTTTACAGGCTCATATTTTGTGAGTGTTCTTTAAGAATATTCCAGCTTTAATTCAATTTTTATCACAAAACTAAGAGCTCTCTCAAATTAGAACTTACTAGAAGGCTCCCCCTACCCCCAAATGAACCCCACTTGGTTGTTCGTTTTTATTCAAAATTTTGTCAGGTTTTACCAATGGTATAAGCAATATGCTGGGGCAAAGAAAAACTATATGTAAATGGCCTTCCAGAATAGGTTGGCACCAACCCTGGAAAACCCTGTGTGTGTGTACAACCATGTGTGTCTGTGTGGGGGGACAGGAAGTCAGCTGATTACTTATGTACCAAGTGTCCTTTTAAGCTCATCGCTTTAGATACAAATTCATCAGGGATTTTCATAATTATATTATGTAGAGTTCACTTTCGAAAGTGCGTGTAGCTTCCTTTTGCTTTTGTACTCTGGCAGAAAGACTGATATGTGGCTTAATATAACTGAAAGAGGAAAATGTTTCATCTTGTAAAACTGTGTTGTTTTTAAAAGCTCACTACGAAATGCTCTGATGAAAAAAGCTGACATTGGGTTTTGTTGCCTAGCAACCACTACGCTATGATGTAAGCATGAGTGTGCATCTGTGCCTAGGAACAGCTTGACAAGAACAAGTTTTCTCTGTTTAAATTATAATGACACGCTAACAGAGATGAAGACTGAGATCCAAATGCTAAGTCACCAGATTCAAGCATTACCTCTCGAACAGATTCAGCAGTAACGCCCAGCCACACTGGGATTTGCTCAGTGCACTGGATTTCAGAAGACTATTTTGAAACAGCAAAAATGTGGTTCCCTTTTATGAGATGAGGCCCACGGACATCTAGCAATCTGATTTCTACACTTAATGAAGGCGCTCTCAAAGGGTCTGAGTCACAGCCTTGTGGTTACTCTAAGCATTTCTTTTTAGCAGCTCAGAAATTTTCCCAGGAGTTTCCACCCTACCTTAATTTTTGTCTTCTGATATAAAGAATAAACACAGACATATGAAAGTTTCCTAATTACAATAACTTGGATTACTATAATTTTCAAATCAATTTTATTTGTAATCCAAGATGTTTTTCACAGAAGTTATCTCCTTTCTTTCGTCTAATTCTACACTTGATCTTAGCCAAAAGGCCGAGAAGCGATCTTTCGTCTAATTCTAAACAGTACACCTAGAATTTTCTTATTTGCTTCTAAGAACGAATTGGGAAGCCGCTCTCTGGCCTTTCCTTGCCTGTTGACTCTGGAAAAGCAGGTTCAATGTTTTTGCTTTTTCCCCTGAAAATTGTAGTTGGAGGATTTCAAGCCCGTGAATCAAGAGAAACAAGCAAAGGCCAACATGGGTCATTTAGAGTCTTTTGGCAGCAGGTCCGGCCCCAGAGAATGAACTTAGTCATTTCTAAATACTACAAAGACTGCATCAGACAATCTTATATATATTTTTTCTGTGCCCACCCCCCACCTTCCAATTATATGGTAGATATTCACAGAATTCAATTTTCTAAAAGTAAAAATCATCTTATGAACCAATTGAAAAAAAAGGAGTGATTACTGGTTATCTCTGCATTAAAAATCCCAATTTCTTATATGTATGTGGCTGCTGCAAAGCTTCTGGGCACGTGGCACTTTTCAATCTCATCCTATCAGCAGAGGGAATTATCCTGAGAACTGACATAATTTATGTCTCAGGGCCCCTCTGCTTCTTGTGATATGTTTGCTGCTATTTCCCCCTCATCTTACCATAGCTTAAATTAAATTCTTGAATTTAATTCTGGAATAGGTACAGCACAGTACTGGGTGTTTAATACTGTGCTAGTTAATAAAATAGGAAAGCTGGACTTTACAAATTCTAGACAGCAGTCTGATCATAAAACTACCTCAAGTTAATAAAGAGCAAGCAGTGAAGACCAACCATTACAATTGTGATCCTTATCTGAAAAGTTCTGCCTATTCAGTTTTTATCTTTATGAGATAAACAAGTTTGAAATTGCCTAAACAGAAAGCATAAACCTTTTTCTGGCACTCAAATTTTAACCTGTAAGGTATATGTATATGAGATACATAAAATCTAAGAATTTGGGGAAAATTTCAAACTGAAATATATCAGAATTTAACAGGACTTGTGAACATGATTTTCCAAAATGAATGCTCAACTGGCAGTGAAAGCCTGTTAATTTATATTCTGGTCTAGTCAGTTTCATTCTAGATCATTCATTTGAAATGTAGATCTGCTGGAATCAGGAGCCAGAAGAGAGAGAGACATGTTAATAAACCCAAGAGGTAAGCAGTACTTTGATCTCAGGAGTGAAAATTAACTGCATTGTCCTTAAATTAGGTTCACCTGAAAATGAATGTAATCATGTGAAAAGATGGACAACATTGTAAACTACAGAAACAATCGAGGTGTGCTACCTCCAGCATCATGGGCCCCAGCGCATCCTTGTCGATGACACCCTGCCCCGTGGATGACACGTCTGACTTCTGCACCTCGTCTATGTTGGCAGCCGCTGCTTTCTCTGCAACAAACGTAAGTGTGAATTAAATGGCAGTGCGATTTCAAGGACAGAGTGACACAGAAACATTTTTATTGTAATGACTTTTAGGTCTCCAGCGGGATCAGATATGACTGTAAAAAAGTTGGAGCACATCCCCACTGGCCCTGAACTCGAGAAGCTGCTGAAGCAGGAGCCAGAACACTCACTCTTCGCCTCCAGAACCTGCAGCTCGGCTCCCTCTCAGGCTGCCGAGGAAATGAGTTTAGTGGTTTTACACTAGTCCCCGACAAGCGTTTTTTCTAGTTTATGAAATTGCTATGTCCTATGACACAATCACTTTCTACTCAAGAGATTCCCCAAACTAGGAAGATGGAGGGTGTGCTGTTCCGAATTCAGTAGCACCGTCACCTGCGCACATTTGAAGAAGGAACAGAGGGGCGTCTAACCTGCTAGGGCTGCTAGCTTGTGACACTCAGTGACCACCTTGACTCCTGTCCTGCTCCACCTCTTGTCACATTCACATTTAAAGTAGCCAGAAAGATTTGGTCCCTGTCTTGTAGACGGCGCTTAGCCGCTTAAGGCAGAGAGGCAAGGCATCCTACCAGGCACCCAGAGAATTCCAGTGGCCGCCCACCCTTTCATCTGGTACAGAGGTGAATACCATGTGCTCCTGGATTAAAATGTGCAAGGCAGCCTTCAGGCCCGGAAAACATTCCAACATGGAAAATTCTCCCCGAAGAAACAGATGCATATTTGTCAATACACATCTTACAGTTGTTTCAAGAACACCAAAAGAGGTTTAAAGCATAACAGATACATATCGGCAACTTGTTAGAAAACAACACAGAAACCATGTACCAATTATCTGTACCTGAATAAATTATATCCTTGTTTACACTGCATGTTATCACTGCAATTAAATGCAAATAAAGGAAACTGTAAATCAATTTAGTACTCAGAATCAACCTGCTTTCATGATCTTGGTAAATTTTGCTGCCTCTTTTATTACTACTATTATTTTTTGTAAAAGGTATTTTACACAGTATTTTGGAAACCTGTAAAGTTTAATTTGCACATGAGAACCTAGAAAATAAAGTTATGCAGGTGCATAATCTTGCCACTCCTGTGATGAGAGCCCCTGAGTGATCTTTCCCAGTGGAACGGAGATGACCTGTGTAGTTCAAGCCTGAGCACAGCCACTTAGCACAAGTAGGAGACAGAGCAAGTCACGTCGAGTTTTTAAGACCTAGTACATCCCTTCTATACATATAAACTTCGACAGAAGTGAATGGGATGATATGTAAACCACACTTGAAAAACTATCAAGTACCCTGGCCAGTGTGTCTCAGTTGGTTGGGCATCAGCCTGTGCACCGAAAGGTTGCTGGTTTGATTCCCTGTCAGGGCACTTGGGCTCAATCTCCAGAAGGGGGCGTGCAGGAGGCAGCAGATCAATGTTTCACTCACATGGATGCTTCTCTTTCTTTCCCTCTCCCTTCCTCTCTCTCTAAAAATCAATAAAAATATTTTTTTAAAAAATCTATAGAGTTAACAAATGGAACTTGCTACTAGCATAGTTGTAATTATTGGCTCCTCCTTACTAAATTCCAAGCCAAGAGCTTGTCATAAACAGACTGTATCTGCTTTTTCAGTTATGCTACATTCCTGACTCACCTCCTCAGATCTAATTGTAACCTCCTCAGCTATAAACACAGATATGACTTGTCTGGTGGCCTTTGTAACTCGGGACTGTATGCATTTGTCAGTCTTCACTTCGTGTTTCCTTCTTGCTGCCTTCCTGACCTAGCTCTTGACTGTTAGGTTCCTCAACGTTTGTCCTATCTGCAGGTTTCGTCTCAGCCCAATTTAGGAATGAAATAGCTCAGGCTCTCCAGAAAATTACTGCATATGACACCCCCATTCCCAGTTTCCTAGAACCCCAATAAATGCCTATTGGGGCATACATTTTTTTTTTTTGGCCAGTTCACTTGGTAAAGCTGTAGATTTCTCATCACTTTCTGCTCACTTTCCTACCCACCAGTCCAGGGACAAGACTGGTACCATCACCTGTAGCTTCATCTAATGTTCACCTATAGTAGCCCCCTTATTCGTGGTTTCACTTTCCGTGGTTTCAGTTACTCAGTCAACAATGGTCAGAAAATATTAAAAGTTCCAGAAATAAATAATTCATAAGTTTTAAACTGTGCACCATTCTGAGCAGGGTGATGAAATCTCACACTGTCCTCCCTCCCTTCCCCCCGTTAATCATCCCTTTGCCCAGTATCTGCATGCTGTAGGCGCTCCCACCCACCAGTCACCTAGTAGTCATCTCGGTTATCAATCAACTGTTGCAACATCATGGTGCTTGTGTTCCAGTTACCCTGATTTTATCAAAACTCAAGAGTAGTAATGCTGGCAATGCAAATATGCCAAAGAGAAGCCGTAAAGTGCTTCCTTTAAGGGGAAAGGGGAGTATAGCACAGTAACATATTTTGAGAGAGATTGATCACATTCATATAACTTTTATTGTAGTATATTTTTACAACTGTTCTATTTCATCATGTTATTATTAATCTCTTACTGTGCCTAATTTATAAATTAAACTTTATAATAGGTAGGTATGTATAGGAAGAAACAGTGTATGTGGGGTTCTGTACTATCCTCAGTTTCAGGCATCCACTGGGGGTCTTGGAATGTGTGTGATAGGAGGGGAACTACTGTAATTTAACAGCCCTGTATTTCAGAGGGCCCAGCAGGCTTCGGATCTAAGGATCCCTGATACTAAATACCAGCTCTCAAAGCCCATATAACAGACATTATATATTTATGTGGCATTTCCACTTATTTTTGCCTCTAGTTGTGTGGCAGCCCATGTGTAGGAGCATGTGCTACAACATCCTGGAGAGTAACTCACAGCCTCTCCCCTGCCTCTTAACTGCTGACAGGGGCCTCTCCCTCCCCTCAGGGACACCTTTCGGCAGCAGCAGTGATTCTCACACTAGAACAGTGTAGGTGAGAGGACCTCCGCAGAGAAGGTCCGGCAGAATTTGCAGATAGGAGAGGCCTTTGCAGGAGATCCTGATCCATCTTCCTCGGAGGGAATCCTGGTCTCCCCACCTCCTGCAGTGAGCAGGTCAGTGCATGAAATAGTGTGCTATCCCCACCAGAGGTAAGTTTCAGGGAGGGGAGCTGTTTAGTACCCACAGTGGCCAGCACTGTCCTTCAGAAGCCTACATTTGGTGGCTGACTGACAGACTAGACCCACTGCTGTCACTTATTCCCAGAAATGTAGAGGTGACTGGCATTGAGGGTGGGTGGAAAAAGAGACTGATTTCTTCTAACTTTAGGCCCACTGGCCCCCAGGGTGCGGGGAACGGAACACCTGGTTGGGTCTATATTGGGAGAAAGCACTTCCTGAGAAGAACAGTCTTAAATAACAAATCATCAGGTAAGGGACAGAGCATCTCATATTCTCTCAGGGTCCCACGTTCTTTTGTCCTTCCACTGGCACAACTGGTGGTGTTATTCTTTTAAAAGAATGGACTTAATTTAGGTTAATGTTGGGAAGCGTGAGATAGGAAGCAGCACAAACTCCCTACCTGTCGCTGAGCCCTAGAAAACGTCAGGCCATTTGTCATACGAGATTCTGATATCACAACATAAGGAGTTATTGCTTTCTGTGGTGTCTATATTGATGCTATAATTTAGGGAAAAATAAACAACATTTGTGACAGTCTATTTCCAAGTCTCTTACAATCAATACCTTGCTAGATGTTTACATTTTGAGGTTCTGATCATCATTCTGAAGATACAAGTCTCCTGAATTCATTCATTAATATTTTGGGCAGTTTTAAAACACAAACTTATAAAACCCAATCAAGCAGGTTCCTAAACACTGATAAGCTTTCATGCTGGGGTATTTTAAATATACTAGCAACATGTGCAGACTCTGAATTTTAGATTTTTATCTGAAAATATGTAGAATGAGAATCGTATCTGTAGGGCATTTTCTTTTATTTTTAGGAATCTACAGGTCAGATATAATTTAAGATGAGAGCCTAAAATTTAAAGCAGGAGATGACTTAGGTCCGACAAAACATATGTTTGGACTCTACTGGAAAGACTACATAAAAACAATTATTGTGAACAATTATTAATAATAAAAAATATTTTTTCTCTCTTTATAATATTCAGCTGCTAAATCTTTAAAAGGAGAAAAGAAGCAGCTAACAAGATGCACACTTGAGACCTATATATAATCCCATTAACACAATAAATTTAATAAAAAATAAAAATAAATATAAAATTATATATTTTTTTAAATTTAAAAATATATTTTTATTGATTTCAGAGGGAAAAGGAGACGGAGTGAGAGATAGGAACATCAATGATGAGAGGGAATCACTGACAGCTGCCTCCTGCACACCCCCTATTGGGGATCAGCTGGCAACCTGGGAATGTGCCCTGACTGGGAGTCAAACTGTGACCTCCTGGTTCATAGGTTGATGCTCAACTACTGAGCCATGCCAGCTGGGCATAAAATTATATTTTAATTAAAAATAAAAAAATTACTGAGAATGGCACTGAAAGAACTAATAATTAATAAATTAATTATACAGAGTAAAAAAAAAAAAACAACAGTTAGAGAGAATGGAGGCCACCATGAGGAAGGAAATCAATCAGTAGCACCAGAATCCGTTCAGTTCTACGGTCTCTGCCTGTACCTGGGGTGACCTGCTACATGTGCAAATGGAATGAATAATTCTTGTCAAGTGAGAGACTGAGATCAATTTAGGGCTAAACTGAGAGAAACTAACTCTAAATTCAAAGAGGAGATAAAAATGGCTGGCCATAGCTGATAATATTTCACATACACCGTAACCGAGTTGGAGTCTGCAGGATATGAAAGGAGATGGCAAAGTCAATGGCCTCACAGGGAAATTGTAGGAATGGATGTCTGGCCCCAAGGAAATCTCAGCCTGGCTTCTGAAAACCGATGCTAAGGAATATTAGCAAAAAGTTTGTCTAAGCGGAAATTGTAGAAATCCCTGACTTTTTAGATGAGATTAGGCGCGTAAAGGATGGTATGGCTGTAGACAAAATCCCTGACTTTTTAAAAAGCGAAAACAATTTTCACCAGGTCAATTTAAAATTAAATTAGTAGAATATGTGATTTGAAAAAAAAAATCTCTGAATGTTGCAATACTTACACAAATACCATTTGTATATTAAGAGGATGGGAAGTTTTCACTCTCATACAAAGGGTAAAGAATTTAGGGCTTTTCACTCCTGTCCTCCTTCAGTTCGAAGGCCGACGCTCTATTCACTGAGCCAAACCGGTT
This sequence comes from Myotis daubentonii, assembly GCF_963259705.1. Taxonomy (NCBI): domain Eukaryota; kingdom Metazoa; phylum Chordata; class Mammalia; order Chiroptera; family Vespertilionidae; genus Myotis; species Myotis daubentonii. The sequence continues at coordinate 16,978,995 of NC_081856.1, read as the reverse complement.
AGGGCTCACTCCTGTCCTCAATAAAAGATTGAGTAGCTGTATTTTTCAACTAGGTTGTTAGCTATTATTCAAAAGTCAATAATATAAGGTGATAGAAAACAGCCAGAAATAAGGTTTTATCAATGTAACTGAATTCTAAATTAAAGTGGCCATGTTTTCTCTCTTTCCCCATTTTTTTTGGAGGCAACCAAATTTTTGGTGGCCTTATTTCGGCAAGGCTAAATAAATAAATAAATAAATGTGGCCATGAATTTTTGTTATTTGGGTATTTTTCATGAAGTAATTACTAATTCTGTTCAATGTTTAGTTGAGCCTTGATCTATATATATGAAAGTCTAAGCAACTGGACAACCAGCTGGTAGCTATGATGTGCACTGACCACCAGGGGGCAGACGCTCAATGCAGGAGCTGCCCCCTGGTGGTCAGTGCACTCCTTCAGCAGGAGTGCCGCTCAGCTGACAGACGCCTCAGACACCAGGCTGACGGCTGGCGAGCGCAGCTGGCGGGAGATACTCGCCCTGTGCGCCCAAGCTGTGGTGGTGGCAGGTGCAGCGGGGCCGGGATGGCAGGAGCGGTGCAGTGCCCAGTCCGGGCTCAGGCTCCTCCCTGGCAGCCTGCTGCTTCATGCACTACTTTGTGCTGTGCGTGAGTGTGGGATTGACGCAGACAGCGGGCTGGAGCCAGAGGAGCTGGTGGGTAAGGTGGCTGCGGCAGCACAGAGCTCCCTAGATCCCCGCCAGGCCGAGGGGCCCCACTGGTGCACAAATTTGTGCACCAAGATTATATAAATCCATGCACTCTAGTATTATATAAAAGGAAGAAAAGGCCTGGCTGGTGTGGGTCAATGGTTGAGCATCCACCTATGAACCAGGAGGTCACTGTTCTATTCCCAGTCAGGGCACATCCCTGGGTTTGAGGTTTGATCCCGTGTGGGGCATGCAGGAGGCAGCTGGTCAATGTTTCTCTCTCATCACTGATGTTCCTATCTCTTTCTCCCTCCCCCTTCCTCTCTGAAATAAATAAACTCAATAAAAAAAATTAAAAAATAAAAAAGGTAAAAGGAAGAAAAGGACCCCTTTGCAATATATTATTATGTTAACGGCACATACACTGGTATCTTTTTTCACTTTACTTTTTATTTTTCAATTACAGTGTACTTTCAATATTATTTTGTGTTAGTTTCAGGGGTACTGCATAGTGGTTAGACAATCATATACTTTACAAAGTGTTCCTCCCCTTATATTTCCAGTACCTGCCTGGCACTATTCATAGTTATCGCAATATTTCTGACTATATTCCCTATATTGTACTTTACATCCCTGTGGCCATTTAGTAACTACCAATTTGTACTTCTCAACCCCTTCACCTCTTTCTGGCAATCCCCCAATACCCCTGTTTTATATCAGTATAAGGCATTTCAGTAAAGAGCATGCTATTTTTATGTACCAAATATAAATAAACTTAAATCCTTAGATATAATTATACTTTTGCAAGTATACCACTAAAACACACTATTTAATATTTTTAATTTAGGCAGTTTTCTCAGTGGTCACAAATTATATTTACTTCTCTATATTTTGCAGCCATTAACCATAAAAAATATATTCTGTTATAAATATATCCTTCAGTAAACTCAACTGTAAAAAGATTGTCCCAGAGATTCCTAGGATCAAAACCTTAGGGAATCTCATTATTTCAGACAGAACTCTTACACTGGAGAAAGAGATGATAACATGTAATTTTTAGAGTCCTACAAAAAGACTTCTCTTCTGTGCCCTGACTTCCATTTCTTCCTTCTGCACTTTGACCATTTTTTTTTTTACATAAAGAACACAACCTAAGAGAATAACAATGAAAATAATAATCCTACCCTCTTCTTCCTCACTCCCCAAAAGATAAAACAATACCCTAAAATGGCTATGATCTTTACAAGTGCAGTTTTACAATGCAAAACCCTCAGTAGAGACTGGCCAGAATGCCTCTGTAACCTTCCTCTGAGTGTCCCCTCCCTCCTGGAGGCTGCTTGGAGAGCAATCCCATCCACTGCCCTCGACATCTGCCTGCACTCCAGAAATCCAATACCAATTAATTAGATTTCCAGTTTCAAAGAAAGAACAAAGCCCCATCTCTTCAGGGACTGTGTTAAGATGAGTCATACCACAAACTGGAGGAAAATCACTAATATTATATTCCATACGTTTTTCTTTATAAGTAATTATTATTCGTGATTTCTTTCAGAACAAAAGGTGAAAAGGGAAGCATTTGATCCCTAGAAATAGAAATGATTTAAAAACACAAGGAAAATCGGGTATTATTTGTAGCAACTGTATTAAACTGCTCTTTATCATTGGCAGCTACAGGCAAACACTTGAAGGTAAAATTTAAGTTTACTGGTGAGAACAGCAACAACTCAGAAAGAAAAAAAATTGTTTATATTTTTTAAAAAGATATTTTCATTGATTTCAGAGAAGAAGAGAAAGGGAGAGAGAGAGAGAGAGAGAGAGATTGAAACATCAGTGATGAGAATCACCGACTGGCTGCCTCCTGCACACCCCCTTCTGGGGAGCAAGACCACAACCCGGGCATGTACCCTTTCCAGGAATTGAACTTCAACCTCCTTGTTCATAGATCGATGCTCAACCTCTGAGCCATCTCAGCTGGGCTATACCTTTTTAAAAGTTCAATTAGCGCCCTAGATTATTTGGCTCAGTGGATAGAGCATCGGCCTGTGGGCTGAGGGGTCCCAGGTTTGATTCAGGTCAAGGGCACATGTCTGGGCTGTGGGCTCCATTCTTAGTAGGGGGCGTGCAGGAGGCAGCCGATCAATAATTCGTTCACATCACTGATGTTTCTATCTCTTTCCCTCTCCTGTCCTGTCTCTGAAATCAATAAAAATATTTTTTTTAAAAGTTCAATTAGCTATTTGAAAATTATAAAGTGGTGGTGTTGTTTTTTTAAAAGACCTTTATATATAGTCTTCTATACCAACATTTATTGATTTTTGGTAACTTATTGAATCTTGTAATGTTAGGAAGTCTTATCTATTTGTTTATTAGGCAACTGAACTAAAAAATACTCAAAGGGCCTTCCCACAAAACATGACCAGAACAGAGTCCAGTCTCCTCACAGCAATAGCAGTGGTGGCTGAGGTACGACCACGTAATGGTTCCCGCGCCAGAAGCAGCAATGGCAAACCACCACCAGTGACTTCAAAACCCAAATTCTGTTTAATGTCTGTTAGGGGGACAGGGCGATGGGGCCATTATGAAGGAGGTTTAACTCCTTTTCTTCTTCATGGTGTCTTTTTTCTTTCTTACTTTTTAAATTATCTGAAGAGGCTATGGAAAACTTCCAGAAATCAGTCTATCCTTTAAAAGTCTTAATTTATCCCTCGCTGGTTTTGCTCAGTGGATAGAGCAGTGGTTCTCAACCTTCTGGCCCTTTAAATACAGTTCCTCATGTTGTGACCCAACCGTAAAATTATTTTCATTGCTACTTCATAACTGTAATGTTGCTACTGTTATGAATCGTAATGTAAATATCTGATATGCAGAATGGTCTTAGGCGACTCCTGTGAAAGGGTCGTTCGACCGCCAAAGGGGCCACGACCCACAGGTTGAGAACCGCTGGGATAGAGTGTTGGCTTGTGGACTGAAGGGTCCTGGGTTCAGTTCCAGTCAAAGACCTGTACCTTGGTTGCAGGCTCCTCCCCGGCCCAGGCCCTGGTTAGGACTCATACAGGAGGCCAACTAATTGATGTCTTTCTCTCACATCAATATTTCTCTCTGTCTTTCCCTCTTTCTACCACTTCTCTAAAAAATCAATGGAAAAATATCCTCAGGTAAGGATTAAAAAGTAAATAAAAAGTCCTAATTTAAACAAATGTCAATTATTAAAAATACATCAACTGAAAGATAATCCATAGAGTATTTACACATTTATAGAAAAATTTTAGCACTGTCCATTTTTAGAGCTCTCTGACATGTAAAGAGTTTATTAAAAGTTATATTTATGTTCGGTCAATCTTGAGGAGAATTGCTTTTACAAAAAGCAATTCTGCCCTAGCCGGTTTGACTCAGTGGATAGAGTGTCGGCCTGCGAACTGAAAGGTTCCAGGCTTGATTCCAGTCAAGGGCACATGCCCAAGTTGTGGGCTCGAGCCCCAGTGGGGGGCTTGTAGGAGGCAGCCAATCAATGACTCTCTCTCATCATTGATGTTTCTATCTCTCGCTCCCTCTTCCTTCCTCTCTGAAAGAATAAACAAATATTTTTTTAAAAAAGTAATTCTATATTATTTCATGTATAGAATCTTTAGGCCCTGGTTGGGTAGCTCATTTGGTTAGAGCATTGTCCCCATACAGCAATGTTGCCAGTTCGATCCCTGGTCTGGGCACATACAAAAATCAACCAGTGAATGCATACATAAGTGGAACAACAAATCTATGTCACTCTCTCTCCCCCTTTCTCTCTCGATGATCCATAAAAATTTTAAAAAGTATAGAATCTTTGACAAAAATGGAATTAATTTTTCTGCTTCCAAATGGGTAAAGTTACTCACCAGGAAATCTTTCAATTTTTCAGTAGACTGACATCAAACACAAGTCTCGTTACCTCCACAATGAATTTTAAGATTCTAGTGGGAGTACACCCACAATTTTCATCTTTTCCTGTGTTTCAGAGCTGGGAGATTTCAGGTGAAGGGACTGCCACACCCGGCAGTGGTGGGGCCATGCGGAGCAAAGGAGTCATTGAAACAATGACAGGCCGTTTCTGGCCAAGCACTACCGTTTTGATAGTACGGGCAAAGTTATGTATCATCTCAAAGGTTCTAGAAGGTAAAACCAGAGAATTATGCATCTGTACCCAACTAAAATTAGAAAAGCTGCCATATGGCTGTGTGAAGCCAGCAGCACATTCTTATTCATTAGGAAGCATTCTGCTAACATAAAAACACAAGGCCCTTCCTGTGCTCTCCAAATGTGTTTATCTTTTCAACATTAATGCACTATATATCATCAGGCTGCTGAGGCCTCCTGCCGTGCATATTAAACACTCGCAGCTGCACTCCCTTTAGCAGTGGGAGGACCTACCCCCAAGTTGCCTCCCTCTCCTTCTGACACTGAACTTCTTGTTTCCCTTCAGCATGGAGAAACTGGAAAGTGAACCAATCTCAAGGCTGCCTCCACCCAGCGAAACCCCCGCGCTCTCTGCTTCCGAGAGCAACATGCTTGGTTTCATTTTCATCAACAGCGAAGACGGTCACTTACACTGACCCCACAGTCATGCCACAGCCTGCAATGTACAGGCCCCACTGGGACACGAATGCACTTCACTTATCAGGAGACAAAGAGCAACCCGGAGAGACTGGGTACAGTGGCAAGACAGTGCTTTGTCTGTAAGCACCTGTCATTGTCTGTAGGCACTTCATTTCGCACATTACCTATCATGATTGAATGTACTGATCAGTGGACTGGTGGCTACTTTTAAGTAGTAAGTTCTACAGACTGATTGTTAGAGTCAAAGTACCAAGTAGAAAAGGGATGAGAGAAAAGACCAGACCATATGTGCTAAGGGCATCAGGAAAATTCGTTCACTCCCATGGTGGTCAGGCCAATGGGGTCAGCACTGGGGGGCAGGGGGAAGCCACCAATGCTGTCTCTACACCTGAGAGATGAAGGAACACAAAAACAGAGCACCTTTACTAACCCAGATTATCATCTGGGGAGTTACAACCTGCTTTAAAAAGGATAGTTTGGGCATCCTGAGAGTTTTTATCTGACTCTGGGATTTTCCCACTCTTAGCTCTGAAGAAAATAAACTAACCAAGGAGGAGTTTTACAAATCTCCCATTGGCCTGGGGACCTAGTGTGAAAGCTGCTGCATGAGATTCCTCCGACACAGCGGGCTGGCAGGAGAGGAGCCTCTAGAGGGAAGGGCACCAAGCAGTCAGGAGAGCCTTCCAGTGAGAACAGGCAGTGGAAGGGCTGGAATCCTGGAGAGGCTGAGGCTGGCAAGGCTCTTGTCTTACTCAACTCTGTATGCCCAGTGACTAATATAAAGCTTGCTTACTCCATTGAGATATCCAACAAAGCCAGGGAAGGAAGGGATGGGGCGGTAAGAAGGCAAGGAGGTAGAACCCCCACTGGCGCTGGAGCGCTCACAGGGCTTCAACCTCCAGCCTCCACTTCCCCTTCCAGGTGGATATTCCAGGGATGTGTCCCAGAGGACTGAAAACTGTCCTCGTATCTGGCCTTCACTTGTCCCTTGGGGCCAGTCTTCCCTGCCCAGGGGTCCTCTGTGCTTCCACTTCCCTTTCACAGACATGCATCTTGCTCCCGGATTCACTTTATGTTCTACTGGTCAGAACTGCTGGCTTTTCTAGCCTCATGGTTTAATCCCATCTGGATGTCTTTTCTTTCTGGGTTTTCTCTACAGACAGGACCTGATGCCTCTGCCTCCTAAGGAACTGTAGAGATACGTACCTCCCCCCTGCCCCCCGTGATATTAACGATACAGCAGGGAGGCCAGAATCCCTGATTCATTCTGCTTGCTACCATCTGGTCCCAGTTCTCTCACTTGCAGTCTTTGCTTGAGTGAGACCTCATGAACATGCTTTATGAAAAGCAGGTGCCCCCAATTTAAAGCACCTAATGCAAGAAGCCAACAATAAAACACAGAATCATCCAAATTCAATCATTTTAAACTATGCTAAGTCATGTCATCCTATTAGAGAAAGCAAAGCATTGATAACAACACGAGAACTTTGCATAAAAATATGTAGCAACATGGCTCTGGCCAAATGCAGAAAGCAGGGAAACTGAGGCTGAGGGAAGGGCATGCTATCCAGGAGTCAAAGCTGTTAGCATTCACGAGAACAAAGGAAGTGACTGCATGGTCAGGGCAGTGCCCAAGGCATGCACACCTACTCCTAGGGCAGTGATGGCGAACTGATGACACGCGTACTCATTTTTTTGGTTGATTTTTCTTTGTTAAATGGCATTTAAATATATAAAATAAATATTAAAAATATAAATCTTTGTTTTACTATGGTTGCAAATATCAAAAAGTTTCTATATGTGACACGACACCAGAGTTAAGTTAGGGTTTTTCAAAATGCTGACACGCCGAGCTCAAAAGGTTCGTCATCACTGTCCTAGAGTCATGGGGCATATCTCCAAGGGAAGGCTCCAGAAATTCTTACAATCTGCAACCACCCAAATCTTCTATAGGTGAAAATATCTATCTATCTATCTATCTATCTATCTATCTATCTATCTATCTATCTGCCTAAAGGCTAATATGCTAAGTGTCCGTCTGACCAGTAGCTATGACACGCACTGACCACCAGGGGACAGACGCTCAACGCAGGAGCTGCCGAGCTGCAGTGACTTGGCAGCAGAGGTTCTTGGGTGATGCACCCTGAAACCAGAGAGGAGGGAGTCTGATTCCTTGTGGGACCACACAAGTCCACCTTTGGCCGTGGGTTATGTTGTTCTTGGGACACTGTCACCCCGAATCTGGTTTACTGCATACTTGCGTTTGCGTTCCACACCCTGTATGACAGCAACTTTGCAGAGTGCCCTCTCACACTCCGGGACCCCTCGGGGGATGTTGGAGAGCGGGTTTCAGCTGACCCCCGCAGGCCAGGCCGAGGGACCCCACCTACCGGAGAGATCCCGCTCACTCTGCAGATGCCCTTCGAGCCAGCAGACGCCCTTTGAGCCACAGCGCCACCCCAGGTTTAGTGTGCCAGGAAGGGACTGCGGGAGGTTGGCTCCAGGGCATGTCCAGCCTTTCTCGCCCAGTCCCGCCCCAGCCACCTTCTAATTAATTTCCTTTCAATGTGCAGGAATCCATGCACCGGGTCACTAGTCTGGTAGCTAAAAATGAGGCTCTTTCTAGATCAACTCAGCAGGTTTATCACTAAGACATAAATGAACACTAGGTAATTCCTAAGTGAATGTCTAGGAAGGAAAAGAAGTGGCTATTAAGAGAACAGGTCTAGTCTCAAGCCCACTCTGAACAATTCTCAGGCAAAGTTTACTGTTTCCTGTTATCCGTTATTTGTTGTTGGTTAGTCCTTTTCTGTATGTCTGTTTACGGCCTGCCTAATTAAAAATTTGTTTTAATTTTTAACCTATTGGAAACTATGTATGGGAATGAGACACTTAACAGTTAAATAAATACATATAACATAAATATGAAACCTAAAAAAACCCTATATACTTATTGCAGAGAAATCTAGTTTGGAGAAAAGTGTACAATATCCTGGGTCTAAGATGAGCTTCACTGTCAGAAGGTCTATATTCTCCAAAATAGAACTTTTGCGGGAGAAACTGCACAAAGTATCATTTTATATCATACAGAAGTTTAACCTATTCTATTCAAATGCTTGAAACAGTTTTGATTTAAATTCACATTTTTACACAGGAAAGTGTGAGTACCCCTCCCCACCAACTAATTTTAAAGTGGTCCTGGTCTTTATGAACTTGGGCTGCACCAAGACAGCAACCAGGGCTGACCAGGCCGAGCAAGGGGCAGCAGGGGACAGAGCGTTATGAATGATGCATCTTCTGCACTAAGATCACCAGAGCCCTCTTACAGGAAAGAGCCTGAAAATGACATCTTAAAGCCACATTGCAACTCAGCTTTTTGAAGCTTGTCCCTTCCAGACAAATAAGGGGTCTGACTTGTTTTGGAGGTCAAATATGTGCCTCCACAGATTTTTTTTTTAAATATATTTTATTGATTTTCTACAGAGAGGAAGGGAGAGGGATAGAGAGTTAGAAACATCGACGAGAAACATCAATCAGCTGCCTCCTGCACATTCCCCACTGGGGATGTGCCCGCAACCAAGGTATATGCCCTCGACTGGAATCAAACCTGGGACCCTTCAGTCCGCAGGCCGACACTCTATCCACTGAGCCAAACCGGTTAGGGCCCTCCACAGATTTTTTTCTTTAAAGGATCGTGTGCCTGATTTGTACTTGCAAATTTTCAAATACATGTACTCAAATTTTGTCTGACTGCAGAGAATGATCACTATTTAGAGTAAGATTGGGTGAAAAGAGAAAAAGATTAGGAAGCATTTGTGCAATAATCCCAAAGTAGATTTTTTCTAACTTTCTAAAATGTGAAGTTGCTTTATAATGATCACAGTATCCTAAATTGAAGTCATTCTAGAAAAGAGGTTCCTGTCAAATGTCCATTCAATAGTATGTTTCAAACAATAATAGGAATAGATTTAAATACATCTTCCTTTCCTTTCTTTTTTTAGAAAGAAGTAAAACAGTCTTTATTTACAGATAACATGATTATCTCTACAGAAAATACTAAAGACTTTTTAAGCTATTAGGCATAATAAGTATATTTAGTAACATAAAGTCAATATATAAAAAGTTAAATATATGTCAATTATCAGCTATATTGTATTTCATAATAGCAAAGCTAGTATTTAAATTTATAATAATACTAGAGGCCCGGTGCATGAAAATTTGTGCACTTGTGTGTGTGTGTGTGTGGGGGGGGGGGGGGTCGCCCTCAGCCTGGCCTGCGCCCTCTCACAGTCCCCGGGAGCCCTAGGAGGATGTCCGCCTGCCGTGGAGGCAGGAGAGGTTCCCACAACTGCCGCTGTGCTCGCCAGCTGTGAACCCAGCTCAGGGCTCCTGCGTTGAATGCCTGCCCCCTGGTGGTCAGTGCACATCACAGCGAGCGGTTGAGTGGCATTAGCATATCATTAGCATATTATGCTTTGATTGGTTGAACAGTTGACTGGGTGACGGAACACTTAGCATATTAAGCTTTTATTTTATAACACTAGAGGCCCAGTGCATGAAATTTGTGCATTAGGCTTTTATTATATAACACTAGAGGCCCAGTACACAAAATTCAGCCCGGCCTGCACCCTCTCCAATCTGGGGCCCCTCGGGGGATGTCTGACTGCCAGTTTAGGTCCAATCCCTCACAATCCAAGACTGCTGGCTCTTAACCCCTCATTTGCCTGCCTGCCTGATCACCCCTAACCACTCTGCCTGCCAGCCTGACCACCCCTAACCCCTCTGCCCGCCTGCCTGATCGACCCTAACCGTCTCTGCCCATCGGCCTGATCGCCCCTAACCCTCTCCCCTGCTGGCCTGATCATCCCTAACCACTTGCCTGCCTGCCTGATCATCCCTAACCACCTCTGTCCCCGCCACTGTGGCTTTGTCCGGAAGGATGTCCAGTCTATCTGGTCTAATTAGCATATTACCCTTTTATTAGTATAGATACAATATCATTTCTATAAAAATAAACACCTCTTTAAAGTGACCCTTTCACTGTTGTATGGCATGGAATCTCTCTAATTTAAGCAGGAGTGGCAGTGCATCACCAGCCTTGCACACCATTTAGAGCAGGAGGCAGTAAAAGGAACCCAGGGTCAGCTTCGCTCAGAAGCTGACATGCCTCAACAGGCGCAGAAGCCCAACCAAGGGAGGGCCATGGACCACACCCCAGGCATGTTGCCAAGCCCAGCAAATGTGTGGGCAAGAGATGATCAGAATTTGCATGATGAGGTCAAAGTGAAATTAACAAAGACCCTCACAGTCGATATCCCAACTACCTTTACTCCAACGATATCCTCTCCTTTCTGTATATATGGTCCTGCAGTTCTCCAGCTAATTTTGTTTAAGTTAAGAAGAAAAATAGCCTGACATCTCTATTAAGGTAATTCTCCTGAAGTTTATGTCTGTTACGTGCTCTTAAATACAAAGACTATTTAAGCAGTCAAATCCACTTGCAAGAAAAATGTTAAAAAGACTTTATTTAAAATCCAACAATTTTCTTCTCCAGTAAAGGTTATGAAAAAGTGTAAGCCACAACTGAAAGACATGCAGAGAGCCATGGTTACCTGATACATAAAAGAGAAAAATCCTCAGGATGCTAATGATCATCCATGTAGGCCAAGGAATAGATCAAAATTAACTATCTAATTATAAATATAAAAAAGACGTAACAATAACTTAGTTACTCCCTATTAAATTAACTGGCTTAAATTCGTTTTGTTTTAAATATACTGGCCAAAAGAGATGTTCCCCCACCATCCTACAACCCTTCAAATAATGAAATAAAATCTTCATAAAATTTATTATTCCTATTTTCAACTTTAGTTATCCTACTGAGTTTCCAGATGCTAGATGACTTAGGACTATGCTGTCATCAAGCCTTCAAGAAAGTTCTACCAAAGCTATTTTGAATCAGGTTTAGCTTCAACACAGATGGCCAGTTTGAATTCCAGAAACCTGTTTTTGGAAATCCTCCCTGCCACGTGATGGCTTAGAGGTGAGGCAGATAAAGTGGCTGAAGATGACAGATGACAACTGGGCAGGTCCAGTTTTCAGAGCCATCGTAAGAGCACAGGTAGCCTTTCCTCTGCAGATGTAAAGCCTGGACTAGAAGATGCTGCTGTCACTCAGGTCGTAGGAAATTCACCTGGCTCTCAGATAGACTGTCTTGAATTTGCTTTTTCAAAATGTATCCTTTGTTATTTTTTTATTGCACCAATGGACAGTGGGCTTCCGAGAGACTAGAATGGAGGCAGTTGTTAGCTCTCTGTTGCCAAGGAAAATATTTGGCTGCATATACGGTTTCCTGAGAGCAAGTTAGTACATGACCTCAATCTTTTCCAAGCTTATCATAATGTTGTACGGCTGTGCTGATTCAGCAAAGCAATCCATAATCGCTTGCAAAATGCCCCTGCCGCTCAGGGATGTTATGAGGCTTAATAAGATAATGCATGTGAAGCACTCTGAGCTCCACAGAGGAAAGGCGCTAATATTATTCTGCATTTATAATTACAAGCAGTCTTACAAAGAACCCAATAAACCTGTTCACAAATTACAAGTAACAAGTACTTTAAGTAATTTAATATAAATCATTGTATAACAAAGAAAACTGTGAAATCACTCATGTTTGAAAAATAAAATGGACAGACTTCATAAGGCTAAGATGCAATGAAAAATAATAGAACTTGACAAGTTTCTACTAAAAGAAAACTACGATTACATTCCTTTGTGTGTGATAAAACCAACTGAATCAGAAACTTATAAAAACTTATCTTGAGATAGTGCTACCAATGAACTTAATTTAATATCATTTCCATGGTTTTCTACTAATAAATTTAAATTAAAAAAAATCAAAGCCAGTCATACAGCAATAAAATTTATTTTCTTCAGTTATCAATGTTAAGAGTGAAACCATAAATTTTAACTTTCAATGAGATAAAATATTAGTACTTTACCAAATGTAAGTTTCTTTTTTAAAAATATCAAAATAATGCTGCATTTTCTGGAGGAGGGGCAATGGCTTTTGTCTCCTAGACAGGAAACGCTTGCTTCTTGTCCCCCTGCCCAAGCAAAGAATACAGTGCATGAAAGTCATCTCCAGAAGAGCAGGCCAGGCTAAGGCGGCATCACTGGGTTCTGGGGTGTCATTACCTTGACTGCACTGTGACCGGGGCCTTCTTGGTCCTGGGATCATTCCTTCCAGGAAATCCCTGGAATCTCAGGGGTCCAAGCTCTGACCCTCTGTTTCTCCACATGCTGCCTTCCTAACGCTCGCTACATCATCTGGAAACCATCAGACTCCATCGGGAGGGCCTTGGGATTCCCTTATGACTGTCAAGTCCTTGAGCTAGAAACCGTATTTCCCACCTCTGCACCGCAGTCCTCTACGGCACTGCTGACCCAAGTACACACTCAATAAGTGAGGTGAACAGATCCACTCTCTGGAGAAGGCAGCAGAAAGAGGTGCTCAAGGGGGCTGTGTGGGCTGGACAGGATCGACTCCTAGCACACAGATGGGACAAGGCATTTTACTTCCTAATTTTTATTTGTAATTATTTTTTTAAAAAGTAGCACATTATGTTTTCAAGGAAACATAAACACGGTATTAGATGGGGAGGATGCAAAGATAAAGAAGACAGGCCTTGCCCTCCTGTGTGTGGCGCAGGCACCTTCCCAAGTGCTGAAATGGATTACCTTTTATAGTGTTGTGGATAAGTGTCTAGCTCTTTTCTCTCACTTATCCTAATATGAAAATCAGGAACTTAATGAAAAAACCTCATTCAAAGGAGGGGGACTTAGCATAGTATGTGAAAGGAAGTAAGGGGCTCCTCAGATTAGCATACAGAAGAGAAGCAATTAGAGAATTATCGTAATCAACTACTTACAGAAGGAACGTCAAAGAAAGTTGGGAGAAGATGAACATTTGAAGTGACTATATTATGAAAGAGAAAAAGTGGGGAGGGGTACGGATTGCTCTGAGGAGGAAACCCTAGGTTAGGGAGGTAAGGGGTGCACCTAACAGGAAAAAACTGATTGAGAAACACAGTAGCTATGAATGTACACAAGAATATTTAATATTGCAGGTCTTTACAAATCCTGACATCCGATCCATAATCCTTCAGGTTCCTGATGACCATCTTCCACCCTCTTACCCTGAGGGTCAATTTGGAAAAAAGAATAAACTGTTCATAATTTTCAAACATGTGAAAATAGCTTTATTGTGTCCTATAGGCAAAGGATGGGCAGTAAGCACACCCTTACAATTCTGAGTACTGTAACTAGTGGACTGAGAAGATGGACATCAAAGATAAAATTGCTATTGCTTTAAAGCCATGGAGCAGGGACTGAAAACTCAATGTCCACCTGGTCAGTCAGGCGTGGATGTGCACCTCGGTACTGAACTAGGCCAGTCAAGAGAAACAGAGGTGATTCCTACCAATCTCTCCAACTGCACAGATGGCCTCACCTCCGTTAGAATATTTCCTCCAAAATAGAGATGAGCCACACTATCTATCTATCTGGCCTTTGTCCCTTTCTTTTTGTTAATCCTCACCCGAGGATATTTTTCCCCATTGATTTTTAGAAAGAGGGAGAGGGAGGAAGATGGAGAAGGAGAGAGGGAGGGAGGAAGGGGGAAAGAGAGAGATCAACTGGCTGCCTCCCGCTCGCAACCCAACCACCATGACTGGAGCAAGGGATCAAACCTCCAACCCTTTGGTGCAAGGGCCGATGCTCTAACAGCCACACCAGCCAACGTGGATCTTTGTCTCTTTCAATAGAATCTAAGAAAATTGAGAAAAGAAGAGAGTGAAAGGAAGACAGACAGACAGATATATGGGGATATGGATAGAAGTGAGGGAGACCACAAGCACCTCCCGTGGGATCAAGAGATAAAGTTAGGGGTTTCTAAAGACTGAAGATAAACTTGGGAATATAGACAAAGAGTGAACTAGGGCTTCATTTATATTTCAAAGAATATTTGGAACCGAATTTATCAGGAGTTTTAAAGACTTCCTGAAAGTTTGTGACTTTTCCTTTTTACATTATCTGTTTCACTAGCAAAACAATTCCAGAATTAAATGTTTGCTTCAGAGACAAGAACTGCACTTAAAAAGCTGAATTCTGTGCTACAGTGGACCAGGAGAAACGAAAAATCCCAGTGGAAATAAGGGAGTGGCTAGGCCAGCATGTCAAACTCTCGGTCAGCGGACAACATGCTTGGGCTAGGAAGACAGTGGAAGGGGCTACGGGTGAGCTGTGAGGAAAAGGAAAGAGGACCGCAGGCCGGAGCCTGCGGTTCACTGAGTAACACCTGCTTCTCGGGCACCAGGTCTGAACTTCCCGGCCCCCACAGGCCTGCCTCCCCCACAGGCCTGCCTCCGGGAGGAAACCACACGGGAGGACTCTCTGACGGGAAATAGATGGATGTGCTGATGGAACTTCTACAGCACCTTCACCTGTAAGCAACTCGTGCAGTGGTTCCCACCTTTAGGGGTAAGAGGCTCCTTTTACTATCAATAATGTCCATGGAGCCCCACAGGAATTACCTACACTTAAACTGACATAGAACAGAAAGAAAAGGGCACGATATATGTAGCAATGGTTCTGTAAGAATCTTATTTATCACTACACCATCTCTGTTTTTGAAACACAGCTGTATAAACCTCACATATTAAGAACTATTTTAGTTAGAGCATTATTGGTTACAATAGGCTTTATGGAACTGGTCCAGGAATCGAATCATCAAAATGGCATTGTTTTGATGGAAAATATCCTCCATTCCAAACAGTTAACTTACAAATAAATCTCAAGGGGGGAAATGGTTTTTACAGCTACAGATTCTTTGTGCTTCTTAAGAAAGCACTTAATTCAATCACAGAGACATCCATCCATCTAATCAAAGAGGAAAAAGTGATTTAATTCTTTCACCTCTGACAATTTTAGTTCTCTAGCAACATTCCAAATAAAATGCACTGTATGTAATTTTTTCTAATCTGACATAAAGGATCTACAAATTGAAGATAGTCTACTAGTATCAAATTTAAAAAGCTTTTAAGAAGGTGAACTTAATTTAGGGGTGGTAATGGATAATTATGTCAATTCCGATAGGGCTTGCTTTTTTTTCTTTGCTTTCCCCCTCTATCATCTATAATAAGATAACACATAACATTTGGAATCTTACAGAATAGGGGTATGCAGATGCCTGCCTTTAGTAAGAAGTCACCACTGTACGGAGAAGATACTGCTCCCCAAATGGCCCAGGAATTCCATAATGTCCACCATTTGGCGTTGACGGGCGTGAAAAGGGCCTCAGGACTGACCGTGTGGGAGTACTCACATTATTTCTTTCACTTTAGTTGTCTTCCATAAGACAAAAAAATTTATTTCCAAAATTGGCAGGCTCGAAAGGATTCATTTATTACAGGTGGCCAAGGCTCTAACACTGTACAATCAGAATCTAAGCCCATTTTAATAAAAAATTTTTCTCCGCTGGGTATTTTTTCTGTATGATTGTATTGAATTGGTCCTTTCTTTGGTTCAAAATTATAGAAATGAGAAACATAATGCAAAAGTACCCTTTCCAACAGCCCTGGATAGCTAAAAGTTTAAATGCATGCAATCTAATACATCCATTTTCCAGATGCACATTTGCAATTTGCACACTTCCCTTTCAGAATACAGTCTAGAACACACTGCACAGGTGGTGCAGAGCTCAGGACTGTGTGAGACACGGCCCTTGGATGCCACTCGTGTCCTTGACCTCTGGTCCCCAATAAAGAACACTGGGGTACTCACAGCAACTATTGGTAAAGTCTGCTTTGCTTCCAATACATTTCCTGAAATCGGAGAGAACACCTTCACCAGGCCAGGACTGCTGTTTATCTGGCGGGTACAGTGCACCCACATGATGGACACATAAAACGACAGCACATTCATTCTCACAGAAAACTCATCTGCTTACACGAGGTTACAAAATGACTGTTCTCAAACCAGATTGTTAGCCAGTTTTCTGGCTAAATACCAAGAATTCTTTTTGGCCCAGACAGCACCTTTCTATTTTCTTGGGATCTTTTATCATTTTTCTTTCCTGACAGGAAAAGCTGAGCTGTCTTGAAAGTGTACATTATCCTCTGACATAGGGATTTGCAAAAAACATTCTTCCCAGTCACTAAACCACAGTGCCTCAATATATCTTACATCGGGCTTGTCCACGGGCTTAACCCATTTACTCACGACAACTCCTTCCAAAGGGCAGGCAAAAAAGCAAGAGTAACACTGGCTCTGAAGCCAGGTGGAGATCTGGATTTGAATTCTCGAGTCCCACCACCTCCTAACTGTGAGACTCTGAACGAGTCACTTAAACCCGAGGTTCCCTGTGCAACATGGAGTTAATAGCTAACTACATGTGCCCTGCAGGGGCGCCGCATGGATGGCATGAGATGATACGGGTGAACGTGAGCATTCCACGCGTGGCACGCGGTCACCCCCAGCGTGCGCAGGGGCCGGTGCAGTCGGAGCTGCAGCAGCTTCGTGGCAGCCAGCCTCTGAGGGCATGCAACGCCCACACACACGCACGTCCTCCGTTTCCCTCTGTCCCTCCTCTGGCTCGTGGGAAATGTGAGGGCTGTGAATCAGAGCCATGGACTCAGAGGTTTTCATGTCGAGGAGGAACTTTTCCCACTGCTCAGTGACCCCTAGCCTCTCTTCCTCTCATCATTTACACGGAGCTAACTAGAAAAGGACAGTAAGGAGGACAATACTGGGGATGCACCAGGAACTATAGCAGCCCTGTTAGAATGCACGGGTGTGGAGAACACGCGGGAACCTGGGCGAGGGGCAGCTATTTGCTTCACAGCCCTTGACTGCAGTTTCCATAAGATTGAAGATATTTAAACCATCAACATCTCTTCTGTGAATAACACATGCTAAAACTACTCCGACTGACACCCCAGTAACTAATATAAATCTTTATTTTGGTTTTGAGTGTGTTGTTTTTGGAATTTCTCTGTAGATCAACATTTTCTCTCATGATAAACAAAGGCTGGGTTGAAGACACGACCACCACCCTCAGGGGCAGGTCATGGACACAGGTAAAGATCCCAGCTTCAAACCACCAGCACACTGGGGTTGGAATTCTAGTTTGTCATTGACTAGCTTGCGTCTTATTATTGTTTCTGCATATTAATTTCCTTATCTAAGAAAGAGACAACAGTATTGACCCTGAAGGAGTCTGGTGATCAGAGGCAATGCAGAGACTGAGCAAAGAATGGAGGAAGCTTCCAGAAGAGATGAGAAGGTAGCTGAAAACAATGTGTCCGCATATATTTATGACATTCTTTTAGTATTGCTAAAAAAAAAATAAAACCTACTACATAGTAGCCTTGGATACAAGGAATCCTGATTCTTAATATCAAAAATATTATTTAAATATTTTTGCATTGTCATAGTATAACTAGGGGACCAGTGCACAAATTCGTGCACCTTGAAAGGAACTGTGGGCCGCGAGGCTGCAGTGGGCACAGGGGTGGGTCTTGGCCCATCCTCCACACCCCCACATGGCCCCTCCCACCACGCCCCCCCGCCCCCCCCCCCCGTCCCCTCTCAGCTGGCAGAACTACTCCCGCTGCCACTGGCCCTGATCACTCAGCGCTGTCAACGGGCACTGCTCCCAGACACTGACTGCACCCACACCGCTTGCACCCACTGACAGTATGGAGTGATTTGGGCCGGCGCCAGCAGCAGGTGTGAGTGGCAGTTGCTGCCCCGATCGCCCCTCAGGAGTAGGGGGAGATGGAGAAGCCCTGAGGAGAGATCAGGGCCAGTGCCGGGCGCTGGCAGCAGGTGCAAGTGCCGGGCAGGACCACAGCGCACAGCAGCAAAGAATTTTCAGTGACCACCAGAGGCTCTCCCCAATGACAGCGACTGGCATCCCACCTTGGTCTGGAGCCCCTGCTCACCTACTCCACTATCCCACCGTGGCTGACACCCGCCATGTTCCACGCTCTGCTGCCTGCTGCTGATGCACACCATGTTCCATGCGCGTCCCCTGGTGGTCAGCGCACGTCATAGTGACCGGTTGTTCCATTGTTCTGCCATTTGGTCTATCTGCATATTAGGGTTTTATATATAGATGATTCCTCAAAAAATTAAAAACAGAACTAACACATGATCTAGTAATACCACTTCTGGGTACAGATCCCCCCCAAAATGAAAGCAGGGACTTGAACAGATATTTGTTCACAAATAATCATGGTGTATAACAGCATTATTCACAATAGCTATAAGGTGGAAACAATCCAAGTGCCCACTGATGGATAAATGGATAAACAAAACATGGCATATACATGCAATAGCATACTATTCAACCTTAGAAAGGATGGAAATGCAGATATATATTACCACATGGGTGAATATTGAGGACATTATAGTAAGTGAAATAAGTCATACATAGAAAGTAAATACTATACCAGTGATGGCGAACCTATGACACACGTGTCAGAGGTGACACGCGAACTCATTTTTTTGGTTGATTTTTCTTTGTTAAATGGCATTTAAATATATAAAATAAATATCAAAAATATAAGTCTTTGTTTTACTATGGTTGAAAATATCAAAAAATTTCTATATGTGACATGGCACCAGAGTTAAGTTAGGGTTTTTCAAAATGCTGACATGCTGAGCTCAATAGGTTCGCCATCATTGTACTATACTATTACACCATTCTAGATAACTAGAATAGTCAAATCCACAGAATAGTGGTTACCAGGGGGTGCGGGGAGGAGAGGTGAATAATTATTACTTAATAGATCAGGAGTTTTTATTCGGAATGATGAAAAAGATATAGAGATGAACAGCAATGAATGCTATGCATATTTCACCACAAGAAAAAAGGTCAAATTAAAATCAATTCTCAGGGTAAGGTTAATTGGTATCCAGAGTCTTTAATCGAGAAGTATTATAAGCAGAAGTGCAATTCTTGTATTTTATGAATTATTCTTCACTGTCACATTCTTAGAAAACAAAACAGGATTCAATAGCTGATATGCTGGTAAGAGCCCGTCTGGAGTAAAAGCTGAACTAACAATTATAATAAGGCAGAAGGCCAAGTTTTACTAGACTTTGCACTCATGGCAAAACACAAGCTGTTAAGAGGTCCCCATTTCTTACCAACAAAGCTGAGATGAAAAACACCATGATCACTGCTTTCCTGGAATTATTACTTTAAAAACGTCAGGGGTGACAGAAAAGATGAGATGACTTAAAAAACTGGACCCTTACACTTATTATCAGAGATAAATGACTCAGTATTTAGGAAGAGTGATCATTTTCTAAGTAGAAATGAACTAAAATATTTCAGCGAGAACAACACAGTAATAAGAGGAGGAGAGAACTGGTAAACAACATACGTGAGTGCCTCTACTTGCCCACCCCCAAACGATAGACAGAGATAACCAAGCATGACTTACACTTCTTCCTTTCCTACAGCCTGCATACAGACCTCTGCTGTAGCAAACGGCGTGAGGGAAAGAGATGTTCTTTAGGGGAGCATGAGAAACAGCTGAAACGAGGCCAAATATCTTAATGCCATTGTGGTTTTCTCTCATGTTTCTTACTGATTTCAGATTTGCCTCAAGGGATCTTCTTGCTCCTCACTACCTCCTCCCCACACTGTTAGCTTAGGGTCATGTTTGGTGCCCTAAACTATCAAACAATATCTGATACTAAGATATTTACTATAGAAGGAATTCAATACTGCTATATGGTATTAGAAACTTATTCTTTTCAAGCTATTGCCTTGAAAAAGTTGCTCTATATAATTAACTAATCATCAGGGAAATGTAAGTCAGAACCGTAATGAGATTTCACCTCATCAGGATAGCCACTATCAAAACACCAGAAAGTGACAAGTGTTGGTGAGGATGCGGAGAAACAGGCTCCCTCGTGCACGGTTGGTGGAACTGTAAAAGTGGTGCAGACACAGTAGAAAAAATTAAAAATAGAAGTGGGTGTTAATCCAAAAGTACTGAAGACAAAATTCACAGAGATATTTCTATACCCACACTCACGGCAGCATTTTTCACAAGAGTCAAGACGTAGAAACAACCTTAATGTCCACTGATGAATGAATGGATAAATATACTGGTAATGTGATATGTACATACAGCCTTTAAAAGAAAATCCTGTCATACGCTACAATGTAAATGAAACGTGAGGACATTATACTAAGTTAAATAAGCCAATGCCAAAGAGACAAATACTGCATGGTTCCACTTACATGAGGTATCTACAGTAATCAAAGTGATGGAAACAGAAAGTAGAAGGTGATGGCCAGGGGAAACAGTGAGTTGTTAAATGGGAATGGAGTTTCTAGCATGCAAAATGAAAAAGCTCTAGAGAGCTGTTGTTCAACAGCATGCATATAAATAGTAAGATAACGCAGACTTAAAAATTGTTACAAGGATAAATTTATGTTCAGTGTCTTTTACCAAAATTAAGAAAACCACCAAAAATCCAGCCTGGCTGGAGTGGCTCAGCTGAGCACTGGTTCAGTTCCTGGTCAGGACACATACCTGGGTTGTGGGCTCCTGGTCGGGGCATGTACAGAAGGCAACTGATCCATGTTCCTCTCTCTCCCTTCCCCTCTCTAAACATGTCCTTGGGTGAGGATTAAAAAATAAATAAAATAGTTGCATGTATAATGACTTCTTACTGTACAATCCACCGTAGCCTGAAAATTAACCTAAAGTACACAAGAACAGTGACGGTTCCCTGTTGCTTGTTCTACCAGTACAACAGGTTGGGAAGATAGGCTTGTTCTTACCATTTGCTTAAAAAAAGAAACAGAAAACAAAACCAAACAAATGAAAAGATAAAACCACAAAAAACTAAGAAAAATGTACTTTAAGCCTAAACCAAAAAGAGCATGACACCAACAGCGAAATGTCAAACAGTGGTATTTGTGGTCTGTACACACAAGTCCCATGCCTAGGACTGGGCATCTCCGGAGCCTAGAGACCCTGGTAGATGACTTCAAACCAACTCAGCCAAAGGCGGTGAGGAGTCTGATTTTATGGTACCTTCGCCAAATTCTAACATTGCTACAATACTGTGCTTACTGTCCCATCTGACTCTGACCTGTCCTTTTCAACCTCAAATCCAACCGGACGCTTCACTACATGGTGTTCCCTCCAGGGTCCTGTGCCTGGGGCTCTGGTTCCTCTGCTCTCCGTCTGACCAGCCTCCCCACCCCCTCATCCCACCCTGTCCCGGCCCAGCCCCATTGGCCACTCTTTCACCTATTAAAACCTCACTTACAGCAAGGCCTGCTTCTCTAATCACACTTATTCCCACTGTCCCTTCCAGTTCCACAACTGGTTGGTTGTTTACAAGTCGATTTCCTCTCAAATGAATGAAAGCTCCAAAAAAAGTAAAAAAACAAAACAAAACAAAAAGCCCATGTACTACTGATTGTCAGATTCCCCCTCAGTGAATAACAATGTCTTGCATATAGTATTTACTCAATAAAATTTATTACTGAATGTTTGCTCTTGAGTAAAATCAATACAGGGAGTGGGGTGTCAGAATTAATTTCTTTTTATAATAATACAAGGCAATCAAGGCAAAAAGGGATGCCTCCTTTCTAGAGTGTGGAAGGCAGTGTAAGTCATTGAAATCAGAGCTCATGTCATAAATTGTTAAAATCCTGAAGCATTAGGGTACATTAAATTATTCAAATCCTCTTCATCTGAAAGCTGTTAAACTAACAAAAATAACGTTTTCATATACTTAAGAAAAAATAATAAGGGGTCTGAGGAGAAAATGAGAGCAGGAATTCCACCCCTGCTCACTAATGTCATTAATAACACGAGCCATTGATCCACATAAGAATAGGAAAGTGATTTATATGCAGATCAGTGAAAAAACGTTTTATCTTCATTCAAAATTGCAATGTCAAGAGCAGAATGCCGACCACAGGTTATATTGTCAAACAAGGAAAGAAAGTTTGATTTATTTTTATGAAAACAGATAATAGCTTCAGATCTCCAATAGTAAGATAGGGCCAAATTCATTCCTGTGTTCAAGTAAATAAGAGTGAAATAAAAATTGCCATGACTCTTGCCCTCTTTAGTTCTCCTTAAAGAAAAATTCTTGAACATGTCACTCAGGTAACAGGGACAAGCAAGAGCCGACGAGGTCCACCAGAGAGCTGGAGAGGGGGCAGGTGACTTGACCTTTTCATATAAGTTAATGAATAAGACAAAAGTGAAATAATAGATATATGGTGAGGATATTATGTGTAGAAATGCAATTGTTTCTCAACTCGTGAGTGACTTTTTTGCTGCATTGGTCATAATTTTTGTGTGTGCATGTATTGGCTACGTAATGTTCTAATGTTAATTATGAATACTTTCTCCACTACTTTCTTAAGTCTAGAATGACAGTCAGCAAAACAGTAAGTCAAGGCTTGATTTGTAGAGTTTACTGTTTTTTAGATTTCCATGGTGTGAATGCTCGGTATTGAATGCAGACTTCGGAAGAGATGTGTAGTAGCCACCACTACACAGTATTTCTCTCATGTAAACAGATATGACACAAAGAGCCTCTACAGCATAGATAAGGGTAAAATGAAGCAGCATAATTAGGAAATGATGAGCTTTCGTTTTTCTTATGCTTGTTTTGTAATATAATTTAATTGTAAGTCTATATGATTTTTAATAATGGTTGTTTATCCATTGGCTTATAAAAATTCTTGAAATGTAACAATTGGCTCTCATTGGTTGATGCGAGTTGACTCCACTAAATCACTGGCCCTCACCCTCTTTAAAATACTTCTTTATTTTTTGATGCTATCCTCAATATTAGGGGCAATTCAAATGTACGAAGTAATCTACAATCCCAATGTTCTCATACTGGCACTACAATAGAAACTGTATTATTAGAAAAATCAGAATGAGAAATGAGAATGACCTTTTAGGTTGCTTAGTCCAACAAGGAATTTCTTCAGATAAATACATGGAAGTGGGACTGCTGGGCCATGTGGTAGTTTAATTTTTAATTCTTTTGAGGAATATCCATACTGCTTTCCATAGTGGCTGCATGCATTTACCATCCCACCCACAGTGCATAAGGGTCACCTTTTCTCCACTTCTTCCCCAACACTTATTCTTTTTGTCTTTTTGGTAACAGCCATTCTGACAGGTGTGAGGTGATATTTGTGGTTATGATTTACATTTCCCTGATGATTATTGACATTGAGCATCTTTTCATATGTCTATTGGCTATCTGTATGTCTTTGAAGAAGTATCTGTTCAGGTGCTCTGACCAGTTTTTAATTAGGTAGTTTGAGTCAGTTTTATTTTTTAAGAGCCTAGGAATTTACCACAGAAATTTCGATTTAACTTTTCTGATTAAAAGTGTGAAATTGGACATTGTAATCCAAAATAGACTATTGTATTTTTTGTACTACTTATTATTCTGTGAAACAGAAGCAATATTAGCCCTCCGATGAGGAAATAGGTTTTTTTCACCATTTATGACTGCTGTTTGTAAGATATAGAAGCCTGAAGTTTTAAACACTTATCAGCATCGTACCAAACAGGAGGAAACATCATCCTTCAGTATCAAAAAGCTGCTGGAATGGTTCAAGCGCAGACTCTGGACCTGCCCTGCTCCTAACAAGGCCCACCCAGTGTGATCGCGCTCCGAGGGCTGGTGGCTACGAACACGAGTCTCCCGACCACTTCATACAAGAGGATGCTCCTTTACGTGAAGAGCTGGTAGTTCCCCTCCAAGTTCCATCCTTTAGGCCGTTAAAAACATCCCTTCTCTCCCTTTATTTATGAAGCGACGGAAACTTGAGGAGCAGCTGATGACAGAGTAGACTTGAGTGCAAGAGCTCGTCATGCTGGCTGACCTGCCTGCGCCTTGGACACTGGAAGGTTCCCTAAGGAAGCCCGGCATTCCGACGAAGTATTCTTTGGTGAAACGTCTCATGTAATCCAGCTTAACTTCTCTAGGACAGTTATGATTCCATGCAGGCTGATGCCTGTGGCTAAAATACAAATTAAGCTTGGACAATGTTGTCAAGATGATGGTTAGATTTATTTATACTGAGTAACGGGGATCGGCTGGGTGGGCGGGCATACGGAGTGAGACAGAAGGGCTCGGGTCACACTTCTGTGTTGCTCTTGAGCCCTAGGGGCTGTCAGCTGCTGAGAGAAGCACGCTGGCCCATGAGGAGCTGGACGGGGTGAGGAGCAAGCACAGACACCAAGAACCTCACTGCCTCAGATGTCCCTGGAGGGGAGGATGTTCATAACCACCCCTTTCCACCTGAAGGAAGCACTCACTGTCTGAAGATCTTAGTATAAGTGATGAAAATGCCACCTCTGGGAACGCTACTTACTGAATACCTAATAACCATCGACTGCGACAGGCACTTGCTCATAAATTTTTCAACAACTGTGCAACCTCGATGTTGTGCTTGCTAAATTCTGAAGGAGGAAACTGAGTCTCAGAGAGAGGAAATACTTTGCCCTGGTTCAAACAGCTTGTCAGGGGCAGAACCAGGGCACAAACGCAGCTTCTGTCCTATTTGCTTCTAAAGTCCTGCTCTTTTTAAAGACAGTTTACTAAACAAGAAATCATCTTACAGTACTAGACTAGCTGAAAACTTAAAAGTGTATTTGTTCTTTTCATTTGGTTTTTAAGTTCTGTTTCCCCTTTCAAAACACATTAGTTTTCAAATTAATAGGAACATTATTAGAAGAATAAGACATGACAGGGTGTTTATTGTTGCTGCTTCTTGGGTGGTTGTGGTGTGCAGCCCATGATTAAACCCACAGTGAAAGTATGGCACAGGCCCAGCGTGACACATCCGAACATGTTTGATGGTTTGAAGGGGGAATTACCAAGGTTTTGCAAAACTTTAAAACCTTGTGTAAGACCTTGATAGAAAATATATATATATATATATATATATATATATATATATATATATATATATATATATATATATATATGTAACTGTTTTAAGTATAAAGTACTGCCTACCATGCAATGTTCACAAAATTGAATTATTCAAAATTTAGAAATCTGAAACAAGAAACTTAGTGATTTCTCCACTGCAATAATATCAGCAACCAGAAATATGGCAACTGCAGAACACTGTGAAACCTTAACCAATTTTTTTCTCCTAAGAACTTTAGGAATATTATTTTATCCGTTTGCTGATACCAAAGAATGAAGATACACACTGGAGATTAACTGAGTTTTTGGTAACTAGCGAGTGTCATGGGGAAAAGGAGAGAGATGAAGGGAGACTGAGATAGGCATTGAGAGTGGAAACGCCTTGAATGGTGAATGTTATGATATAATCTTGACAGAAAAGCTAGGAAATAAAGACTGATTTTCAGGGTGGGCTGGTATTAGAAACTGCATTGTGTATGCTATATGTATAGTCCTCAGAAGTTCTTAGAAGACAGAATTACATTTGTAAAATTGCTTTATATAAAATTTAGCTTAATAGTACATGCATGAAGATGGAAAAGGCTCTAATGATAATATGCGAGTAGGTAGCTGGGGTTTTATAATAGATCGGATCAGGCGGTTTCAGGCTCATATACCTATACAGACAAAGACATCACTGTTCTAAAATCTGCCTCTTTTGAATATTACATAAAAGGTAGATACTCTAAGAGGATGCATTCAAAAACAGATTACAGGAGATACTCATCTCCCTTGCCCTGAAGGGAAGCACCGTGTGAATACTTCAAGAGCATATATTGGCCCTGAGCACCGAGGCACTGTTCATACTTGCCTAATACAGATTTTTTCTTGGCACCACAAAGTCTAATGTGTTTTTTCAAATATTATTTTCTTAAAGTTTTTCTGTAGGCAAAAATATCAAAGAAGAGAGGCAGAAAACGATCTCAGAAAAAAAAAAACAAACCCCAGGAAGAAAGCTGTCATGTTCTGTGTTTCAACTTCACAAAAGAATTCCGTGTAGAGGCAGGAGCCTTTCAAATCACCTGTCACTCAGGATATGAAATTCTAATCTAGTGCTGGGGCCAGTCGGAGCTCAGACGTCATCCAATACGCTGACGAGCGGGAACAGGAGGCTCATTTCCTTGCTTCTGGTCTCCATCTTCGCTTGGCTCCTCTCCCGCCGATTATGACAGTCGCTTGCCAGGCAAGCTCCGGAAGTCCGAGATGGGCAGAGGCTGCGGCACCTCACGGAGTTTACCAGGCGAAAAGTGACATCACCCTGCCGCACCTCAGGGAATTGGTGAATTTTACATAAAGCCTATTTATACACCACTGCAAGTGATACTTGCATTCATCTTGCTCTGTGACATCATTTCCTCATCAATAATTTAAGCTGAAGAAATGGATTAAAGGGACTCTGAAGAGACTTCTCACACATGGAAAACCAGAAACCAACGAAACTCTCCAAAATATCAATTTGGTCCTCTTACCTTGTTCTTTGATCTGACGGATTTGCTTCACAGTTTCTTTTAAGATTGCACATTTGTCAGGTTTGAAGTTAAAGTTGTCTATGTCGTTAAAATTTGCAAATATCAGCTCTGCAAGTTCTTCGATATATTTATTTTCCTGTTCACGATTGCGTTTCTCAGTGCTCCTCTTGGGGCTAAAAAAAACAACAAAAACATGCTTTTATTATGAATTTGAAGAAGAGCTATTTTGAAAAAGATAAGCATGTCAAACAAGTTTTAATACAAAGACAGCCAACAGAAGTTATTTCTGTAAACACAAAAGTACTTTGGGGGTGGGGGGAGAGAAACCTGAATTTGCTCTAAATGTTGCATGTTTTTAAAAAAATTAAATTTACCCCAGTTTATAATTATATATATTTACTTGTGTCATCATATGTCCAATGTGCTTACTGTTTCCACTGACATGGATCAGACAATTTGCTCACCTAGTGCTTGACACCAAGCTTGGCTATGAAATTTATTGCTGATTAAGTAAAATATTCCTTTATGTTTTAGAAAATGGAAGTTTAGTCCACAAAAATTTTGAAGTTTATGTAAGATCAATAAAAGAAAGGGAAGTTAACCTAGTTAAAATAAGAATAAATTTCAACGATTTTTGATAAGGCATAAAAAAATTAAGATAAATAAATCTATATAATTTCACAGACTTCTTCAAGATGTTAGTAATCAAACCAAACAGGCTTTTTAGATAATGCAAAAACCACAGTACCACTAGAAACAAAAGTGAAACTGACCAGGGTAGCTGTTAACTGTCCAAGCTGAATGACATGCAAAATATAAACGAACGATCCAAGTTCAACTAAAGTTTTAAAATGTTAATGTTAGGGAGGGAAAAAACTGGCAAGATCTTCTCATTTTAATTTGATAAACAGCAAATTCAAGAGTTCCCTTTGATAATAACAGTGGACCTTTTCCTTCTCGAGTACAGTAGAGGGCCCACTAAAAGACATTCAAACAATACAATATATAAACAAAGCAAATTGTTTAATGTAGCCGCTTTCTGTATTTTTAACAAATTGGTATTATCTGCATATAACAGCAGTTTATAAAATCCTGTAGTTTGTAATAGACTTCCATATATTAGCTTCTAAATATTAGATTTATTTTCACCAACTAATAAACCTAAGATAGAATATAATTTCCCCAGTTTACAGTGGTTATACCATTTGTCCAAGATCACCCAGAAGAGCAAAGACCTGAATTTGGTTTTCCTATGTCTCATGTGTATTCCTCACTTCTAGCTGATTAAGTGCAGGGAAAGGGAGGGAGTGGCTAGAATTTGTGTAGGAGCCACGTTCCCCTTCTGGGCCCCTATACCCACCTCTACCTCCCTCCATCTCTCCCCTCTCTCACTCCCCAAGACAATAAGTAAATGACAAATAGGTGAAGGGGGAGCTGTGCTACAAAGATGGGAGAGTGCCAGGGAGAGGGCTAGAGTCACCCCCCCCCCCCCCATGGCACCTGCACAGAGAACGCCCCTCCACGGGAACAGGCCAGTTTACCACACTGCCTGCTGGAGGAGGGCTCTGAGCACTGCAGGCAGTTTGACTGACAGACTGTGGTTAGCCAGGAAGTACTAGGGAATCTAGAGGCAACACACAGGAGCTGGGATGTGGACAGTGGTGACTTAACAGGCTTATTTTGCTTGGCACTACAAGGAGAGAAGGAAATATAAAACACTGCTCTTTGCTCTTTCTCCTTCTCTTCCTCTCTTAATGACGATCCCTAGTCCTCTTCCCTGCTGTTCCCCATGTCATCATTTTACTGGCCATTTAATAGAAGTTGCTCTTTCTATTTAAATTTTAAAGTCAATGACATGATTTAAATATTCTTAACAGATTTTTTTCATGTCACCCCATTAATAATGTCCACATTCTTTTTCACAATAACCTGTATTGTGTTCCAGGTTATAGACATTTAAATAGTTTAAATACAAGCCTACAAGCCTTTAGGTTTTTCCTAACTTTTTTTGCAATGATGAACAACGCTGTTAGAAGTAAGCTCAAACATACATAATTTTGCACATGTAAAAGTATACTGCTGGAAAATTCCTAGAAGAGGAACACTGTTAGTTCAACGAGAATATGCATTTATAACTTTAAAAAGGTACTGCTCAATTATCCTGCATGGAGGCTATAACAACTCATACATCCACCCATAATATATGACATGGAACTTGCTGTAAAACTTTTTGCTGTGCTCACTGAAGAGTCACAGTCTTTGTTATAAAATAAATCAAAAGCAAGTGGATTTAACATTTCATGTCTTGCTCATTAAAACTAACAAACAAAAATACAGAATAAAACCCAGTATAAAATTAACTGCAGATCCTTTTAATTTGGGATCTTCTTGTCTTTATGACAGTGTGATCGAACAGAAAAGAGTGTGAAAAGCTCAAGATTATGGAATAAAGAGGTTTTAAGCGTCAAGTACTCAGGGAATATCAGAAGAATGTAGCTTTTCTCTTCTTAGAAAAAATAATAAGATCTGTAACTGATTAGCATCTCCAAAACATCAGCTAAATAATACATATTTGATTAACTGTTAAGGAGAAAAACCAATCACAGTATCAAATCAGGTGAAAATCAGTGCTACAATATCAAAGAAGCCGCATGTGGCTTCTGTGGGCAATCCTCTAACCTGGGTCCGAGCTGGTCAGGACATTCCTTGCGCTTTCTTGTCTCTGCCCTGGACGGGTCAGAGGTGTTTTCGCCCATCCCACTCATCTTGAACACATATCAGCAACTAAAACAGAAAACAAGGGAGAAAGTGAAAAGAGCTGATGATTAAGTGTCTGATCAACTTACCAATAATGAAAAAACTTTGACTCCTATCAGAAATTTGACAACGGTTTTGACTGATGTTCACGTTTAACTTTTAACAAAAAGGCTGCTTTTTTTGTTGTTTTAAATCTTGTTAAAAGGTTAAGCACACATAAAGGTTACGATTCATAAAAACAAGCAAGCCTACCTCACTGGGCCCGTACCCTTTCGCCAGGCCTCGTATTTCATCAGTACATTAACCACAACTGCTGGCCCCGGTTTCTGTACCAGCCTCCAGTTTCAGGCGCGCTCTGGCACATGTGGAAACTACAGGTGTGGTAAGGGGCTCCTCCCAGTCTCTGTTTTGGGTTGGCCAATGCGAAGCCCGTGCCGCAATAGCTCACCCATGACAGAATGCTCCTGGAAGAGGTAGTGTCACGCCACAAAGTTGAACGTTTCCAAATCCGACAGCGAGATATGACACCTCTCTCCTAGGCCTGCACAAGGCCTCCCTAAGCAGTGGCCCTCTAACAGGAGGTTCCTACCTCCCTGCCCCTCCCTCAGTGCTCCGCCCAGGGCAGCTCACCTACCTGAGCACACCTCCCAGCCACGGCTTCCTGTCACATCCCTGACTCCCTCCCCAGCCCTCCGTGGGTTCTTGCTGCTATCACCCAAGGTTTTAAGATATACTAAAAAAATCAGGTAACATTACTGACCCTAACCGAGGAGGAGAATTACTGGCTCCTGCTGGCTGCATACCTTCTAGTAAGAAAATATAAGGACATATAATAAGAGAAACAGTATGTTCATCATTAGTAGAATCCAAATAATGTTTAAATATGCAAACAGAGGCTGAGTTCTCAACAAAACTAACAGCAACAGAGGCTGAGTTCTCAACAAACTAACAAAGAGACTGAGAAAGATTTTGAGGACATAGACAGTTGTTACTCAAGGTGTTCAATAACTGCTAACTGCCCCTCCCCCCAATAAAAAAACAAACAAACAAGTAAAAAGCAGCCCAAAAGGTTTTAGCCAGCCTGTAAAAATATTTCCTAGAGCTCAATTCCCTGCTATTTCCTCTGCCTTCTGTCCCCCAGGCTCCTAAAATCACCTCCGCCCTCCTTCTCCTTCTGTGGCGGCTCTTCTTCCTTTCCAGGTTGGAAAAATTGGAGGGAAGGGCAAGTCAGTGGAAGGTCAAGAATCTGAGAAAGAGGAAGGTGGGCTAAGAAAACACACCTGAGAGTGACCACTGTATCGCCGTCACCTACCGATCACACGGCCCACCTGTCCCCTCCTCGTAATATGGGATGCTCAGGCTCACTACAATCACTCCTTCCGGACTCAACTCCAACCCAAGCGGGCGGCGGAGTTAATTTTTTTTAGGAGTCACGTGTAAGTAGGATGAAGAAACACTGTAGCGGCAGAGGGAGTTTGCACCAATTGCACATTGTATTCAACAGGTCACACAGGAGGGGACGAATCTGAAAGCCAAGGCCTGAGCTTTCTGCTGCCGGGAGCAGTGTAACAAGCCCCAAGGTCCTTCGCTGTCGTCAGAATTCTGGGCTGATAATAGGCATAATCTGTATTTAGTGACTATTCATTTAGCATTCACTCTGTACCAAGAAATTTACAGACAGAACTTAATCATCAAAAAGGGACCATGAGCGGCAGTAGAGCTGAGAAGCAAATGGCCAGCATCCATGTCCAACGGCACCTCTTGGTGGGACCTTACGAAGCCGCCTCTCATGCCTTAATGACCTCTTCTGTAAAGTGGGGTAATCAGCAGCATCTGCAGCACAGGGCTGGGGAGCGGATTAGCAAGAACTGGGACGGAGACCAGGCCGACCCACTCCTGCTCTTCACAGAAACGTACAGCAAAGGGTCTCCCATCAAATAAGCCAATCTTCCTCTAACCACGCAGTCACAGGTCAGGTGGGGGAAGCAGCAAGCCTTCCCCTACACATCATGCACTCACTGAGACTCGGCCCGCCAAGCTGGTGTGTGAGGAGCATGGAGGAATGTTGCTCTCCAGAAGAAAACCACGTGAGGGGGAGGGAAACAAGTAAAAGGTGAGGGTGTCATACAACCGTAGGCACTCCTCTAACTGTGACGCCCAGGAAAGAAGCCCAGAGACCAAACAAAAACCTGGACACCAAACTCTTCCCAGGTGATGCCCTACACTCTGTATTTTTTCTGTATTTCTCTTGGAACCACAATTCCCAGGGTTCACTCATGAGCATGTGACAAGAAAACATTATTCATCCAATCTAAGAAAGCTTCCAACACCGCCACCGCCACCACCATCAGAAAAATCCCAGGAACTTTTTACCTTGGAAGCAGCCTTCTATAAATCCTAAGATTTCAAGTAAATTTTTACCATGCAAATGTAACCCTCAACATATAACAAAATGCCCCGTATTGTAGGTGTATGTGGTAAGTTTGTTGATGTATATTAAAAAGTATAGTTCTATCAGAAAGATCAGAAAGTTTTTCAACAGACAATTACAATGTGACCATTTTACTTAAGCCGTATGTACAGACTTTGGGATTTAGCATCAGCATTGTCTACTTTTAAGTTCCCCCAATAGAGACACAGATAATTGTACCTTTGCATGCGGGGGCAGCACTGAGGTATTCAACAAGGGACTAGGAGACAGTGAGTGAAGCAAGGAGCGAATGTTTTCTGATTTATGTATATTAAGGCCATTTTAGCAGACTGTTTATATTTTACTTGTACCCACTGAAGGCTGGCTCACAAACCACTGTAATTGTAGTTTTAAAACATCATTAGTTTCCTTTTGAAGAGCCAAGTTTTTCCTTTTCTTATGTGATGGTACCTTGAATACATTCCCTTAAAACCTAAACATTTCAGCTTTACGAACATGCTTGTGCCCTTATTTTTCTGTGTCTGCCCCATATGTCCCTTTTCTGAGCAATTGTCCTGGGCTGTGTATGCCCAGTACATGATGCCAACCACCCTTTAAACCACCAAAAGGAAAAAAAAGACAGGGGGCGATCTGTAGTACCTGGGCCACGGACAGGTGGGTGCACCCTGCCTACCACGAATATGAGGCTGGGGAGGCCCTGGAATCACTGCTCCTCAACCAAGGTGAAAAGCCCCACAGATTCCCAGGTGGAATAAAAAGGAAAGGCAGTGAATTCAGTGTTGAGCAAGGAGGAGAGGAGGGAGAGCAAGGTGGTGACAGGCGGTGGCCGGCTCCCACGCTGCCTCTTGACTGCCACAGGGCCAGAGTGGATGTAATCCTGGAGCAGAGTTTATGTCCTGCTCTTCAGTGGATGAACCAAATAAATAACAGCCTCACTAGTGAGGTGCGTAAATAGAACTTCACGCCCGATGTGAGCTCAGCTGCCAGCAATGCTAGTATTTCACACCAGAAGGTGTGGTTGGGGGCTTAGGTGAGTTAATTTCCCCCCACTCAAGTGGCTCCGATAAAAAGCACAGATAGATAGAGCAATAGATTACATAGGTAGGTAGGCCTATGACTTCTAGTGTGCATGTACACTTGGAAAAACCATCTAAAATAAAAGAAACTATGTGGATGGGTGAGTTTTAAGGCATTTTTGTAGATCAAAGTGAAGTCATCTCCAACGAAAAGGTAGGAGAGAAAAAGTACTGAAGAGCAGCCCTGAAGGTTTAGAAATTTCATTTTGTAAGCAGGCCTAAACTAAGAGTTCCTTCAAAGTTCTGCATGTTTTCAGCATTCACAGGAAATTAAAATTCTTGAGCATTTCACTCTCAATGCTGAAACTGTTCAACATAAATCAGAAAAACTGAAAACGACACAAGCAAACTCTTGGGTCGTAACTGATGGTAATTACAGTCACTGAGAAGAGTTTTTCCCAGATGTTGGGGGTTGTGGAAGGACAAGACTGGAAAAGAAGTTCCAACTTGTCCCTTCTTGCCATCTACAACACGACAACAGTCCTGCTCAATGGGACAGCACGCCTCCTGGCCACCCTCTGAGAGCAACTGGTATAAAGCAGACCTTAGAGTTTCCGCACAAGATTAACAGGTTTTTTTTTAAGTAACAATATTCTGGGAGGGGTGAACAATGCCAGTTAAATCCTTACCGTATTGACAGGAAAGGAAAGGAAAATGTTAAACCTTAACACAACTGAAAATAAAAAGCACTCTTCTTGCATGGAATTCATCAATGTAACTTCTAAGCTAAGGAAGCTGTCGCTCACAACATAGCCTCATACCATTAAATCTGGTTAATCCTGCAGAATTGATGTAAATGATAATGTGCATATTATCTCTTATCAGAATTGGCCATCTTCCACGCGAGGCCTATAAAACTGACAGATTTATCGTACGCTGAACAAATTCAGTAAAAGAATAAATAAGGATAATGTTGTTGCTGAAATGCAAACATAATAAGTGGTCAAACACCAGATCTCTATTGCTAGTTCCAAGAAATATTTTCACAAAGGCATTCTCTGAAATTGCTTACCTTGAAATGAAATTTATAATGACTGACGTACAAAGAGCTGTGGACACAGCTTCTCCTATCAACACCCAGCGGAGGAGGAGCCGCCTGAGCAATCGGCCAGTTCTTCATGAGGAGGCTTCACAGCTCCCAAGGCCTTCCAGGCTGTTCCTGCCCCCTCTCTACATGAGACAGTACATGGCATTGTGCTGTCACCTGCAGTCTGATCCTTTCCCAACTTTGTAAGATGAAGAAATGCTCAAGTAATATAGAATGTGTATGTGAATCCTTACTTAGACACCTTTCCATTTCTATTCCGTTAAATTCATTAGGAAAAGATACTCTTTCAGAGCCCTCCATCCTCAGAGGTACACAGTTAAAGATGCAGTCACTGAGCTAGCTGGTTTGGCTCAGTGGACAGAGCATCAGCCTGCGAACTGAAGGATTCCTCACTCGATTCCAGTCAAGGGCACGTGCCCAGGTTGCGGGCTCAATCCCCAGTGTAGGGCGTGCAGGAGGCAGCCAATCAAGAATTCTCTATCATTGATGTTTCTATCTCTCTATCCCTTCCTCTCTGAAATAAATAAAAATATATTAAAAATAAAAAAGATGCAGTCACTATTTCTTTATCAGGAGTGCATTCTACACTCGAAACAGTTTCTCCCTCAAAGTACACTGTGCTGCGGAAGGGATCTCTTTATGTTACAAAAGCAAAATTTCTGGGCCAGACCCTGATAAGCATGAGAAAGCACAGTGGTAGCTAATGTTTAAATATACAAAATGTGCTTTTAGGATTAGATGCCTGAGAAAGGTAGCAAAAAGTGGGCCAGCCTTGAAAGCCAGTCATATGATACAGAAGTAGAGACATGAAATCAACAGAGGGAAATACCTCTTTCCAAACACTGTCAACTGGGCAAAATCACCCAAAGTAGACATTATTTTGGCAAGACCCCAACTTTTGGTAAAAGTTAAATATTCTTTGCAGCAAATATGCATATTATGCAAGAATATATTGCTGATTCATACAAACAAGCAAACCAAGAAGAATCACGTGCAAGTACAACAGAAGTAGACCCAGGCCTATGAGGCTTTATCAATTCAGGGACAAGAGCACATGGAAAAATCAAACATGTTCTTCCCACTGGCAAGACAAGGGGTGCATTTCCAAGTCATAGGAGATGCCATACAATATTTCCTAAATAAATTTCAGCTACAAAAATAGTATTTTATTTCCCCCAAGTATTATTACTTTTTATTAGATCCTAGGAACACTTTTAACTTCATGTTTACCAAACACTAGATTGCTTCTTGCTTTTCACACAATAACATTTTAATTTACCTCACATATTACAGTCTGTATTTACACAGATTCAGACTCATAAAACCGCACATTGATTCAAACAGTGACAGTAGTTGCAAAGTTTTAAGAGACTTGCTTCAAGTAAATCCAGAATAAAGGCATCTTATTTGCAAACCTTCTCAGTTTAACTTCACAACTTTTGAGCTATTTACTGTATACTTTACTTTTTGAAAATTAGCTGCAATAAGCCAAATACATATTACTATTATTAGAATAGGATTTTTTCAATAATACCTCGCTAACAGTTTACAGGTAGAGAGGAGGTTAAAGAAAATGACATATCCTACAACTACAACCATTCTGTTCTGAGTAAAATAGTTCAGCACCTACCTTCTCTTAGGCTCTTTCTTACTCCCCAGAATAATAATAACAGTGTATAAACAAATGTTTAAGCTAAAAATTCCTTCCTTTTCAATATGTGCCGCTCGTAGATTTACTTTTGTATAATGGCCTTAAAGTGGTGTATTAGACGGTGACTTGAAGACATATTCCATTTTCTGACTGAAAGCCAATAATGCTCATGAATTTTTTAGTTGGAAGACACTTCAAGATGCCACCGGGAAGACTGTAATAAACACATTAGGCTGCAAATGGGCGGCAGCCGCTCTGGAACACACGCTGCAATAATCAAATCAATGCTAAATTCATGCTCACTGCTGCACAAATATTCTGCTGTAATGATTCCATCACCTGCATCTCTCTTAAAGAAGGAAAAATCCTCTCGTTTTCTCATAGTAAATTTCAGTGCAGGACCTGTGAGTAGTGGAGATGTAAACGGTCACTACCAACAGGGGGGATGTCTAGTCTGACGCTGGGGGACAAGACAGTTTCCACTTTCTCAATTCTCACAGGCCTGCTCCTTAATATAGCCACTCAGTGGGCTGATTATAATCCAGCGACGTCAGTGGTGCTAAGAGGGCCAGGAATAGCAAGACGAGGTTTTAATAGGCCTCAAATGAGAAAACATCCCGGGAAGAAGCTGCATTCCTTGCATAATGTGAGCATTTCCCTCCCTGTCAAGTCAAGCCCGGTGTACTTAGTCCCTATTAATACTCAGAAAACCAGTTTTCACTGCCAGCCTAGGATTCTGGACGAAGTCATCAAACTAAGCACTACAATGTGGTGCTTGTGTTTGACATTTCTGCATTCAAAACTTGTCCAGATTAAAAGTCAATTATCTTGTGTTATTATGAAACCCATTTTAAACTTCTTTTTTTTTTAATTTAATATATTTTATTGATTTTTTACAGAGAGGAAGGGAGAGAGATAGACAGTTAGAAACATCGATGAGAGAGAAACATCGATCAGCTGCCTCCTGCACATCTCCTACTGGGGATGTGCCCGCAACCCAGGTACATGCCCTTGACCGGAATCGAACCTGGGACCTTTTAGTCCGCAAGCCGACGCTCTATCCACTGAGCCAAACCAGTTTCAGCTAAACTTCTTTATGAGATTAAAGAAACCTTTCTAATCTATGAGGAAAATTTACTGATATGACAAAGGCAAGACAGTCTGTATCTGCATAAAAGTATTTTCATTATTTCAGTTGTAAAACGTTTTTAAATAAATAAATGAATGTCCTCTCCCATATGACACTGCCTGCTTTTTTTTTTTTTTTTTGCTAACATTTATTGAGTACTTATTACACACCTCTTACAGGTTTATCTAACCTCTCTAACCTATTTCCATAAGTAAATTGCCCAAACCACACAGATTAAAAAAAAAAAAGACAGGTCAGGAGTCAAACTCAAGTGCAATGATAATAACTATCATTTATTAAATGCTAACCATCTTGGCAGGCATTCTCTACACACTTTATAAATATGAACTCCTTTAATTCTTCTAACAACCTATGGTTTTCACCATCTTACAGATGAGGAAATTGAGGAACAGGAGAGAGAAAATAACTTGACCAAGGCCACACAAGTTTTAGAGCTCACAAAAGAATATCAATCAATCCCTCAATTCCTAACCAATGTAACACAAGTACTGAGGAGCCTGTACCTTTAAAAAAAATTATTGTTTTAATATAGCTGACATACAAGATTATAATAGTTTCAGGTGTACAACATAGTGACTTAACAATGCTATACTTTACAATGTATATTATATAAAGCAGTTAATCTTAATTTTATAAACAATCAATACATTAATTCAAAAGTATGTTTATTTTTGCTAAAAATATAGTGATATTGAGGTAAAATATAAAACACTTCTCTCTGTAACAAACGTACATACTTTAGAATCATTCACCTATCCAGTCAATAAATAACGCGCCAGGCACTGTTGGAGACACTGGAGAGAAAGCCGTGAACAAAAGACAGAGGTCCCTGTCCTGAAGCGCATGTTCTGGTGCAGAGAGGAAATCATGCCTTGGCTTATCAATAATTATTTCCTGATGAGAAATGAAGTATTAATTATGATTGAATCACTATGAAGTTATTGTAATAACAAAACCAGCTAGGAATTATCTCGAGAGCACCAAGAACGCTGAATTTCATTCAGAATAGTAAAAGCCTCTTTTCCTATAGAATCAGAACTAGTAATTGGTTAAGTTCAAAAATTCATTTATCAAGAGCAATTATAAAAAATACCTATTACTTTAATCCTTTCATTTGAACTTTAAACAAAAATATACATTTGAGTATCAATCAGTCTCAACTGGAATTTTTTTTTCATCAATGTTATCCATTAAGGCATTGTCTACTATTGCCCATTTTAATTAAAACAGAGCTAGAACTTATAGACACTTAGATTCTTATAAGGGCTTATGAGGTATCAATTTTTACTATTTTTTCCCCAATCTTAGATAGATGTGCTGCATATACCTATTTGACAGCAATTTTCATCCATTTGCCTGAGTTTTTAAAAGCATTTATCTTAGCTTTTATAGAAACGTATGTCTTTTCAAACTCATACTTAATTAAATGATGAAATTACAATAACAAGTTTAACTGGCATAAACCAGTATGGACAAGAAGCTGGCTCTTGGTAAACATGCAATACCACTGTGGGGGCAGACGTGTGGGGCGTTCTGAGTTGCCCATCAGCCTGGGGCCCTGGTGAACAGCAACATCAGTCCTGTGATTGACAGGTGATTAACCTGTGACTAAGGGGCAGGGGTGGGAGGGAGAGTTGGTTATTCCAGCCTATCAGTCCCAATGGAGGCTGATAAGAAATTCGGCATTTACATAAAGCTAACCTGGAGGCAGGTCATTCCACCACTCAGCAAGTATGAAATATCTATTAGGTGCCCTGCATGGTTCTAGGTATTCAGGGAGATAGCAATGAACAAAACAAATGAAGTCTTTTTGTCCATGACTCTTATATTCTAAAGAGGAAGGAGGGAAAGGAGAAATAGTAAAACAAACAAACATTTACTATATCGGGTAGTGGTGAGTGCTATAAAGAAAAATAAGGCAGGGTTAGGATAGAGTACAAGGTAGATGGGGCTGAGGGTGCTATTTTAAATAGTGATCAGGAAATTCTTGATAGAGTGACATCTGAGCAGAGACTTTCTAACAGAACTCTCAGGATTCATAGGAGAATTTCTTTATTACGAAACCATTAAGATAAAATTCATGAAAAGCTATAAAATGTAGTGGCTTAGAGCAATTCCTCCGTGTCAACTCTGGTTTGGAATCCCAGGAATACCGCATATTAGTTATGCCAATTATGCTCATTGACCTCTTTGGACCTAAGCTGCTTCATTTGTAAAAGTGTAGAAATAATAATACACACCTTTCTAAGTTTGTTGAGAGCATGAAATGTGAGGGGCATAGAACAGAGACTGGCACTTATTCAGGGCGTACTTAATAAATCGCAGATATTATTGTAGGTTGAGTTTAGCAGCATGTAAATGTGAAATAATGCAAGCCGATGGTGAATACAGTGGAGAGGAAAACTGATTTATAGGAAAAAAATTGGAAGAAAAACTCACCAAAACATCAGCAGTTACATTTTTTTGATGGACACTATTGGTGTAATTTAATTTCCGTATTTTCCAAATTTCCTTTCATTAACACATCAGACTTTTATGAGTTTAAAAAAAAAAGGAAGAAAGAAAGGAGGAAGGAGGGAGGGAAGGTAAGAGAGGGAGGGAGGGAGGCAGGCTTGGCTGTGTTGGACTCCTCCTTATGTCACCCTCTTTCCCTAACCATAGGAACTTTCTCATGCTTTTTCTCCTACTGATGGGACTTTTTTAAAGCAAGAAAAACACATAAATCACAAACACCTTCCAGTAAAGGTTACTAAAACTGCTCTTCTTCCTTAGGAAAACCTCACCCTTCAAGTACAGCTGAAAAGCCATCCTCTTTACGAAGACTTCCTAGGTTCCCCTCAGAGGAAGTAAGGTCCCCTGCTACCTAGTGCCCGGCCATGGTCCATAAAACGAAAATAACGCTCCTTTCTCCTGCGTCGTTAGGGCAGCCTGGCACCCACTGTCCGCATGAGCCAGCCCTGCCGCCCAGGCAGCCCGGCTGCTTCCTCCTGCTCTGGTTTCTGGGGGCCAGAGGTGAGAATAAGGCACTCATTTCCCCTCCTTTTTCTCATTCACGTTTATTTAACTACAAACTTTCTTGTGAGTTCTTTATCTCTAATTGAACAGGAAAAGAAAGCAGGAGCATATCCCAGGGACAAAGTATAGGACCCAAATTAAATGCTTGTGGTTCAAGAGAAAATAAGAGACAACTGTGGCCCCTTTAAGTGATGTTTCTTTAGGGTAAAACCTGCATAAGAAGTCCGCTTCTGAAATACCCTTTTTTTCAATGCCCTTTCTCTGTTCTCTGCCATTCTTCTACAGGCGTGGAAAACGAGCAAGGAGGAAACACTTGGTTTGGTGGGAGGACCTCTGATTCATTTTTTTCACCATGCATATTCCTACAAGCTCTCTTTTGGTCACAGCATTACAATAACTTCGAGCAGTATTTGCTAAGAGGCAACGGTTGCCATTAAAAATAGAAAAGGCAGCCTTGGATCAACAGGCCCCTCCTCCCGCACCTCCTCAAAAAAAAAAAAAAAGTGCAATTTGGTTTTATAATAATAAGTCAACTTAAGTATTTTTATTTGCTAATAACACATACCTCTGTGATTTACTGAGAATGACTAGAATTTATAAAGTTATTTACAAGAATTATTTTTAAAGAATTTTTAAATTATCTGGGTATCTGAAAATATGAGCCAAAACACTTACTTTAACCATTTTTCTCTCTCTCAAATGTTGGGTTTTGGTGATTATCAAAACTAACTCTCCCAGTGTAGCTTATGAGACATTTATATTTCAGCTTAAGGTTCAGACCTGGGATGCACGAACAGCTTTCAGTAGAATCCAATCACACTGTTTTACTGTGATTGTGCAAAGAAGCCTGGTCCTCTGGCCTCAGAACCAGAGGCCAGT
The DNA here is from genome assembly GCF_963259705.1 of Myotis daubentonii. Classification (NCBI taxonomy): domain Eukaryota; kingdom Metazoa; phylum Chordata; class Mammalia; order Chiroptera; family Vespertilionidae; genus Myotis; species Myotis daubentonii. The sequence continues at coordinate 16,938,188 of NC_081856.1, read as the reverse complement.
GAGCCCTCCAGTCTCGATGAACGTCCAGAAGAGCACAGTGTCCCCGAACAGCGGTACATGGAGGGGTTTCTCCCCTCTTATAGCTCCAGATGGAGATTAACTGCATTTTGTGAAACTAAGTATATCAACTCAAGAATGGTAGCTTCTAACTAGGCCATGGGTAGTTAATACAAACTAAAACCCAAATGAGCTTAAAAGGCATTGTAAATAATGGATAAGGGTGGTCTAGAATAAGCAATGAAAAAATTAAAACTAACTCCTTCTACTGTAGAATTTGTTGTTCTCTACCTTTTTATTTTACTTTATAATTATTAGTCCTCACACGTGTTTGTATCGAGAATACAAAATAATTGTTTTGAAAAAAAAGTACACCTATGGATAAAGATCTGGAAGATTGCTGGTACCTTATATTTAACCATAACAGGCAAGTAATAAGCATGAAATAAAGCTTTAAAGAAATTCAGATACATGCCTGACACCTTAGAAACAGCTAACTATATTATATTCCTTTTGGCTGGTACTCAAATAAAAAGGATATGAATTCATTAAGCTGAAACTTGAATCCTAATTCCAACTGGGCCAGATGATGTGGAGAAAACTAAGCTAGCTAGCTCTCAGCAATATCGCAACACACACGTGCTCATAGCACAGGCACATGACTTCCTTAGTTGGGGTTTTTGTTTTAGTCCAATGTTTCAAAACCTAGAGGAATAACTATTACTTAGGGCAAAAACACATTTTGGCCCCGGACATTGAGTTTTATAAGGTTAGGTTACTAATGAATACAAGTCTTCTTTTGGTACTAAACATATAACCTAAGTGATAGGGTTTTAATTTAAAAATTGATTCACATTGTTTTCCTTCTGATGTTTAACTGCCCTGATAATTATTGAGCAGCAGCTAAGGACAAAGTACTGTACTCAGTGGACACTACACTACAATCACTGAATAAGAAACAGAACTTATCTCAAGAAGTCAAAGATTTACGAAGAAGAAAAACTCACATGAATACTGTACACATGAAAAATACAAAGGGTAATGAGGGGGAAATTAAAGAATGGATATAATTTTCCTTCCCTTAATATCCTCACCAGAGGATATGTTTATTGATTTTAGAGAGAGAGAGGATGAGAGAGAACAAGAGAGAGAGGAAGGGAGAGAGAAACATCAATATGGGAAAGAAACACTGACTGATCGGTTGCCTCCTGTAGGTGCCCCAACAGGGATCAAAGCTAAAACCTGGGAGGCCCTGGTGATGGTGTGGGCCGCACCCCACCAAAGTCAGGGAGCCACACTGCTTCTCAAGGTGCCAGCTTGGAGGTGTCACAAAGGCTCGCTCTTGCCCAGCCAGCATGCCCAAATGAGGAACAAGCCCTTTCTGAGCTGTGAAGCCTGCTGAGGCTGCTCTGAACTTTGGAGAGCACTTTTCCTGCCCCATCAGTGACCTGAAATGGGACTAACTCATAGTCATTCCCTTCTTCTCTGACGGAGAAAGAAAGGGAGAGATAAGCAGAGTGCATTTTATTCACGGAATTCATGTATTTTGTAGAGTCAGAATATAGAAAACCTTCTTACATGCTAGAATCAGTAGTTCCTGCTGATTAAATAAACCATGGACTCAATGAGAAGTTTTGAGCCAAAGGTGGTACAATCACAGTTAGGCTAGGAAGATCAAAGATCAGCATTATAGAATCATAAACAACATCTCTGACAGTGTAGGGAGAAGGAGTTGAAGAGTAACTAATAGGATATTGCAAAAGGCCACACACTAGATGATTGCATTTGTATGAAATATCCAGAATAAGCAAATCCATAGAAACAGAAAGTAGATTAGGGCTGCCAGGGGCTAAGGGGAAAGGGAAATGGGAGGGACTGCTAGTGAGTACAGGGTTTCTTTTTGGGTTGATGAAAACATTCTGAAACTAGAGTGTGGTGATGGCTGTACAACCTATGAAAAAACAAAAAACCACTGTACCCTTTAAAAGGGTGAATTTTATCTTAATAAAATTCACTAAAAACGAAAAAACCAGCAAACAACAATAATAAAAGCCCCACAAGCTGATGCTGATAACTTGGCAGGCAAAGTTGTGGAATGGATAGATGGCTTGCAAGTACTTAGATGCCGGGAGCCGGTCCATCCTTGCTGTTTCAAAGGACCTGGCATATATGGCATACTGTTCTTAAAATGTTTGCTCACCTTCTTGGCACTATGTGTTTTAACCAAGGTCTCCTCTCTGAGAAAGGTTGTTTCCCCAGGTAGGGATTTTCCCCTGAAGTTAGGGAGGGAATAAAACCCCTCAACTAAGTGCCAGGCGGGTAATTAATCACTTTAACTCCGAACAATCATGCTTAAGCTACATAATCTTTACTCCCTGGAATGGAGATAAGAAACGCCCTAACCTTTGTAATAGAGATTGATAGGATTGAATCAACTGGTATAAATACAGATGTAACCAGACAGAAAGAGACAGAACTTAGAAGTAAGAACCAAGAGAGATAGAACCTAGGCACAGAACCTACACAGAACGCTCTCTAGAGACAGAAGAACTTCGCTGGAGAGAACATGGCAAAAGATCCTGGACAGAAACTGGCCTCAGAACCTAGAGACAGAACCTAGCGAGAGAACATGGCAAAAGATCCTGGACTGAACCTGACTACAGAAATTGGCAAGAGAACCTGACTAAGAACCTGGTGACTGAACCTGGCTGGAGAACCTGGACAGAACCTGGCTGGAGAACCTAGTGAGGGAACATGGCTACAGAACCTGGCTGGAGAACCTGGAGAACCTAGCAAGAGAACATGGACACAGAACCTGGCTGGAGATCCTAAGCAGAACTTCACTGGAGATCCAGACCAGAACTTGGCTGGAGATCCTGGCTAGGCTGCTGATCAACTGAACGCTGTCTCCGTGTTATTCCTTCTTCGCTGACTCCGTCCACACCTTTGGGGACCCCTGGACCTGCTGGGGTTGGACCCCGGCACTTAGAACAATAGTTCATCCCAAGTGGATTTTCCTTATTCCATTTGCTAAAAGATTCGAGGAAGAATTTTATTATTTTTAAGTTTTATTTTATTTTTGCTTAATAAAAGTAATACATGCGTATAACAGAAAATACAAAATGCTAAATAAAATTGCATGTATTCCTACCACCCAGGAATCACCATTAACTATAAAAAAATTTTCTGCTCAGTATTCTAAAATATGTTATATGTACATATACAATTAAACCAAACTGTATATAGTCAGAGCCACTTAGTGACGGAGACAGATTCTGAGAAATGCGTCATTAGACAATTCTGTCCTTGTGCAAACATCACCAAGTGCACGTACTCAAACCTAGATGGTATAGCCTACTACACACACACACACCTAGGTTAGACGGACAGCCTACTGTTCTAGGCTGCAAGCCTGTACAGCAGGTTAGTGCATGAAACAACACGAGATTAAATCAAGCAGAGAAAATGATGCAAGCAAGGCTCAGTAAACACAAGATGTGTGAGGATGCTGCCAGCATAACATGGCATATGATTATTAAACTTTTTTTTAATAAGTAGAAAGACCATGTTCTAAAATAACAATCTATAATAATAAAAGTGTAATATGCTAATCAGACTGGCGTCCTTCCGGACGACCTTCTGGACGAAGCCAGGGCTGCGAGGGAAGCCTGGGTCCCAGATACCAGAGGGAAGAAGCCAGTGCCGGCAGCCGGGGGAAGGAAGGCCTATGCTTGCATGAATTTTGTGCATCAGGCCTCTAGTAAAGTATAATATAGTAAATACTTAAACCAGTACTATGGTTATTTATTTAATTATCAAGTATCATGTATTGTAGATAATTGTATGTACTGTATCACATAGTAGGTTTGTTACAACATTATGTGGGTAATGTTGTGCTATCACTAGGTGATGGGAATTTTTCAGCTTCATTATAGTCTTATGGGACCACTGTTGTATATTTGGTCCATTGTTGATTGAAATAGTTATTCATCACATGAGACTGTAATCAATTTTATAGATGTTTTCTTTGTTTTCCTCCTAATGCTATTAACTAAAATTTTCCATGATATTAAATATGTCTTTATAAACATAATTTTTACTGGTTCTATGATATCCTATCATATGAAGATACTATGAAAAATTTAACCATTTCCTGTAATCATTTATCTTTCTTTCATTTTATACTTCTATAACACTGATGAATATCTTTCATATAAATACTGATCCACATTTCTGATTATTAACAATAGTCAACAGTCTGGATACCGGAGTCTCTGAAATGTAATTAGTAGGTCAAAGGGTGTGACCCCTATTTAAGTCTTATCTATGTATACTGTCAAGTTACTTTCCACACAGGCTGTATTAATTTATAATCGCCTCAGCAAGGTGTGCCAGTTACCACCCCACCGTAAGTCACAATAGCTACAGGTAAGATTTTTTAAACACTTCGCTAATTTGAAGGTTATGGCATGATGTTATTTCATAATTTAAACTGATCACTAGTATTGAATATCTTTAAAATATTTATAAGCACTTCATTTGTTCTTTGACAAAAGAATGTTGAGTCAGGGACATGGCTTAGATACAGTGGGTTCACATTTGACAGAATGCTTTTGTAGAGATGAAAGCTAAAGGTGGGTGGGTTCTGCTGGTGGTTCCTACCCAAATTAGACTGCCCGTGAATCACCTGCAGAGTTTTTAAAACCATGGATTTCCTGGCTCTGCCCTAGACCAACTACATCAGAACCCCTGGCCTCTGACCCTGGTGGTCAGGGAAGCCTGCCCAGCACTGACTGGGGAGGAAGAGCAGTACTGGAACTGCTGGGCTGGAGGACAATGGAGAGGTAGCCACAGCTGGTGGAATAACACTCTGGATTTAAGTAACTGATTATTATAAACAAAGAGGAGTTCTCCAGTCTAGCCAGTTTATTTTTTTTAATTAGTGACTTGAAAAAAGGATCTGTTTATCAAATAAGCAGATGACACAAAGCATAGCCAGCGTGCAATAACAAGATGAAGTTTTTGAAAATCTTAATATTAGCAGTCCAGAATATAGGGTCCGAACCAGCACAATGACATTATTTATTAATATCTTTGTATCAAATAATGTGAACACCTACAAAACAACAAAAAAAGAAAAGAAAAAAATTCTTACAACTTTTTAATTATAGTGTATTCGGTATCTGGATTTGGGCAAAGATGAAACTTCCCTCGCATTTGGTTACCACCCGGTCTTCTTGCTCTGCCTTGTCTCCCCTCATACAGAGCTTCCCCCTCATACGGAGCCCCGTGCCTCCCTGGCTCTCCTGACTGCCCCTCTGCAGTTCGTGCCAGTAGGAGCTGCTGGTTCTCCCAGTACCCACACTAGGGTCAGGAGGGTGTCATACTCGCCACAGTCCTCGAAGCAGCGAGGAGGCCATGCTCTATTACAAGGATGGCCTGGTATAAAAGTCTCATCTCCTTTGAAAACCTTCTATCTATGTTCTGGTCTGAAGTTTACCAACATTCCACTTAACCCTCCACATTTGCTAAAAATATTGGCATTCAATTAGTTCTTAGGTCATCACCCTGAGTGACTTCAAAGTCTATGTGGATGAGCTCATACCTAACCTCACAGGTCCTCTTCAGTCTTTAACTCCAACAAAGTTCACCTCCACTTCACTTCGCTTCTTCTGATCATACCCTGAACCTTGTTATCAGCCAGAAATGTGGATATTCTGAATGCCACATGCTGTCCACAACCTCCTAGTGGACTAGCTTTCTTATTGCCTTCTTCCTCAATAACTGGTCTTCAATGTATAACAAAACTGAGGTCCCACGCCCCTTTTACTCAACGCCTTTCCTTCTCTACCTATGAGACCCACCACCAGCCCCCAGAACCCTTGGTTCCCTTTCAAACACCTCCTCTCACAGAATTCATTCTGTAAAACGTAATCCCAAGATTTCTCCACTCTTGTCAATGGGAAGCTGAACAGTGATGGAGAAAATCACACAGTTAAGGGGCAAAATGGTCCCACAGACATTTCAAGGTTTCTAAACATGCCCTAGACCCGTTGTCTTGCCTGCCAATCCTTTCCCTTGTTCTTAAGTCAGCTTCATCTATTCACCCCAACAATTACTTCCAGCACAGGGGCCTGTAGCAGCATTCTCTAACCCCTTCTGCAAATGACTATTCAATTTGATTTTACTCACCTTCCCTTCTTCCTGACTTACAGAGACATCCACTGTTATCATCTACATCACTCCTGGTGTCTCAGAGGATGTGTGATCCCTCCTCTTGTAACCGCCAACCATTCCAATCCCATCTCCCATTTCCCTCCCCACCTTGTTTGACACTTTGCTACAAAGCTTCTATTTACCAAATTTTCAACCTCTTCCTCCCTGTTTTAACCAGAAGCATACTCAGGTTCTTTCCATCCTTTAGAATAAATGCCCTTGAATCCGAATCCTTCTCTAGCAACTATCCAATTTCATACCTTTCCTTCACATCCCAACCCATCCAAAGACTACAGACCTGTGGGCCCTTCCCCCCAACACTTAGGGGCCATATAATTTAGAATTCAGATAGAAAGATATGTTTAATTTTAGAAAGAGAATATGTGTTATATACAGTATTTCATACCATCCCCACTGGGGCCTGTAGACGCATTCTGCATTCAAATTCAATATTATTTACGCAGTGAAATGTCTGAATTTCACACAAAGTGGGACAATGAAGATTATAAATCAGCTCACACCCATTCAGGTCAGGCTTTAACTGCCAAGACTTTCCATTTTCTGAGTTTGTTGAATTTTGAGATTCAAATGAGGGAATATGGGCCTGTGGTTTATTCCCATTCTCCTCCACTCACTCCATGATCCACGATTACACGTCTCCCCCCATCACCCCAGTGCACCTGCCCTCCCTAGTCCTCCATGACACTGGAATGTCAACCCCACAGGAATTCTGGCACCCTATCCGCTCTGTCACTGAGCCTTCCTGCCGTTTGTCACTTGTGATCACGCCCCCCAGCGAGTCCTCCTTGAATCTCTCTAGTCGAGGCTCGGGCACACGGCATTCTTACGGGCCTCCTCTCGGCCTGCTTACTCATTCTTTCCCCGCTCTTTTACTGGAACTTCCTCTTCAGAGTTATCCAGACCTCCGCCTCAGCCCAATGACCACCTCGTTGTCTTACTTTTAAAATTTATTTTTTAATAGCTTTATTTAGCCATAAAATCCACCCTTTTAACCTCTACATTTCAGTGGCTTTAGTCTAATTGCAGAAATGTGCAACCATCACCACATCTAATTCCACAACATTTCCTCACCCAAAGGAAACCCGTCCCCATTATGCAATTACTCCCCAACCCTACCCACTCTCTGTCTCTACAGATTTGCTTCACCTGGACGTTTCATGTAAGTGGAATCATACAATATGCAGTCATTTGTGTCTGACTTGTTTCAATCAGAATAATAATTTCAAGGTTCAGCAATATTGTTGCATAGATCAGTATTTCATTCCTTTTTTTATGGCCAAGTATGTCAATGTAAGGATATGCCATACTTTGTTTATCTGCTCACCAGTTGGTGAACACTTGGGTTGTTTCTACTCTTAGCTGTTAGAAATAATGCTACTATGGACATCTGTGTACAGTTCTTACATCCTATATAATAAAAGGCTAATATGCAAATCGACCAAATGGCAGAACGACCGGTTACTATGACACATACTGACCACCAGGGGGAAAACGCTCAACCAGAAGCCGGGCTCATGGCCGGCGAGCGCAGTGGCAGTGGCGGGAGCCTCTCCCACCTTCGTGGCAGTCGGACATCCCCTGAGGGCTCCCAGACTGCGAGAGGGCACAGGCTGGGCTGATGGCCCACCCCCCAAGTGCACAAATTTCATGCACTGGGCCTCTAGTAGATATATATTTTCAGTTCTGTAGGACATATATCTAGGAATGGAACTGGTGAGTCATATGGTAACTCTGTTTAACTTTTTGACAAACTGCCAAACTGCTTTCAAAAGCGGACATACTATTTTATTTTCCCACTAACATTGTCCCAGGGTTCCAACTTGTCCATATCCTGTCAATACTTGTTTTCCTTTTTATTTTCTAATTCTAACCATCCTAGTGGGTATGAAATGGCATCTCATTGTTGGTTTCATTTGTATTTCCCTAAGGACTAATGATATTGGGCATCTTTCCATGTGCTCACTTGGCCATTACATATCTTCTTTGGAGAAATGTCTACTCAAATTTTTGTCTTTTAACATTATGTTCTGCAGTGATTCCTAACTCTGCTTTGGTGTTAGGAACTGCTCTGAGAATCTGATCAAAGTCAAAAAGTAAAACCACGTATATACAAAATAAGGCACACAATTCTCCTGAAAAGACCAGCCCATGAAGGCCACCCTTCAAGGACCCTCCAGATTAAGCACCCTTGCTGTACTAGTCACTATAAGTTCTTAGCTATGGCTGAATATGAAAGATCACCTGGGAGCTCTTAGAAAAAACAGCAACACATTACCCAACTGACCCAGCAATTCCACTTCTGCGTAGACTGAAAAGAATTGAAAGCAGGGACTCAAACAGATACATGTACATCGTATTCACAGCAGCATTAAGCAGCCTCACTTGTAAATAAAACTTCATCATAGTAGGCATGTTTAGTAAAAAAAAAACAAAAACATGGTATGTATAGGATTCAGTACTATTATTAGTATCAGGTATCAACTGGGGGGTCTTGGAACATACCCCAAAGATAAGGGAGTTTACTGTACATACAAGATGGATGAACCTCGAAAACAATGAGTGGAAAGAATCAGACACAAAAGGACACATATTACAATTTCACTTACATGAGGTACCTAGAATAGTCAATCGTGTACCAGTAACGACATAAAGTAGAACAGAGGTTACCTGTTCTACTTTAAGATGTAAGAACTGTACACAGATGTCCATAGTAGCATTATTTCTAACAGCTAAGAGTAGAAACAACCCAAGTGTTCACCAACTGGTGAGCAGATAAACAAAGTATGGTATATCCTTACATTGACATACTTGGCCATAAAAAAAGGAATGAAATACTGATACATGCAACAATATTGCTGAACCTTGAAATCATTATTCTGATTGAAACAAGTCAGACACAAATGACTGCATATTGTATGAAGGGGAAATGGGAGTTTTTAATGGGTTCAGAGTTTCTGTTTGAAATGACAAAAAAGTTCTGGAAATGGACAACATCGTGAATGTGCTTAATGTTACAAAACTGTATACTTAAAAATAGTAAAAATGGTAAAGTGTTATGTGTACTTTACCACACTTTAAAAAAACACACACACAACAAATGACCAGGACACCACTCCAGACCCATTAAATCTGATTTTAGAGGTGTGGCTTGACCATCAATATTTTGCTGAGAAGCTCTCTGGGTAATTCAGATGCTCAAACAGGGTTAAGAATTGTTTCTTCCCATTCTTCTTGGTGGTATCACCTACTTTCATGGTTTCCCAAATCTTTCTTTCTTTTCTTCACCTCTCAAAGGTTCCACCTCAAAAATTCAGCTCGAGGTCAGCTCACAGGATTACTTCTCCCCACCCTAAAACTGCCCCACTGAAAGAGTACCCATCCACTGATCATCCTTAAATTCCACATTCTCCCCATCAAATCATCCATAATGTGACTTTCCTCTTAAAGACTGAAGTCTCCGCTCTCTTCATTATGATAATCACTCTTGCTCTGGCCCAGGTCTTCGTCAACTCTTACCTGGATTTGCTAACCTAAGTTTCCCTACTTGCAGATAATTTTCCTGCTTAAAATCTTTAGTAGACTCTACTCCCTCCAGGCAGAAGTCTATGCTGCCCCAAAGGTCACCTAAGCTGCCTTATGATGTAGCCCCTGCCCGTTTCTCCAGGATCCTCTGCCACCCTACTGTCTGCCCTGGTTCCTCATCTACCACATACAATTTCTCACCTCTTTGCTGTGCTTGTTATACACGGACAAACCATGTAGCTTCCCCTTTTGGCTAACTCCCACTCATCTTTTAAGACGCAGCTCAGAGGACCCTCTCCCCCAAATTAAATTTCCTTCCTCTGTCTTTTAATAGCTTATATAGAACTCTATCATTTACATGTATATCTTAATTATTTATGTCTTTCCCCCGGCTAAACTTTAAGCTCCTCAAGGAGCAGAAACTGAGTATGTTTTGTCTTTTTATCTAAAGCCCTTATCAGAAGGCCTGACAATGTTCACTAAATTAAGTTGTTTTACAAAGTGCTATGGAGTTTGAAGCTATTGCACCATTGAGTATCTACTATGCTGCACCTGTATTGCTCTATTTGATCTTCCCCAAAATCCTATGAAGTCATTATTATCATTATTTCCAGAAGTACAGAAAAATAGACTAACATGTCCATATCCAAGGTCAAACACAGCCGACAGGTGGTAGAAGTGAGATTCAAATCCCAGCAGCCGACTCTGGAGCTTGCACCCTCCCTCTAGCACAGGTCTTCTCACCTGCGCAGGTCCCATCTTCTCCAGCAGATATTTCCTTCCAGTTTTTATCTCTATGGTTTTAAAAATCCAAACATACAGTTCTTTATCTTTTAAAATTTAAAAAGCTTTAGCATGTTTCTACATAGTCTTCATAACTAGTCACAGGGACAAAGGTAGAATGTTGCAGTGAGAGTAGAAAGCAAATCAACTGCTCTAAGTTATAAAACAGGGGAAAGCAAGATAACAGTCACTTAGGTGATAATGACCAGGAGCTAAAAATAAAATTAAAATATATTCTTAGATTGCAATAACAAAAGCAAATTAAAAATCTGTAATTCGGATAGACACATGAGATTCCATGTTGCTCTAGAGGAAGAAATAACAGGTGCATGGAGAATTTAGTCAATGAACAGACACTAATTAAAAACATATTTAAATACACAGGGATATGAGAAAAAGTTTAAAACCACTTGGAGAGATTAAATATACACAGCTGAGAAAACACACCAAGTGTGTTGAAGGGATACTTCACAGCGAAGAGATGTCTTAGGTGGCTGGTAATTATTAAGTGTTGGACACAGTACTAGCCAGTGCACTGTTTCATTCTCAGAGCTCTGCAAAGCAGATACTGCCCCCAGTTTTACAAAGAAAAAACAGAATCAAAGAAGTTAACAGAGTCTCGATGTCTCAAAGCTTCTAAGTCATGGCACGTAGGCTCCCAACCAAACTCTGACTGCAAATCCCATGTTCTTTCCACAATTCTACACAGTCTCTAACATAAGCTATTAAACAATTCACCATAGCTAAGATTTGGAAACAGCCTAAGTGCCCATCAGCAGATGAGTGGATTAAAAAACTGTGGTACATCTACACAATGGAATACTATGCTGCGGTAAAAAAGAAGGAACTCTTGCCATTTGCAACAGCATGGATGGAACTGGAGAGCATTATGCTAAGTGAAATTGGCCAGTCAGAGAAAGATAAATACCACATGATCTCACTCATTTGTGGAATATAGAGAACTACATAGACCGATGAACAGGGACAGGTCCAAAGACAGAGAAACAGCGATCAGACTATCAATCCCCAGAGGGAAAGTAGGGGAGGGTGGGGGTAAGGGGAAGAGATCAACCAAAGGACTTGTGTGCATGCATATAAGCCAAACCAATGGACACGAACAACAGGGGGATGAGAGTATGAGTGGGGGGAGGTTGGGGGTTAATGGGGGGATGAGGACACATTTGTAATACCTTAACCAATAAAGAAATTAAAAAAAAATACAGAATAGGAGACTTGCCAGTGAGGGTACAAGGAAAAGTCTAGGCAGACATATTAGAAAACATGAACATAGTATCTTCAAGGTTGAGGAACGGCCATCCCTGGAGATCTTTACCGGTAACATCATGAGGGGCTAGAGTCGACATTGGAATTGCCAGGCACAGTGGCACTACCACATGTGGATCTTCTAATGTGAACCGAACGTTCAACAGAGGATGTGAACGAATGAGATTCCTTGTTCTCCCCTCTCAGCTTACCAAGGGAAGCATGAACCTTTCTCTGAATCTCACGTCACTGTAATATGGTTACTTGTGCTTCTGCTTGAAAGTTTCCAGCCCTCAGACTGGCCCGCCACCTGCAGGTACCAACTGTAACCAACAGTAAATACATTGCATTACTTGCCTGAACCGCAAATTATATTGAACTTCGGCGGTTTAGACATTTAGGACTGGACCAGGCTCCCATTTAGTACTACTGTGCCCTCAGTGAGCTCCATACCTGCAGCCCAGGCCTCTACCAGTGAAACAAAAACTGTTTTTTTGTTTGTTTGTTTGCTTGCTTGCTTATGTTGGGCAATAATTTGGTCAATTTCTCTTACTTTGGTACATCTACTCACAGTAAACTTTGTATAAGAAACCACTCCCACTTAACATCTGTTACCCTGTCTCTCTCCCTACTTAACCCTAGGCACCCCAATAACATTTCCAACCATGTACATTAGAGAATTATGTCCCAGAATCTATTCCAATTATCTTGAAGTTACCCGGGAGGTGAAATAACCTGGGAGGTGACGGGAGAGTGAACCAGGGAGCCCTCTGGAATGTATGGGTCATTATAGGAATTCTCCTTCAACCCTGGCAGAGGGAGATGTATATAACTCAACAATGGTTAGCTCTGACCAACATATATTCCAGCTGATTGTCTAAATGAAAGACAAACACTCACATAGAACAGGCAGGGAATTTAACTCGGTTTTCTAATATTTGGTGTGAAGAAACGTGACACCCAGAATCTTGTCCATCTTCTCAATAAATGTCTCAAAGGACCCGACTCTTCTGCACCCTATTCTGAACTGAATGGCTCATGCCCACAGCTTTTCCTTCGGACCCTCATGGGCTGTGCCAAGGAAGCTTGATCCACCTTCTCCCACAGAAGACACTACGACAACACCTGAGACACCTCTCCACCGCTCTGCGAGCTACTGGAGTGGCCAGCACAGAAGTTCTATTCAAAGATAATGGTGATGGGTAGAGTCTGTGAGATATGTAAGACAGAGTTGTTTTGGGGGCAGAAAAAGAAGTTGAAAAGATACACCGAAAAAAATGACAAGACACACAGAGGATCTTTGTCACTATAGTTAACAAATATGTAGGGGCTCTCGACCTTACCTCAGAGTAAATCATATCACATGCTCAGTTCTTCCAGATTTCAATGGCTAGGCTATCAAACAGATATGGACACTTTTGAGTGGGGGAATTTGTGGTCCCACCAAAGACAGAAGCCTTACTGAGAATGGTACTTAACTGCATCTCCTAAGATGGCCCCAGAGTCACGTGAGGTCTGCCTCATCTCTTGCTTTCACCGTTGACAAGCAATACAACCTTGGGAAAGATACTTAACCTTTTGGAGCCTCAGTTTCCATGTCTGTATAATTCAGAAATAATATTCACTAACAAGTTAGTATGCAAATTAAACGAGAAAAGCACACAGCCTAATATATATGTCCCTATGCACAGGAGGCTACGATGTGCCTTATGAAGAAATATGCATATTTAAGATGAGCTTAATTCAGGCAGGAGTTATAGCGCTGCTGGCCGTAAGTTCAATGTTAGTGAATCAACAATATATATACAATAAAGTATCTTTAAACAGAAACACAATAGAAACACACTTAAAATAAGGTTATGTATTGAGTTGTGACCAGAGGTATTTAAAGAATTCTGTATTTCCCCAAGAAGCAATGACTCAGTCTTTGCTAATTTAGTGTTAGCCACGACTTTACAGAACATAACTCCTGTGAATAAGAAGAATAAACTATTATTCATTAAAGGTAGAACATGACAGAAGTTGAGAATGTGTAGTCTGATCATGAAAAGGCCTTTTATGTCCACCAAGGAATGTGGACTTCAAAATGCTTCTAATCTGCTACTGATTAGAAGACTGTGGGCTGGGGAAGCCTATATATCATCTTGGTCCTTGGTATATCCCTCATATCGGGCACAGATGCATCATCCACAGGAAAGACTACTGCCCCCCACTGTCCCCTGGCTCAGAGCAGCGCTGACAAGGGAATCCTGGGAGCTACAAATTGTCCAATAGCCACAGTGAAAGTCAAAAGAAACAGGTGAAATTAAATTTAGTAATGTACAGTTAGTAGGTTTATAGCTGTTCGTGTGGAAAATAATACAATAATTAATAAATAATAACACAAAAACAGTCTCTGTGTTTCACATACTCACAACTTGTAAACCTACTTTTGCCCTACCCTGTGTTTGCACTCAATGTGCATTCGCTACATCGCAAATGATCAAAAGCCACCTGTGGCTGGTGGCTCTATGCTGGGTAGTGAGGGCCTCGAGTATCCTCCAGTGCCTGCCGGTCGTCCTCCACTGATGAATTGGCCTAACTTTCACCATTTCTCTAAGGGTCCCCTGATCAGTCCTCTCCCCACCCCCAGAAACAGTCGCTGACTCTTCTCCTGTACTAATTAATGAAGGACATGACAAACTCTTACAATAAACAGCTGTTAAATAAATGAACAGGAAGATATAAGTGCAAGAATAAAATTGGTTATTTTTGCATTTTACAAATAAACCAGGTGGGAGGGTACATCAATTGAGACCAAAGATAAATGCTAAAGCTATATCCATACTTTACTTCCCCACTCATTTCCAAGGATCCAGTTACAAGGACTGTGTGCGGTAAAACCATTCCCATCACGAATCCCGACAAGAAAGAGTGACATCACCTAGGAATCAACATGCCTGTTAACTATTAAAGTTTCACCAACTGTAAATGATCCCTCTCTGAACGTCTGTGTAGACACAAGCTCCTCTCGGGAATGTGCATGGACATAAACTGACTCACAACAAATCATAAGCCAGTGTTACTATTCCAGGGGTGCTCGCAATATCTGAAAACAAGGATCTTCATTTGGATTCTCTGGTTTTTTACATCAGGGTGCAATGACCTTAGAAAGAGCAAGGTCTAAGAAAAGGAGAGGTAGCTAATTAAGAAAATATGCAGCACACGCCTTCAACTGAGAATCTCATGGTAATTCATAGTCCATGTCTCACGAATCTCATGGTAATTCATAGTCCGTGTCTCATACCAATCTCTTCCACCCATGTCAATGCTCTCCCTCATATGGTGATCACCTCCCTCTAAAGCACATTTCTGAATTAGCTGTGAGTTACTTTTCATGAAGGTTTCCAGTGCAAACCAAACACAAGTTAAACAATGCTTTCGTCTTATAACATATTTGAAGTAGAATAGAAATAAAGTTCATTAAATGTACAAACATTAAAAAACAAAATCAGTTCTACCTTAATCCTTATCCCTATGTTCATCCTGTCCCCATTCCAGAATAAATCAGCAACTCCAACAGCAGCACCATTTGAACCCAGTATATATAGCAATTTAGAGCGTAGGCTATAGAGGCAACTGCCTGGGTCTGAATCCTACTTCACTGCTTATTATACCTGTGTGAGCTTAGACAAGTTACTTTGCCTCTCTGTGCCTGTTTCCTGTGCAGGCAAAGGACAGCACAAACAATGTTGCTATAAGGACTAAATCAACATATGTGAAGTCCTTAGAACAGTATGTGGCATATAATAAATTCTACATAAAGATTAGCTTTATGGTTAACAATATCACTGTTATTTCCTAATGTTGTTTTCCTCGTCAAAAGGGGGGAAATTAAATTAATAAAAAAAGAGAGGGGAAATGTAATAAGATTAAATAAAAATAAAATTTTAAACATTTTCTCATTTAAAATTCTAAAACACAAAAGCAAAATTTGAAAAGGCCAATTAAAAACAATTAAGTTGCTCAGTCAGAGCATAGTCCCAATATATCAAGGATACAGGTTCGATCCCTGGTCAGTCACATACAAGAATCAATCAATGAATGCATCAATAAGTGGAACAACAAATCAGTGTCTCTCTCTCAAAATAAAAATAAAAAATAATTTAAAAAAATCAATTAGCCCTGACTGGTTTGGCTCAGTGGACAGAGCATCGGCCTTCGGACAGAAGGTTGCAGGCACATTCCCAGTAGGTGGTGTGCAGGAGGCAGCTGATCAGTGTTTCTAACTCTCTATCCCTCTCCCTTCCTCTCTATAAAAAATCAATAAAATATATTTTTTAAAAAAATAAATAAATTAAAAAAATTTTTAATTTTAAAAGTACTTGTTATCTGATGAAGTTTCAACATCATACTTATTGACTAGTATCTAAGGACTTACAGATATAAAACATGAATTGTAAATATAAACCTCATAGTCAATTAACTATTATTTGACTTAACATATAAAATGATGAAACCAAACATCTAGCTTCTACCTCAATACAAGCATAACTTGTTTTATTGCACTTCACAGTGATATTGTGTGTGTGTGTGTGCGTGTTTAAACAAATTGAAAGTTTATGGCAACCCTGTGTTAAGTTGAGCAAGTCTATTGGCACCATTTGTTCAATAGCAGTTGCTAACTTCCTGTTTCTTGTCACATTTTGGTAATTCTAGCTATATTTCAAACTTTTTCGTTATTATTATTATATTTGTCATGGTTACCTGTGATCACTGGTCTTTGATGTTCCTATTATAATTGCTTCGGTGAACTTAATCAATACATGTTCTGAATGTTCCACAGACTGGCCCTGTCTCTCTCCCTCTTCTCAGGTTTCCCTATTCCTTAAGACACAAAATACTGAAATCAGGCCAATTAATGAGCCTACAATGGGCTCTAAGTGTTCATCTTTCATATTAAATAAAAAATTAGAAATGATTAAGCTTAGTGAGGGAGGCATGTTGAAAGCTGAGATAGGCCGAAAGCTAGGCAGGCCTCTTGTACCAAAGTTAGTCAAGTTGTGAAAGCAAAGAAAAAGTTCTTAAAGGAAATTAAAAGTGCTACTCCAGCGAACACCATGAATGATAAAAAAGTGAAAATCCTTACTGCTCACAGGGAGAAAGTTTTAGTGGTCTGAATGGATCAAACCAGCCATAACATTTCCTTAAGCCAAATCCTAGTCCAGAGCAAGCCCTTAACTCTCTTAAATTCTAGGAAGACAGAGAGAGGTAAGGAAGCAGCAGAACAAAAGTTGGAAGCTAACAGAAGTTGGTTCGTGAGGTTTAAGGAAAGAAGCAGCAAGTACTGATGCAGAATCCAGAAGATCTAGCTAAGATAATTAACAAAGGTGGTTACCCTGAACAACAGATTTTCAATGTAGACAAAACAGCTTTACATTTGAAGAAAATGCCATCTCTACGACTTTCATAGCTAGAGAGGAAAAGCCAATATCTGGCTTCAAAGCTTCAAAGGACAGGCTGACTCCCTTGTTAGGGGCTAATGTAGCCGGTGACTTGAAGTTGAAGCCAATGCTCATTTAGGTTGCCAAAATCCTAGGACCATAAGAGTTATGCCAAATCTCCTCTACCTGGTGTTCTATAGGTAGAACAACAAAGACTGGATGACAGCACATCTGTTTACAACATAGTTTACTGAATATTTTAAGCCCATTGTTGAGACCTACTGCTCAGGGGGAAAAAAAAAAGGCCTTTCAGAATATTACTGCTCACTGACGATGTGCATAGTCACCCAAGAGCTCGGATGGAGATATACAAGGAAACTAATGTTGTTTTCATGCCTGCAAACACAAAATCAATCCTGCAGCCCATGGGTCCAAGAGTGATTTCAACTTTCAAGTCTTACTACTTAAGAAATACATTTTGTAAGGCTATAGCTGCCACAGTGATTCCTGTGATAGATCTAAGCAAAGTAAATTGAAAACCTTCTGGAAAGGATTCACCATTCAGATGTCATTGAGAACATTCATGATCACGGGTAGAGATCAACGTATCAATATTAACAGGATTTTGGAAGAAGTTGATTCTAACCCTCATGGATGACTTTGAGGGTTTCAAGGCTTCAAGTGGAGGAAGTAACTGCAGATGCGGTGGAAATAGCAAGAGAACTAGAAGTGGAGCCTGAAGATGTGACTGAACTGCTGCAATCTCATGATAAAACTTTAACAAATGAGGAGCTGCTTCTTATGGATGCGCAAAGAAAGGGGTTTCTTGAGATGGAATCTACTCCGGGTGAAGATTGTTAAAATGACAGCAAAGGACTTAGAATAGTACACAAACTTAGTTGATAAAGCGGTAGCATTGTTTGTTTGTTTTATAGATTTATTTTTCAAAGGGCACAAAAACTTAAGACAATTTAAATACAAGTTTAAACAGAATTGCTCTGTTGATGTCAGCAATGATGCCAAAACTGTGTCTCTCAGCCGGACACTCGCCTCTCTCTTCTTGGTAAAGAAAACGGGTCTGATACTTTATTCATATACATCCTTCTTATCTGCAATGTAATCTACAATTTCTTGTGGACACATCAATTTCTCCGCATCTATATCAGGAATTTCAAACCCAAATTCGTTCTCCATGGCCATGATAATCTCCACTTGGTCCAAACTGTCTAAGCCCAGGTCTTTCATAAAATGGGAATTTACTGAGAGCTTTTCTGGGTCAGTCTTGTCATAGAGTTTCAAGACTAAAAGAACACGGTTCTTCATTCCCTCTAACGTCAGCGGGGGCGCGTCACTATACTGTGTGACTCTGCCTGGCACCTGTGCCAGCCCGAGCCCGGAGCCCTGGGCCCTGACTGGGTCCCCGCAGGGCGCAGCGTAGTGCTGAGTGGCCGGGCGGCGGCCAGCGTGGGAAGCCGGGGCAGCGACACCAAGGCCGCGGGCAGGCGGTGGACACAGGAGTAAAGGACACGAGCCACCGTGGCTACGCCGACCCACACGGTAGTATTGTTTGAGGATTGAATCTAATTTTGAAATAAGTTCTACTGTAGGTAAAATGCTTTCAACCAGCATCACATGCTACGGAGAAATCGCTTGTGAAAGGAAGAGTTGAACTGTGGCAAACTTCACTGTTGTCTTATTTTAAGAATTGCCACAGCCACCCCAACCTTCAGCAACCACACTCTCATCAGGCAGCAGCCTTCAACATCAACAAGGCAGGACTCTCCACCAGCAAAAAGGTCACAACTCGCTGAAAGCTCAGATGATAGTTAGCATTTTGGGGCAATAAAGTATTTTTAATAAAGGTACGTGCACTGTTTTTTTAGACATACGCTATTGCTCACTTAATAGACCATAGTATAGTATAAACCTAACTTTTATATGCACCGGGAAACCAAAAAAATGTGCGACTTGCTTTATTGCGACCTTCGCTTTATTGCGGTGGTGTTCTGGAACCGAACCCCAATATCTCCCAAGTATGGCTATATATTTCTCATCTTGACTGGGTTTTAAAAGGAAATACTTTATTCAACATCAAGATGGTAGTATTTGATATTTCAGGCAAAATATTTATTAAAAAATAGTAATAAATGCCGAAACCGGTTTGGCTCAGTGGATAGAGCGTCGGCCTGCGGACTGAAAGGTCCCAGGTTCGATTCCGGTCAAGGGCATGTACCTCGGTTGCGGGCATATCCCCAGTGGGAGATGTGCAGGAGGCAGCTGATCGATGTTTCTCTCTCATCGATGTTTCTAACTCTCTATCTCTCTCCCTTCCTCTCTGTAAAAAATCAATAAAATATATTAAAAAAAATAGTAATAATTAAGGTATCTTTACAGTTAAAGCCAATGTATACTTATGTTACACTAAGCTATAAGCCTGCATAGTAACTGTGAGCTTGGTGAAAGGAGTCACTGCTACAACTAAAATACACACCAGACAATGCCAGGGCTTACCTCTTTAAGGACTACAACACTTGAGAGAGAAATGGGTAAGCCAAGAGATTCCAAACTTTTCTCAGCATTTCTGAGTGAAAATTTTTGGAGTAAACCCTCTATGAGGTCCCCGGGAACAATTTGCTAGCTGTTGCACAGATGTTTTCACTTCATTAATTTTACATCCCCTTGGCTTCCCAAGAATTAAACTGTGTATTAAATATAGCCCAATACCTAATCCCGTCTAAATCTTCCCAAACATTTACTTTCACAAACAAAAAAATTCCTATGTACATATTTCACTGAGTTTTACAACACTGAATACTAAGATCACCTTGAATTCCATCTTTTCTTACCCTATCTTTTGCACAAATTAAAGATTGTTCCCAGCAACAAACCCCCTCAGCCCGACAAGCTCAGACCTGGCTGTAATATTTGTGGTTAATTACTGTGGTTGGAATTCTCAAGTGCAGCTGGATTTGCAAGCTAGTCACCTGGCTTGTTTAGACACTACCCTGACGTCAAAACTCGTGCCTTTTAGCTCTAATCATAAGACTGAGGTTCTTCGCACTGCCAGCCTCCAAAAGTAAAGGTATTTTGTGATAATACAACATGAAAGTATTTTAGAATGTAAAGGAGTAATATTTGATGTCCTAGGAGAAAACCAACACGACCAGGAACAAAAACTACTCTAGTTTTAAGTGGCTGTAAACAAAATGAACTTCTTTCTGTTATGATACAAAGGAGATAAGGAACTACCACAGATGGACACCAGTTAAAACTACCATTTAAACCTGCACATGTGAAAAGTCATTCATGAAGATATGGCGAATGTATTCTCTGATTGGCCAAACAAGTTGTACCAAAAATTCCTCTCAACAATTAAAAATTCCTATAGGATACAGTAAGTGTTCACTTAACATCATCAATGGTTCTAGGAAACTTCAATGTTAAGTGAAAGGGCCTATAATGAAACCAATTTGATCACAGGCTAAATGACAGAAACAAGAGTTGAGTTCTTAAGATATATTTCTGATCACAAAAACATCAAACATTGCTAAAGACCCAAAACACTTCCAATATTAAACACTGAAATAAGTGTGAGCTAACCACATATTTGAGAAATATATTCACAAAAGATTCATGAAAACAAATAAGATAACTATTTTCCACCCCCACTGATTCCAGTTCAGGGTCTCCGTGACCAGAGCCTGTAACCACACTCAGGGCCCAAGGCAGGACCCACCCTGGACAGGGCGCCTTCCATCACAGGGCCACTCACACCCAACCACACTCAGACAGTGACAAGTAGCCATGCCTACCGACCTCACATGCACATCTCTGGGATGAGGGAGGAACCTGGAGTCCCTAGAAAAACCCCACACAGATGTGGGAAGAGCATACATTCTCCACACCGACAGTGGTCCCAGTCAGGAACTGGTTCCCCCCCTCCCCCCCCCCCCCCGCCTCATCAATGTTATAACAAAGTGACATTGAAGGAAGCAATGTTATTGGAGGTGATGCTGTACAGTACAATTACATTTATTGAGGCTGGGTTCCAGTGCCAGTTATAAGTTATCATGTTGGTTTAAATATCTTATTTGACTTTGTTTTCTCATATTGCTTTATGGAGTTGTCTTGTAATAATAGTATGTGCTCAATAAAACCACCCTGAATTATTCCAAAGTCCTTGGATCACTTCAAAGACTTTAGATAAGGCAACAAAATAAAATTTAAAAGAAAAACAAAGAAAGTCCAAATACTCTGACTATCTAATTTTTATTATTCAAAATTTTAACATATGATGCTAGTGACTTTTGGGCTGAAACCAATATGTAACCCTGTCTTACAGAGAGCTTTCAAGAAGGTGGGAGAGGCCCAGAATTAAAGAGAAAAATTCCAAAACAATCAAAGCCACAGTTACTTAAGTGTTTAGTTAAACCAAATTGTCTTTTTATGGAGATAAACTAAAGTACCAGTGATTTTTAATAAAGAAAATCCCACCATAATAAGATTAATGATTCATTAAACTATATTATGCTAAGATATGGTTTATAAATATTATAAGAAAGAAAATAGCCTGTACTTAGTATAATTAAAAATTATGTTTGAGCTACTCTCACTATTTTTTTTTAAAGATAAATACTTTGTAAACTCTATACAGTGCATAATAGCTTGATAGATTTCTAGTTCAATGTCAATGTCACAAGGGAGATGTAAACAGTATACTTAGTGTCAAAATGTGTGATTTAAAAATATATACCTCAAATGGGGCATATCTGGTATAGAAGGTAAATGAAAAATATACTAGTGAATTCACTCCTCAGGTACATATTGTGTAATAGTTAGCCCTTCAGATAAAGCTTATAATTATCTTTCACCAATCTCAGGTTTTTTAGCACTACACCTTCCAAGGTTAGCAGAAAGGTACAGACTGCAAAGAGAATTAATAGCATTAGCATGAGCAAAAGTGGACAAGCACAGTATAAAGATTAACTGGGTGTTTTTAGCTTCCTGAATGCAGTAGCATAAGGATGTAATAAATCAGAGAAAGTTAGGTACTATATATATAGAGAGAGAAAAATTTTATTAATTAGTGCTCAGCCAAAAAAAAAACCTTCATTTATTACCCAACCAAAAATTAAATAATTTCAAATTCACTGCAAAGCTCACTTTTAAGCTTGAATTTCAAAAGGATATTGAAAAAATAAAGAGATGGAAATATAAAGTTTATATATATTCCTTAATGATTAAGATTTGCATTAGATTCTTCTTCTGAATTTGAGAAAATGCTTATCAAAAATATTTTCTAAAATAAGCATGAGACTGAATTTGGCCACATAAAGAAGCTGCAAGAAACCTTAAGTCACTAAATAAACACAAAAGAAATAAGGACCAGGAAGGAACCAATTGGGATCGCACTGTACCTATTTGTTCCTGAGGGCATTACCACTGCCTGATTGTCATGCTTAGTTCTCCCGCTCTGGTCGGCAACAGCACATCCAATCCACAAGCACACAGAATTCCAAGAACATTATCAAACATCAGTCAGAGCACTTGTGAAACACACCTTGTAATTGTCCACAGCCTCTGCAGTTCAAACCAGAGTTCAGCAGCTTGTCTTTATCTTCACCAGTGGTGTAAATACAAACGCCACACACCACTCTTCCAAAAACCCGCACCAAAAACAACAAAACAAAAACAAAAAGCCCCCCCACAATTAGCAATAAATTTACTGCCTCAGAGATAAATCTTCTCTATTAACCCAAACCCACCTTCCGCCCCAATGGCAACCTAAACACATGCTGAGCCCCCTGCCGCTTAGCTCCGTCTATCATTTGTTTCTAACCACAGCTGACAAACTAGCCTCACAAATCCTTTTTTAGCTGCTGATCAGACAGATCTCCCTTTAACAATCCAGCATGGTGGAACACTCGAAAATTCTTCCTGCTTCTATTCTATGCTTGCTCTAAAAACGAGTTTCCTTTTCATTGAGATAATAGCCTTTTCTGCAGTCACATGACTCAGAAGCTACATTAGCAGAGCTTTATGATAACAGACTGAGTAAGCCTCTGTTCCCTCCTGTTAGTAAGGGGATGTCTCCTCTCTCTCTCTCTCTCTCTCTCTCTCTCTCTCTCTCTCTCTCTCTCTCTCTCTCCCTCCCTCCCTCCCTCCCTCCCTCCTTCCCTCCCCCTCGCTGTCACACAAACGTGCATACTGCATACAAGCACTCACACACTGAAATCTAAAATCATTCACTCCTTTTGGGATTATCAATAAATATAAAAGTATCACCCTAAAATGAAAACGCTAACATTTTCTAGATCTGCTGCTAAAAATAACTGCTAACACAAACATTCTGATGCCCGGTCTTCCTCCTTTCGCGAGAGTGCAGCACTCGGCCAAGAACTCTCCCCTCTGAGCAGTACCAGGAGGCGGGAGTTAGAAGAGAATGTGTACCGTCCTGTTCCCTCCAGCTTTGCCTCCAGGGACAGAAATCTGGCAGAAGGAACACCCTGGAGACATTATGGCTACCCACATATTGGAAATTAGCTCCTCATACAGTTAAATACATAAAAGCATACTTTTTAACACCAAAATGTACTCTTACTAGGAATATATCCTCATTAAGTAATGTATAAACTGTCCCAAGCAGTAAAATATTCCCGCGGCCAAAACAATCTTAAAAGATAATAATAATCAAAAGTTCCTTTCAGCCTGGCCAATTTAATTCATTTCTGATAAACGATCAATTCTCAAAACACATATGTGGACATACTAGCACAGTGCCTGACACAGTGGTTGCTCCCTACTTTTTAAATGTCCCTAGTAACAGGTTGATGTGCTAGGCAAAGAGCAGCAGATTACATGAATGCCTGCTTCATTTTCAGTTATGGTTTGTTTCATATTAAAATGTTTTAAATCTACCAATCAAGCAACTTTGGGAAGGAGTTTAAGCCCAAGATGTGCTGCAAAATCGAAAATGGACAAAAAGATGGGGTAAGGAGTTGCCCCCCCTCCCCCAAAGAAAGCCACACTGGGGCACAACACACAACTGATGGACACAGATGAAAAAAAGAACAGATAAGCTACATCTTACGTTTCTTGCTTATAATTATTGCCTTGGTTTTCTCATCTCAAAAATGAAAAACATAGTAGATATTATAATATTTTCTTTTACTTTCAATTGTGGTAAAATACCCATAACCTAAAAGTTACCATCATCACCATCTAAAAGTGTACAGTTCAGCAATCATAAGTATATTCAGTTTTGCAACACTTCTGAATTTTTCCATCTTGCAAAACCGAAACCCTCTACCCATTAAACAACAATTCTCCTTCCCCCCAGCCCTGGCAACCACCATTTACTTTCTGTTTCTATGAATTTAATACCTCATAGAAGAGCAATTGCACAGTATTGGTTTTTTTGGTGTGTAGATATTTTAAATAATAATATTTTTAATACCTATAGATCAAGACAAAGAGTTTATCTAACAAAGTCACTTTACATAAACTACAAGCCAATACTATATTGTGTAATACAGAAAAAACAGAATTGTTGTAGTACAATTACAGAGGATTATCATGAGTTACCGATACGAAAAACTGCAATTTCTCAGAACTCAAAGAATTTGAAAATACTAATTCTAAAACTCCTAGTTTATTGAATTATATTAACCACTCAACATATAAGTAGCTTTGGTAGGATGGAGTGGGCGCTTATTAATTCTCTTTACATCACTGAAAGGAGCCAGGCCCACTCTGGGAAGCTACTCCAACCACTGAGAGAACCTGAAATGCTTACAGAGGTGTCGATGAACATAGGCTTCAGACACTAAGAAAATAAACTTTAACTTTTTAAAAGCATAGCCTAGCCCACCTAGCATGGCTCGACCTATGAACCAGGAGGTCATGGTTCAATTCCGGTCAGGGCATATACCCAGGTTTCGGGCTCAATCCCCAGTGTGGGGCATGCAGAAGGCAGCCGATCCATGATTCTCTTTCATCACTGATGTCTCTATCTCTCCTTCTCCTTCTCTGAAATCAATTAAAATAAATAAATAAATAAATAAACAAACAAACAAACAAACAAACAAATAAATAAATAAATAAAAAGAATAGCCTAAAAATTGCGGAGGGCAGCTTTGTGAATACCATCTACCTAAGTTTGTTCATTTACTGCTCATAACATCATAAAACATTTGTTTATCTTATAGATCACTGATTTCTATAGAGGTAGGGTAAGTGATAGACACTGAAATTAACACCATGTACTGTATGTCTTTTATTAGCCATAACCACAATGGAGTTTCTACAACTTATTTCGTAGCCAAACCACGGGGCAGCAGCATAATGCTGTGAATTCCCTGATCAAACCAACCTCAGTAAGAAAACTGTCTCCTGCCAAACATATCCAAGGAAAATGTCTCCATCCAGATTCGTGCTCACACTTCTAGATGGTCGCTGCCTGTCCTGTCGCATTTCCTGCTGGCAGCACCAATGGGTGCCGCTGTCTACCTCCCCTCCTGAGTGCAGAGGGTGGCCGCAGCAGATTTTATCATGAGGAATTTTCAATTTTTTTCTTCATCAAGGCCACAGTGCTTAAAAGGGAATTAGAATAGACAATTTGTAAAGTTGTTTCTCGCTTTCATGTTTATGATGGTATATATAGATATACATATAGTGGTACATTAGCATATATATGTGACTCATTTCTTAAAACAAGGACCCAGCAGAGTAATGTTTTAGTTTCTATAAATTAGGGTGGAATTTACAGTCAGTGCAATAAACAGATCTTAAGCATGTGACAAATGAAAGCACCTATGTAATCCACACTCCTACCAAGAGGTCACGCACGTTCACCACCCCTAGGAAGTTCTCCTGTGCCCATTCTCAGGCTATTGCCACCTTCTTATCCCCACAATAACCACTACTTTTATTTTCTATTATCACAGATTAGTTGTGCTTCTTCTAGAACTTCAAACCAATGGAATCATACAATGAGTACTCTTTATGCTTCTTTCAGCACCAAGTTTCTGAGATGCACCTGTGTTGTTATGAATGTGAATAATCTGCCCCTTGCTAGGGCTATGGGTTTTCCGGAGTATGGCTATACACCACAGTATGTTTATCCATTCTCCTGGTGACGCACCTCCGGGTTGTTTCTAATTGGGGGTTTGTGGTAGACAGAATCCTGAGATTTCTGCAAGACCCTGCCCACTGTGCACTCTCCTAATCCCCAGGACTAACTACTCCAGTGGTTAGGTTGTTAGCTGGTGCAATTGACAGGGAGATTACTGAGGTGGGCCTGCTCTAATCATGATGAGTTCTCTCCAGCTGGCAGTACAAAAAGGCAGCAATTCGAAGCACAAGAAGGGTTCGATATGCTGTTGGTGATGTGAGACGGAGGGGACTACATGACAAGGAAGGCAGGTGACCCCTAGGAACTGAGAGTGGTGCCCAGCGAACACCCAGCAAGGAAACAGGGCCTCAGTCCTGCAGCTGCACGATACTGAATTCTGCCGACAAGAAGAATGAGCTGAAAGTGGACTTTCTCCCCAGAGCTTCTAGACGAGAACTCATTCTTGCTGGCACCTTCATTTCAGCCTCAAAAGACTCCGCGCAGAGAACCCAGCCACGCCATACTGAATTTCCTATCTCCAGAACAGGGAGTTCACAAATGGATATAGTTTGTGTAATTTGTTACTCAACAAAAGAAAATGAAAACAGGCTTATTATATACAAGCTGCTATAATACACATGTACACGTCTTTTAACAGACATAAGCTTTCACTTTTCATAGGTAAATGCCTAGAAGAATTGCTGACTCATAGATAAATACATTTTTATAAGAAACTGTCAAACTGTTTTCCAAAGTGTTTTACCATTTACCCTCCTACAAGCCACGCATGAGAAATCTGGGTGTCCCACATTCTCACCAATACTTGGCATTGTCAGTCTTCTTCATTTTAGCTGAAATCCTAAATCTGTTAGCAGCCTTCTCTGCCTATGGGACATAATCCTCATCTCCTTTTCTGTAGAGTTTTTACTATAGCAAATACTACCACAGTAAGCCCTACTGTGTATTCTTTGTACGTGTGTCATAGGGGTTAGTTTTTCCCCACTGAAGCAGACACTAAAGGGCAGGGATCATGCCTTTATCCCTTAAATCCTCAGCATCATCTATTCTGGTGCTGCTTCTATAGATTATGTGGTCAAACTTATGTACTGACATTCCTCTTTGCTTAAAAATGTATCATGTAGCAACACGAAAAAAATGCTTTTGAAGAAGTCCCTTTATAGGATCAAGGATCATGGCCTTGGAGTTACACCTTAGTTTGAACCCATATACTTGATAGATGATTCTTGAGTAAGTTACTTAACCTCTCTGAGTCTCAGGCTCCTTGCCTGTAAATGGGGCAGGTGAGGGAGCTGCCTTTACTGTGTTCTTATTGTTACGATTCTATGAATCAAATGGAAAGCAACTAGCCCGGGCCCTGGCACCGGAGGACATTCATCGATGATAATAGTTATTGTTAGCTCCTAGTTTAATATGATGCTCAGCAAAAAGAAGAGGGAAACGGTATCTAGCTGTTACAACTTTAAGGAAAGGATGGAAGAGAATACATGCAACCATCAGAGTTGGTGAGGTGGGTGAGGCCATAGGTGATTTTCATTCTGATTTCCAAACTTTTAGTAATGCTGTTTTTATAATTTTAAAACATGGCAAAATGTTGATAACTTCTAAAACTGGGTGAAGGGTACACGGGGAGTTACTATGCTATTCTAAATTTCCATAATACTAACTTCAAAAAATAAACTGAGAGTACTGTATCAAAAAGTGGCAAACCTTTAATCTACAAAGATTTATTGATATGTTATGACCATATTTTATTCATGTGAATAAAAATGAGATAAACCCTGAAGATGTCACATAGAACAAGCTGCAGCATGTGAACAAATCTTAAGTCGTTTATGGCATTAATCCATAAACCCATTAGCATTATAATCCTACTAGAGCAGTGGTTCTCAACCTGTGGGTCGCGACGCCTTTGGCGGTCGGACGACCCTTTCACAGGGGTCGCCTAAGACCATCCTGCATATCAGATATTTACATTACGATTCATCACAGTAGCAACATTACAGTTATGAAGTAGCAAAGAAAATAATTTTATGGTTGGGTCACAACATGAGGAACTGTATTTAAAGGGCCAGAAGGTTGAGAACCACTGTATTAGAGGCCTGATGCACGAAATTCATGCAAGGGGCTTGGCCCTCACAGCCCCGGCCACCTCAGCCTGTCCAGACGGTTGTCTGGAAGGTCGTCAGGATGGTCGTTTTGCTGTTTGGTCTAATTAGCATATTAGCTTTTTATTATATAGGATTATATCTAAATATCAATTTTTTAACCAGATAAAATATAGAATCATTAAGCCACGTTAAATACATTTTTAATGCAATGAGGGATAAGTTTCATAAAAGATAAGAAAGTGAAAAATAACACTGCCCATTTGAATTAGCTCTTTTCATTAGGCACAGTGGCCCTAGAATTATGTCACCTGACCTCAGATCTTGTTCCTCAAGAGCAGAGCCAGGGATAGAGGAAAGGCCTATCAGTAAATGTACTTCCTATGCATGCTCTCCTGCTAACATTAACTAAAGATTTCGCTCTGTTGATATGTAGGAAAATGAGCCTTAGAGAAGGCCCAACTGCGCTAAGCTAGCAGTGAGCACTATTTTGTTGGGTTATTTCCAATAAAAAAGGCTTATGCAAACAGCAGTGTATAATCGTCCATGATATCACTGCAGTTTATACCCACACAGAAGAGAGCTGGGGAGGACTACAGAGTGCAATCAGTTCTAAACACAACTCTGGCACGTTCCCACTTCATAACTTCATGAAATGGAGCAATACACAAACAGCACACTATAGCTCCATCCAGCATTTGTACTGCAAGGATTTCAGAGGCTTCAACTTCGGAATAGATGCTTCCCAATCAGTGCATATACAAATCACTGCAAAGTCAGTCACTTTTAAAGGGGCAGTTACTCTTTGGAGTCACTGGAGTGCTACTAGGTTCCAGGTGAAATTCTAAGGGATCTGGTCACCAGAATTAATGACAGGCCCAATGGCCTATCAGGGTTTAAAAGTCTTATACCTCAGGCTTCCAAAAAAAATGCCTAAGGCTCAGGAAGCAGATTGTATGCCACAAAAATCTGTTTCATTGATTGACCCAGTCTTCTGAGATTGGCATTATTCCCTAAAGGTCTCCGAAAGGATCACAGACCATTCAGATTCGTGAAATCTTGGGGCTAAACACAATGTGAGCCCCATCTAATTCTGGGACTCTTGAAGCATCCACTTCAAATTCCCAGACTTTTTCAAATACCTAACTTCAGAATCATGTACACATGAATTCAAGAGAAAACTTCCCAAACTGTTACTAAGAGGTCAAAATGGAACCAAAGGCAGAGACTAGACCACACTGCTTCTTTAAAATGTTCAAGGATTGAGGTTCCAGGGATAAAACAGAGGAGTGATAACCCGGCCTCTGATGGTGGTGGTGGCCTTCCACACCCTGTCATCCTGAACTCTGGGGATCAGCCAGATTTGCTCGTCCAACTCTGCCTCCTCGGGATCTCCTCCCGAATGGAGCCCAAAGGAAGCGACAAGCTCGCACACAGACGGAAGAGCCTGGCTCTGTTCTCCCCGGATCAGAAAGGGACGTTCCACAGGCAACAGATGGTGAGACGTTCATGTGCTTTCTTGACAACCTGTGTGAACTAAGATCTAACTAACAGTTTTCATTTATCCACAAATTTGGCACTATTAACCAAATCGTCCAGGTTAGATTAAAAGCTTCTCTTTGAGGAGATGCTATCTTCTGAGGCAAATCATTAATTATTCATCAATTCTGAATTTCCACAGGCACCAGAGGCACTCATGACAAAAGGTGTCAAGGAGCATGTGTTTGCTGTTTGTCTCTAAGACTGTGTTTCTCACAGTGTCCCTGCAGCAGAGCACCAGGAGCCAATTCTGACTCAACTTCAAGGTCACTTGTTAAATGCTTCTGAATGAGGTGGTGATTTCTTTCACTTTCCCCTCACCCCAGCTCCTCTTTTTTCTGCTTCCACCTTATTCTCTCCTTCGTTTAGAAATATGATTAAATTATTTACCCTGGTTTGGAAGAGGGTAATGATAATTGAAATCACAGTAGCAAGTACGGGGAAAAGATCACCAGACGAAAAAAGAAATGTTTCTTTAAAGCCCCATCGGCCACAGCAAGTTTATAATAAAGGAAAACCATTTTTAATACGTGACCTGATGTCTTTCATTGCTTTCATTGCCTTTTCTTTTACAGCTTTAGGTTAATTCATTTCATTCAATGGATAGTTATTCAGTACCAATGAAGTGAGGCACTAAGTCAGGTGCTGGCAATACACAGTGAACAGGACAAAACCCCTCTCCTCCAGAGACCCATAATCAAGGAAAGCAAACTTAAAACCATGCCCAGAAATGCCATGGCGAGACCTGGCTGTTACAGGAGCAGAGGGAGAATGCTGACTTGGAGGGAAGGGCCAAGGAGGCTGCAGAGGCTGCTCCTGCTGGACAAGCAGGACCAAGTGCGTGAGCAAGAGGAGAAACAGGTGCATAAGCTGACGAGCGTAGGAGCCCACGTCTCACTTGGGCAGCAAGGAGCCCCCATGTCTAGAGCAAAAGGGTAAAGGTGATGGGAGAAGAGGCTGGAGAGGTGGGCATAAGCGAGGCTAGGATGAGCCTCATCTGCAGAGCGAAGGAGGCTGAAGTTCAACCTCCAGGGAAGGGGAACCTGCAGGTTCTGAGCAGTTGAAAATTATGATTTTTTTTTAAAATATATTTTATTGATTTTTTACAGAGAGGAAGGGAGAGAGATAGAGAGTCAGAAACATCGATGAGAGAGAAACATCGATCAGCTGCCTCCTGCACATCTTGTATTGGGGATGTGCCCGCAACCTAGGTACATGCCCCTGACCGGAATCGAACCCGGGACCCTTCAGTCCGCAGGCCGACGCTCTATCCACTGAGCCAAACCGGTTTCGGCTGATTGTTTTTTTTAAAAGGAAAGTTTGCCATAGTATGGACTTCAAAAAACGATAGAACTTAGGGAGAGCAGTTAGGAAGTTGTAGCAATAGTATCAGTGAGAGATGATGAGACTGTATGTAAACTAAGATACCTAACCTTTAAAAGTCTAACACAGCCTACCAATACATATACACATGGTCAAATGATGTTTGACAAGGGTGCTTAAGACATTCAGTGGGGTCTTCACATTTCTCTGGCCCTGGGAAAATTGGATATCCACATGCAAAAAAAAAAAAAGGACTCTTACCTTACAATTACAAAACTTAATTCAAAGTATATCAAAGACATAAGCATAAGAGCTAAACCTATAAAATTCTTACAAGAAAATGCAGGGGGAAAGCTTTAGGACATTGTATTTGATAATCATTTCTTAGATATGACAACAAAAACACATGTTAACAAAAGAAAAAATAGGAAAGTTGGACTTCATCAAAATTAAAACCTTTTGTACATCAAAGAACACTATCAACAGAATGAAAGGACAACCTATAGAATGGGAAAACATTTGCAAGTCATATAGTACTGGATAAGGGATTTATATCCAGTATATATAAAGAATTCCTACAAGACAACAACAACAACACCAAGCAAATTGATTTTAAAGCAAAGGACTTGAAGACACTTGTCCAAAGAAGATGTACAAATGGCCAATGAGTACATGAAAAAAGATACTCAACACCATTAGCCATTATGGAAATACAAAGTGAAACCACAATGATATACCACTTCCCATCCATTAGGATGGCTACTATGAAAAAACTAATACTATCAAAAAATAAGTATTGGCAAGGATGTGGAGAAAATGGCACCCTTGTGTATTGGTGGTCCACAGAAAATGGCACAGATGCTTATGGAAACTGTATGGTGAATCCTCAAAAAAAAAAAATTAAACATAGAATCACAATTCCACTTTGGGTATGTATCCAAAAGAACTGAAAGCAAGAACTTGAACAAACATTTGTACACCTATGTTCATAGCAGCTTTATTCACAATAGCCAAAAGGTCCATTGACAGATGAATGGATAAATAAAATGTGCTCTGTACATACAATGAAGTATTATTTGGCTGTAAAAAGGAAGAAAATTTTGATACAAGCTACCAGATGGATGGATGAGAAAGACACAAAAGGATTATAACCTATATGAGCTTCCCAGAGCTGTCAAATTCATAGAGTAGAAGAATGGTGCCCATCTCCCAGGGGACTGTGAATACCAGAGATAAAGGTGCCAAGGCTCTTTGCACGCTGTGAAGAGCTGCACAATCCAGGTCTTAAAATCCAGTTCAGCGAAGCATCTGGGAAGTGACAACTGTGAGAAATAAATTCCGTTTGGCCTGGAGAAGAAGCTACAGGTTTTTTAGCTTTCCCATCCCAGTGCCCGTAAAGACTCTACCAGTTGAGGCTCACTGCTCTGGCCAGACACAGGGTGATGCAGAACACCAGCCTTACAGAGAGGCCAGGGGACCCACTCGAGGTCAGTGATCCTCACACTCTGCTGCATATTAGGTCAATGAGCAGCATTAACTTTAAAAAATTCCATACCACTGGGAAAAAAAGAAAAGGAAAGTAGAATGGTGGTTGCCAGGGGCTGGGAGGAGGAATGGGGAACTGGTGTTTAATGGGTACAGACTTTCAGTTGGGGAGATGAAAAAGTTCTGGAGATGAATACTGGTGATGGTTGTACAACAATGTGTGAATATACTTAATGCCACAGAATTATACACTTAAAAATGGTTAAAATGATAATTCTGTTATGTATATTTTGCCACAATTTTTAAGAAGTCTAATATGCCTATAGTTTAGTTCTTTGTCAGCTGCCAAAACAGGGAAGATTTACTTTGATTCATAAGAAGAATGTAAAAAGCAAAATACAAGAGGTTAAACTGAGGCTTATGTCTGGTCTCTGAGAAGGGACACGAAAGACATGGCTTTTCCTTTAGGAATGAGACGCCTGGTGTACTCTGTAATGATTACACCCTCCCAGTCGGGTGCAGCCCCCTGCTCTGTGCCCGAGGTTCTACGTGATTCATTTTAATTATCAGTATCCAATAAGTAGAATTATCCCAAAACTTAGGATTTTCTGCTAAACTTACAAAACAGAAGATAAAAACAGGTGCCAACTAAGCAAGACAATCTCAATAAAAAGGCACAGAACAATTAACTTATTTCAGAAGTGAGAGAACTGAGAATAACTTAGATATCTAAGATCCTCCTTAAGCAAGCAATGAAAAGCAGCCACAGGTCACTCTATGTAATCCCAGCTAATAGATGATTCCTAATTTATTTCTATTTTACTGTGGAATAAAGTAATTGATTCATACTAATTCAAAGACAAAAGTACTGAGCACAAAGCGAGACTCTGAGACTCTCAAGGCTCAA
Organism: Myotis daubentonii; assembly: GCF_963259705.1. Taxonomy (NCBI): domain Eukaryota; kingdom Metazoa; phylum Chordata; class Mammalia; order Chiroptera; family Vespertilionidae; genus Myotis; species Myotis daubentonii. Next base: position 16,904,471 of record NC_081856.1, on the reverse strand, counting down.
CCCTTATCATGAAGTTTGGCAAACGTACAGCACACGCTGCGGTTCCCCCATCTTCCCTGCACAGCAGACACTGCTAATTAATCACTTCTGAGCCTGTGTGTGGCCTCTCGATTCTTCTCAACACAGCACTCCAGGCCATCACTATAATCAATAGGAGTTGGCAGCAGAGATGAAGTCCGCCTGCCATCCCAGCACCAGGGTGAAGTGCGAGAGAGATCTGGGATGGACATGAATCACTAGGAGAAGGTCTGGCAGAAACTCTGCTAATGGGAGAGGATGTCACCACCCAACTGCTCTGCACAGTAGCTTATACGAATGGAAAAGGAATCTGCTGATTTGAGCAGCGACCTCTCTTTTCTTAAGCCTGGTTTAGACATTATAGAGATCCAGCCACGTCCACAGTAATATCATGAACTCTGTGGTTCTTTGAAGACAGAGCTTTTATCCTTGATGAAGAATCAAGGGGCACAATTAGAGACATGTTCTTGGAATTTTGTTAGAACAATGATTTGCTAGTAAAGAAAGTCTTGCCCAGAGGGAGGGGCAGGTTTCCAGATTGGCCAGCTACTTACCACCTATCCCTCCAATTTTGCAGCTTCCTCCCAGGTTCTACTCAAACTACATCGCCAACCATTCCTAGAAACCAGCTGGCAGGATATGGGGTGAGGGAAATGGCGGCCAATTTCTAAGTGACAAAAAAGTCGTTCAAAGATAAGCACTAAACCAGCCTGCTCCTGAGTGGGTCTCAACCACGGGAGCCCCAGGCCGCTTTCTCTTTGCTGCACATGGAAGAGTCAAGACCATGCTGCGGCATCCAGCCGGTCAAACCACAAAGGGCAGCTTTCTTGTTTTTGATGTTTTATTGTATCTTCCCCTTAAAGATGGCCAATTTCATTATAAAGAAGCCCATTCTTTATAAACAAGACATCCTACTCAGATTACATCAAATAAAACTATTTAATAGTTTAAAGAGATGAAAAAAGCAATAAAGACACATTCTTTGTAATCAAATACATTTAATACTTACCCAGGTACTGCTCCAAGCTTTGTATTTCTTAACAACAACCCTATGGGGCTGGTACTATTAGGTCAAGTAAAGCTACAAAGTAAAAAGGCCAGGATCTAAATTCATGCAGTCTGGTTCTGGAGTCTACGTTCTTATCCACTTCACTGCCCACAAATATTACACTGTCCACAAAAAGAAGGCAGAACTCATGCCAGTCATGCAGCATGACGCCAGTGAGGTGCTCTGCACATGGTGTCTCACTGATCCCTCCAAATATATATGACATTGGTTTAATTTTCCCTTTTAGAGATGAGAAAACCTGCTCACTGAGATTAAGTAACTTACTCCAGGCTACACTACAAAAAGTTTGCAAAACACGTTATTTATTGGGTGCACAATGTGTGCCAGCCACTCTGATATGCACTGTCTCTTTAATACTCTCAACAGTCCTATAACATAGGTATTAATTTATAACCATTTACAACGAAGGAAAATTAAGCTTAGAGAATGTTTTGGTAGCTTGGAGTCAAATTAGTAAGACCAAAAATCCAAACTCAGACCAGTTGAGTGCAAACCCTTAGTTTTTCCCCCTCAGATGCTGCTATAAATAAACTTTAAACATTAGCTACAACATGCAAGGCATTAATAGGGGCACAAAGATGATTCTGCTCCATAAAATAAGCTCATAGTATAAAGAGGGAGAAAGGGCTGCTATGCGAATCACTATAACTTCCATACATCTATTCATCAATTACTCACTGAGATCCTTACTATGTATGGAGCACTGTGGATATATCGGTGAGCCAATGTGATCCAAAGCTTTGCCCTCCTGACCTTACAATCTAGACAAGGAAAATAAGAAAGATAAATAAGTAAACGATACAATATGTAAGATAGCAATAAGTGCTAAGGAGGAAAAAAAAAACAGGGATCAGAACCGAGGATAAGTTGTGGACATTTCAGAGAGGGCAGCCAGGGACAGACTGTCCTCTTTCCTAGACCTTTAGACAGGTAGTATGCCTCCTCTCACTGTGATAGCAAGATCCACCCCCTTCCCTTTCAAATATGCCAGAGGGTGACTGGCCCTCCTGAAAACCACAGATAACACATATTTTCTCACCATTTCCTTCAAGCCTTGTGCATTTTTTTTTCAACATTGTCCCTTGGCTTCAGTGACACTGCACGCTTTTCTTCCCACCTCCCTGCCCAATGTTGGGTAGACCTCAACCTTCCATCAACCCAAAACAAGACAAAAAACCCAACAATAACAAAACTATGGGCATTACTTGAAAGACATCCTCTGTTTACCTTCTCTGTAAGGTCACTCCTTGCAGATCTGACCTGACACAGTTTCATGATCATATTTGTATAAATGGGACCCAACGTACACTTCTAGCCTCACATCACCCAGCTCTGGTGCCCAGCTTTCAACCTCGCGTAGACATCTCTCCCTAGATGCGTCCAAAATTGAACTCCTCCCCTTTCTGAGGAAATTCCTCTTCCTATATCTGTTGCTTCTCACTGTCTGTCAAAGAGTAAATTTTCTCTAACCCTCTTTCTCTCTGAATCTTCAAACCCAACCAATTTCCAAGATCTTTAGATTCTACTTTTGCAGTTTATTTGATCACATCACCCTCTTTCCCAATCCCTCTGTAATTACCAGGTTTCCTTAACTCTTTAATAGGCTCCCCCAGGAACTTTCCCCATGCAAGTTTTCCTCCTTGTTCAACTTATCCTGTAATCAGTATTGAATACTATCTAGTGTCACAGTTCCTTCATGGGTAACACAGGAAGTTACTGTAGAGCACTGACTAGAGCATAAGTAAGATAATTATAATAACCATCTATCATAGTTCTTAACACATAGTAGGGACTCAATAAATATTAGTTCTCTTTCCTCTTCTTTTATTCTTACTCTCTATAACTCAAACAGGGATTTGCCATTCAGAGGCCTTTGCAATGTACCTAGTTTTCCAGGTTTGTCCACCAAATATTCCCCTAGCTCTATGGTCTCAGTTCTGGACAAATTGGAGTCCAGTGTCTTAGACTTGGTCTGGTGTGTTCATGTAGGCACATCACTGTTCAAGCATTCAATTTAGAGTGACTACTCCCAGCCATACTCTGCTATCTAAATCTTCCTGGGCCTTCAAGGTATATCATCTCAACAGCACCTCCTCATGAAGTCTTCCCTAAATCCTTCATACAAGAGAACTTCCCCTTCTCAGTCCCCAGAAACCATAAAACTACTCTGACAGCACCTTTCGGTCAATTTATAAACACTGGTCACTTGATATGTGCCAAGCAATGTATCATGAAGTGAGGACACAAGCGTAAAAAAAAATACTATGTTCTTCCTATATTACAGACATGTACTTATTTCACAGTAAATATATTATAAACTTGAAAGTGGCCCAGCACCAGCACTATGATTATAAGCTCTTTGATGTCAGAGTCTGTGTATTACTCATCTTTGTATTCTCTATAGCACTTATTATAATACCTTAATAATATAAACTTAAATTGTTAAATCTGGTGGCAGACATAATAGTTGTTGCATTTCAATAACATTTTATTCCAGAGAATTTTAAGTGGTTTCATAGCAAAATATTGAGTGAAATTACTACTATTTGTAAAATTGCAGATGAAGAAATAAGTTTTAAATAGAAATTAGGTGCATAAAATTCCTTTTTGATTTATACATAAATCAGGTTTCAAATTTAGTCTCAAACACTGATTCACAAATTTCAAAGTCTAACAAAGATGTCAAAGCAATTAATAAATAAGAATAAGACACACTCAATAAAACCATCAATCTGTACACTATTATTACAAATGTCTGTGTTTTGTTACTAAGGGGAGATCTCCCACGTACAAGTCTTATGCCAAATGTAAATGAGAAATTAAAATTACTGAGTAAATCACAAATTCACTGTATTGGGTTCCTGATTCGGGTGTTAAACACAGGCTTATTAGTCAGAGGACACAGCAAGGAAACCTGACAGGTGGCTACTGCTCTTACCCCTTTATACTCAACATCTCTACCAAGAAACAGTCACAACCACAGCCTTCCTTAGCAAAGTTACCTCAAACAAAATCAAATAAAGGCCAAATTTCCAATAGCTTAGATATTGTCAATATATGAATATATGCTCGAAGAGGAGAAATAATCTTAATAGTTCAAAAGTACTACTTATTGGCCCTAATACATTCACAGTTTGAATTCTCTTCAATGAGGATTAAAGGTCTACCTATGCTTGGTACTGAGCTAGGCACCATGCCTATTCATTTGCTTTGAACAGAATTAATAAAGACCAAATCCATAGTTCAAATATTCAACTACTAGCATTAAGTATCACAAACACAATTATATGATCAACTAAAAAAATTAATGAATAGTAGTACACTGACATCTGCCTCCCACTTTTAAGATAGTAAAGACTGTCAACTTGTTTTCCTTAAAAGCATAGCCAGTATCAGTTATTTTAATAAGAAATATATACCTTTAAAAAAATCACCAGACTTTTAAATGAAGTTCCTAGCTAAAAAATACGGAAGCATGGAACAGAGTGCAGAATATCAGAGGGAAGGCGGGAGAGGGTGGATGGGTGGAAGGTAATCAACCAAAGGCCTTGAATGCATATATGCATAACCCATGGACACAGACAATAGGGTGCTGAAAGTCTGGGGTGGGAGGTGGGGGTCAGGAGTGGGCTGGAGAGAAGGGACATATGTATTACTTTAGACCAGTGGTTCTCAACCTGTGGGTTGCAACCCTTTGGGGGGGTCAAACGACCCTTTCACAGGGGTTGCCTAAGACCATCGGAAAACACATATATAATTACATATTGTTTTTGTGATTAATCACTATGCTTTAATTATATTCAATTTGTAACAATGAAATTGGGGGTCACCACAACATGAGGAACTGTATTAAAGGGTCACGGCATTAGGAAGGTTGAGAACCACTGCTTTAGACAATAAAGAATTATTTTTTAAAAACCACCAAAAATAAAAAAAAAAACAACACTAAAAATATTTACAAAGAGATTACCAAAAAAGAAGAACCATTGTAATTATTGAAACATGACTGGTGAATGACCAAAGCAGAGCTTTTCCTGGGAGGAGCCACATTCCCTGGATCCCTAAGATAGCTCATAGTAGAGATAAAATGGCACACGACCTGGAAGGGAAATCGCCAAAGCTCACATATGTGACAACATGCTTTAACAGAAAAAATGAAGAAAAGGCAAAATCACGTATGTGCTCTGGCCGAGAGAGGACAGGTTAGTGTACGGCAAGTAATGAATATGATGGCAAAATACTGCATGAAACGTCAGCCTTAGTTTAGTAAAACATGTAAAGTGAAATAGAAAAGCTTCAGAACGTACAACAGGTATTATGAAATAATTATAGTAACACACTTTAATATCTTCTAAACAGCAAAGCTTCAAATTAAACTAATTTTAAGAATAGCTAATATTTACTGAGTGCTTAGTAATTGCTAAGCCTACTCTTAAGCACTTTATCTACATTGTCTCACTTATACCAACCTCGGGAAGCAGGTATTTCTATTATCCCCATTTTAGAGTAAGTGTCAAAGCTTGGATTCATACCCAGAACATGACTTGGTTCTTTAATAAATACTGTATTAATATATGCTGCAATTATATGTACTGTCCTAACATACGGTTCTTTATAATAGATACTGTATTAACTTTCATGTAAATTTAATGATCAAGCACATATATAGGGTAATTATTCTGCTTAATTCTCTCATTGTGCAGGAGTACCCACATGGGTGGCCCAAATGCATACATGTTGAAGTACTTTTACATGGAGGAGAGCGGAGACCAAAGCAGTGACAATTGGTTGCTGACATGGAAAGAGAAAGCCTGGGTGACAGACTGCAGCTCCACAATCGTAGCCCAGGATGGGGGCAGTGGGGATGTGTGGGTGGGTGCCCAGGCACAATCTCTCAATATATTGAATATATAACTTTCAATGGTTTATCCAAGCTTGGAAGGGAGAAAGACAAGAGGCCAGTGGACACCGTGATATCTGGCTAAATGACAGTTGGTGGCAAATGTGGGAAGAGAAAAGAAGGTCTTAATCACAAAGCCTCCAAGATACCTACAAGGAAATACTTATATTTCATTTACCCTCCTATTTAAGAGGCAGTTTACCAATTGGAGGTCATTTTTATTGCCAACAATGTTGCCTAAAATTGTAGTTGATATATAATCTTATGGGATTACCAGAGGAAGAGAGTTACAGCGTTAACCAGTGGTTAAAAATGCCAATCTGAAACAAACAAAAAAGAAAAAAACAAAACAACAACAAAAAAAGAAAAATGCCAACCTGTACAGAATATAGCCAATGATCACTAGGTTTATCGTGGTCATCACTGAGTTAGGTATATAAATTACTAATCACTATGTTGTACACCTGAAACTAATATAACATTGCATGATAATTGAAAATTTTAAATGCCAAACTGAAGTATCTGAAATATAGCAATAATTATAAATCAATATGAAAATAAAACCCAATAGAAAAATAAACAAAATATATTAAGAGGCAATTCAGAAGAACCAAATGGCCAATGTGTAAATGCAATAATCAGAGAATGCATATTAAAACTAAAATGAAATACCATTTCACACCCTTAAAATGTCCAAAATTTAAGTCTTAAATCACATATCCAGCAAACTGGCAATTACCATATGTATTCAAAGCAACATGCACAAAAATGTTTGTTTCTGGAATGCTTATAATTGCAAAAAATTATCAATAACCTAAATGTTCTCAAAAGGTAAATGGATAGTGTGATATATTCATATGATGGAATATTGCATATCTGGCTGTCCTGTAAATACATGGATATTATCTCCCGTGTTACAGGGAAAAAGCAAACTTGCAGAACAATATAAACAATGTGATAATATTTAATTAAGCTTTAAAGGATAGAAAATGATATCAAATATTATAAACAATTAAATACACAAAGAGTAAAAGTAAAAAGCATGGGTACAACAAACAAAGTCAGGATAGCAGGTATCTCTGGGGAAAAAAAAAGAAAAGATAAAGAGAATGGCATAAATAATCCAAAAAGGGGGCAGGAGGGTTTGAAAAGTATTAGAATTTTTATTGATAAAGAAGAACAGCCCAGCTGACATGGCTCAGTGGTTGAGCATCAACCTATGAACCAGGAGGTCAGGGTACATGCCTGAGTTGCAGGCTTGATCCCCAGTGTGGGATGTGCAGAAGGCAGTTGATCAATGATTCTCTCTCAACATTGATGTTTCTTTCTCTCTCTCCCTCTCCCTTACTCTCTGAAATCAACGAAAATATATTAAAAATAAAAGAAGAACAACAATAAATATTTAAAATCCAGGTTAGGAGAAAGCCACACCTTGGAAGTCCTGGATCAGAACACACTACAAGATGCTGGTTCTCAGTTAACTTTAACTCTTACTCTATTTGAAATTCCATTTTGATATATAGAATTTCTCTTTTCTAAAATAATTAGCAACCAGGTTCTGACAGGCCTTGCAGTGGAAGCCAGCACTCTCAGTCCAATTGAAATGCTGGGCCCACTGTTCTAGACCAAGACTTCGCCTCTTGCCTCTTCCTCTCCATTTCACCCCGAAATACACTCTGTGTACCAACAGCAAATTAATCAACATCAAATGTCACTTTGGTAATGTCACTCATCAGATACCAGAATTTAAATCTTTGATGGCAGCTACTGCCTAGAGCAGGGGTGGGCAAACTTTTTGACTCGAGGGCCACAATGGGTTCTTAAACTGGACCGGAGGGCTGGAACAAAAGCATGGATGGAGTGTTTGTGTGAACTAATATAAATTCAAAGTAAACATCAACACTAATAAAAGAGAAAAATGGTAATTGGTGTACGACGATACCCTTTTCATTGGCTAATCAGGGCTATATGCAAATTAACTGCCAACTAAGATTGGCAGTTAACTGCCAACAAGATGGCGGCTAATTTGCATATGTAGGCACAATGCAGGGAGGCGAAAGGGAAAGCAGGAAGAAGCCCCCTGCCACTGACAGTGATCGGAAACCCAGGGGGGAGCTAAGAGCTGGGGGGCAGGGCAAAGGTGGCCCTGGGGCCGCCTTTGCCCTGCCCCCCAGCCATGATCGGAGAATCAGGCGCCTTTGCCGCCCTGGCCAGTGATAGCAGGAAGTAGGGGTGGAGCCAGCGATGGGAGCTGGACACGGTCGAAGCTGGCAGTCCCGGGAGCTAGGGGTCCCTTGCCTGGGCCTAAAGCGGAGCCCATGATCGCGGGGCCGCTGCAGCTGCGGGTCCCCGCTGCCCAAGCCGGACGCCTCAGCCAGAGGCGTTAGGCCTGGGCAGGGGCGGAGCCTGCAACCGCGGGGAGCTGGAGGTCCCCTGCCCAGGCCTGACACCTCTGCCGGAGGCCTCAGGCCTGGTCAAGGGGCCGATCCGGTGATTGGTGATCGGAGGGTGATGAGGGTCAACTCCTCTGGCCGAGGCATCAGGCCTGGGCGGGGGCCAGAGTCAGTGATCGGGGGGAGATGGGGGTCCCCTGTCCAAGCCTGACACCTCTGGCGGAGGCGTCAGGCCTGGGCAAGGGGCCGATCAGGTGATCGGAGGGTGATGGGGGTCTACGCCTCTGGCTGAGGCATCAGGCCTGGGCAGGGGCAGAGCCAGCAATCGGAGGGGTCTGGGGGTCCCCTGCCCAGGCCTGACGCCTGGGCCAGAGGCATCAGGCCTGGGCTGGGGGCAGAACCAGTGATGGGGGGAAATGAGGGTCCCCTGCCCAGGCCTGACGCCTCTGTCAGAGGCGTCAGGCCTGGGCAAGGGGCCGATCCTGCGATTGGAGGGTGATGGGGGTCAACGCCTGAGGGCTCCCAGTATGTGAGAGGGGGCAGGCTGGGCTGAGGGACACCCCCCCCACACACACACCCAGTGCACGAATTTCGTGCACCGGGCCCCTAGTCATTACATAAAAGGGTACGGTCTTTTTTTTTTTTTTTAGTTTTATTCATTTCAAACGGGCCGGATCCGGGCCAGAATAAGAGGCAAATGCTTGAACCGAGCACTTAAAAGGCTCAAAGCCGTATTTCTAGCGGTATCGTCTACTCCTCCACAAGGCTCTTGGACAATGCTCTATTCAAAGCCCTGCACAGGCTCTGCTCCTTCCTCTTCTTCCTCTGCTCAAGCTATGTCTCCTACCCAGAATGCCACCTCTCCAGCACTACCTCTCTCCAGGTATCCAAATCTTGGCTGTCTTCCAAGCCTTTACAACAAGCCTTATGTCCCCCATAAATCCCTCCCTAACCAATTTACTCTAATTTGAACTCATTTGTTCATCATTTATTCATTCATTCATCCATCCATCCAAAGATTTATTAGATGTAGGCATGTGGCAAAAGACAGTTTTGGGGGCACACATACAGTGCCTACGTATATTACACACACATTTAAACACTTTTGGACTTTCTGTTAATATTTATGTGAACCTCAACTACACTAAAGGCTTCTTAAAGACAAGGAGCTCATTTTATCCCACAGAGCAACTAACAGTACTTTGTAGTGGTCAGAGTTCAATAAATATTTTCTGGTTAAATGAAATTTGAAACGATACAGATATATGATCTAATTTTTTGATCAAATATAATTAATACTCACCCTTGGAACTTTGAATAATTCCAACGTTTTCTTGTGATACACACATTTACACAACAAGAACAATGGACTTGGAGTCAGAAGGTCTGTGGTTGAACTTGGGCTCCACTACTTACCACCTCTGGCCATAATTCTTTCTCTCAATAATCTCCATAAAATGAAAATATTCACTCCTATCTGAAAAGACTATCACAATTCTTATGAAGAACAAGTAAATTAGGAGAAGACCTATGTTATTATGCTAGAAGAGTGTCCACTACTCATTCATCAGTCCAACTGATATTTGCTTAGACTATTCTTTTCGATGCCAATATCTTGACTTCCTAAAAGAATCTATAAACATACATTGCTTTTCTGCTGGGGGATAAGAAAGATGTCTTTGACTAGTTTATGAAAGAAAGGAAAACCTACCATAAATAGTCAATTAAAATATTTTAAGTATTGCCCTAACCGGTTTGGCTCAGTGGATAGAGCATCGGCCTGTGGACTGAAGGGTCCCAGGTTCGATTCCGGTCAAGGGCATGTACCTTGGTTATGGGCACATCCCCAGTAGGGAGTGTGCAGGAGGCAACTGAATCGATGTTTCTCTCTCATCGATATTTCTAGCTCTCTATCCCTCTCCCTCTCCCTTCCTCTCTGTAATAAATAAATAAATAAATAAATATTTAAGATATTTTAAGTATTAAGTAATAATCTCTTAAGGTCATAAAAGCATTCCCTTTTAAAATGTCTTTATCATTCTATTTATAACATAAAGTACAAACAGTAAGTATGTATAGCTCTGCTAAGTGCAAATGAAAATGGTTTTGGAAAAGAATAGAGAGATTATAAAATTGCTCATTAGAATAAAGATGATCTCAATAAACTTTACTTCCCTTTATGTAAAATCATTCTATATTTGACATCCTGCTTGGAACAGGACACATGGGAATTCATTAATGATTGACTAGCTGACGTACCTGGTTTTTCAGAAGAATCATTAACCTCTGTTATAAATCCCTGATGCTCCTGCTAGGTAGAGTTGCCCATCTGAGAAGCAGTTGCCCCTGAAATCAATTTCTACGATTTGGAGTCTGTTCTGTGATCTCCTAGAGCAGTGATGGCGAATCTTTTGAGTTCGGCATGTCAGCATTTTGAAAAACCATAACTTAACTCTGGTGCCGTGTCACATATAGAAATTTTTTGACATTTGCAACCACAGTAAAACAAAGATTTATATTTTTGATATTTATTTTATATATTTAAATGTCATTTAACAGAGAAAAATCAACCAAAAAAATGAGTTCGTGTGTCAGAGGTTCGCCATCACTGTCCTAGAGTTTATTCCTTAAATCAGCATTTGCTTGTTTTCTGTCCTCATTGACTTAATAGACAAAACCCATCCTCCCACTCAGCAGTGCCACAATTTCTCATTGCCTCCCCATTTTGGTGACCTGGGAATCTCACTGAGACCCAGCTCTGAAAGCTAATTTCCAGTAGACCAATTTGCCTAGAATGTACCCTCTACATTTAATGATACTGAACCTGGCCATTTTTACATGATGTGGCAACAAATGGAAATATGTGCATTTATTGTTTGTAGGCAAAATCTTATATATTAGATATAACTTGATTATTTTTCCCTCTATCTTTTCTTTCTAGGTCACATTTTCTATACCACAACGCAAAGTCTAGGTAACTACTATATAATATTGAATATTTTGGGCTGGGTGCCAGGCCTGTTCAAAGCCTGGCTGTACTGCTTTACTACGTGTGTTACCTCAGAAACATTATTTCACCTCTCCAGGCCTCAGGTTCCACCACCACAACCTGAAAGGGCTGTAGTATTAAATGAGTTAGTGCAAGTAAAACTGAACAGCACCTGATAGGAATTCTGTACAAATTCTGTACTCTAATGGGAAGTAAAACCAATTATTGCAGAAAAAACTATAAGTATAGATTCATTGGTTAAACAATAAAACTGAACAAGTATCTTTCTGGTGAGTGGGCCCTTTTAAGCTTAAAAAAGTATAAATATGCCCAGCTGGTGTGGTTCAGTGGTTGAGGGTCGACCCATGAACCAGGAGGTCACAGTTCCATTCCCAGTCAGGGTACATGCCTGTATTGCAGGCTCAATCCCCAGTACGGGGCATGCAGGAGGCAGCAGAACGATTACTCTCTCTCATCATTGATGCTTCTCTCTCTCCCTCTCCCTGCCTCTCTCTGAAATCAATAAAAACAATTTTAAAAATGAATTATAAACACAACATTATCAGCTATCTCTTCAGCTTATCTGTAAGAATATTTATAATTCTATTTCCTTCTATTTTTATTAAAAAAATGTTCACTAGAAAAAATGTAAAAAATTGGAAAATGTAAAAAAGGAGGGAAGCACATTTCCACTATCTGAAGATACTATTTAACATTGTGAGGTATTTATTTACGGGAATATTTGAACAAAATACAACTTTTAAAAATCAGTTGTATAAAATTGAATCTCAGCATTTCTAAGAAACAGCATTACAAAAATATTTTTCCTCATTATTTCAGCCTTGAAAATATAAGTTTTAATAGCATCATAACATTCCAAGTTGAGTTCATATATTTCACAGCCAACATGGACAGAACTTTCTTAAAACAACTGCAATCATGCCACTGATTCTCATTAACACTTAAGCACACTTGCCATAAAATAAACAGTAATCAGCATCTACATTTGTGGGTGTGCTGATTATTTTCTACAGTACAAATACTGGCATCATTCTATTATTTGGTATAGCCAAAAACAACAACTGTAGCATTAAACAAATAAACCTAAGAAGAGAAATTTTTAACCAAAGTTGTGACTTCAACTTAAATGCTAACTTTCATACCAGTATTTCCAAATTTTTACTAGAAACAAAGACAGAGCAATTAACAACTTCAATCAACATGCAACATACACATATCTACATTCTTTTTACAAAATACATTTTCATTGATTTTTAGAGAGAGAGGAAGGGAGAAGGAGAGAGAAACATGAATGTGAGAACAAAACATTGATCAGCTGGCCTCCGGCATGCCCCCCTACTGGGGATTGGGCCTGCAACCCAGGCATGTGCCCTTACCTGGAATCAAATCAGCAACCTTTTGGTGCCCAGGATGACACCCATCCAATTGAGCCACACTGGCCAGGGCCACATACTCTACATCCCTATTTAAAGTAAGTTAACCTAAATTTGTCCACAATAAAAATGCATAGGTGTGCCTTTGTTGAAACTTTAATTTTCAACCTAATAGTTTAAGAGTGCCTTAGGTTATAAGAGAGGTTTTTTGTGTTTTTTTTTTTAATTAAATCTTTATTGTTCAGATTATTACATTTGTTCCTCTTTTTTTCCCCCCCCAAATACATATACACAGGCCCTGGATGGGTAGCTCAGTTGGTTAGAGTGTCATCCTGATACACCAAGGTTGTTGATTCGATCTCTTATCAGGGCACATACAAGAAACAACCAATAAATGCATAAATAAGTGGAAGAACAAATCTCTCTCTGAAAATGAATAAAATAAAACTTTTTAAAATACATATGCACATATTAACTAAAATCCTAATTAGTAATTTTGCCAGATTCAACATATATCACTTTATTGATTTACATATATTGTGAAATGATTACCCTTCAACCCCTTCCCCTCTGGCAACTACCTATCTGTTCTCTGTATATACACCACTTTCACTAACAGCAACCAGGGAAAATGTTTCATTTACAGAAGCAATTAGGAAAGCACCATGGTTTGGTAACATGGACCACTGAACTGAGAAGGTGAGAACCTGGATTCATGACCAAGCACAGCCTATAGGTAACTATGAAACAGCCAGAAAATTGTTTACTAAACTATGGGCCTTAACTCTAAAGAATTTAAATGACTCTGAGAGCCTCTTCCAACTCTAAAATGAAGATGCTAAGAAATAAAGATGATTTACAGTACAATCAACTGACATGCAAGCTATTTACTACCATAGGGCAGATAGCTTTGAATTACTGATGGAAATCACATCCTAATACCTGGAATTATGTTCAGTCCTGTCCCATACATCCTGCATTTCTTTGCTATATAAATGCATTGTTTTTCTTTAAAAGTAAAAAGATGAAGATTAACAATTCTGCATTAGTCTTTTCTGCCACCAGGGCTCCCCTACCCATTCTAACAACAATAACGTAAAATGGAAATTAACTATTTAGTGTTCCTCCCATTGAAGAAACTTACATTTACTTTTCTGGTGCACAAGGAAACCAATTTTGAAATCTGCCTAATTGATAGACATTCATACTATCTATTCAAGTAAATATGCTTACATAGTTAGTCAAAAGGAACGTCAAATGTAATCATGCTTGAATTCATTTGTTTTGTTCACATACCTATAAGCAATTAGTTTAAAGATAAAGACAACAATGATGAATTACGTACCCCATATTTATTAAAACAGAGTACTGCTTTGTAGGATTTTTCAAAGCAATTCAACTTAGCAACTAAAAAATACATGAATATGCTTTAGAATGCTGATTTAATTAATGTTTTGTTTGTGGTGTGCAGTAAAAGGGAAGATCTATGTTGAATATATATTTTGTCACATTAAAAAAAAAGCAGCCGAAACCGGTTTGGCTCAGTGGATAGAGCATCAGCCTGCGGACTGAAGGGTCCCAGGTTCGATTCCGGTCAAGGGCATGTACCTGGGTTGCGGGCACATCCCCAGTGGGAGATGTGCAGGAGGCAGCTGATCGATGTTTCTCTCTCATCGATGTTTCTCTCTCATCGATGTTTCTAACTCTCTATCTCTCTCCCTTCCTCTCTGTAAATCAATAAAAATCAATAAAATATATTTTTAAAAAAAGCAATACAGGCATCCGCTTTAAAAAAAAAAAGTAAGTTTCTAAACGCAAAGAGAAGCCTTCTCTTTGCCATCTTTCAAACAGTAAACATTCACTTCTGGTCTTGATTATATACAAGATGCAGTACAGTAAACAACAGATTTGCCATGAACTTTTTTCTTCTTTAGTTAATTGGAAATAATAAGCTTAAAGAAGTGGGAGCAAAGTTAAGCACCAGAGAGTACTGTCAAGGAGACTGAGATTATTAATATTAATTTTTACATGTTTCAACTGACTAAATGTACCTGTAATTGGTACTCTGGTTGCAAATTTAAACAGCTACACTTATGTGAGGATTGTGTAATAAGCAGTCATTACCCTCTTTCTTTTGTGATCTCTAATGGGAAAATTGAGAAGCTCTTTCCCCTTTTTAAATTAAATGCTTTTAATAAAGTAAGATTTTTTAGGGGAACAAATACTCGACTTCTTAAGCTGTAAATTACTAAAAGCTGCCCCCACTGGACTTGACTGTGGAGAAAACAGAGTGATTTAAATGCTTTCCAGAGCTTACACGTTAGTGCTTTCAACATCAAAAAGTAAAACCAGAATCATGTCAGCGCTCTGTTCAGCCAAGCTTTAGGAAAGGGGGGGGGGGGGGGGGGCGCGCGCGCAGCAGCAGTGTGGCCAGATCCTCGCCACCGCCACCAGGGAGAGGGAGAGGGACAGGACGTCGCAGCACCAGAAGGACCTAATGATCACTTGCTTCCGACCGCACGTGTCTGCACTCTGGCTCACAGCCTTGCGTTTGCAAACATGGCTTCTCCACAGGACACTGACAGGCCTTTCCCTCGCTCCAGAATGTCACCATCTAGTGAAGGAAGGTCCCAGCTAAAACCCTTTCACTCTCTACGGGAAATATTTTACACAGAAAAAATTCTGTAGAGATTCTGGTAAACTGGATAAGGACGTTGGGAAACTGTAGTGATTCTGTGCACATGCATCATTACCAAAAGAAAAGAAATATTAAAAAGTACAAATTTTGAGACCACTGATATCCACTGTATAGAAATTTACCTATAAATACTTGAAAAATAGAATTTTGAAAGGACACACTTTTTTTTTGTATTTCAGAATGTGTTCAAACTTGGCTGAATCTGTGGGATCTCTGAACATCAGGCTTTTTCATTTTTCTTCTCCCATCTTTAAAATGCCTATAAACTTTCATCACCAGTATTCGGCTGCAGGTACAGACATGGCTAAAATGCACTGGTTCATCCTAAAAGGAGGGATGTTTACCGAAATTAAACCAGATTTAGTCCAAGCAAAGCACATGCTTCAACATGAAAAACCCTACCCCCTCCTCTGAAACATCCTGGTAGCGTCTAACTCCCTACTCCTCCCTTCATTTCTGTCATCTTGGTTTGTATTACCATGTGCTTCTCCTTTGACAACAGCCATTTTAAATGGCGACAGAATTTTCTCCTGACCATAGATTTAATACAGCCGTCTGATGACTGATAGAGCAGAGATCCTTTTGCTCCACCTCCTAACATCTGTCACAAGAGTCAGATTACAAATCAACCCAAATGAGGGGACACAGGGAGGGTAAGTGAAGAGGGGACACAGGAAAAGGAAACACTAGTGGTTGGTGGTTAGAGCATCTGTAGAAACCATAATATAGTTTCGAGCCTTCATTTGATCCCATCAAACAAAGGGACATCATGTTAGAAATAACATTAAACTTCAGATTTAATGTTAAAAAAAGAACTGTATAATTTCCTAAATAGAAATACTCTTTGAAAATGTAAAATAATAATCTTCTTATTGTTCAATCTGTGGAGAGTTATTATACACATATCAATAAATATTTTCAAAGAAAATGATCTTTTCATCCCCAGTTATTATAGTCAGGTCTAATGCCATCAGAAATATTAGAGAGAAATACATTAATTACAAACCAACTTATACAATGTGTGTAGCTATTTATGCATTTTACTACATAAATAATATTACCTTTGATATTTTAAAATTTAAAAACTGACCCCTGAACTGCTTTTAATAACTGTTTGTAAATCTTCTAAGTTTATTACAGTGGAAAAAATTAATCAGTAACTACTTACTGCCAAACTATACCTGTAATTTAAAATGATGATAAGAGTAGCCTAATGCAGTTAGCAAACATCTCAGAAATTTCAGAGTCCAAATGGCTTTAACTTACGACTTTATGCCAAAGAAAGGAAGAAAATATGTCAAGGAAACATTTAACTAAAGCAATAATAAAAAACTTGTAAAATGCTGATTTTTTTAGGTTACATGCGCTTGATAGTTTTCTAATAATATAAGCACCGAAAGGCAATTCAGATCCAACATTAAAACATTGAAGTTCCCCAAGTGTACAGGGTGTAACCTGATCATAATTGCTGTGAAGGGTGAGAGTTGACTAAATCTTGACACTAAATCTTGCCATCTGTAGGTGCTTTACACATCCCCAGCTTTTTGTAAAAAGGGTCAAAAGTTTACAGTATATTTTCCCACTCATTACCAATCACAAAATTCTATCCGCTTATGTCATCTTAGAACAACACTCTGAACAATTTTGGCACTACTCAGTCGTAAGTCTACACAAAAGCAGGAAGGCTATCTCCAAAGCCAATGATTAGGCAAGTAGTATTTATTTCTACATTTAGCAAAAAGACTGAATTTCCCCAAAATAATTAATTCTCCCAAAGACTTTTAGACTAGAACAATTATTCTAACTCTAACACTACTTTACGAAATCATTGATGGCTTATAACCCAACAATTCACATTTAAAAGAAAGGTATTCATACTCAAGATGTCAATTTCATCGTCACTAAGTGAACTCGACTATTATTTTTTTTTCACGCCACTCACTAATCCCAATCATTTCACCTTGAATGTTCACAGCAGAAGCACGAATGCCTCGTCTCCCATGACTGGGATTCAGGCCTGGAGAGCTGTCCTAGTGAGTCAGACCAAATAGATTCACACTGCGATTAAACATATTAAAATGTCTGGGAATAAAAAGTCCATGTGGATCTAACAAAAAGGCCCTTTCAGCAGGCAACAGTGATCTGTGGTTCTGATCATTTTAAATTAGGGAACAACCCAAAATTCAAAAAAAGTACGAACATGCCATTTTCTAAAATTCTCTCATTTCAAGGTTTTATTTCTCTCATTATAATTATCAAACTTTATGCTAAACTCTATCCTTAATTATTCATAGAAATTGCCAGTAAATTGAAATCATCACCATAAATTCAGTAGGAATTATGGGAAAGCATGCAAGGGTAGAATAAAAACAAAGATAGTATCAACATATACAGTTCTTGCAGTTCAGCTGAAAAAATAATTGTACAATGAGAAATATTATATGAATCATGTAAATCTGAGTTTTATTTTCAATATATAAGAATTTAATATTTAAAAGAACCCCTCTGAGCCCCATTTTAAAATGAATAATCTAATCTGACAGTACAAATGATCAACTCCTAGAAATTATTTTATATGTAGGAATCTGATATATTAAAACAAATTAAATCAATGTAATATTGCTCTAATTTAAAAAAAAAACAAAAAAAAACAACACCCAGCTAATTAAAGAGGAACAAGTTAAGTGAAGAAAATGTGAAAGAAATTTTGACTTAATGTTTCTAATTAGCAAGGGCTTTCACATAGACTTAAAAGCAAATCTTCCTTTCCTGATTAATCAGAACATCACACAAAGAACTAGACTCTAATTGGTAATTCTTTCAGAGAGCTGGAAGGAACAGATGTGACAAACAGAAGAAGACATGTTCTCCATTGAAAATAATTGCAAGTGTTATAGCTTTATAGTGGTTACAGATATCTAGATAAATGGTGGCTTCTGTGCTTAAAGAGGAACACTTCTGAAAACTGATAAAGGCTATGTGGCCAGTGGAGTGGCAGAAATATTTTGCCCAAAAAATAAGCTCACTCTGCTCAAAATAACACTAAACTTCGCAAAGAGCTTTTTGTCAACTTAGATAGAAGGTGAAATATTGACTGAAGACTTTTGAAAGTGTCTAGAATTGTTCTTCTTTCTATTAATGATTCCCTAATTATCAGATATATTTCAATGTTTGCCATTAATTTAAATAGAAGAATTTTACAATACTGTAAGAATACCAATCTCTTCCTCCAAGATACAAAAAGGCACATCACTAATATGAAATGGATATGCCTAAATTAAATGAAGAGAAAAATGAAGGAAAAAATTGGGGACAGGACCCATAACAGCACTGCAATTAAAAAGATAAGGGAAGGAAATTCTCAGGAAAGAGAAATAAATCCTCTAGCCTCTTAGATGAGGGACTTGCGCTTGGAAGGAAAAAAAGATTAACATTAAAGGGTAGCAAATTGAGGGGATTTCAGAAGCTAATTCAAAAATACTGCATCAAAGATTTCTGAGTGCCAAATTGTAAGCATAAGTACACCAACTACTTTCAAAACAATTCTCTGAAATGCTGATACATAGGCTTTTTAAAAACATAGACATCAACTACATACACGTGGCATTTTAAAAACTCATGATTTTTCGTTCTGTATTACATTCTACCTTATATTTTGCTGTCTCATTTTACAAGTAAAATAATTTTATAATCAATAACAAAAAATATAAATATACTAAAGCCAAAATGATTACTCCACATTGTAGCATGTGTCAGTACTTCATTTCCTTTTATTGCCAAGTAATAATCTATAGTATGTATATACCACATTTTATTTATCTACTCATTAGCTTATATACATTTGCATTGTTTTTAGTTTTTGGCTACTCTGAATAATACTGCTATGCACATTCCCATATTCATATTGTTGTAAATATAGAAAATCTACTAAATAGCTTTATTAATGGAATGATGTAAATAGATCATATGGAGCCTGGATATCCAAAGGAGACAAGCCTGGTCTTTTGTAGGATCTGGAACGATTCCTCCCTCCCTGAGCATCCATTTATCACCTCCCTACCAACCTGTCAGCTTCACTCAAAGCTCCTCCTCCGCATCACCGTCACCCCCTCGGTTCGCACCATCATCTCACCTGGATTACTTAATAGCCTAAATGTGCCTCAGCCTCCAGCCTTGCCCTCCTCTAGTCCATTCAGCCCAGTGCAGGATACTCATTCTAAAATACAAGTTTCATCATTTTATTTCCCAGCATCAACTTTGTCAATGGACCCCCATGGTGATCAAGATTAAAGTAAAAATTCCTTAGCCAGTAAAAGACTCTAAGGTGACCAGGCCCCACTAACCTCTGCCATTGTGGTCTCTGACTACTTCTGTTGATGTAAAGGGACTAATTCCGTTAATTTTTCTCCCTCACCACTGGGCCTTTGTACATTCTGTCCTCTCAGCCTGGAACTGCCCCTCTCCCTGTGTTTTTCCCTCAGCCACAGAACTGCTTATCCTCTACCGTTTTATATGCCATCATCTCCATGATAATATAAGCTCCAAATGAGTAAAACATGTTTTTTTCATAGCTAGTGCATCCAGCACAATGAATGGCACAGAGTGAGCACTCAACACAGATTTGTGGCTTTGATAAGAAAATGCTAATTATTGGCATTTCTGGTATCTGAATAATTTCCATCAGCAGTTTTCTAAGCTCTCAGCTTGAAAAAAAAAATAGTTGAAGAAACACGAAACACACAAATGGTAGTCCTGGCTGCCTATCTCCGATAGAGGCAAACAACCCTCACTGTCAGGTCACATGGTTAGTTCCCAATGGAACTGACGCCCACCCTTCCACACAGCCCAGACTGGGACTAGGAACTACCCCAGGACACTGGGTAGGGCGGGTTCAAAAACAGGCGGGAAACAGAAGTCGGACCAATGAGTGGGTCCTGTCATTTTTGTTGGAGCTGACAGGAGAGTGCTCTCTTTAAAGAGAAACAGCGGCTGTTAACGTGATGTAAGCCAGAGCAGTCAGGACCTTCTCTGCTATCACGAGTCCTAATTGAAAAAGGGAGCCAACACAGAGGAAAGTGGAGACAAAAAAAGAGAGACGGTTCTGATGACATCATTACATCCTTCCATCCAGATGTGCCCAGAGCCAACTGCAGCCTTAAGCTCCCACTTAGGTGAGGAAGAAGGGTGGAGCCCGTTTTTCTGAATAAAGTGTCCATGAAATGTTACAAAACTGGGAATTAATCTAAGCTATATTTCTTTTGCTGGAGGGGGGAAAAATGTGGAATGAAGACATTATCTTTATCCTAAGTGAATTTTAGAGTATAATAGAAAGAACAAAATGACAAAGGAAAATCTGGTTTGAGTGCTAGTATCCATGCTATGCAACCCAGCAGACTCTTTTTCCTGCAGGAGGGTTTTGTATAACACCGTTGGTGGCTTCTCATTACACATGGGCATGTGCCTGGGCTCTGTGGAAAGAACGCGGCATCCGATACAGTTCCCTGCAGAGGGAGTGAAGGGGTATCAGCCACCCTGCCTATGGAAGCGCCTGAGGAGGACGCTAACGAAGCCTCATGAGCCGGCTATTAAAATAGAAGAAAAATGTATTAAAAATCTGGGTATGAAAGACGTTTCTGTAGTAACTTAGATCCCTGCTCTCGTCGGGATCACAAGCAGCTGCTGACACAGAAACACTATGCGTGGCCTCCAGGGGCTCAGGGAAAAGGCACATTAACTGCGAGAGGCTAGGGGACGGCTCCAGAAAAGATCTACACTCGGAAACTCCTCGCCACACTGGGCTTTCCTGATGGGGGCAGCAACAGTAACCACGCTGAACAGAATCAGAGTCCTGGGAGGAAAGAGAAGTGTGGCCTCTGCCCGGTGTCCTGCCTAACACCGCGGCCACAGCTGGGGACCAAGTGGCTTGAGCTGGGGACCAAGCGGCTTGACACGGGGGTATGTTTCCCAGCTACTCAGAGTCCGTTTTGAAGAAGCATTATGCATTAGAATCCTTACACCTGCAAACGGAGATTATACAATGAAACCACTATTGATCAGAATGCTCATGAGATGACAAGCTATGCTACCCCACTACCACCACCAAATTTGGTTCATTATTAATTATTCAAAGCACTCCTAAAAATGTGTGACCATAATCTCCTATTTTAGTAAATATAACATTATAAAGATGATTTTATATTTATTATTTAAGATCTTACATCCTTAGGACTATCATTCTGAATATTTGATGCTGATACAAATTGATGGAACTTTATAAGGAGTAGGTGATAATACAGAACGTCTACTCTAATCCCAACAAATGGTTAAGTGCATGCAAACACATCAAATTCTAACTTCCTCTCAGGATATTCTATTTAACATCAGTGTAAAGGGGAAATATAATTTAATTCAGCATCTCAGCATAGGGTTCATGTTAATACTGGTACAAGTTCATTATATACAACTAGATGCACACAGATTGATAATAAAGATTAATGAAAATATATTATCATGCACATATCAACAACTACAAAAACTTGTCCAATAAAGAACTGAACCAGCCAGTGTGGTTCAGTGGTTAAGCATCAACCTAAGGAGGTCACGGCTAGATTCCCAGTCAGGGCACATGCCTGGGTTGTGGGCTTGATCCCCATTAGGGAGTGTGAGGGAGGCAGCCGATTGATGATTCTCTCTTATCATTGATGTTCTCTCTCTCTCTCTCTCTCTCTCTCTCTCTCTCTCTCTCTCTCTCTCTCTCGCTCTCTCTCTCTCTCCCCCTTCTCTGAAATCAATATATATATATGTATGTATTTTAAAAAGGATTCCACAGGTGGCAGGATAACTACTGTCATCCCTAATAACACTGCCAGCAGCCAGTTCTGGGTCTGGTATAATAATGAAGCCATGTGATGGGATCTTTCTGGTGTGCAGTGACTATTCAGAGTGATCAGTGTCTGGTTTTCTAATGTACTCACTGTGCGCAAGTGTGCAAGTTTGTGTGTGAAGGATGATTATTTGGTTGTTACTCAGAAAAAAAGTTTTGCCTCTACCCTCTGGCAGTATAAGTTAAGATGTTTAAGTAACAAAATGGATGAGAAATAGCAGGAGAAAGAAAAAAGAGGAGTTGAGTACCTGGCCTAGGCAATGGGGGGAGCTCAGTTGAGTTGTAGACCTAACATTTTCAGAAATGTAGTTCAACCTGGACTCGGAACAGGATTTGGAGATGAGGACTAGAAACAGATGATGAGGAGAGGGAGGAGAATGAGGAAGATAAAAGCTAATTTTAAAAAACAATTTCTCAAGTGATAGGCACTGTTCTAAGTGCTTTAGGTGAATTATCTCAATACAAGAAAACCACATACTAGAAGAACAGATGTTGTAGGGAGGTAGGGAAGTGGAAATTGAAGCAGAAGAGTAGATTGGAGTTAAGTGTTATCAAGAATAAAAGGGCCTCTCGGTGGGCTGACTTTAGATGTTCAATAAAACTGGACCTTTTCTATTCTTTCTGTTCAATGTACCTGCAACTACTTGTAAAAAGGCATCTTCTTATAATATCCTTACATTTGTAATATTTTTGTAATACTTTTTATATCATCAAACTTAACCACTTTTTATACTTCATCAACTAGAGGTACTTGTTTTCAGTTAGAGAATATACTAGATATAACTTCTTAAACTCAAGTAGGTAAATTAAAATCAGTAAGAATGTACTTAGTGCTTTGTATAAACCCATGCATTATACAAAGCACCAAGGAGGGAAATTTACAATATAGTTGGACTAGATTTGGAATGTAGCCACCATTAACAGCCCACATTCTCAAGACACCTTCAACTAAAATTGAAACCAGCAGTTATTTTTCTGTCTTTGTGCCATTTGAGTCTCATCAATAAAAGATATCCTTATTTCTGTGTTTCGTTTCTAGCTATTCCTTTTGTAATGTCTTAGAACACGGCATAGCAAGATAACCACAAGGTCAAGAGTGTCAAGAGAAGGACAGGAGTGGGCCCAGTGTCCATCACCCTTCTCACACTGTGCACCTACTACAATGCATTCCTTTATATGTGTTAATACATTACTTTGTAATCACATTTATGTAACTTAATGTCTATCTGCCATTTCCCTTACCACCCTGTGAGACGTGGGTGGAACCAAGGCCACACACATTGCTTCTGTCCACCTTACACATCCCTGCTTTACTGTGTGCAGAGTAACTGCTCTCCAGTGAATGTAAACTAAGTGGAAAAAGACTGTCGGTTGGTTGGAGAATGAAAAACAAATCAGGGATTTCACCTAATCAAAAAGTGCCATTTTCATCAATAGAGGAAGCCCTATGCTATACTAGAAAGAGAAGAGATTTGGGAAATATATAGTCCCAGGTTCAAATTCTAGAGCTGCCCACCTGTCTATATGACTTTGGTTAATTCCTATGAGCCTCAGTGTTTTCATCTATAAAATGGGAATAATTTCTCTCTCCCAAGCTGATATTAAGAATTTGATTAAATAAAATATATTTTAAGAACAAGAAGAAAGCAGGTTTGTAAGAAGAGCTTCCTTCTTAAAACTGCTTTATATTTTGATTCATAAAAATATTATTCCCACATTGTATTTTAAAAGAATTTGTCAAGAGCAGGTGGAGCGCTGGTAGAGGTAGAGACAGAGGGGCTGCCATGGCTTGGCCTCTGGGTCCAGAGCACCAATTCCTACCTCTCCCCTCCTTGCCCCTTTTGCCTTTGCTGGAGCCCCTGCCTGGCCAGCCTCCCCTACCGGTCCAGTTGGGATTGGGGCATTAGCTGCCTAGGGTCCCAGGGCCTGGCCCGAGCCCTCCTCACCCTTCTATGCATGGGGCTCCTCCCCTTCGGTACCACCTGAGTCTGTCCCTGAAGAGCATAGTGGAGACCCTCGGCTGAACCCAACAGGCCCGCTGCCTGGAGCTGCAGCTGCAGCATGTCTCCATCACAGTCAAGATAATCTGCACCCCCCAGGGCTTTCACCTGGAACGTGGCTCTCCAGGATGAGGGAACAGACATTGTCTTCCCTGACAGCCCAGATGCCCGGGTAAATGCCTACAAGAGAGCCTGGGCCCCGCCTCCGGGTCACCAACTCCCCTGCGGAGCACAGCCACCCAGCCCTGTCCTGCACGGTGGCTGAGTTTGATGCTTTCCTGGCCAGTGGGCTGAGGTGGCTCCGCCACGAGGACGATGACCACTATGTAAACGCAAGGGCGCTTCTGAAGCTGCTAAAAGCCTTCCATGGACCCGTGATGTCTACAGAGGCTGGCCCAGCCTGAACTGGCCCATCCACGCTTCTGAGCCACGGCCCCATAATCGCCCGAGGCTGGTACAGTTCTGGTTCGGCTTTGAAAATGGCCTTGTAGGCCAGCATCTCCACTTTGTGGACTCATCTGGCTGCCTGATGACTGTACTGTGGGCTACATAATTGAGTGGCGACCTGCAGCCAGGCCCCTCCTCCACTCCCACCTGGAGACCCTGTGGCTGCTGGTGCTGCCCAGCTCCTGGAGCAGGTCACCCTCAGCTGTGGCCTTTGAGGGGCAGGCAGCAGCTCAATGTCATTTTGTCTCCTCTACCTGCACACCCCCTGGCAGCTGGGAATGAAGTGAATTTGAGATTGTAAGTAATTAAAACCTCTTTTTGATTTTTATGGTACATAATGTTAATTATTATCACCCCAAACTATAAGCAGCTAAAAGCACTTAAGACAGTGGGTCTCAATCTTGGCTGCACATTAGAATCACCTGGGAATCTCTTTTAAATCCTGATTTCTGGGCCTCATCCTCCGGAAACTCTGTTTCTTTGTTACTAATGTTGTGGCCTCACCCCATAACAAAGAAACAGAATTTCTGGAGGATGAGGCCCAGAAATCAGCATTTTAAAAAGATTCCCAGCCCTAACTGGTTTGGCTCAGTGGATAGAGCATTGGCCTGTGGCCTGAAGGGTCCCGGGTTCGATTTCAGTCAAGGGCATGTACCTTGGTTGTGGGCACATCCCCAGTGGGCGGTGTGCCGGAGGCAGCTGAAAATGTCTCTCTCTCATCGATGTTTCTAACTCTCTATTCCTCTCCTTCTCCCTTCCTCTCTTAAAAAATCAATAAAATATATTGAAAAGAAAAGAAAAAGAAAATGTATTTGTAAGTTAAAAAAAAAAAAAAAGATTCCCAGGTGATTCTAATGTGCAGCCAAGGTTGTGAACCACTGACTTAAGAGCTCTGAGAGCAGCTGTAATTCCCTTGATGTTAAAAAAAAAAAAAAGTGGGCAAAATTTGAGAGGGAGGGTGGCCTAATTTTTTAACATTTTGTAGAATGTAAATGCCATGTCTGTTAATTTAGGTCATGACTATCTGAAATATAGTCAACATGAAATAGAAACTGTACTTCCAATATAAATTAAGCTTTTAAAAAAGTAATTGAAATAATTCTCTAGTCACTCTCAGAAATGTAGAAATATAATTTTTTCTAAATAAAAAATTTGCTTTTGAATTGAACATTTTCTTTTCTTTGTGTGAAAGTGTCTTAGGACTTCTTATTATGGGAATTCCAGAAAATGCCTTTTAAAGATTTAATTGAGTAAAACGCCTAAAATTATTTTTAAAGAGGGGAACTTTTAAGTGAAAAAGAAAGTGGGCTGGCCCCCTTTTCCATCCTTCAAAACAACATAACTAATGTTAACATCTGAACACATCCCATTGAATGAATTACATATGTAACCTTGTTTGAAGTAAAAAACAGCTTACCATCACTTCTGTGACCTGCATTTTCCTGTTTAACCAATCAGACAGTCACTTCTGAGAGGATACACAATTCAGCAACTTCATGGGCTTTGTTTTGCTGGTACCCATATGAGAAGGGGCCGCAACCCTCATGGGAGGGAGGGGTCGCAAGCTCAATACTAAGCCTTGCCATGTCCTTACCCACACTTAGGTTAGCTTGAAACTTTATTTTGATACTAGTGGCCCAGTGCACGAAATTCGTGCACATCAAAAGGGAATTAATTAGAGGAAATATTTTAATATTGCTATTTGCCCTTTCTCTATAATAGAAGTGTCAGAGATGAAAGAAAATTAGTAAAATGTGTATGAAAATCTCCCTCCTGTCAGAGTCTGGGGTGCGCTGTGGGACCCAGAGTCAAGTCCCCACCCACCCATGTGCACCTCGAAATCACACGAGACCCAGACCTGGCCAGCCTCACCCCTGTCAAGCCCCACAGGGTGGGGGACATGGCCTCAGGTCCCCTGGCCCCAGCGCAGGGGGTGCGACCTCAGGTCCCCTGGCCCCGGCATGGGGGCAGAGGGCACAGCTTCAGGTCCCCTGGCCCTGGCGTGGGGGGTGCGGCCTCAGGTCCCCTGGCCCTAGACCTGGACCTGAGGCAGGGGGCGTGGCCTCAGGTCCCCCCACCCGGCCTCAGGTTCCCTGGCCCCAGCACTGGGGGTGCAGCCTCAGGTCCTCCAGCCCCGGCGCTGTGGCCTCAGGTCCCCTGGCCCTGGTGCGAGGGCGCGAGGGCATGACAACCATTTGCATATTAGCTCTTTATTATATAGGATTATTAAATGTAGGAGCGGTCTGCTTTTATGTTTTAGGAGAAGAAACTCTGATAGGCAAAACGTTACCAATGACAGACTGGGTCTGGGTCCCAATTCTGCCTCTAACTAGCTAATTAAATGAGGTGCACATCCCTGGGCAAGTCGCTGAACATCCAGTCCTTCCTTGCCCCATTTCTAAAATGAGATAATAATAGCAGCTACGTAATAGATTTTCTCTTTCTTTCTTTTCCGTTTTTCTTGTGTGTGTGTGTGTGTGTGTGTGTATGAGGATTATGTGGATTATTATGAGAAGAGCTTAGAACACTACCTGGTAAGGACAATATACACACTAGCAATTATAAATGATCTTTCAGTTCTAAGAACTTTCCATTTGTACTATGATTGAAACAGGATTTTTGTGGATAATACTTGGTTCTACATTCATGTCTCTGTTTTAAAACCACTCTGCTGATTGGTCCATAATCATGATTATCAATCTTTAGTAATATAGTAATGTTATTTTAAATAAAACAAATTTATATATTTAATGACATATTGACGCAGAAAAGTTATATGTACATAGATGGGCAGCTATATAATGTTAAAAATGTTCTGTGAATAAAACAACAAAAAAACAAAACATGTTGCTCTATATAATGAAAAAAATATTAATGAAGTAGGATGCTTCTAACTCACTTTCCTTCACATCCTGATATACATCTTTTGAGTACTCTCTTCTAACAAAGCTGATTTTGTAGTATCTGATGGGATCAGTTAATCAAAACTCTCCTTTTCTGAGATCAGAATCATTTTTCACTTAACTAGAAAGAAGGCAGCACAAAATGTCTTTGCAATTGTTACAAGATCCAATTAAAAGCAGATGAGTTGGAAGACACAAAGTTTTATTTCACTTTATACATTATAGCCCAGTATATAAAATGCTTTGAAAACAAAAAGCGGTTTATTCTCAACTTCAAATCAAAGAGGACTTAGACACTATCAGAACTCACCTCACATTCTGATACAAAGAATTCAGTCAAAGTTTAAACTGATACAACACAGGTAAAAGCCAAGAACCATGTCTTGCCAAAGTAATGGTAAATGTTTGTTTTTCCTTCTCTCTCTACCCCTCAAGTTAACCTGCATTTCTCTCCGTTTTAAGACATCGTGGAAACCTTAACCACCTCAGGAACCTCACTGTGGTATCTGAACAAATGACCAGGTATATTACTTTCTCAATCAGCTCTTGAAAGTTAGTAGGAAATAGGACCCTTGACTTCAGTAAAAACTATGACTTAATTAAAAGGAGCACTGAAGTAGAAATAGCACAGCAAGCCAAAGATATCACATTTATCAGGATAAATAAATAGTACATAAATGTCTCTTCTTTTCTGTCTCTAAAATGGTTAAGGCTCAATAAGAAGTAAGTGTACGGCTCCTGATGCGGCAGCCCGAGCCCAGCGACTCTAGGCAGCCTCCGCCAGAATGTCTGTGGGGATCGTGGCCAGTGAGCTCTGGGGCTGAACAGCTTTAGTGATGAGCCACTATGGTAAAAGCAGAATTTAAAATTTTTTTTTTCCTTTTAAAAATAAGGTGGAAAAAGTAAGATGGGAAATTGGTAAATATAGTGAGCATACATTATAGTTTAAAGCAATATGCATTGGCATTTAGGATATATTAAAACAAAAATAAATTTAAAAAGACAACAGTGGTATTTTACAAAAGGCTATCATTTTATATCTTCAAAAGATACTTTAAAGAGAAAGTTTGAACCTGACCTTGGCACATAATATAAATATGTCAGTGAACAAGTTCAAAGAAGTAATAACTTAAGTGTTAAGACAATAAAGATTTTATGAAACTTTGTGGCTATTTTGAGGCAGTAGCAACATTAAACACTAAACTTATACATTAGAGAAAATGTAAATGTTCCACAGCATCTAGTTTCAAGGAAAACCTAAAATCTAGGTTCCACTGGGCTAATAAAACACAATCTACTATTGCTTATTGATAAGACACATGAAACCAGCCTAATCTGTTTCAAGTCAAAGGAATTTTGTTTTCCGTTCTATTCAAATATAATAACTAGCATGAGTAACCACCATATGGTTCTCAAAATACATTAGTTCAAAACTATCTTCTATTTCCAACTCTATCTTATAACGCAGAAAACAGAGGTTTATTTTCTGGACTGTAATAAAACTGCCATATAAAGGAATTTGAAATCTAGATCAAATAGCTTTTTTAATGACTAAGAATTGAAAGGAACTGAAAGATCAACTGTTTCCTTTTGGCCTCTGCTCTGTCCTAATTTAAGCCACCAGTTCAATAGCTGTGACATAGCTGTTTTTTTTAAAAGATATTCTTTTATATTTTAGGTAAAGACAAACATCTCAGTACTCATCGAGGCACTGGTAGGGCTTTTATAAGCTTCCCCACACCTCTCTCCACTGAGGTGCATGCTGGCCTATCACACTCCTGTGTCTTAGTCCTTTTCACCCCTCCAGGAGAAACGATAAAACTCTGCTCCAATTCTCTGATATGGATGGGCAACAAATGGTCAGTCCTTTGGCAGAGGCCAGAAAATTTCATTTCAAGAGTATGACTTCCGCTTATGAAATTTATGTCACTGGCAGACACTAAAAAAGCCAAAACTGTTGGTTAAAAAAAAATCAAAGTTCTCAAATTCTATGAATTCTAAATCATTTCAGTATTTTTCAATACTTTAAAAAGCAGTGAAGGCAAACAAATCTATAGACTCCGGCACCACAAAAATCAACCTCTCATGGAGACATGTGTTCAAGAGATCCTCCAAAACTGGACCACATACATTTATAGCATATGGTCAAATTCCACAGAGCCACTGTGAAATGCTGTATACTTCTTACTCTCCCTTTGCTCTTTTGGATGTGAAGGCAGAACTGTGACTAGGCCAAAAAAAACACATTTCCATTGATTGTAGACACCCATGAATCATTCATGAAGTAGCAAACAGTGCTTAGACAACCTAATGCATGGAATTAGGTTAAAGTCACAATTTGCAAAATTTACTGTTAATGTCTCTGGTTTCCTCCCCATTTTTTCTGTCTCAAGGAAGCAACACAAGCCCCAATGGAAACCTCTATATGCTAATGCCAAAGAACAACGAGGGTGAGGGGTTGGTGGAGGCATAACCTACTTAATTAATTTTATAGATATGGACAATTTTATAAATAAGCGCTTAATTTATCCCTGACGACTAGATGTTGTAAAACTAGTGGAGACTCACATAAATGATTTGAACTTCAAAAATAAACTCTGAGGTGTTTAATGGAAACAGCCTGATTTTATTTGCTATTTTAACTGTAAGGGGATTCTGGCAAGGTCAACAGACTCAAATTCAACACCTGCCTAGAAAATAACATATACATTCTGCCACTTTCCTTCCAGAGTGAAAGTGAATGGGATAGTTTAAAATCCTACTAATTGACCCCAGATCAAATGCCATATATTTCTAAAGTTTCTATAGTGTCACTTATGTGAAATTCTGCTCATCAGAGGCCTTCTCCTTAAAGCTAGCAACTCTACCATCCAGATGAGTCAAATACACAAATTTGAACCAAAATCCAAAGGCCACTAACAAGAAAGCAGGAGAACACACATTCTCTTAATGTTCAAACATGCCCCCTTCACACTCCCATGCACACATACTCCTGTCCTCCGGTGCACAAGAATGGGGCTGAGAAGAGAGAGCCCACTCTGTCCCAGCAATACCTCCTCAAAGACACGCTAATTCAGAAGACCTATACAAGGTATAGACGGGTAATGGTTTTCATTTTAATTATTTCCAAAGAATATCAGCTATGCCAACAGAGAAGTCACACTCAGAAACTTCTAAGTAAAGAAACAAGTGGTGATTTCACAGAAAAATAGCTCTCACCTGAAACTCAACTTTTATAATCTAAGAAGCATCCTTTTAGATTTTATTTTAAAAAGTGGTTTTTATTGCTGTCTGTAAATCTAAATTTTGCTGTTCCAGAATTTGGATTAACCAGAAAAAGCAGGTTCTCTCATATTTCTGATATACTGTTCAGCAATGCACTATGCTCACTAACATCACTGCTCGTGGGTACCCGTGGAAACAAACATTTATTTACAACAGACAGCTTTTCTTGTTGCCTTAATCTCCACTTGTATGAAATAGATTAGTAGGAACAGATGTATAATTTAGAAATCAATGCTCATTTTTTTTTTCTTTAAAAATCAGAAAGCCAAGCTTCAGTATAAAAATACTGAGCAAGGAAATACGGAGCAAAACTTTCATTACCACTCCTTCCAGTTTATATTTTTTGGTAATTATTCTGTATATTTCCCACAAGCCTCAGCATAGGCTAACACAATATAATAAATACTAGAGGCCCAGTGCACAAAATTCACGCACGGGTAGGGTCCCTAGGCCTGGCTGGCAATCAGGGCCGATCAGGGCCTTCCAGCTGCTGGTTGGGGCCCTCCTTCCCCCAGCTGCCAGCTGGGGCCTTCCTTTGTTCTGTGCCATCCCCTGGTGGTCAGTGCACATCATAGCAAGCGGTTGAACACCCGGTCGGTGGAACTCCTGCCCAAGGGGACAATTTGCATATTAGGCTTTTATTATATACGCTTTCTCAAAGGAAGGAGAGTCAGAAAGAAAAAGGGATGACTTCAGGGTAAAGGGAAGGAGGAAAGTGAAAGGAGGGTCAATGGTGCTGAATATATTTCCCTTTGTGGTGAAAACTAGGTCAATCTGTTTACACTAATGTGTGCATAAAAAAGGGAGGAAAACAGAATAGTAAAAGTGCTTTAAAAACTGGGCTGTCATACAAATAGTTTCCAACTGATGGCTTTGGGTCAGTAACACTCATTGGGAGATAATTTCAACCCACCAGGAAGCTTCTTGGTTCTGAGTCCAGCAGCCCATCCACCAGCGAAGAGCAGAGAAGTCTGCACAGGGGGAGTAGGATTGGGATTCTAGTTTGAAGAGTTAAACAATAGGGGGCGTTTTGCCAACTGTTAAAATATTTGTTATTTCCCCATGACAGCCTACCATGTGGACGTTTGAAAAAAATTACAACAAAAGTAGCAATATAATTAAATGTCAGCAGATTTTGCCTAAAGCAAAAGAGACATGTAAATATTGTAATTTTTTAGTAGATCAACACTGATTTTCAGTGGACAGTGCTCAAAGCCTCAGATCTGTAGCTCAAATCAAGCTGCCTGGGGATTCAAAATACAACAACTATTTTAGGGTCGGTGGGTTGCTGCTGTTGCAGGTGTGCCCTGGGACTGACTTGCCATCGCTGCCATACCCTCCCCCTCCCCCTAGTCTGGGACCCGGCCCAAGAAAAACAAAAAACAAAATACAACAAATATTCATTTCAAATGTACTTACAACCACGTCAGGTCCAATATAGACATAATTTCTTCTGTCTTTCATATGGTTAATATAATTTTTGCTATTTAGTATATAACAACAAAATGTACTAGCATCACAAGAAGTATATTATGCTCTGTTGTACTTTGGCGAACTTCGCTCTCCATAAGTTAGTGCTGGGCTCTCCCTAGTATGTGTGTACAATTCTTCCTCCACCCCAAATCTTCCAGTGTACAGAAAGTAAACTTATAAACTCAAAGTATATATGAATCCACGGTGAATTCAGTTTTCCATAGTGAAGGGGAAAAATCACATTTCAAGGCTACATTGTCAAACACTTATCTAACGCTTGCTCCTGTTTTGACTATCAATTCTAAGAAAAGTTTATTGGCTAACTTTAAAAATGCTTAAAATGTGAGACTGGAATGGAAATACTGATGTAGCTATAGATTAAGAAGCATGATTTGGTCTGTTAAATAAATTTTTTCTTTTTAATTCAAACTACAGAAGCCCCTTCCCATACACTCAAATCTGGAATTTGCATTTACACTCATAGATACAATCCTTTTGGAAAGTGTGAGGAAGTATAGTTAATCATATTTTCAAATAAAAACTTTCAGATGCATTCAACAACGCTGCCTTCGAAAATACTTTGTCCGCAATATTATAGGTTTAAGAACAGATATTTTTATGTAATATGTCCTCCTCAGCCTTGAAAATAAACTAAATGTGGAAAGCCGAAGTTCTTTTTGAGGCAATTCTGCTTTACTTGAAAGTGATGGCACCTTACTCTTAAATTATTAAAAAAAAGTTCCCCAAGATATAAATTATTACACATTCCAAGATAAGGGTTCTAATTAATTATATAGTCACTGTATTTCACACAACTTGTTTTCTGTAGGAAAAGTGTAACAAACCACAGATGCCACTGTACCTAAACTTTCTGATACTGCAGGGGATGAAGAATGCTGATTCATGGGTTGCCCCGCTCACAGGAAAAAAGAAGGAATGCCAATTCATGGCAAACCACGCTTACAATGGAGAAAGGAATCCAATGGCTCCGCCATGGGCCTGCCCCGCAAAAATAAGTATGACATGGAAGTGCAGGGTGCAAGTTTAAATTGTGCTGGTCGTCATTAAACTTCAAATGAGTCGCCATGTTTCACAGTTTGAAATAAAGGTTAAAAGTTGAGGCCTGCTAATGAAATATAATCAAAATAATGTTTGACTTTTAAATTAATTTTGAAGTCCTCAAATATAAATATGGTTTTCCTATATTACACTTATTGCCACACACACACACACACAAAAGTGTATATTCCAGGCTATTTAGAAGGAAAATGGAGCTGGGTGGTTAAGATCAAGGTCTTTGGAGTGGCAAACTGCCACTTACTTGATATGACCTTGGAAAAGTCACTTAACCTCTCTAAGCTTCAATTTCCTTATCTGCTATTCTGAAGATAACTGAAAAGCACTTACATAATACCTGGCACACAGTGGAAGAGCAATAAGTTACAGCTGCTGCTGTTAGTATTATCAAAGCAATCTCAGCAAATTGCACTTGTAAATTAGGTGTGAATGAGAAATGGCTGGATAATTCCAAAATTTTACTTAAAAAAATAACACAAAAACCCTAAAGGTCAGAATTAGTTCTTTCTATAAATGAAAAAAAACAACAACCATGGTGGCAGAAAGAGAAACTAAGGCCTAAAGAAAGCAAAAGAGATAAAAATACAAGAAAACGAGACAGGAAGCCAATATCCTGGAACATGTAAAGAAAACTGCCAAGGGCACAGGAAGAGGATGGTCAGCTCCTGCCTACAGCTTTCTTTCACAATGAATTCAAGCATCAATACGGAGGACAGAAAAATTTCCCAAACTAAAAACAGAAAACCAATAAAGTTACATTTTATATCCAGTAACAGGTAGTGGAAAAATCTTAACTTATTTGGTTTTCAGAGATTAAAATTGTCCAATTTTCAGACCCACTTCACACTGTTCTTTACATAAGTTACCACAAAACATTATCTAATATGGCAGCATAATGTAGCAAGGAGGTGGGGAGGCCCCACACCAGCTCAGCTTCAGGTCTGTCCCTTACTTCATCAAAAGAAGCTTCAAGGAGAGTGGCAAAATAAATACACAACTGGAAGCATTACCCTCTGAAATCTACCCTGATTAAGCATATCTGAGTACATAAAATATGCAACACAGGCAATTTAAGAGCTACCAGTATATAATCTTTAAGTAGCTGATATAAATTAATTTCACATTTAGAAATAAATATAAGGAACTAGTTCTGGTTTGTATTTACAGACACAGAGCTCAGGGACTCTGAATATGAATAAATGCCTAGTATTTATTGCCCAATAATTATTTAGCAAATATTTCCTCAGTCTTTCCTATATACAAATCTTTCTTAAATACCTACATGTTTAAGTAGACAAAAATGGTCCCAATGTTTAAGGAGCTTATATTCTAGCAGGGGAGACTATAAATAATAAAATATTATGACAAAAATAGATTGTGTGATAAGGAGTGATCGAGAAGCTATTTCAGACTGGTTGAACTAGAAAAGCCTGCTCATCAAATTTAAAACATCTACCCCCATAAAACTGAAATTTGCTGCCAAAAGCTCTAGCAGCTATTCTTTTATTTACATATAAAAATAAACATTTGCCAGGCTATGAAATTTATATGTAATCTTCCCAAATATACACAGTAAGCACTGATAAATAGATATGGTTGTTCTACCTTCAAATGTCATTTTCAACACATAATAATACAACAGAAATGAAGACAATATTTTTATAACAATTTCTTTATGTTGTCATATTCATTTTATTTACATATTATTTTGCTAAACTATAAATAGGATAATTTTTAAACATTGAATATTACTTAAAAATCAAAATAATCCAACAGAAAGGCTTAATTTTAACTCACCTGTACCTGTATACAGTGCAGAAGATCTATAAATCTGTGGCCAAATCCAAGAGAAATCTGTAATATAAACAAACAAACATAAATTTAAAAATGTAGAATCTTGTGATTTTTACAAGCAACATATAAGTAACACTCATTTAATAACACCTTTTCATTAAACTGCATGGTAAAACCAAGAAGTAGACTTGCTGCATTACTTCTATTTGCACAGGATAATATAAAATATGTAAGGTCACAGTTCATAAATTATGAGGTGTCACCCTACCAATCTTGAGAGCCCGCCACACACTTGCTACACTTTCCTGTAGCTGCCTGACTCATCACTGGCTCTGGCAGAAGCAGAGGAGGCCGAGCTACGCCATGCACCTTGCACTGCTGGGCTAGCCCAGGGCCCAGCACACCAAAACACAATGTGCAGTAAATGTTTGCTGAATAAATAAGTAAACTTCACATAGTTGTCTTCACTTGCTGTGGTTTCTGCTTTACCTATATGGAATTGAAAGGCTTGAAATTATTAAAATAAAGCTCTATGTCATAATTGTTTAAAGAAGTTCAAAGGTGACTGAATAAGAGTCAGGGTTAAAGGGGGGCGGGGGGAATGGGAGGTATCTGTAACACTATCAACAATAAAAAATACTTTTAAAAAAGTGACTGAATAGTTTCTCAAAAATGAAAGTCTTGAGTAAAATGATATAAAAATGATGCCTACATAAGACATTCATAACAAATTGCAAGACAAATGTGGACAAGAAAAGGAAGAACAGTTTCAATACTCAAGGCAGCTTCTCCCCAAGTTTCTTCTGGGTGTGTGTCTTGAGGACAAAGAGCTGAACATGGAAGGGCCCTGGGGCATTTCCTGGGATCTATGCAGGAATCACTTTTCACTGCACAGTGAGGAATACAAACACAACAAATATGTGCTTGTGTTATTTTATGTGTATTAATATTGACTATTTTTGTGTATTTTATGGACCTGAGAAAAATGGTTTGATTGCTACTAGTAGATGTATGTCTTTTTTAACCATTATGTGCTACTAGATTTAACAGCTGCAAGGAATGTTTTTACAATTGAGCTACTAGATTTTTTTTATTGTCAGATGACACCAATCAGTAATAAATGACACTTTGATTAATTATCAAACTTAAAACAGTATTAACTCTATAAGAGCCCTTTACTATTTAGAATAAATAGAACATAATAGTAGAAAAGAGCTAATGCTAATTTGATATCCAAATTAACATTTTTCTAGGGCACTGGAAACATCTGATTTCATAATCTAATAGGTCTAAAGAAGAAAGAGAAAAAGTGCATTTTGATTTTCACCAGGACCAGATCAGCCTGGAGATCATTATAAGTAATGAAATGCAGCTAGGGTATTAGTTAGAGATGATTCATGAAAAACAAAAGGAAATCTGTATGCAAATAAGTTAGCACAGTAAGTAAAACGAATGGATTCTCATGTGGCAGGAGTCAGTAGTGTGCACTAACATGTTACGTAATAGAAGCCATCAATTCTTTCCAGCTCTGCTGGGGTGAATGTATTCGTTATGCTGGCCTACGTAAGCCCATTATAATTCTATACCAACAACTAATTTGCTCAAGGACATCACACCATGCAACAATCAAGAGCTACAACTTGTGATATTAGCAGAAATGATGGCATTAAATTATTACTACTTGATCTGTACTATTAAATGAGTTTTTAATTAATATGCTAATATGAGGAAAAACTACCAAAGCACCCATGCTAAACAAAGATATAGAAGAGACATATGAAGATAAAAGACATATGAAGATGTGGATAATTTCCACAGTATAATATAATAATATCTTGGTGTAACATTTTAAACAAAAGAAATTAATAAAATACTTCAACATAGAATTACAAAACATTTTATAAGTTACTAGGTAATATAATAGCCATTAAAATAGTAGTACAGGAGAGAAGAACTTTATAATAAATCAACATCCTCTATTCTTCCACTAGTCCTGACAGTTTTCACAAAGCTCTTTCAGGAATGCGTTTCAAGAGAGGAGGAGGGGGCTGCCCCAGGCCTGGCAAAGACAAAGGAAAGGCAGAGGGATGCCTTTCATCTTTCCCCTGTGACTACGGCTGTTTCCACTGTACTAAAAAGATATATACCTCCTCTCTGCATGGAATAGTTGGAAGAGCCTGGGATTAAGCATCATCAGATAGACCAAGTTTCAAACTCTGGCTTTATCATGTAAACACTGCTGCTGTGAATATAGCATCACTAGCGGCAGCTGAGGTAAGTGACCTAAGGAAATGACACTGTGGACTTATTTATAAAATCAGGATAATGATGTCCTCTTTGCAACACCTGGGAAGTATCAAATGAGATAATTACATAAAGCACCTGGTACATAGTAGGCTTTATAATTATGATCCTGCCACGTCTGAACCTATCAAATGCTGCTAGTAAAGACAGGTAACCCAATAAAGCGATGAAAAATAGAAGCTTTAGGCCTACCAACCCCAAGTAGAACTGATTTTGATGGGATGTCGTCCCTTTATCAGCCCATAATCCCCCAGAGAGACACAAAAATATGGGAAATTTTTAAACCGAAGCTACTTTAAAACTGTATCAAAAGTTGAAAGACATTACCTGATTTCAAGACTTACTATAGTTACAATAATCAAAACAATGGGGGCGGGGCATAAGGACAAATAACAGAAGAGAACAGAGTCCAAAAATGGGGCTACGCATTTATACCAATTCATATTCAACAAGGATGGCAAGTTACTTCAATAAGGAAAAGACAGCCTTCAATAAATGGTGCTCAAAACCGGTTATGCATATGGAGGAAAGGTGAAAAAAGAGCCTCGACCTTTACCTTGCACCAGGTACAAAAATTAACTCAAAATGAATAGGATCAGCCCTGACCGGTTTGGCTCAGTGGATAGAGCACTGGCCTGCGGACTGAAGGGTCCCAGGTTCGATTCCCGCCAAGGGCATGTACCTTGGTTGCGGGCACATCCCCAGTGAGGGGTGTGCAGGAGGCAGCCGATCGATGTTTCTTTCTCATCGATGTTTCTAACTCTCAATCCCTCTCCCTTCCTCTCTGTAAAAAATCAATAAAATATATTTTTTAAAAAATGAATAGGATCATAGATCTAAAAGTTAATAACCCAAACTACAAAGCTTGTAGAAGAAAGTGCTCGAAGACAAATTATTGTGGATTAGGCAAGAAGTTTTTAGATATGACATCAAATATATAAAAGAAAAATAAAACATAAAAAGAACAACCATAAAAGAAAATAACTTGAACTCCATTAAAATTAAAACGTTTGCTCTTCAAAAGACAATTTTAAAAATAAAACCACAAGTCACAGACTGGGAGAAAGTATTGGCAAAATAATTATCTGATAAAGTACATGTGTCTGGAGTATATAAAGAGCTAGATAATTAACTGTTGAAGGATGTCTATCTAGAATATATGAAAGATTCTTACAACTCAATAATAAAACAATTCAACCTTTTAGAAATGGGCAAAATATTTAAAGATATTTTATATATATCATAGAAGATATATAATGGTGCCCTAGCCAGTTTGGCTCAGTGGATAGAGCATCGCCCTGAGGACCGAAGGGTCCTAGGTTCAATTCTGGACAAGGGCACATGCCTGGGTTGTGGACTCAATCCTCAGTAGTGGGTGTGCAGGAGGTAGCCAATCAATGATTGTCTCTCATCATTGATGTTTCTATCTCTATCTCCCTCTCCCTTTCTCTCTGAAATCAATAAAAAACACGTATATACAATGAGGAAAGTACACAAAAAAGTACTAAATACCATTAATCATCAGGATAATGGATATTAAAACCAAACAAAATAGCCTAGGAATTCCATAAAAATATCTAAAGTGATGATAAGGGTATGAAGAAACAACAACCCTCACATTACCTCCCTCACTGGCGGGGAAGTATAACAGGATGGCCATTTTGGAAAACAGTTTGGAAATTTCTCATCACATAATCCAACAATTTCACCCTAAGGTGTGTTTTCATTTCTCTGGGGACAGATGACCACACACAGAGTTGTAATGAATGTTCCTAGACAGTTTTGTTCATAATAGCCAAACCCTGGAAACAATTCAAACGTACATCAACTGGAGAATGTATTTATTAGAACGTAGTACACTCATACAATGCAATACCACTCAACAATAAAAAGAATGGATTGCTGATAATGCAACAACATGAATAAAAACACTGTTAAATGAAAGAAGCCAGACACCAAGATTACATACTGTATGACTCTACTTACTTCGAATTTCTAAAAAAAAAGTAAAACTATACAGATAGAAAACAGATGGGTGGTGTGTTGGGTCACAGAACAGAAGTGGGAATTAGACACAAAAGAACTTGGGGACCGACAGATTTTGTTCTAAAACTGGGTGGTGGTGATGCTAAAGAAAGATGTAAAAGAAACATTAGACACGCACTATACAAATTTACTAAAATCCATCCCTGAATACAGTTAAAATGGGTACATTTCATAGTTATGCAAATTATACCTCAATTTTTTAAATGCTAAAAAAATCCTAAATGAGATTTTAAAATGTATCACAGTGTCCCTACTCTTTCTTGCTATGTGATAGCTAAGGTTACTGTGTGAGTAAAGGGATCGAAGCAATAAACATAGTTCTAGAAACGAACGGTGGTTTTGCCAAGTATAGTGTCACCTAGCAGGTTGCACAAGTAACTCATTACTTTGAGGCAATAAATAAATAAATAAATAAATAAATAAATAAATCAGGACTGAGCCTACATCACACATAAAAAAGTTGCTGGCAACATTATAACTATAGGTTGATGGTTTTTTAAAAGGTAGGGGAGGGTTAGGAGGAGATATGCTCATATTTTATGTTATTTTTTTTAATTGGGCCACATTCTTTTTTAAAAAAATATATTTTTATTGATTTTTTACAGAGAGGAAGGGAGAGGGATAGAGAGTTAGAAACATTGATGAGAGAGAAACATCGATCAGCTGCCTCCTGCACACCCGCTACTGGGGATGTGCCCGCAACCAAGGTACATGCCCTTGACCGGAATCGAAGCCGGGACCCTTGAGTCTGCACGCTGATGCTCTATCCACTGAGCCAAACCGTTAGGCCTTAGGTTATTTTCTTAATTTCTGAAAATGAATGGTTAGGAACAGAGCCACCAGAGGCAAAATAAGCTGAGAGGAAAATGAAATGATATCTGGAATAGTAGCTAAA
Organism: Myotis daubentonii; assembly: GCF_963259705.1. NCBI lineage: Eukaryota > Metazoa > Chordata > Mammalia > Chiroptera > Vespertilionidae > Myotis > Myotis daubentonii. The sequence continues at coordinate 16,863,903 of NC_081856.1, read as the reverse complement.
AGAGCACTTCAAGACTATGAGAATGAGAGGAGGGCCATATTTTTGCTGTTTTGGCTTAATGCCACCGCCACCAACATCACTAGCTACTATTTATTGAATGCTTATTTTGTGAGTGTACCGGGAAGAGGCCTTTGTAATGTATTACCTAATTCAATCTTTCTAACAACCCCACGAGGTAAGTACTGCTACTATCATCTCCATTTTGTAGATACAGAAACTTTACTGATAAGTACTTTGTCCAAGAACACAGAGCTAGTGCAGTGTCAGAGCCCAGATTCTAACCCAAAATCTGACTGTGGAGTCACACATGCTCTTACCCAGCAGACTGTTATGGAAGTCCACTGTTCTGATAATGCTATCCTTTTTACCAACACGATTCAACCTGAAAACTGCCTTCCTGAGGCTTTTGGTATGGTATGAACAAGAACAAAGCTTATATTCCCCACATCATCCACCCCTGGCTGACACTGCAATGGAACCTTAACGTTATTTTTGGCTGACCCAAAGGTAGCCTCACAATTTTCTCAAAGTTGCCACCAATAAAAGGAAGAATCACCAATATATCAATATATTTCTTTTGAAATACTTGCCAAATGGAACAACTTAATTTTGGATGGACAACAAAGTATATGACATGTGCTCCTGGAAAGAGTTGACCAACCAAAGGAGAGCCCTGTGACTGCCATACTTCATGCTCCAACAGAGGTCCTGTTATTGGTCATCTTGTCCTCTAGCCAGCACCACCCCAGTCATCCAGCCAGTCACACAGGCTGGTAGAAATGAAGAGGACATGGGGAAAGGAAGAAAGGCTAGGAGTACTGCTCAAATTACTTGAGATTTTCCAACAGTTCCAGCCAAGCATATAGTTCACGCCCATAATGCATGATTAATAAAATAATCTATTTTTTAACTTTTAGCTCAAAAGCACAGAAACTCCCAAAAAACTAAACATAAAATGTACCTTTCATTCAGCATGTTTCAAATCATCTACCATCAAGAGGAAATTCGTACTTTGAAGACTTAACTCTGAGAACTACTCCAGATTATTGAACATGACATTATATGTATTTAATATTTTATATGCCATAAAAATATCATAAAATATAGTAGCCTTATATTTTTAATAAAATCCCAATGTGATGTTGCAAAAGTCTTAATAATGTACATAACATGTAACGAATGTGTGCAACATATGCAAGGAAAAGTTCTTTCCCAATTATTAAGTTGATGATGCTAAAAATAACACCTAGACCACAGAAGAATAACTTTACATTGACTGCTTAACTTCTATATGTACTTCAGATAAGCTTATGTTTTCTTTCTTTGTTTACAGGGTTCTACCTCCACTTCAGACAATAACCCTTAACTAATGAAACTCCCTAACAAGTAATTTCCATTTTCAAAAGCCTTTTTTAAGAGAGTCAGCAGTGTCATGTCGAGACCCTTTAAAATGGCAGGTCTATCTGAACATTAGCTCTTATAACATATGTATAAGCATTAATTAACTGACTTTCTAAAAACCCTTTCCCACTATTCATTCTTCCATAATTTAATTCACTCAGAGAAATCTTCACAGATTTGTTGAGAGCCAGATCTCAGTATACGGCATACAGAAGGTACTCAGTAATTTTTTAAGATAAATAAAAAAGCCTTCTCAGACTCGCCATCTCCCTGTCAGAGAACTCTTCAGTTTTCTAAAACTGGTGCTTAAAATTAATTGAAACTCGATCTTAAGATGTTCTTTTGTTATTTTAATTCAATTTCATAAAATGCTTCAAACAGTACAATCAATCATGAGTAAAACTTTAGGTTTGTAATTTAATGTAGTAACTTTTCATCTATACTAAATGTAAAAGTAATTCCTAATCCATATTAAAATACATTTTAAAAAGTATTTATCAACAGTTTAAAATTTCCTAAGCTACAGACAGGTACACATACACGATTGATATGTATGATATAGTGAAAAATAACATCCATCAAATTCGTAGATGACCGTTCTTTTCAATTTGGTCTCTTGCCTACAATGACAGAACCAATACAATAAACCAACTGTCATAAAACAGTAACTCTCCAAAGAGTAGTATTCTTGCCCGGAGAAACAGATCTAGAAGAAAAATTAATCTCACATGTGTCATTGCATGTCCAAGGCTCAAGTCTGGAACAGGACTAAAGATGCTAAATTTGGAGTCACTAACCAGAAAATAGCATTTAAAACTATAGAAATGGTTAAGATCTCTTAGGGAGAAGTAATAAAGAATGGAGAACTGAGAGTCTGGAACGAAGCCCTAGGGAACTCCTACATTTAAAGTATGTAGAAAAGGAATTGGCCAGGGAGAATGAGAAGAAATTACTAAGAGGCAGGAGGAGGACCAGTAAAGACAAGTCCTGTGGAATCTGGGAGGAGAGGGTGGTCAACATTGCTCAATGCTAAGAGAATTAAACTGTTTCTACTTGATTGACAAGCAAAGCAGAACTTGTGGTGACCTAAGAAGTTTCATTGGGATGATAAAGATAGGAATCAGACTGGTGAATAGGAAATAAGGATTTGGACACAGTGTGTGCAACGATCACTATCATTATTACCTTATGCTAAAACGTATCTTCCCCTCTAGACTGCACGCTTCCTGAGGGCAAGGGCAAGGGCAGGGGTTCACCTACCTTTGACTAAGAGGGCAGCCTGCTGCTAGACTAGTGATTTTCAAATATCAGGCCTGCAGAAGTCCTGGGGTTTTAATTAGGGTGCTCAGCCAAAAAATTCACACAATAATAGTCTTCAGTAAAATTTCGGGGAGGAAAGAAAAATACTTCCTGGGAAGAATTTAATCTTTCTTAAACAGAGATAAAAGACTCCCTACCAAGACTGGAACATGCCAACCTGACAACCAATCAGCTCCCCCTCAAAGAAAAGGCCCCAAGATCCTAGGAGTAGAATTTTAACCGTTTTTCTCCCAATAAAGTAGGAAATTTTTGCCCCAATGTTTCCCCTTATTCTCTTTAACATGACAACAGTTACTGAAACCTAATGTATACACTGAAATATTAGAAGATCTCCATATTGTTATCAGATTATTTCTCACACTAAACCATTCTGAAAGGCAAGGTCTACTTTCTTAATAAAGTAAAATATATACCCTGCAAATACTAACCGTGGAGGGGAAAAACTTAAAAGGCTGTGACAAAATAATGACTATCTGACACAAGGCATCACACTAAAAATATATACAATTCTAAAACCTAAGGTGGGGGGAGACAGCTAGGAAAACAACCTAATGTGGCTGAATTTTTCCTCAACTTGGGAGTAGCAAGAATGTACATAATGTCCATGAAATCTTCTAATATATATTGTTTATTTTTATGACAGTCTAAAATTACTTATCATATGAATATGCTAAATCATATGGATGATCGTTATATAACTGATAACTTACTGACATTCAATTTCAGGACTTGCATTTGCACTTACAACTAAGGAGAGAGAAGAATTATTTTCATGCCTCTGATATCACATCTTGAGGGACAAAGGTTTTCATAAGTTCCAGAAAAGGAACATGGGGGTGAGGACTGTGAATATCTTCACACCGCCGGTCGTATAGCATATGAACTCAGTGGACCCCGAGCTCGGCTGATTGTAAACAGCAACTCTGTTGAAGCGAGACAACACTGCACAGTGCTATTAATTTAAACCTTATTTGGTAGTTTTGTTTATATTTAGTTAGTAAATCTGGTTTTGTTTTATAGGTCCTAATGAAACAAAAATCTTTCTGCATTGGAAAGTAATTTAGTAACATATACTAAAATGGTTGTTTTTCATAAAGGCCATTACACCAGTTTATTTCTCCCATTATTTACATAATAAATATAGCTATAAAATGTGGATTAAAAAATCATGCATGGCTTTTGTTTTAAAAAGTTCTGCTGGCGCCCTAGCTGGTTTGGCCAGTGGATAGAGCATCGGCCTGAGGACTGAAGGGTCCCAGGTTCGATTCCAGTCAAGAGCACATGCCCAGGTTGCAAGCTCAATCCCCAGTGTGGGTGTACAGGAGGCAGCCGATCAATGATTCTCCCATCATTGATGTTTCTATCTCTCTCCCCCTCTCCCTTCCTCTCTGAAATCAATAAAATATATTAAAAACAAAAACAAAAGTTCGGCTGGCAAATCAAAACATGGCCCTACCAGTGGTTCCCAACGTGTGCCTCTGAGTGCTCCTCCAGAACAGTTTTTTCCAGTTTTAAACCTAAATGAGAAAAAAATGTAGTGTTTTATTTTTCTATAAAGCTAAGCCTTACTAAACTTGAGGAGTATTCTTTATTATTACATTATAAACTTCCTGTTTTGCAGGGTTACCTTTTCCATTTCATTTCTGAAATGGTTGTGGTAGTAGATGGTCACTTTTTTTCCATGTGATGACTTGACAAATTTCACAATTTGGCAATCCTATATTAGTTCCCTAGATTTTAGGGAGAATTCTTTTTTTTTCTTTTTTTTTTTATTGATTTTAGAGAGAGAGAGGAAGGAAGTGGGGGGAGGGAAGGAGAGAGAGAGATTTGTTGTTCCACTTACAGGAGGACCTCGGGTTACATCAGAGATCCATTTCTATGGTGCGAGGTAACGTGATTTTGGCCGTTAGTCGGAACCCATCTACAAAAGCACCTACGTCACTCACATGGAGCACATACACAGCAGTAATGAAGTGAAACAGTAAAAAAATTTAAAAGAAAGATAACAATTCCTGACCTTCACTTGTGGTAAATAAATAATAAAAAACATAAAGCACATATGTACATACGTTGAAATTACAGAACTTTTTCTTACAAAATAAATGAGAAATGGCAACGTAACCACAAAACGACGTACGCTGAGTCTGACGTAACCCGAGGACTGCCTGTATTTATACATTCATTGTTTGATTCTTACATGTGCCTGACCGGAGATCAAACCTGTAACCTTGGTGTATCAGGACAACACTCAAACCAACTGAGCTACCTGGTTGAGGGGAAATTCTTAATAGTATTACATAAAAATAAAGATCTCCAGGTACCACTTTCCCTGCCTACCTGTTATGAAATGGTGCAAATATATACACACATACAGATATATAGGTGTAGGTATTCCACTCTAGCATTATGGGGAAAATTCAGTCTGAGCATGAACCTCCAATCAAGAAGTTCTTGTTTCTACCCAAAGAAACCTAACCCCCTCCCCAACCCCTGGATCTCTGTCAGGTCTAGGATAAAGTGTGAAGCCACAACTATAGCGTGGGGACAGCAAAAGAGAAGCTATCATTTGGCCCCTAGGTGCTCACACGTAGACATTTTGCAAAGCAACCTAGAATAAATCACAACCTAAAAAGGTGAATAAAGATCACAAGTAATACATAGAGAACAGAAATCCTGGAAGACTGTTGATAGCAATAAACTCTTTGCTACTCCTGCCACTGAGAAATGATGTACAAGTGTCCTCCCCTTGAAGCTGGGGTTGCCTTGGTGATTAGGTAGACCAACAGACTGTGACAGAATTGATATTCTGGGACTTCTGAGGCTTGAAACTTCAGTGTGAGGCTGCAACCCTTCATCTTGGAGTCCTGAGCTGCTAATTATGTCTGACTACCTTGAAGCCACCATATTATGAGGAAGCCCAATCTAGCATGTGGAGAGGCCACATGAAAAAGACAATGAGATGCCCAGCCAGCCCCCAGCTGTTCTGACTCCTAAAAGTTCCTGGTCATCCCAGCTGAGACCCTAGACATGCCTGCTATGCCCTATCCAAGTTCGCAACCAACAAAATTATGTGATACAATAATTTGTTTAAAGCAATAAATAACTAGAAATAAAACCTATAGCTCTTCATAAATAGTAATGAAAACTTTAAAGCAAAAAGAAAAAGTCTTGAGCTGTAAACAAGACTGACATCAGACACAAAAGAGGATTGTGACACATAAAGGTAAATATAAACCCATTCATTCATTTAGCTAACAACTATTTATAACACCAGGATGTATAAACAGAGTTATATACAGGTTCTGGAGATGGTTTTTTAAAAAGTCCTGACTTCAAGGAATTTACAGACTAGAAAGTATCATATATTATAGCATCTTCTTATATACTCTTTAATGTGTTTTACAAAAATAACAATCAACTATTAGGATCAAATAAAAAATGCAGACCAATCTCACAGAGTGGCCCAGAGTTTAAGTTCCTCTATGACAGCAACTTTCAACCTTTTTCATATGATTTACTATCTATTTACCACACAATCTACTAAAATTCTGCAACACACCAAAAAAAGATACCGATCTAACAAAAAAAAATAGGCATAATGTTGATTCATTCACACTGGACAGCTACTGTTGTCAGTTTTTTGTTTGACAATCTAAAGAAAAGAGGTCAGTGCCCCTGATTAAACAGTCAGGTACTGCATGTTTTAAAAATTCTTGCCGCACACCAAATGTGCCACGGTACACCAGTTGAAAATTGATGCTCTATAAGAAGGAAGTGAAGACTGAACCCAAAACCCACAAAAGGTCATTTGTAGTTTGTAGTATCGAAACATGCTTTAGTTAACTGCAGTATATAATAAAACGTTTGGGTTCTCATTTCAGACTATAAATTCAGGGCATGCGTAACTAATCTTTTTTATTTCTTCTTCATAAAGTATCAGGTTAAAGAACCATTTAAAGATATTATTACAAATGTGCGGAGTAGACCTTTTATTGCAGTCAAGATTCTGGAACCCAGAATGGGCAAAGCAAGTAAGGTCAGTAGTTACGCTGTTGTTTTAACAAGATTTATTTCTGTCTAGGTGTGCTACAGTTTAAACAAACTATTCCAGTGACTAAAATAATTTTAACTGCTTCTTTTATTAAAGCATAGACAATTTAACCTTTCATAATATTATTCTCAGGGCTCTAAAATTACCCAGATTTTTTCTATTTGCAGTATTTCTCTATTCAAATCTCACATGAAGCCGAAAAGAACACAAATAGAGAAAATTATTCTACCAGGTATTTTTAAATACAGAAAAATGTTTGATCTCACATTGTAACAGAATAAAACAGTAAATAAGTACACTTGCGGCCTCTTGGACAAAAGACCACAGTATGTCTTTAAATCATCAGCACCTAGCACGACTCTGTAGAAGGTACTTAGCAAATTTGTGTTGACTGATGATAGTACATTTATTTCCCAGTTATTTTAAGTGTGGCCAACAAAAATAAGTAATGTTATTTTCTGTCTCAGTGACTTCTTGAAGCAAAGAAAAAAGGCTACATTTTCAAAAGCGATCAAAAAGAAACAAACTTTCTCATTTTCCCTTCAAAACATTAAAAGGAGTTGTGGTGGGGGCATAGTAACAAATTCTATGCATCCTAAATGTCACAATAAAGATAAGTGACAATATAAGTAACAGTAACCTAAATGACCAACATGGCCTTGTGTTTATCATTTCTCTCATAACTTCAATTACATGTAACTTGTCAAAAATTTCTTTTTTAAAACAGGACACAAAAGAACATTCTTATTGCTGAACAGTCACTTGTTAATACTTTATCTAAAATATATTATAAAAGTCAAAACAGAGTTCTGAACAAGAAGGTAATCAGGAACCTTAAAATGAAAACTAACATTTCATAAAAAGTATCAATATCTGGGAGGAAGACACTCAAGAATATTTGAGTGAACAGGTAGCTCATTGTTCTCTCTTCTAGACTGGTCTAGAAGCCAGCGTGGCATGAGACCAAGCGTCAGGAGACTTGGCCCGGGTCCTGGATCTCCTATGAGGCTCAAGGCCAGACTGTCTTGTGGCCTCAACTTCCTCACTGACAAAAAGAGAGAATGGCACAATTATCTCCAAATTCCATTTTAGCTATAAAAAAATGCTTCCGTCCTCAAATAAAGGGCCATTAGTCTAAAAGATTGGGTTTGAAAACACCAGAATCTTCCATTTGCTTAGTTAAGGCACAATTATTTCCCTAATCTTACACTAAACACTTCACAACTATCGAACAAAGATAGATTACTTTTATTTATCTTTACAACAATTCTGTGAGATAGACTGAGTCTGCAGTTATTACACGCAATAGGCAAATGTCAAATGGAGGCTCAGTGAATGAGGTTATGTGATTTGATTAAAGTCATGCAGCAAAAAAAAAAAAAAAAAGCCTAGAAATCAGATCTGACTCCCAGCTTAGTGCCTATATTTCCAGAAAAGGGCACTTTTAAATCCATAAGAATGACAAATAAATTACATAGCCGTTAGAAAGAAAAAAATATAGTTATTTTTTTAAAATGTCTACATTGTTTCTTTAAATCGAGATGCCATGTGTTAAATTCCCTACTATAATACAATTTTGGTAGGCCTCTATGTCTCAGAATTATTTTCAAGATTTCTGAAATAAGAAAATCCCAGTGGCTTAAACATATTATAAAAATATTACCATATATCAAGGTTTCCCAAATTGATGCATATTCCTTGACAAAAAAAGAATCCATAGCAAAATAAGTTTGGGAGTATTTCAGATTAACAATTCCCCTATATGCTTTTTAGTTTAACATAGCATTTCATAAATTCGTGGATCAATATAATTTCAGACTTAAAAAAAAATACCAATTGACATCTTAAAGCACTTTTATTCCAGTGACCCCATCTTGGGAAATACTTCTGCACATTTTAAAATATAACCATTTGCAAAATAAAATATAAAATTACTATATAATTTAAATAACAAAAAGTTATAGTTGTTCCTTTCTTTCTAAGCATGCATACTTTCAATGTCCTGAAAATGTGAAGTCTCTTACAATTTGTACACTTAATGTGACAGTGTTTCTTTTTATTTTTTTCTTGAAAAGTTACTAATCTAATATTATACTTTATAATCAACAGCAAGCTGGAATAGAGAGCTGTGGTGTATAATCTATATATATATAAAAGCCTAAGCAATCATTGCAACCGAACAGACGACCGAACAGGCTGTGGGGGGGGACTAGGCCAGCAGGGGGTTTAGTGAGGGGCGACCAATCAACTGAGCAGCAGGCTGCATGGGGCAACCAGGCCTGCAGGGGGGCTGTTGGGGGCAACCAGGCAGACATGGGGAGTAGTAAGGGGCGACCAGGCCGGCCAGGGGGTGGGGGGCAGTGAGGGGCAACCAGGCTGGCAGAGGGGGGCAGTTGGGGGCGACCAGGCCGGCATGGGGAGCAGTAAGGGGTGACTAGGAGGGCAGGGGGTGGGGGCAGTTGGGGGTGACCAGGCGATCAGGCAGGCAGGCAGGTGAGCAGTTAGGAGCCAGTGGTCCCAGATTGTGAGAGGGATATCCAATTGCCAGTTTAGGGAGGGTGCAGGCTGGGCTAAGGGGACCACCTTTCTTCCCTCCCCCCCCCCCCGGTGCACAAATTTCATGCACCAGGCCTCTAGTCTTCTAATAATCTTAAAGTGTTCTCTCAGTGACACACATGACATCATATTAAAAGGGTTGTGTTTTTTTATATGTAGTCACAATAAATCAAATACCAGAACTGATACTGAAGAATCTGAAGGACACCACACTAGGATGAAACACTGTGAACATGTACTAGCAATGACAGGACATTGGGGGAAATGTTCATTAGAGAAATAACATCTGAACCATCTTAAACTATTATAGGCATCTGTGATTAACATTGGGAGCAAACAGGTAAAGGGTAAGTCAAATTACTTAATCCTTGAGCCCTAGTTAACCCAATAGTATCCATGGAAATAACTACAAGTTTGATTTTTGCTATTTATAAAATAGTAGACTCTGAGGCAAAGCCTAATTAGTAAATCTGAATTTATCTTGTGCTCTTGATAACACAAGATGAATTTATTGAAGTCTCAGAGGAATGAGATATTTCTAAACCTTCCCCAGACAATTATGAGTTTCCTGATACAAATTAACCAAACACATTTTCATTATACTTTCATCTAATAATGTTTAGCAAATCCAAAAATACTTCCGAATGCTTATGAAAATGTAAGGCAGCTTAGAAACTTGAGCTGTTTTTAGCAACGGTATTTTAAAAATGGTATAACTTACCACTCCAAGCAAAGAGGTATGACTTGTCACTGGCAATAGTGGTAACATGGGAGGCTGAAAAAAGCTATTTTGAGAAAATAAGAGATTGTGGATTCCAGTCTCAAGCCCCACCCTTCTCTCACATATGTGAAATTTAATGCTTATGTAACTTACAAATTCTGTTTAAAAATGAAAGCAATTACAGCAGAATAAGTTATGTATTTCTTTTTAAAGGTACATAGAATAAATAACTTTTTACAAACAGAAGCAGTGTGCCTGGAAGAGTTTGCCTCCCCCCCCCTTCCAGGTACTGTGTTTTCTTTTCTTTTTAATTAAATTTGCTGAGGTAGCATTGCTTAGTAACATGCAAATTCCAGTGTACAACTTTGTAATAAGACATCTGTATACTCACGCTCATCATCGGAAGTCTGGTCTCCTTCCATCACCAAATATCTGACTCCCCTTTATAGAAGGTTTTAGAACTTCAGTTCTTTCTAATCTTTAAATTTTTATGCAAATCTTCCCTCTCTCTTATATCCATTTTAGAGATTAGAAGATAATTCCCATAACAAGGACATAAACAACTCAAAGATACAGAGTACATTTCAAAGCCACTTCCTTGTCCACAAATACATGGACAAGTCATATTTTAAAATAAAGCACAGAATACCACAAAAAGACTCACAAAAAGGTATCACAGTATAGCATGCTTCACCAACCTATAGTTATCCTATTTTCAGCTATGGAGTAAAAGCCACCTTTGGGAAAATGAGTTTAGACTCCAAGTGCTAGATGAAGGAATAATACAAGTCTAAAACCACTTAAGAAATTGTAAGAAACAGCATTATTTGGAAGGTCATTTAAAAAGATGAAATTATTGTCCAGCCGGCATGGCTCAGTGGTTGAGCGGTGACCTATGAACTAGGAGGTCATGGTTCAATTCCCAGTCAGGGCATATGCCCAGGTTGTGCGCTCAATCCCCAGTGTGGGGTGTGCAGGAGGCAGCCAGTCAATGATACTCTCTCATCATTGATGTTTCTATCTCTCTAGCCCTCTCCCTTCCTCTCTGAAATCAATAAAAGGAAAAGAAAAAGATGAAACTATCCCAAATCCATGGCAGAATCTGTCTTTATGAGGAAAATAATCGAGAGCCCTGGAACCATGCTTCACCTTGAGTTCATTTCAATTAAACACTGTGAAATCCGGGTCTGGAAATGCCCTTTAAATGTGGAACTAAGCAGCATTTAATTTAAATGTAAAAAAAAAAAAATCTTAAGTGTATATAATGAAAAAGACTGACATTTAAGCAATTTAAAACTGTATTTCATCAATAGGTGAGCTCCTTTAGGGGAGAATATTAAAATTGCATTGCTATACGTGTGAAGATCATTGTATAATCAATGACATGTCTTGTACCTTGAGAAATAACCATTTCCCACTGATGGGTTCTGTTCAATCAGCCCATATAAATAAATGTAGTCCTGGTCTGTAAGCGATGCCTCCTGGGAACATTTCCTTCAAGTTATCATTCCTTTTATCCAACAGGAGGGCAGAAATGACACCACTCAGTCCTGCAGCCCAGAGCCTTTTCATTTATTTAAATGCTCTAAATATCTAACGTGTTCACTAAAATAGTGGTAGGTAAATAAATTTTAGAGTGGTAAGGAAGATAGCACCATCTATCTTAAAGAAATCCGGTAAGATGTGATATAAATTTCAAGGATTGATCATTTAGCTTCTTGAGAATACAAAAGTCCATCTATCTGTGATTTCTTCCTCTTTTATTTTGGTAATTTCTTTGGGCACTCAATACAATAAATCTAAAAAAAAGTGTTGAGAAAATGAGGTAAAATTCTGATCTCTGAATTTCATTCCCAGTAAAAGCACTTAAAAAACAAAACAAACAGAATAGCTTCTTGGAGACGTAAAAGAAAATGCACTGAAAGTGGTTGTGTGAGGATGGCGCCATTGTGGATAAATTCTTTCATGTCCATACCTTCTAAATTATAACCATATTATCAAGTTATATTTAAACCCAAACAATGAAAGATTGTTGAGAAAGTAAAAGTAAGTTAAAACTAATGATTTCAAATACTTTAACTATCCTGGGTGTATTTTCTATAAGACAAAAGGGGAGTTGTCTATATAGCTTGACAATGTAAACAAATACAAAAATATCTCATAATTATTCCCGTTTTCATTGTCTGTATGAAGAAAGGGAAAGGAATAAAGGAAATGAAAGCCATGAGTACACACTCATAAACCAAAACCACAAGAAAATAATCTAAAACCAGGCTGTAGGAGGCAAGAGAAGAGCAAGAGTCTCTACATGAGAAGTGATTTTGCAACACTAATAGGGTAAACCCACATTCCTGCCACAAGCCTCGTGCTTTCAAACAGGCTACACAGCTGGCGGTCTTGAAAGCTTTCCAAGCAAGGAACCAAGATAGTAAGAGAAATCAGTAGGTCTCAGGACTGGACTGAGCTCTCATCTGATTCTGGTGAAACACTGTGTTGCTGGGGAATAATATAATGGCAGCCAGAAAGTCAGTTAAATAGATGATTACAACTTTTATAGAAAAATCCTAAAGAAACACTGCTTTGAATGTGGGCCCCTTTAGTTAATAACAAGCTGCCCTAAGTATTGAAAAGTACCTGCTTTCTAGGGCGAGTCATCCCCGTAATAAATCACAGGGAGAATGCAGCCCACCTCCAGAAACAGCCTGGATGGACCCCTACAGCAATCCAGGTTGGTGTGAACACTAGGAGTTTAGTTTCCTCTCAAAGCCAAAGCACCATGTGGTTCAAAAGAAAGTCTTACTAGATTTGGAGACTGAACTTGGTTTGCAAGGGCTCCATGGTTGTTTAATGAGCTGTTTTAAAGGCGCTGTTTTCACCAAGCCCTGGGAGTGGGGAGTGTCCCCTGTGAAACTACCTTGACCAACTCCAAGAAGCCAGACACCTTCCTACACATCCCCAAACACTTTGTCTCAATCCCCAAGAACTCTCTAAAGCAGGATTCGGGTTTTATTTTCAGAACTTTCAAGAAATTACTCATCTCAAAGAGATTTGAATAAGTGCCTGTAAACTGACTGCTACACCCAACAGGATGCAGAACAGCATTCCTTACTATGGCGTTGGAAGTTCTCTGTTGTTGTACCAGGAATGCTTTTCCCCCTGGCTAGACTGTAGTTTGTAAATTTGATTTCTAGATAAGTTGTCCTCTGTTGGGGGAAAAGTGAAATGACCAAGTGAATCAATCTATCTTCAAAATGCCAATTATTTACTTTATCACATTTTCTAAATCCAGCACTAAGAAAATCATCATGCTTTCCATAAATCTGGTACATTGAGAAGCTATACTAGCTCAATATTTTTGGTATGGTTCTTACTGAAAGCTGCTTCTTTCAAAAAAGCCATTATGCCTCTAGGCCAGTGATGGCGGACCTTTTGAGCTCGGCGAGTGAGCATTTTGAAAAACCCTAACTTAACTCTGGTGCCGTGTCACATATAGAAATTTTTTGATATTTGCAACCATAGTAAAACAAAGACTTATATTTTGATATTTATTTTGTATATTTAAATGCCATTTAACAAAGAAAAATCAACCAAAAAAATGAGTTTGCGTGTCACCTCTGACACACGTGTCATAGGTTCGCCATCACTGCTCTAGGCCTTAGACAAGACTATTCACATGAGCTCACTGCCATTATAAGTATTTACTGATATTGAAGATAAAAAGTAGTGAGTATAACAAAAATGGCACAAATAAATGTTATAACCTTCATTAATACTTAAAAAACAGTATTCATTCAAAGTACAGAAACTATAAATTTCTAAAAGATGCCAATTATTATATGACTAGAGGCCCGGTGTACAAAATATATGCACTGGGGGGCGGGGGGGTGGCCTCAGGCCAGCCTGCACTCTCTCCAAGACTGGGACCCCTTGGGGGATATCCAACTGCCGGCTTAGGGACCCCTCGCTCCTTACCGCCCGCCTGATCGCTGCTCTGTACCATTTGGCTCACTGCTTTTCAGCACTGCCACAGAGGCGGGAGAGGCTCCCGCCACCGCCACTGCGCTCACCATCTGTGAGCCCGGCTTCTGGCTGAGCGGCACTCCCCTGTGGGAGCACACTGACCACCAGGGGGAAGCTCCTACATGGAGCATCTGCCTCTGGTGGTCAGTGCACATCATAGCAACCGGTCGTTCTGGTCGTTCGGCCATAACAGTTGCTTAGGCTTTTATTATATAGACTAGAGGCCTGGTGCCCAAATTCATGCATGGGTGGGGTCGGGCTGGGACGAATGGAGGGGCCATGGGTGGTTGGTGGCCAGTCCCACCCCCAATCGGGCTGGTGGGGGCTGATTGGAGGCAGAGCCAGATGGGGGGAGGGGGCCATGGGCCGTTGGCTGGCCGGCCCCACCTTCTGGTTGGACTCCTGATCGAAATCCTGGTCGAGGGGACAATTTGCATATTAGGCTTTTATTATATAGGATTATAAGAAATACTGTTAGAGCAATTTGAGCATTTACTAGCTCTAATATTTGGAGTTAAGTACAGTTTTTCCTTTAGTATCCTCATTCCTGAGAGGTATTAAGACATAGTAAAATCCATATAAGTTTTGGAACCCAACAGACCATAATTCAAATACTGAATTCTGCCATTTACCACGTGTACGATCCTGGTAACCTCTCTCTCTGCCTTAGCTCCTTTCTCTATACAATGGGAATGGCATATACCATGTTGAGTTTTTAAGAGAGTAAATTTAAAAAACCAAACACATGTGTAAAGCACATATAGAAGGATCACAGTAAGTACTTGATAATTACAGCAATTACTATAATCACTATTGACATTGCAGAGATAACCAGCTAACTCCTCCTAATAGCCACAGGAGTGAAGGGCTCAGGACCTTCAGAAAGATTTCAAAGAATTTGTCATTTTAAGGATGTGTTGTGACTTGTACTTCTAGGTTCCACAAAGTCCAGGTTGCATCTCTGTCTTTATTTAGGCTGTGTCATAGACTCTTCTACTAGGTACTTGTTTGATATTAGTGAGAGGTGAGCAGATATTCCGTCACCACTTCAAACACTAGGACTGCCAATTACTGAGTCAGATTTAACTAATACGTGAACTACTCAGACTATGCTAAACACTTTGAGAGGCTGTATCAGATATTTCAACAGCTAGTCAGTGAGTATTTATTGAGTCCACAGTATATCCAACCGTGTGCTGGAAATCTGTCACATACATCAATGATCAAGCAAAATCCCTGCCCTCAAAGAGTTTCCTATCTGAAGGAAACACAGTGGAGATAAATGGTGATGGAAAGAGACTTGACTTAGGTGGGGAACACAGAATACCATATACAAATGAGGTATCATAGAATTGTACACCTGAAACTTATATAATCTTATTAACCAATGTCACCCCAATAAATATAAAAAGAGGAATTAAATATTTGTTGATTGAAAACAATAAAAGTAAAATAAGTAAAAGAAACAAAACAAAAAAGAAATGAAAGAAAAATGTAGAAAAATCTAATATTTATTTGTATAACAGCTGGCTAAAAATGGTTATGCAGAATGGTTGGTGGACAGCTGATATTAATTAGAACAGCTTTTTTGAGTCAGTTTTGCTATGTTTTATCTTTTTAAATATATTTTATTGATTTTTTACAGAGAGGAAGGGAGAGGCATAGAGAGATAGAAATATCGATGAGAGAGAAACATCGATCAGCTGCCTCCTACATAACCCCTACTGGGGATTGAGCCTGCAACCAATGTACATGCCCTTGACTGGAATTGAACCCAGGACCCTTCAGTCCGTGGGCCGATGCTCTATCCACTAAGCCGAACGGGTTAGGAGTTTTGCTATGTTTTAAAACAGGATATAATATAAGAGATGACTAACAAGTGAGAGGCAGTTAAATGGACATTGAATGTAGCGACAGTAAGAAAGCACATCAACATAGGACAAAACGTTAACAAAATTATCTGGGTAGGAAAATAATAAAATTAGCTAACTTTGAAAAGGTTATTGATGTTAGGGCAATAGTAGCCTAATCTGGAAATTTAATAAAATTAAAAAATGAGTATTTGATACATTAAGTCCTTTGCTAATTATTCAGCCTGGGGGAGAGGGAATCATTATCTAGGGGTACTTTAGACCAAATTTCTATAAAACAATGTAGAAATCAAATTGATGAATATTGCCTATCAAACTATCATTATCTTTCTGTCATTTGATGTAAACCTATGAGTTTAACTTTTGATTTTCTAGGAAAAAATAAAACCAAAAAAAAGTGTTTAAGTTTAAATAATAATATGCATTTGTACATACAACTATTCAAATATTACATGGCCAATTGACAGTATGCCCAGAGCAATCCTGCCCTTCAGTGAGGATGAACCAGCTTGCTTCCCTGAGCAATGCGAGGTCCCACTTCTCAGGCCCAGACCCTTACTGCACCCGGAAATGGTCCCACATACCACTCTAACCGGCTCTGCATTTGTTTTTTCTCTTCCTCTCCAAATCTGTCTTGCATAATAAAGCATTCCATTTTTCAAGATTAATATGCACATGACTAAGATACACATTCTTAGGGTAAAATATACCAAGCAAGCTAGTGATTATTCCAGTTCAAATTTCTTTACCTTCTCCATCTTATCAATATACATGCTATGTAACTCCAAAGGGATATGCTTGAAAAACTTTGTCAATTTGTGTCCAAAATCCAGTGCAAACTTTCACCCACTTATTCCCTCTGAATTTATCAAGCACCAGGTGCCAGAGGCTACAAAAAAGCTGTTAATATTAATTATCCTTACCCTTATAGGATGTATTCTATAGATTAACAATCTCCAAAAGACAATCGATACCCTTCTTTCTCATTCCAAGAAGAGTCTGCTGTCCCTGGGACTTGCTCCTCAGAGACAGCAGATCTTCTGTTCCCAAACCTGGCCCCATGTCTGGAGCCGCTCTTTCAAAATAAAGTCAGTTCTCCCTTCCTGCTTTTAATGAAGTTATTAGTCACTGCAGATTTGCCCTTAAGACGATAAAATAAACAAATGTTCACTTTGGAAAATAGAGAAAAAGTTTCATAAAAGAGAGAAAAATAATGTTCACCCATACCTATGAAGTTCCTTTTATTAGTTTAGCTAATATTTTCATTTAGTTTATTTCTTTTGTGTGTTTTTCTATCCATATCTTTAACTTGATTTAATAATATAATTCTATATAACAATGGACCACTCTGGCACTTTCCCTTCGCATTATTGTGATGCTGTCGTAAGAGTATAGCATCATTTACTTAACCATTTCTTCCCTGTTAAATAGTACATTTCCATTGTTTCACTGTGTATAGAAACTATATGATGGAAATCTTTGTACATAAATCTTCGTCTGGATATACATCTACTTCCTTGAAACTATCAGGAGTGGCATTCCTGGGTCAAAAAACATGACTGAGTAATTAATTTTAATGCTCCTAATATATGAAGTCAAAGTGATTTTCCGAAAATACTGATTTATACCACAAACCAGTAGTTCATGAAAATGCTGCTTAATAACAACCTAATTAGCAAAGGGCAGACTCTCACTCATTGTACTATTTGATAGGTAGAAATGGCACCTTACTCCAGTTTTCTCTTGTATTTCTTATTTAAGAATTTTTAAATTTAACAATATAATCTACTTTCCCTAGAAGCTAAAGTGAGACTTAGTTCTCTTCCAGAATCTTTGACATGGAGGTCCATGAATTGGTCTAGCATTCTGGTCTTTCTGGCCAAGGCTTCGTCGCCTCAGAGATGGAGGCCATGACCAGCAGCACTGTGAGCAGCAGGCTGCTCTCCCTGAACACGCCTACCCTGGCAGCGGCAGAGACGGCTCAAATGGAGCCACCAGAAAACCAGCCTGTCTACTCTCGACCTCCTCATAATTGGCAAGACAGGCCAAAAACACTGGGTTTAAGGTCCAACAGTTGCACAGAAACTCCAACTATCCTCAGTTCTTCCTATGCCCCATGATACAGGTCAATGCAGTTTACTGTCAAAGTTGCTTAGTACTTATAACACAAACTGTGAGTCTGTGTATATATGAATATAAAGTACATGTATCTCACCTTTAATAATTAAGCTACCACCAGATACATCTAATAAATAACTTATTTACTGTTTATAAAGCACACACATTCTTACCCTTATTATGTTTTCCCACATAATATGAAAGGATGCAGGCATTTCACTATTAGTTCAAAATACTGATAGCACTAAAATTAGTCAAACACATGGAACACTGACCCTTCTGCTCTTGAGAGAGAGAGAGAGAGAGAGAGAGAGAGAGAGAGAGAGAGAGAGAGAGAGAACACACACAAGCGCTGTGATTCCTAGAATTATATAAAGAATTTAAAGAAACTTAAAAATTGCCTGTAACATGGAAGGTTCACAGAAGGATAACTGACAGGTTTTTAATTTCCTATATTTCTTATATAAGATCAATCACCAAGATTGTTGGCTACACCCCCAGTGATCCAATGTTGAAGATTTTCAGCCCAAAAGTTAGTGGAGTGCCCTAGTCCCTTACGCACATCCACTTCTGAACACACCTCAATCAGTGGTGGCTCTAAGCTCTTTTCCCAACCTTAATGATCTTCCAGATACATAAAACATGGAATAGGAGAGAGGTGATGAGATATTTAGCCTTCAGTGGTTTTAAAATTTCAAGTAAGTTTATTAGTACTAGTCCATAAACTCAACACTGACATACAAAAGGCAGAAATGGCCTTTTAAAAAAAAGGCCTCGGCTACTTTACTATGGTTCTAATAAATAACTTATTTACTGGGTTTCTCTAGAGACGGCACTCTCGGACACGACAATCAGTAACTCACTCAGTCCTGTACCAATAGCTCTTTACCAGCAACTAACTCACTTCATTGCCTTTGCTTAAGCTTTCCCTGCCTAACTTCAAAACTTTCCACTCCTATTCAAAGATTACATATATTCTTGCAGCTTGCACAAGGAGATTAATACATTCTGCTTTGTGTCATCTCTTTTCTTACAACACAAAAACACAGGAACAGCCTTCAAATGAACAACAAACCTGCCGTCTATTCATTTGCTTTTTTTCCCTTCTTAATCCTTACCTGAGGATACTTTTTCCATTGGTTTTTTTATAGAGAGTGGAAGGGAGAGAGGGAGGGGAAAGAGAGAGAAACATACATGTGAGACACATCAATGGTTGCCTCCTGCGCACACCTCAATCAGGGCTGGAAAATGAACCCACAAGCCAGGCACGTGCCCTTGACCAAAATGGAACCCAGGACCCTTCGGTCTGTGGGCTGACACTATAACCATTGAGCAACACTGGCCAGGGAAATTCATTTACACTTGAACAGTTAAGTAATATGCCTGAAATGTATTGAGTGAAGTATGCCTGGTAAAAGAATAATGAACAGAACACAAGACTGTAGTATATCTCCTCTCTTCATAAATGCATACCTACATTTACCCCAAAATTCCTACGAAATCTGTACTATATCACAATCCATTCAAATATTCTACAAAGAATACCTAAAAACTTGCTAAGTAGCAAACTGCTATAACTGATATTTTCAAAGACTTTTATTTTAAACAATTCTTCATTACATTCTCTATAATAAAATATATACATATATAAGTCATAGATCGCAACACTGACTGACAAAGTTAACTCAGTGAAAAATCAACCAGTTACACAAGCAACAGTACAATGTGACAATATGAATGCGTTCACAACTAACCAAACACTACAGCCAAAACAAACCTACTAAACTTTGAAAAGAAGTTACCTGGATTTCCAAAGTCATTCTTAATCTTACTAGAGAAAGCAATCATACCATACATAATATGATTAAACAGTGATGTATTACAAGAGTTTAAAAACAGAATGGAAAGACAGACAGACAGGCGAGCGATAGATAGATAGATAGATAGATAGATAGATAGATAGATAGACAGACAGATAGATTTTTTAAAGCTGTGTTACTTACCAAGTGCTCCCAACAGTCCCTAGTCCTTTCGGAGACAGCATTTTTATGAACCAACTACATCCCAGAGACTCAACCCACAGTTCCTGATTTCTATGACACGGGTTGTCATTAACCAACCAAGATCACCAGGAATGCAGTACCAGTGTGGCCACACTTAAATAAACCTTTCATCTCTCTGAGCAAAACAAAAACACTGTGAAACTGGTATGGCAAGTCATACAACTCAACACTATTATACATTAGTTTCAGATGAGACCGCCTGACTAATCAGCGTACCTGAGACTCATACAGGAAAACCAATCACTTGTAACTTGCATGAACTAGCAAAAGCAAGAACTAATCAATTCCAACAATTTTTAAAAACTTAGTGTAATATTATGTAAGCCATAAAATGAAAGAAATGTGAGATAAACACCTAAAGATTATATGTAATTGCTATATTCCAATGCAAAATAAAGACTTCGATTTTTTCAGTTATAAAGGTCATTACTAAATTCTTCTACAAGACAATTTTTAAGTTTGTGACATTCCTGGATATAATTTTTCTTATTCTCTCCATGTGTCCTTTGTAATCATCATTTGCAAACTTGATTTCTTAAATACAGATCTTTACCATCTTAAATTCCTTTAAAAATTTCCCTAAGTAAATAAAACAAGAGATTTCTAGTATACTACACTTGTCCTTATAGGAAAACTTTATTCGTACCACTAATTAAATAAGCAATCAAGGCTTATTCCTAAAGCAGGGATTGGGAAAACAATCTTGACAATATTCAAGATCATGTTACCCACTATTAATTTCTATGAATAAAAATACACTTTTCACATTAAATGTTTTCTAGTCTAAAACATAACTTCTAATTTGTATTTCCCTGGTATTAAACTAGATAGCCTACTAAAATAACTGAAATTAAAAAGAGAAAAAAATAATAGGTCTGATAATATCAACTTGATGAAGATGCAGAGCAATCAACTCCCTCCCCACGCCCCCACCCCGCCCCATATACTGCTGATGGTAGTGTCAACTTGTACAAATACTTGAAAAACTAATTGGTAGTACCTACTAAAGCTCAATATGCACTATTCCCAAGGCCCAAAAATTTCAATCTTGGTTATATGTCCAAGAGAAGTAAACGCTAAAAATGCATAAAACTAAAAAAACACGTATAAGAGTGCTCATAGCTTAGAGCATTGTCCCAATATGCCAAGGTTGTGGGTTTGATCTCCCATCAGGGCACATACAAGAAGCAACCAATGAATGCATAAACAAGTAGAATAACAAATCAATGTTTCTCTCTCAAATCAATAAATTTTATTAAAAAGAATGTTCATAGCATCTTTACTCACAGTAGACAAAACTGGAAATGACCCAAATGTCCATCAACAAAATTAATATACAATATTTAATATACTCATACCATGGGATACTACACAGCAATGAAAAAGAAAAATCTAACATTATACAACACAGATAGAGCCTACAGAGGTAATGCTGGGCAAAAGAAGCCTGACACCGAAGAGTACATTCTGTATGATTCAATTTTTATAAAGTTCAAGAACAGGCAATATTAATCAAGGGGGGATAGAGAGATCTATCAATGGCGATCAAGAATAGTGGTTATCTTTGGGGATCACAGAAGAAAGTCTTCTAGGGTGCTGAAAATTTTCTATGTGTTGATTTGGGCAGCATTTACAAAGGTGTACATATTCACACACATAAAAACTCATCTGAGTCATATTTCATCTTACTGGCTTCCTGACCTTCAGTAAATTATTTAAACTCTAAACCTGACTTGTTTCCTCCATAGGATGGGAATAATAAAACAGTCCTAGCTGGTTTGGTTCAGTGAATAGAGCATCGGCCTGCGGACTGAAGGGTCCCAGGTTTGATTCCAGTCAAGGGCACATGCCTGGGTTGCTGGCTCTATCCCCAGGAGGGGGCATGCAGGAGGCAGCCAATCAATGATTCACTTTCATCATTGATGTTTCTATCTCTCCCTCTCCCTTTCTCTCTAAATCAATTACATATATATATATATATTTAAAAAGATTATAAAACATTAAAGAATGGTAATTTATATTATCTGGTTTGCATGGTGAAAGAATTTATGAATGCTAATAGCTGACAGTCATAGAAAAAAATCAAACACAATAAATTAAATTTGGAAAAGCCTGATGCCATACAATAAAAAAGCAAAAAGCTGAACACAATAAAAATTCATGTTGTCACAAGAAAAGGATAAGTTATATGTATGTAATCTTACTAGTAAAAGGCATAAATGTATACAATATACTTAAGGAAGATTTCCAGTTGAAGTCCTTACATAAATAAAAGCAATTCTAACACCTCAGGGTTGATTATCTTCAATTTTCTAGGAAAGGCAGTTATGCAAAGCAACTAGATAAGAAATTAATATAGTACTTTTCCCCTCCTAAGTAAAAACTCTCAATTAGCTAATTTCTTTTAAAGCCTTTCATACTGTTTTTACTTAAAAAAAGAAAACCAGCATAGAAAATAGTTCTAACACTAAGGAGGAATTCTTTACATCCCGAATTGCCCACAGCAGTATAGCTTTTAATTATAAAAAGCACACTCCGCCTTTAAATTATAGCTTCAGCATAGGTATTAGATTTTTAACATGTTATTTCCTGAACTTTCCCTTATAATAATGGTCAAAAGTAAAATTATGACATAAATTATTTCTGTGTATAGAATCAACATAAAGCTTTCTTACTAAAACAAAAATAGAATCTAACTTTTACTGACCAATGTAATGCCAGAATGCTAAAGTAAGATTCTTAAAATAACCTAAGTAATCACAAAAGATCATTTCAATCTTTGAGTTTTAGCTATAGCTTGTACAGATCTTTGAATTTATTCTAATTCAAAATTCTAGCTTCCTCAAATTTAAATGCTACTTAAAACTTTAACTTGAAAAACTACTACAACTGTATAAACTACATATAGATGTTTTCCTTTATAATAGTTCTCTTCAGTTCACTAGGAAAATGTATAGCTAAAAGTAACTGAGATACTCTTTCCTTAAGCTAAAAATTACTTCTATGTATTAACTTGTATCAATTTTTTAAAGCAATATACTTTGATGTAATTTTTATGTCTACTTTTTCTTTTCTGGCATTAAACCACCACATACTAAACCAAAAGTAAAAATCAAACGTTACCCAAGTTCATTTTAAGCAAAACTTTGTCTTTAAATGCTTACATTGAATTTTCTATAGTAAAATCTCATATTCAGTGAGGCAACAATCAAACATAATATGAAAAAAATCATTATGATGTTCAGCAAAGACAGTAGGAAAAACTGCATTTTCACACACAGACACAAATGACAGTTTTAACAATAAGCCATGTCTTACATCATGACATGAGCAAGAGACACTGACAAGTTTAGAATGTAATGTTCCCTTAAGGTCAACAGGATCTACGTTTATACTCACGTTACATGAATCCCTTTATAAGGTTTCAAAAACAATACTTATGAAAAGCATTCACTATGTGATGATGGAAGCCATTTTAAGAGGTATAAATTGGCTATTTTACTAAAAACACAAGTATACAGTAAGCAGTAACTGGAATTAGAAGGAGCTGGGAATTAAGCCAACACAACTGCTGGTAGCTAAAACTGGACAGACACTCCAGTTTTTTTCAATCTCTAACAATTAAAAAAATTTTTAAAAGCTAGTCAATTTTCTTCCGTGAAATAACACAACTACATTTGTGTTTGAGCAGAGAAGATCTGTGCCAAGTTCAGTCTACTGTGAATTTAAATGGCTAGATTTGTAAGCAGGTTTGAAACTATGCCTAATAAGTAAAAAGAAAACCACCTACTTACAGTATATTACAACATGATTCTGAGTCTATCTCAAAAATGCTGGTCTGACTGAAAGTTCTTCCCAATTCTATATTTAAAAAATGAATCTTTTTTAGTGACAGTTGACAGAAAGTTCTGCCAAAATCCCCTCTATCTTCGTCATAAGTTTTGTTGTTGTTTGGGGAGGAGGACGAGAGGTTTTGTTTTGTTTTGTTTTTTAAAGAAAGCTTACAATGAATATTACAGTATATGATATAAGAAGTTAACAGCAAATTGATGCTTGTATTTTCTCCCATTTGAAATAATTCACAAGTGGCTGATGCTTGCTTTGGTGTTCGGAATCCTCTCTGTCTATTTAGTCTTTAAAGATCAAACTCCAAGAGTCCATAGTTCCGAGAAACATGCTTTACAGGAGTTGGGATGTGGTTGCTTAATACAGAGTGGAGCGAAAAGCACTGAAATCATCACATTTTGGAGATGGGGCATAAATTATTTTTATTCATAGATCCAGTGCCTATATTTTAAGTTATTATCTCAAGTCATCAAAGAAGGCCTGAAAGGTAAACATTACTTTCATTTTGCTAAGAAAAGAAGAAAAATAAATAATTTACCTAGGTTCTCACTGCTAATGGCAAAGCACGAATTAAAACCTAAGGTCTCATATCCAAATGCCATTTTCTTTTCACTCTAGCTTTATCCACTTCAATATGTGGTTGCAGCAATAAGGGCTGGTGGGACCAGTCTTCTCCAACTTGCAGGACATGATCAGAGACTAGACCTTTCATTTATTAGCTGACTTGATTGAACTAAAACTCAAAACCAAATTGAATCAAGTGAGGAATAAGTAATCAGAAACGTTCACTATTATCCCCATGCGTATCTCAGGGTACTGGTGGCTCCCTGCCATTGGAGTCCCCAGACCCTCCTGGGGCTAGTGTGAGGCAGTACACACCGCTCTGTCCTCGGTAAGGCCTGAGAGGTGAAGCTTCTTGCTCAGTAACAGCAATCATTTGCCTTCTCCCAGTCCACAGGGAATAACATGCTCAGTTTAGATTCTCTTTCACACATGACCAGACAATGTGACTATGCAGCAAAAAGCTTACACAGCCTTCCAAACTTTCACAGCACGTTTCCTAAAGGGTTTGCAGTTCACCAATGTGCGAAGGCACGGAGGTTTGAGAACCACTGGTCTAGACAACTCTGAGGACACAGCCAACAACGCCAGGTCATTGATGGTATCCGGCATCTGCACTTGTCCCTTCGGTGGTCCTGAGAGCCACCTCGGCCCCTCCATCAGCTGGCTCAAGCCAAGGTTCTTCACCCAGGCCATTTCACGACAACACATCCCTGCCTGACCAATATGGCATTCCTCTTTTCTAAGAGGGGGGAATACTGGTCAGTTACACTGTGCTGCAATAAATGGTTTGCACATAAACATACTTATTAATTGCGAATTTCATGTCTGTCTTCCTTTCACCATTTACTCTACTTCATATCAATCTTCTCCTCTTTTTGTTTCTGCTGCTACTCCCCTAGTCCAGGTCTTCATAATTTTACCATTCAATAACCTTTTAACTAACTAGTCTCTTGTCTATACAATCCATTCTATACAAACTAATCTCTAAGACAGCTTTCATGTCAAACTCTGCTCAGGCCCTTTCAATGGCTCGCTCTATGCTGTGAGCTGAACCAAATTTTTTTACATTTGTTTTATTTTTTTTATTTATTGTCTGAACCAATCTTTAACACCTGTGCCAAATGTTTAAGGCCTAATTTGTATCCTCTCTATTTCTTTATCCAACCTTATTTCCTATTCAGATGAACACCAAAGAACCAATGCTATGCTATACATTACATTCCTGTGACTTGTTTATTTTTATAACTGGAAGTTTGTGCCTTCATCCCCTTCACCTTTTTCATTCCGTCCCTCCACCCCTCCCCTTTTCTCTTAAAGTTTAAAACTTGCAAATACTTTTTTGTGTTTTTCCTAATGTTTATACCAATTCAAATAAAATTGCTTTCATTATCAGACATTTTTATGCTTAATACTGCATTATCATTACTTTGAAGGAAACCCAAATAAATTGGCTTTTCAGATTTACATCTACAAATATATTTTTTATGTGATCATCCTAATACGAAGCTAATGTGATTGCCAAAGATTCTCATGTGCTGAATTACTGCCCACTTTCTAACATCCTGGAATGAATTAGATGCTGCAAGTGGCCAGAACACACAGTAGGATACTAATACATTATTATTTTACTCTAGTTGTTTTTTTTTAACAATATAGATTTTTCTGTAATGCACAACTTACCTAAACACATGTACACATATGTACCTTACATAGTTTAAAATACCTTCTAAAATATTTTTTAACTAAGCAGCAAAATTTATGTAAGATAGATTCCCTACACAATGTATTTGCTATTTAACATGCACAAAATATAAGTAATATTGCTAAATAAAGTACATGAAGATAGTATTTCAGAAATAACAGCCAATAAGCCAATAACCATTAACTTATATTCTATTTCACTGCAGGCACTAAGCAGAAAAGATAAATATTTAATATCCTCCTATGGTCAATAAATTTGAATTACTTCAGCAGTCACTGCAAATACATTTAAATGCGTTAAAAGAAATGCCTATACTTATAACCCCATAGGTTAGTAAACAATTTTCAAGGGACAAAGTCACTAGTAGAATTGAAGTTCATTCAATGCCTCAGATCAAAGATTCCTTTAAAATTTAGGATTTTGTAAATGAAATCAGTGCAAAATTCCTACTTATACCCTTCCTGGTCCTTAGGTTTCATTCTGCCATACTAGGCATATTTCCTAGAATGTCAAAAATGACCAAAACAATGAGTGCATACCACTACTATCTCAAAGGGGATCCAAAAATTCAACTAATCAGTGCTTTAACACTGGCGCATTAAAATGGGTGAGCAATGTAAAACTCTGAGCACAAAGAGCTCTGTCCTCTCTTTCATTATAAACTAGACTAGAGGCCCAGTGCACAAATTCGTGCACAGGTGGGGTCTGTCCAGCCTGCCCCAATTGGGCCCATTGGGCCAGGCCGACAGGGGTGAGGGGGGGGGGGGCATGAGCAGTAGGCTGGCTGGCCCTGCCCCCGATCAGGGTGTTGGGGGTTGATAGGGGGGCCAGGCAGGCGGGGGAGCCCAATAGGGGCCTGAATCAGGCTGGTTGGCTGCCATAGTGCGCATCATAGCCACTGGTCATTCTGGTTGTTCCGCCATTCTGGTTGCTGGGCTTTTATATATGTATATAGATGTGTCTTATTTTAACCTATTATTCTAATTCAGGATTAAGAAAAAGTGACAGAGAAGACATTCAACATGAGTTCGAGATCAAATCATCTTCCTAGAAAAATGTGTTTTAATAATTCATTTTAGTTTGACTGTTTGGGACCTGGGACACTCTCTCATATGAACACTGTTATATATGGTATTAGGTGGCCTCAGACTAGCAACAAAGTCTTTTTAAACCCATTATTCTGTTTGTATAGTACTAGAGCAGTGATTTACATCTCATGGCACACATGAATTACTAAAATTCTGTAGCACACCAAAAAATATATTTTTTGCCAATTTGGCAATCTACACTAATAAAAGACAAAGATGCTAATTGACCATACCTTCGCTACACCCATCAGCCAATCAGAAGAGTATGCAAATTAACCCAACCAAAGTGGCCGTTAAATTTGCATACTGCAGGTGGGGCGAGACAGCCCAATCCGCCACCCGCCCGCTGCCATCCGGGCCTCCCAGGAGGGCCTGCTCCCGGGTCGCCATGGCGATCTGTGAGCAGGAAAGCACAGCCCATAGGCAGCCCCCAGTAGGCAGCACCCAGCAGGGCCAGCTCCTGGGTCACGGTGATGATCCGAGAGCAGGAAAGTGCAGCCCGCAGGCAGCACCCAGCAGGGCCTGCCCCTGGGTCTCCGTGGCAATCTATGAGCAGGAAAGCACGGCCTGCAGGCAGCGCCCCACCCTGGCCACAGCTCAAGGGAGAGAACAACACGCAGTGGAGGCCAGAAGCCTGAGAGATCAATACAGAGGGGCGCCTGCTCCAAGCCTCCACGGTGTGGCTGGGGGCAGGCCCCCAACAGACACAGACACACACACACACACATACACACACACACACACACACACACGGCAACTGCTCTGAGCCTCCTACGCAGCTGGGGGCAGGCCCCCAGCAGGGACACACACACTCACACACAGGGTGACTGCTCTGAGCCTCCAATGTGGCTGGGGGCAGGCCCCCAACGGGGACACACACACACACACACACACACACACACACACACACACACGGGACGCCTGCTCCGAGCCTCTGCTGCCAGACTGTGACCATCAGTAGGACATCCACTGAGGGCTCCCGGACTGAGAGGGGGGCAGGCTGGGCTGAGGGAACCACACCCCCCAGTGCATGAATTTCGTGCACCGGGCCTCTAGTAATAGGTTATAATTTTGATTGGTTTACAAAAAATAATAACAGTAATTACCTACCCTTTTGCTCCAAAGTGACTTTGGAGCAAAGATTTCTGATACCAAGAATTAACCAATCAGACACAACCTTATTATGCAACATGATAGCTAAAATGCAACTCTATCATATGACCTACATATTTATGGTTCAAGACACGGCATTCACACTAGATGGCTATTGCTATGTTGGCTGTTGTCAATGTTCTGTTTGACAATCTAAGGGAAAAGAGGTCAGCGCCCCTGACTAAATAGTCAGGCATTGCATGTTTTAAAAATTCTTTCGGCACACCGGTTCAAAATCGCTGTACTAGAGTCTAGTCTTTACAGTTCTGCAAAAGCTAACCAGCTTGAGTGAAACCATTTTACTGAGAACACTCAGAATCCCCAGCAGGGGTGTCAGGAACTCCCTCCCCTCCTTGCCTCAGAGGACATGCCCCCTCCCCATCCCTCCTGGACAGGAACAGGGCAGTACTGTGTCTGCCACTGAGTGCAGCAGGGGTTCCCAGAGGGCCAGCGGTGAGGCAGCCTGGGATGTGGGAAATGTCCTACGAAAGACGGTGGGGCAGAAGAAGTGGGGAGGGTTAAGAGTGGAAGAAGACCAGGAAGTGGACTGGAAATTTGAGGGAGGAACCAAGCTTGAGAGAAGACAGGCACGGGTAAGGAACAGTGAGTGCAGCAGAGCCAGCCAGTGAGTCATTCTCAACCAAGGGCCAGCCTGCAGCCTTTCAACTCACCACCTCACCCGCTCCCTCTGCCCAGAATTTCACTCCTCTCCTGGCCAGCTACAAAACAGAACCTAGCCTCTCTGATGTTTCCATTAACAACAAACCCTCTAGCTGTCTAAGGAGTTTTACTGCTAATAACAACTGCGGTTAAATGGGCCCTCTTATGCATTGATAAATGGTGACTCTTTCATGGAGGAAAATGGGACTGGAGCAAGCTGTGGAGTGGAGGACAGACAGGCAGGGACAAAGTGGGACTAAGGTGAGGAAAAGCTCCCAGAGGGAAGACAGAACAAGGGCAAGAGCTCCCTAACTGTAGTAAGTCTTGCAAAACAAAGCAAGATTATATAAATCAAGGCCTCTCTTAACAAAAGTTCCACCAGTCAAAAGACAAAACATAATTCTAAATAATATTATAAACACTTTAACTGACTTAAGACGACGGTTAATTTATTTAATGTAAATGTGTCTCAAGTGGAGGAGTTAATGTTAACATACTCTTTCCAACTGCTGATGACAAAGCTGCAGTTTTGTAGTAAATTACAGTGGCCACGATAACCCAGGAGGAATTTACCGTCCAAGTTCTCCAATCACACCTGGAAACATTTAAGCCTGTCATGCCATGTATGTTAATAGTTAGGAAGCAGGGACTATAGATTAACCACATCTGAAAAGTTAAATTATCATTTCATACAACTCCAAAGGATCACAAATAATGCAATATGGTCCCCGGGGTAAAAGGCATGTGTGACATATGGGAACTCAGGGACAAAGAATCACTCCCAAGACGGTCACAGGCAGAGTTTTCAAAGACTTTGTAAACGTGCCATGCATAGTTTATAAATTTCTCCTCTGCTCAGAACTTGTCTTCAAATTTAGAAATTAATTTTTCAGCCAGATAAAATATCAAAGCACTTTTTAAAGAATCATGCTTAATGTAACTTTTTTTCCCAGAGGGCAAACAGCACATGTACCAACTACTGCTCCAATGTGTGCTATCTGCTCTTTCTGAGGGTAACAGGGGGCTAACAAAAGCCACTAAGCCCCAAAACAATTAGCAGCAGTGTGACAGCAACTAAACCTTGACTTACAGGATCACATATAATGCTTGGACCCATTACATGTACCTTGGAAAATCCTACTATAATGATGATTCCCTCATAAGTTAGATTTGCTTTAGCTGTAAACTCCAAAATGCAGCACCAGCATTAATTCCCTCTCACAAAAATCTCAGTACCAACTTTGTTTGCCTAGTGTTTTCTCCAAATCATACTTTTTTTTTTTTTACTATTATTATTCAGGACTTGATATAGATCTACTCTAGCACCCTCAAAATTTTTCAATAATTGAAGCATTAAGAGTCCAGGTGACTTGCCTACGGTCAAACAGGGCTAACAGGTAGAGCGAAAAGTGACTTCAAGTTCGGGCCAGCTAGCAGGGCAGAGCTGAAGCTAGATGGCAGGGACCCAGGGCCCACAGCCATCGGCTTCTCCCACACAAACTGCAACTCCACCATCCCCACGACTCTTGTCCAGACACAAAGAGCAGCAGTGCTGGCGGTGCTGGCATGAAATGACATTGGCACCTTTACTATGGGGATCCAAATCTAGGGTATTATGTATACTCTCCTCTAGTCAAGAAATAATCAACTGTGCTCAGTTATGTGGTTTCTTGTGATATTTCAAAATGTATAGAAATCTACACAAAGACTCCTAACTATGTGTTTAATAATAAAATGGTTTCTTGTGATATTTCAAAATGTATAGAAATCTACTCAAAGACTCCTAACTATAACTGTTTAATAATAAAATGTTTAATCAGGAATAGAGCCTCTTCACCTGCGTCTCCTTCTTCAAAGCTGCAAAGACCCTGCTTTCCTGGCCCTCCCGCCGGCCAGGCCACCACACTGGCCATTCTGACCTGTTCGATGACTTGGAAATAACTGTGTCCAGCCACTGGGTATAAGTATCAAAGTGCTTGCTAAACATTCATTACTTCTCTTAACACCCCTAATTACAGAGATAAGCCAACTGAGACTCAGATGAAGGCCTGTGCTGCACCAAGCACAATACTTTTACACTGCTAAAGCTTAAAAATCTGATTATTGCCCTAGCTGGTTTGGCTCAGTAGATAGAGCGTCGGCCTGCAGACTGAAGGGTCCCAGGTTCGATTCCGGTCAAGGGCACATGCCCAGGTTGCGGGCTTGATCTCCTGTAGGGGACATGCGGGAGGCAGCCAATCAATGATTCCCTCTCATCATTGATGTTTCTATCGCTCTTTCCCTCTCCCTTCCTCTCTGAAATCAATAAAGACATATTTTTTTAAAAAATCTGTTTATTGTTGAAATGACTATCAACCTGAATGTGAGCTGCCTTTTCCCTTTAAAAAGCTAAACATTGTCATAAGAAAAATTTTTTTACAAAATAAGAAAGTTTGTTTATCATCTATGTCTGTGTTCAAAGGCCTACTGGACTAGAAGCTACAAGCAGGCAGCTTCTGGGTCTGCATCATTCACACTGGTTGCCAGTCCAGGGCCCAGGTCATGTTAGAACTTAACAAATATGTGGAAGGCGAGGAGGTGGGAAGGAGTGAAAGCTACAGAACCAACACTGGGTGAGCAAGTCCACCCATCTCTGTCCTCAAGATGTTAGGTTAGTGTAATTCCTATGTACATCTGCCCACTGTATTCCCAACTCTTTTATCACGATGGAATTTCTTAAGTTAAATTTGCTGACAAGTTAATGGGCAGCTTAATCGTGATATTTCAACCACAAAAGCATGATTTTAATATTTGCCCATACCATCCCTGTAAAATATATTGGCAGGTTCACATTAAATTGGCCTAATAAAGATGGTTTTCTTTAATCACCATTTTAAAAATCACCTTCATTCTACAGATTAAGGGACAAAGTTAGTGGGATTTACTTCTTACATTTATAAGTCCATACTGAATTCACATTCAATAATTTTTATCTTAAAATTTACCATGAGTTGTTGAACTCTTATTTAAACAGTCGAGGGAGGGAGAGGAGGAGGGAGGACCTAGCCCGGCCAAGGCAGGAATCCATCAGTGTCCATGTGATGCCTCCAGAAGCCCTTCAAGCAGAATCTTGATTTCACCACAGAGGCAGCACCCACCACTCCAGGAATACGACTCGTGCTTGCAGCCACATCTCCGGAAGGGCTAAGTTTAGTGCTTCTTCACTGTTGACTCGCATTGGAGTAAACTTCTTAGGAAGAGAGTGTAAGAAGTTTCACTAGAGGAAACTATCAACATCTGTAACCATTTATTTTTTTAAAATATGTTTTTATTGATTTCAGAGAGGAAGGGAGAGGGAAAGATAGAAACATCAATGATGAGAGAGAATCACTGATTGGCTGCCTCCAGCATGCCCCCTACTGGGGATTGAACCCATAACCTGGGAATGTGACCTGACAGGAATTGAACCTTGACCTCCCGGGTCATAGGTTGATGCTCAACCTGAGCCATGCCGGTCAGGCACAACTGTAACCATTAAATTCTTTGCTTGTTTTTTCACTTAATTACTTTCTATCAGTATTTCCTGACTATGCTAAATGCTGACAGAAAAAGCTAAGAAACAGTGCCTACCTACTAGGAGTTTATCATCTCTTTACTACAAGGTATTAGGTGAGCACACAAAGGGTGATAATACTAAGTGAGATTAAGTGCCTTAGAAAGAACAAGAAAAGCATTCTGCGGGTTACTAAACCCAGCAAAGACTGTAAGGGACTGCCCTTGACAAGCTTCCTCTCGCAGGCAGACATGAGGGAAGGGTATGCCTCATGGGTATGGGTCACAGTTGAGCAAAAACTGAAGAAAGCAGAGTAGACAGAACTCGAGCTGGAATACAGGACAGGGAAGGTGGTAAGGGAGTGACGAGACAGGAACATTTGGGCACTACTGGGGAAGACTGGGGCAGCTAAGGAGTTTGCCCCTATTGTGAAGGCTGTGGGAAGAACAAGTAATTGGAGGCCTTTAAAGAGCAGTCTGGTCTGATTACCATGCTTGAACAAGTTAAATCTTATTTCGGTGTGAAGATAAGCTGGACGCCGTCATCAAGGCAGGGAGCTGGCCACAAAGACCTGAGGCCTGCGTACAAGTGTGACGGAGGGAATGAAAGGGCTGCCCTGTGCACATGTGAAGGTAGGCTGCACAGAGCCTGCAGGCAGGCACACACAGAGGGGAAGAGAGAGGAGTCAAGGAGGAAAACTGGTTTGGGTGGAGGGAAATAAGAAGTTTCACTTTGGTTGTGTTACCTGGAGAAAATGTCAAGCAAGCAGTTTAGAGCTTAGAAGAAAGGTCAGGTTAGGGTCACAAATTCGTAAGCTATATAAAAAAGGTGATGGCAAAAGCGTGCGTTGGATAAGATCACTAATAAAAAAGAGCATAGGAAAGAGGAAAAGTGATTTGAGAATGCCTACCTGCGGGGGATGGGAGGGTAGAAAACCAGCAATAGACACACAGTATTGGCCAGAGACAGAAGAATTAAACTCATGCTCAGTTCAGTTCAACAGAAGGTAATCGGGGTGGGGGTGGGGGTGGGGGGTGTTAGGGAGTTATATGTGAGCATTACACTGGAGGTAATATGATGACTAAACATTAAAGCCCCTACTTTAAAAACGTGATGTCAAGAAAATCAAGCAAAAAACCAGTTGCAAAAAGAACTCAGGAATCCAGACATAATTATAGCTACTTTAATAATAATAATAAAAGAATGCTATGAACAACTATATGTCTATACGTTTTGCAAGCAATGAGTAATATTCTAAAAAAATATACATTATCAAAATAGCCTCAAGAATAAACTAAAAGCCTGTAATAGCTATTCATATGAATTTCTACCTCAGATCCCCTAACAGAGAAAATACTGGTAAGCAAAACTGTGACCCATATCATTAGAAGCAAACTAGAAGAAAAAGAAAACAATGATCAGCAAACGAGAAACTGAAGGGGCTGTCCTTCACCTGATGAAAGGCATCAGGAGGCCCATTCTACTGCACTCTGGGTGGCCTCTGGTCTCCCCAGTTCTAACAGGAAAAGTGACCACGTGTGCAGTTGGACTAGCCTTCCACTAACCCTGCACTCCATCTAACACTAAGGAGCAACTTCATTTTTCAAGTGGAAAAAATAAATTCTCGATATCTCAGATGTTCTTTAATATTATTCTGTTATGTATATATCATCTGTGAATCTAATTTTTACAAATTTTTCAATCTATATCCCATCTTGTGGTACTAATTTCCACAAATTAACTCTCTATAAGAGAGCTTTTTAATTTATCATAAAGCTGACTCCTATAAAATTCCTAGAAGGCTTCTTGCCCTAACCTCAATTCTAGCATGATGGAATTTGAGGAATTTATCGAAGACATTATTTTAATAACCTCACTACATCCTCCCCCTTTGTATCAATAGCTCTAAGGAACAAGTATTTATAGTATACTGCTGTATGTCCAGACACTTCATTATTTTTATTTAACAGAACAACATACAGCATTTATCTCTTGGGTGTGTGTACAGCCTAGTTCTGTACAATGGCAAAGATAACATGCTATTTCCACCTTTCCAAAAAATGCCAAGCATATTATTGAACTTAGCACAAAATCTAGAGAACCATCTAGAACAGCTTACAGATTCTTATCCTGATTTCAACTGGAGTCAGGATTCCTCGCTTAATAAATGGGATCCATATGAGTCTTCCCTAAATGGACCACTGCGCACTGTCCCAGGGCAGTGCATTCGGTCTTTTGCTCACTCACTGTCTGCAGTTAGGTTTTGTCTTGGAGCATTTCACTACCCAAAACAGCTCCAAGTGCACTGTGTACACCTTCCTTTACAAGTAACTCTTTGATTGGACTTGGCCCACTTAATTCCTAATTTATATCTTCCATATTATACTTTTGTAACTGGGCGTTTGATTTTTTTAAAAAAGAAAACTGTCTTCTATAATTCTGCCTTGTTTTAATTTTCCAAAAGGTGATGAAGAATTTCTACCCATGTATGTGATCCAATCAATCTTATACTTCATACTTTTTGCAGGATACTCAAAACAGTGTTTTAAAATAAACATTCCTATTCGATTATGCTTGTATAATCTTTTCATTATTTTAATAAATGTTTATTAGGCATTTACTATATTCCAGGCAAAGTGCTTGGTGTTTATAAGTAATAATTCTCTTAATCATGAGGTAGTATTCTTCTCCTTTTAAGTGAGAAGTTGAAGCTCAGAGTGCTGGGAAAAATTGCTCAATGTCCCAAAGTTCATATGTGGCAACAGTCAAAACTGGAACCCAGGTCTGACTCTAAAAAGTAGGCTCTTCCCATCATACACACTGCCACAAAACTACATGACCCATAGTCCCCACACCCAAGAAGGTCACAGGCATGTAACAAAAAAACCCCCAACATGTCATGTAAGTTCTATCAATTTCCCTAACACCATTTTGTATTTTAAAACTTTGCTAAAATTATTCTGGGGTTATTCCTCTATAAAATTACTAAATTATATTTTGTGCAATTAAGCATTTATTAACTGCTTGTTACCTTGAATGCGCTCTGTACTGTGCTAGTGCTCATAGTGACAATGAAGAATAGATAAATACATTTTACCTCATGAACCAACCCACACAGGAACTGAAACCAAAGTTTCATGGAAAAGTATTTACTGTTACTACATGTGATATACTTTCATCTGTTATGTTTTTCATAATGCTGGTCATGACCCGCTAAAATAATACTACAACCCACTTATAGGTCATGCCACCCAATCTGCAAACTCTATCCTGCAAAATAGGTTAATCAGACGAAATCTTCCCTTTTGCTTCTGGTTTCAATCTGGCCATCCTATCTAATAAAGAGGTAATATGCAAATTAACCCTCACACCCTCACAAGATGGCTGCCTATGACCAGGCTGGCAGGGGGGTTAGTGAGGGACGACCAAACAACTGAACAAGCAGGCTGCATGGGGCAACCAGGACAGCAGGGGGGTTAGTGAGGGACCACCAAACGACTGAACAAGCAGGCTGCGTGAGGCAACCAGGTGGGCAGAGGGGGGCAGTTGGGGGCAACCAGGCCTGCAGTGGGAGCAGTAAGAGGCAACCAGGCTGGCGGGGGTTGGGGGGAGGAGTTAGGGGTGACGGGGCCAGCAGGGGGCGGGCAGTTGGGGGCGATTAGGCTGGCGGAGGGGGCAGTGAGGGGCAACTAGGCCAGCGGGAGTGAGGGCAGTTGGAAACGACCAGGCCGGCTGGGGGGCAGTTGGGGGCAACCAGACCGACGGGGGTGGGGGAGCCGTAAGGGGTGACCAGGCCAGCAGGGAGGCAGTTAGGAACGACCAGGCCAGCAGGGAGGGGGCAGTTGGGGGCAACCAGGCCGGCTGCAGGGGGCAGTTAGGGGCAATCAGGCCGGCACACAGAGGCAGTGAGGGGCGATCAGGTCGGCAGCGGGGGGCAGTTAGGGGCAACCAGGCAGGTGAGCAATTAGGAGCAGCAGTCTAGGATTATGAGAGGGTGTCCAACTGCCGGTTATCTCCCGAGGAGTCCCGGATTACAGAGGGTGCAGGCTGGGCTGAGGGGATTCCCCCCCCCACACACACACACACAAATTTTATGCACTGGGCCACTAGTCCTTTATAAATGAAGTGTTTATGACAGTTAACACCTGTAAGGGCTTATTTTGCTACTATGTTTGGTAATGTTATAATAGGTAATTCAAACTACCCTATAATTATTTTTTTCATCTTACCACCTTTTTAATTTTTTGTTTTATCTGAGATAGACAAAGAAACATTCATTTGTTGTTCCACTTACTTATGTATTCATTGGTTGCTTTTTGTATGTGCCCTGACTGGGGATCGAACTCACAACCTTGGGGTATATGGACAATGCTCTCACCAAGTGAACTAACCAGCCAGGCTTTATCCTACCCTTTAATATGTCCTCATATTTAATGATGCACTACTTTTGAGAGCTTCAAATTTTCCTACTTTGAAAACGTTAAGTTGTTAGAGACAAACAGTATACGTAAAGTAAAACTGTACTTAAATTTTTTTTTAAAAAATTAACTATAGCAATGAGCATATAGTCTTATCACAGTGACAGTCTATTACCATTAAAGAAACCATGTTTAAGAAAACCAACTGAGAGAAACCAAGATGGCGGCATAGGTTAACACCGGAGATTCCTGCCTCGAACAACCACTTCAAAAAACAACTAAAGACGGAACGGACATCATCCAGAACCACAGGAAGGCTGGCTGAGTGGAAATTCTACAACTAGGAGGAAAGAGAATATCATACCCAGACTCAGAGGAGGCGCAGTGCTGAAGTGAAATACTCAGGTGCGGAGTGCGTGCGCGGAGCGGGCTGGCGGCAGAGGGCGCGGTTCTTGTTTTCAATTGGGAGGGAGTTTCAGACTCTGAGCTCCAGATCCGGCCGAGTCTCTAGGGACCCAGACTCAAATGGGAGAAGCGGGACTGTCTGGCTTCGGTTGGAACTCGAAGGCAGCTTTCTCTCCGAGGTGTGCAGCGGTTGCTGGGACTCTGTGAGGCAGAGCCCCTGGGGACGGAACTGAGAGCAGCCATAATTGCTCGCTCTGGCCCGCCCTGTAGATCCCCTGGGACCCGCCCCGCCCAAACTCTGCGCAGAGCCATTTGCCAGATAGCCTCAGGCAAAGGCTAGATTAGCACCGCCCTAGAGATCCAGCACAGAAGCTCTCCCACTGCAGACACAGCAGACTCTCATTGCCAGTTAGCCTGGAGGTCAAATCACCCCATCAACAATCAAGGCTTAACTACAACAAGACTGCACACAAAGACCACTAGGGGGTGTACCAAGAAAGCATAAAAAATGTGGAGACAAAGAAACAGGACAAAACTGTCAATGGAGGATATTGAGTTCAGAACCACACTTTTAAGGTCTCTTAACTATCTAGAAGCTGCCGATAAATGTAGTGAGATCCTCAAGAAAACTAATGAGACCCTCGATGTTATGATAAAGAACCAACTAGAAATTAAGCATACATGGACTGAAATAACGAATACTATACCGACTCCCAACAGCAGACCAGAGGAGCGCAAGAACCAAGGCAAAGATTTGAAATGCGAAGAAGCAAAAAACACCCAACCAGAAAAGCAAAATGAAAAAGGAATCCGAAAATACCAAGATAGTGTAAGGAGCCTCTGGGACAGCTTCAAGCGTACCAACATCAGAATTATAGGGGTGCCAGAAGATGAGAGAGAGCAAGATATTGAAAACCTATTTGAAGAAATAATGACAGAAAACTTCCCCCACCTGGTGAAAGAAATAGACTTACAGGTCCAGGAAGCACAGAGAACCCCAAACAAAAGGAATCCAAAGAGGACCACACCAAGACACATCATAATTAAAATGCCAAGAGCAAAAGACAAAGAGAGAATCTTAAAAGCAGCAAGAGAAAGAAACCCAGTTACCTACAAGGGAATACCCATACGACTGTCAGCTGATTTCTCAACAGAAACTTTGCAGGCCAGAAGGGAATGGCAAGAAATATTCAAAGTGATGAATACCAAGAACCTACAACCAAGATTACTTTATCCAGCAAAGCTATCATTCAGAACGGAAGGTCAGATAAAGAGCTTCACAGATAAGGAAAAGCTAAAGGAGTTCATCACCACCAAACCAGTATTATATGAAATGCTGAAAGGTATCCTTTAAGAAGAGGAAGAAGAAGAAAAAGGTAAAGATACAAATTATGAACAACAAACATGCATCTATCAACAAGTGAATCTAAGAATCAAGTGAATAAATAATCTGGTGATCATAATAGAATCAGGGACATAGAAAGGGAATGGACTGACTATTCTTGGGGGGGAAAGGGGTGTGGGAGATGCAGGAAGAGACTGGACAAAAAATCGTGCACCTATGGATGAGGACAGTGGGTGGGGAGTGAGGGCGGAGGGTGGGGCAGGAATTGGGAGGAGGGGAGTTATGAGGGGAAAAAAGAGGAACAAATGTAATAATCTGAACAATAAAGATTTAATTTTAAAAAAGAAAAATAAATAAAACATGACCACTTTAGACAAAAAAAAAAAAAAAGAAAAAATAGAAAAGAAAACCAACTGACTTGTGTTTGAAGAAACTTAAACCATCTTTAAATACTGCATGTAGATAAGGCAACCTTTTCTGAAAAAAAATGTTTAAAGCTGGTAAATCTTTTTTAGCATAATAAATGGAAGAGACCTCAGGGGTAAAAAATAAATGATGATACACACATTTCAAAAATGAAAACACACACACACTAAAGGTTTAAAGAGTTCAGTAATCTGGCCAAGGTCATAAAGGTCCTCATGGTAGAGCTTGGACTAGGACCTGGTTGCTTATTAGCAGGGTCTCTTTCCATTCTGCACAGTGTCCACCTCACGGAAATCACCACCAGCAATCACAGTGGCCTACCTTAGTAATCTCCCTTATCGAAAACTCTAGATTATGGTCTGACCTATGCAATTGATGTATACTTGACTAGGTAACCTTGTACATTGTCCTCTAATTGGTTCTTGTGTACTTTGAGTAAGAGCTTTAGATATGCCTTATAAATAAAATGACCCTTATAAACTATTAAACATGGTAAATATAATTTAGCCATACAACTACTTGAAAACCAGTTTCATTTTTAATCTCCTCAATTACACACAATGCCTGCCAAGACCTTAGCTCTGGATTCCATCATGTTGCTGTAACCAGCAAAAGAGAACCATTTCTCCTCTTAAAAAAGGAATCGCTCTCTTTATTTGCACAATCTACCCTTTCCCAAGGGTATGACAAAGGTTTCAGTTGTAATTTCAAATTCATTACAGAGCATCACAAATAATATGAAAACATGTGTGATTTTCATTTTGTCTTAGATTCTCGGGGCAATGTTTTTTTAAGTAGAAATGATTTAAATAGTTAATTTTTTTAAAAAATTAACCATGTGACATTTTCAAATACCAAATCAGAATATTTTTTTAAAAATTAACCATGTGATATTTTCAAATACCAAATCATAAATCTGATTTAACTTACTAACTATTTATTTTTATGTTTTGTTGCTATGGCTTTAAGTTATCGTAAAGGCTAGAAAGAACAAAATTCATATTCAACTACAAATGAATTAGAAGCCTGGGCCTTCCCATACAGATTCTCCCAGAGGTAGTTATAGGAGGTAACTCAGAGATGACCTGTGCATTGCTCTTCTTTATAGATAAACAGTGGCAAATATACTCCTGAAAAGACATGCTTTGTAAACATGTGGTCTAGCACAGAATAACTGTATTTAAAAGTACAGGAATCTGAAATATATTTAAAAATGGGACACAGCCCTATACTAACAGTTCAGGGACTGAGAACATCTGGCCTCCATCTTTGATGAAATTTAACAATATATTCCTAAACTTCAATTACAAAACCTCTTCACCATGGCATCTTCCAGAAAAATATTGCAATTTCTTAGATAAAAATAGAGTTTAATATTAATCATAATTAAAACAAGCATCTACTTAATGCTAAGGAAGTCTATGAAAAACATGTTTGCCTAATAGCAATCTTTTAAAATAACAGAACTTTACCTAAGCAAGATTGGAAAAAGACATTTATTCTTCATGTAGCACAGATTTTGAAAATGAAGTTAATGGTTTATTATTCTCAGATATTTCAACAGTTCCAATCTAACAAATTTATTTATGGGAAAAATTAGGCTGATCAAAGCCTACTGTAATTAAAGGTGTTTGGCACAGATGTTGGTCCTCAAATGTTTGCTTTGTCAGCTGTCTAATCCACATTGACATCACGGTAATTAGCACACTGTCTATAATATTTTAAATGCAAATTCAGCAAAATTAAGCTATTATATATTGGGAAATGAACACTGATCAAGCTATGAAACATACTTGTATCTCTATTACTATAAGATGTCAACCATATGGGTGGCACATGTCTATATTCCGTATGAAGAACATGCAAGAAAATTCAAAGCCAAAGACAGACTGTGCTGACCTAAGCTAATAAAAACACACAAACACCCACCTAAAGGGGAACAGATTCTGATGCTTCAACAAAGAATCAAAGAGTTTTCAAGCCTGTCTCTCTCCACTTCATACAGATATTCATCCTTTCATTTATTTGTTTTGACATTTACTTTGAGTCTCTACTTTATGGCAAACACTGTTCTAGGCACTACAGACAGAAGGAAGAATAAAATGAAAAAGAAGAAAACTATCCTCATCAAACTTACATTCGATAAAAGATGCAAACAGGTTTCTTGTCACATAATAATTCCGAAATACTGCCTGAAACCATAGGCTGAAAATGTGTCCAAGACCACATCCATAGTAGGAGATTTTAAAATTCCACCAAAAAGCTATGAGTCATTAGCAATATCTGTTATGGGCATGATAAACAGTGAAAGACAGACTGTGAACTTGGATTTGCCATCCTCATTATAAGGAATGTTTTCTCATCCTCCTTCCTACTTATATACCACATAAAAGTTAATCTAATAATACTAAGTTTTTCAAAGTGCGGACTTCTGTTACTGAGTGGGA
Organism: Myotis daubentonii; assembly: GCF_963259705.1. NCBI lineage: Eukaryota > Metazoa > Chordata > Mammalia > Chiroptera > Vespertilionidae > Myotis > Myotis daubentonii. The sequence continues at coordinate 16,822,197 of NC_081856.1, read as the reverse complement.
CTGAATGGTTATATCCACTTCAGTAGAGGCAGAGGAATACTATTATTTAAATGAAACTATTTCTAAAAAAGCTCAGTGTTTTCACACTTCTCTAACTAAACATACAACAATCATTGTGACCTGTCTTCTTAGAATTTAGAAAAATTATGGTAGAGATTATTTTATAGCCCTTGTCTCTCTTCTAAAAAGTTGATCTTTTTCCTCCCAATAAATGTTCATGTAGCAAGCAAAAGCAAAAACATTAAACTAATCATTCTTACAGCAGCATAGGAACCGAAAAACTGCCCTAACAGCTGTACTCCTACAAAACAAAACAAAACAAAACAAAACAAAACAAAACAAAACAAAACAAAACAAAACACCAATGTCATAGAAACTATGTTCTAATGACTGAAAATGCAAAAAGGGGAAAAGCTAAAAATTTTCATATACCACGTATTTCAATACTAAAGTTGTGTTTAATAATTATAAGTACATAGCTTTGTTCCTAAGAGCAAGTAGTTCACAATTTCCTGTTGATTAATTAACCCTTTAAAACAAGCCAAAGTCCCTATAAAAAGCAAAGTGATTTGACTATGTGACAAACTGATATAAAAACCAACAGCATGTCCTCACAACAAAAGATACACACAGACTAAAAAGTAAAGGCATGGAAAAGATATTTTATGCAATTGGGAATTTTTAAAAAGCTGGGGTAGCAATACTTAAATCTGACAAAATAAACTTTAAAACCAAGGCCACAGTAAGAGACAAAGAAGGACACTACATAATGATAAAAGGAGCAATCCAACAAGAGGAAATAACCCTTGTAAACATTTATGCACCCAACACAGGAGCACCTAAATATGTAAAGTAAATCTTGATAGACATAAAGGTAGAGAGTAACAGTAAAATAGTCATAGTAGGAGATTTCAATACCACACTGACATCAATAGATAGATCTTCCAGATAGAAAATCAACAAGTAAACAGTGGCCTAGAATGACATATTTAGATGAGATGGATTTAATTGCTATCTTCAGAAACACTAATTCAAAAGAATATATGTACCCTAAATTCACTGTGGTGTTTTTTACAATAACTAAGATTTGGAAACAGCCCAAGTGCCCATTAGTGGATGAGTGGATAAAAAAAACTGTGGTAGATTTACACAATGGAATGCTACTCGGTCATAAAAAAAAGAAAAGAAGAAGAAGAAGAAAATCTTACCTTTTGTGACAGCATGAATGGGCTTGGAGAGTATTATGCCAAGTGAAATAAGCCAGTCAGAGAAAGATAAGTACCATATGATTTCACTTACATATGGAATCTAATGAACAAAATAAAATAACAGTTGTGCGTTGATCTTGGAACCTGGCAGAAGGGACATTCAAAATAAATTTTGAAGGATAGAATTTAATATCCAAATTAATGCGGGAGAAGTAGATTTTAAGCACAGGGAACTCATGAGCAAGCAGTTATTAAACTGCTTCATATGTGGGTAGTAGGGAAAACAAAGAAAAATTATATTGGGGAAAGCATATATAATAACTAAAAGAATACATTACAAAACAGTGAAGTATAGGAAGAGAACAAAGAAAATATGACTATGATCCAGATTTAGTGATATTTCCTGTTTTGTGAAAACAATTAGCCTTTTTAGTCATGCTATCAAATAGTGGATGGTTAATTGAAGTAACAAATGTGAAAATTCCTCAAAAAGCTGGCAAGGCATCATAGAAATATGAAAGGTGAAGTTATTTCTCCTATGCTGTTGATTTTCTCTTCTTTTAAAAAAAATTATATCTAGTTAACATTTATTGAGTGCTTATTATACACAGGACACTATTCCAAGTTCTTTAAATATATAATCTCATTTAATTCTCTTGATGATTCCATTGTACAGATAACTATTTTATAGGCAAGAAGTTAAGGCACTTGTCAGAAACTATACAATAGGCAAACAATGCTGGGATGAAGGAAAATGTATGGAGTGATGAAACTTCTGTGAATTTGAGTCAGGACCAGATCGTGAATAATGCAAAGGATATAATTAGAGTGCAGAAAGGGTGCATTTACTAAGTGACTACTGTTTACCAGGCATATACCTGATCTCATCAAATCTTTACAACTCCCATATTTCATAAAAATTATTAGTCACACTCTTACCAACAAAGCTCAGACATATTTTTATTCTCACTAAATCATGCTAGTAAGTGGCAAAAAAGAAAAAAAGCATGTCTCCTTAGCATATTCTCTATCTACTATACCTTTTCCCACTCTTTCTTGCCTAATTCTATAGTCCCCCTCTCTCCCAGTTCCATCTTTGCTATGCCTCTTTCTCTTCCTAGACAAAACTTTATTTTATTGGAATCCTTTAGGAAAGCGAAATGAATACAAAAACTTTATAATATAGATGCTGAAATTATCCCTACTCTGAATTAACTGTAAACCTGCAGTTAATTTATTTTTTATTAGTACTATACCTGCATCCTACACTACATAAACTAATCTATATAACATGATCAAGCAAATATTAGTGCTCTTTAATGACTCCAAAATCAATGTCAATGAATAAATCATACAACCTAAATAAAATACCAGTAAATAGCCAGGGAAATAAAAAATGTTGAGTTGTCTCTTTTAGGCAAATGTTTAGTTTTTAGATAAATTAGTTATCTGAGAATTTAACACATATTTTTCTAGTACATTTTAGTGAAAATTCCCTATTTATACTTTCATATCCCCTTTCAAGTTACTGAAGTACCAAGACAAAACAACACATAAATTAAATGCTGTCCTACAAATCTTAACTATGAATTTAATTAGCAGTACAAACAGAACCCTTATATTTAAAGGATAGTTAATTACAGAACATGAGACTAAAAGAGGTCACTGGAAGGTTTTATGTTCATGTTATTCATCCCACCAAGAGGGTTCCCTGCAATATGATGCTTAAAAGCTAGGATTAACACAGAACTGTTCACTTCAACATGATCAAAGAGTGGGAATATCTCTGCTATTAAAAATGTTATTTTAAAAATACTGATTCTAATACGCATTTAGCCAAACATATCACTTATATAGCAAAACTACCTTTTTAAAGAAAGGACAAATCTAAAAAAACAATTTTTTAAGACATTTAAAATTCTATGCGCAAAGCCACTCTTGTTAATAACTGCATTGTTAGCCGAAACCGGTTTGGCTCAGTGGATAGAGCGTAGGCCTGCGGACTGAAAGGTCCCGGGTTCGATTCCGGTCAAGGGCATGTACCTGGGTTGCGGGCACATCTCCAGTAGGGGGTGTGCAGGAGTCAGCTGGTCGATGTTTCTCTCTCATCGATGTTTCTGACTCTTCTATCTCTCTCCCTTCCTCTCTGTAAAAAATCAATAAAATACATTTTTTAAAAAAAATAACTGCATTGTTAAATAAAATGATCCTGATCCTAATCTCTTATCAGTATTTAACAATAGCTTCTGCATAACAAAACTGTCTCTACAGAGCATGCATTTACAATGAAAACCTTAACTATCTGAGAAATGATTGATTAGAAAAAAATGTTTACAAAATTCTAATTCATTTTAAATGGCTATATACATTTTAGCTCTTCAATGAGGAAAAATTAGAACCTTTTTATGTATACTAACTCCTGTCATTGATTAAAAAACAAATACAATATGCTATTGTCTTCAGCTTTCCCTGAAAATCTACTTTTACAGACTAGCCTAGCCCGGCCAGCATGGCTCAGTGGTTGAGCATTGACCTATGAACCAGGAAGTCTCCGTTCAATTCCTGGTCAGGGCACCTGCCTGGGTTGTGGGCTTGATCTCCCGTAGGGGGTGTGCAGGAGGCAGCCAATCAATGATTCTCTCTCATCATTGATGTTTCTATCTCTCTCTCCCTTCCTTTCTAGCATCCATCAATAAATAAAAATAGCCCTAACTGGTTTGGCTCAGTGGGTAGAGTGTCGGCCTGCAGACTGAAGGGTCCCAGGTTCGATTCCAGTCGAGGGCATGTACCTTGGTTGTGGGCACATCCCCAGTAGGGGGTGTGCAGGAGGCAGCTGATCAATGTTTCTAACTCTTTATCCGTCTCCCTTCCTCTGTAAAAAATCAATAAAATCTATTTTTTTTAAATAAAATAAAATAAATATATATATTTTTTTAAAAATCCCAGCCTATTCCATTAATACAGAAATCTGAAATCATCCAATTATGTGTAAATACATTTCTAAATACCCACCATCTGCAAATGGACTATTAATACTTACGAAGTTCAACCATTTATCTAAATGGACTAAATCTTTTAACTCTGCTCAGAGGAATTTTAACAGTGAAGTAGGGGTTAACTGTAATCAGAAACCAAGCCCTCCTTAGGAAGGATCAAGAGGAAATGGTAACTTCTGGAAAATCCCAAATATTTTAAACTCGGGAACATATCCAGTTTTGACAAGCTATATGGCCATGGCATAAGTGCTTCCATCTTCAGTAGCTGTTCAAACAAGCAATCCTTTACAAGTTTGACAGAGAACAGAATTCGTTTCCCCTATCCAGCTGCACTATTTCAAAGTCCCTTAAACATAAGTGTGACAAGATTGATTTTTTCAGAGCATAGGTATTTATTGTATTGTCCTAAAGGACCTAATTTTAAAATAAATAAGTGTGTGTGGGTTGGGTAGGGGGGGAATGAAGAGAGGAAGGGTAAAGTCAAAAAAGAAAATAGGATAATGAAAACCATACATCTACATTAATACACATGGCATATTTAGATGCTCCTTTTTTAAAGCTTTTTCTTTCTTTTTTTTTTTTTTTTTGGTGTAGTATTAATATCCAAATCAATGCTTAGGAACAATCCATCAAATAACAATTGATAAATAAAAACACTAACCACACTCTAGGAGTATTTACAAATCAACATATCTGAAAAAAGACTTCTAACCAGAATATATAAAGAACTCTCAAAACTCAACACTAAGAAAACAAACCAATTTTTTAAAACAGGCAAAAAATTTTAACAGGATCTTGATCAAAGAATATAAACAAATGGTAAATAAGCTCATGAAAGCCGGCTCAACATCATTACTCATCAGGCGAATGCAAACCCAAATCACAACTAGATACACCACACCCACCCATGAGAGTAGAAGAAAAAAACTGACAACACCAAATGCTGAGAAGGATACAGAACCAACTGGTATTCTCATGCATCGATGCAAAAGGGTACAAACACTTTAGAAAATGGTTTGGTTTCTTATAAAGTTTAACAAATTAAGTTTCAAAGTAAATAAGTTAAACCTACCTCCCAACTCAGCAAGCCCACTCCTGGATATTTATGAGAAATGAAAATTTATGTTCATACATTCTGTAGCCAAAAGTTTGCCCTAACCGGTTTGGCTCAGTGGATAGAGCGTCGGCCTGGGGACCGGAAGGTCACAGGTTCGATTCCGGCCAAGGGCATGTACCTTGGTTGCGGGAACATCCCCGGTAGGAGGTGTGCAGGAGGCAGCTGATCGATGTTTCTAACTCTCTATCCCTTCTCCCTTCCTCTCTGTAAAAAATCAATAAAATATATATATATTTTTAAAAGTTTATAACAGCTTTCTTCAAAATTGCCAGAACCTCATAAACAACCAAAACGTCATCTGGTGAATGGTTAAATAAACTGTGGTACAACTATACTATGCAATAAAAAGGAATGAAACAGTGATAACACACCGCCAGGCTCACAAGGCTGTGTGATTCCAAAACCAAAACAACTACAATAAAAAACAAGGCTGTGTGATTCCATATACATGACAATCTAGAAAAGACAAAATAACAGAAACAGATTAGTGCTTATGAGGGGCTAAGAATGATGGTTGGGATTGACTGAAATGAAGCACAGTAAAATTTAGGGGGGGGGGGGTAATAAAACTGTTCTATAAACAGTGGCTACATGACCACTATTTGTCTGTATACATTTGATTGTATACGTTTGTCAAAACACACAGAACCACACATTTTAAAAATAGATTATGGTGCATGTTAATTAAGGTGAAGAAAATGCTGGCCATCATCAGGGGTGTACTGGGAAAAGAATACCCTATTATAAAACTGTTTTTTTGCCCATCACTTGTATATATGCAGTACTGCTGGGTACAACAATGAGAAAACATAAATAAAGAAGACTAAAAAAATGGCACAAAAATGGTAACGGGCAGGGAGGGGGTGTTGCTACATGGTACTCAATCCAGACAAAAAGGCTTGAACGTAGATGTGACTAAAGTTATTACCAGGAAAAATACAAATGGAAAGAACATTATCCTATTTGCCAATCCTATCACATTAGATGAAAAGGTTATCAGTTATTGCTTAAAACTTTCGATTTTTACAAACTGAGAGCAAGCTTACAAATCTCATTTTTCACATAGTACACAGAAAGTGAAGGGGGGGGACAGTATAAGCAAAAACCATAAAATACTTGGGAAATATGTTTTTAATCAACTTTAATTTGAACATAACAGCAATTTTGACTTTTTAAGGAAAATTGTAGTAAATTTTTTGGAGAGAAAATGTGGCAGATTGGAAACTGCAAAAAACTTAACAGTTCAGGGACCTTGGAGAATTAAATCAGATGACACATACTTAAGTCCATAAATGGTGAAGTGTGAAAATGTAATAATAGTTGTTAGTATACTCTCTCTGAGCTAGAAACAATGAACATAAGAATTTCCAAGCCAGTATGCTACTCCCACAGATGATTACTGTCACAAGGCCATAAATGGAAGAGCTAACACTTAAAACCCAATTTGTCTGACTCTGCACCTAAGCTCTTAGACCCCCTATATTATTTCATTTTCCAACAATTCTTAATCAACAATTTTATACCCATAAGCTTAAGGAGCAAAGCAGTATTCAATACTGCTAGAAGGTTCTATAAGGTAACTGGAGTTGTTGTTTGCAGTCTGTGCATACAGCATATGGGATACTCATTTCCGTCTGAGAACTCACATGTGGTTGCAAGTGTGTGTTGCACTTCTAGGCGGGTTTGCTAAAATGGACAAATGATGTGGTTATTTAGCAATATCTATGCTGGCCTAACACTTTCTACTTCTCTTCCATTTTCATGTGCATTATCTCATTTGAGACAGATAGTCACCCAGTAGGGATACATAATACTAATTAATAGGTACAGATTAGTACCTTCACTTCAATCCAATGAATGCACCAATGCTCATGGAGCGCCTGACTTTACAAAACAGGCCCAACACAATAAGCTCAAAGAAGGAAGTCCTGTTCTGTTGAAAACAAAAATTCACTACCTATAGCTACTCCCATAGATGATTTTATTTTTTTCCTTTCTCTGACCAGGTATACAGTTTCTAAGTCATCTAATTCAGGACCAAATTATAGAGCATACTATCTTTTTTAGCCCATATGGTATTCTTTCACAGAAAAACACCCTCATTTTATGGAATTCTAAAATGTGAATAATCAAAGATCATATTTTCCCATGGTGCTCCTTTTCAAATACAGACATGTTTTTAAAATGCCTTTCAAGGGTTCCAGAGAAGAAACAACAATGTTCTTTCTGCCTACAGAAAGTACTGCTGGTAGCAGAGAACAGAAAACAGGTTCTTTCCTTCAAAATGGAAAGGAAGAAAAGCAAGGGGGAAGGGAGCTGAGTAATTGTAACCATGAAGGAGGATAAAAAGACATAGAAAGACCTCTAGCCGGATAGCTTGGTTGGTTGAGTATTGTCCCAACATACCAACGTTGCAAGTTTGGCCCACAGTCAGGGTACATACAAGAATCAACCAATGAATGCATCAGTAAGTGGAATAACAAAACTAAATGTGTACAAAAAAATATGGAACAACAAATCGATGTTTCTCTCTCCCTCTCTCTCTTTCTCAAATCAATAAATTTAAAAAAATGTTTTTCAAGATATGATAGTGTCAACAATAAAAATAAATTTAAAAAATAAAGTAATACATCCTTCACTCTCCATTCTCTAAATATCCATTTGTTTTTCTTCTAGCACTCATTAAAATATAATAGGCACATACAACATAACTTGCATAACAATAATACGCATTCAATACATAGTTGTTGAATACTGGTTAAAGGAAATGAATAGTACAAAAGAATTTTTAACTTTTTAAAGACATGGGAAGATATTACCCAGTAAAACAATTAGTGAAAGGGCCATAATAATCACCATTCATTTTAATGAAAGATGGAGGGGAGGGGCAGAGGAGGAAAGAGGTAAATGAGCAAACACTGAATGAATTACCCCAGCCTGGCCCTAGTCAGAGAAAAGGGCTTGAACTGAAGCTACTAAAGCCAGGAGCTCCGTGCCTCTCTCTCCACCATCATGTACTCTCCTTACTGGCAGCCTCGAAAGCTGCAAGATGGATTTCAGGCCTCCCAGCTGAACCTACGCAGATTCCAAACACCCCATGAGAGCTCTCACACCACCACAGTGCTCCTCTCCAAGTTCTGGGGAGAACCGGTATCTAAAAGGTCAAGTCTGAGGATATGAGGGACCCTGGTTGCTCTAAAATGGTAAAAGGGTAAGTGGGGGGCATTTAGAGTATAGGTTCACAGAGTTCCTATAGTAGGATCTGCATAATTTCTAAAAAATTATGACTCTAAGAAATCAAAATATAAAGGATGTTAAATGTTTCCATGTGAACTGGCTCAAATATGGCCTTAGTCACAACTTAGTAAGGAAGGCGTCAAGACTAAAATATTTAATCCAATACACAAGGGCATTGGTGGAAAAAAAAAAAAAAAAGCGAGTGTGTATGTGTGTTAAAAATGATAGTTGTCAACCTAAAATTTACAATTTTTTTTTCTCTCATGAGGTTTTAATTCTTTTATTATGTTGGCTTTTTCCCTAAGCACTCAATTCAGAATTAAATTTCCACTGCCTACATAAGTACATGTCTATAAAACATTCACAAAACAAGCAAAAGAACACTACAAAATTAAGTAGCTATTGGTTTTTCAGTTTTTTTGGTGTTTTTTAAAAGTACTTGGAAGCTTGAAGTACTTATTAAATGCTTGCTGTTCTTTCCTAGAATTCTGATTTTAGCAAAGATGGGATCACAGGAGAACTGTGGTGGCTACAATTCACACACTTTGGCAGAATACTTAAAATGTCAACGTGGACCTTGTAATATCCTTTACCCCTAAATGTGCTATAGGTTCACGAAGGAAAAAGGTTCATGCAGAATAACAGTGCTCAATACACTCCATCTATACACAAGCACCTGTAGCTGATCCGCACAACAAAAAACCTGCAGTTCTCCTAACAGGAAAGAAAAGCTACCCAATCATGTCTGACTGGACCCTAACACTAACCCGAACCCTGATCCCTAACACTAACCCCTAGCTACACCAACTCCTTGGGTGACGAGGAAGGGTCTTTTTTAGAAATAAAGACCAGTTACTAGACACCCAGATTTTCCCTTCAACCATCGCTATTCCTTTAATACAAACTGCTAAGCCATTCGCATTGCCCTCTTCTGTAACGCTGACCTTGTTTCAGCTTCTGTGGTTCATTAAAAAGCACTGAATACTATTTTGAAAGGAAATAAATTCAAAATAACAGCATTTGTGAGGTTAACGTGAAAACTTTTGTGCCGATTTCTGAGGCTCTGTGGGAATAATGGTATTAAGCGCTACTAGTTTTCTCCCTTGTCCCCCAGGAGGTGGACTGCATTTCCAGATACAGTGAAAAGACTACCAACAGAGTAACAGTTACACCAATAACATATATAAATAGGACTGCTGAGAGTATAACATAGATTCTGGAGTTACTGCACAGAGGGGCCAATAATCACAGTACTCCAGCTTTTAGTAAAAACCAGTTCACAGGTACAAAACAGTCTCAATTTAAATGTTTGATAATCAGTTTCCATGCACTAAGTAGTGCCATTCAAAGTGGTTGAAAACTCTCTCTGTAAAATAATCGCATATCTAAATGTTAAGGATTTTTTAAATATTTTGATTGATTTTTACAGAGAGAGGAAGGGAGAGGGAGAAAGCCAGACATCCATGGGCTGCCTCCTGCACACCCCTTACTGGGGATCGAACCCATAACCTGGGCATGTGCCCTGACCAGAAACAGAACAGGCAACCTTTCGGTGCATGGGACAACCAACTGAACCACAGCGGCCAGGGCTAAATGTTAAGGATTTTTAAAGCTGTTTTTAAAAAAGGAATTGAAGTGAAAAACTATTATAAATAAGCTGCTAAAATAAAAATAATACAGATACCAATAAAACATGCCTAACCTATAAAATGATTTCAACACAAAATTCCCCCAAATCAACATTGATATGACTCAATATTCTCAACTATAAATGACATTTGACCAATATTTCTAGCTCTAAAAATCTATGACTTTATGAATTCTATGCATTTCATTACATGCAAAATGCTGTTATATAGAAATGAACTCAAAATAGATTCAGCAGAAGACACAGGTCTCTAACTCTCAGAAAGATTTCAAATGAGGGCCAGGAAGTAAGACAAATAAGAGTTTAATACTAATGTTAGAACACAGTGCAAGGTATGATGGCTTATATGCCAAATGGGAGGCTGAGAGAACAGTAGCAACGATTTCATTAAATGTGAAATAGCAGCTTACTGGCCTGGTCTGAAAAGTTAAACGAGGCTTAACCTTCTAAGCTGTAAAGCATGTACTGGATTTGGTTAGTCAGAAAAGCTAAGAGTGCCACTAGCAAGGGATCAGTCAATACTGACTTAAGAAGTTTGGCTTGTGTTCATGGCAATGAGGTGATAAAATACATCCACTAGGCCACGCCTTCAGCCAATGGGCAATTACAAGACAATGAAACATTAAGGGAGGCATGAAAGGAAGCATTTTAGAAAGCTTATTCTCAAAGGGAGTGAGGGACATATTAGAGGAAAGACCTAACATGGTACAAAGTAAAATAAGGAGGAGAATACAGGCATTATTTAGAATTACAGTCAAAGAAAATCTACTACTGAGGCTAAGGTAATTGCTTATCTATGTCAGTGACATTTATCAACTCTTTATTTTTCTTATAAAACAGATTAAGTATGGTTTAGATTATTTATTTTATTAAAACCTTTTCCTGGCTCTAACTGGTTTGGCTCAGTGGATAGAGCGTCGGCCTGCGGACTGAAGCGTCCCAGGTTCAATTCCCGTCAAGGGCATGTACCTTGGTTGTGGGCACATCCCCAGTAGGGAGTATGCAGGAGGCAGCTGATCGATGTTTCTCTCTCATCAATGTTTCTAACTCTCTATCCCTCTCCCTTGCTCTCTGTAAAAAAATCAATAAAATGTATTTAAAAAACAAAAATTTTTCCTGTATTTCTAAAGAATCACATAAACTATGTGTAAAAATCTCCTTTAACTTAGCAAAATTAGGACAGTTGTTATGGCTGAACCTGAACCTCTCTCAAAAGGAAATAAACGCTGCTTCACTAGAAGAAATCATTTATTGGCCAATGTAACTAACTCCTCCCAAAACTGAGCAATTTGCTTTGTCACTCCCTATAGGAAAGTCTAGCTTATGTACCCCATAAATATACAATACAAAAAAAACAAAGTAGCATCTCTGATATAATGGCTACTAAATCAAACATGTAAAATTAATGAGACATTTTCCAAAAATAACATCAAAGTCCCCCCAAAAAGAAAAAGAGATTTATAATGTTCCTCACACTTTCTATTTATGTCTCATTATATTTAATTTCTTCATATTTAACAGCACACCTAAAATAACAAGTCTCACTAACATTTTAAATGCTTTATAATTTTTATTACCAAAATGCAGATTTCACTTGAAAATGAGTTCATTTGACACACTGGTTTATTCTGCAAAATTCCACAAAAATTCATCAAATAAAGTATCTCTGAAAGGTGTCTATCGACGGAAGCCAGTACTACAAAGGATTCTTTTCTAAAACTGAGATACATTGATGTAAAGTGAACTTCAGCCCAGATTAATCTATTTTTCTAAATTGGGATTTTGTATTTTCTAAAAGTTTGCTCTATGTTTATTTATTTTTTTAAAGAGAGAGAGGAAGGGAGAGGGATAGAAAGATGAAAACATCAATGAGAAACATCAATCAGTCACCCCTCACATGCCCCTCGAGCACCCAGCCCACAACCAGGGCACAGGCCCAGGATGTGGGCTCCATCCCTGGTAGAGGGTGTGCAGGAGGCAGGTGATCGATGTTTCACTCTCACATCAATGTTTCTCTCTCTCTACCTCTCCCTTCCTCTCTCTCTAAAAAAATAAAAAATTAATTAAAAAAATAGTAACAACTACAAAATTAAAACTTGTTCTTCTTCCCTAAGTACCTATCCTACCTCAAAAGAACCTTACTTTTTTTTATCTACATTTGTTGATAACACTTCAACAGCGGATCTGTGGCAGACAAAAGAATGACTTAGGACACAGAATTGACACAATGAGTCTTACTTAGCCCCACTTCTTCCAAATGCCATCATTTAATTATGACTGTGGTTCTCAGCTACAACTGCTTCCCCTGGACACATCCTACAAGAATGTGTTTCACATGCAAAAAGATCAAATCCTCTTGGGGGGGGAAATCCAAATTTTTACAGGGAAAATATGGATTTAAGGTGAACACATCTGCTTCTTCCCCTCAAATTGCTTATTCTTTGTTTCTAAGGAATACTACTGGGGGGGTGGGGGAAGGAATGATCCTAAAGCAGCGGTTCTCAACCTGTGGGTCGTGACCCCTTTGGAGGTCGAACGACCCTTTCACAGGAGTCGCCTAAGACCATCGGAAAACACATATATAATTACATACTGTTTTGTGATTAATAACTACGCTTTAATTATGTTCAATTTGTAACAATGAAAATACATCCTGCATATCAGATATTTACATTATGATTCATAACAGTAGCAAAATTACAGTTATGAAGTAGCAACGAAAATAATTTTATGGTTGGGGGTCACCACAACATGAGGAGCTGTATTAAAGGGTCGCGGCATTAGGAAGGTTGAGAACCACTGTCCTAAAGGAACAGAATTTACAAGGAAAAGCTTATGACAGAAAGAAAATGCAGGATGATAGTCAACCAACTGAAGAAAGCTTACCAAGAATAAATGGTGCAGGGATCAACTTTTAAAAACTCTAATGGTTTAAAATTATTTTTAAAATCTAAATAAACTCACATGACACTTACTGTGCCAGGTAATGATACATTTAAATTAAGTTACCTTTAAAAAATAAAAGAAAGCACAACAATGTAAATATACTTAGAACTACTAAAATGTGCACTTAAAATGGTCAAGATGGTAAATTTTATGATTTTTTTACCACAGTTAATAAAAACAAATAAAATACAAGTAAGAATTGCATAAAACAATTCAGGATTTTTATACATTTAAAATGGAGGCATCAAATGTTTAGGAGTTCTCTTTCAAAACATATCGCTTAACTTTGTAGGGAAATAAAAACAGGTATTTCACTTATATACTAAAAAAGCGTTAAGTGATTTATAGAAATTCCTGATACAGTGAGTTCTCACCACTGTCAACCGGTTCCGCAACTTTAGGCCAAAGGATGTATAACCAAACCAATTTTCCCACAGGCTAATTGACACAAACAAGAGCTAAACTCCTATAGCAAGTTATCTATGTGAGGTTGAACAAATGACTTTATTCTAAGACCTGCCATATTCTGATAAAGGGCTAGGCTATCAATGAAAACTTTGATCCTGTGAGTACTAATTTGTAGAATTGGCAGGTTGGTTTTTTTTTCTGTGTGCTTTTTAACTACATAAAAACAAATACACTACACTTGGGGAAACACATCAGTCCCAAGAGGACATAAAAACGACTGTAGTTTTTAAAATATATTCATTGCATTGGTTTCCTCAAAACCCTGAAAAGGAAATCCCCTATCACTTCTGGCCATTACACAGGACCTCTTAAGAGAGGCATTCTAAAAAACCTAAGTTTTTTCTATTTCATTATTAGATAGGATAATAAAGTAGATTCCTTTATTGTTTAAATGGACAAGTAAAACCATTAGATTGAAAAAGTAAGTTTTCACAAACGTAGATGTATATACATGATTTTTTTTAACCCTAAAGTATCAGAAAAAAAATTTATTGGGCTAAAAATTACGTTAACTGAATTCCATTAGGAAAAGTGGAAATATTAGTGAGCTAGATTACTGAGTTAATGAAAAAGGAAAATAAAGCAAGGGGGCCGGGGGGAGGGGACACACATAAGCAGTCCATTCATTTCGAAACCCTACAGGCTTTTTAAAAAATTCCAAGCACAATTTAAAACAGCATTTCTGGAAATCAAAATCTGTTCTAAAACTCTACAGAACCTCAAAGGTTATTTACCCCAACAAAAATCACCACTGAAGCCCACTCAGTTACTGGAAAGAAAAGAAATACTATATTTAATATAGAAATGAGAATTTAGCATTTTTACATGTGTTAGAAGTGCCTAGATTAGTTAGGGGTTACACAGAACTGAGCACACACAGCTCAGCTCCAGAGGAGAAACACACTTAGAAACCACCCATTGCAACTCTTTTCAGAGTGCCGCAAATGTTCCTTCTATGGCTTAGCCTACACCACGTGTGTGGTAGGGAGGGGGAAGGGAACAGAATTCACTCTTCTCCTGGGTACTACTACCTCGGTCATTTAAAAAAGCATCCAAAAGCAGGGCTGCATCAAAGCTTATATTCATGGAATACACAATATGTACAATTGTGTACACAACAAATGTATAGTTTGATGCGTTTTAACTAACAGATTACAAATGTGTATTACTACAGCAATTAGAACATTTCCATCCTTCCAGAAAGTTCCTTCATGTCCCTTTACAGCCAGTTCCTCATCCCAGCCCAGTCAACCACTTGTCTGATTTCTATCACTATATATGGCTTAGGTTTTCCTGTTTAAAACTTCATGTAAATGGAAACATACAGTATCTGTCACGCTTTTTTGTTCAACATAACATTTTAAAAAATATTTTTATTGATTTTTTAGAGAGAGAGGAAGGGAGAGGGGGAGAGTGAAACATGATTCAGCTGCCTCCTGCACGCCCCCTCCCGCACTGGGGATCGAACTCACAACCTGGGCATGTGCCCCAACAGCAATCGATCCCCTTGGTGCACAGAATGATGTCCAATCAACTGAGCCACACCAACCAGGGCCTGCATAGCATTTTTGAGATGTAGTTGTTATGATGATCACTAGCTTGTCCTTTTTTATTGCTGAATAGTATCCCATCTACACTAATAAAAGAGAAACATGGTAATTGGCGTACGACCACTACCCTTCCCATTGGCTAATCACAGCGATATGCAAATTAACTCCCAACTAAGATGGCAGTTAACCGCCAACAAAGATGGCGGCTAATTTGCATACTGCAGGCAGGATGGTACAGCGCCATCAGAGAGCGGGTTGGGGGTGTGAGTGCCGGCGGTCGCCCGGGAACCGATCCCGCCGGCAGACCCGGACGCGGGCCAGCAGGGCGGCTGTGGCGTCCGCCCCCACTCACACCCCCACCTGGACCCGATCCCGCCGGTAGACCCGGATGCGAGCCGGCGGGGCGGCTGCGGCGTCCACCCGCACTCACGACCCCAATCCATGAGAGGGCACAGGCCGGGCTGAGGGGCCCCTCTCCCCCCCAAGTGCACAAATTTTTGTGCACCGGGCCTCTAGTTATATTAATATTAGAATTTATTTATTCAACCATTTACTCTGTTGATGAACATTTGGGTTTTTCCTATTTTTGGGCTGTATGAATAAAGTCACTGTGACCATTCATATGTCTTTTTATGGACATGTGCTTACATTCCTCTCAGATAAATGGTAACATGAGAAAAATATATGTTAAACCTCACAATAAACTTTCTAAGGAACTGCCAACTTGTTTTCACATTCTCCCCTGTACTTGGTATTGTCACTTTTTATAAATTTAGCTATTCAATTTCATTGTGGTTTTGATTTGCATTTCCCTGATGGTTTATGATAGTGAGTATCTTTTCCTGTGCTGATTGGCCGTTTGCATACATATTTTCTGTGAGGTATCCAAGCCTTTCGAACACTTGAGAACTAGGGTTGATTTCTAATTATAACACTTTTGTTAAGTTATAACTCAAGAGTTCTTTACATATTCTAGATACAAGTCTTTCATATTGTGAATATTTTCTCCCAGTCTGTGGCTTGCCTTTTCATTTCTTAACAGTTTCTTTAGAAGAGCAGATGGCTTTGATTTTCATGAAGTCCAACTTATCAATGGTTTTACTTTTACAAAATAGTGCTTCTTGTGTTCTAAGAAATACTTGCCTATCCCAAAGTTGCTATGATTTTGTCCTGTTTTTCCTAAAGCTTTTATAGTTTGCTTTTATATTTGGGCCAAGGAGCCATTTCAAATGACATTCATGCATTTTATAAGGAAAAAGTCAAGAGGATGGGGTTCATTTTTTCCCATACCAATGCCCCATTGCTTTAATGCCATTTGTTGATGAAAAGGCAACTAACCATCTATATATGGGTATATTTGTCAATTCTATTCTGTTCCATTGATCTATATGTTTGTCATTATACAATAAAATACTGTCTTGATTCTTGAAGTGTTATAATAAACCTTGAAATTAGATAGCATGAGACCTCCAAGTTTGTTCACTATTTTCTTCTTTTAATATATTTTATTGATTTTTTACAGAAAGGGAGAGAGATAGAGAGCCAGAAACATAGATGAGAGAGAAACATCGATCAGCTGCCTCCTGCACATCCCCTACTGGGGATATGCCCGCAACCAAGGTACATGCCCTTGACCGGAATCGAACCTGGGACCCTTCAGTCCGCAGGCTGATGCTCTATACACTGAGCCAAACCGGTTAGGGCTTGTTCACTATTTTCAAAATAAATCCTGGCTCTCTTGGGTCTTTGCATTTCCACATGAAATTTAGCACCACCTTGTCAATTTATATAATTTTTTCTCTCACTGCTGAATCAATAAAAGAGCTTGGCAAACAATATTAAATATATAATCCCATTTTAGTTCCATCAAATCTATCTATACCAGTGGTTCTCAACCTTCCTAATGCCGTGACCCTTTAATACAGTTCCTCATGTTGTGGTGACCCCCAACCATAAAATTATTTTTGTTGCTATTTCATAATTGTAATTTTGCTACTGTTATGAATCATAATGTAAATATCTGATATGCAGGATGTATTTTCATTGTTATAAATTAAACATAATTAAAGCATAGTTATTAGTCACAAAGCAATATGTAATTATATATGTGTTTTCCGATGGTCTTAGGCGACCCCTGTGAAAGGGTCGTTCGGCCGCCAAAGGGGTCGCGACCCACAGGTTGAGAACAGCTGATCTATAATAATAAAGGGGTAATAGGCTAATTAGGGCAGACGTCTTCTGGATGTCCATCCAGACAAAGCCACAGCGGCTGTGAGGCCCGGGGCTCAGGCCTCACAGCCACCGCGGCCGGCAGTGGCAGCAGCAGCGGGGTGATGGGGGGGCGGCACCTCCCCTGATCAGCCCAGTCGCCTCCAGCACAGGGAGACCAGACTGCGGCTTAGGCCGGCTCCCCATGTCATCAGTAAGACATCCCCTGAGTGCTCCTGGACTGTGAGAGGGGGCAGGCGGGGCTGAAGGACCCCCTCCAGTGCACAAATTTTTGTGCACCGGGCCTCTAGTATATATATAAAAAGCTAATATGCTAAGTGTCCCTCGAACCATCCAACCGGTCGCTATGACACACACTGACCACTAGGGGGCAGATGCTCAACACAGGAGCTGCCGTGAAGCACACTGGCCATTTACAAAGAAACAGCATCGTAGACCTGGCTCCGACAAAGCAACACTACTTGGCTTCCCCTAAGTGGGACACAGGCCCCGCCACCACCCCGGAGGGGCACTCCACCAAATCACAGCCAACGCTGCTGAGACCCCCATGGCGCAAAATGCAGCCCACAGCCCAGCCCAGAAACAGTGGCTGTGGGCACTGGGTAATGATGTCACGTAGCAATGCCCAGCTTCCTCTCCCTACCAACTAGCCTCCTTGGAGTTTCTTCAGCCCAGGAACACGACTTGCTTTACGGCCAGGTGCAAACATTTTACAGTTTAACCAAATGTCTGTGAAGCATTTTCCCATGCCTCATCTCATTTGATCCTCACAGAAGTCCTGGAGTAGGTAGATAGGAGACTTAATAGAATCTTATTTTCTTTTCATTAGCCAGAAAACGGAGATTTAGAAAGTTTAGAAACTTGACCCGACTGAAAAGAAGAAATGATGGAACTTGAAAATGACTTCATGTTTTCTCACTGCGGAGAATATAGTCAAACACTGCTGCAGTTAAATATTTTATTCTTTGTTTTCCCTGCATGATCCACAATAATAATGTGCTTTGTGTTGATATTTACTGCTGTGTTGCTGACAATTACTTGAAAGAGAAGTTGGGGTGCTTCACCGGGCTGGAAAAAGTTTAGCTAAATCAGAAAGCAGGTCTAATTAAGCAAGTTTATATATATAAAGCTCTCACTGGTGCCAACACATCACAACACATCACATGCGTGATGTTTCCATCTGTCACTGTCGATCTTGAATTTGGTTGACACTTCTATTACAGAGAAAGGGCAAATAGTGATATTAAAATATTTCTTCTAATTAATTTCCTTTCAATGTGCACGAATCCATGCATTGGACCTCTAGTCTAATCTAATAAAAGAGAAACATGGTAATTGGCGTACGACCGCTACCCTTCCCATTGGCTAATCAGGGAGATATGCAAATTAACTGTCAGCCAAGATGGCGGCCGGCAGCCAGGCAGCTTGAAACTAACATGAGGCTTGCTTGCTTCAGTGATGGAGGATTCCAACGTTCCCCGCCTGCTGCTGCAGGCCTCTGAGCCTGCAGTTTGAAACATTTTAACAAACCAGCTTTCAGCGAGCTGGGATCTCAGAGCTGGAGTCAGAGCTGGAGTTATACATTGTTTCAATTACCTACTTTCAGCAGCAAAGGCCTAAGAGCTGGAGCCTCAGAGCTAAAGCTGGCCCAGAATTAAAAAAAAAAAAGAAAAGAAAAGAAAAAGAAAAAAAGGAGCGGTTGGGAGCTTCTGTCACCCGCCAGCCAGAAAACAGCCCTCAGCCCCTCACCCCAGTGGGGACCCCCACCCTGAAGGATGTGTGACCAGCTGCAAACAGCCCTCAGCCCCTCACCCAGGCTGGCCAGGCACCCCAGTGGGGACCCCCACCCTGAAGGGGGTGTGACCAGCTGCAAACAGCCATCATCCCCTCACCCAGGCTGGCCAGGCACCCCAGTGGGGACCCCCACCCTGAAGGGTGTGTGACCAGCTGCAAACAGCCATCATCCCCTCACCCAGGCTGGCCAGGCACCCCAGTGGGGACCCCCACCCTGATCCAGGACACCCTTCAGGGCAAACCAGCCGGCCCCACCCATGTACCAGGCCTGTATTCTATATAGTAAAAGGGTAATATGCCTCCCGGCACCAGGATCAGCGTGACAGGGGGTGGCGCCCCAACCTCCTGATCAGCCCTGCTCTGTGCCTGATAGGGGGGAGCTCCCCAACCTCTGATCGCCCTGTGGCTCTGTGTGTGACAGGGTGCGGTGCCCCAACCACCCCGCCCCCCCTCCCCCCCACCTACGGGCCCTGCTCTGTGTGTGACAGGGTAGAGCCATAACCTCCCCATCAGTCCTGCCCTGAGTGTGAGAGTGGCAGCGCCCCAACCCCCTGATCGGCCTTGCTCTGTGGGTGATAGAGGGCGGCGCCCCAACCCCCACCCCTCCCACGGGCCCTGCTCTGTGTGTGACAGGGGGGCAGTGCCCCAACTCCCCTATCGGCCCTACTCTCTGAGTGACAGGGGGGAGCTCCTCAACCCCTTGATGGGCCCTGCTCTGTGCGTGACAGGGGGCAGCGCCCCAACCCCCGGATTGGCCCTGCTCTGTGCGTGACAGGGGGCGGTGCCCCAAGCCCCCAATCGGCCCTACCCTGAGCGTGACTGGTGGTGGCATCGCAACCTCCTGATACGCCCTGCTCTGTGCATGACAGGGGGTGGCGCACCAACTCCCCAATCGGCCCTGCTCTGAGCCCGACCAGGGGCTGCACCTAGGGATTGGGCCTGCCCTCTGCCACCCGGGAGCAGGCCTAAGCCAGCAGGTCATTATCTCCCGAGGGGTCCCAGACTGCGAGAGGGCACAGGCCAGGCTGAGGGACCCCCCCTTCTCCCCGAGTGCACAAAATTTTGTGCACCGGGCCTCTAGTCTATAAATAAAGGTACATGCAAAAAAGAAACTGAACCCATACATAACAATATGTAAAGGAATTCTCTCTAAGGGTGAAATTACAAAAAAAATTTTTTCCTTTTGCTGAACTTTATTTTCCAAAATTGACAATTTTATACAGAAAAGGTTAAATATAACTCATAAATGTAACCTATATAACAACTTAAGTAGAAAAAAGGAGAACTCATGCCCAAGTCATCCTGTTTTTTTATCCTTCATCTCACATTTTATCTATATGTAAAAAAAATAAAAGGCATGAAATGATAAACTACACACTATTAGTTCTTCTCAAGAGTCAGGATACTTGCAAGAAGAATTTTTATTTCATATGCTTCTCTAATGTCTCATTATTGTTGCAATGACCATATTTTATGTATTAAGAAAAATTAAAATATTCACCAATAAAATAAAATATATATGTATGATATTAAGCTGAATGGAAGCACTGATGAAAAGATCATTCTTGAGGAAGAATGCCCAACTCTATGTTTCCCATTTAAATTCTGAGTTTAAGAAAAGCTTTTTCTTGGCTAGGAAGTTGCCTATGGTACCAAGTGAAGACAGATGCTTCAGAAAATCCAAAGCAGATTGACTGTGTATCCTTAAGAATCAGAAGCAACTAGAATATGCTATTTCAATAGCCAACAAAAATAGCTAGAAATTTTCCAGCCGGTGTGGGTCAGTGGTTGGGAGGTCATGGTTCCATTCCGGTAGAGGCACATACCTGAGTTGCAGGCTTGATCCCCAGTAGGGGGCATGCAGGAGGCAGTCAATGGATGGATCTCTCTCATCATTGATGTGTCTCTCTCCCTCTCCCTTCCCTCTGAAATCAATAAAAATATATATTTTTAAAATAGCTAGAAATTAAAACTGTAGGCACAAATAATGAGATTCAGAAGGGCTGTAATTCAATGTGTGAGATTGTATTGTTAATATAAACACCACAGTTGATGATACTGATTCAGAATTAAGGACTTCAGTACATTAAGGTGAACCTGTTAGAAACATATATACCCAGGGCACTCAAGTTGCTCAGGTGTCAAACTACCCGGAAGTCATAGTACTTCCTTAGGAAATCTGCCCTTACAGACATCATGAAATGTCAAGATAGCTAAGTCCATTCTATGAACTGGAAACCTTTTATTAGCAGAAAATAAGACATTACATACATAAAACATAGACTCTTGTATATTTATGAAAGAGGCAGCACTGGTGAATTCAGCATGAGATTTCCTACTAATATTCATTTGCTCTTTTCACTTCTACCTTATTATTGGATAATGAGTAAGGGTCACCAAAAACTTAAGGAAAAATTATGAGAGAAGAAACTTAAACTGAGAATATTTTATCCATTAGCTTATTGGGAAAAACACTATTCTACTCAATTTGAGCAATGAAATACCACACTCCATGGGCACAGTGTCTGAGGGCCATTATTCCATAACACAGTAGTAAAGAGGGCATGAATGCAGAAGCAGGGCAGGAGTAAAGTATTTCCAATACAGAGCACAGTGACTGTGTTAAAACACTCTCCAGAAGGCACACTATCATTTCCTGTTTATGGAAGAAGTACCCTCAAATTTAAATAGCCCATTAGCTGGTCTCCGTTAGGGAGAGTAATTGATATCATCATATCTTTCTAACTTTCCTGAGCAGAACCTACAGTAAAAATATATTTTACACAGTGACCCAGCCCATATATATATAACACAGAGGAACATGTGCACACAGGAGCCTACAGCAATTAGGCAAGTATACTAGTAAGCCTACCCTTACTAGTATACTTGCCTATGTGCTGTGCACAGCACTATGAATTTTTCTATTATATTCACTAATTCCCTTTTTAAGCTGGTTATAACCTACTAATTGGACATGACCTACAGTTTGAAAAATCCTATTATAGAAGCAAGAGAGAAGGACATGAATAGATGTCTCTGAATTCGTTTAGATTATGAAACAAGTACAAATGCACCATTATTTTAAAGGTCTATGAATGGATGTTTACTTCATGCTAAACTTCCATGAAAAAATGGAAGTATGTATATACTGGAATGGAATAAAGTATATAACCACTATGCTGCACACCTGAAACTTAACCTATCTAATAATAGACAAACATGGTAATTGACCGTACCTTCGCTACACCTCCCATTGGCTAATTAGCGCAATATGCAAATTAACCACACAGATGGCGACTAATTTGCATACTGCAGGCAGGGCGGGACAGCACGAGTCACCAGCACGAGCTGCCATCCAGGCGCCCCTGTGTGACCCCAGAAGCCACCTGCCTGCCGTCCGCGTGCCCCGCGCCCCGCCCCACCCCACCCTGCTGCCTACCGAGCCTGCAGTCCGTGTGCGATCCGCCTGCCCCGCGCCCCGCCCCACCCCACCCTGCTGCCTGCCGGGCCTGCAGTTCCTGTGCTATCCACCTGCCCTGCCCCGCCCCGCCACCCACCGCGCCTGCCATCCGTGTATGCGGCCCGGTGGCCAGCGGGGCCTGCAGTACGTGTGCGATACTCCCGCCCTGCGCCCCGCCCCACCCCACCACCCGCCGGACCTGCCGTGTACTGCGGGCAGCGGGGTGGGGCAGCGCAGAAGAGGGCCTGCCATCTGTGACCCAGCGTGGGATCCAGGCCTTCCATCTGCCACCCGGGAGCCGGCCTAAGCCAGCAGGTGGTTATCTCCCGAGGGGTCCCAGACTGTGAGAGGGCACAGGTCCGGCTGAGGGACACACCCCACCCCCCCCACCCCTCCACCCCCCTACCCCCCCACCCCCCCCGCCAGTACACAAATTTTTGTGCACTTGGCCTCTAGTACAAAATAATATTGAATGTAAACTGTAATTGAAAAATAAAAATTTAAAAAAAAAACAGACCAATCAAATTCAATTTTCATAGATGAAGGAAATATTTACTCATTCATCTTACCAAGGTAGCAGTGTTACAGATAAACACAACACTTATTTAATAGTATTTCCTGTCAAAATCTTATTCAGGTGCATCTTTAAAATTCAGCCAGGGACTTGGGGCCCTGCTGGGAAAGAGCTGCCGGAGAAAGTCAATCTCATAGGCACTGGTGATGCGCGCTCAGCTGGCCTGCTCTTGACCCCTGGAGCATCCCCCGAGCTTCAGCTAACAGTGGTGGCATACATGCGATCATCAATCTAAATTTTGAAAATATATATCGATTTTCCACAAATGATGATGATGGCTTTTTCTGCAGTAAATGTGTTTATACAATGTTTTTTTCTATACACCAAGACTACGATTAACTCCAAGAATAAAAAAGTGCTGTGTGTATTTATTTTTAAGACATATTAATCAATCAAACTCCCTAATGAGACAAAATTCATACCAAAATGTAGTACCTTTTATAATTCTTACATTATGGATAACATGTATTCCTCAAGTCCTAATTACATGGAAACTTTTTAAAAATAATATCAGCAAAGGGACATATGTAATACTTTCAATAATAAAGATTTTAAAATAAATAGAAATAAAAAACACCAGCTATCTTTTTAAGGAAAATCTTATTTTCCATGTATTAGAAATTTCTAATTCTAACACATTAATATTTCTTGAAATAACAAATTTTTTAAAGGAATAACTCCATATAGTGTATTTAATAAGGCATAAATAAGTAAAATTTCAATATTTATTGTGTTACATTTATTAATAGTATCCAAAATATCCATTATAAAGATTAAATCTCTTAACATTTCCCATACCTTTAATCAGTTTGGTAATTTTAAGCCATCTTGCTAAGCAAAATAGGTTGAACAGCTTTTAAAACAAAAAACTCTTCCTACATATTTTCAAGTAAAACTGTCTTTTGTGCAATTGCTTGATGAACTGGTATTTCTGGTCTAGAATTCCAGGCACTGAATTGAAAAGAATGTTTCCCATTTCCATAGTACTGCAAGTGGAAATATGTAAATTAATTCATGGGCAGAATCATTAATTTAGATAAAAAGTATAAACACATTAATTGAGCACCAAAAATGTGACAGTTTTTGCACAAAATTAAAAACGAGACAGCTGCTACCACTGGAGTTTATAAATCTAAATTAAATGAGCAAAAAGGCAGAAAATTTTAATTCTACTTGTTTTCCAAGGAGATGGTGAGTCTGATAGTCAGTACTCCAATCTTTAAACTAACAATGAAGTGACTCTGATTTCCAAAGGCCGATAGTGGCCTAATTATTAGTGCCAAAATCATAGTTTAAGTTTGGGTAGGAAGCAGAAAATGTTGACCCAAGTTGGAACCACAGAGATCAAGTAAAATGGATTCCCTCTGGTCACCATTTCTTGGAAGATGTGGGTCAGTAACTCAGTCTTAACTGATACTGCTTACACCTCATATCAACAGCCTTCAATGAAATAGCCACAAACTGATTGATTCTAAATAAGACCCTAATAGCCCTTGCTGGTTTGGCTCAGTGGCTAGAGCACTGACCTGCAGACTAAAGGGTCACAGGTTCAATTCCAGTCAAGGGCACATACCTAGGTTGTGGACTCAAGCCCCAGTAGGGGGCATGCAGGAGGCAGCTGATCAATGATTCTCTCTTATTGATGTTTCTCTCTCTCCCCCCATCTCCCTTCCTCTCTGAAATAAAAAATAAATAAATAAGACCCAAATAATATGCAGACCTACTAAAAGACTTCTGTTACTGTGAAACATTTTCATAGTATTTTATGTATTACAATATTGTTACTTTAATTTTTTATTTATTGATTTTAGAGAAAGGGAGGGAGACAGAGAGAGAGAGAGAGAGAGAGAGAGAGAAAGAAATATTGATTTGCTGATGCATTTGTTTGTGCATTCACTGGTTGCTTCCTGCATGTGCCCTGATCAACAACCTTGGCGCATTGGGACAATACTCTAACCAACTGAGCTACCAGGATCCACACATGTCTCTACATCAGCGGTTCTCAACCTGTGGGTCGCGACCCCTTTGGGGGTCGAACGACCCTTTCACAGGGGTCGCCTAAGACCATCGGAAAACACATATATAATTACATATTGTTTTTGTAACTAATCACTATGCTTTAATTATGTTCAATTTGTAACAATAAAATTGGGGGTCACCACAACATGAGGAACTGTATTAAAGGGTCGTGGCATTAGGAAGGTTGAGAACCACTGCTCTACATAGACAGCTGAAGTAGGATCCAAAATGAAACTGGGGAGGTTGTGGGGGGAGTTCCATTTTTTTCAAGGGAGATGGTTCATGGCTCTTGGTAGAATCTCAAAGGGATCTGGCAGGTCAAAAAATAATTTAATTGTTGTTAGTGCCTCCTTCAATCCTCACAACAGAACCAAAGAGCAGACACCATTATCATGATCCTCACACAGCAACTGGGTGGCTGAGCTGGGTTTCACTCTATGCCCTTAACCACTGTGGGAGCTGCCTTCAGCTCCTGAGGACCAGGAATTCAAGGACATGGGTACAAAATGTGGGATGGAGTCTTTCCTCAAGTAAATCTGTTGATGTTTTAAGCATTTTAGGAAATAACTATTATATGGTAATTCCTTCTTTAGCTAAAATGTTAACACCATGTAAGCCTAAGTTATAGAAAATAGTTTTAGGAAGAATTTTCTGGTTCCTAAAAGATTTGCATAAACTCAAGCATTATCCCATCTCCTATATAGAAAACTATCATCTTCCATATAATACTTATTTTGGTGAGTACAAGAGAAATCCTATATTTAACGTATGCATATTAAACAGGTATAGTGTATGACCAAGGAAGAAAGAAAGTTCTCAAAATTCCTAAAATTTATCAAGTGGTTTCACGCAGCCTTTTCAGTTCCTAGCAGAAGTATCCCTTTTCTATGAATGGGTCTAGAGCAGTGATGGCGAACCTATGACACACATGTCAAAGGTGACACACGAACTCATTTTTTTTGGTTGATTTTTTCTTTGTTAAATGGCATTTAAATATATAAAATAAATATCAAAAATATGTCTTTGTTTTACTATGGTTGCAAATATCAAAAAATTTTTATATGTGACACGGCACCAGAGTTAAGTTAGGGTTTTTCAAAATGCTGACACGCCGAGCTCAAAAGGTTCGCCATCACTGGTCTAGAGCCAGTGGTTGGCAAACTGCAGCTCACGAGCCACATGCAGCTCTTTGGCCCCTTGAGTGTAGCTCTTCCTAAGCCTTAGGAGTACCCTAACTAAGTTAATAACAATGTACCTACCTATATAGTTTAAGTTTAAAAAATTTGGCTCTCAAAAGAAATTTCAATCGTACTGTTGATATTTGGCTCTGTTGACTAATGAGTTTGCCGACAACAGACAAATGCATTATTACTTGATGGAGTCAACAGACTGCCTATCCTCCACATATCAGTAGTACATGTTATCACTGTCATTTTATCTGTTTCAACCACAATTTTAGTTTACTGGGGTTAGTCACTGGGGAAGAATAAACTGCACTTACTGGTTACACATAGCATACCCCAAGGAAAATGAAAAGCCTTCTTTGTGCCAACTAAAAATCTTAATAAGTTACATATTAAAATTAGCAAGAAAACAGTACTTTATCTTTATCCCCTGCACAAATCTCTGAGCAACTAAACTTTTGATTCTATCGCTTCCTTATGATGATTTAGTTATTAGCTTACATAGCAACTAAAACTCAAATGAAAATGACCAACAGCTGGTTACAGACTGAAATGCTCTTTTCTCCCTTTAAACTTCCCATCAAAAGATATAAAAGTGTCAATGATTATGACATGTATAAATAACTCACCAAGGTTTAAAAAAAGGATTAGTTCTAAGTGTTCTGAATATGCAAACGTGAGTACTTAACACAGGGTTATGCCTTCTAAAAATAAGACTGGAAACAAGTTTCAAGCAGGTTCTTAATGTGGGGGGGGGGGGGGAGATGAACATATCAGTAATGCTTTAAGTCAACTGCATACCAATAATTAAATAACTGAATACATGTACAAGCTTTAAAATTACCTCTTATTCTAGGTTTTATTTAGCAGAGGCATATGAATTACTTACCATTTACCTTCAAACATCATATAACTTCTTTTTAAATTACATTTCTTGGGGGTGACATTGGTTAATAACATACATTTCAAGTATACAATTCTATAACACATCATCTATCTATTTCATTGTGTGCTCACTACCCAAAGTCTAGTCTCCCTCCATCACCATATATTGACTCCCTTTAGTGTCTTCATGCTCCGCCAACACCCCTTCCCCTCTGTTGTCTGTGCCTAAGAATTTGTTCATTTGCTACTTTCTTAAAATGAGATCCTACTGGATTTCAGGATTTTAGGACAAATTTAACTCCCTCTCTCCCTCAAGGCAAATTCTAATTCATTATCTGTCTTCTCCCTTTCCCTCTCCCCACTTCAAATTGCAATGACAATGAATACAAATAAGACTCATTTTCACAAGAATTCATTTTCTAACTAATTTTTTTCATTCATTCAATAAATTAGCATCTACAAAATGCCAGGTACCATGCTAAGCCAGAAAGACAAGATCCCTGCCTTCTAGAGCTTGGACTTGATTATACTGGTTTCATGTGTACCTCCCCAGATTGTAAGCCTGTTATGGGCATCTATTATTCGACCATGAAGCAAAATTTTAAATGGTTGAACACCCCAAGATTTTTTTCCTTCACTTAGCATTTGTTAATTCATATATAACACATGAAATTCTGTTCATTATAAAACTGCTTAATAGAAAATGAAATATCTGAGATTTGCTTCAAAATACTTGATGGGGGACAGTAGATAAAGGTACAAAGGAATTGATTCATGGGAGTTCATTATATTATTCTATCTACTTGTACATAGGTTTAAACTTTTCCATAATATTTTTTAACTGTAAAAGACTTAGCAATACCAAAGATATTAATTCCAGGAAGGTGCACAGAAAGACAGCACAGGATATTTCAATGCACTTTATTTAATCTAACATGGGATCCTGAATCCTAATCTTAACTCAATTATAAATATTAAGTATCCATTACTTCAAACTTCTCATTTATTAAGCCAAAGAAAGTAGCACTAATATATCTCATTGAAGACATATTAGGACTCCGTGATAAGTTATTACAGAGAACACCTAAATAGGGACAACACTGAAGTATATAAGCATTAACACCAATCATGCAAAAGTATTTTCGAATTTTCTTCTCTAGCCTAATAGGTGAAATGGGGCTCTTATTGCAACACCATACAATTACCAAGTACAAGGTGATATTTCTTGTTACTCAAGCTTATAGAGATCATGACAGAAATGTAAAACTGAAGCTGAGATAATATGCAGGCTAGAGATCAAAGAGTGATGATTTTAAAAACATAAGACTTTTGTTGTTGTTAATCCTCACCCAAGAATATTTTCCCATTGATTTTTAGAGACAGTGGAAGGGAGAGGGAAAGATGGGGAGAAACATCGATGTGAGAGAGACACAGCTATTGGTTGCCTCCCGCAGGTGGGGCAAGGGCCAGAGCCTGCAACCAAGGTAAGTGCCCTTGACTGGAATCGGACCCAGGACCCTTCAGTCTGCGGGCGGACACTCTATCCACTGAGCCAAACCAGCTGGGTAATATAATACCTTTTACTTGACATTTCCCAGGAACCTCTGAAGCTCTCATTTAGAGTCAACAGCTGGTCTAGATAACATATAGTTTAAGATCTCATGGACATATTTAAATGTGCCCATAACCACAACAAATAATATCTGCAATAGCATTTTACAAATATAACAATAAGGTTATAAAGCATTCCATCTATACTTTCTCATTAAGTCTTTTTTTTTTTAAATACTTTTTATTGATTTTTAGAGAGAGAGGAAGGGGGAGAGAAATAAATATCAACATGAGAGCAAAACATCGACCTGACCAGCTGCCTACCGCACACCCCCTACAGTGGAATCGAACCTACAACCTTTTGGTGCATGGAATGATGCCCAACCAATTAAGCACACCAGGCAGTGCTTCTCATTTAATCTTCACAAAATCATGTTAGGTGAGTTAACGAGAATATTATTAAAAGATAAGAATCTGCCTGTGGCTCCAACTCATGGGCAGAGAAGCCAGGACTAATCCCAAAACTCTACATTCAAATTCCTTTCACTTTCCATTATCCCAAGCTGTGGGTGCACAAGGAGTTGATAATTAAAGATTTTTTAAAGAACACACACAAAAAAAACCTAAATACGTAAGAAAAAATTAGAACATGGTATCTGGCTATCAATGGCCAAATGTATGGTCTGGGTAATAAGTACTGGTAAAGATCAGAAAGAAGAGAAGACTGTGGGTGGGCCAAGGATATTGAAAAAGGTCTCTTAGAAGCGTGAATGACACATAAGCCAGGAGCAGGCCATCTGGCAGAAGTACAGGGGTGGCTTTCTATCTTTCTAGAACATATTCATAATCAAGAAAAATTGTCATATTTTTTGCTGGACTATAAAAATAAATTAATTAGGATAAATCACTGTAAAAGCATATAGTGAGGCTCACATTTAAAATGTTCTTTTTGAAAAATATATTTTGCCCTAACCGGTTTGGCTCAGTGGATAGAGCGTCGGCCTGCAGACTAAAGGGTCCCAGGTTCGATTCCAGTCAAGGGCATGTACCTTGGTTGCAGGCACATTCCCAGTAGGGGGTGGGTAGGAAGCAGCTCATCAATGTTTCTCTCTCATTGATGTTTCTAACTCTCTATCCCTCTCCCTTCCTCTCTGTAAAAAATCAATAAAATATATTTTTAAAAAAATATATATATTTTCTATTGATTTCAGAGAGGAAGGGAAAGGAATATATATATGATGCAATGATGAGAGAGAATCATTGATTGGTTGCCTATGCATGCCCCACACTAGGGATCAAGCCCCCAACCTGGGCATGTGCCCTGACCAGGAATCAACCGTGACCTCCTGGATCATAGATTAATGCTCAACCAATGCTGGCTGAGCTAAAATACATATTTTTCACAGCAAGGAAAATATCAACAACATGAAAAGGCAGCCTACAGAATGGGAGAAAATATTTACAAATAATATAGTTGATAAGGTGTTAATATCTAAAATACACATCAATGCCAAAAAGCAATAAAACAATCATTTTTTAATTAAAAATGGGCAGAACTGAATAGACATTTTTCCAAACATGACATATAAATAGTTACTAGATACATGAAAAAGTACTCAACATTACTAATCATCAAGGAAAAGCAAATCAAAAGATTTGGAAAGATATTTTTCCAAAGAGGACATACAATGACCAATATGCACATGAAAAGATGTTTAACAACACCAATCATTAGGAAAATGCAAATAAAATGCACAAGGAGCCATCAGACAAGAGATAATAAGTGCTGGCTAGGATGTGGAGAAAAGGGAACCCTCGTGCACTGCTGGCGAGACTGTAAATTGGTGCAGACACTGTGAAAAACAGTATGGAAGTCCCCACCCCACCCCAAAAAAAATAAAAATAGAATTACTGTAAGATTCAGCAATTTAACTTCTGTGTGTATACAAAGAAAATGAAATCACTGTGTTAAAGAGATCTTTCTTCCACCCCCCTCCCATATTCATTACAGCATTATTCACAATAGCCAAGACATGGAAACAACCTAAAGACCCAGGGACAGATGAATGGATAAAAAAAAATGTAATGTATACATACAATGAAATATTATTCAGCCATAAAAAGGAGAAAATCCTATCACTTGCAACAACATGGATAGACCTTGAGGGCACTATGCTAAGTGCAATAAGTCAGACAGAAAAAGGCAAATACCATATGATTTCACTTATATAAAGAATCTAAAAAAATGAACTAATTAAAAAAGAGAACAGATGGGGGGGCAGGCAGGGGTAAAGGTAGCCAAAAGGTTCAAACTTCCAGTTATAAATAAGTTCTGAGATGTAATGAACAGCATGGTGACTATCCTATGTAATAAAAGCCTAATATGTTAAGTGTCCAGTTGTCCGATCATCCATTCAACCAATCAAAGCGTAATATGCTAATGATATGCTAAGGCCGCTCAACTGCTCCCTATGACATGCAATGACCACCAGGGGGAAGACAGTCGACTGGTCAACCAGTCACTGACACTCCAACTGATTAGGTTAGCTTGCTGCTGGGGTCTGGCCGATCAGGACTGAGCGAGACAGGCCAGACACACCCTGGAGACCTCCCGCGGTCCCTCCCCAGCTGGCCAACCTCCTGCGTCTCTCCCTGGCCCCAATCATGCACCGGTGGGGTCCCTCGGCCTGGCCTGCGCCCTCTCACAATCCAGGACCCTTGGGGGATGTCGGAGAGCTGGTTTCGGCCCAATCCCGCAGGCCAGGCTGAGGGACCCCACTGGTGCATGAATTTATGCACCGGGCCTCTAGTAGTTAATAATACTGTATTAAACATCTGCAAGATGCTAAGAGAATAAGTCTTAAAAGGTTCTCACCACCAGAAAAAAAAATTTTAACTATGTGATGACAGATGTTAACTATTATTGTGGTAATTCTGCAATATATACATATATCTAATCACTCTGTTGTATGCTTTAAACTAATGCAATGTTATGTCAGTTAGAAAATAATTTTAGTACATATTTTGTTTCAGCAAAAAGGGACAAAGAGGTCCTGGTCCCAATGTGATGAAATGGAAGACCAGGAGACAGCAATGCTCCATGTTGGGAATGCATGAGTATTTGTTGCTTCAACAATATCTAGAACACAAAATGCAGCTATTATATATTGTTGCTCAGGAATTCCAGAAGGTGAAATAGGGAGGGAAGTTAGCACATACATCATCTATTCTGAAAGAAAACTGAAGTTTATTTGTAAAATTAGTCTGACCCAAGTCAGAGCACAGATGTATTTCTTTTTCAACATACCAAGATGGCAAACTGGTGTGTACCAACTGATAAATTACTAAATTGTGTCATGTGCTCCAGAAAGGTTATTACAAATGATCCGGAAAAGCAGTTTGTTCCTCAGAGATTCATCTTCTCACCCTGACTCCTGTAGGATCAGCTGTGTTAATAACAATGCTTTGCAATTTTATAGCACTTTTCCTGCTAAAAGCTCAAATATGAGTTGATATGGCACTTCGCAAACTACACAGATGGCGCTCCACAGTTTCCACAGCTCTGACTGCAAAGCTCATTTGACTTACTAATAAATGTTCCTATCTCAAGATTAAAAACAAATATAAAAAACTAAGGAAAATGACAGAAAGACGGTGAATTTTCATACCCAACTCAGTGACAGCTATTTGAAAGGACAAGACTAGCAGAGGACCCAGAACTTCTTTCCGCTGCTGTGCACGCAGGTGTGCACCTCCAAAAACATCCTGCCAAGCCAACAGGCTGCTGGGAGATGAAGGGAGGGAGAGGCGGCGAATGAGGTTGATCAACGTTTCATATATGGTAGCCCACAGAATGGAGGCCGCCCAGGAGCCCCGCCCACATCACAAATCTAAACCTAAGTCAGACTTCACTTACAGGAAACACCTGTTAAGGAAACCTACATACACTCATCACAACCCTCCAACTCACCTTACTCGGGCTAGAAAATAAGACCTGCTGGCCTTATAAGGAAATCCCCCCCACCCCTGGCTAATCACGCCTGTTTCCAGCTGCCTGCCTCAGCTGCATCAAACCCGCTCCTGCCCAGAAGCACCTGAGAAGGGCGTTCTACTGCTGTGAGGCTCTGTGCTTCCCTAACCCATGGACTGTTTTCGCAAACTCAGTACTAAATTGTTTTAGTTTTGTCACTTGACAAGGTTATGCTGCCTGCTATGTGAATGTGCAACAATCAGACCTAAAGGAAAAATTCTCACCAAGGAGCTAGATCTGGAATTATCACCTTCTTCTGATTTAGTCCCGTGAACTGTAATTACTCACTGAAGGTTGACACATGGTCAGAGCTTGGCTGGCAGGGAAGAAAGGCTACCAGCCTAAAGTATAAGTGTTACTGACATTTATAGATCATACTTAAAACCAGTTCTGCCCTGGCTAGGTGTTTCAGTTGTTTGGAATGTGATCCTGTACACCAAAATATTGCTGTTCGATCCAGGTCAGGGCACATACCTAGGTTGTGGGTTCAATCCCCAGTCAGGGTGCGTATACAGGAGTCAATAAATCGATGTTTTCTCTTTTTCTCTCTCTAAAAGTCAATAAAAACATAGCCTCAGGGTCAGATTAAAATAAAGAAGTACAATAAAAGTATTTTTAAATGGTTATATTCTGTATGTGGAGGTGGGCTACAATCACCATAGAAATTTCCTTTATGCTATTCACAAATGCTTTGCTCATTACCAGCAAGAGAAGGCATTTATTTCTTTGAACTTCATGAACAAAACTTCTAAATGTTCTCCACTGGTAACTATATCTAACTATCTCATCTATCCCTGTGGATCTGAAAATTCCCCATCAGGGAATTTAACTATATAAAGTTGTCCATTGTCTCTGGGTAAATCATTGTACCGCATTTGTGTAGTAACTGTGGGCAAACATAACTGAATATAGGCATTCTCCATTGTGATTTATTATCTTGAAAAATTCAGACAATCAACTTATTCCTATGGAAAACTGAATTCTTACTGGTGATCAGATTTAATTAAACTGTACAATGAAGACCACTGAGGTGGAGAGCAGCTCTAGAGACTTGCTCTCCTTGGTGATTCAAGTGGTTCTGTAGTATCTACTTACAGGATTATATTTAAGCCCCAGGAAAAACAAATACATGATTTTAGTGAATTATGTCCTACCATTCTTAGCAAGAGTTTCATTTTCTTTTCTGAGAAAATTATTGTATATTAAGCCACATTCTGAGCTAGTCAAAAATAATACTCAAGTTTATGCTGTAATTTTCTCAAAAGAAAAGGGGTTTTAAATTGTAATGATCAAAACCAGTCAAATGATTCCAGCATTGAGATCCCCTTAGATATTTCTCTGAAAAATGTAAGCATAATCTCTGTAGTAAGTACCATTGTGCACTTCTAAAACCAACACTTAGATATGTCAAACAAGCATTCAATCTCCCAGGTTTATGAAATGTGAATATCACATACTTTATTTTTCTAATATTTTCAATTCGGTAATTAAAATGTCCTGCCACCTTTGAGTAGTTTTTAAAATAACTCCAAAGGCTCCTAAAACATAAGAATCTTTAACTTTATTGATTTAAATCCGCATAAAACAGCATTATCAGCTTTGCCTTCAACTTCAATATAACCATGTGGATGTACAAGGTAGGCAGACCAAATTATACATCCAATAATCTTTGTCCTTCCTCCCACACCACCTGTTGCGAAACACTGAATTAGACAGCAGGTGCTAAAATGGATGTGATTATAATAATATTCATTCTGTAATCAGAGTAATAGTTCATTTACTAGTCTAAAGCAGCAATTTTCAACTTTTTTTCATCTCATGGCACACATAAACGAATCACTAAAATTCTGCAGCACACCAAAAAATATGTTTTTTGCCTATCCAACCAAAAATGGGTATGGTTTTTGATTCATTCACACTGGACCACTACTGTTGTGTTGGCTATTATCATTTTTAAATTTGACAATACAAGGAGAAAAAGTCAGTGCCCCTGACTAAATAGTCAGGTAATGCATGTTTTAAAAATTCTTGGGGCACACCGGTTGAAAGCCTTTGCTCTAGCTCTAATGAGTTGATAATTACAAAACAGTTTATGATGTTTCCTTTCAGACTCTTTCATAGAGTGTGCACGACCCTTTGCATTTCTGGGACGTGTAAGGAAATTGGGGCACAAGGTCACATTTGCTCAACTGATGAAGGCAAGCCTCAATCCAAGTGGTGTGGCTTTTAAGTGCTACTCCAAACTGACTATGTAGAATTAAAAACCAAACAAAAAAACTCCTGCATTCAAGGAACTCAAAGAGTGCTGGTATGTGCTAGTAACATCTTCCAAAAGAACATCCCACAAATTGTTAGTAGATTCTCTAAGATTTTACCACCTTTCTGCCCTTCAGTGGCATCATCTCATAAGACTAGAAAGGAAAACGAATGACAAAATCTTCCAAGATTTTATACTTTCATCCTACCCTTAAAATTAAAATGCCTTTTCCATACACAAGCCTGTGGCTGGTGTACATAAAATGTCATTATTTACTTCGGTGAGGGATCTTCTTATCTTTCTGCTGAGAAATTTCTTAGTATGGAATAGTGAGCTCAAATAGTGCACCCAGACGGACAATGGACAGTCTTGGCTGTTAATCTCCATGGTGACTGTCCCTAACCCTCTACTTCTCAGATTACTGGCATTCCTGGAGGGAAGGAAGGTCCCATTCCTGGCCTCTACTCAGGACCCATACCAAAGACACTTCAAGCCTACCTCCCCACCACATCTATCCAGTCCCCTAAGGAGTCTTCAAAAAAGCTGAGACCCACCAATAATTTTTTTAAATATTTTTATTGATTTCAGAGAGGAAGGGAGAGGGAGAGATAGAAACATAAATGATGAGAGAGAATCATTGATCAGCTGCCTACTGTACACACCTTGAGCTGGGCATGTGCCCTGACCAGGAATCGAACCTTGACCTCCTGGTTCAACCACAATCAACCACTGAACCACACTGGCTGAGCCCGCCAATAATTTTCTAAATTCCAAAGAGACGGTGGAATTTCCATTTTGATAAGCAAGGTAAATAATTTATGCACTCTGAAATTTGGACTACAGACTTAGAATAAAAAAAAAAGTGTATATTTCAAGCTCCCAGCACATGAAAAGTGGGCATCTTTTTAACAAAAAGCTGTCATAGCTATAAAATGATCTATTGAGGCAGCTCCATTTTGGTGCATGCAGAGGGGACTATGTTAATTATTACTCATACTAGAAACCCGGTGCATGAAATTCATGCACTGGGGGGGGGGGGGGCGGGGGGGGTCCCCTCAGCCCAGCCTGCGCCCTCTCACAGTCTGGGACCCCTCGCTCCTTACCACCTGCCTGCTCGCTGCTCCTTACTGCTCAGCTCACTGCTCCTCAGCGCTGCCATGGAGGCAGCGGCAGGAGAAGCTCCGCCGCTGCCACTGGGCTTGCCAGCTGTGAGCCCGGCTTCTGGCTGAGTGGCTCTCCCCCTGTGGGAGCACACTGACCACCAGGGAGCAGCTCCTGCGTTGAGCATCTGCCCCTGGTGGTCAGTGCACAACATAGCAACCAGTCGTTTTGGTTGTTCTGCCGTAACAGTCGCTTAGGCTTTTATTACATA
Source organism: Myotis daubentonii (assembly GCF_963259705.1). Classification (NCBI taxonomy): domain Eukaryota; kingdom Metazoa; phylum Chordata; class Mammalia; order Chiroptera; family Vespertilionidae; genus Myotis; species Myotis daubentonii. Next base: position 16,785,672 of record NC_081856.1, on the reverse strand, counting down.
GAAGATCATGAGTGGCTTTCAGGATTAACTCACTAGAAATGTTTCTGGTAAAACAAACAGTCCAAAAATATATATTATCATTTAATCAAGTGGTCTACACAGTAAACACATGAATAGAAAAGGAAAAATAATAGAAAGAGGTCACAATTTTCTCTAGTTTGAAAAAAAATTATTCTAGAATTTAATGAAAAAATTTAGAAAGATTAATGCCCTGCAATCCTATTAGTGATAAACAGACCCTTTACCAGATTTCTTTAAAATCATCAAATTCGTTCTGGCTTCATTAATAATAAAACCTATTTTATCCTCACCACTCTGTGAGGCAAACAAATATTATCCCCATTCAACAGAAATAGAAATTGGGACTCAGAAACATTAAACCACTTGCTCAAAGCAACAGATCCATCTGTAGGCAATATATACATAATCATTATTAAACTTACATTTAAATCATACAAATTTTCCCTGATTAAAAAGAAAGTATAAATTTGTTATCAGAAATTTACTTTAAATGTCTAATTAAATTCCATTAGCTATAGCTTAAGAACTGCTGCTTATTACAGCTCATAGAGAATCACTTCATGTATCTCAGAATTAAAAAATACTCCTTCCTCTTTTCTCTTGTTTTACAGGACAGTAGTAACACTTCAACTTCCTACAACTTAGCCTGCGACAGATGGTTATTCCCAATGATGACCAACCACAACCTCCCAGCCCACATGTTCACCTTCTAATTCAACTGTTAACATTCCTCCCAAAAAGAGCTGGGATCCATGTTCCCAGATCTGTATTCCAAATCTGGTAAGTGGAGACTATGACTAAGACATAATCGACTTCTGAGGTTAATCTTCAAAGAAGATAATGCTTCCTTGGAATTCTCACTCTTTGAACCCCAGCCACCATGCTGTGAGGAGGCGTAAGCAGGTACACAGAGAGCCATGTGCTGGTGTTCTAGCCCAGTGGTTCTCAACCTTCCTAATGCCGCGACCCTTTAATACAGTCCCTCATGTTGTGGTGACCCCCAACCATAAAACTATTTTCGTTGCTACTTCATAACTGTAATGTTGCTACTGTTATGAATCATAATGTAAATATCTGATATACAGGACGTATTTTCATTGTTACAATTTGAACATAATTAAAGCATAGTGATTAATCACAAAAACTATGTAATTATAGATGTGTTTTCCAATGGTCTTAGGCGACCCTGTGAAAGGGTCGTTCGACCCCCAAAGGGGTCGCGACCCACAGGTTTGAGAACCACTGTTCTAGCCTATAACTCAGCTCAAGTCCCAGCCAACAGCCCACATGAAATGCCAAGCCTTCACCTGATTCCAGGGCCAACCCATTGACTCGGCCCTGGCTTTGAGTCTTCCTGGCTCAGATGCCAAACAGCATGGAGCAAGTCAGCTGTGTCCATCGTGACACAAATTTTCCAATCCTGCTACCAAGTTTTGGATAGTATATTATGTAGCAACAGTAAACTCCCTAATCCAGAACATGGGCAAAAAATGAAAAGGAGACGAGGAATAAGGCTTCTTTCTGAACATTCAAAACAAATATCCCAAATCTGTGCCCTAAAGATCTCAGATTCTCAGGTAGATCTTATTAAAGTGCATGTAAAATAAGAGAAAATAGGAACATACTATAATATGTTCTCTCTCCATCCCTAGCACATGTATCTAGAATGACTTTTCTCTTCTCTGACAAAATCTCAATCAGCCTTTGAGGCTCAAATCAAATACTACGCCATCTATGAAGCCTGTCCTCGGCTCACAAAATGAACTCTTTGCTCCTATAAAATATCCGTCTAGCCCTCTGAGTATAATTTTCTATTCTAATGCACATATTGTACTATAATTACTTTTCTGCATGTCCCTAACCTGTGAGATCTTTATGGAGAGGCACCATTTCTTTTTTAATCTTTATATTCCTGATATCTGGTAGATAGGAAGCACTCATTAAATTTTTGCTGACGCTGGCTGGGTAGTTCAGTTGGTTAGAACATTGTCCCACTACACCAAGGTTGCAGGTTCAGGGCACATACAAGAAGCAACCAATGAATGCAGAAGTAAGTAGACCTGGTTATCTGGTTTCCAAACCGACTGCAGATAAAGTGCAAACATTCAGAAAGGAGAAAAGAGACCCTTATTTAAAAATTGTTTTAAATTTAAAAACAAATGCCCATATTCACAAAAAATAACACCCAGTGAACAGAGACAGAAAAGGGAAAGCTAGTAGTTAGCTAGAGTACCCTAGTGAGGGATCTACAATTTACAGTTCCTTCGTGGAGAGATAAACAGATCAATGCCTTAAAAGACTTCATGGCCCGTTTGGCTCAGTGGATAGAGCGTTGGCCTGCGGACTGAAGGGTTCCAGGTTCAATTCCAATCAAGGGCATGTACCTTGGTTGCGGGCACATCCCCAGTGGGGGGTGTGCAGGAGGCAGCTGATCGATGTTTCTCTCTCATCGGTGTTTCTGATTCTCTATCCCTCTCCCTTCCTCTCTGTAAAAATCAATAAAATATATTTTTTTTAAAAAGACCTCATGGACTTCAGTGAATTTTAACACATTTCAAATCAGTTCAAAACATAGGGAAATACTATTCATTTTAAAGTATTTTCTCCTAAATGACTAATTTTAAAATTTGAGGTGTTAAAAAAAATAAAAACCAGAATTGGAAAGCTTAGCTATATGAGATCTCATTTTCCAAAGGTTTTATATAGCCACTGTTTCATGTAATTATCACTGTCTTTTTATTTTTGTTGGTCCCCTCACCCCCACCACCCGTACTTAATAATGTCCCGGTCTTAGTTACATTTCAGAAACCTGCAGTACTTTCCTCCCAGCTAACCCAAGCTATTATATCTATTTGGGATGTATCACTGAACCACTTGAAATGCAACCACCAATCTTTGGTCCAACCCTTTCTAATATGCCAAGATTTTTTAAAAAGTAGTACAATATATACAGAATGGCAAGAATAAGGAGATCTCGCCTAGTATGCCCATAAGATATTTCAGGGAAGTTTTAAAAAAAACCCAGAAAGTGAGAGTTCTTTCTTTTTATTTTAAATTTGAGTCACCTTAAAATTGCCTAATTTGGTAAATCAAAAGTCCTCCTTTTCTTTCCATTCTCAACACCTCTTAATTATTTCCTAAGTATATGATATCCCGGTTAAAATTTTTAAAATAATATTCACATGTTTTGGGCTTTTTTTGCTGTTAATCCTCATTAGAGGATATTTTTCCATTGATTTTTAGACACAGTGGAAGGGAAGGAAGGAGGAAGAAAGGAAGGGAGAAAGAAACATGGATGTGAGAGAGACACATCAATTGGGAGGCAACCCAGGTACATGCCCTTGAACCTGTGACCCTTCAGTGTGTGTGCCACTGAGCTACACGGGACAGGGCAATATTCCCATGTTTTGTTTTGATGTTTTATTTCTGGGGGTGTCTATATCCCTGTCCCATGCAGGAAGATTCACAGCATGATTCATGGCCATTAGCCTAAGAATGTTCTACCTCAAAGAATATTACTTTGAACAAGAGAAGATAACCTCAGTTTTGTCTGTTTTTCCCAGAAGCCTAAAAGTTTCAAGATGAGAGTTATTCAAATACGTGTGTTATTTCTTGTTTTGCTTTGAGTGCTTGTGTTTTTCCCACCTACAACTCTTACACGGAGGTATCTAAAACTATGTTAAGAATCTAATTACTACTTTTCCACTGGATTAGGTAGGTAAGACCAACCTCTACACACTACACACCTGTGAATCATGCTTGCCTTTATACTCCACTTCCTCAAGTGAGAATAAACTCCAGATACCCACTGTGATTCATGAGGGAAGAGAAGACTCTATCTTAATAAGTACTAAAGAAAGAGGTGGTTATAAAGAAACTATAGACACTGGAAATAATTTGGGGATAGGAAAATCAAAAGGGAGAACAAATGAAGACATTGCAAAACACAAGAAACCTCCAAAGTCAAAATTAGGGGGTATTCAAGTATTCAAAAAACTCAGTTAGTTGCCACACTGCAAAAAGACCCAAGAAATTCTTTTCTCTATAATGTTACTCAAAAGAAGTGCTTGAATAAAAGCTTTTTATTTAGCCAAGTGGACTACAAAATTAATGTCTCAATCTCAACCCTCCTCCTGTGCCTAAAAGAGAAATTTCTGGGAGGAAAAAACTCCAATTAGTTCTCTGGAGTTTAGGTTCTCATAGGCAGGTGTAACGTTACCTCTGTATTCACATAGGTGTATCTCCTTATGACGACTTGTAGAAAGTATCTCTAGGTTCCAGTACTAATGAGACTTCAGAAAGAGCATGCCATGAAAATGGCCACGATGACACTATCTCAAGCAATAAGCTCTCAAAGGTTATGCTTTTCTTCAGCCCTGATCAAATTCATTAATATATTTAACAATTTAATTTCCTAACACTTCTGAAGAAACTGAAGTCTGAATATTGAAAAGACTGCCTGCACAACAATGTGAATGCACTTAATTTTATATGGATTTGACCACAATTACAGTTTTTAAATTAAAAACAACAGACATTTTAAAAAGTCAATGTCTGAAAACAAAGAAAAAAACAAAAATTAGAGCAACTGTTTCATATTTAAAAAGACTACGGGAGCAAATGCAATGAGTGAACTTGATAGATTTTGGTTTCAAAACCAAAGCTATAACAGATATTTTGGGAACTGAGAAAACTGAAATAGAGGGCTGATAGTTTTCTTAGGTTTAATAGTGGTATTGTGTGTGGTTATATAAGACAATGACTTTGTTTTAAGGCAGTGTACTTTATGGATAAAGGGTCATCTGTAACTCACTTTCAAATAGTTCATCCAATACACACACACACACACACACACACACACACACACACGCACTCGTGGAAATCAGAAAGACAAAAGCACATACAGCACTAAAATGTAATTTAACCACATTTTGGAAGCATCATGGGAGTTAAGAGGGATGACACTGCATATCACAAAGCACCACCCTGCTTTTCCACTTGAGTTGTGTACTGTTTCTACTACCTAATAGATAATTAGTTGGTGACAAAATATGGGTAGATGACAAACAACCTCCTAACTTAGTCTGCAAATCAAGTGATCCACAAAGTAAGGAATTATTGTCTGAGTAGAAATTTGGGGAGAGGGTTGAGAATATTTTTATAGGTGTTCTCACAAATACAGGCTCCTGTGTGGACTATAAAGGCTTTGCTCTTCGGAGAGCTGAAGAATTTCATTATTTTATCTACTGACACATCAGCCCTTCAAGTGACAGTTTCATTCTCTTCTTCAAAGGAAGTATTTAAGTGCCAACCCAAGTGGACCTTCTTTGTATTTGGTTTTGTTTTATTACCCTTTCTAAACTCCTAAATTTCCCCAAGGTTTTTTTTTACCTTTTTTCTCCTCTTTCCACCATAAACTGAGATTATTAATCCCTCTTCTCACCATAGTGTCAAAATATTCTGCAGGGGAATTTAATATAAGTCTGGGTATAAAGAATGTTCAGTTTTACTAAAGCAACAAAGCCAAAAATTTAAGTCTTTGCTGTTTCTGATTTGGAGATAAGTGGACTTTTTCCTTTTTCTATCGAGCACTTTTTTGTATAATCTATAATCAATGTAAGTAACTTACCAATAACCTTGAATATTGTTGGATTCCATCTCTTTTTATTTGGATTGATTATATACTTTGCTATTAACTAAGATCAATAATATAAATGCCCAAATAAATTGAGTTTTATTTCAAAAGATGGCTTCCTAATTTTTAGAATAACTCTTAGTTTTCTCTTGGCAAACCAAAGAGCATGCAAACCAACATGTTCTCAGGAGGCCAGAAAGAATAGACTAATAGGTACAAAGGCTCAGGGAAAAAGGAGAAAGAGGGGAAAATGGGTCTGTGACAGACCTTATTAGTAAGTGTTTGGGAATGTCCTTCTGTAGTGCATGGGGAATTTTCTTATAATAAAAGGGTTATGTTGGGAAGATCATTCTTTTAATGACTTACAATACAGACGGAGAATTTGTTATGAGTCCAAAATATAGTTTAAAAATGAAAGCCTTTTGCTGTTTTGGTATACTATTTGAGAGGAGGGGGAGAATGAACGAAAAAAAAAATATATATATATTCCATCCTTACTTTTCACCAATTTTGGAAAACCAATAAGAAAACAGGTACAATTTCCTATTGTGCCTATCTTAGATAATAAGCCAATGCATAAAATCATTTTAGGTATATTTATAGAACACAATAGACAGATGAATTTGAATACCAGATTAATCAAAGCATTTTAGTTCATGGTTTTCCTCCTTGATATTAAACTCCAAAGAACATATACCAAAAATTATAATTTGTACTGCAATGGGAAAATATTCTAATTTGCTTTACTAATTAATCCTCCACATATTTATCTGAAACTTCAAAAAAAAGTCTGTATAAGTAGCCTATTCCACTTAAATTAACAAGTACTATAAGCTGACTTCTCAATTTGATAACTGATAAGCTAGTAGTACATCCTTAAAAATCTTTCCAACTACAAGGGCATATACCTGCTACTCTGGATTTATTCTATATATACCTTCACTAATTTATCAATTTCAGTCAAGGCTGTTCTTGTGTATCAATATCTTTAATCTGCAGGGTCCTAACCTCTTTAGCTTAGATTTAGCACAGCAACTCCTCTGGAGGCCATGTCCAATTTCTTTCTGATGCCATTCTCCTTCTCCCCCATCAGATACTCAATACCTTTCTCAACGAAAATAAACACCTATGAAAAATGAGGCTGCTAGAGACACCTGAAGCTCACTGGGAACTTCCTAAGAAGCGAACAGAAACGGCTTGCGTAGCCAGGAAAACGCTTTGTCCCTCAGGGAGAAGGCTCACTTGACTCCTCTTGAGGGCAAAGAAGCCGAGCCCCTGAAAATCATAAGCCCCTGCAAGCCTTCCTATACCTTACCTTGTCCTTATCTGTTCTGGGGTGGAGTAGAAATCTCACTTCTCAATGAAACAGGGGAAAGAATACCCCAATGCTCAGTTTGGTTGTGCAGAATATGGGGTGGAAGAGCAGTGGGGTTCAGTGGTGCCTGAAGGGAGCGGACCACCTGTTCCAGAATTAAGGATGCAGATCAGAAGACTCTACACATGAGCCGATTAACTTCCAACAAGTCAGCCAATCACTGTACTGTGTGTGTGCTAAGTGATCTGTTTTCAACCTAATGGTTTCTTTAACAAATAGCAAGCTTCTTCACTCAAAGCTGTTAGCAGAGCAAATCTGTTTGGTAAAGGGGGAAACCGGAGATCATGATCACACATGAAATACTTAAATGATGGTAACAGACTTCCCCATAATCTTGTGGATTCCCTTCACTATCACCCATCTTTCATCTCCAATTTTAAGAAAAAAATTGAGAAAGTCACGGAAGATGAAGGTTAGAAAAGGCAGGGGAGAAAAGTCTATGAAGATTTATTCCCAAATTGAAGCACTGTGAAGTTTTGCCGTATTTTATCATTCTATCCTCACTTCAGATACTGGGCCACACTGGGCTTAGTCTCAATGCCCAGCACACCCAACACGCACCCACAGCAGGCTGCAGGCACACGGCAGTCGCCTCAACACCCACATAGACCTCCTGCCTGTCTCCATAAGTCTCACAACCAGCATCTGGAATTTCAAGAAAGCTAGTATGTTAAATTTGTAGAAATTCATACACTCCTGACACTCAGATTTTTAGTAAGGAATTGCATATTCCTTATTTAGGTATCTAAAAATACATGTGAAAGTATTTGCCACCTATGTTCCAACAATTCCAGAGGTGATTACCTATTAAACATATTTATGAATAATTCTATTTTTTAAATACAGGGTGGAGCAAAAGTAGATTTACAGGTGTGAGTCCACGAAACAGTTTATTCTTGTATTATTATTTACTAACTATTGTATTGTTTTCCATATGAACAACTGCAAATCTACTCTTGCCCCACCCTGCATATACACAAGCACATTTAAAAATGTATTTTTAGCCAAAACCGGTTTGGCTCAGTGGATAAAGCGTCGGCCTGCGGACTGAAAGGTCCCAGGTTCGATTCCGGTCAAGGGCATGTACCTGGGTTGCGGGCACATCCCCAGTGGGGGATGTGCAGGAGGCAGCTGATAGATGTTTCTCTCTCATCGATGTTTCTGACTCTCTATCTCTCTCCCTTCCTCTCTGTAAAAAATCAATAAAATATATTTTTTTAAAAATGTATTTTTAAAAATTTGTTATCCATGTAACTAAATTTTCCACTTAGTTTGACACAAGTAAAGATAGTTTCCACTAAGATATGCAATTTTTAAATTTACATAGACAATAACTAAAAGCTTTTCATCATTAAACATTAACAGAATTAGAAATCTTATGGTAAGTTAATGTTAAATATTCTTACAAACGCCACTGTAACACCCAACACAGGAAGTCATTTCACGTTTGACTCAGGAGCTGATTGTATAAGCAGGAGTCAGTCATGGCTAAAGAAGACCATCCTCACTTAAGGGTACTGCAATGGGCAGAGATCAGTCAGCAACAACAGGAACTTCCAGAACTCATGCACACTCTGCAAGTTAAGCCTTGGAGATGTGGGGTCACATTTCATGTAACACACTAAATGAATAATAGAAAATAGCATGCATTACACTTTCATCTGTGACAACAGGCCTTCAGCCTCAGCAGCTGGAACACTAAAGCAGTGCGTGCCAATCCGCACACGTGCCAAGGTGGAAGAGTTCCCTGAAAGCTCTCCTCACTCCCTGCAAACAACTGAGCAGACAGAAGAATTCCACAAATAGCAGAGCAGAAGTCAGATGACTGAATATATTATCAGCCTCCTTTTGGGACTACAATATCTCAACACCGCGTCATCCATGCTACATGGACTGCAAAATATCTGCAAAACATGCATCACACAATCATCACCTAATAGTTAAATATACTAAAATTAAATATATTTTAAAGAAATAAGAAGCCAACTATCTCTATCGTTGTTTCATCCTTTCTAAACCTGTATCTCCCCAGAGTGCCCACTAATCTATTTTCTACCTATTCCCCACAATCAAGCGTTCTTGAGCTGATTTTCTGATCTTTTTATTACGCAAAACAATAGACAATCTGAATAGGATTTTTCAAAATACATTCCTACCCATTTTCCCTTTCCTAGTGGTGAATTACTGTGTTATCTCAACAAAGCACTGGATAAGACACATACACACTTACCCTAGGAAAAAAGTGCAGCCTGCCAGCTAACAAGAAAATAAGTTAAGGGGGCAGGGCTACAGGGCAACGCTTGCCTGGGTTCAAATTCCTCTCCGGTAGTCTGGCTAGGTGACCTTTGGAAAATTATCTGACAACCCTATGCCTTCACTTCCTGAACTGTAAGAGAGAAATGATATTGTTATATCACTGTGTTACAGTGAAAAATATACAGGACTATACACTCAGGGCACCTTAACCCTGCATCAGCACTCAAAAAATGTTAGCTGTTTTTACTTCATTCATTATGGTTCTTATTTTGTAAAAATTAAAAGAAAAAAGGAGAATCTTGTAATTTAAGAATTGTTCAACTCTGGGCTGATGACTAAAAAAATCTAGAGACTATTTGTAGGTCTTAAGAAACATCTGTCCAGGTTGAGAAATACCTGCTGACAAAATTTGCAGGGTTGGAACTAAGCAAATCTATTCATCCTTTTTATGGATCAAACAACAACAGGACTGAGAGCCTTAAAAAGGCCTGCAAACATTTGCTTATCAAATTTTTTAAAAGAAGACATGCTCAGACTCACCATTCCCTCTGATATTTATGATTTCCTTTCCTACTCACTGGTCAAGGTAAACCCCCCCCACCCCCCCCCTCCTCCCCGCCCAGAGTTTTGCCCAAAGGCACAATGACTTTATACCCTCTAAACTTCATCTTCTTCTGGAAAATGGCGGTGACCTCTATTTTATAGGTTGTGGCAAGAATGAAAGAATGGAATACACCTCAAAAGATCTATACAGGCCAAAACCGGTTTGGCTCAGTGGATAGAGGGTCGGCCTGCGGACTGTAAGGTCCCAGGTTCAATTCCGGTCAAGGGCATGTACCTGGGTTGCGGGCACATCCCTAGTAGGAGATGTGCAGGAGGCGGCTGATCGATGTTTCTCTCTCATCGATGTTTCTGACTCTCTATCTCTCTCCCTTCCTCTCTGTAAAAAATATCAATAAAATATATATTTTTTTAAAAAGATCTATACAGTAGTCCACCCTTACCCAAGGTGGATACCTCCCAAGATCCCCCAGTGGATGCCTAAAACCAAAGATAATACCAAACCCTATGGATACTGTTTTCTTCCTATGTATTCACACACAAGACCTAAAAAGCCCAAAGTGGGGTTTAAGTTGTTCATCAGGAACCTATGATAAAGTTTAATTTATAAATTAGTCAATTTCATGGATATGAGAGTTGTTCTTACCATAGATCTTAGCAACCTCGGCATACAATTTTTTTTCTTTATTAAGTAAAAAACTTTCCCTTTTCACTTAAACGAAGCACTTAGTGGCTTCTCTTTGGCATATCAGAATTGCCAGCATCACCACTCTTTGCTATTTGCGTCCATTATTAAGTACAATAAGGGTCACTTGAACACAAGTCCTGCAATATCACAGTCAATCCAATAACCTAGATGGCTACTACGTGACTGACCAGTATGGAGGCACTAGACAAAGGAATAAGTCATGTCCTGGGTGTGATGGGACAGGATGGCATAGGATATAATGAGATTTCATCCCTCTACTCAGAAAGCAAACAGTTTAAAACTTAGAGTTTGTGAAAGCTGCAGAGGCAGTTTTCCATTCTTTACAAACCTAAGATGGGAAGGCCTAAGATATGTTAGTCTTAAAGCAGGAACAATGCACAGATAACCCACAGAAATGGGAGGTCCCTGATGTGACCTTCAACCAACTACAGATTGCCATCCTGACCACACATGATTTCAGAGGACATAACCATTAGAATCCTATTTTCAGGGGGGAAACCCAAACCCAGATCAAAGCAGTTTTCTGACATTATATAATTAAAATTACACACACACACACACACACACACACACCAATCTTTAGCATCAAAGCAAGTTGAAAATTAAGGTGAACATGTCCCTTTCTACCTTCTCCCCAACCGAAAAAAAAAAAAAAAAAAAAAAAAAACCGCCCACTCTAAGTTCTTCATTTAAGCACCGAACTTGAAATGGATGGTTTATACTTTGGACCCTGAGAAAGAAGAAAGTTACTAAGGAGAAATTCTGGCGGCACTGGACTCAAATTAAAAAAAAAACAAAACAAAAAACCAGAGCCTAGCAGCCATTTCTAGACAGGTGCCTCTCACTCAAGCAATGTTTCAGGGAGAAACCCGCACTGAATTGCCTGCCTGCATTGTGTTGGTGCCATATGAGCCAGCCCTATAAAAGATTTTCTGGAATTGTATTTCAACCAATAGAACTGATGCTTTCCCTGACCTATCAGAGCTGTGCATGTCAGCGGGATCCCATCAGCATTTTCACTATACAATCAGAGCAGTTGCACTCTGACCAATCAGGTCAGTGGCTTTTAGACCAATCAAACTTAATGATTTGAAGTCCTCATTTGTATAAGGACTGACCAATCAGGGACCAAGGGCAAGGACTTAATCTCTATGTAAGTCAGTGCTCTGGCTCCCAGAGCAGACTGGAGCAGACCAGGATTGCCTCCCAATTGAGCTGTGCGCACTGAGTGAAGTATCCTTCACCACACCTCAAATTGGGGATTCCTATTGGTGTTGAATTGGCACCAACACCGTCAGTTGACATATCAAAGTAAACTCCCAATGCTGGAAGAATCAAATACTCATCAAATAAATAACTAAACAAATTAAAACAATGCTTAAATGAGGCAAGAATTCAAAGAAACAGATCAAAAAAGCCCAAAGTGAGATTTAACTTGGCCATCAGAAACTCTTAACAGTTCATGATTGGCTGCCTGTACGTGACAAATTCTGCCAGAATTAACCTACTAACTTCAATTCTCCATGTACCTGTCAATTGATACCCAAAGGGAAGATTGCCCTTTTCTTCCAGAACCTTGAACTATTGCTAGTAACCTCTATCTATAAGCAGCTCTCCTCTATGACTTATATCAAGGTTCTATGTCCCAAAGCCTCGAAAAGCAGCTAAGTAAAACACTGCCATCGGCCCCTGCTTATTTAATTCTTCTCTAGAAATTTCTAACTACAGAACCAACTGAAAATTGTCCTAGAATCAATGTTTCCACAATTTCATTATGTCATCACAGCCACTGGAAGCCAGAAATGTGGTCAGATGAACGTTTTATAGGGAAAACACATAAAATCTTTACCCTTAAAAGTCAAGAGTATTATGACCTACATGCAGACCAGTTTCTTCACAAGTTTACTTTCAAGAATTCCACTCCTTTCATAACGAATTTGCCTCAGTTTTTATAACAGTTTCAAAAAATATCCACCGAAGTCATACATTCTCACCTCTATTTAGAAAACAGTATCTAGAATCCATAAAGTGTGTTTTCTTTATGCGGACTGGTTTGAGGGTCTATGACACTAAAATTATATTTTGTAGCTTTTCCAGACATTACTTTTAATAGACTTTAAAGAGTAATAGAACACAATATTCTTTCTACACTTTGCAATTCATAAACCCTTCTATGAGCCTTTAAAACAAAAAGAAAACAAACACAAACGCTAAGAACACCTTTTCTGTGTAGAAAACAAGACATAGAGGTAAAATTTGCTTGAGTAATGAAAGAATATAAAAAATTGGGTTTCGTTCTGTTTTCTCTTAAATGGCTTTCATTATTGGTATATAAATATAGTCTGATTATTTCACTAGAAGAACAGCTCTTGATTTGCTGCTGTTTTATGATTTACCGCAATAAAAGAGCAATACCTTAAAAATAGTGGCTATTTCTCCCTCCTATTCTCTTAATTTAAAATTGATAGAGCATGTAATAACATAATCACCAAAAACTATAAACACAAACTATTGAAAAGCTAGTAATTTCTTAAATCGCAGTATTGCCACAAAAATAGCTAAACATTATGTTTTTAAATATAATTTCAACCATGATATAATAATAGCGAAAATATCAAATAAGGACACACTGTGCATTTCAGAAAACTAATCTTCTTGGAAAATTGTTTAAAAAGACACACACACACACCCTTTTTTTTTTTTTTGGCTACACAACATCCTAAGGCAGTGATGGCGAACCTATGACACGCGTGTCAGAGGTGACACTCGAACTCATTTTTTTGGTTGATTTTTCTTTGTTAAATGGCATTTAAATATATAAAATAAATATCAGAAATATAAACCTTTGTTTTACTATGGTTGCAAAGATCAAAAAATTTCCATATGTGACATGGCACCATAGTTAAGTTAGGGTTTTTCAAAATGCTGACACGCAGAGCTCAAAAGGTTCGCCATCACTGCCCTAAGGACTAGTTATTAAAAGAATCATTTTTAAACACAATTTTTTTTTCAAGAAATCCAAGTTGTCAACTTATGGGTCATATTTCAACCTGATGCGATTTGAAACAGCTAAGGTACTGAATCCTTATACGTCCTAAATATAGGGTGTATAATGGAAGCACTGCTCCTCACAGGTCCTTGATTCTAAGGCTTGGAAAGTTTTAATACGGCATAACGACAGATGAATATGCACTCTTACACCACAGCCCAAGTCCCCCTCCAATCCTTACAATGTACATTTCCAGTAAAATGCTTCTCTAACTCTGAACAAGTCATGTAAATTATACTGAACCAATGAAGGGTTAAAATCAGAGCCAAACTATCTAAAAAATATTAAGTTCATAATCGGTGAGCTCTTTTTCGACCCTCTGCTTCAGTATCCTGACATCTAAAAGTCAAAGAACTCCTCTGGTAAGACTGAAATTCCCAGGAGGGAGGCTCGGATCCAGTCTGAGAGCACACAATGGAATCACAGCTGACGACGCACATCTTTTTCTAGATGTCTCCATATGCCTGAGAGGCTTCTCCCCCCCGCCAGGCATTCAGGGACGTGCTACTCTCTGCCACCAAGAATAGGAGAACATTTTCAAAGATTGTTGCAGAAAATGAAGTAAAACAATGTGTCGGTCTCCAGCATACAAAAGAGAGAGAAGGGCCCATGTCAGAGTGGCCATCAGTAACTAAATTAACTAATGATGGGGGGAGGGGTGAATGTTGTCAAATTTTGAATGTTGCTTAATTTATAATACCTCCTACTTCTGGCAGCTGTTTATTTTATCTTGGCAATTTTTACTATTCTATCACTAAGATAACACCTCAAGGGTTACAGCAAAATGCCATTAATTTTTATCTCAATGAATACTCACAATTATACTGGATTGGAAGCTCACATTATAAATTTGAAAATGGTATGTTACAAAAGAACGCATTTGCAGGGTGTGGTAGTCCCCTAAAACTACAGTCCCCCTCTATTCTTTCTTAGTAACCCAATATTAATAAAAGCTAGAGAAACTGGTATAGATAAATATCATGCAGATAAAATACCATAAAACACACACCACACACACCACACACACACACACATAAAACCCTCACCAGATCAGTGAAATTCATTGGATACTGTTCACAAAATGGACTCATTCTCAATTTAATATTATTCATTCCTTCAACTCCTCAAGATTCTGCAAATTCCAGTTGGAAAAGCAGCCTTGTTGCTGTCAGTGTGCTCTAACCTCACCAACAAAGAACAGGAGCTCACACACAAAAAAGCAGCGGAACAGCTGCTGTCTTTTTAAAAGACAGCTTTTCCTTCGGAGCAACCTGTGATCCTGACGGAGAACCCAAAGACCTGCCCTCCCTATTCTTAAAAGTCAAGAGTTGATCAAGTCACTGGACTGAAGGCAACCAACAGCTTAAACCCACCAAAATGTCTCCTCGCCTTGCATAAGCCAGAAAACTACCCACATGCTGGGCAATTTAGCAGTGTTTAAGAAAAATTAAAATAGTTTATTTTTAAGAATCTTTTGTTGTTGGCAAACTACATTTTACTCCGACTTCTTTTCTGTAGATAAATATTCTTTGATTAGCTGTGCTCCTTCAATACCAACGCTTTATGTTTCAGTGAGATGCTTTGGTTCCTAATTTCATTTTGTTTACCCAAGAAAGGGGGGGGGGATGCATACCAGAAAAACCACAACTTTTTTTTTTTTAATGTCCTCCCCAGATGCCGAACTTTCAAGTGCACTTTGGGAATTGGCGGTCTAATTAAAAAGGAACCAGTGAAGCCATTACAAACAATGATACTTTACTCTCCCAATCATCAATCGACAGAAGGCTCTACTCATTTTCAAAGTGCCCTTCCAAATCTCACAGTCCCCAGGCCGGAGCAGCTGAGTGACACTGAGGTCGAGGTACACAGACAACTCCTGCGACCCTCGGCCCGTGCACCGGGAGCTCGTGTCCAGAGCACGATCACGACAATATATGCCATTTTAGAAACGGGCCTCGGAGTTCCTGCCACATCGTGAGCGGCTTTAAGGCTTCGTCGTGTCTAAAGACAACGTCTCTCGTGGTGCCAGAGAAATAAAGTATCTCGGGCCCCTCTGCGTGTCTCCCCGGGTCACAGCCCCTGCGAGTGACACTACCCTCCAGCTCGCGGGGCCGGCGACTAGGGATGGACGAGAGTGGATAGCTCTCGGCGTCTCCATGACTCCCCCGCCCGCGTGCAACTCCGCTCCAACTGGTCCGGCGCAAGCCCCGCCCCCTCCCTTCCTCCGGCCCTCGCGATTGGCTTACCCACACCTTCGATTGGCTCCCTGCCCCATCCGTCACACGCAGCGAGATTCGGGTCGGTGGGAGGGGAAGGCATTGGAGGAGGTGGAGTGGGAGTGGGATTCGAGGACGCGGCGGCGGAGGAGGGTGTCGGAGCTCGGTGCGGTTGGGGAAAGTTTCCCCTGCCGGTGACAGACCCGGGGGCGCTAGGCCCAGCCCGGCTCCCGGCCGGGGCGAGGGGCTCGGGTCCCCGATTCCCACCCCTCGGTCCCGCAGGCCCCGGAAACCACTAGGGGGAGGGGGAAGAGGGAGGGACCAGCTAACCAGGGACCGACCCACCCCCGATCTCGGCGGGGACGCTGCCGGGACTCCCCGGAGGGGCCGGGGGCAGGGGGCGCCCGCCCGGAGAGGCCACCCTGGCCCCCTCCCTCGGCAGCCCCCGGGGCCCGAGAGAGCAGGGTCCTCGGGCTGGGACCGCCGGCCGGAGGCCCCCTCCCGCTCCCCCCTGGGGCCCTGAGGGCCTGTGCCTTCAGGGGCGGGGAGAGGAGGAAGGGAAAAGGGGGCGCTGGCGAGCCAACCCGGAACCTCCCGGACAGCCTCCCGCCCCCGGCCCCGGCCCCAGCGCGCCTCCGGCACACCAGCCCGCACCCAGAAAGTTAAGTCAGGGGCGAGCCCGGCTCGGCGCCGCCGCGGCCCGGCCCCCGGCTCCCCGCCCCCACCGCGGCCCGGCCTGCGCGGCCCCGGCGCCCCGCCTGCCAGCTCCTTCCCGTCCGCCCGCGGCGCCCCTCGCCCCCCGCCCCCGGCGCTGACACGGGCCCGGCCCGCCCGCCCGCCGGGCCGCGGCTCCCCTCTGCCCAGCATCGCACCCCGCCGGCCGCCCCCGGCGCCGCGCTTCACCTTCACACACACCCCCGGCACTTCCCCAGCCCGGCCGCCCCTCGCCGGCGCCCACCCGCGGCTGCAGGCGCCCCGCGTTGCCATGAAAGAAGGCATCTCCTCCGAGCCCACCTTCCCGTCCCTGCTCGCTCCCCGCGAGGGGGCAAGAGCCGCGAGCCCCGCGACCCCGCGCCCGGCTCCTCCGGCGGGGGCTGCGCCCGCGCCCCCGGCCTCCCTCCCCGCCGCCCTCGGCACTCACCTCCTGCCGGCGCCGCGGGCTGCAGCCTCCGCCCGCCGCGCGCTCCGGGACCGACTCCCGAGCCCTCGCGCGGCGCTGGAGCGCCTCCTTTCTCTCCTGGGGACTCCGCGTCTCCCCGCCGCTTCCCGCCCGCCCCACCCCCCGGCCCCAACTCCCCGGCCCCGCGGCGCCTGCGGGATGCAACTCGGCGCCCCGCGCCCCCGGGCAGCGGTCCCCGCGCACACAACAGCCCTCGCCCCGGCGCGCGGCGCTGCCCGGCTCCGCGCTGGAAGCGCAGCCGCGGCCCGGGGTGGGGAGGCGGCGCCCCCCGCCCGCCGCCCGCCCCGCGCCCGCCCTCGCGGCCCCCGGGGAAGGCGCGGTTACCCGCTCGGGTCGGTCACGCCGTCAGGTGCCGGCTGCCGTCGGCGCTGACCTTCGCCGCCGAAGCCGTGGCGGAGGCTGCGGCCGCCATGTTCCCGTGTTAATAACTGCTGCCTGGTTGTTTATTTCAATGGAGATCCTCCCCCAACTCCCTCCTCCTCCGCCTCTCCTCCTTCTCCTCCTCCTCCTCCGGCGAGTCTCCGCACTTGCGGCGAGAGACACAGACCGCGCGAGCTCGGGAGAAGGGGAGGGGGCTCGGGGGCCGGGCCGCCCCTCCCTCCGCCTCCCCGGCCGTGGCCGCCGCCGCGTCTTGTCACCGGGGAAGGGACGGGGCGGAAACTTGCCTCCCGCGCCCCCGGGGAGGGGGCCGGGGCGCCCCGAGGGCGGGCCGGGGAGCAGACCCTGGCCGCGGGGTCTGCAGCATCTTCGTGGGCAGAGTCCTCCGAGAAGGCGACCCGGGGGGAGGTGGAGAGTGAGGGGGGCGAGGGGACAAAATGGGTGACGGCGGTGGACAGAGGGTGGCCGAGGGGTGCCTGGAAGTGAAGGGAGAGTAAACAGATGACTCCATGGGAGGGCAAAGGGCAGCGCCAAAAAGAAAGCGAGCTGATGGGGCTGCACGCGAGGAGGGAGCTGCCCCCCGACCCGGGGCGCGGAGAGCCCACGGCCAGGTCCGCCGGGGGAGCCTCCCGCCCGCGCCCCGGCCGGGCCCCTCGGCCAGCAGCCCGCACCCCCCGGGCGCACCTCGCGCGCCCCGCGTCGGCTGCTGCGCCCGGGAGGCGCCCCTGGTCCAACGAGGCGCCCTGGGCGGCGGCGAGGACGGGCGTCTCCAGCTGCAGCCCCATCTCTAGCGGGTGGCGGGGTGCGCCCGCCGGAGGCGAGCCCCCCGGGGTGCCACCCAGCACCTGCACGACGAAGGCAAAGTGCACGCAGTGTGCAGCCTTCCCTCGGTGAGCATTCTGGTCACGATGAGAGTCACAAAAGTTTGTTTTTTTATGGGGTGGTCCACTTTCTCGACATCAGAAAGCGCTGTTCGGGGGCGCAGAGGGTACCACCGTCACCCGAGGACTCTCATTGGTTGAAGGGTTACTAGGGTCCGTTTTATGCTTTGGGGAAGCCAGTTCTTCTGAACTTAGAATAATTCGGCGGGGGCGGGAGGGAATGAGCAACATTTATTTAACAAGTTTCCTTACTTTTAGTCTTAAGGTAAGAAAGGTCGCTTGTATAGACAGTAATGTTTATTGAACACTTACTCTGTGCTAAGTGATTTAGATGCGCTAGATTTTGATCTTCAAGCCTTACCAAATATTTATCATTTTTATCCTTCAGCCCCCCCGCCCCCCCCAAAAAAATATTTCTTTTTTTTTACATGAGGCTTAAAGAAGTCATTTGCCTACAGTCATACAGCAGGGAAGCTGGAGAGGATTTACCCCAGTTCTAGGTTGGTTCAAAAGCCCACGCTTTTAATGGTGTCTGCAACCTCAAATTTGTGGGAATACCACCAATTTTATTTGGGGAAAGAAAAAATTATGTGTGTATGTGTGTGTGAGTGTGTTTGAGGATGGATAGAAAATGTTTAGTGAGCCACAAGTTGTTCGCACTGGGAGTTTGTGTGTGTGTGTGTGTGTGTAAAGGGCTACTTACAGTTTTATTTTGTACACTTAGCCATATAGTGCTTGAAATGTTTGCATTGACCCTGTTTTGAGTAAATTTTTAAAGATCATTTTAACAAACTGTAGAAATGATCCCTGAAAGTATAGTCTTTAAAGATCATTTTAATTACCTGGCGTAAGAGAACTGTGTTAAGCAGAGCTCTCCAAGAAACTGGGAGAAGACATGGGAAATGGCGTTTTTCATGGACATCTTCTTCCATTAATACTAGTCCACTGTGTTCCTACAATGAGGTAGTAGTTACCTGAATTCCCTCATGTTGCTGGACTCCTGTTTGCTGTCCTCAACCCCCATCTGAGCTGGGATACAGATTCTCCGTGCTTTCTATCCCTCCCTTTTTTGGCACAAGTCCAGAGTCCATCATGCCTTTGAAACAGTAGATTTCACACTTTCAGAAACCACCCATGATATCTGTGCAAAGAAGTGACTCCTGGTTGCATTTCCATTTTACTCAATAAAACTTACTGCATGTTTAAGATACAGGACTGTTTCTGCAAAAATAAAACAAACAAAAACATCTGACAGCATAACATAATGAGTTCCATGTCCAGCTGCTACTCGGTTGCCTCGAACCTTGAGGAATCATTTAATTTCTGCTCTCTAGTAGTCTCTGGGCTCCGTCCACACTTCATGCCATTGTTACAACAATATTGTCTTGTACTGCGGTTGTTTATATACTTGTCTTTCCCTTTCACTAGATTGCAAACTACTCAGGGCCCAGACCATGTCTTGTTCTTTGTACTTGCTAGAGCCCCTAACAAGGTCTCACATAATGTTTGTTGTTTCACTGAATCTGTAAAATATAAACAATAGTGTCTGATCCAATCCCTTTCCCCACCTCACCCTCCAATGTGTTGCTCATAAAACATGTTTATAAAAAAAAAAGTTTTCAGTATTTTGAAAGAACTTAGATTTCTGTGAGACCTCAGAATAATTCTGTATGAACACTAGCCATAATTATTAGTGAATTATCACTGGGATCATGTGAAATTAAAAGGTTGAAAAGGCAGTAAATTCATTGACTTGATGCAAAGGAAAAAGAAAGTAAAGATATATAGGAAGTAGTATATTGCCAACAGAGGACAACCCAATTAGGAAAAAATGTGGGTGCAGATCATAAAGGGGAAGGAAATTATTGAAATTTAGTAGAAGCAGAAACTTGACAGACCATGGAGGGATGAGGCAAGGAGACAAACCAAAAGAAACATTAGCAGAATCATAAGTGCAACATAAAGTTGTAAAGGAAAATGATAATTTATATACACTTAACAATATACCTACAAAAAAGCAGAACAATATGAATAATATAGGACAAGAAATTCTATTTTGTCTGCCTTATCTTCCCCCATTCAATTTCAAGCTTCCCACTTTCTTCATATATAAACTACATAAAAATGGAAGATTCAATATCATTTTGTATTATTGATGTATACTTCTGGAATACATGATGATATAATGAGAGAAAACACAATATGGTAAAAAAAAAAAAGTGCTATAAAAGATAGGAAAATAAACACAAACTGGACTTTGCTACTTACTATGTGACCTTAGATAAATATCTCATCTGTGTAACTGTTATAGGACAAACAAAATGGGGTAAATAAATGTACTTTGTTAACTATATAAAGGAATATTTTTATTAGATCTGAACATATACTGTTATCTCTGTTTTGGTGCACTCTGAAATTGCAAAAGCAAAAACCTATAGTTTATTCTATTAAAAATCATTGGAGGGACAATCAGTTAAAGCATTTGTTTGACAATTTGATTATTGAATGAAACAACTCTCTGGTTCTCTCCAAACCCTTTAATATTGTAGCTACCATAAATGTGTCTAATCTAGGCCAAATATATTAGATATATATATATATATTTTAAATTTTATTGATTTCAGAGAGCAAGGAAGAGGGAGAGAGATAGAAACAACAATGATGAGAGAAAATAATTTATTGGCTGCCTCCTGAATGCCCCCTACTGGGGATGGAGCCCACAACCTGGGTATGTGCCCTGACCAGGAATCAAACTGTGACCTCCTGGTTCATAGGTTAATGCTCAACCACTGAGCCACACAGGTTGGGCTTTATATTTTTATTTTCTAATCAAAGTAGGCATTATATGTATTATTATTCCCATTTTACATATAAGAAAACAGAGCTTTAGAAAAGTTAATTTATGCAAGATGATAGAGCTGCCTTTGCAACATGGCTAACAGATTATGCTTGCCATCACTAAATATCTCTACTGCTCTAAGCAACACATCTTCATTTTTATTTCTTCAGTACCTATTACAATTCCTAGAACATAATACATGCTCAATAAATGATTATGAAATTAATGAATAAATGAATGAGGGGCTCCCTTTAAATCATACTACACATTCACAGATTCATGTTTCCACTTTTATTACTTTCCCACTCAGAAGTGATTTTTCATTGCCTATAAGATATAATTCAAATCCTTTCTCATATTCAAGACCCTCTTCAATATGACCCTAATTATTTTTTCTAGCCATATCGTCTTAAGCAATAAAATCAACTCAACCTTTAAGACACACTCACTCATTCCAGGGTGTTCTGGACTCAGAATGACATGAGTTTCAATCTCTGACTGTGTGAATTTAGGCAAATCCTATCCACTCTAATAAGGCAAGAAACTGAAATTTAGCCTCTCTGCAAATTCTATCCAGTCTAATAAGGCAAGAACTGAAAAGAAAGGAAATAAAACCATCTTTATTCACTGGTAATGTGATTGTATACATATAAATTCAAAAAATTACAAACTATTAGAATGAATGTTAAGAGCATAGGACATGCACAACTGGCTCTGCTTAGTGGTTGAGCGTAACTCCTATGAACCAAGAAATCATGGTTCAATTCCTGGTTAGGGCATATGCCCAGGTTGCAGGCTTGATCCCCAGTGAGGGGCATGCAGGAGGCAGCCAATCAATGATTCCCTCATCATTGATGTTTCTATCTCTCTCCCTCTCCCTTCCTCTCTGAAATCAATTTAAAAAATATATTTTTTTAAAAACAACCATCACATGATTTGCCAAATCTCTTTAAAAAAAAAAAAAAGAGCATAGGAACAAGGTTAATACACAGAAATTAACTGTATTTCTATTATTAGCAAGAAACAATTGGAATATGAAAAATTTTTAAATGTCACAAAAGCAACCCAGCCAGCATTGCTCGGTGGTTGAGTATCAACTTATGAACCAGGAGGTCATAGTTCTATTCCCGGTCAGGGCACATGCCAGGGTTGGGGGCTTGATCCCCAGTGTGTGTCGTGTAGGAGGCAGCCAATCAGTGATTCTCTCTCATCATTGATGTTTCTGTCTCCCTCCCTCTCCTTTCCTCTCTGAAATCAATAAAAATGTATATATGTGTGTGTGTGTGTGTGTGTGTGTGTGTGTGTGTATATATCACAAACGTATAAAAAAGTCAAAAACTTAGGAATATATTTAATAATAGATGTTTGAGATCTCTACATTGAAAACTAAAAGCATTGCTGATAGAAATTCACAAAGACCTAATTAAAAGGAAAGTTGGGCAGACACAATACTTTTAAGATGTCAGCTCTTCGAAATTGATCTATAGATTCATTACAATCCCAATCAAAACCCAACAGTCCTTTTTATTGAAAAGTAAAATTCTAATTCTAAAATTTATATGGAAATATATTATCTAGAACCCACAAGACAAACTTGAAGAAAAGTAGATTGGGTAACTTACACTACTGATTTCAATATTCACTAGAATATTGAGCTACAGTTATTGAGCTACAATAATTAAGACAGTGTGATATTGGTGTAACAATAAACAAATAGATCAATGGGACAGAACAGAGAGTCTAGAAATAGACCCCTAAATTTACAGTCAATTTTTTACAAAGTTGTCAAACAAATTCAATGGAAAAAGGAAAGTCTTGTCAATAAATAGTGCTAGAACAAGTAGATAATCAGTAAGGAGAAAAATGAATATTGACTCTCCCTTCCATACACACACCATACTTAAGAATGAATTAGAGATGGATCATAGTCTTAAATGTTAAAGCTAAAACTATAAACCTAGAAGGAAACGTGGGATAATAAATATTTTTACAACTTTGGGATAGGCAAAGACTTTTTAAAAAATATATATTTATTGATTCAGAGAGGAAGAGAGAGAGAGAAACATCAATGATGAGTGAGAATTATTGATCGGCTGCCTCCTACGCTTGCTCCCTCCTCTGAGTATCGGTCCTCAACCCTGCATGTGCCTTTGATGGGAATCAAACCCAGGACCCTTCAGTCTGCAGGCCCATGCTCTATCTACTAAGCCAAACCAGCTAGAGCTGCAAAGCCTTTTTTTTTTTTTTAATATGAGATACATGAAAGATACCAGAAAAATTAAAAGAAATGATAAATTGGACTTCATTAATATTATAAACTTTTTTATCAACATTAAAATAATAAACTTGCCACTAAGGTAGTGAAAAAGCAGTCCACAAATTAGTAGGACATATTTGTGATATACATATCAGGCAAAGTACCTGTATCCAGAAAAAGTAATGAACATTCCAAATTAACATTAAAAGACAACTCCATAACAAAATGGACAAAAGACTTGCAAAGGTACTTTACAAAAGTTTATGAATGGCCAAGAAACATAGGAAAAGATGTTCAAAGTCATTAGTCATCAAGAACTGATGCAGCCCTGACCGGTTTGGCTCAGTGGATAGAGCGTCAGCCTACAGACTGAGGGGTCCCAGGTTCGATTCCAGTCAAGGGCATGTACCTTGGTTGCGGGCACATCCCCAGTGGGGGCTGTGCAGGAGGCAGCTGACGGATGTTTCTCTCTCATTGATGTTTCTAACTCTCTATCCCTCTCCCTCTCTGTAAAAAATCAATTAAATATATTAAAAAAAAAAAGTTAAGCATAAACTTACCATGACCCAACAGCTCTTTCCTAGGTATTTACCTAAGAGAATATTGATCTGGATGATGGTTACATTTTGACAATGGTTCATCAAAATTTATTGAACAATACACTTAGAATTTGTTTATTTTTGCTATCTGTAAATTATACCTGAAGAAAGTAATATTAGCATTTTTTAAATCTAATAGGAGAGAAGTTCCCTAGTATGATGATGTGAATATGCCAAAAGCCTGTAAGAAACGTCATACTTAATGGTGAAACATTACAGCTTCTCCCTGAGATTGAGAAAGGAAGGAGGAATAGTATGTCCACTATTACCATTGAACATTTATGTAGAAAAACCCAATGAATCAGCAAACTGTTAGAATTAAATTTAAGATCTCTGGAATGAAAGGTCAATATACAAAATTCAATTGTGTTTCTATATATTAGAAACAATTAGAAAATGACAACTTGAAATGCAAATTGAAATGTGTTTGGCAAAATCCATTAAAGCTGAGCATGTCTGCTTTATGACCCAATAGTCTCACTCCTCAGTATATATCCACTGGTGTTCCTTCACAGAAGAATAAATAAATTATAGTGGTTTTACTCAGAGGAATACTATCCTATCTAATAAAGAGGGACTATGCTAATTGACCCTCATGCCATTGCAAAAGCTGGCAGCGCCCACAGCCAATAAGGACGGAATATGCTAATTGATGCCATGCCCTCAAAGATGGTGGCACCCACAGCCACAAGATGGCAGCACCCAGTCCCCTCAGCCTTGCCACACGCCTGCCTCCAGAGTCCCCCAGTCCCCCAGTCCCCTCAGCCCCCCAGCCGCCCAGGGCCGGCCTGAGGCTCACGTAACCAGGGCCAGCCGAGGATGCGCTGCCGGCAGTGGCAGCAGCAGAGGTGTGATGGGGGCATCGCCTTCCCCTGATCGCCGGGTCGCCTCCCGTCCCTGAGGGCTCCCGGACTGTGCGAGGGGGAAGGCCAGGCTGAGGGACCACCCCTCCAGTGCATGAACTTTCATGCACCGGGAGATTTGGGAATGCTGAAAATTCTATTTCTAATCCGAATGGAGGTTACATGGGTTGGATCATTTCATGAAATATTTTGTGTACAGTTCATTCAAAGTATACGCTTGACTTGTGTACCTGTGTATATTATACTTCAATTTTTTAAAATATATTTTTAAATTTATTTTAGAGAGGAAAAAAGAGGGAGAGAGAGATAGAAGCATCAAAGATGAGAGAGAATCATTGGTAGGCTCCCTCCTGCACACCCCACACAGGGGATCAAGCCCACAATCCGGGTATGTGCCCTGACTGGAAATCGAACCGTGATCTCCTGGTTCATAGTTTGATGCTCAAACACTGAGCCACACCAGCTGGGCTATACTTTAATTTTAAAAGGTTATTATTGTATGCATTTACTGATGTCTCCCTAACTAGACTGCAGGAATCATTATTTCTTAGTATCCTGCCCAGATTTTAGCATAGCGGCTTCCTGAAATATTACTTTACATGGCATAAGTAGATACACATGCAAATAAAGTTTATTT
This sequence comes from Myotis daubentonii, assembly GCF_963259705.1. Classification (NCBI taxonomy): domain Eukaryota; kingdom Metazoa; phylum Chordata; class Mammalia; order Chiroptera; family Vespertilionidae; genus Myotis; species Myotis daubentonii. The sequence goes on along the minus strand of NC_081856.1, from coordinate 16,760,216 downwards.
ATTTTTAGTATAAGTACAAATAACAGTAAAACAACCTGCATATATATGTATTTACACATATAATCAATTTAAGAAATATTGACATTTTTCCTACAATTATCCTTTCTCTTATGTTTATCTTAAAACCTCCAAGATAAAAATTTAGATGCCTATTAAAAGTAGAATCTAACAAGTGCAATATGAGGATTACATCTTCACTTGTGTACCCTAGTAAGTAATAACTGGTATGTGGGTCCACCAGGTGTCCACCTCATTTCATTTAACATAAAAGTTCATGGCAGATCAGCTGAGAGGGGTCTTAGAAGAAAAAGTAGGTTCTAGGCCAGAATTTGAACCCATAATCAATGTGACTTGAACATATTTTTGGTTGGTTGGTTAATTCTTTTTATTGTGGTAAAATATACATAACATAAAATTGCCATTTTAACCATGTGTAAGTGTTCAGTTCAGTGGCATTAAATCCGTTCACATTGCTGTGCAACCATCACCACTGTCCACCTCTAGAACTTTTTCATGAAAATGTTCTGGACATGTTATTAAATGCATCTAGGACTCAGTTTCCTCCCTGTAGCAGGAAGCAAGCACACGGGGGGGGGGGGGGGGGGGGGGCTTATTTTGTCAAAAGTTACCATTTTTGTAAAACCCTAGTTCTGGAGGAGGACATTACTGCTCAGTTAAAGCTAGGACAGAAACATGTCTTGGTAGAAAAAGGTCATATGAATAATGGGTCTTTTCCCTTAACAGAGGAATCATCTTGCTTCTTTCCAAACTGGCCTCTGTGAGCATGGACCACTTGACAAATGGTCCCACTCACCACCGAGCACTTACTCAAGCAACATTTCTTGGGCTTTAAACATAAAACTTTTATTCCAAACATTTGCAAGGTTGATCAGTATTACATCTCAATTAGTCTGTTATGTATGCATGTCAGTTTTTTACATCCTTAAATGCCTAGGCTCCTGGCTTGTATGTTTTGTTTTTAGCTTTTCTCCAAGATGATTATCAACTTCCAGACACACAACTACCTGAAAGACCACAATTGTCCTCTTGTCCCATTCAAACCCTTTTAATGATTAATGTCCAATGTCTTAAACTGAGTAGTAGGTATATGCATGCTTATTATTCCTTACAGCAGTCAAACATGTTAAACATATTTCATGTATAGTCAGTACTTAATAAAAACATTTAAAAATTTCCTTCTGTGGCAAATATTTTACGTAAGCACATTCTTTTGTTATTGCAAAACAACAAAGCTAATCGTTAGTTCCTGTCTTTCTTTTAGATGCAGTTCTAAAAGGAACTACTTGTGGGTATTTTCTAATTCACTCAGTCCCCGATTCACACATGGCCAACCAACCACCTGAGGTTGGTACGATTCTTACAGAACTCGAACTACCTTCTCTTTCCTGCCTCTGCCTAGAATTGTTCCCACTCCTGGTTCCTTTCCCCTCTCGTTGGTATAGGCTGTACAGCCGTTTCTTTTCCTTTCTTCATAGTGGTGTCACTTATAATATCACCAATTCCTCTTATCTGAGTCCTACCCCTCTCAAGAGTGTATTGGTTTCCTCATTTGGAACCCCTGCTGCAATCTCTCAGACACAATATCAAGCACCAGTGAGTCTGAGCCCTCCCCTCAGATGTACCCACATTAGCCCAAGACCTACCCTTCTAACAGTCCCTCCCTGAGTGCCACAGGTCAAGTTCTAGTTTTGACACTGATGTTCCGTTATGACTACAGTGCTATTTTGGATGTCACAGGTTTTAGGAGGGCAACTCTGAGAATCTAAACCCCTTGCAAAATCTTGTTTCCATAGAAAAGTATGTTCTGCCTCAAACCAATCAATAAAAAAGTAAATTTTTAAATAAATGCATGCCAGTTACCTATATTACTCATATGACTTCAAAGCCTTTCACAAAAATATCATTTTTAAAAGCCTTTGTGCCATAGCTAATAGTTATTAAAGGACTTGTTATATTCACAACTAAGAAGCATATATTAGCAACCTTTTGGACATGGAGTGCAGGAGATAATGCACAAATTATTACTAATAGTATTGGATATGCTTCTTTCCATTTATTAATCCAGCACAAATGTATTGAGTTCCTATCCTGTGCAAGGTATTATTCTCAGCACTGGAGCCCTAGCTCTGAACCAAATAGGCAACACCCCGTCTTAGTGGAATTTACAGAGGATATGGCTCATTCTAGGCACTTCATAAATATTTGTTGAATGAATGATTGAATGTGGCTAACAAAACCATTAGAATATGGTAAATATTTACGTTTTCTAAAATTCAGTGAAATCACTGAACAAAGGGGTTGCAGAACATAAATTAGGGGAATTTGTTCCAGCAGTCAAGGTTAAAATATTTCCTTATTATAATGAAGCGGTACTGGGCAGGAGTGTTGGGTGATCACAACCAGAAGGCTAGAACCTCTACAATCCACAGGGCCCTGACTTTGCAGAGCACTGGTTTGGAGATGAGTGACATCCCACTGCTACCTCCATGCCTTTTTGAAAATTATTACTTTGAGACAAAGTTTATTTTATTTAGTAATAATTTTGATTTATCATCTTAACTCCAAGGACTCAGTATCAGTTTACAGTGGCATAATAGCAAAGGGCAAAATTTTACCAAATGGAACAATAATTGGGTTGTATTTTAAATCTCATTTTCTTTTTTTTTCTTTTTTTAAATATATTTTATTGACTTTTTAGAGAGGAAGGGAGAGGGATAGAGAGTAAGAAACCTCGATGAGAGAGAAACATCCATCAGCTGCCTCCTGCACACCCCCTACTGGGAATGTGCCCGCAACCAAGGTACATGCCCTTGACCGGAATCGAACCTGGGACCTTTCAGTCCACAGGCCGGCGCTCTACCCACTGAGCCAAACCGGTCAGGGCTAAATCTCATTTTCATAAATATTTGTAACATATTTCTTTTTATAATATTGCCTATGATTGCAATCCCCTAATACAGTGATGGCAAACCTATGACACGCATGTCAGAGGTGACATGTGAACTCATTTTTTTGGTTGATTTTTCTTTGTTAAATGGCACTTAAATATATAAAATAAATACCAAAAATATAAATCTTTGTTTTACTATGGTTGCAAATATCAAAAAATTTCTATATGTGACACGACACCAGAGTTAAGTTAGGATTTTTCAAAATGCTGACACGCTGAGCTCAAAAGGTTCGCCATCACTGCCCTAATAGGACACACACACACACACACACACACAAAGTCAGAGAGATTTATTTTAAGGAATTATGCAATTATGAGAGCTGGCTAATGCAAAATTCCCATGGTGGACCAGCAGGCAGGAATCTCCAGTAGGAGCTGATGTTGCAGTCTGGAGACAGAATTTTTTCCTTCTTTGAAGAAACTCAATCTTTTCTCTTCAGGTCTTCAGCTGATTGGATGTGGGCCACTCACATTATGGAGGATAATCTGTTTTACTCAAAGTCTCCTGATATAAATGTTAATCACATCTAAAAAAATGCTTTCAGAGACACATCTAGACTGATGTTTGACAAAACAACCAGCACCGTAGCCTAGAAAAGTTGACACATAAAATTAATCATCACAGCCTTAGCTTATGTGGCTCGGTTGCAGCATTGTCCCATACACTAAAAGGTGCTGGGTTTGATCCCCAATCAGGGCATGTACAGGAGGCAATCAATTGATGTTTCTCTCTCACATGGAAGTTTCTCTCCTTTTCTCTCTCTCTCCCCCTCTCTCCCTCCCTTCATCTCTCTAAAAAGAAAAAATCAATTAAAAAAAATCTCTGAAAAAAAACTAACCATCACAGTCCACTGCTTATCAACTTGACATTCATACACAGCTTCTTAAACCATCCTTAATTTCCAAATAAAGAAAGTAACAAAATCATACTTCCATCTAACATGACACAACTATGCTCTGTAAAACTGCAAGCACACCAACTCTTTCCCTAAAACGGATGCAAAATCCTTGGGTGATACTCACTCATCCTGTAACAAATTCTAGGATGTAAAGTTAACAATACGTAAATACTATGATGTAAAGTCAATACCTCTTATGTCATATGATAAGGGGACAAGGAAGGGAAGAAAACAAAAGATAGATAGAAAGATAGATAGATAGATAGATAGATAGATAGATAGATAGATAGATAGATAGATATAGGATAAATAGATAATATTAGATATATACATATATACACACAACCATATTCATATATTCATAACAAAATAAGAAAGAAATAATTATTACAATTATAGTCTTCATCTCTGTAAGTGGTCACATGGTCATAACTGTTATTTATAACTGCCTTCTTCCACTACTCATTCCCCTCAGCAGACACCTTAGCTGGTTGTGGCTCTTTGCCCAGGAGGTGATCCAAACCTTCATTTATGAAGGATCTGGCCATTAATACACCTTCCTGAATTAGTGTTATGGTTTTCCATTGACTTTAATCCAGGGCATGATATAAAAGAAGCCCTAAGGAATCTCCTGAATTCCAGACTTACTCTTCCATGGTGTAGCAGGTAATTAGGATCAATCACCCCAGCCAATGCTCCCTTCTTGGCCTATTACGAGACACGAGAAGACTTCTAAACCAGCAAAACATAATGTTAGAGAGACAGGAAGCAAAATTTTGCTAGTGGATCACTAGGGGTAGTAGTGAGTGGCTCCATTCCCATTTCCACCGCTTGATTCTTGGACCAATAAATCCTAGCAATGGGAGAAAGAGCACAGAATGTTGGATGCCAATTTAGAGCATATCCAGCCTCCTGAAGAACCTTGCCCCAGCCCTGCAAGATATTGCCACCTAGCTGGTTCCACAACTTAGTCTTCCAAAGACCTTTCCACTATTCTATTAAGACAGCTGCTTCAGGATGGTGGGGAACATGGTAAGATTAGTGAGTTCTATGAGCATAGATAGACCCATTGCCCCACTTCATTTGTCATGAAATGAGTTCCTTGATAAGAAGCAATGCTTTGTGGAATATCACAATGGTGAATAAGATGACCTGTTCTGTGGCTACCAATCCACCTCTTTCCTCAGTGATTGGTCATTGCCCAGTGGGCTCATGAATGATGTCATCATAGTGCTAACATAGACTTCCATCATCTAGGGCCGTGGGCGGCAAACTGCGGCCCCTTGAGTGTGGCTCTTCTACAAAATACCACGTGCGGGCGATTGAAACTTCGTGGCCACACTCAAGGGGCCAAAGAGCCGCATGTGGCTTGCGAGCCGCAGTTTGCCGACCCCTGATCTAGGGAAACCTGGCTCTGGTCACTGCTGAGTACAGCAGAGACCAATACTGTATCCCCAGTATGGCACCATTCCCCAGGGGGATCAGTCAGCTACCTGGTGGCAGGTTGATTATATTGGACCCCTCGTGTTCCATCATGTTCTTACTGGGCTAGACTGTCTGGAAATGGATGTGCCTTCCCTGCATGCTGTGTTTACACCAAAACTACCGCTGGGGATTACTTTGCTAAGGAGCACTATCTCTGCTACATTTTGTAAAAGAATATACAGAGCACTGGATAGTGGTTATAACCGCCTAACTCAACTTTCTTTTGTGACCGAAAATCTAGTACTCTGTTAGCAATATCACAGCTTTAATAAACTTTCTCTAATTGTAAAATAAAGTCTTATTCACAAGTTACTATTGGTTATAAACATACCATCAGCAATGTGGTATAACTGTAGTACTAAAGTGACTGAGATATTCAGTCTGCTTTTCATCAGTGTGTATAATGGGCTATCAGTGCCAAGCTGAGAAGTTTTGGATCCCCATGAGCATAATCTCAGGATTTCTTTATAGCGAAGTAGAATTTTGTAGAGTTGTATAGAGAACAAGATACCCAGATGTCTTACTAAGCAAATTCTCCCAGCGCATTTGATTTTACTTGATTTGGTTTCAATCTTGACTTTTAAAAAATGTTTTACTAGATTTTTCGTATCTTAAATTTTAAATAAGGACATCAATAAGGACACTTTTGCAATTCAGTATGAAGCTTTTCTTTTCAGTCTTCTCACTCTTAAAATAATGTTTTTAATGAACCAAAATGATATATTTTATATAGCATATTTTCAACAAATAGTAATGCATTTTTTATAATAGTGTCTATTTTAAATACTGTGCTATTATTACACACTAGAGGCCCGATGCACGAAATTCATGGGGCTGGGCCCTTGCAGCCCTAGCTTTGTCAGGAAGGTCGTCCAGAAGGACGTCCAGAAGGTCATTCCGCTGTCCAGTCTAATTAGCATATTATGCTTTTATTATTATAGACAATCTTTTCTTTAAAATTTGACCTATTTTACTTTCCTGTAATATATCATTGACTCGTAATATTCTTAAGTACATTTTAATGGTTATGCTTTCTTCAGGAGACACTCTTTTACTTTCTTTTTCTTGCTCTTTTTCCTTTCCCTATTAATTGTTTTTCTTTTATTCTTGGTCTGTCTTATTGGCCCTTTCTGGAATGATTTAAACATCATTTATTGAAATGAGTTGTTTTTTTTATGTTTTACACCAATATTTAACCAGCTTTTGTCATATCAAGGTATCGTCATATTTGACCTCAATTTGAAACAACTTCCTATTTGCTGTTGATATATCTGGTGTTAGTCCATGTCTCACTTTTCTGTAACTTCTAATTAAACATGAATGATTTAAACTTGATTTATACTTTTAAACTTGATTTAGCTATAATGCAATAAAATATGTTCTATTGATAAGCTTGAAACTATATTTTAACATACTCATCCAGGGGAAGCCCGCACATGCCTCTGGCATAGCATTTTCCCATATTCATGAAGTATTTGTCCTCCTATGAGACTGTAAGCCCCATGAAAGCAGGAAGTATATGTAAATCTGTAGTGTCTGGGACAGTGTAGGTTTTGAATGAATAAATAAGGAATGACTGAGAATTGAAAGTTGTGTAATTTCAGTGGACTTGTCCAAAAACCACTTTCCCTGGCAGCTCTAGTGACAGCAAATAAAATTTCTTTCGCAAAGATCAAACCTTCTAATTTCCCAAATGGACTTATTTTACAACAAAAATATCCTTAGAAAAAATGCATCCAAGCAGCAGCTGTCAATCCTGGTTGAAGATGAGAATCATGCCCCCGTCACAGTGAAAATAAATTAGGAGCCCTCCAGGTGACTCTAAGAGCAGCCGAGGTTGAGAGCCGCTGTGCTAAGAAAGAAGTAACTGGTGGCAGGTTCTAAGGAGCTAGGAAAGAAGAAAAATTAGGCCCTTCATGATGTTGTGGAGAATTCTTCGCTGGGGGAGAGGGTGGGAGGCTCGAGGGGAGCCCAGGTCTTCCTTTGGGAGCCTGGGGGTGGCTAGAGAGAGAAGTATTTTTTAAAAGCATCTGTTGTCTTGAAAAATTAAGAGGAAAATTATAAGTACTTCCTAAAGAGGCAAACTTTGAAAGTAATTTAAAATTCAAATTTGAAAATGAGGTCAGAGATTCCAACAAATGCTAATAAAAGGGCCCTTTGAATTTCTTGAACATTTTACAAAAATACTACACAGGCTCACAAATACAGCAAATGTATTGGACATACAAAGACTAAAAGGAACAAAAGTTAACATAGCAGAACTTGAGAGAAGAAAAAGTGCTTTAAAGAAGTAGTAGTCCCCAAAGTCGTGTCTCTGCTATAGTTATAACAACATACAAACTACATGTGAATATGGGTGAGAACAAGATATGTTAAACAATTGGCATTCTTAGGTGTATTGAACTTGAAGTCTGACCTTCTAGCTCCTACTTTGCTACTACACAGCCCCCCTTGTTTGTGGCTTCACTTTTCCTGGTTGCATTCACTCGCAATTAACCGTGGTCCAAAAATATTAAAGAAAAAAAATCCAGAAATAAATAATGTATACGATTTAAATTGTGGCCACTCTGAGCGGCGGCGAGATAAAATTTCCTTCTGTCTATCCAGCCCAGGATGTGAATCATCCCTTTGTCCTGCAGATCCCTGCTGTATGTACATTACAATAAGGCAATTTGAAAAAGAAAGACCATATTTACATAATTTGTATACAGTATGTTGTTACAATTGTTCTACTTTATTGTTGGCTTTTGTTATTAACCTCTTACTGTGCCTAATTTATAAATTAAACCTTATCATAGTATGTGTGTATAGTAAAAAACATCGTTTATGTAGGGTTCAGTACTCTCTGTGGTTTCAGGCATCCACTGGGGTCTTGGAATAGATCCCCTGCAGATAAGAGGGCCACTGTAATAGCCTACACTTCTTTAGGCAGGTCTCATTTTCCTTACCTGCAAAATAAGGGAGTTGAAAGCTGGAACTAAATTGGTGCTTCTTGCAAGGTTTCTCTAAAAGCCTAACTATGTGCATGCCCAGGCTCAGTATGGGGGTGGCCTGCAACACCCACGGCCAGTCCAGAGCTTTTTGAAGTCTCCTGTTTTGTCTTAAAAGTTCATGTCCTGCCCTAACTGGTTTGGCTCAGTGGATAGAGTGTCGGCCTGCGGACTGAAGGGTCCCAGGTTTGGTTCCGGTCAAGGGCATGTACCTTGGTTGCGGGCACAACCCTAGGAGGGGGTGTGCAAGAGGCAGCTGATCCGATGTTTCAAACTCTCTATCCCTCTCCCTTCCTCCCTGTAAAAAAATCAACAATATATATATATATTTTTTAAAAGTTCATGTCCTGGTATGTAAATTATATCTCAATAAAACTGTTTTTCAAAAAGTTCATGTACTCTTTATTTCTTACTATTATTTTGTGGGTTTTTTCTTTCATTTAAAAAAATATTTTTGTATTGAATTCAGAGAGAGGAAGGGAGAGGAAGAGAGAGGGCTAGAAACATCAATGATGAGAGAGAATCATGGATCGGCTGCCTTCTGCACTGGGGATCGAGCCCACAACCCGGACATGTGCCCTTACCCAGAATCAAACCGTGACCTCCTAGTTCATGGGTCGACACTCAACCACTGAGCCACACCAACTGGGCTGTTTTTTTTTTTTCTTTTAAATACAGTTAAGCTTGTATATAGATTTTTACATTCTGCTTTTTTCTCCACTAAGTATTCTACCTTTCATATATTATGTGTCATTCAAAAGTTGTTACTTTTAGAAAAAAAAGTTGTTACTTTTATTTTAATAAGTATAAAATATGCATCATATGGCCGCACTCTAAGGTACTAACCTTCTCCTAATTTGGGTTGGTCATGTTACACACAGCACAGCGAGTTTTCATCACCGTCTTGCCTTAATTCCTTCTGCTTGGCTCTGAGTAAAGACTCAGATTTCTTGATAGTTTCTAACTAACTCCTCTGAAGTGCTAAGATTATAAGCTGGGAGAAAATTTTCTCTTATTGCTGCAGTGTGTTAAATGGTCTCTTGGTGACGTAAGTTGCAATTCATCCTTTTTTGAGATTTCACTGCTAACAAGGGGGAAAGAAACTGACATTTACGGAAGGTGGACTGCCAGGCAGGGTCTTTTGTGAAGGTTGCCTCATGTCATCAGCGCAGTGGAGCAATGACTCTATCCCACTTCATATCATAATAAGCTGAAACTCAAAGGAACCGGGGAGCCGGCTAACAATGTGTATAGTGCCAGGGTTTAAACTGGGTGTGATCTCCCCCGGCTCTGTCCCCGCAGCAGTAGGGGGAGCATACAGACACCCCTGCACCTCCCTCAGTGGAGATCCCACTTGCCAATCTGTCTTCTTAGCAGTGCAATGGTCTCTCCTGCGAGTCACATCTTATTTTTCCATGAGGGTCTTTAGACACAGAGCAGATAGATTGTTTTTCAAAGGATAATTAAATGAAGGATTCTTTTAATGCCTAGAGTAAGGGGTCAGTACATTTTTTCTGTAAAGGGCCGGAGGGAATAACTTAGCTTTTGTAGAGTGTGTGATCCCAACCACTCAACTCTGCCCTAGTAGTGGGAGAGCAGCCACCTGAAGCAGGGAACAAATGAGCGTGCCTGTGTTCCAATAAAACTTTATTTAGGGACGCTGAAATGCAAACTTCATGTAATATCCATTTCTCACAAAATATTACTCTTCTTTTGATTTTCTTTGATATATTTGAAAATGTACTAACCATTCCTGCCTGTGGGCAGCACGCAAAAAGCTGCATGGGCCATAGTTTGCTGAGTTCTACCCTTCCCCTTCCCCCCTAGAATGGGCCAAGAATTCAAGTATGTGCCAGGCTTGCTGTGTCTGCGGCTCAGAGTGAGTGAGCAATGGAATAGCTGTGGCTCACACTCCATTTCCTCCATTAGGACAACTCTGAAGGACGCAGAGGAAATAGAGATCCCAGCCAAAAATTGTACGTTCACGTGTGTTGCGAGTAGGTAGTAGATGATGTCAGCAATCCATCGCAGTGACTCCGTGAGCATCCCATTTCCTGGGCGGCATCCTTGCACTAAAGAGGCTATGTTGTTGTTTCTAGGCTCCCCAGTGAAGACAGCCCACCGCACTATTTCAGCTGCTCCCCCCTGAGGCCGAGGTTGAGACTTTCAGCTGAAACTGCCTCTCCTCAAGCCCTTATGCTCAGGCCATGCTTTCACTTTTTACTCTCTTCCAACAATCCCTCCACCCCATTGGCTTCTAGCACCTGCCACTGTACTTACCCAAATCAAATCCTCACCTTCTACTGTATCCAACTTAAACTTCAAGGTTAATCCTATTGTCTTCCTTGCATACTCCCTCAGGGTCTGGTTTTTAGCAACTGGGAGGCGTCTTTCACTCAGACAGGGAAGTATGGAGATGTGGGGGGTAGAAAAGATTAGGAGTTAAACCCTACTACTCCCTCCCCCAGGGTTGCAGTGTCCCCGAGGGCATCCCCTCCCACCAAAGCCAGTCTGGCCTGGTGATGCCTTCAACACCAGGGGAGACAAGGAGACCTAGGTTCTTGTCTTCTTGAGAGAAAGATTTCAATCAAGAGACAAGGCAGGGGTGGGTGAGAAGAGATTAACCAATGAATTCGTATGCTTCTCTGCATAACCCCTGGACACAGACAATAGTGTGGTGAAGGCCTGGGTGGGGGTTGGTGTGGGCTGGCAGGGGTCAATGGGGAAAAAAGAGGACATCTGTAATACCTACAACAATAAAGTTAAAAATAAGGAGACAACGTGTAGAAAAGCAAGCAAGAATGTATTGACTGCAGCAAAAACACAGTTAGGGCATTGAAGCAAGGAAGGGCACGGAAGGAGCAACAGGAGAGCCCAGGCTGGGCTGTTTGGCTCCCTGGGAAGTCAGAGAAAACGGGGATTGGAAGTGAAAGGGTGAGGACTACGCCCTCCATCTTGCCCCAGGGTAAGGGCTATGCCCTCCATCTTACTTTGGCCATGTGCTCGGCAAGGCTTCTTCCCGGAAGCCAAGCCTCTGCTAGCCACACCCAGGACTTCTTTAAACTAACCAATGACAATCAAGGGAAGTCGCCATAGATATGACCACATCCTGTGTAACAAGACGCCGACTTGCGCCTGGCCAATTGGCAGGGCCCACAGTCCTTTCTCCTCCCCTTACCCCAACCCCCCTATAAAACCTCTCTCCACACAGAGTTTTCGCTCTCTGCCACTGGGCTCACCGTTGCGTCGGTGGGTGTGGTCGGGGAGCCGAACTAGTTCGAAATGAAGGACTCTTTGCTTTTGCATCGGACTGGCTGGCTCCCTGGTGGGCCCTTGGGAATCTTGAAATCTGGGCACAACAGAAGCAGGTTTAGAGGGTTATCTCAGGACAAGCTGCCGCTGCCCATTGCTCCCCTGGTTGCAAGTCTCCTGGGGTTTGTTGGAGGTTAGGGGATACCTGCTTATGAGGGAAGGAGAGGGAGGAGAGAATGGCATGGGCATGCTCCCTGGAGAGAGAGCACCCTGGGACCTTCGTCTGCAGGGGTTTTAAAGGCTGGGCATTTAGGGGAGGTCTTAGGGGAGAATGAATAGAACATTCATCAACTTTATACTAATGTACCAAAATGAGATTTACTCTCTTAATTTGTCTGTCCCTGGGTGTGGTTGGCAAATGGACTTAATTGGATTTCTGTTATCTGTGTCCCTGAGGAGGTAATTTAAGCTCCTTTCTCTCTGGTTGGGGAGAAGTGCAAACCATTTACTCTTTTTCTTTAATCTTTATTATTGAAGGTATTACAGATAGTTCTCTTCACACACACACTCACACACACACACACCCTGCCCCATTGACACCTTCTCTAGCCTGTCCCTGCCCCCTACCCAGGCCAACTCTTAAGTATCCTTGGGTTAGGGAAGATAGGATTTACTAGGTGGCTGCAAACTGCTGTTTAACTATCTGCTTAGTTTCCCTATTCCGCTTGTCCCGGATTTTTCCTTAGCTCCTTACTATTCTATAACAGATATACAGCAAAAACTCTTTTCTCTATATCTGGATAATTTGTACCTTCTGGACTGAGAAGAGGGGTGACCTAATACTTCCTACTGGGAAGTAGATAAGTGATTCTCCTTCATTATGACTGGTAAGCTGAACCAACATGCTCTTAAAAATACTGAATGTATGTCAGAGCAAGCAAAATGTACAAATGACATGAGACTATTTTGATGACTAATAACATTCACACTAAAATAAAACTAATCTAGGCAAAAATTTAACTGCTTTTAAGCAGAATTGTAAGATTAGCAGATGAAGAGAAGGTACACTTTACTATGTTTGATTTTTGTAAACCACTTGTTTCAGACATGAAATTGTACTGAGTAATCAATTCAAATTGGCTTAGTTATGGGCACTAGTAAATAAACTAAGGACTGATGAAAAGATTAGCAGAAAATGTGGTTTTTGCATCACGTTAATGATATGCACTGTGAACTCTCTAATACCAAGTATGCTGTTGACTAAACAGCTCTCTTACCTACCCATTTCATGTTATTTAATACAAGTTCCTTGAGGGCGGAGTCCATGACTGTGCATCTAGTTCTTTTTAGTTCTTGTGCCTGGTCCTGTGTGTGTGGTAAGCGCAATAAGTACAACTGGAATGATGAATGAAGACTGTGGTGAGGATGAGACACTGCAAACTTCTGAATTGGCTTCTAAACCATTGAAGAAAGCCTAAATTATATCCACTGTGTCTTATATTTTAATTATTTGAATATTGTTCATCTGCTATTGTGTCAAATGGTAAATTCTCAATTTAATAAATGACACCCTTATTTTCTCACAGAACTGAAAATTAGGATTTATTGACATAATATTTGGTTGTAGATACAGTATTAATATTTTAAAAGGTGGCCTTGAAGGTTATAAATACCTTCAGTTTTTTAGTGGGGAAAAAAATTGAGAGTATTTCATTCAAGTAGAGAAACTAGTACAATTAGGAATAAAATAAAAATTAACCTGAGATAAATCTTTTTATCCTTTTTTAAAAAATGAACAACAAAATGGCAATAAGTACATATCTATCAACAATTGAATCTAAAAATAAAAATAAATGAACAAGGAATCTAATGAACAAAATAAACTGTTGAATAAAATAGAACCAGAGGCATGGAAACATGGAACAGACTGATGAGTCTCAGAGGGAAGGGGGGTAGGGATGGGGGGGGGTGAGAAGAGATTAACCAAAGATCTTACATGCATAGATGAATTACCTATGAACACAGACAATAGGGTGGTGAAGGCCTGGGTGGGGCAGGAACCGGGTGGAGGGAGGCAGTGGGGGTGGGGGGCATCTGTAATACTCTCAACAATAAAGATTTTTTTTTAAGAATATATTTTTCCCCTTATAGAATATATTTCCTCCCTCAACATTTTCTTTTTTTTTTCTTTTAATATATTTTATTGATTTTTTACAGAGAGGAAGGGAGAGAGGTAGAGAGTCAGAAACATCGATGAGAAAAAAAAAAAAAGAAAAGAAACATCGATGAGAGAGAAACATAGATCAGCTGCCTCCTGCACATCCCCCACTGAGGATGTGCCCGCAACCCAGGTACATGCCCTTGACCGGAATCAAACCTGGGACCTTTCAGTCCGCAGGCCGATGCTCTATCCACTGAGCCAAACCGGTTTTGGCCTCAACATTTTCTTAAGAATACCCTTGCTCTTGTATGTATACAGCCTTTCTAAGGAAGCTTTATAATGAATCTCAAATTCTTTAATTTCCAGCTATTGGACTACAATGAGGACAGGAGATGGGAATGTGGTTTAGTCGTTTGCCTGAAGTGAGGCAGCCTAGCATGTACTCTAGGACAAATTGCTCAGCTGATCAATGATTCTCTGTCATCATTGATGCTTCTATCTCTCCCTTCCTCTCTGGGCTTCTAGTGTCCCTGTAACAGAATAGGAGTGTTGTAACTGTGTTACAATTCCACTTAATTTATGCCTCTTTCTTTCTACTTCCTTTCCTTCCTCCCTTTCATCTTTTCTTTCTTCCTTTTTTTTTTTTTTTTTTTTAACTTATGCTCCTTTCTAAACCAAAGCCACTTGATTCACATGTGGGGTAATTTCCTCGAGTTGTGATGGTTGTAAAGTCATCCTTAAGAATCTCAGTTGACATTTCACTCTCTTTTATACAGGGAAAGACTTAAATGTATTAAATATGACTAATGGGAAATATGAAACCATCATAATTAATCTTAAGTGGGAAGTAAAAAAAATAATAGTGATTTTTTAATTTTAATCGCCAAATTGGAGAACAAGAAGAATAAAAACTAAGATCATAAAGATATCAACCAAAGGTGATTTGTAAACTTAAAATATTGTATGATTTTAGTAATTTAAATTTTTTTCAATTGAAAGTCCTTTGTGCCCTAGCCAATTTGGCTCAGTGGTAAGGGTCGTGGTAAGGGTCAAGGGCACGTACCTCAGTTGCAGGCTAGATCCCCTGCCCTGGTCATGGATGGTTCTCTTCTCCTCCTCCTCCTCCTCCTCCTCCTCCTCCTCCTCCTCCTCCTCCTCCTCCTTCTCTTCCTCCTCCTCCTCCTCCTCCTCCTCCTCCTCCTCCTCCTCCTCCTCCTCCTCTTCTCTCTAAAAATCAATGGGAAAAATATTCTCAGGTGAGGATTAACAACAAAAAGTCCTTTGCTTTTGTATTTTTTAGTGACTGTAAGTTGCCACTCTGAATTGTAATAGACAACAAGCAAAACAATACATAGAAAACTATTCTCCTCCTACATAAGCTTTCCTAAATATCCTAATTTACATCACAAATAAAATGAGGTAAAAGGAAAACCTCTAGTTCCCTTGAGGAAAATGGTATAAAATCACAATCATTTGACAACTATTTGTACTTTCATAATTACCTTTGCTTTTACAACAATGCTGCTTTCTTTGCAGCTTTATTAAGGGATGGCTGGCCTACGGGAAACCACTTGTGGTTAAAGTGCACCATTGGCTGAGCTTTGACATAGGCACATACCCTTGAGACCAGCACCTTGATGAAGACAGTGAACAGACCCATCACCTCTCAAAGCTTCCTTTGGCCCCTTGGTAATTTCTCCCTCAGCTTCTTCCCCAACTACCCTCTCTCCCAGGGGTGGGCAACCTTTTTGTGAGTGCGTGCCCAAACCAGCAAGATCTCTGGCTCAAAATTCTTCTGCGTGCCAACCCTAATTTTTTGAGAACATGTTACACCTATTTGATATCTCTTAAGGTGTACCTATGTGAAGAACCTTGAATAATAAAATTCATTCGAGTGACAAAAACACAGTATATGATGATGAAAAACACATTTATTTTTTAACGTATACATGTACACTGATAGTCCGACAGAAAACTTTATGACTCCGTTTGATATTATCAGTGGGACTTTTGCTGCTGCATCACTGATGACAGAGATTTTACATCAGGTTTATATTTCGTGACCTTCAGAGATATGCACGAGCTACTACTTTCATCCGTCAGGCTACTCCTATTACGAGACTTAACAAAATTCATCACTGAGAACAAAAATTCACAATTGTAGGTGGAAGATTATAAGAGAGGGTTTCATGTGCCAGCAAGTTACTGGCGTGCCATGTTTGGCACGCGTGCCAAGGGTTGCCCACCCCGGCTCTATCCCCAGGCACTCACTGATCTGTTTGCTATCACTACAGGTTAGATTAGCATTCGCTTTAATAATCTATAACTAAACTAAAATTATTCCTTTCACTCCAAAAATTTTGTGTTGTTTCCTAACTGGAAGAAAAACTAATAAATGCCAGAGTGAGAAGGATTAGACACAGGTCATTAGAAAGCACTTTTAATTGAGTCATGATTTTGTAGATTATTTTTATACTCCACAGCCTACTGCTAATTGGATTAAAGATTCAAGGATCCAGGAAATGAAGTAAAAGAGGAGGTGTGTTGATTTTAATAATAAGGTTTTTTCCCCCCTATCTCATTTGTTAATAATGTTCTCATTAATAAATGGATTTTCAAAAGCTGGCCAAAAATGGAGATTTCCACTGATAAATGGTCAAATAAACTTTGTTTCTTCTTCTTCTTTTTTTTTTTTTTTTTTTTAAAAAGCTATCGGTTAGAGTGCTGTGTCAATAATAAAGTGGATTATTGCAAATGATATTAAAACACTACCTAACCTCTATCTTACAAGCATACATGTTTATTCTAATCTATCATTACAACATGCAGAAATTATGTTTGCATGTAAGTAATGACTGATAGAGAATGCTAAATACCATGGCAGTTTAATTTTGGTGGTTTGTGGAATTACGCGTATATTTGGTAGTTTGCTTTTAATTAAGCCAATATTTTGGTAATGTATGTGTAATGAATAATTTATTCCAATCCCTTTCCAACTTCCGTTATTCTGTTGAACCTGACGGTGTGCTTCTGTATGTGGAGAGTGTTTTTGTAAGATGTAATATCTAAAGTAAACTCAATACTTCATTTTATCAACAGCACATTTTTCATTCCCTTGACATCCCCAAATGAAAATGGTGTACATTGAAACATAAAACAAAAACAGACCCAACTTAGGTGGAATTATAATGAATGTAGCACTAATGCCCCTTATTGATTACCATGGAGGTGTTTGCTATGCTCGTTGCAGCTTTTCCACTATGGAGCAAGAAACAGAAATGCAGTATTTGTGAATGGTGGTTGTATTAAAATGTTTTCATGCATTAAATGTGTATTCCATATTCTCATAAAGCAAATTAGTCTTTCATGATGAATGAAGTATTATTTCTTTGGGCTGTGTTGTTGGAAATAAATACTTAATTTAAATACCACTAAATCTATGTAGAATATATGGACCAATATATATTTTACACATTGATTTGTATGTGAATTTTAATTAAAATATGGTCCAAGAAGTCTATTAGTGCCAAGCACTGTTTACATAGTTGTAAAAGATAGTGCGGTGACCAATCTAATTTTACAATTTACTAAAATATTTTTATTCATATTATTTCTGATTTAAAAGACATAGAAGTAACCCTAGCTGGTTTGGCGCAGTGGAAAGAGTGTTGGCCTTTGGACCCAAGGGTGCCAAGTTCAATTCTGGTCAAAGGTACATACCTCGGTTGCAGGCTCCTCCCTGGCCCTGGTTGGGACTCATGCAGGCAGCAACCAATTGATATTTCACTGTCTTTCCCTCTCTGTTCCACTTTCTCTAAAAATCAATAGAAAAATATCCTCAAGTGAGGATTAAAAACAAAAACAAACAAAACCCAAAAGATATAGAGGTTTGCTTAAATGTATTCACATATTTGAACACATTTTTTGAGCACTCAGAACATAAGACTAGCCTAGGAAAAAAGCTGTATTCAAGCGAAAGATTGAATGGTAAGTGGGAGTCTGCCCTTAAGATGAGCATACACAATTAGGGAGAAACTAAGTAAACATGAACCAGTGGTTGATAAACATGGGTATACATAGACACATATCGTCCTATATAGGTGCTCCATTTATACTTTTTGTTGTTGCTGCTGTTAATCCTCACCTGAGGATATTTTTCCATTGATTTTTAGAGAGAGTGGAAGGAAGAGGGAGAGATAAAGAGAAATACCAGTGTGAGAGAGATACATCGATTGGTTGCAACTGAGGTATATTATGCTCTTGATGGGAATTGAACCCGGGACCCTTCAGTCCATGAGCTGACACTCTATCCACTGAGCAAAACTGTCTAGGGCTGTTTACATTTCTTGTTAGTACAGGAAGTAAGTTGCACGTACAACTTTATGACTAGTTTCAAATTTGCTAACAATTTTCCTGACAGTTGAGACCAAAGTGAATAGTTTGGATTTATAAATGACATATTTCTGTGCATCTAGTACAATGGGAAGTATAGGTCTGATTTTTTTTTTTTTTAAAGCAGATATGATATACTTGCTCTAGAGGATTTTAGAAGATAGAGTCTTCATTCCAGGCTGAAACCAGGCTAAGCAAAGTTCACACCTCTGAGTGCAGAATTCTCGGGATTCACTCACAAAAACAAAAGAAATGCTGGCCTCTCAAGAAGTTAAGTTATAATATAAATTCTTTAATGGTAATTTCATATTTATATGTATTTCTATCTCCTGTGATAAGTTTAGATTTGGCAAACATGCTTCAAACTTACAGGTAACTATGATTCCGTGTACTTTTTTCCTTCTGAAATGAAAATCTATGTTTTGGTTAAAGTCCCAAATTTGAACAAAAACAGTTTGTTCTCATCAGTTTCTTTCAGAGATGCATGTGTTGTTTGGGAATTCTTCTGTTTATATGTTTATTACAAGCTATAATTACATTATGTAAACTGAGAAAGCATGTCACAAACTGGTTTTAACAATAGCTGTATTTTTTACTTATCTGTCTTTTGTAAAAGCTGGACTGGATATCTATATTTTACTTAGTAATATCTCAATTTCCTCAATAAGTAAGTCCGTAAATTGAATTTATAGTTTATTTTGTCTTTCCTCCCATCAAATTATGTGAATAAGAAATACTGTGGTCTCATAACATAATCCTATTTCCAAGAGAAAGAACATGCAAGTCTGTAAAATAGTATTTAATAGTGATTTTTGTCAAAGCATATTTATTGAGCACCTACAGTATGCAGGCACTGTAGGGGTGATAGAACTCTATTTTGTCTACTGTCTTTGCTTTCAAGAAGAGCATACTTAAAAAGAGAGAAGATTCTTACTTTAAGTAAGAATCCATGTTTAAGCAAAACAAATCAAGACCATGTTTTCTGATCTATGAACCAAAGGCAGCTTAGGTGGGTTCATATATGCCACTTTAGGGCTTCTGGATTGAGACCTTTAACAATGTTAAGAAGTAGTTACAAGGGCCTGGCCGGCGTGGCTCAGTGGTTGAACTTTGACCTATGGACCAGGAGGTCAGGGTTCGATTCCAGATCAGGGCACATGCCTAGATTGTGGGCTCAATTGCCAATGTGGAGTGTGCAGGAAGCAGAAAATCAATAATTCTCTCTCATCATTGATGTTTCTATCTCTCCCTCTCCCTTCCTCTCTGAAATCACTAAAAATATATTTAAAAAGTAAGTTACAAGCCTCAAAAACTTAGAATGCCAGTGGTGATGGGAGGGTGTGCTCAATGTGGACAGGTAGGCAGGGGCCTGCTCGTTCTTTAAGCAGTGGACAACTATTCAAGGCTTTCAGGGCAGGGAGCAATTTTCTAGGCACAGGTAATTAGAATGTGAATTTAGGATCAATAGTTTGACTAGAAAGGAGAGTCTGAGAAACGTTAAGGAAGCATCATTATCAAGACCTGGTCCCTGATTGAAGGTGACTGGTTCTGAAAGTTCCCCAGGCTCCTGGCTTGGGGGAGGTGCAGGAATTGCCACCCCTTAACAGGAGGAAGAAGGAAGAGAAGCACCTATGGAAGAGAAGATTCTTCCCTTTTGGGCATGTTGAGTTTGAAGTGTTTTTGCGAGACCTTAAGACAAAATATCCACTAGGTAAACTGGTCCTTTGGAACATCAGGGGAGATATCTTTACTAGAATTAAAGTTTTCAGATTCAGTAAACAAATGAGACTCATTAGCATACATGTTTTCATTAAAATCATAGGAATGGATGAAATTGCACAGGGTGCTCGATAAATGTTTATGGGCCTCTTGAATGAATGAATCAGAAGGGGGAGATGAAAAGACAGAGGACTAAGAGGGGGAATGGAAGCGTTCCAAGATAACAGGGGAAGTGCCAGGATAAACTGTACCTACTCCATAAATCCCTAGACTTATCTTTGGTCATAGGGACACTTAGTTATGTAACAGTAAATTACGTTTTCTTTGATAAATGCATAATTGATTAATTGGGGATAGCTAAGCTAGCTATTCAGAAACTGATCCATTGTAGGGAACTGTGGGTCCACATTCTCATGCAGCTCAGGAATCCACATTATTCACGACATGTAGTTTGTCCTTTGAGAAAAGAAAAATCAACATGAAGATTGGGAGGCATTGTTAAATGGTTAAGGCCACAAGCTCTAGTGTGTCTCAGCCATTTCTTCATTATTGCCCCACCCCCAGGAGAATTTTTAGACATATCTTTTCTAGCCAATCCCCTCCACCATGATCTTTTAACACCATTGATTTACTATATGCCTGTTTGTTTACTGTGGCCCTTGGGAGGGGCACACACCATGATAATGTTTAAGATATTTTCACCCTTAAGAACCGATTTTCACCCCTGTTGAGAATACAGGCTCTGGCTAGCCATACTACCCGGCCTCAAATTCTAGTGCAAACAGAGCTCGGTGCCTCAGTGTTCTCTCTGTAAAATGGGGAGAACAATAGTACTATCCTCATGTGAATGCTGTGAAGATGAAAGAAATTCTGACATGGAAAGTAACTAGCCAGCCCAGCATAGAAACATTAGTTATTAGTCCTTTCCCTTTCTATACACGTTTCTCGCTTTCTTCTAGCTCTTTGGTCTATTTCCATTTTACCTGTTACATTGGTGGTTGTGAATGGTCACTTCATGTTAAAAAATTGCTGCTTGTAATTAGAGAACATTTTATTGTTAATATTATTCATGATAATTTTTTTCTCTTTAGTGTAAAAGAATGATTTATTTGACTTCATACCAAATTCATTGAAGGGTGTTTAATAAAACCATGCTTTAAAAGAAAAGAAAAAAAGCATTTCTTTTCTCCAAAACCAAGTACCAGTCTTCAGAGATTCTGATTTTCTTCCCATGCCTCATATTATTTTTCTGTTTTAGCCAATGCCTAGACACTGATTATTTGCAACTGTTATCAAAATTCCGGATGAAAACAGAATCATCTGGTAGACTCTTTAACTAAAATTGTGTCCAGATGTTTAGTGTTATGTAGCCATTGTTCATTACATATGTGGAAGTTGGTCAGGGATACAGTGAGCACCTGCTTTGAAGGGTCACCTTATTTCAGGGTCACCTAGTGTTGCCAGGAAATCTCACAGCATGGCAAAGACCATCAGGTCCCCTACGACTGCAAAGTTGAACAACGAACCATTAGTGGTCTCACTTCCCCACATCTCTGAGCTATATACCTAGTTTGCATTAGTGGTAACAATATTTTGCCATACATTTCACTGTTTATCTTAGATTGTCAAACGCTTTATGCACAACCTATGCTACTGTCAGTATTAACTCTCAGTCTTGATCATGAAGAAAGCAGGGGCAGAAATTGCTGAACCTAATCAGAAGAAAAAGCATTGATTGAATTCAATCCACCCAAAACACTTATTGAGCACTTAACTATGTATGTGTGGAATCCAGAGGTGAATCAGCTCATATCCCTGACATGACATAGCGCACAAGGGAGAAAGGCACGTACTGTATAAAAGTAACCATCATGCAAGGCAGATCAGAAGAGATGAGACAACACATATGATCAGACTGCTTTGGAGCACAGAGGAGGGAACAATATATTAGGCTGGAAGAATTGGGAAAGGCATTTTAGAAGAGGTGGCTTTTGAAAAAGGCCACATAGGATTTTGAAGGCATCCATCGGAGGGTGGAGAAGAGTGTTTTAGGATATGATGAAACTTCTTAACTTTGTTTGCAAAGCCTTGCAAGGGGCATGGTCTGGCCCTGCGATCTCTGGGTAATCTTGCCTGAACACACTCCCATCTTCTCTCTGGTCCAGCTACGCTGACCTGTCTCCACTTCGCTACCCTGTTTCCTGGCCTATGATTTCTACACATGCTGCTCCTTCTGACTGGAACATTCCCACCACCTGTTCAACTGGCTAGCTCCTAATTATCCTTTAGTCCCAGCTCAAGTGCCACCTCC
The DNA here is from genome assembly GCF_963259705.1 of Myotis daubentonii. NCBI lineage: Eukaryota > Metazoa > Chordata > Mammalia > Chiroptera > Vespertilionidae > Myotis > Myotis daubentonii. Next base: position 16,738,036 of record NC_081856.1, on the reverse strand, counting down.
TCAGGGAAGCCTTCCCTGACCTCCCTGATGAAAGAAAATCTCCAAAATAGGCTCCATACCATCACTTGATGAATGTCTTCCTGTCCCCTGGGTCATAAGCTCCACGAGGGCAGCAGGTGTGTGCTTTTTCACCTTTGTATTGCCCGCATCTAACATGATGCTTGGTACCAGCAGGTGCTTAATAACTAGCTGTTGAATGAATAAATGAATTAACATGAGGCAAGGAAAACAAAGAGGTGAAAGAGCACAAGGTGTTTGGAAACTGTTGAAAAATCTGGTTTGACTGAAGAAGCAATTCTCAAACTTATGTTCGGAAACCATGATGATGAACAAGTTGCACAGAGGTGAATTTGGGGGTAAAATTAAATAATGTCTGTATTTTCCCAAAGCATAAAAAAATACATGAGTGGGCAGATTTCTCTACTTAAGATTTTTCTCACATATATGTTACTTAAACATTTGAAGGCTGCTAGAGTGTTTGTTTTTCCTGCTAAAAAGCAGTTGTGAAGAACAAAATAAATGAATGTGCAGCAAATAATATCAGGAGAAATAAGTTAATCATGATTAATGTGACAGCATAATCATTATTGACATGTGCTTACGGATATTGTATTGTGCAAGCGTATAACTGTTATATTTTTCACGAGTTAAGTTGTTCCTAATTGATATAATTGCCCTTCTACTGCAAAGATGTAGAAAGGGTTGGCCAGAATCAAACATTCATAGGAAAAATGTAAGTTCACTAAATCACCCATATAGCTTGAAATATTATAATTTTGCAACTGCATAGATAAAACATCTGGGTGGTTAGATGGATTTTTCATTTTCCACCCAATTATTTTAGTTATATACTCCTTCAAGAGCTTAATATCACCATGGTAACTTTACATTATATATGGACATTCTGCTTTTGCTACATATTAATTATCTGAAAGTAATCTAGGACTTAAAAATCACAATTGTTTCACTCCATTTCTGTATTGTTATCAGAGTTTCCCAGCATCCTATTTTCTAATTCAAAAGTCTCTGTTAGCCGAAACCGGTTTGGCTCAGTGGATAGAGCGTTGGCTTGCGGACTGAAGGTCCCGGGTTCGATTCCGGTCAAGGGCATGTACCTGGGTTGCAGGCACATCTCCCGTGGGAGATGTGCAGGAGGCAGCTGATCGATGTTTCTCTCTCATCGATGTTTCTAACTCTCTATCTCTCTCCCTTCCTCTCTGTAAAAAATCAATAAAATATATTTTAAAAAAAAAGTCTCTGTTAAAAGTATATTGTAATTTAAAACTCTAGCTTAGTCTAGGATTTTGTTGCCTGTTATATGTTCCTAAAGTATTCATTTTACTCTTTTTTTCTTCCTCTCTTTTATTTAATCATTAAATTATCTTATTTTATTTGGCTTTATACTAAAATAACTCAATATATTATCCTGACCTCACCAAAGCTAGACATATGCACAGCATTTACTTAATTGAACCTTTCTGGCTTGTCTTGGTCTATATTTAAGCCTCCATTATGCGATGCTATTTACTTGATTTATTGGGTTTGGCTTACATGTTTTATAAATTGTGACTGTTGGGAAAATTTTAAAGAGATTGACTTGGCCTGATAGGGGAGTTTTATATTGAGGACTCATTGCCATTGAAGTTACATTTGTTTAAAAAATATCCATTTTAATAAGGACCTTGATCTTGGAGTAAATAATACTGGCTTCCAGAAGCTAGGACAAAGGGTTCCTTCCAGTTTTAGATTCTCTCCCTTACCCCAAGGGTTAGAATTTGTTTAAAATCTCTACTTAAGACTAAGTTTAAACTCCAGGGTGAGGGGTTGGAAATTCAGTCGCTGAGATGTTTCAGAATCTCTGAATAGAGGGCTTTATGTAGGCCCTCAATTTAAATGCTTTTCTATGTTGCCCTCTTTCCATCCAGAAGTTTGGGCTTCTGCCTAAGTCCCCTTCTGAGGGTTTATACTCCTTCTCTAAGGCTACCTTTATGTTACATAGGTAGTGTAATAGTTACCTCATTAACAAAGTTTAATGAGCATTACTCATTAAATGGCTTAATATCCTTTAATATCCTCTGATGAAAGGGACTATTTCAATATAAAATACTGCTTTTGCTTCTCCTTGTGGTCTGAATTCCTAATTTTGCGTGGTTTTTGCATACTTAGTAACATATGGAGTGCTACGTACTGCGTGCCACGCACTGTGCTAAGTGCTAGGGGGTCAAGACTAAATTAAACACTTTCCCTGCCCTTAAGGAGCTCACAAATACCTGAGGAGGTTAAGGGGACATATTCAAGGTGTAGTGGTGACATTCAAGACGGGCAGTGGGCAACACTTCCTGGCCAGTGGAAAGGAGGAGCAGGGAAAACTCCAGGGAAGAAGTGGCCCTTGAGCTGAGTCATAAAAAAAAAAAATTGGACCTAATGAGTCACACACATGGGAAAGGCATTCCAGGAAAGCACACAGCACAAGTGGAGCTGTGATACCTCACCCCTCATTTATTCACTCAGCAAATATTTACTGAGCAGGTTCTGTGTGAATAGAAGACATGGCTCTGCCTCAAGAAGTGCACTGCCTGGTGGGGACAGAAGACCCAATGAGCAACCAATGTCAAGACAGTACTGCAAGCATAGTAACAACAACAGAGGGGCTCCCAGGGCGATCCAGAGCTCAGAGGAAGGCCTTCCAATCTAGATTCCTCTTCCTCACTTGCTGCTCTAAGGTACTGCCCCCTGGATCTGCCTGAGTGAACTCCACTCATTCTGACACTGTAATTTGGTTTTCAGGGTTGCCCCTCAGAGGGTCTGCCCTATGTTGCTACTCTCCAGCCTGGACTCCAGCTATCCCAGGTGCCCCCGGGGCCCAATGTGCTTTGTGCTCAGGACTTCAGAATTTAGAAAACGTCTCAAGAGAGCAATCTTTCCAAAGACTCAAAGGTGTGGAAGAGTCCCTAAGAGATGGATCGGAAGTGTTGCTCCTTGTCGTTTCCAAACCAACTTATTAAAAATGTAACATTTCAGACCCCCCCTCTCAGACTCACCAATTTCTTTAAATATATTTTGTATTGATTTAAGAGAGGGAGGGAGAGGAAGAGAGAGATAGAAACATCAATGATGAGAAAGAATCATTTGGACTGGCTGCCTCCTGCATGCCCCTCACTGGGGATTGAGTCTGCAACCCTGGCATGTGGCCTGACCAGGAATTGAACTGTGGCTTCCTGGTTCATAGGTCGACATTCAACCACTGAGCCACGCCGGCCTGGCTCAGGCTCACCAATTTTAACAGGATCCCCAGGAGACTAATCTTCCCATTAAAGTTAAAACCCACTGGTCTAGCTCATACATTCAGGTACAGTTCCATTTAAGCTACTCCAAATGGATGGAAGTTTATTTCTAGGGCTAAAGAGAACATTTACCAACTTTCTTAGGTATCTTAGGCCTCACTTAGATGTACATATACATAAATCCCTAAGCAACATATCTGAAATCTTATTTTTACCTTTGTTCAAAATTCAGTGGAGATGAAAATAGACAGTCATTTTTAAAAATATTTTTATTTATTGATTTGAGAGGAACATTGCTTTGCTGTTCCACTTATTTATGCATTCATTGTTTGATTTTTGTATGTACCCTGAGGATCAAACCTGCAACCTTGTGTGCTTCTCCATAAATGCCCCCTCTTGAGTGAACATCATTGCTTTGACTTAGGGGACTCACAGATAGTAAAATGCAGGACACTGGAATCCTACCTTTCATCACATTACCATCTTGGTATAACAGTGGCTACAGACCTGGCTTGGGGATAGAACCTGCAATCAAGGTACGTGCCCTTGACTGGAATCAAACCTGGGACCCTTCAGTCCACAGGCCAGTGCTCTATCCACAGAGCCAAACCGGATAAGGCCAGAATCACTTCTATTTCCTCACTGGACTTTGAGCCCCTGAGATCAGGATCACTGTTGTGTCATCTATGCATTTCTAATGTCTAGTATGATTCCTGGCACACAGTAGGTGCTTAGTAAATGTTTTAAAAGAATTAATGAGTTAATAAACTGCTCTAAGTGGATACAGGGCTCAATATGTGTCCTTCTCTGAGAAGCCTTAGTTTGCAAGGAAGAGAAAATGTTACAGTTCATCCTATAGCCTGAGTCTGGGGAAAGGGATATTTGTGGTCAGGCAGCCAATCCTGGGGTGGGGGTGGGGGTGGGGGGTCTTTATACTATGGGTCATTTTTAGCAATACCCTAGGGTGACTAACAATTGCCCCAACTCACTATACTTCTAGGGCAGTTCTGCCACACTTGGGTGTGAGATCAGCCCATTTTATTTTGCATCTCCGCCCCTCCCACCAGTCTGGATGTGGCTTCATCTTTAAATACCCAGTTGTAGGACTTCCATTCAGCCAGATTTCAGGCAGTTCTGAATGATGGTTATTCTGTAGTTTAGTTGTAATTTTGATGTGGTTGTGGGAGAGCATTCGATTTTTTTTAAAATTCAAAATTACAACAACCTGATGGACCTAATCTTGATTCTACCTTTTAAATTTGGAGTTTAGGGTTTTATTAATTTCTTTCACTTATTGGTGTCCACTAGTTTTGCTAACAACTTCAGTAAATGTTTCTACTACTTAAGAGATTTTGTGTGAGACATTGAATGCTGTATTATGGGTGCACGCTATAAATACTGTTTAAAATTAGATGGCAAAGACTTCCAATTTACATCCTGCCAACTGTTTTACCACACTTTTTTTCTTGCCTGTTTGCCTGCCATGTTATCCTCCATAATGAGTGAGTTACAGTAATTGTAGCTGGAAAAATCATCATGCAAGGGGAGGGGGGGGGAGCTCAAAACCTGCCTTATTTTTAAATCAGTAAAGCTTCTGTCATTTTTTGGCCAAGTTACAGCTTCACAGTAAAGTCAAAGAACCAGTAGAGTAAATGCCACGTGGGGAAAGGCTCCGTTGAAGCATAAATTAACTGTATTTCATTTTCCCTTAATAAAGAATTTCAGTTTTTCCACAGTTAACTGTATAATCAATTTGCTCCCCTGCTGGTTTGCTAACTTGCTGTTGGCTGTACTTCAATAATATTGAGCCGAGCCTGGAAGGAGAGGAGGAGGAGGAGCTGATCTTGCTGAGAAGAAATAAGAGGCTGTGATAGAACATGGTTTCTCCTTCTGGAATTTTGCTGGGCCTTTATCCTGCAGCGGCGTAAAGAGGTTGCCCCCAAGACCCCACACTCCTGTGGTCAGCCAAGTCTCACAGAGCTTCTGTAATCACGTTTTGGTGATTGGATGATGTAACATTTGAAATCCTTCTCAGTTTTTTGCAACCTTGGGTTTACCAGCCCTTGAGTGCTCCTGGAAGACTTTTTGATTTACTTTTTTGTTTTTCATCATTTAACTCTGCAAGAACTGAGAGTTCTAAGTAAGAAACTATTTTAAGTAAAGTTGGCTCCATGAGTAATGCAACATAACTTTATATCAAACGCTGCTGTGTAATCAGCACTTTAATTGTAAAATTATCCTACTGGAAGGGTTGGAGAGAGCACAGAAAAAATACATTCTATCCTAACTGCTGATTTTGTTCTTCCTGCCCTTCCCATGACTAGAAATTATACCCTATACTATGGGTTTGTTCACTAACTTACTTGTAATTCCACATCTCCCCGCCCCCCCCCCCCCCCCCCCCCCCGCTTCCCCCAACCCAGTTCTCTGGATTACAAGACACAAGTTAAACATACAAGATAAACAAATATTATCTTTAGTCACAGAATCACCAGACAAAAAGCTCCTCAGGGCGCCCTGTCTCCACCCCTCCACACGGCTATTTCTGCTCCTCATTCCTAAAGCAGCATTTCAATTTGAAGACAGGACACTGTAGAATTCGGAGAAGCAGAGCGCACCGCAGTCAGACAGCCAGCAACCCCTCTATCAGCTTCAGGGCTGGGTGCCCAAACTTTGATTTGTGCCAGAGAGCTTCATAGTCACATTAACCCCTCCGATGCCTTCCAGAGGGTCGTGGGAGAGTATAGGCTTACAAAACTTCATGGGTTCTTGGTGTAAAAGTCCACAAAGAACCTCCCGTTCTCAGCAGTGGTTATTCCCGCGATCTTCCTTACGGCTTTCCCAGTATAGTTTTGGACTATATTTCTCATGGCTCTCATTATAGAAGGGTTCAGGATGAGTTTTGCTTTTGTGTTTTCCCCCAAATCTATAGTAAATCTCGATTTTGTCTCCCTGCCTTTTCCCAGAGGGTCCCCAGAAAGTATTCTAATTAATCAAATGGTTTTCTCTGTTTCACTCAGTTTTTCCATCTGAAGGGAGGGCCTATTTAAATTGATTTTTCTGAAAGAAACAGTTCTGTTTCTGCAAGATGTAGGAGAAGGGATGAAAAATAAATAAAAGAGTAAGAAAATATGCCATTGACTACAACCCTTGCCCCTCCGGAATCCTCAAGGTTTGATGTACACCCTCAACTATGCATAAAATGTAATAAAGCATTCAGATTGTCCTGTCAACTGTGCATACATTTGAGGCTTCAAGGCTTCCTGAAGTTTTTTCAGTGGCTTGACCAAATCAAAAATTAAGTGTAATTGGCTTGAAATCAGGGCAATACAGGAAATTCAAACATACTAGAGTGATGACAATCCATGTCTGGTTTACAGAATCCACAAGAAAGTTAATACGGAGATAATTATGATTGAATTTCTCGTTGGTGATCGCTGCCAATTATTTCCTGAGAAAAATATAAGTCAGAATGGCACAGTCATTTGAAGAAAACAGCCTAACAGGCTGTCACGGAAGCAGGATGTTTTGGTTAGGACAGCCCAGGCCCTCTGCACGCCGCTCCCCTCATGATCTAGACCAGACGAGGAGCAGTCAGCCTCGGCCAGGCTCAGGACAGCTGGACTGGGAAAAACAACAACACCCTGAAGGCAGTTGTTTGATTGCCCCGGGACAAGCCATGACAAGCCCAGGCAGTAATTTGAAAGAAGCTTTTCCACAAAGATCATGTCCGGAGGTCCCAATTTAGAAAGCAGTGGGGATCCTGTCCAGTCCGATAATGGCATCCACGCCCATGGTGCCCGAGAGATAACCATCCCAGAGATCCGTGGTGTGGCTCACCTCAGGTCCTCCGAAAAGGTGTTCTGCAAGCGGTTCTGACCTTTTCCTGTTTAATCTTCTAATCCTTGTGTGAAGAGTGAGCCTATATTCATGTTTCTCTTCAGCACTTGCTGCAACGGTCACCATTTCTTTGGTCTTGGGTCTATTGATTCAGTATTCCTGATCTTCCATCATCTGTCATAGTCTCATTCTATTCAAATTTCTTGGTAAAGAGCATCTGCATGGACTATTTGATCTTTCTAGCAGACGTTTTTTCATTAAGTTGATAGAGACTCTGGTAGAAAAGGGGGAAATGGATGCTAATGCGCTGTCTTTTTTCTTTCTTCTTGCCCTCAAGAAAATGAGGGGGCCGAGGGAATCATTTATGAAAAGAAAAAGAAAGAAAGAAAGCTTGATTGGTCTTTGTAGGGAAGTTAGTTATGGATACCTGGCTTCTGCGAGGAAGCTGACAGTCTGGAAGGAATGTTGTCGGATAAGTATGCTTGCAGGTAAGGAATTCCTCTTTCGTATGAAAACACACACACCATAAACAGATGAAAACTAAGCAGAAAACCAGAGTGAACAAAGAGAAGGCAACATTGAAAGAGGAAATAAGACCAAAGTTAAAATGTAGTGTCCTACGCCCCAGGATTTTTTCCTGCCCTGTGATCAGAGCATTCAGTGTGACACTTGGCAAAGACACAAATCAGAATCATGACGACAAAAGAAATTGCAAGAAAAAAACCGATAAGAAGTTTTTGAGATGAGAGGAAAACTACCTTTTTCTCTTCTATTAAACTCACACAGTGACACACACATCGCTTTTATTGCATAACTTAAAAAAAAACTTATTTAAAATTAATATATCCCTCGTTCCACCTTTCCATGCTTTGGTTTGGAGTACGGAAACAATATCCTTAATTACTGTGGCGATATCATAAAATGGATTTATCACACAATGAGGCATGTTACTTGACAGTCTAAGTTAGAAATAAATGTCCCAAATAAATCAAGTTATACAATTAGAGCAAACTGAGAACATACCAATTTTCATGGCTGTTATCAAAAATCTCACCTCTGCCCAAGTTGATTGTCAAGGGAGACAAGATGAAACAGAAGCACCTGCTCCCCACTTATTCATTTATTAATTCTTTAACAAATATTTGTTAAGCACCTACGAAAGCACTGGGTGCTATGAGGGACTGTAGCAGTGAGGGTCCCAAGAGTAAACAGCTGGCACATTTGAATTAGGATAACCCAAGGGGGGTTTATATACAGGAAGGATTAATTTCAAAGGTGTGGGTTAGAAGAGATTGTGTAGGAACCCAAGGTCGCATCAGCACAACTGTTAGCACCCCAGGTTCTGAAGGATGAAGGCGAGGGAGGGGACAAAGGAAGGAGATAGAGAAAGAGAGAGAGAGAGAGAGAGAGAGAGAGAGAGAGAGAGAGAGAGAGAGAGAGAGTTGGGAGGAGCAGAGGACCTCATGGGACAGAAATTAGGGGAACCAATACCCTGATCTCATACTCCTTCTCCCACCAATCTCCATCCAGGGTTCCCCACCGACTGAGCTCAGCTTATTGGAATGTGGTGATGCTCACATCTAATGAGAGTCTTTTTCTTTTGAAAATATATCTTTTTTAAAAAGTATATATTTTTTTATTGATTTTTTACAGAGAGGAAGGGAGAGGGATAGAGAGCTAGAAACATCGATGAGAAAGAAACATCGATCAGCTGCCTCCTGCACACCCGCTACTAAGGATGTGCCTGCAACCAAGGTACATGCCCCTGACTGGAATCAAACCGGGACCCTTGAGTCCACAGGCCGACGCTCTATCCACTGAGCCAAACCAGTCAGGGCTGAAAATATAACTTTATTGATTTCAGAGAGGAAGGGAGAGGGAAAGAGAGATAGAAACATCAATGATGAGAGAGAATCACTGATTGGCTGCCTCCTGCATGCCGCACGCTGGGGATCGGGCCCGAAACCTAGGCATGTGCCCTGACCGGGAATTGAACCATTACCTCTTGGTTCATAGGTTGACACTCAACCACTGAGCCACACCGGCTGCGCAAATATAAGCATGTTAAAAAGAAAAATAAGTATTGGAGAGAGAAATTGGTACCTTCATAAATTGCCAATGGGAATGTGAAATGGTGCCACCACTGTAGAAAATAGTGTGATGTATCTAAAAAAATTAAATGTGAATTTCTGTATGACCCAAAATTCCATTCCTAGGTATGAAATGAAAACAGATAGTTGCACAAAAACTTGTACCTGGATGTTCATAGTTGCATTATTAATAATAACTAAAAAGTGGAAACAACCCAAATGTCCATCAACTGATGGACAATCAAGTGTGGTACAGCCATACAATGGAATATTATTCAGCCATGAAAAGGAACACAGTACAGATTCATGCTAGAACAGGAATGAATCTTGAAAACATTATGTTAAGTAAAAGAAATCAGCTACACAAGGCTAAAATATTATGTGATTCTATTTATATGTAATGTCCAGAATAGGGAAATGCATATAGATAAAAAATAGATTAGTGGTTGCTAAGGCCTGAGGAAAGAGGGGTGACTACTTAATGTGTATGGGGCCTCATTTAGGGGTAATGAAAATGTTTTGGAACCAAATTGAGGTCAGCGTTGTACAACACTGAATATACTAAAAGCCACTAAATTTTACACTTTAAAATGGTGCATTTGCCGAACCGGTTTGGCTCAGTGGATAGAGCATCAGCCTGCGGACTCAAGGGTCCCAGGTTCGATTCCGGTCAAGGGCATGTACCTTGGTTGCAGGCACATCCCCAGTGGGGGGTGTGCAGGAGGCAGCTGATCGATCTCTCTCATCGATGTTTCTAACTCTCTGTCCCTCTCTCTTCCTCTCTGTAAAAAATCAATAAAATATATTAAAAAAAATAAAATAAAAGGGTGCATTTTATGTTATGTGAATTTAACTCAACTTTTTTTTTTTTATTGCTTAAAGTATTACAAAGGGTATTACATATGTATCCATTTTATCCCCCCGCCCTAGACAGTCCCCTAGCCTCCCCTATCACCCAGTGTCTTATGTCCATTGGTTATGCTTATATGCATGCATACAAGTCCTTTAGTTGATCTCTTACCCCCCTACCTCCTGCACCCCAACCCTCCCCGGCCTTCCCGCTACAGTTCGACAATCTGTTTGAGGCAGCTCTGCCTCTGTATCTATTATTGTTCAAAAGTTTATAATGGTCTCTATTGTCCATGAATGAGTGAGATCATGTGGTATTTTTCCTTTATTGACTGGCTTATTTCACTTAGCATAATGCTCTCCAGTTCCATCCATGACGTTGCAAATGGTAAGAGTTCCTTCCTTTTTACAGCAGCATAGTATTCCATCGTGTAGATGTACCACAGTTTTCTAATCCATTCATCTACTGATGGACACTTAGGCTGTTTCCAGATCTTAGCTATGGTGAATTGTGCTGCTATGAACATAGGGGTGGATATATCCTTTCTGATTGGTGTTTCTGGTTTCTTGGGATATATTCCTAGAAGTGGGATCACAGGGTCAAATGGGAGTTCCATTTTCAGTTTTTTAAGGAAACTCCATACTGTCTTCCATAGTGGCTGCACCAGTCTGCATTCCCACCAGCAGTGCACAAGTGTTCCTTTTTCTCCACATCCTCTCCAGCACTTGTCGTTTGTTGATTTGTTGATGATAGCCAGTCTGACAGGTGTGAGATGGTACCTCATTGCTGTTTTGATTTGCATCTCTCGGATGATTAGTGACTTTGAGCATGTTTTCATATGTCTCTTGGCTTTCTGAATGTCCTCTTTTGAAAGGTGTCTATTTAGGTCCTTTGCCCATTTTTTGATTGGATTGTTTATCTTCCTTTTGTTAAGTTGTATGAGTTCCCTATAAATTTTGGAGATTAGGCCCTTATCAGATATGTCATTGGCAAATATGTTTTCCACACAGTGGGTTTTCTCGTTGTTTTGTTGATGGTTTCTTTTGCTGTGCAGAAGCTTTTTATTTTGATGTAGTCCCATTTGTTCATTTTTTCTTTAGTTTCAAGTGCCCTAGGAGCTGTATCAGTGAAGAAATTGCTTCGGCATATGTCTGAGATTTTCTTGCCTTTGGATTCTTCTAGAATTTTTATGGTATCCTGTCGTACATTTAAGTCCTTTATCCATTTTGAGTTTATTTTTGTGTATGGTGTAAGTTGGTGGTCTAGTTTCATTTTCTTGCATATATCTGTCCAATTTTCCCAACACCATTTATTGAAGAGACTATCTTGGCTCCATTGTATGTTCTTGCCTCCTTTGTCAAATATTAATTGAGCATATTGGTTCGGGCCGATTTCTGGGCTCTCTATTCTATTCCATTGATCTATATGCCTATTCTTGTGCCAGTACCAGGCAGTTTTGAGAACAGTGGCTTTGTAATACAACTTGATATCTGGTATTGAGATCCCACCTACTCTGTTCTTTTTCAGGATTGCTGCAGCTATTCGGGGTCTTTTTTTATTCCAGATGAATTTTTGGAAAGTTCGTTCTAGATCTCTGAAGTATGCTGTTGGTACTTTAATGGGAAGTGCGTTGAATTTATAGATTGCTTTGGGTAGTATGGACATTTTAATGATGTTGATTCTACCAATCCATGAACACGGTATGTTCTTCCATCTGTTTATGTCTTCCTCTATGTCTTTTTTCAACGTCCTGTAGTTTTCTGAGTAGAGGTCTTTTACCTCTTTAGTTAAGTTTATTCCTAGGTAGCTTAGTTTTTTCGGTGCAATGGTAAACGGGATTGTTTTTATAATCTCTCTTTCTGAAAGTTCACTATTGGTGTATAGAAATGCCTCAGATTTCTTGGGGTTAATTTTGTATCCTGCTACATTGCCAAATTCATGTATTAAGTCTAGTAGCTTTTTGATGGAATCTCTAGGGTTTTGTATGTATAATATCATGTCGTCTGCAAATAAGGACAGTTTTACTTCCTCTTTTCCAATTTGGATGCCTTTTATTTCTTCTTCTTGCCGAATTGCAATGGCTAACACTTCCAGTACTATGTTGAACAGGAGTGGTGAGAGGGGGCATCCCTGTCTTGTTCCTGTTCTTAGGGGAAATGGTGTTAGTTTTTGTCCGTTGAGTATGATGTTGGCTGTGGGCCTGTCATATATGGCTTTTATTATGTTGAGGTATGATCCTTCTACTCCCACCTTGCTGAGAGTTTTTATCAAAAATGGGTGTTGAATTTTGTCAAATGCTTTTTCTGCATCAATTGATATGACCATGTGGTTTTTTTCTTTCAATTTGTTTATGTGATGTATCACGTTTATTGATTTGCGGATATTGTACCATCCTTGCATCCCTGGGATAAATCCTACTTGGTCATGGTGTATGATCTTTCTGATGTACTGCTGGATCCGATTTGCTAAGATTTTGTTGAGGATTTTGGCATCTATGTTCATGAGGGATATTGGCCTGTAATTCTCTTTCATTGTGTTGTCTTTACCTGGTTTTGGTATTAGGGTGATGCTGGCTTCATAGAATGAGCTTGGAAGTGTTCCTTCCTCTTGAATTTTTTGTAGTAGTCTGAGGAGGATAGGTTTTAGTTCTTCCTTGAATGTTTGGTAAAACTCCCCTGTGAAGCCGTCAGGTCCTGGGCTTTTGTTTGATGGAAGCTTTTTGATGACTGCTTCAATTTCTTCCATAGTTATTTGTAACTCAACTTTTAAAACTGCAAAAAAATTTGCAAAACAACACCATACCCCGATGTGTCCTGATTTGGACAATTATCACTCACCCATTGGGCAATTACTGGAGAGTAAATGGAAGAAGGTAAAGAGTACAAAGACTGTACTTTTTTTAGACTCAGTTCTCTAAGAGGTAAACAGCATTATAGGTGCAAAGGTTTGGTTTTGTATTTTCAGTCTGATATTGTTCAGGATAAAGGTCAGAGTGAAATTCAAAGATTCCCTTAAAGAATAAGGATTAATAATATTCCTTAGTGCAGAAGTCCCCCTACCTAACAAATTTTTAACTTAGAACTCCCAAATGGAAGAGCAAAACTAGAGGCTTATCAGCCAAATTTTAATTCTGCACAGGGCTAGGGCCTTGAGAACTTAAATGCTGAGCGTGGCCACAGTGCTGCTGATGAAACTTCTATGTCAAGAACCCTCCCTCCCTCTCCCCCCAGAAAAACAAAGACAAAAATAAAGGTTATATGATTTGTTCAACATCACTCAGCTGCTTGGAGGAAGTCAGGATTCGAACTCAGCTTCTGATTCCAAGTGCAGTGCCCTTTGATTACGACCCATCAGTTCATTCATTCAACACAACCTTATTTATTCGGCATTGCTTCTGCAACAGGAGCAACAGGAGCCAGTGCAGGAGGACTAGTGGGGCTTTGGCCCATTCAAATGGGCCCAGTGCCAGAGTCAGCGGCAGGCAGATAGCAAGAGAAGCCCTCCCGCTCTGAAGGGCTCCCTTGGCTCTTCAGAAATCATCAAGGAAAGGAGTTGCCTCCTTCACTGGTGCACTGGAGATGAAAAGAATTAATTTTGCACAAAAATAGAATGTGTATTAACCTCATTCTAAAGCCTCAAAGATGAACGCACACTCCTGCTTAGGGGAAATGAATCGAACGCTACAGTTTATAAGCCTGGCCTGTTCCTAAGTAGGAAGCTACACTGAGTCTCTTCCCTTCCTTATTTTAAACCAGGTGCTGAGTGAGAGGTTTCCCTAGAAAATAAAATCCCCTGAAATCTCAGTGAGGCCCTCTCAGGGTGCCCATTCTATCTCCATTTGCTACACGATCTTCTCACTCCTTTCTATTCCTTTCACCCTCCTTGCCTTTAGGACCTTCTCTAGACTTAGCAATCTCAAGTGCACCCAGAAGGACACCCTGGATATTTGCCCTCAGAGGCATTATAATCAAATAGAACAGACAAATAGAAATACATGAAAAATAAATACATAAAATATGCTCGATGACGGTGTGCTTTAAGCAACACATGAGCATGTCACGAAGCAATACACGATTAAATCCTAAGTGAGTGGTATAGGAATGAGTATATCAGTTGAGGAGGATGAGATCACTGTGGGATGAAAAAGATTGAGAGCAGTCATGTCTCATTCATTTAAGGTAACTCTCATTTTGAAGAACTCTTAGGGATTTTCCACTGATAATTGAAATATGTTACCCATTGACCGGGGCTTGAACATAGTTTTGTTTTCTATAATTGTAATCAGATCTGATGCATACTGTAAAAACTCAAATGCAATCTCCTTCCTGACTCCAAATTGGATAGCCTCTTAGCATTTGTGGTAACAGGATTTGACCTATAATACATTGTGTTTATATAATACCCTATATTTAGCATCAAATAGAGAAGTTTTCCAATAATGAGGTTTTGGAACACAGTCAATTCATAGGAATCACGTCATGCTTTTGACAGCTCAGCAGCTCTGAACTGTTCTGGATAAGAGCTTGAATGGCAGGATGCAAAACTAGCAATTGTGCAAAGAACTCAACTGCTCCCTTCATCACCACCTGACTGTAAACTTTCTTTAGAATGGAGGGCTGGCTGGGTTGTTGGACCTTTCTCTGAGGAGAGTGTTTTTAGGGTCCCTGATCGTCCCACACCTCCACTCCTGAAAAGCTTTTGCTCTATCTCAAAGGTAGTACTAGACCATCAGCTAAATTATCTCAGCATGTTGGCACCTTCCCGTTTTCAGTTTGACAATTCTTTCAATTAACCCTACCTTTTGCTTTCCTTTCTGAAAAACCAAACCCATCTACAACAAAATAAAACAAACAAAATCAACCTCAAACCATCACCATCACTGCCCACTGGCAAACAAAAATTCCCCCAACAACAATAATGACAAAAATCACCCCATGAGATAAAACTCCCCTGCTGACCTCACTTTGCAAAGATTTTGGGGACGGACTCTGCTGAGAGCCCTCCACGCTGAGAGCGTTCTGGCACAGACAAAGAAATAGGACGTTTTCCCGTTCCAGGTGTGGCTTTTAGGAACAGAACTTTCCATACTGGATTAGATCATTTTTCCATCAAGGCCAATATCCTGCTTAGCTGACATGAGGTTAATGACGGTGAAATGCTTTGAAAACATAAATACCACATATGCATGAGCAATAATGAGCCTGCATACTAGTAACGTGATGGCCCCAAGCCCTGGTTCATGTAAAGATTTTTTGGGAAAGAACCTTAAATGTACAGAAGAGACAAAATATTTGAAGGTTAACTTCTTGTTCTTTTACATGTTATATGTCTTGAGCAAATAAATAACTTTTTAAAAAAAAAACCTGGAAGTCTTAGGAGCTAAGGGTATTTCCAGAACCAACTAAGCATGTGTTTTGTGATATTCTTTATAATGTGGAAGTGTTTCAAGGGTCTGGCTGTGAAGAATAGAGTTAAGCAGGTTGCATGTAACTATAGGGCTCACTGCCTAGAAGTGATTATTTTTATTCTTTCTTCTCTCCTATTGCACAGGGAATAGGAAGGACAGAAATTTAGCAACTCGTTTATATATTTTTTAAGTTATATAGCTTTAATTAAAATATATTCAGAAAGAGAAAGCCATTTTCTTTCAGATCTGGTTACCTGGTGTTCTTGAACTATGGGAAGAACTTTAAAATAAACTAAAAAAAATATAGTATTTGCTTTTTTGCTTTGCATTGTTTATTGAACAGTGGGTTTTTTTGTTGTTGTTGTTGTTTTGAGAGAGAGAGAAGAGAGAGAAGAGAGAGAAACATCTATGTGAGAGAGAAACATCTATTGGTTGCCTCCTGCACATGCTGGATTGGAGATCAAACCCACAACCTGGGCATGTGGTGTGCCCTGACCAGGAATCAAACCTGCCACCTTCTGGTGTACTGGACAACGCTCCAACCACCTGAGCCACCCAGCCAGGGCTGAACAGTTTTTCAAGATCAACAATAACTGAAGAGTGTATGCGGGTCACCAGTGAATCATGGTTGCTTTGCACTCTACAGGCTGGAAAAAGTCACACACAAGTCCTTCATTCTGTTTGTTACTTTTGAAAAGGGGTCTTGAATTTCCCATTTCAAAAGTTTCCAGAAAACTTTACCATTTGCTTTTATTTAACGCAGAATTGTTTAGATCTTCTCAACAACTCTTGCTTTTGAAACATTTCAGAACAATTAAGATTCTGATGTTTTAGGAACCGATATTTTTATTAGAATTCTATCTGCGAGTCTATCTAGATTATATCTACTATTTCTAAGCATTGGCAAATAGTAGAGTTTATAAAATACCAAAAAAGGTTGCCAAAATAATACTTGATATTTATACTTAGTTTGTATTTCAGCTATCCCAAAGCACTTTGCACACAAATATTTATTCTATTTTGTAGATTAAGAAATTTAGGGCTCAGAATAGCATCCTCGCTATTCTGTTGTGTAAAAGTAAAGAGTGCTAGAGACAAACTTGAATGGGCCATCAGAGGCCCGCATTTAACCTCGCTGGACCTGTCTGTCCACCTGTAAAATGAGGAACGTGAACGAGATATCCTGAAGACACTAACATTCCACATGCCTAACCTTGGAGGAACTTATCAAGAGGAAGAAAATGAAAAAGATCGTTTAAATTTGTCAACCCCAGAGAGGACAGGGGACTGGGAGTCAGAGGTACAGAGGCAGTGGGAGTGTGGTGGCCCTAGAAGAGCATTGTTGGGATCAGGCTTCTCAAGGCCGTCCGAGCACTGGGCGCCTATGAGGAGAGCACCTGGTGTTCTGAGCGTGTGTCTACGTGCGGAGATTGGGAAGCACACAAAAGAAAAGTTCCAGTTGGTTCAGCAAGAAAAAACGAGTCAGGCCCGTGGTTTCCAGCCATGTATGCGCAGCAGGAATTCGATTCCTAGAGCTCCCATAGCTTCCTTTAAATTTTTTTTTTAAATTGATTTTTAGAGAGAGAAAGGGAGAGGAAGAGAGATAGAAACATCCATGATGAAAGAGAATCATTGATCAGCCTCCTGCATGCCCCACACGGGATCAAGCCCACAATCTGGGCATGTACCCTGACTGGGAATTGAACCCTGACCTCCGGGTTCATGGGCCAACGCTCAATCACTGTGCCATACTGGCCGGGCAACTTCTTCTTTTTTTTTAAATGTATTACAGCTGTCTCCCATTTACCCGGGCAACTTCTAATTTGCCTTTCCAAAACCAGAGAAACTTACTAGTAGGCTCACAGCTCCGATTGTATGTACAGAATGCCAAGCAATAACCTAAACTCTTTTAGTTTCCAAATTAACTGACACCACCTAATCACACAATAAAAATGCTTTTCTGGTTATAAAAACAATACATGTTTTACTGAAGAACATTAGAAAAACGTTTTAAAAAGTAAAAGTAAAATAAAGATCGGCAATAACCCCTGCCACCCAGAGAATGAGTAACCACTGTAAACACTTCAGTATGTGTCCCTCTGAGTTCTTTTCTCTGGGCGTATATACAATTTCTGTTTTCAAAACAGGGTTCACATTGTATACATGGCATTAAACCTCCTTTTGTATTTTTAATAGTAACGGTATCGTGAGCACTTTCCCATCACATACGCACTTAAGCAGTAAGATGGTATTTAATTCTGATGCCAAACATCTGGATGAAAAGTAAAAAGCCAGTCAATTATCTAGATATTTTCAAATACCCAGATGTTTGGCACCATGTCGACAAAACATTAAAATCCTTGACCAAAGTTTGCAGCTTTTGCACAGATGTCTGGCATTATGTAGGCAAACTCTCTCTGAACTGACTGGGCCTTTTGGCAACAGAGAGACAAAGCATTTATTACACGCTTTAGGTCAAAAGTGTTTCCAACTTTAGCTCATGCACACGGGTAACTTTTTCATTGTTTCATAATAAATCAGCAGCATGAACAATATATATATATATTTGAGGAAGCTTTAATCCACTATGAAAAAAAGTCTACTATCTAGATTTTTGGTCATTTGTCAGCCAGATTTGACTGTTGACCTTGAGAGCTTGGTCTAAAGTTGTCATTTCAGCCAAGTCTTGGTCTTAAGGATTTGTACACTGTGGGGGTTTTGTTTTGTCTTGTTGCAATTATTAAGAAAGTTCTTTCTGGCTGATAATTTTATTAACAGATTGCTCTGAATATTTAAAAGTTATGTTAATATGCCAATATCCTTGACAACAGTCCTGATTAAAATACATTAAGATTTTTTAAACAGATATTTTTATAATTTTCTAATTATCTTGTTCCTTGGGACTAGTTCTCCTTCTAGGTCTGTATGAGCATATATATATATATTATTTTTTATTATTATTTTAATATTATTTTTCTTGACACTCTGAAATGGAGTTAGCTTTCATTTTTCATCCTATCTGGTTTTATGTTGTTGTTGTTTTTTAATTTTTTAAAAATTGATTTCAGAGAAGAAAGGAGAGAGAGAAACATCAATGATGAAAGAGAATCATTGATTGCCTGCCTCCTGCATGCCCCCTACTGGGGATCGAGCCTGCAACCTGGGCATGTGCCCTTGACTGGAATTGAATCCGGTACCCTTCAGTCCGCAGGCCGATGTTCTATCCACTGAGCCAAACCAGTAGGGCCTATCTGGTTTTCTCTATGTTAGTGTTACTTTGATTATGTCCATTACATGTCTATTAGGATAAAAATATTTCTATGTCTGTTGCTGAAATAGGAAAAAACCCCATGAAAATCTATCCCAGTCATGCCAAAGAGAGCAATGTAGCTGAACAATTCAATGCATGAGTCAATTGGTAATGAGAACTAAGTTCCCATTTTGCCTCTCACCCACACAGCACTGTTGGGCTTGTCCTGTGTTCTCCTGGCTTTGTCACCAACTTGCTCAGTTGCCACAGGCAGGACATTAGCTGGGGCTTTGTCTCCAGCTCTTCATCCTTCATCCATAAAGAAACCAGACATTCCCACCTTAGTATATTTCATGGAATAATTTGACATCATAAATATGAAATGTTGTTACTGTCGAGCAACTTGATTTACCTGAAGGGATTGCATTGAAAAACCAGCTGGATATAAGTTTTTCGATTTTTACAAAATATATATAAACCACCGCACATTGGAGGGCTGGCTGCTTTGTTACGTCCAAGGCTCTGGAATCTCCTCACTTTTAGTTTTAGCACCTGGGTCTATGTGTGCTATTTGCTATTATGAATATTTTCTTCAGATTTATTGAGTGTTATGTTATGCTTGGTGCGCTTGCCCAACTGCGATTTACTTATGATTTTATATTCTGCGTGCTTTTCTGCGGTCTGTACAGGCCTAAGTAAAGCAGTCATTAATGAGGTGGTATGCCACTGCTATTCTGGGATGATATTATCTTCACACAGTCGCTATGTTTTATAATGACAGCAAATTTGGAGTAAAAAATGAAAAGGTATAGCTACTCAGCTACATACTTGGGAATCTCTAGAGAGGTGCATGGCTTGTTTTCACTCCAAGTACCATAGTGCTGGACCATAAAGACAAGCCCCCTTAGACCTCTGGCCTGGTGTACTCCAGATGGAAGTTTGTACTTGGCAATAGAGGTTGTATATATAGATAAGCAGAAAGATAGACCTGTGGACATACATGCAAAAATGGTTGAAAGAAATGGCAGAATCAATTCAAGCATTTACTTGGCAACTGATGGCTAAATTCAGTCACTAAGTGGTTGCTTTCAGGTTATGTAGTTCTTTCACAAACTTCAGCTCTTTCACCTCAGGGCCGGTGAGCATGTCCTGGTGCACATATTCTTATGCAGCTAGATGTCAGTGGCGTTTTCTGACGTCTACCAGTGGTGAGGAAGCTCAGATTCCTCTGTTTCTCCTACATCCCTCATGCAACCCATTAGCAAGTCCTGTATCACTATCTTCAAATATATTCTAAATCCAACACTTCACACCATTTCTACTACTCCCACCGTGGCCCACGTTATCGACATCACTTGCCTGGACTATAGCAATCGCCTCCAGACTGGACTCCGCCTGTCCAGCCTTGTGGCCCAAAGAACCTCTTCTGACAGATGTCAGAGCGATCATTCAAAAATGTAGCCTGGCCCAGCCAGCATGGCTCAGTGGTTGAGCATCGACCTCTGAACCAGGAGGTCACAGTTCAATTCCCAGTCAGAGCACATGACCAGGTTGCGGGCTGAATCCCCAGTGTGGGGCCTGCAAGAGGCAGCCGAGCAATAATTCTTTCTCACCATTGATGTTTCTCTCTCCCTCTCCCTTACCCTCTGAAAAATATATAAAATAAAAATACATATTAAATCAAT
Source organism: Myotis daubentonii (assembly GCF_963259705.1). Classification (NCBI taxonomy): domain Eukaryota; kingdom Metazoa; phylum Chordata; class Mammalia; order Chiroptera; family Vespertilionidae; genus Myotis; species Myotis daubentonii. The sequence goes on along the minus strand of NC_081856.1, from coordinate 16,717,630 downwards.
AAAAATATATATTAAAAAAATAACAAAAATGTAGCCTGGATAGTCCTGGCCAGTGATCCTCAGTGGTTAGAACATCAGCCCTCAGACTGAAGGATCACGGATTTCATTCTGGTCAAGGGCACATACTTTGGTTGCAGGTTGATCACTGGCCCTAGTCAGGTTGTGTCAGAGGCAAACAAACGATGTGGAAAAATATCCTGGGATGTGGATTAACAACAATAACAAAAATCACAAAATAATTAGAATCTAACATAAAAATATATAGTCATGCCTCACATATCAATGTTTCAGTCAATGATGGGCTGCAAAAATGATGGTCCCGTAAGATTATGATGGAGCTGAAATCCTATTACCTAGTGATGCCGTAGCTACCATGACTTTGTAGCTGCTGTGAGGTTGTAATGCAGCACATTGCTCACATGTTTGTGGTGATGATTATGTAAATAAACCTACTGAGCTGCCAGTGGTATGAAAGTGTAGCACATACAGTTATGTGCAGTACGTGATATTTGATAATGCTGATAAACACTATGGTATTGGTTAATGTATTTACTCTACTGTACTTTTAATCCTTATGTGAGAGGGTATGCTTTGGACTTATAAAAAAAAGTTTTCTATAAAACCCTGGCAGCAGTCCTGGTTGGTTTGGCTCAGTGGATAGAGCATCAGCCTGCGAACTGAGGGGTCCTAGGTTCGATTCCAGTCAAGGGCACATGCCTGGGTCGCAGGCTTGATCCCTAGTAAGGGGCGTGCAGGAAGCAGCTAATCAATGATTCTCTCTCATCATTGATGTTTCTATCTATCTCTTCCTCTCCCTTCCTCTCTGAAAACAATAAAGATATTTTTTTTTTAAAAAAAAGAATTAGAATGTGCACATCTTTGACGGCCGTAATTCTGCCTAGCACATTTTAATAAATAAATAAAACCCTGGCAGCGGCCTCACACATCTCATGTTTACCATGTCCCTGGGTTGCAACATGGCCTTTTGTGGTTGATTTAATCTCGTGTTGTTTTGTACAGTAACATGCTGTGCAGGCTTGCAGCCTAGAACAGGAGGCGATCCATCTAACCTAGGTGTGTAGTAGGGCTGTTCCATCTAGGTTTGTGTGCATGCACTCTAGGATGTTCCCACAATGACAAAATCAAATAACAATGCAGTTATCAGAATGTGTCCTCATCATTTAGCGATGCATGACTGTAGTTAAAGGCTAAATTGCTTGGTTGGAATAAATATTATAAATTAAGGGGCAGGGTTGGATTGGACTGGACCTTTCAGAGAAGATTCCAGAGAGAAAGTTAGGGTTGATCCAGAGCTTTGATTTTTCCACGGAATCATTGCTTATATTAATATAAGACATATGTTTCATGCTCCCAAAGATCTTATAATCTAGTAGGAAAGTTTAAAAAGTAACATTAAAAGCCTGCCCCCGGCCCCCGAAAAAAAAGCCTGGCCAGTGTTGCTCAATGGTTGAACATTGACCTGTGAACCAGGAGGTCATGGTTTGATTCCCCGTCAGGCACATGCCTGGGTTGTGGGCTCGATTCCCCAGTGTGGGGTATGCAGGAGGCAGCCAATCAATGATTCTCTTGCATCACTGATGTTTCTATCTCTCTCTCCCTCTCTGTTCCTCTCTGAAATACAATAAAAATATGTATATTTTTAAAAAGTAACATTACAATAAAGATGAATTTGGTACATAATGTGAGAATGATAGAAGCAAAACAGAATGGGACACCAGAGGAAAGGGAGAGAGAGCGTCCTGTCTGGGTATCAAGGAAAGCTTCCTAGAAAGGGGGACACAGACCCTGATCTTCAAGGAGGAGGGACAGCACCCCAGGCACAAACAATAGTCATTCAACTGGCAATGACTCGGTGTCAATTGGCTCAACATTAGCAAAACATTTTGAATGTGTAGCTACAAGCTAAAGAACTTCCCAGAGAGAAACGCATCTTTTAGGTTTACAATGAGCAGTGCTAATTCTTAGTATCAGAAAGCTACTCCAAAAGGGATTCAAACCTACACACAACCAAGCAAGAAGGGGAAATCACACTCAAAATAGAGGAAATAACTCTGCAAAACTTAATGGACTACTGGTGCTCTGTCAAAATGCTCTTCTCTGCTCCCCAAATCCAATAAAACAATACCCTTTGCTCTCATAAGTACAAAACAGTGCCAAAGAAAATAATCAGAAGATTATGTTGCTATGTAAATTCATGCAGAATCGATAAAAGGAGAGTATCAGGTAACATGCTCTTTACACTCAGAATCGGAAATTCTCTGTATCGAAGCGGTATGATTAAGCCATTGTGAGATGGCAAAACTGAGTTAAGCCAGATACCCAGACTTCCACAGCTCCTAAGCAGCGTCACTATTGGGGTTTGAAATCTTGTCTGCCTGGCTTCACTACAACACCGTGAGCTGCCATAAAGAGAACAGGTGAGCCCGGCCGGCCGGCGTGGCTCAGTGGTTGAACATTGACCTATGAACCAGGAGGTCATGGTCCAATTCCCAGTCAGGGCACATGGCCGTGTTGTGGGCTCGATCCCTAGTGTGGGGCATGCAGGAGGCAGCCAATCAATTATTTTCTCTCATCATTGATGTTTCTCTCTCTCTTTGAAATCAATAAAAACACGTTAAAAAAAAAAGAAGAAGAAGAAGAAAAGAAAGAAAGGTGAGAAAGCAGGCTAGGTAGGAGCTGGAAGCAGCCTGTGGTCTCCACCAGGTGAACAGTTATGCTCTCTCGCGATAACTTACTAGGAGCACAGATAGCTGCCACCACTGTCAATGGGGGTGTATCACCTACCGCCAATCTCCTTTCTAATTTTAACAGCACTTCATCGTCCTGAATAATTACTTGCTTTGACTTTTCAGTTCTCTTCATTTATACTGATTTTTATGTGAAATTTATACTTCAGCAAAGGAAGCACTTTGAATCAACCCCAAACAAAGGCCTCTGAGTCAAGAAAGACTGGGGAGGCGGAAGTGTGGGCTGCTGGGCCACATCTGTGGGGAGCGTGAGCAGTCTTCCCGGGCAGCCCAGGAAGCAGACCTTGGCATCCGGAGGCAAGACGGCTTCCCAGCTCTCTTGAGTTATGCCTCCACTTAACTGTGTTCACATTTTGAGATCCAATCTGCCCATATGTAAATACGTCTTCACCAAAGCACATTTCAAAGCCAAATCTAAGTAATGTTTACATCAGCTACCATTTTGCATTACCCAGGCAGTGTTCTCTTCCATTAAGGTTATTAACTGAACATTGGTTAGTGCTTAGAATGCAAACAAAAATATAACATTTCAGGGTTATTGCCCGTGACATATTTCAAGAGCGAAGTTACACTGGATATGACAATTCAAAGACATTCCAATACAGAACACTACCTCTGCCCCCAGTTTCTCCTGTATCTTCAAACAGAGGTGCCAAATTTTATTTCTCAAATGACTTATTTATTGGTTCCGGCTCACAGGGCTGGAGATCAGTTGCCCTGGTGGGAGTGGGGGAGCAGGAGAAACAAGACCTGCCACACTTGTTCGGGAGGGAAAACCGGGGAGACAAAATTGGCAGGCAGGACAGGATGAGGCACCAGGAATGGGCTGGGGCAATGGGTTCAGAACTGATGGTGTCCCTTTTATGTGTCACTTTGGTGACATAAGACCAGGTTCTAGTTCTTAATGTTGGCATCCATCTATTCTACCCATGCAGCAGTGGTAATTGTATTAAGACTTTCTATTATTTTTATTACTGTATATATATATATACATATATATACAGTAATAAAAATAATAGAAATATAGTATAAATATACTTAAGATAGTTTTTAAGATATTAGTATTATTATAATAATCTTTCTGTCTTATCTGAGGCTTCTCCTGCCAGTTCTAACAACCAATAGAATAAAAACCTTAGCTCCTAAGCCCTAGCTGGTTTGGCTCAATGGATAAGAGTGTCAACCCTCAGACTGAAGGGTCCCGGATTCGATTTCGGTCAAGGGCGTGTACCTCAGTTACAGGCTCAATCCCCGGCCCTGGTTGGGGCGCGTGCAGGAGGCAACCAATCCACGTGTGTTTCTCACATCAATATTTCTCTCTCTGTGTCTACCCCTCTCCCTTCTACTCTCTCTAGAAATAAATGAAAAAAAATATCCTTGGGTGAGGATTAACAACAATAACAAAAAAGAGCCCTAGCTGGTTTGGCTCAGTGGATAGAGTACTGGCCTGCAACCTCAGGAGTCCCAGGTTTAATTTCGGTCAAGGGCACATACTCGAGCGCGGACTCAATCCCCAGTAAGGGACATGCAGGAGGCAACCGATCAATGATTCTCTCTCATCATTGATGTTTCTATCTCTCTCTCCCCTTCCCTTTTCTCTGAAATCAATAAAAATAATAATAAAAGAGTACCTATTATTTAAAAAAAGAGAGAGAGAAAATAAAAACCTCGGGCCTTAAGATTATTTTTTACTATTTTCTCTCATCTATCGTTCCAACTCAAAGTCACAAAAGAACACAGAAAAACCTCATTCAAACTCAGTGGGAATCTGACAATGAGTAGCACTTGGGAAGTACACACGGCCTTCAGGTGTGGATTATATTCCTAGGAAACTTACTTCAAGTGGAAAGAAAGTATATAAAAAGTATTCTTTTCTCCTAGAAACCATGCTACAACAGGAGAAAGTTCCCGACCTATGGCCTATGCCAACCTTTACCAAATGCAGGGCTTAATAAACTATAAATGAAATATTTCAGGTTTCATAGCATAAAGCTTTCTGAAGAATACATAAATCAATTAAGGAGTGCTACAGGTAGTCAATAAACATAAGATCCATTTAATATGACGCAGTCTCTTCGACCACATTTTCCTGCCAAATATTATACTGAAGCCAAACAACTCTACTGAGCAGGTTTATTTGTTTCATGGATTGCAGGATGATTTCCTCGAGGACATTTGACAAGCACCTGGGAGGAAAGTGTGGTGCAGTGATTTGATGCTGTTTAGGAAAAGAGAAAACTAACTCAGTTTTCTTCTTGTTCCATTGCTTTCTTATAGTCATTTTTCCTACCATAAACCTAGGGATTAGAACTAATCACAGCCGCTAGTGTGCTTGAGGTTGGGATTAATTTCCTCAAAAGGGGAGAGTAACATATGTTCATGTGAGAAACTGCCTGTTTAAGTGTCAGAAGTTACAACACGGGTGTAATTGGCAGAGGGCTGAATGTGTGAATTGCTCTGAGTACAAATCACCATAAGGATTGCTTGCGCGATTTCCCCCCCGCCCTCCAGTTCCTCACTGAGTGGAAGAAACATTAACTGGGAGGCTTTGGTTCAAGGTAAAATTGGGCAGACCCCGAGAGGGGCTGAGAATCCTGGATTGGACCTTAAAGTCATCCCAATTGTCATCACTTTAGACTACTATGCTACAGAGAGAAATTGTCACATATCCGTTTAGAATCCAAGAAGCAGCGAGGGAAAATGGCTCTCTAATAATTAGTCTCCAAATCTTGTAAAAAATCCTGAGTTTTATGTTAAGCCAATCTGTGTGACAAAATACAGTGAACGGTACAATTCGTTCTATTTCATGTAGGGGGGAAAGAAAACTATTCATCTAATCTTGTGTTACATCAAAATTGATTGAAAAAAGTCACAGATTAGTTCTGTCATTTCTGACAACATGATTTCTAGCAAAGGATTAAAAGCTTTGTTACATTGTGGGGGGAGGATGTTTTATTTCAGGTCTTGGAGGAAAGACCCTTGCATCAAAATGGTTCGGCTATCACGTGCAGATATCCGTGTTCAGAATAACTCCCCTGTAGCCGCGTTTGTTTTTCACAGAATGTGCTTTGTCAGTTTCACTTATCTGAAAAGGTCCAGTTATTCCTTCCCTTCATGTGCAACCAACTCCACCACAGCTGTGCTTGCCTCTGCTTGGCTTCTAATCCAGTGAAACCAGGGAGCCAAATGGTCATGTACGACTTCCCCTTGAAATGGAAACTGCTGTTTGCCTTGCAGGTTGCAGAGCAGAATTCTTGTCTCCTAAAACACACGAGGAAACCAGAAGTTTCTCTTCTAAAAGCTGGTAAACCCAGTGTCAGAAACCGGCGCATCCTGGATAAAGGGACTGGTGTCGTTCAGAACTCGTCATTCCGGAGGTAGAACCAGTGACAGCCTCAGGTTCTGAAAGTGGAGGAGAGCCCCCACCCGCTAGGCTCTCCTCCCCTCTCCCCCATATTTTTATTTTAAAGCAGGGGTTTTAAATTTATTTTTATTTATTTATTTTTAATCCTCAACTGAGGATATTTTTCCACTGATTTTTAGAGAGAGTGGAAGGGAGGGGGAGAGACAGACAGAGAGAAAGAAATGCATCAATTGGTTGCTTCCTTCACGTACCAGGGTCAGGGAGAGGTATGTGCCCTTGAACGAAATCGAACCCAAGACCCTTCAGTTTGCAGGCCAACGCTCTATCCACTGAGCCAAACTGGCTAGGGTGAATATATTTCTTTTTTAAAAAATATATTTTTTATTGATTTTTTAGACAGGAAGGGAGAGGGATAGAGAGATAGAAACATCTATGAGAGAGAAACATCATTGATCATCTGCCTCTTGCACATCCCCTACTGGAGATATAGCCCCAAACCCAGGCAGGTTCCCTGACCAGGAATAAATGGGGACCTCTCGGTTCCTAGGTCAATGCTCAACCACTGAGCTGCACTGGCTGGGCTAGGCTTTTTTAAAAAAATATATTTTTATTGATTTCAGAGAAGAAGGGAGAGGGAGAGAGAGAGTTAGAAACATCAATGATGAGAGAGAATCATTGATTGGCTGCCTCCTGCATGCCCCACACTGGGGATCGAGCCCACTTCCTGGGCATGTGCCCTGACCTGGGCATGTGCCCTGCCCAGGAATTGAACCATGTCATCCTGGTTCATAGCTCCATGCTGAACCACTGAGCCACACTGGTTGGGCTGGGCTATGCTTTAAGTACAAAAAAAGAAAAAGAAGTGAAGTGGGAGTTGGTGATTAGTTTTCCTTCTTTAACAAATCCAGCTTTCATTGGACTGTTTTCTTTTCTGCCTTCCTCGCGGAGTCAATTCCTTCGAAACAAGGAGGCAGTTCTTTCAAAAACACCTTTCCCTCCTTCTGCCCGTGTTTTCTGACCCCCAAACCCACCATTGTCTGACTTGACAAGTAAGCAAATGAACACAGGAAATTGTGTAGAAGCTTCAGGTTGAGGGGAAAATAGTGTTGCAAGAAAGAAATACTAGTATGAATGTTGCTTGAAACCCTGGAATGGCCACCAAGAGCAAAGATGTGAGGTAAAACCAGCCTTTTCATGGACTGGGCCTCACTCAAATGCAAAACCTGTTTAAATGTCAACACACCTTGGACAAGGAGATAAGTCCTTCAAGAAGAACAGTGAAACTCATGAAGAGGTACTTATATGACTTAAACTGAGAGAACTCTCAGGTGACTCCTTAAGGGGCAAAGGGGCCCTTCATCATCTTGACAGAAAGAGCCTAAGCTGCACTAAGGATTATAAAATAATATCCCCCATTTAATGGGCTCTCACCTTGTGCCAGGTGCTTTACAGATCTCACCTGACTGCATAGCAGCCTATTAATTATTCCCCCTGCCTCCATTTTACAGATGAGCATGTGGCTGCCTCCAGGCGCAGCGTTAGTGGCGTAGCTGGGATTTGAACCTAGAACTTGGTGCTTTTTCTGCAACACAAAGTGGTTTCCCTCCAAAGAAGTAATCTATGAAACTGCTTTGTAAGTATATATTTTATAGTGAGAGCTTCAGTTTGTATTTTATTTACGTTATAAAAAATATTTTTTTTTATTGTTTTCAGAGAGGAAGGGAGAAGGAGAGATAGAAATATCAATGAAGACAGAGAATATTTGATTGGTTGTATCCTGCATGCTCCCTACTGGCATGTGCCCTGGCCGGGAATCTTACCATGACTTCCTGGTTCATAGGTGGATGCTCGCTCAACCACTGAGCCAGGCCAGCCGGGCTTTAGTATGTATTTTATAGCGAGAGCTTTCCTATTCTGCAAACTTGGGCTAAAATTCAAAACAGAACTGTTTTCTACAAAGTAGCTGAGCCAGGCTTAGCTGTCACTCACTGCCTGTTAGACTCGCACCACGTTATTTATCTCTGTTGGAACCTTAATTGTTTTCCTTTGTAAAAGGGTGATGATAATCGCACCTTAAAAACCATTTTGAGGAACAAATGAGATAATATATGTTAAATACTGTCTGGCACATAGTAAATGTCTCTTTACCCCTTTCCTCATAACTGTTCAAACACAATAAAAGTGTGTTCTCTATCATGGCTAATACCATTCCTCATCTCTTCAGTCACCGATGCTGTAGACCTCGATAGGATCACTCATTGATCCATTCAAAAAATACTCTTAAGTCAACTATAACTGAAAAAAGAAAATTCAAAAAATAATAATCTAGCCCCGCTGGCAGTGGTTCAGTGGCTGAATGTCAACCTATGAACCAGGAGGTCACAGTTGGATTCCCAGTCAGGGTACATGCGGGGGTTGCAGGCTCAATCCCCAGTGGGGGGCGTGCTGGAGGCAGCCAATCAATGATTCTCTCTCATCATTGATGTTTCTGCCTCTCTCTCTCTCTCTCTCTCTCTCTCTCTCTCTCTCTTTCCTCTTCTCTGAAATTAATAACAATATATTTAAAAATTAAAAATAAATTATTTTTAAAAATAAAAAACAAAATATAATAATCTAAACAACAACAACAATGTTTTGAGCACTTGCCTGATGCTATGCAGTGTTCTGGGAACTGGGGATGGAGAAGTGAACAAAACAGGTGAAGATAACTTAAATATTCTTTCCATCTCCCAACCTCCCATCCAGATAATGACCAAAGTTCTATCCATTGTACATTAATATGTTAGAACATGACACTCTCATCTTACTGGAACACCTTAAATCTGTCCCACCCTATTCTTTTCCTATTGCCACTACCCAAATGGGGCAATGCATTCTCACAGACCTTGGTTCTCAAACTTTAGCTGACAGCAGAATCACCAGGAGGACTTAGTAAACCCATATTGCTGGGATCCACCCCCGGAGTTCCCAGGTGATGTTAATGCTGCTGGTCCAGAGACCAAACATTGAAAACCACTGACCCAGACCATTACCTAGGTTACTTACTGCTCTTTCCACCAATTACTTCACCATCTTCTCCTCCAGGGGGTCAAAAAAACTCTGGTCCCTCAGCCAAATTCAGCCCACAGCTTGCTTTTGTAAATAAAACTTTATTGGAACACAACCATGTCCATTTGTTCACATTTTCCATGGCTATTTTTGTGCTACAAGACAGACATAAGTACTTGTGACAGAGACCATATGGCCCACAAAGCCTAAAATACTAATGATCTGGCCCTTTATAGAAAAAAAAGTGCTGACCTCAGCCTCACCATGCTTCAAAAATGGGCTTTCCAAAAATAAGGTCCCTCCTGTCACCTCCTAAATTAAAAATATCAGCTGGCTCTTCATGGTCTACACAGATGAATCCTAAGTCTTCCATGAAGCAACCAAATGTCCAACCCTAGTTCACCAATCTCTTTGTACCTTATCCCAGCAATTTTCAACTGGTGTGCCACAAGAATGTTTAAAACATGTAACACTTGACTATTTAGGTAGTGGCACTGACCTCTTTTCCCTTAGATTGTCAAATAAAAAAAATGACAACAACCAACACAACAATAGCCATGTGGTGTGAATGCCCTCTCTTGAACCATACATATATAGCTTATATAATAGAGTTACATTTTATTGATCATGTCGCATAATAAGGTTGTGTCTGATTGGTTAATTCTTAGTACCAGAAATCCATATATACAAGTATAGGCTCCTGATTTTTCAAAAAGTCACTTTGGAGCAAAAAGGGTAGGTTAAGTACTATTATTATTATTATTATTATTATTACTAGAGGCCTGGTGCACGAATTCGTGCATGGTTGGGGTCCGGCCAGCCTGCCCCCCAGACCAGCCGGGGGGAGGGGATGCAGGAGGTTGGCCAGCCGGCCTGCCCCTGATTGGGGTTGGGGGCTAATCAGGGCCACAGTGCTCATCAAAGCCACCAGTCATTCTGGAATTCTGGTGTTCCAGTTGCTTGGCTTTTATATATATAGACTAGAGGCCCGGTGCACAAAAATTTGTGCACTCGGGGGTAGGGGGTCCCTCAGCCTGGCCTGTGCCCTCTCGCAGTCTGGGACCCCTCGGGGGTGACCACTTGCTGGCTTAGGCCAGCTCCCGGGGGATTGGGCCTAAGATGGCAATCAGACATCCCTCTGGCAGCCCAGCAGCCCTCGGGGGATGTCCACTTGCCAGCAGGGAGCAGACCTAAGCTGCAGTCGGACATCCTTAGCACTGCTGAGGAGGCAGGAGAGGCTCCCACCACCACTGCTGTACTGGCAGCCATCAGCCTGGCTTGTGGCTGAACAGAGCTCCCCGCTGTGAGAGCGCACTGACCACGAGATGGCAGCTCCTGCATTGAGCATCTGCCTCCTGGTGGTCAGTGTGTGTCATAGTGACCAGTCATTCCCAGTCTTTCTGCTGTTAGGGTCAGTTTGCATATTACCCTTTTACTATATAGGATAGAGGCCTGGTGCTCGGGTAGGGGCCAGCTGGTTTGCCCTGAAGGGTGATCCGGATCAGGGTGGGGGTCCCGCTTGGGTGCCTGGCCAGCCTGGATGAGGGGCTGATGGCTGTTTGCAGCTGGTCACACCCCCTTCAGGGTGGGGGTCCCCACTTGGGTGCCTGGCCAGTCTGGGTGAGGGGCTGAGGGCTGTTTCAGGCTGGCGGGCGACTGAAGCTCCCAGCCTCTTTTTTTTCTTTCTTTCTGGGATTTATTTACCTTCTATAGCTGTCACTGGAGCTGAGAGCAGGCTCCAGCTTGAGGCTGTGGCTGGCTGAAAGCAGGTATCTGGGTTTGTTTAGCTTCTATAATTGAAACTCTGTTGCCATCACTGGTGCTCTAAGCTCTGAGCCCGCTGGTGGCTGAAAGCAGGTTTCTGGGTTTGTTTAGCTTCTATAATTGCAACATTGTTGCACCTGGAGCTCAGAGCTGGGCCGCAGCAGGCGGGGGACCTTTACTTCCTCCATCACTGGAGCAAGCAAGCCTCATGTTCACTTCAGCTTCCTGGCTGCCAGCTGCCATCTTTGTTGGCAGTTAATTTGCATATCTTGCTGATTAGCCAATGGGAAGGGTAGCGAAGTTACGGTTAATTACCATGTTTCTCTATTATTAGATAGGATTATCCAATCAGCAAAAAATATGTCTTTTGGCATGCTGTAGAATTTTAGTAATTAGTTTATATGTGCCATGAGATGAAAAAGGTTGAAAATCACTGCCCTACCCAATAATCTACCCACCCTGGACCTCTTAGTTTTCTCTGAACATATCAAGATCCTCTCCCACTTCCGTATCGTCCCACATATTATTCCTTTATCTACAATATCCTTCTCCCTTTCCTCCACAAGATGAGCAACAACATCATATGTGAGCTTAATTTTTGAGAATTCAACTATGCACTCTAAAAGAGACAGGAAGAGGACACTTCTGCCTACACAGTCTACTTAATGAGTTTCTGTTTCTGAATGAACCTGAGCTAGGAGGCTTGAATCTACTGCTTCCTCAGTCTGCTCAGATCCCCTGTGCCTCTCATATGTTGGTGTGAGCATCTCACCACAGAGGGTGTGATCCTCGTGTTTAAAGATAAGTGTCTTTTATACAACAGAGCCAGTAAACACCAGCCAACTCTTCATCTGGTGCTCAGAGAAGCAGCAGCAATCTGTTCCAAAGCTGGAGGAAAATCTGGCTGTGTTGGGCTTACTAGACGCTGGATATCTAGATACTATATATAAGGGTTCACTTTAAACAACAACACTTGGACCCAGAGCCCCAGATAAGATCTGACTCATTCTTTAAGCCATTTCTTCTCATTTCCTCTGATGTGGAGTTGGCCTTCCTCTCCTATAAATACCTCCAATTCCCTAAGTGATTTGTGCCCATCTGTAGTATAACATTGAATTGCGATTATTTATTTCATTTTTAGGCTCTTCCTCCCCATTAGGCAATGAGCTATCCAAAGACAAAGCCATATTTTAGTTATCCTGAGTCTCTCCCAGGACCTCGCTTAAGTAGAAGCAGTTAGCGTTTACGGATGAAGTGGTGGACTCCCACTCCCATTTTAGGCCATTCCCTCTTCTCTGAAGGGATCTATGAGTCCCCACGGAACTTCCAGTTAATGCCCCTGCTTTAACCGTTCAATGCATTTTGATTCTTCCAATGTTCACTTTCTTTCTTTCTTTCTTTCTTCCTTTCTTTCTTTCTTTTTTAATTTGACTTAAGCTTGTTCAGGGCAGAATCTCTATATATTCACCCCATCATTACAACAAAATATTTGTGAATTGATTGCTATTTTGAGTTGATGTGTTAAAAACAGAGATAAACTAATTAAACTGGTTTTTACTTGGTCCAAGGTTTGTTTGTGGCTGCTTGTCTAGAGTTATAAAGGCCCTGCTACACAGTAAACATTCATGACACCCCCAAATGCATATGCTGGAACCAAGTCCCCAATGTACTTGGAGGCGATTGGGCCATGAAGGTAGAGGCCTCGTGGTGGGATCAGCACCTTATAAAAGAGACCCAGAGAGCTCCCTCCCATCTATTCGTGTGAAGACACAATGAGAAGATGGCCTTCCATGGACCAGAAAGTGGCTTTACCGAACACCCAACCTGCTGGTGCCTTTATCTTGAACATCCCAGCCTCCAGAACTGTGAGAAATAAATTTGTTGTTTATATGCCACTGGCCTATGGTATTCTATTATGGCAGCCTAAAGAGATTAAGACAGGCCCTAAATATGGTTTTACTGTGTGTGTGTGTGTGTGTGTGTGTGTGTGTGTGTGTGTGTTTAAATATTTTTATTGATTTCAGAGAGGAAGGGAGAGGGAGAAAGAGATAGTAGAGAGAGAGAGATGGAGACATCAATGATGAGAGAAACATTGATCAGCTGCCTCCTGCATGCCCCCATCTGGGGACTGAGCCCAAAAACCCAGGGAATGTGCCTTGACCAAAATTGAATCCGGGATCCTTCAGTCCACAGGCCAATACTCTATCCACTGAGCCAAACCGGCTAGGGCAATATGGCTCCACTTTGAATAGGGGCAGTGTTTTCTGATTTCAATTGAGCCCATATTCAGATACAAATGAGCCACTCTCACCTTGTTATTATTGTTTGTAGTAGCTTAACCGGTGCCCTTTGCCTGGGAAGTTCTTCCTTGCTGGCTGCCTTCTTTCTCACCAGCTGTGCCCAGTGCTGATCCCTATCTCTCCATGATCCAGTTTATTTTTAATTCGTAGCATTTGTTAACAATGTAAGTGAAAAGTTCGAACTACATATTTGTCCAGTGGATGTCAAGATGCCACAAGTGTCATCCTAAAGGGGAAAGCAGCTAAGCTGATCTGACCCTGTATTCAGTGTTTCTATCTGTGGCTAAATCTGTAAGGAGGAACTAATAGAGAATTGGTTACTTAAAAGTTAACCAAACTTGCCCTAGCCAGTGGTCGGCAAACTCATTAGCCAACAGAGCCAAATATCAACAGTACAAGGATTGAAATTTCTTTTGAGAGCCAAATTTTTTAAACTTAAACTATATTAGTAGGTATTGTTATTAACTTAATTAGGGTACTCCTAAGGCTTAGGAAGAGCCGCACTCAAGGGGCCAAAGAGCCGCATGTGGCTCGTGAGCCACAGTTTGCCGACCACGGTCCTAGCCGGTTTGGTTCAGTGGATACACCTCGATTCTGGTCAAGGGTACATACCTTGGTTGCAGGCTCCTCCTCAGCCTAGAGGCCCTGGTCCGGGTGCATGCAGGAGGCAACCAATTGATGCGTTTCTCTCTGTCTTTCCCTCTCTCTTCCACTCTCCTTAAAAATCAATGGAAAAATATCTTCTGGTGAGGACTAACAAAAAAAAGTTAACCAAACCTAAAAAGAGCTAGCATGCAAGGTATCAGTTATTCTGGAGCCTTCTAAAGGCCTTTGGGTTTTATTTACCAGGAATTTTCTGGAGACCTCAATTCCTTAGAATGCTAAGCAACATTTCTTTTTTTTTTAAAAAAAAATATTTTTTATTGACTTTTTTACAGAGTGGAAGGAAGAGGGATAGAGAATGAGAAACATCAAAGAGAGAAAAACCTCAATCAGCTGCCTCCTGCACACCCCCTACTGGGGATGTGCCCACAACCAAGATACATGCCCTTGACCGGAATCGAACCTGGGACCCTTCAGTACGCAGGCCGATGCTCTATCCACTGAGCCAAACCAGTTAGGGCTCTTTTAAAATGAACCGTAATTTATGACACACGTTTGAAAGCTTATTCTTCATAACTCTAAGAAACTTTAGAAAATATTTTATTTTCCCTTTCCTATACTTTTAAAAGTTAACTAGAAAGTTCACTCAAAATTGTGCTGAAAAGTTGGAGACGAAGAACAAGGAAAGTCCTCCCCTGGTGAGTGTCGCCGTGAGATGGCTGGGGTGCCGGTGGGTGGGTGTGTGCTTGTTTGTTAGTTTGGGGCCCAAACATTTAAAGTCGAGTCCATTTAGAGACACCAGGGAACCCAGACTTTTGTCTGAAAGATCAGTGGGGATATGGAGGGAAGGGGATTGAGGACTGAAGTTGGTGGTAGGTGTTCTCCCTCTGTGACCCTCTTTCTCTTTCCTTTGTTCCATTTACATAGACTTCTGTTCTCTATCCCGTAATCTCTTTCACATTTCCTTTCTGTCTTTTACTCTTTTTTATTTGTTTGTTTGTTTTCTTTCTTTTTTTTTAATCCTCATCCAAGGGTATGCATAGAGAGAGGAAAAGAGATGGGGGTGGGGGGGCGGCAAGAACGTTGATCCATTGCTTCCGGTACACATCCCAACCAGGTATCGAACCCGAAATCTGGGTATGTGCCCTGACCAGGAATTGAACCCACCTCCTTATGATGTAACCCATCAGCCTTTCGGTGTACAGGCCAACGCTCCAACCAACTGAGCCACACCAGCCAGCGCTGTTCCAATCACTTTTATAACTCTCTTCTCTCACTCAACTTTTTTCCTTCTTTGTCCCTTCTCAATAAAGAAGTTCTCAGGGGTTGGGGAAACCTCTGGTAAGTAACTTGCCGAGGCCGCTGCAGCCCCAAAGTGCCTTAAAGTAAAAAGCAGATGACATGAAAAATTCACTGCTCCAGAGATCTGTTCTCTGATGTTCCCTAGACGACCAGGATTTTCTTTCAACCTGCTTGATTTTAATGGGTTTCAGTTTCAAGATGTCCGAGGGAGTAGATTTCTAAGAACTCCTTGCCTGGACATGTAGTGACAGTCAGCGACCCTGCAGGAGTGGACAGTTTTAAGGCGGTGCGCACTGGAGCTAAGTAAACTGGAATTTGGACAGGTTTCCGCGGCCTCCACAACGCCTTTCCCCTGACCTGTTTGTGTTTTCCATGCTTATGCCACTTGCCCTGAATCACCCTGGTAATTCCGCATTGGCATTGGACTTATTCCCAAAGGCGTGGCCCTGGATTCCTCTCCCCTGCCCTTTGTCTATGGCGGAGCTAGGGCCCTGGCTTGGAGAGTGGTAGCAATAGGCTCCGAGGTAGAAGAGAAGCCGTTGTTTCAGAAGGTGCATAGGCCTCTAATATCTTCTAATATTGCAACCCCAAGGTGACGCTAAAGGAGTAGAGAGAAGGATGGGGCCTGGCGATTGCACGTGTTATTTTTAGCTCCTGTGTTTGGCCCAGGCGATCTGGGAGACCACGCATCCATTCTGTGCCTTGGTTTGCAATAGACAACATGGGCCATGTGACAGTGTAGGCGGGGAGCTGCTTGGTCCAAGGCAATGGAAAGAGTGCCACAGACACAGCGGAGCTCTCAGGGATGGGGGAGCTCAGAATGCTTTCCTGGATTTTATCTCTGCCTTGGTGTGTGTCCCTGGGCGTGGAGGCTATTTCTGTGGCCTCCACTTTCTCATGCATAGACAGGTAATAATACTCTGTTCTCTCATTATATGGGCACAGTGAGGACAAACTAGCAAGTTAATGAGATTTAAAAGAGGAAGAAAATGTTTTTCAAAGCCTTTAAAGTACCCTGAGATTTTCAGAGCCTGATTAAGTAGAAGGTATTGTTTCGAGAGAAAAAATCTGTGCAGTTCATATCACCTACTAATGGTCTCCTGAGTGCTGCATTTATTTGACAATTTCTTTTTCTTTTCTGCATAAATATTGAGGAAAAATAGAGGCAAAGTAAAATAATAAGAACAAGTAAGCCTGAAAACGAAAATTTAGCCCATTGCGGTAAGCCACGGACCCACATTCTGAATGGAACCAGCATTAAAACTTCTCCCTGGCCTAGCTGGCTTGCCTCAGTGGTTGAGTGTCTTCCTATGAACCAGGAGGTCACAGTTCGATTCCCGGTCAGGCCTCATGCCCAGGCTGTGGTCTCAATCCCCAGTAGGGGCGTGCAGGAGGTAGTTGATCAATGATTCTCTTTCATCATTGATGTTTCTATCTCTCTCTCCCTCTCCCTTCCTCTCTGGAATCAATACAAATATTTTTTTAATATTTTTTAAAAATCCCTCTAATAGCTTTGGACAGAGCATTGAACAGGGCACTGAAATGGCCACCCTGGCACATATGTTTCTCATGTGGAGAAGCAGAGCGATTTTATCTTAGGAAAGTCCTGAGAACACACTGAATGCACACAATACTGAGGGCGTTTCCTGGAAAATCCGTGGCCTTGGCCTGGGACCGCTGTATCACACAGAGACGTCTGTGGTTCACACTTACAAGCCATATAGGACCTGAAGCCATCGGACAAGTTTTGCTCAGCACAGTCAGGAACCAGATCGAAAACGTGAGGCATTTTTCCTATTTGCATTTCAGGAAAGAGTTTTCCAAGTTTTGCAGGGTTTCTCTTCTACCTTCTTAATGAGCCAACAAATCAAAACAGTAAACGACCTCTGAAGAAAACAAATTTATTCAGTTAATTCAGACTTTTAATGAGTCTCAGTCCCCTGTGTGTCTTTCTTTTGTTCTAAAAATACATCTATAAAGAGGGGAAATGGCCAACAAATGTTAACATATTTTCTACTGAACTTTATGTCGCAAATATTTAGCTTAGAGTGTGGAATCTGAAGAAACAACTGTCCTTTTCTAAATATCACGCAACTCTGTTCATTCCGGAAGGATAAACAAAACTAATAACAATGGCTATTTGCTGTGGAGTAATGGGACCTGGGAGGGAGAACTCATCTTTTCATAGTTCCTGAGGTTTGCACCAAAATTAACTATTCACCGCCTCCCACCCGATTAAAATGCTAATGAAAAAAGTTTACCTATGGGGAAAGAAATTGGTGTGAAGAATGAGGAGCTGGAGTTTATTTTTTTATGGGACCATTCTGATGTATTTGCATTTTTGCAATATGTATAAATAAATGTATATTCATAATTAAAAAGAACAAAAAGACAGAAAAAACCAAAACAATCACCTGTGTATTCACGCCTCCTGCTCTTTCCTTACACTAGTGGTTATCTTTTCCATGTGCCAAAGAGCTACCCCATGGTCGTGGGATGAAGGGAAAGCTCAAAGTTCATTCTAAAAGTCTAAGCCAGATTTGGAAACAGCCCAAGTGCCCATCAGCAGATGATAGGAGAACAAAGCTGTGGTACATCTACACAATAGAATACTACGTGGCTGTAAAAAAGAAGGAACTCTTGTCATTCGCCACAGCATGGAGGGACCTGGAGAGCATTATGCTAAGCGAAATAAGCCAGTTTGAGAAAGATAAGTATCACATGATCTCACTCATACGTGGAATCCAATAAACAAAATAAACTGATGAACAAAATAGATCTAGAGACACAGAAGCATGGAACAGACTGATGAATTTCAGAGGGAAGGCAGGGGTGGGGAAGTGGGTGGGGAGAGATTAACTGGGGAACTTACATGCATATATGCATAACCCATGGACACAGACAATAGTGTGGTGAAGGCCTGGGAGGGGCAGGTACAGGGTAGAAGGGGTCAATGGAAAAAAACACATAAAGGGGACATCTGTAATACTTTCAACAATAAAGATAACAATTGGGGGAAAAGGAGACTCATGTAATACTTTAAACAATAAAGAATTTTAAAAAAGAGGAGTAAATAAAATAAAAAAAGAAAATTAAAAAAAGGAAAAAAAAAAAAGTCTAAGCCAAATGGTGATTATGTAGCTTGCTCTGTACAGACATAGCAGAATCACACATTCCTGTGAAAAAGCTACAGATAACTTACAGCAGTCAACAGATCACCCTGTACAGAAACTGTAAAACCATTTTAACACTTACTTCAGATATTATTACATGTGACAAAGTGTTTGAAAAATCAACCAAATAAACTGTTTCTAGGAAATGTGTTCAATAGGATACTTCTTGAATAGTGTTGGTTTTCTTAGGTCACTGGGAATTGCATTAAGACACTGAAACATACAGTCAAGATGAAAACCTACATTTTCAGCTGAACCCTTTTATAGAAGCCTCTAGATATTACAGTATTTCTCAATCCTTTTTACTTTATTATTTTATTTTATTTTATTTTTTGCATGGAAAAAAACTGAAATAGACTGTCTGCTTTGCCTGGCAGGGAATCTATATGTGGATATTGTAATGTGACAGGATTGCAAATGGGACAGTCTCTGTCTATAGAACCATGTATCCATTCATTCATCCTTCAGTCACTTATCTTACTATGTGTAAGGCTCTGAAGATATAGAAATAAATAAGACCCAGTTGGAGGAGGGAGGCCGATGTGAAAATCAGAGATCACTGGCTGGTGTGACAGGGAAGGGATCGTCCTGTAAACACAGGTGTACCCTGAGTGGGACAGGGAAGAAAGTGACACCTCTCCAGGAGGGTGGTCACGGAGCTTAAAAAGAGCAGGCATGTAAAGCACTTAGCACAAACTGGCATGCAAAAAAGGATAGCCAAGTATTAGATCTTATAAAGAATATAGCAGTTATAGAGTATTTGCAGAGTGTCTTAGAAGAATACGTAATTCGGCCTAAAAGTAGGAGAGAGGTTAGGGGGTGGGGGGTAGGGCGGGGGGGAGAAAGAGAGAGAGAGAGAGAGAGAGAGAGAGAGAGAGAGAGAGAGAGAAGAGAGAGAAAAGAAAGAAAGAAAAGAAGATGTATTTTAGGGTCTAATTGATAGTTTCTAGAAGAGCATTACATTTATAAATAACCAATTGACAATTTTAACTCAGAGGAAGGCTGGATTTTTAAAAATATATTTTAAAAAATATACATTTTTATCAATTTCAGAGAGGAAGGGAGAGGGAGAGAGAGATATGAAACATAAATGATGAGAGAGAATCATTGATTGGCTGCCTCCTGCACATCCACACTGGGGGTCAAGCCTGAAACCCAGGCATATGCCCTGACTGGAAATTGAACTATGACCTCCTGGTTCATGGGTCAAACCTCAACCACTGAGCCACGCCCACCAGGCTGGATTTTCTTATGAACTTGAGTTAAAGCAGGGACACTTCATCTACCACACTAGGATCAAAGGAGATCAAGTCTCCACCCTTGGCACTACCGACATTTTAGACTGGATAATTCTTTGTTGTGAGGGTATGTGCTGTGTATTGTCAGATGCCTAACAGCATTCCTTGTCTCTACCCACTAGATGCCAGAAGCAGCCCCCTGGTTGTGACAACCAAAATTGTCCAGCCATTGCCAAATGTCCCTTGGGGGGTCAATTGCCCCCAATTAAGAACCACTGCCTTAGACTAAGATAATTTCATTAAGTATTATAAAGTTTCATAAGCTATTATGCTGCAAATGGAAAATTAAGATAGAGAACCAACTTAAATATTTTCCTCTTGTTTCTATTGCTGCTAAATGTATTGTGATGAAAACTATCCAATTAACATGTCCAGAGACTGGTTGATTCTCATTTGCCAGTCATAACAGGGTCTGAGACATAATTCAGGAAAATGTCTCAAATTTGATGTGGGCACCACTTACTCAGGTGAGTGAGATCTTATCCTAGTTTCTAAAGGCCTTTATGAACTTAAGCTTTCTGTGCAGAAACTATAGAATAGGGTTTTTCAGTCATCAAGGCCACCAGGACTTTAGACTCAATGTTGCTGTCATTCCCTGATGGCTCCCACTGGCCTGTTGGCACAGGGTCCTGGACTGGTGACTTTCATCTTTTATCATCTTCCTCTGCACTTGATGGGAAATTGCAAAAAGTGAAGGTGACCCAGAGGCTGCTGGGAGATTTTTGTTTACCTGCTGGGATAATTCCATTCTGCCACTCACTGTACTTCTAACTGCTCAAGCAACTTCTATAGTAAATAGTGATTTACTGGGACTTACTATGTAACAAAAATGAAAAATACTAAAAGAGAAAAGAAAATCAGAAGAGGCATGTTTATATTTAAAGTGTATTTTTTAAAAAAATAAATCAGGGGTAGGGCACCTTTTTCTGCCAAGGGCCATTTGGATATTTATAACTTTATCCACTTAATAGAATTCATTAATATAAATATATGTTGCTATGAAAAAAGCTCCTAGATTTATTGAATTTCAAGTCCTGCCTGTGGTTGTCTTGGCAGGGCCAGACCAAATGATTTCACAGGCCTTATATGGCAAGAAGGCCGTGTGTTCCCCACTCCTGAGATAAGGGCTGGGTATGATGTTGGGGTCCAACCCCAGCAGGTCCAGGGGTTCCCCAAGGTGTGGACGGAGTCGGAGAAGAAGGAATGACACGGAGGCAGCGTTCAGTTGATCAGCATAGCGAGGTTCTCCAGCCAGGTTCTCTAGCCAGGATCTCCAGCCAAGTTCTGTTCAGGTTCTCCAGCCAGGTTCTCTATTTTATTGTCTTGTTACATCTGTATTTATGCCAGTTGGTTTTAATCCTATCAATTTCTATTCCAAAGGTTAGGGTGTTTCTTATCTCCATTCCAGGGAGTAAAGATTATGTAGCTTAATCGTGATTGTTTGTAGTTAAAGTGATTAACTACCCGCCTGGCACTTAGTTAAGGGGTTTTATTCCCTCCCTAACTTCAGGGAAAAATCCCTACCTGGGGAAACAACCTTTCTCGGAGAGGTGACCTTGGTTAAAACACAGCGCCAAGAAGGGGAGCAAACATATTAAGAACAGTATGCCATATACACCAGGTCCCTTGAAACATATGCTGTGCAGATGTTTCTTCCCTGCAGCGACTGTGTCAAGCAGCAAGGATGGACCGGCTTCCAGCAGTATGAGATAAAAAGTCAAGGACTTTATTAAGGATCAGGTTGATTCTGCTGCCACTACATAAAGGATCAAACTGTTTTATCTCTTTAGATGGTTTATACCATTTTTACTTTCCAAAATGATATCAAGAGTTTTCCTAAAAATCATATGTGCATCTATAAGGATGTATATTTAGGAAAGGCCCTTTCTCTTTTTTATAAGTCCAAATTTGAGTATACACTACACATTTTTCTATGGATTGTTTTTTTGTTTTGTTTTTTAATCCTCACCTGAAGACATTTTTCCATTGATTTTTAGAGAGAGTGGAAAAGAGAGGGAAAGACAGAGAGAAATATTGATGTGAGAGAAACACATAGATTGGTTGCCTCCTGCACAAGGCCGGGAAGGAGCCTGCAACCCAGGTACGTGCCCTTGACTGGAGTTGAACCCAGGACCCTTTGGTCTGCAGGCCAATGCTCTATCCACCTAGTCAACTGGCGAGGGCTGGATTGAATGTTTTAATAACATATTGAGTAGGCAATTTTATATCAGTTCATAGTGCTGTAATTCAGTCTTTTAAAACAGTTGCATAGCATTCCATTGCATGATGTACCACAATTTAATTAGCTCTTCATTGATAGAAATATAGATTGTTTCCCATATTTTGTTAATAAAAATATCATATGAGTAGCTTTATTCATATTCTTTGTGATTCTTAGCATAAATTCCTAGAAACAGAGTTATTGGGTCAAAGGATGTTTGCTTTTAAACTTTTTTAAACATTAACAGATTCTTGCCCTTAGAGGCTGTAGCAATTCATTTTCTCACACTGCATAAGAGTGTTTCCCCAACTATCTGCTAGCATAATATATTAAACAACTTTCTGAGGGGTTAAAAATACATGATTGTTTTTTAAATTTGCATTTCAAAATCACAAGTGAAGATGAGTATATTTTCCTATGTTCAAACAAACATGTATGTCTTTTTCTGTGAATAATTTTTTCATGTCTTGAAAAATCTATTTCTTCCTCCTCTCTCTACCTCTTTTCTTCCTTTTGTAGTTCTCTCTCTCTCTCTCTCCGTTCCAAGAACTCTTGGAAACTAGCCTTTTTTATCTATCTTATATGCTGCAAATATTTTTTTCTGAGCTTTTTGCTTTTCAGTTTTGTGTATGGTAACTTTTCACCTAGAAATATTTAGTTTTTATAGTCAAATGTATTCATCCTCTGGCTTTTGTCTTATGCTTAGGAAGCCCTCCCTTACTTTAAGATTATAAACAAAGTTAATAAACAAAAAAATGCTTCCTTATTTTCTTCTAGTACTGGCATAGTTTTACTTTTCATCTTTATATCTTTGAACTATCTGGATTTTATTTTTGAATGAATGAGGTAGGAATACAAGCTTAATTTTTTTCCATATGGCTAAGTGTCTCAACACAATTTATTTTCCCTCCAAATGGAAACTTTATCTTATACTAAGTATTCATATTTAGGACTATCTTAGACGTCTTAATTCTTTTCCTTTTATCTTTATCTCTTCACATACCAATAATAAACTGCCCATATTTCTTAACAGATGCTTTTTGTTTATTAGCATTTTATTTTTGTGTATTTATCAATATTTCCTTCTAACTATATATTATTTTTTATTACTAATCCTTCAGGTATAATGACAAAGGTACAGGGTGATAGGATACAACCATTTTTGTAGTGGGAACATTTTGACATTTGTGCTATTTTGAGTACGAATGGTCCCAAAATAGTACGAATGGTCCCATTCAACGCTCAGCTGATTTTTATTATCTTTCAAACTCTGAATATTCCCTTAACTCTTAACACCCAGTTTATCTTTGTTTATCACCTTATGTCTCAACTCAAGAGCTTGAAACAAAAGTTAGTTTAATGACTATGGTGGGGTTAAGGGGAATTGTGACAGGAAGTCCAGGTAGTGACTATAAGGAGATGGAAGCCAGTGAGGTGTCATCCATTAGTAGCAAAGTGGCCATGGGAGAGGCCCAGTACCCCAAGCTTATCAATTATGGGGACCACAGGAACAAAACTGTCAGGTAAAGCAAAGGATAGTTTGATTGTATCAGAAGAAAATTATCCAGACCTGACAAATAGGATCCTGTACCCAATTCAAACTCAACAGGGCAAGGAGTACTGGGCCCTCAGGCAAGTCCTAGACTTGAGTTCATTAAAAAATCCAAGGCACACTTAAGGAAGGGAAAGACCAGTTACCTTAAAGAGGACTGCTACAAAACCTCGCCTCTGTGTCAGGAGTCTTCCTCCAGCCTTCCCCAACAACACTTCCCACTGGTCCCGTGAGCTTAGAGAGGCCGTGTAGATCAGGGTACCATGTGGAACCCATAGGCATTGTGTAGGTGAGCCTGGAGATTCTGGAACAAGTCCATGCTCTTGCCCGTACGGAAAGCTCCCGGTTTGCTCCTAGGCTCTCAAAGTGCTCATGGTGAGAGGGTGATCTGCCAGGGCCCACGTGAGGGACGCTAACACCAAATGGATTCCAGACCTGCCACTGACTAGCTGTGTTACCACAGGTGGGCACTTAATTTCTCTACGTCTCAGTCTCCGGTTTTGTAAGTAAATTTTACAAAATCCATAGGTTTACCTCCCAGGGTTGTGGGGATGAATTGAGCAAGAAGGTATCATGTAATTTAAGCATAAGCTGGCACATAGTAAGTCCTCAATAAATGTTAGGGTTTATTATTATTGCAATTGTTATTTAAAGACCAGGATTCCAAGAGTGCAAGCAGTAAATAACTTTATCCCACACCCACTACTGCCCTTTCAAACCCACTCTGTGAGGCTAGCATTTCCCTGCTCCTTGGGTGAAATCTAAGGCAGGTCCTAGGACACCCCCTGTCACTCCTGGGTTCTAAAAAGCTCTCCGTCATCATGTGTAGTATCAGAACCATGATATTCCAGTTACTAAAATACCCAGTTCTGTGTAAAATCTTAACTTGGATTTGATTTTCCCTGTCCTTCATGCCAGCCTCGATTCATTAGCGTTATCTCCAGGGGTCAGGGGTGCTGATCCCCACATGTGACTGTTGGCTTCAGCCAGTGGCAGACGGAAAGCCATGGATCAGAACGGTCTTTTCCATCCGCAGTTGATGATACACAACTGGGAATGCAAAAAATCGTTTTCCATCTCTGCTTGGTTGACTAGGCGGATGCCAAGGGCGGAAGGTAAAGTTTAGCCATGTGGGGATCAGTGCCCCTAACCCCACATTGTTCAGGTTTCAATGTTTGTAAGTCTGCAACGGGCTAAGGGGTGAGCTCGGCCTGCACTCGCTCACCTTCATCCTCCACTTCCCACCCTCGCCACCAGAGTCGATTTTCCTTGACTGTCGCTGGTTTTGGAGTTCTCTGGAGATAACACTGACGTTCTCAATGGGTCCCTTGGAGACCCTCATTTGGGGACATACTAGCCACACCTCTGGGGTGGGCCCGGGCAAGGAATCTCTTGGGCTGGTCACGTACAAGGCCTGCTGACCTCCCACCCCAAGTTCCTGCTGAAAGTCCTGTGCTTCTGGTGCCAGGTCCCTTTTAAATGACTGCCGGGCCTGCCCCTCCCACATGTCCATCCTGTCTGTCCATGGAAATCACATACCTCTGTCCCGCTGACCCGGCAGGTCAGCCTGCTCCCAGCGAAGGCCGCTCTCTTTGTTCTGCCCACAGGCTGCAAGTCCCAGGCCTGTAGGTGAGATGTCATGCATCAGATACCAGACCCTGGGACCGCAGGGGACCAAAGGCTAACTCTCCTTCAAGCCCCTCTCATTCGTTTGGGGTCAGGGAAATAAACACTCCCGCCCTCTTCCCCTTCCAATGCCCTTCCGCAGATGCCCACCCTCCTGCCTCTTTAACCTCAGGGGCAAAACTTGTCCTTAACCACCCCCTTTGCAAACCCTCCAGAAGTCGGTTAACAACTCACTTTGGAGTGTGGGAATTCTTGTAATACTGTTTTGTTCTCAGCTGAAACTCAGGCAGAAACACTTGCTTTTAAACATCCTGTTGTGTTATTTGTGTCATCATGGTAGGGTTGTTAGGGGATTTAAATGAAAAAAAAAAAAAAAAAAGCATGTAAAATGGTGTCTGGCACATAAGTGCTCGATTAATATTATTTAACAAACATTTACATGGCATTAATTAGGTAATATAAGTATTTTATAAGTAATAACTCATTTAATCCTCAAAGCAACCCTATCATCCTCATTTTATAAATTTAAAAAACTGAGGCACAGAGAGGTTACATATCTTGCCCAATATTAAATAGCTGGTAAATGATGAAGCTGGGATTCGAATTCAGACAGTCTGGCTCCAGGAGTCATGCTGTTAAGCACGATGCTACTTCCAATTCCTAATAATAGCTATTGTTATATCGTCATAACGATTATTCGATATGCATGGGAGCAGGCTTGGGTAAGCCGCAAGGCCAAGTAAGTTTCACGAGCAAGCTGCTCGAATGCAGTAAAGTTTGACTTCATCCACTTAATGTGCTAACACTCTCTAGGCCAGAGCCAACGCTAGCTTGGTTTTCCCCCAGCAAAGTATTGACAGAGAATGAGTACACATGGATCTGATTAATAGATAGCTGTATGCAGTGTTAACAGCACTGTATTCCAGAAATTGATCTCAGCTTTCTGGATCCTGAACGGTACTGGATATCAACAAACAACAGTGAGGATGCGGCTTTCTCCTTCACATTTCCCTCATCGTAAGAGAACTGGCCTGGATCAGGATCAGCAGACACTTCGGTTGGCCTGATGACCAGACACTTGGGAAGAGCAAGTTTCTTTTAAAAAAGAGACATATAGATTCTGTCAAT
The DNA here is from genome assembly GCF_963259705.1 of Myotis daubentonii. Lineage (NCBI taxonomy): Eukaryota > Metazoa > Chordata > Mammalia > Chiroptera > Vespertilionidae > Myotis > Myotis daubentonii. Next base: position 16,691,483 of record NC_081856.1, on the reverse strand, counting down.
GAATTAATTATAGCAGAAGTAGGAGATCAACCATCGTCATGGTGGAGCCCAGGAGTAAAGAACAAGGGACACCTGCCATCAATCATTAGCCATGTTCCCCTGTCCCCGAACAGCATCCCACTGGGTGTGGCTGACTCCTCTCCTCTTGACTTCCTGTGTATCTTCATAATCAATTAATATAACTAGTGTAACTTCAACATGCTCTTATGTCTTACAATCAAAAGAACTTAATACAATCATATTACCCTAAAATATGATAATTTAGTGTTTCTCATTTCTGTTTCTTGTCTAAGGCATTAGCCAGAAATTTCAGAATATGACTAAATAATGGTGGTAATAGTAAGAATCCTTTTCTTGTTCCTGATATTAATGATGATGCCCCTAGAGTATTTTTAGGGGTATACTCTATTCCTTTAAGAATTTGGATCAATAATGAGAAGTTGGAACCAAGATGGCGGCATAGGTTAACGCCGGAGTTTGCTGCTTTGAACAACTACTTCAAAAGTGAAACTAAAAAACTGAACAGACGTCACCCAGAACCACAGGAATGCTGGCTGAGTGGAAGTCCTACAACTAGGAGGAAAGAGAAACGCATACGGACACTCAGAGGAGGCGCAGTGCTGAAGTCAAATTCTGAGGTGCGGAGTGCACGGAGCGGGCTGGTGGCGGAGGGCGAGGTTGGCGTTTTCAATCGGGAGGGAGTCGCAGACTCTGAGCTCCAGATACAGGCGAGTCTTTAAGGACCCAGACTCAAACGGGAGAAGCGGGACTGTCTGGCTTCGGTCAGAGCCAGTGCAGCTTTCTCTCCGAGCTTTGCAGCGGGTGCTGGGACTCAGAGAGGCAGAGCCCCTGGGGACAGGACTGAGAGCCGCCATAACTGCTCTCTCCGGCCCACCCTGTTGATCCTATGCTACCCGCCCCGCCCAAGCCCTGCACAGAGGCATTTGCCGGATAGCCTCAGGCAAAGGCTAGATTAGCACCTCCCTAGAGGACAGAAGTTCTCTCACTGCTGACACAGCTGATTCTCATAGCCACTTGGCCTGGAGGTCAAACCCTCCCTGGTATTAGCTACAACAATCAAGGTTTAACTATAAGACTGCAAACAAAGACCAGTAGGGGGTGCACCAAGGAAGCATAACAAAATGCGGAGACAAAGAAACAGGACAAAATTGTCAATGGAAGATATAGAGTTCAGAACCACACTTTTAAGGTCCCTCAAGAACTGTTTAGAAGCCGCCGATAAACTTTATGAGATCTACAAGAAAACTAATGAGACCCTCGATGCTATCTTGGGGAACCAACTAGAAATTAAGCATACACGGACTGAAATAACGAATATTATACAGACTCACGACAGCAGACCAGAGGAGCGCAAGAATCAAGTCAATGATTTGAAATGCGAGGAAGCAAAAAACACACAACCGGAAAAGCAAAATGAAAAAAGAATCCAAAAATGCGAGGATAGTGTAAGGAGCCTCTGGGCCAGCTTCAAGCCCACCAACATCAGAATTATAGGGGTGCCAGAAGATGAGAGAGAGCAAGATATTGAAAACCTATTTGAAGAAATAATGACAGAAAACTTCCCCCACCTGGTGAAAGAAATAGACTTACAGGTCCAAGAAGCGCGGAGAACCCCAAACAAAAGGAATCCAAAGAGGACCACACCAAGACACATCATAATTAAAATGCCAAGAGCAAAAGATAAAGAGAGAATCTTAAAAACAGCAAGAGAAAGAAACTCAGTTACCTACAAGGGAATACCCATACGACTGTCAGCTGATTTCTCAACAGAAACTTTGCAGGCCAGAAGGGAGTGGCAAGAAATATTCAAAGTGATGAATACCAAGAACCTACAACCAAGATTACTTTATCCAGCAAAGCTATCATTCAGAATTGAAGGTCAGATAAAGAGCTTCACAGATAAGGAAAAGCTAAAGGAGTTCATCACCACCAAACCAGGATTATATGAAATGCTGAAAGGTATCCTTTAAGAAGAGGAAGAGGAAGAAAAAGGTAAAGATACAAATTATGAACAACAAATATGCATCTATCAACAAGTGAATCTAAGAATCAAGTGAATTAATAATCTGATGAACAGAATGAACTGTTGATTATAATAGAATCAGGGACATAGAAAGGGAATGGACTGACTATTCTTGGGGGGGAAAGGGGTGTGGGAGATGTGGGAAGAGACTGGACAAAAATCGTGCACCTATGGATGAGGACAGTGGGTGGGGAGTGAGGGCGGAGGGTGGGGTGGGAACTGGGAGGAGGGGAGTTATGGGGGGGAAAAAAGAGGAACAAATGTAATAATCTGAACAATAAAGATTTAATTAAAAAAAAAAGAATTTGATAAAAGCTAACCCTAGAAAAATACACAGGCCCACAAAATTTGTTTAAAGTTTTCAGAAACTCAAGAAACATGGACCATATAGAAGTTTTTGTGAATTCCATTAAGTATGAGGTTGGCTATTAGTTTAAGATAATTTTTTTTTACCATATTAATAAAGATTCCTGACCTGGTTTGGTTCAATAAATAGAATATCAGCCTCCAGACCAAAGGGTCCTGGGTTCAATTCCAGTCAAGGGCATATGGCCAGGTTTTAGGCTCAATCCCCAGTAGGAGGCATGCAGGAGGCAGCTGATCAATGATTCTCTCTCATCATTGATGTTTCTATCTCTCTCTCTCCCTCTCCCTTCCTCTCTGAAATCAATAAAAATATATTTAAAAAAATATGAATGTCATAAAATATATTTTATAATCAATATATTTATATATTTTCTCTCTTTATTCTTACCAATGCTGAGTTACATTAATATGCTTACCACTATCAAACTATCCTTGCATTTCTGGAATAAATTTTACTTGGATTTAATATATGATTGTTTTACTATTCTGTAATATTTAATTTACTGGCGTTATATTTATGACTTGGCATTTGAATTTACTAAAAGAATTATAATGCATGCTAGAAATATTTTTGAATACAAAGAACTGTAAGGAAAATTACTTGTTAGTTTTACCTCAGTTGGCAAGAAAATACTACCAATCAAAGCATCTGTTTTCTAAGTATTCTGATAAAGATTAAGGAGTCCCAAGTGAAGACAGTTATAGCGCTGAAAGGAGGAGCTGATCAAACCCACTCATTTACAGATTAGGAAGGCAGTTGCTCAGAGGGGTTAAATGACTGGTGGAAAATAACACTGCTTAATAGTGACAGGCATTGGTCACTGTAATCAGGTTGGATAAGCCAGTTTTGAGGCTAAAAGAGAAAATCAGGGGGGAGACTTGTCACATTTCCAGTGGAACATAACTAATTCTGTAAGAGTGAAAGGAGCGACTACATTTGTTTCTGAAACAGTGAAAGTTTCACAAAGAAATGATGTAAGCATTTTAGTAAAGACATTATTGTCATCTTAAAGGGATTAAAAACATTACTTGGCTTGATTTCCCCATATATTTTCATTCCAACTGTCTCACTTTCTCTCTACATATAGAGACATACATACAGTTCTCCTCAGCACACACCAGGGAAGCCTTCCTGCCAAGAATGGGCTATAAGCCTTACCAGTAGGGATGGAGGAGACACAGAACAAAGGAAAGGGGCTTTGAGGACATATATTTCAGAAAGTTGTCAACTTTTAAAGCTTTCTGGAACTATACCAACACATATGGAGGACCCAGAGAAAGCAGGGGCTTCATTTGCTTGCTGTTTGAGCAAGTTCAAGCTGCTCATCTACTAAGGTCTCATACAGGTCCCCTCCCTTTAACCTCATTAGCACAGAGTCACTGGAGCCTTGCAGAGCAGGCAGCACGATGCCTGGTGCCCAGCCATGTACCTGACTCCACGTGTGGCAAAGGGCTGACCTTCGAGGGCTGTGACAATAGAACTGAAACATCTGCCCTGTTTGGATAAGTCAGTGAGAAACTCAGCCAAACTGGTTGTTTGGTGTCACATAGCAAAACAATCAGCTAGATGTCTGATTCTTTTCTCCCGATTGCTGTGTTGACACTGTCTCATATTCTAATCTGATGGCACATTTTATTGAAGCCTTGCTACAAAGAGCACCCTTTTAAAAACATTAACCCTTTAAGGGGCTGTTATATTTATATGACTCTCCAAACACTCTGGTAGTGGATAGAGCAGCCAACATTATCCTAATTTAATAAAAGATAAAACTGAAGCCCGCAGTGCAACACTGCCCTGCCTAATTAGCATTTCCTTTCTACAAATGAGTACTTTCTAGAGAGAAAGTTGTATATGTTAGGGTTTAAACATTTTAAATACTTCCAAGTATTTGAGGAATACAGGAGCATTCAATAAATAAGTGTTTTGTAAGTTGTAAATATAGTTTGATGAGGAAATTTCTTTTAAAATATATTTTTATTGATTTCAGAAGAAGGGGAGGGGAGAGAGAGAAGAGAGAAACATCAATGATGAGAGAGAATCATTGATTGGCTGCCTCCTGCACACCCCCTACTGGGGATCGAGTTTGTAACTCGGGCATGTGCCCTGACCCAGAATCAAACCGTGATCTCCCGGTTCATAGGTCGATGCTCAACCACAGCCATGCTGGCCAGGCTTTAAGAGATTCTTTTTATCAAATTAAGAACATATCCTTCTGTTTCTAGTTTGCTAAATTTTCTTTCGCCATGAATGGGTTTAGATTTAGAAGGAAACTTTTAATCTATCTCCTCCATTTCAAGTCTAGGGTACACATAAACTACTCTGCAGTTGAGATGACATTATTAAGACCAAAACAAAATAAAAAACATTCTCATGGGAGGTCTGCTATATCCTATTTTCCCCACTCAGTTTCCTGCAAAATGGGGATAACGATAATAGTAATTACCACAGGTTAAAATAAGTTATATAAACTATTTTCGCAGTGCTTGATGGAAGTAAGCATTTTATAAATGTTAGCTATTATTACTTTTTTTTTTTTCAGGAGAAGAAAACAAGGCAGGGAAAGAGTGAGTGACTGCCAGTGATGAACCTGATACTGGAAACCAGATCTCTTGACTCTCACCTCCTGGCTCCTTTTCTTACATCATTTTGCCTCAAGAGAGGATTCAGTCACCTTTTAGTAGTTCTCCATCAGTAAGTCTCTTCATCACACTAAAGGTTTTCAAAAGATTATAAAACAATGCTTACAAAGTGTTTTGACTAGAAAGGCTCTTCTATAGATAATTCTAAGTAGTCAGTGTTTTTAGTGTGCATGCTTCCTTAAGTATGTCTCAGAATAATAGAATTATTTGAGAAAGGATTTTTTTTTTGCCAAGTTTTTTCCTTAGCTAGATCCTTCTTACAAGTTAAGACAACCACTTCACTCATGATTGCCATGCAAAGAATCTTGTCTTCAATCAGCTCATTAAGGTAACTCTGCAAAGATAGTGTTTTTATAAAAGGCACTTTGCCAGCTCCCTCAAACATAACTTTGCAAATGGACAGCAAGAAAAACATGGCAAATCACTTCCATATGGCTCAAGGCAATGAGAAATTCTTTTGATTAACAACACATTCAGTACAATAAAATAACTTCCAAATCTGCTAGAGAGACACTAACTTATCGGCTCCATCTATTTTCTGTTTGATTTTGCATTGTTTTGACTCTCCAAAAAGCCTCCTAAACTCCCAATTGGTTCATTTTTAAACAGTAATAGCCTCTTTCAAGACAATCACCTGTTCCTATTTGTCAGCCCCATCAAGCAAATAGCTGCCCTTAAACTTATTTTAGAACCAGCTGCTTTACACATATGCTTCAAAATTTTCACAGACTCATCAGTTGATAAAGTCATTAACATGCCATCTGCATATGCAAGTACTAGTTTAAACATCCAAACTATTTCCTTCCACACCTGTCTAAAGATTAAACCAAGCAAGTTAGTGCACATCATAAATTCTCATCAAAGGACTTTTAATTAATACGTAAAGGACAAAATGGGCACCCTGGCCTTGATGTTTTCATTATCTGGATCCCTTCATTCCTCCCCGACAGAAACTAATCACAGCATTTCGCACTCTTGACAAATTGAAAAGGTGTGACATAAGCCTGTGCAACTTTAAGCAACATGTCCTCACCCATCAAGAGCTATTTTTTTCTTTACACGTAAAAATCCAACTGTCTTACTCTGTGTGTTTTACAGTTTCTCTTGGTAGAACTAAACCATCTGCCACCTCTGTCCCTAACGCCTGGAATGAGTCAAATCATCTCCCTTGCACACATTGTTAATCTCACGGTAATCCCTGCTAATCACTTTGTAATCAGCACTCCGAGGGGCTAAAGGTCCTTGATTCTTAATCACGATATTTTAATCATCTTTCTTGTGAGATGGCAGTTGGTAATCCCTGAATCTTGGGTTTATTTCTTCTCAACTTCCTAATTATTCCCTAGGACAAAGAACAGAAGCCCTCTAAATACAACAAGCTAGATTTCTCTGGCTAGAGCTGGTGGTGGGGGACATGACAGTCCTAGGGTGGTGTTTTGGTGACTGTGTCAGCATTATTTTCAATTTGGGATACTGAGGGCAGATTCTTATTTTTGTTTTACTTCCTTATTTTCCTTTGTTTTCTTTTACTTCCGTATTCTTTTCTTAATCTCTTCTTTGATTTTTACTTCAGAAATTTTTTTCATGGACATAAGACACTGGGGGATAGGGGAGGCCAGGGGATTGTCAAGGGCGGGGGGGGGGGGGGGGGGGGGGAGGACACATATGTAATACCCTTTGTAATACTTTAAGCAATAAAAAAAGAAAAGAAAATGGCAATAAAATAAAATAAAATATAAAGAAAAAGAATTTATTTATTTATTTATTTATTTATTTATTTATTTATTTATTTAATTGCTTCAAGTATTACAAAGGGTATTACATATGTGTCCTTTTTTTTTCCCCACCCTTGACAATCCCCTGGCCTCCTCTACCCCCCAGTGTCTTATGTCCATTGGTTATGCTTATATGCATGCATACAAGTCCTTCGGTTGATCTTTTACCCCCCTCCCTCCTGCCCCCCAACCCTCCCCAGCCTTCCCACTGCAAGAAATTTTTTTCATGAGTAGCAATTTACATTTCCTCTCTGCATACTTAAGAGGTTTTGGTTTCTGATTTGCATAATTTCCTCTTTTATTCTTTCTCAATTGGGGAAATTCACCTATATTCATAGTTTGCTGAGAGCTTATATCATGTATGGCTAGTGAGATTGGTCTAATGCTTTTTCTGCATTTATAAGTATGATCATATGCTTTCTTTGCATGGATTCCATAAATTGATTTTTGTCTTTTTTTTTTTTTTTGTAATATTCTTACTCTTTTACATAACTTTACAATTTCTTTCTTTTCTTTTTTCCTCCCTGAAAGAAATGGAGGGAACTCATATTATACCTCAGAGGCTTGCTGTCTTGTTAAATAATGGAATATTCTTTTCATTCTTAATATTTTAAGAATGTGTTATTCTTTAAGATAATGTGTTATTTTTTCATCTCATGATGTCTTTCTTGGCCACTTATGATAAAGTCTAGTCTTATTCTTAATTTTCATTCATTTAATTTTTTAATATTTTTGAGGACTACTATGTACTAGACATGAAAACTCATTCACCATTTATTCTAAGGCTCTACATCAGCTAAATACCTAAATACCTCTGGCCCAGGATCAGAGTTTAAATTCATATATATATATATTGATTTCAGAGAAGAAGGGAGAGGGAGTGAGAGACAGAAACATCAATGATGAGAGAGAATCATTGACTGGCTGCCTCCTGCATGCCCCCAACTGGGGATCAAGCCTGCAACCTGGGTATGTGCCCTGACCAGGAGTTGAACAGTGACCTCTTGGTTCAAAGGTTGGTGCTCAACCACTGAGCCAAGCCAGCTGGGCTAATTTTTTTGTTTGTTTTTCTTCTAAATCCTCACCCAAGGATATTTTTTTTTTTACTGATGTTTGGAGAGAGTGGAAAGGAGGGAGGAGTAGGAGAGAAAGAGAGATGAACATTGATGTGAGAGAGACACATCGATTGGTTGTCTCCCTTACACCCCGACCAGGGCCAGGGATCAAGCCTGCAACCGAGGTATGTACCCTTGACCAAGAATCAAACCTGAGACCATTCAGTCCATGGGCCGACACTCTAACCACTGAGCAACCAGCCAGGGCAGCATTCCCAGTCTTGTGTTTTACTGTTCCCACCAGCCCCTACTAATAGGCAACTTGTCCAGAGGATATCCCACTTCTTGCCTTTATCTATGCTTCTCATGTACTTGTATACTCACCAGTAAGGCTGCCTTCCCTCCTTAAGACATCTCAAGTCTACTTATACCTTGGAACCTTTTCTTGACTCTTCTGTTCAATTAGTTTAGATGTTCTTGCAATTTTCAAACCAACTTCCCCTAATAGCCATTTTAAAATTTTCTATTGATCTCCATAGTGTAGGACTTATTGAAAACTCTTCATAATAGGCTTCTGTAATTAATTAATTTTAAAAGGCACCTTAATGGGAAAAGCCTCATTCCAGTTAAATTGGGACCCGTTAGTTACTTTGGTAATGACACATAACTATCAAATGCCATATGGAATCTACTGCAAACAGTATTTCTCTGTGAGTTTTTTTTTTTTTAATGTCAGAATAATTAAAAAGAATTTTTGCTTGAGGAACCCATTATGAATGACTTCTCTGTGTTTCACCATATTTCTGAGGAAAATTTGTCTTAAAAAATTGATTCAGTACTGGGGGAGGTTCTGCATGCCTTTTTGCTGACTTTCCATGTCTCAAAATAATGATCTTCACAGTGGGGAATAGCAAAGAATCTAATGGCAGAGTTACAATGGTAATAGTTTTCTAAAAAGCACTTCTTCTTCCAATATCTAAAATGAAGTTTTTCAATATTTTAAAGCTGAGGTATAATTTTTAAAGAAATCATATTGCCTTAGTAAATATAGTTTTTATATATAATATTGCTTTTCAAGTACATACAAAGATTACATTTTCTTAATATAGTTTTGAAATGTTTATAAGGGAAAAAGAATTATATGAAATATGCTCAAAACCCTTTCAATTTTGCCTTTTATTTTTTTAATAATCCTTACTCAAGGCTATTTTTCCATTGATTTTTTTTAGAGAGAGTGGAAGGGGAAGGGAGAGACACATCAATTGGTTGCCGGCCCCATCCCCCCAACAAGGGCCAGGAGCCTGCAACTGAGGTACAAACCCTTGACCGGAATTGAACCCGGGACCCTTCAGTCCACAGGCTGACACTCTATCCATTAAGCCAAACCCACTAGGGCTGTTTTGCCATATTTTGATGGCACTACATGGGTGAGTTAAAATTTGTGACACTGTGAGTGTTGTGCCAACATTGCTATTGTACACATGTTTCCTAAATTTTATTAAAATAAAATTTTCAGTGAGGAATGAGTTAAGAAGGAAACTCTTAAGATAAAATGATCAACAAATATATATATCTATATACTATGTAAATGTGACTACAGTCATAACTTCAGCTGACTTCAACAATATCACCAATTTTATCCCAAGATTAGCCAGGGAGGTATGTTGGTATTGCCCGCAGTATTATCTATACTAATAAAAGTGTAATATGCTAATTAGACCAGACAGCCAAACAACATTCTGGACATCATTCTGGTCATCCTTCCGAACGAAGCCGCCATGGTGCGGGCCAAGGCAGAGGCGGTTAGGGGCAATCAGGCTTGGTTAGGGGCGATCAGACAGGCAGGCGAGTGGTTAGGGGTGATCAGGCAGGCAGACAAGCAGTTAGGGGCATTAGGCAGGCAGGCAGAGTGGTTAGGGGCGATCAGGCAGGCAGGCGAGCAGTTAGGAGTTAGTGGTCCCAGATTGCAAGAGGGATGTCCGACTGCTGGTTTAGGCCCAATCCCACAGGGGTCCCGGATTGTGAGAGGGTGCAGGCCGGGCTGAGGGTCCCCCCCTCCCATGCACGAATTTCATGCACCGGGCCTCCAGTTTTCAATAAAAAATAATAATTAGCTTTTTGTCGCCAACTGTGTCCTAGGCATGACTCCAAGCACTTATAGTATCGCCTAACTCACAACAAACCAGCAAGAAAGCTATTTATATTAGGATGAGTTTCAATTGTGAGGTAACAGAAACCTAAAATAACAATGTCTTAAACAAGAGAGAATTTATTTCTCTCACGTAAAAGACCAGAGGTAGGCAGTCTAGAGGGGGTTTCATAGTTCTGCTTCACAAAGTCCTTAGGGACCCAAGCTCTTTCTCCCTTATAATCAGCCACTAACTGCAATGCCTAGAGAGAAACAGGATGAAGAAAAGGGGCCAGAGGAAATGTACCAGCTTCCTTAGGAAGATTTCTACTACATGCAATTTGACTTAGAGCTCATTGTCCAGAATTTAGTCACATAAACACATCTGGGTGGATGGCCATGTGCCCAGCTAAAAATCTGGGGACCTAAAACATGGAGAAAGGAATACAAGCTATCGGGGGGCGGTAACTAGATACCTTCTCTGCCACAATATTATTAGCTCTATTTTATAGATAAGGAATATGGGCCTCAGAACTATTAAGTAATTTACCCAAAGTCATCTGATTAATTAATGTTTTAGAGAAGATTTAAACCCAGGTCTGCCCATCTCAAAGCTGTATGCTTTGGGAGCAGAAACAAAGAGGGTGGGGTGAGGTGGTAGTAATTTTTTTTACAAGCCTAGTGACATTACCTTAAACATTGTCTCAGTTAGTTCTTGCCATGTAACAAACCACGCCAACATCAGACAATAAGCACTTCTTTAGCACAGGAATCTGTAGGTTGGCTTAGCAGGTCTGCCGGCCTGAGGCAGCCTTGGCTACGAGGTTGGCAGGGAGCCGATCTAGAATAGACTTGGCTGTGACAACTTGACATTGCTTCACGTATCCTCTCATCCTCCAGCGGGCTAGCCTGGGCTCATTCTTGAGGCATGGCAGAAGTTTAAGAACAGAAACATACAAGGCTTTTTGAAGCATAGATTCAAAATTGGCTCAGTGTCATTTCCACTCCATTCTATTAGTCAAAATAAATAATAGATTCAATGGGTGGGGGAAAAGACTCCATTTCTTGATGAACTACAAGTCACATTGCAAAGAGCATGGACACAACACCACTAATGGGGCAGGGGGATTGAACCTGCAACCCAGGCACATGCCTTTGACTGGGAATCAAACCCATGACCCTCCAGTGTGCAGGCCAAAGCTCTAACCACTGAGCAACTGTCAGAAAGCTTAAGTGTCAAGCCAGAGAGGGTCTTTGCACTGTCAGTTTTAATGGAAGGAATTCCATTTGTGAAGTGTGTGTGTGTGTGTGTGTGTGTGTGTGTGAGAGAGAGAGAGAGAGAGAGAGAGAGAGAGAGAGAGAGAAGCAGGGAGTGACTGTGGTAGCTCATTCCTATAGCTGAGCTGTTGGCTGGGCTGGTTTTCCTTTAACTTTGACTGACATTTGACTCTGTTGCCTCTTCAGAATAAGGTCTTTTATAATTTCCTCCCTTTCCCCTGCATGATTTCTGACCATCATTGGGTGAAGCAGAATTACTCCTAATGGGTTTTTGATTTTCTTTGGAGCCCCCATTTTTAGCAAGCACACAAAAAAACTATTCATTCGCATCGCTACCTTGCACTAAACTTTCTTTGTTAAGTTAAATTCTACAGGCTGGGCAGCATAAACATTGAAGAAAAAAAATTCATTGTACCGCCAGTTCTAAGAACCTGGCACCAAGCAGTCCTCTAAGGTTTGTTTAAATAAGAAATGTATTAAAAGAGACACATTTTTCACAGTGACGATGGCCTTGGCCACAGGAGTCACAGAGTTGAGTCCTGGTCATTGCAGGAATATTAAGGAGCCTGTCAGCGAAGCTCTCCTCCGGGGAACAGCCCATGGGAGATGGCCCCACTGTGGAAGTTCCGCATCTTTTAGTTTCCCTAAGGGTAGCTTCAGCCCTTTTGGGCTCAGCACATGTCACTATGTGAGGGAGAGTCAGAAAAAAAGCAGCTGGAAGTGAAAATAATTTGCTTTAAAGACTCTGTGAAATCATGCTATGCAGTGACTTTCAATCAAGTTGGTCTTAATTTTCTAGCCACTTCGCTTCTAATTCATTAAGGACCGCACTGGGCAGAGTGGAACCAGGATGTTGTTTCTCGCGTGGCACAGCTGTGACTTTGTCAGTCTTCCTTTCCCCCATCTTAGCTGCTAACCTGAGCAAGGGAGCGTCCCCGAAAGGAGTCACTCACACACGTTTGTGTCATTCCACAATGACAGGCTTATTAGGAGCGATCTCTCCAACACAGGTTACACCCAGAGATGACAGGGAGCTTATTCGATAGAAGCAAGCGAGCAGAGCGAGCATCTGGTGCCAAGTCCCAGTCACTAGCGGCGTCCGCAGATGGAGAGGCGAGTGTTGGTCCCAAGCTCGCGGCTGCAGTGGCGGCCCCTGTCCATGGAGTGGGAGTCCAGCAGGTCTCCGAGCGTGACCCGTGGTACAGCCAAGCTCCAGCAATGGGTGGTTGGAGCTCTGAGTTCTTATAGCCCACAAGGGGCAGAGGTCACTCCTTATCCGAGTGTCCAGACTTGTGGTTTGGGGTGTCCTGGGCCTCTCCCAAGGGCGCTCCTATTATACACCACTACTTCAGTCTTGACGTGGCTCTTGACATAACTGTCATGGCTGACCGTGGCTCCACGCTGCATTGTCAAAGGTGTCCAGAAAGTCCGCTCTGCTCTTGCTCTAAAGAACTGCCCACTCCCAGCTTCTTCCTCTCCTGCTCACACCTCTGTTCATTCCCACCTTGCTGCAAGTTGTTGCTCAGGTGTTGATTTAATCATAGACTTTATTATTATACTTCATATTTTGTTCTGAAGCATTCATAGACTTATAGGATGATTAGTGCTAAAAGGGTCATTCATTCATTCATTCATTCATATATTATTCATATATTTGTGCTTTGTGTCAAGCGTCGCTCCAGGCCCTCAGTAGCTTTCAATCTATTTTTTTGCGGGGGGAGGTGGGAGGGTGGTATGGGGTTGATATGCAAAGAAGTCATTATAACCCAATCGAGTAAATCCTATAAATGGAAGTGTAAGCAGAGTACAGTGGAAGCGTTGAGGTAGGTTGTCACTCTGTGGGGAAGGAGACTGTGAAGGCTCCCTGAAGCGGGCAGTGGGCAGATCATAATTCAGAAAACAGGTGTAGGAATACTGTTTCCCTTGGAGAACAATGTGTGCAAAGACAGGGAGAAGCGGCTAGACCACCAGGAGCCGAGTATTGCTGCGGGGATACTGTGCGCAGGGAAGCCACTGCCCATGGCCCTGAAATGGTGGGAGAACATCTTGACAGGCCTTGAATGCCTTGCAAGGCGATTGAAATTTTAAATTAGTGGCAATGAAAACGAATCACGGAAGACTGTTAGTGGGTATTTTATGTTGGAATAATCACTCTGGAACTAAGGGGTACAAATGGGGTAGGGGAAGGAAGCAGTGAGATTCAAGTCGAGAACATCTTAAAAGAGGCGAATCCAAGAGCCCAGGCAACAATAATAAGGTCTGGGCCAGGACAGTGACTCTGGGCAAAAAGTGGAGAGATGTTTAGGACTGAAAGATAAACTGGGTGGTGAGAGGGAAGAATCTAAAGTGAAACTAGATTTCTCTGGCTTTATTGATTGGATGGAGGGTTGTAACTTTCACGTGGGAAATCTGCATATGTACAGAGAGCATTTTAGGGCTGGATGAAATAATGAGCTCAGTTTTGTCCTTCTTAGGTTTGGACCGGAGATACGGAGGACAACTGAAGTGGGAAGTCAAGGACAGAGTTGTGGGTAGTCCACATTTAAGAATATTGTTAGAGCTTATCTCCTCAACTATGCATAGATTTTAGGTCCTGCTTTAGGTGGTTTAGAAGATCTGGGTGAGGCCTATGAATCTGTTTTTAAAAAGCTCCTCAGGAAATTCAGATAAGCAGCTACAGCTAAGAACCACAGATTATTGCACCTCATCCCAGCCCCACCCGGGTGGGATTCCTCGGCCTACCTGGTGCCTGAGGTCCAGGGTGGGGCTGGGATGAGGTGCAATGACTTTCCCAAGGTCACAGAGCTCCCTGAAAGCTGTGAGGCTCAGATTCCCAACCCACTGTCCTTTCTCCTCTGCTGCTCAACTTCACGAGATCCCTTTGTCTTGTTGAGACTTTAAAACCACTGGGATGGTCTGCACTTCTTTCTTCTGTTTGTAACATGCAATCAGTGATAATAGCATAGCTGACGGAGCTGTGAATCTTGGAGGCTGAGGGAGAGATGTCGTTCACAAGTTCAGGCCACTGGTTTTCTAACAATTCTATCTTGTATAGCAACCTCGTCAGCAAGCGAAAACTTACTAGTAGGTCAGTCTTATTATTCCACTAGCAGCTTTTTGTAGAATCTGGTATTTGACCTATTATCTTATACTAAAGGCCTGGTGCATGAATTTGTGCACCAGTGGGGTCCCTCAACCTGGACTGCGGGATTGAGCTGAAACTGGCTCTCCGACATCCCCCAAGGGGTCCCAGATTGTGAGAGGGTGCAGGCCAGGCCGAGGGACCCTACTGGTACATGATCAGGGCCAGGGAGGGACGTGGGAGTTTGGCCAGATGGGAAGGGATCGTGGGAGGGCTCTAGGGCATGTCCAGCCCAGCTTGCATCTTGCTCAGCTCTGATTGGCTGGACCCCAGCAGGAAGCTAACCTACTTGTCGGAGCGTCTGCCCCCTGGTGGTCAGTGCACATCATAGCGACTGGTCAACAGGTCAACTGTCTGCCCCCCTGGTGGTCTGTTCAAGTCATAGTGAGTGGTTGAGCAGCCTTAGCATATCATTAGCATATTATGCTTTGATTGGTTGAATGGCCGACCAGACGACCAGACACTTAGCATATTAGGCTTTTATTATATAAGATAATCTGGACTATGGAATAGAAAACTGCTACTTTTTTTAAAAAAAATTTTATTGATTTTAGAGAGGAAGGGAGAAGAAGAGAGGGATAGAAGCATCAATAATGAGAATCATTGATCAGCTGCCACCTGCACGCCCCCTACTGGAGATTGAGCCTGCAACCCAGGCACATGCCCTTGACCAGAATCAAACACTCGACCCTTCAGTCCACAGGCTGACACTCTATCCACTGAGCCAAACCAACTAGGGCTGCTTTTATTTTTGTGGGGGAAGCTCAACTGGAGAAAAAGAGGCCCCGAATCTACAAGTTTTCTTACAAGAATTTATGGATGCCCACCTGGTGTGGCTCAGTGGTTGAGCATCAACCTATAACTAGGAGGTCATGATTGGATTCCCAGTCAGGGCACATGCACGGGTTAACGAATGCTCACTTCTCCGTTCCCCATGCTTTGTGCTTCTGACCCCACAAACCTCACGTTGAGATGGCAGTGTCACAAGGTGGTAGGACTTCTGCCAACCTGCACCTCAGAGTGACTGTTGTGGTCACAGCCCTTCTGCTGACCAGTATGGAAAACGCAGTGCAAATAAGAAAAGAAAACCCAAAACTATGTTTTTAATCCTAATGAGAAGGAAACTTGTTTGATGCCTTTTGTAAGGACACTTGAAGAAATATATTTACTAATAAAGACAACCAACATTCTGCTTCTACTTAAAAAAAAAATATGTCTTTACTGATTTTTTAGACAGAGAGGAAGAGAGAGGGATAGAAAAATAGAAACATCGATTGGCTGCCTCCTATATGTCCCCAACTGGGGATCAAGCTCACAACCCAGGCATATGCCCTGACCAGGAATCAAACCAGTGACCTCTTGGTTCATGGGTTGACACCCAACCACTGAGCCACACCAGCCGGGTCTGCTTCTGCTTTTATTAGCATTTGTTTGATACGGAATTTACTTCAGGCCATGAATTTTTGTTTCTTCTGGAATAGCTTTTTCTTCTGTGCAATCTCCCCTTCTACTTTAGGAACAACCTTTCCTTTCTTTTCTTTTCTTTCTTTTTTTGGAACAAACTCTTCACTTTCACTCAGGTCATCTCAGTGTGCAGGCAGACCTCAGGTTTGGGTTCACCTGCCCATGAGCTCTGTGCGTTCTGCACTGCGTGTTGGGAGCTTTGTTCACCTGGATGTGCTCAATGACTGGAGAATCTACATCTACACCCTTAAGTCCAGCATGATTCCCTGCATATTTCAGCACTCTTTTTTTGGGTCGCCCATCCTGCATGCATCCCCACTGTTTGGCCCGGGCACGCCTACCGACTCCACCGCTGTAACGAGGGAACGGCACACTTTGCTTCTGGGAAGTGACGTCCTTCAGGCACTTGGTGGCTTTGGGATGTGCCTACCCTTGGTGGCCTGGGTAGGTTCATGAGTGTTTGTAAAGCGAACATGAAGATTTGAACCTCTTGATTTGCATGTTTGTGGGGTTTTCTGGGTCAAGTGAATAGCAAACCATTTTCAGAGGTCGCCTCAGGTGGCTTACGGGAAGAGCAGAAAACCCAAAACTGTTATTTTAAGCCACTGGGCTTAAGGGTGATTTGTTTACAGCAGCATAATTTAGCTTCATCTGACTAATGGACTGATCAATAGGAAATATGCACCGAAAGCAGGCATCTCCTTACACAAACGCCGAGGTGTCAGTAAACTCAGGGACTAAAGGGTAAGATCTCTGCAGGCTCGAGGAGGCACAGGCGGCAAATCTGGTCAACTGGAATAGCAGGGCGTGGGCTGGATGGAGTTCAGCAGAGAAACAGGGTCATGCACTTGGAGTTGAAAAGTGAACATATTCGAAGGCAAGGTGCCAACCACTCAAAGGCAGTTGGCTGGGAAATTGAAAATATAGCTTTAGTGGATAGCCAGTTGACTGAGAGGAATTGCCACAACTCTGCAGTTCTGTTGATTAAAAAAAAAAAAAATGCAAGCAGGGAACTGTGGCAAATGAAAAGCATGTCTAGATCATGAGGTAATTGCTACACTGCGCTGCACGGATCAGAGCGGAAACAGTGGGGCCAGCTCTGGTCTCCATAGTTCAATGGGATTGAGAGAATGTGGAGAGTTCAGAGCAACAGCCACATAGTCATGCAGTGACCAGCCAAGAAGGGCGGCCGGACCTGGGGTGATATGCCCTCCAAGGAAGAAGCTTCAGGGTGATTTAAGGAGCATCTGCCTTGGACTTCAGAAGAGACTCCGGATGGAGGATGATGGCTGCTTTCACTCTGTTGCCAAGAGCACCAAAAAAATGGGTTTACTCAAGTTAAACGAAAGGAAGGGTTGTTTGACACCAAATAGGGCTAGAGATGTCTCTCCGGAGGACTCTACAAAGGTCAGTGTCCTTTTCTATGTAATGGATTCGCTGGGCCCTTCCTGAAGTTAGGGGTGGAAGGTTCTCGGTCTCCTTCCTGCCCTGACCTTGATGATGGATGATGACCACTCTGGACACACTCCATGGCGTGCTATCATTTTGCATAACTCCCAGCATCCTCCTGGCTGCTGTATGCCTTTCTTTCCTCTCAACAAAACATATCAGAAAACAAGGGGCCAGCAAAGAAGGGCTAACCTCAAATCCTCTTTTAAAAACAAGGCAAATGTTTTGTAAATGTCAATATTTTAGCTGTGCTTTGTAAAAACAGCTGGTGATGTGATCATTCAACATTTAATGAACATGTAATTATTGAGTGAGGGAGGTGCGGGTGTATTGGGGGTGTCTAAAGCTACATCAACATGCCGTTCCAATTCAGTGTGATAAATGCTATTGTACGGGACATGTGATAGTTGTGAGACTAGCAAGAGAGCTGAGGAGCTCGGACCTGGAGGCTCAGGGAAGGCACGGGCAAGCTGAGCTCCACAGGGTGAGTGGAAGAAAGCCGGCTGTCAGAGGAGTGGAGACCAGAGGCAGGAGGGGTATGTGGGTGAAGGCGCGGAGGCTGGAAGCAGACACAGGAATAAAGAAATGGGGAGATGTTCAAATACAGCATGGGGGCCGAGGTGAACGGGTGATGGCAGGAGACAAGGTTAGGATGCAGGAGGAAGGACACTTGGCTCTCATCAGTCATATTAACAGTGGTTCTCAACCTTCTGGCCCTTTAAATACAGTTCCTCATGTTGTGACCCAACCATAAAATTATTTTCGTGGCTACTTCATAACTGTCATGTTGCTACTGTTATGAATCGTCATGTAAATATCTGATATGCAGGATGGTCTTAGGCGACCCCTGTGAAAGGGCCGTTTGACCGCCAAAGGGGTTGCGACCCACGGGTTGAGAACCACTGTGTGAGAAGCTGAAACTGAGCTTCTAACTGAGCACAGCTGGGCCAGGGAACTGTTTATGCAGGGGCAGGGCATATGGGATTGATATTTCAGAAAGATCGCTCTGCTGCATTGTAGAAAATTGGTTAGAGGGGCTTTGGAATTAATCTGGCCTGGACATGCATCTATGTTCTGTATTATTAGCGATAAGACTTTTGACAAATTAATTTCCCTGAATCTCAGTTTCTTCATCTGTTTTACAGACATACTGATGTCCATCTGGCGGGGTGGCTGAGGACCAATCTAAATATTGTATGTTAAAGGCCTGCAAGGTGTCTGATACCCTGGTCAGGGGTGCAGCAAATCATGGGTCCCTTCTTTAGGAGTTCATAGCCAACTAGCAATGATAAGTGCACTGGACACAGTACAGAGTCAAGTCCTTTCTCTATTTGAGAGTGATTATTGCATGGGTAGTTTCTACAATCCTCTTAAAACTATAGAGACCAGACTAGATTTTCCTTCCATCCTTTAATCATCTTTGTGGTTCTCTGTAGAACCCTCTCCAATTTTTCAAAATTCCTCTTCAATTGTGGAGACCGCAGCTAGATTAGTCACCGTAGAGAATTCATTATAATTAGATCAACACTGTGCAGTCGCTTGGGCGGCTGGCTGAGCCATGTAAACCCGGTCAGCTGGTCCCGTCGACAAATGGGTCGTATTCCAGGCGTTCATTATTAAGTCGGTTGTTTGGAACACAGAAAGCCTTTCCCCATAGAAACAGAATTATAGACGGTGGCTTGTTTCCCAGGCCAGCGCACAAAAATCTATTTAATGCACATGCAGCTGAAGGGCCTGGCAACAACAGTCCCTCGAGCCCGTGACTTGCCTAAGGACCTCTGAACACCGGGCATCCACCCTCAACCACCAGAGGGAGGTGAGAAGTGGGCTGAGTAAGGATCACTTGCAGCCTGACTGTGAAGAACACTTACTTCTTTGAACCTGGCCTTTACCTGTAACTGTGCTTATCATTATGTAAGTCTAAAGTCAAGAGCTACCTTATGAGAAAGACACCTCCAATATGCTGGGTACTTTACCTAAACCCACCTAAATTATCTTTCATCCTCATGAAAACCCTGTAGGAAAGTTCTTCTCATTCTGCCTATTTTGCTGGCGTCTAAAGGAGACTGCGAGGCCCAGCAGGCGCGTAGAAGGTGGCAGAGCTGACGAGAGCTGGCGTTCTGGCTCACAAAGATGAGCTTTTTCACTGCACAACACTGCCTCCCAGTGGACTGTGCTCCACACACAACGCGGCACCACTAAACCAACCACGTATAGCAAAGTAACAAGTCCTGCATTCATACATCCAACAAAGAATCTTTGAGTGCTTCCAGTGAGCTGGGCCTTGGGAACGCAAAATCAAATTAGACTTGGTGCTCCCACACGGTATTTGGGAAAAGGAGCAAGTCGATCAAATACTGAATCAAGGAGACAAGAATGTGCTCAAATTTTTAAAAAATATTGCACAGAACGCAGAAGGCAGACAGATTCATGGGGCTAGGGTGGCTGTCCTGGTAGACAAGGAAGGCTTCCCGGAGGAGGCGAGCTGAGCTGTCTTGAAGGAGGAATTGGAGTTAGATGTCACAGAGTGGAAGGGAATTCTGTGCAGAAGGAACAACATGTTTAAATGCATAGGAACACAAAGCACATCAAAAATGTTAAGCAGTTCTTCGACCCATCTGCTTTTATGAGTAGCTGATAGGCGAAAATAGTATTTAGCGTGGCCAGCAAGGCTCAGTGGTTGAGCGTCAACTTATGAACCTGGAAGTCATGGTTCGATTCCTGGTCAGGGCACATGCCCAGTTGCGAGCTCAATCCCCAGTGTCGGGTGTG
The DNA here is from genome assembly GCF_963259705.1 of Myotis daubentonii. Classification (NCBI taxonomy): domain Eukaryota; kingdom Metazoa; phylum Chordata; class Mammalia; order Chiroptera; family Vespertilionidae; genus Myotis; species Myotis daubentonii. The sequence goes on along the minus strand of NC_081856.1, from coordinate 16,671,370 downwards.
CAGGAGGCAGCCCACCAATGATTTGCTCTCATCATTGATGTTTCTACCTCTCTTTCCCTCTCCCTTCCTCTCTGAAATCAAATTTGCCTTTCTTTGATAGTGACATTTTAAGATTCTTTATATATTTAAAAATACATATTTGTATTTTTTTCTGTGATCTGTTTATTGTTGATTTTTCTTTGGGGTGTTACTCCTTTAACTTTTAAGGAAATAAAAACTTGAAAATATACCTGCACCCCTATGTTCATTGCAGCATTATTTACAATAGCCAAGGCATGGAAACAACATGTCATTTGATGATGAATAGATAAAGTGTGAGTTTTATATATATGATTTTTATATATTGGAATATTACTCAGCCGTTTAAAAATGAAGGAAATCTTGCCATTTCCAACAGCCTGGCATTATTCACAATAGCATTTTATTAAGTGAAATGTCAGACAGAAAAAGACAATATGATCTCATTTATATGTGGAATCGTTAAAAACAAGGAAACCAAGCTCTCCGATACAGAGAGCAGATTGGTGGTTGCCAGGGAGGGCAGAGATTGGGTGAAATGAGTAAAGGTGATCAAAAGGCACAAACTTCTAGTTATAAAATAAGTAAATTCAGGGGCTGTCATGTACAGCATGACGCATAGAGTTAATACAGTACTATATATCTGCAAGTTGCTATAGAGCAAATCTTGTAAGTTCTCATCATAAGAAAAAAACACCTTATAACTAAGTATAGTGAAGGATGTTAACTAGGCTTCCTGTAGTGATCATTTCACAGTATTTACAAATTCCAAATCACTATGCTGTACTCCGGAAACTAATGTATTAGGTGTCACGCATGCCTCAATTAACAATGATTTGTAAGAGTTCTTAATTCATTACATGAAAATGTATCCTTTGATAAGAAAAATTTCTTTGAAAGACCTTCCCCAACGCCGATTACTTTTTAAAAGTTAGGGTCTCCTTTTACCTTAAGATCGTGGGTTCAGCTGAAATCCATCCCCATCAGTGCGAGGAGCAAGGAGGTGCTGGGCGAACCTGGGGCAGAGAGGGGCTGCCCCCAGCGAGAAGGGGCTCTCACACAGCCCAGCCAGGACGGGGCCCCAGCTGGTCTGAAGGTGGCCTCCGCGCTGATGGAATGCAGCCGAGAGCGGCACCAGAACCATCTCCGAGCTGCCCGGTGCCCTTCACTCCCCCCTTATCTCTGTTCATGAGAAAACACCTGATTGTGCACCGGAGGGTTCTGGGAGTCCCGATTCAGGCCACAAAACCTCCCTCTGCAAGTGAGCTCAGAAGAAATAACAAGGCAACCCACATACTCACCCCACAACACAACAAACGCTACAAACCAAATTTGAAAGCACATGAAGACAACTAACATTAAGAAAACCAACAAACGAAACAGGAGTTAATTGAACTGCTAATAAGAATCCGCTGGCAGCCTCCCCACCAGTATCTCTTTTGAGTCAATCAGTACTAATCTCCTTATGCCTTCATTCCTACTCAGTCACTCCAGGGAGCCCCCACACGCCCAGCCATCCTCCTCTCCTGCCCCCTAATCTCTATTCTGTCCTCTTCTTCCCATCTCCTCCAATCCCTTAAACCAGTCCCATCCACTCTCAGGCATTAGCAAACCCCCCACACCCTCTACCTCATTCCTGAGTGTTCTCCACAGCTTCCTGCTCTGAATAAAACTGGGATCTTCCCTGAGGTCACTGTTCCCCCTGTGTGTCCTCTTCCCATCACCCTACGCAGGGTCACTGGGCCTAGGGGCGTCCTCCTCTTCATACTTCCAGCTCATTTCCCATAATCCTCCCAAATTCACCCTGATTTAATCTCACGTCGTCGAACTGTATCATCCACTCTCTACAATACCTTACTTGTGCATCATCACCTGACCCCAGGGTTCCTCCCTGCCTGCCTCAATAATTATCATTTCTAGCTCACGGTAAGTCTCTCCAACACCACTCCTGTCTTCGTTCTTGGTGGTTTTAGCATAGACATTGACAATCGCGTTCATACCCAGGTCTCTCAGTGCCTTGACCTCCCCTTGTCATGTGCCCTTCGTCGGTTGCTAATCTCAGTGATCATTCTCTGGACCTTGTCACCACCAACCACTGCAAACCCTCCTAACCGACAGTCCAGGGACCACTCTCTGAGCAAGACATCCTGTCTCTCAGCTCCCTTTTGTTGGTAACCCTGCCCCAGCCTCTTCACTGCCCCTCGCCACCCTCTGGTCCTCTTTTCTTACCCAAATGAAATTCCATGGTAAGATATTATAATCAATCCCTTGCACCTACCCGCAATTTTCTTCTCCTTTCTCGATTCATACTACACATTTAATCACATATTGTATATGTTTTTGTGTCGGCCTTCTTTGCTCAACATGTGTTTCTGGGGTTTCTCTTTTTTGTTGAGTGTAGGTAGCAGTTTATTTATTACTAGAGGCCCAGTGCACAGATTCATGCACATTGAAAAGAAACTAATTAGAAGAAATATTTTAGAGGCCAGGGAGGAACCTCGGAGATTGGTCTGCCAGGGAGGGACCACGGGAGGGCTCCAGGGTGTGTCTGGCCTGTCTCACCCAGTCTTGATCGGCGGGACCCCAGCAGCAAGCTAACCGGTCAGAGCATCTGCCCCCTGGTGGTCAGTGCATGTCATAGCGACTGGTCAAACGGTCAGACACTTAACATATTAAGGCTTTTATTATATAGGATTGTTGTATACTGCCCTGTAGTATGAATATCCCACCATTTATTTCTCCATTGCACTGTTGATGGGCATTTGGGTTGTTTCAACCTTTTTGCTATTGTTCTGTGGACATTCTTGCACCTCTCTTCTGTGCACGCATTTGTGTGTGTGTGTGTGTGTGCATGCATTTTTGTTTGACTGAAATTGCTGAGTCACAAGGCATACATTTCTTCAGCTGTAATAGGTAATGCTAAACTTCTCCACAGTGATTGTACCAATTTATCATCCCACCTGCCAGGTACGAAAGTTCCAGTTGCTAACATCCTTTCTCACAGTCTTTACATTTTAGCCATCTGATGAGATAGCAGCTGTATAACATTGATATTTTAATTTGCATTTCTCTGATGATTAAGGAGGTAAAGCATCTATATATCTATTTATTGGCCATTTGGAAAACATTTTTGTGAAGCGTCTTGCCCATTTTGCTACTGGGTTGTCTGTATTAATACCTATGAGTTCTTTGGTTCACTAATGTATATTCCTAGTGCTTAGAATAACTCATGATGCAAAGAAGACACCCAATGATTGTTGTGTCAATGAATGAACTATACGCACCCGAAGCCTACTTCCTTGAGGAATAAAGACAAAATACAGGAGGCACAGTAGCTTCCAGGTGATAAATTTCCTCTCCATTGACTCTTATCACCACTTTCCTGTCCTTCTCTCAGAGGACTTGGCTCCTCGCCCACCCAGCCTCCTCGATTGGAAGACTCACCCCAGACGTGGCAGCCATTGTTCCCACTCCTCCAGCTTCATGTTGCCCTTTCCTGTGGTCACCTCCATGCCTCTGGCTCAGCAGTGAAACCGGAACAGCTCTCAGCCCATTTGCACAAAAGTCTGCTTTGTGAAAAGGACATTTAGCCACCAAAGCCACTTTAATTTACAAATATCCTGAGAATGAAACTCCTTTTATACTGAAGTCAGTCTGCAGCTTGAGTTCTGTGTGAAAGACAGAGGGCGGAGGCAAGTGCGGTGCAGGAAAGAGAGGGAGCACGAATTCGCACGCAGGCCTCAGCAAATCTGTTGGTTTGGTTGTGCTAATCAGTGAAAGAAAGAATGAATGGTAACACACTCTTAGAATTGGGCTCTGTGGGTCAAAACTAGATTCTAACCAACCTCTGGACACAGAGGGCATGGAGAGACTGTGGCTTTTCAGTTCTGCCTTGGGGTTTGATGGGGGGGGGGTGGTCTTGAAGGTCACTGGCACTTCAAGGTCAGGTTGGAGCTAGTTGGCCTGAGGGGATTATTGTGCCCCAGAGTGTGCGTGTGGGAAGGGTGAGTTGGTTGCCTATATCTTTGGTTAGAGTCAAGGAGTGGCACACAGCAGACTTTGACTTGGGTTCTATGTTTACTCATTACCCCATCCCATCTGTGAGCACCCCTATGAAGCTAGCCAACGGAGCCCAGCACGGTCTTTGAGGAAGAGCAAAAACTCCCAAAGCAGTTAGCCTCCATCTCTCCCCAAAGATGGCATCCACACTGACCACTGCCTTTTAGAAATAAGTACACAATGTATTTTAGAATCTTGTTACAGCCTCTTCCACTTTGGGTCTGCTTCTAAATTCCCAACTGTGAGTGAGGTGGGTACACAGTGTCTGAGATGTTAGGGAACTGTAGCCTTTTCTTTCTTTCTTAAATATATTTGTATTGATTTCAGAGAGGAAGAGATTTAAACATCAATGATGGGAGAGAATCATTGATCGGCTGCCTCCTGCACACCCCACACTGGGGATAGAGCCTGCAACCTGGGCACGCGCCCCGACTGGGATCGAAACGTGACCTCCTGGTTCATAGGTTGATGCTCAATCATTGAGCCGCACTGGCTGGGTGGGAGCTGTAGCCTTTTCCAAGAAAAGAGAACGTGCTCCTGACACAGGGGCAAGGTTCAGGCTCAGGTGCAATCTAGACCCATCATGGTCTCTGTTGTTGGATTGCCTTTGTTGTTCAGTTCTTGCTGCAAATGGTCAGAGAGCTAGGAGGGTCAAATTGTTGTAGGAGGGGAATGGAGAAAGTTTATGAAAGACTTAGTGTAACATCATATAGCTCTCCTCGGCATCCTCTGCACCCGCTCAAACACCTGTGAACAAGAAACATGTCACTCACTGCACAGGTAACTGGGCCTCATTTTAGCAGGAGTTAAACAATATGTTCACTTTCAGACAGAGTTGGCTCTTATTTTTTTTTTCTAGCTCTCTTTGTCTCTGCTCTTCCCTTTCTGGTTTGTATGTTTTTTTGTTTTTAATTTATTTCTAGAAGAGAAAGAGAGAACATCGATTTGTTGCTCCATCCATTTATGCATTCACCACTTGACTCCCATATGTGCCCTGACCAAGGATCAAACCCGCAACCTTGGTGCATGTAGCGCAATATAGCCTATATGATTCTACAGGTAATGGAGTTCTGACTTTAGAATGAATCGTTTCATCAAATCCTGTGCACTAATATGGAATTATTCTACAAGCTTCTGTCAATAGCAAATTTACCAAAATTATGCTACAAAAAGGATTTCCCAGAAAACCAAACAAAGGAAGAAGAACAAGCAACGTTCTTTCCTTTCTTTTTCTCCCTAATATTGCCTAATTCTCAGCTTTCCTAAGGTCATCTGAAAAGGGGCAAGATCCTGGAACGTGGGCCTCTGCTTATTGGATCATATTTTTTGCTCACTCTTTATTATGGCTTGTGCTCACGTGTTATCCAGGCAATAATATGACCAAATGGCATTACAGTGGCTCCACCAAATATTTTTTTTCTGGAACAGGTTGTAACAAGATTCTAAAATACAACTTGTAATTCTCAATTAAGTAGTGTCGACACAGTGGTACTTGGGGAGGTTGAGCATTACTGTATTTGAAGAGTTTGGAGTTTTTCCTCAAATAAATGGTTGGCTTCTTCAGCAAGGTCTTAAGGCAGTCAGAGGTAATGGGGTGATGAGTAACAATGGAACCCCTTATTTAAAACACACTGCAGGTCACTCCCCACCCCCAGCCAAACAAGTTCCCCCCTTTTCTCTATGAGAAGGGAAGTGAGTTTGGCTAAGCAAAGATGGGGGCAGGGTGGGTGGATATAGGAGAGAAGGAGACAAAGGGATGATGTGGGAGGAATGTGATGAAATTTGTATGTCCTAGGTCAGCGTGTCAGCATTTTGAAAAACCCTAAGTTAACTCTGGTGCCGTGTCACATATAGAAATTTTTTGATATCTGCAACCATAGTAAAACAAAGATTTATATTGTTGATATTTAATATATTTAAATGCCATTTAACAAAGAAAAATCAACCAAAAAAATGAGTTCGCGTGTCACCTCTGACACGCGTGTCATAGGTTCGCCATCACTGTCCTAGGTGCTGCCAACTGACAGAATGGAGCTGTGTCTACCACAGACCAGGCTGTACCCCCGTTGGCTCTCTCCTCCTTGGCCTTGCCCCCCTCACTCCCTCCAGGCTCCCTCATAGCTGGGCCCTTGCCCACTGGATGTTGAGGCTGAGTTTCACTACTCCAAGAATGAGCACATTCAACTTCCATTTGAGCCTTTCTGTCTAATTTTACAGAAATTCAAGAAGAGATGAAAAAAGGAAATGTAAGACAAATGCTTTGGGTTTTCGTTTCTTAATTCCCCTTCAATAATTCTCAGCAGTTGAGGCTTCCTCAAACGGCGAATAGACAGATTTTTGCCCAAGCGAATTAGATATTGACATGCATTTGCCAAGTTTTCTGGGTGGGCCTGATCCCTGAGCACATGGGACCCGAATTACCTACGTTATTACCTACGTTTCCTTTTGTTCTGTAATTTCCAGTGCTTTGCATCGAATTCATGGAGCTTCGAGTGAAACAGTGCACCAGCACGGAAAATGAAAGCACTTCGAAAGTGAGGAATAAAGGAACCTGCTGTTTGATTTACAACATTTTATTAATGGGTTAGTCAACATTTACTCAGAACCCACTGGGTACACAATGTAATAGACATGCGGGGAGATTGCAAAAGACATTGGGAAGATATTTTTTTCTGCTTGCAAAAATCCAACTCATTGAGTCTAATGGAAGACACCAACTAAAGGCACGTGGGCACAGGTAAGAACACAAATAATGGGCCCCTGGCGATGCCCACTTAGGGCGTGTGAGTTTCAGTTGCCCGTGAGTGCTGGTGGGCTGGCTTAGTGAGAGGGTCCCCAGCAGCAGCTCACTTGGGGATGCTAATGGTCTGGTCTCTCCTCTCCCTGGCCCAAAGCAGCCCGGCAGCAGACCTCCTCCTCTCAGTCACTAGGAGAGTAACCACAGGTAAATGTGGTGACTTGGAAAGGCTGGTTTCCTACCCAAAATACCTGATTTTATCTCCTTGACAATGTCATGTGGCCACATGGCGATCTACGCTACAGGTTTTATGACTGTATCAGTTCAGGACTCTCCTATCTGCTTCAAGTTGGAAGAAGCAGAAGTGACGCTTGGCTCAGAAGGCAGCACTGGCAACTCTGTCTCTGGGTGCCTCCATTCGGCCGGCTCCTGTGGATTTCATGAGACATGAAGCAGCCATTCCAGATAAACCTGACTTTCAAGGGGGAGTGGACTCTACTTTCCAGAAGCCTCCTTCTCTGTGCTTCCTGCTGGCAGAAATCTGGGAAGCTGACAAGAATCTGGCCAAGAAGCTGTTTTGAATCTGAAAATCAACAGAGAGGCTCCAAGCTCCCTTCTGACTTGTTGCCAGCGTTTCTGGGTCTCTGGGGGACTGTCAGGTTTCACTGCTGGTGCTTTGAGTGGAGTGCCTCGAGGCCCCTGGAGTGACTCACAACAATGTGTCTCAGAACTCCTGTGGGGAAGGCTCGATTTTTGTCTTCAATCGATTATGTACCGATATTGGTAAAAATAACAACAAGAGAGACTACTAGAAGAAATCAATGAAGAAACCCTCTGATGACAAAACACAAGCTTAATTTTTATTTTTATTTTTGAGTCAACAGACATAAAACTATGTCAAGTTGCCATTGAAGTTCTGCATGCGTACTCTGTGTCTGTTCTCATCTCATGGCAGACTGGGTTACAAACAATTTGCAGGATGGAACAGACGCGGGGCCCTGGGTCTCAGTTTGAGTAGCACCGACTTCAAAGATGATGGGGTTGTGGATTCTTTCCCGAGGAGGAGCCTTTCAACTACAGTGGGGCCTTGACTTACGAGTTTAATTCGTTCCGAGACCGAGCTCGTTAAGGAGCTCGTTAACTCAAATTACTCTATCAACTCAATGCAAAAAATCAGCCGAGAGACAGCTGGTATCTCAAAAAACTCGTTAGTCGGGACACTCCTAAGTCAAGGCCCCACTGTACTTGTTAGAGAGCCAGAGAGAAGACCCCTTCCATAGATTCCATCTAGTTTTTGTTTTTTTCCCCAGAGAGGAAGGGAGGGGGGAGAGAGAGAGAGATAGAAACATCAGTGATGAGAGAGAATCATTGACTGGCTGCCTCACACTGCAGATCAAGCCTGCAACCTGGGCATGTGCCCTGACTGGGAATTGAACCATGACTTCCTGGTTCATAGGTCAATGCTCAATCACTGAGCCACACCAGCCAAGCTCCATGTAGCTTTTTTTATTTTTTATTTTTAGTGTGTGTGGGATTGTGCTATCGTTTTTTCATTGTCTTTTCAAAGGAGAAAACATCATCTGTTTACCAAATAGCTCTTGAAAGCTACAAGGAGTTCAGATACTATAAAACAGCAAACTCCAGTCACGAGACACCAAGTACATCATGGGAAAGCAACAGTCCTGATCTCCAGGTCATGAAAACTAGAGTTAAAAAGTCACTGCATAGAAAAGGCCCAAGTTTCCAGTGTGGCAAAACTTGGATGCAGTTACAGGAAACGTTGAATAAATTGAATTTTCCCCCCAATGTGTACACAAATGACAAGACTCAATCCATGCCTGGCAGTTTCAATCTAACTCTGAAGCAACACACAGACACCTTGTACACTGCTCCTGTTAGTATGAGTGTCTTTGTTTTTCTTAGGTGGTGGAGAAAGGGCAAGGTGACTGACTGTGCAGAGCGAGACACAGGAAGTTACATTTTGTCCTAGACATTATAGAGTATGGCGGAAAGAAATCCTCCATTAATGCCTAGCCTAAGGGGAAGACTGTACTTCAACTTTGGAAAATTAATTTGGAAGGATAGAGTTTAAGTAATTGCAGTTTAACGGGAAAATGCACATGTGATAGAATGGAGCACAATGGAGGATTCATAAAACATGCTCAACGGAGAAATGTTAGGTTTGCTTTGTCTGGATTAAGAAAGAATGAGTTTACCAACATCTGGCATCCCTCAGAGTTTATGAAGATAGATGTTCTGCTGCTTAATTATGAGGAATTATTTTCTTTAAAGAAAAGAGTTTCTACCATGTAGCTTTTTATTCTGACTTAAATCAGAGCTTGAACATTTGAAATCAGCCGTTTCTCCCTAGAAGCCCATTGCTGTCTCTCTCCTCTTAGCTGAGATGCAAGCTCTTGTGCCCACTTACACAGACCTAACTACTCAGTGGGTTGTCTTACCTCTTGCTAACCTGCAGGTCTCGTTCAACAGTGCTCAATAAAGGCAGGGAAGGGGAATGAAATAATAAAATACTAGTTACATGAGCTAGAAACTAAGCAGGCACTTTACCCATCAGATTTACAAATATTGCTGAGAGTGTCCCAGGAAATTCAACTTTCACCAGCGTCTTCACAGCAGAAAGACTTGCTTTGGAAAACAAGTGGGGGAGGGGGAGTGAAGAGACTCAGCAGACACCTGCAGGCCACACTTCTCCATGGAAATGCCTGGTGAGGATGAAACGAGATATTCTGGTGCCAAAGAAAGGAGCTGGACCTGGATTCCAGGCCTGGCACAGATGTCCTGGAGACCCTGCCCTGCTTGCCACCCCACCCCCATGTCACCTTTGTCCTGGGTGGGCTGTTCTGACAACCCTCCCTCAGCTTTCGGTCCCAGTGCTACTCACCCTGACCTTCTCGGCTTCCAGGTCAATTTCTCATGGAGGCCTCGCCTCCTCTCCCTCTGCCCTTGATAGCACTTACAATTGGTAAGTTTTTGTACATGTTACTTGTCTTCATATCGATATGTTGCTCCACTTACTCATGCATTCACTGGCTGGTTCTTGTATGCGCACTGACGGGGGATCGAGCCCCCAGTGTTGGCGTATGGAATGATGCTCTAACAAACTGAGCGACTCGGCTAGGGCTTGTGGGAGTACTATTTTAGATAGAATTTCAGACCCTGCATAAGGAAACAGCTGAAATAATCAAGGAAAATAATCACAAGTCCAAAGTGCTTCCTTTAGTAGATTTGTGACATTAGGTTAAAAAAAAAAGGAACAAATGTCAAGGACGGCTGGGTTAATGAGTACAGCGAGTACAGCTGCTCTTACTTCTGGAGACTAGAGCGCTGACGTGGAAGGAGCATGAGCGGAAAATGAGGGTGGTGATTGCTGTAGCCCCTAACCAGCACTTACCCACATGGAGGCATAATGGCGGGTGATTGGCACTGCCTGCCAAACAAGAGATGCTGGACTGCAATTAGAATGTTGGCGCTCATCAAAATACAGCAAAACAGGAGAGCGAGAGAGAGCAGTGATTACTTAAACCTGAAGCTACATTCCGCAAGATGGCTTTGCTTTTTAAATTCTTTATTCTGTTTTAGTGATCATTAGGAACAACAAAAACCCGAAAACCACAGGCTGTGCACAATTAAGATGCTATATAATAGAACACACGAAATGAGCCTGAGCTTTCTGTATAATGATCAGCAGTTAGAGATGTTTTATAATTTCAGTGGAAATCGCTGCAGAGTATTTCTCTTCAGAAACAGATTTGTTTTTTGCTAAATGGTTATCCCCTGATCTTATTTCTCTGTACCACTGTTTCTGCTTTGAGACAGAGTTGACCCACCATCCCTTAATACCCACAGAGAAATGACTTCTAGGTTTGAACTGGGGCTTTCTATTCAGTGAGAATAATAGTGCAGTTATGGAAGTTCTCTTTGAAGATAAGGTTGAACCAAGCCTTGTATATTTTCTTTTGAATTTTTCAAAGTTTCCTATGTGTATTAGGATTTAGGTAAATCACCAGACTTCTAACATATTCCCGGTAATTCTCTAGGCCTCAATCTACAACATTGAATTCACATTTTAACAACCACACTTGATTTTTCATTTTTCATATACTTAGTATATACAGTCTAGAAATTTTCCCCTTCTGATCTAAGTTACAAATAATTTGTGTCTTATAGTTTTGTTTATTGTGAATGAAATCAGCAAGAAATAGAAAAGGACTATTCTAATTGGTCAGGAGAGATCACTAATAACCTAGTTTGGTAAAATTGCTCTTTTGAAAAGTTAATCTCTAATTGTTCTCATAAAGAACTTTATTATAGGTTTTCACATTTGATAGAGGAATAACGGGGTTCATCCAGAAGTCAATCAGCCAGTATACAAATGAGTAACAATCTTAGCCTTCAGATGTCAGTGTTTCATGCATTATCCCACTTAGGCATATGTTCCACACACACTGGCACATCAGGCCTTCCAGTCCACTTGCAGAATTGTAATTTCTACAACATTTTATGAGATCGGTTCGAATTTCTTGATAAATATTATCTTATAATAAACCATTTTCCTGTCCCTGGTGAATATTCCCATTTCCTTGATGGAGTTTGATTCTTCCCATTATAGAAGGTAAGGCAACTCTAAACAGCTAAAAATTCTCTAGAAGTTGTACACACCATCTAAATGAAACTCTAGTTTCCTACGTCATAGGTATCTAATTTTTAAACTATTGTCCTTTAGGAACTAAACATACCACTTTCTTTTTTTTCAAGTGTAAATGATTCAGTTCAGACTTGGACGTTTGATTTGTGAACTTCTGTGGGGGGTGAACATTCCAATGATTAAATGGCAGTAATGTTGGCTTGAACATCTCCTACTACTTTATGGTCCACCTGCTCCAGGGACGTTCCCACAGAGCACGGTGCTTGCATCAGAGAGCGTGAGTGCTCAAGAACCTTCCATATGGAGTCTTAGAGAGAAAAGCAGCAACTAAAATGACGTAATGCCATTAGCCATTCCCTGTGCTATTTGCCACAACCTTATGAGATAACTTTTAATTCTAGGTGCGATTTCTCAGTTCTCAGAACTATCTTGTGGGGTAGGTGCTAATACTTTTCTCAGGAAACTGAGGCACAGACATTAGATTACAGAGCCGATTAATGGGAATCAGGATTTGAACTCTGGTCTGCTAGTCTGTGTACCTATTCATATTAATTGAAATCAACATTACTTATCACCTGAATTGGCTAAAGTTTGGATCTTCAAAATAGGTTGTGCTTTTTTACCCCCTCAGTCAACTTAAGGTCTGTTAAGTTACTAATAGTCATGAATTAGACCTAAGCCTCTGGATTTTTTCTGAGCTTCTTTTCAGGACACCCCAAATGTTTGATTTCAGCCTTAAACAAATACATAACAACCCTTTTTAATAAAAAGCCAGGTTAGGCAAACTGGCCTAGCCTTTTTCCATATGGTATTGGATAAAGCAATGCAGGGCATAGATTCCTAGGGCTGCGTTGTGTAAAGCACATCATGCTTAGGTAAATGCAGGCCCGTGTGTACTTTAGTTATTGGGCCCTGCTGTCTTCATTAGGTAGAGCTGAACCATGGAGGTGTGTTACCTTCTGTAAATGGCTAATAGCTTTTAAAAAGTGTTCAGTACCAGATTAACAAAGTCCCAGTATTGACCTGCTGCCCCTCATTTCATCCTAGTGGACTGGGTTGTACACCCAGCGCTTCCAAAGCACCTAGAGACTCAGTCCAAACCCATGCTCTCCCTTCAAGCTCTGGACTACTAGCCTAATTCTTCCTCCTGACACTTGCTAATGTCTACTTTGAAATTCCCAACCCTGTCCTGTGTTGGTTTTATAATGACTCTTAACTGAATCACCTATCACACCCAGGGTGGACTTTGGGGGGAAAACATTATTACCTAGAATTTTTTTCCAGTTACTTTTAAAGACACTCTTAAAAAATGCAAACAGGTGATCAATATCTCCTTCTTGAAGTTTCTATTATTATCCATAGGTAGACAAGTAGCAATACTAGTTGTTTGAAAATTGATTTCAAAGAGAAGGGAGAGAGGGATACATTGATTTTTTTGTTCCACTTAATTTATGCATCCATTGGTTGATTCTTGCACGTGTCCTGACTAGGGATCAAACCCACAACCTTGGTGTATGTAGATGATTCTCCAAGCAACTGAGGTACCCGTCCAGGGGAGCAGTCCTAGTTTCCAGTGAGAACATTTGGCAACACCTTGGAGATAGAGGGTGTAGTTGACTATTGCTAACAACATCTTTGCAAAATATCTCCCCTTTCCTCATCTACACAAGCTTTGCTCCAGGATTAGTTCTGAATTTATGGACTGTGGTGGAGTACTTAATTTTAGTAAATGCAGTTAATTTGTATGTTACACTCACAGCTGTATTCTAAAATGCAAAAAGGTCACTCAATGAGTCTAGGACAGCTGTCCGGGTTCAGGGTGCAACCCTAATGCTTCCCACCAGGTTTTAACGTTTGCCCTGAGGTCAGGTGACAGTGGCAGCCTCTGCTGGGTCTGGAGACCAGGAAAGACAGACTTTGCTCAGAGCATTTGGGTGAAGAAGTATGATTTACAGTTACACTTGTGTATTTTAGTGTCTTGTAGTTTTAACTACGAATCAAGAGCTTTTTATCTTCCCCTAAACTAGGGGTCCTCAAACTACAGCCCGCAGGCTACATGCAAATACAAATATTGTATTTGTTCCCGTTTTGTTTTTTTTACTTCAAAATAAGATATGTGCAGTGTGCATAGGAATTTGTTCATAGTTTTTTTTAAACTATAGTCCGGCCCTCCAACTGTCTGAGGGACAGTGAACTGGCCCCCTGTTTAAAAAGTTTGAGGACCTGAGTGTGCGGGGCAGGGGGGTGGGGGGAGGTTGGGGGTTAATGGGGAGGATGAGGACACATTTGTAATACCTTAACTAATAATAATAATAAATGCTGTAGAACACAAATGCTAAATTCCATGGAAAGAAGTTTCCACAATTAAATGAGTTGGAAAACTGCATTTTATATCTATTGCCAACGTTCTTGGCGCATCAGAAAACACACCTGCATATAAAGGACTGAACAGTCCTGTAGTAAAGAAATACCGAAAGTTTATTTAACCCAGTAATTAATCCCTTAATTTGTTTGGTCATGAAGCATTTCCCCCCACAGTAGCCTCTAATCATGTTTTATAGAACATTTTTTGGGGAAAGGGTCTTCTAAATGTTTATCAAGAGTGCATTCTGTAAACGTGGTACATTTTAAAAAGATTTATATTCTAAAATAGCATGAAAACTTGTTAACAATGAAGAAAACATCCAGGATATAGGTTGTAAAAGTAAAAATTTTTTATTTTGATTGATTTCTCAATGAATGGTTCAATATAATGCCAGTTTTTAATGGCAAAAATTTGGTTCCAAACTCCATGATGCTACAGAGAGCTACTACTTTTCCCAGGAAGTAGGTAAAGAGCTGGAAACAGAAAGCACGACTTCCTAGCAGCATGGCAACTTCTTACCTGCAGACCCAATAGCCTGCACCTTCTATACTCTAAACGGCACAAAGATGAGCTGGTGACAAAAGTGAGAAGTGGGGAACAAGATATGAACACAGAAAGGAGCAATACATGTACGTAAAGACAACAAAAATGCAAATACTCTAAGGATTTTAAAGGATAATTATAGAAAAGAGAACCAAATATTTTACTCAAATGTTTTTAGAGACTTTCTGTAGAGATACAAATATATATCTTTTTTTATCCAAAAATATGTTTTATACAGATAAATGCTTCTCAATTAAAGATGGGACCAAAGCTATAGTTGTAACATAAAGCACTATTTCCTTTTAAGACTATTTATCCACCTGAATTTTCAATTTTTTTAAGGTTAGTGTATTAAATGTTTTCCAAATAAGATTACCTGACATTCTTTTTATAGATATAAATCAAATAGGCATTATTTTTAGAAAGGGTCTGCAGGTTAAACATGTTCTTTTAAGATGCTGTGCATATTGAACTTATGACAAGCCCCATTAAGAATCATTATTAATAAACATATCAAAAAGGGCTATGTCAGATTTTCTTCTTTGTAGTAAATATTTAATTTTCTGATTTCCCATTTACAAGTGTTGAAAATGCACAAGAAAGATTTTACTTCACAAGTACTTTTATGTTAATAGAAGATATTTTGATTCAACAAATATGGCAAAAATCTCCACACTGTAACCAATAGTATGTTTTTTCCTTAAAAAGAAAGGGATGTAACACTAACAACCACTACCTAAAAAATAAAGCACACTATTATTTTGGCGAATTTACAAATCTTTTTTTCCCTGGTGTAAAGGCTACAAAAATTCCTAAAAATTAGAGAACACTGAAAACATATTAAAGTTTGACATCCAACTTTATATTATTTCCATTTTACTCTGAAAGATAACTTAAAAAATATGACCTGGCTGGAAGAGGCCATCTTGCTAATATAAAAAATCAGTGAGACCAAGAAACTGTATCATTGATATGTAGAATTTTTGCAAATAGTTATCTCTCCAAATCATTAGAAAATGTTCAAAGATAAAAAATAAAGTAAAATATGGTGGTGGTCCCTAAACTATTTTAAAGGCAAGTAGCTTAGTCTAAGCTAAGATATTTTTCTCACTCATAGTAATTATCCTCCCCTCAACTGCCCTTTAAAAATACATGAAACAGTACAATAGCGAGAATCAAAGAGCACAAACTGCATTTTTAAGAACAGGGAAAAAAAATCTCTAGTGCTGAAAGATATAGTACAAAGGAGATTTCTTTGGGGACATTAATCAATTGGATTATAATTCATTATGAAGATTTCTCTTTTCTATTACGAGGAGAGTCTGCTCCATTTGAAGTTACTGTTCCATTTACACCATTTTCTAAAAAGAAAAAAGAATCAGTGTTACCCTCTTTCATGAAGAAACACAAGTATCTTTATACATAAAGGTACCTTCAGAGAAGAAAATTTAAAATCTTATACTTTGATGCCCTTAGATAAAACGTATTCAACAGTGCGTAATCTTTACTAGCATTTAACCCATCATAAAACCTGATTTAAACACTGAATTCAAAGAAGCAAATTAAAGGGAAAGTAACTATAATGTTATAAGATCTCAATAATAAAAAAAAGTAACTACTATTGAAAGCAGAAAAAAGTGACTCAAGATTAACTCTAAAAAACAATTATAAGAATTTTTTTTTAAATTTTTTATATGTATTTTATTGAGTTTTTACAGAGAGGAAGGGAGAGAGATAGAGAGTCAGAAACATCGATGAGAGAGAAACATCGATCAGCTGCCTCCCGCACATCTCCCACTGGGGATGTGCCCGCAACCCAGGTACATGCCCCTGACCGGAATCGAACCCGGGACCCCTCAGTCTGCAGGCCGATGCTCCATCCACTGAGCCAAACAGGCTTCGGCAATTATAAGAATTTTTTTTTTTTTTTAATTATAAGAATTTTTAAGTAGTCTTTAGAGCAGTGCTTTTGGTAGAAATAAAAACCCTTTCACATTTGATAGCAGATAAAGTTCTTGGGATTATGTTTCCTTATAACATACTAAAAGTTGGCATTTAGGATTGCTTATGTTTAAGAGTGTATCATGGCCTGGCCTGCTTGGCTCAGTGGTTGAGTGTCGATCTATGAACCAGGAGGTCATGGTTCGATTCCTGGTCAGAGCACATGCCTGGGTTGCGGGCTTGATTCCCCACAAGGGGTGTGTAGGAGGCAGCCAATCAATGATTCACTTTCATCATTGACTAGAGGTCCGGTGCACGAAATTCGTGCACGGGTAGGGTCCCTAGGCCTGGCCAGTGATAAGGGCCGATCAGGGCCTTCTGGCTGCCGGCTGGGGCCTTCTTCATTCTGTGCCACCCCCTGGTGGTTAGTGCACATTATAGTGAGCAATTGAGCTCCCGGTCAAATCCCCGTGGGGACAATTTGCATATTAGCCATATATGTATATACACACACACACACACACACACACACACACACACATATATATATATGTAGAAAATATAATAAAAGCCTAAGCAACCGTCAAGGTGGAACAATCAGAAAGACTGGTCACTATGATGCGGACTGACCACCAGGGGGCAGACACTCAATGCAGGTCACTGATCCCACAGCCTTGAGCCAGAATTAGGGCTCAAGGCTGGCGAGCACAGTGGCAGTGGTGGGAGCCTCTCCCGCCTCCACGGTAAAGCTAAGGAGCAGCTAGCTGAGCAGTAAGGAGCAGGTGGTAAGGAGTGAGGGGTCCTGGACTGCAAGAGGCTACAGGCGGGCTGAGGGAACCCTGCCCCCCCCTCCTGCCTCCAGTGCATGAATTTCATGCACTGGGCCTCTAGTGTATGTATGTGTGTGTATATATATATATACATATACACACACACACACACATATACATACATACACACACACACATATATATGTATATGTTTCTATCTATTTCTTCCTCTGAAAAAACAACAACACTCTAGGTAATGGAAGGAGACATGACTTGGGGTAGTGAACACACAATACAATATATAGATGATGTGGTATAGAACTGCACACTGAAACCCATGTAATTTTATTAACCAAAGTCACCTCAATAAATTCAATAAAGAAGTAAAAACACAAAAAATAAAGATCACTCTTGATTAGACAGCTTTACTGGTGAATCCTTCCAAACATTCAAAAATAATGCTGATGTTACACAAAGGACAAATTGCCCAAGATTTTCTGTAAAGCTAGGGTAACCCTGATACCAAAATCTAACAAGACTATTTTACCAGAAGAAAAAAAAGGAGAGAAGTACAGGCCAATCTTTTACATGAACACAAATATAAAAATCCTAATAAAATATTAAAATAAATCAATCTAGCAAAAATGATGTTATCATCATCAACTTGGGTTTATGCCAGGAATGCAAGATTGGATTTATATTTGATAATTAATACATTAAAAAATACACATCATTATCCTTTATGAATATAAATGTGAAAATGACACATTTAAAAAAATAGAAAAATAGAAAACCAAATCAAGCAACATCTTAAGAGTATTATATACCATGACCAAGTGAGATTTATCCCAGGAATGCACTGTTGACTGAACATTAAAAAATCAATTAATATAAGCTATGATATCAATAGAATAAAAGACAAAAACCATTTGATTATCCCAGTAGATGAAGAAAATGCAAGTGACAAAATTTAAAAGCCTTTCATAATAAAAAATATAATCGCATAGAAGGGAATTTTCTCAATCCAATAAAGACCATTTAGAAAAAACCCATAGGTAACATACTTAATGGTAAAAGACTGGATGCTTTCCCCCTAAGATGAAGAACAAGGGGAGGAAGTCTGTCTGCTCTTGCCACTTCTATTTAAAATTTTTCTTGAGGTCCTAGCCAGGGTATTTGGTGAAAAAATGAAATAAAATGCATCCAGATTGGACAAGAAGTAGTAAAACATCCTCTATTTATAGATGACATGATCCTATAAACTGAAAATGCAAAAACTACTAAAATAATAAAATAATCTAATAAGTTCAGCAATGTTGCAGGATATAAGATCAATATGCAAAAATCAACTGTACTTCTACATACTGGCAATGAAAAATCCAAGACTGATATTAAAAAGATAGTTCTATTTGCAATAGCATAAAAAAATAAAATGCTAAGAATAAATTTAACAGAAGCACAAGACAAACAACGAGAACTAAAATTTAGCTGAAATAAATCAAAGATCCCTCCCACCCCCAAATGGAAAGATATTTGGTTCATCCAAGGCAGTCTACAGATACAAGGTAGTCCACATCAAAAGCTCAGTGAGCTTGTTTGCAGAAATTGACAAGGTGATCATAAAATTCATATGGAAATGCAAAGAACATAAAAAATAACCAAGTATTTTAAAATAACATAAATATGCACATAAAAAACATAAAACAATAACATAAAAAAGAATAAAAGTGGATGACTCACATTTCCTAATTTCAAAACTTACTATAAAGCTACAGTAATTCACACAGTGTGGGTACTGGCATAAGACTAGGCATAGAGATTAAGGAAAATAGAACTGAGAATCCAGAAATAAATTCTTACTTTTAAAATCAACTGATTTTCAACAAGAGCATCAAGACAATTCAATAGATCAGTCTTTTCAATAAAAAGTGGATATGCAAAACAATGATTATAAAATGGTGCAGCCACTTTGAAAAACAGTTTTAGCAGGCCCCCCAAATGGTAAATCTGTTTTTACCATATGACCTAGCAATTATACTCATAGGTATATACCCAAGAGAATGAAAAACAGGTCATCAGACAACAACATGTACACAAATGTTTACTGCATTACTCATAACAGCCAAAAAGTGGGAACAACCCAGATATTCATCAATTAATAAACATTGGATATCCATACAATGGAATATTTGGCCATAAAAATCAATGAGTAGCAGCAGTACATGCTAAAACATGAATGAACCTTAAAAACATACTAACTTAAAGAAACCAGTTACAACAGATCATATACTGTATGATTCCATTTATATGAAATGTCCAGAACAAGATCAAGCAATCAGATGTTATTAAATAAGAGACACACACACACACACACACACACAAACTATTCCACTTGGAACGCAAGAGCAGATGGGAAAGAGCTGTAAAGAGGTTTTGTTTTTTAGTATGAGTAAGATGCTTGAAAGCACAAACTATCACTGAAACTGCCCATATACTAATACACTGGCTTATAGTGGTTTGGAATAATCAAGTGGGGAAAGCTTCTGAGTCGACAGCTTTTGAGGGAAGTAACTGACCCTAGGAAACCACCAAACTGTAGAATGGGGCAAGATTACCTTGCCTCTAATTTTGCTTAAAAGTAGAATACAATTTTCTCTATAGGATTTTAAATCTTAGTAACATTATAAATAAGCGCCAAAACATTTTTTTTTTAGTGTTTTCTACTCCAGGTTTTTCACTGCTTACTGAATACAAACCTGTTCCTTTTCTAGATCTGCCCTTTGTCACTGTTGGCTTCTTCTTCACAGTTGGTGCCTGAAAAGTAGAATGTTCTCTCCACCTGCGAAGCTGAAAATTAATGAACTTCCACATCATGAATGCTTGGGTAATGCAAATCGATGCCAGAACAGCAATTCTGAGAATATGAAAAAATAAACACAATATCAGAGTGCATCAAAACAATGCTACTTAAAAAAGTGGTCTATCTTGTTTTGATAGTATTAATTTAGTGCTGAATTCCCAAGTAATTATTCCATTAATAATTAACCCCAGAAGTTAAATAAATGGTTTGGCATTTAAATTTAGACATATAAAGCAGGTATGAAATGAAATGAGTATTTTCCCTAACCTCCATATTTTTTAGGTATTTCATGGCATAAACTGCTAATACATACTATACAGCTGTACAAAGTGAGAAAGATCTTAAATGGACTGTACCTTACGCCCAGCACATTGAAGTTTCCAGTACTGAAATCCAGCTTCTGGTTCTCTGCTCTTGCAAGGCCAAAGCCAACAGTGAGTACTGAAAGAATTAAAGTCAGAAGTCTTCCCAAAACAAACAGAACTGCCCACAGAGAAAAGCTGGAAGAAAAATGTCATAAGTCAAATTCATAAAATTGCAACAATAAGAAAATATTCTAGTAGGAATCAGACTCTATTAAGTAAATGCATATTAAAACAACATTTGTTATTTTCCTGCAAAAATAATTCTCCAAGTAAAATATTTGGAAGATGCTGCATATCACTCTCTCAGAGGTACATATTAGCATATTTAAGGTTCTATGAGGTCCAGTAAAGAAACATTTTATTTTTTGTTTGGCTAATCCTCTTTTTACTCCATAGAATGACCTTCACAACTCCTGGTATATATAGTAATTTTGAAAACTGCTGGAGAAAACACAACAAAAGCTGTGTTGTAAGTAGGACCCCAATTCTCATTTAAGAGTCCTAGTTCTACTTTTTTTTTTTTTTAAAAGACTTTACTCTTTACAATACCGCTTCAATTCTCTTTTCAGTTCAATTTTCCCATCAAAATATTTTCATATTTTTAAGGTTATATAATTTATTATTTCATTTTCTTCTGAAAGTTCACTTTCTTATAATACCTTGTCCAAAAGAAAAACATGCATTAAGCAAGATTGGAGAAGTTAGAAAAGTATACTCAAAAAGCCTTCAGGATTACAAGTTCCCACATAATATCTCTCCAGCTAAAAAGAGACTCCATTTAGAGAAAATACCCACCTGAGTTGCTATTAGTTTCATTTTATTTAAAGCTGTAAAGTAATATAACTGCCCACAGGATGGGCCTTGGCAACATAGGCACTGGCTTTAATTACAACAGAAACAAAATGGCTAACCAACTTACCCTTTCTGATACTTTTCATCAGTGAAATAAAACAGGCGGGAAATGTGGAAAAGAAATTCCACAAAATAATGTGGCACCAAAAGAACAAGTCCTAGATGATTCAAGCTGTTAAAAGAACAAATTTAAAATGTAAAGGTTACTTATCAACTAAGGCAGATTAGCATACTATACACACCCAAGAAAAATCCTAACTTACTTCAAAAGATAAGCTCCGGCGATGTGAAAGAGGTAAAGGCCTATGTAGACAAGCTGCCGAGGAATATCCTCCTGTAAACAGAAAACTGCATTGTAGGTGAAACGTGCTGACACATTTCTGTTCCTTAGGAGCACTGTGGTAGGGTGAGAAATGGACTATTAGAGAGGACCTGAGGGTATTCTGCCACTTGCACCCTACCCCAACTGCTCGTCCCAATCAGCAGCATAATTTAGCAAGTCATTTAATTTCGTTTGGCTTCAGCTACCTCATCTGTAACGTGTGACTAATACTTGGGTTTGCCTGAGTCAGATGAATTCAAAATCGCTTGCATGCTAAGATCTATAGTTCTTTTGATAATAAACATTTATTAGATGACACACTATTAATACCCATGATAATGTCCTTCTAATATTAAAATTGCTATGGTTAGAGGTAGAGAGGCTTTTGTTTTACCTAAAACAGTATTTATATTTTTTAGGTCATGCTTTTAATTCCTTTCACTATCAGTTATAGTCACTAAATCCAAAAGTTAAAATTTTATCTTCTCGCTTAGGATACTATCTAATTGTTTATTCTTCCTTCTTTTCTTAATAACCCTCTAAGCCACGTATCCACATTGAATTCTGCTTCTCTTTTATTCTCTCATAGTCCTAGAAGTCTAGTTATCTTAGAAACAGTGTTTTTTAAAAATGTAAGTCAAGCCCTAGCCGGTCTGGCTCAGTGGATAGAATGCCAGCCTGCGGACTGAAGGGTCCCAGGTTCAATTCCAGTCAAGGACACATGCCCAAGTTGTATGCTTGGTTCAAGTGGGGGCATGCAGGAGGTAGCCGAGCAATGATTCTCTCATCATTGATGTTTCCAACTCTCTCTCCCTCTCCCTTCTTCTCTGAAATCAATAAAAATATAAAATAAATAAAAAATGTAAGACATACTAGTGGATCATAAAATCAATTCAGGGAGTCACACTAACCTCTTCTAAAATATGAAATGAAGCCCTAGCTGGTTTGGCTCAGGGGATAGAGCGTCGGCCTGCGGACTGAAGGGTCCCGGGCTCAACTCTGGTCAAGGGCACATGCCCGGGTTGCAGGCTCGATCCTCAGAGTGGGATGTGCAGGAGGCAGCTGATCAATGATTCTCTCTCACCATTGATGTTTCTATCTCTCCCTCGCTCTTCCTCTCTGAAATCAATAAAAAACATTTTAAAAAAAGAACAAATGATTAAAAAACCCTATAAGAATTAAAAAAAAAAAAAAAGAAAATGCTAGTGTGTAGAGTAAGCACACTGTATCGTTTCATGAAAATTTTATTCCAGATTTTACACACACACACACACACACACACACACACACACACACACACACAGAATCATGACATAAAATCTAGTTTTCATTTTGGGTTGCAGTGAAAAATATTTGTAAAATACAGTGATGGGCCCAATAAATACTTGCTAATTTATGAAATGCCTGTACCTTGCATTTCTACTCTCCTAATTTTGGCAGTTTTCCCTATACAGTTATCCTGTGGCATTTCCAAAGTTCATTTACACCACTTTGAGTTTATGGAAGCCCTACATTAGCATCTGCTTTTATAACCGAAAGAAATCCCAATAGGATTATATAAAAAATGGCCACAAGTGAAAAGCATTTAGCATGTCTGGCAGTGAGCCTTAGAGAAGAGCAGGTAGACCCCCAAGCTCCTTCCCCAGGAACTACATCCAGCATCTCAGCATGGAGCCACCATAGCTTTGAACTGTGTCTAAGAGCATCTGTGCTCTGTCTTGAGTTACTTTGTGCAGCCATTAGCAAGGCAATTGCTGCTTTGCTTTATGGCATTTCTTTTTATGAAAGAAATGAAGCACTCTATTTTTGGATAGTGGGAGAAACCCGTGTGTGTGTGTGTCTGTGTGTGTGTGTAGAGTGTGTGTGTGTGTGTGTGTGTGTATGGCTATGTTAGTCATTTCAGTAGAGTTACTTCATCGAGTCTTCTGAGAAAGAGTAGAGATTTTATAAGTGTAGTTTTGAACTTGAAAACTCTCCTCTAGTAATAATGGTACAAAGATCAAGTGTTAAAGGTGGAACATAAGACAGTCTAATGGTCCTATAGACATAACTATGTTTGGGGACTTTCAGGGAAGATTCCTGGACATAATGCCAGGTTTATAGTGGTTTGTACAACCGGAGAGAGAAGTATCTTTGAGAATAAGCAGTCTTAAGGTCCTTTCCAAATGATTTTCTACTTCTGATAATATTTCTCCTTACCAAAGGAGAGAAGAGAACTTCTTTCTTCTGTTATAATCACTTCAGAACAGCTCAGGTATAAATGTAACTTGATATGCTATATACATGCTTGATATATGATATGCTATATGATTTTATGTAAACTTTTCCTATCAGGAATCAGAAATGAGGCTTTACTTATTTTTTGTTGAGAGATTAACAAACATTTATGCCCTAGCCAGATGGCTCAGGTGATTAGAGTATTGTCCCATACACCAAAAAGGTTGCGGGTTTGATTCCCGGTCAGAGTATATACATAGGTTGTGGGTTCGATCCCAAGTTGGGACGAGTACAAAGTAACCGATCGATGTTCCTCTCTCTCTAAAATCAACAAACATATCCTTGGGTAAAGATGAAAAGAAAAAAAAAAGTTAAACTTTTTTATACTGGAATGGAAAAATATATAATGAAAATGTGTTAGAAAAGCTTTGCTAACTTTATATATTCTTAATGCTAATGGTCATGTAGTTTACATAAGAATGAAATAATGAAATGATGACTTAAAATTCTGATTCTAATGTTTCAAGGAAAATAATAAATATAGAACACTAAGTCAAACCAAATTCTAAAATTATAAATAACTTCAAGTGACATTTTTGGTTGTTATTCTAACTACTTTTAATTAGAAAGGTCTGCCATATACTTTAGTGAATTTCTATTTTTCTAAAAAAATGCTTTCTTAACTATACTGTACTACAAAACAAACTTTACTTTAAACTGAGCATTACATATATGCCAAAACATAAGGCAAAGCTCACTCCTTAAATCACAGATGGAGCCATCTCATACTTAAATCTTTCCAAAGCTCTCACAGTATAGTAATCTATACTGATAATAGCCTTAAAAACCTTAGTCAAGCCCTAGCCAGTTTGGCTCAGTGGACAGAAAGAGCATCGGCCTCAATGTTCAATTCCGGTCAAGGGCACATGCCTTGGTTGTGGGCTCGATCCCCAGTGTGGGGCATACAGGACACAGCCAATCAATGATTCTCTCTCATCACTGATGTTTCTATCTCTCTCTCCCTCTCCCTTCCTCTCCTGAAATCAATAAAGACATCTTAAAAAAATATATATCTTTAGTCAATATAATTTCTAAATGCTTATAGAGGTTTAATGGAGGAATCAGTAAGACAGAAGTAAAGATAGTATAGTTTGAAACAATGAACCTAGATGATTCAAAAAGTGGCTCTAATGATGAATGACATATTAACAAGTTTGCATTTGAAAAGTGTGAATATAATTTTCAAGAAGTAGGAATGGGGAAAAAAGCATTATTCCAATTTAATATACTTTCTATTATACACAATTATATGTATGTATAATTAAATTAAATAAACTATCAGAAATAAAACATTTGGTTGTTTCATCCATACTTCCCTGAAACTTCATATATTCAATTTGGCTAAGAAATTACATTTTGGCCTGGCTGGTGTAACTCAGTGTTTGAGCATCAACTAATGAACCAGGAGGTCACGGTTGGATTCCTGGTCAGGACGCATTTCCCAGGTTTCAGGCTCAATCCCCGGTAGGGGGTGTGCAGGAGGCAGCCAATCAATGATTCTCTCATTGATGTTTCTATCTCCCTCTCCCTCTCCCTCTCCCTTCCTGTCTGGAATGAATAAAAATACATTTTAAAAAAGGAAATTATATTTTGAATCTTTTCATAGGCAAAATGGAGGATTGTTGTTTATATTGAAGCACATATATGTAATTAAAATATTCTCAAGAAAAACTGAGTTATTCATGACTAACATACCTCTTGAACTGCTAACAGTGTTCCATTCTTTCTTCACTTCTCTGTAGAATTGTTTCAAAACTATCACTATGCTAGTTTCTTCCAGTAAAGATTTCTTCCAAAAATAATTTTCTGAGTAAATTTTAAGAAACTGTTTAACATATATACAGCTGTTACTTTCAAATTATGTTAATTACTTGAAACAGTTACTTTTGACTGTAATATGTAGGTGTTAAAAATAGTTTCAGTTAAGTTCTAAGTTATGCAAATTATTCCATAAAAATTAGATTGCATTTCTGGAGAAATGCCATCTGGCAGGAACTGTTAAGAACTAAAATAAACAATTATTTTGAAAGATCCCTATTTACTTACATGATCAATGACCAAACTATAGAATATGGATTAATAGTAAAACCCAGAGGTATGGGTATACAAGTATATGAAGAAAGCTTTCAATACTTGAGCCCTGGAACTAAGACATCAAGAAACTATACTTTTCAGCAGCACTGTCCTAAAGCACTTTCTGCAAGGATGGAAACTTCTCCATCTCTGCTATCCAAAATGGCAGTGTAGCCACATGCAGCTAATGGGAATCTGAGATAGGCCTCGTGTGACCAAGAAAGTGAATTTTGTTTTTATTACATTTTAAATGGGACCAGTGGCTACTGTTTGGACAGCGTAGCTCTAGGACATCCATGGTTCACACTGAGAGCTTACTGAATATGGAAGGGCTACTGGAAATTGGGAGTCTACAAATTTTATCTTCAGACAATTCGAGATCAAAGGTTTTATGGATTATCATCCTAATCCTTATAATCAACTTAACTAGAAAAAACATTCTACTTTATAAAAGAAATCAACATAATGTGGTGCTGTTTTTTCATGGTAGCAGACACATCAATATGACAACCACATAGAACACAAAAAAACACAAACACAAAACAGTAGTAAATCAAAACACTATACTCATGAAATCTTTGTAGCACATATAGAAAGAAGTGACTGGTGATTGAGGAGGCAGAGATAAACTGGTCACTGGAAGGGTTGTTACATTTCTATTTAGGAAAGCTTCTTAAAGACAATGAAAAAATGTTTTAAATGTGGAAAATGTATACATATGTACATATAAAATAGGGGGTTAAATGAATCCTCACGTAACCATAACCCAGCTTCAATAGTTGTTAACTCATGAGCAAACTTGCTTCATCCCTATCCTCATCTATGTACAATTTCATATATGGGAATTTTAAAATAATCTCTCCCCCCAAAAGGGAATAAAAGTGCTTCATTAATTTATCATAGGGAAAAGGTATTTCAGGAAAAAGAACTGATGTGCTGGGGTTATAAAATTAGAGATTAATGGGAATGAAGCACAGGAGAGAGCAGAAGAGAAGGGACCAGAGAGGGAAGCTCAGATGAGGGACCCTTAGAGCACAGTCAGTAGCTCTACTTTAGTTTAAAGTAACAGGAAGCTAGCGTAGATTTTAGAGGAGAAAGAGTTCAATAAAGGAAATCAAGTTGCTTTGTAATATCACGGAAGTCTGACTTCAGAAGTATGGAGGGTAAAGCTGGAAAAAAGAAAACTGCAGTGCCCAGGAGTTTATTTGTCCAGATAAAACAGACACCTCTCCCACATGCTAAAAAGGGAATGCTCCACCCAGGTCAGGAAAAGCCTCACTGGTGAATATTTAACTGTGGTTTACTTGTTTCAATACTGAATTTTCCTTTGGGAATTACACACAGAACAGTTAGTTGTGGTAAATCTGATTAATCCTTATGTCAATAATATGAAATTAATATTACATTTCAAAATTTAACTTATTTAAATTACTAGTAACAATTTTAAAACAAGCAATTAGCATGTCTAATGTAAAAGATCCCCCTCTAAGTAAAAACTAAAGCCCCCCCTCCAAATAAATACTTAAGGAAACCTAGTCTTTGTGGAAAGAGGGGAGCTGGGAGAAGAATGGGGGAAGACTTGAGGTAAGAGGGAGGTTAGAGACACAAAAGGAAAAAAAATGACAGATAATTTTAAAATCACAAAATCCCAGCTTACTTTTTTGGTTTTCTGGAAGTACAGCTCAGGAAAAGCATGAAACCAGTAAGCCAACTGTAATATGTAGAAAAACTTCACCTGAAATCTGTGTAACACAAGGAAGTAAAAAATACATTTTAAAGCCTGATATTTTTAAAGACTAAAGTTAAAAATGAACACTGAAACTGAGGATATACTAAGTAGTTAATGTTTGCACTATCATTTCAGGTGCCCTTACAATTAATACTCTATGCACCTTTCAACAACTCTCCCTCAGCCACTTCCCCTATCTCCCTGGGATATTTCCACCACCAGTCAATTCCTCTGGATTAAGCAGCAGAAGCAAAGACATCATCTGAAGAACCCTGTAAACATGCAAGCTAGCTGGAAGGAACCAGAGCCCTGGGTCTATTAGATAATTAATACTGATTCATGTGTCATGTTAGCTACTGAACACATACGGATCATGACTGAGGGACTCAAACCACAGATCTAGAAAGTTTCATCAAAAGGGAAGTGGGAGCCAGGCCAGCATGGCTCAGAGGTTGAGCAGCGACCTATGAACCAGGAGGTCAGGGCTCAGATTCCTAGTCAGGACACTTGCCTGGGTTGTGGACTCGATCCCCAGTAGGGGGCATGCAGGAGGCAGCCAATCAATGATTCTCTTATCATTGATGTTTCTATTTCTCTCTCCCTCTTCCTTCCTCTCTGAAATGAATAAAATTAAAAGGGAAGTGGGAAGCCGAAACCGGTTTGGCTCAGTGGATAGAGCGTCAGCCTGCGCACTGAAAGGTCCCAGGTTCGATTCCGGTCAAGGGCATGTACCTGGGTTGCAGGCACATCCCCAGTAGGAGATGTGCAGGAGGCAGCTAATCGATGTTTCTCTCTCATCGATGTTTCTAGCTCTCTATCTCTCTCCCTTCCTCTCTGTAAAAAAATCAATAAAATATATTTAAAAAAAAAAAAGGGAAGTGGGAAAGGCACAAGACTGACATAAAAGCAAAGGCACACAGATTAAAAATCACCTGAAACTAGAATAATCCCAATTTCAAATATCCCCTGGCTTTTCTCTTAGTGAAATATGGTAACTCTACCTGGATGGAACACTGAGAGTCCCAAGTAAATGGAGGTCAACCAGGATTAAAAAGAGCAATAAGGCAAAGAAGGTTCCCCGAGAGATATATTCTAATCAGTCTGGAATCACTAGTCTCTTTACACTGTACCCTCTAGTCCCTTCTGCTCTCTCTATTCTCCCTGCTCCTCCTCCAGAGTCTAAAATAGAAACCTCAAAGCTAATGTGAAATAATTTCCAGGGAGGGGGGAGGGAAGAAATACAGTCCCACATAAATATGATGTTTATAACCCATTCTATAAAAGTTCATTGAATTGATATAACTTTAAAAAGTTACAATGATTCAGCAGAGTGGACATTACTGCTGGCCTTGAAGATATGAAGACATGCCTGGCCATGGCATTCCCTTCACATCTTTTCTCCAAGTCTAGGTGATAAGCACCTACAGCCCGGCATGACAGAGGACAGAGAATAAACAGAGTTTCTACTGCTGTCAAGGCACATAGTCTTGGTGGGCATGGGCACAATATAAGACTTACATAAATGACACAACAATATATAGATACTGCATAAAATATTATACATCACAATGACAAATTCAGAAAAGCAAAAAATAATACAGGTTAAGTACAAGAAAAATCTGGAGTAGTTGTTCTAGAACTTAGCTTGAAGAATGAATAATATAGTTGAATGCCTTTGTAGCCAATAAGCTTCTTAAAGCACCATATAGAAACCTTGGGGGCTAGAAAGAAACAATTCCCACTCTCAAGCTTATAGTGTAAGAGAATAAAAGAGTGAAAGAATGAAGAATCCGAGGCAAAGAAAAAGAGCAAACCTATGGAGAAGATGGAGCAGGAAAGAGGAGAAAGGATGAGGGAGAAGAAAGGGACACGAGTACTAAATTACAGATTGTTATAATCAGAATTCTCAAGCTAACAAACATACTGAAAAGATTACATTCATGAAAAAAGCACACAGGAATTTTTTTCCTATGGCAGCAGGCCTGCCAAAGACATACTATTGTATGCATTCACCTAAAGTTTTAAAGAGATTAAGAATGAATTCTGCTTAAAAGTGACATGATCATGGTCCTTAATTAAGAAAAGCCTGCTAGAAATAACTTACGTCATCAGGTTAGGGGGATAAGACCTCCACAAGATAGTCGGGTCTGAGATGTAGTTTTCCTAAGAAAGAAGATATAAAAATTAGTCTATTAGTATAATGCAACCTTCTTGGAAAATAAGACAATATTTTCATTTCTTAAACTCCCTATGTCAAGTTCTAAAGAGCCCCCAAAGTCAAACTCTTCAGTTGTTTTAGTTTTGTCAACTCAGCTGAATTGCTTACTTTAGTGAAGTGAAAATCAATGGATGTTCGAAGTCAAATAAGACATAATTCTTGGCCTTCTAAATTCTTTCAGTCCAGTAGAGTAAAAAATGAATGTATGCAAACAAACATCAACGAACCAAAAAAACAGAAACAGTCCATAACAGAGGTACAATAGCTGCGGGAGAGATGGATTTATCTTGGGTAATCAGAGGGTTTCGGGAAAGAGGTAGCCAGGAGATGGAAGATCAAGGTGCTGCCAAGTTTTATAGATTATGTCCACATAGCCACCAAATCTTTTTCTTAGATAACCATATCTAGTCAGTGAGAATTGTTGCATAAGGAAAAAAAATCTAAAGTGAACCATCTTTAAAAAGAATTTTTTCCCAATGAAATCTAACACTTTGTTTTTGTTTATCACTTTTAGTTTTTAAAACAAATCTTCAAGATAAAATTCACTTTGCCTATTTATTTATCTCTAACATGGTAGTTAAAAAATTATGTGTCCTGACAAACTAAAAAATATGTTAACTCAGGAGTACTAATACTACGGTTGATACTGCTTTCCCCCTCATTAGTTAGAATGATACATTTAAAGGTTTAGATTGCCTTAACTGCATAGCTAATCAACAATGTAAGTTGCTTGGAAAATATCTGAACTGTTTTTAAAGGAGGAAATGGCTAGAAACATTACAACTAATGTAACCTAGCATAGGTATCACTGACATCTTACCCTTTGTGCTAATACAGAGATGCCTGAAAATGACTACAAGATATAAAATAACATTCAACTGACTGCAAATAAGGCTTTCTCAAGCATTAAACATGGTTTAGAATGTTTGCTGTATAAAAACTAAGAGAGACTTATCCATGAAACTTGCTTTACATTAGTTCACTAGTAGAATACCTAATCTTATATAGCAATAGAAGAGGGATTTTCTAAGGTTTAGGGTTTGCTTACATTAAAAAATAGAACAGGATTTCATTTTCTGTTCTGGGTATATAATGTAAATACTTTAAGAAATGAAAATGTAAGCATAGTATATACTTACAGATACTAGAATGAATGTGCCCCAAATACAAGAAAAGAGGTAGAATGCACTAAGCTGACCAGATTCATTAAACTTGCTGTGTTTCGTTTTGGAGAAGTGCATTCGCCTGTTAATTTTCTAAAAATAAAAACAATCAATAATTAAGATTATAAAATATATTTAACATGACAATCATAGTATGGAGAGCGAGTATTTTACGAAGTATAGATTTCTAAGATTGTATACTTACATCCAACACATACTCTTGAATTATGGCATGAACAATTATCGCCACTAGCATGTAGAAGAAAATTGTAGCCAAATCTTTGATACCATAGTAATAAAAAGATGCTGATTCAGTAGCTTGTTCTTCTGAAGGCCAAAAAGGACAGGACACACATACACAAAAATATACATGAGATTATAAAAACAGCACTAAGTACAACATAGTTATGGAAACAAACAAAAGATGATTAACCTAATAAATAAGTACTACAGAAACATCATGGTAATTTGCTTTTGGACATCTTGAGTCATGGCAACAAAGAAAATTGAGGAGATATCTAGGAATTGAGAGCTTCAAAAATTACAAAGACTTGACACATGTTATGTTAGTCACAGCCATCAAAAACCAAAAAACAGGAGGGGGGTGGCCACACTCAACTCCTTGGGAAGACTGTAAAATTGACATTATCCCAGGCGTAGAGATTAGGTTACAGTTAGCCCATTTGCCTGTATTTTTAAAGAACTTTTGAAATTTTCTACTTTCTACCTCTACTTTCCAACTAGACATCTCATTATAATTCTGAAGGAAAAAGAGATTTAACCTGTATTTGATTTAGTTTTGATCTATACACTGCTTCTTAAAATTGTTTTTAATCCTTGAAATTGCTGTAATTGTTTAGAACAAAGCTTAATCAAGTACTTAGGAGTTGGTAAAGTACTTCATTTTTCTCTGGCTTATTCAAATTTCAAAACAACTTTGTGGTTCTCAGTTATATGATATCTAAATCACTAAGTCAAATATTTACAAAACTATATATAATGGGAAAAACCCAACTCAATGTTACATAATTCATCTTACATTTTATTTTTAAATATATTTTTATTGATTTCAGAGAGGAAGAGAGAAGGATAGAGAGATAGAAACATCAATGATGAGAGAGAATCATTGATCGGCTGCCTCCTCCATGCTCCCAACTGGGGATCGAGCCCACTACCCAGGCAAGTGCCCTTGGCCAGAATCAAACCTAGGACCCTTCAGTCCGCAGGCCAACACTCTATCCACTGAACCAAACCGGCTAGGGCTCATCTTACATTTTAATTAGAGAAATTCAGGGCAAGTTTACTGCCTGAATATGTTAACATTTTATGAACTGAATACCCCATTCCTCCCCCATGCTAGTTAGTTATATTACTATTTTCAACTACAATCAACTTCCAGTAACAACTTGATTTTCACATAGCATAATTTAGAAAAACCTTTTTGAAATGAAACCTAAAAGTATAGTTTGGGTGCTATTACCAAATTACCCCTAGAGCTTACTGACATCCTATTTGAAATAATGTTATAGGTAGAGCACGACAAAAAAGATGAAAATAAAATAGGCTTAAAAGGATTGTTATTGCAGAAACCGGTTTGGCTTAGTGGGTAGAACGTCGGCCTGCGGACTCAAAGGTCCCAGGTTCGATTCTGGTCAAGGGCATGTAGCTGGGTTGCGGGCACATCCCCGGTGGGGGATGTGCAAGAGGCAGCTGATCGATGTTTCTCTCTCATCGATGTTTCTAACTCTCTCTATCCCTCTCCCTTCCTCTCTGTGAAAAATCAATAAAATATATATTTTTTTAAAAAAAGGATTGTTATTATAGGTCTAAATCATAACTCACTGGTTGGGAAAACTGAAACTAAACATTGTGCCTTCAGAAACCTTGGTTGAACAATGATATTTTAAACAAATGTAAAATATCTATGCTAAAGGGAAGAGAAGGCAAAAAAAAAAGTTCTTTGACAGAATTTCAAGCTCATTTACAAAAATGTACAACAAACACTAAACACATAAAAACTGATTTCCATATAGTACATAGGGTGAAGTCAACCAAAAACATCAGATCTTACATTACAAAAATATCAAAATAATGTTCAGTCTAATCATGAATGAGATTTGTGAAAATTAATGAAGAACCTAGTGTTCACGGAAATTTCCCAGTTTGTCCAAGTGAACCTTTCTACTTAAGTAGACAATTCTAAAAGAAAACTACTTACCTGTTGCAGGGAGGGTAACATTGTACTGAAGAGTAACAAAAATGATAGCAACTTTTGCTGATATCTAGAAAGAAAAAAAAGATCAAGTCAATTTGTGACCTACCAATAGTTGATCGGGGGGAAAATATTACAGCTTCTGTCCCCAAATCTAAGAACCAAGGGCACCCTAGTTCCTGCGGCACCCTGAGAGGCACAAATGGAATTCTTGATCACCAAGGAATTGAGGATGGGAGCTCACATTAAGAGCATTCTGCAGTTCACATGAGATTGTGTAATTCACTCCTAACTTCAAGAGTTCAAAAGAAATACTCTCTACAGATCCACTAAATGGTGATTTGAAAGATTGTTTCTCTACTCTAGAGACTAATGAACACACAGGTCCTAGCAAGAAAAAAAAAGTTAATGTAAATTAAAAGAAATGGGAACACAGTAGCCATGACAAGGATCAAAGGGTTTGTGGTGTATGTGTGTTGATCTCCCACACACCTGGCATAACTAAGTGGTCAATAAATATTTAACTGACCCAACTACTGGTAAAAGTAAAGCGGTCAGAAGAGAAATACTGAATGCTTACTGAATATTTATAGGTACCAGACAAAAAATAAAACAAAGGTGAATGATACAATCCTTGATGACTACGAGCTTAGTTGGGCCAGGAAGACAAAATTATTATAATACTATAGCATCAGTGCCAATGGATATTCAGAATAAACAAACTGTTTTGGTTTTTGTTTTTTTCTTGGGTGGGGAATGAGGCATGTTCTGGAAAGGTTTCTGAGAGGATGTGGTGAGGGTGAGGGAGTTGTCTCCTTGGAAAATAAGTTGACGAGGGGGATGAAAAGGGCAGTGTAGGCAGAAGAGACAGAAAGTGCAAAAGTCAAATAGCAATAAACACAGGCCTGGCATGGGCACACATCAGAAGTGGTAGAAAAACCTAGACAAGCTATCAGTGCTAGAAAGGACCTTGTTCCTTGATCTAAGTAAGTTTAGATTTTATTTTAGACTGGAGAATTTTGAGGAGAGGGAAGTTCCTATGTGCTTTTTAGTAGCTGGCTGTGGCTTACTAAGTGGTTTCTCAAGTCTCCTTGGACCCAGACTCCACACTGCAACCAGAATCATCTGATCATGTTAACACATCTCCCCATGGGCACCCTCTGCCCGGAAATCCTTCACTAGATTCCTGTTCGTTCTCAGATGAACAAAATCTCCAATGTGCCCCAAACAACAATCCATGGTCTGACCCCTCCCCTCGGCTTCCAGCATCCAGCCTCATCTCTGACCATTTCCTCCTGTTCTCTTGTCTGTGGCATTCCTCCTATCGCAGGGTCTGTGCCGCTCTACCTAAAACTGCTAGGAAACCTTCACCCTTCAGATCCTAGTTCAGTCACACCTTTTCAAGGAAGCCTGTCCTGTCCCTTAGAGCAGGTCATTTCCTTTGTTAGATTATCTCAGAGAACTGTCTTCCTTTCAAAATACATACTCTTGGTGTAATTATATTAACAATTTCTGTCTCACTCATTAGAAAGTAAGCCCCGTAAGAGCTGGGACCATGCCTGTTTCTGCTCATCATCATATGCTAGAGACTAGCATGAGGCCTGGCACATATTAGGTGATGGCTCAATATTACTGAACTAGAGGCCAGTGCACGGATTCGTGGACCAGTGGGGTCCCTCAGCCTGGCCTGCGGGCATCGGGAGAAACTGGCTCTCTGATACCCCCACCCCCACCCCCGCGCGCCCCCTCCGAGGGGTCCTGGATTGTGAGAGGGCGGTTCTTGGGTGATGCACCCCAGAATCAGGCTCCCTCCTCTCTGGTTCTGGGTGCGTCTGCCAAGAACCACGGCTGCCAAGTCACCGCAGCTCAACAGCTCCTGCGTTGAGTGTCTGCCCCCTGGTGGTCAGTGCATGTCATAGCTACCGGTCAGATGGTCAAATGGTCACTTAGGCTTTTATATATATATACATATACATATACATACTAGATACAATATAATCTGGAGTAAGTATGCAAGTCAAGTATAAAACTTCTGTAAGAGAGCACATGAAAGATAATAAGCCCGAACTAAGGCAGTGGTAGTGGGATAGAAGTGGGACTTTCAAAACAGAATAAGGCTTGGTAAGCAAGAGTCAATGATTATGTATTGATGCTTATAGCCTAAGTGAAAAGTAATGGTATTAATAAAAATGTGGAATACAGAAGGAACAGCAGCAGGTTTGAGGAAAAAGAGAAGAAACTGAGTTCTAGATAAACTTAGATTTCTGCAGGCAGCTAAAGCCTAAGCCTGGAACTCTGCAGGGAGACGCTAGCTTAAAGACTTGGGCATCTCTATTTACAGGTAGTAACTGAAGTTGTTCAAAGTACATAAATCATCTATGGACAGGGTACAGTATTCATAGACAAATAGGACATCAGACTGTGCAGTGGGCACAGAAAAAGCTGGTGGCAAAATAAGAAATGATCAGAGAGGCAGAAAGAGAATGAAGAGAGCTTGATGCCCCCAAAGCCAAGGGGGAAACATTTCAAAAAGGTGTGGTTAATGAAGTCAAAGTTTCAAAGAACACGTGGCGGGAAGAGTGCAATGGAACAGACAACCTTAGAAGTCGCGGTCATGGCTTGAGTCGTCTCAACAAAGTAATGAGAGCGCAAGCCAATCACAGTGAACTGAGGAACAGAAGAAGAACACAGTGGTGCCGAAACCGGTTTGGCTCAGTGGATAGAGCGTCGGCCTGCGGACTGAGGGGTCCCGGGTTCGATTCCGGTCAGGGGCATGTACCTGGGTTGCGGGCATATCCCCAGTGGGAGATGTGCAGGAGGCGGCTGATCGATGTTTCTCTCTCATCGATGTTTCTGACTCTCTATCTCTCTCCCTTCCCTCTCCCTTCCTCTCTGTAAAAAATCAATAAAATATATTTAAAAAAAAAAAAAAGAACACAGTGGTACCTAGTGACAGATGCCAGGTCAGGATTTATGTTGTTTTTACGATGGGAGAGACTGAGCTTGTGTGGGGGCAACATGAGTGTATGCCTTTCTCTGGCAATGTTTAGCAATCCACAAATGGGGAGACACAGGAAAGGCAGATGGCAGGCTGGGAAGATGGTTGGCTATGCAGGATGAATGGAGAGAAAGACCAGGAGGGAAACGAAGCTGAGGGAGAGTGTGGATAAGTAGTTCAAGTCTGCAGAGAAAGCAAAGCAATGAGGGGCTAACAAACTGGAGAAAAGGAAAGGGGCCAAGGGACTATGGAAGCTCGGACTGGCTGGAGAGCGGGCAAATGAGAAGCAGAATGAAGGCGAACAGGTAAGTTGTGGCTGAGCCTCTGCTACACTAAAATTCAGGATCTGGAAATAAGCAGGTCTGTGTGATAAAGCCCAGGATATGACACCAAAGTGAGTCACTTAACTCTGGTAGAAATATAAAGGTCACTTGAATAGAAAAAGCCAGTAAGGCTTGTTATAATTTGAATCATTCACATGGATGCATTAGAGCAGAGTGATGGCATGAATTTCCTGGGTAACACTGCTTTCATGCTATTCTTTTTAATAAAGTTGATTGATTACTAAACTTCATTTTTTAATATCTTTGTTTAGACTTTCATATATATAAACATAAACACGTAAAACACACACTCACACCCCCATTTCTAGTTTAGCATATGAGGTCACGGCTACATAGACAAGACAACTTTTTAAGAGGCCCTTACAAATGACAAGTGAAATTCTTCAAAGATTAATTGAATATCAAATACCAAAAGCAAAAACAAATTAGATTATCCTTTTACGCTAGGCTTCCAAATAAAATTAAAGTCTGGTCTTCAGCTAGTTTATCATGTGACATTAAGTAGGAGAAGCAGCAGCAGCCTGGCCAGGGTGGCTCAGTGGTTGAGTGTCAACCTATGAACCAGGAGGTTACGGTTTGACTCCTGGTCAAGGGCACATGTCTGGGTTGTGGGCTTGATCCCCAGTGGGGGCCAATCAATAATTCTCTCTCATCATTGATGTTTTTCTCTCTCTCTTCCTCTCCCTTCCTCTCTAATATATATATTTAAAGTAGACTAAGAGAAAAAATACAAACTACATACCCCCAAAAAGTTTCTAGAAAATTAAACCAGTCATCACATTCTGAACCATTTCTAGGCCCCTTAAGCCACACACTACAGCCAGCAATGCTTTAAACTAATTTTACAATTAATTAATAGTAAGACAAATTAGCCTGGAATAAAATATACTACAGAAATATATAATGATTAAAAAGTAAAATTACTGCATTTATGGCAATTCTGGACATTTACAGCACCATTCGCCATTTACAAGAAAAAAAAATGACTTATTCAGATATATCTTAAATAGGTTACCACAAACTCTAATGAATTGTTTAATTCTATGTTGGATGCAACATCAAGACTATCATATATTTCTTAAAGTAGCTGCCAATGGAGCATAATGTATTTTTTTCTTTTTGTTATACAGAGGGGTTAGTATTTTGTACTTGTTAGAGGTTGGTGTGACTATTATACTGACCGGGTGCCTAAAAGATAAAAGGACAATTTCTGAATACCAAATTCTACTTTCCCACCAGTTTATATAAAATTAGGTTCTTAAAAAAAAAAAAAAAAAAAGGAAAGAAAATGTTGGTATTAAGACAAGTCATGCTTAAAAATAAACCTCCAAAAACTATTCCAAGGTGGTTGTAACTGTAAATGTCCCCCACGCCTGCACGGCCCACACAGCCCTAGACTCCTGAATACCTGGAAAGTAACTCCCTTCCAGAAGAAAATATTCCTCTTGGAAACCCACAACTCTTCTCTAGCTTCACTTTCAGAAAGCTTCCCAAGTATCCTTACATTTTTCAACTGTTCAAACTTTCCTAACTCAAATACGAAGCCACTAATTATAGACCATAATTTGCATTACGTGGACAGATGCTGACTATACTAAAAACATGATTTCAAATTTCATAAGCAATTTTTGATATCACAAAGTTTCCTGGAAATTAAAGTCTTACATTTCCCCCAAACATACTACTACTCCATCACTCTTTTCAGTATATACAGGGTGGGGCCAAAGTAGGTTTGCAGTTGTGAGACATAAAACACAAGTTTATTCTTGTATTATTTTCCATAGGAACAACTGTAAACCTACTTTTGCCCCACCCTGTATCATCTCTTTAAATACTAATGGTTGGACCCTTCTCTCACATAAAAATGCTGTCTTGTATCTTCCCACTTTGATAAATATCTAAGGAATAATAACAGCTACCACTTATGGCATGTCTCTTGTATGCCACTGAACTAGATAGGCATTACACACAGTAATTTTATTCTCTGAGTTTGTCAACGAGCCCCATTTTACAGAGAAGGAAATAATTCTGAGAAGTTAGACGACATGCCTTAGGACCTAAAGCTTAGGTCATCCAGTTTGCAAGCTGTAAAGCTCTAACTTGAACATGGAACCCTTAAGCTCGAGCATCTATGCTTCGATAGTATTTCTATATTGATTCTACATTTTGGCTAGTAATATAGTATCTATTATTGTTTTGTCAATTTCACCATAAATCCTGACATGTCCTCAATACAGTCACACAAAAGGCTTAGCTCTACTGCAAAAACATCGACTTTTCTATTATTCTAGCACAATTACTGTCATTCTATAATTGTTAACTTGGAGATTTATCTGCAGTTTTTTATTTTTTATTTACTTATTTTCAATTTACTGATTTTAGAAAGAGGGCGAGGGAAAGGAAGAGAGGAAGAGAAACATCGATTTGTTGTTTCACTTATGCATTCATTGGTTTCTCCTTGTATGTGTGTATGTGCCCTAATCAGGGATGGAACCCAAAACCTTGATGGATGGGACAATGTTCTAACCAACTGAGCTACCTGGCCAGGGCTATAAGGAATTATTTTAAAATAGCAAAACTAACCTGGTCAATTTTTCCTTGTATGTAGTTAACATGCTTTCAAATCCTAAAACTGTAACATATGGTAAGAAAAATGTACAACTTGCACAAACTTCCCTTTCCTGTATACCACTTTAATGTTCTTTTGAACTGACCCTAAAAACTTTTTAGATCATTGTTGTATCTATTTAGCTGTACAAATTTTACATATTTACATAAGGGCAAAAAACCACTCACTGTTAAAAAAATCATTAACACACGAGACAAGGTACAGATGGTGAATTTCCCTAGAATTGTGATAAGACAATGTGAAATATCTTACATAAAAGCAAAGTTAGCCTTTTCTAAGGGTCAGTATTCCTGATTTATATTCCATTTAATTCAAAGCATTGTAAACACACCTTGCAGTTAACAGTACTCCTATATTATATCTTTAAAGTGAGGAATTCTTTTTTTTAAAATATTTTTATTGATTTTAGAGAGGAAGGGAGAGGGAGAGAGAGAGAACATCAATGATGAAAGAGAATCATTGATCGGCTGCCTCCTGCACACCCCACACTGGGGATCAAACCTGCAACCTGGGCATGTGCCCTGACTGGGAATCGAACCGTGACCTTCTGGTTCATAGGTTGACGCTCAACCACTGAGCTATGCCGGCCGGGCTAAAGTGAGGACTTCTTACCATATGGAGATGGATTATGAGGAATTTATACAAAGTAGTATTTCTTTTTTGAAAAATATTTCTATTTATTGATTTTAGGAGAGAGTGGGAGAGGAGGGGAGAGAGAGAGAGAGATATCGATTTGTTGCTGCATTTATTTATACATTCCTTGGTTGATTCTTGTATGTGCCTTGACTGGGGATTGTATGGGCAACCTTGGTGTTTTGGGACAACGCTCTCACCAACTGAGCTACCCGGCCAGACCACAAAAGTATTACCTCTACTAACAAAGCAGAAAGTACAAATGAACAGAAAATTGAGAAAGGGAGTACGAATGTCGAGCACTGCACTTGTAATAAGGTCACGCATTCACACGGCACTCGTATGGCGCCTTCACACCACACTATGGGACCCTGGCACCCCCGCTGTGAGAGCAGCACAGGTGGTGTTCTGTCCTGACTCGGAGCGGAACCGGGCCGGGCCTTCGGTCACCGAGCAGGTAAGCAGCGCGGGCCCAGCCTGCAGCGGAGCAAGCTCCCTTCCACCTTTCCTTCCTCTACGCCTACTCCCTCCTCCGCAACAGACTAAGCGGAAATCAATGACACCGCCAGGAACTTACATCTACATTCAGACTTCGAAAAGCCCACTTGAAGAAAAGCAAACATAAATTAAACTACGTATTAAGTTACCCGGTAACAACAGTTAAAAGCCTATATGGACTGCATTGAAAAATTTCACTCATCCTTTGGTCACTGGCAGCCTCGTTCCACTAGCTTTTTTGTTTTTTCCCCAAGAATTCGTAACGTCCCTCATTCAACAAATAGTTCAGCAGCTGCTACACCCAGGCCCTAGTCCGGGCCCTGGAAATGGGACACACCGTCGGCCCTTACCTTCGGCGGGGGGGGGGGATGGGGGGGTCAATAAATAAGATAAGTACATGGGACAGGGCGCAGGGGCTTTGGAGAAAAATACAAAAGGGAGAGAAGGGAGGGGATTGGCGTGTGTACTGGGGAGCCGGCCGGAGGTGCCGCCTCGCCGAGCGCATCACCCACAGGCAACAGCTGTCGGCGAGCCCTCCGCCCCGGGCCGGGGGAGGGAAGGAACGCACACGCTCCCGGCACCTGCAGCCTCTCCCGCCGCCGGGAGCCACAGCAACCGCCCGGCCCCTCGGCCCTGCGGCTCGCGGCCCCGCTGTCGGGACCAGCTCCGGCTTCTTTACGGAGAAAGCCAGCGGCGGGGCAGAAAGTTGGGTCACCGGCTGGCGACTCTGCCGGCCCCGGAGCGGAGAACGGCCACCCTCGGTGCGGCCCCGAGGCCGCCGCCCCGCCCGTGGGCAGCACACGCCCGGCTCCGCGGGTTCTCATTCACCCCCACACTCGGGGCCGCCGGGACCCCCCAAGCCCCCGCGGCACGCGCGGCCTCCGCCCCCCTCCCCCCAGCCCTCGCCCGGGAGCGCCCGCCCCCGCCCCCGCCGGAGCCAGCTCGGCAGCGCTGGGCCGCCCC
Source organism: Myotis daubentonii (assembly GCF_963259705.1). Lineage (NCBI taxonomy): Eukaryota > Metazoa > Chordata > Mammalia > Chiroptera > Vespertilionidae > Myotis > Myotis daubentonii. The sequence goes on along the minus strand of NC_081856.1, from coordinate 16,630,135 downwards.
CGCCGCCTCGGCCCCTCGCCGGCTGCCACGTAACCCTCCGCGGGAACCAGGAACTGCGCGGCGCGGGGGGCGGCGGCGGCGGCGGCTGGAGGGGAGGGGAGGGGAGGGGAGGGGAGGGCGGGCAGCGCGTCCGCGGCGGGGGGCGGCGCGGCGGACCCCGGCCAGGCCCCGCGGCCCCAGGCCCGCACCCCGGGGGGCCGGCACCTCCCCGCCGCGACCCCAGGCGCCCGGGCGGTTGGGGCGCGGGGCGGGCTCACCTCGAACATGAGCCCCAGCAGGAAGACCATCGCCACACAGGAGACGATGTCCGCGTGATTCTGCAGGATGAATTCGTGGCTCAGGATCGGGGGGCTCTTGGTGCTCTTCCTGCGAATCGCCATGGTGAAGCCGCCGCCCGCGCTGCAGGTGCTCCGCCCGGCTCCGGTCTTCCCGCTGCTCACCGACCAGCCGCCGCCGCCGCCTCCCCCTGGCTGCTCCTCACAGCCCCGCCGCGGCCGCTCGCTGGGGCTTCACTTCCCATCCCACAGCCAGTACGCAGCCGCCGGGGCCGCCCGGAAAAAAAAAAAAAAAAAAAAGCGAGCCCACGGCGGGACGAGCATGCGCAGCAGGGAGGCGGCGCTCGCCTGCGCCGCGGTCGCCCCTGTCAGCCCACAGCGCCGCCTGGCGACCGGAGGCCGGCAGTACCGGCCGGCGAGGGCAGAAGCCTGCGCCAAGCAACGTGCCACCCCTGCTCCGCGCCAGACCAGGGGTTGAGGCACAAACTTCCCGAGCGGAGTGAAGAGGCTAAATTCCCCGGCCCGGGCGCTGACCGCCACGTGTTGTGGCGGGCAGGGCCGCAGGCATGCTTTCCCGGCCTCCTGGCTACCTTGGGCTGGGTTGTCAGTGCCTGCTTCCTTGTTGAGTGTCACTTCTTTAAAAAAACAACAAATGATATATATATAAATTTTTTTTTTCAGAGAGGAAGAGAGATATGATGAGAGAATCGCCGCTACAACCCGGGAATCCAATGGTGACCTCCTCCTGGTTCATAGGTCGGCCCTCAACCACTGAGACACATTGGCTGGGCTAAGAATGCGGGTTTTTGAACCAGAATTCTGCCACTTATTATCTGTGTGATCATGAACAAGTTACGTAAACTCTGAGTCTTGATTTCCGCATTCATTTATTCAAAGAATATTTATTGGGTAGGTAGGCACTGGGGATACAGAACTGAATGAAAAATACAAATTAACCTATTCTGATGGGCTTTCAGTCTAGCGGTGGGGAATCTTTAAACAAGATTTTAAAAGTAGGACATGTTAAACTGAGATGAGGGTCCCAGAGAAAAATAAAGCAAGGGAATAGGGACACTGTTGGGAAGTTGCATTTGCCTGAAGACCTCAAGGAGGTGAGGGACCAAGCCACCTGGATATCATCTATAAAAAGATTACTGTAAGTGCCTACTTTAGCAACTAAATAGATGATTCAAGGAAAGTGCATAGTAGAGGGTTAGGGCTCTGTAAATATTAGCTGTTATTGTGTTCCTCCTTTCTGGTCAAATGATTACTGGTTTCATTCACCTCCAAATCGCCTTCCAGTTTTTACATTAGAATGATGCTTCAAATAAGCTCAAAGTTTTTGGTGGTTTCCCCCATGACTAGCCCATGATGATTTGGCCCCTGCTTACTCAGGCTCAAACCCTGCCTGGATAGGCCCCAATCTCCTAGTACCAGCATTACTGACTTCACACACTGTACAGCATGCGCTCTCCCCTGGCTATGCATCTACTGCTTCTGTCCAGAATGCTTTCTCCTCTCCCCCCAGGACACTCCTACCCAGCGGTTCTCAACCTGTGGGTCGCGACCCCTTTGGCGGTCGAACGACCCTTTCATAGGGGTCGCCTAAGACTATCCTGCATATCAGATATTTACATGACGATTCATAACAGTAGCAACATTACAGTTATGAAGAAGAAACAAAAATAATTTTATGGTTGGGTCACAACATGAGGAACTGTATTTAAAAATATATATATATTTTATTGATTTTTTACAGAGAGGAAGGGAGAGGGATAGAGAGTTAGAAACATCGATGAGAGAGAAACATCGATCAGCTGCCTCTTGCACACCCCACACTGGGGATGTGCCCGCAACCAAGGTACATGCCCTTGACTGGAATCGAACCTGGGAACTTTCAGTCCGCAGGCCGACGCTCTATCCATTGAGCCAAACCAGTCAGGGCAGGAACTGTATTTAAAGGGCCAGAAGGTTGAGAACTGCTCCTACCCATTCCTCTAAATCTCATTCATGTGTGACCTCTTTGAAACCTTTACTGACTGCTCTCTTATAATTCAATGTTTTAATAGCTTTGAGCTATAATTTATATCACATAGTTCGCCTATTTTAGGTGCACAATTTGATGGTTTTTAGTGTATTACAAAGTTGTGCAGCCATCACAATAATCTAACTTTAGAACATTTTTATTATCCCCAAAAGAAAGAGTCTTTGTTCTTGAAACTCATATGCCTGGAATGAAAGACAGATAATAGACAAATAATCGCTGATGTGATGGGTGTTTTCAAGACTTGCTTGGTGAAGGGTGCAATGGAAGGGTTCTAGGTCACTTGGAAGTTAATTGTTCCATTGAAGTTGAGTTTTTAAACTATAATTGACTTTTTCATACCTTAAAATTTAATTATTTTTCACTCTTTGATGAGAAAATATCCCCTCTGGTCTTTCAGCCGCATAAACCTACCATACTCTGGTCAGGCCTAGGACCTGGGGTGATCATTTGTATTTGGCAAGACAGAAGACGTGTGGTTGTCTAATTGGGTTTCGCAGGAAACAGATGCCAAAACAGACTTAGACTCATAAGAGATTTATTGACAATAACATTTGTGAAATATAAAGGGAAGAGGAGTCAGCAGGGAAAGCCTTCAGACTATAGCACAGGTCTGACATCTGTGAAAGGAAGGAAGGAGGACTGGGCAGGAAGAGCTTCAGACTGTGTAGCAAAGTTTTGGCCGGCCCAGTGGGCAGCTCCAGTATGCTGGGCAGAAACGGTAAGTCTTTGTACGGCTGATGTGCTCAGTCAGGCACTGCAAGCTGCTACCCTGCATGCTTGCCCTCTTCTGTTAGGCACCATCTCCAAGCTCTCTATTGGGCTCTGGTAACCACTCTTTTGGTTTAGGAACAATCTGTTCTTTTTGCGGTAAGGATCATCTCAATGTGGCAGGGAGAGCTCAGGTAATGGGTAATTGGCCCATGAGCTCTGTACAGGTTCTACACGGCATCTTGGGAGCTTTGTACACCTGGATGTGCTCAATGACCAGAGAATCTACATCTACACCCTTAAGTCCAGCATATTCTCTGCATTTTTAAGCATGTGCAGCAAAAATTCAGCACTCTTTTTGGGCCACTGGCCCTGCGTCCAGCCCCACTGTTTAGCCTGGGCACACCTACCAACACCACCACTATAATGACAGAATGGCACACGATGCTTCTGTAAAGTGACATCCTTTAGATAATTGGTGGCTTTTGGGATATGCATACCCTTGATGGCCTGGGTAGTTTCATGAGTGTTTGTAAAGTTTTCTGTGTCAAGTGAATAGCGAACCATTTTCAGAGGTCGCCTCAGGCCACTCCCAGGAAGAGTAGGACTATTTCTACATCCCTCTTGTTTCTTTCTTTGTTTCAGTTTGGTCTAATTTTTCCTTATTGTAAATAGATGTTATTTACATGGCAGAGAATACAGTCACTTGAGGTTCTATCAGAACAATACCCAGGAAAGACCTTGACTAGGTTGGCTTGGTTGCTTGATAATTTCCAGGTCAACCTTTGTGGCCCACTTTAGTCACATGCTTTTCCCTATGGGTAAGGCGAGTCTATTACCAGAAGTTGTGGAGGAAGGGGTTTGAGGTAAATAAGAACATGAGCCAAAACCGGTTTGGCTCAGTGGATAGAGCGTCAGCCTGAGGACTGAAAGGTCCCAGGTTCAGTTCCGGTCAAGAGCATGTACCTGGGTTGCGGGCACATCCCCAGTGGGAGATGTGCAGGAGGCAGCTGATCGATGTTTCTCTCTCATCGATGTTTCTAACTCTCTATCTCTCTCCCTTCCTCTCTGTAAAAAAATCAATAAAATATATTAAAAAAAAAAGAACATGAACCATCTGGTGGACAGGTTCTGGATGTAGAGGAAGAGCAGGAGGTGGTTGGATCAGAGGAGGTAAAAAATCAACAGTAGCATGAACACAAGTGAATGAGCATAATAGATGGGTGGAGTGACTTGTATTTGAGGCAACGACCAAGAGCTATGGAGATGTATGGTGGGGTGGATATCTGAAATAACCTCAGCAGACACAGAGGGAGGAAGGGGTCTTAGTTTGAATTTGTTAAGCTTTCAAGAGGGTCCTAAAATGCGTCAGCATTTCCTGGGGGGTTGGCACATGCTGGACACAGCAGCTTATTTGGGGATGCTTCAAAAGGCAGCTGGGCACTTCCAGCTGCCAGGAAGCACGCAGTACATCACTTTCACCTGAGGAGAATGAATCATTCTCTTTTTGCATCATTCTGTGCAAAATGCTTTCGTAAATGGCTTCTATAATTAGAAGGTCTTATGCCTCAGGGAATTTTAACTGGTTGAACTGAGCTGATATCTTGTAGCCATCAAAAAATGATGTATGGCTCATTGCCTAGTAGAATCAAGGTCTTAGGGTGGTGGCCAAAGATTCTTTGGAGCTGTTTTCTTGATTGCATCAGCCCAAGACAAAGCTTACAGCACAAATGAAAAAGCTAACATGTAGGCAATTCTTTGAGGTCCCCCAAGCACTGTTGATATATATTAGTAATTTTAACCTTATATTAACCTGGAACATGTTATCCCTATTTCAAATAAGGAAATGGAGGCTCTGTAAAATAACTTGTTTAGGATTTTACAACTATTGAATTTTAACTCCCAAGGTGAAGAATGTGAATTTAATCTTTTTTTTAAAAATATATTTTATTGATTTTTTACAGAGAGGAAGAGAGAGAGAGAGTTAGAAACATCGATGAGAGAGAAACATCGATCAGCTGCCTCTTGTACACCTCCTACTGGGGATGTGCACGCAAGCAAGGTACATGCCCTTGGCTGGAATCGTACCTGGGACCTTTCAGTCCACAGGCCGATGCTCTATCCACTGAGCCAAACCGGTCAGGGCTGAATTTAATCTTATAAAGTTATGGTAAGAATTTATTAAAGAATAAAGATGGTATTTTTTGGAGCTTAAATGGTACAAGTCAAAGTGAAATAATCATAGAGGAATATGTGAATATATTGTTGACGACAATGACTAAATAATAACAACTAGTATTTACTGGGTGCAAAGGGTTGTACTAAACACTATGAACACTTAATACTCATAATAACAAATTGAATTACTATCATTTCTTTTCTACAGATGAGGAATATTATTACTAAACTTTTGCTATCACCACCACCATGACAAATGGAAACAGGAATAGGCCATGTATACAGAATTCAATTACTAGTAATTGGGGAAATGAGCACTAGCTCAGGGAAGGAAAGAGAATGGGATAAGTCCCCGAGACTAAGACAAATGTTAGCCTTTGTCCCTGTGAAGCAAGCCACTCACATTTCCTAGGCAATTTATCAGTCCTTCTGAGCATCACTCATACCCACCAGCATTTTCTTTGGTTGTCAAATTGAATCCACATCCTCAAACTGTAGTGTAAATGTTGCTCTGCTAAGTGGAGTGGGGATTAAAAGAAATAGGAGTGATTCAGGACCAATGCAGCTTCGGGCATGGGATAATGGTGACACTATTTATTCAAATGGTGAGTTGGGAAGGGTGGTAATTAGGAATATAAAATTGTGGAATAAGAAAAGAGTTGGTTTTAGATGTATTGAGTTTCTTCACATTGATGTCTGGACTTTGGGAGATGGCCAAATGAAGAATTCCTGCAGATAGCAAAAGATTTAGGCCTGGGGTTTTGGTGAATGGTTCCAGCTCAAGCACACATCTGGAAATTATTCAGCATGGTGGTAATGGTTAACACCACTAACGTGGTTAGATCTTTGAGGTGGTGAATAACAAGAAAGGAGATCAATGTATCCAGTCTTGGGGGTTCCCATGGCAAAGGGAATAAAGGGGACCAAGAACTTATGTATATTGCATTTAATAGCAATGATTTTCAGTGTGCTTTTCAAACAATAATTTCTATGAAGTCTCCATATAATCTGAATGATGAGACTTTTATGCTCACAATATTCTTTCACTCTATAATCCTAATAACTCATTTATTTTAGGTTTAAATGCTATTGCATGAAATGTGATGGTCCAAAGGATAGTTATTCCTTTGAAGTTGAAATTCATTAAAAACATACTAAATGAGACAATAAAATGGGAAAAAGAATAATTATATTCAAGAACTGAATTCCAAGAAAAAATGTTGCAAGACTAGCTTCTAGGAAGCCAAGCAAAAAGTGAACATGGTGAATTAACTAGATATTGTCCCACGTAGGGATTTTGAAACAGGATAATTATCACTCTTGCATGGATCCTCCTTAACCTGTAGGTTCTGATGAATGAGTCTTGTATGGGGTCTGGTAAGTAGTGTGTGTTTTGAAAGTTCTTCAAGCGATTCTGAGAATTAGTCCAACTTGACAAGCACTAGTCTAACAAAGGAAACATACTGACCATAAAAAAATATTTTGTTTTTGATTTTGAGAGAGGAAGGGAGAGAGAAACTGAACCACTATTCAGTTCACAGGACAGAAATAGTTTTATTCTAGCCTGTAAATCTGAGATTTCGTGCCATGGACACTGAACATCAAATAATAAGAAAGAGCTGTCCTCAATAGCATTAAGAAAAAACAGAGAGAGGTTTTATATGTATGTACCTCATTCTAACCTTGGATAAAGAAAAAACCAATACAATACATATTATAATTGATGTAGGAAAAGAACCGATGGAAAAATGACATTCCTTGGCCCTCTTCAGACATTCTGGTTCAGTAAATCTGGGTAGGCACCAGAAATTTGCATTTGTAATAAGTGCCATAAAAGTGGTCCAAGACCACATTTTTGCTCTGAGAGAATGGATGGTTGACAATATTTCTCAGTTTCAGGTTTAGATATAAAATCTTGAGATATCCCACTTGTGATAGGCATTTTTTGCAATTTTTTAAAAAATGAAGGAGAAGTAAGCATAATCAATCTACTTCCACAAAGCAGGCTGGGAGAACTTCTGTGGTGTAAGACAGAGAACTTCTGGTGAAAAATTTTCTTCAATCCTTGGAAAAACCTAAAACGTAGGTTGCATCACATGCCAAGAGAATAGATGTTAGTCTCACCTTAAGAGGAAAAGATTGATATTCAATGGATTCAAATCTTAAAGAATCATAGGAAAAAAAATAGAAAAACTAATTGACTAGTAGTCTTCTCGTAGGGATTCTTTTTTTTAAAAAAAATTTTGTTTTTATTGATTTCGAGAGAGGGAGATAGATAGGAACATCAATGAGACAGAAGATTAAGATATGCAGAGAAGACAAAGTGATGACACGAATGTAGATACTGTTGAGTAAACAGAAAATGGGTAAGCAGAAGCTATGAGTAATCTAAACCTACTCCGTGTTTTGAATGGGAGATAAAGGCCGGGGTGACAGAAACAAAAAGGAATGAAATCACCATAATGGCTGGGGACAAACTCTTGCTGTTGAGGAGGCAACAAAATGACTCCTAAATTATGTGTGTACTCCAGCCTGTGTGAGGCATGGTTGGGTGTCAGATTGGTTCCTGTGAGCTTTGTGTGTTCCCATGAGATTCTTCTTATTCCTAAAACCTCAGCCCACAACTATATAGTCTAACCACATAAATTAGTTTCCCAACCACATGATGCTCTGCCATATGTTTATGTGCATATGCTATTCCAAGTGGAACAATTCTCACCTCCCAAATACCCCTAACTTCTGGCTGCCACCTGCTCATCGTTTAAGACTGAGCTCAGGCTTCTTGCAGCTTTCTACAACCCAACCAGGTTAGACTCTTCCTTTACTCCAAACGTGGCACTCCATATTGTATGTGTGTCCCCACAACCAGAAAATGAGTTTCTTTAGGGAGCAGAGATGCTGTTTTGTTTCCTTTTTTTTTTTTTAATCTCCAGTGCCTGATCCAGTCCCCAGCACAAAGTGGATACTTAACGAATGCCATTGTTTTTGTTCAAGTTCCGTTGCCTTGACATTTTCAATAACCAATATGTTTGATAGCCTTTCATTATCACCCCTCTCCCAATAGGTCTACTTGCAGCTTAAAGTGTACCATGGTACTTCAGACAGTGATATGGAATCATGGCTTTGTGCATTAGATTTCTTCCATTCTGAATGCCCTTCTCATCCCTGTTCCCTAACTCCCTCCAAGAATGGGAGCAGGAAGACCAAAGTTAAGGGTTGCTGCAGTAGTGCAGATAAGAGATGATGATGGCTTGGACTAAGGAGTGCTGGTGGAGTAAGAGGGAGTGAGCAATTCTAGAGGTGGAATAGTTAGTACTTGGTAAAGAATTGGGTATGAGATGAGGGAGGGGGCATAACAATGACAATTAGGTTTTCTGATTTGATCAGAAAGAATAGAGAAGCAAGTTACTAGTAAGAGGTAACTAAACATTCAGATTTCTCTATAATCAGATATCTTGTCTAGATTTTGCTGATATGTGTGATACTTAGAGAATGGGAATACTGATTTTTTTCTTTTTTGGTGCTGGTGTTGGGGAGGATATTTATAGGTATTATTTTTTAATTTTCCATTTTATTTTTTTAAAATATATATTTTATTGATTTTTTACAGAGAGGAAGGGAGAGGGATAGAGAGTTAGAAACATTGATGAGAGAGAAACATCGATCAGCTGCTTCCTGCCTGCAACCAAGGTACATGCCCTTGATGGGAATCGAACCTGGAACCCTTCAGTCCCCAGGCTGACGCTCTATCCAGTGAGCCAAACAGGCTAGGGCAAGTTTCCATTTTAACCATTTCAAGTATACCATTCAGTGGCATTAAGTACATTCAATTGTTTGTGTACAATCATGACCACCATCTATCTCTAGAATTTTTTTCATCCTCCCAAACTGAAATTCCTTACCTACTAAACAATAATTCCCACTTCTCCCTTCCCCCAATCCCTGGCATCTACCATTTTACTGTCTCTATGAATTTGACTACTCTGGGTACCTTATCACGTGGAATCATATAATATTTGTCCTTTTGTGATCAACTCATATCATTTAGTGCAGTGGTGCTCAACCTTCTGGCCCTTTAAATACAGTTCCTCAGTGACCCAACCATAAAATTATTTTCATTGCTACTTCATAACTGTAATGTTGCTACTGTTATGAATCCTAATGTAAATATCTGATATGCAGGATGGTCTTAGGCAACCCCTATGAAAGGGTCGTTTGACTGCCAAAGGGGTCGCGACCCATAGGTTGAGAACCGCTGACTTAGTGTAATGTCTCAAGTTTCATCCATGTTGTAGCATATGTCAGAATGTCCTTCCTTTCTAAGGCTCAATACTATTCCAGTGTTTGTATACACAACATTTTTATTTATTCACTCACCTTTCAATGGACACTTGGGTTGCTTCCACTATTTGGCTATTATTAATGATGCTGCCATGAACTTGGGTGTACAAATATCTGCTCCAGTCCCTGTTTTCAATTCTTTTGGGTATATACCCAGAAATTGAATTGCTGGATCATATGGCAGTTCTATGTTTAAGTTTTTGAGGAACCACTATATTGTTTCCATGGACGCCACACCATTTTACATTCCCACCAGAAATGCACAAGAGTTCCAATTTCTCCATATCCTTCCTAACACCTATTTTCTTTTTTAAATAATAGCCATCCTAATGGGCATGAAGTGGCACCTCATTGTGGTTTTAATTTGCATTTCCCTAATGATTAGTAATGCTGAACAACTTTGCATGTGTTTATTGGCCATTTGTATACCTTCTTTGGAGAAGTTTCTATTCAAGTCCTTTGCCCAATTTTGAATTGGGTAGCTTGTTTTTTGTTGTTGAGTTCACAATTACTTCATAATATGGGAAGGTTTCAGGAACTCAACAGTCTCTAGGGCAGTGATGGTGAACCTATGACATGCATGTCAAAGGTGACACGCAAACTCATTTTTTTGGTTGATTTTTCTTTGTTAAATGGCATTTAAATATATAAAATAAATATCAAAAAAATAAGTCTTTGTTTTACTATGGTTGCAAATATCAAAAAATTTCTATATGTGACACGGAACCAGAGTTAAGTTAGGGTTTTTCAAAATGCTGACACGCCGAGCTCAAAAGGTTCGCCATCACTGCTCTAGGGCATGAGAGTAGGTATTCAGAATAGTATGAAAATGCTAGGGTCTTGGGGAAAAGAGCAGAAAGAGGGAGTTAAAAAATATTAAAAGTTTTATCTTAGGAAAGAGTACAGAAAATACATTTTCAGGATTTTGAGCTCATTTTAGTAATGTGGTTTGATAACCTTGTGGGTTAAATAAGCATTGGTGGCCACACTGAGAACCTAACCACTATTTAAGAACATTACTTATATAAAAATGCATTGTCTTATAATCCTCTAATTAAAAAAAATTGGTGTAAGTGGAATACTATGCTGCTATAAAAAGGAACAGACACCAGGGGGGTGAGGTGATGAGTGTGTGTGTGGGGGGAGGCAAGGGGGTATAAGGACACACATGTAATACCTTAATCAATAAAAGAATTGGTATATAATTCATATACTGTATATGTTTATGACTATTTCTATACTAAACCCTAAACTAGGAAAGTAAGTTGGTTATATTCATGGATTACAAAAATAATTATTATATAATGGTTTTAACTGGGAATATAATATTTTTTAATTACCCAAAGTAGATATACATAAATCACTTGTGGAATCTATAATAATAAAAGCATAATATGCTAATTAGACTGGACAGCCGGACGACCTTCCAGACGAAGCTGGGGCTGCGAGGTCCAAGGCAGGCTGCTGCGGCTGCGAGGGCTGGGCCCCTTGCTCAGCTTTCGTGCATTGGGCCTCTAGTATCATTATAAGAAAGTAAACATGATAAAGGACTACAGAATACATAATCATGATATAATCGATAGAAACATGAAAACAAACCTATCATCTGAAGATATAGACAAGGGTTGCAGAAAAGGAAGGGTTACATAGAAATTACTAAAGCAGCTAGAGAACATAGTGCCACTGGCCACGGGTAATAGGTAACCAATCTTCAAGAATAATATCCAGTTTAAATTATATAAGTTTTATTATTTTTAAAGTAATCATTTTACTTAATCAATTGTAAGTGGATAAACTATTGGTTCCTGAATTTTTGGTAAAATGTTACATGATCTAGGTTAAATATTCTATATCATAGATGTAAAGTATAATTTATATATTTGAAAACATGACATCATTTTAAAGTATAACCAGAGTTATTTTAAATGTTATATACTCTATAATCTCCATAAATAATTAATAGTTAAGAAAACATACCATTCTCTAAAAACAAAACAACAGAATTTTCACTAATATGAAACTAAAGCTGAGCTTTCCATTTCTTGTCAGGATCCATGTTGCTAACTGTGGAAAGAAAAAGAGTAAAATTTTAACAGTGGATAAGCAAATTCACTGGATTTTAAATTATTTTCTGGCTAAAAAAAGCATTCATTCCTAAAATAATTTTGTTGCTCAATATAAAGTTGGTATTTTTTTTTTTTGTATATTTAAGAACAATGATGAAGCTTCTACACAAAATTCAATCTTTTTTTTTTTTATAATATATATATATATATATATTTTATTGATTTTTTACAGCGAGGAAGGGAGAGGGACAGAAAGTTAGAAACATCAATGAGAGAGAAACATCGATCAGCTGCCTCCTGCACACCCCCCCAACCGGGGATATGCCCGCAACCAAGGCACATGCCCCTGACCGGAATCGAACCCGGGACCTTTCAGTCCGCAGGCCGACGCTCTATCCACTGAGCCAAACCGGTCAGGGCAAATTCAATCTTTGACCAGTTGATTTTAAGGATTAAACTTTTATAAAGATTCTTAATTTGACAAATTAACCTAACACTAGTACACAATTGTAGAATGACTGCTTTAATATCTTTGAGTTTACTACCTTTAGGACTGCTAAAACCTTTAGCTGTTCCCAAATCTTCTACATGTAAAATTCTTCGTAGATCTTGTGGTCTAGGAGAAGAGAAACTATTTTCCACTACATGCCTTTGACTGTCATTCTGGTGGGTGAGGTCTGGAACCTCTAAGCAAGATTCTAATTCCTGTGCGAGTGTTTGGTTCCCACGTGTGGCCCACTGGCCTTTCATTATTGACCCTTTCTAGTGCCTGTCTCTTTAACTTATAGTGATATTCAAGGGAGGACTCTAATGGGTGTTATTTTTCCTAAAAGGAACTAGTTCATTTGTAAAAAAAAATTTAAGTGCTGGCAGTAAAAGAAAATTCAGAAGTGTACTTACATATCATTCCGTCTTTTTCTAATTTTTTCAAATGAAGCAAGAGATTACGTTCAGCCACGATATGTAAATTCTCAGGAGTATTCTTAAAAAAGAGAAAGGAAACATTTTTTTTTTTTTAAAAGGGACAGAGTTAATCCTTTTGAAACTTAAAAGCAATGCAAGAAAAGGAGAAAACTTTAACTTAAATTCATTTAAAAATTTTTATTTTATTGTTGACACTATTATAAATGTCTCCTGTTAAATTCATTTTTATATAGTAATAGCCAAAACTATTTTAGCTTGTACATGTCTTGCTTCAGGCACTGTATTCTTATTTATAGTTCTATAGATTAGCGGTTCTCAACCTATGGGTCACGACCCCTTTGGGGGTCGAACGACCCTTTCACAGGGGTCGCCAAAGACCACTGGAAAACACATATATAATTACATATTGTTTTTCGTGATTAATCACTATGCTTTAATTATGTTCAATTTGTAACAATGAAAAAACATCCTGCATATCAGGTATTTACATTACGATTCATTACAGTAGCAAAATTACAGTTATGAAGTAGTAACAAAAGTAATTTTATGGTTGGGGGTCACCACAACATGAGGAACTATATTAAAGGGTCGCGGCATTAGGAAGGTTGAGAACCACTGCTATAGATAGAAGAGACTCTAAGTTCCATAAAGATAGCAACAGTATGGTTTGTTTACTACTCAACACCAGAACTTAGCATAATGGCACACAGTAGGAGCTAAATATTTTATGAATGAATAAATGTAAAAATTATTCTAGATAGCTTTGATGATGCTACATACATTGGCCCTATGGTTTATTTATTAGGTTATATGATTATAACTTTTCACATTTAGTTTTCATCCTGGATACTTTTTTTGGACTTCTCTTAAACATTGATGTTTACAGTGCATTGTATCATTGACTCTCCTCTCTCTCTTTTTGTTAATACTCACCTGAGGATATTTTCTCCATTGATTTTAGAGAGAGTGGAAAGGACGGAGGGAGGGGTAGAGAGAGAGAGAAACATCAATGTGAAAGAGACACATTAATTGGTTGCCTCCCGCATGCGCCCCAACCAGGGCTGGAGACTGAACCTGCAACCAGTTCCATGCCCATGTCCAGGAATCAAACACAAGACCCTTCAGTGCAGGGGCTGATGCTCTAACCATGGAGCTACAGTGGCCAGGGCTCTTTTCTTTTTTACTAACCCAACTTGCTACAGCACTATCACGCATTGATTCCCAAATATAAACCTCTAACCCTGAACTCCCCTTTAAGCTCCAGTACCATACACTATCTCCACCAGTGTGATCTTCTAGAATGCATTATGTGACTCCCTTGCCCAAGATCTTTGAGTGGTTGGTCATTCCCAGGTTTTTGGCCAAAGCTCAAATTTGTTAGCATGGCAATCAAGGCTTCTTATGACCTGATTATGCTTGTCTTTCCTGACTCATTTCCTGGGCCTCCCTTCCTGACCATCAATGCATTCATATGTGGTTTCTTCATGGGATTTCAAACACACACAATGCTCTTCTATTACCCCCAGTATTTAAACACATCTTTCCTTGTTTAGATCCAATTAAATGATTTAAGTTTCTGAAGCTTTTCCAGAGAAGCCTCATTATCTTACACCTTCATCGGTAGAATTTATCCCTCTTTCCTTGTGCCCTGACATATTGTACATAGGCCTTGGAGGAAGCCTGTTGTGACAGAAACAAGATTTGAATATCTGACATCTGATACTTGAGTATGTGACATCTGCTAGTTTTGTGCCCTTGAAAAAGTTACTTAGCTTACACTTTCTGAGTCAGTTTAAAAAATATTTTTATTGATTTGAGAAGAGGAAGAGAGATACATTAACGATGAGAGAGAATCATTGATCGGCTGCCTCCTGCATACCCTCCATTGGGGATAGAGCTCGAAACCTTGGCATGTGCCCTGACTGGGAGTCGAACCGTGATCTCCTGGTTCATAGGTTGACTCTCAATCACTAAGCAACACTGGTCAGACCTGTGTTGGTTTTTTATTCTATTAAACTGGAATAATTGTATCGTTATGCAGTAAAAATTTGAGGTATTTGAATTAGGTGCCTCAAATCACATTTGTTAAGGTAAAGCATTTAAATAGTGTCTACCAGGGGAGAAACCAAGATGGCGGCATAGGTTAACGCCGGAGATTGCTGCCTCAAACAACCACTTCAGAGATATAACTAAAGGACAGAACAGACATCATCCAGAACCACAGGAAGGCTGGCTGAGTGGAAATTCTACAACTAGGAGGAAAGAGAATATCATACCCAGACTCAGAGGAGGCGCAGTGCTGAAGTGAAATACTCAGGTGCGGAGTGCGCGCACGGAGCGGGCTGGCGGCGGAGGGCGCGGTTGTTGTTTTCAATCGGGAGGGAGTTTCAGACTCTGAGCTCCAGATCCGGGCAAGTCTCTGGGGACCCAGACTCAAACGGGAGAAGCGGGACTGTCTGGCTTCGGTCGGAACTCGAAGGCAGCTTTCTCTCCAAGGTTTGCAGCAGTTGCTGGGACTCTGAGAGGCAGAGCCCCTAGGGACGGAACTGAGAGCAGCCATAACTGCTCGCTCCTGCCCGCCCTGTAGATCCCCCGGGGACCCGCCCCGCCCAAGCCCGGCGCAGAACCATTTGCCGGATAGCCTCAGGCAAAGGCTAGATTAGCACCGCCCTAGAGATCCAGCACAGAAGCTCTCCCACTGCAGACACAGCTGACTCTCATAGCCAGTTAGCCTGGAGGTCAAATCACCCCTGGTATTACCGACAACAATCAAGGCTTAACTACAAGACTGCGCATAAAGACCACTAGGGGGTGCACCAAGAAAAGATAAAAAAATGCGGAGACAAAGAAACAGGACGCAAATGTCAGAAATGGAAGATATAGAGCTCAAAACCACACTTTTAAGGTCTCTCAAGAACTGTCTAGAAGCTGCCGATAAACTTAGTAAGGCCCTCGAAAAGACTGGTGAGACCGCCGATAAATGTAGTGAGATCCTCAAGAAATCTAATGAGACCCTCGATGTTGTGATAAAGAACCAACTAGAAATTAAGCATACACTGACTGAAATAAAGAATATTATACAGACACCCAACAGCAGACCAGAGGAGTGCAAGAATCAAGTCAAAGATTCAAAACGCGAAGAAGCAAAAAACACCCAACTGGAAAAGCAAAATGAAAAAAGAATCCGAAAATACGAAGATAGTGTAAGGAGCCTCTGGGACAGCTTCAAGCATACCAACATCAGAATTATAGGGGTGCCAGAAGATGAGAGAGAGCAAGATACTGAAAACCTATTTGAAGAAATAATGACAGAAAACTTCCCCCACCTGGTGAAAGAAATAGACTTACAGGTCCAGGAAGCGCAGAGAACCCCAAACAAAAGGAATCCAAAGAGGACCACACCAAGACACATCATAATTAAAATGCCAAGAGCAAAAGACAAAGAGAGAATCTTAAAAGCAGCAAGAGAAAGAAACCGAGTTACCTACAAGGGAATATCCATACGACTGTCAGCTGATTTCTCAACAGAAACTTTGCAGGACAGAAGGGAATGGCAAGAAATATTCAAAGTGATGAATACCAAGAACCTACAACCAAGATTACTTTATCCAGCAAAGCTATCATTCAGAACGGAAGGTCAGATAAAGAGCTTCACAGATAAGGAAAAGCTAAAGGAGTTCATCACCACCAAACCAGTATTATATGAAATGCTGAAAGGTATCCTTTAAGAAGAGGAAGAAGAAGAAAAAGGTAAAGATACAAATTATGAACAACAAATATGCATCTATCAACAAGTGAATCTAAGAATCAAGTGAATAAATAATCTGGTGATCATAATAGAATCAGGGACATAGAAAGGGAATGGACTGACTATTCTTGGGGGGGAAAGGGGTGTGGGAGATGCGGAAAGAGACTGGACAAAAATCGTGCACCTATGGAAGAGGACAGTGGGTGGGGAGTGAGGGCGGAGGGTGGGGCGGGAACTGGGAGGAGGGGACTTATGGGGGAAAAAAGAGGAACAAATCTAATAATCTGAACAATAAAGATTTAATTAAAAAAAAAATAGTGTCTACCACATAAAAATGTGCTAAAAAATGGGAGCTATTATGATAGTATTACAAGTATGTGTTGTTTTAAATATATTTTAATGATATATTTTATTGGTTTCAGAGAGGAAGGGAGAGGAAGAGAGATAGAACCATCAATGATGAGAGAGAATCATTGATCAGCTGCCTCCTGCAAGCCCCACACCAGGGATTTAGCACACAGCCCGGGCGTATGCCCTGACTGGGAATCAAACCATGACCTCTTGGTTCATAGGTCGACAACCACTCAGCCAAGCCGGCTGGTGTTTTTTATTTATTTATTTTTTAAATGAGTGTACTTTTCCTTTTCATCAACACAACTTTGTGTTGAACATGAATTGAGTCCTTTGAGGGCAGGGATCTGTAGCCATCTTTATATCTCTGTTTTAGTCTGTGTATGGCACATGAAAGGCAGTCAATAAATGTTTGTTGAATGAATAAATCCTTTGCAATACTTAATGCTATTCTATATGCAACAGGTATTTCACACATAAACACAGGGAATACACAACTGAATACAATTCTGAATGCTAAACCAGTATTTAGGCATGGGCAGGTTCTTGATGATGACTTATCTGTGAGAGTTATCAGAGTTCTGTCTGTACTTACAAAAGAAAAAAACCCCAAAAGCCCTAGCTGGTTTGGCTCAGTGGATAGAGCATCAGCCTGCAGACTGAAGGATCCAAGGTTCGATTCTGATCAAGGGCACATGGCTGGGTTGTGGGCTCGATCCCTAGTAGAGGGCATGCAGGAGGCAGCCAATCAATGATTCTCTCTCACACTGATGTTTCTCTCTCTCTCCTTTCCTGTCTAAAATCAATAAAAAAATATGTATATATGAAAAAAGAAAAAAAAATCCAATGTACTAATGAACAGTCTCAAGTGACTCTAGTCTAGTATTATGAGGGAATGAACTCTTTCACAGAATTTAAATATTTACATTATCCTTTTGCCAATGGCAGTCTTTTATCCTTAGCCATTTTAACCCTTAATCCGTCTGTTCCTTCCTTCTTTCTTTCCTTCCCTTCCTCCCTTCCCTTTACTTCTTTCCTTCTCCTTCCTTCCTTCCTTCCTTCCTCCCTTCCTTCCTTCCTTCCTTCCTTCCTTCCTTCCTTCCTTCCTTCCTTCCTTCTCCCTCTCTTCCTCCTCTCCTCTCCTTTTTCTTTCCTTCCTTCCTTATCATCCCTCCCTTTTTAAAACAAAGCACACTGAGTGATGATCTTTTTTTGATAATTTGGGCCTTTAGGATATTAAGGCCCCTGCCTAAATGTAATTGGCCGCAGCTCATCTTCAGGTACAATCTCATGTATCTTCTGGCTGTAGATTGTGGTCGTGGGAGTTTTTAAACCCAGGTAATCTAACACCAAAGCCTACATTCTTAAGCTCTAAGCTATACTGTCTATTCAGCAGGTGTCTAATAAACATTTGCTAAAAAACTGAATTATACTAATCGAATGCCACATACTAGTAGTGCTGCCATATAGTGATGTGCTCAGATGCCATCGCAGTGAGGGGGTCTCTCTATGCACTAAATTTCTCTACTCATGTTCTTTACATGTACTTTTTCCATTGTCAGGCATCGCTGCTAGTCCTCACTGCTGTATCCCAGTGTCTGTCTCGAGCAGACTGCCTCTTCTCACAACAGGTAATCAAGATGGCTAGACCAACATGCAAGTCATTCCAAAACTTCATCATCATGCTGTTGGGAACCATCTGCTACAGAATGAAGTATATGGTTTAATGGTGGCTTAGAATGGTTATTTTTGTTCTCCAGGTTTTGTTTAATTTCTGTGTTCTAGGAAGTTGAGGTTTCAAAACTATACAAGTGTCATTACTTATAAAATTAACAGACTTATTCTGTCCTGGGAGGTGATAAGTTTTTTTATACCTATAGTTTATTAAATAGATTATTCTAATAAAATTGTGGTTATGTACAAATAAGATTAGAAAATTACCTTGTAAATAATTTTTACAAGCTCCATTGCTGTAAATGATTTATCAGAATTTTCATGAAATACTTGAAGAATCTGCTGTTCTCGAATATTTCTGTGAGAAATGTATTGTTGAATTTTAGCTTCAGCATTATGGATTACGGGGCCATGTCCTGAATTAGATTATAAAAATTATTTCAACCAGATAAAAAATATTAAGTATAACTGGAATTCATTCATTTAAAAAGAATTCATATGATGTATTACAAACTAAATACACAACAAATAAGAATTATTTGTAAAACTATATAGATATAAGACTTAAAAATTACCTAAATGCCAAAATACATTAGACAATTATTTCAAAACTATATAAAATGCTACTGTGTACATTAAAAAGTATAAAATAAAAACATAGCAATAATAACAGGAACAACAGTAATGATAGGTAATATTTATATGGTACTTATTTTTTTTCCTTTTAATCTTTATTGTTGAAAGTATTACACAGGCCCTCCTTTCCGCCCCATTAACCTTTCAACCCTCTCCTGTCCTCCTTTTACTCCCCAGGCCCACACCACCCCATTGTGTGTCCACAGGTTATGTATATATGCATACAAGTTCATTGGCTGATCTCTTCCCACCCACCTATAGAATTCTTATTATTTGCCAGGCCTGCTCTAAATGCTATACGTTATTTTTTACAAGAATCCTAAGAGGTAGGTACTATTATTATCCCTTTTTGGTAGCAGAAACTGAGGCATAAGGAGGGTATCTAACCTGCCCACGGTCACACAGCTAAGGAGTGGAGCTGGGATTCTGACCCAGGAGCTTTCACCCACTTGGCTCTTACCACTGTGCTACACTTACCTATAGAACAGTGGTTCTCAACCTTCTGGCCCTTTAAATACAGTTCCTCATGTTGTGACCCAACTATAAAATTATTTTCGTTGCTACTTCATAACTGTAATGTTGCTACTGTTATGAATCGTAATGTAAATATCTGATATGCAGGATGGTCTTAGGCGACCCCTGTGAAAGGGTCGTTCGACTGCCAAAGGGGTCACGACCCACAGGTTGAGAACCGCTGCTATAGAAGATTGAAAAGGGGAATGTAAAAGTAGCTTCAGGGAAGTGACGCTATTAAAAATTCACAGTAATCACAGTAAAAATTTAAGAATCTTTTGTATAGGCTTGTAATTCAGAAATGTTGACAACCCGGATAAAGTTATATTGAAATTTACATGCTCTTTTAACAGTGCAAATTAATATATTACACAAGTCTGCCAGAGGGATGTTTAAGATATGCGAGGAAAAGAAATGCAGAAGCAGGCTAACCTATTATCATGTAACAAGCACGAGCACCAGGGTGTTGTTAGAATACTGACCCTCATTTACTAGCTGCCAGGCCGCGAAAGTCTCTGAACTGTTTCTTTAGCTGTGCAACAAGGACGCCACTACCTACTTCACTGGGTTTTTGTGAGGACCACAGTTGGCTGGAAAGGTCCCTGCAGGTACCTGATGGGGAGCAGGCTTTAATATATGGTAGCTATGGCTACAGAACATAATTTACATATAAGCTCCTGCTGTGCTAATAAGCCAGTTCACTGGATTCACTAAAACTAACACTCTACGGGCCTTTCCTAGGCAGCCTCTCATTAGCTTTGCTTAAATGTGAGTGCACCAATTCTCTTTGCTTTAAAAATAGCTGTCAGCTTCCATTCCTTTTATGTCATAATACTAGAGGCCCAGTGCACAAAATTCATGCACGTGGGAAGGGAGGGGGGTCCCTCAGCCTGGCCTGTGCCCTCTCGCAGTCCCGCCATCGATTGCCCTGCAGAGGGAGGCCCCGCTCGCTGGTCGGTGGCCTGGGCCTGTCTCTTTGAGGTGATCAATTGCGGAGCCTCCTTCCCCACTACCCCCAATCGATTGCCTGGGCCTCCCTCTGCGGGGTGATCGTGGGGCCTCCCGACCAATCGCATCGCACCTGCCTTGGCTGGCCTGGTGCCAGTGCATGCCATAGTGTGGTCATCGAACTCCAGATGGTCGTTCTGCTGTTTGGCCATTCGGTCGATTTGTGTATTATGCTTTTATTATTATAGATTAATCCAAATGCCCAGGGTATGTTTTCTACCTCCTCAGCAGTAGAAACTCATGAGAGAATAGGAGGGTTGTAAAGACACTGTATTTTCATATCTTTCCATGGCTCTTTGGTTAGGAACAAGTTAGAAGGACTTAAAAAATTAAGTAATCTAGTCTTTTTTCCCTTCTGGGCCCTATTGTTAGGGGGTCCCTGTGTGTTTCTTAGCTTCCAGGATGGAGTGGAGATTCATATTGCAGAGCAGTGCAGTGACAGCTGAGATACTAATGACAGGTTTCTTTTCCGGGATAATCTAGATAAATATACGATTTTATAGCTCATATGGAAGATACTATTGCAATAGTGTGAGTTAAAACAACTTAAAGCTCAGAGGTCAAATGTTACCCATGGTTACATGGCTAAAATGTGGTCCATGACAGAAATCAGATTAACAAAACTGAAGATCACTTATGGAATGAAAAAAATTTCTTGTTCCACTGTAAGTTATTTTCCTTGTTTAATAGTTCCATTAATAGTTGTTCAGATATTAAAAAATAACCCTCATATGTTTATAAAAGTCATTAATATAAATTGTGGCCTTTTAAAAAATATTGCTTGGCTAGACAGGAGCTAGGGCTATAATTTAAAGTAGCAGTTTACATGTCTGACTTCAAGGCCAAAAACACAAAGAATCCCCCCCCCCCCACACACACACATCAAAATGAACCTTTCTCATCATCTGACACAAATGGTTAACCAGATTTAAAAATTACCCACCTGGATATATAATACCAGCTTTGATTTTCAGTAACTTTTTTAGGGAGTTCATATAATCATAGAGGTCTTCAAATACAGTTGTTCCTTCCCCTAGGATGCAATCTCCAGAAAAGAGAGCATTTTCCTCCTCTAACAGTAGAGCCATATGATCATCAGTGTGGCCAGGTGTGTATATAACTCTGGTTAAAAGAAGAAATAGAAATAATCATGAACTCTTAAGCTTAGAAGAAATTTTGAGAAGCAAATTATTCTCTATGCTTTCCTCTGAACAAGACACTAATAAATAATGTAAGTTTTTTCTTGTCGCTCACTTAAAATTATCACCAGATAGTTTCTCCCTTTAATAAAATCAAATTTCTCACTCTGAAGTGCAAATTTAATACTTTCCCCACATTTTTCCTTATTTTATAAGTAATGAATATGGCTTACAAGAAGTTTGGGGGGGAAAAAAGGAAAGTACCTATAGTAGATAAAAATCACCAATCTTTCTACTACTTAGAGATAGTGCTTTTATTTTTTAAGAACATATATATTTTTTGCCTTGGCCGTTGCTGCTCAGTGGTTAGAACGTTGGCCCGCACACTGAAGGTTTGCAGGTTCAATTCCCAGTCAAGGCCACATACTTGGGTTGCAGGTTCACTCCCCAGCCTCATTGGGGCACATGTAGGAGACAACCAATCTATGCATTTCTCTCACATCATGCTTTTCTCTTTCCTCCTCATTAGCAACTAAAGGGTATTTTCAGTGGATACTCTGCCAAATACTTAAAAGTCAGATAACTGCACTACTACTTAACCTATCCCAGAGCATAGAAAAAGAAGGAAAAGTTAAGAATCCCAAACCTGACAAAGGTTGCACAAAAAGAAAACTATTGCCTGATCTCACTAATCTACACTAATAAAAGAGAAACATGGTAATTGGCATACGACCGCTACCCTTCCCATTGGCTAATCAGGGCAATATGCAAATTAACTGTCAGCCAAGATGGCGGCCGGCAGCCAGGCAGCTTGAAACTAACATGAGGCTTGTTTACTTCAGTGATGGAGGATTCCAACATTCCCCGCCTGCCGCTGCAGGCCTCTGAGCCTGCAGTTTCAAACATTGTAACAAATACAGATGCTAAACAAAACCCCAGAAACCTGCTTTCAGCTAGCTGGGATCTCAGAGCTGGAGTTGATACAGAGTTTTGAGAACCGAAACAAACCAGATACCTGCTTTCAGGAGCGGAGGCCGAAGAGCTGGAGCCTCAGAGCTAAAGCTGGCCCAGAATAAAAAAAAAAAAAAGAAAAAAAGGAGCAGTTGGGAGCTTCAGTCCCAGCCTGAAAACAGCCCTCAGCCCCTCACCCAGACTGGCCAGGCACCCCAGTGGGGACCCCCACCCTGAAGGGTGTGTGACCAGCTGCAAACAGCCATCATCCCCTCACCCAGGCTGGCCAGGCACCGCAGTGGGGACCCCCACCCTGATCCAGGACACCCTTCAGGGCAAACCAGCCAGCCCCCACCCGTGCACCAGGCCTCTATTCTATATAGTAAAAGGGTAATATGCCTCCCAGCACTGGGATCAGCGTAGCTGAAAGGCCTCCCAGCACCGGGATCAGTGTGACAGGGGGCAGCGCCCAAACCCCCTGATTGCCCTGCGGCTCTGTGTGTGACAGGGGGTGGGGCCACAACCTCCCTATCGGCCCTGCTCTGTGGGTGATAGAGGGCGGCGCCCCAACCCTCCCACCCCCACGGGCCCTGCTGTGTGTGTGATGGGGTAGAGCCATAACCTCCCCATTGGCCCTGCCCTGAGTGTGACAGTGGCGGCGCCCCAACCCCCTGATCGGCCCTGCTCTGTGGGTGATAGAGGGCGGCGCCCCAACCCCCTGATCCGCCCTGCTCTGTGTGTGACAGGGGGCGGTGTGCCAACTCCCCTATTGGCCCTACTCTGTGAGTGACAGGGGGGAGCTCCTCAACCCCCTGATGGGCCCTGCTCTGTGCATGACAGGGGGGAGCTCCTCAACCCCCTGATGGGCCCTGCTCTGTGCGTGACAGGGGGGAGCTCCCCAACCCCCTGATCGGCCCTGCTCTGTGCGTGACAGGGGGCAGCGCCCCAACCCCGATTGGCCCTACCCTGAGTGTGACTGGGGGTGGCATCGCAACCTCCCAATCCGCCCTGCTCTGTGCATGACGGGGCGGCGCCCCAACTCCCCAATCGGCCCTGCTCTGAGCCCGACCAGGGGCTGCACCTAGGGATTGGGCCTGCCCTCTGCCACCCGGGAGCAGGCCTAAGCCAGCAGGTCGTTATCTCCCAAGGGGTCCCAGACTGCGAGAGGGCACAAGCTGGGCTGAGGGACCCCCCCCCCCCCGAGTGCACAAATTGTTGTGCACCGGGCCTCTAGTGAATAGTTATAAAAATCTTAACTAAAATATTAACAAATAGAATCCTAGAACATATTTAAAAAGATCATGATCAAGTACAATTTATTAAAAAAATGTCAGATGTTTCAATTTTAGGAGATCCTTGCAAATCATAATAAAGCTATGGAGAAAACAAGTAAGGTCATCTCCTACACTGCAAAGACATCTGGCAAAATTCAACTCTTTTTTTTTTTTTTTTTAAATATATTTTATTGATTTTTTACAGAGAGGAAGGGAGAGAGATAGAGAGTTAGAAACATCGATGAGAAAGAAACATTGATCAGCTGCCTCCTGCACATCTCCTACTGGGGATGTGCCCGCAACCCAGGTACATGCCCTTGACCGGAATCGAACCCGGGACCCTTCAGTCCGCAGGCCGACGCTCTATCCACTGAGCCAAACCGGTTTCGGCCAAAATTCAACTCTTAAGAAAACTGAAGCTACTATAACTTAGAAGAGTTTCTCATTTGCCAAAAAATCCAATCAAATCCTTAACGTTAAATACTGCAACTGTAAAGCTCTTTAAAAGAGTCTGCTAACAATGTAAGAGATATGAGGTATAAGAACATGAGGTACTCGTGTAATGGGAGCAATTATTTTTGAGAGACATTAAGAACTGATTTTAGGAACTATTATGCTTTTATGGTTTCCAAGTATGTGCTGTACATATGGCAAATGATTACTAAATTTAGTAATGGTGAGGTATTGAAGAGATGTTAAAATCATCTCTTTTGTCTGATTAAACCTGCTGCAACCAGTTAATGAAAGTATTCCATGTTATATGAAAATAATTGCAGGAGATATTCCAGCAACTATAAAACTATGTGGTGTGGGTATCTGTCTTATCTTATGGACAATCTTATGAATAGTCACACATAGAAGGTGTTTACAAATGGAACCTCAACCTTTTTTTTTTTTAAATCTACATATACTCATTTGGAGAACCATTCTTTCGTGGTCTGCAAACTGCCTTATCCATCAATGTGCTTGCAATGCCTCCTTAATTATTCCCCTCCTACTTCCCATGCCAGGACTCAGTAATGGTTTTCTTTGATAATTTCTAGGCTGAAGACAATAATATTTCTTAAATTAGGGGATCAGAACTTCCAACCCTCCAGTCACCTGGGTGGCTAATGCTTTAATTTGCATAAAAACTGTGTTAAAATTTACTTCACGCAGGCAGAGGAGAAAAGGAAATGACATCAGAGGTGCTTTGCTAAAGATCAGAAGAACTGCAGCTGTGCCTCCTATTCATCAGGTAGAGCATTTATCTAGTTCTGTGACACAGTAGACTTTATTAGAACGGCTCTCTTAGAAAATTTACAACAGTCAACAAAAGCTGTCAGATTAACTTGAGAACTTAAACTCAGTTCACTAGAAAATTCCTGAGCATTATATCTAGAATCCTTACTGAAAACCTTGATAACTTTCTATTTTTTTACTAATGGGTTCTTGGTGGGTACTATATCTCTATTGAATTTTTTTCCTTTTCAAAATTGGCAGGTAGGCAAGATCACCTGGATGTGAAATATTTGGGACTTAAGTAAATTTTAACCTTTTGTTTATGGAACTTTTACGTAAGATTGAGTCTTTGTGTTAATATTTAAAACTATTGGATTTTACTGACTATAACCATGGAAACTGGAAACCACATCTATAGTATATTAAGTGTTCTATTCAGATTTTAGCATAATTGGAATCTACATTTTGAGATAAGATTATTTACTAGATCATAAAAAAAGTGTCTGCTTTTTTTTGATTCTGTGTTAGTTTTCCCCTCAAATCTTAAAATAGATACCCATACTTAACTTAATCAGAGTGCAGTACAACAAAAATTAAATGGAATTCACAAAATATTGAGATCCTGGGCATCAATTCATCCATGAAACAAGATAGTGTTCAACTGAGGGGGTGGGGTCGTGACAGGAAGCAAGTACGTGGGTGGCTCTCAGGCACTGATGTCCTTCCTAGATCTGCAAACTGCTCATATGGTTTGTTCAGTTTTGAACTATTCACCGCCTTGCACACTGATGATATACACTTTTCTGTTTGTATACTTTAAAAGCTTAAAATACACGGTCTGTTCACAGCAGATGGGTGGTAGGTAGTTAACCTCCAAGAGTTCAATAGTCTTAATTTGCATATTAGGTACAGATCTAATATCCATGCTTCTGTGATAACTGATAAACCAGTACTGTGGTTCCCACACATGAGACAGAAGACTTGATGAGCTACCTCCTCCTGTCTCTACTCCCTTCTTTAACTTGGCCCAGGGCTGGTGTGTGAGGGGGGCACCCAGCGTTGTCAAGAATACTTTTTGAATAATGCAGTGTTTGATTTTCTGTGGTATCATCAATATATGATACTGTATTTCCCAGCCTCTCCACAGTCAGGAGTGACTCATGACTGAATAGACAGGCAATGCAACAGAAGGCCGGGTCCATGAAAACCTCCTATGCAACATCGCTTTCACTCTCCTCCACTCACTGGACTGACGGTGATGAGCATGGCAATCTTGAAGGACTAGTATTGAGGATGGAGGACTCCACAAGAATCCTGGAACATTAATGCAGGAGGGCCACTTGCTAATCAGGAACCGTTTTTTGGACTTTATGTGACTGAAAATTAAACTTATTTCATGTTTGAGCTATTATACATTTCTGGGTTGGTTTGCTATAGCAACTGACTTAACTAATACTAGAGGCCCAGTGCATGAAATTCGTGCACTGGTAGAGTCCTAGCAGTTGCCGACTGCCGATCTGGGCCTCCCTCCCTTTTCCTGGCTGCCTGCCAGTGCTAGGGCCTCCCTCTCTTCCTCTGGCCGACCCGGCCCCTGGTTGAACTCCTGGAAGAACTCCAGTTGAGGGGACAATTTGCATACTACCCTTTTCTTATATAGGATTGTGAACCTAAGGAACTGATTAACTTTTAAGGAGATACCTACTTATACACCAAAATTATAATTTATTTATTTTTATTATTATTTTTTTTTAAATATATTTTATTGATTTTTTACAGAGAGGAAGGGAAAGACAGAGAGTTAGAAACACCGACGAGAGAGAAACATCGATCAGCTGCCTCCTGTACATCTCCTACTGGCGATGTGCCTGCAAGCAACGTACATGCCCTTGACCGGAATTGAACCTGGGACCTTTCAGTGTGCAGGCTGACGCTCTATCCACTGAGCCAAACCGGTTTCAGCCAAAATTATAATTTAATAAGTGCTATAATAAAATAATAAAAATTACATAAAAGTTGGAGGAGGAAGCAGCTTAATTCTTTCCAGGAGGGGTTCTTGAAGTAACATGTAAACTGAGGTTTGAAGACTAAATGGGTAATTTATCAGGGGGACAAGGTGGAGGGGAAGGGCTGAGGCCTCATAAAGGGGAGGGTATGAGCAAAGTCATGGACAGACAGAATGTGCTCAGGAGTATTTGGATATGGCTAATTGTGTTTGTGAGGGGAGTGGTAGGAACTAAGACTAGAAAAGTGGTTTGGGGCCAAGCTGTGGTAAGGAGAATAAACATGATCTTGTATGAGGTGAGAGTTATTCAAGGTTTCAAGTGACAGAGTAAACTGGAAAGGGAAGAGCCTGGAGATTCCTGGCTTAGAAGTAGTGGTAGGGAACACAAAGAAAAAGGGACAGCAGTGACAAATATTTTTGAGGTAAGAACTAATGTGAATAGCCCTGGTCAGTGTGGCTCAGTTGGTTGGGTGTCATCCTGCGCACTGAAAGGTTGCCAATTTGATTCCTGGTCGGGCACATGCCAGGGTTGTGGGCTAGATCCCTGGGAGGGGGCAAGCAGAAGGCAGTTGATTAATGTTTTGCTCTCACATTGATGTTACTCTCTCCCTCTAAAAAAAAAAATCAATTAATAAACTAACGTGATTAGATGTCTTGGGCAGGGGGAGGGGATAAAGGTGAAGAGGAGTTAAGTTGTATCATAGAAGAAAAAAAATCTTAAGTACTGAGAGAAGTAGGAGTTCTGAAATCAGGAAGTCAGGACAGATGGAGAGAGAGGAGAATCATCATAATTACTTGTGTTTTAAAATTACTGAGTTGAAAACACCTTTTTGAATCCCTTGAACAGGTCATGGGGGATTATGGGTCTGGCCTAAAATGTATTTACTTTAGGTATGGGTCATTTTTTTGGAAATGAGAATAGGAGAAAATGCCGGGGTCCAGCCCCAGCGGGTCCAGGGGTCCCCAAAGGTGTGGACGGAGTCGGTGAAGAAGGAATGACACGGAGACAGCGTTCAGTTGATCAGCAGCCTAGCCAGGATCTCCAGCCAAGTTCTGGTCTCGATCTCCAGAGAGGTTCTGCTTCGGAGCTCCAGCCAAGTTCTGTAGCCAGTTCTCCAGCCAAGTTCTGTCTAGGATCTCTAGCCAGGTTCGGTCACCAGGTTCTAGTCAGGTTCTCTTGCCATATTTCTGTAGTCAGGTTCAGTCCAGGATCTTTTGCCATGTTCTCTCCAGCGAAGTTCTTCTGTCTGTAGGTTCTGTGTAGGTTCTGTCTTCTGAGTTCTGACTTCTAAGTTCTGTGTTCTAAGTTCTGTGTCTTGCTGTCTAGTTACATCTGTATTTATACCAGTTGATTCAATCCTATCAATCTCTATTACAAAGGTTAGGGCGTTTCTTTTCTCCATTCCAGGGAGTAAAGATTATGCACTTAAGCATGATTGTTTGTAGTTAAAGTGATTAATTACCCGCCTGGTACTTAGTTAAGGGGTTTTTATTCCCTCCCTAACTTCAGGGGAAAATCCCTGCCTGGGGAAACAACCTTTCTCAGAGACCTTGGTTAAAACACATAGTGCCAAGAAGGTGAGCAAACATATTAAGAACAGTATGCCATATATGCCAGGTCGCTTGAAACAGCAAGCATGGACTGGCTCCCGGCAAGAAAACCCTTAATTTTAATCTATTTTGCAATTTAAATTTTATTCATTAAGAAGTGGTAATCATATAATTTAAACAAATAATTATAAAAGAGTAGATAGAGGGAGAAGGCTTTCTTTTTCTGTTTCTCAAGCAATCCATTTTCTCTTCCAAGAATAACCAATGTTATCAGATATCTTATATCCTTCTTCCTGAGACAGCCTTCAGTCATACAAGCAAATATGTGGAAATCTTCCTTTCCCCCTCTTTTATAACATACTAGAGGCCCGATGCACGAGATTCGTGCAAGAGTAGGCTTTTCTTCCCCCGGCTGCCAGCACCAGCTTTCCTCTGGCACCTGGGACCTGGGCTTCCCTCACAGCCCCGCTTCTTCTGGAAGGATGTCTGGTCTAATTAGCATATTATGCTTTTATTATTATAGATATACATAAACTACCACCTCCCCCCACCACCTTCCCCAGCCAATGGTCATTTACATACCTTAGAGTGGCACCCTCAGTCTTAACCAAATCTCCATCTTTTAGATAAATATATTGTTGCTCTCCATCTCCGATAATTTCTTCTCTCTGAGGATTCCGTGGGAGTTTTTTAATGCAATACGGAGTGTCTAGTGACAAAACATGTAAAATATTTAACTCACACTTTAAATGACAATTCAGCCTTTTAAGAGGCCAGTTTTCATAGAATACCTGTGAGCAGCTGCAAAAATATTAACATTAGAGACAACAGAAAATGAGGTGAATTATAACTGCTTATCTCTGGGATGGTAACTGTTTCTTCTATCTCAACAAAAGAGCTTTTACTCTCTAATGCCCTCCTAGCTCTACATAAAAGTCTTTGTGTTTTTCTAGTCACTCCTACTTTATACAATAGTTTGAAAGTTCTTCATAATCTCAGCTAGCTTTGATATCAAGATGGGTGTTGAAGAGGGAATAATATAAAACACAGGAACTTTTCTCTGTCTAGGTGCTTAACATATAGTAAAAGAAGTCCTGGTATCATGGCATTAGTTAATAATAAAAGAATGATAATATAAAGCTCTTTCTAGGAATGCTTAGAGCAAGGGTGGGTTCTTAAACTGGACCGGAGGGCGGGAACAAAAGCATGGATGGAGTGTTTGTGTGAACTAATATAAATTCAAAGTAAACATCATTACATAAAAGGGTACGGTCTTTTTTTTCAATAGTTTTATTCATTTCAAACGGGCCGTAGTTTGCCCACGGCTGGCTTAGAGGAAGCCCCAAACTCAGGGCTAAGATATTAAAACATTAAAATAAATTTAACCCATACTACCTGTCATGAATGCAAAGAAAGTCAATTAATTAATTAGCCAATCAATAGCTGACTGCCAGTTATTTAACCAGTATAGTGAATGTAAGCGCCATGACAAAGTGCTTAAAAGCTCTCATAGTTGGGGCACTAAAACTTACAAACAGGAAAGAATTAAACAACTATACTCAGTACCATTTAATGAATACTAAATGGACAATTCAGCTAATAAAAGCAAAATGAGGTTGGAGAAAGGAGAAACAATTAGGAAAGGATTCATAAATATCATAAAACTTGATGTGTGGCTTACAGGATAAGTAGGATGAGAAAAAGGTTCAGACAGGTAAAGGGAACAGCATTAGTAAAGCCATAGAAATGAGAATGAATATGGCTTATGGGCAACAGCAGAACACCACCAATTTGTCTAACACAAAATACTGGCTGGGAAGAGTAAAGATAAGTGGGATTAGTAAGGTGAGCTCAGATCCTGGAGGGCCCTAAATTGCCTTTCACAGAATAGAGGAAATTATACTTTGCTGTATGTGGCCCATGTATGCACTTTAGTGTTAACAGGGTCGATCAATATGGCAGCTGTAGTGATCAATATGGCAGCTGCAGGTGGGGAGCCTGCAGGGGGAGAGATCAAAAGACCAGGAAGGGATGACTGTAATAACCCAGCTGGAAGGTAGTATTAGCACAAGGGTGTTACCAATGGAAATGCAGAGGGAGAAAAGACATTCAGAGAAAAACTGACAACGCATAGAAATCTGGGTAAGTATGAAGGATAAAGAAGATAGAAGCCGCAATATAATAAAAATAAAATAAACCAACAGCAGCTGGATTTTCTCTCTCTAGCCTCAGACTCCATTATTTTGTATCTTTGAGGCTGAAGCAAGAAATAATACGCTATTCTGGGAACTGTCTCCATTATAGAGTGATATGATGAGGTTTTTTAGGTTTGTTTTTATTTTTAATCTGTATAATTTTGTTTTGTAGTAAAGAAGTGGAAGTACATTTCTAGTTATGAGACCTTTGACACACAGTATTTCCAAAAAAACTCACAATTACCTCAAAATTACAAAACACATGCCATGCTATAAAATAATGCTGTGTCAGCTTTAAAAATTATATGTAAATATAAAAGCATACATCCTATTCTCAATAGCAATCTATACAGACAGGATGTAGAAGGGTATGCTGAAAGCAATCATCCTATATAATAAAAGCCTAATATGCTAAGTGTCTGATGATATGCTAAGGTTGCTCAACTGCTTGCTATGATGTGCACTGACCACCAGGGGGCAGACAGTTGACTGGTAGCTATGATGTACACTGACCATCAGGGGCAGATGCTCAACCCGTAGGATAGCACATTGTATGCGGGAAACGTATTTATACGTTTTACGTTGATTGTAAGTAGTAGAGCGCGAGACACGTATTAATGTTTTTTATAGATTAGTGGTAGAATGCAGGTAACATATAAATACATAAACTAAAGTTATTGTAATTTTACTGAACGTTGCCATTTGCGCAAAAAATTAGCAAAAATGGCCTGCGGCACCTGTTAGCGTACAATAAAAACTACCCACATACAATGTGTTAGCTTGCTACTGGGGTCTGGCTGATCAGGACTGAGCAAGACGGGCCAGACACACCCTGGATCCCTACCACGGTCCCTCCCTGGCTGGCCTACCTTCTGCATCCCTTCCTGGCTCCGATCATGCACCGCTGGGGTCCCTCGGCCTGGCCTGCACCTTCTTGCAATCTGGGACCCCTCTGGATATGTTGGAGAGCTAGTTTCAGCCTGATGCAGAATGACCCGTTGCTATGATATGCACTGACCACCAGAGGGCAAAAGCTCAATGCAGGAGCTTCCCCCTGGTGGTCAGTGTGCTCCCCCTCAGCCAGAAACTGGACTCACAGCTGGCGAGAGCAGTGGCGATGGCAGGAGCCTCTCCCACCTCCACGGCAGCGCTAAGGATATCCGACTGCTAGAGGGCACAGGCCAGGCTGAGAGACTCCCCCAGAATGCAAAAATTTTGTGCACTGGGCCTCTAGTATAATAAGAATTATTTTTAGTCAAAGCTTATTGAGACATAATTCACACACAATAAAATTCCCCCTTTTAAAGCATAAAATTCAGTGGTTTTTTAAGTCTATTTAAAGAATTGTTCAACCACCACCATCTAATTTTAGGACATTTTCAAAACCCCTCATAGACACCTCATACGTAATGGTAGTCCCTCTCTATTCTCTCTTTCCAGCCCCTGGCAACTACTTACGTAATTATTTTAACAGGAGGAAACCCTCAGTCATTTGCTAAGGTCTGAATAATGAATTATAACATCATCACTAAGGCTAATTATTTAAGCAGATACAAACATGTGATATTATTTACGTGTAATGCTTTCTAATAGAAACACATTCTAATTGAATAGCATAGAAGCAAACATCTGACTCTAGGACTTGAATGTGAAATAAACGGCAATGACCCAACTTCAGCTGCAAAATAGTCATTATCAGATAACAAAATATATTTATCAGATTTACACAAAAACAAACCCAAAACAAAACACCCAAGCAGCTTGGGTCTATATAGTTCTCACATCTAGTAAACTTCTGGCTCCCTGTAAGCCATGAGTTCTGAAATGAAACACTGATTTTATTTAAAAAATCTGTAAGCAGGTTGCTTCAGAATTACTCTATCTTCCTACAGAAATCTTATAAACGGCATTCATAATTTTGGTGTGGCCTGTAAAAAATATAGATTGTTAGCAATGTAAAGGAGCCATACTAATAATTAAAAAACAACAACAGTAAAACAATGTAGAATGAAGGAAATTATAATAAAACAAAATGAACAAGAATGGTAATGGTAAAGGATTTAGGGAATGAAGAAATACATGGGACTTTTGGGGGAAGATTCTGAAAGGTACCTCTGTACATTTTCAGTGCTGAGTAACTCAAAGTCTACATTGCAGCTGGTCTAACTTCAATAAAGTTCAGAATGAAAGACATCAAGCCACTTTTCAAATAAACCATTAAAAATTTAGTGGCTATAAAACAGTATCAAATTTCTCCTTGATTTTCTTTCTTTTTTTAAAAAAATATATTTTATTGATTTTTTTACAGAGAGGAGGGGAGAGGGATAGGGAGTTAGAAACATCAATGAGAGAGAAACATCGATCAGCTGCCTCCTGCACACTCCCCATTGGGGATGTGCCCGCAACCAAGGTACATGCCCTTGACTGGAATCGAACCTGGGACCCTTGAGTCCGCAGGTCGACGCTCTATGCACTGAGCCAAACCGGTCAGGGCCTCCTTGATTTTCTTTAATCTCATGGGTAATCTTTTATGTAAATATTCATTATTTTAAAGGAACCCAAAACTATTTCAATTTTTAACTTAGAGAAAGTTAAGTCAAATGTCCATTAACAGGTGAATGGATAAATAAATTGTAGTGTATTCCTACCACCGATTACTATTTGGCAATAAAAAGGAACAAACTACTGATACGTGAAACATGGGTGAATCTCAGAGATATGATGCTGCGTGAAAGAAGCCAGAGAGTGATCCTGCATGCGTCCATTATGTGACACTGCAGACAGGCAAAACTAAGCCACAGTGAAATAAAGCAGGTGAGTGGGCGCTGGAGGTGGAGGGGAATCACGGCAGGGGCCTCTGCAGGGTCAGAAAGGGATCTCTTCTGGGTAAGTGTTCTTTACCTTGACGGGATTGGTCACATAGCTTTTGATAAACTACACACTTAAAAAACAGGTACATTTTATGTATGTAAATTCACGCTCAGTAAAATTGACTTGGGAAGGAAAAAAAGCGGGCCATAAACATTTTAATTTTTCAAATTGACCCTCATGCTAAGAGTTGACCAAAGCAAATTAAGGATCCTCAGCCTAGTTTTTTAATTGACAAAATTTTATGGGTAGACAGACAAGAGAAAGAAGGGTGAGGAAAGTCAGAGTGGGAGAGAATGGTTTCCTGTGGCATACAGTCCCCTGGATTGGAATAAAGGAGGGAAGAGGGTAAGAAGTTAGGTTAGACAGTTTCTTATAATGAGCAGCCTGGTGACATTGGCTGGTGTAGCTGAGAATATCTTTCCATCCCAATTGCAGTCTTAAGGCCTAAAAAAGAAGATACTTAAAAATATTTAGTTGTGAATGAACATTTATTACCTCCTTGTCCTTTATCTGCCTTGAACATGGCAAGCATACCCCCATTCTAGTATCTGCTCCTGCAATGCCCTTTGCCTGGTATGCCCTGCTCTGATACATACATAGCTTACTCTCTCTCTCCCTATCCACCCTAATGTAATAGCCACTGCTCTCTTCCCCTTTATTCTCTCTCCCTCTTTTCTACTCTTAATTTAGTTTTCTTCATAGCACCTATCACCATCTGAGCTATTACTTACTTACCATTTACCTTCCCTACTAGAATGAAGCCCAATGAAAGTGGAGTCATTGTTTTAATCACTGCTACATCCTTTGTGCCAAGAACAGTGCTTGAACATAGCAGCAACTTGAATATTTGTTAAAGAAATGAATGAATGAATCTATGTTTATGATGGTGGGATGAGGGAATAAGGAGAGAGATGGTAAAGTGTTAATACTGAATAAATTTCAAGAACAAAGATCTTTCATCAGTATTATACAGTATACAGATAACTGTCTGAAAGTTATGGAAGACCTGAGATCATGTTTAGAATGTGGACAATAACAGCAACTACCTCAACAGTGCCTGGCACACAGTAAATAGTCAACAATAGTTAGTATGAAATCTGAAGTAGCAACTGTCACACAGACTAAATTAAAACTGATGATCACTGGGCAAAGGGGAAAAATAACAGGGAGAAGAGAAATAGAAAAATAGGATTTCTACTATTTTCCTTTGTTAAAAATAGTCACAGTATTCAAGTTATATTAATGTATAAAAGTACCATTTAAATATAAGGTATTCAGTAAATTGTTTATTAGCTTACTTATCTCTGTAATGGAAACAAATTATTCTGAAAACATAGGTTTTCTCATGAGCTTAATGAGTATATTCTGCTTACCATTTTCAATGTTTTTACAAATATCTCCTATGCCTCCAGTATGATCACGATGCCAGTGAGTCACAATGATTTCCTGGATTGCTGTGTTAAATTCGTTCAGAGCCTGCTTTAAACAGATGATATATTCTGGAATTGCTGGTTCTCCAGTGTCAATGAGGATTCTCCTGAAAGTTAAATAGAAGATGATCACACCATTGGAACAGTTAATATTAGCATATTTCTCACAGGTAATTTACATTTAAGAAACTGCATAAATTGCTTTGCTTTCAAAACCAGCTGTATGTTACTTGAGCTTAACTAGAGAAATCTCACTTTAAGAAAGTTCTTATGGCTAAATGTAAGTCTGAATAAGGAGTAATCTTAAAAGCCTATGCAACCATTTGACCGGTAGCTATGATGTGCACTGACCACCAGGGGGCAGACGCTCAATGCACAGGCATGGAAACATGGAACAGAATAATGAATCTCAGAGGGAAGGGCAGAGGGGGGAGGGCGGGAAAAGATGAACCAAAGATCTTATATGCATACTAGAGGCCCGGTGCATGGATTCCTGCATTGGTGGATTACCTTGGCCTGGCCTGTGAGGATCAGGCCAAATCTGTGCACCAGATCTCTGACATCCCCTGAGGGGAGCTGGATTGAGAGAGGGTGCAGGCCAGGCTGAGGGACCCCACTGGTGCATGAATCTGTGACCTCCCGGTTCATACGCTGATGCTCAACCACTTAGCCACATCGGCTGGGCTGTCTTTGAGTTCTTTTAACAATATCCTCAAATGTCTCAGAGACATGAAATAATCTGACCCAATGGCACCCCTAAAGAAACCTACTCTTTTGCACTACATACAAAACTTATCCCTGAAGCTTTACAATGGATCCCTTACACATGAAAATGAAATCAGTAGAAAAGCATGGGAGAAATGTCTGAGTTGCTTTGCTTCTTTATTTAGACAACCCTATTATTATATTCCTGCTTTTGGTTCTGAACCTTCATATACTTTGCCCTTCATCACTATTTTATGGAATGATGGTCTTTCGCTAAGAAGTTTTCCTGAACTAAAGAAATAAGGGTGACATTTCCTCCTCAAGAACCAATGAATTAACTTTGTAATTCATGTTGTTTCATAGTAGCACCTCCCTAGCTCAGGCTTCGGGAGAGAAGATTAGTCTTTATGAAAAGACTGAATCATTTATTCATTTACTAATTCATCAATAACTGACAAACAGGTCAATGGAACAGAACAGAGATCCCAGAAATAAACCATATATATATATATATATATATGTATAATACAAATTATACATATATATATAAAATATATATATATATTCAAGTAATGTACAAATAAAGGAGGCAAGCATATACAATAGGAAAAGACAGTCTCTTCAATAAGTAGTATTGGGAAAACTGAACATCTATATGTAGAATGAAATTGGGACTTTTTTATACCTATACCAAAATAATCTCAAACTGGATTACACTTAAATGTAAGACCCCTCGAAACCACAAAGTTCATAGAAGAAAACATAGGCATAAACTCTTTTGACATCAGTCTCAGCAATATTTTTTGGAACTGTCTGCTCAGGCAATGCCAACAAAAGCGAAAATAAAGAAATGGGACTATATAAAACCAAAAAGTTTTGCACAACAAAATGAAACCATCAACAAAATGAAAAGGGAACCTACTGAATGGGGGAACAATGTAACATCTTACATCAACCAACATAGCAAATTAAACTAATATTTGGCGTTTTCACATATTTATTATCTCAGATCAACTCTAGGAAGGTACTATTATTTATTATTATTTTATTTACAGCAGAGGAAACTAGTCTTCAGAAAGGCTAAGTGATTTGCTCCAGGCCCCAGCAATAGGTGGTGCTGGGAAGCACTAGACCAGGGGTGGGCAAACTTTTTGACTCGAGGGCGACAATGGGTTCTTAAACTGGACCGGAGGGCCGGAACAAAAGCATGGATGGAGTGTTTGTGTGAACTAATATAAATTCAAAGTAAACATCATTACATAAAAGGGTACGGTCTGTTTTTTGTTTTTTTTTTTAGTTTTATTCATTTCAAACGGGCCGGATCCGGCCCAGGGGCCGTAGTTTGCCCACGGCTGCACTAGACACTCAGATACGAAGTCCAATGAGTTCTCCATTCAAGACATCTGTCTCGTCTACTCAGAAGACATCAGATATTCTAGTATTTTTAATAAACATCCCCGTAACCCTGCAGTAATTTCTGGACACTACAGACTGGGGTATATCTGAGTTATTAAAAGCAGTTATGTCTTGTAATTTAGTGTTAAAAAACAAACGAACAAATAAAAAAAGACATACTGCCTCTCTAGTGGGAGGGTACTACTTAGCAAGCACCTAGAATCATTCTTCATGTGGCATAAATGAAACTTCAGCTGAAATTAGAAAAACAATGTTGGGAGAACCAAGATGACGGCATAGGTTAACGCCGGAGTTTGCTGCTTTGAACAACTACTTCAAAAGTGAAACCAAAAAACGGAAGGGACATCACCCAGAACCACAGGAACGCTGGCTGAGTGGAAGTCCTACAACTAGGAGGAAAGAGAAACGCACACGGACACTCAGAGGAGGCGCAGTGCTGAAGTCAAATTCTGAGGTGCGGAGTGCGCGGAGCGGGCTGGCGGCGGAGGGCGCGGTTGGCGTTTTCAATCGGGAGGGAGCCGCAGACTCTGAGCTCCAGATCCGGGTGAGTCTTTAGGGACCCAGACTCAAACGGGAGAAGCGGGACTGTCTGGCTTCGGTCAGAGCGAGTGCAGCTTTCTCTCCGAGCTTTGCAGCGGGTGCTGGGACTCAGAGAGGCAGAGCCCCTGGGGACAGGACTGAGAGCCGCCATAACTGCTCTCTCCGGCCCACCCTGTTGATCCTGTGCGACCCGCCCCGCCCAAGCCCTGCACAGAGGCATTTGCCGGATAGCCTCAGGCAAAGGCTAGATTAGCACCTCCCTAGAGGACAGAAGTTCTCTCACTGCTGACACAGCTGATTCTCATAGCCACTTGGCCTGGAGGTCAAACCCTCCCTGGAATTAGCTACAACAATCAAGATTTAACTATAAGACTGCGAACAAAGACCACTAGGGGGTGCACCAAGGAAGCATAACAAAATGCGGAGACAAAGAAACAGGACAAAATTGTCAATGGAAGAAATAGAGTTCAGAACCACACTTTTAAGGTCTCTCAAGAACTGTTTAGAAGCTGCCGATAAACTTAATGAGATCTACACGAAAACTAATAAGACCCTCGATCTTATATTGGGGAACCAACTAGAAATTAAGCATACACGGACTGAAATAACGAATATTATACAGACGCCCGACAACAGACCAGAGGAGCGCAAGAATCAAGTCAATGATTTGAAATGCGAGGAAGCAAAAAACATCCAACCAGAAAAGCAAAATGAAAAAAGAATCCAAAAATGCGAGGATAGTGTAAGGAGCCTCTGGGACAGCTTCAAGCGAACCAACATCAGAATTATAGGGGTGCCAGAAGATGAGAGAGAGCAAGATACTGAAAACCTATTTGAAGAAATAATGACAGAAAACTTCCCCCACCTGGTGAAAGAAATGGACTTACAGGTCCAAGAAGCGCGGAGAACCCCAAACAAAAGGAATCCAAAGAGGACCACACCAAGACACATCATAATTAAAATGCCAAGAGCAAAAGATAAAGAGAGAATCTTAAAAACAGCAAGAGAAAGAAACTCAGTTACCTACAAGGGAATACCCATACGACTGTCAGCTGATTTCTCAACAGAAACTTTGCAGGCCAGAAGGGAGTGGCAAGAAATATTCAAAGTGATGAATACCAAGAACCTACAACCAAGATTACTTTATCCAGCAAAGCTATCATTCAGAATTGAAGGTCAGATAAAGAGCTTCACAGATAAGGAAAAGCTAAAGGAGTTCATCACCACCAAACCAGTATTGTATGAAATGCTGAAAGGTATCCTTTAAGAAGAGGAAGAAGAAGAAAAAGGTAAAGATACAAACTATGAACAACAAATATGCATCTATCAACAAGTGAATCTAAGAATCAAGTGAATAAATAATCTGATGAACAGAATGAACTGGTGATTATAATAGAATCAGGGACATAGAAAGGGAATGGACTGACTATTCTTGGGGGGGGAAGGGGTATGGGAGATGTGGGAAGAGACTGGACAAAAATCGTGCACCTATGGATGAGGACAGTGGGTGGGGAGTGAGGGCGGAGGGTGGGGCAGGAACTGGGAGGAGGGGAGTTATGGGGGGGAAAAAAAGAGGAACAAATGTAATAATCTGAATAATAAAGATTTAATTAAAAAAAAAAAAAAAAGAAAAACAATGTTCTCAAATAGCAATTCTTTCAATGATGTCTGTGAATATTGCAGGGGATTAGAGTTATCTCTATGTGAGCTGGATGACTTTGTTCTTCATGGCCACAGGCAATACGTAGGAGGTCATTTTACAAATACAAGTTTACAAATGAAGGGAACAAGAGTGCAGGAGAATCTGTACAGGTCTGTTACCATTTTACTCACTAGAGTACAGTGCTTGGCATAAAGTAACAATCTGCTATGTGAATACAGAAAAATTCAACTGATGAAAGTAAAATCAACTTCCTCTTTTTGGTATTTTATATTAATTTTAAGATAGCTATTGAGTGGTCTCTGTCAATTTGCTGTCACTCTTACAAAATCATTAAGAATTTTCTGAGCACCTACTATGAACTCTGAATTATCTGGAGGCAGAAGTGATAAAAGTAATAGCTAACATTGTATGCTTCCCACATGCTAGAATTTAAGTGCTTTTGATGTGATTTTCCATTTAAATTTCACTGAACCCTCATAACATCCTATGAGACAGGTACTATACAAACCTCACTGTATAGATAAGGAATCTGAAGCTTAGAGAATCAACTGCCTTTTCCAAAATCTTAAGCCAGGACTGGGATCTTGGTAATTAGAGTCCAGAGTCTTAACTCTACTTCATTAGACTGCTTTTTCCTATTAATAGGAAATAGTATATTTGCTCTCAAGATATTTACTATTTTGATAGTAAAGGTTAAAATTGCACCTTTCTAGAGGTTCTTAGGAAAATTTACTTTTCCTGAACATATTCTGGAAAGTCTGATTATTATTTGTCCATTCAAATGTTTATTGAGACCTATGTATTAGGCATTGCAGTAGGTCTAGTAGTGCTTTAGGGAAATTCATTTGGCATCCATGGGCTGATCAGAATGAGGCTGGAAGACTAGCTAAAATTGCAGTTATCCAGCAGTCCTGAAATCATAACAGAGAAAATGTAGAAAAAATGTAGAGAACACTCACTCATTCAGCACACATTTCCTGTACTACTTGTACTCTGCGCTAGTGGTGGGGATACAGTAATGAATAAGCCTTCATTGAACTTATATTTTAGTGGGGAGTAGAGGTGTGCAAAGCTTCATCTTACACACATACTAAAATCATTTTATTATCAAGGGCCATGAAAAGTATGGAGTGGTAAGGCAATGTATTACATTAAACTAATATAGTCTAAGGGGTCAAAGGAGGCTTCCTTGAGAAAAATGACATTTTAACTGGACTCCAAAGGATGAGTGAGGCTAGCTGGGTAAAGAGGAGAGGTATACGTGGGAGAAAGAGAGGAAAGCATGCATGAATGTCCTGAGCCAGAATGGATACAACTCACCTGGCTGGGATGGGAAAGAGGTTTCAGATCAGGTTGATGAGATGCGTGGGGCTGGAATATGCACGGCTTTCTAATTTTCATTAAAAAACAAACAAACACTACTCTGGCTCCATGAAGGAGGATGGATTGAAGTGGAACAAAAGTAGATGGAGAGGAGTCAGCGGCAATTTTAGAAGCGTAAGCAGGAGTTGTATTGGCTTGAACTGAGTGATAGCAGTGGAAATTGGGGAGATCTTCCTAATGGCTTGGATATGTGTGCAAGAAGCAAAGAAAAAATGTCGAGGAGTGTACTTAAGTATTTGGCTTTGATCAAATGTGAGGATGGTTCTGTCTACCAAGATATGGACGAGTGGCTGGAAGAGGATCAAGTTTAGTGGGAAAGCCCGTAAGTTCAGTTTGGGAAACAATGAGTTTCAAGTGGCTGTTGAGTCATCCAAGTAGATTTAAGAAAGCAGTTGGCTGCCTTGGTCTGAAGATCAAGTGTGGATATTGTGTGAATTGGAATGCTAATAAACTTGGGAGTTATTAATGAACAGATAACAGTTCAAACCAAGGAAGTAGACGAGATCACCCAGGTAGAGAATATAGCAGGAGAACATAAGACTAGGATTGCACCTTGAGGGACTCAAACCCTTAAAAGACCTGGTAAAGAGGATGACTCTATACAGGAGACTGTGAAAGAGCAGCTAGAGAGGTAAGAGGAAGCCAGGAGAAATTGGTGTTAGTAGATCAAGGAGTGGTCAACAGTATCAAAAGATACTGAAATTCAAATAAGATGGGAATGGAAAAATCCTTTGGGTTTAGTGATATAGAGGGCATCTGTGATCTTAGAACTGTTTTGTGCAGTGGAACAAGTGGCTACCAAGATCAGAACCTCCTACTTGGACTCAATTAATAATCATTTCTAGCCACCTAACTTCTACTTTACAGAGCAGCATCAGCTGTCCATTGCCTTATCCTAGCTCAATATGTGGACTCATCATCTCTCGCACATATGAGTGATTCCACTGGCCATTCCACTCCATGAGTTTACCTGAGTAGCAGTGTAAGCAGTTAAGATGGGAGACTATGAATCTGGTCTTCCCTCATTCAGTTTCAGGGTATGTCTCTTTTAGCACCCGCCCTATGCTACACTGAGTGTGATTCTGGTGTTTTAAAAGATGCCCTATGTAGCCCTAGCCAGTTTTGCACAGTGGATAGAGCATTGGGTTCTGGGTTTGATTCCAGTCAAAGGCACATGCCTGGGTTGGGGGCTTGAGCTTCATCCCCAAGTTGGGGGCGTGCGGGAGACAGCCAATCAATGATTCTCTGTCATCGTTGATGTTTCTATCTCTCTCCCCCTTCCTCTCTGAAATCAATAAAAATGTATTTTAAAAAAAGATAACAGTATGTATTTTTCATACAACATGGCCCCTAAACATTTAAGCCAACTTCTTTATTTGATTTCCAATCGGAACCAGCCATCTGTTTCATTGCTGAGAGAAAAGTAGGCCACAATGAACTTATTGAGAAACAGTATATTGATCTCCAACATAGAGACTTTCTAAGGTAATTTGGACTATTTGCAATTTTCATGTTAGGAACTGACTTTAGAACTAGTTTATGACGACACACCGAAGAGAGAAGAAAATGCCTATGGGCTTCCCGGGGTGAGTGAGTACTAGCCAAGAGAGACGCTACCCTAGCTACCAGGTATTTGTTCCTGCCTAATTCTCTATCCTCCTAGGTTTGGGAGGCAGCCTAAAGCCGCTGTACCTAACCGACCCTGCCTTGTTTGCTCTGGACTTCACCTTTTGCCTGCTTCACTTGCAATACTTCAGTTCCTCCGTCCTGCTGCTTCCGAAATTCTCATTTGCTGGAGAAAGGCAAATACTCCAATTAACTATACTTATTAAGCTGTATTTAGTATTCAAGTGTATTGTATTCATTGCAACGTTTTGACTATGCAATTAAATTCCAGGCTCAAGGAGAACTACATCTTATCTTATTTCTATTTTGAATTATCTAGGTTATACTAAGTACACAAAAGTTGTCCAAT
Source organism: Myotis daubentonii (assembly GCF_963259705.1). Lineage (NCBI taxonomy): Eukaryota > Metazoa > Chordata > Mammalia > Chiroptera > Vespertilionidae > Myotis > Myotis daubentonii. The sequence goes on along the minus strand of NC_081856.1, from coordinate 16,587,350 downwards.
GTAGTAGGTATGGTGCAATAAACCACATCTCTTCTTCCTTTCTGCCTAAAACAGAATGGAGCTGAAGAGAAAAAAATTTCTTAGAAATAGCCCTAACCGGTTTGGTTCAGTGGGTAGAGCGTCAGCCTGCGGACTCAAGGGTCCCAGGTTCGATTCCGGTCAGGGGCATGTACCTTGGTTGCGGGCGCATCCCCAGTGGGGAGTGTGCAGGAGGCAGCTGTTCGATGTTTCTAACTCTCTACCCCTCTCCCTTCCTCTCTGTAAAAAAATCAATTAAATATATTTTAAAAAATTTTCTTAGAAATAGATAGGTTATTCCATCCACAACTTAACCTAAATAAGCTCCCACAATAATAGCAAACAAAACCAAAAGTGGTCAGCAATTCCCTCCCGAGGGCTGGAGGGGGGAGGGGGCGCGCTTTTTTGGATTCCGGACTCCAGCAATTGGCAAGCAGGACAGCCCTGCCCCCTGCCGCTGAGCGAAGAAAAAGGTCTCAGCACCATTCCCCGCTTTTGTGGCGGGGGCGGCACACTCTGGGCAAAACATCTTGAGTGCGAGTCAGAAGGTGAACCAAGTCAGCATTTTCCCGGATTCTTAAAAACTCGGGCGACATTAACTTCTCAGCCACTTAAACACACACACGCTGGCATTCAACATCGCGTCAAGTAAACTGGGTTTCAAAGACGGGAAGTTTTGAAAACCATTATTTCCCTCCCAGCCACTTTTCAATTAGAGAGGTTACCACCCCGGGTGGTCGGGATTTAGGGGAAGTCCAGGATCAGGGCAGCCGAGGACGGTTCTGGTGGGCCCGCCGGCCCGGGGCAGGACGCCGCCATCCTGCCCACAAGTGCCGCGGGGCCAGTGGTGAAGCGGCGGGCGTGAGGGGGGCAGGAGGGAGGCGAGGGGCGTTTACCTGGGGCCGGTCCCTACCAGGTAGGTGTTGGTGCCCTGCAGGGTCATGGGGCCCGGGTTACAGCCCAGGACGCGCACCACCCGACTGGACAGCCGCTCCATGCGCTGCAGAGTGGCTGCCATCTCCGCTTCAGCCACCCGTGGGCACGCAGCTTACGGTGCGACTGGAGCACGGAACCAGCAAACAAGCCGCAGCCAGCGGTCACCTGACCGGGGCGGAGCGGGACCCGCCTCTACGCTGGGGACGGGGCCAGAGGTCACGTGTCGCCGCGTGAGCCGAGCGGAGAGGGATCAGCCTCCGAGCTGGGGGCGGGGCTAGAGGCCACGTGTCCGGCGCGCGAGCGGAGCGGGGAGGGGATCAGCCTCCGAGCTGGGGGCGGGGCTAGAGGCCACGTGACGCTGCCTGGGCCTCGAGTATGGCGGCGCGAGGGAGGCGTGAGGCGCCTGAGGCGAGGCTGGTTTTGAGAGCTGCCTCTTGTCCCCGAACCGGGCGCCTTCCCGGAGCTTATGTTCTGGTGGGCGAGTTCATCCCAGGGGACAAGAGGCGTTGTAACCTGGGAAATCTTGGGCTGGAGCAGAGGGCAGCAGGCAGGTTAGGGGTGGTGACTGTGTTCTGAATCCCGGAGCAGGGCTCGTCAGGCTTGTGGGCACCGGAGTGTGCGTGTGTGTGAGTGTGTGTGAGTGTGTGTGTGGGTGTGTGTGGGTATGTGGGTGTGAGGAGCAGCCTGTTTCTCACCATGATCAGTTGTAAGTGACGTGTACCTAGCGCTTCCATCTGCTAAGCGCTCTTTACAAACACGATCTCATTGAACCCGCCCAGCAGCGTTCCTCCCTGTGCCCGGAACGCGAGGTGGGCCTTGACCCGGAGCGGGGTCCAGCAGGTGAGCCGCCCCCGTGTTCACTGCCGCCCCCTTTTTAAAAGATTGAGTCACAGTTTACTGGACAGAAAGGCAAGATCCTATGGTCGGTTTCATCGAGTTTGGACAATTGCACGAAGTCTCTCTCTCTCTCTCTCTCTCTCTCTCTCTCTCTCTCTCTCTCTCTCTCTCTCTCTCTCTCTCTCGAACACACCCACCAGCCCAGCCCAGCTCTTCTCCCAAAAAAAACGGGCACATGAGATGCTTGCAGTTCTAAGATTTAGTACCAGCATTTTAACGTTGCTTGTGCAGGTACTTCTGAAGAAAAAGACAATTTCCTATTAATTTCCAGAGTGTTTCTTTTACAAACCAGCAGTGGAATAGTCCAGATTTCTTGAAAGGCACACCTTTATTGTGTGTGGCACATTTCTTTGCCTTGTGTCGCCAAGATGCCCTTTTAATAGCAGCGCTTCGAAAACCTTCTCGGAAATAATCATGTAAACCAGTGGTTCTCAACCTCCTGGCCCTTTAAATACAGTTCCTCATGTTGTGACCCAACCATAAGATTGTTTTCGTTGCTACCTCATAACTGTAATGTTGCTACTGTTATGAATCGTCATGTAAATATCTGATGTGCAGGATGGTCTTAGGCGACCCACAGGTTGAGAACCGCTGATATAAACGCTCCCCTTTGCAAAGGGAAGGCAGGCAATACGCCTTTTATTTTTAGTATTGATTTATAATCCCCACCTGAGGATGTTTTCCATTGCTTTTAGATAGAGTTGAAGGGGGGGAGGGGAGAAACATGGATGTGAGAGAGACACATCCATTGGCTGTCCCCGCAGGGCGGACAGGGCTGGGGTTGAGCATGCAGCCGGCACCTGTGCAACCGGGGGGATGCCCTTGACTGGGAATCGGGCTCACAGGGCCAGCGCTCTAACCACTGAGCAACTGGCCAGAGCCAAGCAATGTGCCTTTTAAAAAAAATGCTTGGGTTAACCATCAAAATTCCCTTATTTATGTATCTGTGGCCATGGATTAATGGCTATTCAGCAGAACCTTTGAGAAGAGGGTGGAACGGTCATTTCTGCACCACAGGCCTCTTCCTGAGACTCAGGGGCAGCTCCCTTAGCTTTTATCCCTTAGCTTTTGTTAAAATTTTTTTTAAAAAACGTTAGAATTTTCTTTATACCTACCATCTTGATTTCATTTGTTCACTACCAAGCTCTTCATTTGACAGATGAAGAAATGGACCCAACAAATAATTTAAAAGTTAAGTGACTTGCCCTGGCCGGGTGGTTCACTTCATTGGAAAGTTGTCCTCTACAGGAAAAGGTTGCGGGTTCAATTCCCGGTCAGGGCACATACCTAGGTTTCAGGTTGGATCCCATATCAGGCATGTAGGGCAGACAACTGACCAATGTTTCTCTCTCTCTCTCTGTCTCTGCCCCCCGCCCCCCCCCCCCCCCCCCCCCCGTAAATCAGTGAAAGCATATCCTCCGGTGAGGATTCAAAAAAAAAGTTAAATGACAAGTAGAGCCATACAAGGAGACAGTAGCAGAAGAGCAGGAACAGAGGGCAGATAGTAAACTTGGTTTGGAGAAGTTGAAATTGAGGTGATTGTGGGATATCTTGATGATACCTATAGATAGTTTGGATAGGTGAGTTGAGTTCAGAAGAGGGATCTGAGCTACAGATACAAAATTGAGTCTTTGTTGGTATGTTTAGCAATGTGACTTGAAGGTTGACCTCCTCTCCAAGAAATAAGACCAAAGGTTTTTCCATTCTCTCTAGTCACATTTGTAGTCATTTATCATCTGCCCACAACGTGCAAAGTATGTCTTGTAGACATATTGTGGAGGGCATTAAAAATGAAAGATAGGAGGCCCTTTCCAGACACTCACAACCAGAAAGCAGTTACACATGGTCCTATTTGAACACATACTTGGGTAAATCCTAGAGGAGAAGCTAAAGTGAAGGGATTGCAAGGAGGAAGGGGAGCATCGGATTGACTGGGAAGATCTAGGAAAGCTTAAAGGTTATGGGTTTTGAGCTGATTCAAAAAGGATTGATAGAATTTCATCGGGTAGGTGGAGGTAGAAGGGCATTATAGACAGGCTTGGAAATAGAAGACATTTAATGGATGTTTTTGGGAACAGAAACCAATAATCATATGATAGGGTTTGAGAAGGTATACGGTTTAAAAAAGTAGATAGGGCTAACTTAATGGTGTGTTGTAAATTCTCAGTATTTCAAATTCAAGAATCTCTCTTTTTCAAACATATCTGTTCACTTGGATATGCTGTGAGGCAAATTGTATTTTCTCAAAACTTAATTGATAAATACAATGAAAGCTTGTAACCTAGGCAACCTATAAAAGGAGGCATGTTATTCCTATTCCCAAAGTGATGGTTATAAAAGGTTATGTCATAGTCACATGAATCACTCCGTTATCACTACATTAGAAAAATCCCACATATGACTAACAGGTGATTTCAGTTTCATTTTAGCCTTCGATCTTAAAGGTTTACAAACTCTTAAATGATACTTGTTTTCAGTGAAGAAGAAATGAAGATTTTCTGGAAGAGACTGAGTTAAAGAAGGCTTTTTATATTTGACAAGTAAGTCTAGTCTGTATTTTACGTGTGTTAAATTTGGTTGACAAGTGAAAGGTCGCTAGTTTTTACTTTTTAAATATCTGCTTTATTGGCAAGAGATCATGTACAGTGGACAAAGGTTATATATTTGGGCTGACAGCCAGGAAGCCACACAGCTGGGCTGACTTCTGAATAAAATTGGATTGGAACTGTCGTATTAAGTTAGTGTCACGAGTTTCCTAGGAAGTCAAATTTTATAGGTGGCATTTTTTCTCATAAGGTGGTATTGGAATAGTGATCGACTGTAGGGATAGAGATGAACTGTCCTTCATGCAAGTTGTACAACTGTGTGGTTACTGAAAGAGCTGGGGATTTCTTTATGAGAGCTGCTGCTGTATTTACTACCTTGCTGTGTAGGTTTCTCTCCAGTTGGCGGTATGTCCCTGCCTCACTGAATTAGGAATATCGAAGATGTCATATTGGATTAGTTTATTGAATCTGATATTCTACCAATAATGCAATTAATAAGTTTCTTAGAAATTATTTTTCCCATCTTATTAAACTTGATTCAAAACTGCTAGTGTTTTCCATATCCGTTCCAGGTAAAGGAAGCTATCTGTGTGGGGTGAGTGATTAAAAAATGCGCGTATGGAGTGCTCAGGTATTATAGGTTGTAATTTTAAAGGAATCATCTACTATTAAAAAAATGGTTTGCTCTTTAGAAATAACTCACCTAAACACCCAATATCTCTCTAAACTCAGTTTTCTGACCTGTAAAATGAGTCCAATAATATCCTTCTCATAAGGATTTGTAAGGATTAAATGAAATAATATATGTAAAACATTTCACATGAAGTAAACACTCAGAAATGGTAGCTACTTTTATTACTATCTACTCTTCCACCCTATGTGCAATATTTATTTTAATAGAGGAGAATGTTTAACCTGGAGGATTCCATCTCTAGTGGAGAGTTTCCAGCTCTCTGGTTGGCAGTTAGATGAGAGTTAGGGTAGAGGAGCCTTTTCCAGTAGAAGCATATCTGAGAAGAAAGGTTTAGAGACAGGAAGTCCAAGATCAAGGTGAAAAACAGACCCAGTGTCTGGTAAAGGCCCACTTCCTGGTTTGCGGACGGCTATCTTCTCATATGACGAGCAGAGAGACCTAGGTTAAGGTTTTTAAAAGGTAAATAGTCTGGAAAAAAAAAAAAGGTAAATAGTTTGAGAGGAAGTTTTCAGTTTGTTAGTATATTGTTGAGACTTTACTTTCCCAAAGCTATTATAAGAACTATATGTAGTGGTTATATATAAATATATATTTAAATAGAGCTTTGATAAACTCATGACCTAGGGTTTTTAATATTATACTCAAGAGTTTAAGAATCTTATATATATATAAATATGTTTTATTTTAGGTATTGTCATCGGTAATGAAGATCATTGTGAAACAGAAGATTGAATAAAACCTTGTAACATTAAACCTAGATTAGAGATTTAGAAAAGAAAGTTAAAATTAGTCACTTTGATTTTAGTGTTCCAATTTCATAATATTTGTTCTTCTAAATAGATTTAGAGAGTAGAAAATAAAAATCAGTGCTATACAAAAGCTGTTTTTTTTTCCTTTTTGTATCAGAGAAGAAAGTAGACAACTAAGAGCTATAGTGATTCATAATGAAATATACTAAATCGAATTTTATGATGTCAGTTGTTGGCATTATAATCTATATAACTGATTTAATTGTGGACATTTGGGTATCTGTTAGGTTTTTCCATGAAGGACAATATGTTTTTGGTGTTTTAACAGTAAGTTTTATGCTTGTTGGAACACTTGTGGTCCAGTGTTTTAGTTATTCTTGGTACAAGGCCGATTTAAAGAAAGCAGGCCAAGAAAGCCAGCATCGTTTTCTTCTACTTCACTGCTTGCAAGGAGGAATTTTTACAAGGTGAGCATACACTTTTGATCATTAACACTATTTTTCTTTTATTCGAACAGAAACTGCCTTTCTGTATCTAGGTTGTCAAATGTACAAAGGTCCCCTATTTGCATGTAGCACAAAGGTTACTGGCTCCTTATTATTGCTGTTTGTATGAGTCATTGCTGTACTGTCAGAATTTTCCAGGTTTATTAATGTTTTAGTTTACCTAATTAAGTTACTTTTTCTGACATGTGCTCACTTTTTATGAGAAGGAAAAAGACTAAGTTCTATGTTTTGTGATCTTCTGTTTTATATTCAAACCCCAATAGTGCAAATATGTTTGTCACTTGCAACTCTGCTAGAGCACTTAATTTTTAAGTTACTTGTACCATTGATTTAACCAAATGAAAAATTTATTGCAATAATATAGTAGCCATGTGGTAAGCTGGTACAGAATCATGCACAGAACTAGAAACAGCTTTAAGAGTCATGCTCAAAAACTTTAATAGTTAAAGAAACTAATATCTGAATAGGCCTTAAGAATTCCATGATTATCTGTATATCTAATTTCATATGACCTTTTCAATATTACCTTAAGGGATTTAATTCTGTTAAAAGCAATTTTTCTCTTTACTTTTAAGATATCTGTATATCTTAAAAGAGAAAAATTAAAAGCACATTAAGAGGATAACATACTATTTTATTACATTTAATTTTGGAATTCGGACCATTTTAATAGCTTACATAAAGGTTAATTTCTGATTCTGTCCTGTTAAAAAGCAACATATTCATGGCGACTAGTTGAAAGTATTAAGAATTTTCAGGCTTTTTATATGTTAATTGTTGATAATAATGATAAATGCCATTAAATTTGTGTGGAGATTTATAATTTTCAAAGTATTTTCACATACTTTGTCTTTTTAAAGCTAGAGTTAGTAAGGTTATAACATGTAAGAGAAACAAAATATGCAATGAGAAAAAAGTACAGGTTTTAGGGAAGCTGGAAAGTACTTTAGGTGTAGATATTGGAGGTTAGTTTTGAAACTGTATGTTTTTAATAAGATGAAAATGTTTAAAGGGATGAAGTAAAAGTGCTGATAAGTTTTTAATGTGTAGTAAATAAGATTTAATGAATATTCTGCATGAGCAATAATGAGAATTATGAAGTTATAATATGTAGAGAAGGATAACATTTACCTTGCTGAGAGTTTAGAAATATGGTAAATTCTTTATTAGCCATTCTATAAATGCAAAATTTTCATATCTACAGAACTATTTTCTTTGGTGTTTCAAATAATGGCTTGAAGGTACTGCAGGACATTGTGTTATAAATTATAAATTGTATTATAAAAGGCAAAATTGCCTTGATTTTCATTGTCTTTTGACATACCTAATAATTTTTATTGAATGTTAGACATTATATGTAAAAATTATAGAGGCTCCAGATAACACTATTTTTCTTTTCTCTCCTGGACATTTAGAGTGAGGTTCAGTCTACTCTTGGTTTGCTCCAAGGGTGCAGCCTTCTGGGGCACTGAGAGCCTGGTGTAGTCATGCTCCCTCCCGCATGTCCTGAATACTACTGGGCCCTTATCTCCTTGGCATCACAAGACTGTCAGAAAAATTCTGCTTTGCTTTTTCAAGACTTTCTGCTTAGAGTTAGCCTTTATCTTATAGTTTCAAAATTTGTTAAATGTCCTGGGGGGGAAACTGACTGAGCTTTTGAGGTCCCTGTCTTTAGACCTATAAAATCTTTAAAACCTCTGCTATTTTTTTCTGTTCTAATAATAACCCTCTACCTGAGAAAAATCCATATTTTCAACATCTTGCCCTTGTACCTCCAGGCAACAAGTATCTGCAGAAACATCACCTCACTTTCCAGTTTCTTTAGTTGTTTTGGCAGGAGGATTGGTTCCTCCAACATACTACATCCTATATAGAAGCATAGTCCGTAAAGTGCAATCTTGAGTTATCTCATAATGTGCTGTCTTAAATTATCCCAGGTCTAAAGTTGAACAGAACCTTTATTGCTCTCAAAAATAATATAAAGACCTCAAAACACTTGAATTCCATGTACCATATTCCCAACATATACTGTACATTAATATTGCTGGCATTTTAATTCTTGTGTTTAATCTCACTACCATATTATTGTGTTATTATTTCTGTTTTATATAGTTAAATTTTGTTATACTTACCTATATATTTACTATTCTCTTTATTTTTTATTCCTTCTTGAATCTCAGACTTTCCACTATGGATCACTTTTCTTCTGCCTGCCTGAGGTCCAGAATTGCATCTATTGTGAGTCTGTTGGTGATATCATTTTTCAGTTTTTGGTTGTCTAGAAATGTCAGTATTTCATTAGCTTTCTTGAGAGATATTTTAGTGGCTATAGAATTTGAGATGAGTAGTTAGTTATTTTATCTCTTCGTATTACATTCTCTTGTCTTTTGGTTTTTATTGTTTCTCTTGAAGTGTTAGGTGAATGTCTTTTTTCCCCTCTGGTTGCTCTTATGATTTTTCTCTTTACCTTTGGTTTTCTACAGTTTAATTATGATATATCTAAGTATAGATTTATTTCTCTTGCTTGAGATTTGCTAGTTCTCATGATTCTTTGAAACTTCTTTCACTTCTGCACAATTCTTAGTCATTGCTTTCTAACATTTTCTGTCTCTTTGCCTTCTGGGACTGCAAGCAAATGTAAGTTAGATATTCTCACTATATCTAACAGACTCTTATAACAGAAGCTGTATTTGGTTCTTTTCAAAAGTCTGCCATGTCACCTTTTGTAGTTGCCTGTTCACTGTAGATATTTCAGACTTGCCATTTATATCTTTAAACCTAGCATAGCTGTTTCATTTACAATTTCAATATCTGAAGCTTTTACAAGTTTGTTACGACTGGCTCTGCTTCTACTATTGGGTACTCATATTGCTTTTTTTCTTGCATGCCTAGGCTAGTATCCATGATTATGTTCTGGTCATTGCCCCTGAAAAAATTGTGAGGCCTTCACCAAGTCCTCTCTAGAGACTTTGATTTTATTCTTAGGAGATGTTTATAGTTTCTGTAAAATGTGGTCTACACTTAAATTCATGTCTTGAGGTACTTCCTGATTCAGTCTTTTTAAAAAAATAAAGATTTTTTTTTATTGATTTCAGAGAGGGAAAAGGAGAGAGAGATAGAAATATCAATGATGAGAGAGAATCATTGATCAGCTGCCTCCTGTACGCCCCACAGTTGGAATTGAGCCTGCAATACAGGCATATGCACTGACTGGGAATCGAACCATGACCTTCTGGTTCATAGGTTGATGCTCAACCAGTGAGCCTGATTCAGTCTTGAAAGGTTGTATCTTTCTAGAAATTTGTGCATTTCTTCTAGGCTGTTCAATTTGTTGGCATATAATGATTCTTTATATTTCTACTAGAGGCCCGGTGCACGAAATTTGTGCACAGGGGAGGGTTATCCCTCAGCCCGGCCTGCACCCTCTCCAATCTGGGATCCCTTGGGGGATGTCCAACTGCTGGTGTAGGCCCGATCCCTGTGGGCCTAAACTGGCAATTGGACATCCTTCTCACAATCCGGGACCTCTGGCTCCTAACCACTCGCCTGTCTGCCTGCCTGATTGTCCCTAACCGCTTCTGCCTGCCAGCCTGATGGCCCCCTAACCGCTCCTCTGCTGGCCTGATTGACACCTAACTGCTCCCCTGCCGGCCTGATCGCCCCCAACTGTCCTCCCCTGCTGGCCTGGCCACCCCCAACTTCCCTCCCCTACTGGCCTGATCTCGCCCCCAACTGCTCTCCCCTGCCGGCCTGATGGCCCCCAACTGCTCTCCCCTGCTGGCCTGATTGCCACAACTGCCCTCCCCTGCTGGCCTGTTCACCCTCAATTGTCCTCCCCTGCTGGTCATCTCGTGGCGGCCATCTTGTGATGACATGAGGGCGGCCATCTTGTGGTGGCCATCCTGTGATGATGTCGTGCATGACGCCACCTAGGCTTTTATTATATAGGATGTTATCAGTTGTAACTTCTCTTTCACTTTATTTTTAAATTTTAAATTTTTTTTGGTTAATACTCACTGGAGGATATTTTTCCCATTGATTTTAGAGACAGTGGAAGGGAGGAGGGAGGGAGGGAGGGAGAGAGAGAGAGAGAGAGAGAGAGAGAGAGAGAGAGAGAAAGAGAGAAATATCTAGGCAAGAGAGCCACATTAATTGGTTGCCTCCCAAACAAGCCACAACTGGGGCAGGGAACTTGCAACCCAGATAGGCCTGTATAGCTATGAACTTCCCTCTTAAAACTGCTTTTGCTGCATCCCATAGATTTTAGAAAGTTGTATTTTCATTTTAATTTGTCTCCAGGTATTTTTTGATTTCCTGTTTGACAATTGGTTGTTTAATAGCATGTTGTTTATCTCCACATGTTTCTGATTTTTCCAGTTTTCTTCTTGTAGTTGATTTCTAGTTTGATAATATGGTTGAAAAATGCTTGATATGATTTCAGTCTTCTTGAATTTATTGAGACTTCTTTTGTGGTCTAATATGTGATCAGTCTTAGAGAATGTTCTATGTGCACTTGAAAAAAATGTGTATCCTGCAGTTTTTGGATGAAATATTCTATACATAATCTATTGAGTCAATTTGGCCTAATGTGACATTTAAGGTCTTTGTTTCCTTATTGATTTTTTTGTTTCATGATATATCCATTGACCTAAGTTAGGTATTAAAGTCCCTTACTATTGTAATATTGTCTGTTAATTTTTGATTTATATGTTTAGGGGCTCCTATGTTGGGTGTGGGGTGGCCCAGTGTGCACATGTGTGTGGAAGTTCCCTGTTAATTTGGTTGTCTGTGACTGGAGCAGGGCCTGGTTTGGGCAGTCTGGTGCACATGTGCTGTGGCTCAGTTGGTAGAATTGTCGTCTTATACACCAAAAGTTGGTGGGTTAGATTCCCAGTCAGGGCACATACCCAGGTTGTGGGTTTGATACCTGGTTCTGGGCCTGTAAGGAGGCAACTGATGGATGTTTCTCACATCAATGTTCTCTCTCTCTCTCTCTCTCTCTCTCTCTCTCTCTCTCTCTCTTTCTCCCTCCCTTCCTTCCTCTCTCTAAAATAAATTTTTAAAAAAAGATAAATTGTATGAATTGAAAATTGCAGTTTGTCTTTCAGAAAGTAGTGGTTAAGACTAGGAATCATAAGATCTCAGTTTGGACTCTGGGTCTGCCCCTTATTCTCTGTGTAATTGTCAGTGAATCACCTTACTGTTTTTCAGCCTTAGTTTCCCCATCTGTAAAATGGGAATAATACCTACTCATCTCAATTATTGTGAGGATGAAATGAGTAATGCATATTTAACAGTGCTAGCACAAAATGGCACATCAAACATGAAATAAAAAGTTATAGCGTTTGAATCTCAAAAAAGCCACCATAAGAAATTTGTAGTAGAGAAAGTTTGTGGGGAAAATCTGTACTTAAACATAATGCTACTTTTTTCAAATTATTGTGTATATTAATATACATGTTATAAAGTATATATTACACAAGACAAATGATCATGTTTACTTTACAGGTATTGGTTTGCCTTGAAAAAGGGTTATCATGTGGCTTTCAAATATAGCAGCAAAACTGATAAGTTCATCGGAGAACAAATTGATCCACATAAAGAAGTTATAGATGGAGTGACTGATTTGAGCATGCTCAGGCTATTTGAGACCTACCTGGAAGGCTGCCCACAACTTGTTCTTCAGCTCTATACCTGTTTGGAACACGGTCAAGCAAATACCAGTCAGTGTAAGTCTTTCTTAACACCCTTCGTTAGATGGATGCCTCTGAGATCTTATATTAACTACATAACTTTAGGGCAGGTTTTAGAATTTTTTATTGTTTTTCTTTATAGAATTGTTTAAGTTTTAAAAAGAAGGACATGATTTAAATATTTAAAAGTATATAAAGATATGTTGCCTCCCTCCTTCTTTTTCCCATTCCTTCTTTTGTCTGCCCAGAAAGGAAACTTGGCAGTTTTTCCATGATTCTTTTAGAAAATCATTTAAAAAGCCTATATTAATTATCTCTTTGTCTGTGTCTCTCCCTTTCTCTCTTCCTTCCCCCTCTTTTATATAAATAGTAACTTAAAATAAAAACAGTTTTTGTTTTTTGCAGTATTTAACAGTATGTCTTGGAGATCTATTCATATCAGTACAGAAAGAGCTCCCTCATTCATTTTTATTATCTGAATAGTATTACAAATTATAGATATACCATGATTTATTTAACAAGCCCCGGTTTATGTTGTTAGGTTGTTTCTAATATTTTACTGTTGCAAAAAATGCTGCTGTAAATAATCTTATGCATGTGTAAAGTATATCCATAGGGTAAATTTCCAGAATTGGAATCATTAGATGAAAGTGCAAATGCTACAAAACTCATGAAAGTTGATTAATATGTTGTTTTATTATAGCATATTTCATTGTTAGGGTAAAATGTTCAATTTTAAAGGACAGTTTGACATTTCCATAAAAAAACCCCATTTAATAGTTGTTTAATTTGAGATGTTAAAAAAAAGTAATGACTAAGGTTTCATGCAGACTTGGATTAATCTCAGAGTACCAGATTGTCATCTTTCCTGGAGTTCCCTCTATGCTAGACTCACCTGTGAGATCAGTTTCTTTCCCTAAGTAGTCTTTCTGTTTCCAATTTCCCATAAACTTCAATGTTGTAGTCCCTTCTAATATTATTATTGTTACCTTGCTTGTTAATAAGACATTGAAATGAACCTATTGTGTATAAGACCTCTTTTTCCTTGTGATGCAAATAATTTGTGGGTTGGGACTTACGTGTTCTGTGCCACATCGTTAGTGAAACTAGAAGTTGAACATTTGGAGTTTATAGCCTATCATATGGTAGATCTGCTGATGATTCCAAGTAGTACATAGCATCTGGATCACAATGGGATCCAGTGACTATCTTCATATTATGAGGTTCTATCCTCATATTATGAGGTTTTATCCTCATTCTTTAGTTTCTCCTTGAAGTAAGAAATTGAGGTATTAGCTAAAAATAGCAAATAAATAAAGACATAAATAAAAGCTAATTGTCTAACAATAGAAGAATTGGTAAAAAAGTTACTGTACAATGTTACTATAAAAACTATTAGCCACAGAAAATAGTGATAACTTTTAATGACACAGGAAAGTAGTTCTAAAATAAAATTTAGACAAAAACAGTTTATAAAATTTCCTATGAGCATACTTTTAAGGATACAAAGAAATTATTATATTGAACAGTGTCTGGAAGAAAATATGAAAAATGTTAATGTGGCTGGCTGCTTATGGGTAGTGAGATTATGAATGAATTTATTTAATCTTCTTTACACTTTTCTCTGAATTTCCAAAATTCTACAGTAACCATGTATTGTTTTGAGAATCAAGAAGAATAACTCAGAATGTTAAAAAAAAAATCAGGTTGCCGAAACCGGTTTGGCTCCGTGGATAGAGCGTCGGCCTGCGGACTGAAAGGTCCCGGGTTCGATTCCAGTCAAGGGCATGTACCTAGGTTGCGGGCACATCCCCAGTGGGGGATGTGCAGGAGGCGGCTGATCGATGTTTCTTTCTCATCGATGTTTCTGACTCTCTATCTCTCTCCCTTCCTCTCTGTAAAAAATCAATAAAATATATTTAAAAAAAAATCAGGTTACTTATAGAAGTATTTCAGAAGGCTGAACATATTCTTTTATTTTTGCTCCTTCCTGAACCACACTAATAAGGAGAGTAAAGGATTAAAAATAATATAAACCCACAAGAACAAATAGAATGCAGAGTGGAATAGCAGATTAGAAATATCAACAAGTGTTTAGAAGATGGAAAGCAGATGAAAAACTTAGGTTATGTAAATCAGCTCTACCACTAAAGGCTAAATTATTTGAATCTATTCTCCCTCTGAAAATATCTAAGACTACTGGATAGCCTGGCTGGTGGCTCAGTGGTTGAACATAGACCTATGAACCAGGAGGTCACAGTTCGATTTCCGGTTAGGGCACATACCCAGGTTGTGAGCTCAAGCCCCAGTGTGGGGCATGTAGGAGGCAGCTGATCACTGCTACTTTGTCACCATTGATGTTTCTATCTTTGTCTCTCTCTGAAATAAATAAAAATATATACAGACTAGAGGCCCGGTGCACAGATTCATGCACTGGTGGGGTCCCTTGGCCTGGCCTGTGGGGATCGGGCCAATACTGGCTCTCCGACATCCCCCGAGGGGTCCTGGATTGTGAGAGGGCTCAGGCTAGGCGAGGGACCCCACAGATGCACGATAGGAGCTGGGGAGGGACCACAGGAGGGCTCCAGGGTGTGTCCGGCCATCTCGCCCAGTCCCGATTGGCCAGACCCCAGCAGCAAGCTATCCTATTGGTTGGAGCGTCTGCCCCCTGGTGGTCAGTGCGCATCATAGTGACTGGTTGAATGATCAGGAGAATGGTTGGACACTTAGCATATTAGACTTTTATTATATACGATGGGAAATTGAGCTTGTTGACATCCAACTCATACTTATGTTAAATTTTCTTTCCTTCCTCCCGCTGCCCACCTTCCTCCTTCCTCCTTCCTTTCCTCCCATCCTTTTTTTTTTCCTTCCTTCCTTCCTTCCTTCCTTCCTTCCTTCCTTCCTTCCTTCCACTTTCCTCTCTCGCATGGTGCTGTCTCTTAGTGAATTAGATATATGCCCAGGGTCAAAGCCAAAGACTGGAATAGCTAGGTTTATAACAGTAATGTCTTAGAGAATTTCCAGAGTATAGTATGTAGTTTTCACTATACCAGTTGTACAGTTCAGAATCTTGTAAAGCAGTCTAATGCAGTGGTTAAGTATACCATCTTTGGAATTGGGTAGCTTTAGAGTCAAATCTTAACTGCAACTTGCTAGCTGTATGACTTGGGTCAAATAATATATATTCTGTAAGCATTAATCCTTCATATGTAATATGGGAATAGTAATATCTATCTTGAAGGATTAGGTGAAATGAGTATATAAAGTACCTGACATGTCTGTGGGTACGTGTAAATACAGATAAAGCATGTATGGCATATGGTAATTTAATATTGTAATTTTTATTCCTGTAACAATATACCTTTTAAAATTTTTTTTTTTTTTTGTAGATGCAGCCCTCATGGTCTCTTGCTGTGCTATTTCTTGGTCGACTGTTGATTATCAAATATCTTTAAGAAAATCCTTACCTGATAAAAATGTCCTTACTGGGCCCTGTCCCAAACTCACATATCTCTTTTATAAGTTTTTTACATTATTATCTTGGATGCTGAGTGTTGTACTTCTTTTATTCTTAAATGTTAAGATTGCTTTATATCTGTTGTCATTTCTTTGGTTTTTAGGTATATTGTGGGCATTTAAAAACCAAACTAAGTTTTGTGCTTCCATAAGTATGGAGTTCTTATACAGGATTGTTGTTGGATTTGTTCTTATTTTTACATTTTTTAATATTCAGGGGCAGAATACCAAATGTCCAATGTCTTGTTATTATATTGTAAGGGTACTGGCCACACTGGGGATATTGATTGTGTTGTGGGTTTGCCCACTTTCTATTTTTAATTCAGACTATTTTATACCTATTAGTATTATTATAGCTCTTGCCCTTATCCTTGGAATTATTTTTCTTATTGTTTATTATGGGACTTTGCACCCAAACAAAAGTAAAGAAAGAAAACCTGATGAAATTGATGGGAAACCAGTGCAAATAGAATGTAGAATGAAGTATTTCCTAATGGAATAAGCTATCCTTTATGAGACATATTTTCTTATTTTTTGTTTCATTGGTTAGTAAAGAAAATGTTGTGTGTCTATGTGTGTGTTATTTTTTAGTTTTGCTTTCTTTAATTTGAGATCAGTTCTGGTACATTATTTATGAATGTGAGAGTGAGTATATTAATATTTTTATTATTTAAATTAATTTTTCATTTGTTTTTGAAGACCTTAAGAACTTAGATATATTTGCTTGTTGTCAGGCAGAGTAGCCATTTTGAGCTTGAATCGGAAGAAATTGTCTGGTTCCCATAATTTGAAGGCTGGAATTGAGCTTTTCTCCAACTTTCTCCTCATTTTTCCTGAACTAAAACTGATGCACCTGTTGTGGAGAACTGCAAAAGGAAGAAGAGAGCAGAACACTTGTTCTTCTCACCTGCATTTTCTTGATTCAGTGCATATATTGAGTTGGGGACGGATTGAGTTGAGAAAAAGGAAAAGGAAGGGAAGAGGAAGAAAACAAGACATAAAATTTACCATCTTAACCATTTTTTTAGTGTATAGTTCAGTAGTGTTAATTATATTTACTTTGTACATCTCTGTAACTTTTTTATCTTGCAAAATAGACTCTGTTCCTACTGAACAACTACTTCCCATTTCCCTCTCTTTTCAGCCCCTGGTAATTGCAATTCTATTTTGTTTTGATGAATTTAACTACTTTAGATACCACATGTAAGTGGAATTATACATTCTTTGTATTTTTGTGACTAGTTTATTTCACTTAGCATAATGTCCTCAGATTCATTTATATTGTAGCATGTGTGACAGCATCATATATATATATATATATATATCAACACTAATAAAAGAGAAAAATGGTAATTGGCGTACGAGCTACCCTTTTCATTGGCTAATCAGGGCTATATGCAAATTAACTGCCAACTAAGATTGGCAGTTAACTGCCAACAAGATGGCGGTTAATTTGCATATGTAGGCACAATGCAGGGAGGCGAAAGGGAAAGCAGGAAGAAGCCCCCTGCCACTGACAGTGATCGGAAACCCAGGGGGGAGCTAAGAGCTGGGGGGCAGGGCAAAGGCGGCCCTGGGGCCGCCTTTGCCCTGCCCCCCAGCCATGATCGGAGAATCAGGTGCCTTTTCCGCCCTGGCCAGTGATAGCAGGAAGTAGGGGTGGAGCCAGCGATGGGAGCTGGGCACGGTCGAAGCTGGCAGTCCCGGGAGCTAGGGGTCCCTTGCCTGGGCCTAAAGCGAAGCCCACGATCGCGGGGTCGCTGCAGCTGCGGGTCCCCACTGCCCGGGCCAGACGCCTAGGCCAGAGGCGTCAGGCCTGGGCAAGGGGCCGATCCTGCGATTGGAGGGTGATGGGGGTCAACGCCTGAGGGCTCCCAGTATGTGAGAGGGGGCAGGCTGGGCTGAGGGACACTCCCCGCCACACACACCCAGTGCACGAATTTCATGCACCGGGCCCCTAGTGTATATATATATATATATATATATATATATATATATATATCTTTCTTTCTTTCTTTCTTTCTTTCTTTCTTTCTTTCTTTCTTTCTTTCTTTCTTTCTTTCTTTCTTTCTTTCTTTCTTTCTTTCTTTCTTTCTTTTCTTTTCTTTCTTGAAGAGAGAGGGAGAGAGATAGAAACATCAATGCTGAGAGAGAATCATGGATCAGCTGCCTCTTGCACACACCCTACTGGGGATTGAGCCTGCAACCTGGGCATGTGCCCTGATCAGGAATTGAACCATGAACTCCTGGTCCACTGAGCTACACTTCTGGGCAGGAATTTGTTTGTTAAGGCTGAATAATGTTATATTCTATGTATATGCCACATTTTCTCTACTTATCCATCACTGGGTTGCTTTTACCTCTTGACTATCATGAATAATGCTATAATGAATATTGGAAGTAGCAATTTATGTAATGGAAAAAATGGTTATAAAACAATATATATCTACTAATGAACTTGAATATTAAATGCCCCACACAAACATGGATTGAATGGTCATTTCATCAACAAACATTTTCCCATTGATTTTATAGCCAAGAAACAAATGGATAGATCCTGGTCAGATGTTTTGGCTAGTTAGCAAGTTCTTAAAGTGAACATTTAATATCTAATGGATTTACTTTTATTTATTTTATTCTACTTTTTTCTATATCATTCAGTCATAGATATACAGCACTTTTAAATCTTCCCAACTAATTATACACTTTTCTAGATTATTCTGCACATATCAAATGTAGGAAAAGCTTGGGAATAATTATGAGCAATCCTATCTAATAAAAGAGAAACATGGTAATTGGTGTACACCACTACCCTTCCCATTGGCTAATCAGGGTGATATGCAAATTAACTGCCAGCCAAGATGGCGGTTAACCACCAACAAAGATGGCGGCTAATTTGCATACTTGCAATGATGGAAGGTGAAAGGGGAAGGATGGAAGATAGTGATCAGAAACCCAGGCGCAGGCAAGAGCCAGGGAGCAGGGCAAAGGTCGGTCCTGGAGGCCACCTTTGCCCTGCCACCAGTGGGTGATTGGAGAAGTCTGGGGGGTGGGGCAGGGAAGCGGACACAGACAGCGATGCAGAAGCCGGATGCAGGGGCAGGGAAGCAGCCGCCCCCAGCGTCCCCAGCTGCGGCTTCCCTGCCCCACACCCGATCCGTGACCGCAGAAGCCCAGTGCAGGGGCAATCACAGAAGCCAGGTGCGTGGGCAAGGAAGCAGCCTCCACCAGTGCCCCGGCCACGGCCTCCCTGCCCCGCACCCAGCTTCTGCAATGGGTGACCACAGAAGCCCAGTGCAGGGGTGATCACAGAAGCCAGGTGCGTGGGCAAGGAAGCAGCCTCCACCAGTGCCCCGGCCACGGCTTCCCTGCCCCGCACCCAGCTTCTGCAATGGGTGACCACAGAAGCCCAGTGCAGGGGTGATCACAGAAGCCAGGTGCTGGGCAGGGAAGCAGCCTCAGCCAGCTTCCCTGGCTGCGGCTTCCCTGCCCCTCACCCGGCTTCTGTAATTGGTGATGCCTATTTTTGCATGACACTTAACTGACTACCCTCCCTGGAAGCACAGAAGAAGCCGCCCACCTTTGGTCCTGGCGCCAGCACCTGGGGTTGGCTGCAGCCCAGGAGATGGACAAGCTACCGGCCAGAGGTCCCAGGCTGCAGCCACTCGGAGAAGCTACCAGCCCTGTGGTCCAGGGCGCCAGCGCCTGTGGCCAGGGAAACAGTTTCCCTCTTCTCCTACTGTAGTCATTACTTCAATATCCCCCTTCTGAATTTCTCTCCTGTGCTGCAACCCAACTCCACTATTCATCGGAAGGATATGGAACAGAGAGAGCTGTGTTAAAAGCTTACATTTTTAAGCCGGTAAGGTTGGTACTAAAACATATAAATGGAAAACTAGAGTCCTTAAGGTCACAAAGGCTACAAAGGACAGGGACAGCACATGACCTATCATATCCAGCAATCCATATGGGGACTGAAAACTGCAATGATGACAATTACTGAAGATATGAATCAACTAAAATAGTTGACAGGGACAATTCTTCCATCTTTGAAAATATCTACATCAAATCTGTTTAAGTAGATTTTCTTTTTTTTTTTAAAAATATATTTTATTGATTTTTTACAGAGAGGAAGGGAGAGAGAGACAGAGAGTTAGAAACATTGATGGGAGAGAAACATCAATCAGCCACCTCCTACACACTCCCCACTGGGGATGTGCCCGCAACCCAGGTACATGCCCTTGACCGGAATTGAACCCGGGACCTTTCAGTCCGCAGGCCAACGCTCTATCCACTGAGCCAAACCGGTTTCGGCATGTTTAAGTAGATTTTCATCTGCATAATATAACACATTCTGACAAGACCACCACCACCACCAATGTGGTCAGTGTTTTGCCGTAAAATGTTTAATAACTGAGGGACCCCCCCCTCAAGTGCACAAATTTTGTGCACCGGGTTACTAGTACTCTCATAAAAGAACAGTCATATGCATTGTACTACTCAGGGTTCTCCAGAGAAACAGAACCAATAGGATATATAGATATAGATATGGATATAGATATAGATATAGATGAGGATAGTTATTATAGGAACTCAGGTGGTTGTGAAGTCCACGATTTCTGTCTGCAAGTTGGAGAACCATGAAAACCCGTGGTGTAATTGAGTCCAAGTCTGAAGGCCTAGGAATCGTGGGGCTAATGGTGTATGTCCTCATCTGAGTCCAAAAGCCTGGGAACCAGGAGCACCCATGTCGGAGGGAAGGGGAAGATGGATATCTTAGCTCAGACAGACAGAGTGATTTTGCTCTTCCGGTGCTTTTTTGGTTCTATTTAGACCCTCAACAGATTGATGATACCACCCATAATGGGGACAGCATTCACATCACTCAATTCAAATTCTAATTTGAGGAAAAAACACCCTCACACACACAGAAATACAGTTTTACCAGCTATTTGAGCATCCCTTAGACCAATCAAGTTAACACATAAAATTCACATTCCCATACACCCATATACTTTCATATCTACTTGAAATATGAATAGAAGACTTCCCTTACACTAGTGGTTCTTAAACATTAGTGTACATGAGAATAATCTGGAGGATCTATTAGATTTCCATTCACAATTTTTTTTAGTAGATCTTAGGTGGAGCATGAAATTTGTATGTCTAAGATGTTCCTGGATGTTGTTGATGCTGCTGGTCTGCCCTTCTACTTTGAGGACCACTACTGACTTTTGAAGGCTAACACCACTTTTAATAACTAGTTTCAAAATAGCCACTAGAGGGCAATGAAGGCACAGACAAATTGGATGTGCTGCTTAATAGGTTCCCTGGTTTATGCTACTGTCACTACAAGCCAGGAGAATACCAAAGCCAAACGTTACTTTCCTGTAGAATATCTTCAGGCTCATTCTCAATGGTAATAGAAATCAAAGCTTGTCTTTATAGTTGTGGGAATCAGAGATGTATAATGAACTCTAACTCTGGCCGATGCCCATTTCATGATCACAACATATTAAAAGTTGGGTTTTTCTAAGTGGGAAGAGACTACATTTTGCTAATAGGTTCAGTTTGTTATGGAGAAAATTCTGCATTTAAGCTGTATTTATTAGTTTTAAGACATGCACGTCTTACTTTGTGAAAGTGAGACCAAAGTACTTTTAAAAAATACTAAACTTAGTATGTATTAAACCTCAATTCTTAGAACATAAAGATCAACAGGGTATAGGGAATTTATAATTTCTTTCTACTAGAAATATTGCTTTGATGGTAGAAAATGACTGGAGAAAAAATAAAAATATATAGTTTTTAGGGATGTTGTTATATTTCCGTTTTGCCTAACCTGGAACTTGAAAGCTTAACTGCTACAGTAATTGCTCTTTAAAATTTTTCTTTTGAAACCTAGTGTATAGACATATACACCTTTCTGAGTAGTCCTAGTTCTTGGCTGGAATCAGCAATTGCTTTTCACGGTATTGTAGAAAATTATTTTTCTATTTATTTTATTATATTATTTTTCATCACCATTTATCCCCCCAACCCTTTCCACCTCTACCCACCCCCCAGACTCCTGCAATCATCACACTGTTGTCGTGTCCATGAGTTCTCCCTTTTTTCTTTTCTTCTCAATCCCACCCTTAATATCCCCCTACTAGAGATGCTTGCCTGCTCTCTATCTGAGTCTGTCTCTATTTTGCTTATTATTAGTCCAGTTTGTTCATTAAATTTCACATATGAGTAAAATTATATGCTACTTGTCTTTCTCTGAATGGCTTATTTCACTTAGCATAACGTTCCCCAGGTCCACCCATGCTGTCACAAAGGGTAAAATTTTCTTCCCTTTTATGGCTGAGAGGTATTCCATTATGTAAATGTACCATAGCTTTTTTATCCACTCATCTATTGATGGGCGCTTGGGCTGCTTCCACAATCTTGGCTATTGTAAATAATGCTGCAATGAAATAGGGGTGCATACATTCTTTCAAATTAGTGTTTCAGGTTTCTTTGGATAAATTCCCAGATGTGGAATGACTGGGTCATAAGGCAGTTCCATTTTCAATCTTTTGAGGTAACTCCATACTGCTTTCCACAGTGGTGCATCAATCTGTATTCTCACCAACAGTGCACAAGGGTTGGTTCCCTTTTCTCCGCATCCTCTCCAACACTTGTTGTTTGTTGGTTTATTGATGACTAGAGGCCTGGTGCACGAATTCGTGCATGGGTGGGGTCCCTTGGGGTGGCCTGTGGAGATAGGGCCCCAGCTTGCACCCCCAGCCTCACAGCCCTATAGCCCCACCTGGCACCCTGCCGTGGCCTGGCGCCGCCCCATCATGTGCTCCACCATCGCACCTGCGGGGTGATCGATTGGGGCCAGGCCCCCCACCCAGCTCCCTCAGCACCTGAGAGCTGGGCGGTGGCCCCGCCCCTTGCCACTGCCAGTGTCGCTGTCAGTGGGGGATTAGCAGGGCAATCGGGCCCCCCGCTCACACCCATTGTTTAACCTTAAAAGCAACCATAGCTAAGGGGTTCTGTGGCCCAGAAAAAAAATAAGAGAAATAAAACTTACCAATAAATATTTAATGAAATCCTACCATTCATAAATGTGCATGCACATTTATACACAGAGATTGGCCTGGTACTGCCTGCTCAACTGTTCCACCATCCCACCACAGTCCCACTCTCGTCAGGGCCCATTGGGGCTGGCATCTCCTCCACTGCGACCCGCTGCCAGTGCTGTGCTGCCAATGCCCGCCATGTTCCATGCCACCCCGTGGTGGTCAGCACATGTCATCATGGTTGAACTTTTGGTTGAACTCCTGGTCGAACAATTTGCATACTAGGCTTTTATTATATAGGATAGCTATTCTGACAGGTGTGGTTTTAATTTGCATTAGTGACATTGAGCATCTTTTCATATGTCTATTGGCCTCTTTGGAGAAGTATCTTTTTGGGTGTTTTGCCCATTTTTTAATTGGATTGGTGTGTTTTTTTAGTGTTGAGTTTTATAATTTCTTTATAAATTTTGGGTATTAACCCCTTATTGGATGTATTGGTGAATAAGTTCTCCCATTCAGTAGATTATCTTTTCATTTTTTTGTTTAGTAACATGTTATTTAGCCTCCATGTTTTCTTCTTGTGATTGATTTCACATTTCATAGCATTATGGTCAGAGAAGATACTTGATATGAGTTCAGTCTTAATATTATTGAGACTAGTTTTGTGTCCTAACATATTGTATTGTAGAAATTTTGATACGAAAACTCAAAGATCTGAGCTTCATTGCCTTGATACTATTACCTGGGAGACCTTAATGAGTCATTTAATCTCTCTAAATCTCAGTTTCTCTATATGTAGAGTGAGCATTACATAATAACAACAACTATCTCCTGGGCTGTTGTGAAAAATCAGTAAGACATTATATGTGATAGTGTTTTATAGATTATAACTATTCCTGAAATTTTTTATATTCTTTCTCCAGTATGTGGTATATTTTGACTTGGTTTTGATGTCATTATTTTTGTAAAATTGTTTCCATATGTATAAAATAGCAATACACATAAAAATTTAGAATTATTTGGCAAAGAAGTTTAATCCTTTTGCATATAACATTTTAGTTTTTCATTAGACTCTTGTGTGTTATGTATTGTTCCTCATGTGTAGAAAATATAATCATATTTTCTGCTAAATACAACTAGTTAGTAATAAAGGCTTATATTGCAAATAATTTTCTGACCATTGGAAGTATGCATGAATCTCTGTGTATAAATGTGCATGCACATTTATGAATGGTAGGATTTCATTAAATATTTATTGGTAAGTTTTATTTCTCTTATTTTTTTTCTGAGCCACAGAACCCCTTAGCTATGGTTGATTTTAAGGTTAAACAATGGTTTTGCTTATTGTTTTCATTTTGTGTCCAGCAGTATATCTTGCTAACTAGTCTATAAGCTTACATAGACCAGGAATTGTATTTCTGTGTACCTCAGAGAACTTTTCATAGAGTTTCCAGGAATTTCTTACAGCAGCTGAGTACTGTTCTTTTTCTGAACCCCTGGAAAGTGAAAAGAGTATTTTATTCCAGAGACCACTTAGAAAATCATCTGATTCATCTTTGGGGCAACGACTCAATCCATCAATGTGTGCTTCTGAGGGCTATCTGTGTGTTCACTGCTTTGCTATGACAAGGCTTTTTAAATAACTATTGCTTAATTAATTGATCACCACTCCAGAGAGTAATTTGTGTTTTCCTGGTGGTCTGTGGATGAAAGAGCTTTAAAAAATTTTATGAAGATTACTGTGGTAGTGTGTTTTTTAAAAACAAACAAACAGATTTATTGGGATATAATTTGCATACACCTCACCTATTTCAAGTGTACATTTCAATGTTTTTTTAGTGTATTCACAGGCATGTTCAACCATTACCACAGTCAATATTAGAGCATTTTTATCATCTCAAAAAGAAACCCTGGCCAGCCGCAGTGGCTCAGAGGTTGAGCGTCAACCTATGAACCAGAAGATCATGGTTTGATTCCTGGTCAGGGTGCATGCCGGGGTTGCGGACTTGATCCCCGGTAGGGGGCATGCAGGAGTCAGCTGATCAATAATTCTCTCTCGCCGAAACCGGCTTGGCTCAGTGGATGGAGCATCGGCTGCGGACTGAAAGGTCCCAGGTTCGATTCCGGTCAAGGGCATGTACCTTGGTTGCGGGCACATCCCCAGTGGGGAGTGTGCAGGAGGCAGCTGGTCGATGTTTCTCTCTCATCGATGTTTCTGACTATCTCTCTCCTTTCCTCTCTGTAAAAACTCAATAAAATATATTTAAAAAAAAAATAATTCTCTCTCATCACTGATGTTTCTATCTTTCTCCCTCTCCCTTCCTCTCTGAAATCAATGAAAATATCCTATATAATAAAAGGCTAATATGCAAATTGACCAAATGGCAGAATGACTGGTTGCTATGATGCGCACTGACCACCAGGGGACAGATGCTTAACACAGGAGCTGTCCCCTGGTGGTCAGTGTGCTCCCACAGGGGGAGTGCCACTCAGCTAGAAGCCCTGAGCTGGGCCCACAGCTGGCGAGTGCAGTGGTGGTGGCAGGAGCCTCTCCCGCCTCCATTGGCAGCACTAAGGATATCTGACTGCCAGCTTAGGCCTATGGGAAGCAGGCCTAAGCTGTCAGTCGGACATCCCCCGAGGGCTCCTGGACTGTGAGAAGGTGTAGGCTGGGCTGAGGGATCCCAGACTGCATGAATTTTGTGCAGCGGGCCTCTAATATTAAAAAAAGAAAAAGAAAAAGAAACCCTGTACCTTTATCACTTCTGTTATGGTTAACTTGTGTGTCAACTTGGCTGGGCCACAGTGCCCAGATATGGGAGTCAAACACTATCTGAGTGTTTCTATGAAGGTGTTTTTAGATGAGATTAACATTTAGATAGGTGGACTTTGAGGAAAACAGATTGTCCTCCATAACATGGATGGGCCTCACCCAAACAGTTAAAGACTTGAATAGAACAAAAGACTTATGTCTCCTGAGCAAAAGGGAATTTTGGCCTTTGGACTTGATCTGAAACATCAGGTTATCATGGATCTTTAATCTGCCTGCCCACACTGTAGATTTTTCCTTACCAGCCTCCATAATTGTGTATCAATTCCTTAAGTCTTTTTTTTTTTTTTTAACTATATACATATCTTATTGGTTCTGGTTCTCTGGAAAACACTAATATAATCCCCAATCTTCCCTTCCACTACTCTCAGCCCTAAGCAATCACTGATACTCTTTCTATCTATGTAAGCTTATAGATTTCCCTATTTGGACTTTCATATGAATGGAGTTATATAGTATGTCATCTTTTGTGACTGGCTTCTTTTACTTAAGATAATGTTTTCAAGGTTCATTTATGTTGTAGCATGTTTTGGTACTCATTTCTATTTATGCAGAATAATATTCCATTATATGAATAAACCACTAGTTGTCTGTTAATAGACATTTGGGTGTTTCCCCTATTTGGCTACTATGAATAATGCTGATATAAAATAAACATTTGATGCAAGTTTCTGCATAGACTTATATGGCGGGGTCTCTCTTTTCCGTGTCTAGCGTGGAGAGAGTGGTCCGGTTCTTAGCGTAGAGGCGGCTGGGGATTTGAGAAATATGAAAGAGTGAGACCAGACACAAAGATGGAAGGAAAAAGCTGGGACTGGGTGGGACCGCCGTCCTCTTCTGACAGAGAGACAGACTGGAACCCAGCACTGGAACTGCATGTTTAATTTATACTCCCAAATACCAGAAAGTTACGTCAGTTCTGGGTGGGCCCGGCTGGTGGGTGTGACGAGCAGTCCAACCAGTTAGGCAGGAACCCGAGGGCTGACTCCACCTCAGGGCCCCTCCCACAGGGCGGAGTGCTTGGTGTCTCTTGGCCGCTAGGCCAGGGATTGGGGTCCAAACTGACTTGCCAGTCCGAGGGAGGAGAGTCCTGTTCATTCCTGGTGCCTGGCTGGGTTTACAATAATAAAACCCACTCCCCGACACCGGGGCAAAGATGAGAGTCAAGCTGAGAACTCTTCTGCCTTTTTGGTAAGATGTGTATCCAGGACATGGCTCCGCCTGTCGCCTTGGATTCAGCTGACAATCCTATCTAATAAAAGAGAAAAATGGTAATTGGCGTACGACGATACCCTTTTCATTGGCTAATCAGGGCTATATGCAAATTAACTGCCAACTATGATTGGCAGTTAACTGCCAACTATGATTGACAGTTAACTGCCAACAAGATGGCGGTTAATTTGCATACGTAGGCACAATGCAGGGAGGCGAAAGGGAAAGCAGGAAGAAGCCCCCTGCCACTGAGAGTGATCAGAAACCCAGGGGGGAGCTAAGAGCTGGGGGGCAGGGCAAAGGCGGCCCTGGGGCCGCCTTTGCCCTGCCCCCCAGCCATGATCGGAGAATCAGGTGCCTTTTCCACCCTGGCCAGCTATAGCAGGAAGTAGGGGTGGAGCCAGCGATGGGAGCTGGGCACGGTCGAAGCTGGCAGTCCCGGGAGCTAGGGGTCCCTTGCCTGGGCCTAAAGCGGAGCCCACGATCGTGGGGCCGCTGCAGCTGCGGGTCCCCGCTCCCCGGGCCGGACACCTAGGCCAGAGGCCTCAGGCCTGGTCAAGGGGCCGATCCGGTGATTGGTGATTGGAGGGTGATGAGGGTCAACTCCTCTGGCCGAGGCATCAGGCCTGGGTGGGGGGCTGAGCCGGGGATTGGGGGGATATGATGGTCCCCTTGCCCAGGCCTGAAGCCTGGGTCAGAGGCGTCAGGCTTGGGCGGGGGATGGAGCAAGCGATCAGAGGGAGATGGGGGTCCCCTGCCCAGGCATGATTCCTGGGCCAGAGGCCTCAGGCCTGGGCGGGGGCCAGAGCCAGTGATCAGGGGGAGATGGGGGTCCCCTGTCCAAGCCTGACACCTCTGGCGGAGGCGTCAGGCCTGGGCAAGGGGCCGATCCTGCGATCGGAGGGTGATGGGGGTCAACGCCTGAGGGCTCCCAGTATGTGAGAGGGGGCAGGCTGGGCTGAGGGACACTCCCCCCCCCCCACACACCCAGTGCACGAATTTCGTGCACCAGGCCCCTAGTTATTAGATAAATGCCCATGTGCCTTCCCAGGAGCCCTCTGCAGACTTACGTTTTCATTTCACTTGGGTAAATAAATAGCCAGGAGTAGAATTGCTGTGCCTTATGGTAACTCTGCATTTAATCATTTGAAGAACTGCCAGACTGTTTTCCAAAACATCTGCATCATTTTACATTCCTATCTGTAGTGTATGAGGGTTCCAATTGATCCACATTTTCACCAATAACTGTTGTTATCTGACTTTTTTATTCTATCCACCCTAGTGGGTAAGAAATGGTATCTTGTTGTAATTTTGATTTGTATTTACCCGATGATTAATGATGTCAGGCATCAGTTTATATACTCACTAATGGCCATTTGTATATCTTCTTTGAGGAAATGTCTATTCAGATCCTCTGCTCATTTTTAAATTGGGTTTACTTGTCCTTTTATTACTGACTTGTAAGGTGCTTTTAAAAAACATCTTTATTGTTGAGAGTATTACAGATGATCTCCCCTCCCCCCCAAACCCCCCACCCCCCACCCCCTAAGGTCCCCATTTACTCAGTGCCTGCCCTGCCTCAGGTCTTTACCACCCTATTGTTTGTGTCCATAGGTAATGCATAAATGCATTTAAGTTCTTTGGTTAATCTCTTCCCATCCGCTCTTCCCCCTTCCCTCTAGATTTGTCAGTCTGTTCCATGTTTCCATGCCTCTGCTTCTATTTTATTCATTAGATTATTTTGTTCATGAAATTCCTTGTTTATTTTGATGTTTAGATTCAATTCTTTTTTTTTTATGTCATGAGAATTTTATTTCAATTTTATAAAAAGAACATCTGCCTAAATATACATATTATGTAAAAAAATAATTCAAAATACATCACAAATTTAAATGAAAAACTTTCAATACTTTAAAAGAAAACAGCAGAAATGAAGGTTAGGTAGAGAGTTCTTTTTTTTTTTTTAATTAAATCTTTATTGTTCAGATTATTACATTTGTTCCTCTTTTTTCCCCCCCATAACTCCCCTCCTCCCAGTTCCCGCCCCACCCTCCGCCCTCACTCCCCACCCACTGTCCTCATCCATAGGTGCACGATTTTTGTCCAATCTCTTCCCGCATCTCCCACACCCCTTTCCCCCCCAAGAATAGTCAGTCCATTCCCTTTCTATGTCCCTGATTCTATTATAATCAACAGTTCATTCTGTTCATCAGATTATTTATTCACTTGATTCTTAGGTTCACTTGTTGATAGATGCGTATTTGTTGTTCATAATTTGTATCTTTACCTTTTTCTTCCTCTTCCTCTTCTTAAAGGATACCTTTCAGCATTTCATATAATCCTGGTTTGGTGGTGATGAACTCCTTTAGCTTTTCCTTATCTGTGAAGCTCTTTATCTGACCTTCAATTCTGAATGATAGCTTTGCTGGATAAAGTAATCTTGGTTGTAGGTTCTTGGTATTCATCACTTTGAATATTTCTTGCCACTCCCTTCTGGCCTGCAAAGTTTCTGTTGAGAAATCAGCTGACAGTCGTATGGGTATTCCCTTGTAGGTAACTGAGTTTCTTTCTCTTGCTGTTTTTAAGATTCTCTCTTTATCTTTTGCTCTTGGCATTTTAATTATGATGTGTCTTGGTGTGGTCCTCTTTGGATTCCTTTTGTTTGGGGTTCTCCGCGCTTC
Organism: Myotis daubentonii; assembly: GCF_963259705.1. NCBI lineage: Eukaryota > Metazoa > Chordata > Mammalia > Chiroptera > Vespertilionidae > Myotis > Myotis daubentonii. The sequence goes on along the minus strand of NC_081856.1, from coordinate 16,558,014 downwards.
TTGGACCTGTAAGTCCATTTCTTTCACCAGGTGGGGGAAGTTTTCTGTCATTTCTTCAAATAGGTTTTCAATATCTTGCTCTCCCTCATCTTCTGGCACCCCTATAATTCTGATGTTGGTACGCTTGAAGCTGTCCCAGAGGCTCCTTACACTATCCTTGCATTTTTGGATTCTTTTTTCATTTTGCTTTTCCGGTTGGATGTTTTTTGCTTCCTCACATTTCAAATCATTGACTTGATTCTTGCGCTCCTCTGGTCTGCTGTCGGGCGTCTGTATAATATTCGTTATTTCAGTCCATGTATGCTTAATTTCTAGTTGGTTCCCCAATATAAGATCGAGGGTCTTATTATTTTTCGTATAGATCTCATTAAGTTTATCGGCAGCTTCTAAACAGTTCTTGAGAGACCTTAAAAGTGTGGTTCTGAACTCTATATCTTCCTTTGACAATTTTGTCCTGTTTCTTTGTCTCCGCATTTTGTTATGCTTCCTTGGTGCACCCCCTAGTGGTCTTTGTTCGCAGTCTTATAGTTAAATCTTGATTGTTGTAGCTAATTCCAGGGAGGGTTTGACCTCCAGGCCAAGTGGCTATGAGAATCAGCTGTGTCAGCAGTGAGAGAACTTCTGTCCTCTAGGGAGGTGCTAATCTAGCCTTTGCCTGAGGCTATCCAGCAAATGTCTCTGTGCAGGGCTTGGGCGGGGTGGGGCGGGTCGAACAGGATCAACAGGGTGGGCCAGAGAGAGCAGTTATGGCGGCTCTCAGTCCTGTCCCCAGGGGCTCTGCCTCTCTGAGTCCCAGCACCCGCTGCAAAGCTGGGAGAGAAAGCTGCACTCGCTCTGACCGAAGCCAGACAGTCCCGCTTCTCCCGTTTGAGTCTGGGTCCCTAAAGACTCGCCTGTATCTGGAGCTCAGAGTCTGTGACTCCCTCCCGATTGAAAACGCCAACCACGCCCTCCACCGCCAGCCCGCTCTGCGCACTCCGCACCTCAGAATTTGACTTCAGCACTGCGCCTCCTCTGAGTGTCCGTGTGCGTTTCTCTTTTCTCCTAGTTGTAGGACTTCCACTCAGCCAGCGTTCCTGTGGTTCTGGGTGATGTCCCTTCCGTTTTTTGGTTTCACTTTTGAAGTAGTTGTTCAAAGCAGCAAACTCCGGCGTTAACCTATGCCGCCATCTTGGTTCTCCCTAGATTCAATTCTTGAAAAATATGTATTCATTGCCATTTTATTGTTCATATTCTCCTCCTCCTCCTCCTCCTCCTCCTCTTCCCCCTTTTCTCTTTTCTTCTTCCTCTTCTTGAAGAATACCATTCAACATTTCATGTAATACTGCTTTGGTATTACATTCAAGGGGCAGACTCAGTGAGCACTTCTTTAGGTTTTCTTGATAGGTTTGCTGGGTAGCGTAATCTTGGTTGTAGGTCCTTGCTATTCATTATTTTGAATATTTCTTGCTACTCCCTTCTGTCCTGCAAGGTTTCTTTTTCTTTTTCTGTTGGCCTGCAAAGTTTCTGTTGAGAAATCAGCTGACAGTCATATGGCACTGCCTTGTAGGTAACTAACTGCTTTTCTCTTGCTACTTTTAAGATTCTTTCTTTGTCTTTAACCTTTGGCATTTTCATTATGATATGTCCTGGTGTTGGGCCCTTTTGGGTTCCTCTTGTTTTGGACTCTCTGTGCTTCATGCACTTGTAAGTCTATTTCTTTCACCAGATAGGGGAAGTTTTCTGTCTTTTTTTTTCCAAATAGGTTTTTAATATTTTGCTCTCTCTCTTCTTCTTCTGGCACCCCCATAATGTGAATGTTGGTACCCTTGAAGTTGTCCCAGAGGCTCCTTACACTATCTTCATATTTTTGGAATATTTTTTCTTTCTGCTTTTCTTTTTGGGTGCTTTTGCTTCCTCATATTCCAAATTGTGGATTTGATCCTCAGAATCTTCTACTCTACTTTTGAGTTCCTGTAAATTATTCTTTATTTTAGTTAGTGTATGCTTTTTCATGTCTTTGATGTTCTCCTTAAGGTTCTTGAAATTTTCACTAAGAACCTTGAAATTCTCACTAAGTCCCTTGAAGCTCTCATTAAGATCCTTGAGCAACCTTATAACCATTGTTTTTTTTTTTTTTAAATTTTATTGATTTTTTACAGAGAGGAAGGGAGAAGGATAGAGAGTTAGAAACATCGATGAGAGAGAAACATCGATCAGCTGCCTCCTGCACACCCCCTACTGGGGATGTGCCCGCAACCAAGGCACATGCCCTTGACCAGAATCGAACTTGGAACCCTTCAGTCTGCAGGCCGACACTTTATCCACTGAGCCAAACTGGTTAGGGTATAACCATTGTTTTGAACTCTGTATCTATTAGTTTGCTTGCTTCTATTTCTTTTAGATCTTTTTTTGGAGATTTCTTCTGTTCTTTCATTTGTGACATGTCTCTGCATTTTGGCTACTTCCCTATGTTTGTTTCTATGTATTAGGTAGAGCTGCTATATCTCCTGGAATTGGTAGACTGGTCTTGTGTATAGGTGTCCTGTAGGGCCCAGTGGCTCAGCCTCCCCAGTCACCTGAGCTTAGCACTCTAGGTGGGCTCCTATGTGGGCTGTGTGCACAGTCTTGTTGTAGTTGAGCCTTGATTGCTGTTGGCGTCACTGGGAGGAGTTGACCTTCAGGTCAATTGGCTGTGAGGACCAACTGTGGAAGAGCTGCTGTGCAGGAGACACCCCAATGGAGCAGGACTTGCTTCAGTGGGGCTTTGGTGCTCACTGAGTCTGCCCCTTGAATGTATTGATCATGGATATGTAGAGTTGTAAGCTGGTATGGTCTAAAGCTGTCCATAGGGTGCACTGGCTCTGGAGCCTCCTGGGAGATGCAATGTCAGCCACTGCCTGGGGCTACCTGGCAGGAGCTATTGAGTGATCTGCAGATGGCTGCTACTTGTGTTGAGCTTGGAAATGCCTAGCTGTCTTGAACCTCTTATTGATAGATATGGGGCATGCTGATGCCATCTGCTGCTTGGTTGAGAGATTTTAGGAAATCTCTGAAGCCTGAGCCAGTACAGGCCATTTATATGGAAAAGCTGCTACAAAAAGTTTGGGTGGAACTGCAAATTGGGTGGGGTAGGGTCTCAGGGAATCACCAGAGTGGAGCAAACAGTGGGAACCAGGCTTATGGAAACTCAGATTTGGCTGCATGTCAGCTCTGTGTCAGGGAAGGTCTTGGCATAGGAACAGTGACCCCTGTGAGCATCCTTGTCTGGGAGAAAGCTGTCCCTGAGTTCTTGCTCCAATGCCAGACAATCTGGTTCCTTCTGTTTGTCCCTGGATCCTCCAACACTGTTGCCTCAGTGCTGGAGCTCAGAGGGAGTGAGTCTGAGTAAGTTTGTACTCTGTCTCTTTAAGAGGGACTGCCTGGGTCTCCAGCAGCCTCTGTGACACGTAGCCACAATTCTTACTGGTTTTTACAGGCTGAAGTTACAGGGACCTTTCTTCCCAGCACTGGAACCCTGGGCAGAGGGGTCTGGTGTGGGGCTGGGACCCCTTGCTCCTCACGGGAGGCCTCTGCAGCCTAGATATCTCTCCAGATTAAAAATATGCTGCACATGTGTGTCAGACCAGCCCATTCAGCACCTCTGTCCCTCCTACCAGTCTCGGTGTGATTTTTCTTTACTTCTCTAGCTGTAGGACTTCCATTCAGCCAACTTTCTGAATGATGGTTGTTCTATATTTTAGTTGTAATTTTTATGTGGTTTTGGGAGGCAGCGAGCACCAGCATTTACCTACACCACCATCTTGGTTCCTCTCTTGAAATATTTTTTTTCTGTTAAATTAGACATCTGGTTACTCTCATAGGAAATTTCTGTTGCCTGCTTTTACTTGTTTTCTGAAGTATGGGTCATGGTTCCCTGTTTCTTTGCACACTTTATAATTTTTTTTTGGTAATTGGACATTTTAGGTAATATATTGTAGCAATTCTGGGCACTGGTCCCCTATTTCCTTGTTTGTTTAGTGATTGTCTGAATTATTTTAGTGAAGTCTCTATTCTCCCAACCCCTTATCCGCTCCCCCCAGTGTTAAGCCTCTGATGTTGCTCTTCAGGGAGGCACAGCTTTAGGTGTGCCCACAGTCACTTCGAGATGACAGCAGCACTCGGTAGGGCTCTTTCACTCTGACCTCACTCAACTGTTAAAATTTTACTAATTGCTGGACGATTGGTTTATTTTTCTATTTTTACAAAAAAGCCCTGGGGTATAAATTCTTCTACATATGAATCCAAACTTTCTGAGATCAGTGTTTGATATTTGTTTTGACCCCAGGAAGGCTCCTCCCAGCTGTCTTATTCCCAGCTCGCTCATGTAAACTAGCCAGCCACAGTCTAGGCTTTTTCTTTATTAGGTACACAAATCGCCTCCCAATTGCCTTTGACCACAACCTCCAACCACTTGAGAGTGCTCTTAGGTTAAACTTTTCCAAGCTCTTTTGCAAATGAAATCAATTTTTTTTTTGGAAGCGGTTAGGAGCTATCTGTTTTATGACTCCTTCTCCCCCAGGCAAAAATCTCTGGAGCTGGGGGTAGGGACACTGGCAAGCTTCTCTCTGGGTGACACTCCACAGTGGGAGCCTCAGTAAGAGTTGGGAGAGAGAAGGGAGCCCCCGCTTCTTGACTGCACTTGCCTGGGACTTCTTCCCAGAAACAAGCAGCTGGGGGCTAGATGAGAAACACTGAAATCCCATTGACTCCCAGGAAGAAAGCCCTCCCTCTAGGAACTGGGAATAGAGAGCCCTGTGTTCACGGCTGCAGCAGTCTCCAGTGGAGTGTCAGCCTCACTGTGCTGGGTGTGGGGTGGGGGAGTGGTCTTGATTCAAATACCACAGACTTTCACGTTATAGAAAATGTCTTAGGTTTCCTTGACTAGATGTTTTTTCATTTGCTGTTTACACTTAGGACCATTTCCAAAGGCTTTAATTGCTTGCTTTTTAACAATTCTCACCAGTTTCACTAGGGAGTGAGTCTGTGGAACTCTTCCTGCTGCTATGCCAATATTCATAGCAGTCTGTTGTTCTTGACAACTGTCCACTAAGCTGACATTATGCAGATTCATACAACTCAGCCCAGTAAGAGGGTCTCTTGATTCATTAAATAGAAATGAGCTCTTCAAGTACACATTTAAACAGAACTCTTCTTTATATGAGGCTGCCCAGATAATCCCAAATCAAAGACGCGCTAGGAGACTCAGTTCCCAGTTCAGTTCTTTCTAAACACTTTTCTCTGATACAATGCTAACTTTTTTTTTTGCCGTTCACAAATAACAGCTGTATTTAGACACTATCCTTTTTAAGTCAGTCTTGGTGACATGATTTCATGGGTTTAAGATTAAAGTAGATCAACAGCTAGCATTTTAAGTTGTCACTTGCCCTCTTGTTTACATTATCACCAATAGCCAAGCCACAAGGCTTGGGCAGTGCAGTTATAGAGCAATAGCAGAGCTCTGCATGTGTGGCCTTACACCACTGGCACTTCATGTGGAGCTGCCTGGCTGGTCTGGAGGCAAATCTCTTATGTTCTGGCCTGTGTTACTTGCAGTTGTTTGGGATGAATTATGCAGAAGTCTGTCGAGCAATTTGTGACAGGCAGAGATCCTTCAGTTTCCACTGCTAAATAGTGATGCATAAACAAAAAGGGTAAGAAGCCACTTTTAGCTATATTGTACAAGAAAGCATAAAATTTTTATTTCCCACAGAATATACTTAAATATCTTAAATCATACATATCATTCTCTCCATAAAGGAAGAGATACTTTGCCTACATAGGAGTGAAACTGAATCAGTCAGTTAAGGACTTACAAGGAAAGATTGAAAATAGTTAGAGATAGTTATAACAAATTTGGCAATATCGATGAGACAGAATTCTTAAGATTTTATTTTATATATCATGCTAATCACTCAGATCTGATTTTCTTTTTACATCTTCCACAGTGTTTTTTTTTTTTTTAAAATATATTTTATTGATTTTTTACAGAGAGGAAGGGAGAGAGATAGAGAGTTAGAAACATTGATGAGAGAGACATCGATCAGCCACCTCCTGCACATCTACCACTGGGGATGTGCCAGCAACCCAGGTACATGCCCTTGACCGGAATCGAACCTGGGACCTTTCAGTCCGCAGGCTGACGCTCTGTCCACTGAGCCAAACCGGTTTTGGCGCACTGTGGTTCAGACAATCAAATGTCAAGAAAATTTCCCACTTTTGGCTATAATATGCAAATAATGCTTTCATGTAATACCTCATTCCCCTCTCTTTTTTTTTTTTTTTTTAATGTGCCTCAGGCATGAAATAGCTCTGGCCACTGACACACGCATCAAGCTACGATGAACTAAGGACTGTACATCTGTTTTGCCCCTGATTGATATAAGAGCAACACCACCAATCAGTTATCTCCTTGCCCATTGCCAGGGGGTTCATTCCCCTCCCTTTTCATGGTCAGTACATTTGGGTTAAATAGGGACTTCCAAAGGTCTTAAGAGTAAAAAAGTGTTTCCAATGTTAAGTTTAAGAAATGTTTTGCCAATTGTTTTCTTTTTGGTAATGAAGAATGTAAGCTTTTATGATGGAATTTTTCATACAACTCAGTCCATGCAATATGCAGCTGAATGTGTACTGGCCCAGGTACACTAGCCATTATTAGTAGGACTTGCTTCTTCAGGAAATAGCAGCTATTTAAAAAGCAGAGTGGAGGAAAAGGAAGTGAATAGAAGGAAGGAAAAAAATAAAAAGGAATAATTCTTCTAAGGACATAATTCAATCATGGGATATATGAATATGCATTCCCTCCCTCACCCCCCTTTTTTATTGTGAGGGATGTTTGAAGATCATCTGTCTGACATATCATGCATCATTCTTGACATTGCCATTCTAATTCAACTAATTAGAAAACAATATCTTTTTCTTGAAGGAATGGTCAGCACACCTTACAACAGCATTTTCAGTGAGTTAAAGATAAGCCATTTTTTTCCTCTGTTTTGTCTACTGTCACTGTATAGGAGAGGGACAGCATTCCGTGGAGTTGTTTTAATTACCCTATTGGTATGCACCGTGACATCTGATGACACTGGTGAGCTCACCTGATGGACCACAAAGAACCCTGATTTATGAACCCATAATTGGGTTTCCAATAAACATTTGTCAAAATAATATATTAGTTCAAACCAAAGTCGTTTTTATTTATTCATATAAAAGAGCACTTAACTTTCAACAAAGAATTGCCTATCATCAAAAACACTCTATAAATGAATCAAATTTATGAAGACACGTTTCTAGAGAGCGACCACTCAAAGGCTACATCTTGTTTTAACTCTTTGGAGTACATAGTGTTCTAACTTGGTTGTTTTCACCTTACTCGTTTATATTTTACATTCAAAGGATGTATATTTTAATATTAACTTGTTAAGGTACTTGTTACAAAATGACTCTAGTGACTTTAAACAATTTTAATTATGAAACTAGCATAACGAGCAGCTGTCATTCTGGAGCTATTTTAAATTCTCATGACAACATATTTTTCATCCATTCTTATTTCGTTTACTTCTAAGTAAGAGCAAAATGTACACTGATCTCAAACTAGTTTGTAAAATGGTAAGGCTTCTTGCCCTAGTCAGTTTGGCTAAGTGGATAGAGCATTGGCCTGCGGACTGGAGGGTCCCAGGTTCAATTCTGGTCAAGGGCACATGTCCGTGTTGTTCGCTCGATCCCTAGTTGGGGGCATGCAGGAGGCAGCTTATCAATGATACTCTGTCACCATTAATGTTTCTATCTCTCTCTTCCTCTCTGAAATTAATAAAAATATATTTAAAAAAATTAAACAACCTTAAAAAATAAAGGACCCTTATAGTCTCCAAGTTTTAGCAAAATTTGGTTACTCGTTATAGACTCAAGTCTGCTGTAAAACTTGGTGAGCTTTATTTATTTGAATTAAGAAGCAGAAATAAGTTTTTTTTATAGTTTTTTTAGCCTTTAAACAAAAAATATAGAAATCACTATTGAAATTATGAAGTATATGTGGTAGATTTTTGATAAAGGTTGAATCTGAATAATTTTGTGATTTAAGTTCTAAAAGGGGATTGTAATTGTATAGTAATTCCTACTATTTTCATGATCTGAATAAAAGAATCTCAGCCTGAGGTCTATGAGAGGGATAATTATGGTCACTCTAAAGTGGACTGAGGGAAGAAACCAAGATGGCGGCGTAAGGTACAGACCTGTGCGTGCTGCCTCCCACAACAACATCGAGACTACCAACTATAAGACAAACAGCTGTCATTCAGAACCACGGGAAAGCTGGCCCAGTGGAAGCTCTACAACTGGAAGGAAAGAAAGAAGAGCATTGAGACTGAGTAGGTTGTGTAGAGGCTCCAAGAACGGAGGTACGGAATCGCGTACCAGGCGGGCTGCAACTGGATGCGCGATTTTTTTCAATCAGAAGGGGCTGCAGACTCTTGACTCCACTGAGCTTGTTTGGGGCGGGATTCTGAGGTCCCAGACCCCTATGGGGAGAGGCGGGATGGCCTTGCAATGGGCCGGAGAGTGAGAGTGGCTGTCTCACGGAGCTGCTCGCCAGCACTCGGGGACGGACGAGAGACGCGGAGTCGTGGAGAGGCGAGGAGTCGCAGAGACGCCATTGCCCTGGTGATTCCTGGGGTCCCCGCCCTGCTCAATTTACATCCCCAGCCAAGCTGTGCCAGTGGCACAAAGGGAAACACTGGCGCTTTTGCAGTCCAGCTCAGCAGACTGCAGATTTCAACTCCTCGCATACATAAGGGACACACTCAAGAAGCAGAATCAGGTTCGGAGGAAGCCGGAGCCGGACCTGGCTGGGCCAGCGACTTGGAACCCTGTACCAGCAAACGCACAGGCAGGTCCACCAGATCCAGTCTCACATGGGATGCTGGGAGATGGCAGACAGGCAGTCTGTGCACTTGGTAGAAAACGAAATCCAAGCAAGCATACCAGACATTCAGCCACCAGGAACGCCTGGAGATTTTGTCCAGCAAGGAGCCGCCCAACAAAGGACAGAATGCCAAACTTTGTGTTGCTGAGATGGCCCCCGTGAGGCCGAGACGGCCCCCGTGAGGCTGGGATGGCCCCGTGAGGCTGAATTGGCCCTAGTGAGGCTGAGGTAGCCCTGGTGAGGCTGAGGCGGCCCCTGGGAAGCCGAGAAAAATACCACATGTACTCACTCATTTATGGATAATAAGGACCATTATAGACAGATGAACAAAAGTGGATACAGAGGCAGAGCAGCATTGAGCAGACTGTCAAACTACAGTGGGAAGCCTGGGGAGGGTTGGTGGGGTAGGAGATCAACCGAAGGACTTGTATGCACGCATATAAGAATAACCAATGGACACAAGACACTGGGAGGTGGGGGAGGTCGGGGGAACGTCAAGGGGGGGAAAAAGGAGACATGTGTAATACTCTTTGTAATACTTTAAGAAATAAAAAAAAAATAAAGTGGACTGAGGGATTCCTACTGTATATTCTCCGCCTAGAATTTGAGTGAAAGGATAATAAATGCAGGGGTGGAACAAGGTTCACCACTACTTTAGAAAAATGGTAATTAATTTTGAAAAAGTTTGAGAGGCAGTGGTCTTTCTTACTTAGTCCACTTGTTCATGGGATCTTCTGAAGCTTTTTGCAAGGTAGAGCAGGGATCATCCAGCGAAAGTTCTGTAAGTAACCAATGGATATTTTGTCAGTTTGTATTTCAAGCATCTCTACAGAGTTGGGTATAAAGTCAGAATCCCCCTATAGGCTTCACTTGAAATAGAATTTGAGAATTCATGACTGGCTGCTCTGGCTCTTGGGAGATCTCAATAATATTTTCCTTCTACATATAACATACATAATTTTCATAAGTATATATTTTATAATGTATATGTTCAGTTTATAGGTGTTTGAACTCTTTAGATTAAATGAAATATTCAGATTAAAAATCAGATCTAGCACTCATTTTTGAGGAAAAAATTATTCTTTTTTCTTTGTCATCTTATAGTAGATATAAGGCCAGTGAACTCTCTCTGCCTCCTATTTGAAGTACAAATGCAAACAATGGTATTGCTCCTCTTTGAATTATCATTCAAGTGCATGGGGGATGGGGACTTAAACTCTGGCTTTGTGCTGGTCCTATAGTATACACTGGCTGATAACTGGTGAACTAGATATAGTGGCCTCCATTCCTAGGTATTATATTGGCATCTGCTCCTAAAATCTGCAACTGATATCACTCCAGATAAGACTATATACTCGGCTTTGTCACAACATGGTGGTCCATTCTGTCTGGCATGGCTTTACCTTGGCTCTCACTGATGTTGCCTTTGTCTCAAGTCTCTGCCAGGTACTGCAAATAACACTGGCTGCCCCCTATATAGCTTCTTCTTTGGGGCTCTTTGATCCTCACTATAGAAGGCCCAGCATCATGGCTGCTATCCTGTTACCTTCTCCATTCTTTCCTCATGGCTATGTGGAAACCTTTGGGCTTACTCCACCAAGTGACAGATTAGGAATGATAATCAGGCCTTCTTTCTGCTTGACTATCCTTTTCTGCCTTCATTACTCTGCTTGGATGTACTGTATTAGCATAGGGTTGCCTTGCATAGCAGTTTCATTCTTGAGTCCCAAAGGGCAAAGAGCCCCATTGGCCCTCAACATTTCTTTTCTCTTATCTAAAAGTTTCTTCACTCGGAGACTTCAGCCTAGAGAAGGTAAGTGTGAAAACACTTGTTTCTTTTGCTACCTCCCACCCCCGTCTTTTTTCCTCTTCCCCAAATTCATCTGCAAAGGAAAGAATAGGTTTCCACAACCCGTTTCCTACCATATAACTAGTGTCTAGCACTATTTGTTGAATAAGTGAATGAATATATCTGAAGGTCCTCAGATATTCTGGAGAAATCTATAAAATCTGGGAGCAAGTGGCCATACGAATTGGTAGCATTAGACAACATTTGTGCTGGGTTGTGCAGAATATATTTAATAGTTTGGGACTTTTGTTTTCACTAAATTGCTATGGGGGAATGTCACTGGGGATTGAGTGGTCTTAGAGACTTTGTCATTTTGACATACTTTTGCTAAGTCATTACTGGAGAATTGGGTTACACACTGGCCTATTTACAGTGTGGTTGTAGTTTGGCAAGGCCTGTGTCCTAGGTCCTTCTCTTGCTCTGGAATGGTGAGACAAAAGCACTCCTGTCTTTCTACAGCTGATGAAGAACAGACTTCTTCCCTGGAATAGGGCCGAATGGTAATGCGCCTCTAAGGACTGCACTGAATAAACCTTTAGAGCAAGGTGCAGTCAAAGCTGATTAAAATCACACTATTTCATAATATTGCTTACAGGCAGAGACATACACCAGGAAGCTGTGAAGAAAGAGAGCTGGCTGCCCAGGAACAGCAGCCTGGATCTGTTCTCTTACCCCCGTGAGCTGTTTGTTCGGCTCTTCATGGAAACAGACTTCCTGGTTTGTCTCTTAGACCTCCAGCTTTCTCTCTGTGTCTGACTTATTGATAAGATGCCTATTGATGCCTTAGAGTTTTCCACTTTGAGATTTCCCTGTTGCTTCCTTGAAAGAAAATATTTAGTGAAATCTTAGGAAAATTGAGAAAAAGAATCATACCTCTTAGAAGTGTTCAGTATGACATTAACATATAAAGAGTTGCCATTCTTTTCTTTTTGAGAGCCTGGACTATATTTATAGAAAGTTGTCCACTGGTTCTGGTATTCAGTGTTTCCTGAATGGTGATTAAGAGTATTGTTCCTGGAATTTAAAGAAGGGTTCAAATTATGACTCTGTTGCTTAACACCTTGAGGACTTTAGGAAAATCAGTTAATATTTCTGAGCCTCAATTTCCTTATGTAAAATAGAAATAACAGCTGCTCTACCTAGCTTATAGGGCTGTTTGAAGAAACAAGTAAAATACTGGATGTGAAGGTGCTTTGTATCCCATGAAGCTCTTTGCAAATGTAAAGTACTATTGTTCTTGCCAAGTTTTTTTCTCCCCTTTCTTTAAAGAAAATGTTGGCATTCTTCAGCCATTAGTTAATCATTTCTCTAGGGCCCAGTTTTATTTTGTGGACAGAACAGGTGTCAGGCTGTGTGATGAGATTTGGAGGAAAGTGGAAAAGAAACCCTAGAGTCTTTTAAGTGACCTTCCAGCCTGCTAACCTTCAAAGAGAGGCTGGCTCATATAAAACTCTTTTCCTTGTCGTATCTCTTTGTAACAAGGCCCCTTTGGAAGTACAAGCTTCTGATAGCATGTAGTTGGATGGTTTGGGACTTTTGTTTTCACTAAATTGCTACAGGGAAATGTCACTGGAGACATTCCAAGGCCTTATGGGAGAGAAAACATATACAAAGTCACTATTTCTTTTGTCTGATATGCCTTTTTTGAATGTCTGGATGAATATTGTTAGTATGTATTTATTAAGGGGGGCTAATAGATGCCTTGCTTTAAAGATTTAACACATTGTAAAGAAAATCAGAACCACCTCGACATGTGTATTGACTTGGTTAAAAGTCATTTTAATTCATTGTCTTGCATAATATTTTAAAATGTTTTTTTTTTTTTCTAAGCAACAGTATTTTGATGAAAAGCAATCTTGTCCTGGCCAGTTTTGCTCAGTGGTTAGAGTGCTGGCCTGAAGACTGAAGGGTTACAAATTTGATTCCAGGTCAAGGGTACATACCGCAGTTGCAGGTTTGATCTCCGGCCCGGTTTGGGGCATGCGGGAGGCAAATCGATGTGTCTCTCTCACGTTGATGTTTCTCTCTCTCCCCCTCCTGCCTCCCTTCTACTCTCTAAAAAAATCAATGGAAAAAATATCCTCAGGTGAGGATTAAAAAAAATAAAGGCAATCTATCTTATTTTTCTTCTATAAATTTCATCAGGACAGATATTATTGGTTTAATTACAGATTTTGTTCATTTATCATAATTGTCATAGAAGAAGATCTTGTCAAAATTATTTCAGATCATTTGGGAAGAACAGGAATATCTGTGGTCATGAGTTATACAAGTAGACATGAAGGACTCTTCTTTATATTTCAACCTGATAATTTCCCCCTAAACTATTATACTACTTGTATTTGCCTCAAAACATATAAATGTAACTTACTGATTATATTTTATAATAATTTATTTCATAATAATAAATAACAATTTAAGAAAAGAAAAGGGGAATAGGTTAATCTTCTGGCAGTAGTTTAGATCATCAATTTAACTTAATGATTGCCTAGGGTGATGAAATGAACACTTCAGTGTTCAGCAAAAGTTGGTTCTGAGTAGTAAGGTGCTTTAGTAGAAAATGTGATTTGTTTCCTTCCACCCCTGCTCTCCACCCCAGATTTAGACTTTATCCACTCTAAAAATGCAAACAGGAGAGAACCCTTTACCCCACCAACACTCTCTCTTCCTGAGAGGGCCAAGTTCCTGAAAAACTCTTCGGTAGGAAAAGTCATGTTAAAGTTTATAAAACACAAGAGGCCCGGCGCACAAAATTTGTGCATGGGTACAGTCCCTAGGCCTGGCCTGCGTTCAGGGCCATCTTCCCCGCCTGCCTGCAGCTGGCCCTGCCCCCCGCTGCCACCCACCCCTGGTTCCCTGTTCACCATCAGACAATCAGAGCCTGCCAGTCAGGGGAGGGACCAAGAGGTCGGCTATTCCCGCCTGCTCACGGGCCCCGTCCCCGCCGTGGGTTGCCCTCTGTGTGTGGGGTGACTGGAGGGGCAGGGACCTTGACCTGGCGCAGCCTGCATCCCCCGCCACCCACCCCCAGTTCCCCGTTTGCCATTGGGTGATGGGAGCCTGTCCATTGGGGAAAGGATCCAAGAGGTGGTCAGTGCGCCTCATAGTGACTGATCGAGCAGTCATTCTGGTTGTTCTGCCATTAGGTTCAATTTGCATATTACCCTTTTATTATATAGGATTATCAGAAAAATAGAGTTAGAGAGATTCAAATTTTTGGGATCCTATAAAAGTTCTTATAAATAATTTATAAAGTCAAGTAAATAAAATAACGAACATAGGACATGAAATAAAGAGAACAGTCAGTAACATTTCAACCACTGTATTAATAATAATGGCTACTTTACAATTATTTTCCATCAATAACTGCTTGCTTCTTAGAAAAAATTCAGGATCTCTGTCTCTACAGTTTTAATAATGTAAAAAAATGTTTGCCTTATGGGAGATAAAACACATATGAAGTCACTATTTCTTTTGTCTGATATGCCTTGTCTGAATGACTTTTGGACTTTATGATCCAGAATTGTTGACTATAATGTCCAGGTTTCACTGTGGTCCCAGAAATACAGCATAACTAGGCCCTGAAATTTATCAAGCTTTGGGTAGCCTTTATTTTGCATATTTGATATAACTAAGTAGATATTGCCTAAATTATGTCCTCAACCCAAGATTCTATATCCTTAGCTCTGATCACTGCCATTTGCATAAAAATATCCCACCAGTTCTTACAGAAGTAGAAATGTAATTCCAAGAGGTAGAAGTGTAATCCCAAGGCCCAACGTTACTTTTCCTTAGCTTCCTTTATTTCAGGAGAGGGGCCAATGCAAAAATTTCTATTGCTGCTCTGCCATCCACTCTATCTTTTCTTTTCCCCATCACTAGTCCCTTCTTTTTTCTACTTATCTCTAATCAAAATGACTTATAATTTCTGTATTCGGAAACTCAAATTCTTATGGTTGTTAAAAAGGTATATAGGAAACTAAAATTTCTGGTAAGAGAGAAATACTGTTGGAAAAAATTAAGGTATTTTTATTTAGTATTTTAAAACATTTTCATATCTCTATCAAGTGGATTTAGGAGATTGTCCCCTGAGAGGTTTTGAATGTGGATGGGGTGAGGGTGAGGGTTGGGAAAAAAGAAGAATAAGAGCTCCTGAATCCTTGATCAGATAGACAGGGATTTAATCAAAGGAATTGGGGGTGATGCTGAAAAAAGGACACTAGGAATGCTGAAGATAAAACTTTGTCTATTTCTCTATTTTGCCTAAAGTAGAAATATAGTCTTCATTCTTAAAGAAATTGAAATCTAATTTTAGTAGCAAGAATTTCTTGCTATGGAATTGTGAATCACTGGAATATATTATCAAAATAATTAGTAGTCTTTTGAGCATTTTAACAATTGATTTTAGAGAGAGAGGAAGGGAGAAGGAGAGAGAGATAGAAACGTCGATGAGAGAGAAACATCAACACTGATTGGTTGTCTCCTGCATGTCCCCGGTTGTGGATAGAGCCCACAACCCGGGCATGTGCCCTGACAAGGGATTGACCTGGTGACTTCCTGGTGCATGGGTTGATGCTCAACCACTAGGCCACACCTGCCAGGCTCTTTTGAGCATTTTTAATGAAAAAATAGATCACAATACTTTTAAGGCTGGATAGGCATAGTATAATACTGTGCAAAGAGAACTAGAAAAAATGAGCTATATACACTATGACTCTGTAATGGTGAATAAGAAAATACAAACAGACCATTTTATTTAGGGGAAAAAGTTCATTTTCAGCCATTGTGTCTTTTAGAAAAGGAATATTTGAATACTTAAGATTAACTTTATCTTCTATTGTATATATTTTGAATGTTAGCATATTGTTTGGCAATTAGTAAGTATACAACACTTATACATTGTTTTTAGTATAGTGATAAGCACAAGATTATTGTTTCAATCTATAATTTTTCTGTAGTATAAGTTAAGGCCTATGTGTGCTTTTCTTTTCATTAGGTTTTATTTTTAATTTAATTTAATTTTTTATTATTTTCTTTTCTTTTCTTTTTTTTTTTAATGAAATCTTTATTGTTCAGATTATTACATTTGTTCCTCTTTTTTCCCCCCCATATCTCCCCTCCTCCCAGTTCCCGCCCCACCCTCCGCCCTCACTCCCCACCCACTGTCCTCATCCATAGGTGCACGATTTTTGTCCAGTCTCTTCCCGCATCTCCCACACCCCTTTCCCCCCCAAGAATAGTCAGTCCATTCCCTTTCTATGTCCCTGATTCTATTATAATCACCAGTTCATTCTGTTCATCAGATTATTTATTCACTTGATTTTTAGATTCACTTGTTGATAGATGCATATTTGTTGTTCATAATTTGTATCTTTACCTTTTTTCTTCCTCTTCCTCTTCTTAAAGGGTACCTTTCAGCATTTCATATAATCCTGGTTTGGTGGTGATGAACTCCTTTAGCTTTTCCTTATCTGTGAAGCTCTTTATCTGACCTTCAATTCTGAATGATAGCTTTGCTGGATAAAGTAATCTTGGTTGTAGGTTCTTGCTATTCATCACTTTGAATATTTCTTGCCACTCCCTTCTGGCCTGCAAAGTTTCTGATGAGAAATCAGCTGACAGTCGTATGGGTATTCCCTTGTAGGTAACTGAGTTTCTTTCTCTTGCTGTTTTTAAGATTCTCTCTTTATCTTTTGCTCTTGGCATTTTAATTATGATGTGTCTTGGTGTGGTCCTCTTTGGATTCCTTTTGTTTGGGGTTCTCCGCGCTTCTTGGACCTGTAAGTCCATTTCTTTCACCAGGTGGGGGAAGTTTTCTGTCATTATTTCTTCAAATAGGTTTTCAATATCTTGCTCTCCCTCATCTTCTGGCACCCCTATAATTCTGATGTTGGTACGCTTGAAGCTGTCCCAGAGGCTCCTTACACTATCCTCGCATTTTTGGATTCTTTTTTCATTTTGCTTTTCCGATTGGATGTTTTTTGCTTCTTCGCATTTCAAATCATTGACTTGATTCTTGCGCTCCTCTGGTCTGCTGTCGGGAGTCTGTATAATATTTGTTATTTCAGTCCATGTATGCTTAATTTCTAGTTGGTTCCCCAACATAACATCGAGGGTCTTATTAGTTTTCTTGTAGATCTCATTAAGTTTATCGGCGGCTTCTAAACAGTTCTTAAGAGACCTTAAAAGTGTGGTTCTGAACTCTATATCTTCCATTGACAATTTTGTCCTGTTTCTTTGTCTCCGCATTTTGTTATGCTTCCTTGGTGCACCCCCTAGTGGTCTTTGTTCGCAGTCTTATAGTTAAACCTTGATTGTTGTAGCTAATAGCAGGGAGGGTTTGACCTCCAGGCCAAGTGGCTATGAGAATCAGCTGTGTCAGCAGTGAGAGAACTTCTGTCCTCTAGGGAGGTGCTAATCTAGCCTTTGCCTGAGGCTATCCGGCAAATGCCTCTGTGCAGGGCTTGGGCAGGGCGGGTCGAACAGGATCAACAGGGTGGGCCGGGGAGAGAGCAGTTATAGCGGCTCTCAGTCCTGTCCCAAGGGGCTCTGCCTCTCTGAGTTCCAGCACCCGCTGCAAAGCTCGGAGAGAAAGCTGCACTCGCTCTGACCGAAGCCAGACAGTCCTGCTTCTCCCGTTTGAGTCTGGGTCCCCAGAGACTCTCCCGGATCTGGAGCTCAGAGTCTGTGACTCCCTCCGGATTGAAAACGCCAACCGCGCCCTCCGCCGCCAGCCCGCTCCGCGCACTCCGCACCTCAGAATTTGACTTCAGCACTGCGCCTCCTCTGAGTGTCCGTATGCGTTTCTCTTTCCTCCTAGTTGTAGGACTTCCACTCAGCCAGCGTTCCTGTTGTTCTGCGTGATGTCCGTTCCGTCTTTTAGTTTCACTTTTGAAGTAGTTGTTCAAAGCAGCAAACTCCGGCGTTAACCTAAGCCGCCATCTTGGTTCTCCTATTTTCTTTTCTTTATTAAGGTATTACGTATGTGTCCTTGTCCCCCCTCTTGTCCCCCTCCCCCTCCCCGCTCATGCCCTCACCCTCCTGGTGTCTGTGTCCATTGGTTATGCTTATATGCATGCATACAAGTCCTTTGATTGGTCTCTGCCCCTTACCCCCACCCTCCCCTACCTTCTCTCTGAGGTTTGGCCATCTGATCGATGCTTCTTTGTCTCTGGATCTATTTTTGTTCATCAGTTTATGTTGTTCATTATATTCCACAAGTGAGTGAGATCAGTGATAGTTATCTTTCCCTGAGCATAATGCTCTCCAGGTCCGTACATGCTGTTGCAAATGGTAGGAGTTCCTTCCTTTTTACAGCAGCGTAGTATTCCATTGTGTAGATGTACCACAGTTTTTTAATCCACTCATCTGCTGATGGGCACTTAGGCTGTTTCCAAATCTTAACTATTGTAAATTGTGCTGCTATGAACATAGGGCTGCATATATCCTTTCTGATTGGTGTTTCTAGTTTCTTGGGATATATTCCTAGAAGTGGGATCACTGGGTCAAATGAGAGTTCCATTTTTAGTTTTTTGAGGAAACTCCATACTGTTCTCCACAGTGGCTGCACCAGTCTGCATTCCCACCTGCAGTGCATGAGGGTTCCTTTTTCTCTGCATCTTTGCCAGCACTTGTCATTTGTTAATTTGTTGATGATAGCCATTCTTACAGGTGTGAGATGGTATCGTTCATCAAATAAGTCATTGTCGTTTTGATTTGCATCTCTAGGATGATTAGTGACTTTGAGCATGTTTTCATATGTTTCACCCACAACTTCCCCCCGCCCCCCGTTGGCCTGCTCACCCCCACTTACCCTCCCCACTGGTCTACTCGCCCCCAACTGCCCCCCTGCTGGCCTGCTCACCCCCAACTTTCCCCCCCACCCCCGCCTGCCAGCCTGATCACCCACAACTGCCGTCCATTCCTGGCCTGATCACCCACAACTTCCCTCCCCTCTTGGCCCCTAACCACCTCTACCTCAGTCCCACCACCATGGCTTTGTTCAGAAGAATGTCCAGAAGGTCTCCTGGAAGGTCTCCCAGTCTAATTAGCATATTACCCTTTTATTAGTATAGATTACATGCAGAAAGCTATTTTTTAGTTTCGAATTGTGGTATATGATCTTAGATTTTGGAAGGCTTAATTTTAATGGAAGCACTTCTTGAGAGATCTAATTCAGATACAAGGACTCATTAGGGCAACAGGTACTAACTAGTATTAATAAAGATGTAAATAATAATAATATCATAGAGTCCTGCAAGATTTTGATGCTCCCTCAATCCTCAAAGTAAGGTTTTTACAATGTTCTGCATAGCCGTAGCCAGTTTGGCTCAGTAGATAGAGCATTAGCCCTCAGATTGAAGGGTCCTGGGTTTGATTCTGGTCAAAGGCATATATATACACCTTGGTTGCGGGTTCGATCCTGCACCCTGGGGTGTGCGGGAAGCAACTCATTGATGTGTCTCTCTCACATCAATGTTTCTCTCTCTCTCTGTCTCTCCCCTTCCCTTCCACTCTCTCTAAAAACCAATGAAAAATATCCTCAGGTGAGGATTAACAACAAAAAAGAATGTTCAATATAGTTTAGTGGCAAGAGTATTTTATTTTGAGCAGAGTCAAGTTCCCCATTCATCATGATTCCCTGGTTTCTTCTTTGTGTGGACTCTTGGAACATGGAGGTCTGATCTTTGAAGTTTTTCTAGAAGTCCTTTTCTCTGTTTAAGTTATTTGATGAACGATAACTTGTAATCTGTAGTTCTCCTTACTCCCACCCTGCCCCTCTCTCATATGGATCAGATCCTCAGGCTATTTCTTTTTCCCACTGGAGTTCTCAGTTGGACTTCGTTGATTTTCACTTACTTCATTGAGTGGTCTGCATAGATATCTTTTATTTTTTTATTTTTTATTGTTTTATTGCTTAAAGTATTACAAAGGGTATTACATATGTGTCCTTTTTTCTCCCTGCCCTTGACAATCCCCTGGCCTCCCCTACCCCCCCCCCCCAGTGTCTTATGTCCATTGGTTATGCTTATATGCATGCATATAAGTCCTTCGGTTGATCTCTTACGCCCCTCCCTCCTGCCCCCCAACCTTCCCTGGCCTTCCCGCTGCAGTTTGACAATCAGTTTGAGGCAGCTCTGCCTCTGTATCTATTATTGTTCATAAGTTTATAATGGTCTTTATTATCCCTGAATGAGTGAGATCATGTGGTATTTTTCCTTCATTGACTGGCTTATTTCACTTAGCATAATGCTCTCCAGTTCCATCCATGCTGTTGCAAATGGTAAGAGTTCCTTCTTTTTTACAGCAGCATAGTATTCTATTGTGTAGATATACCACAGTTTTCTAATCCATTCATCTACTGATGGGCACTTAGGCTGTTTCCAGATCTTAGCTATGGTGAATTGTGCTGCTATGAACATATGGGTGCACATATCCGTTCTGATTGGTGTTTCTGGTTTCTTGGGATATATTCCTAGACGTGGGATCATAGGGTCAAATGAGAGTTCCATTTTCAGTTTTTTGAGGAAACTCCATACTGTCTTCCATAGTGGCTGCACCAGTCTGCATTCCCACCAGCAGTGCACGAGTGTTCCTTTTTCTCCACATCTTCTCCAATACTTGCCATTTGTTGATTTGTTGATGATAGCCATTCTGACAGGTGTGAGATGATACCTCATTGTTGTTTTGATTTGCATCTCTCGGATGATTAGTGACTTTGAGCATGTTTTCATATGTCTCTTGGCTTTCTGAATGTCCTCTTTTGAGAGGTGTCTATTTAGATCCTTTGCCCATTTTTTGATTGGATTGTTTATCTTCTTTTTATTAAATTGTATGAGTTCCCTATAAATTTTGGAGATTAGGCCCTTATCAGCTATGACATTGGCAAATATGTTTTCCCATGCAGTGGGCTTTCTTGTTGTTTTGTTGATGGTTTCTTTTGCTGTGCAGAAGCTTTTTATTTTGATGTAGTCCCATTTGTTCATTTTCTCTTTCGTTTCAAGTGCCCTAGGAGCTGTATCAGTGAAGAAATTGATTCGGCATATGTCTGAGATTTGTTGCCTTTGGATTCTTCTAGAATTTTTATTGTTTCCCGTCGTACATTTAAGTCCTTTATCCATTTTGAGTTTATGCTTGTGTATGGTGTAATGCATAGATATCTTGAAAATTTGTTAGCCTGCATTCTTTTCTGAATCCCATTGCCTGAGAGGTTTAGTTTTTTCTTTTACGCCTTCCCTCAAAGTTTTTCTGGATATAATAGAATGTTTTAAACTTAGTTCTCTTACAGAATCCTAAGATATCTTATCTTGAAAAAAATTATCTTTATGTTTCAGTAAAAAGGATATTTTCTTGACTGTTTACTTAAGTAGCTCCAAGTTCCTGTATTTCTTTCCTGGGACCACCCTGAAAGAGCTGCTTTTGACAAGGATCCAGTCACTTCTATATCTCCCAAATTGCATAACCATGTCTGTGGATGTCATTGTTGTCATCTAGAATTTTAATAGATAAACCATGGGGAAATCTACTAGACACCTGGAAACTTAAGGATCCTTTGAAAATTGATCATTCATTTGTGCGACCTATGGACACGCTCTATTAAATATCCAACTTCCTTCCTCTTTCCTCCACCCCTGCAATGACCATGCTGGAAAGTAGAATTTGCTGCAAGGAGATTTAAAAATGAATTATATTTCCTTCAGGGGGTACAATTTGTTCTTTTTAACAAAATTATATAATTAAGGGATGTAGCAGGATAAATAATTCATCAGGAAAAATTAGAGTCAGAGATCTCAGAATAGTAGACAAATGTATGCTGATAAAAGTGAAGTGCTATTACAGCTTATTTGGAATCTGTTTTCTAAGGAACAACTATATTAGCTGTGTGTTGGGCCTACGCATTTGTATAGTAAATTCTCAAATGTTAAATTTTTACTCTGACTTCCCAACTTTTGAGTAGGTCTCAGTATATCTTCCAAAGTATGAACTGCAGAAATTAGTTGAAATTTGAACTAGTCAGTTTTGTAATATGTCAGAAACTTTGTAAAAAGTCTATTAGATTGTCTTCTATTACTAGCAAAATCAAATACTAACTTCTTTGTTTTTTTCTAATTTTTGTTGTTATTAAATGTCCTTCACCCAATTACATAATTAGATAATGTAAATTTTGTCTTTTTAAAATAAAAGTCATCAGTTTAGTCCAATTTAAGTGAGACAAAATGGACTAAAGAGGTCTTATATTTAAACTAGAGGCCTGGTGCACAGATTCATGCACCGGTGGGGTCCCTCGGCCTGGCCTGTGGGGATTGGGCCAAAACTAGCTCTCCAACATCACCTGAGGGACTCTGGATTGCCAGAGGACACAGGCCAGGCTGAGGGACTGCATTGGTGCACGATCGGGGCCGGGGAGGGACCTTGGGACAGCTCCAGGGCATGTCTGGCCCATCTTGCCCAGTCCCGATTAGCCGGACCCCAGCAGCAAGCTTACCTACCAGTCAGAGCGTCTACTCCCTGGTGGTCAGTGCGCGTCATAGTGACTGGTCCAATGGTTGAACAGTTGGACACTTAGCACATTGGGCTTTTATTATATAGGATTATGAGAAAATTTGAGGCATGAAAGCTTGCCTTCTTCTACCCACATAAAGTCTTTGATATTGATTTATGTTGCTTCCTTTAAGAATTGTAATAGCTCTAGCTAGTTTATTTTTGCAGGCTTTCTACTTCCCATTTTGGAGATCTTTTTCTGTTAGAGCTAATCTGAGAAACTCTTCAGGTAATATTGCTGTACTAGTCTCAAATATTGTGTATGTAGAAGTGGAGCTTAGCAGTTGATATGGTAAAGGATTAACTTCTTTTGAAATAAAAATGCTCATATCATAACATTAAAATGAATAAATTTGTAGTCATATATTTGCATCCTATTCTAAGTGTATTTTAAAAGGAAAAATAATTCCTTTAAATTATTTTTTGAAGGCCCTTTAAAAAAGGATAAGAAGTAAAGCACAATGCAGGTTACAGGCTCATAATATGTAGCTTCTCTAATGATCCCCCAACTTTTAAAATTTGTTGGACATAAAAGCGGTGCTAATCTGATTAGTAACTGTGATTGAATAAATCTACTGTAAAAATGGACTGTGTTCTGGTTTTTAACATGATACCATGAAAGTCATTCGAGAACTGTCGCTGTGGAACATAAAAGTCTCTTTGATGGAATATTTATTCCATGATTAAAAACTATATATACATAAGTGTGTGTGTGTGTGTCTGTGTGTGTGTGTGTGTGTGTGTGTGTGTGTGTGTGTGTGTGTGTGTGAGTGATTTGTGTTGTTTATTTTCATGAATAGTTATAAAATTTGTTCTGGGAAAACTGATAGGCAGGGAAGAAAAATAGTATGATACAAACAAATGTCAATCAAGTTTGGATGTGAATGTGGTTACTAAAAATTAAGACCCATGATTATCCAACACTCCTTTTAACTTCCACTCTGCCCTTCTGTCTGCCTCCAGACATATGCAGGGTGAAGGAAACTAATATATGAAAGACTATTGTGTGTAGGCATTTTACATGTGGTGCTTCATATAATTAGAAGAGTAAGGGGGAATTTGGAAAGCTCATGATACTGAAGAAAATCTGTTGGCTACATTGTGAGACCTTGGAAATATTTCTCAGGCCTCCTAGCTAGGCTATAGCATATTTTTACATGTCACTTTAGCAGTCACAGATACTTCTTTTAAAGCTAAGAAGTTCATTCCTTGGCATCCACATACACTGCAATTAGACATTTTGCAAAGTGCCAAAAATCTCTAGCAGTTTAAGCAAAGTCCAGAGAAATGTCAGCACTCCTTATTAATGTATTTATTGAAAAAAGGTCATTTTCAAATTGCTAACATGTATGAAAATATGCCAAGAAAGGAAAGGTTTTAAGCAAATAAAATAAAACATGCTTAATTCATAGTTAATAGAATTTACCTGAACTTTCCATTTTTATCACAGTAGGTATCTGTTTAAATGTCAAATTCTGTGATGCCACTTTAATGTATTTTTGTTAATAAATCCAGTGAACATCTTATTTATAAATAAAATTACTTTATCTTTTATAACGCTTTTTGCACAAGAATTTCATTATTCACAATGTCATAAAACATGAGTGCAGACATCATGTAAGATACTTTATACTATATGAGATGAGAGCAATTGGCTGAACAAACTTAGGGTTTTGTTTCAACTTGGCTGCTTGGCATTTTTCTTAGTTCCAATGGCGATTTTTGAAAGAATTAACCAAGATTGGTACCCTTTTAAGGATTCAAACAGCACACTGTTTGTTTTATGGGGGAGTCTTCCAGCTTCAGAGATGTAGGTTAATAAAACGTTTTCAATGATTATAATGTAAATTCCAAGTAAACTTGGATTTAGATACATGATTTAACTAAAATCAACAATTCATACATCCTTTAGTTCACAGTAATAATATGTGATTGGTCTCCCTTCTGTAGTTTACGAACATATAAGGAGGAAGCCAGTAGTGGGGGGTCTTATATGGAGAGTGATATAAGGGCTTCCAAGTTTTGGGGCTATGGGTTGAATACCTAACCATTGGGTTTAATATATAAGAAGGACTGGTAAGGGGGAAAATAGTGCTTAGGAGAATCTATAATAATAAAAGCATAATATGTTAATTTGACTGGACATCCTTCTGGACAAAACTGGGGCTGAGAGGGAAGCCCAGGTCCTGGGTGCCAGTGCGGCAGCCAAGGGAAGGAAGGCCTACTCTTTCATGAATTTCGTGCATTGGGCCTCTAGTAGAGTATATAGATGAGCACAAAGATTAAGTTATCCCTAATTATAGTATCTTTGGGTCATTAAGAGTCTTGAGAATAAATTCCAAGTTCCTATTCTAAGATGTATACACGTATTAATTTTCCCATCTCTACTTGTTACTCCCCCAATAATTTTCACTTATCACCAATTAAACTACTGCCTTGCTTTTTTCTAGTATTTTTATGGTGCCAAGTCTAACATTTAAGTCTTTAATCCATTTTGAGTAGTTTTTTTTTCTTGTGTATGGTGTAAGAAGGTGGTCTAGTTTCACTTTTTTGCATGTATCTGTCCAATTTTCCCAATACCATTTATTAAATAGACTGTCTTTTTTTTTTATTGTTGCTTAAAGTATTACAAAGGGTATTACATATGTATCCATTTTAAATAGACTGTCTTTACCCCATTGTATGTTCTTGCCTCTGTTGTCAAATATTAATTGACCATAAATATGTAGGTTTATTTCTGGGCTCTCTATTCTGTTCTATTGTTTTATATGTCTGTTTTTATCCCAGTACCATGCTGTTTTGATTACTATGGCCTTGTACTATAGTTTGATATCTGGTAGCATGATGCCTCCAACTTTGTTCCTCTTTCTCAAGATTGCTGTGGCTATTTGGGGTCTTTTGTGGTTTTATATAAATTTTTGGAATATTTGTCCTAGTTCTGTGTATTAGGTCCTGACTAGTGCAGTAAAGAGAATTATTTACTCATCAGTTTCAAGTATTTGGAGTCATTCATTTGTGTGAGCTTAAGAAGTCACTTGCTCTTAGTACATTAAAACTTATGTTCAATATTTAGCAACTAAATGTGAATTTATATTTATATGAACCGATTAGGTACCCAATGTCTGTTAATATAGTACATTACAGTTTATAAAACACTTCTAACATGCATTCTGCAATTTTATTTCACTCCTCACAACTATCTTATGAAATAGAATAAGATGGGTATTATTATATTACTAGAGGCCCAGTACATGACATTCGGGGGGGCGGGTCCCTTGTCCCTCAGTCCGGTCTGTGCCCTCTTGCAGTCTGGGACCCCTCGGGGGATGTCTGCCTGCTCTTGCTGGCTTAGGCCTGGTCCGTGTGCCTCCCCCCCTCCCTGCCCCAGTCGGGATTAGGCCTAAGCTGGCAGTCAGACATCCCTCTCGTGGTCTGGGGCTTTCGCAGTCAGGGACCCCTCACTCCTTACTGCCTGCAGCAGAGGCAGGAGAGACACTGACCACCAGGGGGCAGCTACTGCATTGAGTGTCTGCCACTTGTCATTCTGTTGTTTGGTCGATTTGCATATTAGCCTTTTATTATATAGGATTACACATTCAACTCTCAGAAAGGATGTGGCTTTCTTATGGTCATACAACTAATGGCAAAGTTTGGACTTGTCTCAGACCCTGTAATTCCAAATTCATGCTTTTCTCACTTGTCTTCATGTTTTTCAAAAACTACACCTGTACCAGGTAATGTTTTAAGAACTAACTTCTTTGAGTTTTAAATTTTCAAGTTCTTGCTATTCCCAGATGTCTTTCTAGAGAAGATAAAAAGAAAAATTTGTTGAGCTAATATTTATATTAAAAATATTTACTTTTGATTCTTGACCTCAATTAAAGTATCATTTAATTCCTTTTTTATTTTCCATTTAGCAGAAATGCCATATTATCCCATTAGTAAAGACTGTTCATTAATGTATTTTATTTCCATGTTATAAATGTTCTCTCTTTCTTTTTAACCATTTTTTGGTAAGGCTCTGCATTTTTACTCCTATAGCAATTTATGCTGATTTTTGCCAAGTCAATCACATTTCTTTCCCTTTGTTTCCAAAGATAAAATCCATGTTGGTTCTCATAAACATTTTAACTCAGGATCCTTTCATAATCATTATCTCCTTTAATTACAAAATAGTATACGAGGTAGAGATTATTGTTATCTTTTCCATTTTACTGTTAACGAACAAAATTAGACAGGTACCTAACTTGCCCAGGACCTCATGGATGGTGAACGTTGGTGCCATGATAGAAACCCTGGAATTTTCCTGCTGCCCCCTGCTGCCTCCCTGGCAGGGATGACTGAAATTCTTTTCACCTGTTATGATCCTAGAAGCAGTTTTTCTTATGCGTCTGAGCAGCTGTAAATGCACTTCTTGGTTCCAATCCCATAAACCTAATTCCGTCCCAGGGTCATTCTACACAGCTTGACTTACACATAAAAATTAACTTTTAAGAGGTTTACTTTAGCTTGATAGCCATCTATTCACTGATCTAGAAAGCAGGTATCCTGAGTGTAATTTCCTTTCTATAAATGAATACATTGCCCCACTCTCCTGTGACTTCATTCTTATAGAGTATCACATTTACATTATTGTTCCCAACTAGCTGAGGGCATACTGACCTACAGTTCTCAAACTCTCTTGGTCTTCAGATTTCCACAAACAACTGGGTCTAGGGTATTCACGGGACCTGGACATTGACTTTCCCCCCCTCTTTTGGAGAAAAGTAAAAGAAAAGAGAAACAGATTACTTGGCAAAGATAGATACAAATAGTTCTTGGAATGAAAACAGAGATTTGTAGAATGAAATGAAGGGAGCTGAATTCCTACAATAAGAGAAAAGATGATCAAAGGGGAAAGTCTTTAATTACAGGATTGATATTAAAAAAATTTTGCTGAGGAGAGAATGAACTGAAGGGAGATTTAGAAGTAGCAGAGTTTTTAATGTAACATATATATGTTTAATGTAATATATCTACATCTATATGTATATATCTATATCTATATCTATATCTATATCTATATCTATATCTATTTGGAATGTTGTGTAATCACTAGAGTATTTGTATTAATATTACTAGCTAACCCCTATTGTAAATGCACTTCTTGGTTCCCATCCCATATTGTTAAGGTGTGCTAGACAGTTACCTCATTTGGTCCTCAAAACAACTGTAAGAGTAAGGTACAGTTTTATCTGTTTTATAAATGAGATTCAGAGAGCTCAGTAACCTGCCCAAAGTCACAGAACTGGTAAGTGGTGGAACTGCTGCACAAGCCCTCAACAGCACTTTTATGCTCTGTAATTATTTACTTGTTTACTGTCCATCCCCTTCACCAGGATGTAAGCACCAGGAGGGGTCTGTCTTTTCACTGCTATGTTCCCAGTACTTGACTAAGGGCCTGGCACTTAGAGTTTGCTCAATAGACAAATATTATTAACTAACCTCTGTTGTTAAGGTGTGCTGACAGTTAACTCATTTGGTCCTTGAAATGACTGTAAGAGTAAGGTATACTTTTATCTGTTTTATAAATGAGATTTAGAGAGCTTAATAACCTGCCCAAGGTCACAGAACTTTATCAAAGGAAGCAGTGAGTGAATAAAATCCATTCTAATTCCAGGGCCATACTATTAATCCTTTTGCATTAATGCGTCAAAAATTTCTCATTGGTTAGTCATGTCTTCCTTCAAGTACCTATGTACAACTTCGCTGCAGCTTTTATAGAATCAGGGTAGAGGGTTAGCTACTCAATAGAGGATTCCCTGCCCCCTTCCTCCAGAGTAATGAGCTTATCTCCATCTGGAAATGGAGAGAACATCTAGAATTTAACCAATTTGAGTCAATTGTAGTTCTCAGAATTATAAGTTATGGGAGTTGTCCTCTGTAACTTTTGTGGAATTCAGGTGTATGAACAAGTAACGAAGGGTCATAGTAAGGAATGCATGAGACCAACATAGTCCATGGAACTTACAGTCTACTAGTTTTGAGATTTATGTCAGACTGCATTAACTTTTGAATTTAATATTATGCAGGGTACACTATTTCCATTTAAGTAGTATAAATGAAAGGTGAAATATATGTAGATGTTACTCTCTGAGGCTTGAGACTTGTTAGAGAGTAAAAAAATTGTAAGAAATGTGAAGTGTCTATGGAAGGTACAGCCCCAGTGTTCTCAACTCTAAATGTGCATTAGAAACATTGGGGGAATTTAAAAAAAAATACTGATGTCCACGGTCTACCTCAGACCACTTGCATCAGAATACCTGGGACTGGATCTTTGCACCTATGTTTTTAAAAATGCAATGGATTTAAAAAACACACACCAAGAAAGAAAAACTGTTTTTTACTATGACATTGGCTTGAATGTCTCCACAGAGCCTTTCCCTCTCACTGTTAACTAATTTTCACATGTGCTGCTGCTAATTATGATTTTCTTATCTGGTTGAAGTTCATTTTCTGAAAATTTTAATGCAAAACCTTCTATTTTGTTTCAATTACATTTTATGTTTAAATTTTTGAGGTAGATTTTTCACTTAAAATCCCATCTTGTTAACTTCATCTAATTTTTCAGCTTGTCAAAGTATTTTTGGGTTGTAATTTGGACACCGGGTACTTTATCCTTTCATCTTATTGTTATTCATAAATTTGATAAGAGATCCTTTTATATGTTCATTTTAGCCATTGATAAGAATTATGTTGAGGTAAGGTAGGGCAGAGTCTATAATTTAGTATGCTATAGTTTGGATTTACCATGGATCAAAGTGAAAACAGTGAATTTTTTGTTTAGAACTAGATTTGAATAGCTAAAACATATACTACCTTAAAACCCCACAGATCCAAGAAAGATCCTGAGATTGAAAATTGTATTTGGATTCTCTTAAAAGTACTATGACTGAGCTGAATTGGAATAAAGACAAATCATGCTGGTGTTTTCCATATTAGAATTAACTTTAATATGATCACATCAATTTTTTGGTAACTTTTTGTGATTAAAATTTAAGGGTCTTAACATCTGTCAACCACGAGGAGGAGCTATGGTATAATAAGGAAGAGGCTTGCAGTTCAAAGATAATCTTTTAGAAGCGAGGCCATAACTAGGAAAATGATCTTTTTAAAAAAATGACATTTATATAAAAATTTCAAATGTGAAAGCTAGTCTTTATTTTCAAAGGGAAAAGAAATAAACAATTATATATAATTCCAATAAAACCCCCTCCACTAAAAAAAAAAAAAAAAAAGGTTTCTTTCTTAAAAAAAACAAACTGATTATATATTTGGAACAGACTAACTAATTCTTTAATTCTTCACCTAGAATCATAGACATTAGAGTGTACAGGGATCTCAGGATCATTCTGTTTACCTGTTTGCCTTCAGGCATTTAGGTATTAAGGTTTTAAAATAAATACTACAGGCTCAATAATTATTTAGTGAATTAATAAATTAATGACTATAAAAACCTGCATGTCAGGTAAGTTAAGTTGACAACAGGTAGTCAGCCAAGAGGCTAAGAATTTGGGAAGGCAAAAGATAAGCACACCAAATCTCAGGTTTCTAGTTCCTTGGACTACAGTTCTTTTACAAAATCATCCCGTCTCTTCTATATCCCCTGCTTAAATATAGTCTAAATGTAAGGTAACTGTTTGTAGCTATGCTCAAAGATGCAGTATTCTATCTTGGGTTGTGAGCTTTCACCACATATGTAAACTGAGGCTGGCACAACCCACTTGTTTTGGGAGGTTGTAGAGAAGATTCCTGTGTTAGATGGAACTTTAGACTAGATGACCTCAAAGATTCTTTTCAACTCTAATATTTTGGTTCATTTTGTTTCATTCTATTCTATTCCAGTTCATTTAAAGAAATTTTTTTGTGTGGAGATTTTTAAACATACAGAAAAGTTGAAAGAATTTTGCAGTGAATATCCACATATCCACCACATAGATTCTATCGTTAACATTTTGGTATATTTGTCCTATCACATATCTACCCATCTCTCTATCCATCTTCTTTTGGTTCATGTCAAAGTGAATTGTAGACATCAGTATGCTTCCTTTTAACCACTCCAGCATGTATAATATATAAGTAGAGCTCAATATAATTTTTTTTTTTTGGTAAAATTTTCATACGAGAATGCAGAAATCTTATGTGAACATTTGCTAAATTTTGGAAAATGATTGAACCTGTTTAACTTAAACTTCTCTCAGATATTTACCATACCATCACCCTAGAAATTTCCCTAAGTATTATTGTGCCCATTTTACAGATGGTGAAGTTGAGGCTCGAGAAGGCAAAGAAAGAGCATGTATCAGGTATTTTATGATATTATTAAAGGCCCATTGCATGAATTCGTGCATGGGTGTGGTTCCTCGGCCTGGCCGGCAATCAGAGCCTATCAGGGGGCTGGCTGGCTGCGGGGGGGGGGGGGGGGAGGGGGGTAAGCTGCGGGAGGTTGGCCACTGGTGGGGGGGGGAGGGGCCAAAGGAGGTTAGCCAGCCAAGGGGAGGGGCCGTGGGAAGTTGGCTGTTGGAGTGTACTGACCACCAGGGGGCAGCTCCTGCATTGAGCACCTGTCCCCTGGTGGTCAGTGCATGCGATAGCGACAGGTCGACTGATGGTTCTGGTCATTTCGATTGTTCGGTCATAACAGTTGCTTAGGCCTTTATATATATATATATAGACTAGAGGCCTGGTGCATGAATTCATGCACGGGTGGGGTCCAGCCGGCCCGCGCCAATCGGACTGGGCTGGCAGTGGGGAGGGGCTGCGGGCAGTTGGCTGGCCAGCCCCGCCCTCATCAGGGTCTGGATCAGGCTGGTTGGCTGCTGCAGTGCGTGTCATAGCCACCAGTTGTTCTGGTTGTTCTGCCGTTCTGATTGCTGGGCTTTTATTTATATAGATTTTATTAGCTAGGTATTACTACCCTCCATTTTTCTGCAGACAAGGAAACAGACTGCAGAAGACTGAAGGAATGAGAACTTCCTGAAACCTACTATGTGTCAGGCATTCTGTTAAGTGCATTTTTGTCATTGTTAGTTTAATTATATAGCTTCATCGTAAGCCTGTCAGATAGGTACCATTATTCCTACATTCCAAATGAGAAAACAGGTCAGGGACATTAAGCAATTGGTCCAAATTTATACATTCAGTGAGCAAAAAAACAAAACCAAACCAAAACTACAGTACTGGGAGTTAAAAGCAGTTACATCTTTCCCTGAAATCTGTATTACCTCAAAGATACAAAATCCTCTCTCATCCTTAATCTGTCCACGGTCTCAGCAGTAGAAGTAGGGTGATTTCTGACTCCAAGTTTGGTTGTTCTTTTTATTACATTCTGCCACCGCTGTGTGATTTTAGCTCATTTCCATCTTATGTCCACTGGAAAGGTAGAGAAAACAGGTCAAGTGTTTGCACTTTATGAGACATTTTCAAATCCATGTGATTAAGCAACCTTGAATACTCCTTGTTGCTAGACTAAATACTGTGCTAGTAAATCCTTTAACCTTCGCTTATAGATCATGGTTTCAGCCTCTAATATTTTTGCTTATCCTTTTTTATTGTGACAAAATATAACATTAAATTTATCATCATAACCATTGTAAGTATACAGTTCAGTAGGTTTAAGTATACTGATATTGTGAAACAGATCTCCATAACTTTTTCATTTTGCAAATCTGAAATTCTATACACATTAAACACCAATTCCTCCTCTTCACAGCTCTTGGCAACTACCCTTTTACTTTGTTTCTATGAATTTGACTACTTTAAACCCTTCATATAAGTGGAATCACACAGTATTTGTTTTTTGTGACTGGCATATTTCACTTAGCATAATGTCCTCAAGGTTTACTAGTATCCATGTTGTAGCATGTGGCAGGGTTTCCTTCCTTTTTAAGGATTCATATCCTTTTATTTTTTGTACCGCCTGTTACTGTACATTAAAGAAAATAGCACAAGCGGGTCTGTTCTGAGGATCTGTTTCCTGACATAGAGGTCCTGTAGTGTTCACAAAGAGAAGAGTGTTGCTTGCTCTGGAGACTGAAATAATATGACCTCATTTCATGTTCATTCACTCATATGTCTTGAAGATGTTCTTGGGCGATTGTGAGGGAAATTTCATAGTCTAAAACCCGTATTCTGAGTCCTTAATTACTGAACTTTGCCTGCATAACTGTATCTACAAAAGTATGTTTCCAAGGAATTTCACTAAGAAAGGGGATTTTAACCTCTGTTTTTGAAGGCTGAATCTCAGCTTTGTGCTTGGAAGCTGGGATTTCTTTCTAAATACCATGTGGAAAACATATTCCCCAAGAGATTAGAACTCAGGAGATTTTAAGACTTGTTCTTTTTTTCTTTATTTTTTAAAATATATTTTATTGATTTTTTACAGAGAGGAAGGGAGAGAGATAGAGAGTTAGAAACATCGATGAGAGAGAAACATCGACCAGCCGCCCCCTGCACATCTCCTACTGGGGATGTGCCCGCAACCCAGGTACATGCCCTTGGCCGGAATCGAACCTGGGACCTTTCAGTCCGCAGGCCAACGCTCTATCCACTGAGCCAAACCAGTTTCGGCAAGACTTGTTCTTTAAATATGTGCTCAAATGCAGTACATTTCTGTCTATTTTCCCCAAGTGTAGGAGTCACTATTCATTTTATAAAAATTGTTAATAGTTGCTTAAACATGAAGACAATTTTATCTGTATGATTTTAATGTACCACATGGACAAAAAAAAACTTCTATTCTTGCAAATGGCTTTGTCATCATTTTTTTTCTCTTTTATTTGTTTTTTTTTTGAGATACCTTGCTCAGCTTCCAGAGAATTTTGTATCTGTTTAGTCAACAGAAAAGACAATCTAATTTTAACAATGAAAAAGAAACTACCATTTGCTGAATGTGTGTGCTCTGGGGTAAGACATAGCCCCCAAATTTCAAGGGTATCTGTCCCTAAGAAGAGAACCACCAGCAGATGGAAATCTCCCTACATGGAACCTTCTTCCAGACAAATGGCAAGTACCTAAGTAAATTGATACCTCAATGCAGTCACATGCCAGTTGAGGGAAACCTGATAGCTTTGGCTGGGTAGGAACCCATTTAACTTTATCTCTCAGCTATTATCTCATCTCTTCATTCCATCTGACAATTCTCCAATTCAGCGTTTTGTCTAACCATCCTAAAGGTCAAGGATGGCTACTAGGGTGGGTGCTTTGACATGATCCCTGGGTTTGGTATTAGGAGCGGACATTTTTAATAAGCAACTTATGTTGACTGCTCTCCACTGTGTCCTTGATAGGGCTATTTGCTGTACTCACCTGTCATCTCCTGGGCTTGGCTAGCCCATGTTTTTGGATGCTAAACCTTGAATTATAGTAACTTGTGAGAAAACCTTGAGGCAGAATATATATGTATTTTGTTTTGTTTTTGTTTTTTTCCCCATTTTATTTTTTTCTTTATTGACTAAGTTATTACATATGTGTCCTTATCCCCCCATTCTCCCCTCCCCCCCCCCCACTCATGCCCTCACACCCCTGGTGTCTGTGTCCATTGGTTAGGCTTATATGCAGGTATACAAGTCCTTTGATCTCTCCTCCTTACCCCCTCCCTTCCCTCCCTTCCCTCTGAGGTTTGACGGTCTGATCGATGCTTCTCGAGGCAGAATATATTGCTGATGTTTTATTTAAATAAGAAACATGGAGCTTTCCCCAGGACAAAAAACCCCTGTAGTTTTAAATTTGTTTGGTTGGTTTAGTTGTCTTCGTACCCTCATTTGCCCTCTGTGGACGAGGCCTGGTGGTAGCTTCTATGATACCTCTAGATTCTTTGCTTATAAAATCCACCTGCAAAGTACTAACTTTCCAGAAACTTGTTGAGTTATGGAAACTCTTGAGGCCTATATCTATTTTATTTTTATGCATATTTTAAGATTTATTCTCTTATAGGAAAGTTTCTTTGAACTTACACTTTTTTCATTGAAGTACATACTAGTATATCAAGATAATTTTGGCTACAACAGAAAACCCATCTCTGGTTTAAATAATAAGAATATTTGTTACTTGCTATAATAGTCAATCCTGAGATAAAGCAATCTCGAGGGTTGGTGAATTCAGTGGATAAACAATGTTACTGGTCACTGAGATTGTTCTGTGTGTCCACTTTGTCATTCATAGCTTTGGTGCTATCCTTAGGCTCCTTTTTTGATCAGCATCATCCAGGAGAAAAGACTCACTTCTGTACCCACAACCCCCTGAGAGGCCTGTGCATCCTTGAACCAACTATTGGCAAGGGGATAGGGGTTAGAATGCTTGACTAGGAGTACTTAGTTGGGCTGGAATTAAGTAAGATTAAGGAGAAATTCACAGTGTTTACTACAGTATCTGTAGAATTCATTTCTTCCTCAAATCTGTTTTTTTTTAACTTTTTATTTATTGATTTTAGAGAGAGGAAGGGAGGGAGGGAGGGAGGATGGAAGGAAGAGAAATACATCGATTTATTGCTCCATGTATTTATGAATTCATTGGTTATGTGCCCTGACCTGGGATCAAACCTTCAACCTTGGTGTATCATTTCGATGCTGAAACCAATTAATCTTCCCAGCCAGGGCTGTACCTCAATTCTGTTTTTATGTTGATCTATACATGCTTTTAGTCCATGGGATATTTAAGGGAAAAAATGCTAAAATAGTCATTTCTAATGTAAGATTAATAGCGAAATTCCTTTTACGTGAGTAAAAAATTTTTGGTATAAAGTCACAGGGTTTGGGGCAGATCAGTAACTAAAAAATGTGTATCATTTTGATTACCCTTTACAAAAATTACTTCAGGCATTATTTGTACTGTGAAAAGCAGGCATTTGTTTTAATAATTTTAAGACGTAAGAGAATAACTTGAAATTTTTTAAAGAAAATTTTTTTTATTATAAATAATATTCTGTAAGTCTGATGAAATCATAGCACTATCTTTTTTTATTTTCTGGGCCTCCGTTTCTAACTGTGTAAAGGAAGGCCTGGGTGATTTCTCAGATTTTAATAAGGATATAATTAAAAGTAAATATTTCTGCCTATTTAGGTATTTACTTGGTAAAGAAACGATTCATCAGCTTTTCATGAACTTCCTGTCTAATGCACATGTCAAAATTTGGTTTATGCTGTGTCATATTCAAGCTTATTTAATCATCTATTTGATATTTTTAGAAATAATTTATTTGGCAAAAATGTCAAACTTACAGAAATTTTTCACCTACCAACCCCATTCATGTTTCCCCAATTGCCTCATTGATATCCTTTATAGCAGGGGATCACACCCTGTAGCCAATTGTCATGTCTTCCCAGAGTTTTCCAATCTGGAGCACTTCCTTAGTCTTCCTTTGAGTTTCATATCCTTGAGATATTTTAAGGTCACAGGTCAGTCACTTTGTAGAATGTCCATCAATTTCAGTTTTTCAAATGCTTCCTCATGATCAAGTTATGCAGTTTGGGGCAAAAATATTACAGAAGTGATGATATGTTACCATTGCATTCCAATTGGATGGCAGATGATATTGATTTGGCTCGTTGCTGGTGGTGTAATCTTCATCACTTGATTAACATAATGGCTTCCAGGAGTCTCCACTGTAAAATTGCTTTTTTTCTTTGTAATTATGTAAGTGTTTTGTGTGGAAATACTTTGGAACTAAATACCTGTTCCTCACCACACTTTCACCCACTAGTTTCAGCATTCATTGATATATTATACTTGAATTAATTACTTCTTTTTTTATATCCTTTTAAAAATTTTTATTGAATATATTGGGGTGACATTGGTTAATAAAATTATATAGGTTTTAAGTGTACAATTCTATAAGACATCATCTGTATATTGTATTGTGTATTCACCATTTGAAATAAAGTCTCCTTCTGTCACCATTTATCTCTCCTTTTTAACCTCTTCTACCTCTCCCCACACCCCTTCCCTTTGGCAATCACCATATTGTTGTCTGTGTCTATCAGTTTTTTTTTTTTTTTTTTGCTTAATTCCTTCACCCTTTTTCACCCAGCCCCTCAATTCCCTTCCCCTCTGACAGCTGTTAGTCTGTTCTCTGTATCTCTGAGTCTGTTTCTATTTTGTTTGTTTATTTTAAAATATATTCATTTTATTGATTTCAGAGAGGAAGGGAGAGGGAGAGAGAGATAGAAACATCGATGATGAGAGAGAATCATTGATCAGCTGCCTCCTGCACGCCCCACACTGGGGACCAAGCCTGCAACATGGGCCTGTGCCCTGACCAGGAATTGAACCATGACCTCCTGGTTCATAGGTCAACACTCACCCACTGAGCCACATAAGCTGGGCTATTTGTTTATTTTGTTCATTTGATTCTACATACAAGTTAAGTCATATGGTATTTGTCTTTCTCTGATTAACTTATTTCAATTAGCATAATACTCTTCAGGTTTATCCATGCTCTTGCAAAAGGTAAGACTACCTTGTGTTTTATGGCCAAGTAGTATTCCATTGTGTAAATGTATCACAACTTTTTTATCCACTCATCTACTGATGGACACCTGGGCTGCTTCCAAATCCTGGCTATTGTAAATAACACTGCAGTGGACATAGGGATGCATATATTCTTTCGAATAAGTGTTTCAGGTTTTTAAAAATATTCCCAGAAATGGAATTGCTGGGTCATAAGGCAGCTCCATTTTTAATTTTTTGAGGAAACTCCATACTGTTTTCCACAGTGGTTGCACCAATCTGCATTCCCATCAACAGTGCACTAGGGTTTCTTTTTCACCACATCCTCTCCAGCTCTTGTTTGTTGATTTATTGATGGTAGTCATTCTGGCAGGTGTGAGGGGATATCATTGTGGTTTTAGTTTGCATTTCTCTGATAATTAATGATGTTGAGCATCTTTTCATATGTGTATTGACCATGTGTATGTCGTTCCTGGAAAAGTGTCTACTCAGACCCTTTAATCATTTTTTAATTGGATTGTGTTCTTGCCTCCTTTGTCAATATTAACTACCCATAAAGGTGTGGGTTGATTTCTGGGCTCTCTATTTTGTTCCATTGATCTATATGTCTGTGTTAATGCCAGTAACATGCTGTTTGATTACTATGGCCTTGTACTGTAGTTTGATATCAGGTAGCATGATACCTCCAACTTTGCTATTCTTTCTCAATTGCTGAGGCATTTGGGGTCTTTTGTGGTTCCATTTACATTTTTGGAAATTTGTGACAATTCCGTGAAATACACCATTGGGATCTTGATAAGGATTGCATTGAACCAATATATTGCTTTGGGTAGTATGGACATTTTAATGGTGTTAATTCTTTCTATCCATGAACATGCTAAATGCTGCCACTTATTTTCTTTTCTTTCTTCAGTGTCTTGTAATTTTCCAAGTATAGATTTTTTTACATCCTTGGTTAAATTTGTTTGTAGGTATTACTTTTTTATGCAATTATAGATAGGATTGTTTTCTTATTTTCCCTTTCTTATAGTTTACTAGAGGCCCGGTGCACAAAATTCATGTACTTGGGGGTGGGGGTGTCCCTCAGTCTGG
The DNA here is from genome assembly GCF_963259705.1 of Myotis daubentonii. Lineage (NCBI taxonomy): Eukaryota > Metazoa > Chordata > Mammalia > Chiroptera > Vespertilionidae > Myotis > Myotis daubentonii. The sequence goes on along the minus strand of NC_081856.1, from coordinate 16,520,113 downwards.
CCTGTGCCCTCTCGCAGTCTGGGACCCCTTGGGGGATGTCCACCTGCTGGTTTAGGCCCGCTCCTCGTAAGCCAGCAGTCAGACATTCCTCTCCCAGTCCAGGACCACTTGCTCCTTACTGCCTGCCTGCTCACTGCTCCTTACCACTTGGCTCACTGCTTCTTAGTGCTGCCGTGGAGGTGGGAGAGGCTCCCACCACTGCCGCTGCGCTTGCTGGCCATGAGCCTGGCTTCTGGCTGAGTGACGCTCCACTGTGGGAGCACACTGCCCACCAGGGGCAGCTCCTGCATTGAGCATCTGCCCCCTGGTGGTCAGTGTGTATCATAGCAACTGGTCATTCTGGTTGTTCCGCCGTAAGGGTCACTTAGGCTTTTATTATATCCTATATAATAAAAGGGTAATATGCAAATTGATCCTAATGGCAGAATGACCAGAATGACCGCTCGACCAGTCACTATGAGGCACACTGACCACCTCTCAGTTCCTTTCCTGGCCAGCAGGCTCTGATTACCCAGTGGCGAACAGGGAACCGGGGGTGGGTGGTGGGGGATGCGGTGGCACCAGGCCAAGGCCCCCGCCCTGCCAGTTGCCCCCCACACTGAGGGCAACCTGTGGCAGGGGTAGGGCTGGCGAGCGGATGGGAAGGGCCGACCTCTTGGTCCCTTCCCCCGGCTGTCAGGCTCCAATCACCCAATGGCAAATGGGGAACCTGGGGTGGGTGGCAGGGGACGAGGGGCAGCTGCGGGCAGCTGGAGAAGATGGCCCTGATTGCAGGCTGGACCTAGGGGCCGTACCTGTGCACGAATTTTATGTGCTGGGCCTCTAGTAGATTATAAAAATGCACCTGATTTATGGATATTTATTTTGTATCTGCTACTTTACTGAATTCATTTATCAGTTTTAGTAGTTTTTTGGTAGAATCTTTAGGTATCTCTCTATACAGTATCATGTCATCTGCAAATAATTACAGTTTTACTTCTTTCTTTCCAATTTGGATGCCTTTTATTTCTTCTTGTCTGATTATTGTGGCTAGGACTTTCACTATGTTGAATAAGAGTGGTGAAAGCAGACATCCATCTTGTTCCTGATCTTAAGGGAAACACTTTTAGTTTTTGCTCATTAAGCATGGCTGTGGGTTTGTCATATATGGCCTTTATTATGTTGAGGTATGTTCCCTCTATTCCCCTTTGCTGAGAGATTTTATCATGAATATGTGCTGGATTTTATAATTTTGTTTAAAGATGTATCAAATTTATTGATTTGTGGATATTATACCAATCTTGCTTCCTTGGAATAAATCCCACTTGATCATGGTGTATGATCTTTTTAATATATTTCTGGATCTGGTTTGCTAATATTTTGTTGAGGATTTTAGCATTTATTAGGAATCTTGGCCTATAATCTTCTTTCTTTGTAGTGTCTTTTCTGATTTTGGAATTAGGATAATACCAGCCTCATAAAATGAGCTTTGGAAATTTTGCCTTCTCTTGAATTTTTTGGAATGTTTGGTAAAATTCATTTGTGAAGCCATCCAGTCCAGGGCTTTTGCTTGTTGTGAGTTTTTTTTTTTTTAATTACTGCTTCAATTTCATTAGTTGTAATGGGTCTATTCAGATTTTCTGATTCTTCCTGATTCAGTTTGGAAGATTGTATGTTTCTATGAATTTATCCTTTCATCCAGATTGTGCAATTTATTGACATATAGTTGTTTGTAATATTTTCTTACAATCCTTTGTATTTCTTTGATATCAGTTGTTACTTCTCTTTCATTTCTGATTTTACCTACTTGGATCCTCTGTTTTTTTTCTTGATGAGTCTTGTTTAAGGTTTGTCAATCTTGTTTATGTCTTCAAAGAACCAGCTCTTGGTTTCACTGATTTTTTGTATTTTTTTTTTAAAAACAACTCTATTTTGTTTATTTCTGCTTTTATCTTTATTATTTTCGTTACTCACTTTGGGCTTTGTTTATTGTTTTATTTCTTGTTTCTTAAGTGTAAACTTAGACCATTTACTTGAGACTTTTCTTATTTTTTGAGATAGGCCTGTAGTGCTATGAAGTTCCCTTTTGGGAATGCTTTAGGTGTCCCCCATAGATTTTGGTTTGTTGTGTTTTCATTTGTTTCCGGGTATCTTTTGATTTTTTCCTTGATCTCATTGTGAACCCATACATTGTTTAATAACATGTTATTTAGCCTCCATAGCTTTGTGTTTTGCATTTTTTTCTTGTGATTGATTTCTTGTTTCATACCTTACTGATAACTCCAATTTCAATTAAATGCTACAAGTTTCTTCTCAATTATTGAGAAACCTGGCTCCCATTATCATCAATGTATTTACATAATTGTTTAATCCTTTGTATGTAGCCAGCTTCTGACCGTGTTATGCTGTTCCTGCTTTTGTACTCCAACATCATCTTCAACTGGACTCTTACTACCAGCTGTAGCCAGGCTGCCCCTGCTACCTGGTTTCAACACCGTCTTTATGGGGCTCCATTACTGAGTTCCTCAGGCTGCCTTTTCTGCCCAGTTCCAATGTCATTCTCCTGAAAAACCACCATTATGGATGGGGTCTGCCCGGTGACTTTTGGACTGAAGAAGGAGAGAAAAAAGCAAGGAAGAAAGAAGAATGAAGACTTGAAAAATTATGGATTAAAATAAATAGCAGGGATTTGAACTATCATTAAAGTTAGGATTCATGTGTATGGTTTGCTATTTATTGTTCACTAGTTTCTTTTAAGTTTCGTATTAAAATCTACTTTAACAGAAAATTAGCACAATCCCTTATTTAAAATAGAATTATATAGACTTAAAGTATTATTTAAAAAGCATAATGAAAATGGTTGCAGGTAATCTGCATTTGTCATATGAAGTCACACATGCAAGTATATGTACACCTAAATACAACAGATAAATGCAGACTTCCACTATGAATATCTTAAAGGTAAGCGTAGCATAAATAAATTGCCTGAATTGCTTCTTATATGTTATGGTACTTAAATTCTATGTGTCTAAGTTTCCTCAAAGTCCTTAGAATAATGACCAATCCTTAGTAAACAGTATCTTAATTGTTGCTATTATTATTTTATTGTCATATCTCTTTTTCTTTTTTTATTATATTCTTTTTTTTAAGTTTCTTTATTGATTAAGGTATTACATATGTGTCCTTATCCCCCCATTAACCCTTCCCCCACCCCTCCATGCATGCCCTTACCCCACTGTTGTCTGTGTCCATTGGTTAGGCTTATATACATGCATACAAGTCCTTTGGTTGATCTCTCCCCCTTAGTCCCACCCTCCCCTACCTCCCCTCTGAGGTTTGATGGTCTGATTGATGCTTCTCTGTCTCTGGATCTGTTTTTGTTCATCAGTTTATGTTGTTCATTATATTCCATAAATAAGATATTGTGATATTTATCTTTCTCTGACTGGCTTATTTCACTTAGCATAATGCTCTCCAGTTCCATCCATGCTGTTGCAAATGGTAAGAATTCCTTCTTTTTTACCACAGTGTAGTATTCCATTGTGTAAATGTACCACAGTTTTTAATCCACTCATCTGCTGATGGGCACTAAGGCTGTTTCCAAATCTTAGCTATGGTGAATTGTGCTGCTATGAACATATGGGTGCATATATCCTTTTTGATTGGTGTTTCTAGTTTCTTGGGATATATTCCTAGACATGGGATTACTGAGTTCCATTTTCAGTTTTTTGAGGAAACTCCATACTGTTCTCCACAATGCCAAGAAATCTATGACATTTCTATACACCAATAGTGAATTTACAGAAAGAGAGATTAAAAAAGCAATCCCATTTACCATCACACCAAAAAAATTAAGATACCAAGGAATAAGCTTAACTAAGGAGGTAAAAGACCTATATGTGGAAAACTACAGGACACTGAAAAAAGAGAGGAAGACATAAACAGATGGAAGGACATACCATGCTCATGGATTGGTAGAATCAACATCATTAAAATGTCCACACTACCCAAAGCAATCTATAGGTTCAATGCACTCCCCATTAAATACCAACGGCATATTTCACAGACCTATAATGAACTTTCCAAAAATTCATCTGGAATAAAAAAAGACCCCGAATAGCTTCAGCAATCCTGAGAAAGAAGAACAAAGTAGGTGGGATCTCAATACCAGGTATCAAGCTGTATTACAAAGCCACTGTTCTCAAAACAGCCTCGTACTGGCACAAGAACAGACATATAGATCAATGGAATAGAATACAGAACCCAGAAATCGACCCAAACCACTATACTCAATTAATATTGGATAGAAGAGGCATGAACATACAATGGAGTCAAGACAGTCTCTTCAATAAATGGTGTTGGGAAAATTGGACAGATACATGCAAAAAAATGAGAATAGACCACCAATTTACACCATACACAAAAATAAACTCAAAATGGATAAAGGACTTAAACATAAGATGTGAAACCTTAAAAATACTAGAGGAATCCACAGGCAGCAAAATCTCAGACATATGTTGAAGCAATTTCTTCACTGATACCGCTCCTAGGGCAATGGAAACTAAAGAGAAAATAAACAAATGGAACTACATCAAAATAAAAAGCTTTTGCACAGCAAAAGAAACCATCAATGAAACAACAAGAAAGCCCACTGCGTGGGAGAATATATCACTGATAAGGGTTTAATCTCCAACATTTACAGGGAACTCATACAACTTAACAAAAGGAAGATAAACAACCCAATCAAAAAATGGGCAATGGACCTAAATAGATACTTTTTGAAAGAAGACAGAAGGAAGGCCAAGAGACATATAAACACATGCTCAAAGTCACTAATTATCAGAGAGATGCAAATCAGAACGACAATGCGGTACCATCTCACACCTGTCAGAATGGCTATCATCAACAAATCAACGAATGACAAGTGCTGGCGAGGATGTGGAGAAAAAGGAACCCTTGTGCACTGCTGGTGGGAATGCAGACTGGTGCAGCCACTGTGGAGAACAGTATGTCTCTTTTTTTGATAAATATTTGTCATTTGTGTAAGTTTTTACTGTTACATCTCTAACTTCTTTAAAAGTTGCCCTAACAAACCTGCTCTAAACTTTATTTACAACATTTCTTTTTCTATATGAATTGGTGATTAAATTGTTCTCCTCCTTCTCCGTCTCCTGTACAGACATTCTGTTGGCAGTTAGTTACTTAAGCTATCCCCCATCCCCCTATAACTCTGCTCTGTTTTCACCCTTTTTATTCTGTTGTCCATAAGTGACTTACTCAAGTTCTGGGGGCTTTTCAGAATCTAGAATTTCTGAACCCAAACAATTTGTTTCAGGCTCTGGACTTTGCTATGTGACCTTGTGAGAAAGTTGCTCAACTAACCTGAGCCCCAGGTTTCTTAAACTATAAAATGGAAGTAGGTACTGTTATATCATAGGGTTATTATATAGTTTAAATGAGAAAATTTGATAAAGTACTTAGCATGGTGCTCAAAAAAATGTTAGCTCTTTTTATGTTATCATTATGATACCAAATTGGAGGGCCTTCTCTACTTTAATTTTCTTTTCTCTTTTGGATGTCTTTCTTCCACTTCTTAAGTATTTGCTGTAATGCTGAGAAAAGTAGATACATGCAGTTTCATACATGTTAGAGTGTCTGTGAAAAAATTAAAATTTTGGATGTTTTAAAGTGGTATAATTAGTTTAGGATTATGGAATCCAAGATAAACAACTACTGGGAGTCTGTATAATGTTTTTTTAAGAGCATGGAATCTGGAGCTGGACTGCTTGGCTTTGAACCCTAGTTCTTCCACTTACTAGTTGTGGAACTTTAGACAAGTTACTTAACCTCCCGGTACATCAGTTTCCTCATCGGCAAAGTGGGGATAATAATAAAATACTTACTTCATAAGGCTGTTGTGAGGATTATGTAAGTTAAAATATGTTATAGTACTCAGAGTGGTACTTTAGTAAGCACAGTATACATGTTAGCTATTCAACTACTGATCAGTAATGGCCTTTCCTTGAGCATAGAGGTTTTTCTGTGACCACAACAAAATTGTTTTTATTTCCTCTTATATAGATATGCTTTATCGTTATATGTAGGAAGTTGAATATTTGTAGTATATGTGATAATACAATTATATTATTTGTCTAATTTTTTTTTTTTACTTATTCATTCCGATATGATAAGATTGATTGTGGTGTGGGAGAGACCTTTCCTCTTTAGCCTCTATCTACATGACCAAGTGAGACAGGGGTTGAACCAAAGCACGTTACTAATGTGATTCACTGGAGGATGTCTAGATGGCTGGGAAGCGGTGATGGATGCCTCACCTTTCCTCCATGTGACTCATGTTTAAAGAGCCATGGAAAACTAAGTCAATCAAACATTTTGGCTCGGTTCATTTTGTTTGTAGCATAAAATCTCACATACTCTCTTAAATCACTGATGCTTTATCACCTGGCTGATTAGTGCACCTGAGGTTAGAGTGTTGTGTTTTAAACTTGGAGAAACTAGCAAAACAGATTTTTAAAAATGGGTGTCACAATATTTTGGCATAATACCTATTTCTTTAAAAGTATTTTGTTAGTTTTAGATAATTTGTGCCAATACAGATTAGGATTTGGATATAATGTTCTTTAAAACATAGATTATAATTAACATCTGTTCATATTTTTCTTAGAGGCAGCATGGTATGGTATAAAGAATATTCATTCATTAAACAGATATCTATTAAGCTTCCAATACATGCCGGCCAACTGTGCTGGGTGAAGAGAAAGTATGTGCGCACACACACATAGTCGTTCCACACCCCAGATGAAAATATATTTCTTCTCTTATTACTTCATCTGGTGGGGAGATATATTAATCTAAAAATCCTGTAAATAAAAAAATAATTATAACTGGGGTAAGATCATGGTGTTGAAAGAACGTATCTTAGGAGAAATCTATTTAAGAGAGGCCAAGGAAGGCTTCCTGGCACTTGAGCTGAGATCTGAAGAATGACCAGGAGATAACACTGCAGAGGTGTTGGAGGGTGAAGGAAGGAGACAATTTCAGACAGGGGAATAGTGCACGCAAAACTTTAAATTTGTGGCCTTTCATGAATATGATAGGCTCTGGATAAGGAACTACTGAAATGTCAAGAGTAAGGCAAATGATGTAGTCAGACATGCGTATTGAATACAGCCACTCACAGTGGTTGGTTCAGAGGTTAGATGGGCTAGTGAGAATTTGGGAAGATCAGTTAGGAAACTATTGCAATAGTCTTGACAGAAAATGCTAGAAGGATGTACAGGGTGATGGCAGTGGAACTGGAAAGAAACAAATGGATTGTTTAGTCTTTGTTTGTTTAGGATGAAATAGAGAACTATAATAATTTTGGCCTTTATAGAATAATGTCCCCATATTGGTGCTAGAATTAGGTAATTTGACAGGAAGGTAAACAAAATCACTAAATTATACCAATATAGTGATTTTTTTTTTACTAATAATGTCTTTTCATGTTCACATATCTGGATATATTTAATCTTTTCATTGTCCAAACAGCTATGTATAAGTAGTCACTTAGGTATGGAAATAATACAATTTGCACATGGTAATACTTATACTTTGGCTTTGTTTTTACACAGAAATTGAACAGAATTTGCCAGTGAACATTTATTGAGCATTTACTGTGTGCCAGATAATAAAGGATTTTAGTTAATGATCTGTAAATTTTTACTTTTTTCCATATACTGCATATAATCTTATATAACACGTATGATAATTCTGAAAAAATGTAAACTATTTCAACTTAGTTTTAAATAGCTTATAAGTTAAAAGTATTACAATGTAAGAGGAAAAAGAAGTTATTTAGTTCTTGAATACTGTGTGGCAAATGCCCTAAATGTTTTATCCTGTTAGCCTTTTCACCCTGCTTCCCCCCTGTGCCCCAAAATAATTGATTATCCATGTAAGATCGTACAAGCATTGCAGCAAAAAGGGCAGAAAACAATGGACAAAGATAATGAAATTTCACATTTTGCCCTGCCTTTTTCAAGCCAACCTAAGTTACGAAAACTTCACATAAAAACCTTTGAAATTTCATCATGGGTTTTGTGAGAGGGGAAAGTTGACCTAGAAACACTTGACTTATAACTTGGCGGCTACTGAAAAGCTAGCCTCATAATTCAGTGGTCCAGTGACAGCTCTGCCTATAAACCCAGGTCTTCATTTCACTGACATTTTCAGGTTTAGTCTCCTTGAAAATGCTAACAAAAGTGAAGCATATAATTTCTCTGCTTGGGAGAGTAGTGGTGATGTTTATGGAACCATTTGCTGTCTCAGGGGTAATCTCCAGATAATTTGGATTAACCTTATCAGGTCTCTAGATACCACATTACCCAGGGTGGATGATCTCCAGAATAACCTTTCCACATCTTAAAGTTTTTACCCTGACACCATGTTTTATCAAAAAACATTCAAAAGAAATTCATCGGAAATTACCCAACCAAGCTTACTTCAACCCTTTTGGTTTGAAGTGACCATCGTCCAGGCAAGAAACCATAATATCTCCTGTGAATAATTCTCATTAGACAGTGGGACATCCTAACATTTTCTGTTTCCTTTTTCACAAGACAGTTGTTATGTATCAAAGGGCCTCTATTCTCATATTTGTTCAGGTTTTGAAATTCATAATTTGGCAGGAGGAGGAATGCCCGTTACTTTTTCTGCTGGTAGAAAGAGTTTGCTTAAAGGAGTGAAGAATTTTCCCCAAGGAAGAATTTGTCTTTTGGATTGGCAACAGAATCTTTCATTTGTATTGACTGCTTTAAAAAAATCTGTTGTTTATGTTAATAATAATAATCTATTAGTATCATAAAGTCAGAGCTTAAAGTGCCAGTGCAAAGCTATGAATTTCACTGTCTCAAAACTAAACAAATTGCTAGACAAGGCAGTTGAGGAGGAGGGAGCGAGTGGCGGAGGGGCTGGCCTGGCGTGCACTCCACGCCTCGAGACGTTACTGCGCGTGGAATGGCTGTTTTGGGAAGACTATTGCCTAGAAAAAAAGATGTTTGGTTTTCACAAGCCAAAGATGTACCGAAGTATAGAAGGCTGCTGTATTTGCAGAGCTAAGTCCTCCAGTTCTCGATTCACGTGCAGTAAACGCTATGAGAAGGATTTCCAGAGCTGTTTTGGGTTGCATGAGACACGTTCAGGAGACATCTGTAATAAGAAATTGCCAGCAGGATAAAAAACAACAACACTGGAATCACGTGGTAGATGCAAGGGCAGGACCCAGCCTGAAGACTACACTGAAACCAAAGAAAGTGAAAACTCTATCTGGAAACAGGATAAAAAGCAGCCAGATCAGCAAACTACAGAAGGAATTTAAATGTCATAATTCTGATGCTCACAGTATCACCTCAAGTGCCTCCCCAGCTCAGTCTCCTTGTTACAGTAACCAGTCAGATGATGGCTCAGATACAGAGGTGGCTTCGGGCTCCAGCCTTTTTAGATCTCACATACTGGAAAAGACAGAAAATATGTTGGGGGATTATCTATAAAGGCTGGTTTGGGGAAGTCCTCATTGACACGCACCTCTTCAAACCTTGCTGCAGCAACAAGAAGGCGGCTGGCTGCTGAGAAGCCGGAGGAGCCCAGCCCAGAGCCTCTGCCCATCTCCACCCAGGAGTGGTGACTGAGGTGTATGTAGAAGGGGAACAGGAAATGATTGAAATTTTAGAAAAAAAACACCCAAAACACAGCAACAAAATGACCTCCCTGTTTTTCACTTGGATACCTGCTCTTCTGCCAAAAGACAATTTCTAGAATAGTTCCGAATGGGTTATTTTTTCTTCCTCTTCCACAAGTCCCACCAACTCTGAAGCCAGTGTCTAGCTTACTAAAAGGAAAAACAGACGTGTACATAATATTTAAGTGGAAGTTAAGGCTCAGCATAAATTTTTGTCATGTAATTCTTAATACCTGGAGTTTTCTTTCTTTATTTCCCCCCTTTTTTTTTTGAAGTTTAAGAGGAAAGTACCAGTGTTCAAATTTGAACTATAATAGTTTGTATATTCAACATTTGAAGTATATTCTATGTTGTTGTACTCTTGTTTTAAAGTGTATTCAAGTAGGTTTTCTGAAATATAGAAATTTATCTTGCATTTTGGTCTCTGGTGATATTTTTAACAATATTCAAAAGCTATTATAGAGACATCATTTTAGTTAAGAATAGAAGTCCTATTTCTCCTTTTCAACTAAAGAAACCCTACTTCTGTTTTTTCTTTATATTAATATTTGGCAAATTACTGCATGTTGCCATTTCCTTTCTAATTATTATCCTGAACTATAGTGTTCTAGTTACCATAATGAATTTACTATTTTAATGTTGGCCACACTTAAAGAATTTATATTTTAAATCAAGACCATTTGCTTCTCAATTATACTTTCTGAAGGTTAGGAAGAACAAGTAATATTCTGGCTCTTTTACACATGAGGAACTGGAGGTCCAGAGGGATTACAGGAGTTTCTGAATTTCACACTGGACTAGGTCGTGTGACCCTACATCTTAATGCTCTTTCTATTACAAAGAAAAGTTGTCTATTTTTACATCTTTTAGAAATTTAAATAAACTGATACTTAATATTTTGTGGCCTTTAATTGTGCATTTCATTTGATACTACTTAGATTGACGAAGATTTTGTTTAACAGCTCCCTTTGTAATCTTTTTATCTTTTCCATAGACATACCTAATGGTACTTTTTAATAAAAGCTCAAAAAAACCCCTCAAAAAAACAAAAACAAAACACTAAACAAATTGAAAAATAAAGTAAGTTAGCACTTGTAATGGTGTGAGAAGTTGAGCCCAGGTGATTCACTGCAGTTTTTCTGAAAAGTCTTTATCCAATTTCAATAGTTTAAACCAGTGGGGCAGAGCAGGGATTGCTGATAAAGCAATGTCATATGTTATGGTTAAAGTACTTCATGAAAGAGGTAACAGAAGAAAAAGTTACTGCCTTCTTCATATTGAAATCTGGCCTGTTCTTCTGAAAGTAAGGTGTCTATGAACCTTTACATAATACACATTCGTTTGTTTCTAAAAATGAGAGTCTGAATTTAGGCACTTGAATTATCAAGCATGATAAAATGTTAGCTGCAGTCAAAGTCCTGTGAGGTCAGTGATGCTAGTTAGGGTTCTTCTTTGCATGTAGGTTTCAGGAAAATATTCAGGTTGTCTGTGATAAAAAAAATAAGGTCCTATTCTACTCTATAAGAGAGCTTGACATAGTCAAAGTAAAATATCTGACAATTTCACTTGAGAAGGAACAGATAAAATACTCTTCATAATAATAATTGTTTCTATTTCTTGAGAGTTTCTTTGTGCTAGATGCTTTGCATGTATATGGTCTCATTAACCTACACAATGTTATGAAGTATATCACCTCCATTTTACAGAGAAGGAAAACTGAGACTCAAGAGACCAAGGTACTTGTCTAAGTTCACCCATCTGGATTGAAATTCCAAAGTGGAGGAGCTAAGATTGGAACCTGATTTGTCTCTGAAGTCTATACTCTTTCTGCTATTTGCATTGCCTACAAAATGCTTAGTCACTTCCTGCTGTATCTACTTGAAAATAAACCAGAGAGGTTAACGGGAAAAGCCAAAATATGGGAGTGGGGAAAGGAAGTGAATGTGGGTACAGTGGCATCTTGACCAGAGAGTTACATATATTATAATGTGTGGAGTTGTGGGCAGGCAATTAGAGGATGAGCAGTTAGCTAGCTAGAAGAATGACTACTGAGCTTGGGAGCATAATTTATTAGAATGATTAAAGACTTGATGCAGAATTTCCTTGTCTCAGACCAATGGAATAATGGAAAGAAAACTTGCATACCAAAAATAGAACAATTTCTTCTAATACTGGAGTGTGATATTTAAAGAAATAAAAAATAATAGTTACTATTTATTGGACTTATCCTAAGTATAAGTTAGGGTAAGTCCAATAAATGTTTTTATTTTATAGCATTATTTTTAACCTCACAACACCCTTGTAAGGTAGGCATTATCATTTCTGTTGTATACTTAAAAAAACAAAGAAACCAAGTGTCACAGAGGTTAAATGAGTTTCCCTAGGCTAATAAATAGGTCCATCTTGATCCCAAGTCTTCATTCTTTCCACTATATCTTGCTGTCTCCAAAAAAGATATTTGAAACCCTTTTCTACCTATTTCAGGTTAATATATGATCAGTTAATAAAAACCTTAAAAACTATATTTTAAGAGTAATCAGTTTTGCATATCAGATTAGAGGTACTAGTAAAGACACAACATGTTAGGTGGGATAGAATAGGTCTTTGATATGAGAAATCCACAACCTTATTCTGGAACCTTAGGCTAATGTGATCTGGAAATAGAGGCAGTGGCCTGAGAGATGGACCATGTCTGCCTCAATGTAGCTGAGCAGTCTTAGATAAGTCATGTAACCTCATAGTCCCCAATTTTCAGGTCTCTCTTTGTTTTATCCTCAACTCCTAGTGCAGTGCTTAGTACATAATAGAAATAAAAATGATACATGATATAAGCCTCAGATTGCTAATTTTTAGGATTTCTTTCAGTTCTAAGTTCTGTGACTCAGGAGGCATAGTAACTTTTGTTTCTTTATTCTTTCAGTAAGACAAATCTGTCAATATCTTTTGCAAGGTTATTGTGAGAATTAACTAGTATATTTTCCAAGATACAGAGTTCCTACAGAAAAAGATAAGACCATATTTTCTTTCCTTTCTGATAGTTGTGATACTTTCATTAATACTTTGCACTGACCAATGCTACAAATGTGTCAGGTACCAGAGAGAAATCAGAACCTTCCCAGTAGGTTCATAATCTGAATACAATTTCATGGGAGTAGTATTAATGACTGAGTTTAAAAGTGACCACATGTCCGTGTTTGAGAGAATCTGGTCGCATATATTGTAGCACTAGAAGAGTCAGGGAAGAGTCAGACGGACATCAACCCAGACATTGCCAGAGGGAAAAGAGTCCTCTAAGAGCCTGTTCTATTGGTGGGACTTTTGTGTTATTTCTTGTCTTTGTGGTTTGGAATACAGCCATGATTTTGTGGTCTCGTAAATATGGAAGCCAGGTGCTTTGTGCTCTAGGCCCGGTAATTTGCTGTATAAGGGTCAATAATCCACCTCAATTCTCAATTGATTCATTTTTGAAAAGTTGATGGTAGTGTTTACATTGACAGTTTATTGTGGAGATTCATAACGAATGACTAGAATAATCTGAGTAAGTTTCCTTTCTATGGCAACTATGTGGATATTGCATATTTTCCAAGTCTGCAAAAAGATTGAAATAAATTAGAAACTCATATTTACTAAAACATTCCAAATGGAATCTAGGCCATGTGACTTTATCACTCACTTTCCTTTGCTAAAAGCCTTAGTAACAAAAGAAAAGGAAAATAAGGGGGACATTTTTGTTTCTCTACTGGCAATGAGAAGTGTGTCATTTGCAAAATCTCCTGAAAGCAAGAGAGGATTATTTGTAAAAGTGTTAGTGTATTCTTCAGATTTATACTGATAACATACAATGATTCCAAGTTGCAATTTTTTTAAAAAAATATATTTTATTGATTTTTTACAGAGAGGAAGGGAGAGATAGTTAGAAACATTGACGAGAGAGAAACATCGATCAGCTGCCTCCTGCACATCTCCTACTGGGGATGTGCCCGCAACCCAGGTACATGCCCTTGACCGGAATCGAACCTGGGACCTTTCAGTCCGCAAGCCGACGCTCTATCCACTGAGCCAAACCGGTTTCGGCCAAGTTGCAATTTTTGCCTTACACTTTAGCAGAGAAGCGGAATCAACAAAATAATAATGTTATATAGGAAAAATCCAAGAGTTAGATGTTAGGTAATGATTTTCCAATAATGTTTTCATTCATTTCTTTCTTTCTTTATTCATTCATACACTTATTTAGTCAACAAATATATAAAGTTCCAGATACCGAGCTGGGTGATGAGGATAAAAAGATAACTGATTTCATGACTTTTTAATTTAATTTCTTTCTTATTAATATTTATGACCTATACATCAGTAAATAACCTATGAAAGTTTATAATGTTCTATCCTGATATTTCTGTTCATATAAATATTTCTCTTAATTAGTAAAGAAATGTACTCTCTACCAGAGATTCCTATGAATGGGGAAAATCTTGAATACTCTAATGTATTTACAATAAATAAAAATATACCAAAGTTAAGAAATAAACAATAACATCCTAACACAGAATCATGATGCTTGCTAGAGACTCTCCATATTGCAAACAGAAAGGGATCTTTTAAGATTAAAACATGAGCTATGTGACTGTAGTAACTGAATCTTCTCACCAACTGAGAAGTGTGAACCATGAGTGCATCTTAGTCTAATTCTTTTTTAAAAAAATATATTTTATTGATTTCTTACAGAGAGGAAGGGAGAGGGATAGTTAGAAACATCGATGAGAGAGAAACATCGATCAGCCGCCTCTTGCACACTCCCCACCAGGTATGTGCCCGCAACCAAGGTACATGCCCTTGACCGGAATCAAACCTGGAACCCTTGAGTCCGCAGGCTGACGCTCCATCCATTGAGCCAAACCAGTTAGGGCTTAGTCTAATTCTTTAGGATATCTCTTCCTAGGAAGGACTTTCTTTTAGTTGATAACTGGCTGAAGGAAAAGAAAGATGTATTGAATCCATATCTTTTTTTCAAAATATACTTTTATTTATTTCAGAGAGGAAAGGAGAGGGGGAGAGAGAGATAGAAACATCAATGATGAAAGGGAATAATCGATTGGCTGCCCCTTGCACGCCCCACACTGGGGATCGGGCCCACGGCCCAGGCATGTGCCCTGATTGGGAATCCAACCGTGACTTCCTGGTTCATAGGTCAACTCTCAATCACTGAACCATGCCAGCCAGGCTTGATTCCGTATCTGAAAAGCCTATGGCTTCAGACATAAGTGTGATCCAGGAACTCAAATGATGTCAGCAGGTAAGAGCTTTCTTTTTTGGCTTTGTTTTATCTGTATTGGCTCAATTTTTGAGCAGGCTCTTCCCTCATGGTGATAGAATGGTTGTCGGTAGTTCTAGGTTTATGTCTTCTTTTGCCAACAATTCAGGTGGAAGAGCATGGTTTTTTTTCCCCCCCAATAGTTCCAACGAAAATATAAGAATTGAGTTTTATGGAGTCTGGTTGGTCTGTCCTGAGTCACATGCCTCTCTATCCTTCAAGCTGGGTTAATGTCAGTCTCATCCAAACCAAATGAACTGAGAATGACAAAATCAGACTTCTGTATTAGAGAGGACACGAATATAAATGTACATTATGCTACTTTTAGTAATATTTAGTGTCTAGAGCAGGGGTCCTCAAACTATGGCCCGTGGGCCACATGCGGCCCGCCGAAAACATTTTTCCGGCCCGCCGGGTGTTTTTGCCGCCACTGCCTGTCCTGCTTAGCAGCCGACTTGCCCGGAACCGCAGTGCGTATGTGTGGAATGTCTGAGGGACAGTGAACTGTCCCCCTGTTTAAAAAGTTTGAGGACCTCTGGTCTAGAGAGTTTCTGTTTGTCCTCTGCCTTATATCACAGCAGAAGTTTTCCCTCTCTCTCATCCCAGTACACAGATTACCCCCTATTTCACACATTTGGGTTTGCTCATTAGTCTGTTTATGAGACCATACTTACAACCAGGGATTTTCAGGACTGTGAAATCCTTAAGTGGGAAATGTTTCCATTTATAGCAGAAATAATTGCTCTGTGCTAGTTGACCATATGGCCTGCCTTAGTGTGATAATATTCTTGTGTCATCAAAATCCCTTGGTATTGGTATAAAATCAACTTCTATAGAGCAGGATATGTATTGTGTATTTTTTTATATAAAGAATTTTAATACTGTATGTCTCCTCAAAGAAAAAGCATCATGCAGTTGTATGAATAATATTAGAGATCATTTTTAATTTGACAAACTTTATATCCGCTGGATAGTTATTCTTAATCTAGTGGATTTCTGAGTATTCAAAAATAGTTAACATCTGCCAACAGGATGACTCATAAGGAAA
The DNA here is from genome assembly GCF_963259705.1 of Myotis daubentonii. Classification (NCBI taxonomy): domain Eukaryota; kingdom Metazoa; phylum Chordata; class Mammalia; order Chiroptera; family Vespertilionidae; genus Myotis; species Myotis daubentonii. Next base: position 16,504,039 of record NC_081856.1, on the reverse strand, counting down.
TCTATACATCATAACAATTAGTTAAAAATATAACTTTCCATGAGGATGCAAGGTCAGTATACTCCATTGAAGGATATATATGGAGTTCAGTGAAGTTTAATTATATTGCTGACTGCTCTTCTGTAATTTATTTCTATTTGAGTTTCTGCATTCTAAAGTCTGACTGAAACTCTTTAGTTAAACTAGCCCTTGTCATAATATGAGATAGTCAAGATAAAAAACCCATTATTTAATTTTAACTTAAAGACTCTTACTGCGAGTGGTAGAAACTGAGCTAGATTCCTAGTACATCAGTAAACCATAAATGTAGGGGAAGAAAAACCTAGGAAGACTGAAGTAGAACATATCAGACACACAAACACCCAAAATATTTAACACAGAAATAATTATAACACAGTATAAAGGTAATACACTCTTTTTGGTGCACAGTTACATTAGTTTTGACAAATGCAAAACTACTACCACCATTAAAATATGGTTCTATTACCCACCAGATTTTCCTTGGACTGTTCCTTGATAGTGAATCCTTTCCCATCTCCAACCCCAGCAACCAAGGATCTGTGATCTTATAGCTTTACCTTTTCCAGAATCATATACGACATTTAAAATTGGAAATGTGAAAAATGCTAATGTATTTTAGTCACCATTTCCTATGAAAATCATGTTTTATAACTATGCTCTTGCATGCTAGGGACCTAGAAGGATTCTGTTGGAAATTCCATGGGCGGTTTCATCTCTACCAATCCCTGTGGACTGATAAATATTTTCTCAAGGAGTCAGTAATCTTAGGTCTTTGCTCAAAACATTGTTATTATGCTGTTTTGTATAAAAGGCTGTGCAGTTAAAAACAGTTAATAGTGATAGAATAGAATAGACTTTCTATTGTAGATTGCTTTTGCAAAATTCAGATATGCCTTTATGACAGTACGGACTGAAACCGTACTCATTGCCATAACTAAGGACTTTCTATAGCTTGATGTACCATATATTTAGAATTCCTCACTCCCTCTCACCTCCCCCCCTCTTCCTATCTCCAAAACAGCATATGTACACTGAGGAAAGGTAGAAAATATTGATGAGCATAGCAGAGTTGGAAGGGGACATAATTAAACTATTATAAATTCTTATACAATATAGAAATGGTTAACTGTCTATGACTGATACCTAGGCCTTCTTTAGACACCACATAATAATTTTTCCTTATATTCTAACTTTAATATGTTTTGATCTTTATCACTTATTTAAATTATCACATCATATTTATTCTTTGCTCTGTAAGTTGTGCAAAGGCTATTGGCCAAAAACAGTAATATTCTGATATAACCTGATCTGATTTGACTATTTGAATTAGTTTAAATAGTAAAAATAGTTATAAAAATTATTTGTGCCAGAGTTAAAAGGACATTATTGTTTCATAAAATTCAGTAACTGAAAATTGACTTTTAATAATGATTGTTTTGTACTCTTATGCATAATTTTCTATTAATTCTTTGGAACATTACTAAGTAAATCTCTGGAGGTCTTAGTCAAGTTAAACCTATATTTTTGTGTAAGTGGCTAAGGTCCATTTTTCAAAAGTTTTCTGTGGTGTTGAAATGAATATAGACTATATCCCCAGTGCCTTGGATGTAGACTGGTTCAATGAAGAACAATTAATTAATTTGTGCATTCATAGAGAAAATTTTTACTGAGCACCTTTACTGCATCAGATACAATGCTAGGTACTGGGAATATAGAAGAGTTTCATCGTTTGCTTTCAAGAGGCTCATAACAACTAAAATCTTCAAAAATGTGTTTTTAAATTTATATAATCTTTCTTTTCTTCACCAGTCATATCTAATTAATCACTAAGTTCTTTCAATATAACCATCTAAATTGGTGGTTCTCATCATTGGCTGCATGGGTTGAAACTCACCAGGGAGTTTTAAAAAATACTGATGCCCGGGTTCTACCCCCAGAGATCAGACTTGGCAAATGCAGACAATGGCAATGTGCAGCCAAGAATGAAAACCACTGCCCTGGAGCAGGAGTTGGCAACTTTTCCTGGAAGGGACTAGATAGTAAATATGGTCTTTGCTGCTATGACTCAACTCTGCCACTGTGGCAGGACAGCAGCCACAGACAAGATGTAAACAAAGGAGTGTGACTGTGTTCCAATAAAACTTTATTTATGGACATGGATATTTCAATTTAAAATAATTTTCATGTGTCATGAAATGTTCTTGATTTTTTTTTCCTGTCATTAAAAAAATGTAAACACCATTCTTAGCTCATAGACTGTACTGAAATAGGCAGTGGGTCAGATTTGGTCCATGGCTGTAGTTTGCTAATCCCTGCTCTCAAACAGCTCAGAAATATAGGTGTTCATCAGAATCTGTGACTTTTAGAAAAGTTCCTGTCCTTGCCCCCAGAGCTTCTGACTCAGCAGGTCTGTATGGAACCAGGGGATTATATTGTGCAAGCAGGGTTTAAGAATCCCTGTTCTGAAGATTTATTGAATCTTTGTTTTTATCTAAATCCCCACCACTTTCTCCTTTTAAGTCTTTATTACTTTGCACCTGCACTATGGTAATAGCCTCTACCTATGTTTCCAGTCTAGGCTCTCACTAATCAATCTTCCACACTGCCATATTTCTTACCTTGTTTCAAACCTTCCAATGGCTTCCATTGCCTACAGGACAAAGTTTATGCTTACCAAGTCATACAACGGTTTTTATTATCTGGTTTTTGCCTGTGAACTCATCTCCTCACACTCTTGATTCTCAGCAAAATGGGCTACTTGTAGTTCACACTGTGCTATTTCTGGTCTGTGTGCTTGAGCTCATGTTGGTCCTCCTGTCTGGAAAGCCCTTTGTGTGGTTTTTGTGTGTGTGCGTGTGTGTGTTTTTCTAAAAATATATTTTATTGACTTTTTACAGAGAGGAAGGGAGAGGGAGAGGGATATAGAGTTAGAAACATCGATGAGAGAGAAACATCGATTCAGCTGCCTCCTGCACACTCCCTACTGGGGAACATGCCCTTGACCGGAATTGAACCTGGGACCCTTCAGTCTGCAGGCCAACGCTCTATCCACTGAGCCAATCTGGTTAGGGCTGTTTTATTGTCCTTCAAGATGCAGGAGTATTTTTCACCTCCTCTGTCTTCATGTCTGGGTAAAATTTCTGGATTAGATGGCCCTACCCTGTGTTTTCATAGCTCATTTGTTTACCTACACATAACGTGTATCACATGATATTAAAATAATCTGTTTATAAGTAAATTGTATTTGAGATCAGAAACTCAGTTTTATCTTTATATTAGAGGCCCAGTGCATGAAATTCGTGCATGGGTAGGGTTCCTAGTGGCTGCCGGCTGCCGGCCGGGGCCTTCCTTCATTCCGCGCTACCCCCTGGTGGTCAGCGCACGTCATAGAGAGCAATTGAACTCCTGGTCTGTCAAACTCCCAAGGGAACATTTTGCATATTAGGCTTTTATCTATATAGATATTGTAGCACTTGATGCATAGTAGGTGCTCAATAAATACTTACTGTCTTTTATGTACAGCGTGCAAGGGAATTGGATCTGGGAACCAAGTCATAGATAAAGGAATAGATAAAATTTAGTTCCTGGACTGGAATATAAGATAGTTCATACCACTGGGGAGCAACTCAGTTGTCCTCAGGCAGAGCCAAGGAGTGTTACAGAGCTCCTGTAAAGGGAACAATATAGGTCTCAGATTTGATCATTTGGTTATAATAAAACTAGAGGTGAAATTGGACACAATGGGTCCAAGGCTCCCTGTCACCACTTGAGCCAAATTAAGCAGAGACAGGGTTGAATCATATATGAGTGTTTATTCCAATAATGCCGGCAGTATGGGGAGAGCAGTCAGTCACCTGGAAATTCTCCTCTGATCCCCCTCACCAGTTGGCTGATTATATACATAAGGGAGAAGATAGCTGCGAGCTGCAAGTGTAACATGAAAAGGGGAGGGGAGGGTCTGCATTCCAGCCTACAGGAGCTAAAAGTCCCATAACAAGGTGACTAATCTTCTATGATGTTACAAACAGCTCAGCCCATTCCTGGGACAGGAGAATGGTCAGTGTTCCTGAGAAAAACTCCCGGAGGGGGTCAGGGCCCGGACACAGCAACCAAATCAGAGTGTGTCCTGTCCTTGGTCAGTTCTCAAAATGTATTTTTTTTCTGAGTCATGGACCCATCGAGGCATCTTGTCTTTTTACAGCCTTGTCTCATCCTCCAGTTTCCTAAGGCCTGTAAGAAAACTTCTTATCTATTGTTAAGGTGAATAATTATTAAACACCTGTGGCTCTGTTCTTCTTATGTGCCCTTCCCCACTATCAGAGGCATTTAAGAGCTGATATCCAAACAGATTGTGGGATCGTTACAGTGGAAGCATGGTTGGTACTGTAACAAGGACTTGGACTAGAGTCAGACACTGAATTTCCTCTCTGCTATTTACAATCTGTCTTATTTTGAGTAAGTTACTTAATTCCTTGAACCTCAGTTTCTTTATCTGGTGAAAAAGACAACACTATATATCTTACAAGTTTTTTTTGAAGATTAAGTGAGCTAACATGTGAAAGCATTCAGCAGAGTTCCAGGTATGGCACAGAAGCTCAATAAATGATAGTTCCTCACCCTATTATTGGTCATGCATATGTTAAGGTGAATGTTTTTTGCATTTGCTCTGTTAATATCAGTTCTTTTTGCCTGCTAAGGGCAAAACATTGTAGCAACAAATGGTTTGATTAGGGGAAGGTGGAAAAAGAAAGGAAGAAGAAATAATATTGAATGTCAGGTCTGGTGGAGTATCCATTCGTTCACTGATATGCTCTAAAGTATTTTAGAGCAGTTCTTTAGCACCTGGGAAGAGTGTCTTGCACATGCCCTAGTTAACTCCTCATCTTGCCTTTCACTTCCTCAGGGAACTATTCTCTTATTTTCCTGCCCATATCACAGTGATTTGATTACTAGCTGTCTTCCTCAGTAGGCTGCCTGCTCCATGAGGGCAGGGAACTTATCAGTATGCAGTGTGTCCACAGTATGCAAAGTGACCATGACTGCACCTAGCTCATAGTAGAGGGACACCAGGATTGGGATAAAGGAATATTAGAAAATGGAAAGTGCTTGGCTGGCATGGCTCAGTGGTTGAGTGTCGACCTATGAGCCAGAAGATCATGGTTGGATTCCTGATCAGGGCACATGCCTGGATTTCAGGCTCAGTCCCCAGTAGGGGGCGTGCAGGGGGCAGCCAATCAATACTTCTCTTTCATCATTGATGTTTCTATCTCTCTCTCCCTCTCTCTTCCTCTCTAAAACCAATAAAAATTATTTTTAAAAGGAAAGTGTTGAGATCATGTTTAATTAAACTTATTGGGGTGACATTGGTCAACATGAACATACAGGTTTCAGGTGTGGGTTTCTATGTTATAAGATTTGCATTTTGCACTGTAACACCACCCAAAGTCAAACCTTCTCCTGTCACCATATATTAGAACCCCCTTCTAATCATTTAAAACAAACTTTTCTTTCTTGTTTTACCTAGGGCTGTCAGAATTGTTAAAATGCTGCACAGATGTTGAGATTTGTTTGAGAGATCTTGGAGTTTATAAACTCATCATTATCTACATCATGGGCATAATTTTTTTGTGTGGAAGTCCTTGATCTAGTCACTTATAAAATCTCTGCTGCTATCAGCAACAGTATGTGTAATGCCAATTGGGCAACAATTATACTTTATGGCTGCTATAGGTATTTTAAAGAGAATAAAAATAAAGATGATTGATATCTTGGTAAGTTTTAAAATGTGATATTTTAATAATAATTATTTAATATCCATTTTTAATAATACATGTATTTTTCACCAATTAAATTATATTCATTAGACTCCCTAAAGTGGAATCTTATTATGAAAGATTAATGAAAAACACAATTTTGTCTAAAAATATTGTGAAATTATGAGACTTATTGAATAATGAAAATATAGATTCTACCATAAAAACATATTTACAATAAATTATGTTCCTATATTAAATTTTATTAAGATTTTTTTGTTCAGGCATGAATAATAGCTTGAAAAGCAATACTACTTACCAGAAATTTTTTATTTTTTGGCATTAGCAAAAAAATGAAGGTTGTTAAATTTTGAACAGCTAGAGATTTTTCTTGGAGAGGATATGAAATATGACATCTTCTTTTTTGATAAAACACCAAAAATAATGAGGTGGAATTAAGTGAGTTCACCAGTTTTCAAATGAAAACAGTTCAGGGAAAATAATGTGTAAGAGGTAGAGACTTAAGAGAAATTTCTGCACTCACCTATCTCAAATTGTTAGGACATGATTATGATGTTTTCCTAGTAACCAGTCTACAGTTTTAAGTAATTGTTTCCATTCTTTTGAAATGAAACAAGCAAGAAAAAATAACTTCAATAGAGTGAGTGAAATATGAATTTTCTACGTGCTTTCCTTAGCTAACATTATTGAGCCTCTACTATGCATCAGGTACTGGCCAAGTTCTTTAAATATGTTCTCACCGTCTTCACAACAGTTTCAGATATCATTATTCCTATTTTATAGTTGCAGAAACTAATGCTTACCCAAGGTTACAAACTGAGTAGGAACAGCCTAAATTTTTACCTAGATCTGAATTTCCATTAAAATATGTTGCATTCTCCAAATTAAAATTCTAAAAATGTTACCATGGTAAATGTAATCGTAAATCTAAACAGAAATCAAAGAACCCAATAAAATAAAGTAGCTTCTTTTCTAATGTGTTCAGTTAATAATACTTACAGGAAAATAATTTTATATACATATTTTTATATAAATCTCTTAGATCCATTGGGTCACTACAGATAATGTCACTGATTTCCAACCCCCTTATTGGGGTTAGTGACTTATTGAATTAATTATGCTGCTGATATTTTTCTTGGATAGAGAGAATAAAGACATTTTATTAATGTAAACATTCATCAATTTAAAATCTTTCGCCAGCTGATTATGGGATATTGTCGCTGTTGATGCGATGAAGAGGCCTATATAAGCACACTAAAAAACTCCCTAACCTGGCTACTGGGCAAAAAGCTTCTTTATTGGACAGAGAAAGGCTATGCAATCCCTCAAACCAACAATGACAGGATGCTCTCAGGGAATGAGGATCTCTCTGCTCTTGCCTTGTGTGGCACATGACAAACAGTAGTGAAAAATTAGCAATTATCGGCATTTGTCAACTCTCTGGTTCTGTGGCAGGAAAACGGAAACAGCAGCAATCATGCTCAATTTAAGTCTCTCATGATGTCAGGCTTTTCACGGACTCACACGGACATCAGAAGAGACTCGAAAAGGTTTACAGATGTGCAGTCAGCTATGACAGTGATGCTGCCAACGTGGCTCATGGATCAACTAACTATTAAGATATCAAAAGCGATCCCTATAGCTTGCTGACAGCTGGTTCAATTGTTTGCACCTGTTTCCCCTGCATTACACATGTGTCTGGAATGGATTATTCTGGCTTGTTCGAGACTCATTTCACCTTTCCTCACTGTGACGTCCTCCAAGGAGCATCACTTCTGAAGAACAGGCAGCTCTCCACCAGGGCCCACAGAAGGAAGAAGCCAGTGTGCTTTGGAAAATGACTCCGGATGCCTGGCCAGTGTGGCTCAGTGGTTGAGTGTCAACCTGTGAATCAGGAGGTCACAGTTCGAGTCCCAGTCAAGGCACATGCCCGGGATGGGGGCTCGATCCCCAGTGTAGGACATGCGGGAGGCAGCCAATCAGTGATTCTCTCTCATCATTGATGTTTCTGTTTCTTTCTCCTCTCCCTTCCTCTCTGAAATTAATAAAAACATATTTAAAAAAGAAAAAGAAAATGACTCCGGGATGTTGAGTTGACAAGGTTATCAGTGAAGGTTGGTTCTTGATAACAGTTGACACTGATATATGAACAGTGCTTGCTTCCTCCATGAATAAGAGAGAGAGTTCTGTGATTTCACAGGATACTCGGGGTTTCTTCTTTGGATAGCAGAGTCACCATTCATACAGCCATCCTGAATCTGTTATGGGACTAGATAGGAGTATAAATAAATGAAACAATCAGCCCTCTCTCCCATCCCCCAGTCTTCTGAGCTTTCATGTTTCCCTGGATACCTCTCTCACTCTTAGAGGCAACTTCACCATGAAACTGACTGACAAAGTTCAAGTTTCAAATTCTTGTGATTGCACAGGCCAGGTTCTGAGAGTTGCCCTTGCAAGGGGTTCACATGGTTACATATTTTTGTGAAATGTGCAAAACTAAGACATTTTAACCACAGTGGGCTCAGACTGATGTTTCTTTCCACTTTGACTTCTCCTCTGACATACTTCCCATCATGTGATGTGGTGTTGGATGGTTGTGGGCACTGTTAGTGTCTGGCTAAGAGGAAGCTGAGTTGGGGACCCATTTAGTTTGGGTTTAGTGGAATATTTTTATGTGGTTTGCAGTTACTTCCGCTTTAAGTTATTGCTGGCTTCCAGGAATAGTCCTACTGTCCATTATTTATGCCTAATTTTGAATTCAGAGTTCTATATTGTTTTTTCTTAAGATGGATCCCTAAATTGTAAAAGCTTCAGGCACCACAACACCTCACAGCTCCTATTTGTTCCTTATTACTTGTCATCAAATCCTGTCAATTCTACATAGTGGCATGTGGGTAAACTGGCTCCTGAAAAACAAAAAGCCCTGATTTATAGAGTTTGCTAATTTCTGTGGCCAGTTTCCATGGCTGATTCCAAGATACCAATGGTTTAACAAACAGCTCACAAAATTCTGAATATGTAACAGTTGACTCCTGCAAGCTGGTACAAGATGGCTCAAGTATTCCACTAATTCCCTCTCAGAAATAGTTCTATAAACTGGCCTCTTTAGTTCTATTTATCTAGTTCAGACTTTCATCTCTCCTCAATCCCATTCTCCCAAGACCATTGTAATAGCCTCTTATCCTGTTTTCGGCTACCTGGCCGTTCTGAGCTCATCCCATCTTATGAAATATGACCAGATTTACTTTTTTTAAATTCCAATTTGACCATGTGAGCCTCTTGCTTTAATCCTCTCTGTCTCCCTGATTATTCATAGGGTAAAATTGAATTTCTGAGCTTATTTACAAGTTCCTTCATGTTCTGACCCTTACCTATCATCTGGCCTCATCTCCCTCCATAGCACTAGGCAGCCCGAGAGAACTGAACACTCCCAAACATGCTGAAACTATCACTTTTCTGTGCCTTTGCCCATGGGGCGCCTCTGCTTGGATTTTGCTTCTTTCTTTTCTCCACTTGGCAAACTCCTACACATGTCTACATCCTGGTCTGTTTTTCAGTCACTCACTATTGCAGTGATAAAAGAAACTAAGCTTGGTTATAAGTTCCGCAAGCCAGGAATATCAAAGTTTAACCTCAGGTTTTCTGCCCGAATCAGCTTTCAGGGGTAGTCATTAAAATAATGCTCTCTGCTTGCTGAATCTATAGGCTGTATCACATTGTCACATTTAGAAACTAGCCTGTCTTTAGTACTTTTACTTGCATTCCCTGTGAAGATTACTCTACTTCATAAGGATCTTGGGTCCTCCAGCAGGATTCTTTCCATACTTTTTATAGCACTCATGAGGATGTATGCAATCATCTGTTTATGTGCTTATCTCCTATGACTAGAATTCATGCTCCTCAAGAGTAGGCAGCATGTCTTGTTAATCTTGGTATCCTCAATGCCTCACAAAATGGGCCCTCAATAGCACAAAGACTATACCCCCAAAAGTATGTGTTGAATGAAGAATGGATGGATGGATAAATGAATGAAAGGATGAAGTAGGCAAGTCAGTGGTCAAGGTAGGAGGGATATGTTTTTCTATGCCCATACAAGTAGCAATCAGAATAGTCTACTTCCAAGTTGATAGACTGAAACTACAACTCTGGAAATAAACAGTGGAAGCTCTTGGTTTGTGGCTATTCACATTTACAAGTGTAATGCCTTTATGAAATTAATCCTTGTTCTTAATTTTAAACATTAAAGAGAGATAGTAGGAGGAACTTTCCTAGAATAGAAGCCTACCTTATGCATGTAGGGGTACATAATGAGCACCTAATGCATAGTAACTGTTGTTTAAAATAGGGGGATAAACAGCGACAACTGTGGGAAGAGGTGGTAAGCTAAGAAATGAGAGAAAGAAAAGCAGGGTGCAAAAGAAATGCAGAGGAGGCTATTATAATAATAAATAAATACTTGCTATGAAATATATAGGACAAAACTGGGATAGGGACAAAAATCAAGGAAGGAAGGAATAATTAGAACAGAAAGGTATTGAATAAACTAAGTGAAAACATGATAGGAATTTCTGAAATGAGTGAGAAGATGGTTTCATAGTCTAATTTCATAGACTGATTTTACAGTCAGGCCTACTCAGATAATCTCTGTATTATAATGCCAACTGACTAGGGACTTTGCATCAATAAAATCCCTTTATAGTGGTACTTAGATTAGTTTCTGAAATAGCACAGATGGGAATCTCAGGAGGCAATTCTGCCTATCTTAAGTCACCTTCTTAAGATTTTCGTTGGTAATTTTGACCAGGGTTGATTTTTGTATTTCTCACTAATTTTAGAACTCAGTACTCAAGTAAAATCTGATCTCACGGTAGATATTTTGCTTTGGGTTTTGAATTCTTTTCGGTTCTCAAAAATCACTTTAAAAATGCAGAAAACTAGAAGTTAGTGGATGGGAGTTGTAGGAGAAGTAGAAAAGGATAATGTAAGCCTGTATCTACTAAGACTTTATAACTTTTTTATTTTAAGCTGGAAGTTTCTTTTTTTTAATTTATTGTTTAAAGTATTACATGTCTCCTTTTTTCCCCAATTGAACCCCCCAGCCACTCCCACCCCTGAGGGCAAGCCTCCACTGCCCCAGTGTCTGTGTCCATTGGTTCTGCTACTATGCATGCATACAAGTCCTTTGGTTGATCTCTAACCGCCCCCCTCCCCTGCCTTCTCTCTGAGGTTGGACAGTCTGTTTAGTGCTACCTTGTCTCTGGATCTATTTTTGTTCATCAGTTTATGTTGGTCATTATATCCCATATATGAGTGAGATCATGTGATATTTATCTTTCTCCAACTGACTTATTTCACTTAGCATAATGCTCTTCAGTTCCATCCATGCTGTTGCAAATGATAAATGTTCCTTCTTTTTTATAGCAGCATAGTATTCCATTGTGCAGATGTACCACCGTTTTTTATTTTATTTTATTTTTTAAAATTTTATTTTTTCTTTATTGATTAAGGTATTACATATGTGTCCTTATTGTATAGATATACCACAGTTTTTTTAATCCACTCATCTGCTGATGGGCACTTAGGCTGTTTCCAAATCTTAGCTATTATAAATTGTGCTGCTATGAACATAGGGGTGCATACATTCTCTCTGATTGGTATTTTGGCTTTCTTAAGATATATTCCAAGAAGTGGAATCACTGGGTCAAACAGCAGTTCCATTTTTAATTTTCTGAGGAAACTCCATACTGTTCTCCACAGTGGCTACACCAGTCTGCATTCCCACCAGCAGTGCACGAGGGTTCCTTTTTCTCTACATCCTCTCCAGCACTTGTCATTCATTGATTTGTTGATGATAGTCATTATGACAGGTGTGAGATGGTACCTCATTGTTGTTTTGATTTGCATCTCTTGGATGATTAGTGACTTTGAGCATGTTTTCATATGTCTCTCAGCCTTATGCATGTTCTCTTTCAAAAAGTGTCTATTTAGGTCCTTTGCCCATTTTTTGATTGGATTGTTTATTTTCCTTTTGTTAAGATGTATGAGTTCCCTGTAAATTTTGGAGATTAAACCCTTATCTGAAATAGCATTGGCAAATATGTTCCCCCATGCAGTGGGCTTTCTTGGTGTTTTGTTGATGAGAAGCTTTTTATTTTGATGTAGTCCCATTTGTTTATTTTCTCCTTAGTTTCCATTGCCCTAGGAGCTGTATCAGTAAAGATATTGCTATGACATATGACTGATATTTTGCTGCCATGGAGTCTTCTAATATTTTTATGGTTTCCCGTCTTACATTTAAGTCCTTTAACCATTTGAGTTTCTTCCTGTATATGGTGTAAGTTAGTAATCTAATTTCATTTTTTTGCATGTATCTGAACAAATTTCCTAGCACCATTTATTGAGGAGACTGTCATGACTCCATTTTATTAACTTTGTTTTTTTAAAGACTAACTTTTTTATTATTGCTTTTTAAAAATGTTTAATAATTATTGTTGAAAGTATTACATATGTCCCATCCCCCTCCTCCCCCCAGCCCTTTGAAGCCCACCCCAGGCCCTCACCACCCCATATATGCATGGCCTCATCTGTAAAGACTTTATATTTAAATATATATATATTTTTTATTGACTTCAAAGAGGCAGGGAGAGGGAGAGAGAGATAGAAACATCAATGATGAAAGAGAATCACTGATCAGCTGCCTCCTGCATGCCCCCTACTGGGGATCGAGCCCGCAACAGGTATGTGCCCTGACAGAGAATCAAACCATGACCTCCAGGTTTATAGGTCAACACTCAACCACTGAGCCATGCTGGCTGGGCAAGACTTTAACTTTTAACACTCTACTTAAGATTAGGTAATATATATGGTGTCGCCAAAAATGTATACACACACTTTGAATAATTATAAAGTCAATGTTAATTAAAACACATTTCATTTTCAAAATTGAGCTATCAGCTGTTAAAGTGTGTATGCATTTTTTGGGGGACACCCTGTATAAATGAGATGTGCTGGCTGATTGTGAGCAAGGAGGATATGAAGAGCCACCTGAGAAGGGTTGGGAGGAGAAGTGTAATGGGAGGACTTCATGGCCACCAAAGGACAACTTAATTCATCTCTCAAACTTATCTACCACTTTGGTATTTGGGCCAGAGCCTGCCACTCCTTGCCTTAGCAAATTTTTGAGAGCTATTAAGGTCAACAAAACAGCATGACTTGTTAAAAAAGAAAGATCTCTTAAATCCCTTCAGTGTGACATCAGTCTGTGTTAATGGAAGCATTATGTTCTAAATCAAAATAAAAATTATTTCCAGCAACTTGGCACTAGTCTTGTACGAGTATATTTCAACTGCTTTTAGTTTGGAATACCACATGTTGAAAAAGAGACAAATTAGAGAAAATTCGGAGAACGGCAACCAATATGATAAAATGTCTAGTTAAAGGTTCATGGCACAGCTCAGGGGATTGGTAATGGGATATAAATCCTCTTTCTCGTCAGCACTTCATTTTTAGCAGTGTCTGTCTAATAACTGTCGTCACTGCTTAGAGTCAGACCAGCATGGGAGGGACTGATGGTTGGGGCAGCGTTCAGAATGTTGTAGTTCCTATTCCAAGTGGCATCACCATCAAAACCTTTTTTACCTTTTAGGTGAAGAAGTGAAGAGTTTAAACACAGAGGCTAAATCAAGTATTCACTTTGACCTGAGCCAGTTAGTTTCAAGTCTGGCTAGAAGTATACTAATTGCTCTAAATAGTAGACTTTGCTATATTTGAATTAGTAGTGGAAGAGAGAAAGTCTTTTTTTCAAGGTTAAATAAATATTCACAGTAGTTGAACTGTTTCCAAGAGGTTGGCAATTTGCTTCAAGTTTATGTTAAAAATTTTTGAATGCCAATTTATTTAACCATAGTGAGAACTATAATCTTGACTACAGTGCTCATGTTGATGCGATCTGTGTATTCTATACCTATAGAAAGGCCTCTAGTGGGAGCCAAATCATAATCAGAAGTTGCTCTGTGGTTGGCACAGTGTTCTTTAGATGATTCTAAAATAAATACTGGATGTGTGCATCCATAATTTATGATCAAGTCTGGATGACCGGCCCGTTGCTTGGTGGGATGAGGCCTAGGATGCATGAGACCTCTGTTTTAGCCCTGAATCTCTTATTAATTCACTGGTGATGATTACTAAATTGGTAAAATAAGAAGCTAATAATCAATGGTCTCTAAGACCTTTATACTATAAAAGTTTTTAATTATATATATGCTCTGTTGGCAGCTAAGTAGATAGATAATTAACTACCTTGTTTCTATTCATTGGAGACTTCAGGTTTTTATAAATATAAGACAATTCAATAAATATTTGTTGATGGCTTCCTATGTGCAAATTATTGTGTTAGGCATGGAACTAGGCATGGTCTCTTCCCATAAAGAATTTAAATGACTAAAATACGAAAGTTGTCATTATAAATTAATATAAATATTAATGAGTATGCATGATCACATGAATATGATAGTATGATATAAATTGTGACTAATGAATATATAAGACCGAATTAAATAAAGCCAGCAATAGAAGTGCAGAAACATGTGAGACAGGATATGAAATAGGGAAAATCTATATCATTTAGGGAGATTAGAGAGGAATTCATAGAGTATAATATTTGAGCTGGACTTTTAAGGATGGAAATGCTTGGCAAACTTGGAGAATCATTGATCTAGGGTCAGAGTCGGAGTGGCTGTGATGGTGATGTGAGATTCAGCTTGCCTGATAGGAGAGGAGGAAGAAGCTAATGAGGTACTAGCTTCAGTGCCTCTCAATTGTATGGACCACTTCTGTAGTAGTCTACTAGGGCTGCCGTAACAGAATAATAGCACAAGACTGGTGGCAAAACAACAGAATTTATTTTCTCACAGTTTGGAGACTGGAAATCCAAGATCAAGTTTCTGCTGGCAAGACTGGTTTTTCCCCAGGCTTCTCTCTTTGGCTTATAGATACCCACTCTCTCCCTGTTCCCTCACATGGCCTTTTCTCTGTGCATGTTCATCTGTGATGTCCCTCTTCTTTTTCTTTTTAAAAAATATATTTTTATTGATTTCAGAGAGGAAGGGAGAGGGAGAGAGAGAGAGAGATAGAAACATCAGTGATGAGAGAGAATCATTGATCAGCTGCCTCCTGCACACCCCCTACTGGATATTGAGCCCGGAACCCAGGCATGTGCCCTTGACTGTAATCGAACCTGGGACCCACAGGCCAACGCTCTATCCACAAAACCAGCTAGGGCTGTCTCTCTCTTCTTATAAGGTCATCGGTCATATCAAGTCAGGGTTCTTCCCTTATGACCTCATTAAACCTTAATTACCTCCTAAAAGACCCTATTTTTAAATATAGTCATATTGGTAGTTAGGGGTTAAACATATGAATTGGAGGAGTAGCATCAAACAGTTTATAACAACTTCTAAGGCTCCGAGAGGGGCTCTAGTCTTGAATTCTCATGACCATATACTAATATATATTTTGTGTGTGAAAAGGAAGTTATTTTTATACTCTTTGTCTTTAAGAGTGCCCCCCACCTCCTGCTACCACCATGATCCCCATCAAAAAAAAAGAAAAAAGAAATAGGCTTCAGGCCTCATAAAACCTGGGTCCAGCTCTGGCCAGTGTGATTCAGTTGGTTGAGCATTGTCCCATGCACTGAGAGGCCACCAGCTCCTGGTCATGTCCAGGTTTCAGGCTTGATCATAGGGGGTTGTGCAGGAGGCAGTTGGTCGATGTTTTTCTCTCATTGGCGTTTCTCTCTTCCCTTTCCCTTCCTCTCTCTCTCTAAAAAAAGAAATCAATAAAGATGTATTAAAAAAACAACTGGGTCCACCTTTTACCTGGGGACAAGATATTCACTAGGCCTATTGTTCAGTAGGAGCAGTACTTCAGAATAGGGTGCTGTGAGGAGGAACTGGGTGAGTGAGAGGTTTCCCATTATCGTACATGAGGACATAGGAGCTGATGGGAATCCTGAGGGCTGATGGAGCCGTGAATGATTTTATATTATTTTATTGTTAAAATGTATATTTTTATTTATTTCAGAAAAGGGAGAGGGAGAGAGATAGAAGCACTGATTGGCTGATTGGCTGCCCGCCCCCTCCCCCCCCCCCCCCCCAGCCTCTGGGCCCACTGGGGATGAAGCCTGCAACCCAGGCATGTACCCTGACTGGGAATCGAACTGTAACCTACTATATCATAGGTCAACACTCAACCACTAAGCAATGCTGGTTGGGTGCTATGATTGATTTTAGATTGGGGGATCAATACATAAAAAGTAAACCAGCAGGTAGGTCTATAGTAGGCATCTACTTTTCCCCATCCTACTCCGTTAGTATCAAAAGGAACCCATACTAATGGAAAGGAACAAACATAATGAAGCATCTGGGCATTTAGGGCATGGAGTAATATGTGTTCAAGTTCCAACACCTGTAGGGAGCAGGTTATGTATTCTAGGCATCTTTCTTCATTTAAGGCAGTGGTTCTCAACCTTCTGGCCTTTTAAATACAGTTCCTCATGTTGTGACCCAACCATAAAATTATTTTCGTTGCTACTTCATAACTGTAATGTTGCTACTGTTATGAATCGTCATGTAAATATCTGATATGCAGGATGGTTTTAGGCGACCCCTGTGAAAGGGTCGTTCAACCGCCAAAGGGGTCGCGACCCACAGGTTGAGAACTGTTGCTTTAAGGTCTTCTCTATGTCCTCCTGTATCACTGCTTCTCGTCAGAATCACATGGGAGTGCTTGTGAAAAATAAAAATTCCTGTGCTTAATCCTAAACTGAATGACGCAGAATCTTTAGTAAGTGTGACCAGAAAGCTTCACTTTGCAAGTTTAGATTTGATTTTTTACTCTTTAGAGACTGGGATTTACTGCCCTATGTCCACAGCACAGTAAAGTATGGCCTTTAATTTCAATATTGCTACCATTAGTATCAATTACATAACTACCTTTTTTGGAGCACTTATTATGAGCTGTGTGTAAGCAATGTACTCACCTGATTTTCATGGTAAAACATTTACGGCGATAATATTACTGTCATCTTGCAGATGAGAGAGAAACCAAGGATTAGAAAAGTTAAAACAAATTTCTCAAGGCCAAATATTAAAAAAAATGAAGGAGAAAAGGAAAAGGAAAATTTGATAAACATTAATTTGCAAATATTTATTTAATGTAAAAACTATATTACAGTTCTATATGTTGCCCTAATTTTGTGTATGTTATAATAAACATTAACTATTAAGACTCTTGCCTGCATAGACATTGCTGAGTTACACTGTTAGACTGATATTATGATGAAATAGAATGCCAGGAAATTCCAGGCACTGTGGCAGAGAAATAGATTTCATGCACTTTTCTTGCCAATACTAACATCCTTCTCTGACACTTAGGAGGCTATGGAGACTAGTTTGATTGACTAATGTTCACATTTTTGGTTTGATAAGAAATTTGGGCAGCTTTAGGAATAAGTTATATAGTTTCAGAAAACCTATTGTGTGATTATTTTATTTCAGTAGGATATGAATCAATAAATATGATGTTTTATTTCCTTAAAGCAAAATGAAACAACTCATAGTCAAAATACTTAGTAGGAATATTGTAATAGTCCATCCCCTAGTCCTTCATAGTTCACTAAAAGGAGATAACTTCCATTAGTGAATCAAACAACATAATCAAATTTCTTTTAAAAAAATTTTATTTATTGATTTTGGAGAGAGAGAGGAAGAGAGAAAGAGAAACATTGATTTGTTATTCCACTTATTTGTTATTTCACTTATGTGCTGTGACTGGAGATTGAACATGCAATGTTGGCCTATTGGGACGATGCACTAACTATCTGAGCTACCTGGCTAGGGCATCATCAAATTTCTTGAGGCAGCTCTTGCAATTACTGTAGTATGTGTATTCCTTCAACAAATTTGCATTTCAAATATACAAAAAGAAATAAAATATCTATTTATTATATTTAGACTGACTGGATGCCAATTATAAGAGAGGTCAAAGGATAAGTGTCCAAGTTGATATAATTTGTCTTAACAAATGTATTTGTCCCTAAATTGAGGTCAGTTATTTCATAGATGTTTTATTTTGCAGATGATAGAACAAATATTTACTTGTTTTAATATTTATTTAAGTATAGGTTTCTGGTTTCTAAATGCTTTTATAGTTTGAAAATGTTTTAAAATATACAGACAAATTGAAATAAATAGAATTCACCTGCCATTTCTCCATTACCTGGATTTTGTAGAATAAGAAGCTAAAGCCTGCTTCTACCCATACGTTTTCTCCCCCCAGGATTAAAAACTATTGGCTAGCTATTTGATGTATATATTTCCTCTTTCCTAGGTTTATACTTTATATGCATATTTAAATTTGATATCTAAATTAGAATATAATTAGATATATTTATTTAGAATTATTAAAAATATAGTATAGCCTTTTTCCTAGATCACTTCATGCAGGACTTTTTAGCTTCTTAATGGCTATGTAGTGTTGCTATTGAACCATTCCCCTATTTAATTTTATTGTTTTTCCTATTTATTTTTTCTCCTGTTTTTGCTATTATAGGCAATTTTACAACCAACCAAATTACTTTACACAAAATTTGTATATTTCCCCCACATATTTGTATTTGTTATATTTTCCACATTTGCTGGCACTGGCCATTAGCAATCTTTTAAATCCCTGACAATCTGCTGAGGACAAATTATATTTTGTTTTATTTTGCAGTAAAGAATTAGATAATTTTAAATGTTTTCATGTATTTATTTTTTCCTGGTATATTTCTAAAAGGTACATGTAGTCTATAGTTAAAAAAAAAAAAGATGTTTAGTTAGGGCTAAATAACACAAAATAACTACTATTCATTTCTTCAACCTGAATTTCCAAGCACTTTTATTTTGCCAGGATGGGTAATTAATTTAAAATGTTTCCAACATTAACCTCAATTTCTGCTATGTCTGTCAGGGAACTAGATGAAGAATAAGTAGTTCTGCTTGTTTGAGAAATTCAAGCTGGTTTTTTTTTTCTATCTGCACTTTGTTATTGAGAACAATCTTCATCTATTGCCCCATATTATAAATTGTATTTTAAAATTTTGAAATCTATATAAAACACCAAAGATTATGATTTGGGACAATTTCTGCCTACTGCTAATTCATTTAGACTTTTTCACTTGGGTTCTCACAAAGTAAAACTATTTTTTTCTTCTTTAAAATTAGTTATTGAATCTTGGTGGATAAGAAACTGAAATGAGATGCTCTTTACTCAGTCAAACCAGCAAATATCTCTGCAGGCTTAGTCATAAAACCCACCACGGAAATAATACTTGTCTCACAATCAGGTCAGAAATGATAACTGAAACCATGGAATCCTTAAGATAAGCTACCTGTGTAATCAGGGGAAATAGCTGAAAGCCTAATAGAAGGCTTTGTGTTGGAGGACAGTGATTGAAGTTCAAAAGGCTTAGCAGAGGTCAAGTTGGCAATGTCAGGTATTTCCCCAAGTTTACTTCATTCAATTAAGTTGAAACAATCTGCTCCTGTGAAAGAGTTAGTGGCTTTCCTAATGCTGGGGGGCCCAGGCAAAGGGATGGTCAGTTTCCTCTATACCAGCAGCCGTGTCTGGGACAATTTAAAAAAAGAGAGTTCATTTTCAAGAATTTATGTGCAATTCTTCTACATCTTGTGAATTTACTAGATATATCTGAAAGGGGTGGGAGATACAATTAGCTGCATGCATTAGCCAACTATCAGCAACTAAATTCTTTTCAAACTTTTGTTGTTTTTAAATGGGATGGCCATTCCTGTGTTTGTCACATTAATTGAGCTGGTTTTCTTCCTGTTTAGTCTAAACTACTGTTGATTGCCTTGACCCCTGCTTAGCAGTAGGACAAAATGCCCTGGTTTGAGGGCTTTCTTAGGAGTGCCTATATCTGAGTTCTAGGCTGGTGGATCTAGGCAGATTTTGGGCGAGAAATGTGCCCTCAAAGTCCTTCTTTAAAAAGTAAGTTTCACATACCAGAATTTTGTCTTTTTTCTTAGTATGTCACTTTTCTTTTATCTTTTTTGAAATGTTCTGTCTTATTTCTTGTTTGGAGTAATTGTTTTACAAACAGGAGTGAACTTTGTGGAGGAATAGAAATGGGACATACCTTGACTGCAGCAAATGATCAGATTACAGAGATAAATTGATATATGAGAGGTTCCGGAATACTGGGTAATTAGGGCACATACCTCCAGGAAATTCACACACACACACGCACACACACACACACACACACATTAACCTCTATATGTGTGTGTATATATGCCTATATATATTTTAATTATAAGAAAGGTTTAGGAGGTAAAATCTACTTTTAGGTTGAAGAGCAGCAAATGCCAATAATTATCAATGTGTTTATTAGTTAAAGGTATATTTCTAAAAGCCCATGATCCCAGTACCTGTTTATTAGTCAAATACTGGGCAAAACAAAGTGGACAAGAATGATTTTATCCAGTAGATGCTAAACCTGGCTAATTGTTAGACTCACTTGAGCCTACCTGGACCTCTTGAACTAGAATCTCCAAATTGGGAACCAGCTATCTGTCATTTAACAAGGTTCCCAAATGATTCTGATAGTCAGGCAAGTTTGTGGAACCTAAAAAATCAGTGTAGAATAATGTCATTATTTTTGGAATCAGTTTGATATTGAAGAAATTATTGCAATTTACTAAAGAACCATTCATGTATAATTTTCATAATGCATATGAACACTATCATCATAAATTCCCCCATTAGAACTTCTCAGTAGTCTCCTGACCTAGACATTATGAGTTAAATTTTACAAATGAAGAAACTGATTCTGTTAAAATAATTAACAACATAAAGTTAAGAACTAGAAAAACCAGGATTCTGTCCCTGCCTCGCTGCATGTCCAGGGCTTCCAGCACATTGACTTCGAGTTATCTTGAGGCAAAAATCATGCAAAGTCTTTTCCAGTACGATGTCTACTTTAGATCTAACATTTTGTCTTTCTGTCATTCTAAGATAACTTTTGAGATCCGCATTATTTCAGAATGTGGAGATCACAATTATTGAGTTGCTATGTGCCTAAGTTTGTGTTGAATGATGGGTTGGGCCTCAGAGGGATAGGCTTTTACCCTCAGGGAGTTTTGTTGGAGAGATGAGATTTATTTGGGACAATGGTAGAAAGCCACAGGTTAAAATGTCAAAATGTAGAGAATGGACTTTCAGTGCAGTAGCAGTTCAGAGAAAATGATTTTGGGCTAACATGTTAGGGAGGACTCCAGGAGAAGCAGGATCTGATTTGGGTCTTGAAGACTGGGATTTGGAAAGCGTGGGAGAAGGCATTCCAGGTAAAGGAAGAGCAGGAGTCAAGGAGCGAGTGTGTGTGTGTGTGTGTGTGTGTGTGTGTGTGTGTGTGTGTTTGGTTTTACTCAGTGGACTGGTCTAGCTGGGAAGCAGCAAGAGAGGCAACAGCGTATACAAGAGGGGCCATGTCCCATCCTTCAAAGTGGCTAAGCTCCATAGGGCACTGAGGTTGTCCGGTTAAAAGGTGACTTTTGGAGTCATTGTCCTCTTCTCCAATGTGTTGTTTATTATTCTGTCATGTAGGTGCTCCCAGTGCCCAGAAAATACTTTACCCTAATGCTCCAAAAGCCTCTGTCATTACCCAGAATCAAATTAAACACAGTGAATATGACCGTCACTCTGAGACACACATGGGATTTGGGATGTCGAAAAACACAAAAGCCTCAGCACAATAGCCAGAGAATCAGCAGGTTCCTGGGATATGACTAATTTTTCTCTGGCTGTTTAGTAACAGGTGGTATTTATCTAAGCAGACTGCCCTGGGCAGCTGGTTGATGGGTTCTTCCAGCTGGACATCTTCTCCCCATTTAGTCCAACCACACCTGCTTCAGAGAGCAAACAAGAGCCTTTCTCATCTCCGGTATCTATATGTGGGGGTCGGGAGTATAGATGAACCATTCAGCTTCCAGCTGTAGTGTTGCATGATGTCTGAGGATCCCATCTGGCCTCCTATCAGAAAAAGAAAAAGAGGTTTTAGGTTTAGAGGTGGGCTTTTTTTTTTTCTTCAGGGAGTGGTTTTGTCCTGTTGGGTTGCTTTCTTTTAAAAAAGCGATTTCATCATTGACTGCTATCATGTGATCAGATTTATCTCCCATTAAAACTTCCTCTCCTTGAAGCATGCACTGACATGAGGGTGCCTGTCCCTTCAAGCTTTTATTGTACTGCATTAGGAATAGGAGAATAGTCTCATGAAAGATTAATCACTTCCTGTAAGCATCTTGTACCTGCAGACAGGCAATTACTGAAATATGTCCGAAAGAAAACAAGAAAGGATGTTAAAATGTATCGGCCAGGTATTTTTTGGCAGTGTGACTACAAAACTTGTTTGGGTGCCAGCTTTTTTGGAGCCAAAAGGACTTCTGTGCTGAGTTAATGGATCATAGTTTGTTTTGTACATGAGTAGCAATGTTTTCTTTGTAAGGATAGCCAAAACTTTGGCACTGCACAGGTATTTCTCTTGAGGCTGTACAAATGTGTGCATTCTTATTTATTTCTTTGTCCAAACTGAATCATAAATCAACCATTTGGACTAAATTCATTGCTGGCAATTTAGAAAATTAGTGCTGGGCCTGCCAAATATTAGGTGTTTAATAAATATTTGAGGACCAACAATCTCTATTTTATAGTTGTCAAAGGGTTAACAACAAAAGAGAGATATTTCAGGTGATGTCATTGGATTCAGTCTTGAAAAATCCCACTAATCAATAGAGTACTGGGTTCACCACCACCTTGACTCAAAATTTTATATTTACTAACAATGTTCCAGGCTTTGTTCTAGAGGCTGGACATAAAGCTAGAGATAGAAATAAAAATAGAAATAGATAGATAAATAGATATTCCTCACTTTTATGAAGCTGAAGATTCCTGGTAAAGGAAATAGTAATACAGCAATATCAACAACAAAAATAACATTTATTGAGCACTTCTATACTGTAGAGACTTAAGCCCTTTGTATATATTCATTCATTTTCCCCAAATCATTTTGCAGATGTGTCAACCAAGGTACAGAGAGTCACACACCTTTCTGTAATTTATCCAAAGCTAGTAGGTGATGGAACTGAGATATGAGTAAAAACACAAAACCAAACATTGAATATGTGGAGTGCTCTATTGCAGTGAGTACAGGAAGCTCCCTCAGCTCGATATAATGGGATCAGGAAAGAGTTTCAGAAGCAGGTGATGTGCAAGCCTTCTCTTCCCTATTTCTCCTAGTGGCCTTGGGATCTGGCATCTGGGACATCTGTTTCTCTCCAGATCTGGTCCCAGTTCTTTCCGTGTTCTTTGCCACAAACAAGGAACATAATCTCTGCTCTGTGGCATCTCTCCACTGATGTCTCAACAAGGTTTTCAACTTCCAGCAGCTATAATTATATCCTTTGTGACTGGCAGCCTGCTGTAGTGGCAAGAATGTGGGCTCTGGAGTGAGGCACACTTAGATTTATTTGAATTCTCGTCCCTTCACTTGCAAGCTGTGCCATATTGGGCAAGTTCATAGAATTAATTTCACTAATCTCTGGTCTGTTTAAAGAACTAATTGAGGTAATATATGTAAGATATACGTCAGACAAAAGGTGGTCAATAAATGCTAGTTTTATTTCTTTCTCTTGTAAGACTATGATTTTTTTGACCTATGTTTCTCTCAGGACCTAGCCTCATTCCCCATAGGTAACGATGATTAATACATATCTGTTAATTTAATTTTATGGAAGAGGAGAGATAATTTATGTCAATGTTATAGTATTAAATCATCATATATACAACATCTTACTGGAATTTTTTTCTCCCCCCCCTTTTTCCCCACTCCCATTTCTATCTTCCTTATTTAGTTTAAATTTTATTTGTCTTTCAGGTTTTGGCTTAGATCTCATTCTCTTCTAAAAGTTTTCCCTGCCTGAGTTAGGCTCCCCTCCTCTCTGCTTCGGTAGCAACTTGGGCTATAGGAGCTATAGGTGCCAGATAAGATTTTTTATTATTTTTATTGAAGTGAAATTCACACAACATAAAGTTAACAATTTTAAAGTGTACAATTTAGTGGCATCTAGTACATTCACAATGTTGTGTAGCCACCACCTATATCTAGTTCTAAAACATTTTTATTACCTCAAAATAAAACTCCAGCCGAAACCGGTTTGGCTCAGTGGATAGAGCGTCGGCCTGCGGACTGAAAGGTCCCAGGTTCGATTCCGGTCAAGGGCATGTACCTGGGTTGCGGGCACATCCCCAGTGGGGAGTGTGCAGGAGGCAGCTGGTCGATGTTTCTCTCTCATCGATGTTTCTAACTCTCTATCTCTCTCCTTTCCTCTCTGTAAAAACTCAATAAAATATATTAAAAAAAAAAGATTAAAAAAAAAATAAAACTCCATACCCATTAAGAAGTCCGTCCCCATAGCCCCTCCTTGCAGCCTCTGACAACCATCAATCTGCTTTCTGTCCCTGTGGATTTACCTGTTCTGGGTATTTAATATAAATAGAATCATACAATATGTGACCCTTTTGTGTCTGGCTTCTTTCACTTAGCACAATATGTTTCAGGGTCATCCACATTGTAGCATTTATCAGTACTTCATTATTTTACATGGCTGAGTAATATTCCATTGTAGGCATATGGAAATTATATACTTTTTTTAAGTAACCACCAGCTTTACTATTTTCTAATTTCAAAATGTTTTCCGAATGTAATGTAAAGATAAGCTCAGGACCTGGCATTAACTATATGTAGAAAAAGCCCAATGCCAGTAGATTTTAAAAATTTTGTTCAGGGGAAAAAGATACTAAAGGTGGTGCATATAGATCTATTTTCTAAATTTAATTTTTCTGGTGTTAAAGAAAAATGAACAATAATCTAACCATGAGACATTCTATGGGGGAGAGGAGAGTAATCATTTTTAACCCAGCTCCCCAGAGTCCTCCCAAAGCCTCTGGGTTGACTCTTGTAGTTGGACTCTTTGAGACTTCACTGTTTATCTGGATTCTTCAGGTCGCATTTTAAAGAGCATCAACCTAAACATAGTAGCTCTAGCACCAAGAGCTGTTCATAGAGTGTAGAGAACTCATATCTGACTTATTGAGCAATTACCATGTGGAAGGCACGTTGCTGAGCATTGAAGCAGGTGCCATTTGGGGAGGATTTAGGTTGGTTCTGTTGTATGTTAGTTCCTTCACTGGAGGAACTGGTAATTTAAGTGGGGTTATAATTTTTAGACATAAAGAGATTATTAACCGTGTCCAGAAATGCATGCTTATGCTACTTGAGTGCTACAGAGGACGAGAGTAACAGGAAGAAGCAAACCCTGCTGGGGAGGATCATCAGAGAAAGGTTCCACAAGAAAAGAGGAACATGAGCTGCTTTTAAAGATATGTAGGATTGGTGTGTGCAGAGGAAGGGTTATCTCCTGGTAAGAAATGGACTCAGCAAGGCTACTGAGTTTGGCTGTGGAGCTTGCTTCTGAGCAGGCTTATCGTTTCAACAAAACTGAATAGAGAACACATAGTAGAGTGAGCCAGCAGAGGCAGGATGTCTGAAGAGGAGAACGAATTTACTTAGAAAATAAAGAACTGAAATCTGGGTTGGACATTGTGGCTAATTCAGTCTGAAGCGGGGGCTGGGGGGGGAAGGGGGGAGTTCTGCTAAAGAACCCCAGGTGAGGGAGTTGAATTTCTTTGGAAATTAATTGAGTGTCACAGATCTTAAAACTAGATGTGGACATGGCATTGATAATGATCTTAAAACTTCTAAATTCTTCTTATATAAGTTGTGAGACTAATCAGAAGGCTACCCCTGCTGAAAGTCAGCATTCTCCATGTTTCTGGGTGCAGGTGTATGATCTTCCTTTGATAAGTTATCTGTCTAACGACAAAACCAGTAGACAATTTTGTTCCATAATTTGGCTACTTTCAGATTATGATTATTAGGTATTCACTTTGTTTTTCTTGGAAGGAGAATCAGGATAAATAAAATTATACTAGTTGTGGATTGCAAATACAATCTATGTATACGCTGAGGAAGGAATGATGTTCTCTCCCGAAGTCTCAACTTCCACCTAAAAAAGGAGCTTTCCACCAGGATAAGGAGCCATACACCTGTGCTCTCAAATGATGATTTTTGTCATGGAAAAGTGTTTTGCTTTTCCCATTTGGGTAATATGCTTATTGAGCATATATATGTATACACACACACACATATATATAGTTAAATATATATATATATATATATATATATATATATTTAGCTTTTATTAAATATATATATTTAATTTTAAAAAATCCTCACCTGAGGATATGTTTATTAATTTTAGAGAGAGAGGAAGGGCAGCAGGAGAGAGAAGTAAACTTTAATGTGAGAGAGAAGCATTGATCAGTTGCCTTCCATACGTGCCCCAACTGGGGACCAAACCTACAACCTAGGTATGTGCCCTGACTGGAATCGAACTTGCAACCTTTTTGGTGCATGGGACGATGTTCCAACTAACTGAGCCACTCGGCTGGGGCAAACAGTTATATTTTTATTTATGACTTTGTCTAGTCTCTGTGTAAATTAAGAAAGTGTTAGAAGCCTGGCCGGTGTGGGTCAGTGGTTGAGCATAGTCTTATGAACCAGGAGGTTATGGTTTGATTCCAGTTGGGGCACATACCCAGGTTGCAGTATGGGGTGTGCATGAGGCAGCCAATCAATGATTCGCTCTCGTCATTGATGTTCCTATCTCTCTCTCCCTCTCCCTTCCTCTCTGAAATAAATAAAAATATTTTAAAAATTTAAAAAAAGAAAGTATATTAAGCAAGTAGATCGTTGCACTCACCAGCTGTCAGCCTGGCTTGTGGCTGAGCGGCGCTCCCTCTGTGGGAGTGCACCGACTACCAGGGGGCAGCTCCTGCATTGAGCGTCTGCCCCCCTGGTGGTCAGTGTGCATCATAGCAATCAGTCATTCCACCATTCACTCGATTTGCATATTACCCTTTTATTATATAGGATGATCAAGGATGCTAGCTTTACACACATATAGTTCTGCAATTAAAGCAGAGCTCACCTTACCAACTGTGTCACCTGGAATCAGTTTTTCAGTCTTTCTAAACTTTAGTTTTCAGATCTGCAAAATGGGGATAAAAGTATTACTGACTTTTTAGGATTTTTATGAGGTTTAATTGAAATAATGTATATGGTGCACAGAGCACAGTGTCTGCCATCCAATAAACTGTTAATAGATGATAACTGTTCTTGGAGTTCTAGTATCACATTCTATGGCCAGCTCATTCCATACTTTCCATACTTTCAGTAATGTGAATTATTTCAAAGTCCTGTAGAGATTTTCACTTCAAAAATGGTTTATATACAACATATGGGAATTTATAAGATAGTCCAGAAAATGTATAAAGCTTGTATTTATGTTGGCAAAAGTAATACTTGAAAGAAGGCTCTCTCTGGCAGGGGATTAAAAAGTTTTAATTATTATTTCCTGATAGCATTAAAAAGCCTATTTAAAGAACTTGAAGACAACACAAATAAATGAAAAGGTATATCATGCTCATGGAATGAAAGAGTGTTTATTGTTTAAATATCCATGCAACTCAAAGTGATCTCCAGATTCAATGCAATCCCCATCAAAATACCAATGGTATTTTTCATAGAACTAGGACAAAGAATACTAAAATTTGTATGGAACCACAACATACCCTGAATAGCATAGCAGTCTTGATAAAGAAGAACAAAGCTGGAGGTATCACATTCCCTGATTTCAAACTATTCTATAAAGCTATAGTAATCAAAACAATATGGTATTGGCATGAAAAAAGACACATAGATCAATGGATTAGAATAGACAGCTCAGAAATAAACCCACCCATATATGGCCAATTAATCCATGACAAAGGAGGCAAGAATATACCTCCTTTGGGGAAAAGACGGTCTCCTCAATAAGTGGTGTTGGGGAAACTGGACAGGTATATGAAAAAGAATAAAAATCGCTCTATCTTACACCATATACAAAAATAGATTTGATGGATTAAAGACTTGAATGTAAAACTTGAAATCATAAAACTTTTAGAAGAAGACACAGGCAGTAAAGCTTCTTGATCATAGGTTTTATCAATATTCTTTTGGACCAGTCTCCTCAGGTGAGGGCAACAAAAGCAAAAATAAGCAAATAGGGTTACATCAAACTAGAAAGCTTCTTCATGTTGAAGGAAACTATCATCAAAATGAAAAGGCAGAATGGACACAGACACCAGAAGGGGTGAGGGCATGAGTGGGGTGTGGGGAGGCAATGGGGGGATAAGGACACATAAATAATACCTTAATCAATAAAGAAATAAAAAAAGAAAAGGCAACTTACTGAATGGAAGAAGATATTTGCAAATCATACATCTGATAAGTGGTTAATATCCAAAATATATAAAAAACTTGCACAACTTAATATAAAGAAAACAAACAACCTGATTGAAAAATGGGCAGAGGACTTGAGTAGACATTTTCCCAAAGAGGACATACAGATGGCCAAGAAGCACATGAAAAGATGCTCACAATCACTAATCATCAGGAAGATTTAAACTCAACCCACAGTGAGATATCACTTCACACCTGTCAGAATGACTATTATAAAAAAGACAAGAAATAAAAAATGTTGGCAAGGATGTGGAGAAAAGGGAACCCTTGTGCACTGTTTGTGAGAATGTAAATTGGTGCAGCCACTATGGAAAACAATATGGAGATTCCTAAAAAAGTTAAAAATAGAATTATTATACTATCTAGTAATTCCACTTGTGGGCATTTATAAAAAAACATGAATTTGAAGAGATACACCTGTATGCTCATTGCAGATATGGGAGCAACCTAAGTGTCCATCAAAATGGAATATTACTCGACCATAAAAAGAATGAAATTTTGCCATTTGCAACAACATGAATGGACCTAGCGGGTGTTATGCTAAATGAAATAAGTCAGATGAAGATATTACTTACATGTGTAATCTAAAAAACAGAACAAATGAACAAACAAAATAAAACAGAAAATGACTCATAGATATAGGAAACAAACGTGTGGTTACCAGAGGAGGGAGAGGTTGTGGGGAGTGGGTGAAATAGGTGAAGGGAATGGCAAGGTACAAATTTCCAATTTTAAAATAAATAAGTCATGGAGATGTAAAGTGCAGCATAGAGAATAGAGACAATAATAAATTTGTATGGTGACAGATGGTAACAACTTATTTCATAATGTATATAAATATCAAATCACTATGATGTACACCTGAAGCTAATAAGATATTGTATGTCATTAAAAAAACCCATTTAGGTATTATCTGGACAGTTTTGACTTGTCCCTTACTTGTCATACATTTATTAATTTATTAAAGTGTTTCTTTAAGTACTAAAGGGTTCAGAATTGTAATAAATACTTGTTTTGCCAAACTCATGATTTAACAATTGTTGGTCAAATATAACTTAATAATTAAATGACAAAATCTGAAAATGGATTATGACTTTTTAGCTGCCAGCTGATTTTCCATAACAAAGTATTGAAGAATTAAGAGGAATAAAGTAGGGCCATATGGATTTTATTTTCCTTGAAATACAGTTTGATTCAAAACTTAAGGGAAAATGGGACACATTTTTTTTTTGAAGCCATTTTTTAAAAAGGTAAATATTTGGCTAAATACAAAGTAATACCAAATTCAAATATGTTTTGAACACCATTGCCAACTGCCAAAGATTATTTTCTTTTAAATGGCAATGAAAATAATATCTTTACCAAAATCTTCTTTCTTCTTCTTTTTTCCCCATATGATTGATAGAGTTGGGGAAAGAAATTCTAAGTAAAGCTCCACTGTTAAAATCCTGGTCTGGGAGCTTAGAAATTTGGGTACTACATTTCCAGATAAAGACTTATGAAAATTTTCAGAGATCAGGAACTACAGAAATGGCATTTTTAAATTAAAGTATAATTTTAAAACTTGATAATTTTGTTACTATAGTGAATCCTATCTTCAGATTTTTATATTTTTCCCATAATAGGAAAATTTTTTAGTCAATTATATTTTGGTTAAATTTTTTATCAAATAGCACACATCAGGACTTTTAAGAATTTAGGCTTATACATCTGAGTATTTTTCTGTAAATTAAAAATAAAAATGTTTCATAATTGTCTAAACTTTAAATAATTCATAAAACTAACATGTTTCTACGAGTCTTTGTCTTGTGTAGAATGTGCAAGTTCATCTTCCGTGTATACCCCAGGCAGACCTGTACTCCTCAAGGAATGAGAGAATTATCCCTCCCCTGCACACACACATATAGTTGTATTTAATTTTAGAGAGCGCACCCAAACCAGATTTTCATCTGAGGAAGGAGCTATTACAGAAGTGTTAAAAAGAGAATAAATCCATGTTTATAAGCAGATGATATCCCAGTTCACAGTATAAAATGTAAATTACCTAGCCTAAGAGAAAAACAACAGATTGTTCTAGGGAACAAAGAACTGCCAAACACAGGGAAAGTCTGTGAGTCAAGAAAGGGAGAGACCCAGAGACAGAAAGACAGAGAGAAAGAATAAGAGCACAGTCTTTTTTAGAGTGTTAAAATATAAAGTTATGAGATGTGCTAAAATATAAAGTTTTTCTACCCAAAAAAGAAGAATAAATGAAAGCATGGGGGTCTTATCTGAGTTTTCAATTCTTACTCCAGGCAGGGAAAATTCACCACAGCTGAGGATCATCTCAATGAATACCATTCCTCATCTTTTGTATGGTCCTGCTCCCCATGAGTTTCAGTTTACATCCTATAGCAGCTAGGGTTGAATGAGGAATTTCCTTTCTTTCATCAGCAGTTAAATCTCTCCCTAAGAGCCACCTCTCTGTGCAGGGGTGACCAGTTAGCTGGGGCAAGTAGGAAAGAGTTTGAGGAGAGAAGATACAATTAGAATGTTCACTTAGCATGAGCTTTAGAAGAAAGAGATTAGGTAGGCCCTTTATATCTCATCCCCTGGGCATACAAGCACAAACACAACAATCTCTCTGTAACATCAGCACCCTGGGTCCATGTTTTCAGGTGGTCTTATAGCTGAGCCTGTCTTGTAATGAAAGAAGTTCTCTGATACTGAAGAAAATAGTAAATGCAGGGCCACCTACAATGGATAGTCTATTATGAAATCCTACGTTAGGTAAGACAAATGGTGCAGTAAGTGAAGATACCTGCCAGTACTTAATGATAAAAGTGTTGTGATGTTTTGGTATAATTTATAGTATAATATGTTATCATTGCTAATTTGCATATATTAACTCTCTCTAAACTCTATGTTCATTATGAATCTTAGCATGCATCTTTCCATGTTTCAGTTATGAGTATTTACTTAATTGATAGAGGTGTGCAGTAGATAGTGCATGGGAAAGTAATTAGTAGCAAGACTGTGAGCATGAGTCGGTGTGTGCTTCAAGCCTGAAAACATGTGATGATCAGTGGGTAACGACTTGGCCTTACACTGCTGAGCAAATCTCATAGCATTACATTAAATGAGAAATGAAACTGGACACTTCGTGGCTTCAAAATTTAATTTTGAAAAAGGGGATCATGGCATCCCCCAAATGGCACATGTCTGCTGACTAAGCAGTGCAAGATGCTGTAACTAAATCCTGAAAGTGAAGGCTGCAAATAGGAATAATTGGAGGAAAGAAAAGAAAATTGTGTTAGTAAATTCAGCAACCACTAATCCCTGTTTTTTGATCAAAGGCGTCTAGACACTACCTAACTCCATTCTGCTTTTATGACTGCTGCAAAGGAGCGTGCATTCTGATGATCTTATTTACGGTGTTGGAAGATGTCTGTGTAAACAAACATCTCTGAACACTTGTCCATTTGTCAGAGTTGCCTGTTCCTCTGTACTTATTTGGAAATCTGATTTGGTGTTAGCTAGCATTCTTTTGGAAGTTACACCAGCAGCCCACGGACTTACTATAACTGAAAAACAGGCTCTTTTATATTTAGTGCTCGAGCCTAGCCTGTCTAAGAGACCCTCTCACTCCAAGTAGCACTTTTCCATGCATGTAGCAGACATTACGGATATGTTGCCTCTAAGACCCAGATTTGGGTGGTGGTAGTGGTAAATATTGACCTCAAATATTTTTGTTCTTTTGTCCCCCTGTGTTGTTTTCATGTCCTGAATCCATAGTTTCTGAAACAAAAAATATGATCATCATAAATATGAGTGCCCCATCTTTCCATTGAAAACAATGTCAAACATTTATTTGAGAATTTATATTTCTCAATATAAGACACCCAATCTGAGGCACTTTGCATACATCTTTTCTACAACAATCCTTCCGAGTAAAATGTCACTAGCCTCATTTTACAAGCAGGTAAACTGAGACCTCAGGAAGGTTAAGCAGTTGTCCAAGACCACACAGCTAGTGAACTGAGAAAGTAGGGCTAACCCGAGGCCTGACTGTAAAGCCCCTGTTCTTCTTATTAGGCGGCTCTAGAAGTGTCCCTGGTTCAGGCTATTCAGGAGGATGTTGAATAGAAGACCTCTGTGGTATGATTTGCCTGTGAAAGTCCCCTGCTCAAAAGGTTTCCCTCTGTCCAGTTGGGTTTTAGAAACTCCTTTGATGTAAAACATTGCAACGCTGGGGAAAGGATGGAAATACGCATTCACAACTTATTTTAAAATAATTAACTAAATTACCTAGCAGGGCCCTGAGAATGGGATACTACAGGATGGATGAAGTTTTACTACGGAAATTTTTGCAGCTAAGAGGGGTGTCATTTGAAGCTCAAGAGGCTTTGCGGGGTCTAGTTTCCGCCACCAGGGGTCAGTGTGCAGGTACTAGAAATCTAGGCAGGAGGCAGCATTGGGAAAACAAACTTGGATCAAAATGGAAAATGGAAATGGAAACTATATTTCAGTTACTAGGACTTGGCAAAGAGCCCCTGGCAGGTTAAATCCCAAACTGAAGCTATAAATCAGAAGTTACTTATGACTAGGCCCATCTGAAGACATGAAAAAATATTCTGTCTCGATGAAGGCAAAATGTCTCTACCATTAGCATTGTTACTGAGTGATGTTTTTAAATGACAATGTGACTGTTACAGTTCACCGAAAGATAAAACAGTCTTCTCAAGTTTATTAAAAATTCCCTATTAATTACACTGTCGGGTGACCATATGACAAGGAGAACAGAGGAAGGACAAAAGAAAGAGGAAGACCAAGAAGTACATTTCAAGATTTAAGTACAAGCATCTTCTCATTTTTTTAAAAATAAAAAATTGTTCTTTAATGTGTTAAATAATTGTTAATGGCTATTTCAATCCTTTATCTTTTCATTCTTTTATACAAGACAAAGTACGTAGTAAGTGGAAAATATTCAAATGGTGTTAAATATTTAAGAAATGCATCCTCCAACAAAATGTCAGATCCAGTTTTATTGCTTCCAAATATTTTATTTTTACCTCGGCTCATTTGTGAACTATTTTGCTTGGTTGTACCAGGACTATTTTGCAACAAATGTTGACATAGCTACTTGGGATATTTTTATATGGTTTGAAAAATCTAGAGGGTTTAAATTCTTTATGTTCAAATAATTACTCCAGGAAACTGTAAGATAATTTAGTTCTCTTCTTATTTTTTAAAATATAAATACATTCATTTAGTAGTTAGGAAACATATTCAAAATGGTAGTTTGCATCCTTTATGATTTAATAGGAGTGTGTGTCTGCTAGAGAGCATAGTGAAAGTTAATTGCTGTCTACTTGGAAAGCTCAAGCAGCAGATTTTGCCCCTGGCAAGATAATTTTACAAAAGCAGGAACAAATAATGAGCCAGACTGTCTCTCAGCCATTACTATGTCAGATGAAAGCTTCTCTCTCTCTCTCTCTCTCTCTCTCCCTCTCTCTCTCTCTCTCTCTCTCTCTCTCTATATATATATATATATATATATATATGTAAATTTAAGGGAAATGGCACATATGACTGTTTATGATCTAAGCAGCAAAAACTATAACACGACACATAATATCATAGAAGGCTTCATTTGTGCCAGTGAATTTTGAGTGACATATTTCTAGAGTCAGGTACAAATTATCTTCTGGCTAAAATATCTGCCTGCATTAGCTTTGACTCACTTCATGTAGGTCTTTCAGCACTGGGACTTAACATTCTGACCTAACATTTAATGTATTAATCCTAATTTTAATCCTATACCAAGACTCTCTGTTGTATTGAATCAATTCAGGTTAATTCAGAATTATGTTGCTCCCACCCAGAATCAATAGACCCACTGTTGGTTCTCTCCAAAGCTGACCACCCAGTTTTGTGAGAATCTGCAGTGAATTAGAAAATCTGTCATTGCTGGGGAGACCGGGCAGCTCCGATATGGCATGTCATTCTCTCTGGTCTATACAATACCCACTCTTTGTCTACCGTCTCCTAAACTAACCTGACATAACTGAGCCCGCCGGTCAATGAGATCTTTATTCTCCGGGAAGCAATGCCTTGCACACCAGCATTATTAAGAAATTTCTGGACAATGTTTCGTGGCTGAAGAATAATCCAAGGTTCTATTAAAAAGCCATCTGGGTAATTAATAGCACATTTGTTCTCAGCCTCCTCCCAATTTGTCCATTAGTGGAATAAAAGCTCAGGACAAAGGGTAATGTGGTTCAGTTATATTTTACAAGAATTCTTCAGGAAGTTGAAAACACATGATAGTTTTCCAAAGATACATATGTTTATGGGCTCTTAGAGCAGCAAATAGGAAAATCCATGAGCTTTAAATTGAAGTTTTTGTTGCCACTATTTAAATTAAGAAAACTGATATGAAATACTAATAATGTGTCCTTAGAATTGACAAGTGTATCTCTAGAATGCCCTGAAAACACATATAGGCTTGGATGTCTCCATGATATTTAAATTAAAAAAAATTGTTCCCCTGAATTTATAAATATTTAAAACTTTTATACCCTTTTACCTGGTAATTGAAGGCTTTTCTGGGATCTTTTTAATGTATTTTCATGCAAATAGTAGCCTCAGGCAGCATATTTCTGCACCATTGCCAAATAAACTCTGTTTTTCTTATTGATGTTTTCTCTATTTGCTTTTTTTCTTAACTGCATGTACAGAGAAACTTTGAAATCCTAGATAATTAAAGATAAAAGTTAAAACACCTCTGAAAAAATGAAATGAGGATTTAGTGTGTTTCTTTCTGTCGTTAAGCTTTATTTTAAAGCAGTGACCAGCCAAACAACACAGGAACCTGGAAGTTATAGGGACTGCATTGCCACACAGTGTATCGTGTGTTGGGGATGTGGTGGAATGGGGATGGGGCCATGACAGGGTCATGACCAGTGCATTTTCAAATATACTTCAGGAGGTTGGGAGGTGATGAGACTCAGAGAGAGGGAGAGAGAGGGAGAGGGAGGGAGAGGACGGGAGGGAGGGAGGGAGGGAGGGAGGGGGGGAGAGAGAGAATCTTTCTCAGATAAAGGTCGATATATTTTGGAGGTCTCACAAGACATTTTTAGTTACCTTTACTGTGTGCCATGATAACTACTTTCATGGACTATTTAATTTAATTTTATAACAATGCTTTTAAGTAAGTGTTATTCTTACGAGGTTAAGGTCAGCTAGTAAGTAGCAGAGCCCACGGGACTCCCGCCTTACTCATTCTTCCCCACTAGATGCCTTTCTCTTCCTTAAACATTGGAGTCTTTGCACTGGGGAATCCCTTCATGTCCAGTGTTCTTTCCCTAATTCTTTATGTGATGGACTTTTCTCTTTCCAGCAAATTTTCAGTTAAGAAAATGCACTTTGGAGGGGACAGACCGGAGGCGAGTCCTAGCTTCATTCACTCACTCATTCAATACTTATTAAATGCCTGTGATGCCCCAGATGCAGTGGAAGACAACGCTGAGCAAAACTATTTCCAGCTCCTGCCCTCATGGGCTTCCAGTTTTGTTGAGGGTGAGAGTCGATCAGACACCCACACAGCTGCCCCTTTCAGACGGTGACAGTGCAGATAGGGGGGTGCAGGCTGCACCAGCCTGTGCTGGAATTTGAAGAAGATGGGAAATTTGGGCAGCATTTTCTGAGGAACTGACTGCAGCTAAGATGGGAAAGATGACATGGCTCATCTAGGCAGAGAGGAGAGGGGGGACGAGGTGCAGGCAGAAGACAGCAGGGCCTGGTCCTGAGAGGGCCATGGTGACTGTGGCCGGAGCCTAGAGAGCAAGGGAGAAAGAAATGAGGGAGATGGACTATATGGGGACCGGATGGTACAGCCATAGAGGATAGACAGTGAGCTCTGTCTCTCTTTAGAGCAATGGGGAGCCACTGAAGGGTTGTGATGCTTTGATATTTCCCTCTGGAGAATCTCTTCCCTCTCCTACCCTTTTTCTCTCTCTCTCTGCGCATCCAGACTGAAGTCATTCAGAAAATTACCTGTCGTTTTTTTTCCTCACGAGATTTCACTGTGGCTTTTAGTGACACCATCCCCCCCAAGATGCCTTCAGTACTGCAGGGGACAGGAGAGGGTCCAGAGGGTTCAGCAAGCAGTGATTCCTCCCCCCCCCGCCCCTCCCCCACAACAGCCGCAGGTGTGGGGCCGCTTCGCCCTGGCAAGCACGTGAAGGAAAGCACTTTACTTCCAAACTAAGTTCTGTTTTAGAAATACAGACTCCGAGAGAAGCCAAAAAATGAAGCTGTTTAAATAGCCATTTGTGAGTAAGTGTTTTCTTCATTTCACTGAGTGAGGAGGTCAGCTGTTGTGGCTGCCAGAGTGTGAGGGGAGCACAGAGCTAGAGGCCGGGCCTCCCCCGCTGTTCTTGGCGCTGCACAGCGTCCCAGGCTGGGAAGGAAGGCTGGGCCTCTCTTCAGCAGAACAAATATTTGTTAGCACTTTACACAAGAATACTCTTGAGCTCATTGTATTTACATTGCAAATGCTCTGTAAATAGCAAAGCAGTTATGTGTACCTGAAATTTGCCATTTGTTTGAGGACACCGTATTTATAGAAGAGGAGGGGAGTGAGCTTTGGAAGAGAGGGGAGTGCCATGAACAAGCGGGCAAACACAGAGCCTCCAGCAGGAGCTCTTTGCCAGGGCAGATACTTAAGGGTCACCCCCAAAGGAAACCCAGATGTACGCTCTCCACACATCTCTCCCTTGGCAGATTAAGTGGATGTGGAATTATAAACCCAACTGTCAGGACAGCTGTCTCTGAAAGGAGCAAATGGGCAGCCCTGCCCTGGTTCCAACGCAGGGGTCTCTGGAACATTATGAGAGGTTTACCCTTGTAGGACCCCCTCAGTGCCCAGCCTCGGTGGCCACATTAGCAACCCCTGGAAGGGAAGAGAACACAGTCCCTGTCTGCCAACAACAGTGTCTCTTCAACACTTTCAGGAGCTAGATTTTCATGTCAACACAGGTCAACAAGTATGGATAGGTCAGGGTTCTGTGTATGGTACACTTTATGTTTTGGGATCATTCATTTCTATTATAAAATGAAAAAAAGAAGAAAACATTATAAATAAAGAAGAGTTGGTTTGAGAAAAAAGAAATCTTTACACAAAACAGAGGCAAACTCTTCGCATTATAAGGGAAGTTACTCCAGCCTTTTGTCTACAAAGTTTTAAAGTTTTGCTTGTATGTGTTCTACCATAAAGATTAGCCCCACAGGGTGTGGTCCTTCTGCAAGGTTCTCCACCATTCTTCCAAACCTGGCCCCCCGGGAAGCATGAAATCTCGTTATTTTCTTTCTTCTTTAAATGCCAACATTTTAACTTGTTTGGAAGCTTTCTCTTTTTTAAATTTATTTTTCTCTTATAGCAATTTAAAAAAAAATTTAAATTCTTTATTGTTTAAAGTATTACATATAGTATTACATGTGTCTCCTTTTTCCCCCATTGAGCTCTCCCCAGCCACCCCCATGCCCCAGCACATGCCTTCAGCCCCCTAGTGTCTGTGTCCATTGATTATGCTTATATGCATGCATACAAGTCCTTCGGTTGATCTCTTACCCCTCCTGCCCCTCCCTGCCTTCCCTCTGAAGGTTGACAGTCTGTTCAATGCTTCTCTGTCTTTGGATCTATTTTTGTTCACCAGTTTATGTTGTTCATTATATTCCAAAAATGAGTGAGATCATGTGATATTTATCTTTCTCCATCTGGCTTATTTCACTTAGCATAATGCTCTCCAGTTCCATCCATGCTGTTCAAATGGTAAAAATTCCTTCTTTTTTATAGCAGTGTAGTATTCCATTGTTAGAGGTACCACAGTTTTTGACCAATTCATCTGCTGATGGGCACTTAGGCTGTTTCTAAATCTTGGCTATTGTAAGTTGTGCTGCTATGAACATAGGGGTACATATGTCCTTTCTGATGGGTATTTCTGGTTTCTTGGGATATAGTCTTAGAGGTGGGATTAGGGTCAAATGGGAGTTCCATTTTTAATTTTTTGAGGAAACTCCATACTGTTCTCCACAGTGGCTGCACCAGTCTGCATTCCCACCAGCGGTGCACAGGTGTTCCTTTTTTTCTGCATCCTTGCCAGCATTTGTTGTTTGTTGATTTGTTGATGATAGCCATTCTGACAGGTGTGAGATAGTATCTCATTGTCATTGTGATTTGCATCTCTCGGATGATTAGTGACTTTGAACATGTTTTCATATGTCTCTTGGCCTTCTGTATGTCCACTTTTGAAAAGTGTCTTTTTAAGTCCTTTGCTCATTTATGATTAGATTGTTTATCTTCCTTTTGTTAAGATGTATGAATTCCCTATAAATTTTGGAGATTAAGCCCTCATGGAATATAACATTGGCAAATATGTTCTCTGATACAGTGGGCTTTGAAAGCTTTCTTAAAATATACTTAACATAAAATTCATCCACTTAAAGTGTACAATTCAATGTTTTTACTATATTCACAGAGTTATGCAACTATCCTTATGATATAATTTTAGATCATTTTTGAGCTTCCAAAATAAAAGCCCATACCTTTTAGTAGTCCCTCCTCTTTCCTCTCCATTCCACTCCATTTGTAGTCCTCAGGCACTATTAATCTACTTTCAATCTCTGTACAGTTGTCTGTTCTGGATATTTCATATAAATGGTCTTTTGTGATTTTTTTTTTTTACTTAACGTGTTTTCAAGATTCATCCATTTTGTAGCACGTATCAGTACCTCATTTTTTAATTGTTGAATAATATTCCATTGTATACATATACTATATTTTATTTTCTCATTCATCAGTAACTGGACTTTTGGGTTGTTTCTATTCATTGACTATTATGAACAATGCTGCTTTAAACATTCATGGACAGGTTTTTTCATGTGTGGACATATGTTTTTACTTCTCTTGAGTAAATACTTGAAAATAGAATTTCTATTTTCATATGTGAACTCTGTGCCTAACATTTTGAGGAAATGCCAGGCTATTTTCCAATGAGCAGCACCATTTTACATTCCCACTAGCAATGCATGAGTGTTCCAGTTTCTCCACACTCTTACCAATACTTGCAATTGTCTGCCTAATGTTTCTCTATCCTAAGCATTTTTCTTCCCTTTGCTACTATTTTGCAATTCAAATCCCTTTCTTATCCCCTCTCCTTGCCATCCCCTATCAAGTCCCTAGCACAATAGCATGAATTAGTTTATCAAATGGCTTTCTTGTGAGAGTGGGTTTTCTTTATTGCATCTCTGTTCCAGGTTGGTTTGGAGAAAAAGAGTGGGGAGACAGAGGGACTAGGCAGTGAAAGAAGCATGGGCT
The DNA here is from genome assembly GCF_963259705.1 of Myotis daubentonii. Taxonomy (NCBI): domain Eukaryota; kingdom Metazoa; phylum Chordata; class Mammalia; order Chiroptera; family Vespertilionidae; genus Myotis; species Myotis daubentonii. The sequence goes on along the minus strand of NC_081856.1, from coordinate 16,464,372 downwards.
CAGGGGACTTTGACACCCCACAGGTTGTTTAGCTGAAGGCCTGGGGGAGAGACAGCCTCATGGAATTTTGGTCTGTAAGTACACCTCTGGTTCCTTGAAGAAATGGGTAGAGGTGTGGTAGTTGTCTCTGAGGCTAAGTCCATTTTCTAAGGTTGCTGGAACTGGGAATAATCCAGCCTGGTGAGCTCTGCTCGACAGCTCTGGTCAGTCACTGCCCACTACGACTTTTTTGCTATTGGTCCCTAACAGGTATTGAGAACAAGCAACAAGAAATATTTTAAACAGTAAGACGTTATTGTGACATCCAAGTGTGATGAACTCATGATTGCTGAACTCATCTCCTTAAGTGGTGTTTAACTTGTTCATTTGTCAAATTCATAGGGCGAGTTGCATGCTGCATGAACACATTTTAGACACATGCGGCAGAACCAACATAGATTGGAAATAAAATTAATTCTTAGCCACAGGGCGAGAAGCACTGCAGAAAACTAATGCTTTTCAGCATTTTCCTCCCTTAGCTGCATTCAACTTTGACACAGGAATGGAGCAGGGTCAGTGTGTAAGAGAATAATGGTAATAGCAAACGTTTAGTGAGCACTCACTAAGTGCTAGGCTCTGGGGCTAAGCACTTTACTCATACCAACTAATTTAATTTATGCTATTACTATTTGATTCCATTATACTATTATTATTTCCCTTCCAGGAAACCCGGGGGTGGGAGGCACAAGTACTAGCTCTGTGGGTAGATTTCCATCCTGATGGATTATCAGGTGAGCCTTGCATCAGCTTCCAGTTCACGAGGGTCTACACTTCTCATTGACTTGGACCTGGGGCCCCTCTCCTTCCTCTGCCCTCTGGCTCTGGCAGCTCCCTTACCTGGCTGATTCACAGGGTCACAGAGATGGGGGAAAGGCCTCTGAGGCAAAGGGTAGGAAAGCAAATGGTGGGAAGAATCAAGACGCAGGAAAGAAGTTGGGAAAGAACCCAGAGGAGTAAAGGAGAGCTTGGCTGGAGACCTTCCTTCAGAGAAAGAGTTATAGCAGCTCTAGTGGAAAGTGGAAGTTTGGGGGAAGAAGTCGATGTTTAAAGAACTAAGTTTGTGGTAATCACCTCCTTTCAAACATTGGGGCAGATTCACAGACCTTTCTAATCTTTTGAAGTGAGGTTGATATTTTCCTTTTGCAAAAATGGTCCTGGGTAAAAGTAGGGTAGGCTGCCCGGCCATAGTGGGATTACATTTGGACAACCCAGAGCCCTTACACGTCATTCCCAGCTAGTGTAGCCTGGGACATGCTGTTTACACCAGAGGGAGAGGAGCCGTGTGATTCTCTGCTTGTTTTTTTTAGGAAACTTGGGGTTAGGGATGGGAAGGGGATGCAGGAGTGCCTGTGCTTTCCCCCCAGAGTAACCACATAGGTGTGGGACGGCTTCTTCCCTGCCTGCTCCACCTGCATGTCTGCAAAAGGTTACCTTGCATAAGTCTGGTTTCTAGCCAGCATTGTCTTTGCTTGATGCCCATTTTCTAAGGTGGGCATGTGCTAAACTTCTTTGCCTTATTTTCTATCAAGACGATTATTTGAATGATTTGTAAAGTTGTGACATTATTTAGGGATCTGCGGTTAGTGAGCCTTGGAATTGCAAACCTAGAGCAGACTTCTCTCAGTCTTACCCTCAGGTTCATTTCCATTCAGTGAGAGTTGTGGGACACTTCCTACAGCTCTACACAAATATATCTGTCATTTACATTCACATACCAAATGGGTGCTTTGGGGGAGAAACCTTGTCGTACACAACTTCTTACACATTTGCAAGTCTTTCAGGTAAGTTGCTAGAGCCAAGAAGGACTATGTAGACTATTTAGGAGACTTTCCTGAGAGATTCTTTGAGATACATAATTTGCAGGCTGGAAAAAACATCAGTCATTTGTAAGTCTGAGATTTTTCAATTTAAAATGAAATATTTTGCTTCTGGGGATTCTTCTCCATGGAATTGTAAAGTGCCCTCATGTCAATGTGTAATTTATTCAATGAGAGTTTTGTCTTGGGAGCACTGGAGTGGCTGGGAATTAAGAAACTTCTGTTTCAATGCCAATGTCACTGGTGACTTCTGGGTGACCTTAGGGAAATTAGTTAACCTCCTTGAGTTTTATGTGCTTCAAAATGAGGGTAAGACTATTACCTCATAGTCTGGGCTCAAGACTCACTAAGGAGCCGACTCTCAATGTGATCCCCAGGTGAAGGCCGCTAAACCCAGGCCTGTTCTCCAGTGTGAGAGCCCTCCCCCAGATCAGAAGTGCACAATTACTAAATCTGTCGGCCCGCAACCCTTTGGGAGGCTGATTATATACTAACAATCCCTTATATTTGAGGAGCGTGTCACAATTTTTAAAAAAAGGATATTATGTGTTTCATTTTCTCATTTTATTTTCTCCACCCTGAGAAGGCAGAATTTATTATCAACTCAATTCTAGAAATTTATTTTAGGGCAGGGAAATTAAAAGGGTTGTTGAAACTTAAAGACTCAGTGGCATATAGGATAATGCATATTCTTGTACAATCTAGACCCATGGAATGACCATTTCTATGGCAGTATTTACAGTTTTTAGTATAAATTGGTAGCACACAAGATGTAGAATCAGGATGGGTTTAAATCTTGGTTCTATCATGTGAGAAGGAATCTCAGGCAAGTTACTTAGCTCCTCTAAGTAAGTTTCTCATTTGTAAAATGGGGATGATAAAAGCACTCATTTGATAATGTTTATGGAATTAAATGAAATAATACATCTACGAAGTGCTTAGACTATTGTCTATTATATAGTAATCTCCCAGTTATTATGTTGTGTGTGTGTTTTTAAATATATTATTATTTTTAATCCTCACTTGAGGATATTTTTCCATCGATTTTTAGGTAGAGTAGAAGAGAGAGGGAAAGACAGAGGGAAACATTCGATGTGAGAGAAACATCCGATGTGAGAGAAACATATCAATTTGTTGCCTTCTGCAGGAGCCCCCACCAGGGCCCAGGCCAGGAGCCTGCAACCAAGGTACTTGCCCTTGACCAGAATCGAACCCGGGACCCATTTGGTCTGCAGGTTGGCGGTCTATCCACTGAGCCAGACCAGCTAGGGCTACTATGTTGTGTTTTATTACATTTTATTTTCTTATGTACCAAGTTATACTAATATGCCATCAAGTTATTCTTCTTTTAAGAATATACTTCCAAATGTATACTACACATTAATCTTTCTATAAATCAGAAAAGTACAAAGAAGAAAGTACAAAAATGATTTGTGTTCTTCCCACTCAGATAATCCCTGTTGACTTTTGAAAAAAATAAGTACTCATTTATAAAGTTAAAAATATTACCTAGGAGGAAAGTATATTACATAGAAAGTGGTCTTAATGGTCTGATTATTTCCAGAAAAATATGCACATTCCCACCTGTGTGCATCTACCTTTTTCCTTTTCACACATAAGATACCATACAAAGTACACTGTTCTGCTCTCATTTCCCTCCACTTTTATATCTAGGAGTTTTCCCACATATAGATCTGTTTACTTCTCTTTAATTCCTCCTCACATTCTCCCATATAGGGTTATCATAGTTTTATCCTGTTATCTGTTGATGGACAGTGGTTTTTTTCAGCTTTAGTTTGCTTGCAATTTACTGGTAGTTATGCTTCAGTTAATTTCCCTGTATATATGTCTCAGAGAAATGTTCAAGTACATCAAAAAGGTAAACTCCCAGCAGTAGGGTTGCTGACTCATGCATTTTAGTTTTGATAGTTATGTGATAGATCCTTCTCTACCAATTCACACCAGTTTAACCCTTTTACTAAAGGCCTTTCCCTGTGCTCTCCCAGGTACTGGGTATCCTCCAACTATAAGCATTTTCAAAATGAAAAAAAAGCATCCTGTGATTTAGGCCTTTGATAAGTGAAGAACATTATCTCCTTCTTGGTTTGATTTTATTATGAGTAAGGCTAGTTTTTCCTATGTTTGTTGGCTGTTTTATAACTGTAAACTGCATGTTTGTATACTTTGCCCATTTTTCTATTAGCTTATATATCTATTTATTCATATGACCTTTTATTAATATGTAGTTCCAAGATATAAAATAAATCATATACAATTTTCATTTTATCTTGGGATAAAAAAAATTGCTTAGGAGATACAGTAGACGAAAGCTGTGTGACCTAGCATCTAGCTCCCTTTCTGCAGATAGCACCTAGATTTTCTTTTTGGGTAACAGCTTATTTTTTTCTCCACAAATTTTGGGTTTCTCTAGATCTGCACACACAACCTGGACTTGCCCACCAAAGCCCTGCATCCACTGGCCACAGTATAAAGACAGAGACCCACACCTGACCAATGGGAGCCTTCCCATGACATCACTCTGTCCACTTGACAGGAAGTGCTCCTCCTCTTTCTGTGGCAGGTGCTGGGAAGATTAGGAGGGCTCTGTAGTGGATACAGTGCAGTGAAACCTCGAGCCAGGAAGTAGCAGAAGGCAAGCATAGAATCAACACTTGTCTTCTCTAATTCCGTGGACCTTATAGATGAAGTTGGCTTGAATTAGACGTTTGATATGGAAGGATAAGCTGAAGATAAAGCAAGGGCAGGTGAAGAAGTGCTGATAGGATGACTTGAAATTCAAAATCACCCAGGCAGACCTCTGCATCCCAGGCAAAAATTTATTCAAGGAGGGAAAATGGGGACTCGAGTATTTGCACCATGACCTCTACATTGTGAAAAGGCCAAGTCTTAGTCTTGTTAATAAATACTACTTAGTATTCAATAAATACTACTCAGGCTATAGTCTGCCGCCTAAGGGACAAGCTTCATGTGTATGGGATTCAATGTGCTTGATCTTTTTGGTAAAGGCACGCACATTGATAGCTACAGAAGCATTAGAAATGAAGGATGTTTCTTGTCTTCATTTCTGTCACTCTTTCTCCCCTTCTCTTTCTGTTTTAATTGGGAACCCAGAATTTAATCTTCACCATATGTCAGAGGATGAGGATTACAACATCACACATATTTTAATAGCCAGGGTTCAAGATTAAAAAGATGCAAAGCCAGGGTTTAAAAGAGTACAATTTCATAATGCTGCTTACTTTTGGCATGGAGCACCAGTTTATGATCATATTCCTTTTGGCAAGCCCGGAGTTTAACTTTCAGTAAGAAGAGTTAAGTGGTGAAAATGTGTAAGATAAACTCATAAAATCAAGCATCTGAAGCAAGAATTAACTAAGTGAAAAAGCATAAAATTAGCTCATAGTAAGTAAAGCTAGTAATTTATATCCACTTAAAAATGTTTTAATTGTTTTACAGTGTGATAGAAGCAGGAGTGACAGGTCAGCAAAATTCACACCACGTAATAAAACCAGTCACACCGATTAAAGAGAAAAGTTTACTAAATGTAGATCAAAATGATTTTCTCTCCACAGGAAGGACTCACTAGAAACGTCAGACTGGAACCAGATGGGCTAAACTCTGACCAGCGAGCCACGGGCTGAATCAAAAGCAAAGAGTGGGCAGTGCCTATTCTCCCTTTGGAGATATTTGGGATTTGACTGCGAGATGAGGTTGCGAATCAAGAGGACTACATCTCCATTGTCTTTTGTAAGTTCACCTATTTTGATGAAAGCCATTGTCCCAAATTCTCCTTTCTCCCTTTTCATATTTTTTAGGGCTGTGTATAAAAATGACTATGTTATCTGGCATTGTTTTAAATATGTGAATTATTTTAAATATGTTAATTTTCTATGCAACCATGGCATCCAAACTTTTACATTTTAATTATTTTTAAGAGAACATTTTCACATTGTCCTGTGGACTGAAGGGTCCCTGGTTCGATTCTGGTCAAGAGCATGTACCTAGGTTGCAGGCTTGATCCCTGGGTCCCAATGGAGCATGTGTGGGAGGCAACCAATCTATGTGTTTCTCTCACATTGATGTTTCTCTCTCTCTGTCTCTCCCCATCTCTTTCTAAAAATCAATGCCAAAATATCCTCGGGTGAGGATTAACAAAAAAAAAAGAGAAAGAGAGAGAGACAGAGACAGAGAGAGAGAACAAGCATGGACATTTTATGCATTTACAAAGCATCACCTGGGAACTTTTAGGAACTTGGGGTCATTTTATACTTTGCTTTCAAAAGGGATGGAGAGATGGACTCTCTTCCTGGGATAATCCAGTGAAGTGAAATGACCTTAGAATGTGCTAAAATGCCAGTAGGGAGAGGTGTTTTTACCTAATTTCATAATGCAACAATAGGTATTTCATCTTCTTAGAAGTTCATGATTGATTCTAGCTGAGAAATCCCAATTTAGTAAATCCTTATTGTTCCCTAAGGTGTTCTGTTGTTTTATCCCTCTGGTAGTAAACAATTTTGGAATTTTGAGGGGAAAAAAGGAAGAGTATAATCCATCCAGAAGAGCAGTAGAGCTCTTCTATCGTGTCTCCTCACAGGGAAATATTCCTTGTGGGCTGTGTGGGGCATATCCAGAACCACTGAGGGCCCAATAAGGGGGCATGCTAAGGGGGAGTGTTGATTAATTGGCCAGTCCTTGGCACCAGAATCTTGCCTGCAAGTAATAGTTGAACCCAGATCTGGATATTTTTATAAAGTGACATATAGAGGGGTTTTGATTTTATTAAGACAACAAAGGATGGAAAGAAAGTGATATTTTTCTGTGAAATGGGGAATTATATGCTATTTACAAGAATATATAGCAATGTATTGCAAATTGTGTCCTGGGAAAAAACTCATTCAGGGAGGTGCTTATTGAAACCAGGCTTCTTGGTTTAAATAAATTGAGGAAACAGGAGGTTAAAGTTAAGTATTTCCCTTTACAGCAAGACTCTCAGGCCCTTTAATATGCTAATGTGAATCCTGAAGTTCCCAGCAGATTACAGAATACTTTTTCTTTCATGGAGTACCTCATAGAACTGTATGCATCTCCTAAAACCACATATGTCAAGCAATAGTCTGGAAGCCACTGCTCTACAGTTAATTTAAGCAAATGTTAACAACTATCAGTAATAAACAATGGGGTTTTGCTATTAACTTTGAATTCCTCCACTGTCCTGGATGTAAAAGAGATGCCTTTGTTTTCTTTAGACTTGGTTGTTTTTGCTGCCTATTGATGTCTCCATGTGTCCTCAGTTCTCGTTTCACTATTCTGCCCTCCACTTTATCAGAGCCTTTAATATTAATTGGAGAGAATTCTTGGTATCTCAGTCTGTAATTGCTCTAAGCCAGATTTTTGTTAAGTAAAATTTCAATGTCTATTTCTAAGGAGATTTTGCTTTCTTCTGATGTGCTCTGCAAAATGCCTGCAAAAAGTCGCTGGTTACTTGGCAATGATCTCGATTAGCATTTAATTCTGCAACTTTATGAGTGCGCTGTCTCCATATGTGTTCCATGTACATTGAGTGGGTAAAGCATTATTTTTTAAAAATTATTTTTATTGATTTCAGAGAGGAAGGGAGAGGGAGAGAGAGATAGAAACATTAATCCATTGGCTGCCTCCTGTACACCCCCCACTGGGGATCAAGCCCCCAACCTGGGCATGTGCCCTGATCGGGGATGGAACTGTGACCTTCTGGTTCATAGGTCGATGCTCAACCACTAAGCCATGCCAGCTGGGTGAATTATATCATATTTAACTCCTCCAAAAGCTATAACGGGGCAAATCTCTTAAATTAAAAAATCAAAATATTTTTTGCTACCTTTTTAGAAATTTTGAGAGTTATCTATCCTTTCCTAGAAACTTAGGGGTACCTATTCCTCGTCTTCTGGAGCTCCCATGTTCTTTTTGACTGCCCAGCAACCAATCACCTTTGTACCAACAACCTAATTTCCTGTGGACTATTACTTCTATCATTGTGTTGGTCTTGGTGGAATGATGTGTCCGTGATTAAGCAGTTGTCTTTCAACTCTCATCCACTCCATTATACCTGGCTCTGTGATATTGGGGCTGGGATTATATGCAAACTAATGTTTCTCCTTTGCTATCTGACTTCCTGTTTACAGAGCTCACTACATGGAGATTAGAAGGCAGGAGGAGGGATAAAGCATATGCTCTTTCCTATGTACTTGCTGTTCTAGTCTTCAATGGTTGAGCAGTGGTGTTTCACTCCTGCAGCTGCAGTTGTTTGGTGTCTGTGTCCAGTTTCTTGCTGCACGTCTAGAACCAGGTGTAGGCTATCAGCAGGAGCCTGGCAGAGCAGCCCTCCTCAGGGTGCTGAGTCCAGATTTGTAGGCCTTTTCTTTGAGCTCTTAGGAGACTACCAGTGGCTGGACTCTTCTCTCTTTCTTAGAGGCTGGATATCAGTAATGTAGGGTTTCTTTTAGCTTCTGGATTTAGATATCCATCCTCTTCCCTTTGTTTTGGCAGCCCTGGGATGGCAAATGCTTTCTTCAGCATTATTTGATTTTTCAGTCTTCCACTCGCCCATATTGAAATCTCTCTGTGAAAATAACTAGTGTGGCTTCTGTTCTGCTGAGGGACTCTGAGGTAGAGCTAGAGAAAGGGCCAGGGCTTTCCTCCCAATAAAAAGTCAGAAGCCTTAGTCCAGGTTATCCTTCCTCTTCCTTTGGATCTTGAAAGGGCTAAAAACAATAGTTGGAGCGCTTTTATCATAGCAGGGAAAATTGACTTCACTCTTTTAGTTGTGAAGCTGTAGCCAAGGTTCCTATTTCCTAGCCCTCTAGAGCTCTCTTGAGGAATTCTGTTGCCAAGCCTGGTTTTACAGCCTTCATTCAAATCTGAGATCCCCCTGATGTTCTTCCAAAAATGCCTCATATTAGCAGAGTCATATTTAAGCCAAGGAATCCAAACCCTAAACATTAAAAATGTATTTAAAAATCAGTTAATTCATGATGTCTTTACTGGGTTGATAATGAAAAACTCCAACTTCCACAGGATTTGTCAAAGATGGGATTTTCCAGTCAAGGAGAATTCTAACACTCAAGTGTGCTCAAGAGGTAGGGTTGTAGAAACAGAAAGTTCCAAGTGATTTTAAAAGACATTTTTTCCTACCCCTCTTTTTCAATGCAGGATGCACTCTGCAATATTATTTCCACTTATATTCCAGCCTGTGCTTAGAAAATTCTATTGTTGGGGAGATCACTGCCTGTCAAAGAGTCTATCCTGTATTTGAACAGCTCGAATGCCTGGAAAAATCTATCTTTGTATTAATCTAAATTTACTTTTCTATAACTCTTAATTATTGGTACCATTTCTGCCCTCAGGAGCAATGAAGAGTATGCCTGATACTTCTTTGTCAAGATATCTCTAAGTATTTGGGAATTCTTCATCATGGTGTCCTGCTGTCCTCCCTCCCGCCCCCCAAGTCACACACATATGTACACATAAAGCCTTTTTTTTTTTTCTGGATTACATAGTCTACTTCCCATCCTTCCCTTCTTTTATTGGATTATATTTTAACAACCTTAGGCAAATAATTGTCTTTATTTTTAATCATCATTTTAAACTAATCTAAGTGCATCTCCAAACAATACTATACCACTTCACATGTAGTATAGGTACATTATCCCTTGTGATAATGTTGTGATTCATTTCATTTATCCGTATGCTATTATCACTCAATACATTGTCACCATTATTACTTTAAATGGTTATATTTTAGTTCAGTTAAGAATAAGAAAATTAAAGATTTTGTTTAACTTCATTTATCTTTCTCTAATGCCTTTCCTTTCCAAGTTTTCTGAATTATATAATTTTCTTCTCCTTGAAGGAAGTCTTTTAACATTTCTTACAATCTGCTGCTGCTGAAGTCCTTTAGTTTTTACTTAAGCAAAATCTCTTTATTTCAAGTTTCTTTATTTCCCCTTCACTATTGATGGATACTTGAGTATAGGATTCTAGGTTGGCAGCTTGTTTTAAGACTTTAAATATTCCACTCTACTCTCTTCTTGCTCACATGATTTCTGCAATAATTTTTATATTTGTTCTTCTATACATAGGTGTTTTGTTTGTCTGTTTGTTTGTTTTTTGTAACACCTGGCTTCTTTCAAGATTTTCTCTGTCTTTGATTGTCTTGAATTTGGATAAGATATATGCAAGGTAGGGTTATTTTTTAAAAAATTTAACCTGAATTTTCTATGTTATTTGGTGTTCTGTCATTAATTCTGAAAAATTTCCAACCATTGTTATTTCAAATGTTCTTCTGTTATGGTCTCTTTTCTTCTTGTATTCCAATTCCACATATTACACCTTTTGAAATTAACTCACAGTTCTTAGATGTTCTGTTTTTTTTTTTTTTTTAAATTCTGTTTCTCTCTTTGCACTTTAGTTTGAGGGTTTTTTAGTGATGTATATTTTTTTAATGAGGTGAAATTAACAAACATAAAATTAATCATTTTAAAAACATACAATTCAGTGGCATTTAGTACATAACATTATTGTTCAACCACCATCTATATCTAGTTCCAAAATATTTTCGTCACCTCAAAAGAAGATTACTCATTATGCAGTCACTCCCTATTTCCCCCTCCTACCAGCTCTTGGGATCCATCAGTTTACTTTCTGTCTTTTTCGATTTATCTATTCTGGATATTTCATATAAGTAGAATTACACAAGATATGACATTTTGAGTCTAACTTCTTTCACATAGCATACTTTTGAGATTCATTCAAGTTATAGCATGTATCAGTACTGCTTTTTATGGCTGAGTAATATTCCATTGTAGGTATAGACACATTTGTTTGTTCTTGTATCTATTGATAGACATTTGGGTTGTTTGCACCTTTTGGCTACTGCGAATGGTGCTTCTAGTGACCTATTTTCACTATCTTCTCAAAGGAGCTCATTTATGCTTTCCTTGGCTATGTCTACTTTACTGATGAACCTATCAAAGGCATTCTTCACTTGCAGTGTTGTAATTTATAGTATTTGATTCTATACTAGGAATTGAGGCAAACAGGCCTGTAATGTGAGTTCATTTAATTAGGGGTTGGGCTTTATTTAATTTTTGTTGTAGCTGTAGGTGACTTCAAATTCTTCTAATGCCCTGTTTTAATCTCTTTTTAAAACATTTTGTTCATGCTTCCCCAAGTACTTCTCAGAGAAAGTCTGTATCTTGGATCCCTTTACCTATAATCCACTATTATTATAGGGAGCCCTGCTGGTATTGTGGTAAGGTGTAGGAAGGGGAAGCATTCTGTAACCTTATGATTAAACTAGAGGCCTGGTGTACAGATTCGTGCACCAGTGGAGTCCCTCGGCCTGGCCTGGGCCCTCTCACAATCCAGGACCCCTCAGGGGATGTTGCAGAGCTGGTTTCAGCCCGATCCCCACAGGCAGCTGAGGGACCCCACCAGTGCACGAATCCGTGCACTGGGCCTCTAGTATGTCTATAAGATCTTTGGTTAATCTCTTTCCACCCTCCCTTTCCCCCCTTCCCTCTGAGATTCATCAGTCTTTTCCATGTTTCCATGCCTTTGGTTTCCACTCCTGCGTTGAGCGTCTGCCCCCTAGTGGTCAGTGTGCATCATAGCTACCGGCTGGTTGGCTGGTTGGCTGGTTGGCCAGCTGCTTAGGCTTTTATATATATAGATGTGTATCTTTTAGTAAGCTTGTTTCCCTGGGCTGTAACTTTCACGTGTGTTTCTTAGTTTTCCCTCATCCCCTTAGGTGAGACAAGAAGGCTAGAGGAGGCTGGAGTGGGAGAAAAGCTCTTTCCCTAGGGGCATAAAGCTCTGATAGTCTTTTCTCTGGAAAGTAGCCCTGTGTCATGGAGAATGCTCTGTGAGTGATTCATTAAGCTTACTCTTTCTCGCCCCTGCCAGAGTCACAGGTGATTTGTATCAGCTCTCCACTCTGAGTACCTGCTGGAGTTTTGGAGGTAATCCCCACCTCCCCCCAAAAGTGTGAGAGTCACTTAAACCAGTGGTGGGCAAACTGTGGCCCCTTGAGTGTGGCTCTTCCACAAAATACCATGTGCGGGTGCACATGTATGGTGCTATTGAAACTTCGTGGCCACACTCAAGGGGCCAAAGAGCCACATGTGGCTCGTGAGCTGCAATTTGCTGACTACTGACCTAAACTATGGCCTCCAGGAGTTTCTCATTCTCATGCTAGTGCGCACTCAACTTTTCTCAATTTGTTAAAGTTACTATTTAAGTTTTCCTACCAGTTTGTAGTTCCAGAAGCTTCTACTTTAGGTAAACAGATCTAGGCTATGACTCTCTGAATTTATCTGTCCCTCTAGATTTTAAGATTGTCCTTTACTCTGTGGCCTCAGTTATCTAATGGGTGAAAGAAGAATTGTTGATTTTCAGGTTATATCTGCTCAACCTCTACAGTGGCCCCCCCTTCTCTCAAACAATAAACCAAGTCTTTGTAATGGACTGTAAGGCCCTACCTGATCTGCCACTCCCTCCACATTATTCCTTGATCTAATGTCCTTCCACTCCCCTCATCTTCCTCCACATCTATGTTGGCCTCTTGTAATTCCCTATAGCAATCAGGCTTGCTCCCACCCTTAAAGCCTTTGTGCTAGCCATTCCTGTTGTGTGGAACACCCTTTCCCATAAATATCTCACCTCCTTCAAGTCTGTGTTCACATCTTCACCTTTTTTAAATTTTTTAAAAAAATATATTTTATTGATTTTTTATAGGGAGGAAGGGAGAGGGATAGAGAGTTAGAAATATCAATGAGAGAGAAACATCGATCAGCTGCCTCCTGCACACCCCCTACTGGGGATGTGCCCTCAACCAAGGTACATGCCCTTGACCAAAATTGAACCTGGGACCCTTCAGTCTGCAGGCCGACGCTCTATCCATTGAGCCAAACTGGTTAGGGCTTAAATCTTCACCTTTTTATTCGGGACTATCCTGATAATCTTATTTAAATTGCAATCTGCCTCCCACCCTTTCACTCCCAAACTCTCTTACTCTGCTCTATTTTTTTCCACAGCACTAATCATCATCTTATATATCATACTAGTTGTTCTGGTCGTTCCACTGTAACAGTCGCTTAGGCTTTTATTATATAGATACTTTACTTTTTATTATATTTATTGTTTCTCCCAAGCAGAATGGTGGCACTTTTTTTTGTCGTTTTTTTGGTTGTTGTTCATTGAAATATGCCAAACATATAGAAAATGTAGCAGTCATGCAAAAAAAAAAATCATTAGATGCATTACTTGTTTTTGTGTCTCTTATAGTTCATCCTAAAACTACTTGGAGTATTATAAAAATCATGTCATAGAGAGAATGCCTCTTTATGTTTGTATACGTTGTGGCAATAGGTTAGATTTCTTCATTTCACCTGTGAAGTAAAGATATGAAGTATATGGGCTACCTGTTATTCAGCTATTCTTTGTTGCAAGTTCAAGAAAAAATGATCAGGACCTGTAAGCTTAATATCTATATTATTTTAATTAGTTGAGCAAATCTTAATTGCCTGATAATTTATATTCAGGTAATATTATGCACTACTTCTATATACAGTGATTGAAATGAGGAGATAGAGTTGTCTCCAGCATCAGAAACAAAACTTAAGTTGGACATAATGTGATACAAGGAGAACCAAGATGGCGGCGATATAGGCAGACGTGTCCCAGGTCGTGTCCCGGAGCAAATGGAATGAACAGCTGAAACTAGTAACACCCACACCGAATTGGCGAAATTGCTCAGCTGGTGAGAGGGTTTGCAGCCGGGAAGAGCAGAACTCCCCTGGAAAGGTAAAAAAAAAACCAGGGATTTGGGCAGGAAAGTTTGCCTGACCTCTGAGCCCAGAGAGTCGGAGGGAGACCGCGTGGCAGACAGCCGCGTCCCTTGGGACAGGCACAGCCCCTGACAGGGGAAAGGAGAACCGCGGGATTCCTGGCGCCGCCAGGGAAATTGAGAGCTGGGTTCTGTGATCACGGAGGACTGAGCCTAAAGGGGGCAGCCTGAAGAGCTGACCTGACCATGCAGTCCCGGTAAGAGAAGAAGCTTACAGAAACCAAGCCTTCCCCGTTTCCGCGGCCGGCATTTGTTTGTTTGTTTTCACTGAATCCTGTTCATGGGACATTTCGGATACAGACACTCACCTGTGCTGAAGAGAGGGAGAGTGTGCTGAGGAGTGGAATCTGGGGAGAGACTGGGGAAAGAGGGGGAGCCGGGAGAGGTGGTAGTGAATTGAGTGCTGAGACACCCCTGAGGCCAGGACTGGGGCAGCCACCCGCTCCTGAGAGTGAGTCTCCTCCCCCCAGCCCCCAGGCAAGGAGCACAGCCACACCCAGATTCCACCCTGAACGAGATCAAGGATTAAGATAACCTGATCAGTCCCTGGGAGTTAACAGGGTCTGGCCTATAGGGGGATTTTCAATCCCAGCAACAACATAGCGCTGGTAACTAACTATTACGCAGTCAGCTCTGGGCAGTGAACTTCCACTGGACAGAGAGGCCCTATAGCCTCAGAGGCCAACCCCAGAACACTGCCACCCAGAGGCTGACCCACAAACTGACTCTTTGCTAAACACAAAATAAGGCAGTCTGGGAAATAAATGCGGCATGCTTTAAAATAAGGACTGTGGTTTACAACACAGAGGAACAGTATATCGCAGGGAATCTCAACACTCTCCTGAATACCTGGAAGGTCTAAGGCGAGCCACACTGAAGAATAGAAGAAACGAAGGACATTCACTACTGCAATTTTTTTTTTCTTTTTTCACTTTTTAACTAAGAAACCAATTTTTTTTTAAATTTTTTTTTCTGTTCTTTTTTTTTTTCTTCTTCTTTTTCCATCACCTGATTTTACCCTTTTAATTACTACCTTCTTATTTTTAACCAGTATTATTACTGCTACCATTTTACCATTTTTTAAAGTGCCATTTTATTTTTTCTTTATTTTATTTTGGGATTAGTGTTCACCATTCTATTTTCATCGTTATATTATTGGTTGTTTCTAGTTTGCATTCATATCCAGGGAGCTGTTGCTGGAATTTGTTGGGATTAATGGCTGTTCTATAGGAGTATTCTCCTCATATAAAAAGTCTCTTCCCCTCTTCCACTTCATTCTCTCTTTTCGCTCTTTTTTTTTTTTTTCTTTTCTTTTCTCGCTTTTATTTTCCCCCTTCCTTTTTCCCAATTTCATTTTTGCACTCCCTTTTTTTGGTCCCTACTTTTCTTTTCCTTTCTCTCTTTTATCTTTTTCTCTTCCTTCTTCCTTATCCCCTAATTCTCTTAATTCAGGTGGTCACCTTTAATTGGGGTTATTAATATCGTAAATATATTTGTGTATAGTGCCTGGTACGTGGTGCCTTGTTGTGTTGTATTTTGTGCCTTTAAATCAACGCAGCAGATCCAAGCAACAGCAACCTCCTGAGCACCACATCCTCTGCTGAGGAACAGCAGCTGTACGTGAAACCTCGCCCCACCAGCCAGAAGAGCCACCACAGCTGTGAACAGCACCCACCAGAGGAGCTGCTGACAACTGAAGAGCAGCTGCTACCGCAACCGCCCGAAGAGCAACCACAGACCAAGGAGTCACTGCCACCAAGGGAGCAACCACTGAACAACTCAACGTCTAGATATGTCAGTGAGATCAAACATGGGTAGACAAAGAAACCCCCAAAGGAAAGAGAAGGAGGACTCTCCAGAAAAGCAGCTAAGTAATACAGAGGCATGCAACATGACAGATAAAGAATTCAGAATAAGGATCCTAGAGTGCATAAACCGGATGGAGGAAAAAATCGACAACCTCTTCAAGAAGCAAGAAGAAACACATGAAAAAATCGATAACATATGGAAGAAGCTAGAAGAAACAGATGAAAAAATCGATAACATATGGAAGAAGCTAGAAGAAACAGATGAAAAAATCAACAACCTAAGTAAGACCCAAGAGGAAATGAAGAGTGATATAGCTGCAATGAAAAACTCCATTGAAAGTATCAACAGTAGACTAGGAGAAGCGGAGGACCGAATAAGTGAATTAGAAGACAAGGAAGCAAAACACACCCAAAATGTACTGCAATTGGAGAAAAAAATTAAAAGACAGGAGGAGAGCCTAAGGGAGCTTTGGGACAACATGAAACGAAACAACATACGAATAATAGGAGTACCAGAACAACAGAAGGATGAACAAGGATTAGAAAACCTACTCGAAGAAATAATATCAGAAAACTTTCCTGAGGTGGGGAAGAAAAAAGTCACACAAGCCCAGAGAGTCCCAAACAAGGTGAACCCGAAAAGACCCACACCAAGACACATCATAATCACCATGGCAAATGTTCAGGACAAAGAGAGAATCTTACAGGCTGCAAGAGAGAGACGGAAAGTTACATACAAGGGATCTCCCATTAGATTGTCAAATGACTTCTCAACAGAAACACATCAGGCAAGAAAAGAATGGACGGAAATTTACAAAGTGATGCAAAGCAAAGGACTGAATCCAAGAATACTCTATCCAGCAAGGCTATCATTCAAACTTGAAGGGGAAATAAGAAGCTTCACAGACAAAAAAAGGCTAAGGGAGTTTGTCACCACCAAGCCAGCATTGCAAGGAATGCTAAAGGGACTGATATAAAAATAAGAAATAAAAAGCTCAGAAAGAAAACAGCCACACAAAAAAAGAAATGGCTACAAACAAGTACCTTTCAATAATAACTTTAAACGTAAACGGACTAAATGCCCCAACCAAAAGACATCGAGTGGCTGATTGGATAAAAAAACATGACCCATACATCTGCTGTCTACAAGAAACCCACCTCATTAGAAGGGACTCACACAGACTGAAAGTGAAAGGATGGAAAAATATCTTTCAGGCAAATGGAAAGGAAAAGAAAGCTGGGGTAGCAATACTTATATCGGACAAAATAGACCTCAAAGTGAAGGCCTTAACAAGAGATAAGGAAGGCCACTTCATAATACTAGAGGGATCAATACAACAAGAAGATATAACCCTGGTAAACATATATGCACCCAATGTAGGAGCACCCAAATTCATAAAAAAACTCCTGGAAAATATCAAAGGAGAGATCGACAACAATACAATCATAGTAGGGGACTTTAATACACCATTGACAGCACTAGATAAGTCCTATAGACAAACAACCAGCAAAGATATAGCAATCCTAAATGACTCACTAGATCAGATGGACTTAATAGACATCTTCAGAACACTTCACCCCAAAGCCAGAGAATATACGTTCTTCTCAGGTGCTCATGGGACATATTCAAAAATAGACCACATACTGGGTCACAAGCAAAGTATCCCCAAATTCAAGAAGATTGAAATCATAAAAAGCGTCTTCGCAGACCACGATGGCATAATATTAGAAATAAACTACAATAAAAACAACCCAAAATACTCAAACACCTGGAAGCTGAATAGCATGCTATTAAATATTGATTGGGTTACCAATGAGATGAAAGAAGAAATTAAAAACATCCTGGAAACTAATGACAATGAAAACACAACAATCTAAAACCTATGGGACACATTGAAAGCAGTCCTGAGAGGGAAGTTTATAGCTCTACAGGCCTATCTCAAAAAACAAGAAAAAATGGTAGTAAATCATCTAACTCTACAACTCAAAGAATTAGAAAGAGAGCAACAAGAAAACCCCAGAGTGAGCAGAAGGAAGGAGATAATAAAGATTAGAGCAGAAATAAATGACATAGAGACCAAAAAAACAATACAGAAAATCAATGAAACCAAGAGCTGGTTCTTTGAAAGGATAAACAAGATTGATAAACCTCTAGCCAGACTCACCAAGAAGCAGAGAGAGAAGACCCAAATAAATAAAATCAGAAACGATAGAGGCGAAATAACAACAGACCCCACAGAAATACAAATGATTGTTAAAAAATACTATGGACAGCTCTACTCCAACAAACTAGACAACCTGGAGGAAATGGACAAATTCCTAGAAAAATACAGCATTCCAAAAATCAATCAGGAAGAATCTAAAAACCTCAACAGGCCAATAACTATGGAAGAAATTGAAGCAGTCATCAAAAAGCTTCCATCAAACAAAAGCCCAGGACCAGATGGCTTCACAGGGGAGTTTTACCAAACATTCAAGGAAGAACTAAAACCTATCCTCCTCAAACTACTACAAAAAATTTAAGAGGAAGGAACACTTCCAAGCTCATTCTATGAAGCCAGCATCACCCTAATACCAAAACCAGGTAAAGACAACACAATGAAAGAGAATTACAGGCCAATATCCCTCATGAACATAGATGCCAAAATCCTCAACAAAATCTTAGCAAATCGGATCCAGCAGTACATCAGAAAGATCATACACCATGACCAAGTAGGATTTATCCCAGGGATGCAAGGATGGTACAATATCCGCAAATCAATAAATGTGATACATCACATAAACAAATTGAAAGAAAAAAACCACATGGTCATATCAATTGATGCAGAAAAAGCATTTGACAAAATTCAACACCCATTTTTGATAAAAACTCTCAGCAAGGTGGGAGTAGAAGGATCATACCTCAACATAATAAAAGCCATATATGACAGGCCCACAGCCAACATCATACTCAACGGACAAAAACTAACACCATTTCCCCTAAGAACAGGAACAAGACAGGGATGCCCCCTCTCACCACTCCTGTTCAACATAGTACTGGAAGTGTTAGCCATTGCAATTCGGCAAGAAGAAGAAATAAAAGGCATCCAAATTGGAAAAGAGGAAGTAAAACTGTCCTTATTTGCAGATGACATGATATTATACATACAAAACCCTAGAGATTCCATCAAAAAGCTACTAGACTTAATACATGAATTTGGCAATGTAGCAGGATACAAAATTAACCCCAAGAAATCTGAGGCATTTCTATACACCAATAGTGAACTTTCAGACAGAGAGATTATAAAAACAATCCCGTTTACCATTGCACCAAAAAAATTAAGCTACCTAGGAATAAACTTAACTAAAGAGGTAAAAGACCTCTACTCAGAAAACTACAGGACGTTGAAAAAAGACATAGAGGAAGACATAAACAGATGGAAGAACATACCGTGTTCATGGATTGGTAGAATCAACATCATTAAAATGTCCATACTACCCAAAGCAATCTATATATTCAACGCACTTCCCATTAAAGTACCAACAGCATACTTCAGAGATCTAGAACGAACTTTCCAAAAATTCATCTGGAATAAAAGAAGACCCCGAATAGCTGCAGCAATCCTGAAAAAGAACAAAGTAGGTGGGATCTCAATACCAGATATCAAGTTGTATTACAAAGCCACTGTTCTCAAAACTGCCTGGTACTGGCACAAGAATAGGCATATAGATCAATGGAATAGAATAGAGAGCCCAGAAATCGGCCCGAACCAATATGCTCAATTAATATTTGACAAAGGAGGCAAGAACATACAATGGAGCCAAGATAGTCTCTTCAATAAATGGTGTTGGGAAAATTGGACAGATATATGCAAGAAAATGAAACTAGACCACCAACTTACACCATATACAAAAATAAACTCAAAATGGATAAAGGACTTAAATGTACGACAGGATACCATAAAAATTCTAGAAGAATCCAAAGGTAAGAAAATTTCAGACATATGCCGAAGCAATTTCTTCACTGATACAGCTCCTAGGGCACTTGAAACTAAAGAAAAAATGAACAAATGGGACTACATCAAAATAAAAAGCTTCTGCACAGCAAAAGAAACCATCAACAAAACAACGAGAAAACCCACTGTGTGGGAAAACATATTTGCCAATGACATATCTGATAAGGGCCTAATCTCCAAAATTTATAGGGAACTCATACAACTTAACAAAAGGAAGATAAACAATCCAATAAAAAAATGGGCAAAGGACCTAAATAGACACCTTTCAAAAGAGGACATTCAGAAAGCCAAGAGACATATGAAAACATGCTCAAAGTCACTAATCATCCGAGAGATGCAAATCAAAACAGCAATGAGGTACCATCTCACACCTGTCAGACTGGCTATCATCAACAAATCAACAAACGACAAGTGCTGGAGAGGTTGTGGAGAAAAAGGAACACTTGTGCACTGCTGGTGGGAATGCAGACTGGTGCAGCCACTATGGAAGACAGTATGGAGTTTCCTTAAAAAACTGAAAATGGAACTCCCATTTGACCCTGTGATCCCACTTCTAGGAATATATCCCAAGAAACCAGAAACACCAATCAGAAAGGATATATGCACCCCTATGTTCATAGCAGCACAATTCACCATAGCTAAGATCTGGAAACAGCCTAAGTGCCCATCAGTAGATGAATGGATTAGAAAACTGTGGTACATCTACACGATGGAATACTATGCTGCTGTAAAAAGGAAGGAACTCTTACCATTTGCAACTTCATGGATGGAACTGGAGAGCATTATGCTAAGTGAAATAAGCCAGTCAATAAAGGAAAAATACCACATGATCTCACTCATTCATGGACAATAGAGACCATTATAAACTTTTGAACAATAATAGATACAGAGGCAGAGCTGCCTCAAACAGATTGTCAAACTGCAGCGGGAAGGTCGGGGAGGGTTGGGGGGCAGGAGGTAGTGGGGTAAGAGATCAACTAAAGGACTTGTATGCATGCATATAAGCATAACCAATGGACATAAGACACTGGGTGATAGGGGAGGCTAGGGGACTGTCTAGGGCGGGGTGATAAAATGGATACATATGTAATACCCTTTGTAATACTTTAAGCAATAAAAAAAAAAAAAAAAAAAGAAAAAAAAATGTGATACAATTCCAGATCTGGTATCTTGGAATGTGTGCATTGCAGGATGGGAGCTGGTTGGGGTTGTTGCTCAAAGTAGAATTTAGGAAACAGATTTAGATCATTTGGTGAGCAGTAATCCCCCCCCCCACCACCACCACCATTAAATTCCTGTTAAGAGCCTATTTTATTTGAAACTAAGCTATTTTCAATTAAATTGCTAGATTAAGCAACAGTCGCTAATTCCAAGATGCTACCTTCCACGAAGTAGCACTAAAACTACACTGTAGACTTCAGACTTCAAAAGAGCTCTTTTTCTCATAGTTAGCAATAACAAACGTTTCTATACACAGCCTTATAGCACCCAGTATATTACTTAGTACCTCATAGATCCTCAAATTTAATTGAACATGCACTCTAATTATCCAATTTCTACATGAAACATGTCTCGATTGAGGGACTCCAGTGGACCTGCAGGCATTTAGCAAGCTCTTTGGTGAATGTGCTTCCTCTGAGTGATTAGCAGTAATGAGTTCAACTGTCTCAAGGAGCACAGGGACTCTGCCTCTAAGCCTCCAATTGTACTGATGGTTTGTCACCCTGCCCCCGCTCCATATGTTTTTTTCTCTCCGAAGTGGAAAAATGAATACTTCCCTATCACGCTTAAGGCATACATCAAATTTTAGTTCTTGGAGGTCGAGTCAGATGCAAGCACCTTATTTTTCAGTAAAGGACTGGAGACAATATGAATAGCTTTGGGTCTATTCTGAGTTCACTGGGTCTCAAATTTTTCTGTGAATGAGAATTGCTTGAAGAGTGTGTTAAGATTCCCGAGCCCTACTGCAGATGTTGTGATTCCCTCCGTGTGGAGAGGAACTCAGGAATTTGCATGTTTAACAAGCAGCTCAAGGGACTCACATAGAGACGTTTGAGCAATAGGACAGTTTACCACTGAGCATCACTTGTGTGGAATTTGAGATGGTCCGTGACCATTCCCACGGGTAATATTATGAATGTAGCTGTTGGTAAAGCTTTCTCCCTACAGCTCTTACCACCTCCCCCCCCCCGCCCCCGCCCCATTGGAAGTGCCTAAAGGTTAGTGAGAACACATGAAAATGAAGAATATTGATACATCAGTAGACGTCTGATAAACTAGATTACATTGAATAGGTGCCAGAGGGAGAAACAATTGCTTTTAATTTTAAGGATGTCCTCCAAAGGCACATTTATAGGAAAGAGAGTTATACTGGACTTACAGAAATGCCTCTTCTTTTACCTCATTATTCACAGGTACTGCAGCTCAGTGAGGTTGTTTGCAACTTGCGCTAGCTCATATACAAGTGCGCTAGCTCCTAGTCCATTTTTTTGTTTCCACACCATGAGATCTGTATGTCACTCTTAATTTTAAACTTTTATTATGACCAAAGTCACTGAGCTATTCTAGCCTGCTGCTGGCATTTTAGACAGCAAAGATAAAAAAGTAATATAATCATGAGCCTAGAAAAAAGCAAAATACCAGTATTCCACCAAGTAGATTAGTAATTATACTAGCAGAAATAAAGGACAGACATGGCTTCAGGGAGTCCTTTTGATCTGTTCTTTCTAAAAAAAAAAGAAAAAGAAAAAAAGAGAAAATCTTAATGTGTTCATACATGATTCTCAGTGATTTCTAGAAACTGCCGTTGTCACTAAAATACAGACCAGCCACAAAGTAATAAGGATCAGATAATTTTGTTCTTGTAGTATCTGTTTCATGTCATTTACAAATTCAGACCATTGAAACTGTCAAAGTAATTTAGTGACAAAGTGGTCAGTTTCAACCGCCAATGTTTCTTCCTTTTAGGAAGTAACACCATAACTTAACAAAAACACATTTTAAAAAATAGCCACTGCATTTATTCTCTATTAATATTTCACAGAATACATATGTCTCTTGCAGGAGCTGCTAATAAGCATTTCAGTTCACATCAGAATATTGCATCCTTTTCTCCAATTAAAAATAATTATTTATTAAAGTGAACCAATTTCTCTCTCATTTTTTTGTCCTAACTCTCCTGCAAGAAACAAGATGATGTTAATTTTATTTTTAGTCTTCATTGAATTTTATGCACATTTTATTCACCTACAAAGTTGTAAGAATATTGCAGGTTATTGCACATTAAATTAGAAATTCCCTATAAACAATTGTTTATTGTCTCTGGCTAGAAAAATTCAAATGCCTTAATTCACCATGAAGGAGTAATAGAGATAAAATTATTTATAATTATTAAATTATTAGAATTCAGCAGTCTCATTCTATGGACAGAGCTTTCAATATAATTGATCTGAGTGGGGACAAAGCATTAGTATTTTTTTTAAAGCACCAACGTGATTCTAATGCACAGCTATGTAGAGACCCAACATTTAGACGACTAAGAGCCATGCAATGAATGGGCCACAGTGCCTGTGAACAAGATAAGAGTTCATTAGTGAGAGACAATAAAAGGGCTTGCGCAACAAGGACTTAGTTCTGATTAAAATCTGGAAAATAACGTGGTGTTTTTGTTTTTAAATTGAGGTATATTTGACATATAACATTATATAATTTCAGGCATACATAATTCAGTATTTGTATATATAGGAAAATGCTTGCCATGATAAGTCTAGCTAACATAATCAAAAAATTAAATAACTTTAAATTTATTTAAATTTAAGCTGGAAAGGATAGGAGAGAGAGAGAGAGAGAGAGAGAGAGAGAGAGAGAGAGAGAGAGAGAGAGACTGGATTATATAAATCATACCCTCCTGCCACCATAACAGTTTTTTTTCCCCCCTATTTGACAGACTAAGTCAAAAGTACGTGTCCTATTCATGTATAGAGAGTAAATTGGAGTCAGAATCAGGACTGTGCTTTGTGGCCCTAAGTGCCTTAGTTTCTTGTTAGACTGACAGAACCCTCTGCCTGGCTCTGTTAGATGCTCAGCAGTGCATGTGCCTGAGCCTGCCACAGGAAGACGAGTCCTTGGAGGGTAGAGGCAGTGCCATTGGTCCTGTATATTCCCCAAAGAGCCTGGCCCATTGCAGACTTACAGTAATTAAATGTGAAAATGAGAGAGCTGCCTCTTGGAGGTTAGGAACTGTAACAAGAAATAGCAGAGAGAAGGGCATTTGAACATACTCGAAGGTCTCAGCTGTATAGTTCTAGCTCTGCCACTTATTAGTGGGGGTGATTTAGGGCCGTACTGAGTCAGTTTCCACATCAACAAAATGGGAGAGCTGTACCCCATACTCTTTTACAGGGTCATGACGTGGATCAAGTGACACCATAAGAAACCTGTTTGTGGATTAACAGCTACTTTAAAAAAACTTATGCAAGATGACAGGGTAAAGTCAGTGGAAAGAGAAGGGGGCTTGGGATGAGAAGGCCTGGCTGGTACCAGCTTGCCTTCTTAGTTATTATACTTCTGTACACAGATCACTTGGCTTCTCTGAGCCTCAGTTTCCTCATCTCTAGAATGTGAATATTTATACCGAGCATGCCTACTTGAATGAAATGACTTTTTACATAAAAATAGAGTTAATTATCATTGCACCAGGCACGAGGGATCCAGCCCTGAGCAAGACAATGTGACTGTGCAGTGGTGGTGCTTATAGTCTCTGGGGAGAGGAGACTGGAATAAAACTGCTTCGTGAATTGTAAAGTAGTAAGTCAGTGTGTAGTATTCTGATTATTGTTAATGTTACAAAACAGAGGAAGTGCGTTCTAGATAAACTTAAAAATTAATCATTCATTTTGTTATGTGGTGCCAAATGTTTCAAACATACGCAATATCTGATTGGGTGTTGAGAAAACAACAGGCTCTTAACTTTAATTATCAAATATATATGTGAAAGATCAGTCGGGAGCCGAAAACCAGGTATTACAGGCTTTATTAGGAGAAAGACCTGCCGGGCTGTCTCGCAAGGGGAGAGCAGCAACCTGTGCAGAGGTGAGCACACCTTTTGAGGGGCGGAATGAGGAGGAATGGGAAGGAATGGGGGCTTAGGGTACTCGGCGCACACTGATTGGTGGCTTACTGAATGGTCCATATAAGGTACATAGTTAGGCACTCAGGTACTTGGGAACAAGGGCTTAGGGTATTGGGCAGGTGCTGATTGGTGGCTTAATGTATAGTCCATATAAGGCACATGGTTAGGCACTCAGGTATTTCCGGGCTGCAGCTTAGGTCATACTCCACCCACCAGCTGGGGGAAGGGAGGATCTATCAATATGTGAAAACATCTAGTGGAGTGTCCCAAATGTTTAGGAAAAAGTAGATAGCGTGACACCCTATCAGACTCTCTAATTGAATTGGATATCATGAGGTCCCAAGGGGAAGGAATCCCATTATTGTTCTCAAGTCACTGGGATATCATATAAGGCAGCAGTTCTCAATCTGTGGGTCACGACCCTTTTTGGGGTTGCATGACCCTTTCTCAGGGGTCATCTAAGACCATCGGAAAACACACATATGATTATATATTGTTTTTGTGATTAATCACTATGCTTTAATTATGTTCAATTTGTAACAATGAAATTGGGGGTCACCACAACATGAGGAACTGTATTAAAGGGTCACGGCATTAGGAAGGTTGAGAACCACTGATAAGGAATTTCTTGTTGTTGTTGTCGTCTTTTTTTGTTTGTTTGTTTGTTTTTCAGTAAGTGTGTTAATTCTATCATGTCCTATGGGCCGTGTCAGTCATTATGCCCTCCTAAATGCCAGGGAGATTGTGTTTACAGTACTTTACAGATGATGAGGAATGGACCTATCATACATGGGGAGAGTTTGTATTAAATTATTTTTGATAGATCCTCCCTTCCCCTAACTGGTGGGCAGAGAATGACGTAACCTGCAGCTCAGAAATTCCTGAGTGCCTAACCATGTACCTTATATGGACTATCCAGGGGTCCTTAAACTTTTTAAACAGGGGGCAAGTTCACTGTCCCTCAGACCATTGGAGGGCCGGACTATAGTTAAAAAAAAAAAAAACTAGTCAGCTGCTAAGCAACAGGCAGCAGCGGCAAAAACACCCAGCGGGCCGGATAAATGTTTTTGGCGGGCTGCATGTGGCCCGCGGGCCGTAGTTTGAGGACCCCTGGATACATTAAGCCACCAGTCAGCAACTGCCAAATACCGTAAGCCCTTGTCCCTAAGTACCTGAGTGCCTAACTATGTACCTTATATGGACCATACATTAAGTCACCAATCAGCACGCGCCAAGTACCCTAAGCCCCCATTCCTTCCCATTCCTCCCCTCAAAAGTAGTGCTCACCTCTGCATGGGTTGCTGCTCTCCCCTTGCGAGACAGCCTGGAAGGCCTTTCTTCTCATAAAGCCTGTAATACCTGGTTTTCAGCTCCCGACTGATCTTTCATTCTGGTGCCGAAACCCGGGAGGGGCAAACAGGAACACGGATGATCCCTGAACCTTATCCTGAGCATTTTAGGGAAGCAGTGGGCAGCGGAAGCTCGACCGGGCTAACTTCCTGACTTTGCTCGGTGGTGCGGTTCTGGGTTGATTGGCCCATCCCGGTCCCCTCTTGAACCCTGCTGAACCAGGACCCGTGAGGGTCTCTTCACCTCCTGCCCTCCAGTAGGGCTTCGGACCCAACTTACCGCACCCCCCCCCCCTTTTTCCTCGCTCCCTGTGACCTGGAGGGGCATTAGGTCTCAGAGTTTCCCGTTTACTTGGCTACTCGTACTACGAAAGCCCAGGCGCCTGGCTGGGAATACTCTCTTCTACTTCAAGGGAAAAGTGTCTTGGGGTGACGATCTCAGAACCTCTTCTCAGCTCTCTCTTTCTACAGGTTGGGTGAGGGAACAGGAGGATGCTCCTTGTTCTGTCCCCAACTTCCAATAGCCCTTCCCTCCAGTCATGGGGAACTCTCAATCCAACCCCCCTCGAAACACACCCTTAGGGTGTCTTCTTGCCAATCTCTCAACCGTTGGTTTTTCTGGCTACGTCAAACCAAAGAAGCTCATTTTTTTTCTGTAACACTGCCTGGCCACAATATAAACTTGATAATGGCTCTCAGTGGCCCGAGAACGGCACTTTCAATTTCAACATTCTCAAGAACCTAGATAATTTCTGCCACCAGACAGGGAAGGCCTCAGGGATCCCTTACGTGCAGGCTTTCTTTTTCCTCTGCTCCTGCCCCTCGCTTTGCTCCTCATGTTCCACCCATCAGATCCTCCTCGCAAAGCCCCCTTCGCCCCCTCAAACCAGTCCTCAGCCTCTTTCTCTGTCTTCTGACACTTTTGACCTAGTCGATCATTCCTCTCCACCTCTCCCACCAACCTCCACCCCCTTATACATCTTCTCCCTCACCTGCAGTAGATTCCAGAAACCTAGACCCTCTTAACCAGCAGTCCCTGAGAGCCCAAATCCTGAGAACGTGAGCTCTAAAACAGCCTTTTCCATCTAACACTCATTCCCAGGCCACCCAAAGACTGCCTTCCTCAACAGCCTCTTCTATTCCCATGTCAATTCTACCCCTGAGAGAGGCAGAAGGAACTGAGGGCATATAGTCTGAGTCCAAGTCCGATTCTCTATGTCCAGCCTCACACAGATTGAGAGGCATCTCAGGTCTTTTTCCACTGACCCGACCACCTTTACTAAGGAGCCTGACCAAGTCCTCCTCTATAGAAATTTACCACCTTAGACCTCACCTCCCCAGAGGAGCCCTTCTTCTAAACACCCATTTCATAATCCAATCAGCCCCTGACATACGCTGCAAACTTCAAAAATTAGATACAGGTCCACAAACCCCTCAAAAAGACCTTGTTAACCTGACCTTAAAGGTCTTTAATAATAGAGACGAGGAGACGCAAATCCAAAAACAAAAGCGAGATCAGGCCAAGGCTGAGGCCCAGAAGGAGGCCTTCTAGCTCCTAGCCACCCCTCTCATGAACCCCAAATGAAGTTCCCGTCCTTCAACTGCGGGTAAGTCAGGGGCTAAGCCGCCTCTGGGCCCATGCTTCAAAAGCAGCAAGGAAAGACACTGAGCCAAGTCCTGCTCAAACCCGAGACCCCGCCTGGGCCCTGCCCAGGGTGTGGAAGGGAGGATCTATCATTTTAAATTTAATTTAACATTTAAAATAAGGGCTACAGGTATGACAGTTTCCTGGCTTTTTCAAAAAAATAATTCAAGTTGCATTTATTTATATAATTTTTCTTCTGTTGCTCTACTGACAGCATACAAATTTAGATTTCTAATTCTGCTTATTGTGTGTAAATTTATACGCAATGGTCTTTAAAAAAGGCAAAGCATTTGTGTTTGGTGAGCAACTTCTGTTTTATGTAGTCTCCTTTTAAATTCTTTCTTGTTGACATTATTGTAACTGCTATAAAAAACCTACTCACCATCACGCATGAAATTGGGTGAAGCTTCATAACCATTGAAACTACTAAGAAAATGAAAACGCTGAAAATCATGCTCTGAGAAATGAACAACAGTCTGCGATTCCATGTTGCGATCACCTGGCTGTAAGAACATCTGTGCACAGACAAACTGGGGGAAAGCCCCGGGTGCACTCTCTGGTTCCTCGACCCATCACTCAGACGCCTTTTCTAATGGAAACGTCTTTGCAGTTGGTGAAGGAAGCTCTTTTCTGGGCAGCAGGAGATGAATTCCCCAGTTAGGGCTGTGTTAGGCTGTCAGAAGCAGAGATTCCAGCTGGTGAGGGTCTCCCTTTGGCATCAGTTCTGTAAGCTGTGAAGGGATGACATTTGGCATCCATGTGCTGTGCTCAGCAACAGACTTCAAAGCAAACCCTTTCAACAGTGCTCAAGTTAGTGAGCACACCACACTCAGCCCTGTCTGGGGCTTCGAGGAGCAATGCTGTGTTTTGAATGCGATCTCTTTCACATAAGGCTTATTTTCGGGTCATTAAGAGGATCAATGCTCAGAAACTCCATAAAATTCTTGGCATTTTCATCCTGGCTGTGGAAGTCATTGGCTGATCTTCTCCTGAGTAACAGAAAGGTCTAGCAGCAGGAGGCTTCAAAGGCGATTTCTCACAAAGGAAAGAGCAGGGAAAGGGAATCTCATGAAACAGTGAACAATTCCTAACGATTCCTCCTTTTGCTGTAACCTTGATACGTGTCTTCACCCTAGTTGGGGCAGAGTTAAAGAATGGGAGTGCAGTATTTTCCTGGCTAAAGTTAGTTTCGTTTTTCTTTTTTTTCCCTTTCTTTCTTTCTTTTTTTTTTTTTTTTTAACCCAAAGCTTATTTTCTGGTTACCTTTACACCAATTCTTTGATAAAGTAATGGATCTAAGACCTAACTAACCCTGCCAATGTTTTGCTGAAGAAGGGCTCTTTGCTATTTTCTGTATTAGGCCCCAGGCCCCTGGCTCACTGCCATAGCCCCAGCACCTGGAGCTGTGGGAGCACATGTGAGGCACCCCATGAATGACAGTCTGTGATGGTTGAGTGAACACATGCACATGTCCCCTCTGTCTGAATTGAAGATGTAGCTTGGAGAACAGAGTGGTCAACTTTATCTATAGTGGGTGAGATAAATGATAACTAGTTCATGAGGCCTGTGACCTTCCCAAGAATTAATACCCTCAGAAGTATTTCTTCAGAGACAAGAGTTGTACATAAATAATGCTACAAAATGTTAAGGGAGCTCAGAGAAGGGCGTATGAGCTTTGTATGAAGGAGAAGATATTTAATATGATTTTGAAGTATGACTAGTGTACCAGATGAAGATGAGGAAGGGCATCCTGGGTAGAGAGAAAAATACGGTGCAAAGGAAACAAGGCATAAATGACTATGGTATTTGGGGGAGGGGAGGGAGAGGAGCAGGGAAGAGTAGGTGGGAAACTAGGTCAGTAATGTTGGCTGAGTCATCCTGTGAAGGCACATACTATCGAACATGAAGTGCCTCTAGGTCCTAGGAAGGAAGTTAGAGAAGATTGTTGGCAGCATGGCAATACAATCAGATACTGAACGATTTCTGTGTGATCTCTGAGATGCCTGGGAGTGTACCCCTGCTCTGAGAGGCAGGTGGTCAGTGGACGTCAGTGTCCCTGTTAACAAGGACAAATAACCTGGCCATGCACAGGAAATTTATTAGCAGCCCATTTGCCTCCATAAACAAAGTGTGTGAGGAAAAGGACACGAAATCATTATTTTAATAATGTGTGAGCAATGCTTGGCTTTGGGAATATAAAGATGACTAAAATGGAGAGACAATGAATTGTAAATGAAGACAGATGTGCTGCCTTCGAGAGACTTACAATTTAGTTGAGAGAGAAACTTTAAGCTGCTCTCTCCCAGATGCTGGTAGAGATAAGGGCAATAGTATGGGAGACTCTTATTTATGTGTTGTCCCCATCCCCAATTTCAAAATCTGCCACAGAAAATGTCCCTGCTTGAACTGCACAAGCAGTTGTGAAGCTTGATCCAAGTAAGTTGGCAAGGAACTGAAGGCTTCATCTATCAAAATTTAGGCAGTACCTGGAACCCTGTGTGGCCAGAATAGGCAGGTGGTTAAGTGCTCACTGAATGTGGGAAGAGTTATGTGTATAGTGGGGAAATCTCTGACCTAGAATTATTGAATTCTTGAATTAATTCTACTTTTAACCTATGATGTTGGAACATTCATTTAACTTTCCTGGGCCTCAATTTCAGCAAAACAAAAGAACTAAACTAGATGGCTTCTAAAGTAGATGTTGTGGTTTATGATTTCATGAACTGCAAGAAAAATTCTTATCCACATCTCGCATTGGAAAACATGGAAATTTTCAAAAAACAACAGCAACAACACAAGATATGCAGGGATTCTTGGCTCCCAATTGAGTATGAACATCAAGGTATATTTTGTACTTCTTGTTAGAGAGAAAATCAAGATAAGAAGAAAAGATCCTCACTCAGTGAGTCCAGGAGCTCAGTGTCAAGGGTCTGAGATGGGAAGGCCAATCCATCCTCATCTCCATGAGGATAATTTCTCCTTATAATCGCCAAGATGGCATCCTTGCTAATCTCCAGATAAAATCTTGTCAGGATTGGATATTTACATTTAAGATTTTATTCATCCACATCGCATAAGAGGAATGGTATTCATAGGAAGGGATTTTCCAGAGACTCTAATGAGTTTGGGATGCCATGTTTTAGGCATTGTTATTTGTATTATTTAACCTGAAATGATTTGACCTGAAATAATTTTCTCAGGTAACAATATGGGATGGTTATGAGAGTTTCAGGCCCTTTAAAACAAATAATTAACATAAAGGCAATACTTAGTGAAGAGTAAAATGGCTAAAGATAGTTAATGCAAATTGGAGGGAGAGGAGACTGAGGGATGGCTCAAGAACCCGAGTCCTTAGCAGGACAAAAGATGGGGGTGAGTACTAGAGCTTGTTGGTGGAGGGGATGTAAAAAAGATTTCACCTAAAAGAGTAAATTTCTTTCTTGAATAAGCATCCAACTGGAGCACATTTGTGGTATACAAAGTGAAAGAAACAATAAATCAAGGGAATCAGACTAGATTAACCAGGGACTCAAGCCAATTCAATAGGCATCTATAGTAAGAAAACGTTGCTCTACTTCTTTCAATCTTGAGGGCTTTGCGGGTATAAAACAGATTTGCAATAAAAAACCACACTGGCCCTAGCCAATTTGGCTCAGTGGATAGAGTGTCAGCACACGGACCAAAGAATCTCGGGTTCGATTCTGGTTGCAGGCTCCTCGCTGGCCCAGGCCCTGGTCTGGGCTTGTGCAGGAGGCAGCCGATCATGTGTTTCTCTCACATTTAGGTTTCTCTCTGTCTTTCCCTCTCTCTTCTACTCTCCCTAAAGATCAATGGAAAAATATCCTCAGGTGAGGATTAACACCACCACCACCACCACCACCAACACACACACAAAAAAACCACACTGAAGCAGCCATTGTTGTAAGTCCTAAACCACTCAAGAGACATTCACTTCCATATGAACTTATCTTTTAACTTTTTAATAAAGGGGTGGAGTTGGGGAGATTCAGGCACTAAGAAGGATCCCCAGGGATCCTGCTTAAATGAATGATGAGTCAAATTGGTGATGGCAGATTGGAGACAGTGTAGGATTCCAAAAACTTGGTTGTTGAGTTGGTAATAATGGCTCTGTTCATGGAGTGTCATTGGAAGGTTCAACATCCTCAGGCTCCTTGTTAAAGTCAGAGAGGATTTACCCTGAGAGTCCCCCTGAACGAATCATCTCCTCCCCTTCGCATCCTATTGGGTAGCAACCAATCCTTTCCCAACATAGGTGACTGTAGGTACCATCACTGCTGGGTTATATAACTTTCATTATGTGGGATTGGAAGCTATGTGGTGAAATAAAGCAATACTGTTTCGATGTCCCAAGAATGCTGTCTGTCGTGTATAATTATTATAATCCCGGGAGGGAATTCAACCTATGGGTTTTCTTATTTGCTTCAAGTAAAAATTAGCTGATTCAGCATTGAGTGGGATGTGATCTCTATTATAAGGAGTTTGAAGGACTGTTGTGGAGTGAGGCTTCAATCATCCCTGTATGGGAGAGTCTTTCTGTAGGCCATTCTGAAACTCCAAACACAAAGATTTAAGAAAATAGAACCCCTTAAATAATAACAAACAAAGTAAATGAAACATTTAATAAAAAACAATAACAAGAACTATATTTAAAAGCTAGAATGAACAGAAAGAGGATAAGAAACCTATTAGGAGGGTAAAGATGTGTCAGTCTAAGGAAAACTGAAATACATGTAGACAATAAAACAAGGTGGTCAAAGGCCAGAAAGCTAAGCCAGAGAATTAGGAAAATAACAAAGTAAGTGGGCAGCATTTAGAAGCAAAAAAACAATGACAACAGACACACAGTAAATTAGCCTAAATAGTAAAAATTGCAAGAAAGACAAAAAAAGCAAAGAATAATGAATATTCCACAAAAGAGTGCAAACCAGAAATTAAAAGATAAAAAGAGAAGAATTTAAATGTTTACTAGTACAAAATTTGAGAGACTAGG
Source organism: Myotis daubentonii (assembly GCF_963259705.1). Lineage (NCBI taxonomy): Eukaryota > Metazoa > Chordata > Mammalia > Chiroptera > Vespertilionidae > Myotis > Myotis daubentonii. Next base: position 16,431,672 of record NC_081856.1, on the reverse strand, counting down.
GATTTTTAAAAAGGAAAAAATTTTAAAAGTCTAAGGAATTCTTGGCCTCAATGTTCTTTTTAAAGGACTAATCTGGGGTACCCTCTAAGGTTGAGGTCCCCACCCATGACCTCAAGGAGTAGATTCAAGGTCAGAAAGCAAGTCCCTGGCTTCTCCAGCTCATCTTACATTGAGGGTCCTGGCTCCTGTGTCCCTCTAAAAATGTCCGGCAAATGGTGTGGCAGAACAGAATTCCCCACGCTCCATACAATAATGACAAAGCAGTCAGGAGGGAAGGCATACGCAGTACCTTGAATGTGGCAGCTATAAGTGTGCTGTCATTCTTCCTTGACTTGGCAGTTTCCACCTCTGCACTGATCTGCTGCTGTGGCATTGGAGGCAGACAAGTCCAAGAGAAGAAAGGAGGAAGAAGAGAATGAGTGTGTCCTGGGCACCTACTCTGGATCAGGCATTGCCCTGGACTATTACTAGGCTTTCTTTGGTCTTTACCCTATCTTAAAAGGTAAATCTTTAATGCCAGTTTTGAGGGTGACAAATCAAAGACACAGAGAAGTATAATTTGCTCAAGGTCACATGCAGTGGTGGAAATGTGACTCTAGCCCAGCTGATATGGCTCAGTGGTTGATGGTCTACTTATGAACCAGGAGGTCAAGGTTCAATTCCCAGTCAGGGCACATGCCTAGGTTGTGGGCTCGATCCTCAGTAGGGGGTGTGCAGGAGGCAGCCAATCAATGATTCTTTCTCATCATTGATGTTTTTATCTTTCTCTTCCTGTCCCTTCCTCTCTGAAATAAATAAAAATATATATAGTTTAAAAAAATGTGACTTTAAAACCCTTGGAACTGTTACCATGCCAACTGAGAAACAGCTCTTGATCCAGGAGACGCATGCTCCTTTCTAGAGTGATGAGGAAGCCATGAGAGGGGAGGCTTTCCACCGGAGCTGAGCCAGGCAGAGGGTGTCAGAATGCATGTGCCTGGAAGTCCGGTTAGCATGAGGGCGAAGCTGAGAGGGCCTGAGGCCTCCAGCAGTGGGAAGGTAGCAGAGAGGCTGGGAGTCAGGCTGGCAAAGAGTGGACCCCAGACCACCAGCACTGGCACCACCTGTGAGCTTGGCAGAGATGCAGAGTCTCAGGCCCCACCCTTACTTACTGAATGAGAATATCTGGGTGTGGGTGTAGGAAACTGAACAAGCTCTACAGGTGTTTATTAAGCACAATAAAGTTTGCAAACCATTGCTGCAGGAGGACCAAGGAGCTGGACATGGGATTTGGAGACATAGTAAGAGTGTTTACATGCCCTTGACCGGAATCAAACCCTGGACCCTTCAATCCGCAGGCCGACGCTCTATCCACTGAGCCAAACCGGTTAGGGCAAGAGTGTTTAAATTTGGGGCAGAGGTTGGAAAGTGGATGGGGCTCCGAGCTAGTCAATAGCATGAAAGATGGAATTTTTGTGGGAAGAATAAGGAGAATTAGGTGCTGTGATGATGGGGACAGTTGTGGGGCTGGGAAATGGCCTCTAGTCAAGACCATATTTCAATGGCCTCAGTTACTAGGAGCTGAGAGGCCTCCAGCAATCCCTCCCCTTATCCTGAGCTTCACTTCCTTAGGCTTGGGTATGGCAGGCCCCCTCAGGCGACTCCCGCAGTGGAAACGTATTATTCTGGTGTTCAGGCAGCCTGAGGTTACTTGGAAAGGTAAGTTCTCAACTTGGACTTATTTAAACAATAAAGCAAACATTTTACCTATCTTCTAAAGAGGCAAAAGCTAAGTACATCTCACAGAAGACAAAAGGGGTGGGTTTCCTCTAAGTTATACATTTTGTGCTGTGTGGGGGATGGAAAAAGAGATTGATTAATGCAGTCCAAGCAATTGGGGGGACAATGTGGCATGATGAAAGTAGCATGTGCTCCAAGGAAAGACCTGGACTTGAATCAACCCTGGTCTGTGATGTCCTCACCAGTTAGCCATGAATCTTTCTGAATTGTAGGCTCTTCATTTCCAAGAGGGGGATGCTTTTCCACCTCTCAGTATTGGGGGGATTGGAGAAATATGGGTGAAAACATTCCTAATGGTGTCAGGCCCATGACAGCTGATAAGAAATACTTTCTGAATCTCAATTCTATACCTAGCCTTTGCCCCCACCCTTCAAAAAAAAAAAAAAAAACCCAGAGGAAGCTACATCTTGCTCACCTGAAGAGTCCATCTTGGCAAGGTTTGCCAACCTAGGCCCTTTGGAGAAACTGTGTCTTTAATGATCCTTTATGTGTTTACAAGACATGTTCCTTTGCTGTGGATACTTCACAATTTCCCCATCTTTATTAGGTTGGGAAGAATGTTTGCCAAGCCCATTGATCAGCTTCTCTATGCAACATAGGATATTTTGGGCCCTTTCTCTGTCTTATGTCTGGGTTATGGGGTCAAGGCTGCCCCTTCCCCTTTCCTACTGTCTTGTGTTTGAAGACCTTTGAGCTGGGAATGGGGTCCCCCTCTGGCCAACATGAATAAGACTAAGACAAGAAGCAGCTGGAACACAGTATAATTTCATGGGCACTGATTTTATTGTAAGGCCGGGAGGACTATAAAGAGGGGATGTTTCTAGTTTCTGTAATAATCTCCTGTAGAGGGGTGGTGGGAGAGAAAGAAAAATCAAACAATCAATCTGTTCTCTTGCCCCGGGCTCCATAATTTGCCTTTTACTTTCTGCATTTTCATATTTGAGTCTGAAAAGCAGAGGACCAAAACAATGAGCAACAGATGTCCTTGCACAATCTGCACGGTCCCTGAATTCAGTTAGCATGCAAATTGTCATCCTAGGGCGATTCCCCGGGACTGCTGCAAAGATGGCAGGCCTGCTCTGCAACACAGATAGAGGGCATGATTAAAATGTCTGGATCCAATCATATGTTTAATTACAATTCCTTTTTTATCTCAACTACAATGACTGGTAGCTATTATGACACAATATTGAAAATGTGTATGACGCATGGTGGCACTTGGAAAGGCTGATAGGTGGTCTGTGTTTGATCAAAATGATCAAAGCTCCATGCCAAGGAGAGCTCCTGCTCCTTCTCTCTCATCTGATTCACTTAGACGAGCAAAATATGATTTACAGGAGACAGTTGATGTGATTTTCATTCCCCAAGAGCAGGGGCATAATTTTCGCAGCACCATTTTCCCTAAAAACAATGGAAGCTTAACAATGCTTATAAACACACAGTAACAGAACCTATCTCTCGGTGTCTGCAAGGCGTCGCTCCTGCTCACTTTCATTTACTCTCCTATGTTCAAACACTTTGAAATTTTATTATTGGTATAATCAGAAAAAGACAAAAAGGTATCAAAAGCATGAAGAGGAGAAATTCTTAATTATTTCATTCTGTTCATACATCCAGATTATTTGGGGGGGGGGTATTTCAGATAGAACTACAAGTGAATTTCTCATGAGATGCTATATTGAGCATGAATATGAAGACTGAATTTCCCCATACAAATTGTGGAAGTGGCATTAGCTAAGAGAGAAAGACGACTCTTATCCCAATACAGTCTTACTATATTCCTGCTCCTGAAACTCTATCCCTTAATGATATGAACCAGTTTTATCCCAGTTTCTGCTTGGATCCAATCGCCTCTTTGGGAGATCGGAAGTGAGGGTCGGGGTGAGATGCTTCTGGTCGTGAAGAATATGCTGTCAGGACAGAATGTGAGGTTGAAGTGTGAGTAGTCAGAGCAGAACTGAAGCTGGTCTTTGAAAAATGAGAAGCAGAGTAGGCAGTGAGGAGAAGGAGGGCACGCGCACTTTGTGTAGGGAAGATGAAGGAGATAGCATGAATGGAAGTGAAGGTGGGACCAGTGTGCGGTCTCTGCAGAGCCACAGGAGTCATCCCAGCAGAGGTGATGGCTTACGTAGGGGAGGTGAGGGACACTGTGGAGGATCTTTTATCAGGTGTCTTTAACTTCCTAGGCTGCGTGCATCCCTGTCCTCTCTTGTGAGCTGATAATATTAGGAAGAGGCTGGGTACTGTGACAGTGTGGTCCGAGCTCTCACATAACCCTGCAGTGGGGACCATACTGGGTTGCCATAGGGCAGGAGTGACAATGTCTCTGCTTCAGGGGGTTCAGAGCTCCTAGAATGTGCTGAAGGACTAGATCAAGACTCCCCAGAACAGTCTATATCTATACATTGACTCTGAGGTGTTCTTCAAATTCAGCTCTCTTGTGATTAAGAGAAAAACTTTAGTTTAGTGGCGTTTTATACTTTATGAGTGTACTGCCTGTGTGTGTAGCCAAATACAAGGTGATTATCCCACCATGATTCAGACTGAGTTTTGCATTGTTCTTTAGGGCTGGAGATGGATCTGCCCTGATCCCCCCATGGCCACCACCTCACACCCATGATCTGCCCTGATCTCCCTCATGCCAGGAAAGCTTTGTTATGAACTTGGGTTCTAGGTAATTCTGTGCCTTTGGAGTTTTTTTCATGAGTCCATTAGCCCCAAAATCTGAATCAATCTTCCAGGCATAATGAGAAAAGCATATTTTTAACTTGGGATTAATCTAGAACCTTTTCTGGAGGAAGCCTAAACATTTCCTTGGTAAAAATAACTCATAATGCATTTCACTTAGTTCACATTTTAAAATTCTATCATACTATAATATTATTGTATTAGTTTCCTATGGCTGCCATAACAAATTGTCATACACTAGTTGGCTGATAACTACAGAAATTTATTCTCTCATAGTTGTGGAGGCCAGAAGTCTAAAATAAAAGTGTTAGTAGGGCCTCCATAGACTCTAGGGAGAATCCTTTCTTGCCTCCTCCAGCTTCTGATGGCTCCAAGCATTCCTTGGTTAGTGTCTGCATCACTCTAGTTTTTACCTTTGTCTTGACATGGCTTTCTCCTCTGGGTCTCTGTTTTTTCTTCTCTCACACTTGTCATCGGACTTAGGGTCCACTTGGATAATCCAGGGTAATCTATTCTCCAGGTTCTTAATTATGTCTGCAAAGACCCTTTCCTAAATAAGGTCACATTCTCATTTTTTAGGGGTTAGGGTGTGAATATAGGGGACCACAATTTAATCCACTGCAATCATACTCTCCAAATAGGTTGCCTTGAGGAAATATAATACTCAACAATTGTAAGATATAGCAATTATTTAAAAATTTATACTTGTAATTTTTAGGATGTAGAATGATTCAAGAGCATTCCCCCTCGTCAGAGACTAGGAAATAGGTTTCCACATCTCTGTGTTTAAAAACCCTGGGCTTGAGACCGGGGTCCACTATTTGCCAGCAGGCAGGACTCTCTGCCTGAGCTACAGCTCCTTCTTCTGTCATAGGGGCTGGTCACTTTGGATGTTAGGAGGATAAAATGCCATGTGATCACTATGTAAACTGAGGAATGGTATATGCAAGCATAGAAGAGTTTGATGCTGTTAGAAGGACATGAGAACTTGCAAGGTGATTCACTTGGGGGAGTCATTAAACACTCAATATGAGGCAACTAACTGAGTTAGGAGGATTTCTTCATAAACAATGTAAATGGACATGTACCTACCAAAAAACATCTTATGGTAAGTTACATAATGACAAGACTATTTCCTTTGTAGTCCTTGGCACATACTTTGGTCTCAGAAACAGCTCTACTTAGAGAAAACTGTTGACTTGGTCATCTGCACTGTGCTTTCTGTCATTCGGCACCCGCAGCCTGTAGTAACAAAAGAGGAATCAGCAGTTTATGAAACCACACCAGGCTATGGGAGGGTGGCTTTTTGGATAAACACATTTAACTGCAAGGGTTTTATCACTGCAAGAACATACACCAGAGAAATTTTAATGCATAGAGATCATCTTTACATTAAAGTGCTAAGACTATGTTTTCAAAGCCATTTGTTTTAATGGTGCCTTGTTAGCTGTTAAAAACACCCCAAAACTTTTGAGTCACTATTTTATCTTACAAATGTTAAGTATTCTTTGTAGACAGGAACTGTCTGTTAAAGTAATATTTGACATCTACTGAATCAAAAATACTTTATAATGAAAGGCTGACATCTGTTTACTATATAAAAATAGGGTGCTGTGTATTTTTACTAGTAGAATTTTCCTTTAATAAGGCAGCCAAAAGTCATCTACACGCACCAAACCGATTTACAGCCAGAACCTGCTGAATACCAACACAGCATCATGGATGCTTAGCAATCTATTTTTTTTTTTCAGTATTACCCTGATTTGGTATTGAATTTGTATAGGAAATGTGTTTGTCTCTTCTTGAAGGAGAGACTATAATAGCAATAAGAAGCCGGGGTTAATTATTAATTTGCTAAGCTTCAATCATTTTAGTGCTCTCAATTTGATTCCATTATACTGGCGGTTGATCTTCCTTATTTAAGATGATCAAACTGCAACTGAGGGCTTTTTTCCATTTTTCAATCAATTTAAGTAGTAGCAAAGAAAGTCTGTATGCTTGGCCAATTCCACCTGAGCTCTAAGGCACTGCAATTAGGAAGAGATCAGACAGAAGGCAGACAACTTGGTAGAGTTTAAATCTGTGTGTAATCTCATACAGGTGCTGCTTCCTGTACTCTGGAAAATCCCTCATCACAAAATAGGCCAACTGAGCCACACCTGGATTTAAGCAGAACATCTGGACCTACTCTTTCCTCTTGCTCATGTTCTTCAAATCGTCTCTAAACAAATGGCACTTTAGTGCAAGTCTGACACCAGAGATTTGTAAACCAATGTGCCCTGCCAAATCCAGTTTGATACAAAACACAGATACCATTCTTGAATCAAATACATTACAGATATGATACCCAGGTCATATATTTCAATTAGTCAAGCCTCAAGTAGTTTGTGGAAGTCTTTTTCACCAGTAGCAATAAATTTCATAATGGCATTAACAATTAAACAGGGTATTTCGGGGAAGGATGACATCTAATGTCTATTAAATGCCCTAGTTCAGGGGTGGGCAACCTCTGGCATGCGTGCTAAACATGGCACGCCAGTAACTTTTGCTGGCACGCGAAACCCTCTCTTATAATCTTCCATTTACAATTTTTTTCTTAATATCTACTTTTTTATTTTTCAGGTAAATTCAGTGTAGGTGCATCTTAGATAAATAAATAATTTTACATAACAAGTTATCTTAAAGACCATAGACATGGATTGACGAGAGAGGGGAAGAGCAATTTCTATGCCTCTGCCTTAACTCTCCCTGCCTTCCTAGATCCGACCAGTGTTTTGGTTTCATCCACATACGCTTGTGAATCTTTTTTCCCAGTGATGAATTTTGTTAAGTCTCGTAATAGGAGTAACCTGACGGATGAAAGTAATAGCTTGTGCGTATCTCTGAAGGTCACGAAATATAAACCTGATGTAAAATCTCTGTCATCAGTGATGCAGCAGCAAAAGTCCCACTGATAATATCAAATGGAGTTATAAAGTTTTCTGTTGGACTATCAGTGTACATGTATACATTAAAAAATGTATTTTTCATCATCATATACTGTGTTTTGTTGCTCAAATGAATTTTATTATTTCTTCAAGGTTCTTCACATACATACACCTTAAAAGATATCAAGTAGGCGTAACATGTTCTAAAAAAATTAGGGTTGGCACGCAGAAGAATTTTGAGTCAGAGATTTTGCTGATTTTGGCACGCACTCACAAAAAGGTTGCCCACCCCTGCCCTAGTTTTTATTGGTCATGTGCTCTTTATTTTCTAGGCATACAACCCTTGGCTGGGAAAGTCCAAAAAGTTAACTATGAATGTAAGATATAATTAAAAGGAATGCCAGTTTTAACGGGTCTCAGTTTCCTTAAAAATCACATATCTGTTAAACTCCTAAATGTCTACTTAATGGAGCCACTTAATACCTAGATGTATAATTCTGGCAGTTTTGTAATGGATTAATAACTATGTCTTATAGATATACTCTGGCCTTAGCATTATGTTGGAATAATTAAATTCACAAGTGATCAGCAAACTATCAGTATAATTTGTGTGGCCTTACACAGGGCTTTTCAGCAAGTGCTTTCGGGGAACGTTGGCATCAGTTCAGATGAATGCCAGGGAATAGGAATGGTCAGCTTGAAGAATGAATAGTGTGGAGTAGTTATACCTTTTATAGCTTCCATAAAGTATGCAGGAACAAGGGGAATGGAATGAGGAGATCATTAATATATGTACACACATTAGGTAAGTACATCAATATATATATTCCAGTGTTAACATTTGGAACTGCTATCCAGTTTGCACTAGTGAATTTATTACACTTGCAATGATGTTCTGTTTATTGTTCGAAGTCTTTGGATTCAGATGGCATTTGTCAAGTTCACCATCTCTGAGAAGGTTTGGGGGTAAAGAGGTGGGAGGGATTGAGGATTGAGGGTATGGTGGCACATAGGGAGTGATGGAGAAGGAGGAGCACATTTACACCATGGAATACTATGCAGCAGTAAAAAAAAAAAAAAGAATCTCTTACCCTTTGAGACAGCATGGAGGGACCTGGAAGAGTATCATGCTAAGTGAAATAAGTCAGAGAAAGGCAAGTATCACATGATCTCACTCATATGTGGAATCTAATTAACAAAATAAACTGATGAACGGAGTGGATCCAGAGACATGGAAGCATGGATCAGAGTGTGGAATCTTGGAGGGAAGGTGGGGGAGGCTGGGTGGGTGGGAGTTAATAAACTAAATATGCATAACCCATGGATACAGACAATAGGGTGGTGAAGGTCTGGGTCGGGGGCTGGAGGCGGTCAATGGGGGAAAAGTGGGGACATATGTAGTACTTTCAACAATAAAGATTTATTTTTTTAAAAAAGGAGGAGCACAAAGAATCTGTCATTCATACTAACCAGTAGCAATCCAGAAGGCAGCGCTGGAATGTCCAGAAAGCAGTCTCAATTCTAAGGGGCATTGCTAGTTTTGCAGTTAGTTCTGAAGTACCAAATGATACCTTATCTTCCTGAAGGATCAGGATTGAGAGAGTTTCTCCAGGATATTTTTTGGAATTGAGGGTAACTTGGGCTGGTCCAGATGTTCCCATGGTAGGGCTAATGGGAAAGCCTCCTAGCTGAGCAGGTGTATCTGCCCTGACTTGGCACTGAATCAAATTCAGGTGCCTCTTGGTAATAGAGTCATTTGAATAATAAAAGCACTTGATTTTTTTTCTCCAAAAGTCTCCCTGCAGCAAGGTTTATTTTTGGTTGGGTGGATGTGTGTTTATGATATTAAATGTATGAACTAAATAGGTTTTCCGGTTTGGGAAGTCTCATATTAGTCATTTTTGTAAAAATTTACTTTGTTTTCAAAATAACTGAAGTTGTAATAGGTCCCCCCCCCTCCCCAATCCTCATATCTTGTGATGTGAATGGATAAGGTACCCAGATCAAAGTCAGAGTTTCATGTGTTAATTTCTTGTATTCAGAAGCAGTGAAGGACAGTTAGGAATGAAAGGATTGCAGAAAATGTGCAAGCGTGGGAAAAGGGTGAAGAATAAAGGGAAAGCAAGCAAAGCAAGAGGACACAAAAATGGAAGCTGACATGTTCTAGAACATAGGCATAAAGATGACCCTTATAAGATTACCAAGAAATGTAAAGGATTGGACCAAGAATCTGATGCTCAAACCTCACAATTTGGAAAGAAGTGGCTCTTCCAAGAGGGAGATGTGGTGTAATTCTGACATAGGATACCTGCCCCAAAATTGTGTGAGGGTCAAAGAATTTTTGGCAGGGAGGAATAAGTTCTGAAATAGATCCCAATGGGGAGTCAGTGGGAACTTCCAAAGACGGAAAGAAAGTAAGTGGAGTAACCAGGTTATAAATAATGGGGTAACACATTGTCTGAAGAGCAGGAAATGAGTTTCATGAAGGCAGAGATCATGGTAGGAAATATTTGGTTTCCCATCTCTGGCACAAGGCCTGGCACACAGTAAGTAGTCAGTGTTTGCACGGAGCTCTAATGGTGTAAAAATCAGCCAAAATGAGCAGGGAGGGGAAAGTATTTGTTAGCTAACAGGATAAGAACAGGGGAAAAGATGATGCTTTTCTGAATAAAAGGAACTATAGAAGATGACACAAATTAGCCTTTTTTAAAAATTTATTTTTTTCTTTATTGATTAAGGTATTAGATATTTGTCCTCATCCCCCCATTGCGTCCCCCTCCCCCCCTCCCCCACACTCATACCCTCATACCCCTGGTGTCTGTGTCCGTTGGTTAGGCTTATATACATGCATACAAGTCCTTTGGTTGATCTCTCCCCCTTACCCCCACCCTCCCCTACCTTCCCTCTGAGGTTTGACGGTCTGATTGATGCTTCTCTGTCTCTGGATCTGTTTTTGTTCATCAGTTTATGCTGGTCATTATATTCCACAAATGAGTGAGATCATGTGATATTTATCTTTCTCTGACTGGCTTTTTTATGAATGAAATTTATTTTGGAAAAGTTAATCCTAAAACACTTTCTTGGAAAATATCTTTCTAAGTTTCCGATGATGTTTTCCAATCAAAGCATACCCACTTGAGAATATAAACACAAGATGAAATGAATAGCCCTACGAAATAGGCCAGGAACGGAAAGGCAGACAAAAAGCTATCAGTCAGATCTGTGATTCCATTTAGCTCTTCAGTGCCAGAGGAAGGAGTTCATTGTACCTGCCATCCCACCAGTCAGTAGGAGCTGATTGATTTCAAGATTGATAAATACCTGAATTATTTTGGCGAGGATATGCAATGCTTCCCCCCGCACCCCCCCACCTCCCCGCCCCGCGCCCCTGCATCCACTTTCTAAAACTGAGAATATAATTTTTTCTACGTATGATCCCAGTGAGAAATATTTTCTTCTTTTTCTGAATGACTGTCTATACCTCCAGGTGCTGCTAATAAAGTATTTTGTAGATGGGGACAAATAAGGAAGGATTTGATAGGTTAAGAGACCCGAATCTGTAAAATTTTAGTGGAATTCTTGGCAATGACTGACTGTCATCCTTATTCAGGAGACAAAGCAGAGAAAAGAGCCTGAAACGGAACACTGAGGAAATCTAGTCCGTAACTGTGGTGTTTCCTGAAAGGATGATCTGTCGGTGTTGTGAAGACCAAAATGTTCAGGAATATGGTCTCTATTTCTTTGCAAGCCACACAGGAGGCTGCCTGAGAAACTTTTCCTCGCTGGTTCAGCTGGTGGAGGTTCACACCAGCAGGTTGGTGGAGTAGCTGCCTCTCTGTGCTGGATCCAATAAAGAGATCAAGCTCTTCACTTTCCCTTAGTCTTTCGTGGAACACAGGCGGGTCTCAGAGCTATTCTTTTATGCTTTTGTTAAATCTCTAAGGTTGAGATTGATTAACTTTTAGATTAAGCCACACTCTGAAATGAAGTTTAAAATGTCTTAACCTCCTAATAGGAATGGAATTCTCACCGTCATTATTAGAACTCACTGATGTTACAAATTTGTGGACGGATGTTATCCATTAAGGCAAAAGCAGAAAGGGGCTATAAAGTTGACTCAGAAGGCTAAGTACTTTACCTTCAGGGAAGCACATATAAAAATCTGTCCTGAACCATATATATAGTAATAGTTAAAGCTTTGAACACCTGGTTCTTAACTGGCCAGGCAAAGTCATTTAAAATACTGACATACTTTCTACTTACTGTTATTTTGATCTTTAGGCAGGTTACTATTTTTATCATATGCACTTAGGAATTTAGCTGCAGTGATCAGTCAATCCAGCGGGCATTTACTGAATGCCAACCATGTGCCAGTATAAATCTAAGAAAGTTTTAGGTTAGGATGAGATTTCTCAGTTCCTGCATAGGCCTAATTCTTGGACTAATGGAAATAATGGTTACATTCAGTAGTTCTTAACACCCTTTCTTAGTGATTTGACAAGTTGACATTTTTCAGAGAGTTCAAAATCTGCAAGGTGCTGCATGCCTGGCTTCGTTAGCTGAACTGGTTGGAAACATGGCATTAATGAGGCCAAGGTTCAATTCCCATATGGCCTGGGTTGTTTTGAAGGAGAAAAACTGTTCCATAGCCACAGGCTGTATCTCTAACACTGCCTAGCTTCTTGATTTACCAACATTAGCCATGGTTCAGAAGGAGGCTCACCCTAGAGAGAGTGGAGCTCAGGGAAAATCCTTTATGATTCCTGGATAAACAATGTAAAGTTCATATACTGTGATGATAGTTCAATAGTGTCGCCTCTGTCAATAAACATCATTCTAGTTGAAATGGCCTTCACAAATGGGAGAGTGGAACCCAAGATTACCAATAATAAAAATCAAATTAATGGGCTATATGGAAAATAATAGCTAATATTTTGTTGTTGTTAATCCTCACCCAAGGACATTTTTTCCATTGATTTTTAGAGAGAGTGGGAGGGATATAGAGGGGAGGGGATAATGGGGATAGAGGGAGAGAGAGAGAGAGAGAGAGAGAGAGAGAGAGAGAGAGAGAGAGAGAGAGAGAGAAATATCATTGTGAGAGAGACACATCAATTGGTTACCTCTCACATGCACACACCCCAGGGATCCAGCCTGAAACACAAGTACGTACCCTGGACTGGAAATCGAACCTGAGACCCTGGGTTTGAGGGCTGATACTCTAACCACTGAACACACTGGCCAGGTCAACAATAACTAATTTTTATTGAGTATTTCTTATCTATCTGCTTATTGTTCTAAGCTTCTTTACATGTATTTATTTATTTAATCTTCATAATAACCCCATGAAGTAATTTCAATAGCCCCATTTTATTTATAAGGAAACTGAGGCATAAAATTGAAGTAGACATTCAAAATCAAAGTAAAAGACTTGGCCTTTAGGCAGGTTACTATTTTTATTATATGCACTTAGGAATTTAGCTGCAGTGATCAGTCAATCCAGAGGGCATTTACTGTATGCCAACCATGTGCCAGTATAAATCTAAGAAAGTTTTAGGTTAGGATGAGATTTCTCAGTTCCTGCATAGGCCTAATTCTTGGACTAATGGAAATAATGGTCACATTCCATCTGCTACCTTCTTCCCATGAGCCTCAAAAATAAGTCCACAGAAAACTTAGAGAAAACAAACCTCCTGTTGGCCCAGTTTTCCAACAGGCTGTTCACATCCAAATGTCCTTGTTTTAAGCTTGAATTCTGAAAACCACTTTCATTCCTTAATCCACTGCATTGTGCCTTCCTGCTAAAATGTGCCAGAATAAGTCCCTTGGATATTATTGATTCTGTCTTGTAAATTAACTCTATCTTTTCTGGGTCTTTTTGTTTTGCCCACCCTCTCCATAGTGTCTGTGGCTACTCTCCAACTCAGCCCTCATATTCCTTATGCTGTGTCATTCCATGCTTTTTAAGTTTCTTCCATGCATCCTATCTGTTTTCACTTACTGGCTGAAACACAAGCATTGCTTTAAGTTCTTATCCTTATTCCTCTCCTCTCCTCAGCCCATCCTCTGCTCTCACCCTTTGTGATCTCATTTTCATCCATTCACTCAACAGTGAACAGTGACTTCTATGTGAGAGATGCCAGAACTCTAATCTGTGTAGCCTTGACTTCTCTTTCAAGCACCAGACCTATTTTTCTCTCTCTTTGCTGGTTATTTTTCTTCTGATTGGCCTCCCAATATTGCAAATTCAATTTGTCCAAACTATGTCCCTGCCTCCACAGTATTCTCAAATCTATGCTCAAATTTATGCCTTACCCAGATGGAAATCTGATATATATATATTAGAGGCCCAGTGCACAAAAATTTGTGCACTCGGAGGGGTCTCTCAGCCCGGCCTGTGCCCTCTCACAGTCTGGGACCCCTTGGGGGATGTCCACCTGCTGGCTTAGGCCCACTCCCAAGGTGATTGGGCCTAAGCTGGCAGTCAGACATCCCTCTGGCAGCCCAGGAGCCTTCGGGGGATGTCCACTTGCCAGCGGGGACCAGGCCTAAGCTGCAGTCGGATATCTTTAGTGCTGGTGAGGAGTCAGGAGAGGCTCCCACCATCACTGCTGTGCTGGCAGCCATCAGCCTGGCTTGTGGCTGAGAAGAGCTCCCCCTGTGGGAGTGCACTGACCACCCAGGGGCAGCTCCTGCATTGAGCATCTGCCCCCTGGTGATCAGTGTGTGTCATAGTGACCAGTCATTCCCAGTCGTTCTGCTGTTAGGGTCAATTTGCATATTATCCTTTTATTATATGCCTGGTGCATGGGTGGGGGCTGCCTGGTTTGCCCTGAAGGGTGTCCCAGATCAGTGTGGGGGTCCCCACTGGGGTGCCTGGCCAGCCTGGGTGAGGGGCTGAGGGCCGTTTTCAGACTGTCCACACCCCCTTCAGGGAGGCGGTTCCCCCCTGGGGTGCCTGGCCAGACTGGGTGAGGGGCTGATGGCTGTTTTCAGGCTGGCCAAGACCCCCCAGCAGGGACCCTCACCCCATGAGGGTGTGGCCAGCCTGAGTGAATGGCTGATGGCTGTTTGCAGGCTGGCCACAGCCCCCAGCCACCCAAGCTCCCAGTGGAGGCTGGCTGGAAGCAGGTATCTGGGATTTATTTATCTTCTATAATTGAAACTTTGTTGCCTTTAGTGGAGGCCACAGCCGGCCAGGGCAGGTGGGAAGCTTGGCTTCCTCCATCGTCAGGACAACCAAGCCTCCTGTTTGCTCCAGCTCCGTGGCTGCCGGCCACCATCTTGGTTGGGTTAATTTGCATATAGTTGCTCTGATTGGCTGGTGGGTATGGCTTGGGGCATAGCGAAGGTATGGTCAATTTGCATGTTTCTCTTTTATTAGGTTAGATACTAGAGGCCTGGTGCACAAAATTTGTGCATGTGGGAGAAGGCGGGGGCGGGGTGCCCCTCAGCCTGGCCTACACCCTCTCTAATCCGGGACCCCTTAGGTGATGTCTGACTGCTGGTTTAGGCCTGATCCCTGCTTAAACTGGCAGTTGGACATCCCTCTCGCAATCCAGGACTGCTGGCTCCTAACCGCTTGCCTGCCTGCTGGCCTGATCCCCCTAACTGCTTGCCCTTGCCAGCGTGATCCCCCTAACTGCTCTCCCTTGCCGGCCTGATCCCCCTAACTGCTCTCCCCTGCTGGCCTGAACACCCCTAACTGCCTCTGCCTTGGCCCCACCACCATGGCTTTGTCCAGAAGGATGTCGGTCTAATTAGCATATTACCTTTTATTAGTATACTAGAGGCCTGGTGCACAAAAATTTGTGCACTCAGGGGGGAGGGGGGGTCCCTCAGCCTGGCCTGTGCCCTCTAGCAGTCTGGGACCCCTCGGGAGATAACGACCTGCTGGCTTAGGCCTGCTCCCGGGTGGCAGAGGGCAGGCCCAATCCCTAGGTGCAGCCCCTGGTCTGGCTCAGAGCAGGGCCGATTGGGGAGTTGGGGCGCCGTCCCCTGTCACACTCAAGGCAGGGTCGATGGGGAGGTTGTGGAGCAACCCCCTGTCACACACAGAGCAGGGCCAATCCGGGGGTTTGGTCGCTGTCCCCTGTCACGCTGATCCTGGTGCTGGGAGGCATATTACCCTTTTACTATATAGGGTAGAGGCCTGGTGCATGGGTGGGGCCAGCTGGTTTGCCCTGAAGGGTGTCCTGGATCAGGGTGGGGGTCCCCACTGGGGTGCCTGGCCAGTCTGGGTGAGGGGCTGAGGACTGTTTTCAGGCTGGGGGTGACTGAAGCTCCCAACCGCTCCTTTTTTCCTTTTTTTTTTCTTTTTTTTATTCTGGGCCAGCTTTAGCTTGAGGCTTGGCTCCAGCTCTTAGGCCTCCGGCTGAAAGTAGGTTTCTGGCCTTTGCTTACAATGTTGCGAATCTGCTGGCTGAAGTTGGGCGTATTTGTTACAGAGTTTCTTAAACTGCCCGCTCAGAGGCAGCGGCAGGCGGGGAACGTTGGTTTCCTCCGTCACTGAGGCAACCAAGCCTCATGTTAGTTTCAAGCTGCCTGGCTGCCGCCGCCATCTTGGCTGACAGTTAATTTGCATATCTCGCTGATTAGCCAATGAAAAGGGTATCGGTCGTACGCCAATTACCATGTTTCTCTTTTATTAGATAGGATAGGCCTGGTGCACGGGTGGGGGCTGGCTGCTCTGCCCTGAAGGGAGTCCAAGATCAGGGTGGGGGTCCCCTTGGGGGATGGGGCGGCCTGGGCGAGGGGCCACAGGGGGTTTGCAGGCAGGCCACGACCCCATTTGGGTGGGCGGGTCTCAGCTGGGGGTGGGGCCAGCTTGGGTGAGGGGCTGATGGCTGTTTGCTGGCTGGTCACACCCCCATTGGGGTGAGGGTCCCTGCTGGGGTCAGGGTGGTCCTGGGCAAGGGCTGATGGCCATTTGCAGGTTGGCCACACCCCCATCCGGGTGAGGGTCCCCGCTTGGGGGCGTGGCTAGCCTGGGTGAGGGGCTAAGGGCCACTTGGGAGCGGTTTGGTGGCCAGCCAAGCCCCGGGTTTGTCTGGAAGGATGTCCAGAAGGTCTCCAGAAGGTCTCTTGGTCTAATTAGCATATTACCCTTTTATAAGTGTGTGTGTGTATATGTATATATATATATATATATATATATATATATATATATATAGAGAGAGAGAGAGAGAGAGAGAGAGAGAGAGAAGACAAAGAGAAGGGTGAGAGAGTGGGGAGGGAGGAATTGGGAGGATTTATGATAGTATTAAAGAATCATCCTTATCTCTAGGCAACCATGACCTTTAATATTTCCATTAATCTAAACTTCTCTGGCCTTGCTGACTAGGGCTCCTTTTTCCATAATCCTTCCCATGAGATCTGTTGCCTTCACATTGATCTCCAGGTAAGCTGTTCTATGGCAGGAGGAGCAGGTACTTATGGTTCCAGGGGCTAGGATGGGATTTGGTCATCAATTCCAAGAACTGGGAAACACAAAACATTTCTTTAAAGAAAATATAATGTAAAATATTGTTACTTTGACATATTTACTATTGCTGTTATTCCTAAAGAACTAGATACAAGATTAAATGGAACAAACATTTCAACTATCGTTCTATTCATATGATCTTTGGAACTGTGCTCAAGGAAATCAATTAAAAAAAATCTTTTTTGTTGAAAGTATTACATAGGTCCTCCTTCCCCCCCCTCATTAATCTCTTCCAGCCCACTCCCATTCTCCTTCCACCCCCACCCCTCACCACCCATTGTCCATGTCCACAGGTTATGCATAAGTTCATTGATTGATCTCTTCCCACCCACCATCCCCTGCCTTCCCTCTGAGATTCAACAGTCTGTTCATGCTTCTATGACTCTGGGTCTATTTTTGATCATCAGTTTATTTGGCACATTATATTCTGCATATGAGTGAGATCATGTGATACTTATCTTTCTCTGACTGGCTTATTTCACTCAGCATAATAGTCTCCAGGTCCATCCATGCTGTTGCAAATGGTAAGGGTCTTTTCTTTTTTATTGCCATGTAGTATTCAATTGTGTAAATGTACCATAGTTTTTTGTATCCACTCCTTTGCTGATAAGCACTTAAGCTGTTTCCAAGTCTTAGCTATTGTAAATTACTCTGCTATGAACATAGGGGTGCACATATTCTTTCTGTGGAGTGTTTCAGGTTTCTCAGGATATATTCCTAGAAGAAAATAAATTTTGGGAAAATTTTCAGATTATCAATTGCATTCAGCGTGGGTTTTATTTACACTTAATATAATGAAACTCTCAGTTTTCTGGTTGGCCAAATTGTGTAATCCAAAGTGGAAGGTATAATTTCTTAACATAATACAGTTTTTTAGAGACTCTGTGGACATAAATGATATTTCAGAGTTTTCTGATTTAATTAAAATAGAAAACTATTTTGAAAATATAATATCGCCAATAGAGCAAATATATTCATTCTAAAATTATTATTCCACTTTCAGGGTTGGTATATTAAAACATTTTTTATGTAAAGAAGCCCAGTAATTGAAAATATCACCCTATTCTTCTCTAAAACATATAAAAGAATGTGGAACTAAAATGCAGTTTGCTAAGAAAAGTCACTACTTGTCTTGGTGCACTGACAAAGTACTCACAGTTCTCTTTGAAGATCTAAAAGTCTGTTGTATCATGCTCTGGACAAGCTTTTAGATAAAAAAAAAATAAGTTGGCTAATTGACCTATTTAAAACTCATCTCACTCTGTCTCCAGCCTGAAGACCAGAGTGCTCTTCTAAAGAGCTGGATTTTTTTATGAGGTGTTAAATCAATATTGCCAAATGTGACTTGGTGGAGCTTTCTGCAGCCTCACAGGAGAGTGATGCAAGCTTCTTGATCATTCGTGTATCTTTAAGAGCCTACGATTAACCCGTCTTATAAGGAAATGTGTGGGATGCTTTGGTTATATATAAATCATCATGAACAGAATGCATTTGTATTTATATAGGATTGGGGCCAGGAATACCGCCATATATCCATTTAATTTGTTCTGCAGACTTAAAATGTTGGCAGGATAGACTGTATGCACAGCATCTCGAGTAGTGATGCATTCTTGATAAACTGGTGACAGTGAAGAAAAATGGGTGAACCAGCTTGGATTTCCCAGACTTTTGTGGGGAGGAGAAGGATTTAGTTTCCAGAGTGCAGTAATAATCTCTTACCTTTATATCGTCTTCTCCATGTCACTGTGTGCATTATCTTTAGATTCACTGTGTTGTGTGAGCCTCACAGCTATTCTGAGAGCTAAGTAGGCAGGTAATAACCTCCATTCAAAGTTGAGGAAACCAGCACCCAAGAGAATTTGCTTGAAAATGTAGTGAAAGTGGTCTTCAAGTGCAATGTTTTTTTCTAGTACTTTCACCGCTGTGTGGTTTCAGGAAGTTTGAAAAGACAAAGCTGTAAAAAACGTTAACTTGCAGCATTTTTATTGCTCAGGCCCTAGATTAAGCTGGTGGTTCAGTTGTCCATGGTTGGAAAATTGATGATAGAATTATCAGTCTACTTGAAAATCTAGCCTGAGAATAGCATGGAAATGCATAATAGAGGCAAAGAGGGAGTTTAGGCATCTAACCTTTTATAAGTAGGTGGAGGTGGAGGGGAAAGAGAACTCAAGCAAATATTTTAATTATTCCTAAGTGAATTTTTAAGAGTTTGGCTCCTAAATATATTGAAACTTCATTATAACGTTGTTGAGGTTCATGCTTTAGAATATAACCTTATAAATGAAATCTTGACCCTTTTTGATGAAGTCCCAACTTCTGTAATTTTATGAAGAATGTTATAGTCACAGGTTGATATTAAGGCTATACCTACTTTCTTGATTAAAGAGTAATTTCTTCCCTTTGATAGTGTTTTCTGAATAAAGAGGAATGAACCCTCTTCTTATTATTATATGGGTATTTGTGTGTGTGTCTTGCCCTTCCAAACTAAATTGTAAATTCTAAAAATTGGGGACTAAATATGATATATACTGGTTGCATAATAAATATTTGTTGAGTTAAATTACTTTTGTAAAATTTTCTGGGTAAATACTCTATATTCCATATCCCTATGCAATTAATCTCTTGTGCACATTTTAAATACTTTTTTTTTATAATGGGCTTTTATAATGGTTCTAACTCCCTTGTCTATACATAAAATACCTATCTATTTAAGTAAAATAGGTTTCAACCTTAAATTCCATGGCTATTAAACATTTGATATATGCATGTGCAGAACATAATGAGTGTATGGCTTTTACTAGTATGAAGGTCACTACGGTATCATTTATTGATTTAGTGCTGTACTTGGTTCAGATTCCAGCTCTGAAATGTCTTTGCTCAGAAACTTTGAGCAAATGCCTAGTATTCTAAGCCCTGTGTCCTCATCTATAAAATGATGAGGACAGCTCCTATGGGTGTTGTGAAACTGAATGAGGTGATACACAGTACTTGGCATGTAGTAAACACTCCTACTAGTATATTAGATCTTATTAAGATTATTTTGAATTGAAGATATTTAGTGATGGGTATACAATTGCTTTTCCAACTAAGACAATTTTAAGATAAATGATATCCTTGATGGCTATTGAATTGGTGTCATAATCCCCCCCATTTGAGTGAAATGTTATAGATTTTATGTTTCAAGAGCAAAAGAGATATCATAAAATGTGTAGAAAATGAAATTACCCAACCAATTCACATTTATTAAAAATGTTTTTTATTAAATTTATTGGGGCGACATCCTATATAATAAAAGCCTAATATGCTAAGTGTCTGGTCGTCCAGTTGTCCATTCAACCAATCAAAGCATAATATGCTAATGATATGCTAAGGTTGCTCAACCACTCACTATGATGTGCACTGACCACCAGAGGGCAGACGCTTAGATCAGTAAGTTAGCTTGCTGCTGGGGTCTGGCCAATCAGGACCTAAGCTGTCAGTCGGACATCCCCCGAGGGCTCCCAGACTGTGAGAGGGTGAAGACTGGGCTGAGGGACCTCCCCCCCCCCAGTGCACGAATTTTGTGCACCGGACCTCTAGTTGTTTAATAAAATCATATAGGTTTCAAGTGTACAATTCTATAATACATCATCTGTATATTATATTGTGTGTTCACCACCCAAAGTCACCAATTCACATTTCTAATTTATTTTGTTTTCATTATAACTCTGGACAGTAGGACCTGCTTAAAGTCATTTTTCCTGTAACAAATACATAGTAAGTATTTACTTCCTTTGACCTGTACAGTCACTAGCATTTGCCTATTTCTGTTCTTACCACTACATTGTATTTTCCAAAGAAGACAACACCTACTGTCCCACATATGTCCTGCCCCATCTGAAATCACTACTGAAGTCACTTCAACTCTAAGATGCTAAATTGTATTTTAGGGCTGCCAGAAATCCTTTAACTAGCAAATGTTCACCAGATTTTAGGAGGCAAGTACTTCCTTATTACATAAAATCACTAGTTAAATGGTTGAGTGGTTTCTTTTATTTGAGTGGGTTCTGACAACTGCAGCAAAGGGAAGGGGGCGGGGAGTAAGCCAAACAGATTATAAGTGTTTACTAAAAGTGCAATTACCCAAGCCCCTTCCCTAAAGATTATGTGAAAGTAGGTCTGGGGTGGGGTCCCAAGTCTGTATCTTCAACAAGTGTTTCAGATGACTCTTCTGACCTGGCCAGTTTCGACAACACTATATATAGAAACCCATGGGAATACAAGAACAGCCTCAAAGAAACGCTCTTTATTTTCCTCCCACTTTAGACATATCAATAAGCAAAGAGAAACAGCAAGTAAAAGAACCTATAATATTATTTCTCAGAATTAGTACAACTGTTAAAAATTGTTACAGATGGGGCCTCTTGGAACCAGACTGGGTTGAAATCCAGATTCCTCCACTACAGTGTGAGCTTGGGCAAGTTGTATAATTTCTCAGTGTGGTGATTTCTTTATTTGTAAGAAAGCTTTTAGGACTGCTCTGAAGATTAAATGAGTCAATACATAGAAATGTCTTAGCATAGTCCCTGGAACTCAGAATAACTATTCAAGAAATGTTAGCCATCCTTCAAAATAATTTAAGAACTGTTAATAGTAGCATTTCTACTCTATGGCAGCAGCTTATATTTTCCAAAGATGACAATAATTCCCATGTCGTATGTTCTTCCACAATGTGACCTTGCTACTCTCCATTTCAAGAGAAGAGTGTGTTTCCCCTTTCCTTGAATCTGGGTAGGCCCAATTGCTTTGACCCATAGATTACAGTGGGGCTTCCCCAGCGTGGTCATAAAAAACAATGCTACTTGTTGGAATATTCATGCATACATGAAGTTTGATTACTCTGAGGCGGCCAGGCCTGGAGCAAGCCAGGTCATGTGATAAAGCCACATATAGGTGCTTTGATTGACAGCCTTAGTCTTTCATTCATTCACTAGAGGCTAGGTGCACAAAATTTATGCACTGGGGGGGGGGGATGTCCTTCAGCTCAGCCTGCACCCTCTCTAATCTGGGACCCCTCAGGGGATGTCCGACTGCTGGTTTAGGCCTGATCCCTATGGACATCCCTTTCACAATCCGGGACTGCTGGCTCCCAACTGCTCGCCTGCCTGCCTGCCTGCCTGATTGCCCCTAATCACTTCTGCCTGCCAGCCTGATCATCCCCTAACCCAGGGGTGGGCAAACTTTTTGACTTGAGGGCCACAATGGGTTCTTAAACTGGACCGGAGGGCCGGAACAAAAGCATGGATGGAGTGTTTGTGTGAACTAATATAAATTCAAAGTAAACATCATTACATAAAAGGGTATGGTCTTTTTTTTTTTCAATAGTTTTATTCATTTCAAATGGGCTGATCCGGCCCGCGGGCCGTAGTTTGCCCACGGCTGCCCTAACCACTCCCCTGCCGGACTGATTGACACCTAACTGCTTCCCTGCCAGCCTGGTCACCCCTAACTGCCCTCCCCTGCAGGCCCAGTTGCCCCCAACTTCCCTCCCCTGCCAGCCATCTTGTGGCAGCCATCTTGTGATGACATGTGGTGTGGCCATCTTGTGACCACATGGGTGCAGCCACCTTGTTCTCACATGGGGGCTGCCATCTTGTGCAAGGGCATGATGGTCAATTTGCTTATTACCCCTTTATTATATAGGATTCCAGCTGAGTCCTGTGAGTGAAGGAGCCTCCAGGTAATTGCAGCCTCCTATTGTTGAGTCCCTTCCACCTTTCAAGTATTCCCAGCTGAGATAGGACCCAGACATTGTGGAGAAGAGATAAACCACTCATGCAAACCCTGTCCAATTTTCTCACCCACAGAATCTGTAAGCAGAATAAAATGGCTGCTATTTCAAGCCACATTTTGGAGTAGCTTGTTATGTAGCAGTAGTCATTGGAACATACAACTTTACAATTCCATGCATGTAGTAATTATGTCTTGTTCACTACTCAGTCTTTGTTACCTAGCACAGAGTAGTCCCCAACTATTTGTTGAACAGTGGACTATATTTTAAACAATTCCTCATTGTGGGACAATTATATAGTTTTCCATTATTCTCAATGATTCACTTATCACTTACAGTAAATACTTGTAAGTGGAATTACTGAGTCATAGAATATTATAAATGGTTTTGATATGGAGATATTAAAACCTTCTGCCCACAAAGAATCATCTAGAGTGCCTGCCAAAGTTATTTCATCAGCCTGGACCCTAAAGTACTAACATATGCTAATTAAATGTACATGACTGAGTTATAAACCAGAATGATGACTTTTGAACAGAATACCAACATGTTAACTTTAAAACAGGAGGTTTGCTAGCCTAGTGATTCTCTCCTTGTAAAAAGAAGTCCATAAGCTGTGTCAAATAACCCTGCAAACCTAATTTATCTTACGTGTTCTTGAATTAAGGCAAGATGTTAACAAGCCTAATGAGTTTCATTTCCTTTGGACAAACTTATAAGTTATTTTGTGTTGCTCAGGCATTCTGATATTGAAGTCATAGGAATTTTGAGGCATAGTTGCTACAGCATATACTATTAGCAAAGCTACATACCAATAGTTTCGGAATTGAACACATCTTATCTGTCATTTGATCCACTTTGACAAGGGAGCATGGTAGCTAAAATAAGGTCCCAGTAGCAATAAACAGTGCTTTAGCATCTATTCCTTATATAAATTGATGAGCATCATTGCCACATTAGTGATTTATGTGATTTTGTAATGTTACTGTGAGCACTTGCTGATTTTGGGTCTTTAGGTAAAACTTAGATTTTATAACATAAAATGCATTACATATTGTAACTTGTTTGGTCATCAAATACCTTTCATATCATGTAACCTATATGGACAAAATAATATAAAACCATAAAGGCAGAAGTTTGAAAAATATGTGTGTGGGGAGTGAATTCCTCCAACACTGAAGAACCAATTAAGATGTTCAGAAGCATACATTTATAACAAAGGGAAATTGATTACTTTTTTACATATCTAGGGTAGCTAGAAAAAAACTTTTTTTTTTTTCATCACTGAAAAGTAAACATGGTGGAATGCAAAAACATTGGGACTTGGGGTCGGAGAACATGGGGGTTAAATTCTAGGAAGGTGACCTGGGACAGCTCCTGGACTTCTGTGCACCTCATCTGTAATATTGGGATAATATTCTCTCACGGGATTTTCTAAGAACTAAATTAGTTAATACATAAAAGATTCAGTCACAATGAATGCAGCTCACTGGTGTTCAATAAGTGTTAGTGGAACCCAAATTTATCTTTCTAGATGTCTGTTGCTGACTTTCAAAATTGGGGTAAACATAATAATCCTGTATTTTTCTAGCCACCAGATAGTTTAACCTCATGTTGATTTGTAATTTTCTCAAACTGTCAGGTTAGATTATATCTTTCTTTATTTAGTTATATTACTGATAACCAAGGGAACACCATATTTGAAAACCACCTCATAACATGAGTTACTACATAAATGATGAATCATATCTGCTTTGCCCAATTTTAGTGTCAATTCAGAAGGTGGCTTTTTCTCATTCTATTCTTAATTGCTGACATTTTATCATATCTTTTAGAACTTTTTGATTTCTATGCGTTTATAATACCCATAAATGAAAATGTACTTACAATAATATTATTGGAAGTCAACTTAGAATTCATTTGGTTTTGTTAAAATTTCTGCTGAATTAATTAGGAAACTGAAGTCCAAATAGGTTGAGGGAAGAAGAAGCAAACTCAATAATCACCTAACAAAATGCTTTCATTTTATATATTTAGAGAGCTGGAGATTCAATTGGGGTAAAACATAGAGACTAGCTCTTGTGAATCACATCTTCTAGTCTTGTGCTTTCCCCAGTAACTTCTCTGTGATTTTATGTCATGAATTTGATATTACCAAATTAATAATAAAAACTGTAGATACTAATTTAGAAAATGCCTCACACTAGGTTTGAATAAGATTCTTATTAAAACATTGAGCAAGACTGAATGAGTTTTGAAGGTAAGACATGTTGAGTTGGAATATTAAGTGACTTTACAGGGCCAAATCATCAGGTGATAGCAGTCATCTTAGTGTCTTTTGTATGTCTTTCATTTTTTTCTTGAGTATTAAATGCAAACAAAGTGACTGGAATACAAAAGAATGAAGTAAATTCTGGGATAGGTTTGAAGTTCTATTTGACTCCTTATGGATAAGCCATATTAAAGCTCACATCTGCATTTGGACAACAGGAACATAAAAATGTACATTAAATGCTGATAAAAGTTTTTTTATTTTTATAAAAAAGATTTCATAATTTCTTGCTTACATAGACACCGAAAGCAAGTATGTATTTAAATGTGCAGGATTTACTAGTATGCCTTTCTTCCTTACCCTAGAAGTGAATTACTTAAAAAAACCTTTTTTCCCCCCTGAGCTCCTCTTACAAAATGCTATTATATCAGATCAACTTACCAACTAACCTTTGTCAACTCAATAAGAAGCAGGATAGAATTTACTGTCAACTAATTTCTTTAGTCATCTCACATTTTTGTTATTCTCATTGTATAATCTTAGCATAAAACTGAGAGAAGCTTACATTAATTATTTCACTCCAGCAGTTCTGATGAATAATTTCCCTAGCATCCTTTCCTAGCATTTTTTCATTTAAAAAAGTGAATGAGACAGGTGCCCCTTTTTTGGTTGCTCTTTTTCACAACCATAACTCTGAAAATGGCTGACGTGGGAATAAGAATTTCATAAATATGGCTAGATACAGTTATGTTTTTATTATTTGTAGTAAGGGAAATGAAAAAGAAGAATACAAAAGCAAAAGTAGATTACTTGACAAAAATTTTTGTCAGTAGAATGTTACTGAAGAGCTGCCTGTGATTTTGGAATATTGCTTGACTGTTCTGAATTTGTTTCAAGCCTTCTTACTTGGACTTCTTCCCCAACCTCCATCTGCACGTTACCTATGATGTTTGATGTTTGTTAATTGCTTGGGAGTGGGGAAAGGGATTGTGATGAGAAAAAGGATTATAAATGAAAGCACTTCTTCCCTGGCTGTGTTTCTAAGTGGTTAGAGAATTGACCTGAGCACCGAAGCGAAGGGTTGTGAGTTTGATTTCTGGTCAAGAGCATGTTGTACCTGGGTTGCAGGTTCGATCCCCAGACCCGGTTGGGGCGCGTTTGGTAGGCAACCAGTTGATGTGTCTGTTTTACGTAGTTGTTTCTCTCTCTCTCTCTCT
Source organism: Myotis daubentonii (assembly GCF_963259705.1). NCBI lineage: Eukaryota > Metazoa > Chordata > Mammalia > Chiroptera > Vespertilionidae > Myotis > Myotis daubentonii. The sequence goes on along the minus strand of NC_081856.1, from coordinate 16,405,538 downwards.
CTCTCTCTCTCTCTCTCTCTCTCTCTCTCTCTCTCTCTCTCTCTCCCCTCCCCCCTCTCTCCCTTTCTTCCTCTCTCTCTCTCTCTCTAAAAAAAAAAAAAAAAAAAAAAAAGGAAAAAATATCCTTCAGGGAGGATTTTTTTTTAAAAAAGCACTTTTCTTTGCAAAATAGGGAGCTTCCATTCGGTACTTTCCACTCTACATATGTGAAAGGAAATAAATGGGAAGGCCCCAATGAGTTATCTCAGGATATTGAAGAGGAATCACTGATTATTTCTAATAGAAAAATTCCTATATCTTTTAAATTGTCTGGTAATTTTCTCTTTAGGTGGCCATGTGCAGTTATTATCTAATGTCTGTTATCCTAAGATGTCATGTAATGATATACGAAGGAAACTTAAGAATCACGAGTTTCTCCAGCTTAAGTCCTAAAATATGTCATCATGAGGATAGCAACTTGGGAAAGAGTCAGAGAAAAGCCTTATTTTAATATTTTTGCAATATTGTGACAAGTGTCTAGTTGGGTTTTCTTTAGGTTGATCATTTGATTATTATGCGGCGGAAGGAAGGCAGAGTGAGGGAAAGAGGGAGTGACTGCTGAGAGGTACAGGTTGTTTCATCTTGGTTTTATGAAAAATGGGGGGGTAGAGGCTCATTGACCCTGGTTGAATCATATGAAATTGTTGTTTTAATTGGTCAAAGTGGTTACATATTAACAATTTTATATGCTGCAACATATTAGGTAAAGGTGAACACCTGTGCTCTCATTATTCATTCATTTAACAAATATTTATGGAGTCCCCTTGGCTGGACTACTGTGTTCTTCACTTTCTCTGGGAGTTAATGTGTTTGTTGTTGTTCTTCTTATTGTTTTGCTTGGCAGAGTTCCTGATTTTTTACAATTACTTATTGATTTTAGAGAGAGAAAGGAAGAGAGAGGGATTTACTTGCTATTCTACTTATTTATGCATTCATTAGTCAATTCTTTTATGTGCCCTGATCCGAGACTGAACCCACAGTCTTGGTGGATCGGGATGATGCTCTAACCAACTGAGCTATTGGGCCAGGGCCCGAGTCCCTGCTTTTTAATAAGGGCCATTAACTTATACATGTAATTTTTGTCTTACTTTTCCATTTAATATGTACTTATATATTTATAACATGAGAAAAATATTTCATGTTATAAAATTTTCATAACTATATTTCAAGGACATGAAATCTTTCTTTAAAGGGGATAATTTATTTTCCATTCTCTTATTTGGAGGATGTGTAGGTAGTTGGATTACTGTCTTTGTACAGAAAGTTTTTTTCTGTTATTTCAGGTTATTTCTCTAGGATAGAGTCCCCAAAGTGGAATTACTTGGTCAAAGGGTATGAACATAGTAAAATCTCCTGATACATGTCAACTGGAAATAGCTGTATGTTTAATACCGCTTGATATATGAAGTTTGACTCCTCATCAGTCACAGGATATGTTAAAAACTGTGTAAAACGACTTGCTTGCATGGTGGTCCAAAACCATATTCAATGACAATGTCCTTGTCTGGATTAAGGAAAAGGCTTGCAGTTGCTGGTATCAAGAGAACCACTAACTTTTCTCCAAGGGAATGGCCTCTGAATTAACTGATACCCAAAAGAAAGACCAAATTCCTGATGTGTACAAGATTTCTTCAAGTTCTGTTTGTAATTATTTTGCCTGGAGGAAATGAGAAATAAAAGAGACCAAGTGTCAGCCTAGCTCTAGAGAATTTTCAAAAGAATACAATTTTCACATCTTGGGAAAGAAGATGTAAAAGAATATGTTTAGGTTTAGATAGTGTGTTTTGGTTTAAACTATATAATAGATCAGAGATAATTAGTACTGGTCGATAACATCTATCAAGCCTATTTTTAGATTTCTAGGTATTTACTATAATGTATCTTCCTAAATAAGATAAAATAATTGACTAGTGCTAATTAGATCCTAACTTTTCTGAGCTGAGGAGAAAATAAACAGATGAGGAATAAGTGCCAACACCTGATGCCATAGCATTGGGTGAGACAGGCAGTGGGGAGCTCAGGGAGGGAGAATGGGACCACAGCGTCAAGGTGTGACTGCTGCGTGTGTTGTTCTCTGCTTGTTCAGATGAGGCTTTGAGGCCTGCTTAGCCTGGAGCCCAGAAATAGGGCTCAGCAATAATCAAGCCATGGCTTAAGTGGAGTCATTAACCTCACATGGATCACAGTCACATCCAGCAAGGAAAAATGCTTGGACCATAAGGGAACTGGTGGTTGTCAGGGTCTCTCAGAGCCACTTCCAGGGCAGGCAGGAGAGCATAGTGGTTTGGAGCATTGGCCCTTGATCCAGATAGTTTAGGATAGAACCTGGTTGCTACTCCTACACTAGCTGTGTGACCTCAGATGAGTTACTTAACCTGTCTGGGCTTTAGTTTACTCATCTGTAAGATGGGGATGATAATAGTCTGTACTTCTGTATGGCTATGAAGATTAAGTGGTTTAATACACACGAACCGCTTAGAATGGTGTTTGGCATGTTGTTGGTAATGTTTATCTTTTTCCTTCCCAAATATTAAAATAAGCACTCAAAAGGGTTACAAAAACCTTTTCGTATTTTAAAATGTATACATTTAACAAATTCACTGTTTACACACACAGTACCGTGACTGTATGGGTACCTTCATTTGAGGATCAAGTCAAAATTTAAACTCAAGATTCTTTGTGATGTAGATGTGACAAATGGGCCTCCTGGTGTATCTCATGCAAGACCCTTGTGGTTATGCCACTGCTTTCTTCCTTGATCCATATGCTGATTAAATAGATGTCTTTTCCTTTTTTAAATAGCTGGTATTGAAAGTGCTCCACTTAACTGAACTATTTGTTGGGCTAGGAAGGTGTCTGTGCTTCCACAACATTTCTAGCTATTTCAGAGCAGCCATTTGTAGCAGAAAACATATTGCTGAGATTCCACACACTAGCACTCTGGAGATCTGGGTGGCTAGGCAGAGCATTGAGCCAAGCACCAGGGAGGGATGCCGTCAAATTGGGATCATTCATGGACAATCTGACACTGTGCCATTGAATGAAAAATTAGACACAGGTCATAGGAAATACTGCAGAACAGGCAAAAAATTTATTTTCTCTTCTGATCAGAGGAAAATCCAAGACTTATCAATACCAGTCACCCCATACAGTGGAAGGTGATCTATGGAAGGAGTAGCTATGCTTGAAAATGCCCAATTCTTGGTTAAAAGTAGGAGATATTACGGGTTCTTCTTTGTAATTAGACATTGGAAAGAATACCATAAAATGTGCATACTTTCTTTTTTAAAAATATATGTTTTATTGATTTTTTTATAGAGAGGAAGGGAGAGGGATAGAGAGAGAAACATCGATCAGCTGCCTCCTGCACACCCCCTACTGGGGATGTGCCCACAACTAACGTACATGCTTTTGACTGGAATCAAACCTGGGACCCTTCAGTCCACAGGCCGACACTCTATACACTGAGCCAAACCAGCTAGGGCCGTGGTTGGCAAACCGCGGCTCGTGAGCCACATGCAGCTCTTTGGCCCCTTGAGTGTGGCTCTTCCACAAAATACCGGCTCTTCCACAAAATACTGACTTCTGCGCATGGGCCACGAAGTTTCAATCGCACTGTACGTGCGCACCTGCACGTGGTATTTTGTGGAAGAGCCACACTCAAGGGGCCAAAGAGCCGCATGTGGCTCGCGAGCCGCGGTTTGCCGCGCCGCAGTTTGCCGACCACTGAGCTAGGGCGAATGTGCATACCTTCTGTGAGGTCTTTATAGAGACCTTACGTCTTGGTTAGACTTGCAAAAATCCTTGTGCATTAAGAAGACTGGTGTCTGAAATATGGACCAAGGAAAGCTAGGCATTTTTAATATTCTAGAGAGCAGATACCAGGGAAAGGTGTGTTATTTCATCTCTGAAACATGAACACCTAGAGCTTCAGCAAAGAACTGCTGTTGACTTAGGTCACTTGTATATGCCTATAGTGTTTAAGCTCTTTTGCCTTTTTAAAAAAATTTTCCAGACTCAATTTCTTTTATTTCTTGGAATTTAGGAATATTCAATTTACATATGAGGGTTTGTTTTGTTTTGTTTTTCCATCCCATTTTTTTTCAGAACTTTCATTTTTTTTAAATGTCTCTTTTTTATTGAAAGTATTACAGATGCCCCCTTTCCCCATCATTGACCCTCTTCACCCCTCACCCGCCCCCACAGGCCTACCACACTATTGTCTGTATCCATCCATGGGTTATGCATATATTCATATAAGTTCTTTGGCTTTGTTTGATAATTCAAGTTAGCTATTATGGAAGCAGTTTTCATAGCTTTTTTACTCTCTTGGATAATCATTTTTCCTTGTTGCTCAGTATCAATGTCTTATGAGATGCCAAAAGTAACTTTTATCTTTTGTTTTTCTTTAACATATACTGCGATATAAAAAGACAAAATGTATAAACAATGTTGGTTTTTATTTAAATTATATCCTTGGCCAGTAAAATAGACTCTAGTAGACCTGAAAGATGTAGTTACTTAAAAATTGACTTCAGATTAAACAAAAACCTAACGATCTGATTCCAGGGCTATTAGCTATGTGTGAAAAGAAAAACTACAAAATGTGAGTTGAAAAGATTCATTAAAATTCATGGCAAAACTCAGTGGGAATGAGTCAAATTGGAAAATATTGTGAAAGCCATAGCTGAATGTATGTTATGTCTCCAGGGTCATTTCTTTGAAATCTTTCTCACACACACATGCCATATGCATAGATTTCTATCTGTTCCAACTGTACTTAAGCTGACCGAAAGCATGTTAAATCTCTCCGAAGAGAATTTCCCCATTGTTCCGGAGAGTTATGTCTGCCTCGGCCTCACACGTGCTCCGGCCAGGTAGTTCCCTCAGCTGTTGAGATCACTCAGCTGCTGTGCTGCTCTGTGTCTGGGGGGGAGAGTAACCAAACAACCTCAGAGATAGGGACCCGTAGAGCAACTGTGGAAGACGCCGGCAAAGATGAAAGACAACTGGAGAATTTGCTGCAGCAGCATGAAGAATAAATTACCAGAGTGAAGTAATGATTGATGACGACACTCCTGGAAACTCCTACAATTGTTTGAGGGTATTCTTGAATACGTTTAGGAGTGCGTCTCTCTTTTGGTTTGTTTATGCAGAGAAACATAGTGTAGTGTTACTTACACTTTAAATTACTAATTTAGAAATGATTTTTATTAGACTTTTAAAAATTGGCGTGTACTCTCTCACCATTGCAAGATTCAGACTTCATTTTGTATGTCCTGCCAACAGCCTTTTTGAAGTATGACAGTTCCATGGTGATCTAAAGAATAATTTAATAGAGTGTCAACATTTATCCTTGATGTTAATAGTTAAAATAAATTGGCATGTATTAACTTTCCTCCACAATGATATTATTCACACAAACAAATATATCAGCCTACTTATTTCAGCTGATTAATGGAAAGCTTTGCTCATGAGGGAATGTCAGCAAACATTTTGTAGGCTGGAAATATTTAACTTGAGCACATTTATAGAGTAACAGGATTTATAAGACAGAGGTCTTAGATCAATATCATGTATTTTATTTCTGGTGAGGACAAAAACTGGGGATGGCTAAATTTTGGTGTATAAGTTTATGTGTGTATACACATTCTAGATGGGGGCAGGAGGAGAAGTAGTTTTAGGAAAATAAAATACTCTTCCATTTCTAAACACTGTGTTTCATATTAAAGTAATTTATCAAGAAATTATAAGTTATAAATCTTTAGCTTATGGCTACAGCAAAGGCCTCAGCTTGAACCCTAGCTATCTATTCTCTGAGATTCCAGCACATCTGAAAGGTTTGTCACATCTTGTCTGGGAACAATTTGAAAAAAGTCCAAGAAGTCTCCTGAGAAGCAGTGGGTCATCCTAAGGAAGAGTCATTCTAACTTAAAGAGTAGGTAGAGGAACAAGGGCCTGTGTGAACGAGGGGACAGTTTTCATATATGTTACTCATCTTTCTCTTCTATGAGCTCTTTTTTTCTTTGGGGTTTGTGCCAGATCCCAGTAGAGAAGTTTCAAAAAGAACCCAGTAAGATAGCCTTTTCATTTTTTTTTTTTTACTGAAATGTCTTAGATACTAGGGAGCAGAAGGTGGCTCCACTTTTGTGAGTTGGGTAGCAGAGTGTGGGAGGAAGCGGGACCTCCATGTACAACTGAGCAGGTTGTGTGCAGTGCACAACTCCAGGGGTGAGAGTGGGTCACATAATAAGTCATAGGCAAGGACCCTCCGAAAAGGTATTCTCTCCACTTCATTAGAGGGACCTCTGGTGTAGGGTGCCATCATGAGCACGTGAGGCTACTACGGCTTTGGCAAGATGCAGCTTTGATGTAGTACATGCCTGGGACATGGATGGCTTGAGAGGTTGGAGAGGTTTTGGAGAGTTAATAGCCTCATGCCTGGTAGGAGGTGTCACTCATCCAAGTAGCAGGAGAAGAGGAGTGGAAGAATGCCGTGTGGGAGCTGGCAGGAGTCTGGGTTGTGAGCCCACTGAAGATATCCAGCAGGGACTCCAAGACTGGGAGGAAGTCGAACTGTGGGAGAAAATATAAAACTAAAGAAGAAACAGTGTTTTGTGACTTGAACTCCTCCAAACTCATATAGCTCCTGGAAAAGTGGATTCTCTGTCTTATAGTCATTTTATATTTGTGAAAAGAAAAACCAAGAACTCATTATTTGGTAATAAAGACTATAACTGTCCCTACTTATGGGACGACCATTAAGTGTGAGGGAATATCAGCATTCCCTGAAATGAGAGCGCATAGACTGTGAGTGCAGTTTCTTCCTGAAGGCTGACATGAGCCCAGGACTGAAAGGTAGTGGTGCAGGAGCAGCTGAGATTCTCAAGGCCATCAAGGGGAGGTCCCCCTTTGTGTGGTTAGTATTTCAGGCAGCTGTATCCCTTCTGTGCATGCATTTCTACTCTGCATGGCCCACCTCATTTCTACTAGAATTGCTTTTCAAATCAGAGACTGAACCCGCCCTCAGAGTGGATATGTGCCATCTTTTCCCTCTAACCTCTAACCCTATGGAATGATTCATTAGGAATTTTCATACTGATTGGGTAACTGCAAATTTGAGGTTCATAGGAGTCAAACAAATTGCTAAAGTGGGCAAGTGGAGATGGAGTCTTCATTCAGGCCCAGACCAATGTCTTTCTACAACCAAGCATCTGTAAAGTGTTCTCTTAGAGCAAACTCCTGCATCCCATTGTGGGTAGGGGTAAAATACCTGAAGCATTAAAGTACTTTTTAGTGAACTTGCTGCATTAAATAGTAGAAGGTATAATTGTGTTTTCACAGATACAGCAAATATGATTCAGTGCAGGAACAGTCATATAACTAAATCTTTCATCTAATTCTCCAATTTGGCAAATCTTTAAGTCATGGTTGATTCCCTGGGTTTACCGTCATATCTAACTTATGAAAGCTATAACAGTGACTTTTTGTTCCTGAGAAAGAACACACCTCCAATTGAGGTCTGTTTCTCTTTCTTTCTTTCTTTCTTTCTTTCTTTCTTTCTTTCTTTCTTTCTTTCTTTCTTTCTTTCTTTCTTCCTTCCTTCCTTCCTTCCTTCCTTCCTTCCTTCCTTCCTTCCTTCCTCACCTGACAAAATTGCTTCATTGATTTTTAGAGAGAGTGGAAAGGAGGGGGAGAGACAGAGAGAAACATCCATATGAGGGAGACACGCCGATTGGTTGTCTCTGCAAAGCCCTTGCCGGAATCGAACCCATGACCCTTCAGTCTGCTGGCCGACGCTCCATCTACTGAGCCAAACTGGCGAGGGTGAGGTCTGTTTCTTTATGACTATATGGGATTCACCACAACTCTGGAGAAATGTGAACCCAAGCTAGTTTTTTTTGCTATGTCCATCGATTAGGGCAATTGCTTTGTTCTTGATGTTATATTTATCTATAAACAAATGGAAAAACATAATAAGAATTATACATGGGTATTATCTCTTGTGCAAACACACAAGAAGAGTTGCGGGAAAAAAGATTGGGTAAGAAAAGAAAGTGATTCATAGTTGGTTTGGAAAAGCTGGAGATCCTAGCACTGACCCAAATACTGCCCTGTCTATTTAGCTGTCACATGTTTGATTTTTACTGACTAATTAAATTATAGACTTCCTGAAGGCAAACACCATCACTTATTCTTTGTACTCTCTGCAGTGTCCAAATGTGGAAAAAGTAGAGTAAACAACCATAAAATTGTTTTTGTATTGAAATACAGACTTACAACTAACCTGGATCTTAATTCCTGGTAGGGCTTATGTTCTAAAACCACCTCCACTGCATCCATTTTATTTGACCTCCAAAATGGCCCATGTGCAGGAAATGAAATTACCATTTTATCTTGCAAGGTTCAGACTAAATGCCAACCTTCCCAGGAAGCCTTTCCAGGCTCCTCACTTTGGGTTGGATGTATTCTTTCTGTGTTCTGTACATACTGAACATATATTATTTTAAAATTGATTTGATTTGCTTGCTTTCTCTATGGGCCTGTGAGCTCTTTGAAGGCAAGACCACAAATTTCTGTGCACTCCCTGCACTTTCCCCAAGTCCTATCACTGCATAATACATGCTCAATAAACATGTGTGTGAATGACTCACAGTCCTTTTTAAAAAGACAATTCATTTGTATGTAGAAATATACTCATTTACATATGGAAACATTTATTTATTTAAAAATTTAACATAGATTTTTTTAGAGAGAAAGAGGAAGGGAGAGAGGGAGAGAGAAACATCTATGTGAGAGCAAAACATGGATTGGCTGCCCCTGTATCCCCCCCTGCCCCCTCCCGCCCCCCCACCGCCTCCTGCACCAGGGATTGAGCCCGCAACCAGTCCAGGTGCACTGACCAGGAATCAAATCAAACCATTTCAGTGCATGGTTTAATGCCCAACTAATTGAACCATATCTTTAAGTGGACAAACTAGTTTTCTACTAATTTGGAATCACTAAGAGCCATTAGCTGTGATTTAAACAAAATGTGAGACGACTCTTAAAGTGGAAATGATAGAAATTAAACCCATGTCTTCAGTATGACCATGTTACTGGAGTATTACATTTTCCCAGGTCTACTGGCTTTTTTCATTCTAGAAGGCATTGGGAGATTCTTCCATTCAGTGTGTATGGGGAGTTACTAAAAAAAGGGGAAATCAGCCCTACCTGGTTTGGCTCAGTGTGTGGAGTATCAGCCTTCAAACTGAAGGGTCCCAGGTTTGATTCTGGTCAAGGGCACATACTTCAGTTGCAGGCTCGATCCCTGGCTGAGGTGTGGGGGGGAGGCAACCAATTGATGTCTCTCTCTCACATCAATACTTGTCTCTCTGTCTCTCCCCATCCTTTCTACTCCCTCCAAAAATCAATGGAAAAATATCCTTGGGTGAGGATTAACAACAACAACAACAAAATGAAAAATCAACATCTCTCTTCATGATGTATAAATAGGACATTATTTATTTAATTCTCATCTGTAACTGCTATGTAAAAGGACTATTGATATGTGACTTTCCTTTTTATACATAACTGAAGTGAACAGGTTACTTGAAAAAATGCATTTCTTCTCTTTCACCTTCTGTCCAGCAGGCTGGTCTCTGCATCCATGGTTTTCTATTCGTTGTTCTGCCACATTGCTTAAGGCTACCTCCCTGAGTCGTTGAAAGTTGCTTCTCTCTTCTCCTTTTTCATTTTGCAGATAATAGAAATGTATCTATTCTTTTCTTAACATATTTATAAAAGTACTTTCAAATGAGTCCATTGTTTGGTTCTGTTTTTAACAGTTATGAGACATTCGATAATTATATTATCATGTCTTTACTATCAAGTGTCTGGATGTTACCATTGAGTTGCCAAAATGGTTTCCCACAAATCACAACATCACCATACAATTTAGGTTTTAAGCATAAGTAAAATGTGTGTTTCTATATCCATATTCTATGCAATCAGAGGAGGGAATTTTCTTCTTTGTTGATAATAATCATCATAGTGGCTAGTATTGTTCTGAAGCATGGCAATGGGGAAAGAGCTGAAGAGCTGTGTTGATGAAGCTTGATAGAGTTGAGTTTATGAGTTACAATTCTTAATCCAAATGAAATACAATTTTATTTGAGGTAGATCTGCAAGTGGGAGAATGACTATTAATTCTGCAATTCCAAAATAACTAATGTACTTGGTTTGAAGCCAGGTACACTGTGAGTTCTGCATTTAAGTGCTCTTGTGGGAAATACAGAGAGAGACTTTCACATATGGATTCTCAGAAGAAAATGCAACTGTTCCACACAAGAAATATTGAGTTATTCTTAGTACTTTTTAATGTGTGGTTGACTATATATTTTTGAGTGGTGCCATTTTTAACACTTGGAGATTCAAACCAAAGATCTTCATTTCCTGGGGTAATTTTAGTAACTCACCCATTCATATAGCAAGCATTTAGTGAGGATTGATAGTACAGCTCTGTACTTGATTTGATGAGAAATGCAAGGAAAGTAGAAGCAAGATCTATCATTGAATTTAAAATATTGTTAGGAAATAAAACTGATACATGCATGTGTGTTTATATGTACACATACACACACATGTAAGTAGAAAGCAAAATGGTACTGCAAGTTAATGTATTAAAAATACACAGCAACTCCCTGCTATGTTATTATGTAGGCAGCAGTTTCATAGCACTTGCCTCTGAGGAGCTCATAATGTGATTGTGTGTGTTGGGGAGTAGAGGAGTGGGGTGATAATCAAGGGATAAATCAACAATCTGAGTTGTCGGGATAATGCTGTTAACACAGCTACAAGTTCTATCTGTGAGACCTGGGAGAGTCTTCAGAGAAGAAGGGGAGTAGGAGGGGTCTTGAGAGAACATGTAGCCAAGTTGGGTTGTATGTACATACACACAGAGAGGGGAAGAAGAAAAGAGTCGTGTAAAATCAGAAAGCTTCCTTTGAGAACTGAGTTACATCTTGTGAGAAGTTTATATATCACAATGACACATATTTATAATTTGTATTATTTGATGTATGCATGTCAAAAAGAGAAAAATGCGAAGGGAGCCCAGGCAGGAAAATTGTCACAGGCAAAGGAGCAAGAGTTGGAGATATGTTCACATTAGGAGAACATTCCACTGAAATGGGTTCTTTTACTGAAAAGAGATCGAATTAGATAAATTTAGGGATGAACGTCATCTGACTGAAGGATTGGGTCAAATGAGGAATGAAAACTGTATAAAAAATATAAAATCTTATGAGGGTATTAGTTATTTTAGGGTGAGGCCGTATAGTACATTTGTTAAATGCACAGACTAGGTTCAATTCATGACTCCATCAGTCTCTTGCTCTGTGACCTTGGGCAAACTATTTATTCCCTCTGTGCCATATATATAGACTCCCTGCTATGTATATATTCCCCTCAAATGTATACACACTTTAACAACTGATAGCTCAATCTTGAAAATGAAATGTATTTTAATAAATACTGCCTTTATAATTATTCAAAGTGTGTGTATACATTTTTCGGGACACTATATATATATATATATATATATATATGTGTGTGTGTGTATATACTAATGTATATATGCACTAGGTAATTGAACACTGTTATGGGTTATTAAGCAAGGGTGTGATAAAATAATGTGTAAGGAAGATTATCCTGGTAATGATATACAGGGAAGATTCAAGTGAGGGAAATTTCTGGAGGTTGGGAAATGAGATGGGGCAGATTTCATGGATATCTGGAAAAAGACAGTGGGGGCTTGGAGTAGGGTAGAGAAAAGCTAATAGATTAGAAGAGAAGACATATTTCAAAGAAATAAAGAAGTGTTAGAACTTGGTGGGTAGAGATGGGGGTGTGAGAAGTCGTAGCCAAAGATGACTCTAATGTTGAGTTTTGGAGAGGCTAGGCAAAGAGTGCTGCCATGGACAACAAAAGGGGAAGTTATGCATGGATGGACCTCAAAGCTTAGTAAATGAAATCCACTGCACTTAGCCTGAATTTGCTCAAATAATAATAATCATTAGCTAGAATTCCATCTTCCTTTGTGCTCTTGTGCAATTCTTTTGCCATCTGTTCTAGGAATAACTCAGGATGTCAGCTCTCTTTGAATGGGAAGCAAATTCTGAAAGAAGAGATTTTCATTTGAAAATGTCCTTTCAAAGCATTTCATTAAATTAAACATAAGACAAAGACAAGGAAAAGCTTAACTTTCAACCACTTTACAGAATAAAGTTTGAAAAATTATTACAGTTGGGAATAAAAAACCCCCAACAATATAAAGTAAAACAAAACAAAAACTAGGTCAAGAAGTGACCCTGAGGCAAAGTCTTAAATCTTAAAGGTCAACAGGTCAGTATACTTTAAAAACTGTAATTATAGCTCTTAATTCTTCAACAAACTTACTGTGTCATGTTAAGGTTATTCACTCCCATATAGCATAGCCCATAATGTCACTTGACGTATCCTTATTGCTTCTCCAGGTATTAAAGAAGCTTGATATGTTTTTGTTTCATTAATCTTTTCTCAGAGGCCAGTGATGAGTTCATCTGACTCTTTTCCATCAAGTTGAAAATTCTTTTCAATTAAAAACTCATCTCTACAGATGGTATTAGCATTAGGAGTGGCCTATTCTGTCTAAAATAACAAATATTGAGATATTTCTGAACTTGCTCTATAAATCATTGGAAGTAAAATTTACTAAAGGGTTTCAGTTGTGTGTGTGTGTGTGTGTGTGTGTGTGTGTGTGTGTGTGTGTTTAAAATGAGTAGAAGTTGAACTGATGAGAAGTTGACCCTTATACTTTATTGTTGTTAGAAGGATCAGTTTCATCTCAGTGCTTGGGCAATTTTGTTGCACATTAATGTGAAATATTGTGAATGTTTTAACCAAGCTATCAACTATGAAATGGTTTATCTAAAACATTATGATTATAAAAGTGATAATAGAAACAGTTTAAACTAGGAGAGAAAGCGCTGTTAAGGAGGATTAGAAAGACCATTTATTGAATAGTATGGATTTCTTCCAAGCCCCTGTGTGCAGAAAGCATGCAATGCGTGAATAATTCATCTAGAAATTCTATCGTGAAGTTGTATCAGTTTCCACAGTAAAACCTGGCCATGGAGGAGGAAAATACATCAACATCTGTGACAAGCTCTATGAAGAGACAGTGGCAAAGCCTTTCAGGCACCAGGAGCAAAGCAAAATATAATAAATTCACTTAAGTGTCAAATTTGTGTCGGCTGAATAATGACACCATATGTCTGGGTTGCTATGTCACTGTAGGCTCTGGGAAAACACATGGCTTTATAGAAATGGCTGTCAGCCTGGGGAAAAAACCTTGCTGGCTACTGCCTTTCTGTCAAAGAAAACAGACTGCCCAGTAAGTACAGTGTCCAGTTATCAGAAATAATTGAAGTTTTTCATTTTGTTTTAACTAATTTGACAGCATCAAGAGTTTACTTCTGGTTAGAATTGGGCGTGTACAGTTAGGCTGTCTTAGGAACATTTCTTCAAATCCTTCAAATGATTTGTTGCAAGGCTTTAAACCTCATCAGAGCAGGGTCTTAATGATGCACCTTGTCATCATATAGCTCTCTGAGTAATTCTCCTCACAGGATTGTGTAGGCATAGTCTTACCAGTCCTCATAGCGTCCCCTGGAGCAATCAAGGACTCATATATTTTGCTCCAGAGCAACTTGAGGTACAGAAAGGTTATGGTCACATAAGTCCTTAGGAGGCATGAATCTGGAGACAACGCAACATTCTTTACACCAGGTAGTTGGCATTCAAGCAGGAGTACCAGACATTCTTTATGGGAAAGGGGATTTGTCTCTCTCCTGGGCCTCTGCCTCTTTTCTGCTGACATACACAGTGCTGGCCTGGCCCTGCTTCATGGCTGCTGGCCACTCCAAAGGCACTGTGTCTGGGTGCAGCAGCCATGTAAGAGAGGGTTCCTCAGCTTGTGCAATGGGAGGCAGCTACCAGAGTGTTCATGCATGGACACGGGCCTCACTGCATGGCGATTATGTCCTGGGTAACTGCTCTAAATAGCCTTGGGCTCTGCAGAGCTTGCAGTCCCACCCCACACTGGGGTAGCAGGCCCATCTCAGCTGTACACGGCCGGCTTTGTCTGCGCCCTGGGTGTCCGTAATAATTAGCCCTATGGTACTTAGAGTAGATTGTGACAAAGATAAAGCATTTGGAGTGGGTTATAGTTCATTTTAATCACAAGAGCATAGGCAGGACCAAGGAAATTGTGTGAATCAATCTGCTATCAGGAAAATTACTTTACATATACAGTATATTGATTTTCCACAAAGAGCCTTCCCCCAAAGAATTTAAAACACACCAAATTAGGTTTTAACCAATGGCCATTTAAAGAGTGGTACCCAACAAAATGGTGTATATCTGTGTCTCTTGGAGAGCTTTCCTGTGTGTGTGCGTGTGTGTGTGCGTGTGTGTGCGCGCGCGTGTGTGTACTCTTGGTGACACAGATTCACTGGATTTGGAGCACAGCCTGGGCTTTATAAAACCCCTCCCCCAGGGAAAACTGATGTGAAGTTAGTGATTCTTCAGAGAGCCTCACATGTCCACTTCCTCTATCTTGCCACTCGGGAGTATGAAACATCCCGTGCAGAGAAACAGATAAAATAGATTTGTGGTTTCCTGACCAGACAGAGGTGTTTCCCTTTCAGCAGTGTAACATAAGAAATGGAGAAAATACTGTAAGTGCAGCAGTTCAGATTGAACCTGAAGAATAGAGTGGAAGAACAACCCAGTTCTCTGTTGGCTGCTCTACTCACTCTTCAAATAAAAGGACAGAGCTTATTCAGAGAAAAGATGACCACAAATTCAGATGTGGACTTATTTCTCCACCCCCTTGAGCCTTGGTTGAGCCCGTGACTGCTTTAAGCAATAGGATATGTCAGACGTGACACCGTGTCAGCTCTCAGACTGTACCTTTGAAAGGACTGGCGGCTTACACTTCTCCTCTCTTACAGCACTAGCTCTGGGTTGCTCTCTCTTGAAACCAGCTGCAATGCTGATGAGTAGCCCAAATCATAGGGAGAAGCTGCATTCAAGCATTTCATTCATTAGTCTTAGCTAAGCTCCTGGTGAGAACCAATGTCAACTGTCCGCCATCAGAGTGAGCCATCTTGGACATTCCAATCTAATTGAGCTGCAGGTAATTGCAGCCCCAGTCAACATCGTGTGGAGAGCTGTACCTCCCAACTAAACCCACGGAATCACAAGAACTAACATAACAGTTGGTGTTTTATGCCAGGAGGTATATGGGTGGTTTGTTATGCAGCAATAGATAACTGAACAAAGGGTCAATGTATTTCCCAGTCCATACCAGTCTGATGGTAAAAAATCAAATCACAATTATAATGTCAATCTGGTATTTTTGGCTGTACCTTCATCTACTTTGTGGTAATTTCATTCCCCTCATATTCTTCCCACATAATTTCTCTAAGGGATATCTAGAATGTATGATCTGTGAACCAGTTTATTTTTGGTTACCATGTGGCATTGGCTATTTTTTTTTTTAATTCTTGAGCTGATGACACCTTTGCTCTGAGGCAATGTTCCTTTTTCCTGCCAACACTAAAAGTACCAGCCTAGCCCCCAATGTATCTGAGAGCAGCACTGCTGTTGATGGCCATGAGGACGATAAAGATGACCCTGGGCCTGTCAATGCCTAAAGGTGAAGGCCCTGATACCTATACCAAGGTGACATCTTCACTACTAATTACTGGCACCATTGTGGTTGATGTTTTGGATTTGTAAGGTCCCATGGGGATTTTAGGAAGTAGTTTATTATTATAATTGTTGATATAAGGACCCATATCTATATACTTAAGAATTGTTTGTTTAATTGAAATAAAGAGTTAAGTCATACTGCCTAGAATCTTTATTATTTTTTTGGTAGGGAAGATTCAAATAATCTAAATTAAGAACCTTATATCAATGTTGCTAAAGTTGAAACACTTAGCCTACAAAGAGACTGACCCGTGAAATTGTTATAATAGGGTCCAATTGGGCATGCTTCAGGCTTTTCTCAGCAGGAATTCATGTTTTATTTGAATGAGTACTAAAGTATTTGACTTGATTTTTATTCTTTAAATAATACAAGTAGAAAAAAGGATTTTTCTCTTTAGACTTTAATGATAACCTTAATAACATCCTAGCCTAACAAATAGGAACTACTCAAGAAACAAAATTAGGCAAACCAGAGGAGAACAGATTTTCATCTCTAATGTTCTAATTAGGTAAATGTTTAGTATCACATTTATTACTCCAATATTTTGGGATTATTTCTGAGAAATAGTTATATGTATTCCCCCTCTGTTTATTCTAAAGGGATGGTGTCTCCCTCCAGGACTAAAGTTGAAACAGATGGAGGATATTTGAAGTATAGGGGCATTGATTAAATACAAATTAATGAAATGGAAAAATGGGAGAACAAGAAAGGATAAAGGAACTTTGAGCAAGAAGGCATCAAGATAGAATTGTCTTCTGAGATTCTGTTCCAGAACAGCTTGATTCTCTTGTATGTGGTTTTGGAAAATTGGAGGGAAAAAGAAAGTCCTTGTTTCCTGATCATTGAGGCATCAAGAGATTAATGTGAAAATGAAGGGGACCTTTATGCTTGAAACAGAACCCTCTTTAATGTTCTCCTTTGAGATACTAAGAGAAATAAGATCAGAAAAGGATTCTACTAACCGATTAGGCTATTTCCTACAGTAATTCGGTGAATGGACAATGATTAATCCCCTGTGACATTGATGCATTTTCAGTGTCATTAAACATCTTAGAAAAATTTAAAAGTTGGAAAGAACTGACTTACATATTTTTTAACCAAAAAATGAATTTTTGGGGTCCATCTTTAGCAAGTTAAATATCAGTGTTGGAGAATTATTGCTAAATAGATCTAAAAGTAAATTGAGTTCCTCCGAGTTATGTTAAACTTGGTAATTTTCATAGTACAGTGTAAGTAGGTCCTTGCTTAGTTAACTTGGCTGTTTTTCCTCATAATGAACATCTGGTTAAATTCTTATATACAATTGTGAAAGAATTATGTTTTTTGGAGATAGTGTTCCAGCAGTACATTTGACACTTGGAACTCTCTTTAACCTGCCAAGAGATGCTCTGATAACTTTCAAATTTTGAGGCTCACTTTGTCAGACACATTGGCAAGAGGTCTATATTTGAGGTGCAATACTTTTAGAAGTAGGACCCATTAGCCAATTTGGAAGATTGTGAATTTTTGTTGGAACAATGAAATTGAGTTCTAAACTTTTTCACCACATGTTATAAATATTAACAATGAAGGTAATGTGGGTGGTGGAGTTTTTTTTTTTTATGAAATGGGGATTTAAATATTGGCTGAGATGATAATAAAGTCATTCACTGAGAAACAGAACAGGAGGTTGTTTTAATTTTACATTTGCCTGATTTTTCATGAAGAAAAAAGGAGTAATAGTTTCAGCATAGTAATCAAATGTAGAGTCAATACTAATGGATATAATGGGCTAGGCCAATTATACAAGTATTGATAGTTTGAAATTTTGAGTAGGCACATTGCTTAGTAGCTAAGAAGGCAACTTTCATGGTCAGATTCCCTGGGCTTAACCAATAGACCTGCCACTTAAAAGTACTGTGAACTTGAGGCGTACAGAAATTAAGCAACTTGCCCAATTTTCTTACCCTAGTGATTAATTGTAGACTAGAGTTAATAATAGGACTGAACTCATAAAATAGTTGTAAAGATTTATTTTCTTCTTGATACAATATCTGGGGGCAAACAAGAAGTGCTCAATAAATATTAGTTGTGCTATCAATTTTTAATAGAAAAAATTGCATATGAACAAATTTATTCACTCAAGGAGAAACTAAAAAATATTTTATTCGTTAGAATTCTCTAGTATCTTTCAGATACTGAGAAAGATTATGAGGGAAAAGAGTGAATTTCCACAATTACTTAATGAATTACTCCTTAAGTAAAATTCTTATTTGTATTCCTTAATCTGTTGACTAATGAATTAAATTCCTTTTATACCATTCCTTGAATATATGCTGAGCTGAAACACCTCTTCTAACTTGTTGGACATGGAAGATACTCTAGCATCCCTTCATTTTATTATTGAACCAAAATTATTTCAATGGGGAAAATATTCCGTGAGCACAAGAAGCATTGGTAACTCCAGAGTATGTTGCCTCTGCCACGTGGCTGGTATCATGGGGTACCACTTTGACACAGCTGTCAAGAGCAGCAGCATTCAGTCCCAAATTTGGTGAATGAAAAAAGAGAAAACATATGGATGAGCTTGTCATTTGCTCATCTGCAGAGGTAAGCCCTCTGGAATCTCAGTAGTTGTGTGTTGCCTGTGAAGTTAATGTGTTTCCAAATTCTCCTATAGGAAATGTCAAACTTTTCAATCAAGGGCCCTGCACCATTCCATAAGTCCTGTCAAAGTCATCAGGGTGTTTTGTTATATTTTGTTTCTTCAGAGAAAGAATCGACTCTATACATATAAATGATATATTCAAAGGGATTATTGCCTTAACATTTAGGGATGGTGGTAATTTACTAGAAAAAGATTGAGAGTCTAATTTATCAGTGTCAGCACTGACCAAAACATGGTCCCTCCTATCCTCTCTGAGAACTATTCCTGGAAATGCAGCTGGGTAGCAGTTTATCACCCCTTGGTAGTACTTCCCTTAGTGCCAGATTGACACTTCACTCACCAAGCGGCCCTTTAAATATAATTTAGATTCCCATGTACTTTTCCTTTAAAGGAAAGAATGATCTGATCGTGTTCAAGAGCCACTCTGTGCCGTTGGGAGTTGTGTTTATCCCTGTGAATTAATAGATTCGTGTTTTAACTGTCTCTTGTTAATCTCCAGAAGTCGATCACCGTGGGCCAATAGAAAAAAAACAACAAAACCAACACAACAAAACATTGCAGAGCTGGACCCAGCATGGGTGACAGTGGGCCTTTTCAAGATTTTCAAGATGCAGGCAAGCGAGGTCAGTCTGGGACAGTCAGCATCTCACTTTGACCTTGATCACCTGCCACAAGGAACTAGAAGATCAGGGAAATCAAGCCTCTCTTTCTTCCACCCTCCATCTACAGAGACATATATCACCTCATTCCCATCAGGCTCAGCAACCTTCTCCTTCTTCATACATTGGCAGAGAGTAGGAAGAAAGTATTTAGATTGACTAAGAAATTAGCAAGTATAACAGCCGAGATCCTGTAAGGTTTCCTAATCTCAGGTCCAATTATGAGTCATTGGCATGTCATCAGAGAAGACACTTGATTTGTGCTCGACATATATTCTTGGCCCTGATCCAATTCCATTAAAAACCCAAGGTGAGTTTTTATTTCTTACATATCAAATTTTTGGCAAATATCCACAGAAGTACACTACCAAAAAGTAGTCGCTGTGTTTGTTTAAAGTCTGTCTTATTCAATGGGGTGATACTAGGCTGACTGCTAAGAAAACATGTCTGATACCTACAAAATAGTGAAAGCATATGATAAAAATATGCCTAATATTTAAACTTGTCCTCATCTCCATGGTGTTTGTTGTTAAAATTTTGAATCTTAATGTGGTTAAAAAAACTCTTATCCTGGAAGAAATAAACTAACCTCCAAAGCTGTTAGAGTTTTAACTAGACATATCCTGTTTGTTTTCATAAAATCGAAAAACAATAACAAAACTATTTTTGTCCTTACTGTTTGACCTAATTCATTGAGCAATATTGTTAGAGAAAATCCATAGACCTTTTGAAAACCAGTTTTAAATGAGTAATACTTTTCCATGGTTTTAAAAAAAGTGCCAACCAAAACAAAACCTTGGCATGTCAACCTTTGCTGAAAGAAGCTGCCCTCTGCTTTACCTGTGGAAAGAGCAGCAAACCCTGGTGAGCCAGCCCAGGAAATGCCCTCAGGCACCAAACCTGCAGTCTCAGAAACCACTAACAAGGTGATTTCTTCTCACTGACACTCCCTTCCCCTCGGGCAGAAATGTAAGGAAGATGAGCTACCTCATAAACTCCTGGCTACCTTTGCTCCCCCTGAAGTCACAAGTTCTTTGTTTAACTTTTCTTTCTGAACCCTGGGAAAAGTATATCAAGGTGATTTGGTCTGCCAAAAGCTTGTGCACTTAGGCACTGGCACCGTGACAAATGCCTGTGGAGAAGAGAAAAGATTTCTGTGTTTCTCAGTGTTATTTTCTCCCTTGAGATGTTTCCAGAGACTTGAAAGGAGGGCTGTTCTGAGGAACTGATTGAACTTACTCATAGGAAAACTGAAAGTCCGCATGAACAACCAGCTCTCTCGGCCTCCACCTCTGGCTCAGCAGCCCAGGTAACTGGGATCACTTGTCCCAGAAATTAGAGCTGGAAAACCCAGAGCAGCCCTCATAGCCTTATTCCCGGCTAGGGGAGAACTGTCCCCTGTGGTTTCCATTGTTTTGCCTGCTTGAATTTTGAAGTGTGCTTCAGGAAAAGAGTGCCCCCAATTTCCTTTGGGAGTTTTCCCCTTAGATGCAAACCTAGCAAACTTGTTCGGCTAATTAGTTGAAGATTTCTTTGGGTTAGGCTCATCTCATTATTTTGAGAAGTCCTTGTTTGCCTCCTCTGTGCTTTGTGGTCTTCTGAAATTATTCAGTTCCCCAGTTTCTCCACAGCTGAAGAGGAGAATTGTATCATCATTCAAATACAGTTTGGAAAAGACTAGAGAGTTGGGGCCATAGAGAGTGTTTAACCCATCATCTCCTCAAGTCGTTATATGTAGTTGCAACATTTCTTTAGAAAAATCTAGAATCTTGAAGTTGTAAATCTTGAAGTTGGCTTGCTGTGTGATGGAGATGTGGTGTCCAAGCACTTACAGAACAATCTGGGCCCTGGGCCCTATGCTGGGCCCCGAGCCTAATGGGACTGTCTGACACGAATCCTTGACCAAATTGAGATGGTTAATAACATTTTCAGGGAGCACTTACCTCCACAGCCAAGGCCGTTCTCTTCTCTTACTGGCTCCCCCAGGTTTTGTTGATGTCACACCAAAGCAGCTCTGTCCAGTGCTCTTACCTTCACTCATCATCCCTAAAATTATCACTTGGGAAAGCATCCACTAAACCAACAAACTGCTGAGCTACTGGCTGGGAACCCCTACTCCTGGCCACTCCAGAACATTTGTAGTTAAGAGTACACACTGCCTGTAAACTGAAAGAGTACTTTTCCAACTCCAGATTCCAGATGCTTGGGACAGAAATGGCAAGTGAGGGACATGTTTTCCTTTGTGGAGGTATTGAGGAGAGGGATGCTCATCACAACACCTCAAATGGCATGTGGTTTAAATAAAATGGTAGACAACATCTGAGAGCCAGCTGATATATTTATTTAACTTAATCTTTATGTCTGCCCCTATTTTGCAGGTACTATTATCATTCCTATTTTATGAATAAGCCTTGGGGAGTTTAAGTAACTTGCCCAAGTAAGAAATGGAATTGGGTTTGAATTTATGTAGTCTGAGACTCCAAAAATCTCTGTTTCTAAATCACAGGTGTTAGCAGTAGTAATGGTAGCAATGTTAATCATAGTGAACATTTATGGAGGGCTCATGTACCAGGCATTGTGATAAGTCCATATGTGTTATCTTATTTATCCACATCATCCCATGAGGTAGGTAGTTTTTATACATCTTCTTTTTATATGCAAGGAAAATAAAGCACAGAGAGGCAAAGTTTACATCCATTTAAAGTTCTCACTCAAGAGTATATTCAAGGTTACATAGCTAGTAAATTGCAGAGTTGTGGATTTAAACCCAAGCAAGCCTACTCTAGAGTCTGTGTTCTTCCTACTCCCTGCCCTCCTTGATGGCTCCATTTTTATCTTTACAGAGACAGAAGTGGTCCTGCCATGACACTGGTCATTATGACATGCAGGCCTGCAGACATTGCTTTAGAAACTGGTTCTCTCATAGCTTACCCAAGAACTCCTATACCTGCCCAGGACAGAGTTGGCACCCAGATGAGGCAGGAAGATGACAGAGTGAAATTCCAGTCTCACCCATCAATTCTCAGTACCCTCTCTGGGCTCTCTTATGTAATTACATATATTCCAGGTAGAACCAAACTTCTCTCCCTTTAGTTTCTTGTCCCCCACTACATATATAAAACAATGATCTCAAAGCCAACCAAATGCTATCTTTCTAAAGGTCCTCTGAATTGACATCACATTGGACATTGCTTAAGAGTTTAGTTCTAAGAGTTTAGAATATCTATGGGATGTTCCAGCCTGAAAGTCAGCTGGGATACAGATGCCAGGTGTCTGTATCCCAAGGGACCAAGAAGTCATCCAGGAGAACCATTGACCCAAGGGAAGAAGGATCCAGGCAAGATACCCCTCAGTAACAAAGCTTGGCCATTAGTTGGGAAGCTGAGGTGACAATTCTGAGAATGGCCTGGTATATTTACAGTGCTGTGAATACAAACTTAAAAGAACTCTTACTCTGTGACACTAGCATAAGCAACACTACATGATTACTCACTCTTTGAGACGAAAGTGGCATTCTTCCTCACTTCTCATTTCCCAGGCATTTAGCATTCCCGAGTTCATTGTGTTCCTGTGGCCAAAGTAGTTAGTTCAGGCTGACCACACAATCCAACTGGGAACCAGTCCCTGGTCTTTTGCAAAAGCAACTGGTAAGCAGGAGAGCTTATTTCCTTAGGGATTTAAGTCTGGGAGGATATACTTTCTTGCTCCTTGTGGCCGTCTTTTCAACCCAGGACACCTGTGAATGGAGCCATGGTGAATGAGGGACGGCAGATCTGAGAGGCAGAGAGAGACATCCTTACAGCCTCTGGATTAATATCCCTTCCTGCTTAAGCCAGTTGGATTTGAATTTTCTGAATTTTGTCACCCAAAATGTCCACATTGGGGCTCATAGTGATGGATTAGGTCATTTTTTTGGTTAGATTTGTCAGGGAAAACCTCTCTGAGCATCTGGAAATCTGTGGGTCAAGGTGCTAATAGTGCACCATTTCCCCGGGATGGGATTTAGAGGGAATATTTTTTTTAAAGAAACAATTATTTCTTTGTTAATGGAAAAATATTATATATGTAATTTCAACGTTTCCTAAAATTGTGTGACGGTCAACTGATCACACTGCTTCTTTGTCTCCAGCCGCTCAGTATTTGAGGTATAGCATTTATTCCTCTGAACTCGCAGGGGTGATTTGTGAGAGAGCACACAGATGTGCTTTTGCACTTTTGCACACCTCATTTGTCTTCCTCCTCTGAGGTGAGGTTCAATCTTCTTTCCTGTAACTTGGTTTAGCATGTTTCCTAACCCAACATGTTTCCAAATTCTCTAATCTTGTGGGGTCAATTGCAGAGTTATTTGTCAAATAAAATAATGAATTTATTGCAATATCTGCAGACTGGGAGATGATAGTGACTAATAGCTTCCAGAGGCAAGATGGTATTCTCCAAAGGGGCTGCAGCGAGAAGGAACCAAATGTGCGACCAGATCTGTTTTCCTGGCCTATTACCTAACACACACTCGCACCATTCACATGAGGGGCAGAATGGGAAGCTTTATTTGAATAACAGTCCCTCAGGTGGGCAAGAGACTCCACTTAAACCCAAGGTCATGCTTGTCCTCTATTTGGCTGCCGTACTTCTGGGCAGGAGCAAGAATTGTACGTGAGGGGGAGGAAAGTGGGTAGCGTGAGGCCCTTAAAATGATTGAATTTACTAGCTACTCTGAATTGGCTTCCTGTATTTCATTTTGGGGGAAAAAATTCAGAGCAAGTGACAAAACACTACTGGCTTTTTTTTAACACTCTCGGGGGGGAAGGTTTCTAACTTTTCAAAAAGTCTTTTAAATTGAAGCTTAAAGAGAATGTGAGCTGCTTTTATGTGCTCGCCACACAAATTCTGCTTTCAGTGTCGGTGCATGTGAACTAAGTTCTCCTGGAGGTACATCTCCACATCTACCAGGGACCCCTAGGCAAATCATTCTAGCTGTTGAAGTCAGACTGCCCACTGCACAGCAGAGCGCCTCAAGTTAACAATATTGTATTGTAGCCTGGCTGGTTTGGCTCAGTGGATAGAGTGTTGGCCAATGGACTGAAGGGTTGTGGATTCAATTCCAGTCAAGGACATGTACCTCGGTTGCAGGCTTGATCCCTGGACCTGGACAGGGTACATGCAAGAGGCAACCAATTGATGTGTCTCTCTCACATAGATGTTTTTCTCTCTGTGTCTCTCCCCCTCCTTTCTCTCTAGAAAATCAATGGAAAAATATCCTCAGGCGAGGATTAACAACACACAAACAAACAAAAGACAATATTGTATTGTATCCTTACACATCTGCTAAGAAGACAGACCTTCGGTTATGTTATAATTACAAAATAATAACTAAAAGGGTGGTAGGAAAGTTTGGGAGATGGTGGATAGGTTTATGGCATAGATTGTGGTGACGGTTTTCATGGGTGGAGACATATCTCTAAAATCATCAAGTTGTGTACATAAATTATGTACAGTTTTTTTAATGTAAAAAAAAATCCAAGTGGCCCATCCTACTCAACATGGAATTCTTATTTTCTTTTTCAATTCTAAAAATAGGGAGAGTGACAGTTGCTACAAATCTTCTGACCAGTGAGTCCTCTTGCCAGCTCAAATGGGAAGAGAGAGTGTGCTCCTCTAAGCAGACATTTGCATATCTTTTCTTTTTGCCTCCTTACTCAGGCTATTCACATACTACTTAGGAGTAATAGTCTATTAGGTAATTTTCCAATGTTTGGTAACTTCATAACATATTCTATTATTTTATTATAAAAATTCAGACATGTTTTCACATGTTATATCTTTAGAGTTAAAAGTACAGAGAATGGTGCAATGAACTACCATATACTCATTACTGAGACTTAGTACATATTTGCTTCATTTTTTGAAGTATTTGAAAGTTAGTTCTGGATCTATAATATTCTATTTCTAAATATTTACTTTCATGGGTATCCCTACAATAATAATTCTTCTATAAGAGTACTAGTGTCATTAAAACTTATAAAAATTAATATTTCTTACAGTAAAGAGAAATGATATGTTTTTTAAACTTTATGTAACAGTGAAAATATTTTACATGTTAAATTTTAGAACTTATACCCAGGATCATCTAGAAATTAATATCATTGTTAACAGACAATACTTTTGCTTTTTATATTTGGTAACAACCTTAATACCACATATGGAATAAAGATTTCTTGTGGTCTATCTTAGAGGTTTTCTTGAAAAGCTCATTGAATGAATCTGTGTCCATTTTTCCTCTCACATTCTTTAACATAATGTTTTCCTGTTCAAAATATGTGTGCTTTTGGTACTGTGAGCAATCATTTATTCCTTTATGATTTTTTTTGTAGGACCTGATGGCTTACTGTGAGAACAGCTGAATCCCCTCTTATGCTATACTCCTGGTGCACATGAGAACAAATGACACATTAAACTGTTTCTATTCTATGGGGTTTAAGTCACTAATGTGTTAGGTGGTCAAGTATAAGAATTACTACGTTAGATTTCAATAGAAGGTCTATCTAAGGACCTTGTTAGGAGCCATATGTTTTTACAGTGTCTGTGGATGCTTTATAAGGAAAGCTATTGAAAGGTGACCAATGCAAAAGGTCATCTTGGACATTGGGAACGTGCTCTAGAATCTGAGCAAAAGGCTTGTATCGAATTCCAACTTGCATTTTACTCACTGTATGACCTAGGGACAGCCAATTTTTTCCGAGCCTCAGTTTCTCAATTTGTTATTGCAGCAAATAAAGTATTAGGGATTACATGACTATATATATATATATATCTCCCATATATATTATATTGAAGAGTATAATACTCTTTATTGACATAAAATGGTAGGGGTATATTATGGACTGAACATGTCATCTCCCAAATTCATGTTGGAACTCTAGTTGCCAATCTAACTATTGTTGGAACCAGGGCTTTTCAGCGGTAATTAAGTTTAAATAAATGTGTTAGGTTGGGTTCTAATCTAATAGCATTGCTGGCCTTAGAAGAAGAAGAACATATCTCTCTCTCTCTCTCTCTCCACCGACTGAGGAAGGGCCATGTGAGGACACAGTGAGATGATGGTCACCTGCAAGCTAGGAAGAGAGCTCTCACCAGAACCCAACCATGCTGGCAACCTGATCTCAGATTCCCCACTTCCAGAACTGTGAGAAATAAATTCCTGTTGTTTAAGATACAAAGTCTATGTTATTTTGTTATGGCAGCCTGAGCTGACTAGTAGAGGGTGTAAGAAAAGAATGCATTCTATGTACAGTGGCCTCCTTCATTCAACTAAAAGATCAGGAGAATGGGTTTACTTTGTAGTAGGAGGAAAGTAGGTTACCACTGTGGAAAGCAGTATGGAGTTACCTCAAAAATAAGAAATGGAACTGCCTTCTGACTCAGCAATGCCACTTCTGGGAATTTATACGAAGAAACTTGAAATACTAATTTGTTAGAATATATGCACCCCTATCTTTATTGCAGTGTTAGGTACAATAACCAAGATTTGGAAGCAGCCCAAGTGCCCATCAGTAGATGAGTGGATAAAAAAGCTATGGTACATATACATAATGCAATACTACTTGGTTGTACAAAGAAAGACAATTTTACCCTTTGAGACAGCATAAATGGATCTGGGAACATTATACTAAGTAAAATAAGCCAGTCAGAGAAAGATACGTACCATATGATTTCACTCATATGTGCAATCTAATGAACAAACTGAACTAACAAGCAAAATAGAGACGTACTCATAGATGCAATGCAGGCAGACAGCTCTGGTGAGGTTGGGGGTATTGGTGGGGGAAAGAGATTGGGCAAAAAGGAAAAAAAGAGAGTGGTAATTGCGGGGAGAAAGGGGGTGGGTGGAGGTAGAAAAGGGGTTCAGGGGTAATAAATGGTGATGGGAAAAATAAAGGGGGAAAAAAAAGTAGGTTAGACATAATGTAGCATGTAGAGAAAGAACATTGGTCTAGACTCCAGAAAGGCAGTATTGAGCTTCTAATGTTAACTCTGTCATCTGTCTGTGTGACCTTGGGCAAGTCTTAAAGAATAAAAGCCTTTGGGATCTTAGTTTCCTAATTTCTAAAATTAAGAGATTTTAAAAAAATGTCTTTCAAGGTCTTTCTTCTTCCCCTTAAAGGTTTGTTTGAGCTCCATGATCCTTTCCCCCTTTCTCTGATGAAGCAGTGAAACAGCTCAGAGCACTCTGGAAGGATTATGGAAGTGACTTTTTTACCTTACTGGTCTCGAATAACACACAGGATTTACCTGGAAGTAGACCTGTTAATTTCTCCCTGAAGTTCTGTCTAGCCACCATGTTTTCTAGTACCTGGTCTTTATTTTAAAGAATTTATAGGCAGAGATAATGGATTTTTAAATTCAATAGGGAGAAGCTGTAGTGAGACTATTAATCCATGAAACATTACTTTACCCTTTGAGAAAATGTTTGATTTCTTTTGAACATACACACACAGACACACAGACACACACACTGTAGTGGGTTCAAAGGTGGACCCTCAAAAGATATGTCCACCTGGAACTTGTGAATGTGGCTTTATTTAGGGCAATTTTTGCAGATATAATTAAGACTTTTGAGGTGACATCATCCTGGATCATCCAGATGGGGCCTAATTCCAATTACAAGTGTCTTATAAGAGACAGCAGAGGAGAAGACATGGGAAGGCAGAAGACCATGTGAAGACAGAGGCAAAGACTAGAATTTTGCAGCCACAAGCTAAGGACCAGCTGGAGCCATCAGGAGCTGGAAGAGGCCGGGAAGGAGTCCCCCCCAGTGACTTTAGCGGGAGCATAGCCTCGCTGAATCCTTGACTTTGGACTTCTGCCTCCAGAACAGTAAGAGAATAACTTGTTATTATTTTAAGCCACCTCATTAGTTGTAACTCATTGTGGCAGCCCTAGGAAGGTAATATACATACTCCTTTCTTTCCTATACTTTTATTATATATCATTTCCCAGTGGATATATTAACTAGGTTTAAATAATTTTGCATCTTACGGAAGACAGGCATATTTCCAGATTTAAATGCCTAAGCTACGATGATTCTGGCATGGAAGGGTGAATAGTCATCAGCATGCCAAAATGTTTTGGTTGATTATTGAGAGGAGTCTTGTAGGTAATGAGAGTCAGCTCAGTTTTGAGAGGTGGAAGGACAATGGTAACGTGGAGTTAGCTTGTTTTAACGTAAACAGCGTTTTTCAACCTCAGCACTGAGATTTGGGGCCTCATAGTTCTTTACTGTGGGAGACTGTCCTGTGCCTTGGAGGGCATCTGGCAGCATCCTTGGCCTCCCGTACTCGCTGCCTGCAGTCCTCCCTCCCTCACCAACCATGACAACTAAAAATGTCTCCACGTGCTGCCACGTGTCCCCTGGGGGATGCAAAATCACTCCAGTTGAGAACTACTGGTCTAAAAGCCGACACAAGTATAGACTCTGTGATAAGGATGAGGAAAGTGCCTATGAAAAATACCCAACAATACATGAACATCAACAAAGATTTTCTAAGGAGAGCCATTTTCCTAACAATAACAAATACCTCTCCTTTAACCCAAAAATAAGAATGGAGCTATGTGAGAAAAAGTCTGTCACATTCACTATTGTCGCCTGACAATTTTTGTTGTCAGAGAGGATTATCCAGTGACAGAAGAGAGATCTTTCCTCAGAGTAGATAGTGATATATATTTACATAAATGTGACTGTGTATATATCTGTATTTCATGCTTGTGTATGCATATATGCATGCATATGTTGAAATGCTTACTAATAGAGATGGCTACAGGGTTTCATAGATGCCATTGTCTGCTTGGAATTCTGAAGTTTCTGGGCGTAATGAATCGTTCCTGATGACGATGAAGCAGATTAAAAGTATTTGAGGAAGCTCTTCTTTCAGAAAGGACTACACGCACATTGTTGTAAGTGAACATAACTGGAACAATAACGTTGTTATCGTTTTAAAAAAGCCCCCATTTCTCTCTCAAATCTAAGATTCCCCCAGCTAATACAACAAGAGTATTCTGTTCTTTTATTCTCTTCTCGACAAAGTGCTCATTCCCTACTTGGAACTTTGTAATCTTCCCCATCAATTCAGTGAGTCACCCAGCTGAGAATCCTGTGTGCTTTCACACACAGCTGTCTAATGTGCCCTATGTCATGTATAATTACAGTGAACACATCTTTCTAAAGATACACTTGTGGTAAGCTTGGGTTCTTTTGCTTCTAGAAAAATGTTCACATGCAAGAAAAAAGTGTCCTTTGACAACCCCTAAAGTCTTCTTTAGCTAGAGAAATATTTCTCTTTTTCTTTAAAGTATACATTTCCAAGGATGCAGACAGAAACTGAAAGTTGCTAAGAGCCGGTTCCTGGCTTGGGAATGGGGCTGGACTGGCTGGCCTAACAGTTCCTTGAGATCACACCAGAGCAACGCCCCTTCCCAGAGACGCAGGGATCATGAGATAAGCTCTGGAAGCCAATCGAGGATTCCTGTGGAGAAACTCCAGCGGTCCCACCGAGCAGGAGAAATTGTAGGGAGTATCTTCTGGAAGTTGGTTTTTAACATGGAGCTTCATAAATCGCCAGTGTTTCACAGACTGTCTACAGATGTTAACAGGACGCGAGTGTAATTGACAAAAGGGTAAGTTAGCCCAGGGAGGTAGGAGGAGGCCAGCAAAGAGCCCCCAGGTCTCCGTGCACAAGGCTATGTCCCCTTTGAGAGGCCCCTTTTGGCAGTTAGAGTGCTCTGTTTCGGCCGACAGCACACTCTCATTTTTTTTTGCACGGATTCACACACTGCTTGTGGTGGGGGCAGCAAAGTCACCGAGGCTGTGGCCCAGTCTGGAGCTGCCTCCCACAAACACAAAGTTTGAGAAATACCCCTGTTGCCTGAAATCATTTGTAAGAGGCCCGATCCTGGCTACAGGATGCACTGGTAGGCTCTAGAACAGTGATGGCGAACCTATGACACGCGTGTCAGAGGTGACACGCGAACTCATTTTTTTGGTTGATTTTTCTTTGTTAAGTGGCATTTAAATATATAAAATGATATCAAAAATATAAGCCTTTGTTTTACTGTGGTTGCAAAGACCAAAAAATTTCATTATGTGACACGGCACCAGAGTTAAGTTAGGGTTTTTCAAAATGCTGGCACGCTGAGCTCAAAAGGTTCGCCATCACTGCTCTAGAGGGAAATGGCACCTACTCCTGGCTCAAGGTCCGAGGCAACATGACTTGCCCCTTGGGGGCCAGCATGTCAATCGCTGTGTGGATGGATGTTCATGGCGTGTGTTCATGTCTTTTTCCACAGTTAAGTGGATGAGAACGCATTCCTTATGTACTCTTTTGCTTGTACAAGTGCTGGGGTTTGCCCACACAAGCAACTCCAAACCCAAATATGTAAGTCTCATTTGTGGTTACTAGGCCGGAACCTGATGGAAAATTTGACCCTAAGTACAAAAAAGTCATGTGAAAAAAACATCCCCTGGTACAGAAATAGGAAATAATTTTAAAAATGTATTGTGTAACCAACACCTGCTTCCCTATATTTTTTCTTTTTTATATATATTTTTATTGATTTCAGAGAGGAAGAGAGAGAGAGAGAGAGAGAGAGAGAGAGAGAGAGAGAGAGAGAGATGATGAGAATAATTGATTGGCTGCCTCCTGCATGCCCAACACTGGGGATCGAGCCCACAACCCAGGTACGTGCCCTGATTGGGTATCAAACCATGACCTCTTGATTCATAGGTTGATGCTCAATCACTGAGCCAAACCTGCCAGGCTGCTTCCCTAATTTTCACAGCAGCCTGCCCCAGGTGAGGGTGACAATACCTCTATCACCACTATCCATTGTCGTGAATCCTCACAGTGGACTCACTGGCCGCTTAGGCCAAAGTGCCTGCCCGGTCTGGGGAGAACCTTCTCATTTTGCCCACAGTGGATGCTCTATGGAACACTGAGTTTCTCTTTGCCTCAGCATCTCATCTTAGTGGCCCTTTTCTCACCTCAGCTCCAGAGGCTACTTTTGCTAAGTTTGGGGCAAGACACTTCCTAGGCAGGATGGACTTATCCCTTCCCAGTGGGAGCACTATTGGGCCCTTCAAAGCTCTCCTGTGCCCACAAGTTATTCAATAATAACAGTAGCTTTTTTGATTTTTTGGCATGGACAATTACTATTTGTCTTATCTATAATAATAGAAGGGTGATATGCTAATTAGACCGGACATCCTTCCGGACGACCTTCTGGACAAAGCTGCGGCAATGGAGGTCGAGGCAGAGGCAGCCACCATGGCGGTGGGGGCCAAGCCCCTTACACAAATTTCATGCATCGGGCCTCTAGTCTTATAAATAAGATAAAATATTTTAAAAGATTATGATACTGCCCTGGCCTGTGTGGCTCAGTTGGTTGGGTATTGTACCATATACTGAAAGGTTGCCAGTTTGATTCCTGGTCAGGGCACATGTCTGGGTTGTGGGCTCAATCTCCAGTAGACGGTGTGCAGGAGGTATGTTTCACTCTCACATCAATGTTTCTTTCTCTCCCTTCCTGTCTCTCAAATATCAATTTGAGAACATTTAAAATAGATTATGATACTTATAATAAGACTAGAGGCCCAGTGCACAAAATTCGTGC
Organism: Myotis daubentonii; assembly: GCF_963259705.1. Lineage (NCBI taxonomy): Eukaryota > Metazoa > Chordata > Mammalia > Chiroptera > Vespertilionidae > Myotis > Myotis daubentonii. The sequence continues at coordinate 16,373,734 of NC_081856.1, read as the reverse complement.
ACTGGGGGGTGGGGTTCCCTCAGCCCAACCTGCCCCTCTCACAGTCCAGGAGCCCTCAGTGGATGTCCTACTGATGGCCACAGTCTGGCAGCAGAGGCTCGGAGCAGGCATCCCGTGTGTGTGTGTGTGTGTGTGTGTGTGTGTGTGTGTGTGTGTCTGCTAGGGCCTGCCCCCAGCTGCGCCACGTAGGCTCGAAGCAGTTGCCGTGTGTGTGTGTGTGTGTGTGTGTGTGTGTGTGTGTCCCCACTGGGGGTCTGCCCCCAGCCACATTGGAGGCTCAAAGCAGGCACTGTGTGTGTGTGTGTGTGTGTGTGTGTGTGTGTGTGTGTGTGTGTATGCTGGGGGCCTGCCCCCAGCCACACCATGGAGGCTTGGAGCAGAAGCCCCTCTGTGTTGATCTCTCAGGCTCATGGCCTCCACTGCATGTTGTACTCTCCCTTGAGCTATGGCCAGGATGGGGGTGCTGCTTGCAAGCCGGGCTTTCCTGCTCCTGGATTGCCATGGCGACCGGGGAGCAGGCCCTGCTTGGTGCTGCCCTCAGGCCAGGCTTGCTTTCCTGCTCCCGGATCAGGCGCAGCTGGGGGCTGCCTACAGGCCGCACTTTTCTACTTACCGATGGCTGGATCACCACAGTGACCCAGGGCCCAGCAGCACTTTCCTGCTCTCCAATAGTCATAGGGTCCTGGCTGGGGGTGGGGCTTAGCAGTGCGAGGCTTAGGCAGCACGGGGGTCCCGGCTGGGGGCTCAGGTGGCACACAGGGGTCCCGGCTGGGGGTGGGGCTTATGCCCTGCTGCCCAGGGCTGCACATGGGGCCCGGATGGCAGCTCGCGCTGTCCCGCCCTGCCTGTAGTATAGGATAGAGGCCTGGTGCACGGGTGGGGGCCAGCTGGTTTGTCCTGAAGGGTGTCCTGGATCAGGGTGGGGGTCCCGCTTGGGTGCCTGGCCAGCCTGGATGAGGGGATGATGGCTGTTTGCAGCTGGTCACACACCCTTCAAGGTGGGGGTCCCCAATGGGGTGCCTGGCCAGTCTGAGTGAGGGCCTGAGAGCCATTTTCAGGCTGGAGGGCAACTTAAGCTCCCAGCCTCTCCTTTTATTCTTTTTTTTATTTATTCTGGGATTTATTTACCTTCTATGGCTGTCACTGGAGCTGAGAGCGGCTCTAGCTCTGAGGGCTGAAAGCAGGTTCTGGGTCTGTTTGGCTTCTATCATTGAAACTCTGTTGTCATCACTGCAGCTCTAAGCTCTGAGATCCCGACTGGCTGAAAGAAGGTCTCTGGAGCTTGTTTAGCTTCTATAATTGCAACATAGTTGCTTAGAGTGCAGCTCAGAGCCCAGCAGCGGCAGGCTGGGAACGTTGGCTTCCTCCATCACTGGAGCAAGCAAGCCTCCTCTTCGCTTCAGCTCCGTGGCTGCCAGCCGCCATCTTGGTTGGCAGTTAATTTGCATATCCTGCTGATTAGCCAATGGGAAGGGTGTCGGGGTTATGGTCAATTTGCATGTTTCTCTTTTATTAGATAGGATACTACTTCTCTCATTTTGATAAAAGACCGAATGGATTCATCTTTAGAAAACTTAGCTATTTTTAATCAAATTAACAAATCCTAAAGTAAAAGTATGTGTTTAGAATACAAACTCCACATACCTTGACCCCCAGCCAGGAGGCTTTTCTGGAAATTCTGGAATACAATATGTTTCTTTCAGAGTGGCTGGTATTTTATTTGTTTTCCAGCTTCTTGAAAACCATTCTGTAAGGAAATATGTGATTGACTTCCTAGGAGGGTGCCCCCAACACCTCCATGCTCAATTAGATCTGGAATTTAAACCCAGGCCTGTCTCCAGGGTATGTGCCAAATTTGCTTCCATAGTTCCTCTCTGTCTAACTTGCATATGTCAGTCACTGCTCTCCATTTTGGGAATAAAAGCTAGCTGTTTTTTTATGTTGACTTCTATTCTTTTTTTACTCTTTTATTCTACACTTGGAAATGGGAGTCTCATGTTTAAAAGACACTGTGGGTGTTAAGGAACTGTAGGGTGGAGGGATATGGAGTTTGGGTTCTGGAGGCTGGCTCGCTGCTTTAAAAATCTCCACCTTTCCCTATGACTGTCCATTTATTTTCTAGGTCTCAGAGTGGGGACAATTATGTTACCTTGATGTGGGGCTAAAATAGTTTGCTCGTATAAAACACTGACACAATCCACTGAGCTTGGCAAAGAAAGAGCCACCACATCTCACCCCCATGGTCACCACTAAAGAGTTCAATTAGCTTTTTGTTGTCAAGATTGATAAAAGGCTTATGAAAATGGCGGAGGTGGGAAGAGGAGGAGCCTGGGGGTAGGTGTGCTTCTTTCCTACCCCAGCACATTTTTCCTTCTTCATCTTGGTCTTTCTTGAATTAGAAGGTCTTCCTAAACCTGTTAGTGGCTATAATAACTGTGGTGGAGCAGATTCAACCAGAGGAGGGCAACTTATTACATATACTTAACTCCACAGATCCTATAAAATACCTGGACCAGTGAACTGGAGCTGCCTCCTTCTTCCTGATTTCCAGTGCTATATCCTATCTTCAAAATGGAAACTTAGATAAAAAAGTCATTTAGTCACTTTATAATCACTTCTCTTTTCCTTTTAATTTCTCATAGTTTGTACAAAGGCTTTATGGAAATACTTAAAGCTTTAAAATGCTCCTAAAAGCCCTGCAAGAATATTTGCCCATTGGCCCCTTTTCTGTCTATCCTTATCACAAAACATGGTTTTATGGGGATGGGGGCTCTAACAGTGAACTCTTCAGTTTTGCCTATCCACAAATATTTTTTAATATAATTTCAGGTGTTTGATTTTTTCCTGAGTGTGATCATAAGGAAGGTAGAAATATAAGAAAGATTTAAATTCTTAATTAGTTGATTTTCCTAAGACATTGGTCCAATTTCTGAGCAGTCATCATAAAGATTAGTAGACCTTTCTGAGTGGTGGTAAGCCATGTGCTTGCCCTGAGCACCTCCCCTCTACTTCTCTCACCAGGGAATGGCCTACACAGGACTCTTAAAATTAATTTTCTCATTCCTTTCATTGGAAAAATGGTTAGCTTTGGGAGAAGAGGGATCAGAGAGTTTTTACCTCTAGACACTGTATTATGATCCTGCCAGGGAATTTTACATTTTAAACATTTGAGCTTGGTAAACCAATGGAATAGATCTCTAACAGTAGGGTGGTGAAGGAATTGTTGAAGGTGCACCTTGGACTCTATGCAAGTGAGGAGTTACATTCTGTGAGTAATAGGGACCCCCACGCACCCTCTCCCCCTCAGGAAATTCCCAGTGGCTTAAATAAATTAAAGGTCATTTTTATCTCATGGGAAGGCAGAATGGAGATAGGTAGTTGAAGACTGCCGTGGTAACTTCATGATGCATCAAGCACTTGGGCTTCTACGTTGCCACCTTCAGGATGTGTCTCTTGTCCTTGTGCTCCCAAGATGCTCTCTGGAGCCTAAGCCAACCTGTGCACAAATCATGAGGAAGAAGGGAAAGGGAAAAGGCAAAAAAGAACAGTTTTTAAAACTCTGTTCAGTCCCTTCTGCTCATACATCACGGCCTGAACTCCAGCTTGTGGCCACCCCTAACTAGGAAGGAAGCTGGAAAATGCAGCGATTTCTTTAGTTCTTTCTAACTGAGCACAATGCATTCCTTAAAAAAATGGAATAAATGGGATTCTACTGGAAGGGAGGAAGGGGAGAATAAATTGGCAGCTCTATATTCTCTTTATCATGAAGAAGAGTATATGAATATCCTAGTTAGAAAAACACTTTATAGACTAGAGTCAAATCCTAAAAACTCAATAAGAATTTTTCCATTAGTCCTTTCTTCTGTCTATCCTCACTGTAGGATATGTTTCTATGGGGTTAGGGGGTCTCACAGTAAACTCTTCAGTTTTGACCATCTACAACTCTCTTTGAAGAACTTTCTATTTCTATGGTAAAACATCCCACCTAACAACCTGGAGCATTAAACACCTCCTTAAAACTACTCATATGGTTTACTCTTTAGCTTACAACATGGCTTACACCATCCTCCCAAAGAGGCAGTCAAATTGATCCCAGCCACCTGATCCCCAACTCCCAGCCTTACCCCAGTTGAAAGGCTGATGGTGTAGAACAGCGGTTCTCAACCTGTGGGTCGCGACCCCTTTGGGGGGTCAAACGACCCTTTCACAGAGGTCTCCTAAGACCATCGGAAAACACATATAAAATTACATATTGTTTTTTTGTGATTAATCACTATGCTTTAATTATGTTCAATTTGAAACAATGAAATTGGGGGTCACCACAACATGAGGAACTGTATTAAAGGGTCGCGACATTAGGAAGGTTGAGAACCACTGGTGTAGAAACACAAGCATCAGCCTTTTAACCAACAGTGCTCACTTTGAAGTCACAACTTGCTAAGCCACCCTGGTAACATCACCAACAATTAAATTTGTCTTTTTAACTGAAATAGTTGCCTGTGAATTTCTAAGTCAGTACCATTTGACACAGACCTGGTTCTGTAGTCTTGATTTTCTTCATTTCAAATTTGCACTCTTAACTCCTTAGAAGTTCTCTGAAAACAGTTTTCCACTATAAATGGTGCTACCCTTTCATTGTAGACCCTGGGCTGATGTCTGTACTATCCCATTGCCTGTAAGAAAAGTACTGTAAAGTGATTTTCCTGCCCCATCAGCTATAAGGTAAATCATTCCCTTATTACCCTTGCTAAATTATCTGCCTTTGGCAAGAGATCACACAGAAACTACAAACGGGTATAAGCACACCACCTCAGTCCCACAGGTCTGGCCAGAAACACTTTCTCTTGCAGACCCTATCGCCTTTCATGGAGCTCTCTTCCCAAGGAAGTTCCCTCTGCTATCGTTTGCACAATGAGTTTCTCCCTTCTCTCTACGTTATTGGCTTATACCCCAGCACCCGGATCATGATATTGAAATTATCTTCAATAATGAAGTAAAAGAGAAGCTATGAGCAAAGTGTGCAAATGATTTTATCAAAGAGAACCACTGACTGTTTTGATGCGTTTTAGCCAGGTAAACCTTTTGTCCATGAATTTGTTGCAGTTCCCACAATCACATCTTTTATACCCAATACATTTAAAGTTCATTAAATCCCAGCTTCAGTGGAGGATTCAGCTCTGAAATGTCATTGTTTGGAGTGAGGCACAGATTAACAGAATGATTTCCTCTTCTCTACGCATGGAAAAGATTATGCCGCATTCAGTAAGCACCTACTGGAATTCTTAACTGCAGTTAAATCATGTTAGTATTTTCCTTCGGGTTGAGGCAGAGTGGTTAAGCCTGCTGAATGATTCCATATAGGTGAAAACTTGGCATAGAGCCCTGTAACCTCAGGCAGTGAATCTGAGCTCAGCCACACATGTCTACACATCCCCCAGGATCCCTCATAATACATACGAGGGGCTAAGTTTTAAAGAGGTAGTGGAATTATTTCTATTTGCTCAAGAACTGAACAGAGCTATTAGGAAGAAATCTTCAAGTCCTCTGTGGGATGAAAATAATTCTCCCATTGCAAGACAGTGATCGGAGTTTTGTGAGCCAAGAAGGAAGCAGCTGAAAAGGGCTAGAAAAATCATCATGAATGTTTTTCCACTCCTCAAAGTCATTAAAATTGGCTTAAAATATTGAAAGTGATTTTTTGTCCAAATGGCTCCTCCTGCCATACATAACCTGTCAACATAATGGTTCCTGCTCTTTTGTGATTTTTCAAAGTGTTGCATTGAAGCAAGGATAGTTTATTCAGAAACTCTACAGTGCTGATGTTTCTAAAAGTGTTAATTCTCTCAGATGTTCCTTTTCATGGTATGATGTTTAAAAGAGAATTGGTTTTGAGGAAGAGTCTTGGAGTTTGATTCTGCATTTGTCAGCCATGTCCTTGACCCAGTTGCACACCCTCTTAGCCTCAGTATTCTCGTCTGAAAAAAATGGGGAAAATCATATCCAAGTTGCGGACTTGTTGAAGAGGTTACATGAAAGCCCCTCACATGGTACTTGGCACACAGTAGGGCCTCAATGAGTGTTCATTGCCTTTTCCATGCTAGTGATATTACTTTATTAGTAAGGTTATTTTAGTATTCATAGTGGTACAATGGATTTATAAAGAACTAAAAGCAAATAAGTTAGAGGAATCCAAAAATCTTCCTTTAAAAAAATAAATGTATTGAGGTAACATTGGTTAATAACATTATGTAAATTTCAGATGTATAATTTTATAATACATCATCTGTATATTCCATTGTGTGCTCACCACCCAAAGTCTAGTTTCCTTCATCATCATACAAACAAAGAGTTTCTTGGTAGGGATTCTTTATTTTGGCAGTACATATAGTATTGACATGTATTAGCAGCTTCAGTATGTCTGAAGGGTTAATTCCTAATAGTGGAATGAATGAGTCAATAGGAGAGTACTTTTTTGATAATTCGTAACAAATTCCTCTCCAAAAAAACTATCCCAATTTTGACCCCCCTACCTCCTGCCCCCGAAGGAGGCAAAAATCCATGCCCTGGACCGAGTTGGATATTTTCAAAGTTTTAATTTTGAGGACACTATGAGAGGTAAGATCATCTATTATATCGGCAAATCATGAGTGCAGGACTTAAACCTAAAAGCACTGGGAACCACCAGAAGCCTAAGTCATGAAGTGCTACCATATTTTAATAACATGACCTACTTTTCCCTTCGATTGGCCTGTACTTTTCACTGTTAATTGTTGGGTGAAAACACCCTGTCCTCCTTCCCTTCTTTCCAATGCCCCAGCTTCTTATTTTCTTCCAGGCTTTTGCAGGAAGTTATGTTTCCTAACCCAAAGTAATACAAACAAGGGATAAGCAGACCCTTTCTAACACAGTCCCTTATTGCGAGAGAAAGTTCTCTGGGCTAGTCCCATACCAAATCAACAGAGACTGATACTCAAACTTGAGTGTGTGTAAAAATCAGAGCATTGTGAAAAATAAAGATTAGACTGTTCTCCTAAATAGGGTCATTCTGTAGATCTGGGATGAAGCCTGAATATTTGTGTTTTTTTTTTTTAAAACGTTTTTATTGATTTCAGAGAGAGGAAGGGAGAGGAAAAGAGGGATAGAAGCATCAATGATGAGAGAGAATCATTGATCAGCTGCCTCCTGTATGCCCCCTACTGGTGATCGAGCCTGCAGCGAGGGCATGTGCCCTGACTGGGAATCAAACTGTGACGATCAACTACTGAGCCACAATGGCTGGGCCTGAACATTTGTTTTTAATAACACCATAGTTGATCCAGACAGCCCCAAACAACACTGTTTTAGGAGATAGCCAGCTTTTACCCCACCAGATTCCGTCTCTATAAAGATGTCTTTTGTACTCATGAGTGACAAGTAGGCCCCAGACATGAAACTGAGCTTCCCCAGTTACTGTGTTCTCTTTGCTTTGGGGCTGTGAGATGGATCCTGGGGAAGTGCAGCTAAAAAACCAACACTTGATGGTAGTAAAGAAAGTATTTCATTGACCTGACTCTTGGTAGGTAGCCTGAAAGCAGCTGTGCTCCTTGGCATGGTGACATCATACATCTTACCCACTGCTCTTTGCACTTCATTCTACCTGGACCCTTGTGACCTCTGTTGAACTGGAAAAACTCTATTGTATGGAATTGTGGCTTGGGAGAGGGAAGAGGGACAAGGGGAATCCATATTAGCTCTTGTTGGTCTTGTAGTTTTCAGCTCTTTAGTCAAGTTTGTAGACGTCGCTCATAATTGATTCAACAAGCCTGGCTCTGATGACTTCTGATACCTTTTATTTTCCTGATCTTCACCTAGTACAGTCCCCAGTGCATGGCATGTAGTCAGAAAGTATTTACTGAGTGTTCACACATGCACACACTCCGTTGACAAATTTATATTGGGAGTCTGATTGTGGGCAGCTGTTTGGGTCCTAGGGATATGATGGTGAACAAAATGGATTTGTTCTTGCCCTCATGGGGCCTGCATTCTAGTTGTCAAGTTCACTGACAACTATAGTTCTAAGTACTACAAAGAAGAATGTATAAGCTTTAGTGGGAATGTGCAATTTAACTGGGAGATCAGATTTAGAGAAGCATTCCTTCAGAGCACCCAAAGCCAAAAGGAAATAAACAAAAGGTGATGAATCATTTTGATCAATATAGTAATCTATTTTAGGGTACTTTAAGTCAAGTTGCTTTGAAGAAGAGCTTACCAGGATCAACAGGTTTGCCTTCTACAGTAGTTCTATAATGTATAGTAATGTATAGTACTTCTTAATCATAGGTCCTTGGTTCATTCTCATGGGTGAGTAGGTATCTTTGGCTTTTATATTCCCCAAATATCTAGGCATATGCAAAGTTCCCTATGATTTTTCCAATATCAGAGCTAATTTTAGGCGCCAGATAGGGCTTCCAGCCAGAGTGTTCATGTGACCACTTTCTGAATGTGCTCTAGGAAGCATGATAACGCCCATCTAGAATAATGTTCTGGTTTCTCTGAGCAGTGTGTTTTATAGACAAATGTTACTGTCCATGATGGATGGCTTGAGAACAGCTTGAGCATCTCTATGTGGATGCTTCTGTGAATATCTCTTCACCTCCATATTTCGGGACATCTGCTATTGGGAATCCTGTGAAATAAATTAATTTGTGATTTGATCAGTTTGTACATGTAACCTGGATAGTCCTTTTTTTGCTTCTACTATACAAATGTGTAGTTATTAATGCTTGTTAATGCACTCCAGTCCTGATGACACAGTGGAATGATTACAAATGTTCTCTTATCCTCAGGGAAGAGGCTTATAATATGCTTATTATTGGTACCACTGTCGGGGCATGAACCCAGAAATGATTGTGGAATTGCTAGGTAAACGTCTCTGGGCTAATCCCATATAGAATCAGTAAAACCCAGCATTATTCAAATGTGGGTTTGCATAAGAATTAGAGTATTTGTAAGGAATTGATGATGAATTGTTAAGAAGCAATAGTTTAAACCCATCAAAATCTGATGATACCCATTTCCTTAGAATTCCTGAAGCAAGTCTGTGATGGTCCAGCTCAACACAACTCATACTTATTAAACACTCAATCTATTCCAGGGACACTGTGCTGGATGCTGGGAGGTGATGAAAGAATGAGTAAGGCACAGTTTCCATCCTCAATATTTCATTAACCTGGGGAATTTATAGGATATGTCATAATGCAGATTGAGCAGTAGCAAGGTAGTTAACTATAATACTGCTTTCCTACTTTCCTAGGATGCTGTGGAGCAGTGGTTCTCAACCTTCTGGCCCTTTAAATATAGTTCCTCATGTTGTGACCGAACCATAAAATTATTTTCGTTGCTACTTCATAACTGTAATGTTGCTACTGTTATGAATCGTAATGTAAATACCTGATATGCAGGATGGTCTTAGGTGACCCCTGTGAAAGGGTCGTTTGACCGCCAAAGGGGTTGCGACCCACAGGTTGAGAACCACTGCTGTGGAGAGTATGTGGCTCATTGTAAGAGGGTGAATAACACAATAACACTACCTTTGATGTAGCCACCAAAGAGCATGCTCTCATTTTGTATCTTTTCTAAAATGTTCATATCTTATATAACAAAGCAATTTGAAACTGAATGAAACATCTCTGAAAATTATTTTATTGACCTACTGTTCACTTTTTAGCATCCAGTGCAATTGTTGCCTCTCTTGTGTGGCTACCCTGCCTGATTTCTCACTTTTACTCTTTATGTCTCTTTCAGATGATACCCTTTCTCTTCCCACAGCTGACAAGGCCCAAAAGAAAGAACTTTGCCTTCTGAGAATTAGAACTTTTGACTACTCTTATAAAAAAAAGCAACCGAGTTCTTTCCAGATAGTCTCTGAACAGCCATTTGGATCCAGTCAGCTACTGCACTAATTTACCTAAAAATAGTGCCAGGGTCCAACCCCAGCAGGTCTAGGGGTCCCCAAAGGCGTAGACGGAGTCGGCGAAGAAGGAATGACACCGAGACAGCGTTCAGTTGATCAGCAGCCTAGCCAGGATCTCTAGCCAGGATCTCCAGCCAAGTTCTGGTCTGGATCTCCAGAGAGGTTCTGCTTAGGATCTCCAGCCAGGTTCTGTAGCCAGATTCTTCAGCCAGGTTCTGGCTAGGTTCTCCAACCAAGTTCTATAGCCAGTTTCTGTCCATGATCTTTTGCCATGTTCTCTCCAGCAAGGTTCTTCTGTCTCTAGAGAACGTTCTGTGTAGGTTCTGTGTTCTGAATTCTGTCTCTTGTTGTCTTGTTGCATCTGTATTTATACCAGTTGATTCCAATCCTATCAATCTCTATTCCAAAGGTTAGGGCGTTTCTTATCTCCATTCCAGGGAGTAAAGATTATGTAGCTTAAGCATGATTGTTCGTAGTTAAAATGATTAATTACCCGCCTGGCACTTAGTTAAGAGGTTTTATTCCCTCCCTAACTTCAGGGGAAAATCCCTACCTGGGGATTCAACCTTTCTCGGAGAGGTGACCTTGGTTAAAACACAGCGCCAAGAAGGTGAGCAAACATATTAAGAACCGTATGCCATATATGCCAGGTCTCTTGAAACAGCAAGGATGGACCGGCTCCCGGCAAAATAGGAATGTACCTTTGGCACCAGGGAAGGATGGGGCAGGAATCTCAAACTGGAATAGGCTGTCATGGCATGAGTTTTACCACTTTAGGTGGCTAATACCAAGTTGGCCTGCACTGAAACCCCTTGGTGAAGTGAGAAGTTAGGGTGACTTCTGCTGGGGAATGAGATGGAGCAACCTTAACCAATAATCATACAAGTGTCCAAACAATTGGTTTGGCTGAATAACAATCTTGACAAACTTATTCAGAGGAGACTGTTGATGTTACCATTGCAGATGCCCAAATGAAGCCACATTTGGAAGAAAGTGAGATTTGAGCTCCTTCCTCTGAGGATGGAGTTAGGATGTTGTGGTGGAGAAGGATGGGAGGTTGTTCCAGGTGATTTTAGGTGCAGTTGGAGAGTTGATAAGTGTTGCTGCTGAAAGGCAAAGGCCTAATCCCAGAGGACCCTGTGCACCATGTCAGGGAGCATGACTTCCCTGGGACACAGGAGGAGGCACTAGTTTGGGTGGGTGGTCAGAAAATAATACTCAATTAACTATTTACTTTACAGTCCAAACTAAGCTACTACTTTGCATGGGTTATGTCATTCAGTTTTTAGATCGATAGAGTGAGTTGAGGCATGGAAAAGCTAAGCAGTTTGTTTACATTACCCAGCTAGCAAACTATGATGCTATAATTTGAGTTCAGTCTGACTCAGAATTCAAGTTCCTACTCATCTATTACGTAGCCAGATCGCATTTCTGGGCTTCTCTGCCACATGAATAGTTAGGATCACCCAGTGTCAGGTAATGTGAATGCTTATGTTTTCTGGAAATTACTTTAATAAATATGAGTGTCATATTTTCTTAAGATGATCCTTTCTGTTTTAGAATCTGTGTTTCATAGGTGGAATTTGATGAAATGTGAAGGCTTTGGAGTCAAGTGGATTCCAAAGTGGAATTTGTCCTCAAATCACTGAGCATTTTGTAGTGGTGGGACTTTGGGGCAAGGTACTCGACCTCTCTAAGCCTTAGTTTCCTCATCTGTTGGGTTGAGAGGAAAATGCTCACCTTGTAGGGATATAGTGAGGATTTGCAGTAATGTGTATGAGGCATCTAACGTAACATCTGGCCAAGAGCAGGCAATGGATAAATTATTACATTATTATTCATTTCCTTGAATCTGCCAGCAGGGCTTTGGTATAATCCTCTGTAGTCATGGTCAGGGCTCAGCTGTCCAAAGCCAGTTATAGATGAGGCAGAGAACACCTTTCCCTTATTCCCATGATCCTCTGGGTCATGGGCAGAATGTATTTCAGAAGCTGCTCTTTTCATTTCCATGACACGTGCTTTAAAAAATATTAAATTTCTTTTATAAACTGAACGTGCTGCCTTAACAACCTCCCAGGCCACCTTAGAATTTCCCTAAGCAGGGCTTCCACTGGGTGCCTTCGCAGTAGGAAGTGCCTTCCCCAGGCTGTGGTTCTGCTTTTGAAATTTGAGTCTCTGAATTGTGACTGAGGATGGCAAGAAGCCCCTTTTAATAATGGTGCCAGTTAGTCAGATGTCTTGGCAGCAGGTGAAGCAGGGTTTTATAGGGTCTCATTATCAGAGATGTTTGGGCTACCAGACCGGCACTCTAGACCTTCTTTTGTTCAGGACTTCCTATTTTGTTTTCCTGCCATAACAGGCAGAAACGTTCTTGGGGCATGATTGGCAGCAAGTATACAATTATTAGCCCACTGCTTGTATACCCCATGAGATGTCATTTCATGTACAAGATGCTTCAGTTCCAGGGTAAAGGGCACATCCAATTGCCTGCAAACCATACTTGATACTGAACTTACACAGTCTGCTATTACCTTGGTTTCTTCCTTAATTTCATCACCTCAGTGTTGATTGATGACAAAGGGGCCAGTTGCTTCAGGGAATGCAAAGTGGCTAAGGGCTTCCTACCTCTGTACCCAACTCTCGTGGGAGAACACCAAGGGGCACCCCCAAGTGTACAGATAACTATTTTACAAGACACTGATGAAGAATACCTTAAGAGATATAACAGCCAAGTGCCATGGAGATTCCAAGGGAGGCAATGTGAAATCCAGGGATGGAGAATTGAGGAAGTTTCAGAGACAACAACTCCTTCCTTGTGGTTAGAGGATAATGTGTTAGTAGCAGTAAAACAGGTAAAAGGCAAATAGGTCTTAAAATAAAACCCTACTCTGTTACTGCAAAAAAGGCTCTGAATTAACCTGACCCTCAATCACTTTAGCATGTAAGAACAGAAAAGGGAACAGTGAGCTAGGGGTTCCCAAGACAACCACCAAAGACTGTTCCAAGAAGAGATACAGGATTTTTTAATGCAAGAGGTTGCAGCTTATTTATTGAACCCTAAATATACAAATTTAAATACATCTGGGGGCCCAGATTTCTCTTTAGAGCAGCAGTTCTCAACCTGGGGGTCGCGACCCCTTTGGCGGTTGAACGACCCTTTCACAGGGGTCGCCTAAGACCATCCTGCATATCAGGTATTTACATTACGATTCATAACAGTAGCAACATTACAGTTATGAAGTAGCAACGAAAATAATTTTATGGTTGGGTCACAACATGAGGAACTGTATTTAAAGGGCCAGAAGGTTGAGAACCACTGCTTTAGAGGAAAACGGATTATTTTCCTAGAGAAGTTACTAGTGTCAACGAACCCACAAGTCCACCATTCTGTGTTTAGCGCATAACACCTTTACCCCTAAAATAAAGCAAACCTGGTTTTGTAACAATTTTCTTGACTGGTTTAAAAAAAAAACAAAAACAAAACCCTCTTTTTTTTCTTTTAAAGAAAGATCTACTTTTCTTTCCCCAGTTATTTGTTGCAGAAACATGGACAAACAAATTAATCTAAGAACCAAATTCCCATGTTATCCAAGTTTTATTGTGGGCCTGGACCAGGCTTCACAATTTTCCTCAGGGCTTTGAGTTCTTCTGGCTTGGCTGGAATTTTATAATTGAGAATTTTTCCATCTGACTTTGGCCCTTCAAGTAAAAACTGCATAAACGTTTCTTTTAAATCAGGCCGAGTTTTAAGGGAATCAAAGCAGATGTTCCATTCCTGGTTCCGCCAGGAGCTTCGCCCCAGGAAGCAACCTCAGCTGCTCCTGTGCTTGATCTGTGGGGATCAATCTAGATAAAAAGTGATTTGTGACTGTTCCATTCAGTGCCTACTCGTGTTGCCCAAATTACTCACCGTCTACCAGGAACATCCCCCAAAGGATCAGAACATATATCACCTTTCTTTCTGCGAAAACATTGGATGGACTCAGCTGCATTCTTCCTTGCCTTCCATTTATTCCCTGATGTCCTTGTGCTCATTTCTTCCCCTTTTTCATATCCCCTGTTTCCTTGGAAATCCTGAATTGTTGCTCATCACTGACTTGCTGCCTAGGTGCTCTTTATCCCATTCTCCATTGTGACTTTTCCAATTGTCCTCCATTGCCCAAGTGCCATCAAATGTCCCTTTTCTTTTGTATCTGCAACCTGTCCCTCCCCATTGGCATATCCTTCCTTATGTTCATAAACACCTTGTTTTCTTATGTCTTAACAACAAAAATTAAAAACAAAGAAACAACAACAATGAAAAACTTTCCTAGACATGTTATGATCCTTTCTGGTTTCTTTGATGTTCAGACTCCTTGTGAGAGTAGGCTATGTTTCCAAATTTTTAGCTTTCACTGAATTATGCTTTCCTCCCCAAACTCTCTAGAAAAACCACTTTCTTGAAGGTTACCAGAGGCTTCCTATCATCAAATGCAGTGGCAGTTTCTTGACTCTCATGTTAATTGACTTTATGTAAAACCTGGCACTGTTGGCCACCCTCTTCCTATCCCCTTGTCCTCCTGTCCTTGAGGGATTCTTCAGACTCCTCCTCTCCCATCTGCCTCTCAAAGGCTAGTGTTTCTCAAGGTTTTGTGCTGGGATCTCCTTTTTGTTAGAAGACATTTTTTTTCTGGGTCATCTCAGGTCCAAACCTTCTGATATCACGTCTATGCTAATGACTCCTAACTCTTGATTTCTAGCCCTAATTTCTCCCCTGGTTACTGAAAATTGTTGAAAAATTCTGCATGTGGGTATGCATCCAAGGTCTTTAAATTCAACATTGCCTACATTCAATTTATTGTCCTGACTTTGTTTTCCCCCTAAACTTGCTCTTTTCCCGACATTCCTCATTTTTGTTAACTATATTTCTCTCAAAGCTGGGCAAGCTGAACCCTTTTGACATATTCCCCACCTTCATTCTCCTCATTAATCAATCCAAAACACTGTCAATTTAACTACCAAATGTTTCTTATATTATGCCTTCTGTCTTTGTAGCATTACTTTAATGAGAATTTGGATTATTTCATTTGTCTCCTGGGCTCTAACTTCGCTTCTCCAAATGATGATTTCCAATGATTTTAAAGTTCTCTCTTTAAAACATAGTCCAAATAATCTCATTTCTTCTTGCTTTCAACAGCTTCTCATTGTTCAAATGATTAAACTTGAGCTCCTAAGCCTGGCATTCAGTGTCTTCCATTATGTGTAGTTAAGGACATAACAGAATACACAGTAGGCACCTCAGATCCCCTGAGCTTTGCTCTTGCTATTGTTCATGTCACGATGGCACTATGGTCCCTCTTTCTCAGACACTATACCTTTCCTAAGTTTGTCCTAATACTCCTGACAGAATGATCTGCTCTGAACTCTACAACGTACTAATGGACACAGCAGGATAGGAGGGAAACAGCCCTGATTTTTGCATCAGACAACTTGAATTTAAATTTCTCTCTAGCACTTGGAAATTTTGTAGCTCTCTGTGGCTTCCAAGTGATCTGGCGAGACTGCCACCCCCATGCTGTACTCTCAGGAAATGGCAACTCCATTCTTCCAGTTGCTCAAGTTACAGACCTTGTAGTTAGTCTCAACTCTTCTCTTTTTTTTCCACATCCTACATCTAATCCATCAGCAAATGATCTTGGCTCTGCTTTCCAAATAATTCAGAATCAGGCCACTTCTCCAAACCTTTGCTGCTACCACCCAGGCCCAGACCACCTTTTTCCCTAGTGTGGATTTTTGCAGGAGCCTCCTGGCTGGTCTTCCTGCTTCAGTGTGTTCTCAGCATAGTGTTTGGAGTGATCGTACTACATGGTGTCAGATCTCACTGCTCTGCTCAAAATTCTTTCATGATTTTCTGACTCATTCATAGGTTTACAAAGGTAAAGACCTGACCGGTCTCCCTGTAGCGTAATTTTCTTTCCTCATACTACCCTTTCCCTTTCTCACTTTCCTTTGTGATTCCTCAAACATGCCAGGGACAATCCAGCCTCAGACCTTGAATTTGCTCTTGTCTCCACTTGGGACACTCTTTCCCAGCTACCCACACTATTCAGAACAATGCTCCATGGCACTGAAAATCTCTTGGTGATAAATACAATAGATTACTGTCTATTAATATAAAGATTTATTCCAAAAGCATGCAAAGGGGGAGGTATGCCACATTTATTGACCTCACTGAGCTAGGCATTAAGTTAGAATGATTTCATTGTATAATTTAATTCTCACAGGAATCATGTGTGTCCATTTTGTAGGAAAAGCAAGCAAGGCTCAGAGAGATGAAGTACTTTACCTGAATTGGGACAGAGAGCTGAAGTTTGAACCAGAGTCTAACTTCAAAGCCCATGCATCTCTCTCTCTCTCTCTCTCTCTCTCTCTCTCTCTCTCTCTCTCTATATATATATATATATATATATATATATATATATATATATTACAATATTATTACATTATTATCATCATCATCATTGTTATTTGCATTTGTATTCCTAAGGCACTGTGCAAGATGCTGCAGATACAGTAATGAATGGAAAATGGTACTTGTGCGGAGCGAGCTCAATCCGGTGGGAGAGCCATTCACTGTGGTGGCCTCACATGCAGTTCTGAGCAGCAGGCCAGTGTGTTAGTGGCAAAACACACAGAGAGCTGTTGATGTTGGAAAAAGCTCAGCCAGTCACCAGAGAGAATGTGGGAAACAAGGGAGGGCCTCCCACGGGCAAGGAGCAAAGCTCAAGTCATTGCTGAGAACGACCGGCCACTCTGCTGCTCCTGGGTCATCTATGCCACCAATGGCAGCTTCTTCACTAGTAACCAGGCAACCATCAAAATTATTGCCTCAGCGAAAGCCCAATGTTGCCAGGTCTTCGCATTTATTATTTTCCCCAAAAGGATCTTGAAATTTTCATATTTATGTGAAATCCCCTAATGGTTAAATGTTGGCAATTTGTTCTTTAATATTAGAATATCAGCTTGCCAAACAACATAAGTCTCCCACAGGCCAAGCATGTCTTCTGATCCACCCCCCCCCTCATCTCTAGCATTTCTTCCAATTCCGCCCTCCCCCCCACCCCAACCCCAATCCATGCAAGGTCTGCCAGCCATAAGGAACTCCTGCCTACCCAGCATGTCAGGACATTTCACACCTTAATGCCTTCTACCTGTTGGTGCTGTTACCTCTTCTTGCTTCCTTCTATCCCCAACTTCCCTGCCCTCTTTGTTTTTTAGGACTCAATTTAAATAGCACCTCCTCCAGGGAGCCTTTCTACCTTCCTCTGCTCTGATTCAATGTTTTTCTGTTCTCCTGTTATGTATGCTACATGCCTCCATCTCAGCCCTTTCAAACTGACAGTATTCAGAAATTTCTCCATCCTCACCCCATGCCATGTACACCCATTAAGCTGTAAGCTCTTCTGAAGTCAAAAGGAGTTCTTATTTGATTTTGTACCCCAACTCCTCACAGGTACTTCATACACCAGTGTGCTCTCTGAATGAACCATTCTCCCTTTGTGACCCCTGCCTTTTTTCTACCCTCCTCCCTCCCTTTTGGCCCACTTAGTACAGGATGCATTCCCTCGCTTCTCCACCACTTTCGCACTCCAGAACAAGTTGGCAGACCTTCTGAAGGGTCTACTCTGAGTTACCAACCCAGGGCCTGTTAAAGGGTCCCTTTCCTTTCGTGCTGCCTTATTTCCCTCTTCTATGAAAACCCTGCAGGGGTGTTCTTAACATACAGATGTGGCCATTTGTGCATATAGCTAAGGAACTGTAGAACTGATGCTTCTGGTGCTTAAAACTATTGTTAATCCTCTCAACAAGCCCTGGGAGGCAATGAGCAGCCACATGTTATAGATGAGAAATAGAGGCACATGGGGGTGAACTCCCTAGTACAAGATGAGGTGTTTAGGAACAAGGACTGAGAGGAAATCTCCACTGACTTGCTGGGCATGTGGAGGTCTCCCTGGGATGGTGTTACTCCTTTACCAGGAGTGAGCAGGGGAGGCAGGGGAGCCCATGGCTAAAAGGCAGGGATGGGCTTGAAGGGACTAAAGGTGAGGCAGGGATCCTAAATGCCCCCATGTCCAAAATCAGAGTCCTCAGGCAGTGTGGGACCCACTCCACTGCTGTTTCTGCTGCTGCAGATCCTGGTTTTTCTTTTTAAATTTTAATACATTTTTTATTGAGTTAATGGGAAGTTACATGCAGCTGTAGGAAATAAGAGAGAGAGCCAATGAACACTTTACCCAATTTCCCCCAGTGGTAACATTTTCAAGACCATGGTGTAAAACATTGCAAGCAAGCTATTGGCATTGCAGTACTCTGCCAGTCCTATTCAGATTTCCCATATTACTTGTATTTGTGTGTGTGCATGCACGGGGGTGTGGTGTGTGTGTATTTACATTTCTATACATTTCTATCCCATGTGGGTTTGCTTATCAATCACATGGTCAAGATACTGAGCATTTCCATCACCAAGAATTCCTACTATTGCTTGGGAGGTGGTCCTTCAATCACTAATCTGTGCCATTTCTAATATTTTGTCATTTCAAAATATACAAATGGAAAAAATCAGTGTTTCACCTTTTGGGATTTTTTTTTTTGATTAAGTATAACTCCCTAGGGGTTCATCTAGGTCATGATGGCGAACCTATGACATGTGTGTCAGAGGTGACACGCGAACTCATTTTTTTGGTTGATTTTTCTTTGTTAAATGGCATTTAAATATATAAAATAAATATCAAAAATATGTCTTTGTTTTACTATGGTTGCAGATATCAAAAAATTTCTATATGTAACACAGCACCAGAGTTAAGTTAGGGTTTTTCAAAATGCTGACACGCCGAGCTCAAAAGGTTCGCCATCATTGATCTAGGTTGAACCCATTTTGACCACGTGGTGAGGTGGGAATCGGCTGGCTAAGGAGAGATAAGCAGTTGCACCAACTGGGAGCAAGTTTGTGGGTGGCCAGACTAGAAGGCATTTATTTGTCAGCTGTGCTTAACTTCGGATGACCTGTACTCCATTAGATATCTATTTAACCCTGAGACGTGACTGCATTTTCATCTGTAAGTTATTTTCTTGAATTAAAGTTCCCAAGTGCTAGGGAAGCCATAGCTTTTCTGCCTTGTGGTATATTGTCTGAAAGCTAGTGTGGTCTTTAGGGCATGTTAAAAGGATACCAAGAAGATTGTAGTGATTTTGAGTTAATTTTGGGACTCTACAGCAGTTGATGATTTAAAAAATAGACCAAAGAATCCAAAGAAAACGTTTGAAAGTTCATTCTATTTTTACTAAGTCCTTTAAACGTTCTAGGTACTACATCTTCATGAAAATGTTAAATGTCTGGTGAGCTTTGAAATTTAAAAAGGATACTAATTTGAATTAGATTTATGATTTAAAAGTTTTAACTTAAAAACACTTTAAAAATCTGTTTCTATAATTTACAGAGTTCACGTTAGTTTATACAATACTTTTTCTTTTCAATTTTGTCTTAGTAGAAAAGCAATGTTTTTTTAAGCTAAAGGAATTAAGTACACAATACAATATACAGGTTATGTGTCATAGAAATGTACACTTGAAATGTATATACTCTTATTAACCAATGTCAGACCAATAAATTTAAATTTAAAATGTATTCATATAGGATGCTGGAAGGTGGTAGGATGAACTAAGAATGTGTTAAAATTCTAACTAGGGCCTAGTTACTAGGCTCTAGGACTAATTGGATCAACCCAGTGACTCCATCCTAAATATGGACAGAAATTTTTAAAATGATTATAGCCTGTACCTTACATAAAATTTAAATGGCAAAGTTTTTCTTTAGAAAAGTATAGTCACAATTTCATGTTCATGATGGCATGTGGCTAAAAGCGAGGCGTCTGGGGTCACACTGCTGCCACCTATTAGCTGTGTGGCCTTCACAAATTTCTGAACCTCTCTGCCTCAGTTTACTCATTTTTAAAACAACCCCAATGGCTATCATTTTTTCGAGCATTCTTTTACACATTTTGCATATATTATAGCAATTAATTTTTATTAATATTTCTATTTTATTGACGACAAACACAAAAACACAGAGAGGTTAAGTAACTTGAGCTCATGCAGTTAGTAAAGGGTGTAACCAGTGCCAGTCCTGCCTCACTCCAGTGCCCATGCTTTTAATTGCTTAACCACTAAGCTAAAGTCTCAAACAAGTATCCGAGGGTATCTACCTGGGAGGTTTATTATTATTATTTATTATTATTATTATTATTATTATTGGTTTATTATTATTAAGTAGAAATTCATATAAATGAAGTTAGAGATGATCTAGTGAAAGCCACAATGCTTGGCACTTAAGTGTTCAATAAATGCCAGCAGATGAATTTTTACGGTCACATGGTCATTATTTGGCTTTTTCACTTGGCTGCTGAGGTGTATCTAAGTAAGTGGATTCCCAATTGTCTTGCACTTTAACTAGCATCATGAGAACTATTAAAAATATAAAGTTATTTCCAATTCCCCCCCAAATTTCTAGCATTTCCAACCACAACGTTTTGCAGTAACATGTACATTGATATATATAGTTTCTAAGCTGTATCAGCAAACAGCTGTTCTGGTCAGTTTTTAACAATGTAATGTCTAGCATAATTTATTTTTTCATCTTGCAAATTTCTAAAATGTATTAAGAATGACTAGATCTTAATGACCTATGAGTTCGGTTTTAAAAACAAAAGTGAAGTAGTGTTGGGAATAAATAAGAATATGCATGAATGAAATGGAATATAAAAGACTGTGATCACTATGAAGATTGACACATTTAAAATTTTATATATGTGCTGAATACTTCTTCAACAGCAGCAGTGTGTCATTTAACACAGCAGCAACATGAACCTCTGCAGGGGGTGAGTGTTCGGATACTTGATGTTGCCTCCTCTGCATGTCTTTTTCATGTTAGCGCCACGCTGAGTAGCAGCCTCCTGTTCAACCTGTCTTATGGGTCTCTGTTGCTTAAATCAACATCTCAGTTGTCATAAATTTGATTTTGTCTTATAGCATGCCCTACTAAGACCTTTGCTGGGGAGACTTTCGGTTGACTGAACCTCCCTATAATATGAAAAACATTTCTCATGTTTGGCTATTTTCCTATTTTTAAATCCACAGCTCCATTCTGAAATCCGAGTTTCTTCCCTATAAAAGCTTTTATTTTTCTTCTTTATAGCTGTTTTTATCTTTTCTAACATCACCACACCTGTGTCATATTATCCTGTAAATGCATATTGAGTGCAAATGTATTTTTCTCTTTGAGGGATATAAAGTAACATGTATTCAGAAATATGAATCCATTTCTGCAGAGTACATGCAATCAATCATTTCATGAATGAATGAAACTTTGGTACTGTTCAGGTACTTTCAAACAGCTTCTTTATAATAATTCTAGATATTGATAAATTAGTATGCCATTAACCTGTATGTATATGGCTCCCTTATATAACAAGGACGTGTTTTATAACAGGTTTTCCCCAAAAGATTTTAAATGCAATTAGAGAATGAAACAGGTATGTGTGGATAAATAAATACTAGAGCTTAGAATAGATGGCTACTATGAATAAAAATCAGAAATGAAATCTACAACTGGTGAGTATAGTTCCTAAAAGTTTTGTTTTGCCTTTCAAAGATGAACCAGCTGTTTCTTTCCTCTGGGAGAACTGGGAGCATGTGGTGAAACTCAGTGATTTTAGTATACAGCACCTTTCACTCAGGCATCTCCAAAGACTAATAGATATTAAGCTTCTGTTAAGACACCAACTCAATCGCACCTTTCAGAAAACAAACCATACGCAACCATCTAAATCTAAAGTAAGATTTTGGTGGTGAGAGATCTGCCAAGTAACCTTGGCAATTGTTCTTTTCATTAGCTATTCCAGGGGGTGGGGTGGAGATGAACTAAATGCTACATAAATAGGGTCTCAAAGATTGCTACATCCCCCAGTGTGAGAGGCATGCACATTGCATACTCATTTCACTATTGGAAAACCCAAACCCTCTGTCTATATCTAGGTTTTTTTAAAAAGGAGTCTTCACCTCACACATTTAAACTTAACTAGAGCTTTTCCTTTCTCAACTGGCTCAACAGTGCTCCCCCCACAATGGAAACCTTCTTTCTTCCCATTACTCCAGTTTCCAGACTATTGTTCAACCACAATTGCTCATCATCATCCAGGAAAGCTTACACTGGGCAATTATCCCATAGTTTTTTTTCTGTCCTCATCTACCAAAGACTAAATAGTGCCCATTTCTCAAGGACTTCCAACACCTTCCTTCATTTAACAAATATTGATTGCAGCTCTACTATGTGTGGGCCAGAGAAAAGATGGTAATTATGCTTCCTGCTCTGCTAGAATCTAGATTGGCAGTCTAGATTGTTCACTCATCTATATCTGTGTTTCTCTTAGATTCAGCTAGGCATCATTGTCACATGGTCAACCAGTCTATGTTCATGTAAATGTTCCATGACCTGTAAAGGTTGACACCAATACATTTTGACTTTTAAGAATTACATGGATTTTGGAGTCTGTAACGTGAACATACTTGAGAGTCAATCTGCTTTTTTACCTTCTGAAAGCTGTATCTGGTCATAGATAATTTATTGCTCTGTCGATCTTTGGACTTTTTAAGGATTGCATTTCAAAATGAGATTGTTAGCCATGCTTTTGATAACATAAAGAAATAAACTAAATGTGTTAATACTTTATTAACTACTACTGATACTTTTTATTAACTACTAAGATCTGCCAGAATGGTGTGCATGTGTCACTAAATGCATGAAGTAATATTTACCTGCAAAAGTTAAGGGCTGTCAAAGAAAATCTCAGGGCAAAAGTGTGATGCCTGGAATGCTGCTGAGAGCACAGTAGGTATTCAACAATACATTTGTATTCTGAACTGAGGCAAAGATAGCTGTGTCATGGTAGATGGATAAAATTAGTGGTTTTTTTGTGTGTGTGTGTGTGTGTGTGTGTGTGTGTGTTTAGGGGATATAGCAAAACAACAATGAAAAAGGCATGAGATTTAGAATGTCTTTTAAAAGATTTATTAACACTTAAAAATAGGTTTTGAAAGATATTATTAGGACATGTGCCCCTCATCAGACTGAAAAGAAGTTTTACCTAGAAGCTTGGGTTAGCACAAAATAGAACCTCAGGTTCTAAACATTTCCTTTGTTTGTAAATCACTTTGTAGATTTGAACACATTTGTTTATAGGGAAACATGGGCAGTGAAGGAATGTATTACTCTGGAATTTATTGTTTGTTGTTCCATTCATTCTTATTTTCCCCTCCTCCTCTTCCTTTTTCTTCTCCTCCTTTTTTCAATTACTGTTATTATTATTATCATCATCATTATTATTAACTATCCTATATAATAAAAGGCTAATATGCAAATTGTCCCCTCAACTGGGAGTTTGACCAGCTGGCAGGGCTGGCCGGCCAACCTCCTGCATCCCCTCCCCCCGGCCAGCCTGGCCCGATTGGCCCCTATTGGGGTGGGTGGGCCGGACCCCATCCATGCACAAATTCATGCACTGGGCCTCTAATAGTTTATAGGGTTCTACTCCTCTTCTTTCACTGGGAAGTTAAAATTATTAATAAGATCATGCCCAACATTTATTTGATCCTTTCAGAAATGCTGTATGTACAATTAAAATTTTAAATGTCCTCAGATATATGAGGTAAAAAATACAGATAAGTGGAATACTGAATCACTAGGTCCTGTGTTAGAGCACTGAGCTTTAATTTTTCCCACAAACTAATCATTTTAGGAGTTCTCTTATAAATAGTGGTATGGTATGTTTAGTATGTTAGCCTCTTCCCCCCTTAGTTTTGGGTGAATATCCTACATAATAAAAGGCTAATATGCAAATTGACTGAACAGCAGAACGACCGGTCACTCTGAGGTGCACTGACCCTCAGGGTGTAGACGCTCAATGCAGAAGCTGCCCTCTGGTGGTCAGTGCACTCCCACATTGGGAACGCTGTTCAGCCAAAAGCCAGGCTCATGGCTGGCAAGCGTAGTGGCAGTGTCAGGAGCTTCTCCCGCCTCTGTGGCAGCACTAAGGATGTCCGACTTATGGCTTATGCCCACTCTCCGAGAGGAGCGGGCCTAAACCATCAGTCGGACATCCCCTGAGGGCTCCCGGACTGCAAGTGGGCGCAGGCCAGGCTGAGGGATGCCCCAGGGTGCACGAATATCATGCACCGGGCCTCTAGTAAAATTATAAAAGAGAATTAGAAATGAAGGCCATCAGTATTCTAAAAATTGGATATTGTTCCAGTTGATTGTAAGTACTAGATTATATAACAAATGTTTTGACTACTTTTTCTTATTTTTCTGGAGTAACATTTGTTTAAAATCAGGAATATTAGGGATCTTCATTTCATAACAGCATGAAGAGTGACCTAGAAAGCAGAGTGACTGCCCAGTATTCCTTAGTTCTCCAGTGGCATTGCTGGAGTATCATAGGTGGGTACCTGGATAAATCCTCATTTCTGGATGGCCATGTGCATGACATCTCCCTGACCAGTCTGGTTTTGGGCCCAGAATGTGGAGGAAGAGCACCAAAGATCATGATGTGCATTTATAATTATGCTGCCCATTTTCCTTTGGTCAATGGGATGGTAACGGAGGCAGAGATGGAAACAGCTGCCATCAGAACATGTTCTCTCCCTGAAGTTTCAGAGAACCCTCTTTTCTACATTATATATTTTAGATTATATTTAAAAACCAAAGCTTGGCTGAAAACAAAAGTCTAGAGCGCCTTGGCCTTTTTCTATCTCCAGAGGGTGGTCAGTTCTCAGTGATCTTATGAACCATAATATTTAAATTTTTATTTTTAAGGATCAGTTTAAGGAGTGTTATGAACTCATGTGGCTAACAAGAGACTCTTATTAGAAATCTTTCTAGAAAAAAGTTCTTAATGTATACTTGTTTAGGAAAATAAATTAATCATATGTGCTGGCTATTTAATATTGCAATTAGGTGCTTATGTAGACACACCATTGATGTGACACTAACACTTATTGATAATGAATACATCATTAATGATCATTGATACTGTGAGGATCTTGCTTCATGCTTATTAATGCTTTATTGTGGAAAGGTGGAAAGTTCATTAGACCATATGTATGTGTGTGTGTGTTACATAAATATATTTAGGTTAAGTTCAGTGTTACTACACTTTCTATCTTAGCTGTTTTCTCAATATACAATGATAATATTTTATAGATTTAGAAAGAATAGAGGATGGTGTTGGAGGAAGAAACTACATTGTAAGGAATGAGATTTGGGGTCATATGAGGGAAAGGGGCATTAGGACAGTGAGAAGAGAGATCAGTGGACATGTGTATGAGAGACCTGAGAGTGACCCATGGGGCATTTGAGGCCGTTACTTCTCATCACTTCTTCAGTATCATTACACAAAATTCAAAATTAAGTAGCAACTAAGGTCAAACAGGACCAGAGCAGGATGCTATTTTCTTTCCACTATAGCAAGGTCTTCTTTCCTTCACTCAGCCTTTTATTGCTTTTATGTTCTCCCCCCTTTCAGCTCTGTTTCATCTTTCTACTGCTTGAAGCTATTGTTTATGTTATCTGTGGAGTGGAAAATAATTCTGATTTTAGAAGTAGAGCATTGGTCATATAGGAATAGGCACAAAAGTTTCTGTGTCCATGGTTTTAAGGGCAATTAATTTGGCAAGCAACATCCTTGGAATTGTTTTTCAAAAAAAGAAAATTCTCTAATTTCAGGGGTGTTTTACTAAATAGAGAAAACCCTTTTATATTAAACTTTTAAAATCTCATTCATTCTGATTAATTTGAAGGAAAACCACCACTTTCTACAGAAATTCTTTCTTCAACAGATTATTTGCAAAATTCAGAAGTATATATTATAGTGTTCAAAACCATGAGTATTTGGGAGGAGAATGGGCAGTGTGGATTCTAATTTGCTATGCTGTTTAGTTTTAATGTCAAATTGTTTTATGAAAATCACATTGTCCTGAATCATTCATGCAGAGTATATTTGGTTGTCGGTCATGTTGGTTTACATTAATATTATTTTCAATTTTGAATAAATCAGGGTTTTTTTCAGTGGTTTAATAGTTTCTCTTAAGGAAGCATTGTTTCAAATATGCCTCAAAGGCTCATAGGAATATTATTTTTCATGTGTGATATATTTATTTGTGTTGGTTTGAATAGATATAGAAATTATTTGCATGGGGAAATGAGGAGATTTGTTAAAGCATCCATCTCTGGTGAGCATGGCAATGAATGTTTTCTTGATATCTTTTTGTCCTTAGTAAACATAGATTGCTATGAAGAGACTCAGCAGACTGTATTGGTCAGTATCTTAAATTTTGAGTATGTTCATTCCTAGCCATTTTCCTCCAAAATAAGCTCTGATTGTTAAATTCTCTTCTTCCAAAAGTATTCTTGAAGACAGAATCCTCTTGAATCTATAAAGGCAAATAAGATGTCTTTTCTTGAAAATATAAGAGCATAGTAGCCCGAATAAATGATCTGTAAGAATAGAAAATGAATCTTTAAAATGAATCCAGGAACAGAAGATAGATCAAATGTTTCCAATTTATCTTGGAATTTGACATATGGCTTATTTACAATGAAAGATAATTGGGGTCAAACCCAATGGCCTTTTGGATTCTTTTGGCCACCCACCTCGCTTAGTATAGACTTCACAGTGTCAGGTAGCAGGTGCTATGGATGGACAACTAGCTACAAACTCATGGTTTTTAATTACTTTCTGTAAGGTACATCCCATGCTTTTCTTTTTAAACTTGCTATATTTCCTAGTCCAAACATTATGAGAGTTTTACACAACTTTGACTAGAATAATTAACCCCTAATTGCTTCAACATACTATTTGAATTTAAATACACCTCACTAAAGAGAATCCTTTGCCACTTGTGTAAGTATTAGGATTTTGAGAAATTGAATGAAATGTGACTTATAATCTTTTTTGAATTTTTTTATTTTAAAGATGCTACTAGATGCATACATGTTAATTTTTGGCAACCTATTTTTAGTGAAAACTTGCTTCAAGTACCAACTTCTGCATGCCCCTCCCCTATAACACAAAATACAATGAAATCTAGCTCTACCTATTTTTTTTAATCATGAAATAGGATATTCAGAAAGCTATTGATAATGGGAAACTTGATTTTCCCTGAAACATCTATAAATCATAGAGAAAGGCATGCTTACAGAGATGTACAAATTGAGGAAATATGTGTATGTTTGTGTGAGGGGCAGATGTAATTGCATCTACTTTCTTCTTACGAGAATGACCAGCTACGGAGCAAGAAGGACTGTAAAGGTTATTTGGAGCCAGTAACCATTAGCATCATCAGAACCTCTGCCATTTCAAAGTAGTACCACTGGGAGAGACTTTCATTGTGATGATGCTATCCTGTGCCCTTGAGCCAGCCTCAAAATGTACACTTCTATGCACACATATTCAGCTCTAAGAATCTTTGGCCTTGCCATTTTCGAGATAGAAGTGTGAAGATTTCAAATGAGTTAGTTTCAAATAAAGGACTTGAGAGAATAGATCAGGTATGAAGATAAAGTATCTGTCATTATTTGGTGAGCCAATATCTTTTTCTTTAAATTTCAGTTTATTGACTCCATGCTTAATAATGAACCTACACGCAGTGTAATTATTATTGAATATGAATGAAAATTAAACTCCATGATAAAATTTAACTGACAGCAACCTTTTCTCTTTGTTTCATTTAGGAAGTATGAAAT
Source organism: Myotis daubentonii (assembly GCF_963259705.1). Lineage (NCBI taxonomy): Eukaryota > Metazoa > Chordata > Mammalia > Chiroptera > Vespertilionidae > Myotis > Myotis daubentonii. The sequence continues at coordinate 16,345,949 of NC_081856.1, read as the reverse complement.
AAATGTCTGCTAGTGAGATGGAAAAATAGGTGGCATGCCTGCTGCTTCTTCCTCTTGAGCTCACAGCAGGCACCACTAATCAACCATTGGCAATTTCTCTTGGTGGAGTCTAGTCATGAATTCATAATTTTTCTCAGTGTATTTCCCCAGGCAGACTCTACCACTAAACTGAAGATGGGAAATAAAACTTATTTGTCATTCCTAATATGTTATTTACTTGGCACTATGCTAGGCATTGTAAGGAAACACGAGTATAAGACATAGTACTTTAAAGAGCATGTAATCTATTTAAGGAAAAACAAAAACAAATGAAGCAATTAGAGAGTTGCATAAGGCTTCAAAATTAAATTTAAAATGAATTGTACATAGAAGAGGGATATATTTGAATCATCTGCATATATTTCACCAAACAGCAACAATAATCATGTTTATTCTGATCTAGTAATTCCAATATTTTCCTGCTCATTAATTTATCAAAAATACATGGCCTTTGGATAGCACCTGGAGAACATCTCCATGTCCTTCAACATGATGTCTTGCATGTTTTGAAGATGATTTTGTTTCCTTGGTTCCTTTGTGTTAGCTTCATTTTAGGATGAACTTGCCTAAAGTTCAGAAGGTAGCCTATTAAAAGTTACAATGTGTTAGCAATTTTAAGAACTTCAATTGTTTATATTCAGAGATGTCTGTGAGGAGCTAATAAAAAGCTGAACTTAAAATACTTTAAATCAGATTAATTCAGAATTTATGATAATTTTGTCAGTGCCTGGGTGGATGGTTCCCAGTATATTAAGTATTTGAAAGTACTTAGAAAAAGTTAATGCTGCAACTAAAGTTATAAGATAAATTCCTTATTATTTAAGAGAAGAAACATTTTAAAATCAATTTTAGAAGCATCTTTTTTACTTTTTACAGTGGAATTGCATGTAATCAGAGACTTGACTTGAATATTTGCATACTCTTGATAGAGTAATTATAATTCATATATATTCATTGGTAAACTACGACCTCTTTTTTAAGGAATTGTTTCTTAGCCTAATTTGAGTTCCATTATGCACTTAGAAATAACATCAAATTTTATTTAAAAATTTATAGTTTAGAAATTATGCAGATTCATTGACTTCTTATATAGTGTGAGATGGTGGTGTTGGTTTTTTCCCCCCTTCCTTTCCTTTCATTTCCATTTGCATGAAATATCATTTTTCATCCCTTTACTTTTAGCCTGTGTGTCTTTCATTCTGAGGTGGGTCTCTTGTAGACAACATATATATGGGTCTTGTTTTCTTATCTATTCAGTTAACCTATGTCTTTTGATTGGAGCATTTTAGCCATTTACATTTAAAGTGCTTATTGATAGATATATATTTTTTGCCGTTTTATTCTTTATAACTATGTTCTTTTTTTTTCTTTTTCTTAAAGAAGACCCTTTAACATTTCTTGTAATACTGGTTCAGTGGTAATGAACTCCTTTAGCTTTTTCTTGTCTTGGAAGCTCTTTATTTCTCCTTCAATTTTAAATGATAGCCTCTCTGGGTAAAGTAGTCTTGGTTGTAGGTCCTTGTTTTTTTTTTATCACTTTAAATATTTTATGCCAATCCCTCTGGCCTAAAGTGTCTCTGTTGAAAAATCAGCTGACAGTCTTAAGGGAGCTTCTTTATAGGTAACTAACTCTCTTGCTGCTTTTAAGGTTCTCTCTTTGTCTTTAACCTTTATCATTTTAATTATGATGTGTTTTGGTGTGGGCCTCTTTGGGCTCATCTTGTTTGGAACTCTTTTCTTCTTTTCCTTAAAAAAACCCAAAAAAACAAAAAAACATTTCTCCACCATACTTTAAACTCCAAGAACAGACATTGCATCTTAAAGGTCCTTTGGAATCTGCTCCAGTGTTCTGACTGACCTTGTGTGTTTACTTATTTCATCTGGGAACCAAGTGTCTTAAAATTATATATCTATATGCATGATGGTCCTAGATCCACTTCCTTTGGGAGTGAGATAGCGTAAATAATATGGACTTTGCAGTTATTTATACCTGAGGTTAAATCTCAGGTTGGCCACCTACTTTCTAGCTATGTAAATGAGTGAATTACATTTATTTCCTCATTTATGAAATGATGATAATTCCATGCATTAGAAAGAGCTGTTACGTCAAGATTTAGTGTAATAACTTCCCAATGAATTTTGCACAGAAATTGAATATTAATATTCTTTTGGTTGTAAGAAAAATCAATTCTGGCTAGCTTTAGATAAAATCAATTTATTGTAGTTTCTCTCTTTCTGTCTCTCTCAGAATTGAAGGTTTTACTAAGTTTTGGGCAGGGCACATATCAGGGCAATGTTGGGGTTCTCAGCAGTAGGATTCCATGAATATTTTCTTCAAGAGGCTACATTAATGAGTCACAGCTTCAGCCATTCTTTGTGTTCTATGTTTAAATGTCCCAAGTAAGACAATCCAATTTTGGGTCAGATACAGCTCCATCAGCTTTGGCCAGGAAGTATGGATACATATCACAGACACAGCTATTGGGGACCCACTTCGTGTGTAAGATGGAGCTCACTCCTAGAGGAGGAGCCAGCCAGAGAGCTGTTTACCACATTCTATCTCTCAGCTCAAGGTGCTTGCTTGTGCCTATGTGTGTTCACACAAGCACACTTTATCTTTCCCAACTTTCAGATATACATGACATGATATTTTGTTAGAATTAAACTGACTTAGCTAACTTCTCCCTTGAATCTTAAATCTTAAATCAAGGTCAAGCAGAAATACCTAGAGCACCACCGCCCAGTGTAGAACTCTTCTTGATGAAATAAATGTTCTGTCTGCATGGTCCAATATGGCAGACACTAGCCACAGATGTACTAGCACTTGTTGCTAGTACAATGGAGAAACTGAATTTTAAATTTTTATTTAATTTTAATTAATTTAAATTTTAAGTCCTGGTTGTCAAAAAGTTCTTATGAATCTCCTTTTTGTACCCTTTATGTACCTTATTTTTACTCAAGCCTAAAAGTCTTATAATTGCATATAAATACTCTACACTGAATGCTTGTGTTCCACTTAAATTTGTATGTTGAAGCCTAATCCATAATGTGATGACATTAGGAGGTAGGTCCTATGGGAGCTGATTAAGTCATGAGAGTGGAACCCTCATTGTTGGGGTTAGTGTCCTTATAAAAGAAACATAGAGCTCATTTGCCCCTTCCTTCATGCTGGAATCTTAGCTTTCTCAGCTTCCAGAAATAAATTTCTGTTGTTTATAAGCCTTGCTATTTCTGGTATTCTGTTATTGAAGCCCAAATGGTTGAAGATGGTAAAAAATAAATAAGTTACAATCTATAGATTTTTTTTATCTGTTCTTCTTCCCCCTCATACAATAGGAGCCTAGAGAGGTTGAAGAGGATGGTAAGAGAGGTCATGTCCAGGGGGAAAAATGAATTTAACATTGGGCAGTTCATGCGAGCACATTAATGCAAAGGGGCTTGTGGGAGTCATAGAGTCCAGTAATGAATCCAGGGGTACAATCAGAGACCCCGGGGATGATCGTGGCGGAATTCCCCAACCACATGGCTTTTTTTAAAATGGGTAAACAGAGAGTTAGGAGGGTTCACTGTTCTCAGGTGGGGCATTCTCTGATTTGAGGACTCAGTGTTAGACACCAGCAAGAGCCTAGACAACTGATATTCTTTGTCCAAAGTCACCAAATGGTTACTGGCAGATTGAGAGTTAGTGTTTTCCCCCAAACTAACCAGCATTAGGACAGACATAAAAGTAGGCATTTGGTTTTCTCTGGTGATCAACATGTTCACAAAGGTCATTCCAAAAAGCAATATGCCAGTGGTAAGACCAGTAAATAACAAATGAAGTTTTTTCTGAGATAATTAATTACAGGAATTATAGTCATACAGTGGCTCAAACTTCAGTGATCCCCAAATCTAATTCTCATAATCCCATCAGCAGTTTTACTTTACATTTCCAGTGAACAATTTAATTGTAAGAAATGATAGATATAAAATTATCGAGACTTCATTGCCTTTACAAAAAGCATTAGAAAGCATTTACTGGCATGTTATGAAGTATCATAAATAATTAAAATACATCTACTTATTAAAATATCAGAATAGATAGTGATGTTAATGCCTTATTGTTGTTTATTTCCTCATGATCACTTTTAAAATTCAATAACTTCCAAAAGTCAATTGTCATTAGTGCAAAATGGAAAACAACAACAACATGTGATTAATGGGTTGAAGAAAGAGAAAATGGGGCATTGACTATATATTTTACTGAAATACAGGAAAGCCAATTAAAGTATTCATTACGGAAAAACAATTCAGAAATGAATCAACATTTTCCTTACTCTCCTCTTGGAGACAATTATTTAAGATTTACTTATGAGTAAATTAGAGTTTATACAATTTTGAAATGCTGATTGAATCTAAGTCTCTAATATCAACCAGGCTAGCTTTCAAACTTTACTAATAAGGCCATGTTTCTCAAAATTGAGTGTTAATATAAATCACCTTGAGATCTTCATAACATGAAGATTGTGATTCTGCATTTTTAATAAGCTCCTAGGTGATGCAAATACCTCTATTGGAAGAATGATACTTTGGATAGTAAGAGACTATAAAACTGAAGTATTTTTCCAAAGTCATGTAAGTAATTACTAAAAGAATAAGGATTAGTGTTTCTATCCCCCTCCTTCCTTCCAATCTCAGTTCCATTTTTTTAAGTGTCTATTGCATAGTGATTAACAGTACAAAATTGTAAACAACCTGGGTTTAAATCTCACCTTCATCACTTACCTTACTTTGCTGTGACCTTGGACAAGTCTCATAACCTTTCCTTCCTCTCAGTTTCTTCTTTTGTAACAGAGAGGAAATAATAATGGAACACATCTTGTTAGGTGAAATAACAACAAAATGACTCATGTAAGTCATTAGTATAATCCTACTATATAGTAGGCATTTGATAAATATTAGCCTGTATAATTATGATTATGACCATTATTCCATTCTTTCTGCCACATCTGTACCTCAACCTAGTAACCTGCGTAGGCGATTGTTTGGAAACAATAGATGGTTGTTTTCTTAATAGACAAGATAAGAAGCATGGATAACAATTTAAATTATTTTGGCCTAGGCAATTGCTTTGACCATAAATTTGATGATGATGTTTGAAGTAGGAATTCATTTCAAATGATGAAGAGCTGATTCTGGTGAATGTAAAAGTTGGACAGTATTTCTACAAACTCACTGCTTTTAACTCAACACTGGAAAGGCACTATCTTTTTTGACTGATATAAAGACCTTTTTCAGTCTTTCTCTAAATAGAGGTGGTGATTGTATTTAGAAGGAATTTGACAGTATGTAAACTAGAGATAGGTGAGGTGTCAATCAACCTGTAATAACACATCTACAGCTACTGAAGGCGATAAGGGCATGCTACCTACCCCAAAACATGCCACTTCAGCATATTGATTATTTTAAACTGAAGGCAATTGAGAAGGAGCAGATACAGGAAGGGCTCTCTAACCTACCCTTTTCTACCTAAAAACAGGCCATAAAATTTCTCATTAAAATGGTGCCCTCCCTGTACCAGGAAGAGAGGAATGTTTTTGTCACCAGAGACTGGGAATCGATTAAATGGATCTGTACATTTACTAACATAACCCGTGTCTTCCATTAGAACTCTCCCAACCCCATATCTCCTATTCATATTACCATAACTTACTGCCCCTAGTCCAAATCCCTTAGTCTTGTCATTTCTTCACAAATGTATTGTTTCTTTGTCAAAAGGCATAAGAGCTTCCTGCTCTGGTCTTTTCTTTGGCTCTTCATTCTCTTGCAAAGGCCCCCATATACATGTAAATATTTGTTAAAACTTTTGGGTTTTTTCCCCTGTTAATCTGTCTTATGTCAGTTTAATTCTTTGGCCCAGCTAGAGGCCCTAAGAGAGTAGATGAGAATCTTTCCTTTGCTACACTAACGTAAATGTGAAAAAGCAAGATTTGTTATGGATAAACTAAAGCAAAGAAATGCCCGTGTAAAGGAGTCATTGAGGAAATCTTGGTAAGCCAGTTGTTTGCCTTTTTTTTCTCTTTTTTTTTTGAGTCAGCTCTCCTGCGTTTTTCAGATGGTAGGAGAATTAATGAGGCACCATACTGTTTTTCACTGTTTCCTGCCTGATGGGAGTGTCTTCCAACAACTTAATTGCTCTTATTTTGCTTTCCCCAGCCATCTAATTTTTATCCATGTCCTTAATTGCTCCTGCCATTGGCACCATATGTGTCAGCCCACAAGGAACAATGTCAGTATCACTTGCTGCAAGATGATCCTCACTCCAGGTGGTTTCAAGGCAAGATGAACAAAGGCGAATGAGAAAGCAATTTATTTTTTAAAAAACCAGAATGCCAATTTACTAATGGACAATTAGAACTATAACTGTCACATAGACTAAAATATGTCAGTAAAGGTTGAGCTGATACAGACATTCTGGTCAGTGTGACAGCTAAGTCTGTTATTGTAATTTTTAAGCTAGAATTTATTAGAGAGCAGACTGATATACAAGAAAAGTCAAATTTTATCCAAGGAGTGCTTGGTGAGTAAAGGAAAAAAATTAATTTGAACATTAGTAATATCAGGCTAATAGAACCTAGGATCATGGCCCTCTCCAAATGGGGTGAGCCTATTGTGATTTTAGAATAGTGTACTACTGTATACCTGAAAGTTACGAGATTATCATTTAATCACATTAGGTCAAAAATAACCCAAATTTCACATGTAGGGGACTATAGCAATAATATTTAGCATACCTAGTTATTTGTTCAAGTATGTGGTCCCTGAATCATAGGGATATTAAAGACTAAAATTTATACCTGCATCTTACTTGAAATAGAATAGTTAGCCAACATGGTGTGCAAAACTCTGAATCACCTTAATCAAGTCATATTTGATAATACATCTTCACAATAAAGAATTTATATTTCACTTTGTGTTGAAAGCAGATATTAGCACATTTGCATGACTATTTTAGTGCATGCATCTCTATTTTGCAATTTTAATTATCTCAACAAATTCTTATTGACTTTATAACTTAATCCAGAATCTAATCAAATAGTATTTATGAAAATTAACTTGGTATTTACACTAACATTTTATTGTGTACCTGAAAGACCACATGCAAACATGTATTAGTAATTTGAATCCATTTGTGAAAATGATACAGATTTGACTATATCTAAATAGCCAGTATTTATTTGTGATATTGCTAATGTCTTATTTTCCTAGGCTTTGTGCAACATTCATGAGTGCTGAGAAGCTCAAGTTTGTGTTATTAAACATGGATTTTTTTTTGGAAGGTGGTACAGAGTATTATGGCTCTCTAATAAAACACACACACACACACACACAAATACTCATAATTTTTCTGATTATTTCAAAGATACCAAGAGAGGGCTGACAGAGGAGTAAGCAAGATGGCAAATGACTTTCAGTGACACCATGACCTTTAAAATAAATCACTAAAATTGTATTGACAAGCAAGAAGTCAGGATATTACTTAAAAAAAAGCAGTACAACTGAGTCCAGGTCATTTATCAGTAATTCATTCATTTGTTCATGCCTCCACCCATCTACCAACACACATACCAGACTCTATACAGAGATAAATGAAATTTGTTCCCTGCTATTGACAAGTACACAATCAAGACAGAAGATTATATAATCCTTTCAGCAATAAGTATTATTTTAGGACATTAGTCTTAGCTTATACTTATATGATTATATAGTTTGGTTCTTCTGTCATTCAACTTAGCTTTCTGTACCCCATAGTTCTAATTTTTTGTTTTAATGCTTTGCATTCCTTCACTGCTTTCATCGCTTCTCATTGAGCTTCTCTGGACACAGAGATAGGTAATCAATCCCTTTCTTAGCCTTACTCTTTGATGTTTCTCAATCATATATATATATTTGGACCTGACAGCTATCCATTGCTTAGTGATCAACCCTCTCCTAAACTTTCTGGCTCTGATAGGTCTGTCCTCTTTTCTATAGGAAGGCATACCACATAGGGTCTGCAAATTGCCAAAATGGATGTGGATCCAGGTAAAGATGGTGACCATGGCCACCATAACCACCACCATAGGCTGATGTTTCCACAAGGAGAGAGCTTTCAAAAGTCATGGTTTTAAAAGATTAGTAAATTCGCTCTAACAGAAACTGTCAGAGGGAGAGAGAGATTGAGATTATTTTGGTAGTTGCCTTAGAGTGTAACTTCAAGATAAAAATGCTTAAAGAAAAGTAAATTTTGAAAATCCTGTTTTGCTGTATAAGATGAAATGTAACCTCTTTTTCCTCAATGAAATGTAAGGAGCTTCATTATTCTTTGAGGCTTTGAAATTGGATTTGCTTGGATGGAGCAATGTATGGAGACTAGCCTTTAGGGAGAGAAAGAATCTGTTTGTGTGCCGGAGATGGCACTATGATGTCATCTGGCAGTAGATTTACTCTCTGACTCTGCTCCTGACATGATAAATCATAGTTTCTATTAATAGTTCAAGGAATGGCACTGACATTTTTTGGGTATCCTTCACAGTAAATGTTGCCTAACTTCTGATCACAATGTTTAGCATTAAGTGCACATCACAATTATCTATGCACTCCAAAAATAATTTAAAAAACTGCAGACAGAGCCCTAACCAAACCTACTAAATCAGTTTCTTCCAGTGGTACCTGCACATGTGCATAAGTATTTCTGATGTTCAAGAAGGGTTGAAACATTGAGTTTCCATGCCCTTCCTTGTAGTGGCCTCAGGGCCAGGGAATTCTGGCTATGTATTCTGCTTTTGAAAGTAGGAAAAGCAAATCTAGAACTTAGAGTCTGGACATGTAAGAGTGCTGAGGTCGCCCATGCCAAGAGTGTAAATAGAAAAGGAAAGTCTGGGACAGAATATTAAAGAATGTCTTCAGTGGAGGATCTCAGAGGAGAAAGTTTGTTGGGGCAGAAAATGAATGAAGAAGAGACAAAGATGTAGAGAGGCGTCTTACCCATTTCAGAGGAGTGGTACTCATCAGGGCGATGCTGCAGAGAGGTGAGCACTGAGCAAAGGCAGTTCAATTTGGTGATCAGGTGGTTATCAGGGATGTTCAAGAAAGAAAATCATGTTGGGGTAGAAGTCAGATGCAAAGGCCTAAGGCCACTATTCTCACTGACTGTATCTTGCAATCACTTGTGGAGATTTAAAACCAAAGGAATTTCTGACTCCCAGCCCAAGAGGTACTGAATTGGGATTTCCAGAAGAAAGGCCTGAACAATGGTCATCTTTTTAAGAAATTTTTAGAATTTTCAGAAAGTGACACAGAGCATTTGTTAGCAAAGCCCTAGTTCAGGGACTAGGGAGTAAGTGGAAAGCCCGAGTTCAGGGACTAGGGAAGTAAGGAGTGGAGGCAGGAGGTTAGCCCACTCTCTGAAAAATGGCGGTAGGGATTTAAAAAGCAGATTGGAGAGAACAAGAAGTAGGCAGAGCTAATGGGAAATTGGGTGGAAGAAAAATTTTTGTCTTTCTTCTAGAATGAATTGAGAAATTTGAAGGAAAGGCATGGTTAAGAACAAGAGGTTACAGCAGCATAAAAAAGGGTAATGAAATCAAGCTCATAAGAAAATCACATCAAAACCTGTCTTGGAGAATGGGGAGAGTCAGGTCAATAATTGATTCTTATTTCATGGTTAAAATGAGTTGAGGGTAACACTTAAGAGTTAGACAAGTAATTGTTTCTTATCTGTGACTATTTAGGGTTTAACTGTCGAAGTCTTGCTTTTCAGCCTGAACTCTTTACCAACATCCCAGCATTGACAATGATGGACCGATGTCAGTCTTGCACAAGCTGAAATGGAGCTGAATGGGTGATCTTTAAAAAGTCCAGGAAAGCCTGAGAAAGGTAATTGCATGCTAGTAATTTCTATAGGTTTATGGAAATGGTGGTTAGGGGGAGAGTTTAAGCTTCTGTTGACTTCCAGATCTATTAACACATTACAAAGTTTCTGTAATTCTTGACAAAGATGACCATTGATTCTGAACAATGATTTTTCATCACATTTGAGTGCTGAGCAGCACTTATTTATGCTCTCAAAGAAAGTTACCTTTTGCTTCTAAAATGATTGATTTTCATTTCAGTGGTGTTCTTTCTCCTGCCTTAACTCCAGGAAATATGGAGGTGATGCGTATTCAGCACGTGTTGCAAGTAAATCATTAAAACTCTTGCAAACACACCTCACAGCTGTCAGCTGGCTTAGTCTCAAAAAATGGCTCTCTGGCAGTATGGGTTTAAGCTGGTGACAATGAATACAAAAAACTGGTGTCAAATTTTAACATATGTTGTGCATAGCTTATTTCATCTGGTTACTAGTCATTCTACCTTTCGAGGTGCAACAAACACAAACTTGCAAAGAAAACAATCTACAGTGGAGCCTTGACTTACGAGTTAAATTCACTTAAATTCGTTCTGAGACAGAGCTCGTTAAGGAGCTCGTTAACTCAAATTACTTTGTCAACTCAATGCAAAAAATCAGAGGAGAGACAGCTGGTATCTCAAAAAACTCGTTAGTCGGGACACTCTTAAGTCAAGGCCCCACTGTATTAACAAACGATTTCTAACAAAAGCCAGGGCAATGTGGCTACTTGCACACTGTTTACTCTTTTCTGCTTGTTGGGGGTGGCAATCACCGCACCTCCTCTTTCTTTGGACCCAGAGGCTTTACCAAGGGACTGAAAAATGCAGGTGGGCTTACTGATTTCCAAATTGGGTCTAGCCCAGGGGTGGGCAAACTTTTTGACTCGAGGGCCACAATGGGTTCTTAAACTGGACCGGAGCATGGATGGAGTGTTTGTGTAAACTAATATAAATTCAAAGTAAACATCATTACATAAAAGGGTACGGTCTTTTTCTTTTTTAGTTTTATTCATTTCAAACGGGCCGGATCCAGCCCGCGGGCCGTAGTTTGCCCATGGCTGGCCCGTAAATTTTGTTAGATTCTCTTTCATTCAACGGTTGCATTTCCTAAGATAAAGTTAAAATCTACTGGGCCCTTTAAAAATGGGTAATATGGACACATAATTTACTTTACACGCTAGTTGGTGGCTTTATGGTCTTTTAGAAAAAAGGGATCCTGGAGGGAAAACTCAGAATTTCTCCCTCGTGCTTACACTCCGAGGTGGGAATGAGGCAAGGCCTGTTACCACAGCTTGCTGTGCCCGGGACTTTCTGCTTAAAGTCCAGCAGACCAGCCAACTCCAGCCTAATGCCCAGCGTGATTCATTTGTGGTGATTTTAGTAGTCACACTTGTAAGACATTGCTTGTCACCAGAAATTTTGAAGACTTTATTGCTAAATTCTAAATAATGTTTACAAGTTCATTTATTTATTCTGCCAACCAACTGAGTCCCCCGTACTGTGTGCCAGGCACCAGGAGAGGCACTGACCGCACAGAAATGAATACGGTAGAGCGCAGACACGAGGAATCACAATCTAGGAGGAGAAGCTGCCTTGAAAATGACGCCACATTCATCGTTAGTACTTGAGAGGTACCTTTCCCTACGCCCTTTGACTGGAGGCCTATACTTTCCACGCTGGTGTGGCCAGTTAAAGCTGGATTGCTAACCCCTGAGAATCGGTCAGGAAGCACGAAATACCGCTTGAAAGCGAACTGCCTGCACCTGTGAAGCAATGCGTGCGCCCGCCCCTCGCCCCACGACCTTCCGATCTTTGGGCACTCTCCACCTTTTTAAGGAGTTACCTCGCCCTACTGTACCGTCACTCCAGATCTTGCCCTGTGATAAGCCACTTGAGTTCAAAGGGAAGAGGCTTTATTTCGTCAAAAGCTCATTGTAGGATGAGCTCCTCGGGTAAAAACGAACTCAGACACCCAGGTGAAGAAGAAAGGCGCCAGGAGGAGAACTGCACCAGGAGCCCGATTGGTTCCTTCAACGGCGCGAGGGGCTTTTGAAGGGCTTTTGAAGGTCAGTATGCGCTTTGCATGGCCGCCAAGAGCCAGCAAATGTGCCAACTCATGAACTGTCAGAGGGGCACCTTCAGGAAAGCCTGCCGGGTCTGCGCCTGGGCTGTCTGTCCACCCAGTCGCTGCCTTAGATCTTCGCCTTGTCGCCGCCGCCCGGGGACATGCCCTCGCAGCCTGGCCTCCTGGCCGCACTCCCAGGTGAGTACTGTGCTTGATGTCCTGGGGGCCTAAGCTGGGGAGCCTCGCTGACCTGGGGACCCAGTTCCAGCGCTTCAGTAAGAATTTAGATATGCCGAAAAGCAAGTAGTGTTCTCCCTTGTAATTTCATTTCCCAAGGGAGGAACGGCCCGCCCGTCCCACGCTTTCAAGAACAGCTTGGGCAGGTTTGGTGGCTTTTGTGGATTTCACAGAGTGTGTGAGGGGTCCCGACAGTGGCAGAGAGATTAAATCCACGGGGTGATTTGAAGCTTGTTTTGTAAGTAGCAAAATGTGGGTGTCCATGAAGCAAGTGGCATTGTTAAAATATGTTTTATGTGGGTGTCCAGGTGGGGAGGAGAGGGAGAAGCAAAAGCATATCTGTCCTGAAGAGCAAACAAAGTCAACTATTTTAGTTCTCAAAATGTCCTCACGAGAAATCAGGTTACTCCCTGGATTTTGATAAAAATCTTAAGAAAAGTAGTGGGTAACTGGCGTTGAAGTAAATTGGAACAAACTTTAAATTCAGCTAAATAACATCTGTGAAAACCACAAAGAACTATTTTGCACCCCAAAAAGTTGTGTGATGGATTGCTTATGGTTCTCTGAAATGACACCATTAGAAACACAATCCCTGGTCTCACTTCGGGACCAGGTTCGCGTTGTTGCTGAACTGAGGCTCAGTGTGGAATGTGACAGAAAGTTTGGGCCCATTTTCCCACTCTACTGAATGAACGCTATGGAGCAGCCCACCAGTGACAGATGGGGTCTAGGATTTTCATGAAAAAGAATTTGTTTCAGTTGGTGCATATGCATTTCATTCACTCATTCATGTGTATGGTTCATAGTTAATTGTCTGCCAAGTGCAAAGCACTGGGCTGGGTGAATAAATCACCATGAGAAATATCACAAGCCCTAACCTTAAGGCACCTACACCGCATTAGCAGGAAAGAGATCTACATGCGCAGTGGGTGAGGAAACCAAGCAGTGTGGTCAAAGTCCCTGAGAGAGGAGCAAAACCAGAAGAGCTTCTTTGTGTGTAATGACTTACATTTTATGGGTAAATGTTATTTTCTGAAAATGAGGTGGAAATGGTTGGCCATTTGAGAAGATTTGGAGAGGCCACAGTGAAAAAGGTTGATAAAGATGATGGTCAACAAGGAACCTCAGAGAGATCTGTCTAGTGGTGGAGAAGGCCTGGGTGCCTTCGGCAGGTAGCACACACTTGTTTTGAGACTAATTTGAATCATCTTTGGGAATTGTCACGTGCCAGATGAAGACAGGGAACACATAAGAAAATTCTATGGGCCGGAAGCCACTGAACATGGCTGTCCCCAAACAGGATGCCTCTGTCTTCTAAAGAAATCATGGACTGAAAAATAATTTCTAGTCTTGCCAAGGGCACAAAAGAGATTAAAATGAACTAAGAAAATGTCATTAGTAGTGAGTCTGTGTAAGAGAGGAGAGAAGAGCCGAAGCTGGTTTGGCTCAGTGGACAGAGCGTCGGCCTGCGGACTGAAAGGTCCCAGGTTTGATTCCGGTCACGGGCATGTACCTGGGTTGCGGGCATATCCCCAGTAGGGGATGTGCAGGAGGCAGCTGATGGATGTTTCTCTCTCATCGATGTTTCTAACTCTCTATCTCTCTCCCTTCCTCTCTGTAAAAAATCAATAAAATATATTTTAAAAAAAAAAAAGAGAGGAAAGAAGAGCACGATCTTTCGAAGTATGATTGAGTTAGTGGCATGGAGTGGAATCGCAGGGTCTTACTGTAACTCTGCGTTTAACCTTCAGAGGAACGGCCAGAATGGTTCCTAAAGAGGCTTTCCCATTTTCTGTCTCCACCAGCGATGTGAGGGCTCTAATTTCACCAGATTTTTAACAACACTTTTTTGATTCTAGCTTTCCTAGTGGGTGTGAAGTGCTATTTCATTGTGGTTGAGTTTTCACTTCCTAAAGTTTAGGGCTACTGATGTTGAGCACCTTTTCATGTTGTTATTAGCCATTTGTATACCTTTGAAGAAATGTCCATTTTGATTCTTTACCCACTTTTAGTTGGGTTATATGTCTTTTACTATTGAGCTGTAAGAGTTCCTTATGTAGACTATATACAAGTCCCTTACCAGATAAATGGTTTGCAAATATTTTCTCCCATTCTGTTGGGCTGTTTTTCCACTTTCTTGGTGATATGCAAGTTTTAAATTTTGATTAAATTCACATGCCTTGTAAATGACAGATTTGGGATTCAAAGCCAGTAGTGTGCTTGTAAAAACCTAAAGTTAACCATGACCTCTACTAGTTGAGATGTCTTATTTCAGCTCAACTGACCTCTGTCTACCCCTTTTTTCCCCATCCTGTGTCATATTTTTGGTATCAGCATAGGGAAAGAAAAATGGAGGTTAAAAGCTGTTTAAACAATGCGAGTAAGCCTAATACATTTGTACCTACTGAAGAAGAAACAGCATGATCAATGCTGGATGTTTAAGATGACAGCTCAACTCTCCATGTGTTTTTTCTTTTTTTCTTTTTCTGTATTTCATGAGAATTCACATCTAGGAACATTTGTTTAAATGACTGTTGGAGAAAATAGCTAGTTTAAAACACTGATTTGTGGCTGCAATGAATTAAGGCAGGGGCATAAGGCTCTGTTTTTCTTTTCTAAAACTCTTTTGCCATCTGGTTCTCAGTGTCCCCTTCACATCATTTTCAGGCTATGAAATTCTGTCCATCTTTATGAAGCTTAAGAATTGACCTTTGAGAGGAAAAGTCTTATTTTATTATGTTGGCACCACACATCATAACTCTCATTTTGCTTGGAGATCTTATTAATGTTATCACCACCATGTGCAACAAGAGATACGTCATGCTTATGCCTAGAATATTCCCTTTATTTCCAGTTATAGTTTTCCCATAAAAATCTCTATTGACAATAATCTCCATGCAGACATTGAACGTTATTGCTTGGAGCAGAAATGCTAAAACAATGTGCTTATTTGGGATCCCAAGTTTTCCCCAACATTTTGAAGTGCCTAATCCCTCACAAAATACCTTTGCAGCCAGAGCAGTAGTAACTGGCTTTTCTTGTCATGGATGTTATGGGATTATGTTATCTCCATAATACATTTTGTATTCCTCCCATGTGTATTACAGTAAATAATTCATTTTGACTCTTATAGATATTTTATATTTGTGGCTGACATTATCTCAAGAGTTGTTTATTAAAAAATAATTTTTGGGGATCCAAGAGTGGTAAAAGGCAGAGACTGTACATCATACTAAGATCCAAAAAATACCTGTACACTTTTGCAAAATAAGATTTTGTTTGCCTCCCACCTATCATCTTTTTTCTATGTATAGGTCCCTTCTTGAACTGGGTTAACAGGCTGGGAAGGAGACGTTGTCTCAGGAGGCCAAGGGCAGGAGATCCTGAGGGTCCCTGGAGAACCCTGAAAGTCAAGGCCTGGGAACAAAGTCCAAAGAGTTGGTGGTGGGTATGAGAAGGAAGGTTGTAGGAATAAACCTGAAAACAAAGTCCAGGGGGGAAGTACCTGGCAGAACTAGCAGGAAGGGCAGAGGAAGGAATAATTTGGTCATTTGTATAAATGCAGATGAAATGCATTAAACTTGATGCATGTGATCTGGTGCAGTGAAATGCATGAGGCACTGGATTTAGATCTAGATTCAAATCTTGCTTAGTAAACTGGCTCGGATAAGTGATTTAACTCCTCTGCACCTAAGCTTCTCATCTATTAGATGAGTATCATCATCACATCAACTTCACAGAGATAATCTTATTTAATTATCAGCACAAGCAATGTAGCATTTTCTACTATCCTGGTTTCACAGATGAAACTCAGAGAAGTTGTTTGCTTAAGGTGCTTTCCTACAGCTAGAAAGTAATAGAGCCAGGATTTTAATTCAGGTGGGTTAGGCATGCAGTCCATTAGGCCACTGGGTCAGAATGACCTGGAGCACATGTTATCACAGGAATCCTGGACTCTACAGTAGACCCTCTGCATTAGCATCTCTGGCGATGGGACCCAAACATGCACTTGACTGCACCACTAAGTGACTCTCATGCCCTACATAAAAGTACTCTACAGCTTTTACTACTCACAGTGTGGTCTGTGGTCCAGGATCAGCAGCATCAGCAGCCTCAGCACCACCTGTGAGCTTGTTAGAAATGTGAATTCTTAGCCCCTATCCTAGCCCTCATGAATTTGAATCTGCATGTCCTCTAACAGGATCCCCAGGTGATTCCACACATTATGGTTCAGGAAGGCCTGTTGTACAGGTTGTGAGGATTAGAGATCCTAAATGTAAAGTGTCTACCATATTGTAGGCACTCAACAATGTTCTTTGTTACCATCCCCTTTTTGATCAAATAAAAGGTGGTTTGCTGGGAGAGCCCACAATTACAGGATTAGGAGAAACAACTGTTTAGCTCTCCTCTTCCTTCAGGATGTATGCTCAGTGCTGTTATGTTGTTTCCTAGCTTCCCACCATGTTCCACCCAAAGCTTCCTTTCCTGAAAACACAGCATGCTGTCTTACCCACAGTTTGGTGTGGACTTTGACGATATGGGGTTGATTCTTGACTTGGCTAATTATTGTCTGTTACCTTGGGAAAATTATATCAATGATAAAAAGGGCTTCAATTATATCAAGGATAATGATGATGGAAATAATACATTTTGTCATACTAAAACCTAGGAGTTAGTCCTGTCTGCCCCTGTAATCAGTGGGGTATCAATTGGACAAGTAAGCAAGGAACATAGGCAGAGAAGTCTTAGAATCTATATTTTCTTCTTCTAAATTTTAAACATTTCATCATTTAAATAAATTTCATAAAATTATCTGTTCTGCTCTAAGGACAAAAACCTGCTTTTAGAACTAGGATGTAAATCCTATATAATAAAAGGCTAATATGCAAAGTGACCGAATGGCAGAATGACCAGTCGCTATAATGCACACTGACCACCAGGGGGAACATGCTAAATGCAGGAGCTGCCCGCCTGGTGATCAATGTGCTCCCCCCGCTCAGCCAGAAGCCAGGCTCACGGCTGGTGAGCACGGTGGCGTGAGCCTCTCCCGCCTCCACGGCAGTCGGACCTCCCCCAAGGGCTCCTAGACTATGAGAGGGTGCAGGCCAGGCTGAGGGATGCCCCCCCCGAAAGTGCACAGATTTCATGTACCAGGCCTCTAGTAATCCTATATAATAAAAGCTTAATATGTTAAGTGTCCAGGCATCTGGTCATCTGTTCAACCAATCAAAGCATAATATGCTAATGATATGCTAAGGTCGCTCAACTGCTCGCTATGGTGTGCACTGACCCCCAGGGGCAGACAGTCAACTGGTTAACCAGTCATTATGACATGCACTGATCACCAGGGGGCAGATGCTCAATGCAGGAGCTGCCCCCTGGTGGTCAGTGCACTCCCCGCTCAGCCAAAAGCCAGGCTCATGGCTGGTGAGTACAGCAGAGGTGGCAGGAGCCTCTCCTGCCTCCATGGCAGCGCTAAGGATGTCCGACTGACTGCTTAGGCCTGCTCCCCCTGAGGAAACTGGTCTAAGCCGTCAGTCAGACATCCCCCGAGGGCTCCCAAACTGTGAGAGGGCACAGGCCAGGCTGAGGGACAACTCCCCTCCTGAGTGAACAAATTTTGTGCACTGGGCCTCTAGTCTATAATAAAAAATAAATTTAGATCTAAATTCACAAAATTTAAAAAATTGCCAGGATCTTTAGAAAATAATGCCATTCAACTTCTTGATTTTTATGGCAGTACAAAGAGCAATTAAGTAACTTTTAAAAATGATGACAAGCTAATTAATGGATGTGTTTGATTTTAATTGGCCTAATTGTTTTGCAGCAGTTCTTTGTAATGCTATGTTTCTAAGTAAAACATACTTCTCTTAATGAATGTTTAATAACTCCTTAGAGTACAATCATTAGTTCCATGTTTAACTGGCTTATACCTAAAAATTCTCTGCTAGAATTCAACTCAGTCAGCTTCTAGAGGTGCATTTTGTGATCCTTTTATCTTAGGAAGGACAGTAAAAAGTTCCATTACTTTCAAAGGTGTGCTTAGCTGATTTTTTTTTTCCTAGTGGCCTTTTTTTGTGCCTTTTGCATGACACTCTTGGCGTGAATGGACTGTGTTAGAGTAGAATCAAATGGTGTTTTGAGGAAGAGCTTGGCCCTGTCTATCTGCATTCCCCAGTTCACTGCTCTTTGGATAACTGTCCCCTGTAACTTTTAAACTTCTCTTCCTTAAGGAGGCCTTTCTGGACCACCAGACTGGGACAGTCCCTCTTTTTTACATTCCCTCAGCACCCCCTACTTCCTTTCCCAGAACGGATTCATTGTAGTTTTGTATGTTAAATTGTCTCTAGATCAGTGGTCCTATAGGGGACATTCGGCAACTGGAGATAGTTTCGCCTGTCACAACTGGTGGAGTTGCTACTGGTAGTTGGTAGATAGAGGCCAAACCTCCTGCCATGCACAGAACAACCCCCACAACAAAGAGTTACCTAACCCAAACCCTCCTGACACCGTGGGAAAAACCCTGGCCTGAATGGGATTGTCAGTTCCATGAGGACCGTGCAGTGGCCAAGGCTGCCTCGGTCATGTTTTCCTGGCACAGAAATGGACCTCCAGGACAGAAGAAGTATCCAGCAAGTGTTTGTGGAGTCGCCTTTCATTAATTGAATGATGGATTGAATAAAAAAGGATAGAGGCCTTTCATTTAGTACGCCAACTGTTAAAACATAGAGGGTGCTTTTGATTGTAAATATTGGTATTGGAGAATATATCAAGTTTACTCCAGCACTCTGCTTTTCAGAGGTTGGTTGACAGAATTAATAACGGTGCATTAAAAAAAGATATGTTGTTTGTGCCTTTCTGGATATGAAAAAAATAATCCCAAGATCAGGCAAAATCACTGAGCTGTGAACCTGGACCACTGTGTTCACTTTTCAATCTACTAACTAAGTTACTTATATAAACTGTGAGTGGGGGTGTCATAGTCATGGACCATTGCAAGAGGCATGTATGTACTGTAGGAGATGTTGAGAATTTTGGTCATTACATCACATATTTTTCTTATTAAGGATTCATTGGAAAAATTGCCTTCTTGTTTCTGCTGTGCTTTTAACTTGCTTTTTATCTTTACAATATTGTGAATTATAGAATTGATTGTGTTTTATTTGTGGCATGGGCTACTAACAAGCTTAAATATAAATTTCTGGCTCATTGTTATCAATTGTATGGGGCATTTTAGTATGCTAATTACACCCATGGCTATCTTTTTTTTTTTTTTTTAAATTTATTTCCCTTTACCTTGGGAAAATACTTTGGTGCTCTTCTTTAAGTTTTTAATTCCTCCCTCCTTTTTTTTTTTCTTTTTACTTCTGTCATGCTAAATGTTTTGTAAATTTTTTTCAAAGAGACATATGTGAAGTAATTTGTTTAAACTATATGCTTATTTTATTACAACTAGAGCTTTGTGACAAAGAAATTTACAGCATGCCTTGAACACACAAAACTTTATTGGAATGGTCATCACAAATAATGCTAACCAGTATTTTTATAACATTAAGCGCATGATACATTTACGACACTCTCCTTGCTGTTTCTGGACTCGAGTCCTAGAAAACAATCCCAGAGATGCCCTTGAGATATCTGAGCAGAGAGAGTGAGAGGAGCATCAGGTCGATAGTAATCAAATTGTCTCACAAGCAATGCAGCCAATTTTCTGTCATCTCAGCACATACCATGGTTTGTCACACATTTTAACTCATTTCTAACCTTTAGAGGTTTTGTTAATTCAGTTGGTTTGGCTGTCCCCTACTTACACTATACGTGAATGGGCCCTTTGCCCATTTTTTCCCCCCAGGGTTCTTTCTCCTGGCCTCGGTTAAGAAAGTAATTACTATAAAAAATCACCGATTTTTAAAATTCAGCACATTCCTTGAAATTCTGGGGGTGGGCTGAGGTTGGGAACTGACAAGCAAAGAACAAACAAACAAAATATACCTATAAGCAAATCACTGAGAGTTAGTAACTACTATTATTTTGATAAATTCTTTCAGCCTTTTTATTCTATGCATTTGTAAGGGTACATTTTTTAATGGAAATGGGATGTTGTGCATAGTGCCTTGCAATTTTTTCTGACATTCCCTTGTTTGTGATGGTGTTATGTTTCTGCCATTGAACATTGTTCTACATTATTATTTTTGGTGGCTGGGTGGTATTCCGTTGTATGGATATATCACAGTTTATTAAACAATCCAATAGACATTTACATTGTTTCCATTATAAATACTATTAAATTATGGAATTCTGGTGTGTGTTGATGAACACCTGCTTTTTAAACAGCTGGATCCTGTGATCCAAAGGTAAAACATTTAGTAACTTTTATTTAAAATTTATTTGAGACACAAATATGGAATGAGTTCCAATGCAGACTGATACAACAGAGTAATTTTATAAGATACATTTACATTAATAACAGTTAAATCCTTCATTTTAATATTTAGTCAGATAAATAATTATGTTAAGGAAATTAAACAACATATATAACCTAATTCATTTGTATGTATAGCATGCATCTATCTAGGCTAGGGACATGAAGTCAATACAAAATCTTAAATTAAAACAACATCAGTGTTGTATCTTTACAGACCAAGAACTTCAGATGGACATTTTTTTTCTTTTTAAAGCAGAATGTAGGTTAAATATGTTAGAGATTGAATTTCAGAGAGCAAATTGTTGATTAAAATTAATGTGCCACTTTCAGGGAGGAACAGCCCAATCTTCTCTCACAAAAGAAGAATTAGGAGGACTATTTTATTTTCACAAACAACTGGAAAAGAGGTAGAGATAAAAGAAACGGGGAGGGAAAAGACAGACAAATCCCTGTAGACACCCTAGATTTACAGGTGGGATTCAAAAG
Organism: Myotis daubentonii; assembly: GCF_963259705.1. Taxonomy (NCBI): domain Eukaryota; kingdom Metazoa; phylum Chordata; class Mammalia; order Chiroptera; family Vespertilionidae; genus Myotis; species Myotis daubentonii. The sequence continues at coordinate 16,324,788 of NC_081856.1, read as the reverse complement.
TGCCTGCTGTGTGAGAAAGGCACCATTATGAAGAAACTCTGCTCAGATTACTCACAGAAATAATCAAAAGGGACCCTGATGGAGCACACCCTTTCAGTATTGTCACACTGCCACAGCAAATTAAATTCATCCAGGTTGCCTTCATGGTATGCATCACTTAAAAACTTTCTCTTGCCTATGCTTCACCCCTAGCCCCCTATGAACGACTTACCCTAAAAACAGGGGAAGAAAAAAAAATAACTGATTCAAGTGCAATGTGAATAAACAGCCACAGTGAAATAGAGGAACATCCGGGTTACTCTGCTAGGGTCTTAGTTTGGGGTCAGTTTTCTGCTTTGTCACATTTGTAACCTTCTTATATTCTGGTATAAAGAGTTAATAAGAATATGGGAATCAAAAAGCATTGTCTAGAACAGACAGATTGGATTTTGACTGACACATGGGTTCCTTTGAATAGGTTTTAGGACCAGGTGTTAAAAAACTTTCCCCTCTACATTCAGGAGCTCAGGAAGGACCGTTTCTACCCCATGCTGAGATTTGTAAGCAAAGGCTCTAGGAGGTTCCTCTTGTTGGGGTCTTTACTGCCATTGATTTGCAGCGGGAGAGTGAGGTCGACATCTGGGCCCCATTCAGAGAGCTCTGAGCCATTCCCTCTGCCCTCCGCTGCACCTCAGCAACTTAGGAGCATTTTCCCGCAGTGTGACGATTAGAACTGCATAGCTTCCCCCCAAAAGTTGGTTCAGGGGTACCTGCCACAGCTCCAGAACTGCTCCCACAGGCTTACCTTCTGCGTCCCTGTCATTACTGCCGGAGAAGCCCGGCAACTTTTTATAGCAGACACCAATAAAAGCATCAAGCAGATGTTCCGTTTTTCGGATGACATGAAAATGCATTGCATAAACTGGGCGTGCTGTGAAGGGACTTCGCTGTCAGACTAATTTTTAAATTACCTTTCTGCACATTGTTCTCTTTTTAGTAAGTCCTGTGGCTTTGGAAAGAACATCCAGTCTTTCTGACTTTGCTGAACAGGAAAACCCTTTTAAAAATTGAAAACTGGAAAAAAAAAAAAAGTCTCTTTGTCTAGCCTTCCTGACCTGTAGTTGACTCACCCTTTTCTTCAGTGAGTCTAACATGCAGAGAAATAGCCCGAAGGGAAGTGTTTGAAGACTGTGCAGTGTGTGTGCACGTCCTGTGTGTGTGTGTGTGTGTGTGTGTGTGTGTGTGTGTGTGTTTTATCTGTCCCAGGCCCAAGGGCTGTACGGGCCTTCCTGTGCTCAGAGCTCCAGCTTCTGTTGGAAGCAGGTACACAAAGCCTCTTTTAACTTCCCCGAAATGAGCGGTAAGATGAAACATGCCCGCTGATGGTTAACAGATCTGTCCCTGAAGACGCCGCTCCCCAGAACATGGCATTGGCTGACTCTGGGTGAAGTTTTCGGTATTTTCTCTTGGTGAAACGATTTGGCCAGTAGCCCTTCTGTTGATTGTCATATTCCCTAGCCAGAAACATCAGTTACCAGTTTTTTTTCCTTCATCTGCTCATTAAGCCTTTTGTATATTTTCTCTTGGATTCCTAGGAATTAGTGATGACATGTGTCATTTCCACATCCTTGAGAAAGGATACAAGGACTAGCAATTCTTCACTTTGTAGGGTTTCAAATATCTGAGAATATTACTTCTTTTTAACCGAGAGCAAGTGAAAATAGGTAAATTCACAGTATTATTTAGCTGATTTGACTCCTATTATAGAAATAAAAATCAGGATGGTTACTTATAAATGAAATAAATCCGCAACTGTATTTCAAAAAAACTCATTATAGTAATAATGTTGTCCTTGAACAACTTGTTAAAGGTGATGCAATTGGCTGACATGGGTTTCTTTTCTTCCAATCCCTCTGAGAATGACGGCTCTGTGGAAAATCCTCTTCCGTTTTGATGGGTAACGAGAGAGAAAGGAGTGGGTAGGCCCTAGCTGGTTTGGCTGAGTGGATAGAGCATCGGCCTGCGGACTGAAGGGTCCCGGGTTTGATTCTGGTCAAGGGCACATGCCTGGGTTGTGGGCTCGACCCCCAGTAGGGGGTGTGCAGGAAGCAGCTGGTCAGTGATTCTCTCACATCATTGATTCTATCTTTCTCTTTCATCTCTGAAATCAATAATAATAACAACAACAACAACAAATAAATGAGTGGGTAGGAAGGCAGAAAGTACAGAACTAGGATCCAGGGTGCTCACTCTGTGACTAGTGAGAAGCAAGTTGCAGTGTGGGAGATGTACCGGAGCCTGGTTCTGTTGGGCTATTAAACAATGTGTTTGTGGCTGTTTTCCCAGATGCCCCCACCAGCTCTAAATCTCAGGCTCTGGTCCTGGGAAGATTCCTTTCCATACCTGGCCCATTTTCTGTGCCTACACTGAGTTGCACAGTCAGTGGCTCTCAAGAGGCTTGTATTCCATATGGATTTCAGTCTTAGCACAGAGCTGGATTCAAACAGTTCTATTCTGTCTGGAGGAGGGTAGATCAGAGTCCCACCAGAAGCTACAAGGGCCTCCTGTGGACTTTGCTGGTGATGGAACCCCTCATGTATGTTTCCCGGTTCTCTGATTGAGACCCATTTTCAACAAGAGATATACAGATGCCAAGACTTACTAGAGACCTAAGTAGTGAAAATGTCCAACTCACTGCCCCTCACGGAGTCCTCTGGGTCAGGATCTTTAATAGGCACGCTGTACGTTTTCTCATTCAGTCTTATAACGGGTAGAGGAAGGGACTGCTACAATTTCTGTGTTTTTGGATAAGAAAACTGAGGCTTTGAAAGGTTAAGTCACTTGCCCAGGGTTCCACAGCTGGGATAGGAAGTCAGCCCGCCCACCTGTGCAACCCCAGGCATTCTTTCTGCGGGGTATGCTGCCTGTATTCCCTGGTGGATCCTCCACACCATCCTCTCACCTTTGATTTCCTAGAGTCCTGTCCTCCCAATGCTCATCTGGCAATACCCCCAACCCTGGATTTGCCTTTCTGCTCCCAAACAGGGGCAACTGATATTTTGGGAGGGGACCCAAACTATAAAACTATTCAGATTAATACCATGAACATTCCTTGTTTTCAACCTCAGCTAGAACCTCTGCATTACCCAGCAATCCTTCTAGAGATTCTTGGTCATGTCCCGCTCTCCACAGAGTAATTTTAAACTACCACCACTCTCCTCCAGCCCCCATTCTGTCTTCAATCTCAACAGAGCCTCAAACTTCTGGGAGAAATGGAGGCTATCTGAAAATTTCATTTATAGTTTAGCTTCTTATTGCCAGTTTCAGAGTATCAACTCTTCATCGTCCTCTAGGTCAAACCCTTCACCTTCTTTTTCCTCTTGGGCCTTGTTCCATTCATCAATTCCCTGAATTCCTCTACCTTTATTGTCTCTCTTTTCAGACATCTTCCCCTGAGCCTATAAACAAAAGAATGTCTTACCCAATCTAAACCCCAAATCAAGTTAAAAAACACACAAACCTCTAGTTAGTGTCAGGTCTTTTCTTTTCACCCAAACTTACTAGAAGAATAGTCTATCATATTAGTCTCTGGCATCTTCTTTTCTCATTCTTTCTCCCATAGTGTTTGGCTTTTGTTCTTACCACTTGTACTAATTAGGATCTAACCTGGAAAAAAAATAAACTACTTCAGTGATTTGTTCCAAAGAAAATATAATGCAGAGAAATTTATTAGATGAGTAGCAGAGTAACTGAGAAACCAAACAGAGGATGGTGAGGAATCCCAGAGGTGGCGACAGCTGGAGCCACTACCACACTTAGAATGGACGGACAACGGAAAGATGGTGCTGTCAGACCATGGCCTTGGCATTACCCAGGAAGGCAAGAAGCTTGGGTTGGTTGGCTTGTCCAGTGGGAGCTAAAGTCATGGAGGGGATTCAGCCCGAGAACTGCCAGCCATGTCATCCAAGGCAGAGAGGAGAAGCAGATACCTGGCCACTCCATTCCTATCGCCTTTTAATCACTCACCAGTGCCTCCCGTTGGCTAAACTCAGCTCAGCTAGAGGTCAGCTGGCACCAGAGCCTGGGAAGTGCAGCCTGCAGGGTCAGACATCAGGGATACAGAGTGAGAGGGAGAATGCCGAGGGGTCCTGAGGGCCAACAGATCCAGGACCATTGTATGTTTCATATCATATAAGGACCATAGTGGCTTTCCAGTGCCAAATCCAGTGAAATTTTAGTTTTTCTATTATTGGACCTCTGCTAACTGCACTGGTGATTACGCTCTCCTTGGAACTCTCCACTCTGTTGCCTTCTGAGAGACACTGTCTTCATTCCATTCTGTCTGTCTTCTTTGAAGACTTCCACATCCCCATACCTACCACTTAAATATTACTGTCCTCCAGGGTATGGCTCTTCATCCTCAAGGTGTTAACTTCCATGTAGATTCTAGTAATTTTCAAACACATATCTCTAGCCCAAACCTCTCTCCTGAAATGTAGACCTGTGTTGCCAACTCTGTCTCCACAACCACTTCAAATTCAATAAGAACAAAACCAAACTCATCATCTTTCCCCTACATTTCCATTTAATTCTCCTGTTTTCTATCTCGCTTGAAGAAACCACTACCCATCTGTTAACAATTGTGAGTGGTCTGATATTTTACACTACTTATAAGCTAGGCAACTTGTCATGCCTGCCACAGTTTCATGGGTATTGGCAGAAGGCACAAGGCTCCTGGGTCAGAGACAAAGGACATTCTTATGGCACAGCAAGCAGCATGAATTTTACGATCATGTAGGTCTCCGGCTCCCCAAGTCCCACAGAGACGACCTGGAGTGATTCAGGTAGAGGCTGTGCACGCACTGCGTTTCAATCACTGCCGAGGAAAACTGAGCTTAGGGACTCCAGCCTTTTAGGACGAGCTCCAGGCACATCTGCAAACCTGTGCTCCAGAGGGAGACAGTATCTCACTCTCCTGGACAGTAAAAACATCCACTCTTTGCTCTGGAGGGGTCGCTCTTCAATGAGGAAATTGTGACTTCACTCTGTGCCTCGTTCTCATGGTGATATCTGTTTCCCCTATCCTTTGGCGAAGCTAAAGAGTTTTATGTTCTACTCATCCTTCAAGGCTTGGCTGCCTCAGATGCCACCTATCTACCTGTGCGATAGCTTTTCCTGCATCTTGATTCTAAGAAATTCCCTATGTCTTTTTTAAAAAATATATTTTATTGATTTTTTACAGAGAGGAAGGGAGAGAGATAGAGAGTTAGAAACATCGATGAGAGAGAAACATCGATCAGCTGCCTCCTGCACATCTCCCACTGGGGATATGCCCACAACCCAGGTACATGCCCTTGACCGGAATCGAACCTGGGACCTTTCAGTCCGCAGACCGACGCTCTATCCACTGAGCCAAACCAGTTTCGGCTCCCTATGTCTTTTTTATTTCAGAGTTTCTTGCATGATAATTGTTTGTTTACTGAGTTGCCTTCAGAGCCCATGCATTGTCTGCCCTCTTTGCAGCCCCCACAGCAAGCACCGGTGTCAGGTGTCCAGTGCTACTTAGTGTCATCTGATAATGTAGACCAAGCATGTCAAACTCAAAGGCTAACACTGGCCAAATAAACAAGGTTTAACAAAACAAAAACACAAAAGCTTCAATTTTCATAGAAACATAGGTTTATTTCCATAGAGACATGCTGAATACAAAGGGCTGAAATGAGTAATCGTTAACATAAAATAATAAAACATTTTAATAAAGATTAATATCTTTTTCTTGAACATTAACTTACCAGACACTGAGTAACTGCACAAATTAATAAGTGTAATGCAAATAAACCTATTTTTTCTTGTTCTCTGAAAGTGAACTATTTCCTGTTGTGACACCAAACAAGTCAGTCCAAGACTAATGACATGGCAACTGGCTGCTAAAATATTCACTGCTAGTATTAGTGGAGAGAAATGATGTACCTGTGCATAAGGCATGCAAGGGAAATGAATGCAACACAATGATAGTAACCAGTCATCAGCGAACGTTGTAGTTCGTTATTAGTAATTATGTATAATAGGATATTGTAAAAATTAAGTTATGAAATTTTTATTAAAACGTTTCTTACATACCATTATATTGGCTGGGCTGCAAAAATATTCGTTGTGGGTCACATGTGGCCCACGGGCCGTGAGTTTGACATGCTTGATGTAGACAGTTCAGAGTGTGTGTCTTCCACAGCAGTTCCCTCTTCTGAGCAAACATTGGTTCTGTTCCTTCTAAAATGGTCTGATGCCAGTGAGGTTAGTACATCTGTATTTCTAAGATTCAGTCTGACATATAGAAGTACTAAATTGTGGGGGCAACTTTATTTAATGAGATAGTTAAGAAAAAAAAAGGTAAAATAGCCCTTATTTGTTTTAGAACCCATTATGGGTTCTTGTGCTAACACCAGGTAGAAAGTCGACTACTTTCTTAAAGAGAGAAATTAGTCCCAGCCATCCACCTGGTTTGGTTATTTTACTTTTCTGTCAATAATACTGAAGTATGTGCCCCCCCCTTTTTTTATGAAGATGTAAAAGAATGAGTTTAGAGTAACCTGTCTTTAATCAGATTTGGATGACATTTCAGGAGATTTTGCAGCTGGCAAGAAGAGAACCTGGCAAACACATATGCACACACATTTCAAAATGGCATCCAAACCCCCTTTCTAAAAATTACTTGAGTAGAATTCAAATTTGGTCAGGCTTCTTTCCATTTCTGCAAATTCTGGAAATTCCAAAATCACTTTGCTCCAACCTCATTGGAAAAACCATGTAACTACTTTCATAATGAGTTGATAACCAGTCAAATATTTTGTCATGCATTTCCCATAAAAAGATAAATCCCACCCACTGGAGGATTAATGGAGGAAAAGCATAAAACCACACTAAATCCCAACAATGGCGACTTTCATGAAATTGCTTTAGGTTTTATAGGGATCTTATATCAATCAGCTATTCATAAAGCATGTTACCTGAATTTTTATTGATATAAATCTTTTGGATTATATATGGTAGGCAGAGCAGTTGAGTCAGGTTCTTGGAAAATTGCTTGATTACTATTAAAGCTGATTAAAACTAAGGTTTTGATTTTAACCACAGAAAATTAGGAACTGATTTTTTTTTTATGCTTCATAGTCTGGAGGCATAAGATATTAAAATCATGCCTTAAAATAAGTACTTTTTAAGAAGACAGTGAAAGTCTTATATGTGGTTGAATTGCCTTTGTTAGTGTATGGATATTAAGTTTTTCTTAATGAAAGACTATGCAAAGTTTAAGCCAAATTTTGAAGTTTGTCTCAGGCTGAGTCTACATGATTTACTCAGTTAATGAGTAAAAATTTAGGTTGCTTGGATGGTTCAGTGTATTTAATATGACACAATTGAGATGAATCTTTGTTTTTGACAACGAGTGATCAGATTACATTGAGTCTTTGTTTTATCTATACACAGATAAATAAGCTATGTATATACTTTTATAATATTCTAGATCTATTTAACTACTTGCTGTGACCAGTGTTTCTCACCCTAAATCATCCCATTAACAGTCTATTACGTTCTTTAAGACATCTCTGTGAATGAGTGAAAGGAAAGTGGAGCAAAGGGAGGGGCAGAAAGAGGAAGAGGGCCAGCAGCCCGTTAAGACAATTTTTCTTAGCTCCGCAGCATTAGAAAATTATTCATGTATGTTGTTTCTGGACTTGTATTTGGGTATTAAAAAATAACTCTCTGGTGTGTGTGTGGGGAGGTGCTAGGGGGTAAAGGGATTGAGAAAAAAAGAAAAAAGAGAACTCATGGACATGGACAACAGTGTGATTATTGCAGGGATGGAGAGGGATGGAGGTGAAAAAAAACTAACTTCTGATTTTTTATTTTATTTTAAAAAGTCATATGACTTCTGAAAAAAAATTAGTTTGTATAAAACAAAACTGAAAAATAATTGCAAATCTTGGTCTCATTTAAAACAGTCTTTAAAGGAAAAATGTCTTTTAAACCTCAGGATACATGCTGAGACCCAGGCGGTCTCAGCTGACTCTGCCCTTAGAGACAAGTACCTGTAGCTCAGGTTCCTTGAGGGTCGGTTTGTGTCAGGTCACCCCGAGAGGCTGTTTGAGAATGCACAGCGTCAGTCAGCAGGAGACTTACTTGGGGAGCCTGTAATGGATAAAAACTAGACATTACCATTTTTTAAAGAAATAATTCAAAGGCCCCTTTGATAGTGGATAAATAGTTTAATCCCAAGCTATAAAAAGATAATAATACATTATCTTCTGCGGTTTACATAATGGACTAGGGGTTTATCTTAGTCCTTCTTTTAATGTCTTGTTTGCGAAATATGCTCTCACATAAAGCCAGCTCCTGAAAGTCTGTTAAATCCCACTACACATTTTACCTGCAATTAAGGTAGTCGGCTCTATGCACGTAGTACCTAGGATTAAAACATGTAGGCAGAGGTGCTAGGATTTCCTCCAGTGTGGTCATATAAGGGACTTAAAACACCCCATCAGTGTCATTTTGATATAATGGTAGAATTCTCTATTAAAATCTAAATATTTAATAATTTATTATAATTAGACACTCAGAGATACTATGTAGATATAGACTAAGAATTAAACACAAACATCAAGGTACAAATCCATTTATTTTTTTCTATAGCCATGTATTTACTTTCAAGCTTGGGTTCGAGTCACAGTTTCTTGCTAGATATTTGAGATTCTTCTGCTAATTACTACTTTGTACTTTTGCTGCAGGCCTGGCTTTTTTATGCTGCTTGAGGCTGATATCGCCTAACAAGTCTCTTTGTGGCTAAGAGAGAATTGCTATCTACAGCAGTGGCTTCTCCTCTCTTTTTCCCTCCCTAACGCAAAAATATGAATAATAGTAGCTCATTTGTGACAAATTAACTGCTTGCCTCATACTTTCAAGCAAAATATGAAACAAGATATTTAATGATTCAAAACATGAAAGTAACATTCTTATAAAGAATGATGTTTATTAGTGCAATTATCCTCTTTTCAGTCAATAGCTGTCCACATTTAATTAGTGTCCTAGCTTACTCTGTCTTTTTCAATATTCAATTAATGTTGAATAACTTAGTCACATAGCTCCTATATATTTTTTAAAATACTTTTCTGGCCTGAGTAGTTGAGCATTGACCTATGAACCAGGAGGTCACTGTTCAATTCCCAGTCAGGGCACATGTCCTGGTTGCAGGCTTGATCCCCAATAGGGGGTGTGCAAAAGGCAGCTGATCAATGATTCTCATCATTGGTGTTTCTCTCTCTCTCTCTCCCTCTCCCTTCTTTTCTGAAATCAGTAAAAATATATTAAAAAAATATCTATCTGGTTACTGAATCTGCTGGATTTTTTAAAGAAAGACATCTATTTGTCTATCCATCTGCCCACTTACATACATACCACTTTGTTTCAAAAAAATTTAAGGTGGGCTCTTAAAGGGAATATGCTGTGTTTAATCTGAAAATTTAAAAATACAAATTAAGTCAAATAGTAGCTCATTTGTGACAAATTAACTGCTTGCCTCATACTTTCAAGCAAAATATGAAACAAGATATTTAATGATTCAAAACATGAAAGTAACATTCTTATGAAGAATGATATTTATTAGTAACAAATCTGACACTTTTTGATTCAATAAGGAAGTGAATAGGGTCCAAATGTAAATATAGCACTTCTTTTCTGCAAATGGAAGATTCAAACATTGGCCTTTTATTTAAAGGAAGTAGAAATTAGGAATTTTTAAAAAGGGTTTGGGCCATAACCGGTTTGGCTCAGTGGATAGAGTGTCAGCCTGCGGACTGAAAGGTCCCGGGTTCGATTCCGGTCAAGGGCATGTACCTTGGTTGCGGGCACATCTCCAGTGGGAAGTGTGCAGGAGGCAACTGATCAATGTTTCTAACTCTCTATCTCTCTCCCTTCCTCTCTGTAAAAAATCAATAAAATATATTTTTTTTAAAAAGGATTTGGGATCAGTCAATCAGAATAAAGTGATTCAGGAGGGAAAATGACAGCAAAATGATGATTGTTGCAAAGGCAATGACATTTACAAAAGAAAAATTTTAGTTCTCAGAAGGTAAGAGAGAGAAAGAGAAAAAAAGTCAGACCCTAGCAACAGCAGCAGGAGCAGCAAAAATAATGAATGAGTGTTAGACAATTGTGCTTGGCATATGGCAGCATAATAATGTTTAATCACTTGCCATGGAAGTAAGCAAATACAGTTGGCCCCTGAACAATGGGGGGGTTAGGGGTATGATCCCTGTGCAGTCAAAATCCATGTATAACTTTTGACTCCCTCAAAACTTAACTGCCAGTAGTCTACTGTACACCAGTCGGAAGCCTTACTGATACTGGTCGATGAACACATAATTTGTATGTTACATGTATTATATGTTTTATTCTTATAAAAAGTAAGCTAGAGAAAAGAAAATGCTATTAATAAAATCATGAGAAAAAATACATTTATAATATTTATTTTAAAAATCCATGTGTAAGTGGACCAGGCTGTTCAGACCTATTGTTCAGTCCAATTGATTAAGTGAAAGTAAATAGTGCTATATTTGAACTGAATAGCTGTTTTTCTCTCTAATCATACCAACATTGTAAAAAAAAAAATTCCATTAAAGGGATGGGTGTAGATTTTGACAGTCAGGAAATAACTACTGTGCTGGGAATTATTCCATCTATACCTAACCAGTACCCACCACTCATTACTACACAGTGTAATTGTTTACCGCAGTCCAACATTATCTCTAGAAGAATGCATAATTTATTAATATGCATAATGTATAAATTATGTAATGTACATATACATTCACATATATAATATAAAATACACACACACACACACACACACACACACTATATTATCTGGGACATGTCAGTATTTTTACCTTCCAGAAGTTTCCTTAGGAAAAGTATTTTCAGTAATTCACTTAACTTTAAAACAAAAGGATATTTGCTTTAGATATTACATATTTATGTTTATCACCAGCCATCCATCTAGCTCTTTTCCAAAGTCTGGTTTGGCACTAATAGAGTGATCTTGCCAGCATGTCAGTCTCTCTCCTTCCCTCATCCAGAGGCATCCCATGGCCAGTGCTCAAGGGGAAAAGCCCTGAGGGGAAGATGAGGTGGCTTTGGCTGATGGTTTTTCCTGATGCCAGCTAATCCCAGATTATTTGTGGATCTAAAAGGAAGTAATTGAAGAAATGGAATCCTTCCAATTCCTGAGGCTGGTGCTACTCATCATTTCCTAAAATCATTTAATGTTTAGCACCCAGAAAATTGTCCATTAAATTATGACAGAAAAGTAATTCCATACCCTCTCTTTCCAGCCACTTTGGCCCCAGATTGAGTCACTGGCACAGTGGAACATAAAATCAGATAGTCTAGGGCACGTGAAAAAGGCACCCCTTCAGAGAAGGTAACTGTCCTTGTCACTTCTCCAAATGGACATTTCTAAACACGATAAGGAAATATCCATGGTGGGCAACTCAAATAAATGAAAAATGACAACAACAATATTAGTTAATTTTTCTACCTCCATTTCATGTTGGTCCAAAATAATGTGAAGATTAGTGGATTTAACATCAAAATGCCTTAGACACAAGCCCTTCTTTTAGAGCTAAAGACTCTTAACTCTCCCTCAGGACAAAAGGGATTCTTATACCTTCCGGAGTTCGTCCCTCTATTTATGTGTCAATGCCAAATCTTTTCGCTATCAGCTATGTCCACCATTCTAATATGCTTATGTTTATTTTTGTACCATAGATTGAAGAAAAGTTTGGGGTAAATTTTTGAAAGCTAGCTGGTTAGAACCTATCTTCTGAGAGCATGTTCACACTAGTGGAGGAAGATAGCTCTTTTCATGCTAAAGGAAAGCTAGTAAGATAAAAAAGCTGAAAAGATAATTTCCACCCCGTCCAATTCCTGGTAAAATAAGAATAAACCAGCGGATTTCATTTAACTAATAATTGGCAGTTGGCAAATCCATCACAAATGGGTGAAAACTACAGATTTCTAGAGTAGCATAAAAACCAACTGGTATGTGTTTCTCTATTAGGTTCTCCTACGATGTATATTATTAGGGAGTACAGGGCACATACATATGTGGGGTGGGGGATAAAAAAGAATTGTCCTATGTGGTAAGTTCAGGTTTTTCGAACAGCAATGTATAGAAGAAAATTACGACTGGGGATGCACTTGGACTTTGCAGGCCTCATCCTCAGATTTTTGCTGACTATTTTGCCATCCTAGCCACACCATGTTATTCCAGTACAACGAGCTGGGGCAGCTAAGAATGCTGCTCGTGCAGTAGAACCAGGGGAGGAGCCCAGGACTCTGTGCCAGTTCATGGACATTAAACAAGTTTGGGTATAAAATAAGAAACCATAACTAATTAACACCAGGCAGGTGGTCTCCATGGAAATTTAAAATCCAAACTGGGTCAGCGGGGAATAGACTTGGCAGATGACACTGTAACTGAAATGCTCCCCCAAGACCCGCCAAGCAAGCCTGGAGCCAACCGCCCCGCGCAAAAGCTTCCTGTGCCCGTCATTTCTGGGGAAGAGGAGCCAAGGACCAATGACTGCGGATCTTGGCATGAGTGTGGTTACCTTCAGATTTCAGGCCCCGCCCCCTGCGCTCACACCGGTGTTCTTAAATGCCAGTTTCATTTTGGGAGACAGAAATGGGACCAGGAAGAATGCACTTATTACTAGCAGGGAGGACCATGTGGGGGAGGGGGGGCGGGCTGAGCTTTCAACAAAGGAGAGGGTGTGAATTTTTGCTGGAACGAGCTGGAGTTGAGAGGAGGAAATATTTAGACCCCCATCAAGAGCCAGAGCAACATCAGGTACCAATAAGAATGGAACTCTCTGAGTAACAGCCAGAATCGCTGAAGTGTTGGGAGTGAAAAATAAGTTTTACTGCGACATGACTGGCAAGGGGAAGAAGGCTGAGAGGGTGAGAGGAAATGGAGAAACAGAGAGAAGGGGCTGTCGGAGGTGTGATTTCTATCACGATGCCATGAGAAGATGACTCAGCAGTGTGCCTCTGCTTTGCTTTTTTCCCCTCTCCGAAGGGGCACATAAAATGGGGGGATGTCAACCCTAGACAGACCCTTAGAGATGATCTCTCTCATAGCCCTGGTTTTATAGCTGAAGATGCTGGGCCTGGAGGGGAATTCTTTAGCAGAGCTGTAGCAGAGCTGTCGGGAAACCTGAGTCTCTGGTCTTTCCATCTGTTGCCCTTTCTACCTCAAGACAAGCAGATGTCATCAGTGCTGCTTTTATAAAATTATTATGTTTTAATCCTCACCTGAGAAGATTTTTCCATTAATTTTTAGAGAGTGTGGAAGGAAGAGAGACACACAGAGAGAAACATCAATGTGAGAGACATCAATTGCATGCCTTTGCACACACTCTGATCAGGGCCAGGGTTGAGCCTGCGAGCCGGGTACATGTCCTTGACCAGAATTAAAACCGGGATCCTTCAATCCCTAGACCAACGCTCTACCCACTGAGCCAAACCAGCTAGGGCCATCAGTGCTACTTATGCATTCATTCACTTTGCTTGCCTTTAAACTCAACGGCAAACAGAGGTTCTGAACCAGGGGTGGGCAAACTTTTTGACTCGAGGGCCACAATGGGTTCTTAAACTGGACCAGAGGGCCGGAACAAAAGCATGGATGGAGTGTTTGTGTGAACTAATATAAATTCAAAGTAAACATCATTACATAAAAGGGTACGGTCTTTTTTTTCAATAGTTTTATTCATTTCAAACGGGCTGGATCTGGCCCGCGGGCCGTAGTTTGCCCACGGCTGTAATCTGAACTATGTGTAGCAATCATACAGTGGATGGATAATTCCACAGGAATGGATACTAATTGGAATCTGGTAGGTGTTAAGTGGTCGGTACTGTTCTGAATTGCGCCTGGGCTCGGTGGAAAGTGGCTCTTTTTCAGGAAGATTTTACTTTTTCTGATTATGGGGGGGGGGGGGGGGGAATCGGGATACCCATTATAGGAACTGGGAAATACAAGACTTTAGTATAAGCATCACTTATTACTCAACTACTGAGAAGTAACCACTGCTGCTATTCTGATGTTTCCTTCGGGTTTTTCTAACATAGTGTGTTTTTTAAAAATTAAGATCATAATGTAGGTATAATTTTTTAAAATCAGCTCTATTGGGTTATAATTTACATGCAGTAAAATGAACCCATTTTTCAGGGAATAGTTCCATGAGGACGTGGCAAGTGCAGCTGAAACTCCTCAGCTCTCTGTCTGCAAGGCTGCCTGTTTGCATGCAGCCGAACCTGCTCTAGGGCCCTTCATTTCTCTCTTGGTCTCTAGGATCCTTGATATTTCTCAGGCTCTGTCTGTATCTCTTTGTCTCTTTGGGTGACTTTCTTTGTTTCTAGTCCTCCAGATTTTTAGTAAAGTTTCAATATTGGGAAATAATAGCCACCCCCCCTCTTTTATTTTAACCCAGATTTCTTTCTACACAGGTTCATGGAGGCGAGCGAGTTGGGAGAAATAGGAAAGAGGCTTCATAACTTATAACTAAAGATGATTTTTAGATATTTTGCTTATACAAGACAGCTTTTCTTCCTAAAAGGAAAAGCTATACATGCTATAGAAATAATTTAGATATTTTCAGTATTTAGTCTTTCCATCCAAGAATCTGGTATATTTCACCACGGTTTTATTTCTGTGGTTTTTGTTGTTTTTTTATCTGCCTCAGAACTAGCCATTTCTTAATTTCTTTCTCACTCTCAAATCACAAACTTACTGTTGGCCTCTTCTGAGTCATAGTCCTCACCTTAAGACCATTACAAACCCCTGCCCAGCCATCATAATGATGATGATGATATTTAGAATATAGTGCATATAATTTATCACATCATTTAATCCCTTTAGCAACCTTGTGAGATGGGCCTGTCATTCTCATTTCAGAATTGAGTATGTTTTTGTTGGTAATAGTTGTAAGTATTTCTTCCTTATTTTGTTATTAATATATTCTTATATATATTAAATATTTTTTCTTCCTTCTCTTATCCCCTTACCATCTAACATAAGTGTTACTACCGATAGTGAACTCTGTCATCGTGTTTAAGTAATGGACATCAAAGGAGAAGCGTGGGCTTTATCCAAGAACTTCGCATACTCTTTTTGGGAAAAGGTTAGTGTTTCCAGTTGCAGGAAGGGTAGTTGGCATCATGATAGGCAAGAGGTATGACCTTGTTACTGTCTTTATTTGGAGATTAAGTGTGGGTTTAGGAGATGCGTGTGGGTGCCAAGTGCACAAGAGGAAGACTTTAATGCTGTTTTGGTTGTCAGCCTGGCGAAACTGTAACCCCTTTATCCAGTCACATACTGGTCTGGGTGTTGCTGTGAAGTTGTTTTGTAGATGTGATTAAAGTTCCTCACAGTTGACTTTAATGAGAGGCATTATTGTAGTTAGCAAGGTGGGCCTAACCAGGGGTGGGCAAACTTTTTGACTAGAGGGCCACAATGGGTTCTTAAACTGGACCGGAGGGCCGGAACAAAAGCATGGATGGAGTGTTTGTGTGAACTAATATAAATTCAAAGTAAACATCATTACATAAAAGGGTATGGTTTTATTTTATTTTTTTAGTTTTATTCATTTCAAATGGGCCGGATTCGGCCCGCGGGCCGTAGTTTGCCCACCTAATCAGTTGAATGGCCTACAGCGGTTTTCAACCTGTGGGTCGCGACCCCTTTGGGGGTCTAATGACCCTTTCACAGGGGTCACCTAAGACTATCGGAAAACACATATATAATTACATATTGTTTTTTGTGATTAATCACTATGCTTTAATTATGTTCAATTTGTAACAATGAAATTGGGGGTCACCACAACATGAGGAACTGTATTGAAAGGTCGCGGCATTAGGAAGGTTGAGAACCACTGCTTTAGAAGCAGAACTGAGGCTCCTCTGAAGAAGGAATTCTGCCTGTGGACGGAGGCTATTGCCCAAGCCCATGACTTCCAGGCTGCCCTTGCTTTTTTTTCTTTCTTTTTAAAAAAATCTTTATTGTTCAGATTATTACAGATGTCGTTCCCCCCCCCCCCATATCTCTCCTCTACCCAGTTCCCAACCCGCCCCAGGCCCTTGCCACCCCGCTGTCTGCATCCATAGGTACTGCATACATGCATATAAGATCTTTGTCCAATTTCTTCCCACACCCCTATACCCCCTTCCCCCCGAGAATTGTCAGTCTGCTCCATTTCCATGCCCCTGATTCTATTACATTCACCAGTTTATTCTGTTCATCAGATTTTTTATTCATTTGATTTTTAGATTCACTTGTTGATAGATATGTATTTGTTGTCACTTTTTGTTCACAATTTTTTATCATTACCTTTTTCTTCTTCCTCTTCTTAAAGGATAACTTTCAGCATTTCATATAATACTGGTTTGGTGGTGATGAACTCCTTTAGCTTTTTCTTGTCTGTGAAGCTCTTTATTTGACCTTCAATTCTAAATGATAGCTTTGCTGGGTAGAGTAATCTTGGTTGTAGATTCTTGCTATTCATCACTTTGAATATTTCTTGCCACTCCCTTCTGGCCTGCACAGTTTCTGTTGAGAAATCAATGGATGTCGTATGAGCATTCCCTTGTTAGATAACTGTAGTTCTCTTGCTGCTTTTAAGATTCTCTTTGTCTTTTGCCTTGGCATTTTAATTATGATGTGTCTTGGTGTGGTTCTCTTTGGATTCCTCTTGTTTGGGGTTCTCTGCACTTCCTGGACTTGTAAGTCTATTTCTTTCACCAGGTAGGGGAAGTTTTCTGTCATTATTTCTTCAAATAGGTTTTCAATATCTTGCTCTCTCTCTCTTCTTCTGGCACCCCCATAATTCAGATGTTGGTACGCTTGAAGTTATCCCAGAGGCTCCTTACACTATCTTCATATTTTTGGATTTTTTTTTCTTTTTGCTCTTCCGGTTGGGTGTTTTTTTGCTTCCTCGTATTTCAAATCTTTGACTTGATTCTTGGGATCCTCTGGTCTTCTGTTGAATCTCTGTATATTATTCTTTATTTCAGTCACTGTACACTTAATTTCTGGCTGGTTCTTTTCTGTTTTTTTTTGGCATTCTCATTAAGATACTTGAAGGTCTCACTAAATTCCTCAGATATTTCTAGAAGATTCTTGAGAACCTTATAACTGTGGTTTTGAACTCCATATCCAGTAGTTTGCTTTTTTCCATTTCTTTCATTTGTGACATGTTTCTTTGTCTCTGCATTTTGGCTGCTTCCCTGTGTTTGTTTCTATGTATTGGGTAGCTGCTAAGTCTCCTTGAGTTGACAGAATGGCCTTGTGTAGTAGGTGTCCTAAAGGGCCCAGTGGCTCAGCCTCCCAGTCACCTGAGATGGACAGTCTTGGTGCACCCCTTTGTGGGCTGTGTGCACAGTCTTGTTGTAGTTGAGCCTTGATTGCTGTTGGTATCACTGGGAGGAATTGACCTCCAGGCCAATTAGGTGTAAGGACCAGCTGTGTCTACAATGGAAGAGCTGCTGTGAAGGAGACACCTTTATGGGGCAGGACTTGCTTTGGTGCTCACTGAGTCTGCCCCTTGAGTGTTTCACTTATGGATGTGAGGAGTTGTAATCTGGTATGGTCTCACACTGACCACTGGATACACTGGCTCTTGGATCTCCAAGGTGGTGCAAAGTCAGCCACTGCCTGGGGCCACCCAGCAGGAGCTACAGAGAGATCTGTAGAGTCCTCCTCTTTGTATCGGGTTGGGAAGTGCCCAGATGAGGCCCAGCTGTGAAGCAAGGCAGACTGCTGCTGGTGCCGGCTTTGGGCCTTCTTTTGATAGCTTTGAGGCTCCCTGACCCAGCTGCAGCTTGTTTGACAGGTTTTAGGCTGAAACCTGCTGCATGCAGCTTGGGTGGGGTTGTAAACTGGGTAGGTTGGGGTCTCAGGGAATCTCCAGGGTGGCGCAAACAGCAATGGCTGCCAGTCAGCCCTGCACCGGGGAGGTCCCAGCACAGGAACAATGACCGTTGCAAGCACCTCTGTCTGGAAGAAAGCCACCCCCGCGTTCCTGCTCCAATGCCAGACAGTCCAGTTTCTCCCCATATGTGTGTGGGTCCCCCCGCCCCAAGTCTCGCCTGGCACTGGAGCTCAGAGCAAGCGGGAGCTTGTATCGCCTTCCCGATTAAAAACGTGACACATGTGGGTGCTGTGCCTCCACACCTGCTACCAGTCTTAATGCGCTTTCTTCTTTACCTCTCTAGTTGCAGTACTTCCACTCAGCCAGCTTTCCCGAGGTTCTGGATGATAGTTGGTCTGTATTTTAATTGTAATTTTGATGTGGTTGTGGGAGGCAGTAAGTACAGGTGTTTACTGATGCCACCATCTTGGTTCTCCCAGGCTGCCCTTTCTGATGCCCTTCCTATTGGCTGGCCCTGTGAGTTTTGAACTTGCCAAGCCATCTCCCATGATCGTGTAAGCCAGTTGCTTACAATAGGTCTCCTAATATACTTCCTCTGCTTATTCTGACTGGTTCAGGAACAGAAAACCATGCACAGCCAGCCAGCCAGTAAGTGCCACCGATGGGGCTAGCACTCCTCACACTTGGCTCTCCCTTCCTATCAAGCAGTGTATCTATCCTCCCACTGTATTGTTCTCCCTAACCTGCTGTCCTGGATTCTGCTTCACATCCTGTTTGACATTTACTCTTTGTTGAGTCATGACCTAGAGGAGAAGTTTATTGTCTATCATGTATTTTTTAAATAGTTAATTTGTGCTTTTCACTTTAACCAATGACTTGCGAATAATTACTCTATTTCCCTAGCTGGTTTTGCTCAGTGGATAGAGCATCAGCGTATGGATTGAAGGGTCCCGGGTCTGATTCCAGTCAGGTTTCAGGCTCAATCCCCAGTAGGGGGAGTGCAGGAGGCAGCCAATCAATGATTCTCTCTCATCATTGATGTTCTCTCTCTCTCTCCCTCTCCCTTCTTCTCTGAAATAAATAAAAATATGTTGAAAAAAATAATAATTACTCTTAATTTTTTGAATTTATTGCATCCAAGTAGTGAATATGAGATTTTTAGACTTGAACTTAGCTTGAAGTTTAAGTCACTGGTGTGTGTGGAATTCCATATGTTTTCATTACTTTTATTGTAAGTAACCATCCATGCTTCTCTCCCCCAATGTGGGGAGACTCTCCTTGGATATGGTTCCTTCAGGAAGAATTCTTCTAACTCTTTAAACTGATAGGGACTCTCAGTTTTAAAAATGGGGAATTCAAGGGGCCTCTTACCTGAAAAAGCTTTCTCCAGGAAATCGTTGGGGACGAGGGCACTCACTGAAGGCTGGGAGGCTGAGGACTTAAATGGTTAAGGAATTGGTTCTCAATTTTCAGATTCAGTGCCCCCTCTTTATAAGAAAGGCACATTTTTTTTACATCACATCTGCTGTCTTGAAATGAGATCCACTGACAATGTAATAAACCACACACACACTAAAAAACAACAATGTAATAGCCTAACTGGAATATAGCTGAAAATAAAGGAAAGCAATTTATAATAACTTACTATAAGTTTATTTCTGAACTTATTTCTGAATATAAACGTTTGGGTATGGCTATGTGAGAAAATGTAATAAGAGGTCAAGTCCTGGCCTCATCACAGAGTTGGCACGGCTACAAATGTGGACAAAACAGACACACATGTCGTGAGAAGTGATCAATTAGTGAGGCGGTGTTTTGCTACAGTGAACAATTCTTGGTGGACTTCAGAACAAAATTAATTACAATTTTCCCTTGATTTCTATGGTGGTTAAATTTTAGGAAACACAGCATATTAAAACATGCAGAATTGAGTTCAGGTTCAGAAAATTAAAATGGGTTTTCCAGAAAGCAGAGAATTTCATTCCCCTGAAACCCCTGAAAGAGTTAGTACACAACGAGCATTCAGTTAATTGCATGAATGCATGAAAGTTTTTCATCTCCATGAACTTGGATGGGGCATTTGAAACTCATGCAGGATGAGGGAAAATTCTCTGTTGTGTGGGGCTACCCCAAACATTGCAGGAAAGCTGGCATTTGTTGCCCGAGCTCACTGATGTCACTATTGTTTCTAATTGTGAGAACCCCAAAAGTCACCACCACAAATTTTCAAATTGCCCCTTTGGGTAGTGCTGCTGAGAACCACAGAAATAAGTAATGATGTGGGTTCCCTGTCTGTCCATCAGATGCCTGGCAAAAGCCACTCACAGAAGTGATCCTTAGTCAGTGGGGATGGGGCGGCCCTGTTCAAGGGACTGTGTGCTTTGAAGTATGTGCACAATAATGAGGAGGTAGCTGAGGCTTTGAAAAGGGGTGTGTGAGGAAGGACACAGCCATTGCCAGCTCACGTGGACCTTTGTGTGAAGTAAAGTGCCCCCTATGGGCAGACCAGTTAGAAAAAAGGCCCTATCTGCAGTGGTGGGAGCACACAGAAGTCAGGCGACTTGGTAGGTGGTGTCCTGCCTGGATGTTAGGTGCTTCTCCTGGCCTCTGGGCCCAGGTACCTTTCACAGGCCTCAACTTACATACACCTTGGCTGGCTTTCCACATGTCACAGAAACCAAGTGTTAAGAGCAAAATATCAATTCCACACTAACTGGATGGGTGACTGGCTCAGGCTGGGGTAGGCAGCTTTACATTAGCCTGGGAGAGTTAATCACCATTTGGATAAGAGGACTTACCAGTAGTGAAGGGGGCGAGACATGAGTAAAAAGTCCAGGTAAAAAGAGGGTAAGTTTAGTGAATTCCACCAACAAGTTTAGGGAACTCGTCCCCTGCATTTCATGGTAAAGATGGGTCCTACTGGAGGCTTATTTAGGTGGAGTTCATAGTGGAGGCGTGGAACTTTGGTAATCAATGTGCTTTGGGGTGATGAAATCTTGAGGTCTATGTCAGAATTCTACATAACTGATGTGTACAGGGAAATCTATAGTTTTCTATGGTGGTGTATATTTTTGTGAGAACAGATATTCTTGTTGACTATCCAGGAAATCAAACTCCCAGGATTATAGGGCCTTCCTGGTGAGAATGAAACCAGAGAAGGTCTTGAAGGACATTTCCTTAATGCCACAACAGAACCTATTGATACATCATATCCCAAAACATGCACTTTTTTTTTAACCACTAGTTCCTCAGGCCCCCAAGATTCTCTCCCAGCCTGAATGGACAAACATAAACATCAACAGGTTCTTATTCTTAGTCTCTGGTTTGTTAAGCTCCACATGGATCAGCCCCTTTGTTTAAAGTCTTCATTTCACTGTCAGTTTGTTTCATTCTCTCATAACTTCACTGAAGGGGAGAATTCTCACTTCGTGAACAGCCCACAAGGAGACACCCCAGGACCACCAGGAGGCCTTCTCCCAGACATATGGAGGGCAGGCATATGAGTAAGCATAGGCAAAGCCATGCTGTGCAAAAAATAACATAAAAAATCTCAATGGCTTCACAGAACAAAGCTTATTTCTCTTTCACACAATGTCCCTGCAGAGCCAATTCTCTCGAGAAGTTGTGGTTTAAAATTCTGGGCTACTTCTGTCTTTGACAACTCTGTCTCAACATTTTCTTCGGATACCATGGCATGGAAGATAGTTACATAGTGTCTTAATCCAGCAATTGAATGCTTTGCCAGAAATGTGATGCTACTTCTGCTTACACAAGTAATTGGTTAGATATCGGGGAATTGTCCTCCTGAGGCCAGGAGAGGAGAATCAGGTATGAATGAGCATTAGTAATGAAGTAATCCCTACCATGTGTACAATAGCAGTTGTAATAGAGTTGCCATAACATAGCTTAAACTACAGAAATTTATTTTATCCACAGTTCTTGAAGCTAGAAGTCCAAGATCAGGTGCCATCAGGTTTTGTTTGTTTGAGGCCTCGTCATCTTTTTCCTGAGTTGCAGGACACAGATGACCTGTGGGTTTGGGTTTGTCCTAATTTGTACAAATGGGATTCCTTCATTCTGTGATTTGATGGTGGCTGGTTGGACCAGATTATACTAAAGAATAACTTGGATGTAGGCTCTAGTCATGTCCTTAGACATTATGTGTGAGTTTGGCAACTGAAAGTTGGGGAATATCGTCTCTCCTGTCGTCCAACTTCTCCCATCCGCAATCTTTTTCAATTTTCTTGTGCTTCTGTCTTCTGATGTTCTACAAGTGGGCTCCTTCTTGTCCCTCTCCCACAAAGAGGTTTATTTTTTTTTCTAAGTGATTTCCCTCACCATGAAATTTTAATACCATAGATATAGTATATACCGTATCTGTTTATATACCTCATGTGATTTATACATAAAAAGAATAAGATTTTTATCATCTCTCAAGAACCAGTTCTTGTTCCCTTTATCACCGCTGTGAGAATGCATGTTCTAGGGCTAATTAGAGGAAAGAAGGCTTGTCCAGGAGCAGATCTAAATTAGTGAGTGAAATTGTGAGCACGACGCCTTTATTCTACATGCTGGAGATGCAGGCCAAGCACCCACACCATGGCCCCACAGTGGTGCACGGATCATTCTGTAGCTCGAATGCCCTCCTTTTCCATGTTTAGTCAAACAGAGCAGAGATATCTCAGGGTCCAGGATGTGGCCACCTCAAGAAGAGTATGCAAAATTCCTTCTTCTGAAATTGATTAGCCTCATGCCCCAGAGTATGGTAGCCCCTGGTCCTTTTGGAATGGGGTGGTTTATGTGACTGCATAGCTAGTGAATGGGCTCAGGCATTCTAGGCTTCATTTATGTGGGCCTTTTGTTCTTCTCATGGTTTCAATCAGGAATAGCTCTCATTCTGTGTAAGTAGCTTAGGAAGCAATTTCAATATTAACTCCTCAACATAGCTTCTGTGTCCAAGTGAATCAGGTACCCTGAATATCTTCTTAGTCCTTTTCACCTATAGGATGTTTACAGTAAAGAGTGGTAAAGTTTCAAGGCAGAAACTAGTTCTAGATGATTCCCTCCACTTTAACATTCTGTCCTCTATCTTCCCCACGACAGATTTCACTAATAAAACTTCAGCTCTTGAGCGGTTCTCCCAGTTCTATGTTTTCTCCATTTCAGTGGCTGGCACAAGTATCACTACTTTATATTTGTAGTTGGGGAAAACCATATGAATGAGTTAGATGCACTAATAACCAATATGACCAACTGGATCACCTCAACCAGGCTTATAGTTACACTTTCCCTTCTTACTTGTGTGTCAGTAGAAATGTATATGTATTATTGGTCACACACAGTTGAAAGTATTAAAGATAGTGTCTTTAATCCCTGCCATATTATTAGTACTCTCCATCAAGATTCCATAGTTTTGACGAGGAGGATAAATTCCAAGTAATTGTTTAGATTTACTTTAGAAATGCCATCTGTCTTGTTTATGTTGTGGCATAGCCACGGCATTTGTCCTTGAGATTGGGACTGGCTTTTCACCACTGCTCTGCGTGTGACTCAGAGTCACACAGAGCTCTTCTGTCATGAGTAAGGATGAGGTTTGTGGGACAGGCCCAGAAGATCCATGTGCCCAACATACAGTGGGGGACAACTTTGCCAGTGAGAAGTGAAAGCCTTGTTTCATGATGAGGCATGAAATATCAACAGCTGGAGTTTTTGCTTCTTAGCCAACTGGGAAGGAGGCAAGGCATGTTAAGACAGTCCCCTCTCCCCCTTTAAAAAACAATGAGACCAAGAATGTAGAAAAGCAGCAGCCTGGACAAATAAGGGGGGAGAACAATGAGCACAAACCAGTATGTTAGGGTTCTGACTTGCCTGCTGGAGCCCTGCTCCAACAGCACTAGGATTCCTTAGCCTAAACCACTCACATGTTCTCCCAGACTGTGGAACCTGCAAAGGGAACTAAAAGATTCCCTGAGTCTTGCCTGGCCGGTGTGGTTCAGTGATTAAGCATCGACCTATGAACCAGGAGGTCACGGTTGGATTCCTAGTTACAAACACATGCTCGGGTCATAGGCTCGATCCCAGTGTGGGGAATGCAGGAGCCAGCCTATTGATGATTCTCTCTCATCATTGATGTTTCTATCTCCCTCTCTCTCTCCCTTCCTCCCTGAAATGAAAAAAAATATATATTAAAAAAAGTAAAAGATTTCCCTGAGTCCATAGCTGTGCATTTCAAACCCCAAGCCTCTTGTCAGGTCTTCTCCTGACCGTTAGTTTTATCTGCTGGTTTACTGTTGTACTATCAACACCGACCATGGTAATCAACACCTGACACATATAGGAGTTTAGTCAAATTTTTTGAAGTAAAAGCTCCCAATGCCCAGATTCTTGTCTTGTTTCTCATGACCAAACCCCGTCCTCATCTTCCAAGCCAGCTTTGAGGGCTCTGGCTTCTTTCCATTGCTTTGCTTTGGACCATTCTTGGATTCCTTGCATTCATCGCTTCCCCTGGGACCCGACTCTGGTTATCCCAATGTCCTAGGACTTGAAGCTCTATCTCTGCAACACCTCTCCTGTGGCCTTACATGTTACTTGACATCAGTTCTCCTCTCCCTACCTGCTCCCCACTGATTTTTAAGGAACTTCCAAATTAGGCGATACTCAGTAGGGGGATAGGAAAGGCCAGAGCCAGGGCTTAGCCAGCCTCACTCCATAGGGAAGCTAAGAAGAGCGGGTCCCAGTGGTGAAGAAGAGGGGTGTCTGAGACATGGCAGGTGGATATGTGTGCAGGCTTAAGAAGCTGTGGCAGGGCCCAGGGAGATAGGTGACCAACCAATGTAAGACCTTTTGATGAAAGAGATCTATCTGTGACTTCCAAATTAGAGAATATTAGAAATCCTTACTACATGACCTTTCAAAACATGTGTTATTAGTCCTTTGTAGTGAGTACATCTTGGTAATTCACAATCTTTCTCCAATAGGTTGAAAAAGGGCCTGACCAAGATTAGCACTGAGATATGGAATTAAAGGAGGAGTTCCTATTCTTTCCCCCATTTCCCACCCTATCTCTCTCTCTCTCCATGCAGCAGGGCCATATCTGAAGACAAATTTAAGTCACTTAGTTGGGGAAGTACGAAAAGCTCTTAAAAGAAGTAATGAAGTTTGACTTTTCTCTGTCCTACCATCTCTAAAACTAGCACAGGATAAAGTCCCAGTATTTCTCACAGAGCCATGGGATGACAGAGGAAGCTGATTAATAGGGTCCTTTGGCTGGTTACTAGGATCCGCACCATGAACTCAGCATGGCAAGGCCAGGCTGAGTGTCATGCTTTGACCTGGCAGTTACAGTCCTAATTGGGCACAGAGTTGCACTTTCATGGCATTTAAACACTTTAAAGAAACCCTACTCAAGACAGAAGGCTACTGTGTGTTTTCCTGAGGGTGTAGTCAGGGAGTAAAGAATGCAGGGGCTCTTTAAGTATAATTAGGCATTTAATTGTACATCTAGACTCACCGATGGTTTTGCACAAGCATGTGATTATGATTCACTTGAAAGTACTCCATTGATGATAGTTTGTATTCCGTTTCTCTACAAAGCAAATTAGGAAGGAAAATATTCAAAACATTTCATTCTTAAGTCCAATTTCTTTAGTTTCTTTTTAGTTCTAAATTCCCTTCAAGTTTCTAGAGAGTTAAACCAACCACCACCACAGGGAATTGCACATCTGACTCTAATAAAGCACATAAAATAGAATGTACATAACTCTGGGTCGTTTACAATTAGAGTCCAAGTATAGGACAAATACAGTGTCTACCACCCACCAATATTCCCCTTCATCCTCTCCACCCAACTTTTCAGATTGAGAAGTCAAGGCATTGGTGTCAAATCTTTTGCCTAAACCACTGAGTAGCAGAGACAGATTAGGAACATAAATTGCCATGGGAATAAAAATTAAAAATAAATTAAAATAAATTTTAAAAAATTGCCCATGGAACCATGTTCTATCCTATCATCAAGCCAGGGAACCAGTGGAACATGTTAACACCATTCTTCTAGTGTACATTTAAGACAGTAAACTGTGGATTACCTTTGGGATTTGGGTTATACACAAATATTAACTTGGATAGTTTGGTCCAATTTCTTTTTAAAAAAAAATATTTTATTGATCTTTTACAGAGAGGAAGGGAGAGGGATAGAGAGACAGAAATATCGATGAGAGAGAAACACCGATCAGCCGCCTCCTGAACACTCCCCACTGGGGATGTGCCTGCAACCAAGGCACATGCCCTTGACCGGTATCGAACCTGGGACCCTTGAGTCCACAGGCCGACGCTCTATCCACTGAGCCAAACCGGTTAGGCTGGTCCAGTTTCTTTTATGTACTCATCTCCATGGCAGAAAGGATGAAGAAAATGGATGGGTTCCTTTTCTTGGCATTTTCACTCTTAGTTCAAGTTTGTGTGCCATGCTTTTAAATGTGCATATTTCATTGACCAGAAGCCACTTGAGTTGTGCTTGCATCGCTACATCTATACCACCCACTGCTGCTTCTCCCCTCCATTTTTTTTAAATTACTTTTTAAATCCTCACTGAGAATATGTTTGTATAGATTTGAGAGAGAGGAAGTGGGGAGAGAGAGAGCCATAAATGTGAGAGAGAAACATCGATCAATTGCCTCCCATATGCACCTTGACTAGGGATCAAACCCACAACCTAGGTCAATGATGGCGAACCTATGAAACGCGTGTCAGAGGTGACATGCGAACTCATTTTTTTGTTTGATTTTTCTTTGTTAAATGGCATTTAAATATATAAAATAAATATCAAAAATATAAGTCTTTGTTTTACTATAGTTGCAAATATCAAAAAATTTCTATATGTGACACTGCACCAGAGTTAAGTTGGGTTTTTCAAAATGCTGACACGCCGAGCTCAAAAGGTTCGCCATCACTGACTTAGGTGCTGACCAGGAATCAAACTTACAACCTTTTGGTGCACCAATCAACTGAGACACCTGGCCAGGGCTCCCCTCTAGTTTTTCATAATTTGGCTATCTTCAGAGCATTCCATAAAGAGTGCTATTTAACCTGGTTTTGGCTTAATCTGACTTTGGCTTATTGCAAGAATGTGTCCCTTACAATAGACATCAACTGAATATAAAGTCCTGAGGCATGGGTAGAGAATGCCTGAATCATCACCATGAATCTCATATTCATCAGAGGTGGATTTATATTGAGAAGACAACACATGCTTAAAAAGTAATATTAAATGTTAATTCTTTTTTTTAAAGATTAATCAATTTGTAATATATTTTTATTGATCTCAGAGAGAGGAAGGGAGAGGGAGAGAAAGACAGAAACATCAATGATGAGAGAGAATCATTGATTGGTTGCCTCCTGCATGTCCCACACTGGGGATAGAGCCTGCAACCTGGGCATGTGCCCTGACTGGGAATCGAACCGTGACCTCCTGGTTCATAAGGTCGATGCTCAACTACCAAGCCACGCTGGCCAGGCAAATATTAATTCTTAAGTCCTTTTTCATGAAGAAAGAAGTGGAAACTGGGACATATACAGGTGGATTTGTCAAGAAGATTTTAGTAGGAAGTGTGGATAAGAATCACAGTGTATGTGGGGCAGCTTCTTTCAAATACAGAGATCCAGGCCCTCTGAATCAGAAACTCCAGGGAGGGGTCCAAGCATCTATATTTTCAAAGTGTTCTATAGTGATTTTAATGTTTTTGCTGTGAGGAACCATAATGTGTCTGGGAGAATAGTCTCTTTTGATTCTTCCTGAAATATGTTTCCTCTTTTCATGGTGCTATGTTGGGAATCATGGCATTTGAAGACCTGGATTCAATTTGTGACTGTATAACTTATTAGAATTTGTGTGAACTTGGGCAAGTTTCCCCTAAAATCTTTCATCCCCCATGTCCTAACCTGTAGAAGGTGAGATGATAATAGGGACTATTAGGATTAAGAGAGGATATATGCAAGGCCCTTAGTAGCATGTCTGGTATGTACCAGCCATGAGAATGGGCTCATCAAATGGACTATTACTATCATTCCAATAAATGTTTGCCACACACATCTCATCCATTGCCATTCTGTATTGGAGTAGTAAAAGTCTTGTATGGGACTCCTTATTCTATTTTGCAGAGAGGTGCTCCTCTTTAATCTAAATATCCAGTGTGAAACTAATAAAGAAGCATGACTTTCCTAGAATATGTGAAGTGCCTGCTGCCTGCATTTAGTCTCTGCCCCAGCTCTCTTCTGTCTCACTCTGACCCTAGCCTGGCTTTGTTAGCCAAACAAGGAGAGTAACTTCTAATGAGTCTGGACAGAAAGTGGGTTTTCCTACTGGGAAGAGGTGTGGATATCTTAAAACCTTCTGTGTAGCATCATTCTACCTCCCTCCTCTAGGACAGAGGGTCAGTGAAGATGACCATTTCATGTCAAAGAACACACTGCTCTGTGTGGGTGTGTGAGGGTCTTAATGTTTGTTTCCCGCCTCTGTTGGCGGTTCTTTCAGAGCAGCCTTAGCCTGTACAGGGCTTCGCAGCGCTCTGGGAACAGGGAATGTGTGTGGCAGGCAGCCCTCTGGCTCCGGCGTGGGTTGTTTACCATTCTGGTTTAAATTGCCTCTTATGTACCAGTATTTATATGTGTAACAAATGGGGGCTGGCTAATTATGTGGTTCTTAGTAGGAATGGAGTCTCTTCTGGAAGCAGCTCAGTCTCTGCCCACTATTTATAGCCGTCATATGTCCCAAATTTTCCAGTTCTGATTTCAAATATTCTATCCCACTGTCTCCAGAAGTACACTTTATGCTTGTCAGACCACATGTCAATTTATGGTTTGAGAAATACAGTCACAGTATTATAACTGCCACCCTAAACACCACATTTTCTGACTGTGAGATTGGAATCTTGCCTTTTAAAAACAAATTGGACATACTTAGGAAGTGTAAAAAAATCTTTTTTTTTCTTTAAATATTCTTGGTAAGCAGTTGACTTGAAGCTGCACCTAAAAGTCATGCAGATCTGGGATTAAATGACAATGTAATCATAAAGTGTGTGATGACAGTTGTCCTACTTGGCCTTCTCATGGTATGTGACCAGTAGAATCAACACTAATAAAAGAGAAAAATGGTAATTGGTGTACGAGCTACCCTTTTCATTGGCTAATCAGGGCTATATGCAAATTAACTGCCAACTAAGATTGGTAGTTAACTGCCAACTAAGATTGGCAGTTAACTGCCAACAAGATGGCGGTTAATTTGCATATGTAGGCACAATGCAGGGAGGTGAAAGGGAAAGCAGGAAGAAGCCCCCTGCCACTGACAGTGATTGGAAACCCAGGGGGGAGCTAAGAGCTGGGGGGCAGGGCAAAGGCGGCCCTGTGGCCGCCTTTGCCCTGCCCCCCAGCCATGATCGGAGAATCAGGTGCCTTTTCCGCCCTGGCCAGTGATAGCAGGAAGTAGGGGTGGAGCCAGCGATGGGAGCTGGGCACAGTCGAAGCTGGCAGTCCCAGGAGCTAGGGGTCCCTTGCCTGGGCCTAAAGCGAAGCCCACGATCGTGGGGCCGCTGCAGCTGCGGGTCCCCGCTGCCCGGGCCGGACGCCTCAACCAGAGGCGTCCTGCAGGGGCAGGGGCGGAGCCCACATGATCGCGGCACCCCCCCGCTGCCACTGCAGGTCCCCGCTGCCCGGGCCAGATGCCTAGGCCAGAGGCGTCAGGCCTGGGCAAGGGGCCGATCCTGCGTTTGGAGGGTGATGGGGGTCAACGCCTGAGGGCTCCCAGTATGTGAGAGGGGGCAGGCTGGGCTGAGGGGCACTCCCCCACACACACACCCAGTGCACGAATTTCATGCACCGGGCCCCTAGTAAAGAAATATGTTGAGTGATTTTTATGGAGACTTTCATATTACCCTAAACTACAGAACTTTGATCTGAATGGGCTGTGCTTCTTGTCAATCATATACGAAGGCAGAAATTTTTGTATTCAGTGAGAAAGGGGCATATTTCTAACACTGTTTGGTTCCTACTTTGTATTGGGCAACATGACAGGCATTTTGTCTTAACCCCCAGAAGAGCATTGGGGCAGAGACAGCAGAATCCTTTATGTCACAGGTTGGAGAATTGGGACTCAGAAAGACTAAGGAGCTTGGAAGGGACCCTCAGGTGGCAAGCAGTATAGTTAGAATTAGAACTCAGGCAAATGTGACTACAAAATCTCTTTATCAAATAGAATTTCTCATGTTATTCTTTATTTTCCCCAGAATGGTACTAGATGAAATTTAACTAAAATCATTTCCCATCACCCCAAGCTCCCCATTATTTGGTTATAAGATATTTACATTTACAAATTACAGATGTCCTGCTGCCTTTGTCACAGCTCCCTGTCCTATGTCTCAGTGCTAGGCAGAGGGATGTGTTTGGGGACATGTGTGGGTGGGAGTATTTCAGGCCAAAGGAGAGAGTGCCTTATGCAATCTTGTGCCTTATCCATGACAAAAGCCCTCCAGTGGCTGTGCAGGCCTGGACTTAACCTTTTAACCTTCAAATCTGGTGTTTCCAATGGCACATCACCAAGCCCTTGTCGATGGAATTGTACCTCCAGGTGTCTCAGAAACCAAGGGACAGCTTCCTACACCATCTCCCTACCCCACATATGCCAACAGGGACCACTAACAGAATCAGTACAAATGGCAGTTGCTGGTTCCAGAAAACCCAAAGACTTCAGATACGGCCACCTCTGTCCAGTCTGTGGAAAATATCTCAATAAAATGCTTATAAGTGTAAGGATGTGGAGTGCAGCTTCTGTAAGAGGAGTGGCTCTGGGACTTAGAACAGTGCCTGACTCAAAGTTTGTGCTCAGTGAATAGTGTTCAATAAATGGATGAATTAGGGACTCAATGGCTCTTTTTTCATATTTATTACAGGAAAGTCAGTAGGCTATTATAGTATTTCATAAATTGGCAAATGTGACACTGAAATCAAAGCAGAATCTTGGTTAATGCCTTGTTGGTTGTCATGTTCAGAGATCTCTGGATGCTGCAGTAACCATGCCATCTGTGAAATCCAAGCATCCTAGCTCCTAAAACACTCCTGATATTTAACAGGCAGGTGATAGTATAATATCTGAACTCTGGCTTATCAGTAGTATGAATGAGAATTTTGCTCTTGATTGTGGGATATTCATAAATAGAAATACTATTAAAAATACTGTTTTAGACTTACTTGTTG
The DNA here is from genome assembly GCF_963259705.1 of Myotis daubentonii. NCBI lineage: Eukaryota > Metazoa > Chordata > Mammalia > Chiroptera > Vespertilionidae > Myotis > Myotis daubentonii. The sequence continues at coordinate 16,293,592 of NC_081856.1, read as the reverse complement.
AGTGAGCCAAGATCAACACTGTGTTCTTCATAGTTATAATGATGCTAGAAGCTATGTTTCATGAATGACTTTCTGCCATACTATAAGGATGCACTGAATTGTCTTTTTGGGGAAGCATTGCTAGGAATTTATTGCTCATGACTTTTTTGTTTTGTTACTCCTCACCCAAGGATATTTTTCCATTGATCTTTTAGAGAGAGTGGAAGAGAGAGGGTAAGACAGAAACATCAATGTGGGAGAAACACATTGATTGGTTGCCTCCTGCATGCGCCCTGACGAGGGCCCAGGCTAGGGAGGAGCCTGCAATGGAGGTACATGCCCTTGATTGGAATCGAACCTGGGACCCTTTGGTTAACACTCTATCTCAGTGATGGTGAGCCTTTTGAGCTCGGCGTGTCAGCATTTTGAAAAACCCTAACTTAACTCTGGTGCCGTGTCACATACAGAAATTTTTTGATATTTCCAACCATAGTAAAACAAAGACTTATATTTTTGATATTTATTTTATATATTTAAATGCCATTTAACAAAGAAAAAATCAATCAAAAAAATGAGTTCATGTGTCACCTCTGACACGCATGTCATAGGTTCGCCATCACTGCTCTATCTACTGAGCCAAACTGGCTAGGGCGCTCATACTTTTAAGCTGCTGGAACAATCTAATAAAATTACCATTAGATAATCCAAAATATTATTGGAGGCTAGAAGCTTGGCACACAAAATTTATGCATGGGTATGGTCCCTAGGCCTGGCCTGCGATCAGGGCCATCTTCCCTGGCTGCCGGCAGCTGGCCCCACCCCCTGCCATCACCCACCTTCAGTTCCCCTGCCGGCCAGGGGAAGAGACTGAGAGGTTGGCCATTCTTGCCTGCTTACTGGCCCCATTCCCCAACACCAGTTGCCCTCTTTGTGTGGAGCGACTGGCGGGGCAGGGGCATTGGCCTGGCACTGCCTGCATTTGTTGCCACCCACCCCCAGTTCCCTGTTTGCCATTGGGTGATCAGAGCCTGTGGGCTGGGGAAAGAGACCAAGAGGTTGGCCAGCAGGCCCCTATTGGGTGATCAGGGCCTGCGGGCTAGGGGCATTGAGCGTCTGCCCCCTGGTGGTCAGTGTGCATCATAGCAACCGGTCAGTTCTGCTATTTGGTTGATTTGCATATTACCCTTTTATTATATACTAGGGGCCCGGTGCACGAAATTCGTGCACTGGGTGTGTGTGTGGGGGGGAGTGTCCCTCAGCCCAGCCTGCCCCCTCTCACATACTGGGAGCCCTCAGGCGTTGACCCCCTCACCCTCTGATCACCTGATCGGCCCCTTGCCCAGGCCTGACGCCTCCGCCAGAGGTGTCAGGCTTGGACAGGGGACCCCCATCTCCCCCCGATCACTGGCTCTGGCCCAGGAATCATGCCTGGGCAGGGGACCCCCATCTCCCTCTGATCGCTTGCTCCACCCCCCGCCCAAGCCTGACGCCTCTGACCCAGGCTTCAGGCCTGGGCAAGGGGACCATCATATCCCCCCAATCCCCAGCTCAGCCCCCCGCACAGGCCTGATGCCTCGGCCAGAGGAGTTGACCCTCATCACCCTCCGATCACCAATCACCGGATCGGCCCCTTGACCAGGCCTGAGGCCTCCGGCAGAGGTGTCAGGCCTGGGCAGGGGACCCCCAGCTCCCCGTGGTTGCAGGCTCCGCCCCTGCCCAGGCCTAACGCCTCTGGCTGAGGCGTCCGGCTCGGGCAGCGGGGACCCTCAGCTGCAGCGGCCACGCGATCGTGGGCTCCGCTTTAGGCCCAGGCAAGGGACCCCTAGCTCCCGGGACTGCCAGCTTCGACCGTGTCCAGCTCCCATTGCTGGTTCCACCCCTACTTCCTGCTATCACTGGCCAGGGCGGAAAAGGCGCCTGATTCTCCGATCATGGCTGGGGGGCAGGGCAAAGGCGGCCACAGGGCCGCCTTTGCCCTGCCCCCCAGCTCTTAGCTCCCCCCTGGGTTTCCAATCACTGTCAGTGGCAGGGGGCTTCTTCCTGCTTTCCCTTTCGCCTCCCTGCATTGTGCCTACATATGCAAATTAACCGCCATCTTGTTGGCAGTTAACTGCCAATCTTAGTTGGCAGTTAACTGCCAATCATAGTTGGCAGTTAATTTGCATATAGCCCTGATTAGCCAATGAAAAGGGTATCGTCATACGCCAATTACCATTTTTCTCTTTTATTAGTGTAGAGGATACTTGTTGTGTGTCTGGATTCAGCTGTTACACCTTTTCATTTTAAAATTCAAAGTATGCTTGCCCCTGGGGAAGAAAAGAGAAAGAATTTGAGCAAAAAGAACAAGTTAATCAGATATACTTGGGGGACTACATCCTTTATTTTAGAGGGGAAAAATCAAACAAATAGGGGCTTGCAGCAGTGGTTTTTGCTGAACTGTAAAATAGATTACCTGGGGAAAAATGTTTTGGCCTTTTAAAAATGGCTGAAAATCCATAAGCAGATTGAAAGCCTTTTCTACCACATGGCACTGTGCTAGCAAACAAAGACTCAGATTCCAGCCACCACCAGGTCTGACAAAGATGGCAATAAAAAAAAATGGAGGTGAGAATTCTGTTTTTATTTGCTCTGTATTTGGTAGGGCAGGATATAATTTAAAAATCAATTTGCTAGAGTAAAAAGTGAGGAATTATGGATTAACTCTTACTAGAAGTAAATTAAACTTTCTCCTTTATTTCCTGGGACGTTGCCCCCACCCCAAGATGAAGAAGTGATCATTCACTGTGGGTTGGGCTTGACAGCTGCTAAAGGAGAGACACTGTAGCCAGTGGTCTCATATAGAGACAGTCACAGGATGGAGTTCCCTCCTGCTGGTAAACTACTATTCCATCTGGCCAGGAGCTTAAAGGAAGAAAGGGAAGTGGAGGATGGGCACCAAAGAGGTGGGGCTGTGTGTGCCAAGTTGCAGGGCACATTGGCTGATGGTGTCCCTTTCAAATGGGCAGAATCAGGGTCTCTGGTTTGCATAAATAATTTCCAACACTATCCAATCCACCACAAACCAAAAGTTTAGGGGGTAAGGAAAGTGGATGAGCCAAGGGATGAAAAAAGTGAAACTTTAAAGCAGGGGTGAGGAACTTTTTTTCTGCCAAGGGCCTTTGGATACTTATAACATCGTTCACGGGCCATAAAATTATCAATGTAAAAATTAGCTGTATTTGGTCAAACATTTAATGAACTCACCCATAATGTCCTGGCAGGGCCAGACCAAATGATTTCTTGGGCCTTATATGGCCCACGGACCAGATGTTCCCCAACCCTGTTTTGAAGGAAAATTTATAACAACACTGGTTTGCTTCTATAAAAGGGACTAAAATGACATAACGATTTTACTAACGTTATTGAAAAGTGAATTTCCTACCACTAATTTCCTTCTTTCCTCACCTTGATAATACCTTGAAGCTGTTGTGTTGAAAACACAAATGATAAATAGTCTTAGATTGTAATTCTTTTTCTAAGTTAAATTTAACAATGCCTTGCCCTAGCCAGTTTGGCTCAATGGAGAGAGTGTTGGGCTACGGACTGAAGGGTCCCGGGTTCGATTCCAATCAAGGGCACATGTCTGTGTTGGGGACTAGATCCCCAGTGGGGGGCGTGCAGGAGGCAGCCAATCAGTGATTCTCTCTCATCATTGATATTTCTATCTCTCCTCTCTTCCTCTCAAAAAAAAAAAAATTAACAATGCCTTTGTTAAGTGTAAGGTTTATAAAATACTAGTACATGCCTTGCTTGAAGCTGCTGAATTTGAAATGGTGGCTTTTTGAGGAGGAATGCTATGTTAATGATATGACAGATTCTATTTAAAATTATTGAACACAAAATGGGTTTTCTTTTTTTTTACTCAGAAACACTAACTTCAGATTTAATGCACCGTGTTTTGTTTGTCGTACCCAAAAGGAGTCTGATAGAAAATCACATAAGTTAGGTTCTAACCTAGCACAATGCCTAGAATATAGTTGGTGCTCAGTCAATGTTTGTGGAATAAATGAGTGAATGGCCAGGGGCATTTAGCATTCATTTAAGGACTGAACACATCAATACTCCTGACAGAGCTATGGAACTCAGTCAGCCGGCGGCCTGGGGGAACACTTCACCATTATAATTTGTTACTGATACAACTCACAGGGCAGATGCTCATTACAAGACTGAGAATTAATGAGGCCTAAGCATCTCAGTTTAATGCCTCTAGGGGCCAGTTATCTTCATTCTGTCCCATGGCTGCATCCACAACCCATAACCTTCGCCAGCTGTCACATGCCAGGGCGTGCTCTTTGTCACACGGAGGCCAAGAAAGAGACTGGGAGTAGATTAGCTCAGACCTACATCCACTTAGGAGAAATAAAGCGGAAGGCGTGCATTCTTCAGAGAGGCCCAGTACAACAATAAATGAAGAACAGTATATTTTGCAGCCGACTGGACGGGGTGCTGTAACAACACGTGGTGGTTCTGTGTGTACAGTGCCCTGGCACGGTTGGCTATGGACAACCTGGCCACATTTTCTGAATGTAGCCTAGTTCCAAAGCTCTGACTTTAGTGAATCGCTCAACCCACAGAATTCCAAGTGGACTTGGGCATATTACAACCGCGTATGCCTTCCAGAAACCCCCTTTTTCCTAAACCCATATATTTCAGGTTAGTCCAGCATTGCCTAGTAACATTCTTGGAGTAGTAGACTAGTATATTTTCTTCCTGGCAAGCCTCACCTTGATCTGCATTATCATTTAGGCCCCATCTGAAAACACCATTCATTTAAATAAGCAATAGAGACCGAAATAAAATTCCATTCATGCTTAACTCTCTGATGCGGTTTGGAAACGCTTTCTTCTTCAGCCAGTCTTATGTTACATGCTGGATGGTCTTTTCTTTGACCACCTCATAAAAAAGGGCTCATAAATACTTTTCATGTTTTATTTAAACTAGCGGTACTCCCCAAGGCACTGTGCTCCTATTTTTTTTCTTTTAAATCCTTTGTGTATTTCTAAGGCATTTCTTTACCAGTAGCAGAGGTAAAAGCATATTCGGACCTGAGAAGGCCGTGTTCTATCGCTATCAGGCCACAAATTTCCTTTACTGATAAAAAGAATTCACTTCTCAGCAAAACGTTGCCTGATTTATATGCTTTCTTTCTAAAAAGTAATCCTCTGTGAGGTATAAGTGCCCGAGGTAAAATGTATATCTTTTCTTGATGCCTCTGATATTGGAATTATGACTTTTCAGCACAAGGATGTCCTCTGATATTCTGATAAACAAGAGCTTTATTGTCTCATACAATGTATTAACTTCTGAATAACAAGGCAGAGAAGACAGAGGAGTTGGTAGGTGTATGGGTTCGTTATGCAGTGTGTGGCTGGGTCTTAGCTAGGAGCTGACATGGTCCATCCATTCTTTCTAGCAAGTTAGGGTGGGGTCATGGCTGGCCCTTCACCTGTGCCCCACTCACAAGTGTTTCTTTTCCCTAGAGCAGCATTTTTCAACCAGTGAGCTGCAAGGATTTTTAAAACATGCAATACCTGACTATTTAGCACTGACCTCTTTTCCCTTAGATTGTGAAATAAAGAAACGACAACAGCCAACACAACAATAGCAGTGTGAACGAGTCAAAATTATACCTTGTGTGTGTGTGTGTGTGTGTGTGTGTGTAAAATGGGTAAAAAATATATTTTTGGGGTGTGCCACAGAATTTTAGTACTTAGTTTATGTGTACCACAGGATGAAAAAGGTAGAAAATTGCTGCCCTAGAGTATCTTAACTCTTGCTTTTACTGTTATTATGCTTGTCTTTCTCCCTTTGAAGTAAAATTTGGTTGGCTCTACCGCTGTATCCAACTATGTTCCTTATTTCAGTTTTCCATGAATTCATCATTGCTACTCCTTCCTTAAATCACAGGATCATATCAGGTTAGAAGGGAACCGAGAGATCATCTAGTCCTGCTGACCTCTGAGCACATGCATTCTTCCTTCTGTGTCCTGCATGGCTGCCCCTTCAATATTTGTTTCCATCATTTTAGGAACAGACAGTTCTCAGCTTTGCAGGTTGCATACTTATTGCTCAAATGGTGAGAGATTTGGAACATGGCGTACATCTTCACCCCTCTGTTGGCACTTACGTTGAGGGCTTATGACCTCTGGAATTTCTTATACCTGATTTTCTTAGACGTTGTCATGATTTGAAAAATGCCAGCTCTGATAATGATAGCTGTCTTATGTATACTCGTCCTTCTTTAATCCATACTCCCAATCCATATGAACAGACATGACTTCTCTCCAAAATTCAAGGAGCCCTATTTCCCATTGCCTCCTGTTTACCTCTACCTGGATTAATGTAAACGTTCTTTTTTCACTTGGCAAATCTTTATTGAGCTGCAGAGATGTTCCAGGCATTATGCTAGGCACTCATAGTACAGAGGTGAACTAAACAAACTTGGCTCTCTCAGAGGGTATATCCATGGGGTGATGGAACTTAAAGAAATATAGAACATGTCCCTCCACCCCCTTGTGCCCTCCATCAGTGGGTCTCAGAGTGTATTTCCCAGAGTAGCAGCAGTATCTCCTGGGGGCTTGTTAGAAGTGCAGACTCGGTCCCTCCTCAGATCTACTGAACTGAAACTTGGGAGGGTGGGGCCCAGAAATCTGTGTTTGAACAAGCCCTCCAGGTGATGCTCAAGTTTGAGAACCCTTATCTATGTGAAATCACTGTAGCCTCTTAAATTAGAACCGCCGTAGCAGCCTGGATTTCTCAGTCTCCCTTTTTCTTCCCCAGCCACAGTCTTGTTAATTCTCCTTCAGAAATTTATTTTGCCATGAAAATCTGCCAGGGGTCAAATGCAGACCCTTATGTATTGCCTGTTGTAACTTCCTAATTGGTCTCTCAGCAACCATTTACTTTCCCATCCAATTCCTCCTTCATACAGCCAACCGTTATCTTCCTATGTTAAAAATCTTGTACTGCAAAATACAGTGAAACAAACAAATTCCTGTTAACTTCTTGTTACTTTCTGGATAAAAATCTTACCTGAGGGAGGCACATAAGGCCCTAAAAATGGCGTGGAAGGGATCCCACAGCCTTGTCTGTGCACACTTTGTGAGGTTATTCTGCTTTTTCCTGATCCCTGAATACAACATCACACCACCCGCTCTGATGAGTATCTCTGCAAATAGTTCTTCGTTGTGACTATACAATCGCCCCATCCTCTCCAATCCCCACATTTTTGTCCCTGTCTCTTTCCTCTGGCAAAAATCTACTTATCCTTCAAAGACTATACAAATGTCACCTCCTCTGTGAAGCCTTCTCTGATTTCTGGGAGACTTGCTTGCTGCTCTAATTCCCCACAGCACTTTGTTCATTCCTAATGGAAGCACACTTTTGTTTAATATCCATTTTGATAAGTGAGAATGTGAGACCTAGATAACATATGATTTGTCCAGGGTCACACAGCTACACAATGGCAGTCAAAAATTAACCGAGATCTCCTGGATACTTAGTCCAGGGTAATTTTCTCTGGGCTTACAAAATCCTGTTCGGTGTGTTTAGTGGTATGGGTAGAGAGCAATTTTTCTTTTCTTTGACATGTCTGTGAATCCAGGGGATTCTTCATGAGCCCACTTAAAGTGGGAGTCTTTGTTTTTGCTAAGTTGAGAGCTGGGGAAATTTGAGAATCATTTTATGCTGCTGGAGTCTCCTGCTGAATTCCCGTACTATCAAGATTCCCTTACAACATCTGGCCACTTTACAGGACATTTCATGGAGCAAATCAATTAACATTTTAAAAGTTGGGGCGGAGAGAAAGAAAATATGTGAATGGTAGCATAGCACTCTCCCAATTCCCTAAGAGACAGTGATGGCTGAATTGCACAAAACCTTATAACTGTTTCTATATATCACAAATTACTCTTAAATATTGTATTTTAAAATTTAAATCAGGGTCATCAGATTCTTTGGATCTTTGACAAACCATCAGTAGATTAGCTTTTCCTCTGATACATCCTCTCTCTAACAGTGGAGTCTGAGTCTAGGACTGTGGGTTGAGAACTTACATTTAGCCATCAAGGCCCTAGGGGTAGTTCTTTCAAGATGTAGTCGTCAATTCGGCTAAACAGGTTAAGAAAATCTTCCCAGTTGCCACTGCAAACACTTGAGCAACCCTTTATATACAGAAATAGGAGCTGCTTCTACTCGTGAAGTTAAGTCCTGCTAAATTCATTTCAAATATTTCAGACTGGTGGTTCCCACAGAGCCTCAGAAGATATGTGTGTGTACACACACACACACACACACACACTCATTTGTCTCCATCTTGAACATGTAAATGCCACAAAGATGCTGATAAAGCTGAAGTGCCTAAATAGTACTTGACACATAGTAGGTGCTCAATACACAGGTTGTAGAATAAATAAAGGAAAGTGACTTAAGAATAGTGTTAATGCTCTAATGGTCCTATTGACCTAGTGTAGTCACGATTCTACACATTTTGGGATATTTTGTACCTAATTTCTCTCATTTGAAGACTCCTCCTCTGTAATGAGAGATGGTAGCATTTCTCTTACAGGACTGGTGTAAGAATCAAAAGAAAAGACATTTATGAAGTGGCTGGATCCCTCATTAGTGGTTTTATGTAATTAACTGTATTTAACTTGAGTCTGTTTATTTGTGAAATGGGGCTTAACATGTTTGGCTTATGATCACTCTTAGGGTGTTAGGATCCAATAGGTCACAGATGTGAACATACAAAGATGTATATGTCATCAAGTGTAAGGCACTGTCACCGTGCGCCTTTGTTAAGGGTTGTCAAGCAATTGCCCTTCCCAGGCTCTTCACCTCATTCATTCTACGCTAGTGACGGGTCTTGGAGAAAGTGACATTGAGATCACAAGGTTAGCTCTGTCTTTAATCACCAATCAAACATAATCAAATGAATTTCAATAAAGACCTTTTTAAAATTAAAGGGTCTTCTCTATTCTGTAACATATAAACGATGCTGAGAGTAAAGCAGACAAGAAAGATTCAGTTCTCTCCAAGTTCTCCATAACATGGGGGAGGGATTGTCCTTTTTCCACCCTCTTGGAACTTCTTTGCATGGAACATTTCATCAGTTATTTACAAGCTCTTTTCCTAATCCCTCCCCACCAGACTGCCCATCACACACACACACACACACACACACACACACACACACACACAGAGAGAGAGAGAGAGAGAGAGAGAGAGAGAGAGAGAGAGAGAGAGAGAGAGAGACTGACTTTGTTTTCTCTTTCTCCTTCCCATAAGTCTTTTCCCATGCTATGGGTGGTAATGGGCTATGATCTGTTGGAAATGGGAACTCAGCAATAACTCTAGCCCAGAGCCTCACAAGTTTGAAGAATCCAGCCAAGCTGCATGATTCTCTAAACATTCCATCACATTAATACCTTGTGGGTCTATGGGGACCTTCATCTAATTCTCTGCAAACACTTGCCCGAGTTGGGTTAATCCTCAGTGTAGTCATGGTAAAACATTCCCACATTTTGGAGGGGCTATGAAGGAAGCCCCCACTCAGCAGGGACTCTGCTCAGGAACCTGAGTGAGAAAAGGACTTGTCTACCCTGAGCTCTGCTGTCTCTCAGCACACACAGGCACACCCAGCAGATTCGTGGAGCAGGACACGGGGAGAAGACTGGGAAGTTTGTTTCAAATAAAAATAAACTTTCAAATGGAACACGACATATTGCTTTATTTTTCATAGCCGAACAATTTTATATTTGCCAAGCAATGAAATCAAAAGAATCTGTCTCGAATCAGCTACTCTCGTTGGTCTCTGTCTGGAATGCTCCCCGTGACCAAATTAATTATTAATAAGGTTATTCATTCAATAAACATTTAATGAGCACATTCCAGGTTTTGTCCTAGGTGTTAGAGAGAAAAATAAAAACAGAAATGTGGACAAAACAGTGCCTCTTGCCCACAAGGAACTTGTGTAATAATTGAGAGAGACAAATAGGTAAATAATAATAATATGTTGGTGAGCTCATTCTTCAACCTTAAAAAAAACTTCTTTGAGGAAGCTTTCCCTGAACAATTTCTACCTACAATTATTCCTATGAATTGCCCTCCCATTATATCTGTACCTCCTTTGTGGCACTTTTCTGTTTTTTTTATCCTGAATTATGGTCATGAACATGCATGATTTTTCTCAGTAATCTCCAAGTCCCTTGAGTGAAAAATTTCAGATTTATGTTTATATTCTGAGAACCTAGCACAGATAAGCACTTACTAAATGTTAAATGAATGAATAAAGAATGAACAAATCCACACTGTTTTCCACAGTGACTGCACCAATTTGCAATCCCACCAACAGTGCACAAGAGTTTCCTTTTCTCTACATCCTTGCCAACATGTGTTGTTTGTTGATTTATTGGTGATAGCCACGCTGACAGTGTGAGGTAATATCTCATTGTGGTTTTAATTTGAATCTCCCTGGTGATTAGAAATGTTTAGCATCTTTTCATCTGTGTGTTGGTCATCTGTATGTCCTCTTTAGAGAAGTGTCTGCCATTTTTTAATTGGATTGTTTCGGTTTTTGGTGTTAAGTTTCATGAATTCCTTATACATTTTGGACATTAAACCCTTTATTGGATATTTCATTGGTGAATATCTTCTCCCACTCAATAGGTTGTCTTTTCATTTTGTTGGTTTCCTTCACCATGCAAAACTCTTATTTGATGTACTCTAATTTGCTTATTTTTTTCTTTCCCTTGCTTGAGTAGACATATTCAAAAAATATTACTAAAAGGAATGTCAAAGGGAGGAATGTCAAATGTCTTGGTTTTCCTGCCTATGTTTTCTTCTAGGAGTTTTATAATTTTATATTTAAGTCTTTAATTAATTTTAAGTTTACTCTTGTTTATGGAGTAAGAAGATAATCCAATTTCATTATTTTGCATGTGTCTGCCCAGTTTTCCCAGCACCATTTATTGAAGAGACTGTCATTACTCCATTGTATGTTCTTCCATCCTTTGTCATAGATTAATTGGCTATATAGGTGTGGATTTATTATTTTTTATTTTTAAAATTTTAGTTTTGATTACATTTAATATTTTGTTTTAGTTTTGTGTGTACAGCATAGTGGTTAGACAATTATATACTTTACAAAGTGATCCCCCCAACATTTCAAGTACCTGCCGGACATCATACAGTTATTATAATATTATTGACTATATTCCCTTTACATCCTTTATACTTTATATATATACTTTATATCCTTATAGCTATTTTGTAGCTACCAATTTGTACTTCTTCACTTCTTCACCTTTGTATCTTCTTCAATTTCTTTCTTCGGTGTTTTATAGCGAAAGACCAAGTACAGGTCTTTTACTTTCTTGGTTAAATTTATTCCTAGGTATGTTCTGATCAATTGTAAGTGGGATTGTTTTCTTAATTTCTTTTCCTGATAGTTTATTATTGTTGTGTAAAACTAATTTATAAATATTAATTTTGTATCCTGCTATTTTACTGAATTCATTCATTAGTCCTAATAGTTTTTTTTTGCTGGCATCTTTAGGGTTCTCTCTATATAATATCATGTCACTGCAAATAATGACAGTTTTACTTCTTCCTTTCCAATTTATATGCCTTTTATTTCTGATTAAGATGTACAATTTTCCAGTTATAAAAACAGTCACGGGGATATAAAGTACAGCACAGGGAATAGGGTCAATAATATTGTGGGGGCTGTGTATGGTAACAGGTGGGTGCTGGATTTATGGGGTGATAACGTCATAGTTTATGTATATGTCTAGTTGCTGTGTTGTACATCTGAAACTAGTTTGGTATTATATGTCAACTGTAATTGAAAAATAAAAAATATTTTTAAAATAAATTTAAAAAGCAACATTTGGCCATTATGTAAGAGATGTTGTGCTATGTTCATAGCAGCATTATTTACAACAGAGGATCTGGAAATAGCCCAAGTGCTCATCAGTAGATAAGTCAACAAAAAAAAGCTGTGGTACAGCCTGGCCGATGTGGCTCAGTGTTTGAGCGTTGACCCATGAACCAAGAGTTCACTGGTTTGATTCCCGGTCAGGGCACATGCCTGGGTTGCTGGCTGGATCCTCAGTGGTGGGCATGTAGGAGGCAGACAATCAATGTTTCTCTCTCATTGATGTTTCTATCACTAGTAGCTGAGAGAGAAGAAGGAAGGCAGTCTAAATATGTAATATCTGAACATATAAAGAGAGGTCTCAACTATATTCATGAGAAATATAAATGAGGAGTACAGTGGTTAGAAAGGATTTTTGTTCTTATAATTAATTTCAGTAAATAAATTGAACAAATGGCTGGATGCCTACATCATTCCTGTCTTTCCTGCTTTCATGTCTCTGTGTTTGTGATTTCTATTGTTCTTTTGTTAAAAGGCCAAACTTAAAAAATAAAAGCTTCTTCCTTATACTCTCTCCTGTTCCCAATTTATGTCTGGTGGGTGGGCTGGGATGACTTTCACTTTCCGAAGGTAAATCTTTGGTGCTGTGTGACTCAGTCTGGATCTATGAAAATTTGGAGGAGAATTTGTAATGAACAGGTGAAAAGATATGAGGAACAGGAGAAATCACAAAATCATGCATATGAAGCATAGAAGCTGAGACATGCATATGGAAACAGGCATAAACAAAGAACGATGCTAACTGCTGGGATATAACCAGCAGGATCCAGGTGAACAAATAAATGCCAGGGCCTAAGTGGGTGGTGATGACACAACATTATCCATAACATAGAAGGCATGTTAGAAAAAGTGTCCATTCATTCTCTGGAGCTCCTCAGCAGTCTGGAAGCATGCTTGCATAAAGCTTAGTAACCAAGTGTTTAATTTTCCTTAGATGGATGCAGAACACATTTGGAGCATAGAGCTGTGGCCTCCTACTCTGATAGGGCCCTTCTCATCTTACTAGGCTGGGGAACAGCTTTCTAGTAGGTTTTTGGTGTTCTGGACTCATGTACCAGATTGGGGGGTGGGGGGCGGCGTTCACTTTCCTTCTGTGAGGAAGGTTGGAGCTACTTCATATACTACTGGGATCCCCTTTCAAGGAATATCTTGGACTAAACTGTCTTTTTCCTAATGGATTATGCTTTGGATCATCCTTTACCAAGGTTATAATCATAGGTTGCTAACATTTTTTTGGACTTTGATTTGGCTGGTAATTACCATGTTTTTGGAAACTTGATTTCACTTAATTTAATTTCCATTTCCCTGTTAAGCACATCATTGGGCTAGAAGGGAAGAATCTCAGATTATTGGAAATCTTTGTTTTGTGCTGCTGCTCAATTCAGATTGGATACCAGAGGAGAAGAGAGCTGAAACACACTCATGAGTTCTGTGATTCCCTCCACTGGAAAGCCAGAATCCATGGCCCGACCTGTCTTAGGTGGTTGGCACTAACATCAAAACAATAATCATTTAATGCTACCATAACATTACATAAGTCATTTCCTTCCCTTCTAGAATGTGGAGGGATATATGAGAAGCAAAAAAAAAAAAAAAAAAAAAAAATCTGTGACTCCACTACTCATACTTTCCAATTTCCCTTTCATCTGTACCAAAACATGGAGGGTGATGGTAAAAACTTGTGTAAGGATCTGGCAGTTTTGTACGCTAATGTCTCTGGTCCAGGTTCTAAAACCATTCTGGTAATTTGGAAGATCCGCTAGCAGGAGCCAATTGTTCAACAAAAATTGTTAGTTTAATTCTTAGATGGTGGTTAGTTTGGTTTTGCTTTTAAAGAATACAAAACATGCCCAGCAGGCTTCCTGCTTACTCCTTTTTGGGCAAGTGTGTTTGGCATCCACATGAAAAACAAATTAGTAGTATCTTTAGAAAACTCAACATGTTTATGACATGAGAGAAACGTGATGAAAAGAAATGAACAAAGTCTTTAAGGAGTAAAATTCATTTTCAGGCATAATCTTGTGAACTAATGGGAGGTAGCTTTTTCTTTGCCACCAAACAACAGATAAAACAGATTTCATTTATTCACTCATCTATTCATTTATTCTATTCATTTATTCACACAAATAACAATTAAGCGCCCATTATGTGCCATCTCTATCCTTACACCAATGAATCCAAGTTAACAGGACAAACCATTGCTGTCATGAAACTTTGTGTAGTGAAATCACATAATGGCGAAGCAATCTTTGATTTGAATAGAAAATGTTATTGTCACTCTCAGATCATTTTCTTTTGAAAAGAAAGCCACTATAAAAATAATCTGAGAGTGATATGGTTCTTTAAAATGAAATTGTGCCTGGCTGGTGTGGTTCAATGGTTGAGCATCAACCTATGAACCAGGAGGTCATAGGTTTGATTCCCAGTTGGGGCACATGCCTGGGTTGCAGGCGTGATCCCCAGTATGGGGCATGCAGAAGGCATACAATCAATGATTCTCTTTCATTGTTGATGTTTCTATCTCTCTCTCCCTCTTCCTTCCTCTCCAAAATTAATGATAATATTAGAGGAAAAAAAATTTGGTGGTGACATGGTCACTAGCACCCCCTTATTCTCTTTAATTTCAAAGCTGAGATCGTCCAGAAGCTTCTGGAAGCGGTGGAATGTGTTAGGATGATAAAAGCAAGGTGTGACCTAAGAACAGGTTGTGCAGGTGCCAGCATGTCAGCAAGCACACTCTCTGGGGAGGATTTACTGGTCCAGCCAGGTGTGGTCCTCCATTCCTTAATGTGCCAGCTGGACTCCTCCTACCAAAGCTTGGCTCCAAGCGTTTGTTTCCAGTAAATGGGCTTTGCTTTATGTACTGGCAGATGTGCTCCATGAAAAAGCTCATCACTGGCAAAAAGTGGGCGATACACAGTCAAGTTCACCACCTTCCAATTCTTGCCTTCTCTGTGCCCCAGATCTCACCACATGCCTATTAACTTTGCACCAAACAAATAAGAACGTGTATTTATCAAATTCAAGTACATGTAGACCATGAACAAAGCGATCCCCAAACATCTGGTTCTCAATAAGAGCATGAGTGGCATATTTTGCCTGGGGTAACCAAGGATCAGAGAGTAACTGGGCTTTGTAAATCGCTTTTCTTGGCGGCCCATCTCCCTGGCCCCAGCAAGTGAAATAAAAATTAATAAATAAAGTCACACATGCTCACAGTTTTTTCCTCTTTTCTTTTTCACCATTGGGATAGATTTGACATCCAGTATACTTGCCAACCAATTTCAGTGCTGATGTATTTAAGAAAGATTGCTGGCATACAATGGATTTGACTTAAATACCAGTAAATAACACCCCTCCTTCCATAATATTATTCGGCAGAGATGAAAGTTAATATCTTCTGTCCCAGTGCCCAAGTCAACATGATCACTAATTGGCATTTTTCAGAGAATCAAAGAGTCAACATCAAGCTCGTGTAAATGGCTTTTAACATCTAATTTCCCACCTCAGTCATAGTGAAGTCCTATCAGTGTTTTTCTGCCAGAAAAAACTCTCACAAAAGGGAAGGGGAGGAATAATTAAAATAAAAAATGAGCCTTACATAGCACACTCTCCCTTTTTTCCTATTGACAAGAAATTGGCTCCTCAGCTTGTTAATTAACTTATAAAAACAGAAGTTTCCTGGCTAGTCTCTCATTGGTTGCAGAGTGTTTGTGACTTTGAAGTCAGCCTCACTGTTGAGTGGTTGGGCATGGAGCTAATGAGATTTTACTGTTTCAAACAGCTGGTCAATTTGGAGGCCCCAGGAGCCTAAAGGCAACTGCTGATTTACAAGGATCCTGTAATACGTGCAGTTTTGGCTGATGCTTTCGTTGTTGATTTAGGCTGGCGCAAAGGTGTAGATTTTGTGATGCTGTAAAAATGTCAAGTGATTGATTTGAGAATATGTAATGCCTATAGGTAGCCACCACCAGGAGCCAGCATCTTGTGTGGTTCATATTTGAATATGTTTTAGGAAGGCTTGGGTTTTCAACGTGGCACTGTGTTTTAGAAGGGAAGGGTTTGGATGCATTTGGCTGTTTATTGCTGGGTGGAGCAAAAAGAGCCTTTGAAAATTATAACTCCTGTTTGCTCCTTCCCTCCTCCCTCCCTTCCTTGTTGGTAAGTACATTAGAGCAAATTCCAGAACTCCTATCATGTTACCTCTACATCCATGTATCTCTAAAAAAATGTAAGTACTTCAAAACATAAACACAATAATTCTTTGGGATCATCTGATACCCAGTTCAGCTTTACATGTTTTGTATTGTCTCAGGAGTATCTTTTTTCATTTTGTACTTTTTCATTTCATTTCTTAGTCAGATCAGGATCCAAGCAAGGTCACATTATGATCTGGTTGCTAAATCTCTTAATCCAGAATAGTCTCCCCGGAGGAAAGTACTTTTACCTCCATTGACAGAGAGGGAAACTGAGGCTGGAGAGGATCCGCAGGGAATGCGAAACAGTGGTCTTGTAGAGTCCACATCTTTTCCTACCCTGCTTCCCTCCTTGTCCTAGTAAATCCATTCTTTCTGTTGCATTTGGATTTACATCCTCTGGGTCTCGCCTTTCCACCTTACTATTTTATCCTAGTGGTACTTTAGTGGAATATTTTAATCTCAGAGTTTGTCCCATATTATATCCGTGTTTGTAGTTTTTCCCTGAATCATTCCAGAATAAAGGGGGGCAGAATCACAGGAACAGAGCCTAGGAGGTGAGACCTGCTGTTTTCCTTAGTAGTTTCCAGAATTCTCCTGGGCTCTCCAGTCAGTTCTTTGGCTTTTGGTGAGAGATGGGAGGGCGGCTGATAAGGAGGTAGACAGGACAAGCTGACAAGTTGATTTCTCTATTCTTGTAAGTAGTTAGAGATAGGGCTTCAGTATTTAAGCCAGTAACTAGTCCAGATGCACATCAGGGACAGAATTTTTAAATTGTGTTTCCACTAATACAAGTCCAGAAAACAGAACTTCCTTTCTGTAAGCAGTGAGAGCCCAGAGGAATCTCTCGCTGACCCCATGGTCTAGGTGGATCAAAGGAAAACACAGGAAACATTTTACTCTTTACCCCAGAGGCAGTCCTACCCTAATCCCACCCTCAGCCAGGCCTTCACATCTTGCCAAGAATGGGTGGTTTGTTTGAAAACCCGAGCCTAGTGCCTACCTGGCCAGATTGGTGGCTTTGCTGCCCCTGGGACTTCTGCAATGATGCACCCATGGGCCCTCTCAGACCCACCCTCACCCACCCGGGTTCTGAGCCATGCCTGAACATCAAATAGGTCTGAACTGGAGCCACTAGTCATGCGCTCACTCCCTATAGGTTCTTGCACAAGCCACTCAGTCTCTCTAGTTGTTCCTACTCTGATGATAACCCCAATCTAGCCCTTTGGGTTACAGCAGCTATTCCTTTCTGATCTTTAGTCTCAACTGTCTCGGAGCAACTCTGGTATAAAATTACTTCCTAGCCTTTATCCCCTTCCTTTTATCTCTCCAAAGTACTAAATTCCTAAATCTCTTCTTATCTAGTTAATGCTATTAATTTTGTAATGACCATCTCCCTTCTTTGTGTGTGTGTATTTTTCAATTACAATGGACATACAATGCTATATTAGTTTCAGATGTACAGCCCAGTGATTAGTCATTCATATAACTTATGAAGTGAGAACCCCAATACATCTAGCACTCACCTGACACCATACAGAGCTATTACAGTCTTTTTGACTATATTCCCTATGCTGTACTGTACATCCCCAGGCCTATTTTTAAAACTGGAAATTTGTGCTTCTTAATCCCATTCACCTTTTTCACCCATCCTCCTTACCCACCGCCTCCCATCTGGAGATCTTCAATTTGTTCATTTATTTTGTTTTTTTAGATTCCACATATAAGTGAAATCATATGGTATTTGTCTTTCTCTGGCTTATTTCACTTAGCATAATATCCTCTAGGTTTATTCATGTTGTTGAAAATAGTACGATTTCATTCTTTTAGTGGCTAAATAAAATTCCATTGTATATATGTACCACAAGCTTCTTTATCCATTTATCGCTTGGTGGATACCTAGGTTGCTTCCATATCTTGGCTATTGAAAATAATGTTGCAATGAACATATGGTTGCATATGTCTTTTTGAGTTGGTGTTTTGGATTTCTTCGTGTAAGTACCCAGAAGTGGAATTGCTGGTCATATGGAGGTTCTACTTTAAACTTTTTGAAGAACCTCTGTACTGTTTTCATATGGAAAATGTGGCTGCACCAGTTTACAATCTCCTCAGCAATGAATGTGGGTTCCCTTTTCTACATGTCCTTGCCAACATTTGTTTGTTGATTTATTGATGATAGCTAACATCTTTCAATTTCCTTAGGTTGCTATTTATTTTCTTTTGGTATATTTTCTATGGTCTCCTCTGCATCTACTTTCCTGGTATTCCTGGGCCATGAGTTCTTCAGAGCAGGGTCTTAAGCCCTCAACCCAGGCATATGCCCTTAACCGGAATCAAACCCAGGAACCTTTAGTCCACAGGCTGATGCTCTATCCACTGAACCAAACTGGCAGGGTGTCCTGGGTTTTTACTGGGTCATCATTACATATGTAAGATTACTTATCAGGTTGATTTTAGGTCAATTACATGATCCAAAGACTTCACTCTAAAGCGCACATGTGGTCTCTTTAGGGTGGTCATCTCCTACTTCAGACTAGAGTGTGTGGCTAGCCCCACTTAAATCTGGTGTGGCCAGCCTCCTCCATAGGCTACATCCCAGAAGCTGAGGGCAACAGCTAGACCTCTCTCTGGGCAAAGCCAAGTTCTTCAGTGGGCAGTGGCTTGGCAAGTCTCTTCACTGTTCCCAGGTCTTCCACCTCTGAAGCTCTTTCCTGGCAAAGCCATTAAAATGAACCACCAAGCTTGTCACTCTACAACCTCTCTTTATTTTTTTAAAAAATATATTTTTATTGATTTCAGAGAGGAAGGGAGAGGGAGAGAGAGATAGAAACATCAATGATGAGCGAGATCACTGATTGACTGCCTTCTGCATGCCCCCTACTGGGGCTCAAGCCCACAACGGGCATGTGCCCTTAACTGGAATTGAACCTGGGGCCCTTCAGTCTGCAGGCCTATGCTCTATCCACTGAAACAAATCAGTTAGGGCTCTACAACCTCTCTTTAAATCTTTGAATCCAAACACCATCACTTACCATATTAAAGTGGAATCAAACATTGTATGAATTCATCTAGCATGGTATGTAGTATAATATTGGCACTCAATAGACTGGAAGTTCTAGTCTGTGAACCTCCTGAGATCACATGAAAAATTTGCAAGTACATTTGGGTTTGGGTTTGGGTGGGGTATCAGAGTTAATGTATTTCATCGGATTTCAAAGAAGTCTGTGTCCCATAAAAGTCTGTGTCCTGGTTTAAATAAAAGCAAAGTTTCTTCCTGCACATCACCACTGCTGGACTAGTCCTTCATGAGCTCTAGAAGTTTTGTTTGCTATGAGGGGGACACAGAGGAGACAGTGCCTGGGCTGGCGACATAAAGTCAGTCTTGCTATCTTGGTTTACAGGCCTCTTGGGTTAATTCTGGAAGCATCAAAGCAAGCGTTTCTTCTGTCTTTCCTGTGCGCTGCAGGCCAAGAGTTTCTTGTGCTAAAATAAACAACTGGCAGTTTCATTAGACTCCACAGAAGGAAGGAAGAGGTTTATGTTTCATACCTTTTATATTATATAACAACATTACTATGCAGACTTCAATTCTTCAATGTGTTTATTTATTTAAACTTAAAAAAATAGTGCTAATGCTATAAATAGAACAAACTGTGTCCAATTCTGAGCATTTAAAATAAGTGTGCAGCCAGTAATATAGTCCCTGAAATAATAAACCACTTACCCCTGATGATGATGATGATGATGTGTGTGTGTGTGTGTATGCATATCTATAATAATAAAAGCGTAATATGCTAATTGGACCAGACAGCCAAATGACCTTCTGGACATCATTCCAGACATCCTTCCGGAAGACCTTCCAGATGAAGCCATGATGGCGGGGGTGAGGCAGAGGTGGTTAGGAGCAATCAGGCAGGCAGGTGAGTAGTTATGGGCGATCAGGCAGGCAGTTAAGAGCCAGCAGTCCAGGATTGTGAGAGGGATGTCCGACTGCCAGTTTAGGCCCGATCCGGCAGTTGGACATCCCCCGAGGGATCCCAGATTGCGAGAGGGTGCAGGCCAGGCTGAGAGACCCCCCATGCATGAATTTTGTGCACTGGGCCTCTCGGGGGTGGGGTTCTTGTTTTTGCAGAAAAAAAAACCCCTCACACTTTATTTTGCAGTCCTTAAAGCTCTTATATAATCATGGAAATTATGACATATTTGTGCCAGCCAGGACTCAATTTTGTTTTACTTTATTGAGAAATTTGAAGTCTGATGATAAAACAGAAATCTGTTCATTTTCAATTTGTTTTTTTCAGTTCTTAAAATATCTTGGTTCTTATCAGATAAGGAAACTAGTTCTCATCAGATAAGGATTTGATGCTCTGTAATCCTGATTCATTCAGAAGCATTCATTGAGTTCTACCAAGAACATGATTCAGTACTAGATTCCGAGGGGAATACAAATGTGAATGATTGCCCTTGAAATGTGTACAGTATAGTGCAGTGGTTCTCAACGTGTGGGTCGTGACCCCTTTGGTGGTCGAACGACCCTTTCACAGGGGTTGCCTAAGGCCATCCTGCATATCAGATATTTACAGTAGCAACATTACAGTTATGAGGTAGCAACAAAAATAATTTTATGGTTGGGTCACAATATGAGCTGTATTTAAAGGGCCAGAAGGTTGAGAACCACTGGTATAGTGGGAAAGACTGGTGTTTGAGCTAAATCTGCTAAATGTGGTGATTAGAAAATAGGGGAAATTTTATATAAAAATTAAAATAGCTTTACAATTATTTTAGATAATACATGCACATTGGAAACTTCAGAAAATAAAGACATAATTAAGAAGCTAAAATGCTTCAAAATGCTACCATTCAGATTATTACTGTTTATATTCATATATATTCATCTAAATATTTTACAATGCATATATGTACATAGACTGTTATTTTTTTCCCTTGGCTAAACAATATATTGTGGACTTGGCTAAACAATATATTGCTTTCCATGACTGTAGGTATAGTTCTACAAAATTTGTTTAATGGTTGCATAGTATTTCATTGCATCGATGTACCTTAATTTTTAAAAATGAATTCTAACATGGGCTGTGTATTGGAGATGCAATAGACAAAACAGACATACTTGTTCTCGTAGAGCTAAGAGGCTAGAGAGGACTTTAGCAGACTCTAGTTGTGCTGGATTAATTGCCTAATGTGATGTGGGGGAGGTAGAAGAAGGGCCTGCTGGAGCACAGAGGCAGAAGTTCCTAGCTTGTAGGCACATTTAAGTGTAATTCATAGTACCTCTTCATTGGTCATCAAGCATTCTATTTTTATCAAGCCATAATTGACACGTGACACATCAGTTTTAGGTATACATCATAATGACTTGACACTTGTATATATTGCAAAATAATCACCACAGTAATACCTAGTTAATATCTAACACCATATATAGTTACATTTTTTTTCTTATAATGGGAGCTTTAAAGAACTACTCTTAGAAACATTCAAATAGGCAATACGGTATTGTTCATTATAATCACCAGGCTTTATATTCTATCCCCATGATTTGTTTATTTTATAACTGGAAATTTCTTCCTTTTGATCTTTTCACCCATTTTGCCTCCTTCACATCCCCTGCCTCTGGCAATGACCATTCTGCTCTTTGCATCTATAAGTCAGTTTTTTTGTTTTAGTTTATTTAGATTCTAAATATAAATGAAATTATAAGGAATTTATCTTATTTCACTTACCACAATGCACTCTAGGTCCATCCATGTTGTTGCAAACAGCAAGATTTCATCCTCTTTATGGCTGAGTAATATACCATTGTACACATGCACCTCTTTATTCATTTATCCATTAATAGACACTTGTGTTGCTTCCATATTTTGGCTAACGTAACAATGCAGTAAACATAGTGGTACATATGTCTTTTTGAATTAGTGTTTTGGGTTTCTCCCGATAAACATCCAGAAGTAGAATTGATGGGTCATATGGTAGATGTATTTTTAAGTTTTTGATGAACTTCCATACTGTTTTCCATAGTGGCGACAACAATTTACCATCTCAGCAGTGCACAAGGGTTCCCTTTTCTCTACATCCTCAACAGTTGTTCATTCATTTATTGATGATAGCCATCTGACAGGTATAAGGTGATATCCCAGTGTGGTTTTAATTTGCATTTCCTTGATGATTAGTGATGTTCAGCATCTTTTTATATGTCTGTTGGCCATTGATATGTCTGTCCTCTCTAGAGAAATAACTTTTTAGGTCATCTGCCCATTTTTTAACTTAGTGCTGGTTTGTTTATTTGGTTTTAAGTTGTATAAGTTCCTTATTTATTTTGGATATTAACACCTTATCAGATGTATTATTGGAAAATGTTTTCCATTCACTAGATTTGTTTTGTTTTGTTGATGGTTTTGCTGTGCAAAACCTTCTTAGTTTGCTATGGTCCCTTTGTTTATTTTTCTCTTGTTTCCTTTGCCTAAGGAGACATACCCAAAAAAATATTACTAAGAGGGATGTCAAAGAGTTTACTGCCTGTTTTCTCATAGGAGTTTTATGATTTGGGGTCTTACATTTTCCTTTAATGTATTTTGAGTTTATTCTTGTATATGATGCAAGAAAGTAGTTTAGTTTTATTTTTTTTATGTATCTGTCCAGTTTTCCCAGCATCATTTTTTAAACTTAATTTTTAAATTATAGTGTATGTTAAATATTATTTTGTATTAGTTTTAGGTGTACAACATAGTGACTAGACAATCATATACTTTACAAAGTGTTCACCCATATATTTCCAGTACCACCTGGCATTATGAGTAGTTATTAAAATATTCATCATATTCCCTATGCTGTACTGTACATCCTATGATTATTTTGTAACTACCAATTTGTACTTCTTAATGCCTTCACCTTTTCACCTACTCCTCCAATCCCCCCTCCCCTCTGTCAAACATCAGTGTGTTCTCTGTATCTATGAGTCTGTTTCTACCTTGTTGGTTCATTTATTTTGTTCATTAGATTCCACATATAGGTGATATTTATCTTTCTCTCACAGACTTATTTCACTTAGCATGATACCCTTTAGGTCCATCCATGCTGTCACAAATGGTAAGATTTCATTCTTTTTTTATGATTGGGTAATACTCCATGATATACATGTGCCACCACTTTTTTTTTTTTTATCAACTCTTCTGTTAGTGGGCAATTGGGTTGCTTTCATAACTTGGATATTGTAAACAATGCTACAATGAACATGGGTGTGTATACTTTTGAATTAGTGTTTTGGGTTAGTGGGATCACGGGGCAAAAGGCAGTTTCATTTTAAATTTTTTAGGAACTTCCATACTGTTTTCCATAGTGGCTGCACCAATCTACATCCCACCAACAACATACGAGGGTCTCCTTTTCTCTACATCCTTGCCTCTGCTGGTCTTGGAGGCACCTGGTATAGGCTATGTTGCAAACCAAGGCCAGCTTCCATTAGTGCCAGGCTTGGGGCCACTTATCAAGAGGTACAGGGCAGGCAGAGGGCAGCTGCTGCTTGCTTGTGGTTTATGAACCATTGAGAGGTTTTAGGAAAGTTTGCAGTGGGAGCTGAGGCAGGTGATTTGTGTGGAAAAGCCACGGAAAGAGGTTCAGATTAGGTGCCCGAGTTGTTTGGGATGGGACTCGCCAGGGTGGGGTCAATAGAGAGCTGGGACTTGCCACCCACCTGTGACTGCAGGCTGGGAGAGGGAAAGGCTCAACAAAGAAATAATGGCACTTGCCAGCACTTCCTTCTCCAGAGAGAGCTGCCCTGATCCTTGCCCCTGCAGCCCTGCCCTGAAGCCAGGCAATTCAGTTGCTTCCCATATGTCCCTAGAGCTTCTTCAGCTGCTGCTCCTGTGCTGAGAGAGTGAGTTTGTGAGCGAGTGCAGGCCCTTAAAGACCAGCATGCCTAGGTCTCTAGAAGCCTGTTGTCTTTCTCAACACAAATCCACTTGTTTTCACTGCCAGATTTTATGGGAACTTCTTTTCCTGGCACTGGTGCCCTGGGCGGGGGAGCCCAGTGTGGGCTGGGAACCCTTGCTCCTCAGGGCGGACCTATGCAGCTGAGATATCCCTCCTGATTCGTAACTGCCACAACCGTGGGTGTGGGCCAGCCTGCTCTGCTTCTTTACACCTCCTACCATTCTGAGTGGCTTCTTCTTTACATCCTCATTTACAGAAATTCGATTCAGCTAGACTTCAGGCAGTTCTCAACGACGGCTGTTCTGTAGGTTAGTTGTAATTTTGGTGTGGTCATGGGAGGAGGCGAGCACAGCATCTACCTACTCTGCTATCTTGACTGGAAGTCTCTGGATATACACATTTTAAAATAATATTGAAAACATATAAATGTGGAGAAGATATTCCCAAGTTCATTTTGGTATATTGTCAAACTTGGGATCACTGAATTACATGACTTTCTTTTTCTAAATAGATTTTTATTGATTTCAGAGAGGAAAGGAGAGGGAGAGGGAGATAGAAACATCAATGATGAGAGAGAATCATTGACTGGCTGTCTCCTGCATATCCCCCACTGGGGATCGAGCCCGAAATCCAGGCACGTGCCCTTGACCCCAATGGAACCAGGACCCTTCAGTCAGTCTGCAGGCTGACACTATCCACTGAGCCAAACCGGCTAGGGCTCCAGGACTTTTAAGAATATGAATGATGGCTGTCATTTGACCCTTTTTGCCCATCAGGTTCCTACGTGAGGCCCTCAGTTCTGCCAATAACCTCCTCAGCGGCCCAGCTTAGACATCAATTCCTCCAGGAAGTATTCTTAGACATTTTAGATAGAAATATTTCCCATTAAACGGTGCCCACCATCATATTTTAATCTGTCTACAGATTTTAAAATTTTGATCCATAATTTACAAAGCTTAAGGTCCCACAGTAAACATTTCCCAGTATCAGGATATCTGGCTTCTTTTGAAAACTGGATAACCTGACACCCTGAGCCAGCATTCCTACGTGGCAACAACTGGTTAGTGTTGGGAAGCAGCTGTCTACTTTGTGGGGTCACGCTCTCTTCTGACTGACACTGTCCCTACCACTTTCTGCTGCCTCCTTCCCTCTGAGGATGAATGCCTACAGCCGATTACCATGTACATGTCCATTTCTTTCTTAGCGTGTAGAAATCCTTTTCTGAACTCCTGTTACTGTCAAAGCAAAGAATTCTTTTTTAACTGAGAGGGCCCTGGGATTTCTTTAATAGGCCTTGTGTCATTCATTCATTTATATTACTTACTGGCCACTTGTCATTTGAGTTTGCAACTCTCAGTGAACATAATCCTGGGCATTTATGTACATAGCTCATCTCGCTTGCTATTCTATCACTTTCTCACAATATGTAGAAAACACTCCATAAATGGGCATCCAATGTCATGCTTAATTTTTATAGCAATTTTAAGGCTCAATTTCTGCAACTGTTTTAGTCATTATCCACCTTTCCTCCCGCTATGTGCTTCTTTCCCTTTTCTATCTATGAAACTCCCACCTGTTCTTCCACAGTTCAGATTAAATGTTATGTTCTCCTAGGAGTTTTCCCAATCTCCTCGATCTCTCATGCTGGAAGCCGCCAGCTCTGCCTTCTCCTTATTGGTGAGGTCCAAATCCCCCACTCATGGCCTTTATTTCAGCAGCACCCCTTACACCACCCTGAGAAACATGAGCGCCTCAGGGCACAGACCCTGTCAGCACCTAACACAGGGCTGGGCACCCAGTGGGTCTTCAGTACATGTTGAAAGATTACATGTCAAAGGGAACTATTTTTTCAGCATCTAATTTTCTTTCAAGTCTGTTGATGCAAGGCTGTTTGGAGCAGGCTGTTGTTTTTCCTGATTCCTGCATTTGCCTTTGTTTTTCATGGAACGCATAGCACTGATTTCCTGTAAGGCTTTGCAAATAAATATTAAGGTCAGGGGCTGGAAGCACTTGCGGAGCTATCAGGCACCTCTGGATTCCACTGGGCCCAGAAATGCTTTCAGCCCCAGAGGGCAGAAGTTTTTCAAAACAAGGCTGTTCCAATAAGGGCGTGTGCTTCTTCCATCAACTCCGGCCCCTGCCTGCCTGCATTTAACCACTTTGGGAAGAATGGAAACTGTGCAAAAACTTTGCTGTCTTTCAACCACTAAGTAGACTAGGTGATGGAGCCTGTGGTGATTTCTCAGTGAGAGGTTCCAACAGGCAGGAACATGGGGAGGCTGTGAAATGGGCCCTTTCTGAAGAGCCAGTGGAGGGGGCAGGGCCTCCTTGGGCTCAGATCGCCCCCTCTCCCCCTTTCTCCTCCTCCATGGGGAGCTGTCTGGACTAGTGCTCACAGGGACTTTGATCCCTGCAGCTATGGGTGGAGCCTGTGCAGGCCTCAGGCACAGCAGGGCTAGAACAAGGGCAGGGGATCCCATTCAATGGTTTAGCCCTTTTGATGTACAGGTTTACACACCAAACCTTCTCTCTTTCCACACCCATACTCTTTGTCTTGATTTTCTCCTCTTTCTTCCTTTTCTTTTCCTCCTCTTCAGCACTTTGTCATTTGTCTGAGGTAGGCTCTGTGCTTGCAAACAAGGAAGTTTGCAAAACAGGGACACAGTCAAAGGGGTCTTGTATTAAGCACCTTGAAGCAGCCTCTGGGTGCTTGGTTCATTTCAAAGGACAGAGTCCCTTCAGGGAGGTGTGAGGAGTGAGTGCCTGTGGGAATCTTGGAGCTGCTACAGAGGCCTTGCTCAGGGGTCCTGGAATTCAGGCTGGGGCCTAAGTTCACCCTCCAGGCCCTCGTCCCCCAAGGTAAATGGAAAAGCCATATTTTCTCAATTATATGTAAAGGTCTTCGGTTTGATTGCTGTACTTTCTGGGACCATCAGGGAAACCAAGTTGCTTTTCTTGCCCCTCAAAACACTGCATTTCTCTCTCTCTCTCTCTCTCTCTCTCTCTCTCTCTCTCTCTCTCTCTCTCTCTGTCTGTCTCTCTCTCTCATTCACACACTCACATTCAATGATATATAAAATTAGTTTCAAAGACAGCAAGGCCTTATGCTTCTGGATTAGAAAGTTGTAGAATGAACCAACCCTCAGCTGTAATCCAATTTAATTATACACACATTTTTATATCTGGCCGGATCTAGCAGGATCCTTTCTAGTGTTGTATTTGGAAGAGGGGAGCAAGAGAGTCCTAAAAGCCCACTCACCCACTCATGACTAACTCTGCCTCTGGGACACCTATGTTGGTGTCATGTTTCTCTCCCTAGGGCTGCCCTAGTACAGACCTTTATTACCTCTTGATTGGATTAGTGCAGCCAGCTCTCCCATTGTCCCAGTCTCCAGTTACTCTACGTTTCTCTCTCATTAAATTGTGCGATGATGAGGTTCAGGAGCCTATAAGCATCTTATTCTTATTTTATTTCATTTAGGCCAATGAAAGTGTCACCCCCTCAATGAGACTTCTGTTTGTTTCCCCAGCCAGCATTGATTGCTGTACCCTCTGGGTTTCCATCATTAGTTAAAATTCTTTGTGACTTTTGCCCCCCTAGATTGCAGGTGTCCTTGTAATTTGTCAGGACCTCATCCCAATTTGTCTTTTATCACATATCTCTGTTTCCCCATTGGGTGGCCAGTCCTGGGGACACCTCTGACACAGGGCGGAATTCTTCACTCACAGTAGTTACACCCTAGATGATTGAATGGAATTGAGTTGGGTCACAAGGATTTTAGGGGCATAAACATGGCCACTGGAAATTAGAATGGATTAGAAAAAGAAAGGCCACGGAATGGAATGCACACTTCATGAGTTGCCCAGCCCTGCTGGCCAGTGACTAGATGGAGGTGTTTCTCACATGCCTTTGTTGACCCTAAAAAATGAAAATAGCCTGTTGTTTACCAGCAAAATTACTTCATTTGGGAACTAGAGACCCAGCGCATGAAGTTCGTGAACGGGGCTGGGTGGGGAGAGGGGGAGGGTATCCTCCTCAGCCCTGCCTGCATCCTCTCCAATCTGGGACCCCTAGGGGAATGTCCGACAGTCAGACATCCCTGGCAGTCAGACATCCCTCTCACAATCCTGGACCGCTGGCCCCTAATCGCTCACTTGCCTGCCTGCCTGGTCGCCCCTTACTGTCCCCCCTGCCGGTCTAGTCGCCACTCACTGTCCTGCCCCCCTCCCGCCAGCCTAATTGCCCCCAACTGCCCCCCCCCGCTGGCCTGGTTGTCCCCAACTGCCCCCCCTGCTGGCCTGGTCACCCCAAATGGCCCCTCTGCCGGCCTGGTCGCCCCATGCAGCCTGCTGTTTAGTCGTTTGGTTGTCCCTCACTAACCCCCCTGACAGCCTAGTTGTAGGCAGCCATCTTGTGAGGTTGTGAGGGTTAATTTGCATATTACCTCTTTATTATAGAGGATAGCAGAGAACTGCAATTTAGGACAAGCAAACTATGACAAAGCTGTAGGCAACTCTGGAGAACAAAGGAGAGGAACACTTTTGTATAGAGAAAAGGGAGGAGTTGGAAAGGGCTGTTGTGAACAAAATGTCCATGGGAGGAAACCTGAAGTTCAAAGTGTAGTGGCTTCTCATTGGCTGAATCATGACAGTTTCTCATTGGCTAGGTCTGTTGCTAGGCAAGGAGAAAAATCTTCCTTCCTTCTGCTGGAATAGTAAAGCAAGTTTCTTCTTATCAAGAGATATAAGGGTAAGCTTCTTCCTTTTGGAATCTGTAACGTGTAGGTGAGTGGTAGTGAGTGAGAGCTCCCTCTGTAGGACTATTTGACTCCATTTTAAATTATGTTTCCTTGTTCATTTTTATACCTGGTTGGCACAAAGCAATGGCTCTCTGCCTTGACTGCTCAAATCCAACCCAAATTAAATTAGAGTCTCCACAGTGAGACTCAAGCAGGGGTATATTCCAAAGCTTCTGGGAGATTTCAGTGGGCATCCAACCGAGAAGCACTGGCATAAGGAAATCAGGGCCTCCATTCTTTTATGGAGTTACCCAGAGGTCACTGCAGAGTCCTGCCAAACAGATACCAGAGGGAGGCAGGGAGGAATGGTGAGTGGGTGGATAGCACCAACAGGAAAATGTTAGGTTGCTCATCTCCTGTCACACCTGGTCTACCCTGTCCTCGGGGAGCCTTGGAGCTTTAGGCAAGCCAGGATAGAAGATGGGAAAGGTCATGGGTGCTGGGAGAAGGGGCACTTCAATTTCAGCTGTCTGGAGGGAATCCATTTTTAGGGTTCTTAGTCTAGCTATTGTCCCAAGCAACGAAGTGCCCCAGTCACACCAGCCCACAAAACCAGAGCAGAACCACCAGGCAACAGGGTAGTCACACCTCAGTGCCTCCGGGCATGCTGTTCCTCCACTGGAGAGTGCTCTCCGAAGGGCTTTTCCCGGGAAAGCATCCATTTTTCTTCTGCTGCCAATAAAAATCCCCAGCGCTGTTCTTTCTCCTTCGCTTCCTTCGATTGCTTCTGACAGAGTTTGCCAGTTAGCTGAGGTCAGGATTTCCTTTTTACAAACAACCTGCTTTCAGTCAGTGGGGCCAAAGGTTTCCTAAATTACAAACCCTTTCATTTCTTCGGCTACAAGTTCTCCTGTCAGTTTGTATCATGGCACAGAACGGAGAGAAATGGAAACATGCTGAGAGACACCCGAAAGAAAGGAGAACTTTTACTAAATTTCTCCTTCGGGCTGTCAAAAAACTATCCTGAGTGGGTGGACAGGACTGTTCCAGCTGCAGCTTTTGTGGCTGCATATCGGGTGGGCACATGTTGGAGGCTTGAAATTTCTTCCAGGTCTGTAGTAAATGAACGTACAATACCCATGGCATTGTCTCTGCATTCTGTTGAATCAATGGCCTCCTTTATATCCATTGGAATTGGGAAACACCCATGTCATAATTCAGATGTTTTGAAAAGCAGACTTAAAAAGTTGTTGCAAAATGTAGGTGTGTCTGACATTTGTAAATGCTGATTGGAAGATACATTTTAAACCAAGCTCTGGAAGGATGACAGAATTGAGGTGCTTAGGTTTAAAAGAAAAAGCACTCAGGCATCACTGGGCATCTGTGCTAACGATGGACAGGATGCCAAATACCTTGGTGTGTGGTGACAGAGCAGGGGCCACCCCAGCTTCTCTGACCTGAGCGCTCAGTGATTCTCTGTTGTATCCAAGAGTCAGTTGGGGTCTTGACTCGAACTTATTTGATGTGACCTCTTGGGCAAAACATTTAACCCGAGTTTTGTAATGTGTAAAATGAAAGGGGTTCAACCAGGGGTGGGCAAACTTTTTGACTCGAGGGCCACAATGGGTTCTTAAACTGGACCGGAGGGCCGGAACAAAAGCATGGATGGAGTGTTTGTGTGAACTAATATAAATTCAAAGTAAACATCATTACATAAAAGGGTAAGGTTTTTTTTTTGTTTGTTTTGTTTTTTTTTTTTTAGTTTTATTCATTTCAAATGGGCCGGATCCGGCCCGCGGGCCGTAGTTTGCCCACGGCTGAACTAGACAGTACTCAGACCTAACATTTGAAGTCAAACTCAGTGTAGAAAGGTGTCAGTCTGGGTGCTGATGCAGGAGCCTGTTCCTAGCCTCTTCTTTCTCTTTCTTCCATCAAGGTGGGGTGGGGCGTCACGCTCATGTATAATGAAAGCATGTGTAATACAAGCTCATGTATAATACAAGCTCATGCATAATTTCATTGAGCCTGAAGTTAGGACAGACAGTTAAAGTGCTTACCCCGTGGCTGGCAAGCCCCTCGCCCTGCGCTCTGTGTGCTCCAGTCCCACGTCCCATGGTGTCTTTCTCATCTTCCCTGCTCCACTCCTTCCCGCCCTAAGCCTCCCTCATGCTCTCCCCACCTCCCGCTCTGCTAAAGCCGGCTTCAGCCTCAGGCCTCAGCTCAGACATCAGCTCTTCAGGGAAGCATTTTTCCTGCCTGCCCCATTGGCGATGCTCATTAAAGCTTGTTTTATCGCTGTAATTAATTCTTTGTTTTTTGCCACTGCCCGTATCCTTGAGGTCTTGAACTAGACTGTCTTTTGTATCTTGTTTCCTGGGCTAGGACAGAATAATGCAGTGAGCTTCCAAGTGGCCTGTGCATTCAAGGAGCTGGGTCTTTAGTTAGGGAGAAAAAATGTATGTAAATACTTAGCCAGCACAATAATAGGCAATCTATATAATAAAAGCCCAGCGAGCATTATGGCAGAACGACAAGAATGACTGGTCACTATGATGCGCACTGACCACCAGGGGGCAGACAATGCAGAAGCTGCCCCCGGGTGGTCAGTGTGCTCCCACAGGGGAGCATTGCTCAGCCAGAAGCTGGGCTCACAGCTGGCAAGGGCAGTGGTGGTGGTGGGAGCCTCTCCCACCTCTGTGGCAGCACTAAGGAGCAGCGAGCCAAGTGGTAAGGAGCAGTGAGCAGGCGGGCACTAAGGAGCGAGGGGGTCCTGGACTGTGAGAGGCCACAAGACCGGCTTAGGTACTCTCCCTCCTCTCCCCCACCACCCAGTGCACAAATTTTGTGCACCAGGCCTCTAGTATTAAATAATATGCCAAGCAGAGTCCCAAGCACGGTGTACGTATTAACTTACTTTGTCATAATAATGCCCTAATGTAGATATTGTTATGCCCGTTTTACAGGTAAGGAAATGGCACAGAAGTTAAATAACTTGGTTAGCTAAGTCAGGGAAGCTGGGATCAGAACCCAGTCAGTCTGCCTGCAGAAGCCAGGCTCTTAACCACTAGGCCACACTATCGATTTCACAGTGGTAGTGAGAGCCCTTCCTTTGGCAGTGTCCACATTCTTCTAGTGTCTCACCTCTTCCCGCCTTCCCTCCCCGCCCCCCAATCCAACCCATTAACAAGTCCTGTCATCGCTGTCACTCAGATTTCCATTTACCCATCCTAATCTGAACCTGGCCGTTGCTCGCCTGGACTGATAGCTCGTTTTCCCACCTCTGTTGCCTTCTATAGCCCCTTGTTTACCCAACAGCCCTGAGAAAACTCCTCAGTGGCCTCCCGTTCCCTTTGGAATAACACCCAAAGCCGTACTGTGACCTCAGGGTTTTCCCAGTCTCCATTCCTTTCCCAAGTCACCTCTTCTTGTCCCATGGGCATGAGTTTTACTCCCAGCACACACTAAATAGAAGTATTTTCCCCTGAGGACCTTTGCCTATATGCTCTGCCCCTGGACTTTAGAT
This sequence comes from Myotis daubentonii, assembly GCF_963259705.1. NCBI lineage: Eukaryota > Metazoa > Chordata > Mammalia > Chiroptera > Vespertilionidae > Myotis > Myotis daubentonii. Next base: position 16,261,234 of record NC_081856.1, on the reverse strand, counting down.
GCCGCCTACTTCTTAGCGTTTTGTCTCAGTTCAAACATCTGGTCTCTGTTCATCGTTTCCAAGGAAGCTTATGCACTGTCACTTACCCATATCCCTTGTTTTAATTTTCCGTAAGGAGTGTTTCCTAGTGAATGTGTCTTATTCATTAAATCATTTCTTGTGTGTTCCCACCTGGTCCAATGTCAACACCATCCTCAGGATCAGGGACCGGCTACCTTCAGCTCCTAGAACAATGCCCTCATGGTGGGGCCCCCGTGAGTCTTTATTGCAAGGAATCATAGGACTTGCCTATAAGACTCTAGATGTGGGTGGGAGAAGTTCAAGAGAAGGAACTCACACGGTGCGCCATGATGGAAAAGAAGGCTCTGCAAGGGGGAGGGCACTGGAGCTTGACCTGGTTTGGGTAGTCTGAGGGTGGAGAGTCATTGCTGGCAACGGGGAGTGCTCTAAGCCAGCAGTCACCAACCAGTGGACTGCTGCTCTAAGCAGAGATAAGGCTTATGGTTTGTTTGGTTTATTACAGGGCCCAGTTGATGTGCATTGAAGGGTTGCTCAGAATAATAATGTGAGAGAATGTCAGGAAAAAAAGTAGACTGTATTTGGCAACTCTAGAATGTCAGGTAGAGAAATCGGGGCTCTAATCTATGCTCAAAAGGGAGCCTAAACATTTTGGCCAGGAGATATCGTGTTAAAAATGGTGCTTTAGAAAATTCATCTTTTGAGGGTATGTCCTCCATTTTGCCCATTTCCATACTTTCTTCACCCAGTACCTAAACATCCCTCCACTGCCTACTCTTGCCTCTTTAAAGACTTTCTCCAAGTATTTTTCATATTCAGGAGTTCTGAGCATGCTCAGACCCTTCATAACGCCTGCCTCTTGTCCTGTTGCATGCCTGTGAAAAATGTACATGGTGGGGCTGATAAATGGCTCAGAGAACTGCATGTTGGATTTTCACGTGTTTGCATGTTGTGTGTCTAAGATGAAATCCCAGGAGGAAGCAAGTTGTGCTAGTTTATAGCTCTCTGTCCATGAGTAACCTGACCAACTTTTAGAAGTATATCTTGTGGGCATTCTTTTTGATAAAACTGCTTTATATTGCTGTCCCTCCGGTGCATACGTGGCTAAATCTATGCTCTGTCATTCAAGATCTTTCATGCTGAATTCTGTTCTGTGGTAGATACATTTGAGCGAGGGTCTGACTTATAGAGTTTTGGAGGAAGGAAAGAGCTTTTCCATTCATCTGTTCTTACGGCGAACAAAGAACCAGCTGTGACCCTTCCAGATTAGTCTCCTCAGGGACTGATGAAGCCGTTACTAGAATTGCTTCATACAACTTCTTTTGTTGGACTATGAACATTGCAATGCAACCAGGTCCTGCTATTTCTTGTAACCAGGAGATAAAGAAGAAAATACTGACAACCAAGGAGCTTACAGTACTTCACAAATCAATTTTATTAATTTAAACACAAAATTAATGAAGAAGAATTCTGTACACAACTGTGGACACAACACACCTTTATACAATAAGGCCGAGATAAACTTTGTCTTTTCAATCTGCGGAGTACAAAAACATAAAATGAAAAGATGAAAAATTGTCAAATTCTGTTTGCCCAAGCAAAAACAAACAAACAAAAAACAACCCCAAACAATTGTTAAATAATTTGGAGAATTTTCAACTGACTAATTCTAGCAGCAACATGAAGAAAGGGAGAGGGTAGCTCTTTAGCTACTTTGGGTCTTAGCTGGTGTTTACCCCACCCAATATAATATTAAAGGAAATTCATCCAAAAAGTAATTTCATGACAACAGAAGGCTTTATAGATAAGAGGAACTAGTGCTCAAAGTAATCCCTTTTGGAGAAACATTTTGTATGGTACAACAATAGATGACAATTTTAATTTCCCAGATTTGTCGTGTAATATGTAAGACAGGTGAAAAGAAATATTATTTCTTGGTGGTGATGACTGCCACGTCCACTGCCAGCAATGAACTTTCCTGGGAGGGTGGGTGGAGAGTAGGAAAGCAGAGGGAACATGAATGTAGAGAGTAATGCAAACTTTTGCTAATTTCCAGATGTATGGTGATGTCCTCCTTTATCTAAACAAGGAAATGCAGACATGATCATCTAAGCACATGAAAACGTTGCTAGTCTCCAATTCATGAACCATTTCATTAATAAAATATGTCTATCATCCACATATTTTATGTGGGAAGAAGCATTTGAATAATCATTTTTTCCGAGTACTTACATATAATACATTAGTCTTTGAAAATGAAAAAGTGAGGTTCTAAGAGGATTTTTTTATTCAAATGATTAAAGACACTGCTGTATTATTTTACCAAGGCCTTCCTCACAGCACACACAAAACAATGAACTGATTGGGGGAGGGGAGACTTGGAAAATGAAATCCTATTGACATCCATGCTTTTGGTCTTGACAACATTATCTAAAAAAACAAACAAAAAACCTATTATCTACATATTTATACCCAGTACACTTTGCTAAGGCCCTGCACATGAATCTGTGCATGTACTGCCTCATACTTCTATCAAGGCATTGCTGCCTTTCAATATTTTCTAAACAATATGTAAAAGAATCATCCATTATTACAAATTTACACCAAAAATTCTTTCTGTACATGATTGTCTCAGTGATGTACATATTATACGTTTAAATTAGACATACTTTAAACTACTTTGCAATGTGCTAAAATTCAAAGTCCTTGCTGTGTCATGAGGCCAAGGCCTTTAATCGCTTATTTCTTAGGCTACTCATAGTCTCTTCAATTACTGGATGCCCGCGAAGTCTGTTCAAGGGAACTGAATGGTACTCAGATTATACCTCAATAAAGCTGTTTTTTAAAAAGTCTGTTCATAAATAAGTAGAGGTGTGCAGATTACCCTGGGTATGAGACACCGAAAAGTAAACCTTTGTAAGAACATCCCCCACTGGCGTTCAGGAAACATTTCCATCTTCATTGTGCAATCAAGTTGCCGTATTGGAGAAGCTGTTTATGTCACATTGAAGATGCTGAAGACTCAGGCGTCTGCAGGTCCTTTCTTCACAGGTTTGAACCATGTAGTTAACCATGCAGTTAATGTGGCGAAGACACATTACATTGTACTAGAACATTCTCATGGCTTCTTTTCATTGGATTCACAGTACTCGAGGCAACAGCTGTTTGAAGAAATAACGTGCGTGGGCCTTCATTTACCACGAAGGCAGAGGTGAAGGCCGGCAGCAGCTGGGCGTCACCACGCTGAAATGGGTACGTTCGCTAGTCCGGCACCGACATAGACTCAGGCCTGCTGGGTTCGTTCATTCCTGGTCACAGGGCAGTTACGCGGTTTCAAAGTGCTATGTGGCGGTTACAGGTACTCCAGTTCCAAGGCGTGGTGGAGGGCCATGAGGTCCGAGTGGCTGGAGATCCTCCAGAAGGGCATGGCGTGCTAGGGAAGGGCAGACACGGGTGAGGACACACCAGGCTCCAGCCCCAGCCCCAGCCCCAGCACTGAAACCTGCCTTTGCAGTCCACTCCAGGGCTCCCCCCCCCCCCCCCCCCCCGCACTGCCAGCTAAGATCTTAACATCACAGCTGTTTAAGCCCAAAATCCAAACTGAATGCTCCCCTAAGAACACTGGGACTGCATTTTAAAATGTGAGATTTCTTGAGTAGATCTACACCGTGACTTGAACGCAAATTTCAAACGTAGATAAAACAGTAGCTGTGACTGAAACTTTGTGAAAAACCGTTGCCTTGGGAAATACGTATCCAGTGGATATTTAATGCCGAAGGTCTAAGAAGTTTTCCTTAGTGGGCAGTATTTTACAAAGCTTCATTTTACTCATGTAAGAAGCAACTTTTTTTTTCATTTATTTCCATCAGGCATTCTTTGCATTGACCTTAAAATGGCTTTACCACATGAGGAAACCTTAAAAGAACATTTTTAAAGGTGTTTTTTGTTTTTCTAATTGTTTAATCAATCTAAAAATTAGGTTTAAATGATGGTAATATTTGTAAAACACCTGAATTAGCCAGAGACAAAACAAAACAAAACAGATTACTGCATCACCCATTTAGGATGGACACAATATTATAGACTTTCACTGCTCAAGGTATATAGTAAATATTTACACACCAGCAAAATCTTTTTCTTAAGTAAGAGACAAAATTCTATTTGGGTTGTTTTGGCACAAAAATAATGTGAAGGCCTGGGTATACTTTGCAGTTACGGTTCTATGGAATTGTTTAAAAATTCAGACTAATAGAATTTGGCATGGAAGCAAACAGTGGGCCAGAGAGGTTTGGGGGATTATCTGTAGGGAACAGTGGAAACTACTCACTGTTCTGGTAGCTGTTTTATTCTGGGAAAGCAAACTATTAAATTACTTATTAACATGTCTTTTCCCTGGTAATCTGCTAAAAGCATATACCATAGTCTAATATCAAATGTAGACCTTTCTTGACTCTATATCTTTATCCTTTGTAACAGGATAGTTCAGAATCAGGTACTAGAAATCTGTTTTCAAATTTTTAGGATGCTCCATTGAAAACCTTAGACTAGAAAAACAGGCTGTACTATTTTGCATTCATCAATGTTTTGAATTTGCAGGCATGGTGTACCAGCAGTTCTCAACCTTCCTAATGCCGCAACCCTTTAATACAGTTCATGTTGTGGTGACCCCCAACCATAAAATTATTTTCGTTGCTACTTCATAACTGTAATTTTGCTACTGTTATGAATCGTAATGTAAATATCTGATATGCAGGATGTATTTTCATTGTTCGCGACCCACAGGTTGAGAACCGCTGGCACTGTAGACGATGCCCCTGTCACAGCCTGTGGATGAGTAGCAGAAATGTACACTAATCATGAGTGTGCACCTATGTGTTATAATAGGAATAGGAGGGGCCAAGCCCCTTTGCCAGGGGAACTGGGAAACACCTGATAAGAGGAGGTAACAGCTGAGCATGGTCTGAAATGACAACCACTAAGAAGAATTTTTTAATGGCTGTTTGTATTGGGGGGTAGAGGATAAAGGAGAAATTCACTATTAGGATATTGGCTGTGTGAGAGAGAAATATATGGTTAGTGACATGATTGGCTGCAGGAGCCAAATGAGGCAAGGCCTCCTGAACCAAGGAGTTGATTAATGGTAATGATAGTTAGGATTTATTGCGTATGGTGTCAGGCATGGTCCTAGCCCTAGTCACAGACTCCCCCATGTAAGCCTCTCTATTATCACTACTTTACTGATGAAAAACGGAGGCTTAAGGAATGAACAGAGAGGAGATGTGAATAGCAGCTGGTAAGGAGTAAACCCAAGATTCATACAAGGTCTGGTCTACACCTGAGGCCTATATGCTGTAATGCCTCCTAACTATTCTCTGTGGCCTTTATATTCAGCAGTAAAAACACACACACTCCTTCCCATGCTCTGTTTGGTAAGGGACACTGAAAAATCTGAGTGACTATGATACAAGGATTGGGTTTGAAAAATGTTGACTCAAAACTTTCCTTATTTTTCTCTTATTAGAATAGAAATCCATGCATATTGTAAAATATTTGTAAAATGTAGACCTATACGAAGAAAATCACCTCTACTCCTACTTCCCAGATAACCTTCATCAATGTACCCACTCATATTTGAAATGGTGCAAATACAGTAGTACAGGCATACCTCGTTTTATTGCACTTCACAGATGTTGCATGTTTCACAAGTTGGAGACAAGATATTCACTTTATTGCAGTGGTCTGGAACTGAATGTGCAATATCTCCGAGGTATGCCTGTGGGTACCATTCAGCATCCTGTTCATTTTACTACCTAAGCCCATTTCTGATACATCACTTTTAAGGATAATTATTCACTAGTTATTGAAAAAAACTGCAAGTATTCAAATGTACACAGTGTTCTTTTACATTTAACCATCTACTTGGTATCTATTTTTAATATTCCTTTTAATAATTAACTTGTTTTTCTTAATTTGTCAGAGATTCCCTGAGCAGCTGAATAATGGGAGTTATAGAGTAGTTCTAACTGCTCTTATGTCCCAGGATGTAACAGAGGCTGTTAAAGGTGCTTCAGAGAGCCATCCAGAAATTTTCAGGGCAACTGTCTTTATAGAGCATGTTCAGTAAAATTATTTTGCATGCCAATTATCTGAAGTTAGACTCGTTCCTCACAGACAACAATACAAACTAGAAAGCTATTGGTGCTCTCAGAAGCATGTCATGTAGAACACAATGATTGGCAAAGAAATTGAAAAGGGAACTGAAAAAAATACCCGGCTCATTTTTGGTACATGGTTAATGTATAAATTGAGCATTTAATTCCATAGTAAACAAAGGACCTAGACAATGGCTATGTGTTTTTTCTTTATGGGTTGAGGAGGTAATGTCAGCCTTGAGCACATTTAATTTAAACTGTTTTACTTTTAGACCATATTAAAAACATGTTATGGAAGGAAGGTGAGATTATCTGCAAAGATCCCTGCATTGCCTTGTTTAAAGACATCAGGATTTCAATGACAGTAGTCTTCCTATGTAGAGCATGTCAAGCAGCACCCTGAAACATGTTCAAATGATGCAATATGCCTGTGGTATGTTACAGACAACTCATCACAGTGCAGTAGTAACAGGGTCATTCGAGCAAAAGTGTAAAAGTTTCTACAACGATAAGTGGCAAACCTTAGGTGTATGTGAAAGAGAACAGGCCGTCTCTGGGGACACTCCCAACGTGAGGACAGCAGCTCCATTATCAGCAGTGCTGCATAACATGATGGTAATGATCTCAGCTATAATCAGGTGTTCCACTCTCTCTAAAATATGTACACTTACTATAACGTGACTGATAAGAAGATGACTGATCTCAGGGGCTCAAACTCATGTTATTTCCCCTAACTAGGCACGTACTGATGTGAAGATTTTATGGATCTAAAGGAGATTCCCAGGACAAGGAGGTCCAAGGTAAATAATTTTTTTCTGCACTAGTGTTTAGCCTGGAACAAATATTTCTTATACAAAGTCAGATATAGTGCCATGGTGGGAGAAGGAGGTGCTAGGCCAGCGGTTCTCAACCTGTGGGTCATGACCATTGGAAAACACATATAGCACATCAGATATTTACATTACGATTCATAACAGTAGAAAAATTACAGTTATGAAGTAGCAACGAAAATAATTTAATGGTTGGGGGTCACCACAACATGAGGAACTGTATTAAAGGGTCACGGCGTTAGGAAGGTTGAGAACCACTGTGCTAGAATGAGGAGATGATACCATACTCTTAACTCTGACTTTAGTCATGTGACTTTGAATTATGACATAGTTTCCTTGGAAGTTGTTTATTTATCTGTAAAATGAGGGTTTAGGAAAAATGACTCGGGGTTGTTTCTAGGTTTAATAAAGTCTATGACCTATATAAGTACTATAGCTACAGAAGTTGATTAATATATAATTGTACATGATATATGCCCTCATTGACAAGAACCAGCAGGCAAGCCATATCTACTAAAACTATTTCATTATAATGTAAGGTAGTATAGGATTAAGGGTCAAAATGACCAAGCCAGAGCAATCAGGCAGGAAAAAAAAGGCATCAGAATTGGAAAAGAAGTAAAACTGTCTATTTTTAATGACATAAATTTATAGAGCATTTAGAAAATCCTAAAGACTCCACCAAAAACCTATTAGATCTAATCAATAAAATCAGTAAAGTTGCAGATACAAACATGCTAGCATTTATACATACTAATAACAAATTATCTGAAGAAATAAAGAAAATGATCCCATTTACCAGTGTCAAATCAATAAAATATCAGAAATAAATTTAACCAAGGAGGTGAAAGATCTCTACACTGAAAACTTCAAACTATTGATAAAAGAAATAAAAGACACAAATAAATGGAAAGGTATCCTGTGTTCATGGATTGGAATAATTAATATTGTTAAAATGTTGATACTACCAAAATTCATCTGCAATACCAACCAAGATTCCAACGGCATTTTACAGACGTAGAAAAAAAAATCCTAAAATTTATATGGAACCACAAAAGATCTGAATGGCCAAAGTAAACCTGAGAAAACAAAATGGGAGGCATCACTCCCTGATTATCAAAATATTATGGTACGAGCATGAAGAAAAACACATAGACCAATGAAATAGAATCAAGAGTCCAGAAATAAACCCATGCATATATGGTCAACTAATATTTGACCAGCGAGCCAAGAATACTAAATGGAGAAAAGACAGTATCTTCAGTAAATGGTGCTGGGAAAATTGGCATTTTGCATGTAAAAGAATGAAACTAGACCCCCATCTTGCATCACTGACAAAAAATAACTTGAAATGGATCAAAGACTTAACTGTAAGACTGGAAACCACAAATCTAGAAGAAACCATTTTTGTTAAAAGGTTGACATCCAACATATTTAACGAACTCATACAATTCAATAATCCAATTAGCAAATGGGCAGAGGACCTGAATAGACATTTTTCCAAATAAGACAGACATATGGCCAACAGGTGCATGAAAAGGTGTTAACATCACTATTCACCAAGGAAATGCAAATCAAAACCACAATTGGCTGTTACCTCATGCCTGTTAGAACAACTATCATCAAAAAGACAAGGAATAACAAGTGCTTGTGAGCATGGAGAGAATAACAACCCTGTGCACTCTTGGTGGAAATATAAGTTGGTATAGCCATAATGGAAAACCGTCTGGAGGTTCCTCAAAAGGCTAAAAGTAGAATTTGCACATGATCCAGCAATTCTACCTCTGGGTATATATATCCAAAGGAAATAAAAACACTATGTTAAAAGATATATTTGCACCCTCACATTCTTAGCAGCATTATTTACAATAGCCAAAACATGGAAACAACCTAAGAGTCTACTGACGGATGAATGGATAAGGAAGATGTGGTATGCATATTCAATAAAATATTATCCAGCCATAATAATGAAGGAAATCCTGCTGTTTTTGATAATATAGACATTGAGGACATTATGCTAGACACAATATTTGTTCTCTGACTTATTTTATCTCATTTATGTGTGGAATCTTACGAAAACAAAAAATAAAAAACAGTCCCCACCCCAAACTCAGAGAAAAAGATATCAAGTTTATGGTTACCGGAGGGGAGTTGAATAAAGGTGGTCAAAAGATACCAATTTCCAGTTATAAGATATTTAAGTACTCAGGTTGTAATGTACAACATGGTGACTATAGTTAATACTGCTGTATGGTAGATTTGAAAGTTACAAGAGCAGATTCCCAAGAGTTCTCATCACAAGGAAAAAAAATCTTTTAAAAAAATGTATATGAGGTAATGGATTTTAACAAACTTATCATGGTAATTTCATATGTTTATCAAGTAATTATGCTGTTCACCTTAAATTTATACTGTGCTATATGTCAATTATACTTCAACAAAACAAAAAAGTAAAATGATAGACTCAGAGAGAGGAGAACTCAGCTGTAAGCTGGAAAGGGTAAGTTGGGTCTACATTGAATTTGAAGAACAGGCTAAGTTGGTTAAGGAGATGGTGTGTTCATGATAAAGACTAACAAAGATTTTTCCAGGTAAAAGTACTTGGAATATCTAGCAGGGAAGGGTGGCTGGCTGCCAGGAGAGAAACTAGGCAGAAGGACAGTGGCAATGGAGTTGGGACAATGGATAGAAGACACAGTGAAGAGAAAATTCACATGACAGGAACGAGGTAGAGAGCACTGGAAAACATGAGTGGGTGAACTGGTTTGGGAATGCATTTGCTGGTATTCAGCTGGGAAGGCATGGGATACCTAAATGCCACTAAGTATCTAGGGTCCTGGAACTAAAAACAGAGCTAATCACAAATCTCAGTAGAAATGACAGCTGCAACTGTGATATGTATACAAAGTAGAATATGTTTTGGGGTCATTAAAACAAAAATATTCCCTGAACAATGGGAAAAGAATGACACATCCTTCCTGCCCCTCTTGCTTACACATGCAACTCCCCAAATTCCCTTATGCCACCTTTCCTCCTCACCTGGTATTTTGCATTTATCCCTGCTGGTTATATGTAAAACCAACAATACAAAACCTGGGTGCACGGACACTCACATGTAACTGAATTTTGCTGAATTAAACTTAAGTACACATAATCTTTGGCCCAAGTATTGGAATTTATCTCATAGAGACACTTGCCCAGGAACAAACTAAATGAAAACTGTTCACTATAGAACTGTTTATAGGAGTTAATGGTGGAAACCACCTAAATGCTCAGCCATAGGGGACTCAAATTATAGCACATCCACACAATGGAATACCGGCGCAACAAATTTGAGAGTTAGAGATGCACAGCTCCAGGTACTAATAGGGAATGACTGCCAGTATATATTATGTGAAAAAAGGTGTATAGTTACCATTTATATTACAAAATAAACATATCTGTGCTTTCATCTAAGATCAGAAACAAGACAAAGATACTCACCCTTGCTACTTTTATTCAAGATGGTATTGGAAGTCCTAACCCTAGCAATCCAAGAAGAAAAAGAGATAAAAGGCATCCAAATTGGAAAAAGGAAGTAAAAATTTTTTGTTGACGAAAACATACTAAATATTGAAAACCCTAAAGACTCCAGAAAATACTTAGAACAAATAAATGAATTCAGTGAATTTATAGGATACAGAAATCTGTTGTATTTCTAGACATTAAGAATGAACTATTGAGAAAATAATTCCATTTACAATTACATCAAAAAAGTACCTAAGAATACATTTAACCAAGGAAATGAAAGACCTGTACTCTGAAAACTATAAGACATTGATGAAAGAAAGTGTAGATGATACATATATAAAATGGAGGAAAATCTTGTACTCACGGACTGGAAGAATTAGTATCATTAAAATGTCCATACCACCAGAAGCAATTTACAGATTCAATGCAATCCCTCTCAAAATACCAACAGTATTTTTTCCCCACAGAACTAGAACAAGTAATCTTGAAATTTATATGGAACCACAGAAGACCCCCAAATAGTTAAAACAGTCTTGAAAAAGAACAACAGAGGCATCCTGGTTTCAAACTATACCCCAGAGCTCTAATAATCCAAACACTATGGTATTGGTGCAAAAACAGATACACAAATCAAAGGAACAGAATAGAGCCCAAAAATAAACCCATGCTTATAAGATCAATTAATCTACAACAGAGGAAGCAAGGACATACAAGGAAGAAAAGACATCTCTTCAATAAATGTCATTGGGAAAACTAGACAGCTACATGCAGAAAAAAAAAAAAGGCAACTGGACCACTTTCTTACCCCATATACAAAAATAAACTCAAAATGGATTTGAGTGTTAGACCAGAAACCATAATACTCTTAGGAAAAAAAAATACTAAAGAGCTTAAGCACAGTTAAGGAAACCATTAACAAAACAAAATGATGACCCACTGAATGGGAGATTTACAAATAATATATCTGATAAGAAGTTAATATCTAAAGTATTTAAAGAACTTATATAACTCAAGGTCAAAAACCAAACAATCTGATTAAAAAATGGAGAGAGAACCTGAACACACATTTTCCATATAAGACATACAGATGACCAACAGACACATGAAAAGTTGCTCAATGTCACTCATCATCAGGGAAATGCAAATCAAAACCAAATGCTGTATCACTTCAGATTGGCTGTTATCAAAAAGACAACAAATACCCAAGTTACAAGTGTTAGTGAGAATGTGGAAAAAACCCTTGTGCACTGCTGGTGGGATAGCTATCCACTATGGGAAACAGTATGATGGTTCCTCAAAAAGAACATATGACCCAGCAATTCCACTGCTGGTTACCTACCCACAGAAAATGAAAAAGCAATCTACAGATTCACTGCAATCCCTCTCAAAATACCAATAGTGGCAAAAATCTGTACACCTTACATTCACACTAATTTGGAAGATATTTGCATTCCTATGTTCATTGTAGCATTATCCATAATAGCCAAAATATGGAAGGAACCTAAGTGTTTATTAATAGACAAGTGGATAGAAAAAATGTGGTGTACACAGGGGGAATGTTAGTCATAAAAATGAAAAAGAATGAAATTTTTCCATTTGCATCAACATGAATGGACCTAGAGCATATTACGTTAAATGAAATCAAAGGACAAGTACTGTATGGTGTCACTTATATGTGAAATCTAAAATACCAAAACAAATGAATAAACAAAGCAAAATGGAAACCCAGTCCTAGATACAGAGAATAAACTGATAGTTTCCAGAGGGGATGGGGATGAGAAGATGGGTGAAAAAAGATATATAAACTTCCAGTTATAAATAAGTTATGTGGACGTAATGTACAGCAAAGGGAATATAGTCAATATTATTGCAATAAATTTGTACAGTAACAGATACTAGATTATCACAATATGATTATAAGGTATGGACATGTTGAATCACTATGTCATACACCTGAAACTCATGCAATATGTCAATAATAAATAAAAAGTCACTGCATTAAAAAAATACCTGGCATATTGTATGTGCTCATTAAGAACTAGTGGATGAATGGCTTTAGAATAATAAATTCATATACTCAGTGTTAGTAAGCCCTGTTTCGTTGAAATAAAACTAGAAGCAGAAATTTGCATTAAAAATGTTATAGTTTTGACAAAAGCAGCTCTGTCTTTCTCCTGAATAAGCGTAGGATCAAGCAGTAGTTTCTCAGTTTCACTGATAGTGTACATTTGAAATGGACACCTTTTGATGAAGCCTTCATCATCAGGCAGAATGGTTGCTTGCCACTTTCCTCCTGGTTTTGTTCACAAGAGATTTATTTTAAGTAGTTCTCCGAGTAGTAAAATAAATGTAGTTGTGTTGTTATAAAGCAAGGCCACGTTTACTCTAGGAATGCAAACTGCTTTCATTGTGCAGACTATTACATTTTGATCTTTTTAAAAATCATACATATGCCTAATTATTTTCACTCGAGGTATGTTGTATTAGGGAAACAAACAAAATATGGTAAAAAAAGAAATCCTGGCAGATTTTGACAATAAAGGACACATGTCAAAGAAAGATATCCACAGGTAGATAGCTCCTCACATGCTCTCTGCACTGTCTTTTAAGAGGTGCTCCCAGAAATGCAAGAGATTTCTGTGGAATAATGTTGCCCTTTTAAATAAACAAAGGTATTTCTAACCTTTTTCTCTCTGAAAGTGTGCTTTCTAATGGTAAAAATGATAGAATTAGATGAAATTGCTGATGAAAGCCCGGGAACTCATTTGGCAAATAGCACAAAGATGACAGAGCACAGACTTCAATAATCCATAACAAACAGGCAACTGGCCACTACCGACTGGTCTTCATTTCTGGGCTTTATAAAAGTAACTAGATACCTCGAGCAGAAGAACATTATTTAGGGAGATGAAAGGCATCTTTATAGGGGGAAAGAGTGTTGTACAGATTTTCAAGAGGATATAGGAAGCTAAGAGAGACAAGCTAAATGGTTAAAATCAACTCAGAAGAAATGCAAAATCGTTTGATTTTGCAAAAACATTTTAGTGCACAAATGTGCAGAACTTCACTGATTCACTTGATTTTAATTAATCTAAAATGCTTATGAACTAAATTATATATCAGAATGATTTTAGTCATAAATGTAAAATTGGGGGAGAGTGCTAACTTGTTCTACCTACCTCTGAAAAGAAATGAAACAAACATTACACACTTTAATAGAGGCATGGAAGAGAGATTGACCAAAGAACATATATGCATAACCCATGAACATGGACAACAGTGTGGGGTGTAGGTTGGATGGGGAAGCATCTGTAATACTGTAAACAATAAATAAAATAAAAAAATTCTGACACTTAAATGTGAAAAAAAGCATGAAAATTCCTTTTGTAAGTGAAATCATACTTAAGCCATGTAAATAAAGTTTATAATTTGAAAGAACTTTGTACTAAATCTCACAACTAGTATTGGCTTCAAATACCTGTTTGGCCCCTTTCTAACTGTGTGAACTTGGCCAAGTTATTTACCTTCCTGTGCCTTGGTTTTCTCATCTATAAATTGGGTCCTTTGTCATCAAATTATTGTAAGGATTTAATAAATAATGAATAGGAAGTGCCTAAAAGAGGGACTGGGACATAAGGGCTTTACAATTTATAGTAATTATAATTAGTTACCATTATGAGCATTAATCCATCAATAGCATGGATAACTATTTCTTTAGCTTGAATTTATTTGTAAAAATGGGATATTGATGAATTTTAGTCCCCCCACCAATTAAATATTAAATATACTAACTATTCTCTACTTCTGTGCAGAATTCCACTTTAAAGATACTCATTATCTATGGTGAATTCTTAGATTTTTGCCTCTTACGCACAAACTTTAAATTTAAATACTAGTTAGCCTAAAAAGGGCAGGCAGAATATAAAAAAGAAATGATCAGCTTGTCTCTCTGGATGATAGGTTGATAATATCAGAATCTTATGCAAGATTATTAGGAATCTGAACCTTCTGAAAAATCTGTACTCTTTACATTCACACATACACAATCTTTTAACCTCTGGTCAGAGTTCCCACACTGGTAGGCTTCAAGGTACAAGGAGTTTGTTCGAAATAGATGCTACTGGACGCTTATCACATACACTCATCCCACGGAATCAAAACAGGAAGTTGAAGCGAGGAGTCCTCACAGTAAAAAAATTAAAAGAGCATGTTCTTTATAGGCAGCGGCATCATTCTTCCCGGTATAAGTGTGTGACCCACATATAAATAATAACAAAAGATAAACAGTGGGAATAATTTGAACTGTTCTTCAAAGTGAGCAAATAACCTCAGACCTGTTACTACTTTTCATTCTAACATCAAACCAAGAATTCCTTTACTTGGCATGTTGTTTCACCCACGCCAAGCAGCTAACCAACGCTGCTCAGTAAGGTTTAGGAAGGGACTCACCCACAGAAACCTCCATGGGGCCCAAAGGATTTCACTGGTGTTCCTTGCATTTTAAGTTGTCATTTTCATAAGCATCCTTCTGTCTACCACAAGCTAAAAAAGCCACATTCTGGCAACCTTCTCCTGAAATGAAAACTTCTTGGTAAATCTAGATGGAGAAAGACAAGTCTGGAGAACAGACCCTCACCCCAGGCCCTGGGCCCCATGGTGTGGATGCTGCTTCAGTTCTAACTGCTCAGAGGTGCTAATCCATTCCATGTCCCTCTGGCCACCAGGAGGTCCTGTCTAGGAATAGCACAGAGATTCCAGAGGCTTTCCCAAGAAGACTTGAGTTTGGATTCCCACCAAACATTCTCTCTAACTCTCCAGGGTTGTATTTGGAGTATTCTAAATTGAGTCTGGGAAAGATTTCAATTCATGGAGACAGCACAAAGGGCTAACAGATGTACCTAAGGGCCATGGTGGTTGGCCATTGGTAAAGCTGGGATGTAAGAGCTAGTGTTTAAGTGACAAATACTGCTTAGCATCAAGCTCGGCTGGATCTGAAGAGTGTGGGTTCCCACCAGCACTGATCACACGTGGGGAGCATAAAGTCCTGGGCACATTGCGTATTTGTAGGCGTAAGTGAAGTAATCCATTATTTAAGAGTGAGGGTTAGCTTCTATGCCTTCACTGAAATTCAGAAGCACTGAAAGTGAATTAAGTCACCTTCAGACTCTATAAGAAGGCTGATCACCTATCATGCTTAATGATGCACCTATATTCTGGTGACTTTATGTGCCACTTCTGGTATATACTAGAATACCCCAGGAGAACCAAACTGAAGACCTGAATCCCTTATGGAATTATACAGTGATTTCTATGAGTCAGTGTTTGGGGAAGGGAAAGAAAACTGTCCTATTGATTAATCTCATATTTAATGCTTGCCAATTTAAGAAATATTTATAGGGTACGACGGTGCCAAGAAGTAGGGAGTTGTAAAATATTTTGAAGACAGTCTCAAACAACAAACCAAGCAAAATAATATCCCTAATTTTCTACAGCTCACACTTTACTGCTAACACAGGCATGTAGGCAAATAATACCAATGCCCACCATGTATTGCACACTTCATATATACCCAGCTCTGTCCCACGGTCTTCACACACCTGAACTAAACTATGCCTTAAACCTGCCCAGTCAGCTAGGAGCCATTCTTATTCCCACTTATAGATGAGGAAAGAGAAAGAAAAGAGTTAACTAACTTGCTCAAAGTCACGGAACTGGTAAGCGGCGGCTCTCTAATTCAAACCCAGACTGCCTGGCTCAGGAGTCCAAGCTATTTACAACTTCTCCAGTTATGTTATGAGTGAGTGCCACTGTAACCGAGCTCTTAAAAAACAAGGAAATTAGAAAAAGTGCTGCATGAACTGGACTTTGAAAAGTAAGTAAGATAATGAGAGTAGAGCATTAGAGAAAATATAATTCCATGCTGAGCAGAGGCAACGGAGGGGAAGAAGTGCTGGGCGTGGCCAAAGGACTGAGCACACCAATGTGACTGAAAGGTAAGGAGCGACAGTGAAAAAGACCGGCAAGCCAGGTTGTTACTATGGAATGTGGTCTCCTTAAAATACACCAATGAGGAAACTTTGCTAAGTTTCCCTCGAAGGGATGCAGAGGAATGAAAAGAAGTATGAGGGGCAACCTGGGTGTCAAGCTCCCTTCCCCGTATCTCAAGAGAGGCAAGGTGGCGACTTCATCATCAAGAGAGGGCGTGGACTCCAGGGCAGCAAATAGTATTGCAAGCCAGCCCTGGTCTCCTGGTAGAGCCTTTCTGGAGTGATATTTGGAAGGTTCTCAGGTTGCATCCAGGCTCAGAGAACAAGATTTTGATCACCTGGCAGTGTCTGCCACGGGTGCAGCAGGGGGCATGCTGGCTGAGCACACCGCACGTGCTAGCTGTGTCCTGGATGCCGGCTACAGCACGGAGCCTGCTCTGCTCCTAAACATCACACCAAAGTCTACGTTCTGTGAACATCAACCATCCGTGACCCTTGAGCTTGTGTGCGCCCCTCTTCAGAAAACCCACTTCATGTTTAATTCTGCACTGCCCCCTTTCAGTGCTGACGGTTCAGAACACATCCATAAGCGGTTTCAGAGAAAGAGAATGTCTGCAAGTGACCCAGTTCTGAGCATTTTGAGGACCAAGAAACGAATGGCAGAAGGTGTACCCCTGGGAACACTCACCTTCTTCGCTCCTTGTTCCTCTTCCACGCCATCGCCTATGACGACATACACCACTTTTCTTCCAAACCTTTGAATTATCCTCTCGAAACAGCTTTCCTTTCCTAATGAACAAAAATAAATCACGAGACATGTAAAGGTTGGATAACTCAGTGCTATCGCACTTGCACTTCTTATTGACAACACTTTCTTCTTCATGCCTGTGATTCAACCCTCACCTACTTGTGCAAACTAGAAGGAGCTTTTACAAGTTGTGGGGTAACACGTGGAACAGCGCACTAAATTAAAAACTGTAAATTAATTCCACACGTGGTGTCCCATCCCTTGAAATTGACCATTTTAGTACTCTTTTCCCAAGGACTCGTTGATTGCAAAGCAGGTCCTAGTCCATGGCATACAGCATCCGAGGGGAAAAATACTCTTGCAGAAGTATTTTTTTTTCTATAAGCTGAGACTAAACAAAGGCATGTCATTCTGGCAACACATTTTAACTTGATTGTAAAATCGTTTCATGATCTTTTAAACTCCGAAAATCATGTTTGATCCAAAGGCTATCGATAAGGATGGGAAAAAATGGAGAAATCAAACACTATTGAATTCACCTCTTCATTTTCAGGTGGGATTGTATTTGAATTAAAGACCCTCCCCCCCAAAAGCCTAACATGTTTGCCTGAAATATTCTCATCAACCTGTTTCTGCAATAAATGTCAGGTCATTTGGGGCACTTCAGGGAGATCGTGCTTGCCTTACGCAGACATCTCATGTTCAATACAGCCCCTTCCTAGAGGGGAAGCAGGTAAAGGTAACAGAATCCCTTTATCTATCTATTATCTTTCCCATGTCATGACTTGGTTTGTGCTCCCATGGCGGCTGCACTGTCAGCACACCCAGCTCTTAATGCAGCCATTGTTGCTTCTTAGAGAAGAAGCTGGTGCTCCCAGTCCAGGGCTGCCAATGGGGTCATTTTAATGGACAATGGGGCAGTTTATAGTGTTCCACTGTGAATGGCTGAGCGGGGGCCCGCGTCTCTTTCAAATAAGGATCAGATATACACGGGAACAAATTGCTTGTTTGCTTAAACAAATGTCTGCTTTATATTTGCATTTTGCACTAAAATATCTCGTTTGCATCTGGCAGAACAAAAAATAGGGCCGGCCTTAGTCAAAGA
The DNA here is from genome assembly GCF_963259705.1 of Myotis daubentonii. NCBI lineage: Eukaryota > Metazoa > Chordata > Mammalia > Chiroptera > Vespertilionidae > Myotis > Myotis daubentonii. Next base: position 16,242,884 of record NC_081856.1, on the reverse strand, counting down.
TGTCATTTCAATGCTTCTTTAGTCACCCACTAAACTGTGAAATGTTAAATCACTTTAAGAAACAAATACAAAGTACAGTTTTCACTGCAAAAATATACAACCCAAAACTTGGGTTGCAGCGAAATTACCTTTTCCTCCTCAGAGGGAAATGTTATCGGGTTTTTTGTCAAGTGTCCTTTGCATGGAAAACGGAGAAGTAAACTCATTGTTTTCTTAAAGGTGAGGCTGTGGTGAACAAAAAAATTCTCACCTATATGCTGTCTCCTACAGGCTTCGTTGTGAATTTGGGGTCATGCAGACATTTTGCCCAATAAAGATTTAAAAATTAAAACTATTAGAAGTTAATTTGAGGTCCTGTCTGCAGTTTTCATTTTGACCGGTGCATTTTTGTTGGAAAGAACATCATAGCTGTTACAGGAGACACCAGTCATCCTCGCCTATGACTTTGACATTGACCTACAAGGAAAATGCCTAGGTTTTCTCTGCTGGTCCCCATATTATATCTCACTTCATGGCGAAATTAGCATTAACTATAGAAGTTTCTATCTCTACTTTTCTTATTAAAAATATCATAGATCGCTTCTCGGCCTTTTGGCTAAGATCAAGTGTAGTATCTGTTCTTATCAGTTTAAAAATATCATAGAAACTTGGGTTTTGAGATAATTTCTACCACCACAAATTCCTTTCATTCTAATTTTTATTCTGTGTTGTAAAAAAAAAGTTCCAATATGTCAAACAAAATGCCCATTAAAAATACTTGATTGTTGTTATCATTTCCTATCACCTAACATTTTTGAAGTATTTGGAATTAAAGTTCAATGTGCATGACGTAAAACACTACTTGCTCTTTCTTCTGGGAAGTAAGGCAATATCCCTCTGTCCCATGTGCTTCTTAGGAATCTGTTTTGACTTTCATGTGCTGATAAACATTTACCTTGGACCCCTCTTTACAAAACACAATATGACTCCTCTGTATTGATATAGAGAGGATAAACACCTGACTTAATGTAAAATGATGGCTATTCTCATGGAACATGAGAACATAAAATTTTGGTTATATTGGGCTATGAGAAATTCTATTCTGTTCCTTTCTTTTCATAAGAATTTTCCAGCATTCTGTTCTTGGCCCTTTTCAGGAGGCATTGGTTATTCTCCAACTCCAACTATGTATTTCCAATGTCACAGAGCTATGTGAATATCACATAGGCTCTTCAAAGTCAACATCGATAAGATCAAACCCTTCTCTTTCTAATAAAATCTGATTCCCCATCAGTTAGTAGTGTCACTACTGACTCAGTTATCTAAAAGATACCTCTGTTCAGCCTTCTTTAGAGTAAACAACCATTTATTCATAAAGGTCAGTCAACAAACACTTACCTAGCACCTACTATGTACTGGACTCTAAAGCTACAATGATGAATGAGACAGACAGACTTAACTATCTGCTGGGGAAGTCAGACTATAAACAAATAACTACCCAAGTGATTTTTTAGCCATAATTTAGTAGTGCTTTGAGGAAGAAGTATGAAAGTGTAGTCAGAGGACAGACATACAGGCGTTCCATTTTTGCCCCTTTTTTCTTAAGAGCTGAGCAGCCAAAAACAACCTTTTTTCCACCTACCAGGATACTCCCCACACCCCGCCCCCTTCCCCAGGACTCACTAAAATGATATTCATCTCATTAGGGTGACATACATGGCCACTTCTGACTGGACCCAAGTCTACCTTTCCAGCTTCAGCTTCCCATGAACGCTGCACACTAGTCACGCAGGACCACTCACAAGTCCCTCAGAAGGGAACATGTTTTAATGCCTCTGTCCTTTTGCTCTCACAAGCCCATCTGTCTAGACAACTCATACTTACTGTTCTATACCCAGCTCAGATACCAGTTCTTCCCTTTAGCTTTCACTGACACTTGCCCTCTGCCCCCTCCTGGGGGGAAGTGAATATTTCCTCAATGAAGTATATGTTTAGGCACTTAGTGGAAGGACCTCCTAGGATGTGGAAAGGTGTCTAGACCTTGGAATCAGAGATCTAGTTTGTCCATTTTCTTTACTAGCTATTAACCTGAACGATTTACTTAAGTCTCCAAGCTTTAGTTTCCTGATTTGTAAAATACAAAGGCTGTGAAGATTGATTTTAATATGTAAAATGCTTAGTAGAGTTCTGGGCTCTAATAAATACTTGATAAATGTTCATTTACATATTTCTTCGTCATATTCTAGTTAGTTAGCTGCCTGCTTCCCCTGCTAGATAGTGAATTCTCTAAGAACAAGAGCCATGTCTTCTTATCCCACTTTCATTCTGTCTTGGTTTGTATTCTAACTAAGTTTTACTTTAGTTTTCTTTCTCCAATTATGTTTTGTTTTTTGCAAGAACTTAATTTTTTGTATCCCCATAACAAAAATGGGAAATCAATGGTTTACATGTGTTGAAATAAAGCAAAAAATAGTTCCAGCAATAATTTAAATAAAGCTCTTATTAGAATTGTTTAATTTCTACTTTGTATATTTCTATACTACTATTTGTTTTAGCTTATAAGATTGTTTATGATGTTGCCTAAAGAAAAATAAGAAAATCTAGAATTGATGCTAACTTGGCTGTAGCTAAAATGCGTAGGTCTTAATGTTAGCCAGTAAAGTGAAATTTTCTGGATAAAACTACACGGGTTATGATTTATATTTCTCTTCATGTCTAAAACCAATTTTGACAATAAAATTGGTTAATTTATTCTTCTAGTTTTTTTGGCATCTAGCATTCTGAAAAAAAGTCTCATTTAATGCCTTTCATTGTTAAAGCCTGAGGAAGAAGAGTCCATTGTGAAACAAAACAAAAGAAGCTCACCTATTTTAGTTGCACTGTAAATATTTTCTATAGGGAATACAATTCCTAATCCATACAGCAGGACTTTCGCCAATGCTGGGATAAGCTGAGTCGTTGTTACTAAAATATTCACACAGTTTGTCCTATGAGAACAGAAAGAACAAAAAAAAGACTTGAAAAATAAATCTCCAAAATGAACAAGGGTTAGCACAGCTCATTTCCCAGCAAAAGCACCATGAAGGGGCTTGGGGCGAGCTTACCTGGAGTGAATGAGTGTGAGGGCTTTCAGGGCCAGTGTCAACCAGGAGTCCGTCAGGGCTTCGATCTCGGCCCTCAGCTGCAGCCAGGCCTCCCTCTTGGCTGGACCGAGCAGACCTGTGGATTCAAAAGCACATGAACTACTTCCTTACCAGTGTGTCTGTTCCACATTATAAATCATCAACATGTGATGGTGCTACTACTACCACCCGCAAGCTATATAGTAGACCAAGTCATTTTTCACATACTAGCATTCATTTGACAAGTATTTAGTATTGTAGGAAACATCTATTGAGTGTACATTCCTAGCATCTCTTCTTCTGGTTATAGAAGTCATCTCTTCTCTTTGGGGAGCCTACTCACACCCATTCCTCTAACCATGTAGTTTGGACAGAGCCAACCCTACCCTCTGGCTCCCAGGGTAGGAGCATGACCATGGCTTGGCCAGGGAAAGTCAATCTTGGAACTTTTGCTGAATCCATTGGGAAAGATATTTCTCCACCCAGTAGAAGCACTGGTTGCATATAAAGCTAGATGTACCAGCGGTCATCGTTGCCACCTTTTGGGAGGGACTGACCTAGAATGATTCCTGGAGGAAAAACTAGGCAAGAGACTCCTGATGGCATCGTTTGAGCACCTGGAGTTCGTCATGCTGGAAACCACCACCACCCCGACATTTTCATTATTGGGCCACAACATTCCCTTTTGTGCTAAAGCCATTTTGAACCACAATGAAAAGATCCAAACTAATACAAGAGCACCTACTGCTCAGAGCATCTACTGGGTAGAAGGAGCTTTTTACAAGCAATCTCAAGTCATCTGGGCAAAGACTGATAATCCCACCTCATTGGAAGGACAACAAATTGTCACAGAGGTCAAGAAACTTACTCCAGATCACACACCTACTATTAAGTCATGGAGCCAGGACTAGACTAGACTTGCCAGGGCAGCTGGCTTTAGTCCAATAGTCCTGTCACTAAGTCACAGTGAAATAATCACAGGTCAGACAAAACTGCTCTTAAAAAAGTTATCAAAAAATCATGACACAAAAGTTGTGTGGTGCTCTGAGAATTTTTTCTAGGCTGTCTTAACTAACCCAGCGAGATACTGGTGACTGTCACTTGCCTCCAACATTATTTTTGTAGGTGTTGTAGATCTCTTTTACTCGTCGGTAGCGGAAAGCCAACTTTCTCATCCAGTCTACACCGCCGCGCACGCCGGTCGCCAAGCATAAATTAGCGCTGGTGGCTGCAGCAGGGAAGCCATCTGTTCCAAAGTTATATGTGCTATTTAGACGCAAGAAAAGCCCAAAGTTAACCAAAGCAAGTTGATCTTAATTAGCTGAGCAATTACACTATAAAATGGAGTTGATCACTTTCTACGCACTCACCTTAGGTCTTGCCCATTATCATCTGAAGAGACATCATCTATATGAACTTGGTCACATTCCTAAAATGCAATTAAAACGCTACATGTCATTTTTCAGAAAGCATTTACTTTTTTTTTTTTTTTAACCACAGAGTTTTAAAAAAAACAAACCCCACAACTTTAATTGGACTGTTTTCCAACTATGTCAATCAGTAGGTGGCAGTCTTGTTAAATTGGCATTTTTACCTACTTCAGGTCCTCTTCTAATAGAAGAAAAGAGCAGTGTCATTAAGGACTACTGTTATTCGGCTTCAGAAACCACATTTTTGTGTTTAGAAAGGAAAGTGATTGAAAACAATTAGCATATGTGTTCCATAAACCTCAGGTACCTGAGGACACCATGCTGCTCAGAGCTGATTCAGTCAATGCCTTCCCATAACTGAAACCAGACATTTGGGTAAATGTAACATGCTAGAAAAATTAAACCTGATGCTAACTGCCAATGAAATTATGACCTCTGATTGCTGTCGAGCCACACACCAACACAGCCCGAGGCCAGTGTGCTGGGGAGGCCAGACAAAAAAATCTGTTACTGGTTTGCCATTGATTTGGAGATGCGAGTTTTATTCCTTCTCTTTCCCTCTTCTTCTCTCTCTCTGTCTCTCTCCCCCTCCTCCCCTCGCCCTCTCTCTGTGTTTGCAAGGAGGAAAAAAGCATGGGAGACTTCACAACCCAAGTGAAAAAAATCAAACCATGCACTGTTTTTTATTTATTTTTACTCCTTTTTTTTTTTTTACCGTTTCACTATTATTACATACTAATTTTAAGCATTAGGTTTATGAGTTTATTATAGAATAATGTTATTTGAACAGACTTGATTTTTCAGTCCCAAACCATGTGTGAACTTGTTAGAAGACGATGCCATAATTGTGGGCTCAAGCTGTATTGGGCCAAGTTCATGTTCAGGCACCTGTTAGCACATGAGCACCCTGTACCTACGCCCTGGGTCCCCACAGCCTCAGATTGTGGGAAGAACTGATCTCACACAACTCCACAAAGCAGAATCCAACAAACATTTGCTGAACAAGTGAAGGCACACTAATTTGGAGACAGACAAGGTCTCCAGTCCAGAAAGAAGCAACACATCCTGGCATGCTTTCATATTTCAGTCATGAGTCTTCTCTCTGCACTCAGGCTCCGAATACCCCAGAGGCCTTTAGTATACTTATTTCCCTAAACGTTTTAGTTCAAAAATATTATTAAGAGAAATGCCCAGGCATACGCCCTATATTTTGAAAGTTTCTGATGAAAGGTCTGGTTACATTTCCTTACAGAGTTCATTTTATAAAATCTTAACATTCAGTTTGCAACCAAGATGGCATTCGCCAAGCACCACAGTGACAGGAGGTGTATTTTTATGTTGCCGGTTCCTTCTGAACAAATTCTTTGCTCTCCATGGATTTGTGAGGAAGGGAGCAGGAGATAGAAATGGAAGGAAACTCAAACCAGCTGTTGCTTAACAAAATTAAAACCCTGACCCCAACCTCTTCTCTAAAGCATCTATTTTCCAGGCAACCCGCTCCCAGCAAGCAGCAAGTACTAGGGAGGAAAAGACTTTGACCTTGTAACCCTCCCCTGCTCTCCCGAGGTCTATAACCTCAGATAAGAAAAAAGGAAAAGCCAGTCCAGGAGGCCTCACATGTGGACGATGAATTGCACATTTGAAGACCAGGCCATTTCTGGAAAACACGTTTGGGACCTTCTCAGACTTATTCCTTTCATGGTCTTTCTGAAGGTGAATACTAGTTGTGGGGTTTTGTTTTGTTTTGTTTTTTTAAAACATACTTATTCTGGCTTTGAAGAGATTCTAAATCATGGGTAGGAGTTTCTGCCATTCACCTAGTCAGAAATACAGGGTTTTTTTTTTTTTTTTTATGTTGTTGGTAAATAACTCTTTGGTTCGTGTGCCAAAAAAAAAAAAAATCATACCCACAAACCGAACCAAAAAGCCATAGTGATTTTTCTCTCTTGGGAGAAAGAACAGATAGGAGGAAGTCGAGCAACTACAAGAGGAAAAGAGATGTGGAGAAGAATGGATTTCAAGGAATCCAAGTTGACCTACAGTTATTAGGTTGACTCTGGGCGTGGGGGGAATTCTTGGGAAAAGGGGGGTGTTAAGAGGCTTTTCTTAGACTAAAGCCTAGTAAATCCCCATTACCAACAGAGCAGTCAGTTATCTGATCATGACTGTTAATGACTCCACTGTTGCTATTGTCCCCCCACATCCTGTGTTTGTTTTCTCCTGCGAGCTGGATTGGAGACTTTCTGTCCCCAGGCTGAGGCCTCATTTGAAGTTTTGCTCAATATCTTCCTTGGCCCTAATTAAATGTCAATGGCTTAGCTTTTACCTGCAGATACCAAACTCACTTCCCAGTGACTGGATTAATGCAGAGTTCCATGTGGTGGCAACAAGGAAACCCCCCTTTATCAGACTTTGTGTAGAATGATTGCAGTGACAATCTGATGGAAGAATCAAGAGCATTGTTTAAAGGGCCCAATTAGCACCCCAGGAATTAAAAACACACAGGCTACTAAACTGTCTACGTTAACTGTGTTGCTGCTATTTCACTTAGCAATAGAAAAACACCATCTTGCACAGATTTCTAATCGATAAGGTACATACTGAAGATTCATCACCTTTAAGTGTTTGTATGAGTTTACGAATAATGGTATAAATGTTTTGAGAAATAAGCTATGTATGTGTGGTTTTTAGGAAATTTTAATGAGAAACTATAATGTTACTATCTTGATGCTTACCTACTGATAACTTTAATTCCTGAAAGAAAATGGAGACTATTAAGACACTGAAATGTTTCAAAGCAGAGCTGCGTGACGCGGGAACTGTGCTGGGTGTACCCGCTCTGAGACTAGAAACTGCAGGTCCGTACATTGTGAAATCCTCAATCTCTCTCCCAGGGGATGAAACAGCCCTGAAATTGTCTCCTGCATCTTGTTGTTGTTGTTTGTCTTCAGAGCCTCATTTTAGGTTTTCATTTCTGCTTTCTGGACTTGGTTGATTTTTAGTTGCCAAATGTGTTTTAACCTGATAATCAGATCCCTGAGGGAGGGGAGGGGCGCAGAAGGGGCCTGGCCCACTGAAACAACAGCAGAGCTGAAAGCCCCACTGGACGGACCCAGAACAGGAGACAGGAAGGGGGGCGTCCCCTATTTCTAGGTGCCAGAATGTATTCCTAAAACCCCATTTCCGGTGCTTCCCGCACAGAGGGCAGAACACACAGACTTCCATGGGGAAATATGCTTCTATTCCAAAGAGACAGGATGTGCTGAAAATGGGCTTTTGAAGTCAACCTCCCAAAATGTCCTGAGAGGGTTTGAAGGAGCTCAGTCACGCCCGAACCCACATCCTAAGGCAGCATGCACAGGTCTAGGGGCCCCCAGGGCCAGTTCAGCCAGGTGAGCATATTTTATGCAATAATCTATCTTGTTGAGGCTTGAGATGCATCAGGGACCCCCAACCTGTTTCCGTGTCTGGCCTGGGCCTCACTTGGGCCGAAGTAGCAATTCCCTGGACTCCTGGTAGAGTTTGCACTCAACACCCATCCCAGCTGGCTAATGGGTGCCTTAGCTTAGAAAGGTAGTCACTGATTCAGGTATCTAATTATTAAGGGGCTACTATGTTCTAGGTGCTGTTCTAGATGCTAAGGACACACCATTAACAGACCAAGGTCCTTGCCATTTGGAATTAACATTCTAATGGGACAGGCACTGTAACACAAGAAAGCATGTGAAATGCACACCATGACCGAAAGTGTGAAGTGCTAAGGAGAAAAACTACAGCAGGTTAGGGAAACATGCAGTGCTGCACAGGTGCCTGGGGAAAGGGCCTCGCAGGCCAAGGAAAGAGCATGTGCAAAGGCCCTGAGGCCAGGGCAGGAGGGAGGAGCAGAGGGGGGAGTGCGGAGGGGGAGAGTTAAATGGCTGGCAGGGAACAGCAAGGAGCTGGCTTTGGGAGTTTTAGTAAGCGATGAGTCCCTGCACTGTAGGCACCTACAGGTTAACAGAAAAGACACATTAATTCACTGCACAGGTGACAATTCCAGGTATAAATGCTGCAAAACCTCTCTGAAACCCAAAGGAACACCCTCCTGCTGCATGGCTGACTTCTATTAGTCTGGGGGTGGGAGTGGGGGGTGTGTGTATGAAAAACAGAAATTCTATTTTGCTAGATCAGGTAGGGGAGCAGGGCCCACCGTTCATCCTTGTTGCTTCTGTGATGAAAGCAATCGAACAAAGAGAGAAACGGTGGATGACTAGAGATGGTTCACAACCACGAAGCTGTGGCCACAGAAACAAAATCCAGCTCTGTGACCCCAGACTGCCAATGCGGGACAGCTCCTTCCGATGGCTGTGGGCTAGGTGGCGGCACTCAATGGAGAAGCTGCCCTTCTGGCTAGGAAACACCCCGAGGTAGAGAGGCAGCAGAACTGGGAGCTCATGAGTCCCGAGAGCTGAGAGGGAAGGCTCTAGAAGATTCCTTTACCCCCAGGTTATAGTTGTGAGAGCTCATCTGGGGCTGGTTGGGGATCAAAGATGGGGGCGGGGGTGGGGGAGGTATTTTTTGTTGAGGGCCTTCCAAAGGGGTGTCAAATCGACAATATATTTTGCATAAAGGCTCTGTATCAAGTCAGCAGCCGAGGGATATGTACTTGACGCCGTTGTTTAGCCGATGTCACGTCCCCCCCACACTGCACAAACACACCTAAGGAAGAGTCAGGCCAGGGCTACCAAAAGGTTACAACCAGTCACTGAATTTAGGCGCCGCGAAAGTATTCCGCCCACTGTTCCCAGGCTGCAGCGGGGCCCTCCCTCTGCCAAATCCTACAGCCCAGGGATACGCCGCCCGCTGGCACTGCCTGCCAGTCTCCCGTGTGACAGTTTGTACTCCTTGATAATTACGATTCCTATTTTGCCCTTCTGTGGGGGTTCTGCAGGCTCCTATATTTTTCACACAGACTTCGATTTTTGTTATGTTACTTATTTGGAATGAAAACAACAGCATTTCATGTTATAACCCGTTTTACAGATATGAGGTGAAGATGCAGAGAAGTTAAGGAATGCAAGGGGAGTGCTGAGACACTGGGTCTCAGACCCCAGCTCCCAGGCTCCCTCAATTTCACACCAAGCAGACAGCTGCCCCTCCACGCAGTGACGGCGACCTAGGTTTTCCGTTGTTTTGAGCTTAGGGGACCCCAGATCCCACACGTAGCCTCCCGTGTCCGCCCCACTCCCGCCTGTGCCCAGCATTTGTGACCACAGCCCCCCGGCCAGGAGCCCCCTCCTCCTCACCACCAGGCCTTTCGATGACTGGCACTTGGGAGGGAGCGCCACTGTGGTGACCAGGTCTTTGCCAGGGTACAGAGCACAGTTGTAGGTGGTATGAACATAAGCATTAGTGTGGTGTTGACACAGCACGTCCCAAACAGGAGGTCTGAGGCCGAGGAACAAGGATTTGGCCACAGTCACGGCAGGTGGTGACGATCAGAGAGGCTCGGTGCTGAGCTCTCCGGTGCTACGTGCAAACCTCCGCTCCACAGGGCAGACCCCCGTCATCTTCCAGATAAACCCCACGATCCAATCGACCAGGGGACCAGGGCCTACCCTTGGTGGCCGCCCTTTAGGGTCCACGGCCTGTGCTTGGCAGAGGAGTAAATGAGTAAAATTAGCAAGCCTCGGGGAGTGCCCGTCCTCAGCTCCAGATCTAAGTGCTCATGGGTTAGAAATGCCCACGTGGATTTTGGGGGGGGGAGGGGGGAGGGAGGGAGCGGGAACGGCCAACACGTGGAGCAGCCGAACACCAGCTCCGGTGCTGGGAGTGGGAAGAAAGCCGCCATGCGCAAAGGCACACTCGCTCTCAGAACTCTGGGTGCGCTGTTATTCTGCCTTTTTGGTCGTGTCTGTCATTATTCTTGGCACTGCCACTCAAGCTGACCTTCTGATCCATCATCATCTCTGGCCTCCCAGGGCCGGGCCCCAGACACGCTCTTTGGGACCAAGCCCCAGCAGTCACTCCGATTTTGTTCAGGGCTCATATGCAAAATATTAAGTTATGGCTGAATTTTTCTGCAAATATTTATTCTGCTTTGATACCATCGTGGTTGTACTTTTTCCCCCCAAGAAATTCACTTGTGCCATAATGATGTAAAAATACACCCTACCATTCAAGTTAGTTTAGGAAAGTTAATAAAAGGAATTAAGACCGTCACAATGGGTCCTGCGTCTGTGCCAAGCACAGTGACGGAACAGCCAGCTCGCTGGGGCGCTGCAGCCCCGAACACGACACTAGAAACATAAACTCCACGTAAACTTGGAGTCTCTGAATAAACAGAGACTCCACGAAGACCGGCTGCATGTTATGAAAGGGAACAATATGAAAATGTTACCACCACGTCGTGGGAGAAGTTGAACTATACAAGCCCGAATTCTGTTGACAAGGGCTCTATTTGCTCCATTCCCCAAATGTACCAGGAGGAAGTTAACAGCATTCTGCTGGCTAATTGTTTCAATGCCTCCCTTTACAAAGTAAAAAAGCGGGAGGAGAAAGGAGTGGCTAGAGGACGAGCTATTCCCTTGGGTCCCTACACCCCCCGAGTGTGTCTGCTGAGACCGCTGGGAGGGCATGAGGATGGGTCTCCTGTCCCTTCTTTCCGTCATCGAGCAATCATCTCCCCTGCTCTGACCTCCCCACTGAACACTACAGATACCTGCTGGAGACCTTCGACATCTACAAGTTCCTGGAAATAAGTTTTCCTTTTTTTTTTCTAAACAGACAAAAAGGTGAGACAGATTGCAGGAGTATTTCTAGTACGTTAGAGGCAAACCCACACAAATTGTCGGAAAGCTCTGACAAGTGGTCAGCAATGCTCGAAAAGGAGAAGGGGGGAACATCCCCTTGCGGATCTGCTCACACTCCCCCCTTTCTCACAGAAAATCAAAATTGTCCAGATGGCCTTCCAGGGTGACTGGGACGGGAGTGGCAGAGGTCTGAGGGGAGTGATGTCCACAGTGGCTTTTGGCAATAACTCCTGACTCCCCCTAGATCTTTTCATAACTTCTTTGGAAAAATAAGGTAAAATGGGTCACCCCTAGAGATTCCCTGTGATGCAGAAATTCTATGTTGGGGCCAGGGGTAGTCCAGAATCAAGCCCTTTGGTGGGAAAGATGTGTAGAATCCCGCTTCAAATTCACTGACAATCAGATTCCACACGTCAGTCTCTGTGGTTAAGAAATTCTGTCCACGAGTCAGTACATCTGCAGAAACCAGATTTTTCCTTGCGGATTTCTCTCTGCACAGCGGAGACTGTTCAATCAATGCACTGTGTGTGTATACGTTACTGATGTGCAACAATATCATTCCTATGTGCTTTCTACAGCTGGGCCCCAGCCCTCACTCTCAGACAGACGTCACACAGAGCGTTTGCACTGCTGTGCCCTGGTGCCCTTCCACAAGCGGCTGCAAGCGCTGGGCTGGGCTGGCAGCCCTCCTGCCTGTCTGGGGTGCATCTCAAAACCGTCTGATTGCCCTTGCTTTCCCACCGCACACTTCCTTGCAGAAGAAAGGGCGCAGGTTTCCCATGGCTAAGGCACAGGAGACGAACAAAGGAGGTTTTGAAATCTGCCTCATTACTTCTGACAATTTGGGGAAATGCGAGTTGAGGGATTAAAACATACCTGGTCACATTTAAATTCCCACTCTACACCATCTACTCGGCGTAGCATGGGCACTAACGTGTTGTGAGCCAATATTTAAACATCCCAATCTGTTCTGATTGGATGACACAACTATAGAAGCCAATTGGGGGGAAATTTTCAAATCTTAGAAACTGGTAAGAGTTTTAACGTCTATTTTTGGATTTGGTAAGAAGATGCAGTTTGTGAAGACAAACACTGCTTTTAATTATTGTTTCTTACTTACAAAGCAGTATTTTAATAGTGTTACAATATCCTGTAGGGCTTACCTGAATGAGAGAGTTTACTAGAATTATGTTTACATTAGCCAGACCTACTGCTTATACTCAAAACCCAAGATCTGAATAACAGTAGTTTCAACAAAGGTAAGAGATTAGCTACTTCAATATGATTCTATGTAGATGGATGTTCACAAAAGTTAGAGAATAAAATCTTTACCGAAGGTACGTGAAGATGGCATATTAAGGCAAAAGATAAGTCGAAGTGCTTAAGCTATGTATTCACCTGTACAGGAAGTTAGGGTAAATGTTTAAGATCACTAAATGAAACAACACTCAAGCTTATTGTTAATGGTAACTAAAGAAAAGATGAAAACATGCTTTTAACAATTTAGTATTTTCTTCTAATACCAATTCCCGTTAAAATCTGCCCATTGAAAATAAGACGTCATGATAACATCACTTGGGCGTGTTGCTCAAAGAAATCCAAAGGAATTACATGAAGATGATTCCTCTTAGCCAGCAGCACGGAGTTAATAAATCTATGTCAGTGCCACTCTGCCAGGAGTTCCTTCCTTCTCACCACCAATACCTTCTCTACCATGTGATCACATGAAACACATTTGTCTTTATTCACACTCTGAACCTTAGGGTGAGGAAAAGACAGCCTTACTAATGGAAGCCAGAAAGAACTGAAAATAAGCTTTCAAAAACCAAATGGGCTTACTCAAAAATGGCTCACTATTGTGTCTCTAAAAGCAAGGGATTAATTTCAGTGACAATTATGGCATATATTAAATTTGATCTAATGATACCAACACATAATTTACTTTAAAAAAGTTAAATATCCAGCGAATACCTGGTATCTAATGCTTCTAGGTCCATTTTTACTGTGTGTTATGTTTTGTGCAATAACAGCGCACGCTGTTTCAGTGTGTTCGTAAGCCCCACCCACATGCTGTTCCACACAAAGGGCTTATGGCCAAAGGCAGAGCCTCACTTATGGCTCAGCTCCTATCAGAAGATTTAGCTCTTTACAAATTTGTATAGGAGCGAGTGAAAATGTCCCATACCCTCAACTACAGATTAAGGGCCATACGTGAGTGTTGGTAATATGCCAAGTTGTAGTGGACAGGTTTATAATAGAAAATATCATATTTTTAATTGTGTCTTATAATGTAAAACAAAGTATGAAGAGGAAATATTAAAGGCTGACTACATGAAAAATAACCCAGAACCTTAAAAATAATAAAGACAACTCAGCATATATCAAATATAAATGTAGAGTCAGGACTACTCTTAAGAATAAACCTTTGATTTACGCTGAGGGATTTCTCAGTCTTCGATGGGTTTGCTCAGACTTTTGCAAACATCATTTGTCACCGGCAAGAGTGTTCTTTGTAACTCCTGTCGCCTTTCTTTTAGATCTATTATTCCTGCTGAGCGTACCTACGTAGAAGAATCTTTCATCGTGACACCAACTCTACTCTTGCTGTGAGTAATCACAGTCTCATAAAAATCATTCTTTTTATCGCAAACTTGCCGCCAGAAGCAAGGAGAAGTACCCAGACCAGGAACTCTTTTATCCTTGTCTGCAATGCTTTCCCTTTAACCCTCCTTTGAAGAAAACCAAATAATGTACTAACTTGGAAAAAATGAATCACGTACTAATTTATTCAAAAAGTGTTTAACTACAAGTTTCAACTTACACAGGATATTTCTGTTTTGATCACATATAAAACAATGAACTAATGCTATAATAATAATACTATGTCGTATTTTAAGAAAGTTGTTGTTTTTCTGGAGCAATTTTTCACTCTAAAATTAAATGTTTGCAACAAATAAAGAGGTTTCAGTTCATGACCATTCCATGTCTATTGATTCATCTTTATTTAACTGCAAACTCTATGTCAATACAATTTTTAAAGAAATATTTGAATGTATTTGGCTTTAGGTTTTAAGTGACTTTTATACATGGGGGAAGGAGTGAAATTTGAAAGTTTGGAAGAGATTACTTTATCAATTTTAGTTAACTTATAGCATACAGCCAGATGATTTTATAATAATAATAAACACTCAATTTTGTATGAAAGAACATGTAGCTCAGAATAACATCCTTAGTTGGGAAGTTAATAAAAGCCCTCCCAGCCGATTTCCTCTGCCACATAATCATTATTGACTCCGGAGAGAAAAGTATGCAGGACCGGACATTGGCCCTTAAAAAAAAAGGTCCCCCTTGAGCTGCAGGAAGGTTCCATCATCACCTCCCTCACTGTCAGCCCTCTGGGGAGAGGGGGCCTCCGTGGGGCACTTCCTTACTGAGAAAGTTCCCTCTCTTCCCAGCATCAGTGGGTCTGAAATTCCAGCCCCTGAAGTCATTCCTTCTGAATCGTCTTTTATAAGACAAAGACTTCAGGTAACGGGACGTTAGTTTAAGCTCCATAACTGGTGTGAACTGTCCTATCTGATAAATTTCCCCCAGCACGGGGAGCTCTGGGGTACCCCAAACGCTGGGGTGTCAACAGCGAAGGAGGAGGAGGAGGTGCCTGAAAGGAAAACTAAGAAAAACTTTTGTCCACACTCATATTCTCATTCCCTAGAAAACAACCTCTTTTCCCAATTCCTGGTCGTTTTGGTAATTTATATTATTATTCAGGAAAATGCTATATTATATACCACCAATATGGCGTTAATAGTATATATGTTATATATTAACTGTGGAAATACCTCTAGAAAACATATAGGACACACATTCTGTATTCTTTCATTCATTTGTCATGTATTCAACTAATGAAAGGCCACCTACTCCCACGCCAGGCACCCAGCACACAAAAATAAATGAGGGCAGATATTTCCAACGAGGCTTCATAAATGTGGGGGAGAGCTGGAGAGAGAGGGGACAGGGGAGCATCATAATTTTCTCTCGGGAAGGAACGGAATTTCTAACAAATGAAATGGAAATGGAAAGCATCACATGTCTAGTCCTCCTTCCCACCCATCCTGTGCATCACCTCATTCAGATCCGTTTTTCTCAAAGTGGGTTTTTCTCCACCAGGAAATACAATTTCCAATGTCTGGAGTACAAGCTTCTTAGGGGCCGGCGATACATATCACTTCTGTTTCTATCTCTGCCTTTGAACCAGAAGGTATTCAATAGATGCCTTAGAAAAATTACATCGCAAAGACTATTTTCCAATGCCACTGAGCCTTGGGCTTGCCTCTCCAGTGCCATGACTGTCTGTCTATCTCGCACACCCACTGCCAATTGCATGACCCTGCTAGGCCGGTCTCAGTCAGCCTGGCCTCCACTCCCTCTTTCATAAGGTGATAGTTTATCTACTGCTAGCTGGATGCCTCTCTCTCCTGTCAAAGCAATGTCCCCTGTTACCATTCTATTGCTTTCTTTTCTTAGTCCCTGATGTACGCCTGTCACCCACTGTCTGAATGACAGTAGCAACAACTATTGAGAGCCTGCTATGTGTCAGGCACGGTGCCAGGTGTATTACATGTTACTTCCAATCCTCCCTAAAACTCTACTTTTGCTGGAGGGGGAAATGAAAACATAGAGATAACTTCTGTGGATCCCATCAGGTAGTAAACTCTGTGAAGGAAGAGAGAACTTCTCATGTGTCTTTTTCTCCCTCTTTATTTTCTAAATAGGATTCTATTTCTTCGTATTTATTTTCTATGTGGGCCGAGCACATAGATGATACAGAATGAAGTCTTCCAGACAGTCTGATAGCCAAGATTTAGTCATGAAAGACTCGGTGACCCAATCAGACATTAACTGATAATGTTACTGCATTATGTCACTGAAGTGTTAACTACTTCTAGTTTTATAAAAGTACATTTATTTTGTCTGATTATAAAATGAAACATACTCATGTAAAAAATGCATGCAAAACAGAAAAATACATAAACAAATAAACTTCCATTGCCTCCCTCAGCAGTAACCACTGTTCACATTCTTCCGCCGTCCTTCCTGTCCTCCTATTAACTCATTATCCAAAGTCTCTCACTTTCTTCACAGAGCTTGCATGCTAGTAGGAGATACCACAGGCAGGTAAAAGCCAGATACGTGTTTTGTAGCTACTTTCCCCTCCTTTCAATAGGTAATAAACATCTTTTTATATCAATTAATCATCTATAACATCTTTTAAAAAAAAATCTTTACCCGAAAACATGCTTTCATTGATTTTAGAGACAGAGGAAGGAAGAGAGGGAGAGAGAGAGAAACATCAATCAGCCACCTTCTATATGAATCCCCACAGGGGATAGAACCCATAATCAGGTTATGTGCCCTGATCAGGAATCGAACCCATGACCCTTCAGTGCATGGGATGATGCCCCAACCAACTGAGCCACACTGGCCAGGGCTCATCTATATTCTCTTTTAAGTTGCCATATACTATTCCATTTTATGCATGTTTCAAATTTCTTTTGACCAAGCAGTGGCTGACAGTTTCCAAGTTTCCTTGGATGATGAAGTTCAGTGGAGCAACAACGACCCATCCTCCTCCAACTCCATCGGCAGCACCTAAAAGAACGCTGGGCGCACAGCCCCGTCGCTGCTTCCTGAGTGTTCTGGTGAGTGACCCCTGGGATGCACCTGTGTGGACGTGCCTGTGACATTCTTTACCTCCTTTGGCTACGTTAAATTTAACTGATTTTTAAATCACTTAGATCGCTGAGCCTTGTTCATTTCATACGATCTGCTTAGAACTCTCTCCTCTACAGCCCGGCCCACAGGCCCTGCCGACGGCTGTCAGTCTCCCGATGGCCGTCTCCGGGTCGCCCCCATCTCTCGGAGGACTCCTACGTATGCTGGGCTCATGCCATTCCAAGCTCCTTGAGAACAGGATCATCATTTTGCTTACTATCATTTTTACAAAATTCCTCTCTTTCTGATCTCAATTTTTAAAATTTCTCTTGGATTATGGAAAATCCCTTGTCAATTTCCATAGGGTCATGACCAGTTATGAGGAGTGACTGAATAGCTTCGTGATTGTAAGTAAAATGAATTATTCATTTTTGCCACTTAGAATTTAAATAATTTTCCGTCTCTTTTAAAGTAAATGTTAGAATGACTACTTTAAAAAGAAAAAATATTCTTATTTCACTACACCTCTACAAAATCTTGTCACACACATGCTGATAAACACTATGCTTCAATTGTGAATTTTCCAAGCTACTCCTTTTTCTGCTTGGCAGTAACATCTTAGTTACAAGCCTAGTAGGACTGCATGCGTATGTGTTTAAAACAAACAATTCCCACCAATCGAAGTGGATGCCATCTCGGACATAAGAGCTCTGTTTAACTTTCGGACAAAATGCGGATACTGGAAGGTAATTCTCAGGCAGTTATTTCTGAAGAGGCAAGCGAATGTACAAAGTCATGTCCACCCAAACCAGCATCCTCTTCCCCTGCCCGGCCCTCCACCTGCCTGACGAGGGAGCAGCCCGTGGTCAGCAGCAAGGACCCAGGCCCGAGAGCGTTTCCTTAGCCCAGCGATGGCGAACCTTTGGAGCTCGGCATGTCAGCATTTTGAAAAACCCTAACTTAACTCTGGTGCCGTGTCACATATAGAAATTTTTTGATATTTGCAACCATAGTAAAACAAAGATTTATATTTTGATATTTATTTTATATATTTAAATGCCATTTAACAAAGAAAAGTCAACCAAAAAATGAGTTCACGTGTCACCTCTGACACGCGTGTCTTAGGTTCGCCAGCACTGCCTTAGCAGGTCCCTTAGCACGCGGACTGGAGCTGCGCCCAGATAGAGGCTCCATTGTGGCCGTGGAAACCGAGTGTCTCCAGGGGCTGCAACTTAAACACTTGGCGGGAAGTTGAAGCTACAGGCTTTCTCTTGCACGGGGCACGTTAAAAGAAGAATTCCTTTCTCCACTAAGCAAACTTCCTAGGAAGGTAATCTGGCTGGACAAAGTAGTGACTCTCCCAGATCCAAGACGAGCCAGCACCTGTCAAAATCAAGACTTTGAACAAAAGGTCTGTCCTCTGCGACACCCGAAGGTCAGTTTCACAGGATTTTAAAAGAAACGGACAGCCACCAGCCAGCTCTGTGGGCGCTGCAGGCGCATTTCCATTCGAGGCTGCGAGGGGAAGGCGCTCCTGCTCAGCGAGGCTCACCAAGGGCCGGCGCTGGGCCGGGCTCCACACCCCCGTCCCTCCTCCGTGTCCTCAGTGTCCCCGTGCGTCCCTGAGGCTGGTTAGTGGTGGCGACGAGAAGGTCACGCATCATCAGAGCGAGGACTGCCCTGGCTCGCCCATCCCTGAAGCCTTCACTCTCTGCTGAGACTACACCACCTCCCGCTGCTTCACCCCCAGAATCGAGAGACCGGCAAACCCGGGAGGCCGTTCCCGCGCAGGCTCACCATCCGCTTGCCAGAATGACCTCCTTCGCTCTACGTGAGTCACTGACTTCTCCCAATCGGGAAATTTCAATACATATTTTTGTGTTCCCAAAGGAAAATTTCACAAAGGGACTCCTGCTCTGAGCTCCCTGTTCTTTTTCATTCAATACATTCTTCCCGGGAATCTTAACTAATTTCACGCTCAATTCTTCAAGTTCAATTCTCTTTCCTGAGCTTCAGGCCTGCAGGCACAATGCACGCTGGAGTCTACCTGTAGGTCCGACATGGACTTCAGATCCTACATCTCAAAACCCAATTTAGCATCTTCCTTCCAAAGCCAGCAGTTTTCCTGTTTTGGGGTTTTGTTTTTTTCATGGTTACCTTATTGCTCAAGCCGGAAACTCAGACTCTTGCGTCCCTCTCCCCTGCGTGGAGTGCATTTCCCAATCCTTCAGAGGACTTTCTCAATGGCTTTCACATCTGGCCCTGCGCTCTGTCCCCCAAACAAACCCCGTGATCTCTCACCCAGATTATCGTCGCCTCTGACGTCACGACGCAGCTCATCTCCATCCTGGAGGGGTGACCCTGCCTTCAGTGTGAAATCTGACTTCTTTAGCCGAAGGGCAAAGCCGTCCCTGGCCTGGCTCCTCTCCCTTCCCCATCTCACAACCGCTCCACGTGGGCTCTGCGCTGACAGCTGCTCAAACTCTGTTCCGGAATGTCACGCGCTCCGGTGCCACTTCCTTGCGAAGCCATCGGGTGAGCCACCTGCCTTTAGACCCACTGCCGTCCTGTGGGTCCCCATCAAGGGGCTGGCGCACTGCAACGCAATTGTCCCGCCTCTCTGTCTCCATCGGGCGCCCGGGCTCCTGGAGGGCCGCGGATATATTTCGCCTCCTCCACGCCCAGCACAGAGTCCCGAATGGAGCGCACACGCACACTGACAGCACGGGAGCTCCTCTCCTGTAATGCGGGGGCAGCTGGGATGCCATTTCTGTCTGTTCAAGGGCAGGGATTTATAGTCACACATCTGCCTGCCCACTGTCCACCTGCCGGCCTGTTTACCTACCTACCTATCTCCCAACTTCTTCCAAAGCGAACTTAGGCTGCTTGAGTAGCTGCTGTGGGTTAGACACAGCGGGCAACAAAGCTTTGAAAGACCCCATCCGCGCAAACGCCGGTGGTGGGCTCTGCTGTGTTCCATCAGCGTGTGACACCACAAGTGCCACTGCGTCCTCTCCGTGGCTCAGGAGGACCAGCTGGCGTGTGAGCAGCTAGAGAAGTTCGGTGTCAGGGCGGTGACATCTGGGATAGGAAGCCCTTGTTCCCACCTGAGCTTGACTGTGACCTAAACCAGTGGCTTTGGGCAGAAAACACTTCCCTTCAAGTCCCCCGTGTGCGACCTGGAGACGATAAGGCTGGGCGCACAGTGCCGGCAGGGCCTCACAGCCCATGCTTTCTGTTGTTGTCAATCCTCACCGAGGATATTGTTCCATTGATTTTTAGAGAGAGTGGGGTGGTGGGGGGGGGGGGGGGAGAAACATCAACGTGAGAGAGACACATCGATTGGTTGCAGGCACCCTAACCAGGGCTGGGGATCCAGCCTGCAACCCAGGCATGTGCCCTTGACTGGCATCGAACCCACAGGACCCTTCAGTACTGGGGCCGCTGCTCTATCCCCTGAGCCAAACCAGCTAGGGCAAAGCTGGTGTTTTTGCCTGACCTGAGAATTGCTTCCCTGAAGCCTGCTGCCTTCCTGCTGCCTGAGCCGGCCGCCTGGCTGCACTCAGGGCGGGGGCTCTGCTCCTCAGCACACACGCACCAGCAAGGTCCACGAGCCCTCCTTCAAAACACGAGGCCAGGATGGCACAAGGAGAGAAAGCTCAGCACAACCTAAGAAACACGTGTCTTTCTGACTTGAAGCCAACACCCTCATCTTCCAGGAAAGGACAATATCGAGGAGAGATGGGAGCCAGATACGGGAGCTCTGAACTGTCCACAGTGAGCCTCCCCTCGAGAAACTGGGAGGGGCGGAGGCGAGAGTGAGGAAAGAGCGAGAGGCCCCGGGTATGCCTGGGACCCTCTGCACTTGTGACTGAACCCGGCTGACTTAGTTGTGTTTTCTGCTGGGATTTCTGTTGGAAGGCTACAGGGTGATTTGGGCAGCAAAGCCTTTATTGTCTCCTACCCTTCATCCTCTGCCCCCCTCCCTGCCCGCCCCCCCCCCCCCACACACATATGCATCGCCTGCCCTATTTTCACCATCTCACACCAGAGTGGGGACATTTGCTATTGTGAATGAACCTGCACTGACACATCATCGTCACCCAAAGTCCGTGGTCTACACGAGGGTTCACCCTTGCTGCCCTACACTCTCTGGGCACCACAGCATCACACAGAGTAGTTCCCCTTCCCTAAAAGTCCTCTGTGCGACTCATCCTATGCATCCCTCCCTCCCCATCACCCCTGGCAACCACTGACCTTTTTACTGTGTCCATAGCTTTACCTTTTCCAGAACGCCATATAGTTGGAATCATACAGTATGTATTTTCAGAGAATCTGCCATAAATTTCAACACTAAGGGTATGCTGAAGTGTACAGTCTATTTTTGAACTTGAACTGTGAATATTTTCCGTATATTTAATAAATTGTCTTAAACTTTTTTCAATAAAGATGTACTTAATATGTTTCATTATTAATTTATTTGTGGATCTTTAAACTATTTCTATATTTTAATGTTAAAAATCACCTTTTGGCATTTGTAATACCTTAACTAATAATAATAATAAAAAAATCACCTTTTGGAAGATACAGTGTGGGCCTGAGTGGACTTCAAGAAAGTTTTGAACTGAGTTAGAATCTGCCACTGGGTAGCCATGTGACCTTAGGCAAGTTCTTGTTTTAACCACCCTAAGCTTCACTTGGCTCCTCCATAAAATGGAGATAATAATGGTGCTTTTATCATAGAAATATCAGGGGATTAAGTGGAATGATGTATGTAGAGCACTTAGGACAAGTGTTCAGTGAATGCTTATTACTCTTGTATAAATTATCTGTCTACAACTCTCTTTTCTAGAACATAAGCTAAAAGTGGAATTACTCAGTAAAAGGATCAGACATTAAGGTACTGAATACATATTATCAAACTGCTTTTCTGAAATCTTGTGTCAATCCATATCCTTATCAGCGGTGTACACAGTGTTCATCTGACTGCATTGTAGACCATATGACTGATTTTAAATCTTTCCAATGTGATGTCCAAGAGGCGGACTATACTTACTCTTTGACATTTCAATTACTAGAAGTGAAATCCAACACTTTTCATTTCTTTATGCTGACAATTTGAATGCTTTTCCCTTCTGATTTGTTCATATCCTTTCTCATGTCTGCTACTTATATGAGTTGCTACTCATCTTTTTTAATTTTGTTTTTATTTTGTAGTTACTGCTATTTAAAATTATAATTTAATTAAAAGTTTACATGTATGGCTATAACAAAAGAAGACTCTTAATTTTTAAATTTAATTATATAATCTTTAACTTTTCTGAAGCCTATTATATATTCTAAGGCTATTGTAATAGACTCCTTTTTAGTTTAGAAACTAAATATTTTTAGTTTCCTGTATATGTCAAATCTCCAAAAAATAATATTTTAAATCTCATTTTATTCATTGTAGTTTATTCCTTAATGCACTGTCCCAAACTCCTAGGACAAAGCTAAGTAATGGAGCCAGCAGAGAGCTTCCTTATTTTGTTTCCATTTCTATGATAATCTGCCTCTGTTATTTTATTGTCAAGAACAATGTTGGCTGTTGGCATTAGGTAAATATCTTTTATTACGTTAAAAAGCTATATACTTTGACTTAACTTTCTGATGAACATCAGAATTAAGAAAGTCTTTGGATACATTTTCATATTTCTATTTTTTACTTCAGATAAAGATGACAGACTCTTGTGGAAAATGATGAAGAAATAAGAAGAATGCCTAAAATTACCCAGTAGTAATAACAATGGATGAAATATGGGAGTTGTTTCTTTTTGGCTATCAGTTACAATATAGTTAATTCAATACACATTCATTGAGTTTAAAACACATGGGTTGCTTAAAAAACTCATTTTGCCCCTGAACTGAGGATGTTGATAGTATTTATGTTAACTAAAAACATGGACAAGGCCAAGCAACCTACCCTAAAACGTAGGGAGACAAAGTCAACTCTTGCCTTCAGTGGGGAAGGAAAGAGCAATCGCTATTGTATTCTCAGATAACAGACAAGAACTCAACCTAACAAACACACATTTCATGGTATAAGGCAGGATTCTGGGTGCTATGGAGGATGGTACGAGGATTAAAACAAATGTGTGATTCTTTATGTTTGCTAAATGGATCAGGAGAAAGTAAATATGTATACAAAGCCTGTGGACAGAGCTGAGCATGCTGAGGGCTATACCTGTGTGTGTGTGTGTGTGTGTGTGTGTGTGTGTGTGTGTGTGTGTTTGGTATGGAATCACTGATCTGCCCCACGCTTCCATGTAAGTGGTGCTGTGTGCAGAGGGAAGGAGAGCACAGAGCAGGCTCCTCCTCAAGTGCCTTCTTTGCAAGCACGGAACCCTTTCCCTGGTAGCGGGATCCGAGCCCCAGCGCCCACACAGGCCGGAGTCTGGGCACCAGAGGTTCTTCCTGTTCATGTCTAGAGGCTAATGCGCTTTCTAGGTGAAGTATGTTTTTCAAGTCAAAACATCAGCTTCTGAATTAGTTTTAAGCACTGACACTTTTGGAAGCAGGAGCATTTGGTCACTATCTCCCGAACGCTTCCCCTGCAATGGAAACTACGGAGCATGGGCAAGGCTGACAGTAAAGAGAGATTCTTTTCCCAGCTGAAAATTGACTTACAAACAAGACCTATGAAAACAATTGAGATGATAACATACATTTTACAGTAATCAGATATTACTGCAAATTTGAAGACTGAATTAAACCAAGGGGAAACTAATTGCTCTGCTTTGTTAAAAGCAATCCTTATGGCGCTCTCCTTTCAGGTGTGGCATAACTTTGAGACTGTCCACTGAGCCTTTTTTTGGCCTTTGACTCATCAAACCCAGGCTCAGAGAGACCGGAACCTTCTGTCCCAGACCTTTTCTTAACAGAAAAGATAAACACAAGAGGCTACAAGAGCAGGTGCTCAAAAATGGGGCCTGGGACAGGAGTCTACACATCGAAGGCCCGAGAAAGGGTGTGAGTCTTCACCTTCTAATCTGGACACCAAAGAATCCTCTAACCAACCAATGCACAACCCACAACCCAGAACCCACAACACCAACGCGCGAGGAGAGTGCAGGAGGGAGTTCCCACACGGCTTCACATGGACTGGGGACTGTGCTCACGACACCCTCACAGGTCCCTGTCTCAGCGAGGACAAAAGGAGGGCACCTGCTACTTCCCAACCTGAGGGAGTGGCAACCCCAACGCCTATGAAATGGGGTCACTTACCATCAGGCAGAAAGAGAAAACTCAACATCAGCTTACGCCTTATTTTTATTTAGACTTATATCCATCTTGATGAAATATTTTCCTTTAATTGTGGAAAAACCTAGCAGGAGAACTGACCGACGCAAGCTAAACTGAAACGTTATTGTATACAGAAGGCCTGTCCTCACTCTGCAGATTGCCTTCCCATAAAAATCCAACAGAAAGAACTCTTTCTCCATTCAGTCAGAAAGAGTCATACGTTACTAACGAAGCTGAAAAAACCCTCCAGTTCCAGACTGTCATTCATAAAAAATGATTTCCATCTAAGCATCATCGTGTTGCACACAGAGACCTTTTGGTAAGACGATATGCTAGTCAGACTTAGAAACAGGAAAGCCAGAAGTACACCAAGTCTACGCCCTTCTATGATGGGGAACTACTATTTCCTTTGATAATTATGTCCCCCTGTCACTCATGTTCCTTACCTTGTCAAACATATTTATTAGTACCCCAAGTCCAAAATTTCCCCTTCGTATCTTTTCCCTGGAGTGGCAACAAAATTAAAGTGTGATTGCTTTTATGAATAACTGTCACTGACAAGATGACCAATGACTTTTACAATGAAAACAACTGACTTTATTTCATAAAGTACAATTAAGATGTTTTTAAAATCATATCCCAAATTTTCTAAAGACTATCCTAATAACCATTTTAAGTGCATGGCCTTTCCTTGATAATACAAGGTCGGGTACTGGAAGGCCCTCACATCGTGTATTTTGTTGTTCAGAACCTCTCATAAGCCAAAGCTGTGAACAAACCAAACTACACAGAGGGACTAACTGGAGAAACGTTAAGATGGTAAAAGAAAATGAGGCCAAATGTCAACAATAAATTCAGACATCACACTTGAAGCTAACAGATAGTTAACCTCCTTGAAGTTACTTGTACTCTCGATCTTAAAAAGCTAAAAATGTGTAATTTAAATATTCCTCTCCTCTACCATAGCATTGCTAACTGGAGTGTGAAATCAAGCATTACCACATCGTTTCTGCCTGATGAGATAATTTTGGTTTTCTTAGGAGGATTATGCCAATGCACTTATTTTTGCCAGAAAATAATTTTACTTTTTATTTCGCAAGAAACTAATATTTGCAATGACCAATTCCAGTTGTGTTGACTTGCAAAACCATACGATGAAAGATTGAAATAAGTATAAGAACCAATTTATTTTTGTAGAATATTACTCAAGTTTAGAGCAAGAAAACAATTTCCAAAGACAGAGGCTAGCCCTAACCGGTTTGGCTCAGTGGATAGAGCGTTGGCCTGCGGACTGAAGGGTCCCAGGTTCAATTCCGGTCAAGGGCATGTACCTTGGTTGCGGGCACATCCCCAGTATGGGGTGTGCAGGAGGCAGCTGATCGATGTTTTTCTCTCATCGATGTTTCTAACTCCCTATCCCTCTCCCTTCCTCTATGTAAGAAATCAATAAAATATATATTTTTTTAAAAAGACAGAGGCTAAATGTATCTTTTATACTCTCGCTGATACCTTTATAGTTTTCTCAAGTAAAATGACTTAAAGTCAACTTCTGTAAAGTTACAAGCTTAAATAATTTTTCCATTATTGTTTTCATATTTGGTTGAATCATATCTTCCTTCTCTTTTCTCCTTTACTTCTCATAAAAAAAAAACCAGTCCTCATGCCAAGAATAGAATCTGATATTTGAATAACTGTGTAGACCCCCTAGTTATTTTTTTTAAATTGGGTTTATGGAAAAACTATATTCTTTCCATTCCTAACGCAGAACTTTTAATATATACATTTATTTTAGACACTCTTTATATGCAGGTTAGTATGAATAATGTCAATAAACAATAATCGAGCTATATTAAATCAAAACTAAGTTTGGAAGTTTATATTATACCAAGTTTGCCCAACTTCTCACTTTTCACCACATAGTTTTGGCACGGTATAGACAAGTGATGGCATTTTTTAAAGAAGGTAGAGTTCAAAAACAATAGCAAATTACTGCTAATTTCTTCTTGATGGGTGCTATTAACACCTATTAACATCAATAAGAGGAACAAGGTTGTTTCCAGCACAAAATATCAGTCTAGTCTATATCATTTAGAAACAAATGAAAACTTTGGAAAGGAATTTGAACATACCAGTAAAATATAAGATTTTTGTGTGCTGTTCTTTGATGAAGTGAATCACAACCATAAATCAGAAACAGCTTTTGAAAATAAGTATGACTATCAAGCTTTTCTAAAGGCAATTCTAAACTTGTCACTCAAACATTTCCACCTTAGAAAGTACTAATGCCTTACATGCCATTTCCTTAAGGAAAGCGGACACTTTCAAAGGCAAGAACCTTTTGTCTTTTACCCTAAGCATAAAAAGAAATATTTCAGTAAGGAATGGAAGAAAATGAAGCGCATTTAAATAATCTCTTTGTGCTGGAAGTTGCCAATTCTTCTGTGAGCAGTTTCACTGCAGATGAAAAGAAATCAAAATACAGGGCAGATGTTGAACAAACCGCATTTTGGTTCTGTCACACACCGGCATTTTTCAAATGATTTTGGCTCATCTATTAAATAAGGTGCATTTTGCTTGATTTTGAAAAGGGAAACATCAGGAAATATTTAAAGGCCAATTGCTGCCAATTAACTTCGATCAGTAAAAGTTCTACTTGAATCTTTCAGATTCTTCTCCTGTCTGAAATAACACACATTTATAAAATCTAGCAAAACAACAACTTGATGACGAATGGCTGTTAGCAGCTCTACCACAAGCTCGCTTAACAGCAGGATTTAAATAAACAACTGTCTCCATTAAGAAGGGAGTGCAATGTAGTTATAGTCACGTTGTCTGAGAATGGAGATATGAAAAACAATATTCTTTATTCTTAAGAATGCTGCTCATCAAGACCATCACGTTTGTCACTGCCCATAACGCCGTCAATGAGCCATCTGACACGTTTCCCCCCAAATGATGATGGACAAATAAAATCATCAGCAGTTTCACATGAGAAATCCTGGTGCCCCAACAGCAGAGGCCCAACTGAAATGTCATGCAAACGACAGGGCCAGTGAAAAAGGAAAGCACCCAACGCAAGACAGTGACAGCCTGACATGAACCGCATATGCAAGTATCACAAGTTCTGTTGGGTTCTAAAGGCAATTCATCTCAACGGTGATGACGTAACCGAGAAATCTGTAGTTTCTGCTAATCAACACAACTTAATATTTAAGATCTTTGACCTCAAATTTTCATCCTTATCAATGGTTATATGGCAATCTAATTTTGAAACACAACAGTCCAAGTAAGGCATAACAAATACCATGAAGGCAAAATGCATTACTATATACTTGGCAATTACTTTGCCTCATTATCCCAATTATATATTCAAAAATAATATCCCCTTATTGTAAGACCAATCATCCATTTTCAGGCATACAACATGAAGTTTATATAAAATCACTGAACTTACTTCTAAGTCATTAAAAAATAGATGTGTGTCTGCCAAGTTGAAAATCATTTCTTCCATTCGCAGTCCAAGGGAAACTGAAGTAGGTGGATCCTAAAAGAGGAAATTTTACAGGTCAAGAAAATGTATTCTTCAGGTGGCATGAACTATATTGTCACATTAAGAGGGAGTGCGTGTAGGGAAAGGCCCAAAGTGATCGCGGGGCGGCTTGGGCTCCAGTTGCCTTTGGTGTGCATGATTTCTTCTATATGCAAACTTCAGTGATGTATTTTATTTAAAAAGTTCCCCTAATTCTGTTGGTACTTTGCATAAGGAAGAAATAACTTGCTGCTTAAAATATTAAAAAATATATAAAATCTAGGGTTACTTAGACATACTATAAAGCAGAGGAAATTCAGCTTCGCACTTAGGTTTCAGGAGCAAGAAAGTCAGTGAATCAAGAAGACATTGCTTACGTTACACCACAATCCATTAAACATGTCTAAAAGCATTACCACAAATATTAGAAAATAGGTACAATATACATTCACTTCTGAAGGGCAGTAAATACTAATTTTACTGCAGAGGATAACTATAATTTTTTATTGATTCAGACTGCCTGCCAATTTTGAGTATACTTAAAAGTAGGAAGTGATGGCCACTCTGACCACCTGGCACCATGCCAGCTCCGGGAACATATTTAACATTCATGTGACACTATCCAGTCATCAAACATCCAGTACAATACACAGAGAGATCCAGTGACTTCTACTCAATGCCTCACACAACCCATACCCTGATGACATTTACTGGCACTGAGGCCAACTTGGGGGACTATGGAGATATTTGCAGATTTTATGGTGTTGCTGTATTCCTAATGTAACATGCCGAGGAAGCAAGATGGGTCATGATGAATATCCTGCATAATCATGAAGAAGGAAAAATAATTTCTGTCGAGAAAATATTCAAGGATGTAACGTGCGTGTTTGAAAGTTATTATTGACATTCTAATAACAATACCAACTTTCACAGGCCCGGCACTGTCACATTTTCCCAAAGAACAATAATTTCTGATATACTGTTTTATTATTACAGCAAACTTTTCGGAGAAAGACGGAATCTACCTCACCATCACTGATCAGGGAAATTGGAACTAGAGAAACCATGCCTTCACATAGGCCACACATCTGGCTGGTGCACTCTGTCTACCACGAGTCCTTGAGTCTTATGTTACAGTCAGGGACACAACACCCAGAGAAAATAAGATTCTTGTTTTCTAATACTGTCCGACGTAAACCTTGGATGTTTTCTCTATTGTCTTCCTTCCAAAGCTCAAGACGTGCCTGGCTTACACTCTACTGTCCATGTATCCACAGCCTATCATCCCGAGGATTTACCCCAAGTGCCACTCATGGGCTTTGGGAAGTCGCAGGAAGTGACAGGGAGGAGCCCCTGGCCCTGAGCTCACCTTCCCTCTCCTGGAGCCTCAGTTTGCTCATCTAATAAGTCAGATGGCTAGATGTAAACACATTGTTCTCAGAGAATAAATGGAATAATTTTTTTCTTATAATAAAAAAAAATTCTCGTCTCTTAATTTGGCACAATCATACCTGCTTGTACACCTGGGGAGAGCGGGCCTGTGATGGGGCCAAAGGGGCAGAGACTCCTTGAATGCCTGCCAGGGGCCAATCAACTGTGGCAAGGGAGGCGGAGTCAACCCTGCCAACCCCGCCCACCCACAGCACTAGCCCCGCCCACTCCTTGCCAGCTCCACTCAGAGTCTAAACAGAAATCCCAGAGGAGGGCTTGGCACCTCTGGTCTCAATTCCTCTCCTGCGCTAGGCCTCCTCTGCCTGCTGACTGACTGGAAAGAAGGCAGAGAACACAGAATCGCCAAAGGTCGGGGCTTAGGTTGGCACGGGGGTTCGCAAACACCCCGGGGTTTATAAGAGGGCAGAGAGGAAAGACACACCAAGGCCACTGAGAGTGCAAGAGATGTGTGGGAGGGACCGCAAACCCTTCCCTCAACTCCGCTGTGCGAGGACTCACACTCCTTAGCCCTCTCCAACTGTCCCTGTGTACCACCACCGAACACCTATGAAATTGCATTGGTTGAGAAGAACTAAGAACAGTTGACATAAGTAAAGGCAAACTCGCGCTGCACGCTGCTTTTATGGGGAATGGCTCCCTTGCTTCCATTCGCAGTATCAGCAAGCATGCTGGAAAGGCACATACTCAAACATACCCCGGAGCAGAATTACCAGTGGGGGCAGTTCAAACAGCTGTTTCTAAAGCAAAACACCTGACGGAGGTGTTTACTCCCTCTTGTTCAGGCCAATAAAAGTGCGCTGAGTTGTCGCATAACCAGGCCCATGAATCTTTTTATGTGGCGCGCAGAAGAGTTTCACTGCCAATTCCGGAATTTATGTGCCATGGTATTGTTACTTTTGAAGGAGTATTATTCCTCCTTGATATGGTTGCTTATTTATGCCGCCATCAAAAGAACTACTGCGTTGTTTGCTAATATATAGCATATTTAACGTTTCTTCATAAATTAGAGTAATGGCTTGCCAGTCGGAATACTAATAAATTTTAAAGGCTTGTTCAGTCTCATGGTCAAATACGACACAGATGTTGGCCTTATTTATCTCTAAATGTTTTTCTCTTTTGTTATGAGCTCTCATGCCTTCACAGCGTCTATCCCTGCCACTCCACCGTGTTGTGAACCGTCTACTACACCAAGAGAACAGCTTTCAGATTTAAGTGGAATGAGAGAATTTTAGAATAGGAAGGGGCTCTAGTTGAGGGAGCAGTGTTTATCAAATATTTTTCAAACCACGATCCACAATAAAAAAAAATATATTTTACACCATGTTCTAGAAATACCGCCCACTCGCCCCCCCATGTGTGTGTCTCTCTCTCTCTCTCTCTCTCTCTCTCTCTCTCTCTCTCTCTCTCACACACACACACACACACACACACACACATACACACCACACACACACACACACACACACATACACACCACACAGCTGAAATAATGTAAGTTTGGCAAAAGGAGCCTTTGCTCACTGCATGGGGGGTACTCTGATATTCCCCATTTCATAGCCCACTGGCGTGTCACAATCTATAGTTTGGGAAGCTGAGCGGGGTCGGGGGGACACCCACTTCTGATTGGAGAGATGGGAAACCTGGCGGGGTGTGATTTGCTTGTGGTGACAGAGCTGGCAGGGCGCAGAGCCGTCTCACGCTCCGTGTTTTCCCTAAGAGCAAATGAGCAGAAGAACAGGCAGATAACCGTGTCCGCAGATTTGCTTACACGTTCTGGCATCAGAGCTCTTCTCACATCGAGGTTCGCTTTTATTTTCCTGTTATCATAATCTTCTAATACTTTCCTAAGTTTTCAAATATGTCTGACACAAACCAAATGCGACAAAAGCCCACACTGAACAGTTAATAAGTTAGTCATGGCTTGATGGCTTATTTGGGCATATTTAGAAGAAGAAGAAAAACACTTTTTTTAAGACCAAAACTGAGATGGTCCAATCACCACATCTCTGGCTTAGTCTTACTTTTCTTGTGCTTTTTGCAAGAATGAATTCCAGGGCTGCAGTTATGAAATGGTTGCTTTTAAAACACCATGTTTTGTTAGATCACTTTTGAAAAATTATAGAACTTTGCTTCCACATCAAACAAACATCTCTTTTTAAGTAAACTTTTCTGCCAAATCTTTCCATTCTTTTCTGAACTTGACCCCTCTGTGGCAGTGGCCAGTGCTGCCCTATCTTGACATTTCTCCTTCCCTGGTGCCTGTCACATCATCGATCTTTTCTGAACATCTTCCTGTAATCGACTGTCCATCACCTGTTCTTAAAGGATCCTGGTCCCATTCCTCACTCTACTCACAGGCCCTGAGGACCCCACCCCCTTCATGCCTCAACCACTGCCCCCCTCCCCTCTATTAAACCAGGTCTCAAGTGCAGGCTCACACACCGATGACCTGTTGGTGGTTTCTACTTGGATGTCCTGCAGAGCACCTGGCACTCAATGTGCTAGAAATTGGAGCCATCATTTCCCCTGGAACCCACTGTGTTCCTTCTTTAGGAGAACAGCACCCTACCAGCCCCAAACCTTGGCATCTTCTAAACAGCCTCTCTTTCCCCCACATCAAGTCAGTCTCAATACCCTGCCCCTTGGACCTGGAATGCACGCCCTCCTTGTAGTCACCGCCCCGTTCATTTCCCAGCCATGCGTCTGTTTGGGAGATATCTTCAACTGGCTCCCTCAGGGGCTCTCAGCCCAGGTGTCACCGTGTCTGTCCCATTCTCCCATCTCTTTTAGGAAACATCCAAACACGTCAGCAAGTACGGGGGCCCACAGACGTCTGGCTCTTGTTTACCTCCCCAACACGTGACCTAGTTATAGTTTAATCATAACATCTTTTCTTCAGAAGATGACTAGGCAGAGGCCTAATGGGAAAGCGAGGTGGCTCTGATGGCAGTTCCCACCGAAGACCTTAAAGAAAACTGGGGCAAGCATCTCCCCTGGTTCCCCACATTAATACACCGAGGGCTCTGACCCAGCTGAGCCGGTGTACTCACCTCCTGCATCCCTGTGCCCACAGCGCTCCTCCCTCAGACCCTCCCTCAGCTCAGCCTCCTCCCTGTCCTCCCACCGGCTCATCAGTGCTGGGTACCACAGCTGTATGTGTACTTGTCTAAGGAGGGCAGAGACTTATCCCTACATCCTTCTCTCTACATCCTTAGGACCTAACACAATGCCAGGCACAAGGGCTTTCCCAGTTTGGTAGAAGAACAAACAAATGAAGAGCAGTAAATAGAGAATATAGGGTATCCCTCCAAAATGTGTACACACACTTTGAATAATTATAAAGGCAGTGTTTATCAAAATACATTTCCTTTTCAAAATTGAGCTATCAGCTGTTAAAGTATGTATGTATATATTTTTTGGGACACCCGGTATTTCAAATAATTCTAATGAAGAAGAAAAAAATATAAAATTTGATCTTTTGCTAGTTGCTATTGTTCAGTGTTGGGAAAAATAAATTCCTAGATACCTAGATTAGGATACACAAACAGACATTTGAACCCTAAAATCATTTCAGCTACATAATATAGTATTAAATATGTTCACTAGTGACGCCTGATTCATTTGTACCTGGTTAAAGAGCAGCCCACTTTTAGAATAGCTGCTTACAAAACCTCCTTATCTACTTAATGAAGTGGGTAATATTAGCATAAGATCAGCAGCCAATTTATTTTTAAATGCAATAAGTGGCATGCATTACATTTTGCAAAATGTATTCTTATGTGCTCTGCAATTTAGTTCCCTAGTAAAACTTGGATAGTGCAGTGGAGAGGCTTGGAAAGGGAAAAAACAATCAATTGCTTTACCATTCTTCTTATTTAATAAAGAAACAGTGCAAATCAGTGCAAATTTACTATAGCTCTTTGTAATGGAGACTTTCTTTAACCAAAACAAAACAAATATCATCCAACACAACACACACACACCACAACACAACACACAGAGGAATGAAATTTAACCCTGCTCCTAAATTATTTTAATACTGTAAGGAATTGCAAATGTCTTCTTAAAGTCATGAAAATGAAGGAAAGGAACTAGTCACAATGCTAGGCTACCATAGCTGTTGTGGGTTAAACCAAAGAGAATTATTTCTATTGAACAGAAAGCAACAGTAGGTAGAAAACTTAAATAACAATGGAATCTGCCCAGGGGAGACTCAGGCCTAAAACAATCGTTTTGCTTTCATCCCCTGTCAAGTGACCTTTAATTACCCCTGGCCTCCAGGTCTTCTTCTCTTGTTCCTAGAACACAGAACTGCCCACAGAGACTAAAGTTATCATCATCCCACCTGACATGACCAGCATTACGTGGGACCTATTGTTATTCCTTTCCTGTTCTTTTTCCCCCAGCCTGATCACTGCTATTATACTAGATCTTCATGTTGTGAAAGGTTTAAAAAAGAAAAAAGGAATACTAGACAAAGTCAGTGCGCAGCAATGCTAACCTGAAATTCAGTCTTTAGAGAGATTTATGTCCATCAGTGTTGCTGTCACATGTTGAAAATCTATAATCTGATTTGAGGTGGAGAAAAGAAAAGGGTGTCTATAAATACATATGAACTAGGATATGGCCTCTTATTGCCCTGTTTTGTTTCATAGATGAGCTGAGGTATTTGATAAATGTTAAGAGTCATTTTAAAAATATTCTTAGTAACCACAATCCATAGCGATTCAGAAATGTGATTTTACCAAGACTCAGCCACCTGGTGAAGACACTGTTGCTCCTGCAGGTGGTCCCATTTGCTTCGACATCTAGTAATTGCCTGAGGATGACAAGGAGTGACACTGTGCAGGGAGTCTACGACGAAGCCATCCCGCTCATCTGCACACGGAACGAGCTATAACACTAGTGCTGACACAGGCATTGTTAGCAGGGGCACTTTTGGTACTCAACACAGATATTGAAAAAGTTTCTTCCAAAATAATTGTGCTCAGGACCTGAGGGAAAGAGTTCTTGCATGCACACAGGTCAGAAAAACACCCCAAATGCACATTCTTATAATGGTCATGCCACCGGCTTTGCTTAGATAAATCACACTGCACCTAGAAACTTCTGTGCATCAATGGACCCAATTAGCAACCTATGGAGTAGGAAAAAATATTTACAGCTCAGATATCAGGTAAGAGGTTAATATCCAGGAAGAATAAAGAACGACAACTCAACAGTAACAATAAAAAACTACTTTAAAAATGGGCAAAGGATAGGTTAACGCCGGAGATTGCTGCCTCGAACAACCACTTCAAAAAACAACTAAAAGACGGAACGGACATCATCCAGAACCACAGGAAGGCTGGCTGAGTGGAAATTCTACAACTAGGAGGAAAGAGAATATCATACCCAGACTCAGAGGAGGCGCAGTGCTGAAGTGAAATACTAAGGTGCGGAGTGCACACGGAGCGAGCTGGAGGCGGAGGGCGCGGTTGTTGTTTTCAATCGGGAGGGAGTTTCAGACTCTGAGCTCCAGATCCGGGCGAGTCTCTAGGGACCCAGACTCAAACGGGAGAAGCGGGACTGTCTGGCTTCAGTCGGAACTCGAAGGCAGCTTTCTCTCTGAGGTTTGCAGCGGTTGCTGGGACTCTGTGAGGCAGAGCCCCTAGGGACGGAACTGAGAGCAGCCATAACTGCTTGCTCCGGCCCACCCTGTAGATCCCCGGGGACCCGCCCCGCCCAAGCCCTGCGCAGAGCCATTTGCCGGATAGCCTCAGGCAAACGCTAGATTAGCACCGCCCTAGAGATCCAGCACAAAAGCTCTCCCACTGCAGACACAGCGGACTCTCATAGCCAGTTAGCCTGGAGGTCAAATCACCCCCGGTATTGCCGACAACAATCAAGGCTTAACTACAACAAGACTGCGCACAAAGACCACTAGGGGGTGCACCAAGAAAGCATAAAAAATGGGGAGACAAAGAAACAGGACAAAACTGTCAATGGAGGATATTGAGTTCCGAACCACACTTTTAAGGTCTCTTAAGAACGGTCTAGAAGCCGCCGATAAATGTAGTGAGATCCTCAAGAAATCTAATGAGACCCTCGATGTTATGATAAAGAACCAACTAGAAATTAAGCATACACGGACTGAAATAATGAATACTATACAGACTCCCAACAGCAGACCAGAGGAGCGCAAGAATCAAGGCAAAGATTTGAAATGCAAAGAAGCAAAAAACACCCAACCGGAAAAGCAAAATGAAAAAAGAATCCGAAAATACGAAGATAGTGTAAGGAGCCTCTGGGACAGCTTCAAGCGTACCAACATCAGAATTATAGGGGTGCCAGAAGATGAGAGAGGGCAAGATATTGAAAACCTATTTGAAGAAATAATGACAGAAAACTTCCCCCACCTGGTGAAAGAAATAGACTTACAGGTCCAGGAAGCACAGAGAACCCCAAACAAAAGGAATCCAAAGAGGACCACACCAAGACACATCATAATTAAAATGCCAAGAGCAAAAGACAAAGAGAGAATCTTAAAAGCAGCAAGAGAAAGAAACTCAGTTACTTACAAGGGAATACCCATATGACTGTCAGCTGACTTCTCAACAGAAACTTTGCAGGCCAGAAGGGAATGGCAAGAAATATTCAAAGTGATGAATACCAAGAACCTACAACCAAGATTACTTTATCCAGCAAAGCTATCATTCAGAACTGAAGGTCAGATAAAGAGCTTCACAGATAAGGAAAAGCTAAAGGAGTTCATCACCACCAAACCAGTATTATATGAAATGCTGAAAGGTATCCTTTAAGAAGAGGAAGAAGAAGAAAAAGGTAAAGATACAAATTATGAACAACAAACACGCATCTATCAACAAGTGAATCTAAGAATCAAGTGAACAAATAATCTGGTGATCATAATAGAATCAGGGACATAAGGGGATGGACTGACTATTCTTGGGGGGGGAAGGGGTGTGGGAGATGCGGGAAGAGACTGGACAAAAATCGTGCACCTATGGATGAGGACAGTGGGTGGGGAGTGAGGGCAGAGGGTGGGGCGGGAACTGTGAGGAGAGGAGTTATGGGGGGAAAAAAAGAGGAACAAATGTAATAATCTGAACAATACAGATTTAATTAAAAATAAATAAATAAATAAATAAATAAATAAATAAACCAAAACAAACAAACAAAAAAAACGGGCAAAGGACTTGAATGGATATTTCCCCAAAGATGATACATAAATGGTCAACAAGCACATGAAAAGATGCTCAATATCACTAACCATGAGGGAAATGCAAATCAAAATCACAATGAGATTCCACCTGACACCCATTAGGACGACTATAAAAAACAGACAGACAGAAAGCACGGTGTTGATGAGGCCGTGGAGAAACGGGAACCCTTGCACACTGTAAACGGTGCTATGGAAAAGAGTCTAACCATTCTTTAATAAATTACTTTAATAAATTAGGCACAAGTCTACTTGTGGGCATATACCCCAAATAATTGAAAGGAGGGTCTCAAAGAGATATCTGTATATCCATGTCCATAGGAGCCTTCTTCAAAATGGTATAGGCAACCCGAGTGTCCACTGACAGAGGAATAAGCAAATGTGGTACACCCATACAGTGGAGTATTAGTCAGCCATGAAGAGGAAGGAAATTCTGACAACAGAATTCTACAACATGAAGGAAACTTGAGGAAATTATGCTAAGTGAAATATTCCACTAACATAGAGACCAACACTGTCTGATTTTACTTAGATGAGGCACTTAAAGCCAGGAAAATCATTAAGACAGAAAGTAGAGCAGGTTGTTGCCAGGTGTTGTGGGAGAAGAGCCTGAGGAATTGTTTCCTGGCTACAGACCTTCAGTTCTGCACAATGAAAAGAGTTCTGGGGACTGAACAACAATGTGAATGTACTTAATGTTCCTGAGCCGTACACTTAAAAATTGCTAAGAATTATACACATTGTATCATAATTTAAAATAAAAATGAAAAAACAATTGGAGAAATGTAATTGTTGATTAAACATTTAATGATATTAGGAAATAACTATTAATTTTTCTAAATTGCTAAAGTACTGGGTATCACCTATTTCTATTCTAAAAAACTCTTTCAATGGAGTCTAAAAAACATAATTAAATATATACAAATAATATCTGGGATTTGCTTTGAAAAATAATCCCGGGGAGGGCAGAGCTGTGGTAAGAGTACAGACACAAAACGAGGACCTTGGACTTCGTAACTGCTAACGCTGGGAGAGGCTACACTGGGCTTCGTTACACTCTCCCATCTACTTGTGTTTAAGAAGTTTCTATAGTTGAAATTTAAAAACTATATAAAACTATATGAAAATATTTGCCAAGACAAGACTGGTTGTCTTTGGTGGGTGTAATTATGGATAAAAAATATTTCTTTTGAAAATGTGAAACACACCAAATCTAAAATGCCAAAAAGTTTCTAAACGTTAACATCATAAGAGCCAAGCAAAGCTCCCCAGGATGTCACCGTTTATCAAAAAGAAGGTCTCGGGACCCGCTTGGCAATCTTACTCAGACTTAGGCAAGGCGTAGAATACACACAAGAACATACGTCCAACACTGCTTTCCCTGTGTGAACGCCACTGATGTTTATCCTATGGGATGTCCTTATACTAGAAAATCGGAGGAATGCCCATATTTACAACAGGACCCACATGGCATACATTTTGGAACAGCAGTGTCATGGGCAAAGGAGAACTCCCGGCGTCACGTAAGAGCAGCACCCCGGGGAGAGGCACCTCGCTTAGGGCCGCCGGCATTTCTGTTTTGGTTGTACAGCTCTGTGGGTCTTGGTTTTCCTTGATGCACAGTGCTAGTGTGACCAACTGACATCCTATTATGGGCCACTTCTTACTAGTTCAGTGATTGCAGCTACTAGAATACTTGTCATGAATAATACAGGGAGACTGGCTGCCTGAATTCCTTTAGGCATCAGAGTCTGTGGTTTCACTCTTTGTGGATTTAAAGTGGCATTTAGTTCAGAATAGTTTTGCCCCATGAAGGACTGCTGTGGAAGATTCATTCATTCCCTACCAGCAGCCTCCTTTGTTCATTTATAAACTCCCTGAAGGGAAGAATTATGGCGAGGCACCTGTGACACTACTATGTATGTGTTCAATCCCATATAATAAAAGGGTAATATGCAAATTGTCCCCTCAACCAGGAGTTCGACCAGGAGGTGGGGCCAGCCCACCTATCACCCAGGGCCCCTCCCCCCAACTGGCCCCTCCCCCAATCAGCCCCCCTACCCTGATTGGGGGCAGGGCTGGCAGCCCAACCTCCCGTGTCCCCTCCCTCCCCCCCAGCTGGCCCCATTGACCCAATGGGCTGGCCAGACCCCACCCATGCATGAATTCATGCACCGGGCCTCTAGTAAATTATAAAAGACTGACTTTTCTGAAAAACTTGTTAGTCTCAGGCCAGGAAACAAAGGGTGACTCGGCAGGAGAGGGGTGGGTAGCCAGATGTGCTGTGGGTACTGTGGCCCATATAACACCAAAGGCTTTGTATGTGTAACTTCAAAATTGTCAGTACAGTTTTCTGAATTACCTCATGGATGGTTTCAGTGATCATTACTTCATCTAAATTACTATAGACCATAAGGCTAAGCTATTGGGTACCATCTACTGCTTGTATTTTGACAAATTCTTTTGATGGAGTCTTCAATTTGGGCAAAACATGGAGACCACACGGTATTAGCATGGGATCTCACCCAATGGGACACCATGATGAATGCCTCCAGGTCCCTGGTGAGGAGGGGCAGTGATCAGGATGAAGTTCATGCTGGTCAGATTTTATGTCGAGAAATATTATAGTTACATCTGCATTGCTGATTCCTGTATTTGTACATGATCTTGAGCTTAACTATCTTTTAAGTAAGCACTGCAAAAACTCAGTCCCACTTCTCACTTCCGACCTTCAAATGGCAATTTCATCTATTTTAAATGCCACTCCCAGAATTGAGGCTGATTCAAAAATAATTTTCAGAGCCTGTTTTCATTTAATTTCTCAAAAATTCTACTTCGGGTCCAGAGTGTCCATGGTCCTTTGAGCCTCAAACTAGATTGAAAGTTTAAGGAAAACCTGTTTATCTTTTCTTGGGTTTTTAGAATAGGATCCAGAATATTCTTCTGAGTATAAAAATAAAATGCCTTCTCCTTTCTCTAAAAATCTTAAAGCTAACAATTCATCTAACCATAAAAATATTTCCCCCTTTTATGTAACCTTTAAATGATACACCCTGAGATTTTTAGCTTTGACTTAACTATGCCACAAATGCCAAATATCACATTAGATTGTGTGTAGTCCAAAAAGGACCCTAAGTCATTTCAGTTTTACTGAAAGAACAACTAAAAATAGCACCAATGCTAATAAGGAAGCGATATCTCTTTATTGTTTAGATGAACCCGTAAAGCATTAAAAGAAAACAATTGTTTCTATTTTTAATGACGCTCTGGTTCCTATCCACACACCCTGGAACATTTTGCCCCCATTTTCTCTTTCTTTTACCATCTTATTTTTCTAAACTAAAAAGCAAAAAAATATTGAACAATTAAACCAAACACACAAGGCCACATAAATTTGTCCAATTTAAATTATTTCAGTTGAGACCTTTAAGAAATAGTTTAATGCTCAAGTCACTGTTCTAGTTTTAGATAGCTACAGCATTCTCAACTAGCAGTTGGGTTCTACAAAGTACCTACAGTGCTGGGGCCCCCCAAAATTAATTTTGCTTTTAAATGTATCTATTACTATTTTCAATTTGTAAGTATATTTCACATGTCTGATAACTGTCTCCTGCATCTCTAGTGAGTTTGCATCCTCTTACATCTATGAGGTCCACTCTATACAAATGCCTAGCAATTGCTCTTCTACTTTGGATCAAAAAGTAGATCTATCATGTTTAAAAATTGCTATGTAAAGAACTCACCTCAGGCTAGAAAGAGTAACTGGAAGATGGTTCAATATTTCAGAAAATGTGACTAGTAATGCAGGTACTTACATTGTGAATGTATGGAATGAAAGAGAAGGTTTCTAAATGTTCCCACACTGGCCTATGTGGGCAGCTAAGCCTCCTCTGACCAGCAGTGACTCAGGGGTGAGAAGGCCCATTGCGGAGTGAGCGACACTGACAATGTGAGTCGGCTCATGAGGGTTTGTTAGTCGCTGTGGAGATCTTGTAAAGTGTGCTCAACTCAACAAGAAATCTTTGGGCAGAATCAATCAAACGAAAGAAAAAAGTACCCATTTTGGACCCTGTAATCAATTTCTTGTTTAGAATGCTAGCATTACAGCCACAAATGGGGCCTGAATGTCATTGAAAATGATTACTCCCCATTCAAGATCTTTTGTTTTGGGGAAAAGAAGCTGAAAAACAAAAAGGGGCACAGCGTACAGGAGTGGCTGATTTTCAAAGCCCAGCGCCGGGGCTCACAAGGAAAGGATTAACGGTAAGATTGAAAAGTAGCTCCCTCATCTGAGAGAAGAAAATATATGCTAAAACAATATTTCTTTTAAAAAAGATCACTAGAAGTGCTATGTAAGTGATGCATACAACCTATGAGACCCCAAGGGTCCACGGCTAACCTTCCACCTGTCTAAAGCTGTTAATACCACCAACAAGATATTAACTGTTTGTAACTTTATCAGGATCTCTCATGGGACAGCTGGCATGAAATGCCAAGTTTTAGGAGTTGGGCGTAGTTCTGATGACAATTAAGAAATAATCTGGATTACTGTGAGAGTCTGTATTCACATGAAATGTAAGTCACAGTTCAACTACTGGCTGAATGATTTTAAACACACACACACACACACGCACACACACAATCCAAACTTGTGGTGGAGCTAACCAGGTCTTTTTTTTACTGATTAGATATGTGACACTCGCCTGCTTTAATTTTCTCTTTACTTAAAGAGACTCCCTCTTTCAACATCAGGAAAATAATAGCCAAGTAGAGAACAAGAGAAAGAACCTAACCATTCCAAAGATTAGTTTTCATTGTGGCAAAAACCCACTGAAGCCCAAACAGGGGACCACTGCCAAGAAGGGGTACAAAGAGGGAGGAAGAAGAAGAAAGCCGGAGTAGACCTGGCCAAGTTGGCCTCCACACATAGGGGCCCACACAGTGCCAACGAGAAGGCTAAATCCAATCACAGAGCCATCTAGATTTCATTTGTAACCATTCTCCTATCTCTCTCTCCCCCCTCAGGTTACAGCCCTTGCCTTAGGTCTTTATTATTTCCTACCAGGGGCACTGCAATAATCTCCTTTGCTATCAGATTAATCTTCCCACATGTGCACGTCTAGCATGTCACTCCACTGCGTTACTATTGCTCACGGCATCCCCACGACTGCGGCACAAAGCCCTGGCACTGGGTGCTCCCTGAGGGCCACGGGCCAATCGGAAGTCTAGATCATATTCCCTGTGTGG
Source organism: Myotis daubentonii (assembly GCF_963259705.1). NCBI lineage: Eukaryota > Metazoa > Chordata > Mammalia > Chiroptera > Vespertilionidae > Myotis > Myotis daubentonii. The sequence goes on along the minus strand of NC_081856.1, from coordinate 16,201,122 downwards.
TCAGTTAACAGATGTGCTTCCTTGGGCCAACTATTTCATTTTTCTGAGCCACAGTTTCCTCACTGGAAAAAAAGAACAAGAAAAAGAAAAGGACTAATTGGATAATTAATGGAAGATAGCAGTGTAAACTGTAAACGCTGAACACAGACACAGTGTTTTTATTACCATGTCAGCACGTTTTCTGCTGCCCATCTTCTGTGAGTCCGATTCTCTAAATATCCTTTAAACATATGCAGCCTTTTGGGCTCTCATTTCCCTACGGGGCCTGTGCTCTGCTCCAACCTCTCCCTCTCCTGCTCCCTGGAAAACACAACAGTCACTATTGCCACTGCCTCCTCTGATCCCCAAAGTAAGCAGTCACAGCTCTTCCTTCTGGAATGCCTAGGAGTATTTTCTCGGGGCTCCCCACTGTGCTCCCAGCAGCCCTGTGATCATCTCCCCCTTCCAGATGGGAAGATTAAGACAGAACAAGTGAGACTCTGAGATGCTTGGTGCCTCTTCAGAGGCCCCAGAGCAAGGGAGCCCCAAGGCTGGCCAGTGCAGCCGCACAGGAAGCTGGGGGGCTGTGATGGCCTGTGTTCACTCACTGCATTCCCGTTTGCATGTATGCATGAGAGAGACCAGACTTTCTTCAAAAAGGGGGCAGGAACATATGTATCAGTTATATATGGCGGGTCCTCGAATAACATCATCCTATCTAATAAAAGAGAAACATGGTAATTGGCGTACGACCGATACCCTTTTCATTGGCTAATCAGCGAAATATGCAAATTAACTGTCAGCCAAGATGGCGGCGGCAGCCAGGCAGCTTGAAACTAACATGAGGCTTGGTTGCCCCAGTGACGGAGGAAACCAACGTTCCCCGCCTGCCGCTGCAGGCCTCTGAGCGGGCAGTTTAAGAAACATTGTAACAAATACGCCCAACTTCAGCCAGCAGATTCGCAACATTGTAAGCAAAGGCCAGAAACCTACTTTCAGCCGGAGGCCTAAGAGCTGGAGCCAAGCCTCAAGGTAAAGCTGGCCCAGAATAAAAAAAAAAAAAAAAGGAGCGGTTGGGAGCTTCAGTCACTCCCAGCCTGAAAACAGCCCCTCACCCAGACTGGCCAGGCACCCCAGTGGGGACCCCACCCTGATCCAGGACACCCTTCAGGGCAAACCAGCCGGCCCCACCCGTGCACCAGGCCTCTACCCTATATAGTAAAAGGGTAATATGCCTCCCGGCACCAGGATCAGCGTGACAGGGGGCAGCGCCCAAACCCCCTGATCGCCCTGCGGCTCTGTGTGTGACAGGGGGCGGCGCCCAAACCCCCTGATCGCCCTGCTCTGTGCCTGATAGGGGGGAGCTCCCCCCCCCACGGGCCCTGCTCTGTGTGTGACGGGGTAGAGCCATAACCTCCCCATCAGCCCTGCCCTGAGTGTGAGAGTGGCGGCGCCCCAACCCCCTGATCCGCCCTGCTCTGTGGGTGATAGAGGGCAGCGCCCCAACCCCCTGATGGGCCCTGCTCTGTGTGTGACAGGGGGTTGCTCCACAACCTCCCCATCGACCCTGCCTTGAGTGTGACAGGGGACGGCGCCCCAACTCCCCGATCGGCCCTGCTCTGAGCCCGACCAGGGGCTGCACCTAGGGATTGGGCCTGCCCTCTGCCACCCGGGAGCAGGCCTAAGCCAGCAGGTCGTTATCTCCCGAGGGGTCCCAGACTGCGAGAGGGCACAGGCCAGGCTGAGGGACCCCCCCTCCCCCCCCCGAGTGCACAAATTTTTGTGCACCGGGCCTCTAGTTTCCTTATAATATTGATGAGGAAAAAATTGATTCCTGGCCAGGGCCACTGCCTGTGGAGTTTGCACATTCTCCCCACGGCTATGTAGGTTTTCTCCAAGGACTCAGGTTCCTCCCATCCCAAAGATGTGCACATGAGGTGAATGGCATGTCCACAGGACAAAGTCCTGTGCTTCAGCGAGACCCTAGATCAGTGGTTCTCAACCTTCTGGCCCTTTAAATACGGTTCCTCATGTTGTGACCCCAACCATAAAATTATTTTTGTTGCTACTTCATAACTGTAATGTTGCTACTGTTATGAATCATAATGTAAATATCTGATATGCAGGATGGTCTTAGGCGACCCCTGTGAAAGGGTCGTTCGACCGCCAAAGGGGTCACGACCCACAGGTTGAGAACCGCTGCCCTAGATGCTGACCCATGGAGCCTGCACTGAGTGGACAGTCTAGTGAGCTGCAGTGTGGCTGCCACTGAATTAACTGTCCTGGTGCCCTGAAGGCAGGGCTGAAACTAATCCACATGAAGGGGGGCGGGGTGAAGGGGATCAATTGGAGGGCCAGGGGGAGGGGAAGGGAGGAGAACATCTATGATACTTTCAACAATTAAGATAAATTTTTTAAAAATGTGGAAGACAGAATCAGGAGAAGAGAGTCAGAGAAGGAGATGTGACGATAGAGAGGTCAGGAGGATGCACTGTGAGAAGGATTCCCACTTTTTCTGGCTTTGAAGGAGGAGGAAGGGGCCATGAGCCAAGATTTATGGGCATCGCTAGAAACTAGAAAAGGAAAGGAAATGGATTCCTCCCTAGAGCGTCCAGAGTGAACATAGTTCTGATTTTTGTCCCATGAGACCATGTTGAGTTCTAACCTACAAACTGTGAGATAAAAACATGTTTGTTGTTTTAACAACAACAACAACAACAACAACAACAACAAAGAGCCTGATATAAATAAGGGTAGGCAAACTTTTTCTCCAAAGGGACAGTCAATAGATTATTTAGGCTTTGCTGGACATATGCAATCTGAGACACAGTTTTCTTCTGCTACTTAAACAGCCCTTAAACAGCGAAATGACATTCTTGGCTTGAAGGCGCTATGAAAGCAGGCCACGGACCAGATCCGGCCTACAGGGGATGGTCTCAATCTCGGATCTCGAGCTCTGGTATAGACATTTGAAACCAAAGAAAAAATAATATTTCATGACACCTGAAAATTACATGAAATTCAAAATGGGAACCATAAATGAAGTTCTACTGGGATGCAGCCACGTTTGTTTGTTTACCTACTTCTGTGGCTACGTTGGCTGAGGAGCTGTGACAGCAGCTGGCCCACAAAGCCTGAAATATTTCCTATCTGACCCTTTAGAGAAAAGGTCTGCCAATCTGCGGTCTGGAGGTTCCATGAGAGAGATTGTTCCGTTCAAGTGGCCAGACCCCCTGCAGTCCCGGGAGGACACTGCGGGGCTGGCTGCCCGGTGCCATGCTGAGAGCGCAGCCGCTCCACCAGCCACCGTGGAAGGAGGTCATCCCTCAACAGATTCCGGAGCTTAGTGCTGCCCCCAAAACAGGGGAAGAGCAGCCATCTTTACTGGCCAAAGGAGTGTTCTGATGAAATGGGCTAGTCCAGCTGCTTTCAAATTTGTCTTTCACCAACGTACTGAATACTCACTAGGGGAGTTTAGTTGATTAAACTCACTATGACAATTGAGATCTTTGGAGAAGCCTGGTATATTATAAAACAAATGACCAGGCAGCAGATATATGATCAATAGGTGATCTTTGCTGTTTTCATTATTGAGTTATTGCTGTAATTAGACACAGTGTGAGGCCCTTCAAATTCATGACACAATCCAAATCTTTCTTTTCCCCTCAGCTTTATTAAGATATAATTGATGTGACTTCATTCTTAAAACAATTTTGCAAGTCAAGTAGCCAGCATTATGGGTGAGGAAATAGGCTCAGGAGGAATAAATGATTTCCCAAAGGTAAGGAAATAAGCCAGTCAGAGTAAGACAAGGATCACATGATCTCACTTATATGTGGAATCTAATAAACAAAAGAAACTGACGAACAAAACAGATCCAGAAATATGGAAGAATGGAACAGACTGACGAATTTGAGAGGGAAGGGAGGAGGGGAAGAGATTAACCAATGAACTTATATGCACATATGCATAACCCATGGACACAGACAATAGTGTGGTGAAGGCCTGGCACTGGTGGGAGCAGGATGGAGGGGGTCAATGGGGGATGAAAGAGGGGCATCTGTAATCCTTTCAACAACAAGGTAAGTTTAAAACAACAACAACAAACAAACAAATCAACACCCCTCTCCCCCCTCCCCCCCCCCCAAACCTGAAGACAGAGCTTGGATTTGAGTCTAGATCTATTTGAATTGAATTAGGTCTGTCACATATTGGCACTTCATAAACTTGAAGACACGACCACATATTACTTACTGGCCCCTATGCCAGATTCAAGTATTTGGCAGTCAAGGTTCAACTACATTAAGATATAAATAATATTTATTTTATGCCAGTCACGGTGCTCTGGTTTTTCACATTTGGTCTCTAACCTCTCCCAAGCATCAGTTTCCCCATCTGTATAATAGGCTTAGCAGTTTCAGAGCATTGGTGCTGAATTATGTGAGTACCGGGCACATAGGAAATCCTTACCAAGGAGGGCCTAGAATTAAAAATACTAAGCTTTCCTTTGGCGTAAGTGCTTATGTTTAGGTTTTTGTGTTAAAATGAGGAGTGTACTAGGCCAGATCCATATGAGCAATGACAAAGGTAAGTGTTGGGACAATGAAGCCACTGGGTCTAGGTATCTTGGGGAGTCCTTCCACAGAGGGGATCAGCACAGTACTTATTTGGAATAGAAGTGGGGTACTTGCTTTGATGTAACTGGATTATCTTGCCACATTTTTTTTTGAGAGGACGTTTATTAAAGTTGGAGACCGGGAAACAAGAAAGGGTGTAGGACAGAACGAGCAATAGGAGAGGGACTAGGCAGAGCAAGGAGCCCAGGCTGGCTGCTTTGGCTAAGAAGTCAGAGAAAAGGGGGACTTAGGGACAGGCTCAGGGGGTTAGCCCAGGACGAGCTGCTGCTGCCCACTGCTGCCCAGGTTGCAAGTCTCCTGGAGTCCCTTAGAGTTGAGGAGAGGCATGCCTGAGGGGGAAGGAGAGGGGAAAGGGGAAGGGGTGGGCGCGCTGCTGGGAGGGAGAGCATGCTCTGATCTATTTTTTTAAAACAGGAGAAAAATCAAAGTTTAATACATGCTCATAGAGAATTCATGTCGGAATAACAATTCCATGAAAATTCCAAAATATTTTGTCTATTTTTAAAAGAGCATTCAATGAAAAAAATCAAGACTAGCTTTCTTCAGTGAAATTGGGGAATTTGGACTCAGTTTGAGAGCAACTTCTAAAAATGCATTAAACAAAGAAAGCTGGGACAGATATTATTTAACAACAACCTACTTAACAGGAACGCCCACGGGCTTTATTTTCCTGCTAAGATGCTGTTTCTCTTCTCTTCTCTTCCCCAGCCAAACCTGCCCTGGACCCAGCACCCTCCTTTAGTTCCCATCACCTTTGTTATTAAAACAACACTTCTTTATAACACCCAACATGCCTGCTTCCCAGAGCTAGGATTACACGGAAGGTGGGACATTCTCAAACTTTTTTTTTTTTGGTACATATTGCTGGAACATGCCCTAATTTTGCATTATATCAACCAGATCCTGTGTCCCCTTACTGAATGGCCTACTCATTGAGTTGCCTAAGCTAGTGTGACTAAGCTACTTCTCAAGTGTCTGGTTCCCATGGAGACAGAACAGCTATCACATTGTCAGGCATTCATTTCTTTCTAGGCCTGGAGAGTAAGGCCCAGCCTTCCATGCTCCGCTTGACAATGCGCAGGCACAAAGCAAACCCCGGAACCTGCGCTCCAAGAAGGAAGGCTGCCTTTAAGACCTGAACTGCTTTAAGACCTCTCTCCTCAGCCTCAGGGGAGATGAAAGGATACGGGATGTTCTGATCATCTTGGTTATTATTATTGTCAGGAAGAATCCTTGTTGGACCACATTTTTACAATGTGATGATCAGATCTGAGAGCAAATTCTGCTCGACTCTCAAGTTCTCCAATGAAGAGCACATGAAGCAAGTGTTCTCGCATGCTTCAGGCTACAATTCAATCAGCAATGGTGTCTTCAAAACCCATCTGGACCAGGACACAATGGCTGACCTTGAGCATCCAGCACGAAGAAGGTGTGCAATAAACATTTAGTGAGCAATCAAGCTAAGAGCATCTCAGAAGCTTGTGATCCCGAGCTGGGCACTATTGACTTATCTCCAGCCCTGACTACAGCCTCATTCCTGGGCTCAGGATGTCTCACAGACATCCCAAACTTGTCCAACACCAAACTTTCCATTTCTCTTCCAAATTAGTTTTTCCCCATCTCAACACTCTTATATGGCTATTCTCCCAGTTGCTCAGAACAACGACAAAAAAAACCCCGATGATGATCTTTTCATTCCTCTCTATTACTTGAGGCCCGGTGCACGAAAATCCTGCAAGGGGGAGGAGTGAGAGGGGGTCCTCTTAGCCCGGCTTGCGCCCTCTCATAGTCTGGGGCCCCCCAGGGGATGTCCGACTGCCATGGAGGCCGGAGAGGCTCCTGCCACCACTGCTGTGCTCACCAGCTATAAGCCTGGCTTCTGGCTGAGCAATGCTCCCCCTGTGGGAGCGCACTGACCCCCAAGGGAAAGCTCCTATGTTGAGCGTCTTCCCCCTGGTGGTTACTGCATGTCATAATGACCGGTCGTTCCGCCATTTGGTCAATTTGCATATTAGTCTTTTATTATATAGGCTAGGATTGCCCACCAGCCCAATCCAAATCATTTCCAAATCCAAATTTCCCACTGGCACTAGAATCTAGAATCCAATCAGCTCTCTCCATTTCTACTGCTAATTCATCAGATCTCTGCTAAAACCTCCCCTGTTCTTCCATTCCTCTGCCCCTACCTTCAATTATCCAGACACAGCCAAAGACATCTAAAAAGCCAAAGCAGATCTGTCATGTGCTCTCTTGAAGACTTTGAATGGCATCCTATGGCATGTACAATGAGATCAACTCTCCTTGTTGATGGCTGGACGGCCCTCTGTCCTGGCCCTCCTCTTTCTTGACTCTGTATCATCATCACAAAGCTGACAACACTACCCTTTGTCCCTCAAGCATCAAGCCCTTTTCTGTGTATGCACTTGCTGTTTCCTTTGTTTAGAACATTCTCTCTTTTTTTTAAAGAATATTCTTTCTCTTGATGATTACATAACCTATTGGCCTATTCAGATCTTTCTGACCTCAGGAAGACCTTCCCTAAGTAGGCGTTCCAAATTTGCTTTCTCCCAGACTCCTATCAACTTATAAATAAGTAAGCTTACATTTAAATATATCAAATCACCCACACTTTGAAGAATATTCAATTTTTGTTTTGAGGACTTATATGTAAAACTTTTTATCACCTGCCCTAGTATGAGAAAAGTAAACAGACTAACAAACAAAATACTATTTGATGAAACCTCAAAATACTAATGATTGACACTTTTAAAAATATAACTCATGGTATTGTTGAGAATCTGAATGGAAACTTCTAGGTAGCCAGCAGCTTCTAGGTTAGGCATGAATTCCATATGTAAATGAATAATTTATGGTCAAAGAGTGACATGAGGTCAATAGGTCACAGGATGCTCTAAGCTGACTCCTTTCAATGGTCACAGAGAACTGATCAAGACAACTCTGTTTGCATCAATTTGGCCCTTAGTGAGAAAGTTTTTAAAGACTCAAGACTTTCTGGATGATTTTCAAATTCTGGTTTTCTTCGTGCCTGCTCTTTCCAACACTTTTGTGTGAGTTCCAAGAGCCACCTTTCTCCCATAGAAGTTAGTTATAGGACATTATAATGGTTTAGTTAAGATCTCCCAGATTCTTCCTACTGGCTACATGTATTCATCTATAATCAATTTCTAAGTTGTTTTGTAAAAATAGGAATATCACTATTTCAAGTAAATGAAAGTATAAGTAGAGTATTAATATAAATAATAATGCAAAAAAAACAACACAGCTAATAATTATTGAATCCTTATTGTGTTAGGCACATAATAGATTTTCTTAGAATGACTGATTCTATGGTCTTATTTTCATAATCTGAATTTTTGTTAATTGTTCTCTTCTCTTCGAAATTTAACAATAAGGTTTTACAGATACCTTATTTTTGGACAGAAATTCAAATGGTGGATTATTCTTACTCTTACAAATGTGCATTTTTCAGCCATTTTTTTATTAGGCATATCTTTAGGGTTAGGAGAAGGAAAGCTGCACTGTGAAGCTCAATTGATAATTCCCTACTTTCACTTCCACACTACACCTACAGAGCAAGCACTCCATTATACTTATTGAAACAATGAATACCTGGGTAGGATCTGTAATGACAGTATGCACATTTTATGGGTATCAACTGTGATAAACAGTTTTGTTTTTAAGGTTCCAAACCAATAGTTTATGAATCTAAGATTTGTAATATTATTTCTTTAAAGATTAAAAAATTAAAATATCATATTTACAGAATAATTTCAGAAATTATTTATAGCCACTTTAAATAGCATGATTATTGTGTGGAAGGTTTATGAATCCATCAAGCAATATATCAATAAAATGACCAAGGTTTTAGGAAACCCAAATGCAGAACACTGAAACTGAAGGTCTATTCATGAGGTGGTCTATAACATTATTTTTTACCTACAACACCAAGATAAGTGTTATTACAACTCAAACATAAAAGTTTTGGTTCTATTGTCATTCAGAGGCCCAATGGTGCATACCATTCCTATAAATTTAATCTCATGGCAAAGGGACTTGTAAAGACATTCATAACAGGTGCTTTGAAAATAAAATACTAATACTGCTAATCACTGAAGACATCAGCAAGTGAATATCTGCTCCATTGAATATGTTGTGAGTAAATAAATAAATAGAAGGGCATGGCAAATAAAAAAATACAACCCAAGAGATCTTCCTATGTCATCTAAACATTCTAATATATCATCTTAGAATAGTATTCAATCACTTTTATTCATTGGGGTCTGAAGTAAGAATGAATTAAATTGCATAAAGTTTATCTCATTTTTAAGAATCAAAAAATATCTCCTTTTGTTCATTTACGTGTTTTTGCCAACCCATCAAGTTATTTTCTTTTTTAGATTTTTGATTTATCATTTAAAGTTTAACCACATTCCCATTTGGACAAAAATTCAATTCTAGGCCTTGTTATTCTAAAGAAAAAATAAAACCTCCTGGTACTCACCCTCCCATATCTGTTTGCGTAGGACCCAGTAAGCAAGGAATGGAAAACGATGATTGTCTCGTCCAAGTCCCAGATGAACACCCTCTACAAAGGAAGAACCAAATTGGTGTGTCTTTTGCTTAAGAAACCTTGTTATTCATAACTTCAACATGAGAAATTCTTTTGAAATGGGAGACAAATGAAAAATCTGATTTACTATTTTTTTAAAAAATTCAACTATTCAAAGTATGTCTCCCAACTTTTCTTCTGCTGTAACCTCAGATGATATACAAGAGGATAATTCTGTTAGCAACATCAACACAAATATAGGAGAGACATAATAACATATGGCCTTCCTACTTCTGAAACAGGTTCTCAGTCTCAGCTCTGAAGAAATAAAAAAATGAGCTAAAACTAGTCTGTTTATACCTTCTGAGACAGAGAGGGACAATCAATTAAAAAATCATTCAATTTATCTTGTCCTTATTTCTACTCTCTGTTCATTAGGAAGTGTTAAAGGAGCTAATCTTATGCTTTATTTCTATCACGCAAAGTATTAAAAAATTGCGCACATAAAACTAAAACTTTCCATCATCTATTCACTTTATGTTACCTTTTGGGCTGTTATCAATTGGACAGATTACATATTTGATTTTCTGATGTTTCCAGACAGTTAATAACTTAAGCAGACACACCACACTGCTCTTGACACACTCTCAGGGTATTTGGAATTGGATTTGAAGAACTCATTTCAAAGAAGGTCTTTGAGATACCACAAAAGGCCTCATGCCTGCTTTTCTTCTCTCCATTCCCACTTACACCAGTACATATTCATTTAGGTCCTGCTGAAAATTTTCATCTTTTGGGCCAAAATAATCATGTTTCCCAAATCAGGTTCCAATTTTGGGAAAAAACAAAAAAAAATAAAAACCAAACCCAGAAACTTAATTGCTATGGATTCGAGGCTATGAAGCCTACTGACCCTGGAAGGTTTTGTTTAATCCCTCCTGCTTTTGAACTCCACCAGCACACACCTCATAAGAGGATGACCACTTCAGTTTAGAACATTCCAGGTTTTCCTTTCTTAACATACATAAGTACGTCTTTAATTACCTCATTGAAATGACAGTGATATAGAGCACTATAAGATAATTTTGTTCAAGCAGAATTATGTAATTTACTGTATTCCCTTAGAGAGAAATAATCAGATACTTTACCATATAGTTAAATGGGAGAGAGAACAGAAATAATTGTTTTCCCTAGAATTCATGCAGAAGAGAGAAAATAATGCTTTCCTTATAGTTACTACGGAAAAGGAAGCAGTAACAAAAGCATTTGGACAGGTTGGTCTCTGCTGTAACAACGCAGGTCTTCAGAACCATCCTTTAGCTCTAAGATGCCGTGTTATTGCTCAGGTGTTGGCAATGACTTACCTCAAGATCAGAATCCGGGGGAGGTGAAGGATTATTGTTTCTTCGGCCTCGTCCACGTGATTTCCCATCAGAACCTCGACGTAATCGCTCAGAGTCCGAATCTTTAATGGGTGTTGATGGGCTGTGGATGGTACTGTATTCTGTAGACAGACAGGAAGAACTTTATCTCCTGGTTCTAGTGCCATGATTAACCTTGTTTCCATTCATGGGGAAGTTTGAAGAGTCGAACAAATTCCGCATTACCTTGTATTAGCATTGGCAAATAATCTGAGATATCTGATGCCAACACTTGTTTTGAAAACACATATGATCAGAAATGACTAAAATTTAATTGAAGACAGCAGGTCATACTCAGTTGCCTAAATTTTCTTCGTGGTTCTCTATGATTAGATAGTGCTCCCCTTCATCCCCCAATCCTCACCCCCACTTCCACTCTTCTCCCATTCCACAGACAGTGCCTGGCCACACTGAGGGACTCACACATGAGCCGAACCAGTGCACTCACACCTACAAAAAGGCTACCGGTCCATGGAAAGAAATGAAAGAGAAAAATCAGCTCTGGAGCCGGGGAAACCATCACCAGGCAGAGTTTTGGTCTTTGGAAAATTTAAAAAATTTTCTCCCTCGTTTTACGTGAGAACAAGGGAGTGGCAAGATAAGGAGAATAGAGACACATGGGCAATACCCGCGCTCTGTACGGCATTCACCACAGGTTCTTCCTGTGTCTCGGTCTCCCTGAACCAAAAATCCCAGGCCAGGCACCACATTCAAATTACTCATCTGGGTAACTCAGAGAAACCACCGAAATAATCATATAGAAACCACAGCATTAAGAACAACCCCCAGGCAGCTCAGAGGAATGGCTGGGCAGTGGTTGTGGCGTTGAGAGGAAACGCTTATCCTGTTACCAGAATGAACAAACCATTTACTCTCATCGCTTAGGTACATTTTTTCCCTTAGTCCATCCAGTTCACACATCAGACAATTTCCAACTCCCCGAATTCCAGATGTGCCCGTGTGCTGACTCTCCCCAAAATCTTGGTCAGATTTCTCTACAGATATGGTTTGGAATCTCAAAATCTAATATGAGGAATGATTATTCTCACTGAGACATTGTTGAGGTTACATTTCACCAACTAGAAAACTATGGAGAACAGTTGAAGGTTTTTATTATTGTACTGTCAGCCCCGACCCTGTCAAACCACATGGTCTCAGTATGACCGCCATGTTTAAGCCTTGGGAGTCAGGGAAGATAGGAATGGACTCTGACAGAGTGAAGTCCATTTCTAAGCCACATGAAACAGCCCTATTTCTCCTGTTTAATTTGAAACTTAAATAGATCCCTGTCGCTTTTAGATGAGGCTTTTGCATGTTCCTCTGCCATTGCGAACAAGACGGCAAATTTCCTCATACAAACTGGTCATGTGATCCTCATACCCAGAAACCACTGTGATGACCTACAAGCCCATTAGTTAATTATGGGAAGAAAGTCTTATTCAATGCCACTCAACAGGTCTGTTTAGGTAGCTATTCGGGATGCATTTTGAGCTAACTTCTCTTGTAGATCTGTGAGAACACAGTGCTGGCTGGTCAAAGTTAAGTGTTCATGAAATCTACGTGAGGTCATTTTTCTTGTAGAGGCAGATAACTCTGGCATCCTCTCCTCAAGTTGTTCCCAACCGGGCATGTCTCTTCCATGTGTTATAGAGAATAAGGAGCTCCAAATGAATATATATATATAGGAGTTCAGTGGATTCAAAGTTGTGCTTTGAAGAAAAAGTCTTGACCCTCCTTTTCTCTAAGTATTCTACAATCTACATCTCTATGCAAACCCTAGACAGCCACCATTTTAGATAAAACACATGCTAATTTCTTAACTAGTGGCAAAACAGACCATTTACTTTGCAGTGGCACAGCTGGCATTGAATCTGCTCTGTGTTTTTAACTACTTGACTGCAAAGTCCTAGCTTTAAAATATATATATTTTTACTGATTTTTTTTTTTTTTTGAGAGAGAGGAAGGAGGAGGGGAGGGAGAGAGAGAAACATGGATATGAGAGCCAAACAGTGATCGGCTGCACCCTGCATGCCCCCTACCAGGGATCAAGCCTGCAATCCAGGCATATGCCCTGACCAGAATCCAACCGGTGACTTCTAGGTGCATGGGACAACACACAACCAACGGAGCCACACCGGCTTTTGCATGTTCCTCTGCCATAGCAAACAAGATGGCAAATTTTCGGGCCTGCAAAATCTATCTTGAACTGTGAGCTCTCTCTCCAGCTTTCGGAAGTTCATTTTGAGAAGAAGTTAAAGGATAGTAAGCAATGTATCTTATCACATATATCTTTGCCTAGGTTTTCTTAGCCTTGATTTCCTCCTATTATTGCCCATTTCTTTGTTTTCTTCTGTACTTCTGTTTTAAAAACTCAATTAAATCTTTAAAAATATTTCATTTCAATTTTTTTAGAAAAGAAAAAGCTATAAATCGATTGCTCACTTCTGTAACCTCCCTCCTCCCCCCTCCTCCCCCTCCCCACACACACAATAAATTCAATGAGCAAAGTATACAGGTAGATTTTTAAATGATCTTATCTAAAGTTTTTCCAGGTGGAGAAAAAGCCCTAAAAGATGGACAATCTGACACCTTTAAATATTAAAACACACACAGTTTACAGGTGTTAGCTTCTCATAAGGAAGATGAAATTTAAATGATGCAAGCTGGTTTAAAAAAATCTCTTCCTCTTTGTTCTATGCGGTGGAATTAAATGCATATACTCTCCTAATCAGCTTTCCTGACTAATTTCTCCTTCCTCCTACTAGTGCAAAACAACTCAACAAAAAATTTAATCTTCTAATGCATTGACATCTCGTGTTTCGTTAAAATCCTCTCCAAATTGTTCAACTGTACCCCCACTGAGATAATGGATGTGAAAGTTCTCAGAAGAGCATTCATTTCATTTCACAAACATGGACTGAGTGTTCATACTATTCTAGGCACTGCACTAGGTAGAAGCTTGAAGCATAATGATGTGCCAAAGAGATATTGTTCCTGCCGCCTCAGAGATTTAAACTCAGAGGAAAGCACTGATTCAGGACAAAAATGAAAGATTACAGGACAATATGTCAAGGGTTTTACATGGGAAAGGCAGGATGCTAGGAGATCACAGAGGAAGTCCACACAACTCAGATTTACAGGGTTGTGGAAACTTCCTGAGGATGGAGAAAAAACTCACCAGTGAACAGGAAATAGAAATGTGCTCCAGGCAGCCACAGGAGCCTCTGGGAAGGTAAGGGGTGGGAAGGAGAGAGAAAGAGAAAGAGAGAGAGAGAGAGAGAGAGAGAGAGAGAGAGAGAGAGAGAGAGAGAGAGAGAGAGAGAGAGAGAGAGATTGAGATTGGGATTGAAATTAAAGAACTGAAACAAAAATCAAACTGACCTGAATCTATAGAGGAAGAGTAGAGGTAAGACCGGGGGACGGGCAAACAATTCAATAAGAGAGTGATGTGACCAAATTTCCATTTAGATAGAGGACTCCAGCTCCAACGTGGCCAGGGTACTGGAGGCAAGTGAAGACTGAAAAAGGGAGCCCCCAGCCCAGAGGAGAATTCAGTAATTCAGGTCAGAAATATGGGTGGCCCAGATGTAGGTGGTGGGCACAGGGAGAGTTAATGTTATGAAGTGTCATTAGGAGGTGAAACCAGCTGCATAAGAAAGAAGGAGGAAGTCAAGCATGATGCTCAAGCCCACGGTTTGGCAACAGGGCAGATGATAATCCAAGGTATGAGATTTAGGAAGAAAGGATTATAGGGAAGAATGTAGGTGAGAATTCAGGCTCAGCTTTTGGACATATTGAACTTAAAGAGTCTGGGGCATTCATGTCCAAGAGACTGTTAGACTACCTTGTAGTTCAGGAAATAAATGTGGTTTGGAAATTGATACCATACATAACTTAAGAAATGGGTGTAATTAAAAACATGCAGTATGTGTAGAAGAGATGGGCAGAGATAGATAGGTGGGGTGTGAGAAGGAAAACCAAGGTCAATGTATGGCAGAGGGAAGAGTATGGAAAGAGAGTGATCAGTCACTTCAGATCAGCAAGAGCTAAATAAAAGGAAGATTGAATCCAAGAGTATTTTAGATTTAGAATCAAAGAGGCCTTTTGGTATATCTGGCCAAAGTATATATTTGAGAATTATTTGGGAGATAGATTGGTGGGATAAAAATGAGATGGCAGAAGGTGGAAGAACAAGCAGAGGTTAAAACTCTTAAAATGTTACTGATGACCCTGTAGTGGCCAAATCCAATTGTTTTTAAAATTGATTTTAGAGGGAGGAAGGGAGAGAGAAACATCGAACCCACAACCTGGGCATGTGCCCTGACTGGGAATTGAACCCACCACTTTTTGGTGCACAGGACAATGCTCCAATCAACAGCCACACCTGCCAGGGCTCCAATCATTACTTTTTACTCCTCAATCATATTTGATCTCTCCGTGGCTATGCTGACCACTCGCTCCTTTAAACCACGTACACATACATCCCTTTCTTCTGCTTCTCATCTTGTCACTCACACTATTCCTTCTCACTCTCTTTGGACATCTCTTCCTAAAACTTAAATATTAGTGTTCTCTATACTAGTGATACTCAAAGTGCTGATCTGGGACAAAATAAGAAGTTTGCATGTAGACATAAAGTAATGCAAGGCTTCCTTCATTGAGAATCTTGCTAAGATTAAAAGGAAAAAGTCAGCTAAAGTAAACAGTGGGTTTAGTGATGCAGTTGATTATATTCTGAGATAAATCCCTTGTGCTATCATGGACTAGTAAGAAATTATTAAGTGGACACGCAGCCAGTGGCTGGACAACATTTTTAATAGTAGTGCGCCAGTTTTCTCTATTGTCCTCGTATCTGGCTATGAGCTCTCAGTGGTTGGCAGTATTTGTAAGAGGGATTTCACTGATAAGCTCCAGGTTGATGATCTTAAAGCTTTACTTCCTTATCTCCTGACCTGACCATCACACTGTTTGCTACACCGCTCTAGGAGAATATTCCATGAACAGCACAACTGAACTTGCCCCAAACTGAATCCTCCTTCTCAATTAACAACCTTGATTAGTGGTACCAACATCTACCCAATGTTCCAAGCCCGATCAAATCAAGAGTAAATTCTGTGGTTTTCAGCTTAAATACTTTTGTTCTAATTCAGGCTCCCACCATCCCTTGCAACTGGCTGTTTCCGAGCTTGTCACTTAGAGCCTTTGAACAATTGTCTGTACCACCATGACTGAGAGCTTACAAACCCTTCAAAACTCCGAATATGGAACAGGAAGGACAGTCTCGATTTCAGGACACTGAACTAGGGACTCAACTGCCATTTTTCAAATCTTGATCTCACCACTTATTAGTAGTATCATTTGTGCAAGTGATTTGCCTTCGCTATGACCAGTTACATTATCTATGAAATGGGAATAAATAGGATCAAATAAAACTAATAGATAGTAAAGGTACTTAGAACCATGCATGGCACTGACAGCGCCATAATGTTAGCTGCCCTGAGAAACAGAAAAGTCCCACTGAGTTGCTCCCTGAGCACCTTACCTCTAACTGCTCTCTCCCCTTTGTGGTCAGCACTTGGGATAAACACACCAAACATTCTCAGTCCACTGCCATGTGCCAGGCTGTTTCACCACTTTGCACATTCTGTTCCTGTTC
The DNA here is from genome assembly GCF_963259705.1 of Myotis daubentonii. NCBI lineage: Eukaryota > Metazoa > Chordata > Mammalia > Chiroptera > Vespertilionidae > Myotis > Myotis daubentonii. Next base: position 16,184,859 of record NC_081856.1, on the reverse strand, counting down.
TTAGAAAGCCCTTTCTCAACTCAACTGCCTCCCCCGATTTGTAAAATTCCTTTGGGAATCTCTAAAGATCAAGTTCAAGTACCTTCCCTGTGAATTCTCCATTTAAATCTTGGTTCCTCCTTTGTAATTACATGTATCTCTATTATATGGTTAGACGGCTTTTGCAGATATTTATGTTCACAGTGGATAACATAGAATTTGATTGAGTTATTATGTCCATCATTCCCACTCCTGGAGGGAGGAACTGGTGGCATTCATTTTGTATCAAAAGCCAAAGGAGATGTTTTTTTTTTAAAAAAAATCAATGATTGGAGGAATGAGTGTTTCTCAAGTTTAGCTCTCACTCTAGCAAAGCTACGGAAGTGATCTAATTATTTGTACTAGCTAGTCAGAATATTTTCAAATGGAAAATAGCTGTGATTATTTTTAAACCTTACTAATGTTTATATATTAAACATAAATTAAAACTAATGTTTATATATTCAATCAAAAAATATTAAACTCTACACAAGATCATTAGAATTCTACATTTGTAAATGCTGCTAAATCATTCCTTCAATATTACAAAGAAAAACAGAGACTGCAACTCAGAAGATTCCATCTAGTTCCTCTTGGCTTCTCTAGTTCCCCTGAGCTCACAAGTTTTACTTGAGCCTTGGGTAAGTTACCTCCATATTTTTTAGTCCTCAGTCTCTTCGTTTGTCAAATTGAGGACAGCCTAGTTACTTAGCTTTAAAGTTCTATCACCTATAGGTGTGTAGTATTTACCAATCCTCCTAGGTGTTAGTTTTGGCCTCCCCCCTTTAAGTACTCATCAGCAGACTAAACTGTATAGAATACCTTGGACAACTCTAACCCTTAGAAACCATCAGAGTTCACTGTATATAATCCAAACTCCTTATCAGGTTTTATTTCTCATGCCTCCCTTAACATTTGTCTACTTTCTTATACATACTGCCAAATAGTTTTCAAAAGGATATTAATTTAAACGGTGTCATTTTTACCATAGCTTTACCCACTTTGGTTGTCATTGTTTTAAAGAAGTCATTGCTATTTATTAGGTGTCCAGTAGTATTGCATGCTTTTAATTTGGAGATCTTAGAGATGCTTGTAAATATGTGCTTGGAAATTATATTTTCTTCTCTGCACCGTCCAAATTCTTTGCCCAACTTTTAAATTCCTTTATTCATATATGTTTTCATTTCTTTTGCATATTTGCAGATACTTTTTCAAGCCTGATAGTTCCTCAAATTATGCTGATATCTCCTTAAAGTGTGCTTTCCTTCACAGAAGTTTTTGATTTTTATGTAGTCCTGCTGCACAGCATGGAGACCTGGTTGAAGATTCAGGGATAAGCTTCACATTTATTCTAAAAGTAGCAGGGAATTTCTGCTCTAACTTTACACTCTTGAGACTACATCTGCCAGGGGTAGATGTGAAGGAAGCAGGAAACAGGGCTCCTGCATGCTCCCTTCTCTGTGCTCTGGGAGGGCTCATTTCTCACTGAATTGAAAGACTCCTCACCCCAAAACAGAATTAAATAAACTGACTCTTCTCAGAGAGGACCCTCTTGTCCTTGTATGATGTTGGGTTGAGGCCAGGGCAGCTACTATCTCTGGCTGGATCCTGAGTCTACGCGAAGACAATATCAATTACAAAAGGAAGTGCCGAGCTTTGGGGGAAATTCTTTTAAAGATTACCAGAATCTATTAAACATGTTAATAAATAATTATATTCTATTTGCTGCTCTAGAGAACTCAGATAAAGAGAACACGGTATATTACTTCCCTAAAAACAGACTTATCATGGGCGATCCAAGATGTAAAGTCCAGGGGAGCATGAAGAAGATGCCAGACCGCAATCAACACCCAGACACCCCCAAACTTCGAGACTCTTAAAATCAACAAAAGTATATGCAACAGTCATCTCAAAAGGTGGCCTATCAAGTCTAAATCAGGAAGACTAAGAGAAAGCAAGCGGAGAGCCTAGTTCTGATTCAATGACAAGGATGTCATGGATCCCTCAGTATTCCCAAGGAAATAGATGCATCAAGCTTGATGCGACTGGCCAAGAGAACCCTATACACCCCTGGGGTATATTACTGTTCATAATTTTTGAAATTTGTTTGTTTTTAAGGGGAAAAAACTGATCTGTAAAGCTAAGTTAATTACTTTAAGGTAAATAAGTGAGATTGCATCTTACTCTAGGGATAGGTTGTATAATCAATGCACATGGTAAAAACCACATGTAATCACAATTACCCCAAAATTCAGTCAGCTGCACGGTGAGAGGCAAAGGCAGTGAAACCAACCTGTAGGACAGCAGGGTCACAGGCCATGGTGACACATGGGGCCAATTTGCCCACACTATTTAATTTAATTTTTTATTTTTGGTCTGTACACGCTAATGCAGTTCTCAGCAATTTTTTTTTAATGCAAAGAGTCAGATGGCAAATATCTTAGGCTTTGTTGGCCATATGATAACTGCTGTTATAGATCCAAAAAAACCACAGATAATATGTTATTGAAGGAGCATGGTTGTGTTTCAATATAACTTTATTTACAAAACAGATCTGTCTGATGAGAACATATAATTGTATTCATTAAAGTAACTGTATTTTGTGCAACTCTGTGGTGGCTATGAGGTTCAAGTATGTGACTGTCACCTGACTTCTCTGGGTGATACCACTTCTTCAAAAACGGTTGTAAGCATTAAATGTTAAAACTGTGTGGGAAAGATAGTAAGTGAAACATGGGCTGAACTAAGTAGAGAACAAGGTGCAAAACAAAGTACTATTATTTTGGAGTTGCTAATAAGTAGAACAGGAATTTACCATGTACCTTTTAGAAGGCCCTGTCCTGCTGGCCAGGGAGCTGAGCCATCATGAAATCAAAGTGCATTTACCTTGAACATGCCAACAAGGCAAGAAAAGGAAGGGTAAGATTTTGCTTTTCTCGTGAACACAGTAACTTGCCATGCAAGATAGAGATTCTCCTCGGGTGGATACGGTCACCTGACCCATATGTTCTAGGCACAGTTTTCTGTGCTCATCTCTAACAGAGCAGCTCAGGGCCGCCAGGAGTCACAAACATCACAGGAGACAGCCTGCCACCCTTTAAGACCAAGTCTACCCCCAGCCCCCGGCAAGCAACCTGGCTTCCCATTCTCTGAGCAAATGGAAGTTCCTACTCTACACTCTCAGTGCCAGATCCCCCCTACCAGGACTTCATTCCCTCTGCCCTCTTTCCCTTATATTATGACGGATGAATTTTCTGGGCTCCTAAGGCCAACCTCTCATCTGAGCACAAAATCACGGGTCCCTGTCCCCTACACCAGCCAGCATTCCCTTTCTTCTGGATCACCCTATGCTTACAGGCTAGATCTAGTTCTTGCCTAAAATATACCCGCGACTCTCTCTTGTTTCTGCTCCACTTCTCAATTGCCTTGTAGAAAAAACAACTAGAAGAACTGTGAATATTTGCTGCCTATACTTCCCCTCCTCTCATTCTCTTTAGAACCCACTTCAGCTATGTTATTTTCTCCAAAACACCAACGCTCCACTTTGTCAAGGTCATCAGTGATTTGCTGTCAAATCCAATGGTCCAGCCTCAATTTCCATTTTTTCTCAAACTTTCATCAGCGTTGCACACAGCCCATTACCCCTTCCTTCTGCAACACCGGCTCCCCCGGCCTCCGGGAGGCCTCCTCCTCAATGCAAGGTCCCGGGCTTGGTGGCTCTCACTCCTGCAGTGACACGTGCTGGCCTGATCATCTCATCCAGGCACAGAAGCTTTAAGTGCCACATGTGATGCCTCACAAATTGAGGTTCTACACCAGGGGTCCTCAAACTACGGCCCGCGGGCCACATGCAAATACAAATATTGTATCTGTTCCCGTTTTGGTTTTTTACTTCAAAATAAGGTATGTGCAGTGTGCATAGAAATTTGTTCATAGTTTTTTTTTAAACTATAGTCCGGCCCTCCAACGGTCTGAGGGACAGTGAACTGGCCCCCTGTTTAAAAAGTTTGAGGACCCCTGTCCTACACCATCCTATGGACATCAGACTCATCCAGCAAGTAACTCGCCATCTCGCCCTGGGGCTTCCAACAGGGATCTCAAACTTCACATGTGCTAAACAGAATCCTGCTTTCCTCAACTACCCCTTGTCTTCCTGCTGCTTTCCCACATTAACAAATGGCAAATGCACTTTTCCAGCTCTTTGGGCCAGATCTGTGGTGTCCTCCATGCTTCCTGCCTTCTCACTCCTCACGTTCAATCTAATGACAAATCCCGGTCACTCTCCTTTCTAACTCTCTCAATTCTGACCACTCTCACCACCTCCACGCCGAGCACTGACCTCGTTACCTGTCACCTGGACCCCTGGAATCATGTCCTATGTGATGGCCATGCTTCCCTTGTCCTGATACAGCTTACTCTCTGCCAACAACCAGACAGATTATTTTCCAATGTGTGACATTTTGTCACTTTTCTGCTTAAATATTTCTCCACCTCTCTCAAAATCACATCCCAAGCCCCTCGCCCCCCTCACCCACGTCTGCAGTGATCTGGCCTCCACAACCCTTCTCCTCACCCCTACTCTTCTCCTCTCCCACTGAGCTCCCACCTCTCCCCTTCTTGTCACCGGCTGAATCCACCAAGCACAGTCCCACCTCCAGGCTTTGGTGACTGCTGTTTCCTCTCCGGATACTCTTCCCCAGATATCATGGTGGGTCTCTGCTACAGTGCCGCCTGGCAGGCCACTCTTCTGGCAGTGAAAAGGACACAGACAGGTGGGCAGCCTCTGGGGGGCACCTGCCTGGACAGGCTGGCTGCCACCTTCTCCTGGAGGCTTGGGGCCAGAGGAAAGGACAGCCCAGGACCAAGCTTAGCCCCTGGATTACGGAACCTGCACTGACTCCAGAATGTGACCTAACCCACCTGCGGAGGGGGTGGATCTTGCCAATTCTGGTCCATGTCCACATCCTCCCTAACTTACAGGACAGAACATGGAAAGTTGAGCAGTTCAAAGTTCCTTGTGGTGGAGAGCATAATCTACAGTCAGACAGAAGGATCTGCATATATTTCAAAATGGGCCTGGTAACTTGTAATTTATATTATTATCTGAATCTTAGTTTTTTTCAACAGTAAAATGGGGACAGCACCATTGTGAAGATTACATAAGATAATGCATGGTAAAGTATTTTGTATAAACACGATAGTGTTGTCATGTTCAAAGTCACCTCTCTAGATGCAGTTACCTTATTCATAAAGATGATCATAAAGCGATCATCCAGTTCAAAAACTGCTTTCATCTGTGAAATTGATATGTAGTTTAAGCTTATTCTGCTGAAAAAATACCCTGTCATTAAGCCCATTTAAAAGGGTCCGTTTCTCTAGCCTTGAATGAATATCCCTTCCTTATCCTCTGTCCACCACTCATTCACATCTTTCAATGCTAAGGATAAATTTCACCTCCTTTGTTAGTTTTTTCTCCAAACACTTTACATAAGAAATTTCTATTCCTGCATCCTTCCTGGGCACTCTGCTACTTCTAGCATAACATTTTTCAAATCCGAGCCTCAGTAACTTGGCTGCTCATATAGTACAATGATCCTTGAAAACAGGGAGTAACCCTCCTGCTCTCTGAATCCCCACAGACCCCAACAGTACTTCCTAAGTGAGAGATGCTCCATGAACAGCTAACAAAATGGGGGAGAGCAACATCAAACCCATTGACATGTGGCAATAGAAGAAACCGCGTTTTCTGCCGTTCCTACAACCAGCAAATAGTGTAACGCCACTTAATAGCACAAATAAGGAAAAAGTCTCGTGAGAGATGTGCTTCCTCAGCAACCTCTAAGGATATCAAAGCCGAGCCGAGGGAGGTAATTAGCTGAACAAATGTACTGAAACAGACGCTTTAGGGAAAATACTAAATGGGAAACTGGAAAAGAAAGAGACTCTCCTGGCTGGCATGGCTCAGTGGTTGAACTTCGGCCTATGAACCAGAAAGTCACGGTTCTCTGAAATCAATAAAAGTATATTAAGAAAGAAAGAAAGAAAGGCTTCTCAGGGAAAAAAGTTCTGCAAATGCTTCAACGGAAATCATTTAAAATGTTGTCAGGGATGGAAAATAAACTGCAGAAGTTGAAAACAATGTCAGTGGTAGAGAAAATGAATTCTTACATTTGGGAGATATTTCATAATTGGCAACATGATTTTTATACAAATTAGCTAAATTGAAAATACTAATACGCCTATTAGGGCAGGTTTGGGGCTTTGAGCAGAGAGAAGATAGAGAGGTGTGTGCTCTTGGGACACTGTAATTATGAGAAGTTCTGTGCACATATTAACCAAAATGGTTACGGTTTTTGTACACATATTAAGCAAAATGGCGATGTTTACAAAATGATGGTTATAATGAATTATAATGCAATTTGCAAAGTAGGTGCTTCCTGGGCATGGTGTGCCTGTGGAATCTTCTCTCTGGCCCTTATTCTTGTGGAATAAAACATCTGAATTCTTATTTTATTTTCTGAGCAATTTATATCCTTCCTTTCTCCAAAAAGGGCTTAGGATAGATAATCCACCACAGATATATGAGATGACTACATAGCAATCTTCTAAACAATGAATGAGCGCAGTAGAAGACAAATTGGCTGGATCAGGGAAGATAACGCCAGGGGAAAGCATGGCCGGCAAAGGGTCTGCTTGCCCAGAGGTCTAGCTCACCCGGGCAAAGGCACCAACAGTTCTCATGGTGCATAAGATGAGACAAAGCAAGATCTCCCCGGAAACAGGTGCTCCTAGGAGAGAGGAGGCAGCCACACCTCAGAGGACTGCGGATGGAGAGGGTGCTGTGTGGAGCCAGGAACACAGCCTGATGGCAGAGAACACAGTGAGTTTCACAAGATGTTTACTTTTAAGGCTGACTCCATACTCAGTGCCTCAGAGCACAGAGCAATGGGGTCAGGCACCGAGCTCATTTTAGGGTAAAACTGAAACTAAAGGGACCATTACTTATCTTTCCGGCAGCTGACAGATGCTAGTTTCTCCTTGAGGTTTAAGCAGCAGTGCGGTAAGAAGAGGTTCTACTAACCAATCACCTGGAGAGGAGCTATACTTGGTTGCTGGGCGGAGTGGAGACCCCTAGCTTTAGGAGGCTAGCTATGCTGGAAACAGAAATGACACTGTCTTATAACAAGAGTTTGAATCGAGAAAGCGTCCCAGGCGGAAAGCCTTAGTTCTCAGAGCGGGTCTGACACATGCCTTGAAAAGCTACTTGGGATTCATGTAGACTTTACAAAGGGAGGGACCACCAAGCCCTCAGCACTGCATGCCACAGATGTGACTACGATAGTTTTACACCAGTTTTTTAAGTGGAAGCTATCTGTATTGTTTAAAAGAGGGGGAGAGGGGGCTTTGCAAGCCCTTGAATAAATTATTTAATTAAATTATATTAGGTTCACAGTGAGTATTACCTTATCAAAGGATAAAAGACTTAACATAAGGGAAGCTTGTTAGCTCTAAATCATCAGCCATAATAAACCAAAGGCAAGAAAACGTGTGACTAGTCTTACAGAGTTAACAAGAAGTCAGAGATTAATAAATATTAATTGAATTAATTTTAGAGAACTGCTTTGACTTTCTGTATTCCGTATCCATTACTTCCCTGCCACACAATCACTAACAGAGGTCGCCTAGGTAAATTCATTCCTCAGTCAAGGTCTAGTAACTAAATTAATAGAGCTTTATCATCCCTGGAGTACAGCCATTATTCACTCTCCAGTACGCCATGGGCAACCTCATAGGAACCTCTATCATCCTTCTTACACATTTTGACCTTTCGTGTAAATACCCCACGGTCATCCTATGTGAATCCATTCTGGCGACCTCACATTGGGGGCTGTAGTCTCTGAAACAACCACGATGCACAATGCACTATATAACTCAAGAGGGAGAATACATTGGCTTCCTGAGGCCAGGGATCTGCCTTTCCTGTCACCGCTATGTCCCTAGCACCAAGCACAGTGCCTGGCATATAGCAATTATTTATAAACTAGAGGCCTGGTGCACAAAATCCATGAAGGGGTAGGGTCCCTAGGCCTGGCCAGAGATCAGGGCCCGTCTGTGGGGTGACTGGTGGGGTGACTGGGGCTCCCGCTCACACCCACCTTGTCCTGGCGCTGCCTGTTCGCCAGCCCTGCCCACTGCCACTGCCACCAGTTGCCTTCCTCTGCAGGGCGACTGGCAGGGCGATTGGGGTGGGGTGGGGGGCTGCTGGCACACACCTTGGCTGGCCTGGTATCACCCGCTGATGGGGTCTGGCCCCCACCGCCACCTCTGGTCGGGGCCTGCAGGCTGGGGGCAGCTCCTGCGTTGAGTGTCTGCCCCCTGGTAGTCAGTGCGCATTATAGCGACCGGTTGTTCTGCCGTTCACTCAATTTGCATATTAGGGTTTTATATAGATAGATATGTATTGAATGCATAAACGAAAAAGATGAATATGTGAAGGCCTGGTACGTGTCAACTAGACATAACTTCTCACATTCATTCTATGTGTAAGAATGGTGTTGTCCACAGTTTACAGAAAACAGATATACCAACGTGCTAAGTGACTTGCCCAGAGTAAATCATAGGACGCAGGTTGGCCCAGCTCCAAGTCCCCTGCCACTACTCCAGTTTCTCTCACGGGTACTCTAAGGAAGCATGACTCCAAGGAAGCATGGTGCCCAAGCAACATTCATAGACATCCCCTGCAGGGGTGGGTGAATTCCCAGAATCCTACTGTATCAAAGCATCAGAAAAGACATAAGGAAAAGGAACCCTGATAACCTAAACCCAACAACTTGTGTCCCTAATGGATCCTTCTTTGCAACTCATCAGGGGACATCCATCTTCAGGAGACAGTGGTGCTGCCCAGGGCATAGCAGGTCATGCTGTCTCCCAAGGCTGCCACTCCAGAGTGCCATCCAGAGATGCCCCTGATGACACTTATAGGCTGTGCTGCTTTGGGAAAATGTAGTCCTTCTGGATTCCTTACTCATAATCGCTCAAGGGCAGGTCTTGGGCAAAAGAATTCAATGGTCACTTCTACCTTAAACTTCAAAGTTTCCCCATTGCCCAGGTGCTCAGAGTAAAGTTACTCAAGTGGACGTGAGAGCTGTCAATTTAAAATCAGCTATGTGCCAAATCTTTTCAAACCAGTTGTTTGAAAGTCAGAAACTATGTTCTCACAGAAGTAATGGTAGACATGGTTTCCAAACCAATTCATGATTATTAAGTTAGTTGATAATCCAGCAAATACTGCCCATACGGGGTGGGACAAAAGTAGGTTTACAGTTGTGAAGATATGAAACAGACTTTATTCTTGTATTTTGTATTAATTGTATTATTTTCCATAAGAGCAACTGTAAACCTACTTTTGCCCCACCCTGTATAAAATGTAAAGTATTAGAACATTGCACTCAAACATTAGCAGTTACCTAAAAGTGAAAAACAGTGAACTTTGTCTTAAATAGTACTACTGAAAAAAAATACAACTTGAATCTTATAAAATTGGTGAAGTTTCTGAAGGGGTCATATAAATATTTTCAAAAGCATTAGAAGGTGATCATACAGGGTTAAGAGGCCAACTTTCACTCTCATGTGGATGGCTGCCCTTTTCTTTGAGACAAGAACACCATTATCCCTACACTGAGTCATCAAGTATCAACGCATCCACCACGAGCTGGGAGTGGAGAAATAAAGAAGAAATGTTAGCAAAGTAGAGAATGAATTCCTTGGTGGGGAAGAGGAGGGAAACGCTAAAGAAATGCTGTGAAAAACTGCATCCAAAGCAGGTCCATGACAGGTAATTATTAAATAGGATGACGAGGGAGTGAGAGTAGAGCAGACTCAAGAAAATGGAAGATACAATTCAGGGAATATTTACAGTACAAGATAACCTTCACTATCCTACACACCACTCCTCTAGAATTTCGGACCTACGTATTTCAGCAGCAAATAGAGATCATTCACTTAACACATATTTAACTGAATCCCTCCTAATATATGCCTTTGCTGGCTGCTATGAATGACTAAAGAGAATGAATACCAGGTAGCTACTACATTTCACAGCTCATTTATTTACACTTTCATATGTCTGCTGTTTGAAACGTCAGACACAGTGGTATCAAGAATGGCGTGCTTTCCTGACCAAGAGCTCAGGTTTGCAGCCAAGCCTCTGGAGGTGAAGTCCCAGGGCTGTCATGGACCTCTCCTCAGCTTCCCCATCTGTGAAATGGGGACAGTGACGACCCTGCCTATCTTGCGGACCTGTGTGGGACTGAGCTAAGTTCACCAATGAGTGATGCTTAGGATAATGTCTGGAGCGTAGGAAGCACTCAAAAAAATTAGCCACTATTATACTTGTATATTATATCCAAACAAAAATACTTATTGAATTTTTCTCTATATATTGTTAAGTCAAAAAACTAGGGTATAGAATAGTACATATAGTATTCTACTTTAAGGAAACAAGTAATAAAAAGTTTATATACTTAAATGTGAAAAAAAATAGCCAGGGAAGGTGCTATGCATATGTTTATGTAAGCAAAGTACATCCTTGGAAGAATTCACAAGAAACTCTGCTGAAAGAAACGAGGTACCAAAGAGGAAGAGAATTTCATTCTTCTCTGTAAACCCTCATGTACTTTTGTCCCAGACTCATGTGTTAACATCCAGTAAATTTAAAAAAATATTCAGTAAACTTAAATTTTTTGTGGCTCTCAAGCAGGGGATAAAATTGGTAGACCTTAGTTCATCAATCCTACCTTGATTTAAAAGTTAATCCAAAACTCATCCACTAAACCATCCAATCCCAATTAGATGGAGGAAAGCCAAACACAGATAATTAGGTTCTCTTCCCAACCATCTTGAATTAAAAAACCAAATCAGTCAATGCTGAGGTCCTCCAAATTAAACACGGGAACATATTACACTCATTGTGTTGGCTGCATAAGACACTTAATACTTTGCAGAAACAATACATCAATTAGCTATTTAAAAAAAAATCAAAATAATAAATGTTTAGGAGAGTTAGTAAATTGATTTCATTAGCTCAAAATATACGCCTTTTTATTTTGATCATTTATGACATATACAAGTCATATGTTATATATAAGTATAAGAAAGAATTACATACTAGAATCCAAGTATATTAATTTGATGCTATAAGGCATCCTGACTTCTGGCTAACGAACTGAAAAAAAAAAATTACTCAACCCTGTCATGAGGCACAAAATGGGTAAATGCTAAAACACTGATTGTTTTACTTCTTGGAAATATAGTCCAGATTTCAAAGGTAAGGAAACTCGTTTTTATTGCTTTCTGACAATATAAAACAAAGAGTGGACTTTATTTCCAAGAACTTTATAATCTCATTAATCCTCTGGGGAGAGAAGAAAAGAAAGAAAACAAGCGCCACCAAGACAAACCAACTCAACAACCCCAAACAAACATCTGTTTTGTTTTCTCACGTCTTAATAGCCCGGCTATTTCAGATACAAATCTTTGTTTTGCTGACAAATGTTTCCAACATGTGAGTGCAAATGGTTTCACTGAAATAGTTTATTTTCGAGCTGGACAGATCGCAAACTTCTCCCAAGTCCAAGAGGCATCTGTGAAAATGAGCAAGTAGGGCCTAGAGATGGTCAAAACAGCTCACGCTGCACAGCGCAGGCCTCCAGGTGCCTGCTATTGCAAACCTCAGGATCGTTTCTACAGGGAAGACACAGGCGTGCTAGGTAGTGTAGATGTGGCCCAAATTCCTTGCATTTATAGGGAAGTCGCGGGCTGTTTAGTTTTTCAGCCTGTCGCACTGAATTCCTGTGAGAGCTCAGCATTCTCCAACTTTGCACAAGAATGTTCCCCTGTTTTCAGGCGCTCTGCTCTACTTTCGGGGGCCTTGGCAAGGATCAAAGAAGCAGAGGGAACAAATGGTTTCCCATGCATATTGAATTCCCTCTTATACTGACTTTTCCTCTGTCATTGAAATTCAATATTGGCAAGATTCCCGTACATCACCTTAACCAGTAAATCGTCTGCATGCAGTCAGAGCATGAAAAGGTACATTTCAACAGCAAGTTTTTGTAAGGAATTCAAATGAACTAATTGGATGAAAAATTAACCTTTCTATGGTATCTCCACTAAAACTCATTACTAATAAATAAAACTGCTTTTTATTTCACCATAACCTGAAATGTTTTATCATTTACTCTTTCTCTTTCTCTTTCTCTTCCCCTTCCTCTCTCTCTCTCTCTCTCTCTCTCTCTCTCTCTCTCTCTCTCTCTCTCTCTCTCTCTCTCTCCCTTCCCTCCCCATGCTTTGTATTATTTAAAAATTCAATTTTATATTTTGTAAGAATTTGGCCTCAAAATTCTTGATTAACTTAATGCTGCCTAACATTTACTGAGCATTTAATAGCTATGTGTCAAGTTTCCCTCATCTGTAAAATGGGAACAGATAGTACCTACCTCATGGGTATGTAATAAGATTGCACGGAATGTAACATAGCCTCTAAACACAATCATTGTATTTTTTCTAAGGATGACGACGATGATGATGATGATACTGTCCTAATTATTATGCAATGTTCCAAGAGATTTGTTAAGAAATATGTTCTCAAGCCAAATTATTTAAATGTAGTACAGTAACTGAATTACAAGTGAGTGTTCATATTTTGATTATACATATATGAGTCATAGGATACAATATATATTTTTAAATGGCTTAGGCACTCTTTTTAGAAAAAAATTCTTTCATGACAATTACTTTCACGTGGTAAAATTATTTTTTATCACTCTTTTGAAAAGAGGTTTATTTAGTTATGTTTGTAATAACCTGCCTTAAGATTTTAGGGTTGAGTACAAGGAAATAACATACTCTTTAAACATCAGTGGCTAAGAGATGATAAGTTATGTTTAGATATTAGCACAAAAGTAAAATATCCTATAATGGTATTTTTCTTTTTTAAATGTTTATATGTCTTTAAACATAGAAAACAATCATAGATTTTGTAAAGAAGAATTATAAACACACAGAATGCAATATACAGATGATATATTATAGAATTGTACACATAAAACCTATATAATTTTATTAACCAATGTCATCCCAACAAATTTAATTACTTTTAAAAAAGAAATTTAAAATAAATTTTTGTTTTGAAAATTTGAAAAAATTTTAAAATGATGGCCATCATTTAAAAATTAAAATAATTATGCATTTAATTTGGATATTGCTTTACAGTCTTAGATTTAAATAAGAAAAGAAAAAAGAGTTGATTCTGACCAAAATTTTCTATTTTAGATAGTGGGATTTGAATGTAACATGAAATTCTCAGGAACTAATCACATTCTCTAACAATACAAGGTCATTTAATTGGGAAAATATTAATAACTGGGCTATTGTCATAAATTATATATACTGTACATCATCAAATTTCTAAGATTTTTCCAATAAATGTTTATAAATTTATACCTCTTTAAAAGGGAATGTTTCAATGATAATGAAAATATTTCAAAATAAATGAAAATGAAAAAAAATTACCTATCAAATTCTGTGGGATGCAACAAATCCAGTGCTTAGGATTTTAAAGCATTAAATGCACATATTAGAAAAAAAAATAAAATTAATACACTAAGTTTCAAGCCTTAGAAAACTAGAAAAAGAAAAGCAAATTAAATAAAAAGTAACCAGAAGAAATAATAAAAAGCAGAAAATTCAATAAAATTGAGATAAGAAAAACAATAGAGAAAAATCAATGAAACAAAAAGTTGGCTCTTTTACAAGATCAATAAAATTTATAAACCTGTAGCTAGGCTAACCAATACAAAAGGAAGACATGAATATTAATATTGAAATGGAAAGGGCCATCAATCAGTAGCAATCCCATAGACACTGAAAGACTAATAAAGGAATATTATGGAGCAATTCTCATTTTATAACATAGATGATAAGGACCATTCCTGGAAAGACAATCTACTAGGACTCACACAAGGAGAAACATATAATCTGGATACCAGTAGGCCTAATCTATTAAATCAATACTTAACTTTCCAAAACATAAAGGACTAGGCCTAACGGGGTTCACTGGGGATTTCTACTAAATATTTAGTGAACAAATAATACAAATTTTCTACCATCTGTTCCAAAAAACAGAAGCAGAGGAAACATTTCTTAATTTAGTTTATGTGGTCAGCATTACCCCAATAGCAAAACCAGAAAAATACATTACAAGAAATGATAATTACAGACCAATATCTCTCATGAACACAGATGCAAATATCCTTAATATAGTATTAGCAGAATGAAACCCAACAATGTATAAGAAGAACTATACACCATGATCAGGTGGGATTTATTCCAAGTATGAAAAGCTGGCTCAACATTTGAACATCAGTTAATGTAATTCATCACGTCAATAGGCTAAAGAAGAAAAATCATATGATCATATCACCTGATGTAGAAAAGGCATTCTTGATATGAACTCTCAGCAAACTAGGACTAGAGGGAACTTCCTTAAGTTGATTAAAAAACAAAAACAAAAACAAAAAACACAAAAAAAAAACCCCAACCCTAACCGGTTTGGCTCAGTAGATAGAGCGTCGGCCTGCAGACTGAAGGGTCTCAGGTTCGATTCTGGTCAAGGGCATGTACTTTGGTTGCGGGCACATCCCCAGTGGGGAGTGTGCAGGAGGCAGCTGATCGATGTTTCTCTCTCATCAATGTTTCTAACTCTCTATCCCTCTCCCTTCCTCTCTGTAAAAAAAAAAAAATCAATAAAATATGTTTAAAATAAATAAATAAATAAATAGATAGATAGATAGATAGATAGATAAATTATATTTTTTAAAAAATCTACAAAGAACCTCCAGCTAACATCATACCTAATGGTGAAAAATTCGACATTTCCTCCCTAAGATCAGGAATAAGGTAAGGATGCCACTTCCATGTGACGTTGTATAGAAAGCCCCAGCTAATGCAATTAGACAAGAAAGGAAAGAAAAGGTATTCGGACTTGGAAAAAGGCATAAAACTGTCTTTGTTCACAGAGGGCATGATTGTCTATGTAAAAAATACCAAAGAATCAACAACAACAACAAACCTCCTGGAACCAATAAGTTATCACAGAAAGGTTGCAGAGTATAAGGATAATACACAAAAGTCAATTACAACTTTCCCATATACCTGCAATGAATCAGTTGGAATTTGAAATTAAAAACACATTTACATTAGTATATAAGAGAAATATATATCCAAAAAATAAATACAAAATCCATATAAGGAAAACTATGACACTGATGAGAAAAATAAAAATCTAAGTTAATGGAGAAATGTTCAATCTACATGGGCAGGAAGATTCAGTATTGTCAATATTCAATATTGTCAGTTCTTCCCAACTTGCTGTACAGATTCAATGCCATTTCAATAAAAATCCCAGTTTCTTGGTGGAGATTGATAAGCTGATGCAAAAGACCCACAGTAGCCAACACAATATTGAAGAAGGACTGGCACTACTCAACTTAAAGACTTACTGTGAAGATGCAGTAATCAAGACAGTGTAGTACTGGCGAAAGAATAGATATAGATCAAGGCAACAGAACAGAGAGCTGAGAAATAGACCCACACAAGTATCGTCCACTGATCTTTGAAAAAGGAGTAAAGGCACTTTAATGGAGCAAAAATAGGCTTTTCAACAAGTGAGGCTATGACAACTGGGTATCTACATGCCAAAAGTGAATCTGGACACTCACCTTACACTTTTCACAAAAATTAACTCAAAATGGATCAGAGACCTACATGTAAAATGCAAAAACCATGACATTTCTAGATCATAATGTAGGAGGAAACCTACGGCACGGCAATACGTGTTTTAGATACAAACCAAAAGCATGTTTCATGAAAGAAACTATTCATGTTACACTTCAAATTAAAGCCTTCTGCTCCACAAAAGATACTGTTAAGAGAATGGTAAGAAAAGCCACAGAGTGGGAGAAAGTAGTTGCAAAATGCATATCTGATAAAGGACCTGTATCCAAAATATACTAAGAACTCTTAAAACTCAACAATAAGAAAACAAATAACCTGATTAAAAAGTGGGCAAAAGGTCTGAAAAGACACCTCACCAAAGAAGATAGATGGCAAATAAGCATATGAAAAGATACTCATCATCATATTTCATTAGGGAAATGCAAATTCAAACAACTCGATGCTATTCCACACCCATGAGCATGGCCAAAATGTGACACAGTGACACCATCAAATGCTGGCAAGGATGTGGAACAAGAGGAGCTCTCCTTCTTCCGCAGGTGGGAACGCAAAATGGTGCAGCCGCTTTAGAAGACAATTTGGCAGTTTCTTATAAAACAGAACGTACTATTACCATACAATCCACCAATCACACTCCTAGGTATTTACCCGAACTTATGTCCATACAAAAACCTGCACACCAATATTTTTAGTAGCTTTATATATAACTAGAGGCCCAGCGCACAAAATCGTGTGGGTCGGGTCCCTAGGCCTAGCCTCCATCTTCTGCCCGTTCGCCAGTCCCCAGGCTGAACGCCGCCTCTGCCTCTGCCACCAGGCTGTCAGGCTGTTGGGATCACCAGCTCATCCCCGGCTGCTTGGGGGCTCAGGCTTGTGAGAAAGCGGGCGCTGGCGACTTCACCTCCATGTGCCCATGTGCGTGTGCGCTGGGCTGGCTGCTGATGGAACGCACTGCCCGCTTAGGCCGCTCACGCTGCCACCACCGCTGCCGCTGGGGCTTGAGGTGCTGACGGAAACTGGGGGCTCGCCTGTGACCTACCCGCCCTGGTGTGAGCGGCCCCGAGCAGACAACGTGTTCCATCAGTGGCCAGCCCGGTGCACACGCATGGAGGTGAAGTCACTGGCGCCTGCTTTCCCGCAGGCCTGAGCCCCTGAGCAGCTGGGGATGAGCTGGTAATCCCACAGCCTGACAGCCAGCCCGGTCCTCCCGCCACCCACCCCAATTCCCCCATTCACCATCACTGATCCATCGGAGCCTGCAGGCCAGGGGCAGGGACCAAGAGGTCAGCCGTTCGGCCCGCTCACCAGTCCCCAGTCCCACCCCACCCGCTCATGGGCTGCGGGAGGAGGGGCAGGGAGGGACCCAGAGGTGGTCAATGCTACCTCATGGTGACCGGTCGTTTGGTCATCCTGGTCGTCATGGACACTGCCTTTATATATATATAGATTGTCCAAATTGGAAACAACCAAAATATCCTTCAGTTGGGAGGTGGAGGCAGGCATTTCTAGTTGGAAAGTAAGCATGACTTTCTTGAACCTAATAAATAAATGAAAATGTTGCTGAATGAGCCCTGGCTGTTTTGGCTCAGTGGCTAGAGTGTCAGCCTGAAGACTGAAGGGTCTTGGGTTTGATTCCAGTCAAGGGCACATGCCTGGGTTGCAGGCCCAGTCCCAAACCTGTAGGAGGTAGCCAATCAATAATTCTCTCTCATCATTGATATTTCTATCTTCTCTCTCTCCTGATTCTCTATCATCATTGATGTTTCTATCTCTTCCCTTTCCTGTCCTCTCTGATATCAATAAAATATATATTTAAAAAATAAATAAAGTAAAATGTTGCTGAATGATAAACCTCACTGTATTTCTCAAGGTAGACAGGTTCTTACATATTTTCAGATGATGTAAATTTTATTTTATTAAGATAGTCCAAACATAGCTATCAAACACATTTTTAAGTGAATGCAAAAGTTTTGAAAGTTGCTAAGAAACTAGGTCTTAAAAGTTCTCATTACAAGAAAAAAAATATTTGTAACTATGTGTAATCCTGGATGTTAACTAGATTGTGATCATTTCACAGTCTATGCAAATATCAAATCATCATGCCGTATACAGAAAGCTAATGTTATATGTCAATTACATATCAATAAAAAATAAACAAAAATGAATGCAAATGCATTGTTTTTATTTTTTAAAATGAATTAAATATTTGAGATTAAACTTTCATATGCGTTATGTAATTTTAATGTATTAGACTTGCCTTTCCAAAGGAGAAGATAGCTTTCAGATTTAGTTATAAACACAGTACAATAATTTTTGAGCTTAAGATTCATGAGTAGGTTCACATTTATAAGTAACACTGCATAATGTCATGTACTTAAAAGATACTTATTCTTCATATAGCTTTAAAAATGCACAGTAAAATAAACAAATGAGTCCTTACATGTTTGCCCTGAAGGTTATCTTTATATGTTCATTCTGACATAATGATTCTGTGAACAATACAATAACAGATACCATAAGCATGTATTTATCTGTAGTGCACAATTCCATGAAACTGAAAGACAGCATTCTGGTTATACATAAGATCAGCTAATGGCTAGAGTCTAACTTTCCAGCATTAGAAAATACTGACTTTAAAGCCACTAAACGGGTAAAAATAAAAGAAAAAACACGAAATTATTTCAACAAAAATAAACATTATTTCAACTATTTTTATCTCTATCTTAAAACAAAGACATTAGGTTATGTGTAATAAATATCTCCTTCTAATTCTTTAATAAATTACTGTACTTTAACAACAAAACTTCCTTTTAATCAAGAAGGACAAGTCTGCAACTCTATATATGATTAGTAAGAAAGGAAGGTTAGTGCCAAAAAACTGAGGCTTACCGCAAATGTAAAAAACCCCAGACTAAATATTCCTTGAATTTTTTAAAGTAATCCACATTTCTTTTTCAATGTGGAAACTCACTGAACTTTCCACTTCTAACTATGCAACACAAGAAAGGCTAAATCATACACATTCATTTCAGTGGGAAGTGGTAAATAAAAAAAATCTGAAAAATATTATTTCTCCCCAGTTCAATTAATTCCTATTCTATAGCCATAAAGATACTGAAATTGAAATAAATACCTAAAACACGAAGAGTTTATTAACATAAAAGTTAAAATAGATTATTCAATCTTAAAATCATATTATACCTTTAGAAAGTGATAATTCTGCATTGTTTCCCTAGTGGCATGGTTTTGTGCTGAGTCATGCCCACCCTTTTCATGACATTCCTTTCATAAATAAGATTCACTTAAAACAGTGTCTAATTTCAGAGACAAACTCATGATATGACTAAATTGTTTTTCCTATAAAGCTCTAATCAACCTTAATTTAAAACGCATAATTAAGTCTCCACCAGATTGTTTTACTAGTATACTGTACTTTTCACAAACCAAAATGCCATGAATTGAGTATAATTCTTCTGCCTTCTCCTTTTCTCATCCTGTTATCTCACAGATCCTAAAGACTTTTTCTATTACTCATTCACACAGCTATCTGCATTACAAGATTTCAAGACGACTTTTAGTCCTCAAGTTCTTACATGACCCAGGGGGTTCATGTGAAACCACAAGAGTTCCCTAAATTTGGAACAAGCCCTTATCTTCCCTCATGAAGTTTATGAAAGTAGGGTAGAAAATTCTACAATAATAGCTACATTAAATTCAATACCTTTTATAACAAAGTTTATCCTGAGTGAGATTATATAGATGTGGAATCTAATTAAAAGACAGAAGAGACATGTATACGAGGCTCTATGAAAACTATATTTACACATGTGACGTGGGTGAAGAATATCCAACTAGATTTTTTAAAAAATAAAGGTAAACGAAATGTGATCAAAGATAAAAATGTTTAGAGTTGGGATGTGCATCAGAAATGAATATTTGCAGTGAGCTGGAACACAGTTTAGGAATGATTTAACTGCTTACTCTGGAATAAACCGCGTTGGCATGCATTTAAGAGAAAAGGTAGAACACAAAATGTAAAGCTATTTTTTTTGGCGGGGGGGAGGGGTTGCCTGCTAACATCTACAGAATAAACCAATAGTCAAAATTTAAGTTAGCATCTGTTACCTAAAACTTTTTTTTTATGAATAGGATAACCACCCGGAATTAACCTCTGATCAAAATATCATAAAAGTGAGTCTTTCCATATAAGACCATTTCACCTGACTGGTAGCAACACAGTGGGCGTCGGCTCCATGAATAAAAGGCAAAGGAAGAACCCCCTCAGACTCTTGGCAGGGAAGAGCTCACTCATAATCATGAAAGGAGAGGTTATGTTAAAACAGTGTTAACGCGAGCATGAAGAAGTATCAAAACCATAGCAGGAAAACTTCCACGGGAGGAAGGGGCCCGTCAAGGCTGCGCAGAGGCATGGAAAATGCCTTAGACACACTGCTACCCATTTCACAGCCTGCATGAGTGGGAAAGGATCAGCCAGGGAATCACCTTCCCATCACCAGCCCTCTCATGCTATTTGATTTCTTTATCATCATTAAATATTTAATGTTTTTCAACATTAAATTCAAGGTGACGGCACTTGTTTTCATTTTTAATGTCAGCAAATTACTTATAATTATAGTTAAGAATTATAACTATTTATAATCATGCATGTAAAAAGCTATATAAGTCTTGAAAATCGCATATTTATAATTAAATGAAATCTTTTCATGTGCTTTTGAAGTTCACATGGTTTATTTTTATTTGTTTAAATATTTTAGTATAAAGCCAATGCCATGCTCATGCTGCTTGATTTGTCTGTAGGCTTGCCCAAATTTGCCAAAACCCTGCAACCACTGCATGAATATATGACAGTAGAAAAATGCATTTAAACCACAAGAAATACAGCCTGCAGAGCCAACAAAATGAGCATAATTACCTGCTGCGGGATCTGTAACTGCCTGGCTGGTGATGCCAGATGGTGGTTCTTGAAGCTGGTAGGTGGCATTTGTCGAAGGTGTGGTGGGGCTGGTGTTGCTGCTCGTCATGTAATGCGCTGGATACGGTGAGCTGTTATAATACTGTGCGTACTGGCCCTGGCCGAAGCTGGGGTAAGACGGATAGTCCTAGCAAATCAAACCACACAAGAATCATCTGTCAGAACGTATGGCTGCTTATTTCTTATATTGCAAATAAATCTGTATTTCTGAGTTTACTTAGGAACACACAAAGCACCGTTGACTGAAGTGCTCAGACTTACAAATGAGTTTTATGTAAGACCAGAACACTCTTCACATTTCTTCTATGTGCCATGATGCATTACTAAGTAAAATTAAACCAACCCCAAAACCAAACAACGCACCATGTCAGACTATTAAAGAGATATTAAAAGAAGAAAAAAACTATTAAAAGGCTTAGAAAAGCTCTCACTTATAGTGTCCTATAAACAGATCTTCTTTTTTCATATAAAGAAGTCATCTGTGCAT
Source organism: Myotis daubentonii (assembly GCF_963259705.1). Taxonomy (NCBI): domain Eukaryota; kingdom Metazoa; phylum Chordata; class Mammalia; order Chiroptera; family Vespertilionidae; genus Myotis; species Myotis daubentonii. The sequence continues at coordinate 16,163,566 of NC_081856.1, read as the reverse complement.
TTTTAAAATTTCAGAAGTTAAATTAGCTTTTAAAATTACCTGCTGTGAACTGTTAAATCCAGAGGAATTTGTGAGTGAATTATTTCCTGTATATAATCCTGATGATGTTGTAAAACTGCTACCTGAAACAAAATGAAAAGAAATAGGCTGACTAAGCTTCGTAGAATCACATGCCGACAGCAAATTATCACTTAGACAAAGCAGGATTGGAGTTCACTGCAAATGCATTTGGTTTCTCTTCAGAACCAGAATCCATTGCCATGGCTAAAACTGCATTTTCTTAAAATGGTTGACAATTTTAGTTTTACCAGATTACAAAGAACTAAAATGTAAGGAGGTTTAAATTTGTGATGAATAAATAAGCCATGTAAACTATTGATGAAATTATACATTTGTGCAAAACTACTAGACACTGAGCTTTCCATTTCAATTAGCAAAACACAACAGGATTTTCCCCATTTTACATTAAGTATGCTTAGTAAAATGATGGAACAAGATTAGGTGACCTTAGAGTTCCTGCAAGCCCAAAAAGTATGTTGTTATTTCCAATAACTTAAGGTGCTTATACTTATCCTAATGGCCCAATGAAAAAGCTGACTATTTCATCTCACAGAAGAATGAAAGGTAGCATTTGAAGTATTTGATAAAACAGAGGTCAGAGAGGAACATGACCAATGCTTTATTATTACACTAGAGGCCCAGTGCACGAAATTTGTGTACTTGAAGGGCCCCTCAGCCCGGCCTACACCCTCTCGCAGTCTGGGAGCCCTAGGGGGATGTCACACTGCCATGGAGGCAGGAGAGGCTCCTGCCACCACCACTGTGCTCGCCAGCTGTGAGCCTGGCTTCTGGCTGAGTGGTGCTCCCCCTGTGGGAGTGCACTGACCCTCAGGGGGCAGCTCCTGTGTTGAGCGTCTGCCCCCTGGGGGTCAGTGCACATCATAGTGACTGGTTGTTCCGCCATCGGGCCGAAACCAGCTTTCTGACATCCCCCAAAGGGTCCTGGATTGCAAGAGGGCGCAGACCAGGCCGAGGGACCCCAACGGTGCACAATCGGAGCCAGGGAGGGATGTGGGAGGTTGGCCAGCAGGGGAGGGACCAGAGGAGGGCTCCAGGGAGTGTCTGGCCCATCTCGCTCAGTCCTGATTGGCTGGACCCCAGCAGCAAGCTAGCCTACTGCTCGACTGTCTGCCCCCTGGTGATCAGTGCACGTAATAGTGAGTGGTTGAGTAGCATTAGCATATCATTAGCATATTATGCTTTGATTGGTTGAACGGCCAACTGGATGACCGGACACTTAGCATATTCAGCTTTTATTACATAGGATGTGCTAGGTAACATTCTATGTATTGAATGTCTACACATGTTCAACAATAAATGGTAAGCGACATGCAGGATATAAACCTAAGAGCCAATCTTAGTTCTATCCCTCACTTTACTTCCTATCCTCCAAAAATATACAGCAAAGCAACAATATACTAATTTCAAGATCATATTGACAAAGATTTTGGAAATGACAAGATCAGGGATAAGCAATTTCATAAAAGAGGGCATTTATACACTGCAAAATGGGAATTTAAACAGGTAAACCCATTCTGTTGAGCTATTTGGTCAATGATTAAGAAATGTTGGCCCTTGGTCAGTGTGGCTCAGTTGGTTGAGCATCATCTTGTGCACCGAAAGATCTCTGGTCAATTCCTGATCAGGGCACAGGCCCAGGTTGTGGATTCAGCCCCCGATCTGGAAGCATATAGGAGGTAACTGATCAATGTTTCCCTTTTCATACTATTTTGCTAAAGTAAACACTAAAACAACAAAAATATTTTTGGTGATCTCATTGGAAATATTTTTAAAAGAATAAAACTTCTTTAATTTTTAAATTAACTTTATTGGGGGTGGCCTTAGTTAATATGATTATATAGATTTAATCCTTCCCTCCCTCTTTCCCTTTCTCCGCTTCTCCCTTCCTCTCTAAAATCAATAAAAACATATATTTAAGAAAAAGAAATTTTGGCCCCAGCTGGAGTGGCTCAGTGGTTGAGCATTGACCTATGAACCAGGAGGTCATGGTTCGATTCCTGGTTAGGGCACATGCCCAGGTTGCGGGCTCAATTCCCAGTGTGGGGCATGCAGGAGGCAGCCAATCAATGATTCTCTCTCATCATTAATGTTTCTATCTCTCTCTCCCTCTCTTTTCCTCTCTGAAATCAATAAAAATATTTAAAAAAAGAAATTTTGTATACCATTTAACCCAGGAATTTTATAGCCAGATTATTTACCCTAAGAAATAAATATGGATTTATGCAAAAAGATAGTGAAGACGTTCTTCAGTGTTGTTCCTAATAAAGGAACATAGAAAGCATCCCCAAGTTTGTCATAGGTGTTAACCAGAAAACAGAACACTATGAAGCTATTTGAATGGTATTATAATGACATTCAATGACGTGGGGAAAACTTTTCATACTATTTTGCTAAAGTAAACACTAAAACAACAAAAATATTTTTGGTGATCTCATTGGAAATATTTTTAAAAGAATAAAACCTCTTTAATTTTTTAATTAACTTTATTGGGGGTGGCCTTAGTTAATATGATTATATAGATTTCAGTGTATAATTCTATGATACATGATCTGTATATTGCATTGTGTGTCCACCACCCAAACTTACATCATCTTTTGTCGCCATATATTTGAGCCCCTTTACCTTTTACTACCCCCTTAACTCCCTTCCCTCAGGTAAAACATCACATTGTCGTCTGTGTCTAAAAGCACAAGACATTTTTAAAAACCACAGGAATCTCAGAAATGTTATCTATGGAGAGGTACAATCATTGGTTGCATAATATTCATAAAGCCAACGTATATTTTTTAAGTGTTCTACTCAGAGAAAAACCATTTTTAAAAAATAAAAATTTTATGTACAGGCAATAAATGTGTTGGCAGTTCAATGAGAAAGCTCAATGTGAATGAGCTATTCACAGATGCCCCAGATATGATGTAGTAACCACAATATGCCAATTATTTACTTGCTACTGAACATTTAAGTGCTGGCTTAAGAGCCAGAAGACAGTTTCCAGTTGATCACTTAGGAGCTGTTTGGATTTTGGACAAATCACCTAATCCCTCTAAGATATAATCTCCCTACTGGCAAAAACTCTACTTCATAGGGTTTCTTAAACAGATCAAATGAGGTAATGTTTTGGAAAGCAAAGTCAATAATCTACAGTCTCAACAAATGCTAGGAACTGTTGTTATTTATTCCAGCAGACATTTCTAACATTCTCCACTGTATTTATGTATCTTTTCTCTCTTTTTACTTTCCTAAACTAGATAAACATGACTTAATCTCTTTGCATATCTAAAATTCTTTTCCTACTTATCAAGCACCTCTGAACTTTGAAAACTCAGTCCAAAGATTTGTTATTTTAATTAAGAAGGGGAAATACTTCCTAAGATTGTTTTAAATTTAGTTATCACACAGACTCATATTGGAGGATTTTTTTTCATTTGTATCTTTCATGAATACTGTTCAAAATTCCCAGCACACCCATCTATCGAAGATAAGCAGAGAGCTCTCTCACTGCTAAAAGGAATGCCACCATGAACATGAGGGCCTCGGGAGACAAGATCCCCTATGAATGTTCATTTTCGTGCGGCGATCTCATACTTCTTAATTGTATTAAACACTGGGCTCATGGTGACAATTACATGGGGATAAAAAGATGACTAAGTCATAGTCGTGGACCTCACAGGGCTTCCGGGGATAACATCAGTTTCGTTTTGTTTTTATAAGCATCGAACCTCATGAGCGTATGACTCATCATGTTTTTACATATCAGTGAGCAATTAATATATTATCTATAAAGCAAACTTATAATGAGCTTTTTAAAATTCCTTGAAAACATTTTTTTTGGATAGAAGTGGGACTATCAATGCCTTCTTAATAAACTTTAACTATTTTATACAGTTGATGGGAAAAATTACTTTGAGTTATGACTTGTACTTGCATTTAAACTCCACATTTTTAGGTTATGACTTGCTACTTTCATTTGTACTATACATTTTCTAACAATAAATACTGACCTCAAAAATCCCTATCCACCAAGAAAATGAACAAGATATAGAAAATATATTTTAAAAATGGATGTTTTCATTCCGTAAGTTATTCCCTGGAACACGGTGGAAAAGACCATGGAAGCTATATTGGCACATGTAGGCCACCGAGATATGACCAAGTAAATCACAGCTCAGTACTCCAAATGGCACCCAAGTGACTGCCCAGACTTCATGCTCCTTCCAAGCCTGCACATTAGCTGGGATCCAACATAAGTTATACTCATTTACTGGCCGACTGGGGGCTGGATTCCATTCCGTTTAGTATGCTGAGCAGGCATTTAATGGCACTCAGCAGCCCAGGAGGCAAAGCAACTTCCAAAGGATCCAACCTCAGGGAGAGGTGTACATACGAGGGAACCAGCCTCAGGCAACACAGATTTTTCACCAGCAGAATCCAATCTGCAGGCTGCCTGCCTGCCTTCGTGTAGGATGCAGGCACAGAGAGCAGCGAACGGTTGGTCCCGGCCACCAGCAGCTGGCGGGGGGGGGGGGGGGGGGGGGGGCGGGGAGAGCTGTGACAGCCTCCTTTCCTGGCTTCCTGCCCTCCTCTGGCCCCTCCAGTTCATTCTCCACAAAGGCAGTGCCATACTTTCTCTAATGCGCGTATCTCATCTTCTCACTCCCCTGCTTAACAAAGTAACAGTCAGGGGTTCCCTAGTGCTCTCAGGATAAAATTCCAACTCCTTACCAGGCCTCCCTATCGAGCCCTGGTCTGGCTCCAGTTTACCTCTTGGGCTTCTTTGGTCTCTTCCCAGGAACCCCAACCCCAGCCCACCCACATACACGTTCCAACACTAGTGAAGCAACACGCGGTTCTCTTAAGGCCACTCCTTCCCACGGTATCCTGCTAATTTCTTATGGGCCTCAGCATTTCACAATTCAGCATGGACAGGAAACCCCTTTCCTCAAAAACACCTCCCCTGCATACCCGTCTTCTCCCCTTGCCTCCTAAGCCTGGATTATGAAGTCAATCAATCAATCAACCAATTATTTCTATCTCTGTGATATGTATTTCTTATATATATATATATTTACATATATAAGTTACTAATCAGTATTTAAGCTAATTTGTACTAATTAACAATGGATTAACCAATTAATACAAATTATCTAATCCTAATTATATCTAATTAGTCCTCTCACTATCAAATAGTCTAAAAAGAGCCCTGGCTGATGTTGCTCAGCAGTTAGAGTATTGGCCCGAGCATCAAAGGGTGGCAGATTCAATTCCTGGTCAAGGGCATGCACCTGGGTTTTAGGTTTGATCCTGGGCCCTGGTTGGGGAGCTTGAGGGAGGCAACCAATCGATTTGTCTCTCACATCAATGTTTCTCTCTCTCTCTCCTTCTCTCCCCTTCCCTTCCTCCCTTCCACTCTCTAAAAAACAATGGAAAAAAATATCCTTGGGTGAGGATTAACAAAAAAAAAATAGTTTAAAAGGAAACCCTAGAGCAGTGATGGCGAACCTTTTGAGCTCGGCGTGCCAGCATTTTGAAAAACCCTAACTTAACTCGGTGCCGTGTCATATATATAAATTTTTTGATATTTGAAACCATAGTAAAACAAAGACTGATATTTTTGATATTTATTTTATATATTTAAATGCCATTTAACAAAAAAAAAATCAACCAAAAAAATGAGTTTGTGTGTCACCTCTGACACGTGTGTCATAGGTTCACCATCACTGCCCTAGAGGTTATATAAGCAACTGGGTACTTATAGACATCCCATACAAACATACACAGGCTACAAAATATAGTAAAACTAAAAACCTATTAACATCCATTGAATGCTTACTATATGTTAGGAGTGTGTTCTTCTCTTACATGCTTTATCTCCACAACTCGATACTATAAGAAGTATTCACATTCTAATTTTGTACATAAGGAAACAGAAGGTTAGGTTAAGTTAAAAAAAATATTTTCCTTCCTAGAGACAAATGACTTTATATGAAAAGTCACCTCTAGGTAAAAAAAAAAAAAAAAAAAAAAAAAAAGAGAGAGCAGAAATATTTTATGATAAAGTGCTTTACATTTTATGAAACATTATATCAAAAACCTTCCCCAAAGTAGAAAAAATCCCTACTTAGAATCCATTATTTCTCAATTAAGGTGTCTGGGAGAGATGGGTTCGAGTAAAGCTACAATAATACGCAGTATTATTCTTGGTAGAGTCTGAATTAAGTTATGCTCCAAGCAGGGTGGCTGTGGGAGTACCTTCTTACCCATTAGTTAAAAGGAAAAAATCGCATCCATCTTATCCGTTTAAATAGCTTGCTATTGTGAAAAGTCACAGCCATGTTTCTTTTCTGGCAGGGAAGGGGGATACTAATTTCCAGAACAAAACACTGGAAAAATCTTTCTCGCTAGAACTTCTCTAAGAGATAGACTTATTTTTCATTTCATTGCCCTCTTTTAAAACAAAGAACATTTACATTCTGAGGGCAGATGAACTATATCATATTACGAAAAATACTTTTCAAGTTAATTCAGTCGACAGCACCTACTGGCAGTCTTTACAGCCACAATCACTACTAGAGAGGGTGTTGGAGACCAACCGAAGGAAGCAGGTGTCATGAGTCCACCCCTTGGAGAAAAGGTAAACACACACACACATGCACTCACACACACACTCATGAAGACAACACAAAGAAATATCTGTATGCATTACCTACATAGGCACCACACGTGTTGACATGGAGCTGCTCATGAATGAAATGACAACCCCCGGTTAGATTGGAAAGAAACACACAACTGTGCACAGAAAAAGATAAGTCTCCTGATCATTTGTTTAAGGAAAGAATTAACAGTTCAAGGTAAGAAATGGCATTCTTTAATGGATATATATGGTGAATACAGCAATGTGAGCACATTGGGACACAGGAAATATTATGATTATCATTCTCCTTTTAAGGATTGGAGGAGATGGGGGGTGGCGGGAAGAGCTATTGTAAATGCAATGTATGTTTATATCACTGGGTCTGGAGTTGGAGTTTGGGGTGGAGACTTGGGATGCTGGTACAGGGAGAGGAATATGCTGACCATGCTATATCCCAAGGCTCCCCATCCACAGTCCACTCGATTAGTTCAGGATGGGGACTGCTGTCCTGGAAACTCATCTTATTCTTGCTTCTCTAACTTAAAGCTTCTCTCTCTTAGTCCCCATTTCCCTTCCTTCAAAGCCTAGTTCAAGTCCCATCTTTCCAATAAGCTTTCTCCAACTATTCTTCAGTTCAGTTATAACTTACACCATGTAATTTATCTCTTTATTGGAACAATACTAAACAAGTGCTCATTCGTCTTGTTTTCATCCTGATCAAGAGTTCCTAAATTTCTGTGTATACTGATCTCACTGCCTCACACAGGGAAGGGTAAACCGTATCTGCCTCAGGCCTTCGAAGGGTTTCATCTAGGCTCAAGTGAGAGACAGAACTAGTGTTTGAAAATTTCTTCTTCTTTTTTAAGTTTAAAAAAGGAATTTACTGGCTTATAAAATTTGGAAAGTCTGAAGCTGCATGTAGCAAGGCTGGATCTAGGAATTCAAATGATGTTATCAGGTCTCTGTCCACTTCATAATTATATCTTCTTTTGCTGGTGTTTGAAAGTTTCAATCCAGTGTGTTAAGTGACAGAAGAGTCCAGTGAGAATTGACTTTCATAAAGAATTGGAGGTAGGAATAGGAAGAAGTCTTTTCATAACTGTGTGTGTGTGTGTGTGTGTGTGTGTGTGAGAGAGAGAGAGAGAGAGAGAGAGAGAGAGAGAGAGAGAGAGAGAGAGAGAGAGAGAATAGGCAATTTGGAAGGGTGACTTAAAGACCAATAGACATAGAGAAAAATTCTCTCAACTTCCTTATTTGTTCAGTAAAAAGAAGAACAGGGAAAGGAAAAACAATAAAACAATAATTGAGCTTATTTCTCAGATTTTATCTAGAGGACACATACTTTACTGTTTGGGTTTTTTTTTTTTTTAAGTAGAAGGTGTATAAAGGCTTATCTTAAAAAAAACTAGATTATAATCCCTACTTTAGATTTAAATTATGTAAAGAAATTAAATGCAGGACTTAGAAGTATTTGCTGGAAAGATTTAAAATATTTCTGAATCTCCAAAAATAAAATCCAGCAGAGTTTTAAGTCAAATAAAAATTTAAACTGATCAAGCATCATGGATTTTAGACAGTTCATAAAAATCACACTGATCTCAGATATGAGTACCTTGGACCCCAGAAATGGTATAAGGAGTTCACATCCATATATTACATGGCATCCTAACAGAACATTGACCTTATGGTACAGGTACAGGCTACTAACTCTGTTAGTTCAGATATGAGCATATTATGGATATATCAGTCAACATAAGATAACAGTGTTGCTTACATGTGAAAGATTTCAAATTCAGCATGCAATAATATCCTATGTTTTCATAGTACAGTTATAACACATTTTTAAGCAAAGAGAATGGTGATTTCCTTGTCCAAGGACACTTGGTTAGGGAATGAGCATTATCTCCACTTCCAGGTCAATGTTTTCCATTCTACTACATCAACTCTACCTCTTAGATTTTCAGATTCAGTTACATGGAAAGTGAGTTATAGATTAGGAAAAGTGGCAGTCATTTTTGGTTATATGAACATCACAGACACACAAAGGGTGGAGGCGAGGGTATCTGAGAAATTTCGTAAATAAATTCATAGTAAAACTATCATGGCAGCTGTCTTTTAGGCTAGTAAATAATTTTTAAAATAAATGATATAAAGTCACCCCGGGAGAGTGTATCACAAAGATTCTGTTTTCATGTCACTGTCAGCGGTCCCTACAGAGAGAGGGTGGTGGTCTCGTCAACCATAACAAACAAGAAACAGTCTTGTTGGAAGACCCTGTGCAGGTCACCAGTTCTGTCGGTGCAAAGTAACTGTAGTTTAAAAGTTAACCAACCCCTTAAAACTCTCACTAGTAAATCCCTACTACTTTTTAACCGTGAAGAAGAACCCAGTCTATGTTGATTTATAACATGATTTAAAATGCTACGTCAAAGTGTTGTGTGTGACTTAACCTAGAGAATGTTGACTCGCTGTAACTTCAAAAAACCTTAAAAAAATAAGAAGGTAATGTGTAGGTCAAAGGTCTACTTCACAGGGAACAAGGACTCCCATTAAACACCAGAGTCCCAGCCAACAGGAAAATGCTGGGACCTGCTGGGGCCTGTCGGTGCTTCCCAGGTCGTAGAGCGCTTCCCAGCACTCACTGCGCACGCAGGAGGCCATCTAGCCCTCGTGTATTTCCCCAGAAGCCCGTTTCTCTCCCTCCCTGGCCTCCTCGCCATGGGCTGTGTCCATCATCGGGCGCGGGCGCGATCTACAGGCAGAAGTTCGCACAGCTCCCTGGGGAAAAGCCTCAGAAGGCCAGATGGGCTATTGAAGGCCAACATTTCCCCCTTCCTTATGAGAAGGATTTTAAATGACCAAGTTTTCTTTTTCACCCCAGTAACAGTTTCACTATTCTAAGGAGAATTTTTAACTTCGGTAAGAAAGACTGCAAAGCCTTTATGTTGATCTTTCTTGATCTATGTTTACATATTTTAAATAAAAAACTTATATAAGCAATACTATTGGTATGAATCTCTGATCAATTATTGGTATAACGGGATTTCAAAAGATTTCCATATAATTTTCAGCACGTGTCATTTGAAATATCAGATGATGCTAAAAGAACTGAAAGGGAATATGACTTTTAAAAAGTCAACTTAAGAAAAAAAATCCTAGAATGCAAGAAGAGACACAAAATATAGGTATGAGTGGCAAAGCAATTGTGGACATCAGAGCTCGCTGCAATAATAACGCTTGCCTGCCGGCATTTTACACCAGGAAGGGCAAATCTCAAATGCTCTGTCATAGCAGATTATGAAAAAGGGGTAATATACATTTTCTTAAAACCCTATTATTTTGGAGTTTGGTATTGTCCCTTTTAAAAAATGCCATTTCTCTAGTTAATGAAAAACGTTAACAGTGCACTTTGCTAAGCAGTTTTTGAGGTTCTAAATGACTGGTAAACGGAAACACTTCATCTATCTGTTTGAAAAGCTATAGAGAGGCAGCCCACAGGAAGTGAGGGTGGGGTCCCTTTTTAGGTTATGATTATTAGCTCGCTCCCTCTTCATAACGGACCCCAGAGAAGTGTGGCGCAGACTGCTGTGGGCGTTATGTGCTCTTCCAAGCCCTGTTAGCAAGTCTCTGCCCTTAATTTACTGTCTCTCCTCACTGGTTTTGAACCCCGATCTCTTTAACAGAACGAACAACACTGTATATGAAGAGGGCGTTACAATTTGTGTTCTTTTCTTCTCTAAGCAAGAGCAATAAAGCCTTAGGAAAATAAACAAAGTGGAGTTTCCAGAGGCCTCTGGTCCCCGACGTGTGCATCTGTGCAGTCCCTCCCATCCATCATGGCGAATCCTGACCCCTTCTTGGTGCAGAACGACAGGAATGTCCTGCACCATCATGCTACTCTGGGGCAATAAAACACTCAGATAGGCTTTCTCACCTCCACCGACTCTGGGAGGGCACCAATCAGCTCCATTCTGCCTACCAGTATGGGCACAAGGGAAGAATGACTTGAATAACCCACAATAATGAACTAATCGGGATTTTTATTATGCTAACGTCCAAATTCATTTCTCTAAACGAAGAGAACAAGAGTTCCTATGAATCTTAATTTCTGTCATTGTGTCAGAGGCCTCTCCACTTTGAACAACATTTGCAAATTTCAGACATGCTACTAGATAGCGGAGATGAAATATGAATAGAGACGGTCTCTACCTGCAAATGTCTGGAATCAACAGAACTATGTTATTAGGGGAAACTGGGCTTGCTTCGAAGCGGAAGCTTAACCCTTAACCAGTTAAGTGACGTGACTTAATTTTAATTGTGTGTGTGTGTTGTGTGTGTTGTATGTGTGGGAAAACCTTTTGCATTTCTTTACCTCAGACTGCTAAATAAAATTTCATTTTCTTCACGTGACTGAACCTCTGTGGTGGAGGGAAGTGTAAGTCTGTGCTATGGGGGTAAGTGGTGGTGATACCAGCAAGAGGTCCAGAACTTGCAGTTTTAAAATATTATAACTAAAGCTTGATGTCAACTCAGATGCCTCTTTACATGAAAGGAGAATACGCCTTGCTTGTGACAATCTGGGCAGATATTCTGTGAAACTGATCAATAAATCAAAGGCTGAAGCAGTTTCTCCTAAGTGGTTTTCCTGCCCTAGTACAAGTGCACACACACACACACACACACACACACACAGACATGCACGCGTGCACAGACACACCACCATCACCATGCCCCCCCTCTGCTTCATTCTCACTGTCAATGCCCTCTGATTGGCCAGCAGCGTTGAAAACACTCTACAACATCAGTACAGCTGACCCCGGCGTCTCCAGGCATCTTTGGTCCATCCACACTCATCCATTCCGCTAACTCATATGCATAAAGTTTGTCAATGGTGTGTGAGGACCTCCACACACCATTTGACAACTTCTTCCAGAAACATGGAGGCTGGCCCTGGGGGCAGGAAGATGTCAAAAACTAATAAAGATTTCTCTTCCTTGGGGTGAACTCTATAGTTGTCTATAAACAAAAACATTTTGTCTTTCTCAGTTAAACTTAAGTTTCTGATCTTTCACTAAATGTACAAAAGAGATAAAGCAGAAAGAGGAATTTCCAGCAATCTTGCAGCAAAGGTGAATGCCATTTCCCAGTCTCAGGTTTTACTTCATGAGCTTTTAGTATTAGTACATGATGAGATCAATATCAGTAAAAAATCACTGTTATTAATTAAAAATAACAGAGTTTGGAAAATTTTATAAAAATAATCTTAGGAGTTATAAAAATGTTTGTATTTAAAACAAGGTGTATTGAAAAGACACTCTTACCTCAATAGACTCCTATAACACAGCACACAAAATCATTTAATAATGATTAAATCATTATTTAATAATGTGTTTAATAATTAAGAAATACATATTAAACAGAATCTAATTATTTATCCAAATTTGTCCATAAGGGATCTATAATATATAATTATACACCATCACACTGGGCAGTTAAGTTTCAAGTTAATAGCATATTACCTGGCTTGATATGTGGACATCATGTTATGTCCAATAATCTAAAATTAAGTGAAGGGTCATTATAGAAATGGCCATATGAAATATTAACTCAGTCACAGAAAATGAGTTCTAAAATCCCTCCAGAAATGCTACTCAACAAAGGGACACACAAAAACACAAAAAGGTTTTAATGCAATATCCAATAAGCCCAGACGCAATGAAGCGCATGGGGAGAAACGCAATCCTCTATTCAATGCTACAAATGTCCTTAGTTCTTTTCAAAAAAATATTGAGTTTGGTTTTTTCCTCCGTCACTACTATTCTTCTCTCTATTCTAACACTATGATTATACCTTATGGCTGGGTAGTCCTCTTAGAACTGTTTCTGCTGCATATGCCTGAGGACAGAAAGATAAAAAATGACTCCCAAGTGTAAGATTTCTCAAACTCTCAGGGGTTCAGGACGAGTTTTCACCCTAATCCTTCCTGGCCTGACATTCAGGAAATTACAATGGTCAAATATTACTCACAGAATAAAATGGAAAAAGAAAAGACACAGAGTCCAAGTCCCATTTCTTAAAAATTAAGATTTAATTTCATCAACATAGATTTACTAGCAACCAACTGGAAAAATGTCTAAATGCGTATGTGAAATTTTCTGTAAGCTCATTTTGGACTGGTAATCAAGAGGCTGCAGATAGGTGCTTACACTTGGTTTGGTCTCCAGTTTCAAAACCAGAACCCAGGGACTGGTCACTGGAAGCACTCTTTTGAAGAAACACTAGTGACTATCCATGTCTCTTGGACTTTGGTAGATCATTTTAGTCAACACATATCACACACTCTATTTCTAGAGCTGTGGTAATAAAAATAAAGAAAATGTAGTCCTTTTGCTTTTTAAAAAATTGATTTTAAGGAGAAGGGAGAAAGAGAGAGAGAGAGAAACACTGATGTGAGAGGAAAACATCAATTGGTTGCCTCCCACAAGTGCCTAGACCGAGGATCGAACCCACAACCTGAGTATGTGCCCTTACCAGGAATCAAACTGCTACTTTTCGGTGTATGGGACAATGCTCCAATGTCTTGTGCCACAACAGCCAGGGTGAAAACTAAGCCCTTTTAGAAAGGTTGATGGCCACAGCAAGAGCCAGAGTTTTTAGCATATGTCACAATAAGCAAGGGCAGAAAACTTGGAGTTCACAAAGAATTCTGGAGCTTTTTGAAAAGAAGCAGGGAGATCATTCCGTCTAACCCCTTGATGTTATAAATGTGCAAATTTAGGCCTGGAGAATAGGTGAGTGAAGTGCAAAAGTACAATCAGGTACCTTGCCACTAAGCGCAATCCCCTTCCCACGATCACCCACTCCTTCCATAGACCTTCAAATTCTACTTTATTAAGTTCCTATTGGCCTACAGGGTTCACACAGGGAGACGTCAGTGTGTATACAGACCTTGCATCTGGTAGCTGTACGGTGCCTGTCCAGGTTGAGGGGTACCGAAGCTGGTGCCATAGCTGAGAAAGCCTGTCTGGCCAGGGGACTGAGGCTGTGACAATCCACCTTCAGTCTTGATGCCTGCCCACAATGCACCTAAATCAGTTAGTGATAGCTTATCTATCTGTTCATTTCCAAAAGCTGGTGAATATGCAAAAACACTCCCACAACGGTTTGTCTCAAATGTTTCCCAATATTATCTTAATAATCAAGTGTGTATATGCTTAGAGTGAAATACCCTAAACTATAACTTCAATTTAAAAAACTGGATTATTGCAGATTTGAATGCCTACTCACATTGTTCTTTCTTAGTGTTTTTCTGAATTCCATTTTCTATGAAATGGAACTCCAGTGATAGCACTTTTATACTTGCTTAATTGTTTTACAAGAGTTTAATATCATCTTTCTCCTCTATAGTCAAGAAATGGTCATAACTAAACTTTAAAGTATTCCAAAAGTTGCTATGTTGATTATGGTCAGAATCAAAATCCGCCCCCCGCCCCCCCGCCCTCTAAAAAGTAATTAGATTCTCTAGCCTCATAGCATTTTCTTTCTTTACTCTTTTACCAAAAGGATGTTTTTAGTACACACTTATTTTGAAGTCAGAGGAGGCAATTTTGGGTACAGAATAAGCTGCACAAGGGGAAAACTTCCCAATATTCAGATCCTAGCAGGAAATGAGCACAAAAAAGCAGGATGTTAAGAACTAAACCCTGTAGAACAGCAGAGTGACTTATAAACAAGTGAAGTTGCCCAGTAGTTCCCATTTTGTCCCTTGTAGTTTCAAGTATTTATTCAAATATATTTTTTAAGGTTGCTAATCAACTGACTTAATTTTTTATTAAGTTGTATACTTAAAAATATTTTTAAATTTTTCAATTATAGTTTTATAATATTATATTAATCTTAGGTATACAACCCAGCGAAGAGACATTTACATCATTTATGAAGTGATCACCCCAATAAATTGAGTACCCACCTGGCAGCATAAGTACTTACTACAATTCAAATAGAATTGGTTCAAGTGTAGACTAAAGTACACATTCTGTTTATTGTATTGTAACAGAAATAATGTATTTGTGGCCTCCAAGTACCTCCTAAAGCCTCAGTTTCACATCCTAGTTTCAGGACTCGGGTCTGGCAGGATTGCTGTACAGGCTCAGCCCTGGATCCTAATTAAAGACAGTCACGAAAGTTCCCAACTGTCCTTCATTCCTACAGAGGGAGGGGAGGAACACTTCTGCCAAGGGAATTCACATTTTTGAATAATTTCACTTTGCACTTCAGATAAATGATATCTCAAATCTTTGGGATCTAGAATACACAGTAGCCTCACTGTTTATTTCCATTTTAGGGGAATGAAGTTAGGTAGAATGCATCAGTAGAATGAAGTTAGGTAATTTTCCTGAGGCAGTTGAAGAATCTGACACTTGGCTGAGAGAAAGCCTCCTCTAATTCCTGCAGTATCACTAAATAACCTCATAATGGCCATGACATTTAAGTCTTACCCTTAACGTTTTAAAAAATGTGATTTTCTCTCTATAGGTCAGTGATGGCGAACCTATGACACACATGTCAGAGGTGACACGTGAACTCATTTTTTTGGTTGATTTTTCTTTGTTAAATGGCATTGAAATATATAAAATAAATATCAAAAATATAAGTCTTTGTTTTACTATGGTTGCAAATACCAAAAAATTTATATATGTGGCACGGCACCAGAGTTAAGTTAGCATTTTTCAAAATGCTGACACACCGAGGTCAAAAGGTTTGCCATCACTGGTATAAGTAATCCTAACCAATGAATAACCCATAGGTATAAATAACCCCTGGATGGCTCTATGGTGTGATGGCTCTAGAACCTCCCACTCTTCCCATATTGTCACAATAGGGATTGCCCCCCTCCTCTCTCCATCAAGGTTATAATGATCTGCTTCCAGTCTCTACCTGAGCCACCTCTGCTGTTAGCCTGGAGGGATAGGAATCTTTGTGTTAGAAACAGGTAAGGAAAAGCAGGAGGAGGTAGAAAAGGCCCATAGCCACACCTATCTCTGTAGCTTCTACCCACAAACTGGCAAATCCATCTCATTTATCAACTCTAAGCAGGTCTAGTGAGGACTAGTATGAGCTCTTCTTCCCCACCGATCTATTGTTCTAACTATGAAAAGATTTGCCTATCTTTTCTTATAGGGTCTCAGTAAAAAGTCAGGGGAGGGGGGGGGCACAAATCCTTGGAGAACATCTTTTAAGACCATTGGAACCTTGACTATCAGCAGTTAAAAACCCTGAACTATGTGCTCAAGCAATGGGGAGAGGGCTGCCATATTTCTTGATGCACCTGACCCAAGGAAAAAATAGAATGCCTGGTCAGAAGCACTGAAGGCATCCCTTTGTAGTCAAGGCCCAAAAGGAGAAGAAAGAAGGTGTTCAGGAAACTTCTAAGGACTGAGAATCCTTCCAAGAAGATGTATAAGCATGGAAGGGCCAGGGGTCAAAGCCCTTTACAAGGAGACTTGCTTGCTCTGACCTCCTCCCAGCCCTACCCGTCATATTAAACTTCCCATCCTTACTCTACTAGTTCCGATTCTAATCGCAGAAACTCTGCTCATCTCACCCACCAGGAACAACTGTTTCAGACAATAGGGACATCTGCTAATGGTTTGGAACTGGAGGAGGCCCTACACCACAGCCCAGATGGTGGCAATGGGCCCTACCATGACTGAACTGAATGGGAGGGAGATGGTGAGAGGCAGCCCAAGCAGTACCAGGAATGGTCCCTTCCTACAACAGCGCTGGCAGGTCTACAGAACACTAGCATGGTCTATACTGGAAACGACACAAACTTCAGATAATCAGCTTACAATAAAATCTGAGAATATACACTGGGGAATCCTTAACTCACAGTATAGAACTAAAGCTACACAATTCAAATCATAGATCCTTTTAGCAAAAGAATAGTTAAAAAGTAAATTATAGATAAATTTGATTTATAGCTAATATTATTTTGAGAAACCTTGAGTCAAAGTTATGGAAATGAAATAAAATTCTAGGAAGTCCATTGTATGGCTGTTTTTTTTTTAAAGTCTAGTTTAAAAACATTTAGCTAGATCACATTCAGTGCTGATAGTTTTGAAATAGAACTATAAAGGGTGAAGTTATATATAGATAATTTAGATTTCAATTTCTAGATATTTTATAAGAAATTTATATATGGTTGCCTTGGTTTGGGGTAAAGACAGAAAAATGAAAGAAATGAAGTAATTTACCTTCTAATTATTAATGAAATGCTTAAAAACATTTCTTTCAATATACTACAGAAAAAATATTATAAAACAATAGCAGCAGACGCATAATTAGAATATTGATCACAAAATATAACCCTCTGCAATAAGCACAGACTTACTTATTCTACCAGTTCTTTCCTCCAAAATTAAATACTTTTTCTTGATAAGTTTTTATGTATTTCTTCATAAAATGCCAATAATTCATGCATTTCTATTCAAATGGGTTGCAATTTGTTTAAAATTAGAATTGCAATTCAACTGAAGAAAGGGTATTTTGAAATCCTACGATTCTGTAAAACTAAACTTGGAGGTTTTTGCCTGACTTATTTTTAAAGTACAGGTATTGACCCTATAACAATGGAGCTAAATTACCTGGAGATACAGATAATCTGCAGGTGAGGAGGAACAAACGGGAGGTGAGCTTGAACCGTTTCCTGATTTGCCTCTTTAAAGCGCGGCCCGCGCCCGAGCTGTGTAGCTCACTTTTCCTAACGGTGGATAAGGCTGAAATGTGATCACACTACCACCCTCGAGTTCAGAGCGAGGGTTTGTTGAATTCCGCTTGTACTTCCCTAATCGTAGCCAGGCATCTGATAAATAGGAAATGAATCTTTACCCCAAAAGACTTCATTCACAGACGTTTTATCGCAAATATGCACCCACATACTTTGCATTCCAGAGCCAAGCGCTCAAATGGCAAATGAAGAGGGGGCTATAAATAGAAGGAAATGAGAGCAAGAGGGCCTGTGACCCTGGCCATCTAGTTGCCACCTCTGACCTCAATATAAGCAGCCACCAGGTCTCACAATGTTCACTTGAAACGATCGCATTAGGAAGGTAGGCACAAAAGGGGACAGCGCTTTCTAAGGTGGCCCAAGATGACAGTCTTTCCGTGCCACTCAGGTATGCCCGCCCGAGAATGGCACCCCTCAATGGAAAATCGGACTTACTCACCATATGAGGAAATTCCGTATGGCTGTCCCGGCTGTGGGTAGGTGGCGTAGGCTGTGGCTTGCTGCATTCCTGTGGTGAACTGTGTTTGCCCATATGCAGCCATAGTTTGTGAGGAAGGGGTAGGGAGAATATGTGGGTATGCTCTGCTATTTGTCAGAAATGACAGAAAATGAAAGCCCATGCATTAGATGGAAACATGCAAGGAAACCGATTCACAAGCATTTCACAAATTTCAGTTAGACTATCTCTGCAAGTACAAGTTCAAATGTAAGATACAAAGTGCTGAGAGATCTCCGTCTCCACCAATGAGGCCCAAAACAAATTTGCATAAATACATTAAAGTCTCTATGAAATGCACTTGAGTTTAAATTAAGATGTAACGTGGGCACGGGACATGACTGGAAATAAGGTACAAGACTACTCAGAAAAAGCTACTTATGGAGAGAAAATACATCTTACTTGGAAGGATAGATCTGTGGTGGGGAGAACTGGTGAGTGGGTCTTGGGCTGAAGCTGCTGCTCCCAATTGCTGAAAAAAAAAACAAGAAATGCACAATGATCAGAGCAAAAGACAAAATATGTATCAAGCAGGGATATAGTTTGAACTGTAGGTTGACCACAGAGACCTTTCTAACCTGTAGAAATAGAGCCGACCTAATAGAAAGTAAAACCATATTAAGAAACCTATAGGAACTGATGAAGTGGCTTTACGTTTAAATGAACTCTTAGAAAACATAGTCACCATCTTCTAAAACACCTGCCAGTGTGCTGTGATGGGCTTTTTGGTGGCAGAACACGAAGGGTACAAGGAGTCCTGGCTCCTGTTGGGAACGATGCGGAAAGGGGAGATGTGAAGTGGGATTTCAGGGCTGGGCAGGACCCAGAAGGTCACCTGGCCTATTGTTTCTGCTCAACGGGGAACACACACCTGGGGCTGGATTACCAAGAAACACGGTCTAGTCTTCTCCCCAGTGAGCGGAAATAGGGCAGGTCCTCATTTGCCTGCGCTGCTTTAGCAATATTTCTTGGTGAGAAGGCAGGCACTCCTCTAACTATCTAAATTTCTCAAGTGGCACGCTGAGCCTGCATTTTCTTGGCTGCGGTGGGTGTTCCTTTGCCTTCAGTTAGAGGTGCTCAACTTCAGTGTCCAAGTAAAAAGCTGTGGGGGGTTTTTTGTTTTTTTTTCAAAGGGAGCATTCAAGCAGAATTTTGTTTCCAAAAAGCACATACATTTAATTCATTATATCCCAGAAATGTACTAAATTCTTCTATCAAATGTTCTCTTACGTTCCTTTGAACAAAAGAAACACAAATCCATTTTTGCTAACAGCAGGCCCTAAAACGTTAGTTTTCAGCTTCTTTCGCTATACATAGGGCTATTTATCTGTCTATGTACATATATAACTATATACAGTTTAATTACATACAGACAGACATATATAATACATATTATATATGTAATGTATATAATATATATAATGTAATGTGTGTGTATATATATATAGTTTCCCTCAAACTCTATTCTCTGCCTGGCTCAAATGTATACTCTTTGATTCTTTGGGTAAATTATCACCAGATGTAATATGTTTATTTTCTTCTTCACTAATAATTCCTCTCTTCAGAGGTTCTATTATTTATTAACTGTAGTCTTCATTAAAACCCTTCTCAAGTTTTATATATTGTTCATGACATCACATCAGTACATTTATGCCTCTCAAATGTAATTTTCTAGCTCATGTTTGGGAGAACATTGGTGGCATTGAACTAGAGTCTCAAAATCTATGACTACCCCTTTCCTTGGAAAGCCAGCAGGCCCAACCCAGAGTGACAACAGAATAAATCTGGACTGGCACCCCTCCTTCTAGCTGCCAGACTTCAACCCTGTGGCCGTCACTGTGGCCGAGACAGGGTCCACACTGAAGAAATGGCTGGCTGACCCACTGATGTCCCTCTGTCCTCAGGCACATGTTGAGCACTGCTTTGTTCCAGGCATTGGCTAGGTCAGTGATGGTGAACCTTTTGAGCTCGGCGTGTCAGCATTTTGAAAAACCCTAACTTAACTGTGGTGCCGTGTCACATATAGAAATTTTTTGATATTTGCAACCATAGTAAAACCAAGACTTATATTTTTGATATTTATTTTATATATTTAAATGCCATTTCACAAAGAAAAATCAACGAAAAAAATGAATTCGCGTGTCACCTCTGACACTCGTGTCATAGGTTCGCCATCACTGGACTAGGTGCTACAGGTGCAAAGACAAGTTCTGCCTGTCACAGGCAGGGAGGGGGCACACAAATAGCCTTGGGAGGGTTAGTTCAATATTGCAGTTTAGAGAAGGGAGGGATTAGTGAGAGAACACCAGGACCACAAGGGACCAGCACTTGCCAAGGTCACCTGTGACTACAACCTTTTCTACTCCCGTTTTCTAAGCCTGAATAGAAGCCAAGGGCAAAGGAGATTTATCCCACAGAGTCCCTGCACAATCACAGTTACAGATAAATTTTTAAAAATAAGACTATTACCAAAAAAACTACACAAATGCCATCTGACGACGGAAACCACAGAAACCCCTTTTTATTCTTTTCTAGCTCTATCCCTGTGTTTTTCAAATTGTGAGTCAGGACCCATAAAAAGATCATAAACTCAACTTTATAGGTTACACCCAGCAATGTTTTGTTTCAAACAGAATAATAAAATAGAAGATACCAGGGTTATTACGCAGGGTATGAGAAGTTCTATGAGGCTCTGAATTAGATTAAACACATAGTCTATGTGTGTACACACGACAGAAGAGGTTTGAGAGGCTGCAGTGTGTGGTAATTGAACACATTCTGGAATCAGAATTAATTTCAGCTCCGATTTAAGTTCCGACTCTTCTATGTGGTCTTAGTCAAGTGATTTGATCCCTCTCGGCCTTGATATGTTCTCACGTAAAATGATGGCAATACTACTACCAGTAGGAGTGTTGTGAGGGCTAAATGAAATAATCAACATAAAGTGCATAATACAGTGTTTCTGTAATATGTTTACTTTCTCAGACACCCAGATAACCACTACCTTTGTCCCAAATTTGCCATTCCTTTTGTATTTTTACTTCCATTTAATGGACAGCATCACCTTCTGTTCAGCAAAATGCTCAAAAAGCAGGATTCTTTCCCCCATTTACATCTGGGGGTAGAAATGAAGTAACACATCCAAGTGACTAAATGAGAAAGTATTTCCGCCAGCCTGACTCTTTTCATCAAAACATACTATCTCTTGACAGCCTACAGAGAGACTAGAAACCTCAAAATCATCTCATTCCCCGCCCCCCTTCTATTTCATGACTCTCAAGTCACCCATCCCAAATCCAGAAATTGCCTGTTGACTTCCCTGCATCCTCCATCCCTTCCCTCCCTTCCCAGTTCAGGTTGTCAGTATGTCTCACCTGGACAACCGCAACTGCCCCCTAGCTTCTGTCCCTGTGTCCCACCCATCACCCGCTGAGTCCCACCACTGTCACTACAGTGATCTTTCTTTAATGGAAACTTCTTCATGATCATTCTCCAGCCTGCAGTCTGTCCACTGAGCTCACACTATCCCTAGGAAAAATTCCAAATCCTTGGCAGAGTACACGAAGAGCTGCAAGCTTCCACCCTCCCCTGGCTTAGTGTTCCATAGCCTCCCTGGATGTGAGGACGCCCCATCCGTGCCCTGAATTTTCATGTCATCTCAATTGCTCTTTATACCAGACCCTCTGCCTCGCAATGCCCTTCTCTCCTCTCCTGACTAACACTCACTGCTCTGTTGGGACTAAAACATCATTGTCTCTCTAGGATAATGGCTGCCTTCTCTTTACTTTCTTAAAATGCTATAAACAATGGCAATGCAGCACTCAACACATTGCCTCGCAGTCAGCATATATAGCCTATAGGTGTTGGATTTCTCTGCTAACCATGAGTTTCTGGGACCAAGTCCACTTACTCTGTCTCAGCACCTGATGGGGCCTGGCATGTGGTAAGTAATCAATAAACAATATTTGGCCCACCTGGCATGGCTCAGTGGTTGAGCATCGACCTATGAACCAGGTCAGGGCACATGCACAGGTTGTGGGCTTGATCCTAGTGTGGGGCGTACAGGAGGCAGCTGATCAATGATTTTCCCTCATCATGGATGTTTCTGTCTCTCTCTCCCTCTTCCTTCCTCTCTCTGCAATCAATAAAAATATATTTAAAAATAAAAAAATAAACAATGTGTTCAATGAGATTGTGAGATTTAGGTCATGAGCAAAGCAGATATTTTTAAAACCATAAAAACCATTGAAAAATGGTTAAATTTTTAAAAGTAATTTTATAAACATGCACAATAAACTTAACTCATCTCTTTGGCAAAAGAAACTGGGCTAAATAGTATTCTTGTGAAGTAAATGTGAATAAGAACCTGCAATGCTGCCCAAGTGTCTTGTTGCTACTTCCCTCACTTACATGGACGGAAAATTATTGAATATCTAATGCTGTATCTTTTGGGCTTTCTCGGAATCCAAATCCCTGCCATCTCTGTGTGGTCTGAAGTCAAGCATCTTCCATCATAAGCCTCAAGTATCTTATCCCCTTAATTGCTTAAAACACCCTTTAAAACGGTGATCTACGAATTCAGATGAATTTTAATTTTATGGAACTAGAATAACCTAAACAAAAAAGAATGTTCACAGCTCATCTATGAAAATAACTAAAATGGTTATCTTTCCATCAGCAAACTCCAAGCTCAACATGCTAGAGCCTTGGGAATTATGGACAGCTAATAACTTTCTGGTTTAGCACAGTTGTTTCGTGTTACTTTCCATTCTTTTTCCTACTTCTAATGTATAAATTGAAGAAGCGCCCCAAATCTTATTGTAGGAAGAACCCAGATAAATAATATTCACAAGTTTGAGAATCCACTGAAGAGGTCAATAGAAATTTCAAAATTAGCAAGTTCTCCGTTCGCAGCTCCCATCTCATTACTCAGCCAATCACATCCAAAGCCTAAAAGTATGTTTTGATTCTTCTCTTTCCCCCATACCCTTTTTCTTTATAAATTAAGTCAGCTCTGCCTTCAAAATATCTTCTAAATCTGGCAACTTCTCTCTTCCTGTTGACTACCACTGTCCAAATCGCCAACACTGTAGCCACCAGAGAATGGCAGGCAGGACATGTACACTCCCCCTGCCTCCCCTCCCTTCCCTCTCCTCCACTCCTTTTCCCTAACAGAATCCTGGCACATTTAATCCTGACTTGGTGGCTCTTCTAGGAAGGATGTGGCCTAACACAGCCCTCTTTCTTCTGACCAGGGAAAGGCTAACAACCCTGCTTCCATTACTCTCTGCCCACTCTTGTCCCATAGAGCATTTTCCATACAATAAACAGTGATCTCTTAAAAAGATAAATTAGATCATGTGACAACCACAACGCCCACCTCTCCATCTCCCAGCCCTGTTACCCTCCTATTACATTTAGATTGACTCAAACTTATTCCTTCATGTCACTAAGATCTCTGCTCAGATGCCCTCTCCCTGGACTGGCCTTCCCTATGAGACCTCCATCTGTTCTTCACTGTATTCTTTGATCTGCTATTGTTTTCTTCATAGCACTTTTCATTATGTTCCTACACTATCACTTTCCTATTTACTGTCTGTCTCTCCCACAAGAATGGAAGCTCCCTGAGGGCAGGGACCTTGTCTACTTTTTCACTGCTCCATTCCACTGTCTGGAATATTACCTGGCATATAGTAGGTGCTCAATACGTAATTATTGAATGGAGGAATCAGACCCCAAAAGTTATATCTTTTCACAAACATTTTTTTAAATTAAAATAAAAACATATTTGCCACACACAGTGACTTTTTTCCCCTCTAGAAGCATTTCTGTTTCTATTTCCAGGTTCCAATACCACCAGAAGTCAACTTTGTATGAGTAATATCATTGGCTGGCATTTTCTTTAACAAATTAATAACACATTTAGGCTTTATGGAAATGGCTGAAGCAGCAGGCAAGACATTTTGCAATCCCTTAAAAACACATTATTTTCAACCCCAATTGTTCTTAACATTTAAATCATTAAAATATTGCTTTTCATTCGTAAATAGTAAATGCCCGGAACATCACTATATTTTAAAAACTTAATAAACAACCCTGCAATTTTTCATTCAGCTACGTGCCTTGGAAAAACCAATCCTCTCCCCCAGTTCCTCAAACCAGGATATCTGGTGATTCTTCAGGAAGAGTGAGCCTCCTGCCTCTTTAACGCTTTAAGATGCTGGGGTTCCTTGGAGGTCAGATGTAGAGATAGGTATTACCAATGTCAGAATGGCTCTATTTCTTCTTTATCCTAGTTTTTTTCCTCAAGACACCCACCATAGTCAGGATGTAAATTTTTAAGCCATCATGGAGGAGGAAATAAAGAGTGGTAATCACAGAGGCAAAGACCATCTTGGTGTTAAATACCTAGAGAATGCTTTCAACAGCCTCTCCTTTCTCTTATAAACGCTAAGTCCCGCTCACAGCCACTCCAGCATGCCATGATTTTTGCATCTTTACTCAAGGAAGGAAGGAAGGAAAGAAGAAAGGGAGGGGAGAGGGAAGATAGAAGGAAAAAGAGAAAGAAAGAAAAGAAAGGTAAAGGATGTGAAAAGCATGTCCATCCCCATGGTGCTCCAAGCTTCCTATGCCTTGATCCAATCCCCTCGCTCACCTGATCCTTCCCTCTGTGTCCATCAGAGAATCAACCTGTGGAAAACGAGATGCTCTGCAGCTTCCTCAGTCTCCTCATCGAACTCTCCCTCCTCCTCCAGCTAAGCCCATGCTTTTCCTGCACATCTTTCCAAGCAGAGGCTGCTCATTCTCTCAGATTCCAGATACCACAAAGGCCTGATCATGTATCCTCACTGCTGCTTCTTCCAAACCATTGCTTTTCTGCTCAGCCATAAAACCCTCCCTTCCCTGAGATTTGTGACAACGTTCCCATGGTGACCCATCTCCTACACACTGCCTTGCGTTTATCAAAAATGTAGTGTTTTGACTGTGTCCTGACAAGACCCAACATTATCTTGGATTATGCATCCAACCCTTTCCTCATTCTATCTAACCCTCAACTCTAGCCTTTTATGTCAACCATCAAGCACAATACCGTATCCTGGACCTTTTCTTCATTCCACAACAGCAATGACCCAATCAGGTGTTTACTTAAGAAACATTGACTGACCATCGCGCATGTGCTTGACTCCATGCTGGCCTCTGGGACTATAAGTGTGAAAGGACAAATAGAACCCCTGTTCTCACAGGCTATAGTTTAGGAGGAGGAAGGGCCACGAAAACTAATTTTAAAAGTAGTGAGAAAGGCTGAGGAAGGGAAGCACAGAGAACCAGCTGCAGAAGCATGTGGTAGAACCCTCACTGGTTTTGAGATTAAGGAGGGAGTACCCTCTCTTTCCAGAATTTTCATTGTTTTGTTCCCATGTTACCTGTTCTCCAACCTCATCAAGAGATGCAGGACCCCTGTCCTTAATCTTCTTGCAACTAATTGTCCCTACCTTTTCATTCTTTCTATCTCTCCTGGATTCATAAATAATTATTATTTTTAAAATATATGTTTTTACTGATTTTTTTAAGAAAGAGAAGGGAGGAGAGAGAGAAACATTGATCTGTTGCCCCCAGCACATACGCCAACCAGGGAGTGTGCCCTGACTCAGAACTGGTGATGTTTCGGTGCATAGGACAATGCTTAACAAACTGAGCCACACCAGTCAGGGCAAAATAATTAATGGTACTTTAAACCATTCTTTTACTGGTCATTTTAATCCTCTTCTCTTCATGCCCTACCTGGAAAATCCTCAATCTTGGATCAAGACAATGTCTTTTCTGGGCAGCTAAGCCTCATAAAGAAAACCGCTCTGCCATAAAGGGTCCGCTCATTAGTTCCATCTTTGGACCTTTAACTCTACTGTCAATCCTCCTCTATGTTCCCAAGCAGCCTGTGCTTCTCCAGTCTCACAGCATTTATTTCAATCATCTCTACGTCTTCTAGCTCACAAGCCTATTACTACTCTCATTTTAAGTCAGAGGATAAAGTAGGAGCCTTCATTCATTCATTCATTCATTCACTCATTCATTCATGTATTCATTATTAAACCTAGCAAATATCTGAGTGCCAGGTACCAGTTCAGGTGTTGGGGACACAAATGAATGAAATACGACCAAGTCCCTGCCCCCACAAGCTTACATTTTGTTGGGGGCAGGGTGAGAGACCAACATAAACCTAATACATGGGTAAATGATATAGTTGACAAACAGTCTAAGTGTTATGGGGTGTGTGTGGTGGAGGAGGCTCAGTGTGTTAGAAAGACTGCAAGTCTGTAATGAGAGCTTTCCAACATGGACTAGAGTGATGAGGATGGGCTCATTCAGAAGGTGAGTTCTGAGCCCAGACTTAAAGATGGCAGTCCAGCCAGGAGGGCTGCCACTGCAAAGGTCCTGATTGGAAACACCTCTGTCACCTTCCCATACCCATTGGCATGTTGGAAGAATAGCACGGAGCAAGGGAGGCAGGCAGTAAGGTCTGATGGGGCATGTAGGCTATTGCAAGAACTCGGCTTTTAACTATGAACTGGAGCCACTGGAGAGGTAGAGCAGAGAAATCAGGCAGGAGTTCCCTCAATGTATTGCCCCCTCCTCCACTTCAAACTCACCTGCATTACTCTCCATTCACCTTTCCTGATATTTCCGTGGAACAGTTATTCCTTTTCCAGGATGATTCACTTCTGTTTGGGATTTAAGCCATCGGAGTCCCACCAAGGACTTCCTTCACCACCAATTATCCCCCTGTTTTGCCTATGTCTCGACCCTCCTCTACTTCTGGAAAGTTTTTTTGGGGGCAGCAAACACCCCCTGAACTTCTCAATGCCATCCTCAACTCTGTAGCCCCCTTTCTAATGACTACCTTCTCTCCTTCTCCTTTTACCATGTGTACTTGAAGGACATTTTTCTCTTCTGTGTCCACTTTCTCTTCTTATTCCTGAAACCATCCATCCATTCAATATACTTTATGAGCACATACTGTCTGTCAGGAACTATGTTGGAGACACAGAAATGGGGCCTCTAGGCCATTGGCACAAGGGGAACCGAAGTCCATCCATCCATCCATAGAAACTGCTACAGACTCACTCCACTAATGCTTCTCATTTTTCAATTTTTCATTTTGACATAATTTGACACTTGTAGAAAAGTTGGAAGAAAAGGGAAAAAACCTTCCAATACCCTTCACCCAAATCCCCCAAGTGCTAACATCTTATTAGATTAGCTTTATCTCTTCTCTTTCAGGTGTATATGTATACAATGTGTATTTCACATTTTTAGAGCTGCAATCTGTTGTCCTTTTAATAACACTTCAGTGTATCTTTCTTAAAAACAAGGAATCCCTTTACCACAATACCATTATCCACAACAGGAAAAATGATACAATACTATTACCCATACTTTCAAAAACTTATCCATTTACAGTAGGTGATTTTCAACTTTAAAATCATTACTTTTTAAATGTATATGTATTATACATATGCACTGGGAAGATTTTTTGAAAAAAACACACAAAAATAACAAAATACAAATTCTACTCCACCATCCAGAGAGCACCATCATTAATTTTTACAGGGTTCAACCCTGTAAACTCTCTGTACATATGAAATTCTTTCAGAATTTCCTTTCCAGATCTTTCTTGAGCTCCCACTTCTTCAGGTGGGTGTTACCTCACAATCAACACACTCCAAACTGAAGTCTCCACCCTTCTTTCTCAGTCTTCTCCTCTTACATCCCTCATTCTGAACTTCTCTCTCTGCCTCACCCATCCTGCATCCCCCATGCTCACTGGTCACGATGACCACAAATTCTATTTCATAATACATCTTAACCTGTCACCTTCCCACACCCACTGCCAGCACCTGACCTCAGGTCTCCAGTATTTCTTGCACAAATCAATGCAAGTATATATATATATATATATAACCAGTGTCTCCACTTCAGTTCACCATGCTCCCCTCCATCCAGCTGCAGCCATGATTCTGTATGTGACCATGATCATACAGCCCCTTCCTCTGATGCCTGCTATTGCACTCAGGACAAAACACAAACACCATGCAGGACTCTAGCCCTGCGCCCTCTGCAGCATGCCCCCACGGCTGGCTCCCACGGTACACCCAAGGATGCTGAACTATTAGCAGTCGCTCCACAGCCCGTGCCCCCACACCCTGGTCTCCTCCCACTGAATGCCCCAGGTCCACGTGTGCTTTGTTCCTACCTTTATTTTTCTTTCTTTCTTTCTCTTTCTTTTTAACCAGCTTAGAAAGTCTCCATGCCTCCACCCTGACCTCTTCCTTCCTAGAGTGGGGGTTGAGGCTGACCCGTTCCTTCATATAAAGTGGGAGTGGGGGCTGTCTCCTTCCTTCACAGAATATGGGTGTAGGGCCGAGCCCCTATATTCCTACTCTATTTTTAAGGCTGAGTGCAAGCATCTCCTCCAAGAAGCCTTCCCTGATCACCGCACCCCACCCAGTCTCTGCTGGGCTCTTCCTGGGTGTGCTTTGGAGTCCGAGGCTTCCCTCTGCCACTATCAAACTCTCCTGTGATGGCCTGGTCATTAGTTCAGCCCCTTAAGCCCCAAGCTGGGACCATTCTCATACATCTTTGTGTCCATAATAGCACAAAGCACATTGCTTGGCATAAGCCAAATCCTAGTGAGTGTTTTACAGAAGAACTAATGGGTACTGGTATCGTTAGTACAAAAGTTATGCATTTGCATTTTATTTTATATCTACATATAATTCCTTTGAATTGTGGTGTGTATTAAATAAATGATCCTGAGAGCTAGAGTAAATCAATCACAAATTTATAAAAGTATAGCATTTACTATTGAGAGGTTTAATAAATACAACAGGCAATATGAAAATGGTTAAACATTTAAGAATTACTTCTGATAGAAATAATTTTTCATTGAAATGGTCCAAGTTGGGCAATTTGGCAAATTTATAATCATATCCTCACAGTTGTTTTATTATCACAATCACTTCCTTATCAGCAATTTCACTATCACAGATGTGAAAGAGACTAAAAACTAACTTGGCTCAGTGGATAGAGCACCGGCCTGCGGACTGAAGGGTCCTAGGTTCGATTCTGGCCAAGGGCACATGCCTGGGTTGCGGGCTCGATCCCCAGTAGGGGGTATGCAGGAGGCAGCCGATCAATGATTCTCTCTCATCATTGATGTTTCTATCTCTCTATCCTTCTCCCTTCCTCTCTAAAATCAAAAAATATATATATTTTAAAAAAAATAAAAACTAACTTGAGGTTTACAAGCTGCTTTACAATCTGTGTAACTTAGGTCTATAATTGACCATGCAATTGCTTGAAGGAAGGCTCCTAAGTCTGCTTAGGGGGTATCAGAAGCTGACTTTCACCTACTGAAATCTGCAGGATTGGAAAAATTATAAAAATAAGACAAAAAGGGAAGGAGCCATGAACATAATAAAGATATTTTACAGAAGAAAGAAAAAACCCATTTTGATTTTATCTCCTTTGTAGGATACCAACGTTTCCCGCCAACACTTAAAAATATCAGAACTGCAAATATGTCGCTCTGAGAAAAGTTGTATTATTTATATGATATACATACAGATATATACCTTACCATACATATATACACATGCATATACATACTTGTATATATAAATAAACTGGGAAAAATAAATGTCTTGTATTAACGTTAAGAATCTAATACTTATTCCTTACCTGAACCTGAGAAATTGTCTAAAGACCCGTCTGCTGTTGTTGAAACTATTTCACTGCTGCTCATTGGCTCTGTTTTAACTACAAAAATAAATAACATATGTCATATATCTAATTAATAGTTATCTGTAAAGATACTACAGAAGAGATATCACATTCAAAATAGTCACATAGAAAATTATTTTCAAATTCAGTCTTTTTGTATTTAAATATAATTCAGATTAATATTCCTACTAGAATCTTCTTTTTAAAAAAACCCCAAACATTCTAATGTTATTTTCTCCCTAAGAAAACAATCTATTGCGACAAGTTACCCTTTAAAAGAAATGCTTTAAACTAAAAGTAGTTAAATTCATTTGTCCCTTACATATTTACTGAACTGCTTTATTTTTATTTTTTTAAATTGTTTTATTGCTTAAAGTATTACAAAGAGTATTATATATGTCTCCTTTATTTTCTCCCCTTGTGAACTGGTTTTTAATAAATAACTTATCTCAAAATTGACATAATGTGAATGTGAAATTACAATGGGTTTGTAGCCATGTGGCCAAACGGAGTCAAAATGATAGGCTAAAGAGACTTGAAGATGTGGGAACTACTGGCAGCAGGTTTTTAAGGTGCTCCAGGACAGGTTCCGGTGTGCACAAGTACACACACACTCTCTCTCAGTTATCCACCAGGGCTAGAAAACAGAGCGTTCAACTTAATGGATTATTATTACCATCCAGCCATAACTCACAGCCGATTCATCAGTATCGAAGGTACATTTAATATTTAAAAAAAACCACACTAAATGTAAATGAAGCAGAAATGCTTTCCATGTCAAAATAATACCAATAGCCGTCAGTTTGTGGAAAACATAGATGACCTTTGGGAAAGCTCCTTGGGGTGTAAAATAAAAACCTTTAGATTTATGTCACAGGTTCTCTAAGCCACCACTCTACTGAGACAGTGATGGTGTTACTGCACCCCTATCAAACAAATGGTCAGGCCACTGCAGAATACTAGCCATTTCCCTAGTTTCAGGTTATTTTAGAATGAGGAAATAGCATTAATACCTGTCCTAGTGAAATGCTATGTCAGAATTTGCCTAGCCTACTCTATGGAAGTTATTCGTCCCCATTAACAGGTTTTCAGAAAGAGTACAATAATTATTTAGGGACTACCTAAAAATTAATAATGTGCTTCCCAAAATGAAAGTCCTAACAAGAATATCAGGGGAGGCTTTTGTCACAAGGTAAACACATTCTGGGAAAGGATGATGGAGAAAATGTAGCTGTTCCTTCTCCCAACATTGTCAATCTCTTACAAATATCAGGCAAAGGCCTCATTCACCTGACCCCTTAACCCTCAGGGCCTTTGAAATGTTTGCTAATGCATACTGAGTAGTTTACAAATAGGCATTATAAATAGTTGCAGCAGAAAGTCACTTTCAAAAAATTTAAATATTTAGACTGTTTCTAAACAAAGTTGAAAAATAAAACCAGTGAGACTAATAGGAATCGCTCCAACTGCTTGTTTTAATGCAGACCAAACAATCGTGTAACTGAAGTTTTCACTTTTCCACCACTTGTTGGGGGTTAGAAGTCTTAGTTGATGCTAATAAATTCTGACATAAGCCTGTATTTCCCTTCTTTTTCACGCCTCCAGGCAACCTAATGTTCTTGCTCTTTGCAACCATCATGCGGCCATAGATTCAGGAAAGCGGATCGGCCTCTGCTGGTGCAGAGTCCCTAAGTTTCCTGCTCAGTAGCCCACATCCTGGCTTACCTTCCTCGAAAAGAACTCATACAATGAGTTATACGTAATAAACTCCCACAATGTACATATACAGCAAGAGCTGTTTTACTCTGTCCTGGACAGGTGACCACTGGAATTCTAGCTTGGAACCACTTACAACATGCCTAGCAAAAGATGAGAATTAGGCCCACAGGGTACAGTCATGTAAAATGCCTACTATGTGTCAGATTCTACAAGGATGTCCCAGAGCACAACTCACAGACTCCCTCGTTAGATATTTTCTTTTTTCACATGCAAAAACTTAAAACCAGAAGGTTGGGAATTTGCCCAAAGTCAGGAAGGGGCAAAAATGGAATTTAATTTTGGACATTTTTGGTTCCAAGGCTTGAAGAAATGGCAAAAAAAGTAGCACTTCCCAATAATAACTAGAGCTGCTCTATAACAGAGCAAGATGACTGAGGTGTCATGCCACTGTATTTATGAAGCATAATCATAACCAACTCTGTTTACTCCAAACAGATCTAAAGTATCTAATTGCACACTCCTCCAGTCACAGAGCCCGCAGGGCACTCCTCGCTGTGCTAGCAGGTTCACGCTTCCGGCCAGCGTCCTGGCTAGCAGATCTCAGGTAGATGCTGAGCTGCCTGGGAAGATGGGGAAGAATAAATTGTCCCTGGTGCGGGATGTTAGCCCAGATGACTTCTAAGTCTTTGCCAAAACTCCGGTCTAAAATTACTCTGTGAAAGCCGGACCACACCAAAACTTCTGCTCCTGTCCCCTAAAACCTACCGTGGCTCTGCTCCATATGACTGGCTTAATCAAATGTGGCTTTCACTCCCAAAAGACATGTTCAGTTATACTTGAAATCCATTCAGAACAGGCCAAAAGGATAGGAAGGAAAGGAAGAGGATCCTTTTTTCTCCTAGGCCCCAAGTCCATTGCCTTTTGCCATTGTTCAAATATGCCCCTCTATATACACGATGGAATAAAGACTCCCTTTCCTAATGAATCCAGTGTTAAAAGGCTCACTATTGAAGAGAAGAGGATGTACATAAGGTAACTATGCGGGTAGTGGTGATGCTATCAGGTGCTGTAATAGGACACCTGATCACCAGGGACCTGATGCTAAGGAGACTGGCGATTTATTGTGATGGTAAATAGTTTCTGAGTAAAAGCCAAAGGAACCGAGACCACTTCTGCCTTTGTTGCTGCCACGCACCCACCCACCAGAGTGTTAACAATACAAGAATAATCTCAGCCACCAAAACGTTCCCACCCCCCTAGCTTGCACCGCCACGGGTACCAACATGCTGTGGACAGAGCACCACTCCAAGGCTTTGAATTTAAAAACACCACACGCTGAATTTTTTTGGTCTTAGAGAGTTGAGCTACTGTCACATCTGTGAACAATTTTCCCATCTAAGCCACCTATCTGAAAAGGAGAAAAAATCCACGCACAATCTGTTCTCTAAATAACTATAGGACTCTTTTCTCTCCTTTACATGCCTTTAGTTTATTAGAAAAGGGTATTTTTTAAAATCTCTGTTACCCCCACTCAAGAGTCTATTTTTCTACCACCCCAAGTTTCCACCTGATGTTTCAGAATTCTCCTTGGTCCATTTAATATCCCTGATCCCCCCACCTCCTTCGCTAGGCCATGCACTCCAGGCCTGAGCTGTACTGTAAAACGGGACTCCCCAGAGGTACCAAGACTTCCATCTAACCAATGCCGTTGGGCTTTGGTTTTGGGCTCAGAGAATCCAGTTACTTTCTTGTAAGACTTTATGAAAGTTATTTGATCTCTTCAACCTTAATTATCTCATGAATAAAAACATTTTAATGATACTGACATTACAGGCATGCATAAGCCATAAAAATTTATGTAAAGTAGCTGGTCTGAAGCAGAAGCCGAATCTGTGTTTATCAGTGTCTTTAGGAGTAGAGGTATTCTATTTCTGCTGCTCTGAATGCCTTCTCTGGGGGAGTAAGTCCCAGGGGAAAAATACCAAATGAGGCCGTTAAAACATCAGCTTTGGAATTATCATCTGAATTTCAATCTAGCTTTGCTATTAACAGTGTAAACCTGGAAAAGTTATTCAACATCTACATGCCTGAGCTTCCTCCTCTGTAAGTGGGTAAATACATTCATAAAGACAATAAATGCTTATAAATAATTTAGCACTGTACGTGGTCATAGTCACTCTATCATGATAGTGTCTTTAATTAGAGAAATCAAAGTGTTTCCTATAGGGCAAAACCTATTATATTCACATTAAAGGTAAGCTTACGTTTAAAAAGCAAATTAGAAGGATCTAAGATTAAGTGACTTGTCTAACATCAACCATGAGGCCATGGCCTCAGGAGAGCCAAATTCAAATCCGGGTAACCTGGGTGTCACTTAAGAAGGCTGGACAAAATCACGATTGAGAAAACTTATACCTTTGCATTACAATCAGTACATATTCTTTCTGAAGAAACAGGCTAGCAGGGAATTGTAAGTATTCCAGTAGAAAATGTAGTCATCTCTCTTCGGCACTGTTTAAGGTAAGTATACTGTAACTCAGGGGTCCTCAAACTATAGCCCGCGGGCCACATGCAAATACAAATATTGTATTTGTTCCCGTTTTGTTTTTTAACTTCAAAATAAGATATGTGCAGTGTGCATAGGAATTTGTTCATAGTTTTTTTTTAAACTATAGTCCGGCCCTCCAACGGTCTGAGGGATAGTGAACTGGCCCCCTGTTTAAAAAGTTTGAGGAACCCTGCTGTCACTGGTCCATGGAAAAAAAGACACCTGCCCTAGCCAGTTCTGCTCAGTGGTTAGAGCATTGGCCCAAAGACTGCAGGATCTCAGGTTTGATTCCAGTCAAGGGCATGTACCTCGCTTACAGGCTCAATCCCTGGCCCCAGTCAGGGCATGTGCGGGAGGCAACCAATGGATGTCTCTCTCTCACACTGATGTTTTTCTCTGTCTCTCCCCCTCCTTTCCACTCTCTCTAATAATTAATGGAAAAAATATCCCTGGGTGAGAATTAACAACAACAATAACAAAAACATAACTGTCTTCCTTCACCATAAACTTAAATGAGATCAGACCATTGGAGCAGGTGACAATGGCTGCAAAGATCATCAACTAACCCATCTCACTAGCCTCTGCTCAAGAAGCAACTTCTGGTTATACTCGGAATGTTGTGGTCATATGCATAATCTTCAGGGAGATGGTAGGCTGCTCAGAGGATCAAGTATCAGTCATGTGATTGGTTATTTCTCACCATGGATTAGAAAGGACCGTTAAACCAGTTCACCCCCAAAGGGCAGTTCTGCCTGCAGAATCGGGAGCCAGACTCGTTACGAATTCACCCAGGATCGCACCAGGGTGAGCAGTAGGTCCTCCCCCAAGCAGTATTAAGCTCCTTTCTTAACTTTTCTCCAAACTCTAACAGCACAGTTTGTCTTTTTGGCCACATGCTTGGGCTCCCTCTCTATTTTGCTGCCCACTGTACTGCATAAGGGCTACAAAAACCCACATCACCATCCCTCTACTGTTCCTTATGATCCCTTCATCTCTCCTGTCTCAATGAAACGTACCTTCATTCCACTCTGGTTATTTAAAGGTTCAGTAACACCACTGTCTAGAACTGCATCCCTGCTAAGAAATGTTGCCTTTTACCTTTTTCATTTGCTCACTTCGGTCAGACTTTCTCATCAGAACATCCTATCTTTCCAAGCCCTGATCTATCCCTCCACCAGCTGCACTAGCGTAGCCTGGAACCCAGTGCTCCACCCTCGGGTCCTGTGTTGACTCACTTTTCCAAGCAACTGGTTGCCAAGCCCTCATCCCAGGACTGGCAGCCTCTCGCTGCTCACTCCTCTGCTGCTGTTCTGGGTGGCTGAGCCTGGGAGAAGAGGCCACAATTTGCCAGCTGACCAACTGGATTAAAATCCATGCTTCTGTATTCTTTTGAGTCATCCTGTTGCTTGACAATCCTCCTTCTCCATTTCTTGTGCCTCTAACAGTTTCCACTGAACAGTTTATACTTTCCTCAAGTCCCTGAACCAAAGCTTATATGCTATCACCAATTTTTTTTTAAATCCTCACGAAAGGATTTTTTCCCCCATTGATTTTCAGACAGTGGAAGGGAGGGAAAAGGGGTGTGTGTGTGTGTGTGTGTGTGTGTGTGTGTGTTGAGAGAGAGAGAGAGACAGACAGACAGACAGACAGACAGACAGACAGACAGACAGACATTGACATGAGAGAGACACATCGACTAGTTGCCCCCGGCACTTGCCCTGACTGGGGCTGTGGCTCAAACCCACAACTGAGATATGTGCTCTTGACTGGGAATCAAACCCCAGAACCTTCGGTCCACGGGCTGACATGCTAACCACTGAGCAACCGGCCAGGGCACCAATTATTTTATAAAGAAGGTTGGAGCTTCATTAAATTTTCAGTTATCCTCCTGCAACAATTCTCCTTTTCTCACTGGTTAATCTCAGTGCAGGTTACTTTGCCTTTAGCAGGGTTAACCTTTACACCTTTATTCTTGCTGCCATTTCCACATCTCTTTGCAACAATACTCATTTGTTATTTGGTCTCTCAACATCGTTGATTATCCCATATCTAGAGGCTACTTCCCTTCTACCTACAGAAACAGACAGGTCTCCTCTAACTTTTAAAAATCTTCTCTCCACCATGATACTTCTCTCCCTTCTTTCATCATCAAGTTTCCTGAAAATATGTTTCAAATTTTTATCTACTTACTCTTTAACCCTTTGCATCATCCCTTTGTAGCTACCAGTTTACTCAAAGGACTTTTCCAATTCCCCAATTCAAACTTTTCTCAATCCTGATTTTCCTTAATTCTCCCGAAATGGGCCTTTCTCTGACACTTTTATCACTGTTAATCAATATAATACAGCAATATTTCTCTTTTTCCTTATATATGTCTATTTCTCTGCATTTTCTTCCTTTCTCTATGCTTCTATAATTCCACCTCCCTCTTATCTGTTTGAATTTTCTCTCACAGTCATTTCTTTCCTGGCTACAAATTTTTAAAAAATCACCTTCACGTAGCTGACTCCCAAATCTCTATCCACATGCACACCTTTTTCATGAGGACCAATCCCCACATCCCAGTGATGTGATACCCTTGCCTGGACCAGGATCAAACTCAACCTGCCCCAACATAAACCGTCATCGTCTCCCTCTGAAATGGCCATGCCACCTAGATTGAAAGTTTTCTTTTCACTCCCGAGTTATCTTGGCTCCTCATTTTTTTTCCCTTTTTTTTTTTAATCCTCACCTGAGGACATGCTTACAGAGAGGAAGGGTGAGAGCAGAAGGGAGGCAGAGAGGGGAGGAGGGGAGGAGGGGAGAGAGAAACATCAGTGTGCAAGAGAAACATTGACTGTTGCCTTCTTTACGTGCCCCGACTAGGGATTGGACCTACAACCTGGGTAGGTGCCCTGACTTGGAATCAAACCAGCAACCATTCAGTGCACAGGATGGCACTCAACCAATTGAGCCACCCTGGCCTGATATGTCTCCTCTTTCTTCATACCCTATTGCCAAGTCTATAGTTCCTACCACCCTAATCTTTCACAACAATCTTCTAAGTTCACAGCCACTATCTTAATTACCTTATACCTCTTCTCTTTTGAAGCCGGCAACTTTACCTTTCAGCCATCGCTCTCTCTGCTTTAAGCAGAGACACTTCTCTTCCATAGCCGAGACTTGAGTGAGTCACTCCTGGCTCAGAGGTTGTCAATAGGCTCTCTATTTGCTCCTGAACTGAAACCATACCTTCGTCATGTTTTTAAGGCCTTCTAACACCAACCTTTTTTTTTTTTTGCTTTATATCCCCATTTTACAGAACCACATGTCTGTATACAGAGTCAACATATAAAGCGAATTGGCCTACCAAGATGCGTAACGCTTCTCCAAATCCACAGGATTGCTGGTACCTTTCTCTCTGGCACAAAATGTTCTATAAAATTTCCATCTGACTGACTAAATTCTACAGGTCCTTCAAGGTTCAACCAAAGTCCCACCTGCTCAGTTAGGTTCTGCCTGATCTACTACTGAGGGGTTAACTTCCTTTTCCTTGAGCTGCTAAATCTGAGTATATATCTCCTTTAGGACATATATCCTGTTCTACCTTGTTTTACAATTCATAATCTTATCCATCTTTATATAATATAAATTTCTTCATGGGAGGAACATCACCTTTTTATATGCCTACAGAACATAGCACAAGGTTTAACACATAGTTGAAACTCATTGGGGGAAACAATGAAGGTGAAATGTACCACTGACTTTAAAAAACAGTTTACAACTGCCTTCATACCCCTGGGTAAGTTGTGTAGGGCAATCAAAAATTGTAGATGCTCAATGTCACTAATAATCAGAGAAATGCAAATTAAAAACACAATGAGATAGCATCTCCCACCTGTCAGAATGGTTATCATCAATAAATCAACAAACAACAAGTGCTGGCAAGGTTGTGGAGAAAATGGAACACTCATGCACTGTTGGTGGGAACGCAGATTGGTGCGGTCCCTATGGAAAAGAGTATGGTGGGTCCTCGAAAAATTAAAAATGGAACTGCCTTCTGACCCAATGATTCTACTTCTGGGTATATATCCTGAGAAACTCAAAACAGTAACTTGAAAGAATATATTGTATGCACCCCTATGTTCACTGCAGCATTATTTACAATAGCTCAGGTATGGAAGCAGCCCTAGTGCCCCTCAATAGACAAGTGGATAAAAAAAGCTGTGGTACATTTGACTACTACTTGGCCATAAAAAAGAATAAAATCTTACCATTTCTGACAACATAGATGGATATAGAGACTATGCTAAGTGAAATAAGTCAGAGAGAGAAAGACAAACAACATATGTTCTCACTTATATGTGGAATCTAAAGAACAAAATAAGCAAACAAAAAGAAAATAGAAACAGACTCATAGATAGAGAGAACATACTGAGGGTTGCCAGAAGGGAGGGAGGATGGGGAGCTGGGTGAAAAAGGTGAAGGGATTATGAAGTACTAATTGGAGTGACAAAATAGTCATATGGGTGTAAAAGTTTATATATCCATAAACAATGTTTTTTCCTTTGGTCAGTTCCCATGTGGGAAATGAGGCATCCATGCATATTTAGATTGGCTCCATATATAGTGTGGTATGTTATTGTTATCTCTCCCAAATTATAAAGTTCAAGTCTTCCTCTTTCTCTTAAAAGAGGATAGGAAAATATTAGCTCTTCAAAATAGTACATCTGGTACAACCTTATGAAAACCAAATCAACACACATAGACTAAACTTGAACTGAAGGGTATACATGGTCAACAAGAAATGTTAGTCAGTTTCAAAACTGGAAGTACAGTATGTTGGAGTAGCACTGTGCACTGACCAGTTGTAGAGGTCTAGACTAGTTGATGTTTTTCTTTTGCAAAAGAAATGATTTGTGGTAAATGATGACTGTTCCTTTGAAATATCTCTTGCAATTCCACTTACCATTCTTGCCGCACTAGCTCAGGCTCCTAACACGTACAATCTGGGTAGGTTACATGAGGCTCCAGGCTGCTGCTCATCTCCCCCCGAGTCCAATCTACCCTTGAAATTGCTGCCAGATTAATACCTAAAACACTTTCACCATATCAATCCCTTGCTCAAAATATTCAGTGGCTTCTCCACTGGCTCCAGGACGAAGTCCAAATTCCTTAGCCTCCTATTCAGGGTCCTCCCCAGTTTGGCTCCAGCTGATCCTTCCAAAACTTATCTCTATCAATTCCTTCTTCAGCCATAACTGGTCTCCTCACAGCCTCCAGAACTATCCTACCTTTGTTCCCCCTGCTCCTTCATTTAGAATGCATTCCATCTCGTCTCAACCTATTCAAATTCTACCCATTTCCCAACACTCAGCTCAGATTCCATCTCCTTCTTGAAGCCTGGCCAGACCTCATGGAGCTGAAGAGCTCTTTTTTCTGAACTCTGAGAGCACTTTTGTTTGGATCAGTGGCTGCTAACCTTCTCGAGAATGAAGCCCTCTTCTAACACCAAAATATTTCAGAACCAAATGAGAGCCTATTTTTCTCAATTGCTGATTGAGAAAGTTGCATAATGACAAAAAGCCTACTGCAAATTTCCAGACAAGAAAATCCGTACTTTCAAAAACATAACAGAACATCCACATGTGAGAAAAGTTTAATTGATATGTGGCCTATTAATTCCCTCAGCCTAAAAAGGTTTTGCACAAAATAATCTAATCTGCTGGTCTTCAGTACTTGCTCTGCACCTCCTGGGGATCGCTAAGCTACAGGTTGAAAATCCTCATCTCATAATTTCATTGACATACTGTGACCTTTCAGTTTTTGCCAATTTTCAAAAAGTTTTCTCTCCTCCAACCAGACTGTGAGCTCCACAATGTAGGAACAGTGTCACATACTTCTCTGCATATCTACTAGAACCTGGTAGATTCTTTGCATACAGTAAAAACTAAATAAATGCTTCCTTTCTAGAACACATTAAGTATTTTAGGGTCAATTTTTCACCAGTATTTCATTATAAAAAATTTCCTAAATACAGAAAAGTTAAAATAATTATGTGGTGAACATCTGTAAACCTGCCATTTACTTTTCCATATCTATTCCTCATAAAACCATCATATTTTTCATGCATTTTAAAAAGAGTTACAGACATAATATACTTCCCCTAAACACTTCAGCTTTCATATCATTAACTAGAGTTCATATTTGTTTATGGTTCTTTTTTCCTTTATGTAAAATGTATATATAATTAAATACATAAATCTTAAATGTGCCATTGAATGACTTTTAACAGATGCCCACATTTAAATTCCAAAGTGCAATCTATTTTTAGGTTATTGTAATAATGGAAGCACACCACAACAGTATGAAAAGATTGCTCCAATTTTAAGAACTAAGGTAGCAATAGGACATTCTCAATTTCTGGCCTAGGCAATAGTGAAGTAGAATTTTATCATGGAAGAGCAAGAATTTTTAAAGTAGCCCTAACCGGTTTGGCTCAGTGGATAGAGCACCGGCCTGCGGACTCAAGGGTCCCAGGTTCGATTCCGGTCAAGGGCATAACCCAGTAGGGAGTGTGCAGGAGGCAGCTGATCGATGTTTCTCTCTCATCGATGTTTCTAACTCTCTATCCCTCTCCCTTCCTCTCTGTAAAAGATCAATAAAAAATATTTTTTAAAAAGAATTTTTAAAGTAGTGTATGTGTTTTTGAGCACCTACTATATGCCAGGCATTGTGTAAGCACTTTCTAAGTGACAACTGGTTTGTTCCTCATGGTGATTTTATGATACATCTATGGTAACTGTCACATTTTTGAAGATGAAGAAACTGCACCTTAAAGATGTTTTAAAAACTAGCTGAAGGTCACACAGCTACTTTGAAATTTCTCTGATTGCCATACCTTTTATGAAACCACTGGAAAGTCAAATGTTTTCTGATTAGGGTTTTATCATCCTTCATCATTCCTCAGTTGGAGATCTGAATAATCAGTGGAAGGCACAGCAAAAGGAAAGTCCCAGAATATCCCAAGTGTATCAGTGGATGTTGCAAATTAACAGATGGTAAAATAAACTAGTGGACCAAGATTGGAAGCAGATGAGCTGATGTGAACTCAGAACCTCAATCACATCAATCTGAAAACACGGTTTACTTGCCTAAAATGTAATCAACCTACCAAATTTACATCTCACGTCATACCCTTTTCCCATCTCTTTCCATTCTTTACCAACTCGCAGGAGCACCCAGACATAAACTCTACCTGCACTGGGTGCTGACTAAGCAAGTCCTTACTGAGCACCGGAGTCCTCAGTACCTGCAAAGGCCCTTCGGTGATGGAAAGGATCTCAAAGGAGAAAACATCCTCTCCTCCCATGGAGACACTACAATAGCCAGTCCTGGTGGATATGTTCTTATAAAGTATAACATTTATTATTACTTAATAGCTGCTATGTTTTGAGCATGCAGTAGATGCTAATGTGTGCTAGGTATTCTAGATAGATTGTTGTAATGCCCTGTGATTAAAGTGCAGTGCCAATTTTACAAGGGAGAAAGCAGAGGTTCAGAGATCAGAGATGAAGATGATATTAATAGCCAATGAATTTTAAGAACTTGCTACGAGTCACACACTGTTCTAAGTGCTTTTCCAACTCATGTACCCATCCTCACCACCCTGCAGGTAGGGACTATTATTTCCTTCTTTTCACAGACCAGGAAGTGGAGGCACAGAGCACGCATGTAATAACACAGCATCACACTGACTAACCCGTAAGTGAAATGCCCTGCTCTGTGTCCTCATGAAATCCACATGTCAGTTACATGGACAGTAGACAGCTGGATTGAGACTTTCTAGCCCAGATTAGTCTGAGTAAAAAAAATCCATCTTCTCACTATTCTACTTTCCTAAATCATAAATATTATTCATTCCCTACTTTTCTGAAGGCAATTATCAGGTATAAGTTTACACTGGAAGAAATGGTGATATATTTCAGATTAAAATACTGTCATTACTTCTCACCTGGAATCTCCTCACCACCCACCACCCCTTAAATACGGTTTCAAAATACCACCCAAGTATATCACTGCAACACAGACACACACACATCACTGTCCTCCTTACAAGCCTGCAGGTCTCCCAGCTCCTGAACTGCGTACCAAAGATCCTTTATCATCTGTTAGGGTAGCTCCTCGCACCACCGCTGTGCACTTTGCACATGTCCCTCATCTCACACACATGTGCACAGTGTCCCTGGAATTAGGGATGTCTTTGCTACAACGGAAAAATTCTTGCTCTCCCTTCCTTCCAGGCTTGGCACCCATTGTTCTCCTCCCTCTCCTTCAAGACTCCAAGTGCTATGAGTGTGTAGAAACCAACCTCCACCCTCAGCCACCTCAGTCCTGTTCAGGTGCCCCTCCTCCTCTGCAGAGCGTAGCCCCAGTTACAGTCATCAACCACAGGCCTGCAAATACGGGAGACTGTGAACTTCCCCGGCCAGGAGGGTGTTTGGTACATTTCTAGACACAATCACTCAATGAATATCTCTTGAATGAATTCACAATGCAATAATGGATATACAGTGTGATAGTCATATATATTTAATATATGAAAATAATATATAATTTATTATTTAGGGCCAATCATCATTGCTTACCATCGCGTATGGATACTAAACCTAAGTGTACTAACTGCTCGATCTTTATGTCATTCCATTGTTTCTTGGACTATGTGGCAGTTGCTTCATCATTACTAAATACTATTAACTTTGACAGTTATTAGTGCAGGACAAATGCGGATCCATTACTACAAATCCCAATTCAAATCAGTAACAATGCCGATGGCTGATGCTCTCTGCATGGGCAGCCTATGGCTACTATATGAATTGGTCTGTGAACTGATGATTTTCAAATATTTGGAAATGGACTTCAGATGCTTATTAAGTCGGGTAATGCTTTGTAAGTAAAATTAATGAATCTCTGCTCTTGTAATTATTCCACTGTGTTATATGCTTGGTAATAAGGGGCATCCATTCAACAAATATCTGTTGACTGCTTAATCACTGCCAAGCCTTCTGCTAGATGGTGTGGACACACAGTGAAGAGGTCTGTCTGTGCCTTTAAGGAG
The DNA here is from genome assembly GCF_963259705.1 of Myotis daubentonii. Taxonomy (NCBI): domain Eukaryota; kingdom Metazoa; phylum Chordata; class Mammalia; order Chiroptera; family Vespertilionidae; genus Myotis; species Myotis daubentonii. The sequence continues at coordinate 16,120,424 of NC_081856.1, read as the reverse complement.
CTAGAGACTATACACACATACATGTAAACACACGTGTAAATAGCTGTTTCCTTCACTGGGCCACACTCTTAGATAAGGGAAAGGAATGGTTTAAGGCAGAGAAAGCACTTCAGTAAGAGCCAAGCTTTTTGGCTTCTGAGGAGGCCAAGTTTTACAGTGTAGAGTGTGGGCTTTGAAGCCAGCCTCATGTGCCTTTGAATCTCATCTCAGCTCAGACAATAAGCTGTGTAAACAGAGACTAGTCATCTAAGTGCTTTAAAAAGAGGTGCACAAAAGTTACCCTAACGTCCTTTGAGGATAAAATAAGGTATGTAGAGCACATAAATATTGCACTCAATAAATAGTAAGAATTCAGTCAATTTGGTTCATATTCTTTCCCTTGCTAAAAATTATTCTTTCCATGAAAATTCCTCTTATCAGTAATAGGGACAATGAAAAAAATAGGTAAACATTTCGGATTTTGATCCATTTTAGGTTAAAAAAAAATGTTTCCAATTTGTATGATGGGAATAATAAAACATACCTCCTTGGAATGCGTTTGGTAGAGTTCATCTATCTTTTGTTGGTGTGATAGGATATTGGAGGAATGGAATTAAATGAAAATTCTGCAAATCCAGCAAATTATCAGGAACATAATCATAATAAGCTTTTACTTATATATAATTTGGGATCCTAAAACTTAATGTCAATCTTTCTTTAACTTCTCGAAACTTACATTTTGAGAAGGCAATGGCTAGCAGTCACTGAGGACAGCTCTGTGACAAAAAACCTTTTCCTACCTACAGTAAAAATAAAAAAGTTGTCATGATGTACCTGTTATTTCTATTAGATTGTATGTCTGAAGCAAAAAGGAGGAGAGTGAATTACTCTTAGACGATACTCCAAGTAAATAAAGAAAACACGCACACATGCACACACACCCCACTTTGCTCCCCCCAAGGCATCCTTGACCATCATGAGAAATTAGGAATTACTTAAAGCAAGAACTCCATGACTGAAGGGATAAGAATTAGCCTAAATACCAGCAGTCAAGGTTCACACCTCTCTCTGGAGTGAACCAGACGTTTTTCCCAGAAGATAGGACGTGCTTAGGGAAATGAACTGCTGCTTGTACCAAAGTTCTGGCCCACCCAGGGAGACAGGCCAGGGAACTGTGATTCTCTGAACGATCGATCAGGTATTAGGCGTAGGTGAGAACTGTCTCCACTCAGTCACTCGTTTATCAGGAAGCCTGGCGCTCTGGAAACTGAGCTGAGTTTCAGGCAATCAGCACTGCAGCTCCTATTCCTAGTGTAGAAGACACAGTTAGCCCTACCTAATAGAGTGTACATGCCAACCTACAAGGCCTTATACAGGCCACCCCTTGATTCCTCTGGCTTTGTCTCTCATACCCCTCATTTCTCTTACTGGAACAGACCAGACATGTTCCCAACACTCAGCTTTGACAACTGCTGTTCCTTTGGCGCCCCCAGCAAATGCCACTTACACTTCTTTTTTGACTTGGGCTTGTTTCATATCATTTGGTTCTCAAAGTCAAGATACATGTGATCAAATTTATCGCCTACTTAAAAGTATTTCCTAAGGTAGAAAATATTTCTCTCAGCTGTAGTCAAACTGTAACTGCTTTTTAACTTTCACAGTAATACTGCTCCCATCCAAATGTGCAAATAAAAATGACTTGTAATGAAAAGCAGAGATGACTTCCCATCTCCATTTAATCCCAGAGAGGCTTAACATAGACGGATGGCTGGTGGAATTATAATTAAGTCTAAAGCTTTGAAAATTACTAAGAGACAATCCCCTAAAAGTTACCCTATGGATGCATTATGCTGTGCATGCGTGACCCCGGGAAGAAATCTCACACACCAAGAACTTAAGAGACCAGCGTGCAATGACCTGGGAGTTGACCTTATACTAAAGTCCTTTTGCAGCTCCACTATTTGCTAGGGATTGGTGTTCTCCAGTCCTGAAGACACCGTTGTGGCAGTGAGGGCACCCATGTTTGGTGTGAAAGCATTAGGAAAGGCATTGGCAGCTGAGGGGAACCTCGTGCTCCCTGCAGAATAACATGGGGATTTGAAAACCCAGGCTCTGGACTCGGAACTTGATTCAAATATCAGGTCAGACACCAGTGGTACCTCTTATAATCATGTGTCTTTCAAGCTGGCATTTCACTTTCTAGGACTCAGTTTCTTGTGTGTAAAGTAGTAATACGAACTATTGAGGTGACTATTATTTACTACGGCCTAGAAGCTAATAGATACAGAGCACTTAGTAAGTTCCAGGTGTGCTACAAGTTTTACTTATCCTCACAGCAAGCCTGGTGACGTTCCGCTATGATCCCATTTTACAGATAAGGAAACTGAGCCACATAGTCACTAGCTTGCTTGAGCTCACACAGCCAGTAAATGGAGCTGGGATTCAAATCCAGTCTCTTAACTATGATGTTGGCAATCTAAAGGGAATTTTCTGAAGATTAATGGAATAAATCATGGGGAATGGTCAGCATAATGGACTGCCAATGAGTTATTGATAAAAGTAGCTATTATTACTATTAATTAGCAATAGGCATGTGATAATTATTCTCATACACTATATAGGCAAACATAAAATCATAATTATTTTGTTCATCCTTTCCTGGCTTTTGTTAAATAATAATTTATAAGAGGCTAATTCTATGGCTGCAAATTCTTAAAATGTCACTTAGAAAACTCTTTTACTCACAATAACCCTTAATCTTCTAGAAACACAACCATGTGCAGAATGTAAACAACAATAAAATTAGATTACCATGTTTCTATTGATGACACACTATTGGACCACAAAAAGATAAATATAGCCTTCAAATGCAGCCTCAGACCATAATTTGATGCACACTCACACCAATTTACATATTTCTCATACATAGATTTCTTGGAAATATTCCAGTTGGACAAAACTATATTTTACTAAATTAATATTACAGTGAGAAAAACAATGTCAGATAATTTATTAGTGTTCTAAGCTTTGCAGAAATGATAAAACAAGTTTAAAATAACTCCTGGTAATACCAATTGGTATAACTGAATTAACCTGTGACCTAAAATATGCAATATACAATTAAATACATCTTAACATGCAGAAAATCTAGCCACCTCACTCAAGATCATATCTCTTATCATCTTGGAAATCTGATACATCATTCAAAATGACTATCTGAATTACAGAATTCCTGAAGCCCTATTTGTAGGGAAGATTCCAATGGCATCTGGTCTTATGTCACTCACAGGCAAATTCATCTGCCTTAAGACAAAATTAAGCTTCTTCTTATGTATACATCTAAATTTTCAATACAGGCAAACTCAGAAGTAGAGCTCTTAATTCCGCTGGCTCACACCTCTTTCTGGCCCATCTCCACTCCTCACCCCCCAGACAACCAAAAATAAACACTCAAACCAGTACTATATGAACTGACCTGACCAATTGTGGGCTCCCAGGGACTTAAGACAACCAGGAAAAACAAAGATGGAAAGAATCACTGCTTTGCAAACAAGGCCTTAATTAGATCCGTAAATAAAAACCCTTTTACTGCTCCAGCCCTGAGTCCTTCTGAAGGAAGATTTCCCAACTACTTCTCACACTGACACAACACAAACATAGCAAACCGAGGCGTGAGCATACACCCGCACGCTGGAAATCCTCTCGATGTCCCGTTATCTAAAAAAGCATCACCACTGAAAGTCCTAGGCCTTAAAAATTATACTGTAATAATATAACAAGAAATTTCTATTCCATCCTATCCTGGAAGACGAACTGCCCCGAAAACGAGGAAAAACAGGTAAAAGAAAAGCCACAGTGGATGTTTTCAAAACCATCCATTCGTCTCCCCCGAGGCCAAGCTTTCATTGTTTAATGGTAACTACACAATTTATTAATTCCCTTGGAGACAACTCTTCCAACAGTGCTCTTCGGTATGCAGGTCAAGCATTCACTTAGGCTACTTTATATTTTTGCCTACTTATGTTTTATAATTCAAAGATGTATAAACTGGGTGAAACCAACAGTTAACTGCAACAATAACAATTCAGAGAGGTTGGAATGGAACATAAAAGTATGAAGAGTTGAAAGTTTTGAAATATGAAACATTCAAACAACTTTTCTAACTAAGGACCATTTCACGTAGGAAATGAAAAAGCACAATATTTGAGGCTGCAGCTCAGTGTCTCTCTGTCTTTATCCCTTAGATGAACCATGAAAATAGGCGCTAGCCTGTGAGTACAGAACCTACAAACATTGAGTCTTATGATAATTTGGCAGCAGACCCAAGAAGAAACTTAATATTCTCTGCCTCGCCATTCCATTCCCTTCTTGTTTGTTCTTCAGATGAAGTTATGGTTTTTGATACAGGAGATTTTCATGTTTTCTTAGCCTCATTATAGGGACAAGTGGTGGCAGGAAGAAAAAATGGCCCTGAGTGAGAGAAGACAATCAATATAAATGTGGGCACAGCCAACAACTGTGTAAACTGCGTGGAAGTTTTGTTGACCTAATTAAGGAGACCAGCTTCAATGAGGCTGCAGTGAAGTCGCTCAAATATAAATCACGGCCTAGAACGCTAGAAAGAAATATGTGTTAGGGAGTTAAGGGGAGGTGATTGATATTTTAAACGCTCTTTGAAATTTTAATGAATTTCTTGTTTTTCCTTCTTCTGATTCATTGGTAAACGCTGCTGGCTTCAAAATAAGTAAGATTTTCAAAGAAGGAACAGGAAAATCTATAATGATTATACCCCAGGGAAGCCTGCCAGACATTATGACTTCACTAATTTAAGCTTAACTCCTCTAGTGGTGACTGTGAGGAATGAAGCCAACGCATTATAGAACATGTAAGTAGCATGATGAATTGATTCACAAACTGAATAATAACCCAGAACTTTCTAATACTGTTTGCATCTACTAGTAAACAGGCATGTAACAGGGATCCTGAAGAAAGTTTGAGTCCACATTTTCAAACTGCACACTAAAATAAAACTGAATATGCCAGTAGATTGACTAAAATCCCATTTTATTTTTCGGACAATTTATACTAACGTCTTCTAACATCAATTTTTAATGACTGGGACCCTTGACATCTTTTGACTTCTCTTAACTACTAGAACCCTTGCCACGTCCACCCCTGAAGAATGCCTGAAAACAAAGTGAAATGAGTGTGTATTTATCTGAAATTGGCCTAAAACTTTCATTTCCAACATTTAAGATAATTAAGATTATTTTAAGGATAAGGAGTAATTTTTAAATATTTTCCAAATTGAATGGCTCATCAGATTACACAATTATTCAACATATTTTATTATTTTGAACTTATTTTAGTTGTGCAAAAAAATATTCCTGAATCTGAACATGATATCAGCTATTAAGTATGAATACTCAGAAACATATTACCACCCCACAAGCCCTTTAAAAACAAACCACACATCATTCACACAGAGCCCCCCACGGGGGAAGTCCCCCCCACACACTCGGTTTCATTATAGTGTGGTGCTTATTTTGTCCCAGACGATATGCCTGTGAATGATGACAAAATGAAACATCTTCCCCTTACTTCATTTCTTCATCTATAAGAAAATTAACTACCATTATTTCATAATTAGTCCCACCAATATGTATTGGTATATTCTCTTAAGCAAAATAATTTGACATGCTTATTCTTCTATATAGTTAAGTTACTTTAAGTGATTATCTTATTTGAATTTTTCAGTGATGAGAACTGTTACATGTTTGGCCCCCTCTGGCTCTCCTCAGTGGCTACTTGCTCAAGGTCAGTGTATACCTGCTCAAGGAGACTGGCGTGGGGCCCACTAGCCTAGGGACCTCTTTGTGATTAAGCGCACCCCAGTCTACACTGTGGCCTAGCCATCCTTCTACCTGCATCTGAATTCCAAAGGAGAGGAAAAAGGGACTGCTTGCCTTTTATTTGCTTTGTAAAATCTAGTTAAACCCTAGGATTGTTTTCCTTTTAATAACTTAAAATTCTTTGTTATCACCTATCGAAATGGGAAGAAAAGAGTTTCAGATGAAAAGGCACCTTATTCAGAGATTAACTTTTGCTAGGTCAGCGAAGTTTCTACTTTTGACAGTGACCATCTTTCATGAACACTGGTAATGAAAGTATTTACTTAAATGGAAAATACAGACTACAAGGGTGGGCAAACGTAGGTTTACAGTTGTGAGTACATGAAACAGAGTTTATTATTATTTATTATTTTCCATACAAGCCACTGTAAATCTATGTTTTCCCACCCCTGTATTTACACTTTAAAAACAACAGTCACAGTATAAAAATTAAGATGTCTCACATGAAAAACAGCTGATTTTATATTTTTTCTATTATCATAAATTTCATAACATTAATAGTTTCAAAAGCCTTCACTAATACATATGGAAATACTGAACCAAACAATTTCATGGCATTTAGTTTTGTTTATTTTTAAGAAATGTGATAAAAGATCACAATGGTGATTGGAAAATGATGTTTATGGATGAAATTCTAACATGAATAATTTATTGAACATCTAGTGAAACTTATGCTCCAAGTTCATCAAGGTCCAGAGGTTTAGGAGGGAATAAATAAGCAAAAATATAATCTGTGAAGAAGTAATTTTTCATTAGGCTAAGGTGGAAACAAATAGATTACAACATGTAATATATCCTTCCATATGCTAAAGTTTTAAAAATATACACAGTATCTAAGTATGAAGAACAGATTATAATATATATATATATATATATATATATATATAGTCTTATTTACATGTTTAGACTTATGCATATGTGGATCAAAGTAGGTATTTTTATTTACATAACATGTATATAAATATTCATGTATTAATCATACACAAATAATTGTAATGGTACTATGTTTTAAATATAGTATTTAACCTTTAAGAAGCAAATACATTTTGTGTATCATCCAAATGAGATTGTATATTTGTAAACAATAGATTTCTTTTTTTAACTTCTTTATAACTTAATGTCCAAAGTGCCAAGACTAGGCACACAGATTCTTGTACTGATATTTAGGAACAATTCAGTCCAATGTTATATGTATGCAACAAAGCAACAAATAGTTTAGTAACAAAAGGGAAAGCAAAACAAAGGAAATAATTCTAAATTTTCATTACTCATAAAGCAAAACACTGCAAATTGATACTGTGTTGTGGAAAATGGTCAGGAGAAGATACAACAAAAAGGTTTAAAATGTTATGCCCACCCCATATGTATAATATGCATACGTATGTATCTATGCAAAATAAAACCAGTCTATGTAGTGTTATAATAACCTAGTGACGTGCAGCTCCTAATGGTGAGTACTGATTCATAAGTCAAATTACGTAAGGAGAAACAGAACAGTAATTTCATGGATTTGAACTCGTAACCACCTAACAACAGAGCATACAGTCATGAAGAAGCAAGGTGCAAAGTAAACAGTGAGAAGGCAGACACTCACCTTCGGTGCCATTGGGAGTCATGGAATTACTATTTATATGAGAGTTATCGAGTTTGGGGCCACTGGGGGAGTCACTACTACCACTCAGACGGCTATGCGGGCTGGTTAGATCCTGCATTTCCATAGACCTAGAGACAAGAAGCCTTCCGTTTGACAGATGTACGAAATTCATAACGCAGCTATTTAATGCGCTAACGACTTGACGCCTCTGGAACACATTCGCACAAAAGTCCCATTGTATCTCTTTTCTTAGACTCAAAATAGTTCATCTTACATTTTACCTCCAGTCACCCTTTCATAACATGTGGTAATGAAAGGTGTCAGCCACTTGCCTTACCTATCCAGCCAAACATTCACAGGGGGCTTTTAAAATCTTTTTTTTTCTCCTCTTATAGGGCTCATCAAGGCACAGATCAAAAGAGACAATTACATCTAATTTAATCTTTTTTTAAAAAAAATGTAGTCATGCTTCTTTTACATTAAAAAGGCATCATTTTTCTAAAAGAAAAAATGTGTAAACAAGTAGGAAAAAACCACCCTTCTATGGAATCTGTTTGATCTAATAAATTAGCACTAAGTACTCCTTTATAATTTACCAACCAATCGTAATTTAATGGGTCCCCAAACCAAATAAAACACTCGGAGCCTATAGTCTAATGACAGAGAATGAGATAGTTCTGCTGAATGTGTTTACTCTGGCAAACTGCTTAATTGTCCCTCTGTTTCCCTTGAAACAAATGCAGCATTAAAACATTATGATGTCGGCTCTCCTGTTTGCTTTGTGGATTACACACAGCGTGCCCAATTGAAAAGGGATAAGGCCCACGTACAGAGTCCTGTGAGCATTAGCACTTGGAATACCTCAACTGTCACTCAGGGAAAGAACAATTGTACTTCAGTGCTCCAAGCGTGCATTTTTACCCTATAAAAACACTCCCACCTCCCCTGAAAGTCCTTAGACCCAGCAGTTACTCACTCTATAAAAGGTACAAAAGCCACTACTCATGTGCACAAGTGTACAACTACCCATGTGTATTTAACATCTCAGTAAAGAAGAGAGGATTTATTTAAAGTGACTAAAAACATCCCTAGATACCATCTTGTTTTTAAAGCTTTTGAGAATCGAAGACCCATTTACTTTATTTTAAACGTATGTGTATTTTTAAGGTGGGGGGGGAGGAGGCATGTTTAATATCCTATCTATGAAGCTAAGGCTAAAAGGCAGTCATTTTAATTTGGAGGTTGCACTTAAACTGATTTTAAATGGCTTAAGATGAACCATTTTTCTTCTAGGGTGAGTTTTTATTTCCCCCAGTCATCTGAATTCAAACTAGAAATGACTTAAAAATCTAATTTCTCTTTTCTAAATTACCTTTACACTCACAGTTTTCCTAACTCCAGAAACCATAGCCCATAATCATTTTCAAACCCAGGCTCCTATTCCCTTTCTACATACTCAAAATGTTTTACACACACACACACACACACACACACACACACACAGTGCTAAGTAATTTCCAACAGAGGCCGTTGCTATTAATAGCAATAATTAAGAAATACTAGACAAAAATAGATATGGGTCACAGAGAGGTAATCTCCCAAAATGTCAAATATCAACAATATCCTTACCTGCAACTTGAGGAAACAGCAACATCTGAACTGGTTTGAGGTGTTTGCACCTGTGATCAGGGGTAAAAAATTAGAAGCTGTTGTTAACTCTGCTTCGGTGTCAGCTCTTAATTACACAGAGCACATGGCAGAGAACCACAATGCTCCCTTTTAACCAAAAGAGAAAAAGGAGGATACTGCAGCCGTGAAAGGCATATTGTCTTTAAGTTGAGGTCTCTACTGTTGTTTCCTCCTGCAGGTCTACCCTCCTCCTCCCCTGGTCAGGGGGGACGGCGGCCAAATGACTGGATAGTGATTCATCACTGGCCTATGACAGCTGCAAACGGATTACCCCTCCCCCAATCAACATGCAAAGCAGCCTGGCCCAGGCAGCTTGGAAAAGGTGCTTGGAGGGGAAAAAAAATCGCTAGTAGCAAAATGAGTGTGTTTCACAGCAGTAGCCCAGGCCACAGGGTCCTCCAGCATCCTCGGATCTTTCATCTGCTGCTCTCACCAGCTGAAGCAGAGTTCCCGCCCACCCCACTGACTCCCGACAGTTTCTTATCCTTATCACCAGTTTTCTGCTATATTGACTGCTTGTCATTTCACATTCACTGAAAGGGCTTTTGGGCAACTTCCAGGCCCCGCTGGACTCATTGCAAAAGGCAAGTTTTCATCCCCCAAGCCCCATCCCGGAGCGCTATGCTCGTGTACCCACGCAGATTTACAAGGCAGCCACGCGTACTCCTCCAGGCCTGATCAAGTAGGGAGAGCCGTTCGCTTTGATCTGATTTTCCATCTTTTAAACCGAGAGAGAATGGATAAGACAGTCATCAATCCGTGTCGCAGGTAGCCAGCCTGTCGCTGTCTGTTGTCTCCAGAAGAATCTGGATTTCGGGACTTCACCGGACAACAACTAACCTAACAGGCAGGGCAGCCTTTGCTAATCTCTGCCCACCCTCCAGAGGCAACGCCAACGCCAATGACCAGCAGGTGAGCAGCTCAGGCGAAGGTGGGCTGCTGGCTCCCACGCTCAGGCTGATGCCTCAGCTGTAAAGAGCATTCTATTCTGCAGGGCGTTCAAATGATTCCGAATTCCAAACCTTTGAGGTGCATTTTCATTCAACCTGAACTGACATTCATTAGGGTCACAGGACCAAGTTGAGAACCGGAGCACCTCACATGGCATTAAAGTTATCAGGCCAAGCATCTACGTCTGAGTCCTGTTCCTTTTTCAATTATGATTTATGAAATTAAGAAATACTACCTTTCTGGCCAGCATGAAGCATCGTTAAAGTCGCCATGTCTTGGTGAATGTTACGTGCGATTTCTGGGTATGCTTTTCTAGAGTACGTGCAGGATGAAAATTAATTTTTAAGAGTTGCCTGAGCATTAAATGAAAATTTAATGTGAATGCTTGTGGATATGTCGTTCTGTGATAACAGGCTTCTGCAATTTTTGTTAAATTTAATGTTCTACACAAGGTTGAATGTTTCCCCTTAGGAACTGCAGCAATATACCTAAATACACCTGGAATAAATTATAGGTGAGAACTAACTTAGTTTTAAGAACTCTCTTGGCTTAATTATGTGAAAGAGTATGTAAAACATACTTTCTGTTTAATGTTAAAAGTGTTAAAATACATTGCTATTTTAACATTAGCTAGATTGTATAAGCTTAGAAATGTAACTTTGGTTCCATTATATACTTAGTTTGATTATATTTATATTTGAGGTTTAACCTGTCATTTTTAAATTTCAAAGTCAAACTGTTCATTGAATTGGAGTTCAAAATAAGAATTATTCTAACACGTTTTCTCACTAAAAAATGTATTTTTCACAACAACATCTTTCCTTTCTGCTGACTCGACTCAGTCTCTACTGTACTTTTTATGCACTACAATTTTTGAAAGTCCACATTCACGATCTTCATTTCATTAAGTAGACTTCAGATATATTCTTTTGTGTCTCAAGGATTATTTAAACCATGTGTTGTGTGTTACTGTATTTAAAAATGACTCTTTAATCAAAATAACTTTAAAACAACTAATCCTCACTTAGGCTGGTCAGCTGAATCCACATCGCGGTCCAGGAAAAATAAATCTACTCTCAAGAATGCGAATGCAGACAACAATTAGACACAGATGTGAACAAAATTAGTTACAGTTTACAAAATGCTACACTTCACATGCTTTTAGTTTTTTATGTGTAGTACAAGATTGCAGTGTAGTAAGGAAACATACTCTCATAATGACTTATCTAAAAAGAACACCTATTTCTGATTGGTGTTGATTTTCTCTTATATATGACAAAATCTCTGGAAATTTCTGTATTTTCAAGGTCTAAAACCCTAATGTGTTTCAAAAATAATTAGGCGCATTTCCATTCAAAAGAGAAAACATTATTTCATGCTTTTCAGAAAAAATGCTGTTAGACATCTGTAAGCTTACATTTTCTGCTTCCCATCCATAAACGTAATGTTTCTTGTCTTCTCCTAATCTGGTATTTTTTATTCAAATGCTCCTATGAGTGCAACAATATTTCCCTTAACATTGTAAATGGTCACCTTATATTACAATGAAGTCATTTCACTTTAATGCTTTTTAAAACTCTTCCTATAGAATGAATGCTCAGAGTAGCATACAGCTACTGAAAACACAAAGAGAAAAAAGATAGCAGAACTTCTTAGGACTTATATTCAAGAATCCCAAACTAGTAACTCTGACTTCTGATTAGTTAATGAGGTCTTTTAAGTTTGCCTTTTTTCTAATTAAATTTATAATTCTTCACAGATGTAACTTTTGTTGATGTTCAATTTGTCTCTCTCATTTTGTTAAACCTCACATAGTACTTCGCCAATCCATTGAATAGCCACATTAAATCTGTTAATACCATGCTCTTCAACCCCAGAAATTATTTCCAGAAGGCAAACTTGCTTTGAGGGATCATCAAACAAGACTTAAGGTACACATTTTATCACATTTTCCCTACCACAGAGCTCAGGATGCAGAGCAAAATTCATGACTTTTGCACTGTTTATTATACTTTGCTAAATTACAAATCAAAAGCATCTGACAGAAGATCATGTATGAAGCCAAAAAGTTAATAATGTTCTGTGAAAAGTAAACTGTAAATGGAAAGGGATTCTAAATCTCAGCAGCACAGAGCAAATAAAATGTAGGTACTTGTCTAAAATTATGGGTTTTCCACAGGCTTTTCTGCTTGCTAGAAGCAATTTTTACGAAACGACTATAATTTTAAACTTACTTTCTTCAAACCAAAAAGAAATTTTCAAAGTGAAAGTACTGAACTTATCTAAATAAATAGAGTTGGCAGGCAAGCTAGTTTTGCCCAACCACAGATCAACCTGAGCACTCCCAAATTTGAAAGACAATGGCAATTTTCTCATCAGAATGCATTTTATAGTGAAAAAAATGTGCCTTGGGCACAAATCTGTTTTTTAATCAGAATGTATTCTTGCTAAAACTCTCTTCAATCAATATTTCTACCTACGGTGTCAATGCTCTGGTTAAAACCTAAACCTAAAACTGAAATAAAGTTCTGCCAAGAAATGGATGGATGCCTTTGAAATGTTAACACTTATTTCCTTCTTTATCAAAGACTCCATGAAATAACGGCTTTCATATTATCACTGATTTTTAATGTAATATATATACTGTATTACTTTTTGAAGTATCTCATTTAAAGAAAATGACAAAAGAGAGTCCCCTTGGACACAAAAACAAGTATTTAAGTGGCACTGGTTCTACCTATAGTTTTCAAGGACTGTTTTCAAAATAGCATCATGTATTGTAAATGTCAAATACTTTTGATATTTGATTAAATGGAAGAAGTGGTTTTATTCCCTCTCTAAGCGTTTTCCTCATTTCAAAGAACTCCTATAAAATACATTTTTGCATCCCAATGGAAATTTTCTTTTGAGAAAATCATTTATCATGTCTAGGAAACCCAGAGAGCAGCTGACTTGCCTTTGGCACTCTCAAACTGAACAGTGGCTCAATTAGGCTTCTCTGTCTGTCACCGCAGAGAATTTTCAGGACTGAAAAGCCATGGCTGCCTGTTCATCCACTGAACACTTTGGGCCTTAGGAGAACTCATGCAGCGAGAAAGTCAAATATTTGATAATGAAAAAAAAAAAAAGCATGACTATTCATGTGTGCACGTTCTCAAGTCCAAAGGGTGGGCGAAAACACTCATACAAGCCTAAAATAAAACCTACTCTGAAAGACACATTTAATAATATTAATAATAATAATAATAATTAAAAAAAAACCTCAAACCTATAAAACTACACTATGTGCTTAACTACCGACTTTTTGGACCCCTTGTCATTTTAAGAAATGAAACATACAAAACGGTTGTCTAAAGGCAAGGACAGCTCTGAATTTATCGAATTCTTGCAAATGCTCTGCTTAAATGTGTTCAAAAACTCCTCCCAAGATACATACACCCACGAGTAATGGGCAATTCATATACTGATTCTGAACGACAAATATTTTAAATGATAATTCAAAAATTTAAGTCTGGTTAAATTTCAAGGTCCATTCAAGTCATATAAAATGTCAATAAGTGAAAATATTATTAATTTGGCAAATGTTTATAATTTCACTTTTGAAGATGAGTCTGTTTAATATAATGTTTGGAAATTTTGTTTATTGAAGCAAAAGGATTTCCTCCCTCTAAAAGCGGTGCCTATTTTTGTTGTCCTTTCTAAATGTTAATTTCTTCCTCATTTTCTCAGGTTAATCTGAAGTGTGTAGGAGAAATTATCTGTCTGTTGCAATGGAGATATATATATGTGTAGATACTGACATAGGTATATTGCTTTATTCAGTATCACACGATCATAGTTGAGGTTTGTGCAGCAATTCAGAAAAGCGATATGAAGTAATCTCCCCGCGGGAGATTCTATTTATTGATCTAGATCACAACAAAAGTAATTGTGAACAATTAATTTGTAATTATCAGTCACTGGTTCTAATCGCTCGGATAATTTGGGGGCTGAGAATTAGGCGTGGGTGATGGAACCCTGCGGTTCATCAAGTCCTAGGTACAAAGTGTCATCATCTTCCCCATGCCCTTGGGTTTTCATGGTAAAAGAAACCAAAACAAGACCCAAAGCGCTCCGGGTATCCCGAGCTCTGCCCACCGGACAGCTGCTGTCCGCCCCTCCAATTTCTCCAACAGCCCGGCTCGTACTTACAGCGCTTACATCGGCGGCATCCACCCGTTCGCTGCGCTCCTCCGCCTCCCCCGGCTCAGCGAGCCTCCGCTCCGGCCATCCTTTCGCTCCGGGACGGGGGCGCGGGAGGGTCTACTCTAGGGGCTCTCGGGGCCGCCGGGCGCTCCTGGAAGCCGAGCGCGTCCGCGGGGCAGAGCCCGGCCGCGGGGACAGCCGCCTGGCCGCTGCTGCAGGCTCGGGCTGCCGAGCGACTGAGCGAAAGCGCGGTCCCCAGCGGGCACCCCGCCGCAGCGGCCGGCCGCGGGAAGGCTGCGAGTCGGAAGTGGCACAGCGGAGTTCCCCCCTCGCCCCCAACTCGGAGCCATGGGCTCCCGGCGCAGCTCAGAGACCGCCCCGAGCCCTGCGCTCCCGGCGCCCGGCCGCCGCCGCTCGCCTCTGAGCGCCGCAGACAAAGAACCCGCAGCAGCTCATCCCGGCCGGGGGGCGCAGCCCTGTGGGTCTGCCCGTGCCGCCTGCGGGCTTGGGGCGGTGGTTTGTGCCACGCCAGCCACAGCTATTCTCTTGTCCTAACCTTATTGGTTTAAATGCAACAGTTGAAAGGAGCACGGCTGGTCTGACTCAACCGTGCTGCTTTAAAAAAAAAAAAAAATTATTATATAAATGAGCGCGCCCCGTGCTATCAGAATAAACAGCTGTGGGAGAAGAACTTCTCGGAGACACTGTCAACACACATCTCTGGCTACAGCAGCTACCAATTACGAGCGTTGGGGAGTCGTTACGCGTTATCTTTTATACTTTTCCAAAACTTTTTTTTTTTTCAGGCCCTGAAACTTGGGGAAGTGATGCTTTTCAAATGCTGTTTTCTAAATGTAACAACTGACAGGTCTGGGGAAAATAAAAAAAAGGAGAATGGCCGTTTCCATATTAAGTACATCAAGGGGGTGGAGGGGTGGGGGTGGGTAAGCAAACGTGTAAGCTATTATGAGTTTAACAATGGAAGCCTGAGCGTGATTCTGCAAAGTTCTCTGGGATGATGAGTTTTACCTGAACTACTTTTGTGGGTATGAACCAGGTAATATTGCGTTGTTAGTATTTTTAAATGATTTTGGGGGAAAGATGTGTTGTTTCACCTAGAACTCTTTACGGTCACTTCTTTAAAAAAAAAATTAGAACTAAACTCAATCTATGCATGAAAATCTATACTATGAGGGTTGAGCCATTCAGATTATGACTAAATTACAGGTCCAGTTTAAGATACTTAGTCACCATCATGTTTTAGGCAAATAAATGGCTTCAGTTGTTAAGATTGATGACTTAACCATTATATTGATCTCAAATATTTAAAGAAGGCATCACTTATGTGACTATTCTAATTTTACGTGCCAGCCCTATGCCACAGTTCAAACACCAGTGTTTATTTTTGATACTCCTCACTCATCAAAACCAATTTTGTACTCTAAAATAAAATCTTTATACCCACTGGATTGCCCTTAAAACTGTTTTGTCAGGACCAATAATACTGTTCTATGTATTTGTCCTCTTATTAGTAATAAGAAGGACCTTTTTCCTTAAGGTTCTCATCTTGATATAAAAAAAAACATTTAAAAAATCACAGTAACTTCTTCAATGATTTTATAATATGTTTCCAGACCACAAACTAATAAAACAGATAGACCCAGTCTTACCTTTCCTTTGCTAATTTGTAAATGAGAGCACCATTCTGATGCAAACAAAACAAAAAGCTTCTAGTGATCAAAATTCAATATAGACTTCCCTCTTCTTCCCCCAGAAAGGATGCCAATCTGAATTCCTCCGAAAAGAGAGCTTAAACTGCACACTCACCTAGGATTTCATTTTGTATGGTAGCGGCAAGGAATCATGGGCTAGTCATCTACCATATTTGGGAAGCCAGGTCAAAAATCAGTTGATTGCTATTGGATCCGTGCATATATGCGGCAGAAATAGGATGACGTTACAACTACAGCATTTTCTCAGACCAGAAGTATCAGTTATTCAATACACAGAAAATAAAATACGGCACTTAATGGAGGTTTCTAGAGCCATGAGTAAAATGTAATGTTACATTGATTCAATCTATGATATCAAACAATGACTGCTTTTGCTATCATATTTATTTCTAAGCTCCATAAAACCCCAAATTTGAAGTCCTGGTTGGAAAATTCAACCCTGCTTGAAACTTTACAGTAAGCTATTATAACTATGTTTCCCTTAATTTAAAAATTATTATCCATGTAAAAGGGTAAAATATTATCATTCTGATCCATGAAAGGTTGTATTGGCAAATCCAAAAGATACTCACTGTATGAAGTCAGTACCGCAGGGATATAATGTAAAGTACCTGACTTTTGTATATAATTGCCTACATTATAATCAGATTTATACATTAGTTTTTATATTGAAATTCAATTTTATTTATATGACACAAGATACTATTAAAGCAATGATGCATATAATTATGAAAAAAATTATGAAAAGCATGAACATAAGGTGACCCCTAATTGACATGCTATAGGTCATGCGACATAATTATGTAACAAAGAGCATAGTAGTTGGCTAAAAGAAATATCCATGTGCATATATAGCACTTTTAGTTAAAAGTGCTATATATGCACATGGATATTAACTGGTTTCCTTTCCTAAATCAGAATGAGATGGATTAAAAATGATCACATGCTCATCCACAGATTGTCTGGTTACTGCTTTGGATATCAAATATGCAATAATTACCATACAACTTACATCCAACATATTCTCTGATAACTAGCCAAAATGTAAGCCATTACTAAAAAGACCCAACTTGTGGTTTACTGTTAACTTCCTATTTCTAAATTTTCACCAACTAGAATTACATACTTAACCAACTTTAAGGACCAAGGTGTTCCCTAAATAAAATCATATATATCACAACAGAAATTAGAAAAATTTGCCGAAATTTTACTATTAGTAAAGACAGATATTGGTAGGAAACATTACTATTTGATATTTCCTACAGAAATTTCAACACATATGACTAGGAGTAAAATATTTTCTAATATGATTTTCCTTCATAGAACAAAATTGTGTATATATATTACATATATATATATGTATGTGTGTATATATATATAATTTTTATCTGGAAAAGGAAAACACTTGAAATAATCTGCTGTAATGAAATGTTTGAATACCTTCAAAGGGACAATATCTTTCCTATACTGTGTCTCCAAATAGGTTTTATCTTACAGAGCAAGCTGTTGCCTAGGACCTAGGTAAATGCCTGTTTATATAGAAGTCTGCAATTTTGATAGAAATTGTTAGTGCTTCCCAATTAACAGAGAATTTTAAATAGAGGCATGATTGCAAAAATAAACAAATGCCCCTGGTTTTTAAAAATGCAAGAGCAGATGTAAGGGATTCATTAGAACAATCAAAAACGGTAACTTGGAACTTTTCAAAAACTACACGAATACGCAGTTGATTAATCCAAGTAAATATAACAAACACTGAGAAAAGGAAGGACAAAACACAAATGTCCCTTTCCCTCTTCCATTCCGGTTAACAATAAGAGAGTTCTTAAGCAGTTGTGGAGATTCCAATAAAAGATGCACTCAGAGGTCATTTCCCTCCTATTTGTATTTACCTTTCAATCATTTTTTAATTAAGCGATTACCTGGTCCAATGTAAACCATCCCTTATCTCTCTGCTCCCACCATTCTTAGGAGATTATTTCTCTAGAATAATGGGAGAGTAAGTTACAAAATATCATTAGCACTTCAAGACCAGTGCTCTTTCTTCAAAAGCAAAATCCTAGTGATTTTTTTCTTCTATGTCATGAAAATCAATAATATCTGCAAGCATTCAACATTTTACCAACGTTCAAAGTGGAACGGCGAATAGAGTATTCCAAAATGCTCTACTTCTAGTCCTCTGCCTCCAGATCGCTGTCTTTTCCCGCGGCTCCTGCCATGCCCTGCACTTTGGGCTTTTTTCTGGAACCCTGGAACCGTGTCCAGATGGCCGACATGATGATCCCCGCTGGCATTTGGAGCGGTCACTTCCATGACCTACGCTTTCCCCACTGGCACGAGACCTACGGTGAGGGCCCTGCTCCCAGAAGCCTTCTGCTGAAACGCCACCAAGTAAAACATCCTCTATTTATTTTAAGAATGATATGAAATCCACCAAACTGAATGTCTACCAGTATTTTGCTAAATGTTTTCCATTCAAACTCCGACATGAATAGCATTTAACAGTACATTTAAGAAGGCAATTACTAGCTATTCACTGTAGCACGGAAAATTATTTTAATAAATATTATAGTCTTTATACCAACACAATGTGGAAATATGACCTATTTCCTGTCCCCTTAATAAGCACATTGGTTATTACATATGGATAATAACCATTTATTTACATAGGGTGGAATACTTGTTATCATATGTAGTAATGACTGCCTATAGGATGTTTTTTTTTAAAAAAAATATTATTCTTAATAGAAACTTGGAGCAGAACTTCTTGAAACTAATAATGATAACCAGGGCAGTAGTACATTTTTAAGAAAAGAGAATGGTTGGGGGTGTGTGCAGGGGGAGGGGGGCATCGATGTGTCTCTCTCACATCGATGTTTCCCTCTCACCCCTTCCTCTCTCTAAAATCAATTTTTTTTTAAAGAAAATGAGAATGGGTTGATAGAGATACTTTAAAAAAATATGACATCAGGTTTTCTATTTTAAAATCCACTGCTTTTTCTAAGATGGCAAGCAGAGTTACTTTTTCTACCTTCTGCCAAAAATATGTAAATAATTGGTCTTGGAAGCATATGCTTCATCTCAGCAATATGCTGTTTTCCTTTCTCACACGGGAAGATGGATTTCTGTTGACATGAAGCAACCTAGAAAATCCAGGTTGTCTCCTCTTCAAGCCTTTTCTTCTTCTGAGCCATGGGCAAAAACAACCTTGTCAGCACCTCCCAATACATGTAAGAGGATCTGGAATTTTGCTTTGTGTTTTCCAGGTTTCGTGACAGCTGAGTTCACAGTTTTTAAATTCATCAGAAATAGTGCCTATCTCATGGAAGAGGCAGGGGATTAGCATGTATTGCGTGTGTACTGTATGCCAGGCACTGTGCTGGGCATTTTATATCCATTATTCATTTAGTTTAACAAATAATGTCACCATTTACCTCTTTTAATCCTGTTATTAAAAAAATATGTCTCTCCCTCCCACCTAATATTTGTTCTGGAATCAGCCTCATTTATCTAGGGCCATCAAAGTGACCACCAAATGGCAGATGGAGCCTTGGGACATTAGTGTGCCCAGGCTGTATCATCATTTTGGAGCAAGGTGACACTCAATAAAGTTAATGAACCCTGAAAGGTGTGTGATATATTGAGATGATATATAGAAATGATATTTAATATAGAACAGACATCAGCACTATATGATATCTGATTACTCACAAACACATTTGCAAGTTAATTTGCAGATTCAAAAATAAAAATACATAAAATCATCAACAGGGGAAAAATTGTGATGAATCCTTAAACTTGAAATTATCAAATCAGGAGATACAATTTCTCTCTCATTAGTTATTTAAAAAGGTGAACTACCTTCCTAAAGTAGGGATTATAAATAGTCCTAAGTTCTTTTCTTTATAATAAAAAGGAAAAGCTAAGGGTCTGAGTTCACAACAAGCAATTACTAATATATGGACAACTCATTTCACAGTTCTGTCCATTTCTTCCCTTTTGTGTTCCTTAATTTCAGTTACCCAGTGTGATAGGCTTTGATCCTCATAGTTATTACATCATAAACACTTGATTTGCTCACAGAGGAAATAATTACATACAAAATACCCTCCTTATGCTTTTGGAGGTATAGTTCAAGTATTCCAATACAAGAAGCTCTATTATTCTTACAAAGGAAATGCCAAGAAGGGGAAAAATAAAAAACCCAAACCTAATAACCTATAGAATTTTTTTCTTCCTTCAAGCAGCATAACTTTCCCCCCCCCTCCAGTCTCCCAATCGAGGGCGGGGGGGGGGGGGAGAAGTAACCTCTAAAGCTGTTTTAGACAGAAGGTCAGCATTCAAAGGCTCGGTAACTTAATCCACAGTGCACGGCAATCACATTGCTATTGGAAACACAACCAGAAGCACCACGATTCTAGATGTTTTTATTAAGCAATGTCAATAGGTATACAACCTGGAGGTTTCTCTCTACTGTAAAGATTCATACTTGCAGGAGATCAAGTTGCTTTGGGTCCTTGTATTTGACTTTAGAAAGCTGTAGAGTAAGGGAAAAATAGATTCTGTGCTCCATACTAGAGAAAACAATAGCTTCAGTTTGTTCAAACACTGAAAGAGAGGACTTTTTTATGGTCAAAATGCGAATAAGAGATGAAAGCTTTCAGTCTTCAGATTCTCAATAAGAATATCTTATTTTGGATGGTTTACTATTTGGAGTATTATACTGATTTTTTACATTTGTGGTTCATGTTCTTTCAAAAAAAAAAAAAAAAAAAAAAAAAAAAAGGAAGTCTGGAAACATCCCCTGCTGCTTTTAGAGATTCTGTTTTAACATCATCAATAGTCTCATTGACCTGAACTGCAGAGTAAAACAACCTCAAGGATCTGGGGTTATCTGAATTAAAATATTTTAAATGTGTATGATTTTTAAAAAGAACACCCTGGTTGATAGGGAGTTACAGGCTGGTGTGTGTGTGTGTGTGTGTGTGTGTGTGTGTGTGTGTGTGTGTGTGTGTTTTAATCAATACAAGGAAAAACAAATAGTTTACCAAGAGGTCAGAGAGCCTGTAGAAGGGACCTCTATGGCACAGGCATCATTGACAAGCCCTGCTGACAGAGCCGCGGAGGCCCCATTCGCTCTGGCCTCCTGGGAGAGCCATTCCCCTCCTGCCTGCCCTTGCCTGCCAGGGATCTTCCTCCCCAGCAGAGTGCCTGGAGAGGGTAAGGAGGAGGTGAAGGAGAGACAGGACAGAAACAAAGTGGAAGAAAAGAAAGAAGTTATTCAAGACAATACTCAGAAACCAGCTCCAGGGTCCCAGGTCTTTTGGAAAGAATGTGTATCTCTGACTTAGACATTCTAAAGGAAAAAGATAATGTTTTTAGATATGTGTTAAATTTATAGTACCGTTACAAGTATATCCATCTCTTTTGAGAGGCACTGCATTTGATACATTTAAAAATGAAAAAGAAAAAGAATGACCTACTCACCATAAATAAATCATGATTAATTATTGAAGACTATTTGAAAAGAGAACCCACATCTCTAAGTTCTGTATTTACATTTTCCCAGTCATATCTATTACCAACCAATAATTAACCTATATTTAAATGACCTATATTTGAAGAAGAAAAAAGATTGGGGGAAGGGATTGAGCAAAAAGGAAACAAACGAGAAAAAACTCATGGACATGGACTACAGTTGGTGACTGCCGGGGTGGGAGAGTGGGAAGCGAGAGGTGAGAGTATGGAGGGATAAATGGTGATGGCCAGAGACTTGACTTGGGGTGGTGAACACACAATACAATGTACAGATGATGTGTTGTGGAATTGTGCACCTGAAGCCTGTATGTATCTGTATGTATGAATTTTGTTAACCAGTATCACCCCAATAAATGCAATAAAAAGGAAAAAATGTTTAAAATTATATTTCACATTAAGACCTTCCTGAATAAGCGTATGATGACCATGAATTCCTTCTCCCATCTTTCTATACCATTTTCTATACTTTTTGGGGATTTTATTCCTAACACTGTACTGGGTTTAAATGCTGTCCTTTTCCTTAAACGTGTAGAATAATTAAAATCTACCTATAGTCAAGGGTACTACTCACTAGACCTTTAAGACAAATGCACTAGAGACCTGAGTTCTAATTCCACCTTCAGCATGGGTTTCTCTGTGCCCGTTGTTATCGTTCTACGTAGACAGTACTCTCAATGAGTAATCTGAAAACAGGCTAACTATAAAATGGATGCAAGAAGGTTACAAACCTTACCAAAATGGCGTGGGGGGGGGGGATGCCCACTGATATGGTAAAGCTCTCCTGGATAGTAAAATAGCACCAGAAAACTGAATTTTAAATCAATCCAATTAAGTGAGTATAGAATGAGTGCTCAGACAGGTCAGGGCAGCGTTAGTTTCTGCACAGCTTGGTACATATAACAGGTGCTCAATAAATGTCATTAAAATTAACTAACACACACACACGTGGCCACTTGATGCAACATGGCTCTGCTTTGAGAAAGAAAAATGACTTCCCTGAATATCCTTTGCTTCTTTGTTTTCCATTATTTTCCTTACATGTATTTCTCCCATGGGGAACTCTAAAGTTGGACTGGCTAGGGCATTATCATCACAGGGGAGTTAATTTCATTCTCATGTTCAAAATATTTAAAATAATTTTACGGAGCAAATGGAGCCATTGAAACTGTGCTAGGAATTTGCCATCCTGACAACAGGGAATAAGCAAACCCTACGGAAATTTAAAAAATTAGAAGAGATCCGAAGTTACTGTATTGGCGTGGAGTATGTGCTTGAGTGAGACAGGATAATGAAATAAAAAGTTAAGGCTGAGTAAAAAAAAACAAACCCAACCAACCAAATAAACAAAAAAAGCTGTCATACTCTGTGATTTAGTTATACCCATCATGTTCCTCCTTAAGTACTCTGTTATAGCAACTCATATTTCCCTTTTAAATCTTAACCAAAAATCCAAAGAAGTTAATAAAACAATTTAAAAGGATGCCCAATTGAATGAAAGTATCTTTAAAGAAACCCCACATCTCCTGCTCTCAGAAATATCTCATTGTAGATGTAGCCACAACACTGTCATTTTCAAATTGTGCAGCTTTAGGGCTATTTAAAAATCCAACTAACCAAGCTAGTTAGTTGGTGTGTCAGCAAGTCACTCACATCCAGCACATTCCAGTACTGTGGGCAGCAGGAGATGCAGGACTAAGCAAGACAGACAGAATCCCCACTTTCCATGCGTGCATTCAAGAGTGTCAATAAATTTAAAAATGGCCTACTGAACAGAGGCATTTATTTTTGCCTTTTCTATACATCCCACTAGAGCGGCTGTAAATAATTTTTTTTTTTTTAAAAAAGCATAAATCCCAAAGAACAAACAAGGTAGATAATAAAAAAAAAGCAGTAACACATTTTGGAAGTGAAAAAAACAAAGCAGGCAAATCATTAGTAACTGATTTAGCAGATCGGAAAAAGCCAAAAGGGGATCAAACTGACACCAGCCAAGCTCCCCCCTCCCCACCTCTAGGAATGGGTGGTACCAGGTAATTCTGGAAATGGGAGTAAAAGGAAGACTTTAAGAAATGGAGGACTGGGTACAGGTTGGTGTAAGCATCAGGTTCCTTTCACTACTCCACAGAGTCATTCAAACACGTAGACTGAAGGAGACGCCCCAGAATGCATTGAGGAAGGGGTATCACACTCAAACAGGTAGAGTGCGTTTGCTGAGTGCTGAATGCTGACCTCTAGGACAGCTGCCTCTGCTCCTTCCACCAAACACGTCCCCCCTTCGGATTCCTGGAATTCCAGCTGCCAGATCCAGGTATCCAGGCAGGAGCCTCAGAGAACCTTCCTTAGGAATGGTGACCAGCCCAAGAGGAGAGACTTAAGGTACTACACCCGGTGTCTCTCAAGGAAAGGACCAGCCTAATCGTCCCACAGTAAGAACCAGGGTCGAGAAGTCCTCACACGTCAATCAATGTTAAGGTGCCCACTCTTACATATGAGCCAAAGAGCCAACAGTCAAGGGTGTAGAAACCCTCTGAACAAAGAAAAACAACTTGCCAGAAACAGAGATTAGGCAAAAGCAACAAAAGCAAAAAAAAAAAACCTCTCATTAATATCCCCAGAGAAATAAGATACTGCAGCCATGACACAAGATTGGAAAAGAACAATATGAGTTTTTAAAAAGAGGAACGTCCAACAACAAAAAGAGCCATGAGAAATAAAAAGTAGGATAGCCCAGCCCGGTGTGGCTCAGTGACTGAGCATCGACCCAGGAACTAAGAGGTCACAGGTTCAATTCCTGGCCAGGGCACATGCCGGGGTTGCCGGCTTGATTCCCAGTGGCGGGTATGCAGATGGCAGCCAATCAATCTCTCTCATCATTGATGTTTCTATCTCTCTCCCTCTCCCTTCCTCTCTGAAGTAAATAAAAAAATTATATATATATATATATATATATATATATATATATATATATATATATTAAAAGTAGGATAACAGAAATATTTAATTTAGAAAGGTTTGGAAAATAAAATGAGGAAGTTTCCCAGAGAATAGACTAGCAAAAGAGATGGAAAATGGGGGAAAAGAGAAAATATGATAAGAAAATAAAAAGCTGTAAGAAAATATGGTGGTCCAACATCAAATAAGTGGAATTTCAGAAAGAGAGCAGAGAAAATCAAGGGTAAAACTTAAGTAAATAATTCCAAAATGTTTTCTAGGATATGAGTTTTTAGATAGAAAGAGCTCAACAAAATGGATTTTATAAGAGGCCCACACCAACAAACATTGTTGAGAAGTTTCTAAAGACTTGGAAAAAGGGTGGCTCCTACAAGTTTCTTCTAGAGAGAAAAAAAACAAAAAACAGATAAGACACAAAGCATGGCTCATGACCTCAGACCTCCTAATTAGAACATGTATTTCTAGAAGGTAACAGAGCAATTGCTTTAAATTCCTTAAGGAAAACGAATTCTCAACCTAGAATTTTGTACCCTGACAAACGTAATAACAAGTAAAAAAATTAAGGATATGTGCAGACACATCAGGTCTCAAAAACATGTTTCCCAAGTATCCTTTCTCAGAAAGCTAACAGAGGATGGGTCCCATCCAAATTTCAGAGCAAATCTCCTTTATGAAATAAGCAAATCAAACAGGAGAGAAGACTCTAATCCCTGGTGTTGGTGGTTCAGGGAATTTCTAGTGTGAGGGCTCTGCACCCGGCATGGCATTCCAGATTGGAGAAGGTGAGAAGACACCAAGACAGTTTGCAAGATGAAAAAATGGCTAGAATAAAAATAGTGGATACATCTGAACTTGTGGAAAGGACATTTAAACAATCAGGGGAGAACAGGAAATTGAATTGTTAAAAGGAGTCATAGAATACTACATGCTTTTGCTGTAAAGAGCATGCATGTAGATGGAGTAATTGTTATAGAATCATTTGTCTTTTAACATTATGTACATATAATTTTGATTAAAACAAAAAATAGACAATTTTCTGAGAGAGAGAGAGAGAGAGAGAGAGAGCGAGAGAGAGAGAGAGAGAGAATTATTGACAAGTAGCACAAAAATTTCAGGTAAAATTTGGTAGAAAGGGTCATGGGGGAGGTGGTAGGCATCATATTAGCTTGTCAAGAAAAGCTTCTTTGCAGAAGTGTCATTTATGAGTTTCACAAATGATGAAAAGGTGACAGATTTGTAAAAAATTGAGGGAAGGGAGAATGTGGTCTTCACAAAAGAAACTAAGTTCAAAGGCATCAAGTTTGGCAAGCAGGGTAGAGAAGAAGGAAAGAGCAGGAGCAGGGCTGGGTGTGGAGCTCGGGGCGCTGGAGACTTGGTGAAGAGCTGGGACTAGGTATAAAAGGAAGGTGCCAGAGGTGTCTTCTGCTTGCTTGTTTTTATTCTGTTTCTGAGCAGAAAAGTGACACAGTCTGATTGACATGTAAACAAAATGACTCTGGCTCCTGTGTAAAGGACAGACAGCCGAAGAGCAAGAACAGGAGCAGGGCAGTAAAGTAGGGGGCTGTCGCAGTGGTCCTGGTGAGAAGTGAGGGTAATTTAGAATCAGGTGCTATGGGCACATGATGATCTGCAGTCCTATTTAGGGTCTATTTTGGAGTGAGAACCACCAATAGGACTTGTAGATTGGATGTGGGTTTGAAGCAAAGAAAGAAATTAAGGATGACTCCAGTCTCTCCACATAAACAATAAACACCACTGATTTGACTTTCATCTCCCTTCACGTCTCCTTTCTGCTCCCTTGCTCATGCAATAACATGACATAAACACAGAGAGCCTGAATAACGAGAATCTAAATAGTTGAACATTAACTGGAAGTTAGACACAGAAGTGGGAAGAAACCTGATGAGTGAAGTAGATAGAGGCTGTTTGTGAGTGAAGTAGATAGAGGCTGTTTGTGAAAATGAAGAGGCTACAAATGGGTCACTTGAGCCTGGAGGCCTTGGTGAGGGCCAAGGACTTGAGGGCAGGGACCAGTCTGATGCTGGACACGACCACACTGACCAGCGCACCTGCGCCTGCCGCCAGGCAGGGTTCACATAGCTGCACGTGGGCCAAGGACAGGAGTCAGCACAGAACAGGTACCTGGGACGTGAGAGCCACACCTGCAGGGCAAGATGGCACACGAATGTGCCCCGGGCACTGAGTGCACCCCAGGGAGCAGGGGGAGTAAGGGAGGGCCGGCCGGAGCATCTAAAACCACCAAGGCTTAATTGCATTGCTCTGAAATTGTCACGTTTAAACATTTTTGTTGTTGTTGTTTTGCTACCGTGTGCTTGGAAGCAGGAGGCAACTGGATGTGGAAAGTAAAATCAACTTTGAAAATGTGAGTTGTGATAACTCTAATATAGCACTGTCCTAACAGACAACATCTGAGCTCCAAACCTCATCTAAACACCCACACTGTCCGGCTGCCTTTATAAAATATGAATCGCATCATCTCTCTCATTTTAAAATCCTCTATGGATTTTAGAGTGAAGTTCAAACTTGTCAGCTGATCACAATGGCCCTGGACGATCCGGCACAAGCCTCCTCCTCCAGCCTCAAGTCCTGACCTGCTGATCGTCCTCCTTCCTTCCAGCCACTCAGAGACACAGTCGTTCCCAAACCTGCGCTGTTCCCTGTGCTGGGCATTTCCAGCCCCTCGTGTCCATCAGAGTTCAGCTGGGCACGACCTGGGCCTCACCGCTCCAGTAATTGTACCCCTTCCTCTTTCCTATGACGAGCCAGCTGTCTCAGGAACATTTCCAATCCGATCTTTACCAAAGTAACTTCCTATTCTGAGCCCCATACCTGCTTCTCCAGCTCTCTATTTCACTTGGGGCACAACCATAACTCAAGCTGAAAGTCTAAAGGTTTCCTTCACATCTAAATCCAATGCCAAGTCCATCAGATGCCACCTTTACATATCCCTGCACACAGCGCCTCTGTCTCGTCTTGTTTCCACTGCCCAGCTCAGGCAGCCCAGCTACACCCCCCCCCACCCCCCACCACCCGCCTCCAGCCTTCTCTTCAGTTCACGCTGCAGCAAGCGGGGGGGGGGGGGGGGGGGGGGGGAGGGGGGGGGGTTCATGCACTGCGATGCTAATGATAACGCCGCGGGGCTTCAAATCATTTAGCGGCTCCCACGCCATAGTGAAAGATTAAAGACTGAAGCCATAAAACAGCTCGCAAGGCTCTCTGTGGTCCAGATGCCATCCACCTTGCTAGTTCAGCCCTCAGGACCATCTGCTTGCTCTTGATGCTCTAGCTTCAAACTGCCTGTAGTTCCCTGGACAGCCAAGATTTTTCTCAAGATGCCTGTATTCATGTTGTCCCCAACATTTGAAATGTCCTTGAAACTTTCAGTTACATACCAAAATAAAAGGAAACGAATTAGGGCCATGGTGTATCTTTCTTTTTTTTTTCCAAAAAAAGATGTTTTTATTGACTTTATTTATTTATTTATTTTGTAATCCTCACCAGAGTATATTTTTTCCATTGATTTTTAGATAGAGTGGAAAGAAGGGGAAGAGAGAGAGAGAGAGAGAGAGAGAGAGAGAGAGAGAGAGAGAGAGAGAGAAAGAGAGAGAGAAACATCTATGTAAGACACATTCATTGGTTGCCTCCCATACGTGTCCCAACACATTGGTTGCCTCCCATACGTGTCCCAACCTGGGCTGGAGATCAAGCCTGCAACCTGCAACCGAGGTATGTGCCCTTGACTGGAATCTTACCCTGGACTCTTCAGTCCGAGGGCCGATGTTCTATCCACTGAGCCAAACCGGCCTGGGCTAGCTATATTTTTATTGATTTTAGAGAGAGAGGAAGGAAGAGGGAGAGAGAGAGAGAGATAGAAACATCAATGATGAAAGAATCATTGATTGGCTGCCTCCTGCAACCCACCTACTAGGGATTCAGGCTGTAATCTGGGCATGTGCCCTGACTGGGAATCAAACCAGTGACCTCTTGGTTCATGGGTGATGCTCAACCACTGAGTCACACTGGCTGGGAAGGCCATGGTGTATCTTGAGAGAAATTCCAATGGAACAAACAGAAGGAAAGATCTTTTGTGAAAAGGGTTTCTGCGTTAACCACCAACCCCTTCAGCGTGTCTCAAGCAGGCTCAAGTGTTCTCCATGCCAACGTGAGATAAAACTTCCTCCCGCTGCACTCGCCTGGAAAAGGAGCCCAGGGGGTGGTGGGGGAACTGGGAGAAAGAGAAGGAGGAGAATAAACAAGGGGCAGGGGGAGGCCTGGGACGAGGCTCATGCAAACAAAGACTTAGGAGCAATGCGATTGCAAGATTTGGGGGTTTTTGGAAGACAACAAGAGACTTGAATTCGTTTTTATCAGGACTAAGGTCAACTTTGTTTTACTGCCATAGAATGATCATCTTTTGTGAAATTTATCCTGATAGCATTATCTCTAAAGCCAGGGTCTACATTGTACCAGTCGAGCAGACACGTTAGCACTTTGATTCTAAAAGTGCTTTGAAGATTTCCTTCCTTCCTAGAGGAATGTAAAAATATTCCGACATGCTCTCCCTGCACGCACACACTCACATGTGCACACACATGTGCACGCACGCGCACCCACACTGCGCCCACCACACATGCTCCGGTGTGCAGACACCATTTGTAATTGTCTCCCTCCATGTGTCATTTGGGGATTTATGGGTATTTCAGTTAACAGGTTGGTTCTAGTCCCTTATAATATAAAAAGCACTTTGTATACACAACATGGGCACAGATCCAGCGTAATGTCTTTAAAGCCCGGGGCACTTTAAAATTTGTTTTACATCAAGTTAATCATGTTATGAATCTACATTTTCATTATACATCACAACCATCCTTATTTTTACTAATGACATACAAGATGAGAAGAAACAGAACGCATATATTAAGGCTACCGTCTGATCTTCCATTTGTTAGAGTAAAGCTAGACAGTTTAGCAGAGCAGCAGATGAATTACATAATATTTATGAAGGGCTCTTATAACAAAAATGAAGAAATCAAAACCAGATGAAAGTAGACAAAAACTTTATTTTCATAATTTAAATTATGTTATACTGAATTGAAATAGTACTTAAACAGTGGTAACAAATTATTATGTGGAATATTGAATTACTTTGCATTACAGGTCGCTAAAATATACACAAATTTGTGAGTAAAATATATTTCAAGGTTCCCTAGCTTAACAGAAGTAAATTAAATTTAAAAGATCAAATATACCAACTGTGTCCCAGTGGTTAAAGGTATACCGGAGGTAAAGTATCCACATTTTAAATATATTAAATTTAATTTTATATTCACTTCGCATGTATTTCAGCACACGATAGTATTTTATCCTACAAGAGTCTCTCATTCTTTAAAGTTGCAATTTATCTCCTTCAAAGGTTTGCATTAATAGGAAACAGATAAGCAATGTTTATGTTCTGAAGGGCATGGCATTTTCTCCTTTAATAGTAAAGGGTGTATATCCTTGTTTCTTCAGTCACTGCATAAAATAAGGCAGAGTTGGTGATAAAATAAGGGATCTACATAGCAGAAGGAGTCAAACTAGATAAATCTAGACACACATTTGCTCTGATGACTCATGAACTCAGACTGTGCAACTCCAAGGTCATCTTGGTCAGAATTCTATGATTTGGTGGACCTATACTTTCTAAATTCAGCAGTTCCCTGCCTCAATCTGTGTGTTAGGTCACAGTACAGAGGAAACTTACATCTTATAGAAAGCATGTAAATTTCTAGGCTCTCAAGCAGATGCTAGAGTAAAGGCGTCATTTGAATTCTCAGTACTAGAAGAGTAGAAACTTTGCATCAGTCCACATGTTGGAAGAACGACAAAACTACGTGGATGTGGCATGGCAGATCAAAAAGAATGGGCCATTGTGATTTTTAAAAATTCTAATGCTTTGTATAATGTTATGAACCTATGTTACCTTCATTTAAAAATATTATAATGCCACAATTTTAAGGGGAGGTTGCGCTGTTGCTTAAGTAACTTCTCTTCCATAGAACAGTTACAATATACGATAATCTTAGTTACATTGTTTTCTAAGAGCACCTTTTTAAAATGCACAGCCAATTTTAAAGTCGTAACTTATTTAAGAAAACACAAATTAAAATGGCATATCATTTCATTCCAAGCTCAACCAAAATTCTAAATTCTGCCAATTCCAAAAGTTGCCAAAATGGGAGCAATAGAAATTCCTATCCGCTGCTGTTAGGGATAGGAAAGCTATACCCAATACCCTCACATCCAGCAATTTCATTTCCAGGCATATTTCTTGAGAAACTCCTATACATGAGCGTAAAGAAAAATGCACACACACACAAAATCCACCACAACATTGTTTCAAATATTTAAAAAGTTAATCCTCACCTGAGGATATGTTTTTATTGATTTTGGAGAGAGAGGAAAGGAGAGAGAGAGAAAAACATTACTGTAGTAGAGAAACGTGGATCAGTTGCCTCCTGTATGTACTCCAATCCGTGATTGAACCCTCAACCTAGGTGTCTGACTGAGAATCGAACTTGCAACCTTTTGTTGTACAGGACAAAGCTCCATCCAACTGAGCAACTGGGCCACGGCTATTTTTAAAACATTTAAAAAGAGGAAACAACTTACATTTCCATCACCAGGAGAATCTATTTTAAAACTGTGGTATATTCTCTGCTCTATGGTAGTAAAACCAATGACCTAGAGCTACAGAGAGTAAATATACATATATACATATACTTGAAGCAATAAAGCAAGTTTAATGGTAATATCAATTATAGGTTATTTTTTTACTTAAGCTTTATAACATGCAATAATATGAATTGTGTACAAAAAAATCTGATACAGATTTCAGAGAAAATATAAGGACAGGAGGGGGAATAAGGAACACCAAATTCAGAATAGTTGTCGTCACCTCTGGGAAGGAAGGAAGGAAGGAGAATGAAGCTGAAAAAAATGCAGTGTGGGATTTAACTGCCTCTTTAATGTGTTCTTTTTTTAAAATATATTTTTATTGGCAGCAGAGAGGAAGGGAGAGGGAGAGAGAGAAACATCAATGATGATAGAGATTCATTGATTGGCTGCCTCCTGCACACCCCCCGCTGGGGATTGAGCCTGCAGTCCAGGCATGACTAGGAATTGAACCGTGACTCCTGGTTCATAGGTCAATTTTCAACCACTAAGCCATGTTGGCCGGGCTAATGTATTATTTCTTGAAAAAAGAAAAAGATATTTGAACAATACAAGACAAAAAAATGCACATTTTCGCAATCTAGGTGGATATATATAGGAATTATATTATTTCTAATTTTCAGTATGTGTTAAATATTTCAGATTTTAAAGAGCAAAACAATGACCTCTTCACCCCGATAAATATAGAATGTGTGTTACCATACTTATACTACTTTTTAAAATTCTACATCTCAGAGATAGCAACTACAATTTTACGTGTTTTCCACCCTCATAATCTTCTCCAGATCTTTGAGTGCATCCAATTCCCAGCCTCACTAAGAGACAAGCTTAGGCCTCTGATAACACGATCTGATAACATCATCGGTTGTTTCCAAGTTGCTGACATTATCAGTCTGCTTATATTTTAAATTGGTGGGTCTGTTCTCACCGAAACATTTTTAAGCAGGTTTCTGTAAAGAGCTTACCCTCCCATACAGATGTCTTCTTCCCTAAGCATTGTGAAACCCGGAGGGGGGCTGGCTTCTCCTGCCCCAGACCCCTCAGCCCATTCACACAGGGACTTCTCTGGTGGGGCCACCCCTGGCGGCCTTCTCTGACCAACTGAGGCCAGGTTGGGGCCCCTCCCTGGGGCTTCCTTTGTTCCCACGGATATCCGGATATCCGGATCGGGGACTATGTCACCCAGTGCTGTTCCTGCCAATCCTCCATCGCCTCCCCTGGGATAGAAACGTCGTGAAAGCAGCAGCTGTGTTCTACTTTTACCTTCTCAGGGTCTTAGCACTGTCATATATTTGCTTGATAAGTTGTTTACAGAATGACTAAATGAATGAAAGAGGCTGGCACACAACCAGGATCAATGTTTTCCCACTAGTGTTACTCTTTTGACAGTGCTTTTGTATCTCAGAAAAGCAAAGGGTGAAATCAGCATGGAACCCTTCCATTAGGAAATGGCAATGCCTCCTGGAGGGAGAAACGCAGGCTGTCTTGAATCCAAGTTTTGAGCATGGAGGGGCTTATAGGTTGTGGTGCTTTGATGCAAAAAATAACAGTTCTCACCATGGCATGTGCACTGACGCAGTAATGTTTAAGTAGGTAAGATATACTCCTAGACCAGCCTATGCAGGTAGACCCCAGAGGTAGAAAATATTAAAATATGGTCCAAAAGATTTTTCTAATTTACTCTTAGTGATGACGAGTGAAGCTAATGGTATAATGCTAGCACTTAATTTCTCACATATAAGTTAACTAAGAATTATTATTTAAATAAAGTGAGTGACTAGAATCTTATTCAGAGCAGCCAGGCATCAGGTGACTGATCAAGGGGATGAGCTCAGGCCTCCATAGGCCAGAACAGCCTCTAACTGTGCAAGAGTAAGGGTAAACCCCATGCGCTAGGCATCATGGAAACAGGAATGGAGAAAATGTTGGTAATAAAAGAGTTAAGAAAATAAACAGGAAAAAAATATTTTACTTGTTACAAGAGCTACTGATCAACTAGCAAAATCTGGAGTTTCCATGTTTTATTTATAAAACACTTTCCCCCATGTAATGTCATGGAAGCAGGCCCACAAGAATTAGATTAGAAAGCTCAGGTAATATACCTGTCCTACAGATGGGAAAATGAAGTCTCATAGAGGGTAAGGTCAAGAGATAATGTCAGAAGTGATACTTAAACACAATATTATTTTTACTTTCATTTCAGTCTCTTTTTAAAAATGTAGCACTGTATCTTCCCTCAGTTAATTTCCCTCCAATTTTATGTGTTTTCCCTCCAATTAAAAAAAAATGCTTCTGAGTGAATATAGTTATACTGGAATTTAGAAAATTTTGAAATTCTCTATAATTGAATAATATCTCTCTCTGTTATACTTAGCTGAGCATTTTACTTCTGATTGCATAAATATTCATAGAGAAACACCTGAGAGGAATATTCAAAGCACTGAGCGGTGTGGTTCTTATTAACGCTAATAGAGATCAGGTGGATAAATTCCCATTTAATGATTTGAAAATCTGTCCCTGACATTTCACCATTTAGGTAGCTATAAAATCCGCCCCTGCCTGTTTTGGTTTTGTAGTAAAAAATATGCTTAACTGTATTACTCTCACAACATTTAGAAAGATGTTTCTGTTTTTCAGGCATGCTAATTCCCTCCATCATGTCAAATTATTCAGTTACACTTCTTTCGTTTCTTTAACTTTACCATCTTCTGAATCTTTGAGCCTCACAAATCTAGAAGCTTCCATGAATCAGCACTGTCTCCGAGACCAGGGTCAACACCTATGATGTGGTTGGCAAACTGCAATGCCTTAAGGAGCGGATACATGTGAAAGAAAAATTGGGGTGGCCTGAAGTGCAGTGTAAACTCTCATGACTGGTCATTTGTCGTTCAACCCAAGTGGGATGTTGTCATGTAGGACTATGGATTCATGGTCTCTGAATCTTCTGAGATTTTTGAGAGAAGCCAAAAATCCATATTTTTTTTTCCATAAGCAAGTTTCTAATCTCTAAATGTTGCAATTGAAAACAATTTTAAAACAGTGTATGGACCAACATTGTCTAGCCCTAGCAGCATTTGTGGCCATGAGTTTACAATCACCAATTGCATTTTCTATTTTAACAAGCAGAGTGGGTTGACTATGCTTCATACCATTGGTTCAGATTTCAGCATTTCTGAAAGGATGTAAGATGGAAATGGTATGGTGTCATTATCAATGTATAAGCAAAGAGCTGTTGACAACATTTAAGAAAAGGAGTAACATTGCCATCTCTTTCAGATAGATCATCCTGGTGGGTTGCGTAAAGGACAGAACTAAGAGAGGCAAATAAGGGGTAGACACCATAGCTGTGAACCGTTTGAGAGATAAAGACCTAGACTAGGAAAAAAGAAATAAAGGCGGTTGAGAGAAAAGGGAGAGATCTGAAAAATATTGGGAAGGTGAATTTTTGGAACTGAATGATTTATATGATGGTAGAGCTGATGCCAATGACTCATAAACTTCTTCCTTTGGGTCACAGTTTAGATAGTGGTAGCATCCAAAGAGATCAAGAATGAAAAGGAACAGGTTTCAGGGAAGGTGACACATTCAGTTTGGATGCTTGAGGCCCATGGGATATTCAGGTGGAGATTTTTCAGTTGTCTAACTCTTGGGGGTAAGGTGTGAACTGGAAATATACCTTTAAGAATTCTCAGAAACCAGGTGGTGATTAAATAACTCATAAGAGCAGTAGAAAACATTTAGAGTGAGGGGGGTACTGAGAAGGAAAGCTGAACATAGGCGCCTATGGCAACATAGCACACACAAGGAAGCATCAGAAATGTGGAAGAACTGATAGAACATGTGATGAGGCTTCAAGAAAGGAAGCAGTGATGGCACAGCTAGTGTTTTCCAAGAACTGTGCTAAACCTGTACATGCTGTCTGTCATCCCCCAACTTAATTTCCATTGTAGTACATTCATCTTCCAGTCAAGAAAACTCAGCTACCCAAAAAGATGAAGTATCTCGTTCAAGGTCCCTCTGGTATTAAGATACCTGTAACTCAAACCTAGTTCTGCCACATTTCAAAGACTGAACAATTTCTACTTTAGCATGATGCCAGTGATCCCTAAGGTCATTCAGCAAAATGGTCGAGTATAAGGACTGAAAAGTGGCCGTGGGATTGCCATGGGGAGGCCACTGGTAATCGCAGTTAAAAAACATTTTATTGCATCCACTGGCGAGTTGGGAATGGAGTCAACAAAGGCATGAAACTCTTGGCTATAACAATAGGAAAAAGGAAGCAGGGAGGGGCGTAGGTGAGCTAGTGAGGGTGACCATAGCTATTCAGTCAACTGTTGAAGATTTTATAAGGGGCTCATTATTATGATGGCTAATAAACACAGAGACAGAAAGATGGTCCAAGAACCTCTCTGGAACTATGACTCTACTGAGCATCTCCTGCTAGCCTCAATCTCAGCTATTTAGGAATAGGAACTAGAGAGAATGATAATACTATCAATCTTCTACTTAAACAAACAAAAATGCAGAACGCTATGATGCTGACACTCTAGCACACGTGTTTGGGAAGAGGAAATGAGCAGGTTTTTCATAGCAAAGTAGCTCAGATCAGGGGAAGTATCTATATAGTATATAAAAGCCTAAGCAACTATTATGACAGGACGACTGGACGACTGAACAACCAGCTAGTAGCTATGCGCACTGACCACCAGGGGCTTAATGCAGGAGCTGCCCCCTGGTGGTCAGTGAGCTCCCACAGCCAACTTCCCGTGATCCCTCGTCTGCCCCCCCCTTCCCGCACCCGCTGCCTGATCGCACCCCTCCCCCCCCATCAGGACTGGGTGAGATGGACCCAATCAGCCCAATCTCCGGCCAGGCCAAGGGACCCCACCTGTGCACAAATGTGTGCACCAGGCCTCTAGTATTTTCATAAGCATGAGAATGATGGTCAAAATCAGCTTGGAAATGAATTACATAGGTCAAGTCTTATGCACACTGGTCCTGGCTATCAAACATCATGCTGGCAACTTCACAGCCTCCAGCCAGTTCCAGGCGATTTGGGAAGACAGCCAGTCCCTACACACAAGTCCCTCTGTAGCGTAGAAAA
Source organism: Myotis daubentonii (assembly GCF_963259705.1). Taxonomy (NCBI): domain Eukaryota; kingdom Metazoa; phylum Chordata; class Mammalia; order Chiroptera; family Vespertilionidae; genus Myotis; species Myotis daubentonii. The sequence goes on along the minus strand of NC_081856.1, from coordinate 16,084,052 downwards.
TGCAGTGCATTCCTCTTCTGGGCCCTTTCACCCCACCACACCAGGATGCCTGCCAATCTGCTTTATTGCAGGACTTTGCCAAGACAATCAAGCAACAATAACAATAACCACCAACAAACAAAACACAAGACACAAAAAAAGAAAAGGGAGAGAGAGAAAAACAACAAAGCCTCCCCTGCCTCCCCTGCCCTGTTAGTTGTGGGGGGAAGTCATTACTGCCACAAAACCCACATGGTGTTTTTATTCTAGCAGCATTTACCACTCAGTACACCGGACTTACTTGTTTATTTTTTTCTTCAGTATTTGAACATATCACAAATACTTTAAAACAGCAAACAGTATGTAATTATATTGTTAAATCTCTGCTTGAGAGCAAAAATGTCAGGATATGTGTTCTCTGTTAATTATTAACAACAACAATAAAAAAATAAATAAAACAGTTCCCCATTATGCAGGTTAAATGAGACCTGAAATGCATTGGAAATCCCCTTTAATGAGATGTAGTAAACACCCTGCATATAACCACAAGCATTTGGCAAGATTTTCAGAAAGTGAGCTGGCAAAGCAGACACTGTATTTATTTTCAGCTCTTATCAAAGAGGGTTGATCTAGAACTTTCATGTTCTCTTATTGGCTTGGTTCCCCCCCCCCCCGACGCACACACACCTTTATTAAAGTATAATTGACAATTTTTTAAATATTTAAGGTGTATGGCTTGATGTTTTGATATACCTATGAATTGTGAAATAATTGCCACAATCAAGCTAATTAAAATATTCATCATCTCACATAGTTACCATTTTTTTTTGTATGTGGCAATACTTAAGATCTAGCCTCTTAGCAAATTTCAAGTGCACCATAGACACATATATTATTGATAACTATAGTCACATTGCTGTGCATTAGATCTCCAGAAATTACTCATCTTGAATAACTGAAATATTGAATTTATAACTGAACTATAAATTTTAAAATTGTTTGTTCTATTTCTAAATGACATTGGGATTTTGAAAGGATTTGCATTGAATCTGTAGATCACTTGGAGTAGTATGGACATCTTAATAATATTAATTCCTCCAATCCATGACATGGGCTGCCTTTCCATTTATAATCATTTCCTTCATCAATGCTTTATAATTTTCAATGTATGAGTCTTACACTTCTTTGGTTAAATTTATTCCTAAGTATTTTATTCCTTTTGTTGCTATTGTGAATGGATTGTTTTCTTATTTTTTTTGCATAATTCATTGGTTGTATATAGAAATGTGACTGATTTTTGTATGTTGATTTGTATCCATCCACTTTACTCAATTTGTTTAGCAGTTCTAATAGGTTTTTGTTATTGTTTTGTTTTGTTTTTTTAGTTCATCTGCACCCCAGGATATTTTTCCATTGATTTTTAGGGAGAGTGGAAGAGAAAGAGAAAGACAGAGAGAAACATCAATGTAAGAGAAACACATTGATTGGTTGCCTCCTGCACAAGCCCCGACCAGGGCCCGGGCTGAAGAAGAGCCAGCAACCAAAGTATGAGCCCTTGACCGGAATCCAACCCTGGACGCTTTGGTCCACAGGCCGACGCTCTATCCACTGAGCCAAACTGGCGAGGACTCTAATAGTTCTTTTTTGTGTGCGGAGACTTTAGGGTTTTCTACATGTAATATCAGGTCATCAACAACAGATGTGGTGAAAAGTGAGGTGTTTGAGACCTCTCTTCTTTTTTAATGTAGGCATTTATTTCTATAAACTTGCCTCTCAGTACTCCTTTTGCTGCATCACACTACTTTTGGCATCTTGTGTTTTTGTTCTGTTTGCCTCAAGATACTTTTAAAATTCCCTCTTGATATCCTCTTTGACCCAACAGTCGTTTGAGAGTGTTTGTTTAGTTTCCAGGTATTTGTGAGCCACGCAGGGGCAAGGCTGGGAATTGGAAAGTAGTTTATATACTTGTGTGATTTTCAAAGCCTTTGCATCTTCTTTTTGGTCTCTTCCAGGCGGGCAGAGCTCAGGTGTGAGCCCAGAATATTTTCCAGTTAATACACAGAATTAGGGAGTCCTCCTTTCCAACTTCCTCCTTCTGGGATCCCCACCATCCTCCACCTCTCTTTTATCTATCCTTTGGCTGAAAAATATAGTTGCTCTTAAAACTGCATCTTGCAGCTTCTTGACTGGGGCCTGCCTAAGAGCCAAAGCAGAAAACTTACAGTGAGAAAGAAAGAAACAAACAAAAAAATAACAGGTATTCCCTCTCTTCTCCAGCCCTGTTCAGACCACATGGGTCTGTAGTCCAGTTCCTCTGGACAGAAAGACAGGGATTTTCTGAGTTTTAGTGCCCTGTACCCCCTACTCACACAGCTGCCCACTGGGGCTGCCTTTGGGAGAAGGAGGGATGAAGAAAGAGGGGGGATCCTAAGATTTTTACCTCCACACTCCTTGGCTGGCTAGAAAGGTGGTGTCTTTCTTCATCCTTGCTTCCTGTATCTCTGCAGCTACAGACATGACTGGAGGATCACCCTCAAGTGAAAGCCATGAGAGGAAAGAGAAAAGCAATCAGACTCGGTGCTATATAATTCCCTTCTTAACTTTTGACCTTCCTTCCCAATCTCCCTGCGTTTATCTACTTCTCAGAAATCGAAATGGCTGCTCTTGGCATTTGGGCCAGTTTCCCTTGTCATCAGTGGGAGAGAGAGGCCGCCGTGGGCTTGTACCATCCTGGCTGTCTTGGGAAATTCTGATGCCTTTTGAAATACAGACCATTATTTATTTTTCCAACCTGCTTTACGGTTTTTGGTCTTTTCAGGGTTTTAGTTTCTTCTTGAGTCAATATTTTAGTCCATATTTTGCTAAAAAATTATTATTCATGTCTTCCGAATTTTCAGATGTATTGCTACAGATTTACAAAGAGAAATGTTTTCATAAGTCTTTCTCTTCCATATACGTGTTTATATCTAGTCGTTGTTAATGTGGGATTTCTTTGTTCAAAGAATATGAACAGACAAATAGCAAAGGTGGGACACCCTATGGCCAAAAAACATGTGAAAAGAAAGGCATTATTTACTGGCAAACCAAAGAAACTGACACCGCCCCCCTCCCCCCCTTGCTCCCCAATGCTCAGGGAGTTACAGGCAGTGAGTGCTGGCAGAATTGTAAAGAAGTGGACATTCACATATGATGCCGGTGGGAGTGCAAAATGCCACAACATCCTGGGAATGTAAATTGGTGGTCTCTATGGAAACAAACTTTAGCGTTTGCACATGCTGTAACCAGCTCTCCTACTTTTGGGACTGTATCCTATAGAAATAAAAAGGACTACCACGTAAGGACTTGCACTGCATCATTTTGGTGATGGCAAAAATGAAATCTACTTGATCATCTACCAGTAGAGAAATAAATGGATATATTCTGGCCACTAAAGAAATGCATGCTGCTTCTATGAAGAATAAGATAGAACCGTATCTATAAACCTGAAGGGATGTCCATTTTCAAATAAAAAAATAAAACAAGTTGCAGCCCAGCTGCAATGGCTCAGTAGTTGAGCATTGACCTATGAACCAGGAGGTCATGGTTTGCTTCAGGTGAGGGCACATGCCGGGGCTGCCGGCTCGACTCCCTGTCATGCAGGAGGCAGCCAATCAATGATTCTCTCTCATCACTGATGTTTCTATCTCTTTCTCCCTCTCCCTCTCTGAAATCAATAAAAATATATTTTTAAAAATTAAAAAAAACAATTTGCAGAGTAATGTACATACTATAATTATCATTTTTGAAAAGAAAACTAAACCTTATAAAGAATATATGTTTGGAAAAAGATGGAGAAAGTTATGAAAGTATACACCTCAGGCTGTTGGCACCTTGTCAAGAGAATAGGAATGGAAGGGGGTTGAGGGAAGGTATGAACTCTTTCTTTAAATACGTGTGGATTGTTTCTCTTCTTAAAGTGCATATTTGATTTTTTTGACTTTGGAAAAAAACATAAACATAATTGTGTTTGTTTGGGGGACCCACTGTAAGTCCGTTTGACTGTAGCACAGTGACTGGCAAAGAAAGATGTACTGTGAAGTCAGATTTAAAATGGCACTGGGATCAGATTATGAAGGACTAACATATTTCACTTCTATTCAAGAATTTTTTGTGTGTTTAAGAAAGACAGTGGCCAAATAAGAAATCTACATGAAAAAACAATAACACTTCAGAACTGGAGTAGGAGATTTTGAAGGTATCATATCATAGAATTATTTTAAAAGTCCCCAAAAGGAGAGGGAGGAGAAATATGGAAATAGTGTTTTTCAAACTGCTGGTCACAACCATAATGGGTCTTGAAGTGACTTGAATGGCTTGCTATGAACATTTTTGAAAACTGAAATCAAATATAAAATATTTCAGGGCATCAACCCTGATAAACTTAAGTATCATTCCATAAATTTTTTTCTTGGGCATGTAGATATTCACACATACAAATGTGTTTGTACCCAATTGGGATGAAAATATATTTCCAACCGTGGGTGGCAGTTTAGAAACTTTAAGTCACTTCTTTTAGAGGTAAAACAAGCAGAACACATCAACTAGCAGTTTGGGAAGTCAAAGCAGAGAGGCTCAAACGATGTTACCTTTTGAAATTTGAAAAATGAAAGGATAGTAATATACTTCATCTTATTTTACATAGCACAGCCCCCCCCCCCCCGGGACCCCATCTCTTTAGTTAATCTGCTCTGAGATGCCTGAACAAAAGTAGGATCCAGCCCAATTCTTACAAATCAGACTGGTATATAGGTGCCAACATGGTATCATATCAGGCCTTCCAGGAAGGCAAGTGGCCAACACAGGCCCCTCTTCCAGGACCAGACCGCAATCCAGGACATTCTTTTCCCTTTTCTGAATCATTGTTCATTCTGAGCCAGCCCTTTTTTTTTTCTTTGTTTCTTTTTCTTAAACAAGAGATTGCATTTAGAACAACGGTTCCTTAAGCCATCCCCACTCTCCCTTCTCCTCTCCAGCCTTTTCCTGGGCAGCCATCTCCTTAATGCGCAGAAAGCAGGCCCTTCGGAATGGAAGATTGGATCCCTCCCTCCTTGGAGCCACCTGCTGCTCCATCCCTTTACTAGTTCACACGGTGGGCTCTCTCTTCTAGCACAGAAGGCCCTTCCATGCAGGGTAAGTTTGGTTCGTTTTCTGTTGAAATTATCTGTATTTCCCCAGGACCTGGCACTAGGCCTAGTGCACAGAAAGCAAAACAGAATGGGTGAATGAAGGAATACATGGGAAGCCGTTCGCTCAGTTCTCTTTCCATGTCTTTATGAAGGCTTTGCTACATAAGTGGTCGTCTTTCTTGTATCTGAAACTTGTACCATCTAGATCTTTTCTCTTATCATTCAAAAGGCCTGAGCAAAATTTCCATATACCCTTTACCAAAACAACAACAAAAAGAAAAGAACAAAACTTTTCTCAATTTTTTAAGGTACTTCCTTCCTTCTTATCACAGCCAAACCTTCTGGAAAACTAGTCATGTTTTGCTTATATTCCTTTCTCAACTTTTATATGATTTCCCTGGTCAAACTTTTAGATCCAACTACAATTTGCAGGAAATACAGATGACAGGGGACTATATTGAAATACAGCACAAGGATGCAATCCACAAAAGCCAGACTGGCAACCTCTGCAGGACAATGACTTGATTTCTTTAGCAACTAACAGCACTAAATGGAGAGACAGAAGAGGGGGAGGCAAGTAATAAATAGATGTTGAAAACATTAATCTCAATTTGTGGACCCCTTTTTGATTCAAGCAAACTTTCAAAATCAATTTATGACATTTATGCAAAATCATGGAAAACTGCAATTATATAAATGAGCATTAATGGGATACTTGACAATATAAAGAAATTATGGTTCATTGATCTGAGGTACAATGATGGTGGGATAATTCTATATATTTTTAAATTATCTTATTTCTTAGAGAGACATGCTGAAATATCGTAGTCCAAACCAATGTTGTCAGTGAAGGAGCCATCATGTCATTTTGTAGGATGAGAGAAGCACCAAAATGGAAAGATGTGGCACAGGTAGTGGTTTAGAGGCTCAGAAGTAAAGAGAACCCACAATGAGCAAAAAGTCAAAGAGATGACCTGTCAAATATCATCAAATAGCAAACCAGAGACATTGGGTGTCTTAAGCTGACTTCTCAGGAGTGCCCAGCATCTGCTTGTGGTGGTGATGACAGCTCCAGGTGCCACTGGGCCAGCAGTCTGCCTCTCCAACAGGAGCTGCTCAGTCACCTGCATTAGCAACTCTTATTGCCCCTGGATATTCAGCCCGTATTAGAGCACCTTCCATATGCTCGGGATATTATCCTAGTTCTGCTTCTCATTTTACTTTATACCCATTGTTCTTAACCTTATTTGGGTCATGAACTCCTTTGGGAATCCGATGAAAGGCATGGACCATTTCCCATGATAAAATGCCCATAAACACCTAGGCATAAAATTCAGCATGCCATTTATGTTATTGCTTTGGAAATTTACTTCAAATATGCAGGCTATAAAACCATCTTCATGTCACAAATATAAAAGCCAGCCATGTTTTATTATACAAAAAGGGAAAATATAAATTGTATATGCAAAATAAAAAATCAAGTGATTATGTTCAAAAGTAAATCTCAATGCTGTTGCTTAGCTTGACAGCAATGTTGTATTTGTGGTGTGGCTCCTGATATGGTATGTTTGCATCACGTTTGGATACTCAGTTGATTGTGAATTTCCATTCAGTTAGGAAGAGGAGCTAAAAATCTTGCTTCTAAAGAAAAGAATCCTTTGGCTTTGTTCACTAGCTGAGGGTGTCACAAGCTCGGTTCCCTAGAATTAAGGACCAAAGATGATTAGCACGTGGTATGTTTACGAGGGAGTGCTGTTGGGATCAACGCCATGGAAGGCTAGGGAGTAAAGGAGAATGGGCAGAGAAAGAGGTTGACTGCAAGGCCACCATTAGGAAGGCTTCTGCCACCCCAAGGGGGAGGCCCTGCAGGGTAATCCTGACTTGGGGCCAAGAGAAGTCCATTGTACTGGCATGTCAATTAGTCCTTGGATACAGGCTGCCCCAGGAAGGATGTAGGACTCATGGGCCACTCGTGTGCTTTTCAGCAAAGGCAATTCCTGAAGAGAGCTGACAGCTAACAGCATCTTCCAGTCACACTGCCAGTGACAATCCCAGACCCTGGGAAATAAGTTCCTCCAGGGAGATCTATGCAGCACATGACAGCCACCACTAGAGCCGGCTTCTATCAGGAAACACCAGCATTTGCTAAGACTTCTGGAACTGAATTATTTTTTTAAATATATATATATATATAATTGATTTCAGAGAAGAAGGGAGAGGGAGAGAGAAATAGAAACATCAGTGATGAGAGACAATCATCAATCAGCTGCTTCCTAAAGGACCATCACCAGAGAATGAGTCTGCAACTTGGGCATGTGCCCTGACTGGGAATTGAGCCATGACCTCCTGGTTCATAGGTTGATGCTCAACCACTGAGGCACTTTGGCTGAGCTGGAACTGAATTCTTGTCCCATCGTTTTTGGTGCCCAAGTGTAGGCGTCCATCTTTGACCAGGTTTGCAAACTTTCTAATTTGACTGCAGAGAAATGGCTAGAGCTTTATCACTTCTGTCTCCAGTCTGTAGACACTTTCCAAGCACTAAACATTCGACATTAAAACCCACTTGCAATCCCCTCTCCCAGAAAGGCTGATGAGCCAAAACAGCTTCTCAGCCTGTGTTGTAAGAGTTCCTTCTGATTCTTGAATCAAAATATTTACCTCAAACATGTATGTCAAAATGTTCCACTAAGTGAGCCAAGCTGTGTTGAAACTCTGTGGAGTCAAATATTCTGAGAGTAGCTTTACTTTTTACTCAGAGAAAATGAAATGTCCATTTGATAGTTACTTGCTTGGTAGCCTTTGTTTCTGGAATACCTGCAAACTTCGTAAGAACTTCAAGTATTCGGTAGAAAAGAGAAAATCCTTACATTGTTTTTCCATTCATGAACTAAGCTTCCAGAAGAGATAGTGATGTATGTCTGTAGCTCCAATGGAGTTCAGGACTCTCACGACGGATGATTATTTGGAAAATTCTTCAGTGAAACAACAAAATCTATCATGTTCTGAAGTGTTTAGATACTTCATTTATTCATAAAAGATCAACATTTTTTACTACCAAAAACTTATAAGTAATAAAGTCTTTTTTGATGGCACGAGGATGCACATAACAGAAGAAAAACAGAGACATCGGGTTCCCTGAGAATTATCAACAGTTTCACCCAGTGCCACTCTAAAGGGAAGTAAAGAAATACCAGTGATTCTTGGTGGCTGATGACATCCTTTGACAAAGGGACTACCTCAGTTTTTTTTCTCTATTTCTTTGACCATTTCCAGAGCACTTGAAGTTCTCACCAATTTTAACACCTTTTGTTTGGATACAAGGCAACCTACCTTATTGTACCAACAACAATGCTAATCATTATTGGGGACCTTACATATGCCACATATAAGTCTCTTTTATTTGTATCATCTCAACTAATTCTCACGATAACCCAATAAAGTAAGTACAATAATTTCCATTTTACAGATTCCATTGTTTACAGATGAGGAAATTGATACCAAATGGTGTTAAATAGTGAGCCTAAACTCACATACCTTGCAAGTGGGGAAGCCCGGATTCAAACACACGCTGCTGCCCAACCTCAGCGTCTGCCCTCTTCGCTGCACAGTGTGGCAAGCATCTTTTGGAGCGAGCTGTTAGTTTGGGAGTCCGCCCAACCTTTTAAAATTGAGCCTTCCCCTCATCAAAGAATTCTACCTTGCCTGGTATGCTCTCAGGGCAACACACACAAGCTGCTTCTTTGTCTCCACAACTCAGGCTCTACAGACAGGACATGGCCACAAAGAAGCACTGGGGCTCCTCGCTGCGTGGTCAGCAACGAAAGTAGAACCAAAGGTAGCCGAGCCCTGCCTTCCTTTCATTGATGTTTCTCCACTGAAGCCAGAGCCAACGCAAACAAAGCCAAATGTTTATGGTGGTAGTAGCAGGGTCTTTATTTAACCTCTACATAGGGGACTACTCTGGGTACCATAATGTGGGGATGATGACAAATACAGGTTGCTTGATTATGTACACTTTATACCTGTTTGAAGTGTTAGTTATTCTTTGTTTGTCCACTTCTCCCTCATGTCTGCTCTTCTCCACTCTCTCCTGCCTCAGGAGGCTGGTGTCTACAGATCTATCGCCCAGGCTCCTTGCCGACAGGCTTCTATGGGGATGGTGGGAGGGCTGGAGGAGAGAGAGGGAGAGGTATGTCTTCCCTACTTCTTCCTGCTTTGTGCTGCGGGTCTGCCAGAGGCTGCTGCCCTCTGGGATAACAGCTCCTCCTCAGCGGTCTCCTCCACAGCGCCAGCACTCTTTGGACATCCCAATGTTGCCAGGGTCTTGATGCCTCACCGGTCCTGATCGGTTTCCTACACTTGCCTACATCTGTGTAAACAGTTCCTTTATTATACGCTCTGCAGTTGTGTCACTGGAGTGGAATTCTATCTTCTGCTGGAACTCTCACTGACGCAGAGAGAAAGAGAGCAGTGCTACTCTAATAAAAATGTGTGACATGTAAGAGAAAAAGAAATCTTTTTTTAAAACAAAGAGAGAAAGGAAATAGTCATCTGGAAAGCCTAATTTATAACCCCCTTAAAACCTATGTTTTTGAGGTTAAACCCCTGCTCTACACAAACTTCCTGGGTGATTCTCATCCATTCTTATGATTTCAAGTGCCATCTATAATATTGTACTAAAAAATGTGGTCCTTGGACTGGCAGATTCAGCAACATCGAAGATCCTGCTAGAAATGCAGTATTTCAGGTCCACTCCAGACCTATTGAATCAGTTTCTATATTTTAAAATGCCCCCCCAGTTATTTATATTCATATAAGAAAATTGAATAACACTAGACAAATGTGATGGTTCCAAATTTTATATCTTTAGACCAGCGGCTCTCAACTGGGGATGATTTTTGCCCCTCAGGGGGCTTTTGTTAATGATTGGAGACATTTCTGTTTGTCACGACTGGAAAATGCTATGGACATCTAATGGGTAGACACCTTGGAAGCTGCTAAACACCCTACTGTACCAGACAGCCCCCTACCACAGACCTATTCAGCCCATGTCAATAGTGCCAATGTTCAGAAACCTGGCTTCAGTGCCAACACACATTTTTGGCTGCCTGAGAGATACCTCTATCTTGATATGCAGAGAGAAGGCAAGTCACATTGTTTTTCCAATCATCATCGTCATTCCCAGACCCAAGTCGGCCTCTGAGCCTCTCTCACCGCTCTCCTACACTAGAAAACTGGAAGTCATCCTGAATGCCTCCCTTTAGCTCACCCAACTGCTCATAAAATCTCCCTCCACTGAGACCACCTTCCCACACACCTCCTTCAGCCCTGCCTCATCTATGACTTTTATCCAGATTCTCTGTCTCTTGATTCTCACCATGAGGATCCGTTCCTCACAGGATACCCAAGTGACTTTCCCAAAGAGAAATAGGATCCTCATTTTCCCACCTGAAGGGTTATTCTGGTCCCCAACTCCTATGAGGCCTAAAGCCTCATAAACTGCTTCTGCTACTCTCTCGATGGGTCATGAGCTCTTCAGTTTGCCCCCTATTCCCATTCTACTGGAACACATTTTTTGCCTTGACCCCTAGTAAGCACTCTGACTTACAGAATAATATCTAAAAGCCCCCAATTTGACTTATAATGCTGGTGACACAAATGGTTCTAATTTACCTTTCACTTCATCTGGCTCCACACCCAAATAAAATCTTGAAAAAATACTGCAGTATTTTACTTAATATACATTACAATAATATACATTATTGCCTGGCCAGCATGGCTCAGTGGTTGAGCATTGACGTATGAACAGGAAGTCACAGTTTGATTCCCAGTCAGGGCACATGCCTGGGTTGTGGGCTCAATCCCCAGTGTGGGGCTGCAGGAGGAAGCTGATCGACGATTGTCTCTCGTCATTGATGTTTCTATCTCTCTCTCCCTCTCCCTCCACTTTCCTCTCTGAAATCAATAGAAATATTATATATACATTATGTCAGAAAATTGTTTAAATTATTTTCTTTCACTTATTTTGCAAATATTCTTTGAATACCCTATTGTGTGCCAGGCACTGTCTGGCATAGGGGACACAGAAGAAAGCAATGAAAAGACAAAGTGTCTCCTCTCAGAAAACTCAAGTGTTGGTAGGAGAGGCAGAAATGCAAACATATCTGTCAGATGGTGATGAGTGCCACAAAGGAAAACTGAAGCAGGGATGAAGATCAAGAGCGAGGCTGGTGGGGAGGGAGGAGTTGTTTTGTGCAGGGTACTCAGGGAAGGCCTCTCTGACAGTATTCATCAGAGAGCTACAGTGAGTGGGAAAGCAGGCCATGGAGAAGGCGGGGGAAGAGCAGGGGAGAAGGCCTTGAGGTCTGAATGTGCTTCAGGTATCTGAGCATCTGCATTGCTGGTGGAGGGAAGTAAGCTATGGGGAGTGGGGATGAGACCAGAGAGCCAGTAGGAACTCTGATTGTATGGAGCTTTGTAGCAATGATGGGGGTTTTAATTTTACCCAGAATGAAATAAAGAACCACTGGAGGGTTTGGAGTAGGATCATGACATAATTTTTTTTAAAAAAGATCACTGCAGTTGCTGTATGGAAAATAAACTTTATCATGCCAAGGGTAGAAGCAGGGAGGCCAATTAGGGAGCTATTATAATAGTCCCTTATATTACTTAAAAATATACATGCTATTTAAAATCATATGGCTCCTTCCATCTTGACTTAAGACATAGCACAAATCATACCAGAATAATTAACTGCATATTGATGACACCTGATGGGAGATCCTAGGCCATGAACTGACAATTATTATCATAGCATTCATCAAAAAACTCAGCCCATTATAAAAATTGTTTGTCTTTGGGACACTAAACTTTATTTTCATAGACTGTCAAAATAATATACTGTCTCAGAATTGCTTCAACTGGGGTGGGAAGTGACAGCTGAAACAAGATTCGCTGTGAGTTAGAAATTGTTGAAGCTGGAAGGCAGTTACCCGATGGTGCATTATACTATTCTATTTTTGTCTATCCTAAAATTTTCCATAAATGTTGTTTTTTTAAAAATACATCTTTATCAATTTCAGAGAGGAAGGAAAAGGGAGATATAGAAACTTCAATGATGATAGAGAATCATTAATCAGCTGCCTCCTGCATACCCTCTACTGGGGATCAAGCCCACAACACCAAGCATGTGCACTGACCAGGAATTAAACCATGACCTCGTGGCTCATGGGTTAAAAAAGCTCAATCACTGAGTCACACTGGCTGAGCCATAAAAGTTTTTAAGATCAGCATTTAAAATATTACTAATATTAACATTTTAATAAAGGATTACTCAAAACTATATGATTTAAATGCATACTTTCTTAGTTCCATAACTAATCCTATATGTAAAGTTTAAGCTATATTTGATATATTTGGTAAGTGCGTAATAATAATGAACTAAAAACTATATTAGGATTTACAAAAACTGGAAGTCTGGAATACTAAAATATCTGACAGCAATTCTCCTGTCTACTTTTCAGACATAGTAATTTTAATCTATATTAGAGTAGCTTTTTAGAGGGCTAAATACTTATTCCCATTAAGGCTGGCTAGATATAGTATCCCAAATGTACTTAATAAATTGTACCTTCCTTGAAGAGAAAAGGTGATGGATTGAAAAATGTTTAGCTCAACCATGCATAATTGATAGGTTCCCTAGTGCAAATAAGTGTCTAATAAATAATTAAATTTAATCTCATTATAAGAGTTTTCATAATGGGATAATTTAATTAAATGAAAGCCAAAAGGGTTTCTAAGGGTTGAAAGATGCTAATGTTGCTATATTTGGCTAATGGTCTGGGGATACTATGTGAAGAAAGTAATTCACATGGGTGCATGCATTATTTAATGAATCCCTCTGAGATGGAAGAAAGGACAGATCAATGATAACTTGTCATTTTATCATTGCTTACAAAGCACATTTAAACAACCTATGATATGTTAAAGGTAGAAAACATGCAAAAAAATGAACAATTCTTTTAAAAGACAAAGTAGCTACACTCATAATATTACACTGGAAGTTTTTATTAAAATATATATTTTTTCTATGCACCATTATTTCTCAATTTTATCTACTACTCAAGTGAACATAAATAAAATCTCATAAGCTGATGTACAGTCAGGTCAGATCTGGCTCTAAGTGAAAGTAATAATGGCTACAGCATGTATATCTGATACTAAAAAATTGATAGCTGAGTCATGAGGGACCCATTAACAAGCTTTTTGAGTGAGCAGAGTTTGTGCTTCAAGTCTCCCGAAGCACTTAGCCAGACTGGCATAGTAAAATCATAGTCTAAGTAGTTATCTGTTACAGGTGATCAGCTATGAATTAATATGAATGGTGAAAGGCATCATTCTTCTATCAGATATTATTTTTAAAAGCATCGTTTTTGTGAGAGGCAAAGGTGCAAACTCCACAAAATTTGAGCCAGCTGGTCCAGGCAGATTTCTTTTCCTACCAGTAGCACGGCAAATAATGTGTAGACCAGACACACTTCATGTTTTAAAAAGTTAAACATACTTCAACTAGTGACTGTTCAAATTTGCATTTAGAACACCACAGAACTAACCCGTTGGCCCTCAGTGTGCTAGGTCTATATCTGGGGCAAATGGTCCAGCCCCTGAAACCTGAGTCATGGGGCTCTCCAAGTCTTAGAAGAGAGGCACCTTGTTTACAGGGAAACTCCTTGTTTTCAATCAGGGACAAGGAGATGGATGAGCAGTGGTCCCTACTTCACTCCTCACGGGTGATCAATCAATTCCTTTAATGTTGGTGCTGCAGCAATGAATCCCATTGAAACTTGGAAGAATCCCCTGCCTAGGAATTTATCATAGAAATACAGAATTGTGGAAATGAATATATATATATAGACATCTAGTCCCACTACTCCACTTTACAATGAGGAAACTCAAGGCCAAGAACAGCGACTTGCTCAAGGCCATCCAACTGTTTAATTGCAGAACTTGAAAATCCAGGTTTTCTGAGTGCTAGTCTAAGGTTTATTTACCACACTAACCTGCCAAAAGGAATTTTTTTTAATGACGGTGATGTAATAGTCAGTGTTTCTCAAAACTGATATCCATCACTGCAAGCTCAAGTGTGTGTGTGGTGGGGAGGGGCACTCTGTGGATGGAAAGTCCTAAAAGGTTGAGGAAATAAATGATGCAGCTCTTTGAAGGGCTGTTTGATGGCGACGGAGGTCAACCGTAGGTTACACAAATACAGTGAATTGGCTTTATCCAGCCCTTCTCTCGGCCTCCTGCAAACTTCCCCCTTTCCTGCTAACCTTCAATGAAGACATATGGGATGCCAAAAAGGTACCTGAAACTGAACTAATGTGCTCTCGGCAGCTGGTACTGCTGCACCTGCAAAATGAATAATGGGTTGTGGTGTCCCTGTGTGTGCGTGTGTGCAAAGTGTGTGCATAGGGTGGGTAGGGGGGACATGGCTGACATGGGGCAACGGGTATCCTAAGATTTGAAGAGCACTGGCATCAATATTCTAGGGACATTGGATGGTATTGAGACAAGTGATTGCCTACAACTATCATTTTTTTTTAAAGGAGATCTATTTTTCTGCAGTGGTCAGATACCTCCTTTTAGATATTTTTAATCTACATGTTTGGTTTCACTGAAAGTAAAGATGAAAATTCTGTATCTGGAAATGTATTATGCCATAAACACCCTTTCTTTAGAATGCTTCTGGAAAAAAAATACTTTGCTTTGATAAGGATGCTTTCAAGTTTGATTTTGGTCTGTTTTACACAGAAGTCCATCATCTGGTGAGCTTTCCTGGGGAAAGGAGAGATGTTTTGGACAACTTTTCTAATCCATTCTCCATCTGGAGACACAGAGGGTTTTGTTTTCTAGAACTGCTGTGTCCTCAAAAACCAGTATATTGGTTCCTGGTCCTTGGTAATGAGAATGATTTCCAGCGGCAGAATATTTGCTTCAGTTGTTTCTCAGGCATAGAGAGTGCAATGCCGAAGGCAGACTCCCTGCGAATCTGGTCATAAGTAGGGTTTTGTCTTTGGCTGTGGTTGCCAGTGCATTCTCAGGGGCAGGAACTTACATACAGACACCTACCTTTAGTAGAAACAATGCCCCACGACAAATAGGATTAGTCTCATTTTACATGAAAACTCTAAACTCGGACACCTGCAGAAATGCATCCAAGATTACAAAAATAAACAGCAAAATCAGAATCTAAATTTTTAAAAACATATATTTGAAGTATGTGCTTTTTGCCTTTACTATAAAATGCTGTCAAGTACTCTTGTTCAGAAAAGCATCCTGTTTTCATATTGTTGTGATTGGGGTGAGGGATGTCTTTGCTACCAATCCAAAGTTCAGAGCTGTTACAGGACAAAACTAAGCTAACAAAAGAATTCTTAAAGACTGGATTTAAGTAGCAACAATAACATACTGTCTTAAACATCTGAAATATTTCTCCCAACAATAACAGTACGGACCAGTCTGATGTTCATTTCAATGTCCCTAGTTAGAACATGGCTTCCATTATTGTTCTTGAAACATTTTTATCTTTTAGGTTCTCTGACCCATCCCATTCTAATGGAATATTATCTTAATATTATGGTTTTATTCTTCAAATTTTCAAGAGAAAGCCATACTTAAATTGATTTTATTTCTTTAGGATATCCAAATAATAGTAATAATTTTCAACAAATGTCTAATATTACATTGTTTTTCCTGTTTAGTTAACCCCATTTTGTTCACGTTGCTGACTGTATCTCGGTATATAGGATGAGTGACCCATGACAGATAAGAAAGCAACAAATGTCTCATTCGGTGTTTTTATTTAATGGGATTCAAACACACAATACCTCTATTTGAATATATCTAATGAAATCATTTTTCCCTGTATATCCACATTGTTTTTCATAAAAGAGTTAACAGAAAACTGCAGAAGACGCTTGATTCAAAGGAACACATTCCAGAAAATGTATAAGCAAGACCTGAAAACCACTGATAGATACAGGTCTCGGGAGCAGGGTAGGGTCGCTTTCTAGGCAGGTGAACTGCTTTTACTTTGCTCCCTTGTCTTTTGCTAATGTTTCTCTTTCTTTTGTGACTTTAGGTTGATGTTAAAAAACAACTTCATATATTCAGAAAAACTGCCTCCTACTTAGCAAAGTTTCAAGCTTCCTGCTACTTTCAAATATAAAACAAAAAATTTGATGAAAGTACCCAAGAGACACCCATCACCTGCTACAGGTGCTTCCTGGTTACCTCCTATTTGAGGGCCTAGGATTTTTCAATAATGGACTGTTGCCAAGGAAATGTACTTCTCAAAAATCACAAAAGCAATCAAATTTCTGCAACTGTTACAGTCAGATCAAGATTGCTAGTTAATATATTCATTACTACAACATACTTAGGTCCTTGCAGGTCAAAATTCAGTGATTCAGATAGTAATGATGATCAATAAAGTTCAGAAAAAGTAAGCATGATCGTTGGTTCTAAAATTCTAACATTGCACTTCAAACATCCTCAGATGCTTTGCCTAAGAATAATCTTGGGTTTTTACATCCACGAACATACATCATTTATGGTATATTTATATGGAGATGTAAGTTCCCCCAAATCCAAGACTCACTTTGATAAAACATGAAGCCCATTCAAATAAAAATGCATTAGAGACAGAACTGTTCTGACTGGGAACGTTCACCTCACTGAGCTGGCAGAACTAGCGTACGCCATCTTACCTGCGCAGCTGCGGAAGGCTATGTTTGCATCTGCACATTTTCCCTCTCTGCTGTATGTGATCGATGCTAGTGCCCCTTGAACGTTCTGCCAGCTAAGGGTTTTCCTTTTTCTTTGCACAAGGTGAGATGTCTTTTGTGACATTCCGGGTGTCTGTCCTGACCCGGCCTGATGGATGGTTTCCTATGGCCTGCCAGGTTACCGTCCTAGCCTCTTAACTCGGAGCAGTGACATCAGGCTACTGGTAGAAACCATCACCAAAACTCTTAGAGAAAACCCTGTAGAAATCCAAGGAGGAAAGAAGAGCTTCCTGGGTCATTCTCTACATAGTTTCTGGAAAAAATGCACATTGAAAACAATTTCTTAAAGAAGGAGAAGTTGAGAAAGCAAACAGTAAAATGTAAAACAGTAGAATATAATTTATAAAAACTATGCTAATGAATGCTCCAAATCCAAAAAAAGTTCTTACTTTTCAATAAGCCAATGGCATTTTCACATTAATTTAAAGTATTACATGTAGTGAAATGTGATTTAAAATCCCTCTTGAGGCTCGATCCCCAGTGGGGGAGGGGGGTATGCATGAGGCAGCCAATCAATGATTCTCTCTCATCATTAATGTGTCTATCTTTCTCTCCCTCTCCCTTCCTCTCTGAGATCAATAAAAATATATTAAATAAATAAATAAATAAATAAATAAATATTCCCCCTTGCAACACACACACAATGGGGAGAAGTATCTTCAGTGCACACCTGATGAGTGGGAAAGCTCGCCTAAGAAACTTAATATCTATAAGGACCTGATTCCTTTCCAGATTTGAATATTCTTGGACCACAGAAAGGCATCTGCTTTTAAAAGTGAGTTCTCTATTTAATCCTTAATGTATTCGTGTGTGTGCATGTGTGAGTGTGCCTGCATGTGTGACTGTAGATGGATGTACTTGTTGCTTTGTTGTCACTGGAATCATGCCTCAGTATTCTAACAAGCATGCATTTGGAATAGGCAGAGAGGGCAATGTTCCGGCGAGCCAGTAGACCAGCCAGCATTGAGGTAAGGCACTGCAAACGATAGGCAAAGAGCCTGGAGGAGAAGCTCTGGGCTAATCTCAGCTTCAGGCTGGATGTCCAACGGCCTGAGAGGGCAGAAAAGGTGAGAAGGTCCTGATTCAAGACATATAATCCTCCTAAGGCTGAATCTGATATGATACAACTTCATCTTTATTTTTGCTGGGATGTTTTGCAGGATTAGGGCAGTGAGAGAGACTAAGGAGGGAAATATGATATTATTCATTCTGGTAGATATTTTATAATGGTGAATAAAAACAAGAGTATGCACTTATAAGTTAATCAAATACTTCAGTCTGGCTTAAACTGCTGTAGGTAATTTTATTATTTAATCACAGGATGCAAAACATAGCTCTTAATAATGTGCTTTTGTAACTTCTAAGAAAACGTTCAATTGCAATCTGTTCCTTTGCACAGGGAGACATCAACAAGAGAAGTAGAATTATCATTTACAGGTGATGCATCCTCAGGTTGTAAGAACTCAACAAGCAGAGGAACCACAAGTGGATGGCGGGACAGTAGATGTACAAGATGTATTTGATGTACCATTTGCCAAGGAATCATGCCAAGTAAATGTCACTAGAGTTCAGAGGGAGGAAGAGTGGGGGCGGGGGTCTGGGGAGGATGAGGTGTGCAGGAAATCACCAATAGCGGACAATACAGAGATATGCCCTGACCAGGTCTAGGAGGAGGCAGCTCTTACAGAGCACTAGTCTTCTGCCTTGATTTGGAGAGGGACAGCTGACATCTTGATTGGGTTCTTTGTTCTTTCTAGAATGCCCCTCCTATTATTTAAACAACCACGTTTGCAAGATAGAGATCTTAAAGCTTCATAATATACCAATAGCTTACCATTTTGCTTTATAAATAAAAAATAGATTCCCAAATCTAAGCTCTTTTAGTATTGCAGTGGTGGAACTCTGAATTATTAGTTGCTGAATGGTTTGTTTTTTTCTAAAATAAAGATTTGTTTTTGAGAAAATGACTTTTTGGGTACCACTGAAAATTTTGTCCTACTTAAAACACAGAATTTACACATTAGCCCTGAAGATTCCTAAAGGAGAAAAGAAAAAAAACACACAAAACAAACAAACAAACAAATACAGGAAGAAGACTCAGGATGAGAAATCTGAAGCCATGACCTAAAAATTGCATGAAATGGAATGTTGTGTAATAGAATAAATCAGGATTACAACTGGCGAGACTCATGCGATTCCTAACAGAATATTAAGCTGGTTGGCTTTGAACTACTCTTTCCTTTCCTTCTTCAGTGTGGCTGACGTAAACTTAGATGTGGTTTTGGGGCTATGATTTCTGTCCTCTCGAAACATTGTGATTTGGGTTTTTGTTGTTGTTTTTCTTTTTGCCGATCTCTTGTTGGATATTGAAGTTGGCCTTGATGTTGCTCAGATGGGAGTTTCCAGGAGGCTGGCCCTGCTGAACTACAGGCTTGTGGCTGCTTTCCTTCCTGCATTGTTTGCTTAGCTTATTCTATAGTCTCCCCTGCTGTTTCGTGACCTGGGTGCAGTTTTGTGTCATGGGTTTTCTTTTTAAATGATAAAGATTAAGAACAAGAGAACATATATTTCTCAGGCACCAAAACGGATATAGACATAAACAGGCCTGGGACATTTAAGAAGATACCTCCACTCAGAGCAACTGAGTACAGTCTGAATGGTCTGTATTCCTCTCGTTGCCTCACTGAAGGCTGCTGAGTAAATCACTTATTTCTCTCACCTTGTTGTGGGCCAAGAATGTGCCTCCTTTTATACCCAATTATTATTTCCTCTGACTTTATTTTTTCTTGCTCACTGTCATAGTCCTCTGCAGCACATGTGTGGGTAAATAGGATGCCAGGTGAAGTTCAACGTATTTGCTGAAAACAAAAAAGCAGAAAAAAACCCGAGGACCGGGGAAACCTAGTGTATCTCAGAGCTTGTTAGAGCTGGAGTAGTAATATAATTTATACTTTCATAAAAGAGTCTTGTGGTGAGTCTGTACTGGCTTGTGACCATGTTTCCATTGCATGAATCGGTTGAGATAGGAGAGCACATTTTTGGTGCAGAGGAGAATGTACCACTGATTGATGGACTGAAATGAATTGTCCAGAAAAGGCTTTGTTTAATGAGGGCTTTTTGGAAGGGGCGTATCACAGTGAGGTGTGCATAAACATTTATTACAAGGGAGAGGTGTTAATAAAATGTATTTAATACAACATCAGTTGCTGCTCTAAAACATTAACGCCAACCTATATTATTGTATTTCAATGATACATTTAAAAAAAACACACAAAACAACGAATGAAATGCCAGAATAAGATTCATGCAATACTCACAAAAACTAAAACTCTCTCATGAATTTAAAACGTACAGGACTTCCTTTGTATAGAAAAAAAATAGTAATACAAACAATTGCATGAATAAAATCAATCTTTCAGGTTTAACTTCCAAATGCCCACTTTTATCTGAATGTGGAAAAAAAGCTGGTAGAAATTCTCTCTCTCTCTCTCTACAGAATAACATAAAATACACAAACTTTCCTAGAACAAGATCCTGCTGTAGCCAATTCTACCCCACTGGCTCGTCTAGTTACCTCAATCTGAATAAGAAACGCTGTTAAATTTAACAAAGAACATCTGGTTTTCATTTGAGGTACATTCAAGTGTTCATTAAAGTGTCCTAACTGCTCTTTTCTTTTTCTATTTCACAATGGCTTTCCTTTCTAATACCATTGCAAGTTCAGCACGGGACTTAAAAAGCCTCAGCGTCATTGTGGCATTTCCTTTGAAAAATGCCAGGAGAAACCCGGGAGAAAGCTGAAATCCCTAAGTTTAATAACATTTTACTACCATTCACCTTTTCCATACTTCCTAGGGGTGTTTATTTTCTACAATTATTCAACTAGACTTCACTGAACCCGAATGCCCCAGAGGCCCTCAGTCCTGTCTGCAGGGAGGCCCAGGAAAACGGAGCTTGAAAGTGAGTTATTGGTATTAGCCCCTTTGATGGAAGGATTTGGTCACCTTCTATAGGAGGGAAAATCAGTTCAAAATAGTTCCAGTGGAATGCCTCAGACAGCTTCGTTCCGCCAGACTCATTTGCATAGATAATTTATCCTGAATGTCAAAGTCATCATTTTTCAAACATTTCCTTTGTTTTCTTGAAAGTGTTAGCTCATTGAAATTAACAAATAAACTTGGACACGTATTTCCTTGAAGGGATAGAAAATAATTTTTAGATTTATAAGGCATATCTGACAGATTTTCCTCCATAAATTGCATCTAACTACAACCAAAACCATTTCCATGTTAGTAAATGATTAGAGATATTTAATCACCCAAGTACACATTTAAGTTGATTTGAAAAAGAAAAAGATATTTTTAAGCACACTTAAAAAATGTTGATAAATATATCATTGAAATAAAAATCTTTGTATTTTAGATAATTTAGGTCAAATTAAAATAATATTCTACATTGGTAGGCACCTGATAATAACAGAAATGTTGAGTTATCTTGTGACTGAAAAAGCAGCACAGACATTATCAATCCCAGAATGAACTAGATCTTTGTCAAAGATCACTTACTTAAATTGAAGAATTGTTCAAAATATTACAGATGGAAAAACCAAGCCTGACTCATACTGGGCTCTCAGTAAATATGGGGCCTTCAAAAATATTTATCGAATAGAGAGGTGAAGGTGACGAAGAAACTGTCATTCCATTCCATGGAAAATGACTCATTTATTTCCTGATAGAATTTCTGACCTTTTGGCATGTTTTGCAGCTTTTCTGAGATATAATTGACATGTAACATTGTGTAAGTTTCAGATGGACAAACATGATTTGATACATGTATTTATTGGGAGTGGGATATTTTGTGTAGAGAGCATGGTTCTTGTATGTGTGTCACTACTATTATATCATTCCTGATTAAAAAGGTGATCTATAAATCTAACAGTTATTAAGGTTTTCCAAAATAAGTTTTCTTTTAAATCATTTGGGCAAAAACCACATTTTGGTGTTTGTAAAAATAGCTTATAAGTACCCAGGAAGCAACAATGATTGTTAGGATAGCCTGAGCCACTGTATAACTTGGAAAGAAATACATATATTTTACTTAAAATGTAATTATCCTATAGTAAAAACTTTAACTCACAGGTTTTATTTTCTCTGAGAGTCCAATAATAACTATCCTTTATCTAACAAGCTGTGCCAGCAACTCTGCTAAATACTTTACATGCACTATCTCATTTGATACTTCTGTAAGCATAAGGGAGATATTATTCAGATACGATCATTTCTATCCTCATGCAACATCTGCAGGACAGTGATACTCAGAGAGGGCAATACACTGCCCAGAGTCACACACAGCCAGTCAGTGGCAGGCCTGGAAGTCTGTCCCTAAGGACAAAGACTATCCTGAGAATCCAGTAGGACAATCAAATAAGTTAGGTAAATGAATACTGAGAAACCTGTATTAACATCTTGAAAAAGAGAAGAGATAAGAATAAGATGGAAATCATGGCTCAGTACTGCTTGGAATAGTGCCTTGCATCATCATCCCTGATTTGGGCTAAGAACATCCGGTTGAGTCATGGCTAGAAATAACCGGGAAAATAACTCATTCTCTTAGGGGAGGCTGGAGCCAGCCCATCTGGATGCTGGCCAAGGGGTTATTATTCCTGAAACCAACTGGGGCTGGGGCTGTGAAGGTTCCTGAAGCAGCCAGACATGGAGAAGCCAGACGGTAAGAACAGAATCCTCGTCAGTGCATTCCAAAGCTACCTGTCCCTTTAAGACCAAGCCCAAAAGGTACAGTGGGAGAAGATAAGAAACAACCAAACGCCAGACAATTAGAAATAAACTGGAAGAGAAGAGGAAGCTGAAGCAAAACCCACAGAACCTAAGAACATGGGACGAGAGAACTTGGCTTTAACTACATGGGTAAGGCCTTTACAGATCAAGGTAGACACCCCCACATGTCTAAGACATAGGAGGAAATTTTAGTCTCTCTTTGATAGTTATGATAGCTTAGAATGTGATATCTAACTAGTCCTCTCATTAGTATTAACTCAGATATTAGACAAGAAATCTATTCATTCCTATTGGTTATTTATGTGTCATGTTCTCAGTCCTCTGTTAAGTGCAAAGGGAAAAAGAAAGGCAGGGGAGAAGAATCTCCTATCTCTCTTCCTCTGAACTTTATAATCATTCAGTGAGCATCTTTCTCGATGACTCCCTAAGAGATCATGTCAACACTCTTCCTCTGCAGTGTCTCTTGATCCCAATATTTTCTTTCGCTTCCCCTTTCCACCACTCTGATGGGGTCCACAAGCCTAAACCAGCAATTCCTGAAGTCACTTTTCTATGGATGACTAATTCCAAGGACACTCTATACAATAAAAGCATAATATGTATGCAGAACGACCATCAGAATGACCATGCTATGATACCCAGTGGCACAAGGCCAGCCAAGGCAGGTGCGAAGTGATTGATTAGAGGGCCCCACCATCGCTCTATGATCACCCCACAGAGATAGGCCAGTGGCGTGATCAATTGGGTGGTTCCGTGGTCGCCCCAAAGAGGGTGGCCCAGGCCACCAACCAGCGGGCTGCGGTGGGTGGACAAGGTCTCCCTCTGCAGGGCGATCAATCACAGGGCTCCCAGACTGTGAGAGGGCACAGGCCGGACTGAGGAACCCCTGCCACCTGAGGGCATGAATTTTGGACACCAGGCCTCTAGTTTAGAGATATTACTCTGTCAACCTCAATACCTCACCTCTCCCCCCAAAAAAAGGTCTCAGGGTTAGAAAAGTGTAGGAAACACAGGGTTAAGCATAATTAAATAGGTGTTTTTACTGAGGAAGTGCTTAAGGCCTTTTAAATATGTTAATTTGCACTGTGCTTCCCCAAGAACACATAATATAACTTATTTAACCACAAGTCTTTTCTTTTGAGGAAATTCAGGACTACTGAATAAATTCTGCAGGGTACTCATCTCATTCCCATCTCCAAAAGCACTCCACACATTTCTACCATATTGTTTGTCCAAAGGTATTATTGTGTATATATTGCCCATCTAATCACAACTTTCAGAGGCTCCTCTAATACTTTATGAAGTCTAAATTTGGCAACCTGTCAGATAAGACCCTTCCATTCAACTAGTCTGATCTACTCATATTTCCTAGATGGTCCCAGCCTCCACATATCCGGGTGCTATTTACATTGCATGGAGTATAATTCTAACTACTCCACTAGTCTCAGTTTTATAACAGACACAGATTCTTCTTGCATGGATCTTACCTTCAACTAGAAAGAGAGGCATAAAACAAACAAGGGAAAAGCCTAGTTCATTTGATGGTGGTCGGTACAACAGAAACAATAGTTCCCTGCTGGAACTTAAAAGCTGCAATTTAAATGGGAAATGGAGACAAAGGCAAGTAAAGTTTCACCAAGAAAGAGCCATGCTAGCAAGGATCAGAAACAGGAAAGGGAACACGCCATGGGCATGTTTAAGAGAAAGAATATTCTAGAAAATGGCAATAGCAAATGCAAAGACCCCAGTTGGGTGTGTGCTCAGTGGATCTGGAGAACCACAGAGAAGCCAGCATGGTTGAAGCAGAGTTAGCGAGAAGAGAGAGAAAGAGTTCATGTTGGCAAGGAACATGGCGGCCAGAGCATTCAGTGCTTTGAAGGCCATTAGCTGTTGCTCTGAGTGAGGTGAGAAGCCATGGAGAGTTTTGAACAGGGAAAGCACAATATTGGATTTTCACTGTAAGGGGGACACTTCTGGCTGTAGAGAATAGAACAAAGCAGGGGCGAGCAGGGAGTTCAGAGGCTATGTCAGTAACCCAACTGGGGCCTGGTGGTAGCTTGTGGTTGTAGTGGAGGAGCTATTGAGAAGTGGTCACTTCTGGGTATGTTTTCTAGGCAGACCGCTCAGATTTTGCTAATGGGTGAGAGATGGCGTATGAAGGGAAAAACAAAATCAAGGATAACTCCAAGCTTGGGGGCCTAAGCAACTGAAGAATGGAGTTGCCATTAAATGTATATTCAAATATTTACATGCCCATTACTCATTCCTAATAATATTAATAATTTTCTAGATATTTTAGTTGCAAGTTGAAACTTGAGAAATGACACGCTTTAGCATCTAGCACATAAGGTCACACATGTAGGTACGCCAATGCTCACTTAATTACAGTAATAAAATGTGTGTAAGGAATAAAGCATTTTAGTGTTCTGTAAACCTGTCTCTCAAAGGACATTCTTTGCACATTACCTTGATGATAAGAGAATTTTTGCAGAAGGAAAAGTTTTATAAGCAATGGCATTAATTTAACCTGAAAAGCTGTTCACATATGGTTCTCTTGGTGAAAAACAAGTGTAATGACACAGACTTTTTACACAAAGAAAAAAAAATCGAGGTTACTTAGAAAGTTGAAGAAGGTTGCCAAGGAAACAGGTTCTTCAGAAGTATGGCTACCTAACCTCACTAAGAATGTCATACATTTTACCTGTGAAGTTGCTCAGCTTCTAACTGAATACAGATAGATGTGAGAGAGTATTGATTGTTAGGGATAAATCAATGGCCCAGCAGCAAGACACAGAGAAAAACGGTTTGGCTATCAGAAAGGTTTTGCTAAATTGGCATATTAAACAAAAGAGTTGAGTGTAATTTCTAGCAAAAGTATATGTGTAAATAAAGCCTAAATATACTTAAAGAGGCAATCCAAGTTCCCTTAAAGAAATTTTACCAAAGCAAGTGTCAATTAAGTAAAAATTGTGTATGTACATACACACATATACACGTTTACTCAATAGTATGCACACACACACACACACACACACACAGACACTACACATGCCCATGCAGTTTCCCTTTCATAGACTCATTAAAAATTTCACAGTTCTGAAACTGTGGCAAATGCATCTTGCAAGTAAGCAAAGTCAATTTCTCCAGATTTTTGCTTCTTATCTATCCAATTCCTATCATTCAAGGATTTAGGAAGCCTTCTTAGATTTTCCAACCTATAGTGGTTCTTCTGTGAGCTCACTCTCTTTATATAATTTCACTTACATGATCCATAATCACAGCTGCCCATGACATCTCTTCTCATAGCAACACTATACTTCTAACAGGCCTTTATTATTTGTCATTTCAGTGCAACCCAAATAAATTGTGAGCATTTTGAGGGCAGAGTACATGTGGCTTCTTTTTTAGCAGCTGATAGGTAGTGGTCTAGGGCCATTATGATGCTTTATTGAACACATAAATTGCTTTAGAAATAAAATTGATAAATATAGATTCATTGTATTCCTTTCAATTATTAAAATTATCTATCTATCTATATATAAAAGGCTAATATGCAAAGTGTCCCCTCAGGAGTTCGACCAGGAGTTCGATTGCTTGCTATGATGTGCACTGACCACCAGGGGGTAGTGTGGAACAAAGGAAGGCCCTGGCTGGCAGCTGGCAGCCAGGAAAGGGAGGCCCCGGCTGGAAGCCAGAAGGCCCTGATCAGCCCTGATCGCCAGCCAGCCCTAGGGACCCTCCCTGTGCACAAATTTCGTGCACCAGGCCTCTAGTTGGAATATAAGCTTAATAAAAAGTCATCCTTAAAATAAAGGTTTTATCTTGGGGATAAAGCCACATCTGGAAATGATCCAATCACTTAAATAAGAATTCTGAAAGAAAAATAAAAGCTATTAAGTTAAACCAGAAGATTGCTTAGACTCTTCTACTTTTTCCTAACCATGTTTATGATGTTTTCCATGCTGCTTAAATCTCAAATATATATATATATATATATATATATATATATATATATATATATATATATATATTACTGTAATTTAAAAGAATGTATTTAGTGTTATCCCAGAAAGGGGATCTACTCAAGTCCAAGAAGAGGTTCTATAGTCTTTGCATCAGCCCCTAGGGAAATCTCCTGACCCAGGGCTCCTCTCAGCAATATGCAACCCACTCCAACAATGTGTGGATTCAGATACACCAGGAGTCTAAAGCTGTGGTTGGTAATGCCAGCTTTAGTGCTGTCTCTCCACTCCACTGTTAGCAGTTTCCACTGCACTTGATGGAATTTCAAATATCTAAATATATAAATGTATTTCTCCCACATCACCAAGATCATTTGAACACTAGTCCTCTAAGTCTTGTGCTACATATTTTCAAGAGTACTGACATTTAATGAAGCATTTTTTTCAAACTGAAGAACAATAAACTTGTAGAGCCATAGGAATGTTGGCAAAACAATGGAACACCTGAATATTCCAAGTCTTGACAACAAAACCTAAGCATTTTACATGAAGTGAGAGAATGCCCATGAGGACAGCTTATAAACTATTAAACTCTAGGGAAATGTAAGATCCGATGACATAGTCCACAGACTACCCACTGCAAGGTTTACATTCCGTGTATGCATATTTACTAAAATAATAAAAGATATATGTTTTAAATAAGTAAAACTTAAAAATGGATATGTTTTTAATAACCCATTGCAAGAAACATACCTAAGAGAGAACCATTGTTTATTTGCCTGAGGTATAAATGGTACACTTAGACCACACCATTGCCCTTCCCCAATAGTACCATTTAGTACAAACAGAAATAATTCCATTTAGTACAAACAGAGAAATAATTTGTTTAGCTATATAATCAGAAGAGACTGCACACAATAAAAGAAAGCATTCTGGTTTTTAAATGAATAAAAATTGATTGTGTCCCTATAAAAACTGAATTGGCAGAGTGTTAACTGCATTTCACATAAACATCTGTAGCGGCTGCCCCTCCGCTGTGCTGTAATGCAATATGGGACACTTAGGAATAAATGCATCCTCCAGACGAGTTCGGAGAGATTTCCTAAAAGCACCTGATTGGAAAAATCGGATTAGTCGGGACTGCTAATGACACTTAAAACAAAAGGAAATCTTTAAACAGAATTATTTTGCACTTCTCTCTTGATGAATTATATGCAAATTAGTGTTGATTGAAAAATGTTTGCCTTGAAGGTAAATTCACACTAATAAAGGAGAGGTCATCTTGCCTCAGACACGGTACCTCTCATCAGGAGGACTTTAAAATTAACTACATTATCTCCTTTTTGTAAACTACCTCAATAAACAGTATGATGATGTTAGAAATGTGTACACTTTGTCTTTATCACATTCCTGAGTTTCATAATTATGACATGAATGATTTCACATTATGCTTAGTGTATATGTGTGTATATTTATTCAATGTATATACACTTTATATATAGCATATATATGTATACACACACACACACACATATATATATATATATATATGCATATACACTATGTATTTTTAAAAGTATATGCATATGCTTTTAAGCTACCAAACTTTTGCATTGTTTGAGGAAAAGCTATTGTTTCAGTCAGTATTTCTTTTTTGGGGGGTAGTGTCACTAGGCACAATATTTCAAAAATCCTATCCTAGTAGTTCCAGTAAAGACGTGTTATTTATCCCGTCTACTAAAATATCAGTGTACAGTATTAGAAAGAGCCAAGTTCAAATTCTAGCTCTCCCTGGTACCAGATTTAAAACCAGGAACAAATTTATAAAGAAAAATCTTTATAACCAGGAACTTATCCTTGAGGCTTCAGTTTCCCCATCTCTAAAATATATACGATAATGCATAGCTCTCTAAAATATGCAAGAATCCCCTTAGCTCATAACCAGCTAACTTGATCACAATCAAATGGTCATTAGTGAATTAAATAAAGTAATTTAGATTATATATTTATGCATAAAAATAACCTA
Source organism: Myotis daubentonii (assembly GCF_963259705.1). Taxonomy (NCBI): domain Eukaryota; kingdom Metazoa; phylum Chordata; class Mammalia; order Chiroptera; family Vespertilionidae; genus Myotis; species Myotis daubentonii. Next base: position 16,055,279 of record NC_081856.1, on the reverse strand, counting down.
CATAAATAAATAAAATGCATTCAAACATGTACTACCATATACATAACATTGTGCTGGGCACTGAAGAATGCCATTGACATAAGTCACAACTCTTCACCCCAAGGATCATAACATCTCATGGAAGAATTATAGACACTTACAAGATTTAATAAGATTAAAATGAGTGCTATCGGCAGGAAGTGCTATCAGGGTTGATCAATGCAAAGGGTATAATGGGTGATGACTCCATGAAGGATGTGAGGGCTGCTACAGTGATGCCCGGATTGTGGGGAGTGTGCATGGGTGGAGAGGAAGGAGCAGGGAATCGAGTGGAGGGCCCAGGAAAAGCTGGAGTAAGCACGGCACGTAAATTGATGTGGCTGAGATGATGAGTCACAGTGAGAGCCCGGGGCAGAAGAACATCAGGAGATAGGCTCTGGCTACAGCGTATATGACAACGTGGCAAAACTTGCAAGGAAGAGCCCAATCTGTATATTGTGGTTTGGAAAATGTCTTCATGGACCCTACAGGTCAAAGCAATTCATAAACCTGGAGTTGGGGAGGCAAACCTTGAAGAAGAAAGGATTGGTCAGAACAGGCCATGAGTCAAACTCGATCAGCTAGGCTGCACTGGATCCATCAGGTTTCAAGGAGCCAGCCAAGCAGGGACCCAAAGATGAGGTGAAATATCTTGATACAGGGACCCTACGTAGTCCCTAAATCAGCGGCGCCAGTGGAGGCTACATATCTCTGTCAAGCCGAAACTCAGAAAGGTCACCACCCTTTTCCATGCTCACCATTCAAGGTGCCCCAAAGCTGGACTAGACCTCATCATGCTTACCTATCTCTTCTCAGCTCCTTCCAAGGCACCACCTCTCAAGTTCCTTGCTCCCTGCAATTAGCTTCTTTCCTCTTTGAGTCTGGTCTCCAATGAATGGGGAGGATTGTGAGCAGGTAGTTAGTTCAGCTTCTAAGAGTTGAAGAGAGGGTTATGTAATAAACTTAGGAGTTGGCTGTTTCAAGCTGAATTTTGACAGAAAGTTATATATTAATTGGGATGCTGATCATCCAGCTGGTGTCCCAGGACATACCTTGAGTGCTATTTAATGTCTTTCCATTTGACCATGATTCTGGGACCTGAACTTCAGGGCAGATTCATATTTTCTAATTAATTCATTCATAAATACTTACTGGACTCCTCCATCATTTTAAAAAAATTTTTTTTGCTGACATTCATTCTGGTGTTAGTGGCATGAAACTAGAGCTGTAAGGCTTAATGGGCCATGTCAGTCCTTCCCATAACAAATATTAACTCAGTTGCAAGACCATTTGTTAATTTACTCATTCCACAAATATTTACTAAGTACCTACAGGTACTAAAGGAAAGATAGCAAGTACTATTATGCTTAATGAGCAGGTATATCTCAACTTCTCCTCTTCTGGCTGTGTGCCTTAGCTCTGATCATGACTACACTCAGGGTAATTATGAGAACTCAATGAGTTCAGCCACCTAAAATGCCTGGCACATATTACCTTCTCAATAAATGCTAGTTATAAATGATTAGAGAGTGGGCATGCCAAATCAAATATGTCTTCCAAAGGTAGAGGCACTTGTATAGAATTTTGACATGTTAGTTGACACTTTCTATTTAGAAAAAATAAGAGAAGGGCTTTGGAGGCAATTTGAAGTAGCCTGTGGAAATAATGGAGGTGTGAGCGGTGTGAGCTAACAAGATAGGGACTGCTCCTTCTGGTTGGAGCCTGAAAATTTGGAAGTAGGAGCCAAATCACAAAAGACTCTGTATGCTAAGCTAAAGCTCTTGGGATCCATCAGAACATTTTATGATGAGAGTTTGACAAGATCAGTTTTGTGCTTTGGAAAGATCATTCCAGCAGCTCTGGGTACTCTTTGAGCAACAAGGGCAGGAAGGGACAAGGGCCTGAATTAAGATGCTTGTGCAAATGAAGATAAGGGGACACAATCAAGAGGAGTTTGGACGGAATTCTTCATGTGACTTGATAAATAATTAGATATGGGAAATAAGTGAGAGAGAAGTACAGAATAGCAAAAGTTCTAAGTCTTGGGCAACTATGTCAGGAACAGGCCATTTTCTGAGATGAAGGCGAAACATGCAACAGGCTTAAGAGTGGGGATGATGAGTTTAGGTTCAGACCTGCTGAGTCTAAAGTGTGGGATACACACGTGAGTATGTGCAGTGGGCACCTGGATACAAACTTGGAGCTCATATATCAAGTTCCTATTGGTCATCCCTACCTGGACGCCACTAGAGATACAATTTTTGGAGTTATGGAGTTTTAAATTGTAGTTAACAATATGAATATGATTAAAGTTGGCCAAGCGGAGTAGGCAGGGAATAAAGGAATGAATAAATGAGAGAGAAAGAAAAAAGAACCAAGTCTATGTGGTACAAGCTCCTGCTAAGGTCCCTAAAGCTGGAGGGAACAGATTAAAAGCCCCCTCCTGTAGACACACATGCTTGGGGGGAGCCTACTTAAATCCATACATGGACAATTTTACATAGCAGGTTATATTGATTGTGAAAGTTGGACTCTTTCTCACACTCATTAAAACCACAGAGGAGTCCCAAAACAGAACAAAGAAGAGAATAGAAACAAGGGAACTTCCAAGATTTGAGGCCTCAATGACTTGAGGAACTTTAATATCACTGTCATAAATAGGAGGTTTTTTTATTTTTTTTTTTATTGCTTAAAGTATTACAAAGGGTATTACATATGTATCCATTTTATCCCCCCGCCCTAGACAGTCCCCTAGCCTCCCCTATCACCCAGTGTCTTATGTCCATTGATTATGCTTATATGCATGCATACAAGTCCTTTAGTTGATCTCTTACCCCCCTACCTCCTGCCCCCCAACCCTCCCCGGCCTTCCCGCTGCAGCTCGACAATCTGTTTGAGGCAGCTCTGCCTCTGTATCTATTATTGTTCAAAAGTTTATAATGGTCTCTATTGTCCACGAATGAGTGAGATCATGTGGTATTTTTCCTTTATTGACTGGCTTATTTCACTTAGCATAATGCTCTCCAGTTCCATCCATGACGTTGCAAATGGTAAGAGTTCCTTCCTTTTTACAGCAGCATAGTATTCCATCGTGTAGATGTACCACAGTTTTCTAATCCATTCATCTACTGATGGGCACTTAGGCTGTTTCCAGATCTTAGCTATGGTGAATTGTGCTGCTATGAACATAGGGGTGCATATATCCTTTCTGATTGGTGTTTCTGGTTTCTTGGGATATATTCCTAGAAGTGGGATCACAGGGTCAAATGGGAGTTCCATTTTCAGTTTTTCACTTCCCATTAAAGTACCAACAGCATACTTCAGAGATCTAGAACGAACTTTCCAAAAATTCATCTGGAATAAAAAAAGACCCCGAATAGCTGCAGCAATCCTGAAAAAGAACAAAGTAGGTGGGATCTCAATACCAGATATCAAGTTGTATTACAAAGCCACTGTTCTCAAAACTGCCTGGTACTGGCACAAGAATAGGCATATAGATCAATGAAATAGAATAGAGAGCCCAGAAATCGGCCCGAACCAATATGCTCAATTAATATTTGACAAAGGAGGCAAGAACATACAATGGAGCCAAGATAGTCTCTTCAATAAATGGTGTTGGGAAAATTGGACAGATATATGCAAGAAAATGAAACTAGACCACCAACTTACACCATACACAAAAATAAACTCAAAATGGATAAAGGACTTAAATGTACGACAGGATACCATAAAAATTCTAGAAGAATCCAAAGGCAACAAAATCTCAGACATATGCCGAAGCAATTTCTTCACTGATACAGCTCCTAGGGCACTTGAAACTAAAGAAAAAATGAACAAATGGGACTACATCAAAATAAAAAGCTTCTGCACAGCAAAAGAAACCATCAACAAAACAACGAGAAAACCCACTGTGTGGGAAAACATATTTGCCAATGACATATCTGATAAGGGCCTAATCTCCAAAATTTATAGGGAACTCATACAACTTAACAAAAGAAAGATAAACAATCCAATCAAAAAATGGGCAAAGGACCTAAATAGACACCTTTCAAAAGAGGACATTCAGAAAGCCAAGAGACATATGAAAACATGCTCAAAGTCACTAATCATCCGAGAGATGCAAATCAAAACAGCAATGAAGTACCATCTCACACCTGTCAGACTGGCTATCATCAACAAATCAACAAACGACAAGTGCTGGAGAGGTTGTGGAGAAAAAGGAACACTTGTGCACTGCTGGTGGGAATGCAGACTGGTCCAGCCACTATGGAAGACAGTATGGAGTTTCCTTAAAAAACTGAAAAAGGAGGTTTTTTTAAATATGGGTTTTTTTTGTTTTTGTTTTATTTTAGAGAGAGGGGAATGGAGAGGGAGAGAGGGAGAAAGAAACATTAATGTGAGGGAGAACATCCATCATCTGCCTCCTGTACGCCCCCACTGGGGATGAAGCTTGCAACCTAGGCATGTGCCCTGACTGGGAATATAATCAGCAATCCTTTGGTGCATGGATGATGCTCAACCAACTGAGCCACACCATCCAGGGCCATAAATGGGAGTTTATATGCAACAGAGTGAGCAGTGAAGACAGAGATACACCTGTAATTTGCTTTACAGTTACTTACATAGAGAAGACAGTTAAAACGATTTTGGAAGGCTAATTTCTGGCAGGTCCCACACAGAACTAATACTAGGAGAGCAATGGGGCATGTCTAGTGCCCAAATAGCTCCCACTGAACCAACATAGTGCAGTGTATATACATAGAATGAGAAAGAATATCGGCTTCTAAGTTAGGCATGTCTGGTTTCAAAATCCAGCTCTTCTACTTAACATATGACTCTGAACAATTAACAAACTTGCACGTTTATCTTCTTTCTACTATTTAATTAAACTAGGGGCCCGGTGCACGAATTTCGTGCAGTGTGTGTGTGGGGGGGGGGGAGTGTCCCTCAGCCCAGCCTGCCCCCTCTCACATACTGGGAGCCCTCAGGCGTTGACCCCCATCACCCTCCAATCCCAGAGGCATCAGGCCTGGGCAAGGGACACTCATTTCCCCCCATCACTGGTTCTGCCCCCAGCCCAGGCCTGATGCCTCTGGCCCAGGCATCAGGCCTGGGCAGGGGACCCCCAGACCCCTCCGATTGCTGGCTCTGCCCCTTGCCTAGGCCTGATGCCTCGGCCAGAGGTGTCAGGCTTGGACAGGGGACCCCCATCTCCCCCGATCACTGGCTCTGGCCCCCGCCCAGGCCTGAAGCCTCTGGCCCAGGAATCATGCCTGGGCAGGGGATCCCCATCTCCCTCTGATCGCTTGCTCCACCTCCCGCCCAAGCCTGACGCCTCTGACACAGGCTTCAGGCCTGGGCAAGGGGACCATCATATCCCCCCAATCCCCGGCTCCGCCCCCCACACAGGCATGATGCCTCTGGCCCAGGCCAGAGGAGTTGACCCTCATCACCCTCCGATCACCAATCACCGGATCGGCCCCTTGACCAGGCCTGAGGCCTCCGGCAGAGGTGTCAGGCCTGGGCAGGGGACCCCCAGCTCCCCACGGTTGCAGGCTCCGCCCCTCCCCAGGCCTAATGCCTCTGGCTTAGGCGTCCGGCCCGGGCAGCGGGGACCTGCAGTGGCAGCAGGGGGTGCAGCGATCACGTGGTCTCCGCCCCTGCCCCTGCAGGACGCCTCTGGCTGAGGCGTCCGGCCCGGGCAGCGGGGACCCACAGCTGCAGCGGCCCCGCGATCGTGGGCTTCGCTTTAGGCCCAGGCAAGGGGCCCCTAGCTCCTGGGACTGCCAGCTTCGACCGTGCCCAGCTCCCATCGCTGGCTCCACCCCTACTTCCTGCTATCACTGGCCAGGGCGGAAAAGGCACCTGATTCTCCGATCATGGCTGGGGGGCAGGGCAAAGGCGGCCCTTTGCCCTGCCCCCCAGCTCTTAGCTCCCCCCTGGGTTTCCAATCACTGTCAGTGGCAGGGGGCTTTTTCCTGCTTTGCCTTTCGCCTCCCTGCATTGTGCCTACATATGCAAATTAACCGCCATCTTGATGGCAGTTAACTGCCAATCTTAGTTGGCAGTTAATTTGCATATAGCCCAGATTAGCCAATGAAAAGGGTAGCGTCGTACGCCAATTACCATTTTTCTCTTTTATTAGTGTAGATATAATAATATAGCCCACTTGTAGCTTGTTATGAATGAGGATAAAATTAGATAAATTATTACAGATAATATTTTTTTTATTTCTTAGTATGAGCAAGGCAATGTGCTAAGCTCTCTACATGTACCATCTTTTTAATCCTCACAACAGCTCTCTGAGGGAATGGACTGAACCATTAATTGATGGGTCTCGTGGGGAAAAAACGTTTTCTTTTGAAGACATTTGAATCCTGAGGCAACTGAACTGCTTTCTAGATAACAAGATTTCAAAGTAACAGAATCTTATTTTCATGTTTGTAGGAGCAACCATAACATATGCCTATGGCCCTCTCCCAGTTTAACCAGAAATGTTGGAGACATAAACCTGCATGTGTCTCAAAAGTCCAAACGATGCATGCAGCTTTGGGTTCTGCTTCTTTACCTGAGGGTGGCTGCAATACAATACAATGCAGGCCATTTTACAGAGCAGGCTGTATTGACTCTGAAGGTCACATTTCTTCTGGTGTTCATCAAGACTTTTGAACTGGTAGATTCTCAATTTATGCTTTATTAAGCACAAATTTAGGTATTATGGTGGTAAAGTATTATGAATTCCACTAGAGGCCCGGTGCACAAAAATTTGTGCACTTGGGGGGGGTCCCTCAGCCTGGCCTGTGCCCTCTCGCAGTCTGGGACCCCTCGGGGGATGTCCACCTGCTGGCTTAGGCCCGCTCCCCAAGGGATCGTGCCTAAGCTGGCAGTCAGACATCCCTCTGGCAGCCCGGGAGCCCTCAGGGGATGTCCACTTGCCAGCAGGGAGCAGGCCTAAGCTGCAGTCGGACATCCTTAGTGCTGCTGAGGAGGCGGGAGAGGCTCCCACCACCACTGCTGTACTGGCAGCCATTAGCCTGGCTTGTGGCTGAGCAGAACTCCCCCTGTGGGAGCACACTGACCACCAGAGGGCAGCTCCTGCATTGAGCATCTGACACCCTGGTGGTCAGTGTGTGTCAGTGACCAGTCATTCCCAGTCGTTCTGCTGTTAGGGTCCATTTGCATATTACCCTTTTATTATATAGGATAGAGGCCTGGTGCCTGGGTGGGGGCCGGCTGGTTTGCCCTGAAGGGTGTCCCGGATCAGGGTGGGGGGTCCCGCTGGGGTGCCTGGCTAGCCTGGGTGAGGGGCTAAGGGCTGTTTGCAAGCTGGTCAAGCCCCCCAGTGGGGACCCTCATCTCATGGGGGTGTGGCCAGCCTGGGTGAGGGGCTGAGGACTGTTTTCAGGCTTCCCACAGCCCCTTCAAGGTGGGGGAGTCCCAGTGGGGTGTCTGGCCAGCCTGGGTGAGGGACTGAGGGCTGTTTTCAGGCTGGCCACGCCCCCCGGCGACCCAAGTTCCCAGCCTCTCCTTTTTTTCTTTCTTTCTGGGATTTATTTATCTTCTGTAATTGAAACTTTGTAGCCTTGAGCGGAGCCCAGGCTGGCTAGGGCAGGCAGGAAGCTTGGCTTCCTCCATCGCCAGGGGCAACCCAAGCCTCCTGCTCACTCCAGCTCAGTTGCCGCCACTATCTTAGTGGGGTTAATTTGCAAACTCACTCCTGATTGGTTTGTGGGTGTGGCTTGGGTATAACGAAGGGATGGTTAATTTGCATGTTTCTCTTTTATTAGATAGGATATGCATGAACTCAGTTTATCTTTGCCATACCACTATGTGGTTGATACTATTATCATCATTACTAGAGGCCTGGTGCACAAATTTGTGCATGGGTGGGGTCCAGCCAGCCCGCCCAGATTGAGATGGGGGAGGGCGATCAAGGGTGGGAGCTAGTGGGGGGGAAGGGTCTCAGGCAGTTGGCCAGCCGGCCCCGCCCCTTGGTCGAACTCCCAGTCAAACTCCAATTTGCATATTAGCCTTTTACTATATAGGATTCTACAAGTATGCAAACTGAGATACTTGAGATTTCTTTATAGAAATCACAGGGCTAATGCATAGAGTAGGGACATGTGTATCTCATTTAACATGTCCTGGCCAATAATTATGTCATAATACTTTATCTCTGAAATACTTTTCTTTATGTAAATGACAGTTCACTGTTTATTCTCCTAGGCTTTATACTCACAACCAAACAAGAGCCAGTACAGGACACTCAATTATGTACTCTCAACCAGTAAGAATTTATGCACCTTACAGTAAATATTGTCAACTAGACTATTCTAGATGGGCTCCTAATACTAGGATCTGCCACAAGAAACAGAAGAAAGAATATCATGCTAGGTACTAAAACACAAGTTAAAGAATATGGTCCAGGAAAGATAGATAATAATGAGCAAGCTCTCTGACATCTTGTAGCTTGGGATAATTGATCAACAATTCTATGATTATTAGTGGGGAAAATCTATGGGCAAAGGCAGTGATTTCAGAGATTAAAATAAAACAAAATAATTATTTTTAATATATAAAATGAACCTGCAAAAGGACTGTGTTATAATGATTATACGCAACTCTACCTAGGCTTGATTCATTAGCACCCCCATATCCAAGAAAACTTCCCCCAAAGCCCACCCTCCAACTAAACTGACTGTAAACATTTCGTGTTTCCCCTGACATATCACTGAATGATATTACTTTAACTCTCATCGGTTCCACCTTCAAACCCTACAAGTTCTGAGACTCCTTTTAATAACATCAAACTTTAATATCTAATTTGTTTTGCTCTTATGTAAAACAGAATTTTTTAAAACATTAGGAATGTTAAAGTTTCTGAGAACAAGTGGACAGCTTCCTAGAGTATTTCTACAGATAGAAATGAGACTATTTGTTTTCTTTAGGAAGATGTGATATACAATCTCATAACTTGATTCCAAAAGCCTCTATGACCTGGATTCCTACATATGTGACAAAAGTAGTTGTTTCATAAATATCTACTGACTAAATGAATTGTCAGTTTGCTACATGTATTAATTTCCAGGAAGAATAAGAAGTAGTTGTGTTTATTCCACCCACTTTATGTTCAGGTTACCTCTATCACAACTTAGGTGGCCAGCGTACAGAACATGAATTCTCTTCAAATTACATTAAAAAAGCCCAATATCCCTTTCAACAAAAGGAGATGTGCTCCATGAACAGGAAGAGTCAGAGTGGGAGCAGAGGTAGACTTCCAGGACTGCATCTAAACTTGACCCCAGAGAGGCATTCACTGTTCTAAGGAAATCTGTGTTCATGGGGACACAGATTCAGAAAAGAGAGCAGTAACAAGAGAGATGAGTTCAAGAGCAGAAAGCATAATCAGAAATTAAGTACCAAGAGCAGAACACATGATCTCTGGCCAAAAAAGAGAAGAGAAGGAATAAAGAAAGATTTTGATACTAAGGATATAGAACCCAGTACTGAGAACTGAGTCAACTAAGATTAAAATGTAAGCAAAGGCAGGAGGTGCTGCCAGATGGGACTGATGTTGGGTGGGAACCACTTGGTACCAAGGTGAGGGGAGGGCTAACTTGGTGCTGAGGAAAAGAGCATCGTTATGTGCTTCTTGATCACAACACTAACTCTGCACAGAGGAGTTAGAAATGTGGGAGACAGGACTAGACATCTGAATTTATCCCCTTAGGCAAGACTAGACCCTTCACCATTGAGGTTGGATTTGAACTGTCTGCCCCATCAACTAGACTTCACATCGTGGGAGGTAGCAATAGTAAAACTACCTTTAGAAAAATATTCCTCAAGATGGCCGTTACCAATCTATTTGTGGAAAATATGTAGTTTTAAGTGCAATTTTAAAATGTAATATTTTTTTCCAAGAGCTGGAGACGTTAATTCAAACCATGTGTGAAATCGGAGAGAAATGGAACTCAAATCAGACCCTATCAAGAAAAAGTCTATGAGTTTTCACAAGATAATGAACCCAATGTTTTAACATTGCCACTAGTAGGGTAGCTTTTGTTTGGTTTTATTTTATTTTAGTTTTTAGTGTGTGTGTGTGTGTGTTTCGACAGATTTTGAATGTGTTTCCAGAATCTAGCCGAGTTCAGCAGTTAAAAACCCACCTTCATCATCCATTCCTTTTATTTTTAAAACTCCCATTCCATATTACCTCTTTTACTATTCTACTAGACTGAATGATTTGTACTAGGAAAAGATTGGGTTTTTAAACGTTGCCTAGAGACTTAGCAGAAGAGAAGTTGAAACTGGTAGCTGAAATGGAGGCTTTGTATTAACAGAAAATCAAAAGCTGACTAACAAATGAACACTTTTTAAGAAAAACTATCAGTTAAGTAAAATATGACTTACGCTTAGTATATGCTGAGTTCAAAATGATATTTTTGTCTAGCTTGATATGTAATTACAGAATGGAAGCAGTAGGAACTGATTTTTTAAATTACTGACATTAATTAATATTAATTTAGATTCTTATTTTCTGGATGTGTATTTTGCCTTAAGATTTTTCTTGTCATCACAAAAACTTTTCAGAAATTAACAAACATGTGAGTACTATAGGCCTTAATTTGGCATCACAACCTCCTTCTACGGTTTTTTCATTCATTTCCTTTCTAGAACTACACATAAGGAGAATAAAGCTGACTGAAACTGGTAACCAGTCTCAGATATAAGGACTTGGTAAATATATATACTTTTAGAAAACATTTGGCTTTATTTCTCAAAAGACTTCAGAATTCTATGAAAAATTTAAATCACAAATTGCAATATTATTTATTAAATATCCACCCTAGCCGGTTTGGCTCAGTGGATAGAGCATCAGCCTGCAGACTGAAGGATTCCAGGTTTGATTCCGGCCAAGGACACATGCCTGGGTTGAGGGCTTGATCCCCACCCAGTAAGGGGCATGCAGGAGGCAGCTGATCAATGATTCTCTCGCATCATTGATGTTTTATATCTCTCTTCCTCTCTCTTCCTTTCTGAAATCAATAAAAATATATATTTTTAAAAAATCCATATACCCTCTAGTGCAGCCGTGGGCAAACTATGGCCCCGCGGGCCGGATCCAGCCCGTTTGAAATGAATAAAACTAAAAAAAAAAGACCGTACCCTTTTATGTAATGATGTTTACTTTGAATTTATATTAGTTCACACAAACACTCCATCCATGCTTTTGTTCCTGCCCTCCGGTCCAGTTTAAGAACCCTTTGTGGCCCTCGAGTCAAAAAGTTTGCCCACCCCTGCTCTAGTGTCTAGTTCAAATAATTTTTCTAAAAATATCCTTTACCTCACGGAAAATCCCACATTGAGACATATGACAAAATATAGCTCTGTCTTTGATAAGACAGGTGACCAGCTCAGCCTAAATGTTAAAAACCAGCTTTTGAATTATGCCGACTGCTGCTATTTTGGATTGATGGTGAGTCCTGACTATCCTACGGCATCTCCCATCTGCCTAAGGCTTGTTCAGAACCAACTATGACCTTCCTGGTTGTTATGAGCAGGACTTTTGCCCCACACTTTCAGAGGTTGAAAGCAATGCTACAATACTTCACATTACACATTGGAGGGTCTTTTAAAAAATGGTCCCAGCCATGCCACTTGCAGCACTGAGTATCTACTCTAAGTCTTGCAACTAGTGTCTACGTTGCTCTGCGGTTGGTACGACTGGCAGCTTGGAGCCTCCTCATGGGTAATTCTGCCTGATTTGTGTATTACACAGAGTGCCATAGAGTAAGTCCCACATTCTGTGCTTCCTGGACCACAGAATGCAGTCGCCCTCTTAATTTTTTTGTTACTTCCTCAGTAGGACTAGGCTCTCCACTGCTTCGGGGTCTTCAGATTCCCCAACTTGCAGTTGATCTAAATATATCTCTCCTTAAACTATTGCTAAAGCATTCCTGGCATCATCCCCAATCCATTCTTTACAATATAAGCATCTGTAAAGTCTGAAAAGGCCAGAAGTACCTCTTCAAAAGCCCCCTTGAAGGCGTTTGTGAATTGGTCCACCTTATCCTTTCACTAGTTACTTCACAATGACTGACATTACCAAATAAAAGAGCATTTGTTCTCAACTTTCCCAGTTGTCTGCACTTCTAAGACTATTGATATTAATCTGCTTTATGGTAGTTAACATTTATAGGAAAAGTTCTATCTAATTGCATTGAATTAAATTGTAGTAATTCTTAGTCATTGAATGCTGATATATGCAAAGGGAACTAGAAAGATGCCCACAGAGGAGGGTGGAGATTGCAATCTGTGCCTACTGGAGTCACTATAAAATTATAACTGTAAATGTATAAATTAGAATGTAATTACATTTCTCTAATGCTTTCTTAGCTTTCTCAAAATGATTTCACAAGTAATCAAAGATCATGAACTAGGAATATACAAAAGAACTGCAAACAGTCAATAAACAGGAAAAACATTCACTTGCATTAATCATAAGAGAAACGCACACTATAATACCATTATCACCCATTAAATGGGAAAGAATTTAAACCATATTTTTAATGGGATGCGGGTACAGTGAAATTATAGGTATGTTTAGTCACTGATAATGTGACCAAACCCTTACATGCATTTCTCACTTCTTTTACTGTCTGCTTTCAACAACAGGATTCCTCTGAGCAACAAAGGATCATTTCTTATTCAGTTTTTAAAATATTTAATAATATTTCTCATTGTACAATTTACATGTAAGACTCCATATATAGCCTTAGAGAAAATTGGAATAATAAAGAATTTCATTTATTTTTTAAAAAAATAACCTGTGCCTAAATTTAACATTTTCCTGCTAAATGATAATACTATATTACTGCATACTTTGTTCAGAAAGGCTGGAAGACAAGTGTTAAACTATTTTACTGCTAAAACTCTATGTTTGTTGCCTCTATACAATTGTATTTAGGATGCAGAAGATTTCAATAACATTAAAGCAAATGAAATGCAAACAAGACTGGTAGCTGGACACATAATTAAGACTTGGTTAAAAGGAAGAATGTTTTAAAGTACGTTCAAAATATTTAGTTTTAATTAAAAATATATACATTTACATTGGTTATGGAAGCCCAAGTTGCTTTCTTTGGAGATTGTAATTCAAAATCAATTCCTACAAAAACCACACGCATAATGCATTATCTACACATTCAGAACTAGAACTTTGGCACTCTTGAAGCAATTTAATGTAGTCTTTTTCTGTGTTTTACAATTCGTCTTCTTTCTTTTGCAGTTGTTATGGCCGCACCTAATTAGGGGGTAACTTTTTTAGAGAGTCTTTCCAAAGAATTTCAACCTAGTTCTAGAAACAACACACTCCTTTCAGATCATTTCATTGGTTTGCACAATATTTAAATTTGCAATGACAACAGATACTCTTGGTAAGTAAACAACTCAACCAGCAGGAGCAAGTGTGTGTGCGGACATAGAGTATTATGTCAGTCAGTATGTTTCACAAAAGGGGTGAAACAATTTAGTCCAGGGAGGCAAATAAATGATGATCAGTCAGGAGAGCTTCTATTCCAGTTCACTTAAAAAAAAATTTTTAAGTATGTTTTTATTGATTTCAGAGAGGAAGGGAGAGAGAGATAGAGATATCAATGATGAGAAAGAATCATTGGTCAACTGCCTCCAGCACACCCCCTCCTGGGGATCAAGCCCGCAACCCAGGCATGTGCTCTGACTGGGAATAGAACTGTGACCTCCTGGCTCATAGGTTGATGCTCAACCACTAAGCCACACTGGTTGGGCCCATTCTTTTTGAACAAGAATTTTACTATTCTTTTCCTTAACTTTTTAACATTTTACGCTATGTGCAGAATACTTTGATAGATTATGACTGCTATAGCCTGTTCTATATAGTTTGTTTCCCTAAAAGGATTCTTAAAATACAGAGAAACTGTTTTAGTGTTTATGCAGCCAATAATAATATCAAAAAGCTCCCAATTAAAAGGTAATTTATCATAATTTAAATGATTATACAGTCAAATAAGTATTTGAGTCTTAACTATATGCAAAACACTGTTCTTATTTCATTCAGAAAAATCAAAAATAATTTTATTCTTTGAGACATAAGATAATTTGTTTCAAAGTTTTTATTGGAAACTCTCTACATCTGTTTTATTTTTCTTTAAGTTATTAATCATAAATGTTCTACAACATTATAAAAAATTCATGAATAAGTCAAAAGTAGCTTATTTTTCACAATCAAATGAAAAAGTAATTTGTTCACTTTACCTCCTAGTCTTTTTATGTGCTTTTCTATATAAGAACACACAAGTTCTATATCTCGCTTTGTGTTTTTATGTAACAATAAGCAAAGCGTTCTCATGTTTTTATGTAGTCATTAGACTTATGTGTAATTGCTACAAGAGTCCAATGAGAAGAAATAGCAGTTTATTTGCTGCTTCTCTAGTCAACATTTAAGTTATTTTTAACTTTTAGAAATCATAAGTAATGCTGCAATGAACATCTTTATCCTATAACTTTACTCTTTTTTAGGGAAAAAATATCTCTCGAATCAATTCCAAAAGTACAATTAATAGTACAAAGGATATGAAGGTTTTATGGTTTTCAATATTTATTACCTAACTACCTCTGTTACCATGGATTTACATCCATAACATACAGTGCCACATATGTAGTTTCTTATGTATAATTCTCTGCAAGAAAGTAGATAAATTTTATAATGTTCAGTAATATATAGAAGAAATAAATGCATTAAATAAAACTGTATTTTTGATAACATAAGAGAGATGGAAGGGCATATAGAATTTAATAGGAGCACTATTTGTTTTTTGTCTTGTTTTATTTTATTTTTGTATAGTCAATGTTATTTTACATTAGTTTCAAGTGTACAGAATGGTGGGCAGAATGTTTAACACAGCTGCCAAAACAATAAATTCCAGTTTGTTCCATCTTCACTGGCATTGGGTAATATTTTTATATTTTCTTAGTTTAAAAAGTTAAAAATATATTTAACAACATAGCTAATGTAATCTATAATAGTAAAAGTGTAATATGCTAATTAGACCAGACGTCCTTCTGGACAAAGCCAGGGCTACGAGGGCCAAGGCAAGGCACTGCAGCTGCAACCCACCAGTGGGCTGCAGCAGGTGGGCAGGCCTCCCACTGCAAGGGCAGCCCCGGTCCCGGGTGGCAGAGGGAAGCCGGTGCCGGCAGCGGGGAGAAGGAAGGCCTACTCTTATATGAATTTCATGCATCGGGCCTCTATTTTAATATATGTGTATAGATATATACATAGAGGGTAACACACAGGAAAAGCAAAGGGATATTTAAAAGAAATTCAGGATGATGCTTCTCTCCGGGAAGGTGGTTATAAAGATGAGATGTCAACAGGGAGGCATAATACTGGCAGAGTTCCATTTCTTCACGAGGTGAACTCAGCACCAAAATTGTTTCTACTGTTCTTTAAACAGTATAGCTATACGTCACACACACTTTTGCATATATGATTTTTTTCACACAAAAGAATGACTTTAAAAATTAGATGTACGATAACAGCCCCTCATCCTTACCTTGTGTTTGCTTTGCTAGTATGCCTCGTGGAGAGGGTGGTTAATCGTGAGAATCCACAGTGAACAGGGCCCATGAGGGCCCGCCCACCCCCTGTGCTTGAGCTCGTGCAGCCCTGCCCACAGCCAGGTGGTCTCAGCACATCCATCCGCAGCTGCCTTCACGCGGTCTCCTCGGGCTGAGACACCAGTGGTCCCGGCCTCCTCAACCCTCAGCAGCAGAACCTCGGAACTTTCCTTTCTTTTCTAAATGTCAGCAAGTCGTTCTTTAAGAAAACATGATATTGATACCTCACTCATTACAAGTGAAAGAAAAAGAGAGACAATTTTATAGCAGGAAGAGAAAAAACAAGAACAGAAGATGTGGAGCAGCTCAGAGCGAGTGTGCACCAGCCTAGGATCCCACCGCAAAGCCTTTGCAGCCAGTCATCAAGTTCCAAGAACCACACACTCGACACCTGATGTGTGGGAGGCCAGGCTCTCTTTTGTGAATGTTTCATACTAATTCACTCTTATCAATCACTCTTATTCTGAAGAGCATGCCAACTGCATTTCCTCTCCAGCTAAAATTTAGTCGCACGTGTCCTTCCACTGTGATTGCACCATTGGCACCCCCACATGACCTTTAATTTCACTGATGTCATTTGCAGCATCTTTTTTTTTTTTTATCCTCACCCATTGCTTGTCAGAGAGAGTGGCAGGGAGGGAGGAGAAGAGAAAGAAACATCATGGGAAAGAGGCACATCAACTGGTTGCCTTATGTTCAGCCCAGGGCCAGGAATCGAACCTGCAGCCCAGGTATGTGCCCTTGACTGGGAATTGAACCCATGACTCTTCAGTGCACAGGATGATGGGCTAACCACTGAAAATACCAGTCCGGGCTGCAGCATTGTTCAAAGATGCTCAGAAGTGCTTAAGCAGTGAGAGAAAAAAAAGTCTTATTCACATTATTTAGTTCCCATAAAGTAGGAATTCTGTATATTAGGCTCAGCAACCTGCATCACTATTAGAAAAGTAATATTCATATACTTAAGATATTTCTCAAAAATCTCCTTGAGATTACAGATACTATTTATAAAGTGAAAAAATATTTATGAAAAGTATTTTGAAATCAGAAAAGGCAAAGCAAAATTCTTCATGAAGTCAAATATAATTATACTAGGGGCCCAGTGCATGAAATTCGTGCACTGGGTGGGGGGGGGGCGTCCCTCAGCCCAGCCTGCCCCCTCTCACATACTGGGAGCCCTCAGGGGATGTCCTAGTGATGGCTTAGGCCCGCTCCCTGCTCCCCTTGGGGAGTGCGCCTAATCCACAGTCTGGCCTCCCTTTGTGGGAGGCAACGGGGCTGATCAGGGGAAGGTGCCAGCCTCATCACCCTGCTGCTGCAGCCACTGCCAGTCACTGCAGCCACCAAGGTTTTTTCATCAACATGGACTCCAGACCCTTCACCATGAAAAAATGACAACTTTCTTTAGGCATTTTCAAGATGTGTCTTTCATAGGATATGACATTTCTTTATTATTATTTTTTTAATCCTCATCTGAGGATATGTTTCCATTGATTTTTAGAGAATGTGGAAGAGAAAGGGAAAGACAGAGAAGAACATCAAAGTGAGAGGAACACTTTAATTGGTTGCCTCCTGCATGAGCCCTGACCTGGGCCCCGGCCAGGGAGGAGCCTGCAACCTAGGTACATGCCCTTGCTCAGAATTGAACCCAGACCCTGCCATCAGCAGGCCAAGGCATTATCCACTGAGCCAAACCAGCTAGGGCAGGATATGACATTTCTTAGCCCTCCTGCAGCAGCGGACCTTCATTTTTTTCACCAGGAGTGTGGTGAAAAATCCTAGATCACCTTTTTGGGTTCTTATTACCTAAGTTACTAAGAATATTACCAGTGGCATACAGGGAGCTTAGCCAATGAGCAGTCAGAAAAGTTGTTTCCTCTGTAGTTCACACTGATCACCGGCTCTGCTCCCCGCCCAGGCCTGATGCCACTGGCCCAGGCTTCAGGCCTGGACAGGGAACCCCCATCTCCCCCCAGTTGCCGACTCCGCCCCTTGCCCAGGCCTAACACCTCTGGTGGAGGCTTTAGGCTTGGGCAGGGCCCCCCCCCCGCAGGTCCAATGGCCGGCTCCACCCCTGCCCAGGAGCCCTCTGGCTCAGGCCCTTCCTAAGCTGCTCAGGGCCCACACAGGGCTACCTCGAACTGACCTGGGTGCCGTTCCCGGGACCCAGGCCACTGGGCACCTATGTATGCAAATTAACTGCCATCTTTGTTGGGTTAATTTGCATACTCTCCTGATTGACTGGTGAGCATAGTGGAGGGATGGTCATTTTACATGTTTGTCTATTATCCATATATTTATTGATCACCTATTATTTCCAAAGTAATGGAAAGATGCAAATTCTACAAACCAAAGATTACGTCCATACATACTTCATAAAAGAAAAAAAGATTTGCAGAGGAAAATGGACTGCAAATCCATATCATGCTCTAGATAGGTCGCTGAAATCTTTTTCTCTGAAGAATATGGGGGGTTTTTTTGCACTGGAAGAATTTTGTTATTTTATTAAAAGGCTAATTGCAAGCTTCTATAATATAAAACTAGCAATATTCCTAACATAATGGAAAGCCTGGCACTGAAAGCTGTGGTGGCCTGAGAGTGGCCTTGAACTCTCCAAGCAACAAGTCATGGCAACAGGCTCCTTACACGTCTGCATAAAGCACGAAGCATCCCAAAGCAACGCCTGTTCCATGGAATGCCGCTGAAGCACAGGCATTGGGAGGAAAGGCTAGGACTTAATAAAATGTGCGCTTTGCAATGAGTGACGTCATATGCAGCGCTGTGCATACGTCTAGTGACTTGACTCAATGATTTTCAAACCTAAATCTTCAAAGGAGAATGCGAAAAACATGCAGTGACTGCAAAAGCTGAGTCAGAGTACGTTTCGTTTTATGTAAGCAGGTACGGAGATAGCATTCTTCAGCAATATTCTGGACAGCGTGTGCACATAATAAATTTATGACCACGGACCTATACTTCTTAACAAAATGTTTCCCAGAGGAGCACCTTAAACGTGGCTTTCTGAATTAAACATGTTCTTGTTTTCCCATTAAAAGGGGATACAAGTAATAGAGCACAGAGGGGGCATTTATGTATATTTACAAGTGAGATCTCTGGAGGGACAAAGAACCTCTGAACATTAACATATAGGAAGCAGAGCTCGCACTGCTGGTCTTCTGAAGTCTCCTGTCTTTGCTTCTTATCTCTGGGGTCTGGATAAGAGCCATCCTGACCCATGGGTTTTAAAATGCCCTTTTGTTTAAACTTTGATGTTTACTAACAACGCGATTCCTCTATGTAACTTACAACATTTGTTTACATCATGAGGTGAAACACCAGTTGGGAATAAATAGGTACCTAGCTATATTCTAAACCATTTCAGGCTTTTAAGGTTAATAAAGCTATAAACTTAATTCATTCTGGTATACTGGAGCCCAATTCTCTCGAAAATAATAATTAGATAAATGTGAGGAAACAGAATTATAAATACACTTACATGGTTTTAAAAATAAACGTAACTTAAAATGTACATTTTAAACATTTATTGTTTAAACATACACAAAATTAATGTGCTTTCCAGAGTCCAATATTTGTTAATATCCCTTGTGTTTAAGACAGTGTCTAATGTATTAGGCATCGAGTCATCTTTGCTGTTTGCCAATTCGGTTATTATTGCAGAGTATTAAATGTTTTATAAGTCAATATCCTTCCTTTGAGACATACTCCCTTCTGAGAAGGAACAAGAAAAAATTAGTAGTACCTAGGAAAAGAAAGTGAATTTAATTTTGTCATTGTATGTTTTTGTTGTTTGTACGTTTTGTTTAACATGTTAAATAAGTTATAAGCTATTTCCTCCTTCCAAGGAAGTTTGGTACCTTCGAAATCATAAGTGATCCTTTGTGTCCTTAGGGCATTATTGTAAACTCACTATTTCATAATTAATTTTGAGCGTTTCTTAAATGGTTCTAAGTGCCTAAGGGCCTGTTCCCATTAGTGGCATTGACTAGGGAAGAAAGCATATCAAAATACATCGCATCTGAAGTGGTCATTGGTTGGTACGGATACTGGCATAAAGGATACGTTATTATGCATGAGTATACGTACAGTTATCAGAAATATGAATAGCCTTATAAATTATAATGATTTTTATACAGTAGAATATCTACAGCATGAATTCCACTAATTTTTCTGTAATACCTCACTGCACTCAGTTGTCTTGAACAATTTGAATTTTCTGCCTCATTGGTTACATGGTTGACTAAGCCTCAGTAGACTGACACCGTATTGAACCTTGGTAGGAAAGGTGTCTGTAGCGCTCACTTTGGAGTTTTAGTTGTTCAAAGGCCAAGTCTTATGGCATAACTGATGCAAAGGTAGAGCCCAGTGGAGCTAGACCAGGGGTCCTCAAACTACGGCCCGCGGGCCACATGCAAATACAAATATTGTATTTGTTCCCATTTTGTTTTTTTTACTTCAAAATAAGATATGTGCAGTGTGCATAGGAATTTGTTCATAGTTGTTTTTTTTAAACTATAGTCCGGCCCTCCAACGGCCTGAGGGACAGTGAACTGGCCCCCTATTTAAAAAGTTTGAGGACCCCTGAGCTAGACTGTGACTTTGGCCTCTGCACGTAGTGCTGAGACAAAATTACTCTCCGTTTTCAGGGAAGCACAGACCTTGCTCCCATCAGCCATTTAAAAACATTTGAGTTTGCCCAGCTGGCATGGCTCAGTGGTTGAGCATCGACCTATGAACCAGATGGTCATGCTTCAATTTCCCCACCATCCCCAGTGGGGGGCATGTAGGAAGCAGCCATTCAATGATTCTCTCTCATCATTGATGATTGATGTTTCTATCTCTCTCTTCCTCTCCCTTCCTCTCTGAAATCAATAAAAAAATATATATTTTAAAAAGCCTTATAAAAAATATTTGTATTCGTGAGAGTTACTATTGGGAAGGGATCTTAAGCGGTATAAATAACTGGTCTGAGTTTATCCCAGTAGGCAATAGAACATGCACATTAATAGCAGAGCTATTGTTCCAACTCTGGTCTCCGGTCTTCCTATTCAATAGGTTTTTCACTACTCTCTCATCTGGTACAATTTATCATGTTTTTTTTATTTCATGTTTCTAGGCATAACAGCTTTGCAATTCCAGGTCTGTGGAAATCATGTTGCAATTTTTCATAAGTAAACTGGAGGAGGGGGGTAGAGAAAATGGTGGAATATAATCCAAATTTGCATGATTCTAAAGGCAATTTCCATCAGGTAACTGGTTAAAACTTGTCAGATCAAATACCAACCGCATATTTCACAGACCTAGAACAAACGCTCCAAAAATTTATATGGAATAAAAAAAGACCCCGAATAGCCACAGCAATCCTGAGAAAAAAGAACAAAGTTGGAGGGATCACAATACCAGATTTCAAGTTATATTACAAAGCCACTGTTCTCAAAACTGCCTGGTACTGGCACAAGAACAGACATATAGACCAATGGAGTCAAGACAGTCTCTTCAATAAATGGTGTTGGGAAAATTGAAAAGATACATGCAAAAAAAAAAAAAGAAAGAAAGAAAAGAAACTAGACCACCAACATACACCATACACAAAAATAAACGCAAAATGGATAAAAGACTTAAACGTAAGTCGGGAAACCATAAAAATCTTAGAAGACTCCATAGGCAGCAAAATATCAGACATATCTCATAGCAATATCTTCACCAATACAGCTCCTAGGGCAGTGATGACGAACCTATGACCTCGTGTCAGAGATGACACGCGAACTCATTGTTTTGGTTGATTTTTCTTTGTTGAATGGCATTTAAATATATAAAATAAATATCAAAAATATAAATCTTTGTTTTACTATGGTTGCAAATATCAAAAATTTTCTATATGTGACATGGCACCAGAGTTAAGTTAGGGTTTTTCAAAATGCTGACATGCCAAGCTCAAAAGGTTCGCCGTCACTGTCCTAGGGCAACAGAAACTAAGGAGAAAATAAACAAATGGGACTACATCAAAATAAAAAGTTTCTGTACAGCAAAGGAAACCATCAACAAAACAACAAGAAAGCCCACTGCATGGGAGAACATATTTGCAAATGTTACATCTGGTAAGGATTTAAGCTCCAAAATTCATAGGGAACTCACACAATTTAACAAAAGGAAGATAAACAATCCAATCAAAAAATGGGCAAAGGACCTAAATAGACACTTTTTCATAACAGTACAATTTACCATAGCTAAGATTTGGAAACCGCCTAAGTGCCCATCAGTAGATGAGTGGATTAAAAAACTGTGGTACATCTACACAATGGACTACTAAGCTGCTGTGAAAAATGAAGAACTCTTATCATTTACAACAGCATGGATGGAACTGGAGAGCATTATGCTAAGCAAAATAAGCCAGTTGGATAAACATCAGATAAACATAACATGATCTCACTCATTTGTGGAATATAATGAACAACATAAACTAATGAATAAAAAATAGATCCAGAGACATAGAAGCATTAAACAGACCATCAAACCTCAGAGGGAAGGCAGGGGAGTGGGGGAGGGGTTAGAGATCAACCAAAGGACATGTATCTATGTATATAAGCATAATCAATGGACACAGACAATGGGGGTGGGGGTGGGGGGGAGCAAGGGCCTATGCTGGGGGGATAGAAGGGGCTGGGAGAGGTCAATGGGAGAAAAGGAGACATATATAATACTTTCAACAATAAAGAATAAAAAAAACTTGTCAGATCATTGTTTTCCAAAAATATAATAAACATATATCATGAATGTCCATAAAGCAACTGAATTATATGCCTTAAAATTGTTAAAAGGTACATTTTATGTTACGAGTATTTTGAGACAATAAAGAATTCTTTTAAGGCCACCAAAATTTCTTGACGCTGTCCTGTTGTTAGTACTGTTTCCCACCTAAAATGTCTTCCTTCCAGCTGTTCAATATGCTCAGTGCCCCCCGTGGAGTTCTCTGTCCCCCGTGACAATTTTCCCAATTGCCCCAGCCTCTGGTATGACATGCTCCCCTGAGCTCCTACAGTATTTGTCCATGTACTCATACCAGAAATGCAATACTTAACCAATATTTTCACTTATTTTGATGAATTCTGTTATCACTGTAAATAATGATAAGCCCTCTGAGGGGAGGCAATCTTGTTACCTTTCTTTGACTATCCATACACTCTCAAATGGTCTGTCCTGAACTTAGCAAAGGCTCAATAAATGTTTCTTGAAGTCAATATGCCATCTAGCAACAGGCTTCGCTCATTCCACTATGAGAATTATTCGCTTGGAATTTGTACCTGTTGGGTCAAATGTCCATTCGTTTATTCATCTATTAACTTAAACTAATTACAACACCTTGAATGTATCAGGTGCTCTGCTATGTTTAAATAGATACATAGGACCATCTGTGCTCAAGTTGCTCAAATCTTGAGAGGAGAGAAAAGCTGTAAACAAATAGCTATATTTCCACATGGTATTAGCTCTTTTTTTTTCTAGTTGGAGAAATTTCAATGACTCCTTAAAATCGTGGGCTTTTGAGTCAAAGCTAAAAGCTAAGTACAAATATTCCTACCACTTAGCTACCTGTGATTTGGAGATACACACCTCTCTGACACTTCAGCTTTCTTCCCTGCAAACTGGGCATGAAAACAGTACCCATGTCGCAGTGTTGTCATGAGGATCAAATGAAATGCTGCATGTGTCATGCTTAGCACTATGCTTAGCACGTTGTAAACACCCAATAAATATTAGCTCCTCCTTTTGCCTTAGTATAGGACCCTGAGCCAAAACCACGCTCTGTTTTCTGAGATCTGGAATCAGGTCTCAGAATATGTCTTACACAATCAAATCGGGGGCTTAGCAGATGCCACCACTTGGCTGCATCTCCAGTTCACAGGGGTTCCTCTTCCTCTGGGAATAGCCAGGTAGGCACATATGGACTTTGAGTATATATCATATCAGTGCCCTTGACCTTCCTTCTGACAATCGAGGATAGATGCAAGATCTAGGCTGGATCAGGTTCTTCGGATTTTCTTCTCTGGAGCATTTGATCAGTGAAAGGAAGACACAGAGAAATGGAAGGTCATTGGAGCTGAGAATTCTCAATGGCAAAACTCGGGAGCGACAGTCCCTGAATCACCTCAGGTGCCACCCTTCTGGAGGTTTGGTTGTTCAGCAAATCCTTTGATTGTATGAGCTATGACAGCAGCCTTCTAAAACCCCCCTCTTCACTCAGTTCCCAGAGTCGGTATCTGTTACAAGCAAACTAACAAAAACTTAATAGTGCTGGGCAAGGGTTCTCTTGTTAGGATTAGCCAGATGGTTTCTCTTTCCATGAAAAACTGTGAGAGCCTGAACATGTCCTAATTAGCTGATCTATGTAATTGCTCTCAAACAAGATTTCAAAGAAAACGGGAGAATTACATATCTGGTTGCAAATGATTAGCTTTCTACCATGGCTTTTACTCTCACATCTGAAACTTAGGGTAAGCTACT
The DNA here is from genome assembly GCF_963259705.1 of Myotis daubentonii. NCBI lineage: Eukaryota > Metazoa > Chordata > Mammalia > Chiroptera > Vespertilionidae > Myotis > Myotis daubentonii. The sequence goes on along the minus strand of NC_081856.1, from coordinate 16,031,087 downwards.
TCTCTATCCCTTTTTTCCTCCATCGTTTAGAGAAAATTCCTCTTCAGCCGTGGGCAAACTACGGCCCGCGGGCCGGATCCGGCCCATTTGAAATGAATAAAACTAAAAAAAAAAAAAAAAAGACCGTACCCTTTTATGTAATGATGTTTACTTTGAATTTATATTAGTTCACACAAACACTCCATCCATGCTTTTGTTCCGGCCCTCCGGTCCAGTTTAAGAACCCATTGTGGCCCTCGAGTCAAAAAGTTTGCCCACCCCTGCGTCTAACTCATAACCCACCAATGATTTCATAAGAAAAAAAAAGAACAAGCTCAGAACTTACTCGTAGAACTATGGTTAGGTTGATAATCAATGGTATGTAATTGTGGTTTTATCTGCATTTTCCTGATTAATAATGACCGGCAGCTTTTCATGTGCTTTTTGGCTATTTGGATGGTCTTTTATGAACGACCTTTTCTTCTGCCCCGCCTCCCTTTTTATGAGATTGGCAATCTTTTTTGTTAATAATTTGTAGGAGTTCTTTAAAACTTTAGTATGGAAGCCCTTTATTAGAATATGTTTTGTGAATACCTTTTCCTAATCTGTCACTTGCTTTTTCACTTTCTTAATGGTGGTTTTTGACAAATAGAAGTTCTAAATTTTAATAAAGACTAATTTATGAATATTTTCTTTCATGGATACATTTTCTGTGTCCTGATAAAGTATGGTCTTCACTAACTTTCTTCATATACAGAAAAGTTATAGAAATGGAAGCAACTTTGTTAACCAGCTTTCAGGCAGGCCTGAGACTAAACCACTCACTAAAATATCTTACTTCTCCTCTTCTTCCCCCTCTTCCTGCTCCTCCCCTTCTTTCTCCTTTTTCTTTTCCTCCCCCTCCTTCTCCTCTTCTTTTTTCTCCTTCAGAAGAGCAATTCCATCCTAGTGGCTGTCCTGGCTTCAGTTTCCCATGTGGCAATTACCAATGCTGCTGATCATTTGCAGGCCATTTGCAAGCCAGCCCAGAAGGATTGTAATCAAAGTGGGGGAGAGAATACAACAGAGGACTCTTGTTGATCAGCTTGCTTTTCAGTTGTATATTAAGTTCACCATGGAAAGGGAATTGGTCCAGCTACATGTAGACCAAATATAGACACCACAAGACAAAGGCAGTATCATTTTTATTCCACACCAGACCCAGCACCTTGCACAATCCTGGCATACTGTGGGCACTCAGAAGTATTTTTAGAGAATTAGTGGATTGATTCTGTGCCCTGACTCCTCCCCCTCTCCCACCCAAAGTGGCTCTTGCAGTCAAGGTAACAGCTTAGAAGTTGTCATTATTTCCAGTATAATGTGGGAGATGGTGTGATAAGTGCTTTACTGGTCACTCAATGACTTTCATCTTAAAATTGATGACAGCCTTGGCTAGCATGTTTCCTCTTGTTGTTTTTTAACAAAAAAATACTATTCATGCAAATGCAAATATATATTTTGTAGATCTTGTTCATTTGCTACCGCTTATGCTCATAGTTTTAAGTTTAAAAACTTTCAATGCTTAACTTTATTTGTAATTGTTATTTACTTTGTAAATTCCAGTAAGTTGTATGAATTTACTTTCTTTTCTACAGCAATGGAGTAAAATCCATGCATTTTCTTTATTCCATTTTTATGTTCTTACAGTTAAAATATGTGCTTAACATCTTAAAATATTACAATAGAACTGCAAGAAATTTTCTGAATCAATTTTTGGCATTTGCTTTTGAAAGTTCACTCATCAGAGAAAAAAAATCTAATTTTCTTGTTCATTGAGAAGACTCATTTTCACTCAAAGAAATTTCATCAGACATTTTATAGCTAATATGCACATAAAGGCAAAATCTTTGTATTTGCATTGGGTAGATATAAGTAACTCAATTGCTTTAGAATATTCTAAACAGTTTATATTTTGCTTAAAGTTCTATTTAAAAAGTGAAGGTTCAACTGCCCCTTCTGCTGATTGTTTTGGTGAACCAGATATAATGTTTTGATTCCTTGATGCAAAGTCCATTGACATACATTCATTATTTTGGACTCCACAGGCCTGGGAAATTAAACTCAGGTTTGAAAACAAGAAAGGCATTCATGGGATTTTTACTTTTTGGCTGAAGGTGCCTGCAATTTTTTTTCTTCACTTTAGAAAGTAAATAAATTGCTCAGAGGCTAATCTTAATCTCTCAATTTTACAGACAAATCAATGGGATTTAGTTGAAATGGCTCAAGACAATGCATGTGTACAGGTGACTTAACTGGTGACGAGAATGGAAAACAGCATTTGCTTTCAGCCACGTTATTGCTTTTGTACTGTTGTATAAAGACAAACAAAGCGCCCCATTTTCTATCCTGATAATCTCATGTCATATACAGGTAATCCCCATTTACATTTTCACACATTTCTAAGTGAACGTTTCAACAATGAAGTCTTTCCTATAGATTACAACTGTCATGATTAAATGACCGTAGGTTTTCTTAGCCTGTGAATGCACACGATTAGACAGGAATTACAAACAAAATTTAGGAAACTTTAACAATACATTATGGGTAAACTTTACTTAGGAGTAAAGCACCAGAGTTGATTTTTTTTCTTTTTCCTATTTTTTTTTTTTTGAGGATGAAATAAATAAGAACAAAATGAGGAAATGAAATTTTTAAATGACCACATGTATTACCTGGAATGTCAGGGATTAAAGAGAACCAGAGAAGACTTAGAAAAATAGAGTAAAAGCAACTCTCGTCCACTTCAGTGTTTCCAGTCTCTTTAGGACTGTTTGTGGGAAACAGAGACAATTGCCTAATAAAGATTTTACATCAAAATAATTTTCGCCTACCCACATAGCTCAGTGACAGGTATTAATGGGACGAGCAGCGATGGGAAGCACAGTTGAGTGGCGTCCAGGTATCTCGGGAAATGCTATCCACTGTTGAGTGACGTGTCTTCACCTCCACATCTCAGGGGCTGGGTGTTGCTGGTGCCACAGGGATACAGCTGTGATTTCAGATACTCTACAACCGTGTCCCCAGGGAGCCAGTCCCAGGGGACTCTCCTGTAAGTTTTAAAGGGACCATGGAAAGAGAACGACAATTAGGGCACTGGAAGGGGCGGGGGGGGGGGGGGGGAATGGAAGGGGTGAGCAAGAGTTAGAAAAGTTAGAGGGGCAGCCAAAGAGGCAAAGGAGGGAGTGGCATGGGAAGCCTTGTAGGCCATTGCGAGGATTTTGTTCTCAGAAAAATGGGGAGTCATGCAGGGTGTACGCAGAAGATCCTGTTGTTTTGCATTCTTCTTCATGCCCACAAAGGAAGGTTATACAAAAATAACGATTTCCTTGTGTCCCCAGTACCTGGTGCTTGGTAGTAGCTCGGTAAATATTTGTTGAATGGATGAATGAAACTAGAGACACGCAGGTGCCCAGGTTTTGATCGTTCTGATGATAAAGCGCCACATTGTGGGATGGCTGTTTCCTCCACCCGGGACTCTCTGACTAATGAAGCCGTGGGTTTTCCGTGGAAGGCTTCGCCTGCTCCTCCCACCCCACCGTGAGCCCGTTGGCAGGTTGGCAGCTGTTCCTCTCCCTTGTTGCACAAGGACTTAAGAAGGATCTTCAGGGACACCCCTGCCTTTAGCCGGCCGGCGTGCACAGCATGCGGGCAGTGTTCCTCTTGCTGCTCTTCCTCTGGCTCAGTGGCCATTCCTAGGCAGAGAGGTCTTTGAAGTAAGACCATCATCTATAAAGCCTTTCTCATTCACCTCCAGCATTTTCAAGGCAGCCATGGATTCGCCACGGACAGCATTTCTTAAAGTGACCGCTGTGAAAAGTGTGAGCAGACTACTGGCTTGCTGCTTCTCGCCTCTCGGTTTACTTAGATGGCTCTATTGGACTATCACTGAGTGTGTCATCTCCATACAGTATCGGTGATAGATCTGCAATGGTACATTTATTCCTAACAATGTCTGTGCATACCATTGATAAGGTTGGAGCTCATCATCTTCTCTTTCTTCACCTTCCCAGCCTTTCACAAGTTCTTAAAAATAATTGCTGCTGACCTTCCCCTACTCCCACCCCCAACCATGCTAGATTTATTGAGGTATTTACAGAGCAAAATGCACAAGTCTTTCCCCTGCAGCATATTAACTATGTTAAAGTGTGCAAGCCAGCGTTTTTTTAGTATAATCACAATGTGAGCATCCATCACCACTATCTAATTCTAAAACATTACAATCACTCCAAAAGGAACTCCCTAACTAGTAGCTGTCATGGCGAATCCCTCCTCCTCCTCCTCCTGGCAACCACTAATCTACTCTCAGTATCTATGGATTTGCCTTTTCTGGACATTTCATATCAACGAAATCATACAGTCTGTGACCTTTCACGCATGGCTTCCTTCATTTAGCCTAATGTCTTCAAGGTTCATGCATGTTGTAGCATGTGTCAGTACTTCACTCCTTTTTATGGCCTAATGATACACCCTTATATGGCTGTATATATCACCTTTCATTTATGCATTCATCACTCGTTTTTTCCTCCCTTTTGGACCAATTTAAATAATGCTGCTATGAACATCATTCTACACATTTTAGTGTGAACATATGTTTTCATTTGTCTGGGATATATACCTAGGGTGGAAATGCTCCTAGGTATATGTCTATATTTTTATGTTTAACTTTTTGAGGAAAGACCAAACTATTTTCCACAGAGGCTGCACCATTCTACATTCCCCCTGGCAATATAGGAGGGTTCTAGTCTTCTCTTTTCCTCGTTTTTATAAAATGATAGCCATCCTAGTGCAAGTGAAGTGGTATCTCATTGTCGTTTTCGTTTCCATTTTTCTAATGACTAATGAGGTTGAGCATCTTTTCATGTGTTTGTTGGCCATTTGTCCAGTTTCTTGGAAATGTGTGTACTCAGATTCATAGCTTTTTTAAAAATTGGATAATTTGAGAGAACCAAGATGGCGGCGATATAGGCAGACGCGTCCCAGGTCGTGTCGCGGAGCAAATGGAATGAACAGCTGAAACTAGTAACACCCACACCGAATTGGCGAAATTGCTCAGCTGGTGAGAGGGTTTGCAGCCGGGAAGAGCAGAACTCCCCTGGAAAGGTAAAAAAACCCAGGGATTTGGGCAGGAAAGTTTGCCAGACCTCTGAGCCCAGAGAGTCGGAGGGAGACCACGTGGCAGACAGCCGCGTCCCCTGGGACAGGCACAGCCCTTGACGGGGGAAAGGAGAACCGCGGGATTCCTGGCGCTGCCAGGGAAATTGAGAGCTGGGTTCTGTGACCGCGGAGGACTGAGCCTAAAGGGGGCAGCCTGAAGAGCTGACCTGACCATGCAGTCCCGGTAAGAGAAGAAGCTTACAGAAACCAAGCCTTCCCCATTCCCGCGGCCGGCGTTTGTTTGTTTGTTTTCACTGAATCCTGTTCATGGGACATTTCGGATACAGACACTCACCTGTGCTGAAGAGAGGGAGAGTGTGCGGAGGAGTGGAATCTGGGGAGAGACTGGGGAGAGAGGGGGAGCCGGGAGAGGTGGCAGCGAATTGAGTGCTGAGACACCCCTGAGCCCAAGACTGGGGCAGCCACTCTCTCCAGAGAGTGAGGCTCCTCCCCCCGGCCCCCAGGCAAGGAGCACAGCCACACCCAGATTCCACCCTGTATGAGATCAAGGATTAAAATAACCTTATCAGTCCCTGGGAGTTAACAGGGTCTGGCCTATAGAGGGATTTTCAATCCTAACAACAACATAGCGCCCGTAACTAACTATTACACAGTCAGCTCTGGGCAGTGAACTTCCACTGGAAAGAGAGGCCCTATAGCCCCAGAGGCCAACCCCAGAACACTGCCACCCAGAGGCTGACCCACAAACTGACTCTGCTAAACACAAAATAAGGCAGTCTGGGAAATAAATGCGACCTGCTTTAAAATAAGGACTGTGGTTCACAACACAGAGGAATAGTATATCACAGGGAAACTCAACACTCTCCTGAATACCTGGAAGGTCTAAGGCGAGCCACACTGAAGAATAGAAGAACCGAAGGACCTTCATTACTGCATTTTTTTTTTCTTTTTTCACTTTTTAACTAAGAAATCAATTGTTATTTTTTTCTGTTCTTTTTTTTTCTTTCTTTCTTTTTCCATCACCTGATTTTACCCTTTTAATTACTACCTTCTTATTTTTTAACCAGTATTATTACTGCTACCATTTTACCATTTTTTAAAGTGCCATTTTATTTTCTCTTTATTTTATTTTGGGATTAGTGTTCTCCATTCTATTTTCATTGTTATATTATTGGTTGTTTCTAGTTTGCATTCATATCCAGGGAGCTGTTGCTGGAATTTGTTGGGATTAATGGCTGTTCTATAGGAGTACTCTCCTCATATAAAAAGTCTCTTCCCCTCTTCCACTTCATTCTCTCTTTTCGCTCTTTTTTTTTTTCTTTTCTCGCTTTTATTTTCCCCCCTCCTTTTTCCCGATTTCATTTTTGCACTCCTTTTTTTGGTCCCTACTTTTCTTTTCTTTTTTTTCTTTTATCTTTTTCTCTTCCTTCTTCCTTATCCCCTAATTCTCTTAATTCAGGTGGTCACCTTTATTTGGAGTTATTAATATCGTGAATATATTTGTGTAGAGTGCCTGGTATGTGGTGCCTTGTTGTGTTGTATTTTGTGCCTTTAAATCAATGCAGCAGACCCAAGCAACAGCAACCTCCTGAGCACCACATCCTCTGCTGAGGAACAGCAGCTGTACGTGAAACCTCGCCCCACCAGCCAGAAGAGCCACCACAGCTGTGAACAGCACCCACCAGAGGAGCTGCTGCCAACTGAAGAGCAGCAGCTACCGCAACCGCCCGAAGAGCAACCACAGACCAAGGAGTCACTGCCACCCACTGAACGACTCAACATCTAGATATGTCAGTGAGATCAAACATGGGTAGACAAAGAAACCCCCAAAGGAAAGAGAAGGAGGACTCTCCAGAAAAGCAGCTAAGTAATACAGAGGCATGCAACATGACAGATAAAGAATTCAGAATAAGGGTCCTAGAGTGCATAAACCAGATGGAGGAAAAAATCGACAACCTCTTCAAGAAGCAAGAAGAAACAGATGAAAAAATCGATAACATATGGAAGAAGCTAGAAGAAACAGATGAAAAAATCGATAACATATAGAAGAAGCTAGAAGAAACAGATGAAAAAATCAACAACTTAAGTAAGACCCAAGAAGAAATGAAGAGTGATATAGCTGCAATGAAAAACTCCATTGAAAGTATCAACAGTAGACTAGGAGAAGCGGAGGACCGAATAAGTGAATTAGAAGACAAGGAAGCAAAACACACCCAAAATGTACTGCAATTGGAGAAAAAAATTAAAAGACAGGAGGAGAGCCTAAGGGAGCTTTGGGACAACATGAAACGAAACAACATACGAATAATAGGAGTACCAGAACAACAGAAGGATGAACAAGGATTAGAAAACCTACTTGAAGAAATAATATCAGAAAACTTTCCTGAGGTGGGGAAGAAAAAAGTCACACAAGCCCAGAGAGTCCCAAACAAGGTGAACCCGAAAAGACCCACACCAAGACACATCATAATCACCATGGCAAATGTTCAGGACAAAGACAGAATCTTACAGGCTGCAAGAGAGAGACGGAAAGTTACATACAAGGGATCTCCCATTAGACTGTCAAATGATTTCTCAACAGAAACACATCAGGCCAGAAAAGAATGGACTGAAATTTACAAAGTGATGCAAAGCAAAGGACTGAATCCAAGAATACTCTATCCAGCAAGGCTATCATTCAAACTTGAAGGGGAAATAAGAAGCTTCACAGACAAAAAAAGGCTAAGGGAGTTTGTCACCACCAAGCCAGCAATGCAAGGAATGCTAAAGGGACTGGTATAAAAAGAAGAAATAAAAAGCTCAGAAAGAAAACAGCCACACACACACACAAAAAGAAATGGCTACAAACAAGTACCTTTCAATAATAACTTTAAACGTAAACGAACTAAATGCTCCAACCAAAAGACATCGAGTGGCTGAATGGATAAAAAAAACATGACCCATACATCTGCTGTCTACAAGAAACCCACCTCATTAGAAGGGACTCACACAGACTGAAAGTGAAAGGATGGAAAAATATCTTTCAGGCAAATGGAAAGGAAAAGAAAGCTGGGGTAGCAATACTTATATCGGACAAAATAGACCTCAAAGTGAAGGCCTTAACAAGAGATAAGGAAGGCCACTTCATAATACTAAAGGGATCAATACAACAAGAAGATATAACCCTGGTAAACATATATGCACCCAATGTAGGAGCACCCAAATTCATAAAAAAACTCCTGGAAGATATCAAAGGAGAGATCGACAACAATACAATCATAGTAGGGGACTTTAATACACCATTGACAGCACTGGATAAATCCTATAGACAAACAATCAGCAAAGATACAGCAATCCTAAATGACTCACTAGATCAGATGGACTTAATAGACATCTTCAGAACACTTCACCCCAAAGCCAGGGAATATACGTTCTTCTCAGGTGCTCATGGTACATCTTCAAAAATAGACCACATATTGGGTCACAAGCAAAGTATCCCCAAATTCAAGAAGATTGAAATCATAAAAAGCATCTTCGCAGACCACGATGGCATAATACTAGAAATAAACTACAATAAAAACAACCCAAAATACTCAAACACCTGGAAGCTGAATAGCATGTTATTAAATATTGATTGGGTTACCAATGAGATCAAAGAAGAAATTAAAAACATCCTGGAAATGAATGACAATGAAAACACAACAATCCAAAACCTATGGGACACAATGAAAGCAATCCTGAGAGGGAAGTTTATAGCTCTACAGGCCTATCTCAAAAAAACAAGAAAAAATGGTAGTAAATCATCTAACTCTACAACTCAAAGAATTAGAAAGAGAGCAACAAGAAAACCCCAGAGTGAGCAGAAGGAAGGAGATAATAAAGATTAGAGCAGAAATAAATGACATAGAGACCAAAAAAACAATACAGAAAATCAATGAAACCAAGAGCTGGTTCTTTGAAAGGATAAACAAGATTGACAAACCTCTAGCCAGACTCACCAAGAAGCAGAGAGAGAGGACCCAAATAAATAAAATCAGAAACGATAGAGGCGAAATAACAACAGACCCCACAGAAATACAAATGATTGTTAAAAAATACTATGGACAGCTTTACTCCAACAAACTAGACAACCTGGAGGAAATGGACAAATTCCTAGAAAAATACAACATTCCAAAACTCAATCAGGAAGAATCTAAAAATCTCAACAGGCCAATAACTATGGAAGAAATTGAAGCAGTCATCAAAAAGCTTCCATCAAACAAAAGCCCAGGACCAGACGGCTTCACAGGGGAGTTTTACCAAACATTCAAGGAAGAACTAAAACCTATCCTCCTCAGACTACTACAAAAAATTCAAGAGGAAGGAACACTTCCAAGCTCATTCTATGAAGCCAGCATCACCCTAATACCAAAACCAGGTAAAGACAACACAATGAAAGAGAATTACAGGCCAATATCCCTCATGAACATAGATGCCAAAATCCTCAACAAAATCTTAGCAAATCGGATCCAGCAGTACATCAGAAAGATCATACACCATGACCAAGTAGGATTTATCCCAGGGATGCAAGGATGGTACAATATCCGCAAATCAATAAACGTGATACATCACATAAACAAATTGAAAGAAAAAAACCACATGGTCATATCAATTGATGCAGAAAAAGCATTTGACAAAATTCAACACCCATTTTTGATAAAAACTCTCAGCAAGGTGGGAGTAGAAGGATCATACCTCAACATAATAAAAGCCATATATGACAGGCCCACAGCCAACATCATACTCAATGGACAAAAACTAACACCATTTCCCCTAAGAACAGGAACAAGACAGGGATGCCCCCTCTCACCACTCCTGTTCAACATAGTACTGGAAGTGTTAGCCATTGCAATTCGGCAAGAAGAAGAAATAAAAGGCATCCAAATTGGAAAAGAGGAAGTAAAACTGTCCTTATTTGCAGACGACATGATATTATACATACAAAACCCTAGAGATTCCATCAAAAAGCTACTAGACTTAATACATGAATTTGGCAATGTAGCAGGATACAAAATTAACCCCAAGAAATCTGAGGCATTTCTATACACCAATAGTGAACTTTCAGACAGAGAGATTATAAAAACAATCCCGTTTACCATTGCACCAAAAAAATTAAGCTACCTAGGAATAAACTTAACTAAAGAGGTAAAAGACCTCTACTCAGAAAACTACAGGACGTTGAAAAAAGATATAGAGGAAGACATAAACAGATGGAAGAACATACCGTGTTCATGGATTGGTAGAATCAACATCATTAAAATGTCCATACTACCCAAAGCAATCTATAAATTCAACGCACTTCCCATTAAAATACCAACGGCATACTTCAGAGATCTAGAACGAACTCTCCAAAAATTCATCTGGAATAAAAAATGACCCCGAATAGCTGCAGCAATCCTGAAAAAGAACAAAGTAGGTGGGATCTCAATACCAGATATCAAGTTGTATTACAAAGCCACTGTTCTCAAAACTGCCTGGTACTGGCACAAGAATAGGCATATAGATCAATGGAATAGAATAGAGACCCCAGAAATCGGCCCGAACCAATATGCTCAATTAATATTTGACAAAGGAGGCAAGAACATACAATGGAGCCAAGATAGTCTCTTCAATAAATGGTGCTGGGAAAATTGGACAGATATATGCAAGAAAATGAAACTAGACCACCAACTTACACCATACACAAAAATAAACTCAAAATGGATACAGGACTTAAATGTACGACGGGAAACCATAAAAATTCTAGAAGAATCCAAAGGCAACAAAATCTCAGACATATGCCGAAGCAATTTCTTCACTGATACAGCTCCTAGGGCACTTGAAACTAAAGAAAAAATGAACAAATGGGACTACATCAAAATAAAAAGCTTCTGCACAGCAAAAGAAACCATCAACAAAACAACGAGAAAACCCACTGTGTGGGAAAACATATTTGCCAATGACATATCTGATAAGGGCCTAATCTCCAAAATTTATAGGGAACTCATACAACTTAACAAAAGAAAGATAAACAATCCAATCAAAAAATGGGCAAAGGACCTAAATAGACACCTTTCAAAAGAGGACATCCAGAAAGCCAAGAGACATATGAAAACATGCTCAAAGTCACTAATCATCCGAGAGATGCAAATCAAAACAGCAATGAGGTACCATCTCACACCTGTCAGACTGGCTATCATCAACAAAGCAACAAACGACAAGTGCTGGAGAGGATGTGGAGAAAAAGGAACACTTGTGCACTGCTGGTGGGAATGCAGACTGGTGCAGCCACTATGGAAGACAGTATGGAGTTTCCTTAAAAAACTGAAAATGGAACTCCCATTTGACCCTGTGATCCCACTTCTAGGAATATATCCCAAGAAACCAGAAACACCAATCAGAAAGGATATATGCACCCCTATGTTCATAGCAGCACAATTCACCATAGCTAAGATCTGGAAACAGCCTAAGTGCCCATCAGTAGATGAATGGATTAGAAAACTGTGGTACATCTACACGATGGAATACTATGCTGCTGTAAAAAGGAAGGAACTCTTACCATTTGCAACGTCATGGATGGAACTGGAGAGCATTATGCTAAGTGAAATAAGCCAGTCAATAAAGGAAAAATACCACATGATCTCACTCATTCATGGACAATAGAGACCATTATAAACTTTTGAACAATAATAGATACAGAGGCAGAGCTGCCTCAAACAGATTGTCAAACTGCAGCGGGAAGGCCGGGGAGGGTTGGGGGGCAGGAGGTAGGGGGGTAAGATATCAACTAAAGGACTTGTATGCATGCATATAAGCATAACCAATGGACATAAGACACGGGGTGATAGGGGAGGCTAGGGGACTGTCTAGGGCGGGGGGATAAAATGGATACATATGTAATACCCTTTGTAATACTTTAAGCAATAAAAAAAAATAAAAATAAATAAAAAAAATAAAAATTGGATAATTTGTCTATAGTTACATTGTAACAGTTTTTTATACAGTGTAGATTCAAGTCCCTTTTGATCATATGATTTTCAAATATTTTTATTTTCTGTGGGTTGTCTTTTCACATTTTTGATGATGCTCTTTAAAGCACAAAAGTTTTTAGCTTTGATGAAGTCCAATTTTTTGTTGTCATTATTGCTTGGGCTTTTGATATTGTATTTTAGAAATCTTTGGCTAACCCAAGGTCACAAAGATTTTCTCCTTTGTTTTTTCCTACAAGTTTTAATAGTTCTGGCTCTTACATTTAGGTCTTTGGTTCATTCTGAGTTAATTTTCAGATATGATGTGAGGTACGGTTTTAAATGGCTTTTTATTTGTTTTTTGTTGTTTTTCATGTGGATGCCATGTGGATTTGCAACTATTTGTTGCAAATATTGCTCTTTCTTCATTGTCACTCTTGTTGAAAATCAATTGACCATAGGTATATGGGTTTATGTTTGGGCTCTTAGTTCTATTGCATTGATCTATACGACTATCCTTTCTTGATCCTATTATTAATGGAATTGTTTTCTAAATTTCATTTTCATATAATATGCAAATCTTCAGTGTATAGTTCAAACAATTTTGAAAAATGAATATACCTGTGTTGCTAATCTTTGATAAATTAATATGGTTAGTTATTTGGGTTAATACTTAATTAACATTTATCTTGGCCATAAGAAGGTCACGATAATTTAAAGGAAAAAGTACTTTTGGATTTTTTTTCTGTCTCAGAGAATTAAGTTTTATAAATTATCTGTACAAGCTTTACAAATATTTTATACTGGAGACCAACAGATAATACATAAAATGCTATATATGTAAGAATTGAAGAATATCAAATGGTTAAAGTGGATATGAATGACTAAATGTTGGGGAAGGAAAAGGCAACCAGAAACTTCAATATTTTTTATTCAAAGTTATTTGTAAGATCAGCTAAGCCCATACCAGTTCACTCACCATAAAGTTTCAGATGAATTCATAACTTGGATAAACTAAGATAAATTGGTGCAGTCATTTGGCTGAATGATTATTTTAAATTGAGAAACCAAATTTCAACATATTTTATGACTTTTAGGAGCATTTTTAGTGAAGACTAAAAATGTCTTCAAGAATTTGTTTATTACTTTGATTTTTGCTTTTAGTTATATCAACAACAAAATGGGTAATAATTTGAGGTTTCTATTTCAGGGTAGACTGAGTAACAAAATAAACAAATGAATGTTATAGCCAGCAAGAATTTTTGTTTAAAAAAAAATCTTCCATCTCTAACCATTTGCTCTGGTATGCAAACTGGAGAGGAGGAATTTAACGGCCATGAAAAGAAATTAGAGGAAGAATCAAAGCTTTTGTCTTTGCCTGACAACTGTTATACTGTTGTGCTTATTTTGGGTCTATAGAGTTAAACTTGGGACAGATGAGAAAAGGAAGCATTAATGTAATAAAGGAAAGTTCACTATGATTTACTGCCTAGTTCTTTCTGGTTTTACATTATTGTGTTGTTGTTTTTTTGCCTATGTCTTTATAGCAACTAGTTAACATTTGGAACCAAGCCTAGTTTCTTTTTATTTTCATGAAAAAAAAGCATATGTACATGGTTTAAAAATTTCAAAGAGGACAGTAGATCAGTTTAAAACAAACCTTTCTTTTGCTCGTGACCTCTAGTTTCACCCTACAGACATAGCCCTTGAACTGTTTCTTACCTTTTCAGAACATTTTCATGCATATATGTACACCCAGCTTTGTTAGACCCAAACTACACACACTATTACATGCCTAGATTTTTTTAACTAAATAATCTGTTGTTGCTAGTTTCTTGTCAACACATATATCTACTTCACTCTTTCTAGCCATTGCACAGTATTCCATTATATAGATGGACCATCACTTATTTCACCAGTCCCCTATTGCTAAACATGTAGATTTTCTTTTTAATCACATATCATTAATGTAGGAGAGAGAAAGAAAAAGTATTGCTTGTCTTTACATTGGCTACAAAATTTATTCTGTTATATACATTGTAATTTTCACAATTTTATATGTGTCACTATTTAATAGTTTCTTAAGGTTGGTTGTGAGTAGACGTGAAAACAATTCGTAGAGTTGAGAATGAGTGTGTATGACAGCTGTGATTTTGATATTACAGCTCTCTAGGTAAAAGCTTTATTCTGTCAAACTATAAAACAACATGGTGTTGTGGGATGTCTTTATGGTACAGTTGCTGATCAGAGTGGCTTAAAATATGTAGTCCTCTACTGCTGCTCTTGTTGGTGTGTCCATTCAACCTCACCCCTGGGGCCCTCCAGTGTTATGCTCATCTGGAAAGTGGTACGGTACCCTTCCAAGAGGCATTAGGGAAGATCGATTTGAATCTGAGCTCTTATTTTCTGAACCCTGTTTCCCCTGACACACACATTGGACCTGCTTGGTAAATGGAACAAGTAGTCAGGATTTTGTCTAGAACTAAACATGATGAGCTGGAGCAAGCTGTCCAGAAGACCAAGCATGAAAAAGGGGCTGCAGATGAGGGTTTCAACAGCCTTCCAATAGGCATTTGCCAGAATGAGACAGCACTGGTCTACTCTGAGGAAAGGCATTGGCTGTCCATCTGTCTAATAGAAACCCATTCTTTTAAGGCAACTAAAGTCCCAGCCTCTTCATGAAAAGGCCCCCTTCTACTGGCATCCTTGGGGCACTCTCTACATTCTGGTGAAATCAATAAACACCAACAGTCCTCAATTTGCATGTTGTGATAGGATGTGTAATATGCTGTTTGCATGCAATTTGTTGCTATTTCCATGAATTAGAATAGATTGGTTGCTATTCCCATCTATCTCTTGCCTTACTGAATTCTGTGCTCTCCATCACTCCACCCCTTAGTGTCCCACATGAACTGAATCCCCAATGTCCCACATGAACTTGACTCTCATTTGCTTTGCTCCCTCCCATCAGAGCCTATGAACAGTCTGTCCTCTCTTTCCAGAGCACTATTCCACCTCCTTTTTGCTTTCTCATCTCTCAGGTTTACAGTCAAGCACTGTTATATCAAGGGAAACTTGACTGACAGTCCTGATAAATGCCTCTAGTTTATGTTTTCATACAACTTTATAGCACTGGCTTCAGCTGAAATTTTACATATGGGGTTCATTGATTAATATCTGTCTCTTCCACTAGACTATAAACTTCATGAAGGCAAGGGTCTTAATGTTCTTACAAAATAATTATTTCTTAATAAATATAGGTGTCCCTAAAAATAGTTACATACACACTGAATAATCATAAAGGCAGTGTTTATGAAAATAATTTCATTTTCAAAACTGAGCTATCCGCCGTTAAAGTGTGTAAACATTTATGGGGACACCCTGTATTTGTTGAATAAATAAATAACTTGAAAAATCTATATTGCAATGCCATTATTTTGTACATGCCCTCCTTTATGTTTTCTCGGATAGGAAAAAAAGAGATGGATTTAAAGCACCAAACTGGAACTGGGGATAATTTGGGCTCATTTTCATCTAAGTGATAGCATTTCTGCTGAGAGTATGTTTTACTTCTTTGTCTTGTTAGCAAAATACTTGAAAACTATTGTTTTATGGGATTAATTTGACAACTATATACTGCTCCCATAATACAGAGTTTAACTCTTTTGTTATCTAGGTAGTAAGCTGAATTCTTTTAAAATATAGATTTATAAATATATAGAGAATGTATGCATGGATGCATATATACATATTTCCAAAGCTACATCTAAAATACTAGTACATGTACTCTATATATGTGTGGTGTTCTGGTAAAGTGCATGACTTAGGCAGCCTGAGTTGTATTTTATTCATGAGCCACTTAATGGCTGGCAGTTACCGTATGCAAGATATTTAGTATCACTGAGCCTTAATTTCTTTATTATTTTATAAAAAGAAAATAATAGTAGTTTCCTGAGTGAATTGCTATGAGGATTAAATGGGATTATGCATTGAAAGGGATTTAGATAGGGCCTGATATAATAATAATGGTTGCTTTCTGAGTGCTTAGTAACTCTTATCTGTAATGTTAATGAATAATGGCCATGGCTTTGACCTATTTTTAATTCAAAACTGCATACAGGGTTAAATCAGCAACCAAAAGTACAGCAGGGAAATTAGGAATTCTCTGGTATCATTCGAGGAAAAGACCTGCAGTGATTATCTCTTAAACATCACCACCATCTTAATAGAATTTCTCTGCTACTTGACTTGAGTAAGGCTTACCGTCCTTTTTAAAGGTGTTAGAAACATCAAATTTAGGCATGTGCTTCTCCTTTAACAAAAATGTTGACAGAGAGAAAAAAGAACAATTGGCTAGAAATAGGCAGTGTTTAAAGTTGGCGGAATGCCTTGTTTTAAAGTGAAAAAGAAGCCAAGCTGTAAACATTGGACTAGCACAGGCTTACAGAAGATTTCACAAAAGTCAGAAATGCAGTTGCAAAACAGGGTGAATGTTTCTATGAGGGGATAGGATGGATATTAAGAGCCAAATGGTCTTTATTTCTATTCATTCACCTAGTACAAACAGGATTCTTGGTTCCTAGGGGACAGTAGCGGCTCCTTCTGAAAAACCGCCTGTGTATTTGCCTGCGAGCCTCCTCATAAGCATACAGAGGGTGATTTTGCATTTGCCAGTTTAAGTGGCCACTTTGTAAGGGAGAAGTAGCAGGCTGTAAAAGGAGTGTCCATGATTTGAAATCAAAAGTAAAATTTGGATATTTGATAACCACAACTTTGCCACAACTCCAGAAACTTAATTTCCATTACATGATAATAGCCTCTTCTCCCATCCTTCCCTGTCATCCAACCAGCCACAACATGGCAAGAAACAAAACAAAATCGCTTTCATACTTTGGGAAGTTGGAAGGTCTGTGCAATGGGGGATGTGCCCTTAATCGAAACATTTGAAATGACTTTAAAATGTATTCATATATTAATCTGGGGTGAAAATATAACTAGGACAGAGTAACCTAGAAACCCGAGTACTTGATAATAATTTTTGTGTCTTACTCATGAGAAAACAGTTATTTTTCTAGTTTAATTTGTAGATACACATAAACACAAACACTTAACATATACAATCCTTATATACACATATACTTTGTTAAAAGTATGTCTCACACCATATACACTGAGTGGCCAGATTATTATGACCACCTGATGTTTGTAGGCAAATTAGCTATAATTTCGTGCTGAAGTTGCTAGAGGGCCAGACCATTATAAATAGGGAAGCAGGTTGTTTACCACGACAGTAGAATTGATTTTTTTTCTGAAGATATGGGTAAACAACACGATTTAACAGCCTTTGAATGTGGGATATATATACACACACACACATATATATATACTGTATATGTCAATATATGTCAATCAGCTTATGTTTAGTTTGCTTCATATAGAATTTATAATAAAAAATTCCCCATACTTTCAGGAAATAAGGATTACATGCATCTGTCATTCATGAACTTAATTAAAAACCCCAATTGTACAATTGTTTTCTATCTGTGTTCACATTATCTCAATCATCGGAATTCTGACCCTTGCCCTAGAGTGAGAGGCAATTCCAATTCTACACTAATTGAGTCCTGCGAGTCTTATGAAATCTCCGTTTTATTATAGGGATTGCTGCTCTCTGGGGCTTACCCAGGACCACCAAATATAAAACTCCGAACCACACATAGTTTGAAACGACGAATGTCTCAAGATGAGTTAAGTAAGAGTAGTACATTTTTAAAAGATGTGGGAAGAGTAAGGTTTTTCTCTTTTTTAAAAAAAGCCCATTGGCACTGCTCTTTACTGTGTCACAACATTTGGAGCAACCACAGCAATAGTTCTAGTCAGAAATTAAAGATTAATCAAACTTTTTTTTCATCATGGAGTGTTAAGTAGCTATGGCTTTTTTAAAAAAAAAATGGGTATGCCCATTTTAAAAAATATATTTTTATTGATTTCGAAGAGGAAGCAAGAGGGGGAGAGAGATAGAAACATCAATGGTGAGAGGGAATCATTGATCTGCTGCCTTTGGCACACTCCCCGCTGGAGATCGAGCCCATGATCCGGGCATGTGCCCTGACTGAAATCAAACCGTGACCTCCTGGCTCATAGATTGAAACTTAACCACGGAACCATGCCAGCTGGGCTACACTCATCTTTTAGTTATGCAGTGTCATTACAAAGATATTCCTTCTTCATCTTTGAATATTTAGAGCATTAGACAATAAATGAACTGAACTGTTTTTTTATTTCCTACACAATATCCTGTTAATATTTCTTTAATCTGCCTTCTTTTTGGTCAGTGTGACAGAATCAGTTAACACACAGCTATTGAAGTCCTTAGAGACTGTATGCTCCAGAGACCTGGAAAGACAAATGAATGCACATGTGCACCTAATGCTATCTACGAGTACGTTCACAGCAACTACATTCATAAACGCCACGTCCTGGAAACCACCAACTGTCCATCAAGAACACAGTGAATAAACGAAGGCATATTCATAACAATGAAGTACTAGACAGCAATGAAAAGAATGAGCTACTGACATGTACAATAACATGGACAAATCTCACAGACAAAATACTGAGAAATAGACAGCAGACACAACAGAGCGTTCAATATTTGAGTCCCATTTATATGGAATCAAAGGAGGCAAAACAGATATCTGGATGAGAGTAATGGTTACCTTTGTGAATGAGTATCAACCGGAAGAGAGGGTACAATGGAGGTGCTGAACATATTTTACCCCTTCTTAGTGGTTACTAGGATGTATACATCAATAAAAATTCATGCTCTCACCATGATATACCTAACTGGTCTCCTGGTACTTTGAAGACATAAGCCATAGCATGATATTCTTCTTCTCAAAACCCATCAGTGACTCCCATTTCATACAATAAAAGTGAACCTTCGTAATGGCCCATAATAACCTACACAGTTTGTCCCCTACTACTCTGCTATGTACTCTGTTCCCTGCTGCTGCTAAAGCACACCTGACTATCCCTGTGTCAGGGCTTTTGCTCTGGCTGTTTCCTCCTCCAGATAACTACAAGCTCACTCTCTCACCTTCTTCAAGACTTTGCTCTAATGTTCTCACTCAAGCACTAGACTGGTCTCATCCTGCTTAAAATGTCAAAGTTCCCGTGTGTGTATGTGTGTGTGTGTGTGTGTGTGTATGTGTCTGTGTGTGTGTCTCTGTGTGTGTCTGTGTATGTGTATGTGTGCCAGTGGGGGAGGGTTGGTTGGAACCAATGAAAATCAGACTGACAACACTGGAGAAGAAATAAAAAAGCAACTGAGATTCTGTGAATTATCAAGAAACAAAAATACTTAGACTTTGTTTAATGTTTAGCAGTTTATTTAAAATATGCAAAATGCATGCACATTCTTTCCCCTTTAGTCTTCAGCAAATATTTAGAATATACAAGAAGACTTTTCATGTGGCCTCTGGGGAAGCTGGAGAAAACCAGCAGGATGTGGGAAGAATATGACCATATTCCCAATAGTGTCAATGGTGTGTGTGTGTGTGTGTGTGTGTGTGTGTGTGTGTGTGTTCCTGGATGCAACATAGGATAAAAGGCAAAAGTTGAAAGCCATGATATAATGTGTAAAAATGGCCCAAATCAAAGTTTACAAGAGCTTTTCCTTCCCTGTGTCCTTACATTGACCCCAAGTACAACAGAAAGATGGCTTCTTGCTTTTCCTTTATGCTGAGGAAATGAGTTTGCTAAGTAAGCATGAGGTACTGGATTGGGGGTGGCAACAAAATGAGAGGGTGACTGTTTTCTTTTTTCATAGGATAAAGTTTAGCAAAAGGGAGGAGGCTCTCTCAGCCCAGAATCCCCGTATTTCTGGGACTTTCACAGACATGCAAAGTCAGCACTAGATTATGCTTGGGCCACATACACTAATCAACTGGTCGACCCCACTGGTCCAGGAAGGTGGTGTGGCAGGCCATCGCCTCCCCCCCCCCAACACACACACACACACACACACACACACACTGCTGTTCATGACCTCATTACCCACAGCCACCCATCCCCACTGAGGAAAAAGAAAAGACTGGTACTTGTCTCATGACAGTTTTAAGAAATAAAAGTGTAGAAGAACCTTCTTATTTCAGAATAGCTACGTCCTGTAGAAAAAGAGAAGCAGAGTGTTGAGCTCAAAAAATTACAAGAATCTGTTTTGCTGAGGTTTTCACTGTAGGGGAAAGAGGGACGGGAATGTAAGCACTAAATTAGTCAATGAAAGAGAAAAACATACTAACTATAAAATGCCGGGCAAATATTACATATTTCTTCTATTACAGTGGTTCTCAACCTTCCTAATGCTGCGACCCTTTCATACAGTTCCTCATGTAGTGGTGACCCCCAATTTCATTGTTACAAACCGAACATAATTAAAGCATAGGTATTAATCACAAAAACAATATGTAATTATATATGTGTTTTCCGATGGTCTTAGGCGACCCCTGTGAAAGGGTCATTCAACCCCCAAAGGGGTTGCGACCCACAGATTGAGAACCGCTGTTCTATTACTACCTCAAAGGGTGGTCATGAGGACCCAACGCCTGGCTGGAGTGGCCTGGTTTTGCTATTGATCCTAAGTTTGCTCTCAGCTCGATGCTAGGATGAGGGAACTGCCCATCAGGCATCGAGCATGTCCAGGCTGGAGGCTTAACTCCCTTGGGGGTCGCCCGTCTGCTGTGGGTTGGGGTAGTGGGCACATGGAAGGGCCCAATGACTTCCCTACCCCACACTTCCATTTCGCACTTGCCCTGCAAATCCTCTAGCAGTGCACGGTGAGCTGGGCAGGCGGGAAAATCCCCTGCAAAGGAAAGGACCCGTTACATTCCTCCTTCCTCCAAGAAGAAAACACAGCCCTCCTCAGGCCTCTGCGTGTTTGAGCGGCAGCACAGTCCACACAAAGGGATACTGCTTCTACTCCTTTCTCGGGTGGCTTGAAACATTCCCAGGATGCCTTGCAAATGGAGGATGCAAGCAGCTCTGCCAACTAGGGCCAACCGGGCTGGCAGGCCTGTGGTGCTAGTGTATCTACCCTGGGAAAAGATGCTGTGTGGAGTGCATGGTGGCTTCGGCAAAAGAATCCCAGCATAGAGCCCTAGGATTCCGGAGCAAGGCCACGCCGCCTGTAGCAGAGAATGACGATGTGTCATTAAGAGCAGCCCCAAGGTCCTACTGCAGCAGGTGCCTTGCTTGCTGGTGCTCCAGAGCTTCTAGTTTGCCTGTCTATAAGGAAGGCCCGACAAGAGCCCCCAGCTTAGCGGCCCAGTAGCAAATGCTGACTCTCCAGCCACCTCACTGCAGATTCCTGGGAAAGCTCGGGGAATCTCTCACACCTCCTACCATCCGGGACCCTCCTGCTGCCCACCACCCACCCAGCCTTGAGAAGCGCCATCTTACCACATACCCGGCCCTCTTTCCATTTGCTGGCTCAGAGCACAGGCCTTAGTTCCAGATTGGTCGGTCCCTGGGGAAGTGGAGGGTAGGGAACAGGTGCTGGGTTGGGAGCCACGCCTGTGAAATTCTTTACAGGCCACATGCAAGCAATACGCAAAGCTCTGTGCCCCTTCCAACAGCCTGACCTGCACTTGCCAGACTCCCTGAACAGCCTCATGGTCATTCGTAAGTGGGACTAGATTCCAAAAATGAAAATGTGGGCAGGGTCTGGCTGATTGATGCACATTTCATTGGTACTAGTACATGTTAAATTCTATGCATCTATTGTTATGCACAAAAGTAGATGGGAAAATGATTTTCTTTTTCTTTAATATACTCTTATTGATTTCAGAGAGGAAGGGAGAGGGCGAGATAGAAACATTAATGATGAGAGAGAATCATAGATCAGCTGCTTCCTGCATGCCCCCCACTGGGGATCAAGCTTGCAACCCAGGCATGTGCCCTGACCAGGAATCCAACTGTGACCTCCTGGTTCATAGGTCGATGCTCAACCACTGAAGCCACACCAATCAGGTGGGAAAATGCTTTTCAAATTCAAACTTAGCAATGTTACATTAAGCAACAAGATGTTTCTTTCGACAAAAGACTGTGTAAATGTTTTAAATGATCAAATGTTTCAAACTGAGAACAATTTTTGTTATTCTGTAATGTGTGAGTAACAAGAATTTTGGCTTCATATTTTGAGACAATCCCTTTAGATTAGCAAAAATAAATCCATAAATACAAATAATGTCCATTCTAAAAGTTTCGGGTGACATAAAACTGACAGGTTGGCAATGGAGAAAAATCTTAGGCTAAGAATTTCAAGGCTCATATCCACATAGATTTCTTACTCTTCTAAGTCAGCGGTTCTCAACCTGTGGGTCGCAACCCCTTTGGGGGTCGAACGACCCTTTCACAGGGGTCGCCTAAGACCATCGGAAAATGCCTATATAATTACATATTGTTTTTGTGATTAATCACTATGCTTTAATAATGTTCAATTTGTAACAATAAGATTGGGGGTCACCACAACATGAGGAACTGTATGAAAGGGTCGCGGCATCAGGAAGGTTGAGAACCACTGTCTGAGTCCTGTAAGAGCTTTAAGTAGAGAGTAGATCTTACAAGAATAAAAGTACAAGCGAACAGAAGAATAAACTAATTTTTTTTAAAAAGGAATTTACTGGTTTTGGAAGCTGCAGTCCCAAGTTCTTAATTAGCTCTGGATGAATGGATTGTGGGTTTTGTTTTCCTTTCTATTGTATTTTTTAAAATGTACTGAGTTTTAAATTAAAACCTGCAGAGTTATTCTCTTAATCCAATTACAGGGGAGTTTCACTGAGGTCCAAGGCATTCCTAAGGGCTCCAGGGATGAGTTAGGGCTGTTTTGAGTCTCCTGAAAAAATGTAGGAAATTTGGTTTCCTGTACTTTTTGATTGAAAGAAGAGTCCAGTGGTTTTGCAACCTTTTTAGGAGGCCCATGGAATCCCTGTCCTCCCTCCGAAGATTCGGATCTCAGAAATGGAGTTGAATTAGTGCAACATTTGGAGGGTGGGGGAGGTCCTGGTGCACCCAGGTTTGTGGTTTGAGGAATGGAGCAGATTCACCAGCAAATGCTGACCTCTGCTGTGGTTAGCACTTCCTACCGAGCAGAGGATGCTCAGAGCTGGCAGGAGGCCACTCGCCCAGAGGACTTATGGAAATTCCCATGGCAATGGGGGAGCAGAGTTAGGACTCTACCGTGGAAAGTGCCCTATACAAACAGTGCTTTTCCTCCATTCGCTGGGCTGCTGCTAGGGTCCCCTCAACAGCCCCGGGAGGTACGCAAAAGGGGGATAAGCAACCCCATTTGGAAGAGAGAAACTGAGGGGTTGGGAGGAATCATTCTCTTTCCCTCTTGTCATACCATGGCCTCTGGAGCAGGAGGTTCTGCCTCACACCTCAAGGAAAACAGCACTTGGGAAGCAGCTGTGGGGCCCTTTCTCAGCTCCTCTGGGGAGAAGGGGTGGTGCCCCTGCCTGGTAGGCGGCGCATTCTCCCTCTGCATCTTCGGGCTCCAGAGAAGACCCGCCTGCAATGTCCCACACTCCTCTGGGCAAGCCTGAAGCCCAGAAACCAAACCTGACTCTAGGAGGCAGAGCTGGATGGCTGGATCTCTCTTTCCCTTTCTGCCCCCAAAGGATGCAAGTGTGGGGTTCAGTTTGCAGACCCAAACTCTCCCTCAAAGGGGGTGCCTCAAGCTCATGCTGGAGAAGGAGAAAAGAGCACACACAACGTTAGAGACTAACCCTGTCCTCGCCTCACATTTCCGAATTCGGTCTTGTTGGTAATGAAGGTGCTATTTTATGTCAGCGTGACCCTACGTCACTTCTCAGATAGTTCCACATTCAGGAGTGGGGAGTGGGGGATGAGGTATTGTCCCTTAACATCCCAGCAAGAATTTCATAGAAGTGAACTGATCTATAATCAAGATCACACACGTAGTGGGTGGTTTGTCAACAGCAGCCATATTTTCTCAATGCCCTCCCTTTTGAAAAATCGAGTACCAAGAAACAATCTGAGAAATTCAGGTGTGTTTTTGGGATAATGTCACAAATCATTTGAAGTGAGGACTAAGCCAGAAAAACCTTCCCAGGTGCGGTTCACATGTTCTCAGGAAGCAGCTCTAATTTCTCTTTCCACATCAAATCTAATTTAATTACTGTGGGTCATTTAACATTCTTAGGCCTCATTTTCATCTAAAAAATGAGGAGTTCAAACAGATCTTCATCTTCAGAAATCCTCCCAGTGTGAACCTTCTCTGAGTCTACAAAGATCTGTAACTCTCCCTGTACTTATCCACTGTACAATCACTGCCTCATTCTCCACAGTCTATTTTCTACCTGTACCTATAATTTAAGAATTTTACCATAACATATGCTGTGCTGTAAGTTCTTGCCAGACAATATCGTTTGTAATGCTCTCTTTTCTGCCAGACTCCTACCAAACGCTTAGGGTCTTTTGTTCATCTGAAAGCATGAAGGCAATGAAGAGGCAAGACACAGACTGGGAGAAGGTACCTGCAATACATACACCCAACAAAGGACTCATATTCAGAATATATAAAGATTTCTTATAAACAATTAGGAAAACAACTTAAAAATCCCATTTTTTTTAAAAAAAAAAAAAAACGTGGGCAAAAGACACCAAACAAATGACCAACAGGCATAAGAAAAGGAATTTAACTCATCAAGGAAATATAAATTAAAATCACAGAGAGATAATACCACACAGCCACCAGAATTGCTACCATTTTTTAAAGATTAACAACAAGGAAAGCTCAAACATGGCTGGTGCGAGTGTCTATTGGTTTTGGAAAGCAGTTTAGTGGTATCACTGTCTGCCTATGACCAACAATTCCAGTCTTTGAAAGAAAATGAGTGTATATGTCCAGCAAGAGACATGCACAGGAATTCTCATAGCAGTTTTATTCATAATAACAAAAAAGGGAGAAGCTACCCAAATGTATACCAATGGTTTAAAGGGTAAAGTGTAATGTATTCATATAAGAGAATACTGCATAAAAATGCAAAGAATGAACTGCTCTACAAAAAAACAAAGCTGAACCTCACAAACATTATACTGAGCAAGATTCAAAAGAGCAGATACTATCTGATTCCATTTATATAAGGCTCGCTTAGAGGCACAACCAATCAATTGTCAAGGAAGTCAAAACAGTGATGGGTACTGACTGGGAACTTGTGGGCTGCTGGGGCTGTTCTAAATTGTTATCTGGGTGACAGTTTTCAACGAAGCTCTATGGAGGTAAATATTCCTCAAACTACACACTTGAGATTTGATCTTTACTATGTGTATGTCATACTTCAACCTTAAAAATACCAACCAAACATAATAAAAGCTCAGATTCACCAAGTAACAGTCATGAGAATTAACTGACTACTATCCAACCCACTGATTTCCTGGGATAGCCTAAGTTTCACTCTTGAATAAAAACAGATCTCCTCACACTTCTCAACTGCATTGCGGACCTTTAGTCTCTAAGTAGAAATTCACTGAATACATTCTTTAGAGTTATCTCCTGCTTATGCCAAGGGCTTTATGAGAAAGAAGGTGGCCCTGACCAGTTTGGCTCAGTGGATAGAGCATAGGGCAGCCTCAGACTGAAGGGTCGTGAGTTCCATTCGGGTCAAGGGCATGTACCTAGGTTGCAGGCTCAATCCTGGGCAAGTGTGGGAGGCAGCCAACCGATGTGTCTCTCTCACATCAGTGTTTCTCTCTCATCTCTCCCCTTCCCTTCCATTCTCTCTAAAATTCAATGGAAAAATATCCTCGGGTGAGGATTAACCATAAAAATTTGAAATTAAAAGAAAAAGTTTTAAAAAAGAAAGAAAGCAGGTGATATCATTTTACTATAAGGACGTTGTTTGAGGAAATTTTCTACCATTTCCCTTTTATGGACAGAAGCACTGGAGAAAATTCCTTCAGGGCTCATTTCAGGAAAGCTATTTCTCTTGAGCTTCTGGGATGTTTTTATCTGATGGATGCTGTTAATCCTGTAACTGAACTTTTTGGTGGTCAGAACATAAAAGGAAAACCCCACATCGATTTGAGTCACTGGTTTCTGACTTTCCACTTACGGCTCAAGACACTCTCTTTTAGAACTTTCTGGAATGTTCATCTTTGTTAACTATTTTTATCCCTGGCTTCATTTTACCTCTATGCTTATTTTTGCTACACCTTAGTTTCTTTATATTTTTATCCTATTCTACTATTTGTTATTGGACTATGACACAACTCTGACAGATGCTTTGTTTTAAAACAACTAGAGTATCAATAGAGAAAAACAAACATATAGACGCACAGGTATATACATACATAAGGAGGGTGCCACTGTTAACTACTCTCCTGCTCGCTAACCTTTCACATAGCCTGTCTCACCTCTGTGGGTCTGGCCCCTGCGGGAGTTTTTAAACAGCTTCAGGTAGACAGTAGGGACATAACGAGCACCATGTGACTGCTCCTGGGCAATTAGAGCTAACGGCAGAGGTTTCAGATCATGTGGGAGCATGCACACAAGTTTAAACCAGGAAAGAACTCTAGCTCTAGGCCTGCAAAAACTCGCACACCATTTGGAAATTGGGTTCTTTTAATTATAATGTCACAGAGAACGACATGTATTTTAATCAACTTCAGTTGACAACGCTGCAACCACATCATAGTTGATGCTGATCCCAAACCATCTAAAGAATTACTTCCAGGTTTTAAGAACTGGCAGCTTAACAAGGCCCGTCAGGAGCACAGCCTCCCAGCTGCTTCCTGAGCCCGACCTTGCAGCACCCAGCCCTTGTCATTAGGAAGACGTGGAAGACCAAGGTGATAGGCCAAGTGTGAACTCTAGGCCTGGATCCCAGGCCTGGGGGGTGTAGGCACCTCCCAGGGGCTGTGCTTGTCCCAAGAATTTTCTAAACGATGGGCAAGAATTTAGCTTCTCTGCCCTTCAGCATAGTCAGCAAACAGCACCAAAGTTTTGCTTGGCACTTCCTTTTGACAACATCTTCCAGTTTACACAGCTGGTCTTCTATTATAAAAGTTGTGGGTGACCTTTAGTACATAATAATGCCTTCAACTTTGGAGAAGCTGGTTGCCATTTTTGCCCGCTGACCACAAGCCTTCCTGAAGGCAGATGATTCTCCACCATTAAGTCTGACTGACAAGATTTCTTGATTTGCTTAATTAAGTAACCATGGGGTAGCTAATGCTGGGATAGTTATTTCGGAATTAAACCTTACTGGTTCTTTGTGTGAATGTTATTCTACACTGTCAACAGAACCATAAACGTTTTTAGAACTTATGTTTTTAATGAAATAATTACAAAGTTAGTTGTTTGTAAATACTTTAAAGATGAATTATAAACGTTGGCCATATTAGAGACACCAATACCAATGTTTATAGAAAACAAATAGAAGTACTTAGAAAAAATATTTGAAGGGGTGATATTTACACATATTTTACATATGCATACATGTATATTCTATATCATATATATGAGAAAAGGGTATGATTTAGGAAGTTTACAAGATAAACCTTCTTTGAGAAACTATGGCGTAATTATGTTTTAAAACATGTTTCAAAAATCACAATGAAAAGTTTTAACGCCTTTAGGTAAAAGCTTTTGGAAGCAAAATGAAGCATGCACCGCTTGCAGCTGGTTAGCAGAGAAGGTGGTAACCTGGTAAAACGTAAAGATTTTTTTCACTGAGGAAGGGGTCTGCATGCTGTTAAGAAGCGCTGTCCAGGAGAGAGAGCACAAGAGAAAGGGGCAGGAGTTCAAACCCAGGAGGAGCTCTGGACACTTCTGTTGGATACCATTGATCCTTCTATGGAGGAAGGTCACATAACGCATTACACTACTGACACTCAAACAACTGGTGAGTGAATACATTAATGATTGAATGAATGAAACACTAGTAGGTAGAGTCTTGAAGTAACAGCTCTAAGAGAAACCTAAGCAATCATCTGGTCCCACCTCTTCATTTTATGGAGACGATGTCTAAAGCACACATGGTCAAGCGGCGCCTGACAATAAACCAACACCTGCGCACATGTTCTGTAGAAACAGGTATACCCCTTAGGCGATCGACAATCTTGTTCTTTCTGCCACTCACCAGCCTCACACTCTGCCTCCATGGCTGGGGTATGCTCGCTCAGGAGCTCGAAGGCCCAGAATTAGACCAGTGTAGGTCATCGAGTTAGTAGTGACCTCAGAGACATTGGTATACAAACAGTGACACTGCCCATGAGGAGTTTGCACCTTTTTTCCTACATAAAAAGCCCACAGGGAGTGAACTACTAACAGAAAACTGTCTCACATGAGCTTTCTGAAATCCTTCCTATCCAATACCACGTGTAAAAATCATGTATTCCCACTAGGGAATAGAAAAGTATTTTCATTTTTTTTGAATATTTATAATACTGGATGGGGCAAAAGTAGGTTTACAGTTGTTCACACGGAAAATAAATAATACGAAAATTAATAATGATACAAGAATAAACTGTACTTACCTACTTTTGCCCCACCCTGTATTTTGAGTTTCTTTATTGATTATACATTATATTTTTCCAAGTTGAAACTTTCTATAGTGAATTTCTAAAGGCTATTAGTCTACATAGGGTTTGATTGGATCAATTATAAAAAATTTCAAAATAAAATTCAGTTTAACTTTTTTCTTTTGTTATAAATTGTAATCACAGTATTGAGGCAGAATAGTTTTGTGCATAATTTCCAAGCTGGGCTTTGTAGATCTGAAATTAGATAGTGCTTCATTTCACAGAATCCAAACAGCCCTTAAAAACAACAAAATTGTAAGCCAACAGTAAAAATATAAAGGCTGTTGGTTCCTTGCACATAAAAAAGTTTTATCCTATAATGTTAATTCACTTAAGACCTCCAGTTTGCTTATTTCTAGATTATACAACATTTCCTCCATTTTATCAATGTGTTATTTTCAGCTATTTCAGCAAGGTAACAATAACGCTATATTATTTAAATGAATGTGTAATCAAGAATAGGTTATTTAAAAAATTCGTTTTACTTGTACATTCAAATTACTCTTATGGCTTCAGCAACGTAGACTCTAGCCAAAATCAGTATTCTTTCAAGTAAAACACAGGGGCCAAAGAAGTTAAAGAAAAGTAAACCATTAGCTTCAGTCACCCTATAACATTTGTGAATAATTTGCTCGGTTTCAAGAAGTGCAAGAAAAACGCTGCACATTCGAAATCTGGTGAAAGGTAAGGGAAGACAAGGCCCAGAGCAGGCCTCCATGCCAAGGGTTAGAATCGAAGTGAACACGCAGCTGCTTTAAGTCACGCATTTATAATCTAAAATACGTAGGAGGAAGATACCCTGCAAATAGCAGAATTAAGCATGAGACACACATATGTGAATATTTTCAAGCCAAATTCAGTCAACTATTCATTAAACAGTTAACAGACAAGAATTGAACCATGTTTTGAAACTTGTGTAAGGTTCATTCCATTTCTTAAGGCCAGAGTAATATAGTATTTACAAACACAGCAACGGCAAATTCCTAAGTAGTTTATGAATATTTTCTGTACTTCTGGAAGATACCACAATAGAGAACATACTTAGGAAAACCACCAACTCGAGGCTGATGACCTTGCAAATTTATACTCTTTTTTTTTTTTAAGGAAATTGAGAAAAGCAAGATCCACACATTAGAGAGAGAAACATTAGTGGTTCTCTAAAATTTACTGCTCTAAAAGATCATTCTTTTTTGTAATAAAATGCTTGAAATCTTCAAAATTACCACCATAGTATGACTCTGACAGGTCCCCCCCCCCCCCACACTCCACACACACAATAAAAGTAATAGCAAACACACTGTGGCAATAGCTCTGATTTGATGTGAAATTTATTTGGAGAGTTAAATATAATTTAATTTCAGGAATTGTTGGCACTACTATCATCATATATTCAGTTTTAAGTCACCAATCTATGGTGGTTATTTTTTTCTTCCCTGACTAACATAATTAACTATCCAGAAGTCCTCCATTTGAAAAAAAATCAATCAAAATGACATGCATTATTTAATGGTGTGAGTAGCCCTCCCCAGTAAGGAAGCAATATCTTACATTTTCTTCCCAACACCCATTTGGAGAAGGAATGCCTTGCCAGGAGAACCCCCCTCCACAACTCTCCCAACCCCCTCCTCCCCAGCAATGGCCCCACAAGCATTGTGGGTACTTTGTCCACTTAATTATGGATTCTAAAAGTAACATTTTGCAACGGGTGAGAAGTGAATTATATTATTCCTAAACACTGGTTTCATTCTGACGTTACTAAAACTCACACCAAATTAACTTTAAAAAAAAAGCAACTCATGAATTTAGACACTACGTCTATTTTTTTAAATGTTCCAATGAATGTTTTTTAAGAAGAAACCATATAACTAAACTGAAATATGTGGAGGCAAGTCTGATAATCCCCAATTCCCATAAACCTCAACACCTGCAGCCCATGCAATAAATCAGTTTGTGGATCTAATTGCTCTTGTTCTGCATGCTTCCATGAGCCCGTAGAGCTAAGCTAACACCATTGTCATAGCCTTAATCACAGCCAGGTTTATTTTTGTTGGCAGCCTTATGCAAATCATTGTATTATGGGTCTTTGCACTTAATTCACTCAGATTATACCCTGATACTGAAAACAGATTGTAAAACAGGAAGAGATCTTTGAATTGTTTAATTAACTATGAGTTGTAATTTCTATTTATATCTAACTGAACTGTTGTAACTCCAACTGTGTTAAATATTCATAGGAAAACAGATTATTCTGTTTCTAATTTAAAATACTTAAGCTCACTGTAATTTAGGAGTTATAGTTACCCACAGAGAAAATATATCAGCATTTTCTTCAATGGTTTAAGCCAATTTCTCTTATTCTGTGAACAACCTCTGGAACTAAACTTCATCAACAAAACACTAATTGACTAAATGGTACCTTCATGGATTCAAAGAATTGCAGCAACTTCAAAATGGCCCCCAATTTTACCCTCGGTCTTTAAATCATTTACCACACAAGCTTTTCAGGGAACCACAGGGAAACCAATTGTATCGGTCAATTACCACCAATTATTGTTGGTCGATTAAATTCTCAAGAGCCAGAAAAATCTGATATCTGGACCACATTGTTTACCTCTTTCACTTTTTCTAGCGTGGTAAACTGTTTAGAAAAGGAAGAGAGGAAAAAAAAAAAAAAGGAGAAGGGCCACCAATTAAAATCCAATCATAATAGGCCAGAGATGGCGAACCTTTTGAGCTCTGCGTGTCAGCATTTTGAAAAACCCTACTTAACTCTGGGGCCATGTCACATATAGAAATTTTTTTGATATTTGCAACCATAATAAAACAAAGATTTAGCCGAAACCGGTTTGGCTCAGTGGATAGAGCGTCGGCCTGCGGACTGAGGGGTCCCGGGTTCGATTCCGGTCAGGGGCATGTGCCTGGGTTGCGGGCACATCTCCAGTGGGAGATGTGCAGGAGGCAGCTGATCGATGTTTCTCTCTCATCGATGTTTCTAACTCTCTATCTCTCTCCCTTCCTCTCTGTAAAAAATCAATAAAATATATAAAAATATATTATAAAAAAAACACAAAGATTTATATTTTTGATATTTATTTTATATATTTAAATGCCATTTAACAAAGAAAAATCAACAAAAAAATGAGTTCGCGTGTCACCTCTGACACGTGTGTCATAGGTTCGCCCTCACTGTAATATAGTCTCTTGCCCATGAAGGAGCCATTGTACCAAAAATTCTCATAGTCAGAGTAGAATTACTTGAGGCTTTTCCTTTTCCCACTGTGATCAACCTGGTCGCAGAACCCTTCTGGATGCTGGTATTTTCATACCAACTGATTGGTGGTGGGTAAAAGAGGAAGAAGAATATAGGAAAACACCGCTAGTTCATTCCAAGAATGTCTACCATTCAGTGGACATATGTTTTTGAATATTAGCCACAGAACCATACTCAGTCTTCCAGACCACATGGCTAGAGAGGCTCAAGCAGGGCACTCTCAGGATTGCTCCTCACAAGTGAGGGGAGAAGAGTTCCAGATCATATGAGAAGACCTCTTCTACCACTAGGCTATCCGTCTATCACCAGACAATCAATCTCCTTATCTGTTAAAGTCCATGTGCTCTATGTTTATGGTGAAAAAATAGTGAGAGGGCTCAGAAGGTCACTTTTGTGAGTCATATGAGACTGCACTGGGGTTGTGAGAAGACCTGGAAAATATGTCAAAAAAGAATGATCATTCATTGGACCATCATCTATATGCCACTATTGAGCCATTATCTGGAAGAATCTTCCTGTTGAAAGCATCCATTATCCTCCCAAACAGGAACCAGGTGATTGTTCAACAAGTTTAACCTGGACAAGGCGAGGATGTCTTCTGTCAGCTCTGGAAGGAAACGCAGATTCTACACAGGATGGGCCAGCCCCAGGTTTCTGGGACACTAATTCAACCAGGTATTAGTTCTGGGGACCTCAGCTTAGGGATTTCCCTCACACCCTAAAAAACAGCCACTGGCACAAATGGTCTAATTATTCTTTCAAATGAAAAGTGGACTTGAGTCAGCTCTCACCACTAGAGTCGGACCCTCATGAAATTCAACTTGCCTCCCTTCCCCTACAATAATATCTCTTTATACACCTTCAGTTTTGTAAGATATTGAGCACATTCTCTATAATATATAACAATAGGTTTTCTACTCTATGCCAGATACCAACTGTCCTAAATGCCTGCTATTTATGCCTGACGGTAAACCCGTAAATAGGTACAAATGAGGAAACTGAGGCATGGAGGTGCTAGTAAGTTACTAGCTCATTCCTAAATGACAGACCTAGAACTGAATGCAGTCTGATTCCAGGGCTGCTGAGAGCCATCACATTATGCTGAAAATGAATAAGATTCTGTCCCTGCCCACTGGACAAGCAGAAAGTTTTTGCTTTCTTTTTGTTTGTTTGTTTAGTGAATTTTTTTATTGATTTCAGAGGGGAAGGGAGAGGGAGAGAGACAGAAATATCAATGATGAGAGAGAACCATTGATTGGCTGCCTCCTGCATGCCCCAAACTAGGGATCGAACCCGTAACCTGGGCATGTGCCCTGACCGGGAATCCAACCATAACCTCCTGGTTCATAGGTCAATGTTCCACTACTAAGCCATGCTGGCTGGGCAATTTTTGCTTGCTTATCTATTTGCTTGTTTGCAGGAATGGGGGTGGGAAAGCTCAACAACTTATATAAATACAGTGTGATATGGCTATAACAGGTTTACAAATGGGGCATCTAACTCAATAGGGGTTATAAAATATAGGGTGAGAAATGGGCAGAGGTTTTGTTGAAGGGTGGAAGGAGCAGGCCATGGAGAAATTTCTGTGGCACCTTGAGATTTTTCCTACAGCTGTAGTAGAACTGTCCTTTAAATAGATCATTCTGGCTGCATATAGCAGATAGATACAAAAGAGTCAAGAGTGGAGATGGGTAAATTGGCAATTACTGAAACAATCCAGTCCAGGAAATTTAAGGATTAAAATCACTGAACTGGAGGGAGGGGTACTCATTGAGATAAACTTGATGTCAAGGTCTGAGAATTGTTTTCATTTAGCATAGTTTGATTGATTGGTTTTAAAAATGAGGGGTTGGCAGGGCCAGTGAAAAGATGGCTTTCAAGGTGAATGGAAATGGAACAAATAGACAATGTGGTCAGTTTCAGGCATGTTGAATGTTTTATGTACAAAGGATGCCCAGAAAGCATCTGGATGCATGAGTATAACCATCAGGGGGAGGTCTGAACTGAAGAGAAATGTGTGAGAATATTAGTGTATTAATAAATTTGTTCTAATCCATTCTAACCACCTTAAATGAAAAAAGAAAAAAAAAGATCAGGTATGTTGCCAAGGAACAAACATGCAGAAAAGCAAGCTAACTTGAAAGCCTGACCTCCATGTACAGGGAAAAGAGAAACCACACTTGGCTTATAACCCCGAATGTAGTCAGAAGCTACCACACCTACCGGCTAAGAGACAACTTCTTGTGGAATTTCAGAATGATTCTTCTGGATTTGTCATCCCCTCCCCAAAGTGCGCTCTCTCCCCGCTTCTCCTCTTTGTTTGCAGCACTGCTTTATCCTTTCCCTCCCAATTTTCCAGTGGTGTCTCCCGGCTCCTCCTTCTGCAATTTTCCTACTGGCTCTAGAAGCTGGGTATTAATATATAGTAAAAAGAAGAGAAAAATCATCTGCCATGAGCAGTATGTACTCTGGGTAAGCTCTCAAGTGACTATTTTAACTATGACTCTCTCCGTCCTCGATTTGGATATTTCTAGATTTTGTTTCAATTTAAGTCTGTGATCCAAATGAGAGGGCTTATCTGGACGCCACATTTTATCACCACTTTACTGCAGCGTAGGAGTTTTTATTCACACATATACACGCACGGAGGCAGTTTCATAATGACTCTCTTTCCTGCTACTCTAAAATTAACGACATTTAAAAGCCACATGGGTTCCTCATCTCCGCCGAACATTCATAATCTTTCCATGCTAAGTCAGCTGCAAACTTAGGCCAGAGAAAGAGAGGCCTCGGGGTGTGAGTTGATGAGGGCTGATTCTGTGCAGAAAATACTTTTCCTTAATCTCGACCCATTCTGATTTCAGCTTACACTCCCACCTTGGCCACAATTTTGTGTTAAGCCATAAAAGGTCACAATTGAAATGTAAATATGTCATCTGGAGTGGCAGATAACTCATCCAGCCAGTAAGTTTTATTAACATACTAGAATAAACTTATTGTATTAACCTACAAGTCACTGGATAGGACTTTAAGATAATAGGGTGAAATATTAAACTTGAATGGTGGGACAGAAGAAAATAGAATGGTCCAGAATATGAGGCAAGGTCGTTGGCCAGGAAGGGTACCAAAAGCAGAGGGAATGAACACATTTGCCTGGCAGAACCTGGCCCAGATGATCTTAAAGCACGTTCACTTCTGAGTCTCTGTTTTTTAGATGACTTAAAACATAGTCATTATTTGCCTGAAATCCGCCAGGAAACTTTGAATTAGATATGTGCATATTGTACTAGTTATCTCAGAAATGTGATTGGGCTGCAATTATGTCAGTAAAGCTCTAAGTACCAAAAGAAAATTGTATGGCATCCTCTATCATGCCTGCACAAATTTAGATGATTGAAAGCATAAACCAGGCCATATTGTACATTGCATCTATGTAAAAAAAAATACAAAAAAAAAACCACACACACACAGGGAAACTCTTCGTTCCTGCATGCTGGATGCTAAAGCAACTTCGGGATTTTAAAGGGGAAGGTAGGTGCATGTTCCCCAGGGGAAATCACCACAGTGACTGCTGAGCTCCGAATGGTTTAAAAATAAAACAAAACCAACCTGTGAATTCATTTTTCTGGAAATGCAAATATCGTGCATTGAACTCTGTTAGCTACAGAAGCATTTTGCATAATCATAATTCTCAGGTTCAAATTATGGTGAACTATGAACTTATATTTTTAAGGGGGGGGGAGTGCAACTAGACTAGCAAGCTCTGCATCTTGTCTCTTTATCTCCACAACCTTTCAGACTCAATAACGCTCTCTTAATTCTATGACCGACTGACACTACCCTTCATTTATTAGCCACACATGTCAGAGGACCTTGGATGGTGCCTGATATATATGAGGTGCTTGGTAAGTGTTTGTTAAATCTGAGGCCAGGAAAACAAAAAGATTTTTTAAATCTATCTCTCAAAACACTTTAATCATTGGGACCTTATAATACATACAACACTAGATTATTTCCCTCTCCCTCTGACATTCCACTAGATTAAATGATACACAAAGGTCTTGATGAACACAGGAATCCAGATCTGTGAGCTGTGTGACTACTTCCTATTCCGTATCTTATCTTATACTGGCCTTTCAACGTTTCTTTCTCAATATTTTTCTTGTGCTCCACATATTACTTTCACAGGGAAAGAAATGCTGTAGCTTCCCAGTTCTCATCACTTGTACAGGCAGGGCTAGAATTTAGCCATCCTAATTCACACAGGGCCAGATTTAGCAAATAGAAATACAGGATGTTCAGTTAAATTTTAGTTTCAGATAAACAAAGAATAATATTTAGTTTAAGTACGTCCTGCAAAACATTCGGGACATACTTATACCAAAAAAATGCATTCATTGTTTATCTGAAATAAAAAATTTAACTGGCTATCCTGTATTTTATCTGGTAATAATAATCATTTTTGAAATTATAGAGCATGACTTAGAACTTCAAGGCGCCTCAAGCATGGAGGTAAAGAGTTCGGTATAACTCACACAAGCACCCAGTAGCAGTCTCAACTACCACCCGGGCCTCTAACCTCTACGCAACTGGGTAAACTTATCCATCTGCCTTCATTTAGCTGAGTAAATGTCATTACTAGCTTTTAAGGATGCAGGGCATTTTATTGTACCAAGTGGTGGGTTCTGCATCTCCCGCCACACACACACACACACACACACACACACACACACACACACAACAACAACAACAACAACAAGACATGTTTTTTTTCATAATAAATTTCAAATTAGTTAACTATTACCTTCATTGTAATACTTCTGAGATAGAGTTATAATTGCTTCTATATATATATTCTTTCCAATACAGGAATATACTTCATGAGTTCAAGAACTTTAGTCATCTCTATATACCCAATGACTAGGGCCCTGACTCACAGTAGCCTCTCCCAAAATATTTAATACAGTGGGGCCTTGACTTACAAGTTTAATTCATTTGATATCTCAAAAAACTCGTTAGTCGGGACACTCGTAAGTCAAGGCCCCACTGTAAATCTGTAGAACATTGTTTACCAGTTTAAATAAACAGACAATATTCAAAGTGGAAGAGATAGGCTTCAGTACTCTCAAATAAAGATGGGAAGGGCAGAATTTATTTAAAAACTACCTAATTTTCCATCATTCTCTCTTTGATGGATATTCTTACTATTGAAAATCATAGTTAAATTTACACATGTTTTTAAGCTCTTATAAAGTAGATCTTCTAAAATTTAATCAGATTTAACATATCTTCACAATCAGAAAGTTCATTTGATTTGGTTAGTTTCAAATAGTCCAGGAATTACTTCAAATCAATTCTCAAACTATAGTGTACATCAAAATCACCCAGAAGCGTATTAATTAACGTCAATTCATTAATACTATTTAATACAGGCTTCTGCTTGGTCTCCATCTCTAGAGCTTCTGCTTTTGTAAATCTGGGTTGGAGCCCCTAAATTTTCCTTTGAACAAAGAAGTTGAACCAGAGAACACATTTTTTAAAACCCTGATCTGTGTCCTCCGCTGGGCACTTCACACAAAAATAAAATACAGTGAAGATTAATGCACTTGTTCTCAGCCCTGGCAGCACATCAGAATCAGTAGGTCTGGAGCGGGACCAAGTGCCCTAGGCGATTCTGGTCTAGAGTCAAGATTGAGAACCACTGGCTCAATAAATATGAGGAATGACTACCGTGTGTGTGCTACATGCCATTCAGTCAGCTCCGACTCTGGGCGACTCATTGAATGAGTAAGCTGCAACACATTTCTTCTGTTGCTTGGAGAAGAAGTCTTAATTAATAAACAGACCTGGTATTTAGAAGGAACAACAGCAACAAAAACACTTTCATTACATTTCTTCATTTTTCATTCCTTAGCAACTGGTGACAGGAATAGGTGACTCCTGGGGAGACCACCCACGTAGGAGAAGCCATGTTCTCCCCTGGGTGTCCACAAAACCTGTGAAGTTTAGGAATGCGTTTACAGCAGCCAAGTTTGCCACCCTCCGCATTCCATAATTTTCTGACCCAACAGATTTTTGTGGGTGCTGCAACAGCCACGTAGGAGCTTGGAGAGCTCAGCCCGAAATATGGGTCCCTCAAATGCCTTAAAAACCAGAAAAGCAGCGTTCCTCTGCACGGCCAGCTTTCTTACCCATTCCCCACTTCCGTCGCAGTTATTTTTGTATTAAAATATAAAGTGAAGAAGTGGCGTCTTCACTCACAGAGAGCATCAGGTATGTCAAGGAAGATCGAACAGTGAAAGCATTTAGAAAAGGGGAAAAGTTGACTTGCAAAGGTCTGCAAAGGAGGCCAGCCTTTAGAAGGACCAGTTCAAGGCTCCATTTAATTTGTGGATTCACTAGACATGGCAGTTCTGATTTTATCTGCTTGTCTGTTTATCTCAGTATCCCTAAGGTTCAGGTATCCTTTTCCCCACCATGAGACATGATGTACCACCTGACCCATTGGCCACGATAAGAAGGCAGATATTATGGGTGTTTCTTCTCAAACCTACGTGTGTCTATCGCGCTGGTTACTGTAATTTTGCAATTTTAATTATGTTACATAGAAACGCAGTCTGTCTGTGGAAAGAGTCCATTGTCATTGTTGTTTGAAAACGAATCTTACTGGCTGTGAAGAAGATCTTTGACGAAAGCAAATTAAAATATTTTGTGTAACCATATACCGGCATAAATTCCAAATGGGTCAAAGATTCACATCAAATGTAAAGAATGAAATCATAACAGTGCTAGAGAAAAACAGGGTGGAGAATTGCTTTATAACCTTAAATATGGAAAGGCTTAACTAACTATGAAGCAAAATCCTAAAACCCTGGAAGAAAAGATTGATAAATTTGACTGCAAAAAATGTCAAAAGTGGGCATGAACAAACATCACATGCAAAAATAAAAGACAAGTCACAGATGGTGCAAAAATATGTGCAGATTCTATTAAAGGGATAACCTTAACATATGAAAAGCTCAGAAAAAATCCATAAGAGAAAGACCAAATAATAGACAGGGATAAGGAAAGGATAAAAATTTATAAAACTCATAAAAAAAGAAATGTTAACTGGCTCTAAAACACAAAGAGATCTTCAACTCCACTACCAATAACAACAATAATAGCCAAAACATATTGTGGGCCAGACACTAGTCCAGCTCTTTGCATATGTTAATATATTTAATTATTAAAGCAACCCTCTGAGGTAGTTAATATTCTCTGTTATGCATAGGAATTGGAGGCTAGTTCGAGGTTAAGAAATTTGCCCAAAGTCACAGAGCTGATCGTTGGTGGCGTCCAAATTTATCCCCGAGCAGCTGGGCTGCAGTCTGAGCCCTTCGCCATTCGGCACACTTCCTTTCCTAATGAGAGAAACGCACGTGAAAACCACACTGGGAGTTTGACAGCTTTTCACCTCTTAGATGGTCAAAAATTCCAGTTTGATAGCGTACTCTTGGCCAAGCAGTGGAGAACCCAGGCACTCCAGCTCACTGTGGGTGAAGTGTAAATAATTACAACACCTACTGGCTATTTACAAAATTACACATTCATACATCCTTTGATCCAGCCATCCCACTCCTGGGAACTTATCCTACATATGTTCTTGTACACATGCAAAGATGCCATGTTTCTGAGATTACTCACACAGTGTTGTTTATAATAGCAAGAGATTAAAACACCTCCAAATGCCTAGCCCCTCAATGGAATACTACGCAACTATAAAAAATAAAGCAATCTTCTATGTACTGATATGACATGCTTTCCAAGAATTAGATGCAAAAAGCAAGGTGCGGACCAGTGTGCCTAATGAGCTATCTTTTGAACAGAGAGAAGTAATATGAATATATATTTTATTGTGTGGGCTAGAAAGCAAGAAAAAAAAAGGATTCTGAATTCCAAACTTTGGTCTATCCTCAAAGGAGAAGCCTTGGCTTAACATCAAAACATTGACATAAGCCCTGGTCAGGTGGCTTAACTGGTTGGAGCATTGGCCATACACCAAAAGGTTGCAGGTTCAATTCCCCATCAGGGAACATACCTAGGTAGCAGGATCGCTCTCTGGTACAGGAGACAACTAATTGATGTTTCTCTCTTACATCAATGTTTCTCTCTCCCCCTGCCCCTTTCTCTCTCTCTAAAATCAATAAAAATATACTCAGGTGAGGATTAAAGAGAAAGCATTGACATAAACATACTTTTTGTCTTTATGTTAAAATAAAATGATACAATATGAATTCATTATATTCTTGTGAGTCTCCAGCTGACTTTGTCAGTCTGATCATGGCTTGCTGGGGTTTTAACATGATGCTACCTCGCTGTTCAAGCGGGGGGACCTGTTTTTCTCTGAGCACCTACTCTGCGTACTGCTTCTGCACATTCTCCTGTGTTTGGATTCACATCTCTCTCCACTACACAGAAAAACTTATCCAAACTCTGCTCCAGGTCTTTGGTGACACTATAAATAGTCAGAACTCACCAGAACAAACTGGCTTTTCAAAAGAGGACTGTTTTAGGTTATTCAGAGAAAATACATTTTGTCACCCTATTCTACTATTCTAACCAAGGTGGCCAAAATATATTACTATACTATATCTCACATAACAGTTTATTTTGTTTGGCTTCTTAACACAAGAAAATACATCATTTTCCTGGAAGTAGCCTAAGTCATACAACTTCATAAATATTATATTTTTAAAAAGGAAAAGAAAACAAACCTTTCCGTAATGCCATTATTCCTTCACATAGGTCAACTTTTTGTAATTGATGTAATAATTTGTTTAATTTAGAAACTACCTTCATACAAAAAAAAAAATATGCTGGCAGTTTGCTGCTTAATAAAGCTACTTCAGAAAGTGTGCTTAAGTAGGAAGAAACCCATCCCTAAAATATCTTAATAACCTGTCTGGAAGGGAATTTTAGAATCTAACAGAGAAAAATAATTATTTGGCATCAGACTGTACAGCCCCTTTCTGAGTAAACTTCAATGCGTTCTGACTTCCAGTTCTTTGAATGTAAAGCAAAGTGTCTGAGCCAATGCAAGTCAATAGGATATAAAATGGAAGTATCTCTACATGCTTCACCAAGCCACGTCTACAAATCCTATATGGTAAAAGCCTAATATGCTAAGTGCCTGGTTGCCCGGGCATTTGTTCAACCAATCAAAGCGTAATATGCTAATG
Organism: Myotis daubentonii; assembly: GCF_963259705.1. Lineage (NCBI taxonomy): Eukaryota > Metazoa > Chordata > Mammalia > Chiroptera > Vespertilionidae > Myotis > Myotis daubentonii. Next base: position 15,989,892 of record NC_081856.1, on the reverse strand, counting down.
AAATGCTAAGGCCGCTCAACTGCTTGCTACGACATGCACTGACAACCAGGGGGCAGATGCTCCAACTGGCAGGTTAGCTTACTGCTGGGGTTCGGCTGATCAGGACTGATTGAGATGGACCGGACATGCCCTGGAGCCCTCCCACAGCCCTTCCCCAGCTGGCCTACCTCCCATGTCCCTTCCTGGCCCTAATCATGCACCAGTGGGGTCCCTCAGCCTGGCCTGTGCCCTCTCGCAAGAGGGCTGAGGGACTCCCCCCCACCCCCGCCCTCCGCCCCAAGTGCACGATTTTCATGCACCGGGCCCCTAGTATTTTATAACTGCACACAAATAGATTGCCATGTATGTTTCAAAAATATACTTAGAGAAGGTTCAAATGCATAGCATTGTTACTAAACACTGGGAACTGCTTCTCAGGAGAACATTTTGTCCTGTTTCTTAAAGAAAATAAATCACTTTCTGCCTTAAAGAGTCCATGCTTTAATAGCACAAAGAAGAATGTGCTATGCACAAATAGAGTGCAGTGACAGTTCAGAATTGAAAGACAGTGTTTCTAGCTGAGAGAATCATAGGGAAGATGCTATGATGTTTTGGACTGTTGTTCTGTAGTTATATTCTATCTCATCTTCATGCAATCCAATTGTTTATTATTTTAATGCATAATAAAATGCAGTAGTGTTTTAGTAAAGTTGGGCTTGATCATGTGACTTTGGCCAGTGGGCTGTGAGTAGATGTGACATGAGCAGAGACGCGAAGTGCTTTCTTTTACACCTGTGCTGCAATCAGGTAGTCGTTAGGCCCAGCAAGATGAGAGACTGAGGGAGCAAATCCGAACCTAAGCAAACCTTGAAGCCAACACCGCTGACCCAGGGCCTGAGACAGAGCTGCCCAGCTGAGCCCAGCCTAGATTAGCTGAACCGCAGTCAACCTGCAGACGCCCGGCACGAAAATGCATCTGCTGCTGGAAGCCATGGACATGTTGAGTTTGTTTGTTACGCAGAATTATTATAGCAAAAGCTGACGTGATGAGTATTGAATTGGACATATAGGGTAGATAAAATTGAAATATTTAAATGTAAATATATGAAAAGTAGAGAAAGGGCTTCCCAGGCTGAAGAACCATTTCAGCAAAGACATCCTATCGATCAATCACTCATTGAGACTTGTCATTCTTTCTTTGTAATATTTTTTGAATCTATTCTTTTTTTTAATTCTTACTGTTTTGACATCTTTGAAGATATGAAAAGATGATATGAAAACATATGTTGCCTACAACTGTAAGAGTCTCCTAAGGATTCTTCCCCATTTAATCTCTTTGAAGGACCTTGTACATAAAAGCGAAATGAATGGTGCTGAAGAATCTGGTAGCGTAAATTGCCTATTGACAAACCTTCAACATGTCCCCTTGCAGACTAAACCAATTTGTTAATCTATTCTCCATTTCAGTAAATATCATTTGGGTACCTATGTTATTCCAGCACTATTATAAGATGTAGGCAATAGAAAACCAAAATCAGACATGGTCCCTGATCCAAAGGGACCTAAAGGCTCATGGAAGAGATAAGCAAGGGAAGATGTTTCACAGCTATGAGACGAGACCACAGGCCTTTGGGTTCAGACAAAACATCTTCCCCAAAAAGATGATGCTTACGTTGAGGCTTTTTCCCCCTTTGGATGAGTAGAATTTAACTCCAGGAGATCTAGAAGGGTTAGGCAAGACAAGCAGGGCTTTCTAGGCAGAGTAACCAGCATAGGTGAGAAGAGTGATTATGCCACAACACGAAGGTGCATGGCTAGAACCAAAGATGCACATGGGGAAGAGAGGTGGGAGGGGCTGTTCATGAAGCCATTAGACCCCCTGTAAGCTCCATGCCCTATGCTGCCACTTAAGACATACTGTCCCTGATATTCTTGTTGCTATTTAGTAAATCAAGATGCAGGATTGTACTTTAAAAATTGGGAGAATTTATGCAATTAATACAATAATCTTTGGTGTCTTTTCCCCACCGGCACAAGAAGCAAAGTGAGATGAAAAAAACACAACCAAACTAGGAACTAGAGGTGGGGTTTCAGTACTGGTGACCTTGTCCCGGACCTGGTTCACTAGCCTGATGACCCTGACCAAGACTCACACACTCTGAAATCCAATCCCCTCCACTGTAAAAAAAAACACAAAACATGTAATATTTCCTGTCTACTCATATATTGTTGCAATGATCAAATGACACATATACAGTGAAGGACCCTCAATCTGGAAAGTGCCACATAAATTCTAAGCATTCCTACAAAATGTAAGAGGTTGTGCATTTTGTACAATGCCCACCCGGTTTCTCAGAGGAAATCACTAGCTTCCCTACTGCCCCTTCAAGTGGCCTCATGAATGAATGATGATGTCTTCTAAGCTTATTATAGTCCAAAGCCGAATGTCAGAAAGGTGCCCAATAGCTTGGAACTACCTACGACACAAGAGATCTTATGCAGGAAGAGTGAAAAAGAGTTTACAAGAAGTTTTAAATAAAATATAGAGCATATGATCAGGCAGAATTCCAGAAAAAAATAAGAAAAGAAGACCAGGAATGTCACAAAGATAAATGCTACACTAGAAGAAACAGTAAATAGACTAAATATGAATTAAATAGTCAAGAACCACAATAAAAGAAGCTGGAGAAAATTATTCAAAATGAAATGGAAAAGAATTCAAAACAAATTTGGTATAAATTATATGAAGGACAGATAAAAGATATCTAACATATGCATAATCAATACCCAGAAGGAATTAATTCAATAAATGAAGTAGACCAAAAATTTAAATATAATGAAACAAATCTTCCCCGAAATCTATACTTGAACTTGACAATTAAAAGAGCACACCAATCTCACATAGCAACAGTAAAATTTTCCTAATAAATACTTTTTGAAAAGACACATTATGTGCCACAAAAAAGGCAAAACAGTAGTACAGAAAAATCAATTCCCAAACAGATGTTGTCATGTAACCTCAAGGACAAAGAAAGAACATAAGGATATTCAAGATAAAAGAATCTACCTGGTAACCATGCACAAGGTAGAAGAAACAAGTCGATCTCATTATTCTCCGCAGTAACATGAAATAATAAAAAACACTGGTGTGATGTCTAAAAAATTAGCTGTGGGGGTCGGGGGGTGGGGGAGCTGAGACCCACTGGTCTTATGGGCTTCCAAGTTGCCTTTTAAGTATGAAGACAATTATTTTCCATATGCACATATGCATTCTAAACTTGCACAAAATCAGGGAGCAGAGCACTTCCCCCCAAAATTACTACAGATATCAAAGCAAACAAACTGGATTTACTAAAATGGTAGAGTATTTAGCACTTAAAATTAAAAGACTATTAGACTGTCCCTAACAGAATGTCATAAACCTTGACAATGTCAAAAAAAATAACTAACAAAAACTGGCAGCTAGGAAAACGGAATTGAGATGTGGGCTATTTTTCTCAGGTTTTACAGAAAAAAGTCAATAGCCTATCTAACATGGATACATGTAGTTAAAATATAACTCTCCCCTGATAGTTTCATATTAATCTTTTTCTCTTGAGATTGTCTTTTATAAATTACTATTATTTGTAAAAATAAAATCTTCCTGGAGTTCAGCAATTATTTAGCTCACTCAAGTTTTTTTTTCTTCTCTTGAAATCAAATAGAATTACATAGAATGATCCAACTTTTATAAAATTATTTTCCATATGCATCAAGAAAAGTCTAGAATGATATATCTAATATTACCAGTGGCTATTTGTCAATAGTAAGATTTAAAGTGGTTTTCCTTTGCTTTATTTTTTAATAATCTGTTGTATTGCTTGAAGTTTTATTTCAATGTAGTATTTGTATAGAAATAGCACAGCCTTTTATGAAAATGCAAAAAAATAAAAATAAAAATCAGTAAAGTAGATAAAAAGTAGAGAACTATACCAAGATCTGGAATAAGACAGTTTCCAATAATTAGCACTAATCTTGCCTCTGACCTTCCTTCTTGGTGATGTGATAAAAAAGAAAGGCTGATTTAGTGTCCAGTAAAAGAAAGAAAGAGATTGTCTCAGAAGACAGAGACCAATGTTAGTTGAGTAGCTAGCATATGTCAAGCATCATCTATTTCTAGTGACTCCATGACATCTTACTAGCTCATTTCTCAGATGAGGAAGGCCAGGTAAGTAGCCTGATGTGGGTCACACAGCCAGTCAGTAACAATGCCCAATGAGAACCCAAGTCACATGACCTCAAAGCCATGTTCTCCCTCTCCAATCCTCTGCGTCCCAATTTCTTACTACTAACTCCAAGAGAAATTAATCTGATTTATCCTTTTATAATAAAGGAAGTGTCTGCTTCTGGCTCTGTAAAACTATGCAGTTGACCACAGGTTCAAAACCAAGTTGAATCTGAACATCAAAAGAATAAGCTAATTAATTATGTTTGCACATCTTTACTACTGATAAAGTTCATACCAGGCATCACCATGACAGAAAGATGCCAAGATTAGTACTGTTGGAATAAATGATGGGAAACTCCAAAAATTATGTTAACCAGGGCTTTTTTTTACACAAATTTGCATTCCACTTACTTTGAAGATTCTTATGCAATGGGAGTGACTGTTGTAAGTAAAAGAATTAAAAGCAAACAAAACGTTTCAACAACAGGCCATTGAACATTACAGCCTCTATTAAAACCATAATTGTTTACTCTAAATACTCCCAACAAGACACTTTGCAAGTCAAACTTTCTTTTGAAATTCTAATTTTTCTCTTATTTGAAAAGCATTGAATATAATAAACTAAGTATATCTGTACTTTGACATATTACATGCTATATAAAATCTACAAAATTTTTTTTAAGAATGGGATTAATAAACTGAATAAATCTGGATCATGGTGTGCAAACATAATCTCAATTAACTGTAATAATTACCCCCTCTATAGATCAAGTTGGCATTAGCTAGTTACACATAGATGAGGATAATGAATAAAAAATAACCTATCATCACAAAGATAGCTTTTGGTACCTTTCCCAGTATTTATAGTTTGTCTTTTTTCATGTCCTTTATTCATTCATTCATTCATTCATTCATTGAAGCAATATTGACTTAGTAGCCAGTTAACTACCAGGCAACAGTAATGGGCTAGTGATTAAGAGACAGGAAAGGGTGCTCCTCTGAGAATTCAGAGTTGTAATTTAACGTACTGAGGGCTACTAGTACAGTAGAGTTCATAAAGGATCAAGAAGAGAAAAGACAACTAGTTGGAGTTAGCAAAATAGACTTCACACAGGCATTAGCCTTTGACTTCAAAACAGGAGGAGACTTCTGTCCGGCAGAGAAGCCAAGGAGAAAACTATGGCTTTTCGAATAATGAGAGTTAGTACAGCTGATCCTCAGCCAGTTCATATGAAGGATTATTTTCTGCCATACAGCTGAGCACATTTCTCAAATCTCTATTATGTACTTACATAGAGTCATACTTCTTATTACCAAAGATAGCTTGACTCGCCTTCCCTTCAAAATTCATCAACACTCCTGGCCCCAGTCAACTGTCCCTTAACCCTCTTTATTTCCTTCTCTCTCAAAGACTATTTCTCATAATTATTGACATTTTTTACTCAGAACTTCAGTAGGTAAAAGAACTTGAAGATGACGAAAAGGTGAAAGGACAATGCTATTGTCTCTCTATAACACCCACGAATAACATGAATGTCACCTCCCAAGAGAAATACACTGTCTTCAGAGGTTTTTCTTATTTTTACAGGGTTCTTTGGCTTTGTAAGGGCGGCTGAGGAAATGGAAAACTGGTGCAAAAATTAAAGATGAAACTTAAAGAAATAAGGCTTGACAACTTCAGCAGTGAGAATGTAGAATGCTGATCCACCCAATTCAAAACAAGCAAACCAACCCCACAACAAACCAAAATAAATAAAATCATAATTTCCTTATTATTTAAATGAAATCAGGACATACTTCACCAATTAAAGCGTGGCAATTGCCAACAACAGGATTGGCGTGCTTGTGGCCTCATCAGTACATAAATTATTTTATAATTCTCCAAAACTGTAAAATAAAGCCTAAGTTCACAATCAGTTGGCATCTACTATCCACAACTCTTAAATTGCAAGTATTATTTAATCCTTGTTTTCTTAAGTATACTATGTAAGCGCTTAATTGCACTATAGGTGACATGGAATATATTGTGTTTAAAAAAAAAGCATTCCCTACTTCTGTCTTAACGATCAGTTGTTTGGTTACCATTTCTACTTTTAATTCATTTTCTTCACTAAGAACAGAAAGGGTGTTTTGTGTGCATGTGTGTTTTTGTTTCTGTGACAATGAATATTTATCTACAGTGTAAGGAATGAACCCATTCAAAATGATTTTGACCGACTACTCCCACTTGGAGTCAAAAAACATTGGAAAGTCCTGGCAGCTCACAGAACAGTCTGCTCTGAAGATCTACTGACATTTTTTGAAAATTAGACAAATATGAAATATCAACTCAGTGTTTCTAGTAAGCCAATGTAGTAGAGTAGGCTATTTTAAATTACAACCTCCTGTTTGTTTAATAAAAGTAAGATTAAAATATAGCAATGTTTTTAGATCACAATAAATCAAAGCAATTAACTTTTTCTGCTTAAAAAAAATATATTATGAAAATAATTCAGGTGTAGCAGATGGAAATACAGATATGTCGACTAAAATACAGCCCTCCAAGATTTTTCTTCTAAGGGTATAACTTCTGATATTGCCAGCCGGCTATAAATGTCTCTGCTCTATACCTTGGAACTTTATTCTCTCTCAGTCTGGTTGCCTTCCTGATTACTAAGTCTTTCTAAATTAGAGCAAGCAATTTCTCTTTGTTTTACCTAATATTTGAAAATGGCAAAAAAAAAAAAATCCCTTGGGTCACTGAAAATTATCCTTTCATTCCAGCCGCCTGTTTCAAGTCAGTCAAAACATTCCAGACTTCAAAAGGACGCTCTGCCTTCCCAGGCCATTTTGGGATCCCTCTATGGTTGGCCTAGGAGGGCTCGGCTATTTGGATAAATTAATTTCTGGAGCCTGCTGGCCTTCTAGAAGACCTCAGTGTCTGACAGCAAATTAGTTCTACTGAACATGCAGAAATCCCTGGACAGGCTAGAAGAAATAAGTGGCGATCAAATCTAATACTACAATGTTTGTAATGTGATTTTATTCTGCTGGGTAGCTTGTAAGCACCGTTAATGTTGAATTAAATATTTTAATTTTGTTTTTAAAGGGGCCGTGAAAGCAGAAAATCCGATCAGTGTCCAAGTCCCAGCGAAAGGGGCTGAGAGCCAGCTTGGGGATAAAACTTCTAGCAGGAACCCTCTGTGAGAACAAACAGAAATGGCCCGGTTTTTCACAACATGGACATGACAGAGCAGACACCCCCCCATCCCCCCCCTGCACCCCCTCCTCTGGGACAGGAAGTCCCGCAGCTGAATTATGCTTTAGCAGGGGCTGTGAATAAACTGTCAGGCCGCCCTGAGCACCGAGGTGTGCAAGTGCCTAAGGACAGCTTATCCTGAAGGAAGAGAGGTGCCCGAGCCAAAACTAACAAACAGGGCCCCTCAAGCGGAACAATGGTCCAGAAAACTCAGCAAAAAGGAAAATAAACTTCATTGGCAGTTTGTTTTTGACTGTTAAGGGCTCAGCTACAACTCCATCAAGGTTTTTAAGAAGGTAAGAAATTTCACACATAAGGCCTTCTCACAGCTGCTTGAGAGTTTAGAGTGCAAATGTATATCATCTTGTCTGGCCGTGTCTAATCCACTTTAGGAGATACTTGTTTCCTTTCTCTCCAAAGTCAACAGAACCACACCTCTGAGAGCCAGAGGAGGCGCTTCCTGTCCCCGCCACACCCCCAGGCACCATTCAGCTTGAGTGAGCTGAGTGAAGCTAACTCCTAGTCACTTGGGGACCATTCCATCCCAGGGAGTGAAGATTAGAAATCAAGACTGAAGTGGGGGACATGGTTTTAGATCCAAAACTATATACACACATAAAATAAATGAACCGAAAATATACTATCGTCAAGAAGCTTTTTAAAACTGAGATGAAATGTATGTCTTTCTAAAACTGATATAGGGAATCACAGCTAACGCTCTATGTAGTTAGTTGCAAATATATTTCAGTTCCCAAAGTGCCATGAATCTCAACATGCATCTAAATTTTTTTTAAAAAAATTAAGTATTTATCTCTAGACTACTCTCGGCTGGACATGGTAGATTAACTATTCCCCTCATGCTATACTTGAATCTCCTCCAAAAATAAAAAATAAGTAAACACTTAATTTTTTTCTAATTCAAATTAAGCCAGCACTGTTATTTAGAGTTGAATCAAAGAGATTATATGTAGTATAATTAATAATAAATGAAAACAGCCTCAATTGAAAAAATGAGAAAAAAATATTTAAAATGTCTGGGCCCTGGCTGGTGTGGCTCAGTTGGTTAGAGCACCATCCAGTGCACACCAAAAGGTGGCGGGCCGGTTCATTCCTTGTCAGGGCACATACCCAGGTAACCGGTTCGATCCCTGGTCAGGATGGATTGGGAGACAACCAATAGATGTTTCTCTCTTACATCAATGTTTCTCTCTCTCTCTCTGTAAAATGAATTTTTAAAAAAGGCTGAATATGATGTTTGCAGTCATTTCCCAGATTTGTCCTCATATTACATTGCAGTGACATGGCATTAAGGCTAATAAGATAAGCATATTTGTGAGTTTAATTCTAAATTAACTGGAAATACTCATAGATTAATATTTTGAAAAATGTGGAACTACAAATAGGAAGGGATTTGTGTATATGTGAAGAAACAACAGAAGTTATACAAAAGGCTATTCAAAGCAAGATGAAGATTTATCCCTAGAATTCCTACAGAAATTTGTAAATGTAGGATGCATGGAAAAGCAAGCATTTGTTAACTGGAGAAATTATTGTAGAATTCCTTTACTTCTCTAAGACTTCAAATTGGGAAAAATGGGGCCTCTTGATATTTTTTTTAAAACCATCAAAGCTTAAACATACCTATTTTTCCCTAAATCCATAGAAAAGTTAGTTAGATTGCTTTGTGTTTTCTAAATATTTCACAAGTAAGACTGTTATACTTTTCTCTAAAGGCTGCACATATTTTCAAAGGTGTCTTATTACCTACACAATAAGAAATTAGATTTCCCATTTTGAGATTAAATTTGTCACTATTGATCTGAGCTTCTGTTAAAAAGAAAAAGAAATAAGTGAAAAGAAAAGAAACAAGATTATGCCCCCTGAGTTCATTTATAACCAGCTAAAGCTTATATTATTTTATCACAGATCAATAAGTAAGATATTCAAAAGAATGAAGGGGCTTTAATACTATATTTTGGGGCTTACAAAAGGCTTGAGAAATGGCAAGAAACAGCATAAGTATTTCTAAACTGTATGTACTTTATGTGAACCTTTCTGGAAAAAAAATACGGCAAGTTTTCTTCAAAATTATATGTTAACCCCAAAGGAACACAGAGCATTATCCATTTTACCTCCTTGAATATTGAAAAACTACCTTAATCCTGATAGCCCCATCTCCTCTCTTTCATAGGCGCTAGGTAATAAATCTGGATTCACTAAATCTCAGCAGTCAGAGGGATTTGGGAGGTAATCCACTTCCACCAATTCCCACGCACAGTCTCCAACAGATTATTACCAGGTACTATGAGCCAAAGCTGTATGTGTAAAGTGCTTAGAACATCCCTGGCTACATAGTAAATGCCTAACAAATGTTATTTATTCTTACTTAATAGACACTGAACATCTCCAAGGACACAACGCTGATACCTTCCCAGAAAACCAGCCCATTTTATCTTTCTCTGCAACTTGTATGTTCAAGAACTGTTATCAAGTTAACAAATATACAATATCTGGAGAATTTAGCTATCAATACAAACAACTTTTTTTAAAAAAAATACAAACAACTTTTTTGGCAACAACTTTAAAGGGTTCTTTGCATAATATCTCAATCAATTTTATTATAATATATTTTTTCACTTTAGCAAAACACATTTATCATCTTGAAACTTTCAATTAAGCTACAGGGTTGTAAACTTGTGTGTGTGTGTGTGTGTGTGTGTGTGTCTGTGTTGTTGTTGTTGTTGTTTGCTTTTACAAATGCCTTTAGTATTATAATCTCTTTTCTCAATTTTTGAGGTAGGTGAGAACAAAGTAATATCAAAATCAATTCGCTTCTTATTAGCAGAATACATGGAAGCCACTAACTGCAACTAAAATTGCAGATCGCCTTTGTCCCAAGAAGTTAACGCAACCTTCAAAGGGACTCCACTGCGCTAAGTAATGAGTTCACCGCAGACGCGCGGCACACACGTGTGAATTAGCCCGGTTACTTCTCTTGCTGCCTGAGCTGATGGGCCTGTGAATTACAGTCCTCATCTAATATCACGGATAGATCACATGTTCATGTGAAACTTTTGTTGGCTGTACCATTTTAAGATGGCAGTCTGACCCACAGTTCGAATTTAAAATGTAGAAGTGTGAGATATGTCCATTTTTATTGAAATCAGTCACCGTATTCAATAATTATCCTAGGGAAAACATACAGATAATCTGTTTAAAAAATATAAGATAACATGCTAATTATTACATTAAAATATAGATCTGATTTTGTTAGTCCATAGTATGAGTACATTTTCCCTCAAATAATTTGGAATCTGAGCAAACTACTAATTTTAATGTCTAATGCGAACATCTGAACAAATGAACTTTAATCAAAGTCAGCTCTATAGATGGAATTATTTATAAGTTACTTGGGTTTCTCCTCACCACCAACAGTTTCTTATTTTGAGAACGCAAGTGGTTAAATGCAGGCATGGCTAACCAATTATAAACATTTTTCAGGGCACATAATTTTACATGCCCGAACACAAAATATTTTTGAACTCATTTTTAAAGTTACCCAGCCCAGCTTACCAGATGGGGCCAGGTAAATGTATGGGTTTGCAATGTTCCACAGAAACTGGAATAGACACTACTATAAGCAGCTAAAGTAAAAACAGTAAAATATGTTTTTGGTCATTTCTCCTTATTCTAACAAAATCTGTTTCTTGATGAAAATGGAAATTAGATATGGAATTTTAAAAAAATAGATCATTTTAAAATAAATAACCTAACTTTTTAATGACATTTTAAGGTAACAATATAACATTCATTTTTATCTTTATAAATATAACTACTGTTGAGATTAATATTTGGTCACTCTCAAAACATAATATTTTATTGTTTAAAAAATCCTAGATGGCTATACTTTGAGAGAAATATAGCAACCTCATGAAAGAAATCAGCATATACTATATACTTGCCAAATGATTTTTGATATAGTAAAATTTTGAGAATTTCTAGATATCAAAATCGATTACCATAAATTCTGGGATCCCTGAAAATAACTTTAGTTTAATTCGTGATTTAAGTAAAAGTGAGAACAAACCAATATACAGTCATCCACTTTATTATTTACAACCCAATACCAATTCTCTCTTGCATCCCTTCGCATTATGCATGCCATCCTTCAAAATAAAACAATTAATGAGCTAAAATCAGTAATTTTAAAAAGATTTTTCCCTTTCCCTTCCAAAAGAAAGGCGGAAATTGTTGAAGAGTACAAGGTCTGTTGTTGTTGTTGTTTAATACCACCCAGAAGAACACACGGGCATTCGTTGTTTTTTCAGATGTGTTCTTGGTAAACACATAATGTGTATGTATATTGCTACCTTGCTCAGTGAAGTTACTCGTGCTCTCCTTTTAGTCCTCACACGATTCTGAGACACACAGCCCTGAAATATTACGGTTCAAAGATGCTCAGAGATGCTCAGAGATTTGCACCCACTCAGGCAGCAGGTGAGTCAGGCCCCCAACGCAAGCCTTCCACTGCCCCCAAGCTCATGCTCCCACCTGTCCCCTCACGGGTATCCTCTGACTCCAACTGATAAGAGCACAAGCTCAGTTACTGCTTTATTAATGCGACATGGGCGTACAGGTTCGTGCATTATATGATCAAACTTTTTCAAATTAGGAGGATGTTAGTCCGATCTATGTTAAGATTGAATTTGAGATGCCGCTTTTAAAAATTCAAGAACTTCTTTGAAATATGAACTTTAATTGACCTAGTTTAACCTTGTAGAGCAGTTTAGAAAAATTCTGCAATGAATAAGATTTATTTGCAAAACACATAGGAAAATTTGGTATATTTTGCCCATCTACTTTCCCATACTCATATACATAGGTACAATTAAACTACATTGTTATTTTCGTTGATAATCGTATTTTCATAAAAGCACATGTAAAAATAAACCTCATCCTCTGCTGGAATTGTCAGGGGTTTTCCGTTAACGGAGGTGCACTTAGAGAGGGTTCTCAGCAGAGGTGTGTGCTTGGGGCAGGCCTCTACCTTCACGAAACCTGGCCGGGCACGAACAGCTCTGAGCGTGATCTGGGCTCTTTGCGAAGGCGGGTGCTTCCCTGCAGCCATGACGAGAAAAGCTGCCAAACGAACCACCCCACGCAGACAAGAGAACTGGCATCTCTGCCTTCCTATGGGTCTGATCTATGGCACCTTGCATGCCACAGCTGAGGAGCTGAGACATGTCATAGAATCTTCTGGTGCACAAAGCCTAAAATACTGTCAGGTTCTTTACAGAAAAATGTTTATTGTAGTGGCATTATATTAAACCAGAGGCCCAGTGCACAAATCTGTGCATGGGTGGGGTCCAGCCAGCCCGCCCCGATCAGGGGGTGGGGGTGGCGGGGGGGAGGGGCCGTGGACGGTTAGCCAGCCTTGCCCCCTTGTTGAACTCCTGGTCGAGGGGACAATTTGCATATTAGCCTTTTATTATATAGGATTGGCTTTCTTATTCTAGCTCATTCTTCTGGTGATTAGCATCACTCCTAACAGAATTGTCAACCAGGAAGGTTTTTAGTTTTTTTCTTTTAAGTACTGAAGCTTCCCTTCCTACCTCCAAACAAACAAAAATATCCCAAAGTATGTGCCTTTTCCTCAAAAGAGAGATTGTATCCCATCACTGCCAACTGGTTATAGGTCCCCGGTCCTGACCTCTACAGTAATTTGAGCTCTCAGACCCCTGCGCATTTGGTAAAATGAAGAACTGAGGAGCTCTCTTCTAGTTCTACCCTAGTAGAGCCACAGGCAGTGAGTCTGAATGGTTAGAGATTCTCTTTCCTTTCTTTCTAGCATCCGCCGCAAGCAACGTTCATCCTTGTCACACTCCATCTGTTCAAGGCATATGGACCATGTGAGCTGTACCAGGGCACAAAGTTCTGGCCAGCTCAGATAAACAAATGCAAATAAAGGGCATTTGTGGCATTGTGTTTGGCCCTGGAAATATAAACAAGTCACTGTCCTGGCTCTGGAACAATTTTCCTGTCTAGGGTTTACCCTTTACCTAAAATACCCTACCGCTAATACAACCCGGTGCCCAATTTGAAGTTCGACAGCCAGACTCCCCCAAATTCTTGGATCACACAATGTGGCTCTTCTAGTGTGTCCAACCAGCCTTGCCTATTCAAGGCAAAACTTTGCCTAATTCCTCCCATCCTGGTCAGACATCCCTAGTCATAATCTTTTCTTAACACTATGTCTAAAATGAAAGACAGTACCTCACCGCCCCAGTCTCATCAATTTACAATTGTGTTTTTAAGCATTTGCTCTATTGTTAACACACTAACAATGGTGTTTTTAAGCATTTGCTCTATTGTGTGCCTGGCATTTTTGATATTAGTAACAATAGCAAGTGCTAAGATTGTCAGGCACCATTCAAAGAACTCTCACAGGTAACCCCCTTCAATCTTCATACCAGCCTGTGCTGTAAGTAATTAGCATCATCTCATTTACAGATTAGGAAGATGGCCCAAAGGAGGCGCACTGACGGGCCCAGCATCCTGCAGTAATGGGATGAACTTGAGGCTGAGAAAGGTTAAAGAGCAGCCCAAGTGCAGAGCAAGGACCGACGCAGCTACGTCTGACTCACAGTGCCCTGCCCCTCTGAAAGGACACCCGCGGGCTTGGCACTACTTGCTGTGTGCACTGCTGTGCAGCCTACAAAGTACTTTGGCAGACGATACCTTATTTCTTCATCACAGTGACCCAGCAGTGCAGATATTATCATCTCTATTTATAAAAACAAACCTGAGGCTCAGAAGGTGAAATAACTCTCCCCAGGTCCCTTCCTTAGTAAGCTGTGACCCAAAACCTGGTATTCTGACTCCACGCCAGGGCTTTCTCCACTACGCCCACCTGTCTGCCCATTTTCAGGTTAGTATCTACTTGCTGTGTTTGGTCCCTGCTTTGCCACCTAGTGCTAAAAATGCACAGCATCGCTGCTCTCAGACAAATCGAGGGAGAGAAGAAAAACTAGTACATCAGGGATACAGCTTATAACCGGTAGCTGTAACAAGGACCTTAAATCATCAGGAAAGAATTATCTATACTCACTGCTAGATATTTCCATCAAAATGATTAGAGGTGGGTGATGGCACATTAAGGGGTAAACCTCCCCACCTGCAGGATAAAGATGTAGGACTAGAGCTCTGCTTTCAAACTGGGGCCTCAACACGCACAGCCTGGGGCTTCTTAAAGGGTCACAGTCTGCCCGCTCCTTCTCTGGGAAGTGCCATGTGGCTGCTGTTGCTCCCTGTTCCACCAGCCAGGGCCCTGGCCTGTGCAGGAGGAGCACAGTCTTGCCTTCTGCACGTCGATGGCCCAGTCACATGGCAGCCACAGTCAGCAGCCGGCACTATGCAAAGGGAATAGAGAAAGCCAGTCTGTAAACAAAGGGAAGACTTACAAATAATAATAAAGATAGAGAAATGTACAAAGAAAACTGCCTGAATTCCCTGGATACCATTTTTCTTAATACTTTCCTCCTGTTTGCTTGTCAGCTCCTGGTCAGTCCCACTACTTGCAACCAAAGAAACTAGAATTATTCAAGAGGGGTGGAATAGGTAGGCACATTGATACAGCTTTAGGCTTCCCTTTCTTATTATTAGGTTTTGTGATGGATTGAATTGTGTCCTCTGCCACCCACCCCCCGCTCCTCCCCCCCCCCGCCAAAAAAAGACATAGGTTGAAGTCCTAATCCCCAGTATCTAGGAATGTGACCTTATTTGGGAACAGTGTTTGCAAATGTGATCAAGAGAAGATGAGGTCACTAGGTTGCACCCTAGTCCAATATCACTGGTGTCCTTAGAAGAAGAGACAGACATAGGGGGAGAAGGCCATGTGACAAGGTAGGCGGAGACAGAAGTGCTGGGGCTGTTACTCCAGGAATGGCAAGGACTGTTCGCACACCTCCGAAGCTGAGAAGCAAGGAAGGCCTGCCTACAGGTTTCAGAGAGAGCCCTGCCCACACCCTGCCCTTGGACTTCTAGCCTCCAGAACTAAGACAATACATGCTTGCTGTTTTAAGCCCCAGTCTATGGTATGTTGTTCTAGGAATCTGAAGAAACTAATACAGGCTTCCAATAAGTTGCTCCTGCTTTTTAATAAAAGAAATAAAACCACTGGGTTCTATAGCTTTACATGTAAGTTACCTAAAAGTTCCACTCATATAAAACATCTCATTCGTGGTGTAGCTAAAAAAAATTTAAGTCGTGGTTTAATTGATAATTTCCCAGTTAATTTGACATATGTATCAAACTTGTTATAACTACTTTTAGTAAATTCTGCTAAACTGTGTGCCTCTCTCTGTTAATGAAATAGATATTTAATTCTTCCACTTTGGTTAAAAGTCACTTTTCATTTTTAGAATGTCCAAGTATAGCAATAGGGTACATACATATTTTATTTCATGGTTTTCTTGCCAAACCCAGCATCCCAGCAAAGCTGCTGTTAGCATTTCAAATTTACCATAATTTAAAGGCGACATAACACAATGGAGCCCTACATGTAATTACTTTGCAAAGCTCTCAAATATCATCACCTAAAATTTTTGTCATGAAAGTAAATTATCTATCTAGCATGCATAATAACATGCTCCTTTTAGAGTAGCAGGAGACCTGATTTCCCCACAGCTGGCAACGTCATAACCAAACATAAGTAGTGTTGGTGCATGTCACACCTGGCATAGGTGTGATGGTTGCTTTTTAAATATTGACTGTAGACTTACAGGTGACCAGGTAATTTTTTTATCCATGACCACACTTTTCTAGAGACATTTCCAATAAAAGCACATTAAAGTTATGTTGTACTTTTCAGTTTTCAAAGAACTTTAAAATACATGATCCCATTTAACCTACAAAAATGTAATTTTTAATAAGAGAGGGTAAATATTATTATCTCCAGTGTTTCAGTTAAGGAGGCTGGTACTTAGAAATCTGCCCAGGTCTTTTATCTAGTAAATGTTAAATCAGGTCGTCTGCCTCTGAATCTAAAAGGTAGTTTTCACAATACAAGACTGCCTACCCAATTCAGACACAAGGTTTAGTTTTTTCCACGGTGGGTTTTTAAAAAATATATATATTTGTATTGATAGCCAAGAGGAAAGGAGAGGGAGAGAGAGATCGAAACATCAGTGATGAGAGAAAAGCATTGATCGGCTGCCTCCTGCACGCCTCCTACTGGGGATTGAGCCCACAAACCAGGCATGTGCTCTGACCAGGAATCAAACTGTGACTTCCTGGTTCATGGATCGATGCTCAACCACTGAGCTATGCCAGTCAGGCTTCCATGGTGGATTTTATTAACTGCAAGCCTTACAGCCTCAAGAAAGGATATGGTGATTTCTTTTTTAATTCACTTTTTTTCAAGGAGCTAGTAGATGCTTTCCTTATCATGACATGATTTCCTTCTAGAAATCCTCATAAACTAAAAAAGTGGAAAGATGCAGCCATAGCTTGGCTCTCTCATGTTTGTGTTTCAGAGTTGTTTACTGAGAGAGAGTGGATTATGCTCCAAATGGGGACTCCTCAAGAGACAACAGAGGAGTGGCCAGAACTGTGGCAGAAATGAGGCAGCGCCCCACAAACGGCCCTCCTCTCCTTTTTGTCCTCATCAGGGGAATCGAGGAGTGGACAAAACTTACAAAATCGCACAAGCTACTTCTTCCTAGATGTGGAAAACACACCAGAAGAACTTTCCAGAATAAAAAAAGGTGGGACTTCTGATTGAACAGCCTTTGCCCAGTGCTGCACCTACCCAGGATCAGAATGAGAAATGACTTCACCTCTGCCCACGGTCCTTTGTCCCGTGAGACGCATCTCCAAAGCCCGGCTGGGGTCAAGAGGCTACTACAGGGATATTGTACCCTCTGATGTTCAAATAATCAATCATTTCTCCTCCCTCAAGTGTCACGAGCCACCTCGCAACTTCCAGCTACAAGTGACACCTAGCATGACCGCACCAAGATTAAGAAAACGCACCCTTCTCTAAGGGACCCGCGCACTATGGCCGCTCGCTGCCCACGGAAATGCCAAGGGAGCTCCTCTTGGCCTCTCCCACAGCGAGACGCCCTGGGCCCCCAGCTGTCATGGCATCTTGTTAGCTTCCTGTCCACACCAGGTGTCTGGCCTACTAGGAAGAAATGAGGGGGTTTCACTGACTCCTCTCCTATCTGGTCACATACATGTCTATCCATAGAGTAAAGAAAGAACCATGTAAAGTTGAGCAAGGATCACCGTTTACAAAGGCAACAGACATTCACAAGACTATACTGATAATTATACACACAGAGATATGTTTTATCAACTGGCTTTGCATGCAAAACCTACGAAAGAGCTTTGTTTTTGTATTTAAATACCATCTCTGGTGGGGAAACCAAAGGTCCTGCTTCTAAGAGGAACATGCTGAGGGAAGCAAGCATCCAGTCTTCCTATCAGCTACAGAGTGGAGGCAAGCACGAATTATAAATAATAAAGCGGAGCCAGTATTAGGTTAATTGGCTTTCAAGCTCCTCATTTTACATTTGCAGAAACTGAAGTCTCCAGACAAGTGCTTAGAATATGTTTAATATTCTTTAAAAAGAATGTGCTATGCAATACTATTCCATAATAAAAATGAATAACCGACTGACACACGTTCAATAACGATGCGTCTCGCAGACCTAATGCTGCATGAAAAAGGCAGAAATAAAAGAGAACACATTCTGTCAGGATTCAATCTGTGTAAACTTTGGGAACAGGTGAAACCGATCACAGATTGGAACCGCGCTTGTCTCTGGGGTGGGGGATGGGTATTGGGGAGGTACTGAGTGAGAAGGGGCATGAGAACTGGCTGGGGAGATGGAAATTCTAATTGTGCTCGGAATGACCACTTGTCAGGATGATACCGTTAAGACGGTGCCTTTCGATGTACGTGAAATTTATCTAAAGAAATGACCCTGTGGTGCTGAGGAGGGTGGGGGTGCGGAAGATGAAATGAGGATGGCAGGATGTTGATAACGTTGAAGCGGGTAGTGGGGGTCAGGTCCCATATATTCTTGTGTTTATTCTGAGATGCTTTCTAAGAAAGCTTTTGAAAGATAAACACAAAGAGCAAGGGAAAGTTCTATTCATGTTTGGGAGTGTGAGCGCTTCTGGAATTATTCTAGATATCCTTTCCATCCTTTATTTTCCTGAATTATCTTAACATTTTGTTCTACGTTCTAGGTCCTCTTCCCATCTTGAACCTGTTTCCCGCCGTCCTAAGGAAAGGAGGAAACCCGAGAGCCAGAGGCAGTGAGCCTGGAGGAGGCCGGCCAAGGCTCTGCGCAGGGGCCCTGTGTGCCTCCACGGTCCAGCAGGCAGGAACCAAATCGCAGTGTCCACCCCTGAGAAAAACCCTCCCCAGTCTCGTGCCTCTGAGACAGCCAGGCATCCTTTAAGAACAAAACTGCTTCACTCTTCACGTGACGAAACAAAAACCTCAAAATGCCCTATCATGAGATTGCTCACTGGACACCTCTTTTCGTGGTGATGGGCAAGAGAAAAAGGAATCATTGCATTCTGTTCATTCATTCCAGTCTCAAATCATAGTTAATGTCTCCATTCTTAAATTAGAATTTGCGTAACATAAAGTAGCAATAGAAATATTATCAGCATATACTGTCATCAATCTAAGTAACAAAGTTACATAAAAAGGGGCAGCAGGGAGTAGTGACCAGTGAGTTTATTTTTCATTTATTTTATATGCGCTACAAAAGTATTTTTAACATGATAATAAAATCAAACACCCCCGGCCCATAACGGGAGCTTAAAAGAACAAACAAACCAATTAGATGGGTTAAGTTCAGGGTGCTTTGCCTGTTCAGGGTAAAAGTTGTGCTACACGGAATGATCTGGAAGTGTTTGTGTGAATTACCTCACAAGATGACCGAGGAGATCCATAAAATACACTGTAATTGCATACAGTCTGACTGCAAAGTGCCGATATAGCACTTGACCCTTTGTTATTAAAATCCTCATCCATTAGCAGCCCCTGCTTATTGCCTAACACCAAGAGGTCTTGTAAGACACGCATTTACAGGAACCACAACAGCATTACTAAAGATCACACTTTGGGTTTGTGATAATTCTATTGTGAACAAGGCTGAGCTACGAAACCACAGGTCTAAGGGCGCCACAACCGATCAGAGCAAGTCACATATGTCACCCCAAATATTGTACGGAAATGTCCCAAGGAACAGCTCACTTACTGAAAGATGCTTTTCCTAAAATTAATACCCGCTGACTTATTCAAGTTCCAAAGAACTGAAAGGTTATTCCTAAGATTACCTCTAATTGGGAATATTTGCTTATGAGGCAACTATTTCTTCCTGATAGGAATCTGGGGAAATTTTCTGGATCCTTTCTCTTCTGCTCACAAGAGAAACAAACAAAAGAAAACCTCAGAGACCTAGAGAATTCCTTCATGTAAAGCCATTCCTAGAGTTCATGAAACTGCAAAACTACCACACTAAACATTTGAAAGATACACACACACACACACACACACGTATTTCTAAAACAAATACATATAAGACAATCCAAACTTAGATATTAATTTCAAGTCTTATGAGACAAATACATGTTATCCCGGGGGCAAAGAAAACCGTAAGACTTCAAATTACCTTATGCTTTTGGTGAACTAGTAATTAAGTAATACTAAAGGTTGGCTTTTCCTTCTGGAACTCTACTTTTGATAACTGATGCCTCTAAGAAAGATATCAAGTAGGTCTGGCTGAGAAAATAGTGTACTCCTTAATTCTTAACTTTAAAAATCATTAAAAATTGGTACAGAGCTTTTGAGGAATTTCTAGACACTCAGGTTACAACAAAAATAGTCATGACGATTTTGAAAGTAATAACTCTTTCCTTAAGACTGACATGCTGTTTACTTACAGACGGTCCATTTATCCCCCGGGGGTCTTCCATCGAAGACGCCTTCTGAATTATAGATGGGCTATTAGCTACACACTTCTTCAAAGGGTCCCAGCACCCCTGCACCTGTGGGGAGAGAGCACCATGCAGCCGTATTAATCGTGTGGCATGAAATGAAGAGCCCATCTTCCCCATCTGCAGCTTTCCACTTACCAGCATGTATACACACGTCAAGAATGCTTACCTTCATGGAACGAATCTTTAAAATAAATATTATGGGCTCGCTGTTTATCACAATTTACATGAGCCAAATGTGGCCAAATGATAGCTCAGTGTGTCTGCTGTCAGCAGCTGCAGCCTAAGGAAATAACAGAACGGAGAGGCCCAGCTAGAGAGCTTTCCACACCCGTTAGTTTTGAGCCAACAGTGTGAGAGCTTTGTTTTTTTCCTTTTTTTTTTTTTCTTTTGAATTCAGTTTCTCCTTGCTATCTATCAACGTCAATTGGACCACAATGCAAAGAGGAAATACTAACAAAGAAATATGACTGTCGTCTGAGCAGGGATAAAAGAGGGAAACCTAGAGTTGAGTGTTTTACCCTCAGGGCAAGGATATTATTCTGCTATTTCTTAGCAAGTTTACATTAGGTCGCAGTTTCACGGCTGATCAAGTCTAACCCGTCAGAGACTCAACACCTTCAAGAAGAATGGGGTTTGGGGAACTTCAAGACATGGACAATAAATAGAGTGTTTTGAAATATATTCTACATTTAGCTATCTTCCAGAAACAGAATACAGCCATCGTGCTGCCTATTCTCATTTCCTTTCAACATTAATTTTCAGGCTCAAGTTTAAATGAAGAACCCAAAAGAGACTCAGGTTTACTGACTTGGGCTTGGTAACTAAGACATGCCTCACATCAACTTCAATGCAGATATTTCAATAGACATGTAATTTTTTGGAAAAAAAAAATAGGCATGATCTTGTCCTGGCTGGGTGGCTCAGTTGCTTGAAGCATCATCTTCTACATCAAAAGGTTACAGGTTTGATTCTTGGTCAGGGCACATATCTAGGTTATGGATTTGATCCTGGTCGGGGTACATATGGGAGACAACTAATCAACGTTTCTCTCTCATATCAATATTTCTCTCTCTCCCTTTCTCTCTAAAAATCAATTTAAAAACAAGCAAACATATCCTGGGGTAAGGATTAAAAAACACACGCCATGATCTTAATATCACCCAACATAAAATAACAGAATAGGAATGTGTGCTAGTTTGACACCAATACCCATTTTTGTAAATGTACTTGAACTTCTGCATGTTAGCGTGGTAGGTAAACCACTGTAGTGGAAGTCAAGCGATGTGAATCCAGGTTCTGACTCTGCCACTAACTAGCTGAATGACCTCAGGTAAACAATTTAGACTCTCTGTGCCTCAGTTTTATTATCTGCAAAATGGAAGATTTCTACTAGATGATGTCATACAGGTTTACATCTTAGATTTACAATTTAATGAATGTATGTATTGAACTGTATGCATAATTTTATATATAATATAAAATTTTATATATAATATAATAATTTTCAGGTGAAATGCTCCAAGCTTGGACCATTTGGGATGTAATTTTGAAATGCTGGACCAGTTCTCATTTATGATTGTTCTGCTCACAATGATCGATGCTGGAAAACTTGTGCCTTACCCACTGTCAGCACAAAGGTGATGCTTTTTAGACAATGTAAGACTCACAAACACCTAGACCCCTAAAATTTGGAGAACCTTATAAAAGCAAAGTGTTTTTGTAATTTTAACCAGAAATTATTTTATAATTCTAGGTGAGGGGTCAACAAAGAGCATATGAATGTATTTATGGTCTGCTAAACTGAGGAAAAAAATACAGCAATCTCTTTTGAATTATGCAAAATTTCAGGACTGAGTCTTAAAATCCACCAGCACTGGTTGGAGATGATTCACTGCATAATTAGGGCAGAGATATTTCAGAAACTAGACTTTTTTCATTGCTTAAGTGACTCTCTGCAGGCATGTTAACTTTTCCAGGCGATAAGGTAGCATTTTAAAATAATGATAATAATCCGGCCTCGCATTGGTAAAATGCTTCACAGTTTACAAAGTGCTTTCACATAAACTGCCCACAGTGCACCTATATGTGGGGACAGAGGCCAGTCTCATGGCTCACAGAAGGGAGCGGGCCCAAGACAAAGCCCCCTCTCATTTCCCCTAAATTCCCATCCTCTCTGTACCTGTCCCGGGAACATGTTTCAATCAAAATCTGTATATTTGATATTCCAGGATTATGTCCCATGTGTTTCTTTTCCATCTTCCCATATTGAACTTACTGAACAGTTTAAGGTATTAAGATTGGTCAAATTACATGAGCATGAAAGGTATTTCATTTGTAATTTTATTTCTTCTGAAGATGAAACTATTCTGTACTAAATGCTGTGTTTGTTATTGTTTCCTGGGCTAAAAAAGCGAAGACTGAGATTATTGAGGAGTCGAGCGAGTCAGCATTCATCTACTTCAGGTAGATGTCTCCACTAAGAAAGACTCCCACTCAAAAAATCAAAAAATCATGGAGTGCCGTGGCCTTTATTTACAAAGCCTCTCCTGCTTCTAAATCAGCATAGTTGTTTCCAGATTTCTACATGTCAATCCAAACTATGAAATCTATGCCATGACTGGGTCTACTGATATTTAGGAGCCTGGCTCTGGTAAACCCTTAATTCCCTTGCTGGACTTGATCTCTCATGGTTTATAAATAAGCCTGCCCCCATTATAGCACTTATCTAATGGACTGTAATTATTTCTCTACCTGTCTCCCCCACTAGACTGGAGCTCCATGAGAACTAGGACCATGCCTTACTTTCTTGTTCCGGTCACATATGGTACTCATTAAATATTTTGAATGAATGAATGAATGAATGAATGAGTGTTATTGATACATGGCAATTTTTGAATATATGTCAATGTTGAGCTAGAATTAGGTGGGCAGTTAAATGATGGTGCTATCATTAAATTGACTTAAAATATGCATCAAATTTGCGGTTCTGATAATTAGTTCCAAGCACCCAAAGAAACAGACTCAAGCAAAAATGAGTTGTTTCATATGTACCTACCTACCTACTTACCTATCTCACACACATAGGGAGTAGCTATTTATGAAACTATATAGAACTATGCATAAACACATTATCGAGTCCTTAGAAGTGATCTTCACAAAGACTTAAGCCAAGGATTGTTTCTAGAAGCAAGGAGTAAAAGGATGTCCAAGGAGGCTAGTCAAGGTATAGGATGGGAAGGGGAGGTGCACACTGATGGAAGGATCAGTGGGATGAGATTTGTTTGGGGAAACTTGTGCAGCAGTAGAGGCAGGTGTCTTGGTATAAGAAGTGTCCCTGCAAGAGAGGCACCAAGAGTCTGGTGGTGGATATGCATTCACATGTCCATCCCCAACATTTGCTCTTGTCAAAGCACAAAATTAAGTCATTCACCCATGTGTGCATTTACTCCAAAAGCCAAATTCTTATTTACCCACTCCTGACTCAACTGCAATGGGACACTCTTGGAGCTGTACACAATGGAAGGCTTCCCTTTTACTAGCCACTGAAGTGTAAGGTTCCCTGACAAAGAGACAAGGGACTAAGAGATGTCCTGGGGATCTGCTGGCCAAGTTCGATATTCCGGAGCCTGTTATTGACTAATAGGGAGAACAAATCAACTGAACAAAATAGTGAAAAAATAAAAATGCACAGCTGGGCATACACCGAGGTACATCTCAATTCTCCATACTTGCTAGCTGCATGTGGACACCTGAAGACACTCTCCAGGGGCAGAGGGTGGTAAGCAGCCCCATCCAAGGCCACCGCAGCCCCTGAGGAACAGGGTAGGGGCACCCTCAGCTTGAGGTGGCGGAGCCCCTGACTGGCATTAGCAGCCCCTCACCAGATATTAGCCTCAGCATCTAGTGCTTTGTGGAACCAGGCAGGTGGCGGGAGAGACTGTGGGAAGCCTCCTGGGCAAGGAAGAAACAAGGGGTACTGGCCTGCTTGAGTTGGTCTATTCGACACTTGAGGGAACTACACCTTCTTCAGTCCCATTCCCCTGGCCCGTGGGTGAAACACCACTGAAAAGCTAACTTCGTTAGGTGAACTTACCCAACACAGGCTTAATGGGAACCTTCGGAATTTCCTTTATATTTGCCAATCTTGGAGGAGTGGGGTAGAAAGCGGCTGAAATTAGAATGCACATACTAGCAACTAAAGAATGTAAATATCAGATATATACAGTGATAAGGCAGAGGCGTCAAATTGAGACTACAATCTGACACATCTGACAATTACATAAAATCCCCTTTGGGGGCTCAGGGGAATTGCGAAAGTGGGCCCCTGATGGTGACATTATAATTATACCTATAGAATTTACTGATGCATATTTGGAAGTGATACTTTATGCCTTTTTGTAATTGATAAGCCTGCTAATTTTTAAAATGGGGAATAGTTCTAAATACAGAAACTTTAATGCATGTGAGACAAAAATATTTATCAGGAGCTTCCTTTTTATTAAAAAAAAATAGTATGAAGGAGCTCTAAACATAAAGTTTTCCAGGTTCAGTAAAATCCATAATCACTCCACATAGATGCTTCCTACTCTTTTCCACCCGTCAGCCAAAGCCAGGCAGTTGATAAAAAAAAAAATCAATATCCCCTCATTTCACAGTAAACACTACTTTGCTTTCACTTTAGTTCTGCCTCATCACGAACATCCTGGTTATGGTCAGAACAAAAGATTGGGGAAAGGGAAGTTGGAAGAAGTGTATAAGTTACTTGAGGCATGAAGTGGATAGAAAAAGGGTCTAGACGGGCAGGCTCTGGGGACAAACTTTCTAAATTAAAGACGAATAAGGTGGGCATGGCGGTGGGGACTACTGTGACTGGGAAGAAAATAATATTTTTTAAAAAATTGTATACATCATGTATATTGTAATTTTTTGTGCTAATTTTGAAAAAAAATGGCTTATATTTTCAATGACACATAAATCATCTCTAATGACCCAGAGACCCATCAGACACTGTTAATAACTTGTGGCTCCGTGGATGAAAGAGTGTTTTCATTGCAACACACCATCACTTTAATCTTTGCCTTCTCACCAAGTGTTGAGTTTTCTAACATTCCTGAGAAGCAGAAGGAAACTAGTGGTGGAACACTGCTTTATGAAAAGAAAGGGGCTATTCTTAAGTATGTCCCCAGAAGACTACAACTACAGATTGAATAAACATATCAAATCAAGGGGGCTTTAAGAAAATTTACAAACAGAAGTCTGCAGTGAAGTGAACCTTTGGATAAATCACCTCCAGAGGTCTGCCCAGCTCAACTAATTCCTCGGCTCCAGAAGCCACAAGATGCTTGTCTCACTGTCACCTCCTCCTTGCTTTCTTCGCGTGCCTAAGAAATGTGCTCAGATGAAGGAAAACAGAGATCGGGCATCATCAGGTAGGTCAGATTCAGAAACCAGATGACCACTGCTCTTTCCAATTGTTGAGGAACACATCCCAACCGCGGATGTCACGCATGAAAAACAAGCTCAGCTCTTCACTGGTTTCTACAGAAATAAATGTCTATACCACTTTGCTTTTCTAGCTTTTCCACTGTTTTAAAGTTTTAAGTATGAAGCCCGTTTCTGCTTTTTAAGACTTCTAAATAATATGACCAGGTTTATTTTAAATTTTTTAAGTATGAAGCTTGTGTATGCTTTATAAAACTTCAAAATAAATATGACCAGAGTTCTGTTTCCACCATATGTGACTTCCTTCTATGCAGATAAAGAATGGAAAACAATCCAGAGACAGAGAAGCATCGATCAGACTGTCAAACCTCAGAAGGAAGGTAGGGGAGGGTGAGGATAAGAGGGAGAGATCAACCAAAGGACTTGTATGCATGCTTATAAGACTAACCAATGGACACAGACAATAGGGGGGTGAGAGCATGAGTGGGGGGGTCGGGGGGTAATGGGGGAAAAGGACACATATGTAATACCTTAATCAATAAAGAAATTATAAAAATAATAAAAAAGAATGGAAGGCAAGGGGTCAATCAAATGAGTTGACACCAATTAGGAAAATAGTGACATGTACTTATTCAGTAACTATAGTTGAATTCAGACTATGCTTTCAGGAGTATGAGACCTACACATTATTTCAATGTAGCACGAAAGATTAAGAAAACCTTAAATACACACATAATCCCATAAAGTCAACTTGTCTTCATGCATGCACACAAAGCTATAGTCATTGTGAATCTTCATGTTTGTATTTTTGCAGTTTCTCTTAATATTGTGCCATGAGCATTTGTCATTTTTAATGCCCATGTAATATTCCACCAGGGAGATATTTCTATAGATAAGGCATGTGGGTGGTGTTGGGTGTTTTTTTTTTTCACTCTTTCACCATAGCATATGACACTTCATCTTCATTCATGACATTTTTTCATTATTTCTTTAAGAATAAATTCCAAAGAGTATAATTAAAGGATCAAAAGGTATGATAGTTGAAAAAACAGTAGCTCTCCTGCCTGGCTGGGTCACAGTTCAATTCCCAGTCAGGGCACATGCATGTGGACTCGATCCCCAAGTGTTCAGGAGGCAGCTGATCAACGATCCTCTCTCATCATTGATGTTTCTATCTCTCTCTTCCTCTCTGAAATCAATAATTATATTTTTATAAAAAGAGACAGAATTATAAAACAGAATAGCAAAGTGAGGTCAAATTCACTTATTCGGATTTCCCTTACTTATAACACTGGCCCTGGTAGAAGGATGAAACACAGAAGTCACATTTTAAAAATGTTCAAATTAAATTGCTACACAGAAACATGTAGTCTTTACAGCATTCATGAATCGCCTTATGCTAGAGGTTACCAAATTTTTATATTCCTGGCAAACTTCTGAACACTAAAAACCATGGATGGACATTTGAAAGCCTTAACTGAGTCATTGGTGGGGATGATCACGGTGCTGGTAAACATATGCATGGTTATCACACACTTCACTTGCTCTTGCTTCCACTCATCATTGCCCTTTAAATGAAGTCTGCTCCCAAGGACTCAAGAAGAAAAGCCAAAATGTATTCCAGTAAACATGGGATCTTTTATCCTGAACACTTCTTCCTCCTCTTATCTTACAATCAACCATGTCACAGGGCTCGGTCGGTTGAGTCTGACAGCCATTGTCTTAAAATATTCAAGCATAGAACAAGTCAATGCTGCCCAGTGGCTCTGACGGGTGGCATGCCCATGATGAATTTGAGGAACAGTGGTGTGCCATAGCACACTGCTTGAGAACCACAGACCTATAACTCATATATAATTCAGACATCTGAGAAAAAATAATCTAAAGCATAATGACACATGGTAAAGTTATCTCATATTTCACCAGGCTGGTGTATTAATTCTGCTGCATCTACTGAATTTAGGGCATTGCTAGTCCCTCCACAGATGTGGTTCGGATACAGTGAGTCACAGAAATACATTCTCATCCCACTAAGACTACAGTTTCAGTTTTAGAATAACTTGTGCTCTAGAACTACTGGTAACACACTGAACGGGTTCCATTCAGTGGTTATGTTTGCTATTATGCAAATTAAGTATATAACTGTAACTAACTGATGGATTTTCTTACTTTATTTAAAAGAAAAAGACGGGATGTGAAATATCTACTTCTTTACTTCTACTTAGAAAGATCTACCAGTAAATACCTCTTAAGGTGTTGAAAATACACCACAAAACTCATCCACAGGGGTGAAGCAGAAGAGTGGTTGCTTGGAGCCAGGCTGGGGTGGGGGTGGAGAGTGTTGGACTGCAGAGGGGCACAGGGAACTTCTGGGGGAGTTAGAAGTATTCTATATCTTGATGGTAGTGGTTACATGGATCTATATAATTGTCAAAATTCAGTGATGCATACACTTAATAACATTTTTTTTAAATGTGCCACAAGTCACATTTCCTACCAGTTGTCAACCTCTTTTTTCCAGGACAGTCAAGAAAGCAACAACTCGTTTTGTCAGTGGCTGCCTTCTTCGTTGGGAATTACAGTCCTTGCCCCTCCAAATCGAACACAATGCCAGTGCTGATCTTTGTCTAGATGTCCATCCACCAACACTCCTCTCTAACGCAGGTGACATTCACTCCTGCTTGAGTAAATGATACGGGTTCAACAACCAATAATGTTCATGGGTTAGGTATAGAAGGAAAGAAGAGGTGGAAGGGCCGAACCAGTTTGGCTCAGTGGATGGAGCGTCGGCCTGCAGACTGAAGGGTCCCAGGTTCGATTCCGGTCAAGGGCATGTATCTTGGTTGCGGGCACATCACCAGTAGGGAGTGTGCAGGAGACAGCTGATCAATGTTTCTCTCTCATCGATGTTTCTAACTCTCTATCCCTCTCCCCTCCTCTCTATAAAAAATCAATAAAATATATATATTTAAAAAAAAGAAGAGGCTGAAGAACATACTCTTGGTTTAGAGGTAAAGCATAAACAGTATATAATGTTCTTTAATACAAAGATTCAATTGGAATGGTGATCATTGATATAATGCTAAAGGCTTAATTTTTAAGGACTTGAATCAGAATGGTGAATGGAAGTTTGGTTTTCAGTAACACCCTGGTCAAATTGTGAGTGGGAAGAGATCAACCAAAGAACTTGTATGCATGTATGCATAACCCATGGACATAGACAACAGGGTGGTGAAGGCCTGGGGTGGGGTGGGAGGAGCAGGCTAGAAGGGGTTCATGGGGAAAAAAAGGGAGACATATGTAATACTTTCAACCATAAAGGCTTAAAATAAAGTAAAAATTCTGCCCTAACCAGTTTGGCTTAGTGGATAGAGCGTCAGCCTGTGGGCTCAAGGGTCCCAGGTTCGATTCTGGTCAAGGGCATGTACCTTGGTTGCAGGCACATCCCCAGTGGGGAATTTGCAGGAGGCAACTGATTGATGTTTCTCTCTCATCGATGTTTCTAAATCTCTATCCCTCTCCCTTCCTCTCTGTAAAAAATCAATAAAAAATATTTTAAAAAATTAAAAATAAAATAAAATAAAGTAAAAATTCAGAAAGTCCCTGGTCTGTGCCTAGCCCACAGTATGCTCAGCTGTCCAAAAATTTAAAAGCAGATTCATTTATCAAAATAAGGTGAAAACATACTTCTTAGACTCTTATGCTGTTTCTTTTGTTTGTTTGTTTTGCTACTAAAATTCAAAGGCAATTTTAACCACGGATGTAGGCATAGACTTCAATGTCCAGCTCAGTGGTAACATATTTATTTAGAACAGGGGATCTAAGTTCCTCATTAGACCTCAAGATTAATGCTATTTCATGTGACAGTTTAGGAGGACCTAGAGAGTAAATGCTTCCCTGCTCTACTCCAACACCATTCCTTCCCTCACCCTTGACAATTCCAACTAAAGTTTAGCAAAGCAATTTCATTTCCGGGATGCTGACTCTTTTAGTTGGTTCTTGACAAGAGTAAGGGTTACTTGATGAAATAAGACTGTAGGTCTGCAGTCTCCAAGGTCAAAACATGGAAAATAAAGTCAGTAATCGGGAAAGCATTAAGCTGTCAGAATAGAGGCACTGAGTCAGGGTTTCTTTGAATTTCACTCTTTCCTTAAAATCAAAGGCCAGCTGACACTAGTGCAAAACTAGAAGAGTTTAAGAAATCTGTCTCCCTTCAGTTCAATGAGAAAACTGTTCATGGGTGATGTAATGTGACAGGAACATATAAGGCATGGGATGTTGTGACTGGCCCACAGGAGGAAGTTATGGAATCCACATTTCCAGAGCAGGAATCTCCCGAAACATCCTTGACAGATAGCCAACCTACTTCAGCATGAACACCTCTGGGGATGGAAATTCACCAGCTTGGCAAGCCACCTGGTCCATGGCTGGAAGGTTTAACCTTTAGGAGGTTTTCCCTTATACGGAGCTGAAATAGATCCATCTTCCCTAGGTTCAATTTCTCTTCTGCACCAACACAAACACATTTCAATATCCTCCTCTAAAAAATTGTCCTTGAAATATTTAATATTATGATGCTATCCCCTAAGAGCTCTCCTTCGTAGGCCCAAAATATCTTCTAAAAACCAAATTCTTCACTTTCTGATGTCCCTCCACAAGACATGTCTTTTGCTCAGTGCTCAGTTGGATTCGAACACCACAGGCAGTTACTGAGTTTAGGGACACTCAAACCCTTCTGCAAATGACCTGTTTTCAAGTCACAGTCCCTCTGTTCTCTGAGGAATTGATTCAGCCCTGTGAAATTCTCATTTTGTGAGTTTCTGCCCATCAGTGTAGCTCACTCATATTTTCTCTGACTCATTCTGTAAGCCAATGATTGAGATGTCCAGCTTTCTGCAATACACCGACCTAAAAGCCATTACTTTAGCTTTCTTCTCTCAAGTCACTGATATAAATGATAAAGAGGAGAAAGCCAAAAACAGAGCAAGTCTGATAGGTCGAAGGGTAGAGAAAAAGACCACTGAAGACAGGTTAGGAGAATAGGAATTGAAGTTGGTAACTCTGGCACTTATCAACTCTGTAATCCTGGGAAAATTAATTACCTTCTCTGAGCCTACTTCTTCACCTATACAATGACATTAATACCATCTAGTAGGATAGAGCTGATTGAAAATATGCCCTACATATAGTATATGTCCAATAAATGTGTGTTGAGCAAATGATAAGAATTCTGGAAAGGATGAAAGGTTATAAAAATATAATGCAATTAATAATTAATTGTCTCTAGTTTTTACATCCAAAATGTATCAATGTAAGTCGATTGCTTAAAGACACTCTTAGAAGCTTCGTTTCAGATTACTACAATAACAATTAGTAAAACAATGTTGTTATTATAGTGCTTCTTCTCTTTAATTACCTTTTGACTTTTAAAAAATATGTATTTTTATTAATTTCAGAGAGGAAGGGAGAGGGAGAGAGAGATAGAAACATCAATGATGATCAGCTGCCTCCTGCATGCCCCACACTGGGGTTTGAGCCCACAACTCAACCATGTGCCCTGACTGGGAATCGAACTATGACCTCCTGGTTCATAGGTCAACGCTCAACCACTGAGCCACACTGGCCGGGCACCTTTTGACTTTTTTATAGGCTAAATAATCCCACTAATAGATTATTTTTATAGCTCCTATTTTGTCATTTATCTTAATTATCACTTTTCTCTGCCTTCTCTCCAAGGCCTCCATATGTTCCAAGATGTGAAACTTAGATTTTGCTCTCTCCCAAGTAGGGAACCATTCTGATTTGGTCTCATTTGTTCTGACATCCAAGCCTTTTCCCATCTGGCCCTAGCCACCACCTCTACACATCCCTCCTGCATCCCGGTTCTCTCCTGCTCACCTGCAAAGACGACAACCTACTTCCAGGGCCCCTGGTGCCAACACCCCTGACCTGGAGGAGCCATCTCCCACCCAGACTCCTGCATAGCCTCGCAGGCTCATCCAGTCCTGTCCTCCCGGAAGCCTCGCACACCCGTGTTTTCCCCAGCAGGGCCCTAGTCACATTCGGTCCCAGTGTTCCAAGATGCTCAGCACATGGCCTGTTTCCCGGGGTGGGCTGAATGAACAGCCCAGAGCTAGAGACACAGGGCAGTTAGGGCATTAGGGTCTCTGAACAGGGTGGAAGGATGCCTTCCTGATGTGGACATCCTGCTCCTACCTTATTCCTGCCGGTATCACTCAGAGCTGGGATCCTCTGTGCCGAGCAGACACTTGACACTGACTCTTTTTTTTATAGCCATTCACATTTCTTGAAAGGTCTGAGTGCTCCTCCCACCCAAACTTTTTCAAGAAGCCTTGAGTTAGCATTAGTTACCCAGTTAGCATCAGTCTGTCTGGCTACCAGAACAAAAAAGTTGGGTGGGTCTTAATTAACATAAAGAAAACAATTTAAAAAAACCCGATTTCTATTGTATGCAGTATTCCCACCTCCCCTTAACCTCGCCAAAGGTAAAAACAAAGATCCTGTTTATTTTTTACTGCTTCCCTAATTATTCATAGAAATAACAATGCCTCGACCTGCTTGACCCCTCCTACCCAGCCGGCTACTTCTTTTCACTGGCCTCTGATTTCCACCCACCGAACCGCTGTGACCTTAGGAAGGAAATCGGGGTGGCTGGAAAGTGCTACATATAGTATCTGCTTGTCCCCGCTGCCCCCCAGGAGCGGCCCAGTGCTGGTCTTGGCGCGCAAGCACACGTCCAAGACGGCAATCACAACATCGAATAAGGTCAAGACGACCTCCCCTCTGTCCCCCGACGTCCCAATCCGTCACCACTTCCCCAAAGGAAAACAATCGGGTCCCTGCACGTGCAGCGCCCTAAGCCTGCCGGGCGGGGGGCGCCTCCGGCGTGTCCCCGCCGCTGGCCCCGACGGGGTCCCATTATCACGCGCGCCCACGGCACCCATCCAGGTGGCTCTGCGTACCTGGCGACGGTGCCCTCCGCAGCAGGAGGCCTCCGAGGCGCGGCGGGCTGGGCAGCGGGTGGGCGCGATCGCTCCGGGCTCGGCCAGCGGCAGCTGCGCCCCCTCCGCCGCCCGGGCTCCGATCACCGCCCTCCTGCCCCGGTGGGGCTGCGGCGTCAGCGGCCCGGGCTCGGGGCCCTGCCTCGGAGCCAAAGGGTCAGATTTGGTTTCACAACAAAGTCTCCTCGTCACCGCAATCCGAGCGAAGGCCAGCGCCGCCGGCAGCCCGGGCAGGGCGGGAGCTGGGCCGGGACGAAGGTGGCGAGAGCGCGCGCCAGGGGAGGGCGGCCGGCGACCGGCCGGGCAGCTGGACGCACGGTGTCCCAACTCGGCGACGCGGGGTTGAGGAACTGGTTCTTCCCAAAACAAACGGAAAATGGGTAACGGCCAGGGCAGCGGCTAAGAGGGGGTCTGTCTCGTGTTTTGGGCAAAAACTGCTCTGGCTTCCAGAAATGCGAGCCAGCGGCGGCTTTCGCTCCTTCTTAAATGCGTCCTTGCCTCCGGGTTGAGGGGCGCCCTTCACGTGGCTCTGAGAGCGCAGCGACACCAGGGCGGGCGCCGGTGGCCAGAGCCTTCTTCCCAGGACCCCTTCCCCGGGCTCCTCCGCGCAGAGCTGAGCCCCACCAGCTGCCCAGGCCCGGGGTGGCTGGGACCCCGGGGCCATGCGGTGTTTAAAGCGGAGGGAGCCTGGGGGTTTGCTCAGTTAACTGCGAGCTGGGTGCGCAGGAGGTGGGCCTGAAGGGAAGGATGGGTGGAGTGACAGGGTGATTTTTTTATTCTGGCGGGGTGGAGAATATAAAGAAATAAGCAACCCGGCTGAAATTTATTAAAACAACCAGGATTCAAATGTTTTATAAGGGGTTTTAAAGCTATGTAATCCAACTTCTTACATTTAGAGAAACTGAGGCAAAGAGGGGTAAATGGATTACACCAAATCGTACAAGGAAGCTGGGACTAAATGTCCTGTATCCTTTCTACTAGTTTTTCTTTTTGCCTTTCTTTGCACCCGGGAACTCCTTGGGGAGGGGAGGGGAAAGTTTCTGTAACCCCCAGGTCCGGCTGCATCTGACTTAATGGGGTCTAGAGAGAACCTTGATTGGGCCTGGGAAGTATTTCAGCATTGGACCCAGCATCCATTACAGGCCAGTAATCTGAGCTGCCCCTGCTTTGGGAACTTCCTCTTACTCGATTTAGGGAATCCAATCACAAGCAGTGACAGATATGCAAATACCTTGATGATTTGCTCTTATAAGGACTCATCACTTCTCAGTGAGCATTCAAAAATTTGCACTTGTCTCCCCCTCTCACATGAAATCCTGTCCCCACCTCCTCTCACGTATTCACATCAAATGAGATAATGTAAGCAAAGGGCCCCAGAGAGCATAAAACATGGCATGAATATGGGTATTATCCTACACACTCTTTCAAGATGGGCCAGATTCACACGCTTTGCTGTTGTCTTTATCAGTCATCAAGTATCTGTGGATTTGTGCTAGATACCACGAAGTTAGAGTCAGAACAATGAGACCTAATCCCTCACCTTCAAAGACCACCGATTATAGATTTGGCGATAAGACCAGTTCACAGGAAATAGGCAGAAATCTACACAAAGACTGATTTTTTTTAATCCTAAACTGTTGGATGCATGCAGACCCAGACGCTTTTCAAAATAGACCATGTATATCCTGTGAAGAGAACTTCTTATAAAAGTCAATGTACTGATAAATTATGTTAACCCAGTAAGACCACATTACCTTGTCCAAAGAGAAATAGTAACCAAATTAGCCAGTTGATGAGGATGGCTTACCCTTCTTGAACCCGCTGCTTACCCTTCCTACCCATTCACAAATATTTTTTAAGAAGTCTAAACCCAGAGTCTCTTAAAGCATAGGTGATCAAAAAGTTTCATTTAAGGAGGGAGCAACAATAACCCAAAACTACCAAATATGTGTCTGCTAAGAACACCGAAAGCAATGGAAGTTTTCTCTTGTCAAAGACTACAGGCATGGTATTTATTTGAAGATCATATTTTAAATCAATTTTTATAATTCAGAAATAACTTATAATCTAAAAATTTTTATGTACTAATACAAGGAGTCTTTTGATCCTTGATCCTGGTATTTCCTTAAAAAAATATGTAGAACAACGCTCAACCCAAATATCCTGCCATTTTATTTTTTTAACCTCTCAAAATCCAGATTCAGATGGCCTTTAGATAAAATTCTAGATTTTGAACCAGCCTCTGAATTTGAAGGGGTGGAGAATTTATTTCATTATTGCTCTTTCAGAAATGCCACGTGTTTAAAATATGGGCAGTATAAGATTCAGAAGATAGAGGCATATTCAGAATGTTTTTATGGAGGGAAATTGTTATTTGGGCAAAGTACATTTATTTTAGCACAGTATACAAATTCTTCATCTTCTCCAAAACAGGAGTTGCAGGAGCCAATTTATTGAGTATAATGTAACCCAGACACTTGCTGGAATAAACATGCTCTTGAGCCCCTCAGATGCACAGCCAATAGGGAGCTGTTGACTACTTGAGGTTTTTACACATCTCTCAGCCAAATCAGAAATCCAAGTCCCAAATCAGTTACAGGCATACAGGGTGGATTTGCAGTCGTGCCTGGCCATAGGGTCACAATCTGAAAATGCACTGTACCACCCAAGACAGGTTTATTTTTGACATAAAATATACTTAATTTTTTTATTGGCTGTGAATGCAAGTATGAAGAAATTTTCAATAAAAACTTAAATGTCCCTTGCAACACCAAACCAAAACTCAATAAAACATATATTCATAATAATCCATTTGAGAATATATATAGGAGTTCATATTCATCTATTGGTGTGTGTATATATATAGAGAGAGAGATTTGCAGCATTTCCATGTGAGTAACTAGGAAATGCCATAAGGACTCAATTATGTATCTGTTAGTTTAAACTGGACTTAGAACAGTTAGCCACTTAATGTCATAAAATGCTAATCTTAACTGCTCTCCTAACCTGCATTATGTACAATAAAGAAATGACTAAGTTTTTGCACAGGAAGGAACAAAAAAGAAATTGCTTAAGTGTAGAGTTATACTCTGGTTTATGACATAAACACAGGACATGTGACAGAAACATGTGTTTAAATGTGGGTCCTATTCAGACTCTCAGAAGAGACCCACAGAAGGCAGAGGGCAAAACTCAACAGTTCTGCAGATCTTTGAGCATTTGTATTCTGCCTACACTGACAGGTTAGGTATGTGGGACCAATCCTGATTCAAAAGAAATGTTTGCTTGCTCTCTCGCTCTTTTAAAAATTCCTTTATTATTTAGTTTGGCAATGTAATTTCATATAGAAACACTTTCAAATGCACCCAGTAGGAGTTTTCCTTAAGAAGGAGGAGGAAGGTCTGGCCCACCAGCTTAGGTGGCGATTTACTCCCGAGCATCCCTGGGAGAGGGCCAGACCATATGGAACAGCCAAGAATAAAGCCAAGTCCCCAGATCTGAGTTAGGAACTTTCTTATGTACGGGAACAACTTAAAGAAACTTTAAAAGGACCAGTCACTTTTCCCCAACACTGGCCTTTCTTCTTTCACTTAGCTAAATCACTTCATATTGTTAGGAACCACGTTAACTCCTTTGGTGTTGAGTGCATGTGACTGGAGAGCATTAATTGAAACCACTGGAATAATAATTCCAAGATAAGCTATGCACAAGACTAAAGACACAGTCCCTATAGCCTAGGATCTTTATATTATAAAAGGTACATGTGCTTTTTAGTCTATGGGACTATCATATCCTCTGAGAGTTAAGTTCGTTGCCTATTGCTTCCCTAAAAAAAATGTATGAGGTAAACCAGGGAGTTTACTCACTGACAGAAACTTATGACATGAGCCATCAATTTTAACGTTTACATCCAATTTCTTGTTACATTAGGACTGGTTTTTTAAACCATCTATTGTTGACTAATGTTAGGACATACATTTCCCCCTATCAAGACTTCTAAAGAGCATCATCACATTCTTTTATCAAACCAGGAATTTCAGAGGTATGTAGTAAGAGGACCTGAGGTAAAACAAACATGGTTACCTATATCTTCATGCATGTATAGCTTAAGAGACCAGGTGAGGTGTGCAACATGAGGCTTCCTGGCCAGATTTCTATTAAAGAATTCAGGTGAATTTTCAAGCAAGGATTTACCCATCACCTATGTGTAACAAATAATTACAATGGTAAATTTTATTGTAGATTTGATTAATTTTTTTTAAATTCACCTGTGCTATTGATCTTTTCCTTTTAGGTGAACTTTCCAAAGTTATTGAGATACAATGTTTCCGCATATTTAGTCTAATTTGTATAATTTTTCTTTTATCACTTTCTCTCTTGGCATATATATGCTTTTCATTGTCAACTACTTTTATAGGTGGAGCTTTGAGCTTCCAATTTGCTTTTGTCCAGGTCATTCTACTTATTAACATATCCATTTGTGAGTTGCCTTTACCTTTATAAAGAGATGATATCTAACAAGTACTTTGGGGAATATGATTCCTCAATGTGGCAGTCACTTGTCCCTGCCCCCACCCGCAAAGGCAATGGCTTGATTGTTCTTTTTACATTTCTTTAATATCATATGACAAAGAAGCATCAGATTTGTTCTTTCTCACAAGTAGAGTAATTTAAAAAATAGCACCTTTTCTTCCAAGAATAAAATTGCAGGTGAATTTTTAAAAATATCAACTATCTGTTGGCCAACATAATTGCTCTTCCAATACAGTTTAGATCAGGACTGCATGCTCCTTAACTAACCTCTAATGGCCAGTAGAACAGAAATTTTGGGAATGTGACTCATGAATAATATGGAGTTGGACCTCAAGTTTATAACTTGTAGATTGTATTTCCCCAGACACAGTATTTCCTCATATCCAGGTTAAATCTCATTTACTATTTCCTGGCCATGTTTTTGGCAGATAGCTGATAGTACTTTTGTTGACTTTTGGTTTATAGTTGTAAATGACTATTAAACATTTTCTAAAATCCATTCCATGCCATGAGTTCTGTCATCATGCAAAATAGTACTACACGGGTTTACCCTTGCTTCCAAAAGGATAGGTTCCAGGCTCCTTTGTCCAATGAAAAGCTTGGGTTCATTGAAAGAGTATTTACTATAAAAGCATAGGTTCTGGGTTGAGGTCCATTTAGACAAAACCATCAACTATCTGTCAGCCAAATAAACCTGAAGAATAAATAGTACCAGAGGTCACTGTGAAGGTAATTTTCAAACTTGCATGCCAAATCAAGCACCATCTAAGTGCCAAAATTAGTACCAAAGAGTAGTGGAAAGGAGAAAGCAAACGATGCATTGTTTGTTTGATAAGCATAAAATATTTAGAGTGAGGAAAATTATGTTTCCAACATGGTAATTGTCTTTATTTCTTAACATGTAACAAGAAGCACTGGAGAGCTGTTCTTGGTAATGAAAACCGAATGTGTCTTTGAATATTAGTCAGATATTCAGAGAGCTGAGTTGCTAAATAGGGCAGACTTCTTTTGTTTCTGTTTTGTCTGTTTTATTTTCCCCTTGTTTAACTTTATTTTTCGCGTCTGTGTGGCTTCTCTTCTAACACCAGACATTTTGTTTGCTTGCTTTGTTTTGGTAGGGTATTCTATTTTATCAAGCAAATGTTTTATAGCTTATATTTTCCTTTAAGGAATAAAACTTAGAATTGCTGTATGCATCATTTAAACCAGTGCTTTTAATATGATATTAAATGTATATGTTAACTGAATCATAGCACCAAACTATAGGTAGGAAAGGGAGGAGTCCAACAGATAAATTGTATCATTCATTTTCAGAAGTCACAGCATGCTGACAGCTAAGAGCCTTACTCTGCAATCTTTGTCCCACAATTTCATTTTTTAGTTTGTTGTAGATCCTTAAGTAAATGGCTGGCTCAAAAATTTGCCTAAATTTCCCTTCAAATCATAGTTTATTTATATAGGCAAAAGGAAAACTCAAATCATTTTACACTCAGCTAAGGAAACCACTGGTGATCAGCTGTGGAAAATGTTTGTTAGAGTGTAAAAGGAGTTATTCTTCCATATATAAGAAAACAAGATCCTTATGGCCACTGCAGTGAGACCACCTACAGACATTTTTAATTTGAAGTTATGCACAATTTCTTAGCAATCTTAAGTCCTTGATTCAATAGGTTTGGGTGTCCTTGCAGTGATGCGGGGAAGTCTTACATTCAGTCAGATGCAGTGACATCGTGCTGTTGGAAGTGGGTTTCCAGGGAGGCCAGACACAGAGGGTAATGAACGGAGGTTGAAAACTGAACGTGGGCTAGAAATGCTGATCAGACCGTTTGCTTCGGAGAGTGGTAATCCCTGTTCAAGAAATACTGCAAATGTGGCTGCAAGGGTCAATCATGGATAAATCATTTCATGTGGAAATTGATCTAGGAAGAGAAGAGAGAAGAGAAGAGAAGAGAAGAGAAGAGAAGAGAAGAGAAGAGAAGAGAAGAGAAGAGAAGAGAAGAGAAGAGAAGAGAAGAGAAGAGAAGAGAAGAGGGAGACTGAGAGAGTATGGGGGCGCACAGGTCTGTGGCGAGATAGGAATTGCAGGACCACAGCCCATGAACGACTTAAGCCCGGTTGGGGTAGTTAAGTGAAATTCACCTCAGGTAGGAGGGTTCTCTTTGATGATATCACTCCCTCGGAGTGAGTTTGGCTTCTTTCCTAAAACTCTTCTTTTTCCTGAAGCCTGAGAAGTTGGCACCTTTGGGTGCCGTCTTGGAAAAGCCCCGGAAGACCCGTGGCTGCTACTGTGCAGGCGCGACCGGCGCTCAGCCTGGTGGGTCTGCAGTTCGATTTCAGGCCTTCCCCCCTCGGCATTATTTTTCTGACTACTTGAGATGGGGAAAAAAACAAAACTATATAAGAAACTCGAGAAGTGACTGTGCGATGCAGAACTGCTCACGTGGTCCTGCAAATTGGAGTGGAGGGTGGGGGAGGTGGGGAAGCGAGAAGTGAAACTAGAAATTATGGTACAGCTTTAGAATCCGAGAATCTCCCTTATTCGTTTCCAGTATAGATTGTTTTTGGTTCCTCGCAGCTGCACTTATCCAATAAAAGTGGAAGAAGAGAAATAATGGGCTCAACTGTGACGTGTCCGCGGACATAGACGCACAAACACTTGGGGGAGGAGGGATTTTTGCGGGAACCTCCTGGAGGGCTGCTGTTCCCCAGGCTGTTTCATAACAGGGGATTATTTCCCCCCAGAGATTCCGAACAGTTCCTTTGTCCAAATCCAAGGTACAGAAACACATAAGCTTCCTCCAACAGGACATTCAAATTTCATTTATTCAGAGACACCTGAAGGCCACAGGAGTCAGGCAGCTCTTCAGGACACGTTTGGGGGAGCTGCAGAGGTGGGCAGATACACAACACAGAGTGGTTTATAAGCTGTTTCGCTCCGGAATGTACCTTCTACTTGCGAAGAGTTCATATTATTGGGGGAAACATTTTTTAAAAAACACCCTTTTATCTATGCAGATGCCTCCTCTGATAAGTAAAATGGAATGCATATTTTTTTTTGGGGGGGGGGGGGGAAGAAAAGGGAACTCAAAGTGCTACCGCTGATATCTCAAGTCAAAAGTTAAGAAAAATGATTCCCTCTATAAGAATGTTCAGTTTTCTTTTTCTTTTCTGACATGCCTTGAATTAAACAAAACATGTTAACAGGATTGTAACGAAAATTCCACATGATGTAAACATCCAGAGAAAGAAATTCTAGATTGATTATATTCTGGGACCACAAAGATTTTATTACTAGATATCACTGAAGTGGCCAACCAAGGGGCCAGGGAAGCTGTAGGATTCTCTTGAGGATGGGCTGGGGGTGGGGAAACTTTAGAAAACCTTACACCAGCTAAAAAACAAAACAAAAAAATACTTCATAACATGTAAATGCAATAAGTTGAGCTGAATTTTACTTTTCCAGAATTAAAACACATATTTAGTAGGTTTGGAAGGCCAATCGCCAGCTCATGAACGTATTGGAATAAAACACTAAAGGCAAATGCCAAATGCCTGTGGTTTGTGTAAACTACATCAAATCACAGGTTTTTATATGTAGATGGAAATGGACGGATATAAAGTGATAGATAAAAATCGGTTGTTCAGACTTGTCGTGGATTTTCCTATGCTTATTATATTTCTCTTACGTTTTCAAATGTTTGCATTTACCAACGCGTCTAACATTTGAAGCTTCTGAAATTGCAGCAGACATTTCCTTATTTCTCAGAAGTACCCGGGAAAAGATAACCAGAGATGCCTTAAGCGCGTCCTCGCTGCTAGACCTCAGGAGACGACGGGAAGCCTTGGCCCTCTCCGCCAGGACGCTGGGTGTGAGCGGAGGAGGCGAGGGGACGCCTGCTGCCCTCCACCCTCCCTCCTCCCTCCGAAGCTGTGAATAACGCCCATCTAGCACCATCTTTGGGGTGCAAATAGGGCAAGGGAGAGAGCTTCGGGTGGGAGAAGCGGAGTGCCAGGGCATTTTACCGCGTCCTGGTGAGGAGGGGGTTGGGGCGTCGGGAGTGCCCTCTGGGACCGTAGGGTGGTACGGAAGGTTGGGAGGGTCTGCGCTTGGAGCGGGCGCCCCCGCTGCGGGTCGCCCCAGCGCGCGGTTGCTGTGGCCGCCAGAGCTACCGCCTCAGCCGCGTCCGGGGCTGGGAAACCTGCTCCCTCCCCGGCGGCGCCTATTACCGGCAGCTGCTTCTGCTTAGCCCTGCGACGATCGGTTTGCCCCAACCCACAGCTTCTCCCCCGGCTCGACCTCCTCCCGCCCCTCCCTTCCCTTCCCCGCCTCCCCGCCCGCTCCGCCGCGGCCCCGGCGGGTCTGCGCTACTGTAGCGCTGTCACGCGCGCAGGTTCGGGGCTCCAGGATGGGGG
This sequence comes from Myotis daubentonii, assembly GCF_963259705.1. Taxonomy (NCBI): domain Eukaryota; kingdom Metazoa; phylum Chordata; class Mammalia; order Chiroptera; family Vespertilionidae; genus Myotis; species Myotis daubentonii. The sequence goes on along the minus strand of NC_081856.1, from coordinate 15,948,035 downwards.
AGGGGGAGGGGTGCAAATGAGCCACGAGGCTGGGAGCCCACCGGGGGAGGGTAGAGCAAGGCGCAGTGGCGGTGAGATTGGGAGGCCGCAGGCAGGAAGGGCGCCGGGCTAGGCTGGCCGCGGACAGCGGCTCCTCCGTCCGCCTGCGTGCGCCGAAGGCCGGCGCCGGGGCCAGGGGCCAGGGGCCAGGTGCCCTGCTCGCCGCCTGTAGCTTCCGGGAGACCGAACCCGCGGCTTGGATGCCCGGGCGCGGCCACCCCGTCGCCAGGCCCCGGGGGTTGGGGAAAAGCTTGCCGGGCGCTGCGCGCGGTGATCCCCGAGGCACAGCGCACCCGGGCGGCCCCCTCCCGGCTCCGCAGTCGGCGGGGCTAGAATGACACCGGGCGGATGGCGGCAGGCTCTCCCCAAGGTCCGATGGAACCTGGGGCGGGAAAGCCCACGCTGCCGGGGGCGCCACGGCGGGCGCGGGACACGGGGCGGGCGGCGCAGGCCCGGAGGTGGGGCTCGAACAGTGGCTCCTCGGAGCGCCGGGCGGACCGCGGGTCCCGGGCCACAGGGAGAGCCGACACCGGGGCCCGGGTCCAGGGCTGAACCGGGGCCTAACGCCGGCGGCCGGCTGCAGGCGCCTGTTCGGACCCGAGGGAGGTCAGGCGCGGAAGGCTATGCTTCTGGAGAGAGTGGGCCACCTGCTCGCGGCAGCCTCTCGAAAGCCGCCTGTGTGCCCGGGATCAGCAGATGCCCACACCCCGGCCCAGCCCTGTTCGCCCGCTTAGCGTGCGGAACCATCGTATCGTGCCTGCCTGGAAGCGACCGCGGCCACCGGGCCTATCGGGGCCTTCTCCCCGCCCCCCGCCCCCAGCCCAGCGTGGGGGGCTCCTCTGTCCGCCAGGGCACACCCCTTCGCGCCCGGGTCGGGTTTGACAGCTGGAGGGATCTCGGCGGCCTAGCAGCCTCCCAGCCGGCCGTTCTGCCCGCGGAGAGACTGACATGCCCGGGGGTGGGGTGACCCGCCCGGGATGGCACAGCGGTGCGCCCGCGGCTGAGATAGTGCCCAGCGCGGGGCGAGCCCTCAGTGTGTTCCATGACCGAACGCCCGACCCGGTGGTCCCGGACTCGGATCCGAACCCTTTACCTAAGCGGAACCACGTGCCAGGCCGTTTTCCTCCCAACCCCGCACACCCCAAGGCCGGGGACAGGGTTCCCAGCCCAGAGGTCCGTCTGCCCGCAGATTGCCTGGAAGCACGCCCTTCTTCCTTAGGTGCTGATTTCTAAGCAGATCCGTGGTCCCCAGCGCCCCAACCCTCTCGGCTCCCACCCCGCAGGTCTGGGACTGTCCTCTGGTACCATTTCCTTAGACTCCAACGCTCCCGCAGGCGGAAACCCGCAGCGAGTGCAGCCTCTCCCTCCAGCCCCCCACCTCGAGGCTCTGGACACCCCATTTCTCGGTGGCTTTAACCACGGCCAAGGCTCGTTGCAAGGCAGGGGTGGCGCTCTTCAAGGTCGCTTGGAGGAAGCTCTAGCATCCAGTCCCCACCTCCCCGCGGGAACATACAGTCTAAGTAGGAACGGGCTCGCGTGCATGGCATCCTAGCTTGGAGATAAGACATCTACACCCCACCCCTACACCCCACTCCCCACCCCCTACCCCAACCACGCTCCAAGCTGAATTCTTAGCTAAAGCCTCACTGAATTTCTGCGGCCGCCACCGCTCTGGGGGAACCTTGGGACTCAGGGCGGAGAAGGAGAGGGAGGCAGGAGCCCCCGTGGGCGGCCGAACGCCGCGGTGTGGGGTTCTTCCCACGGAGGCACTAAGCTGGCCCTGCTGGGCGCCCCAGCCTACAGGAGACACACCTTTGCTAAGCGTTTGGGAGCTTGTTAGTCTGCGGCCCGTGCCACCTGAAGACCAGTAGGACTTTTCCTAGGTAAAGGCACCCTCCCCTAGAGGGTGGATTCGGTTTTCCGGAGGTGGGGAGGGATTGGGGGGCACTTTCGAAATTTAGATCAGCAGCTTAGAGCACAGGGGCCCTGACAGAAACGGTGAGTAAAACAGGGCATCTGTAGGAATGACCAATTGCCACCCCTAACCCAAGCCTTGGCACAGGGAAGTGCAATGATGGCCAATGGCTATGCAGTAATACCAGTGACGTCCTTTCCTCTCCTGAGCCCTTGGCCGCTACCATCTTCCCTGTTCCTAAGATTGGCGTGGTACCCAAGCATACGAGTTCGGTTCTAGGATGATCAGACTATATAGCTACCACAGGTAAGGGAGGGATAGGGTCTGACACTAGGGTTCCCCCAGACACCATGGTCATTGTTTTCTGAGATAAATTCTGTCGGTGGTGATCTGAGAAACAGGACTCCATGTTTCTTTTCACAAATACAAAGTAACATACAGGTTTTTGTTTTGACCATGGAAAGAAGCTGGCTTCTTTGGAAGAAAAAATGACTGGGAGAGAGGCCGCCAGATCTCTTCGCTGGCAGTGGGTTTAGGCAGAACACAGTCTCTAGGGGGACAGCCACTGCAGCAGGAAATTCTTGGCAAACTCCTGGATGATGCACATAATTTAAAACATCCCCTATGCTATTGTTCCACACGGAACCCCACACCTTTCCATTTTCTTGCATTAGCACCAGTTCCAGAAACTATGATAAATCATTCAGGAAAGAACAAGAATGAATAATGGCATTTCAATGAAGACGAGCCATAGACACATGCAAATTTCTCCTTTTCCTGAGGTTAAGCCTGGCTTTCCCATTCTGTTGCAGTTTAAACCTGAGAGACTATTTACAGATCATCTTAAATTCTTGGTCCTGGTCCCATGTCTCTCAACAAAGAGATTTTGTTTTACCTCCACCGCATAGAACTAGAGGCAAGACATTCTGCAAAATGGGGTGTTCACTTTCACCTGTTCATGCCACACACTATATCTTCCTAGCACACTTGCTAGTACAGTGCAAGCAGACGTTGCCAATATGTGAGTGGAGGCAATCTAAAGAAAAATCTCCCCCTGGCCAGCCAATCTGTGAGGTCTGCGGGGATGCAGGGGGCTGTTAATTCCTCCCAGCTCCATCTGCGGGAATGATGAAACTCAGCCATTACCGAAGATGATGAAGTTAAATTAATTAGGTTCTTCCATTATACTGCAGTCTTCTGGAGATGGCAGCCATTTTCCCTTCAAATGTCATTATTTCTAGATCTACTGAGCAGCTGATGCAATTAAAGGGAAGATAATGTAAATTTAACAAATACAAATAACACTTGCTTTCATGTATGTTGAAAAATGTGGAAAGAGAAGGGCCGGCCAAATTGTACCTGTCTGCCAGAAACAACCAATGCAACTCGTACTTTAAAAGAATCAAATAAAACCAGTCAGTGTGCACTCAGATTCTTGAGTGAATTCTTGAATCAATACTTTTGTTTCATGTTTTCATGTTCTCAGTAATGTTAATGTATCCAGTTACAAACTCTTGCCAGTAAGAAAGAAAATATGCCCTGCTGTGCACTCTTCTAAACACTTTTTAAAGAATCATGCTTTCTTTCATTTGGAGTTATGGCTCTGATTGTCCGGTGAATCTTCGCAATCCCTATTGGCTAATGAGTAGACACACTTAACTCCCTGCAGTAATACCTGAGTTGAAAACCAGAGTCACATTAGCAGACCCAATAACATTTGTGCAAAAGGGCACACACGTAGGCACAAAGTAGCACTAATGATGATATCTCTTTTGCCATTGTAGAAACAGATCAGAAAGACTGGTGAGCTAATGATCTGTACAGCAATTATTAAAAACAGATGTATCGTTGTGATAAACTGCACATTCCTAATATAAATAAAAGCAATAGTGTAATTTTGATTCTTTTCAGCCTGTCAAGGAACATTATATTAGTTTTATAGTTTTTATAAAAGCTTTGGTAATTAAACATCCAGTATTCCTAGGACCAGCACTTAAACAGAAGCCCTTTTGTCCACAAATAGTTGTGTTTTCTCTGCCCGAGGTATTTTCAGCCTTTCTGTTTCCCAGGGATGGCTACACAGTTTTAATTGTAAATAAGGGGTATTGCAAGGTACCATACAATTCAGCTTATGAATGTCACGCTCCTGTGGGCGTAGGAGATTGGTAGGTCTTTGGCCTTCTACAGGATTTGTGCATTTTCCTTGACAGGCTGGTGGGCGTTGCAGTCTGGATCACAAACCGTGTTTTCGGTTCTCAGATTTACGCAACAACGTGACGTCGCCACCACTCCCTCCCCCACCCTGGGGTGCCTGTGTCTGGTCGGGGATCAATCCCACCGGCACATTTATGGTAGGTTGCACAGCTTCTATGGACTCCCGGTGGAGACGGCTAGCAGTCAGGGATGTTTAGGTGCCAGAGAATGCGTGTTCCCTGGTAACAGCGGGCTTGGGCACCCACACAGAGTGACAGCCGTAAAAGCTGCCTCAGATACAAGATCTTAAACCCTCGTCCTAAGTGCCTGTCAAACCTTTAGGTGGTATCAGTAGTCTGGGAGCCCATAAGCACAAACGTATTTTGAACTGGGAATGTCTCTGGTTTATGGAAATGGATGGTTTAGGGCATGGTCACTGAGAATAGAAAACAGAACCAGTCAGTCGAAAGATGGGAACTCACTAAGATATCTACACTGGACTGTCAGGTAGCCTAACGTGTGTCCCCAGTCATCAGAAAGCCATGCCTCCCGTCCCAGTCTTTTTCCCACGTTCTTTCTTATTCCACACTCCCAAACCAACCTTGTTCTTTATTTTTAAAAAGGAGGATCTAGATTTTGGAGCTTTGAAAACCTTATCCTTCCATACCTAGTGGAGATATAAAAGTTAACAGAGACTTAGGTAGTCAGATATGAGAGAGAGGGAGGGAGGGAGGGAGAAGGGAAGAAAGAGGGAAGAGAGAGAGAGAGAGAGAGAGAGAGAGAGAGAGAGAGAGAGAGAGGAAGAGAAGAGAAGAGAAGAGAAGAGAAGAGAAGAGAAGAGAAGAGAAGAGAAGAGAAGAGAAGAGAAGAGAAGAGAAGGGAAGGGAAGAGAGGAGGGGAGGAATAGATATATTTTAACAGAGTTTTGCCTCTCTCTGCCTCCCTCCCTTCCTCTCTTTAGTGGAGGGAGGGGGAACCATAAAATTCTCTGCAGACACGCTATAAATTGCATTTTGCTGAAAGTTTTAATACTTCATTTAAAGTCAAAGGACATTTTTTTTTTTTTACCACTTTAGCTCTTGCTGTTCATCTGGGACAAAATCCAGGTGGCAAATTTAATGTAATTCAGTAAAAATTTCCAGCATAGCCTGAGAGAAGTAGGGACTTCTAAATGCAAATCAAAATTCGTTTTTGTTGACATAAGAGGCAATTAGCATTCATTAAAATATTCATCAGTTCAGAACTTTACAAAGTGGATTCAGTGGACATTCTGAGGAGGAAATAAAGTGGATGAATACACCATTAGTCACATTTCTCAAGGCCACCTTTGGACAATCTCACCTCTCAAGCAAAGTTGGCTGGGAGATCAATTGTTGATGCTTTTGTGTTGTGAAAAAATGGTTAACAAAGGAACTAACCCAGCACTTCTGGAAAGACAAGAAAAAATGTAGATTCTGAGGCTCCAAGGAATTCAACACTTTGAAAAGCAAGATGACTCATTCAGAGAAAAGTTCTGAATCTTTTCTTATTTGTAACCTGCTAGGAAATACTTTTAATCATGGCCTCAACTACTTTCTGATTCAGACATATTTTTCATGCATTATCAAAAATAATCTATGATTTGAATACATTTTTAGAGAACTTCTGCTGACTGCACAAGGAATTCACCTTGTTTTTAAAAACAGAAACAAAAATGATCCTAGTGTAGTTCATACTTTTTTTTTCCACAAGAGATGTGATGAAACCAAGCCTCAGAACATTTTTTAATGTTGATAGAGCAGGCTTGAAAAAACTTGTCATATAAATCAAACTGTTCTGGGGGCAAATGCATGTTGTTTTTAAACCACAGAGTGGGTCAGTGGGTGTGGTTATGCACATGGTTGAATGGTGAATGTATAGATTAAAATACGTTTTGCCACACTAGTTTCCAGAGGATTGTTTTGGCCTGGTGTTCCAAACCATGAGCCAAAACTTTGGTCAGTATTTTGACAACAGAGCCAGGAAAAACAAAAAAGGCTTAGCCTGTGAAAAAGAAATGAAGATGTAGTGAAGGAAAACAGTAGTCCCTCTGCCACTGCCTTACTCAATCCATATGTGGGCTTAAACACAGGAAATACCCACCATTCACCGCAATCAAGCCAGAGGCTTGTGCATCAGAAAGTGCCTTGTGGAACTAATTGGACTCTATTAAGATTGTCATTGACATGGGAAAGCATTTTGAAATTTTAAATCAGAACATGCAATGTACATAGAAAAAGATAACAGTCACATTGTTGAGTCCGGACTACAAATGCAGGCATCATACACATCTGGGCATGAAAGACTAGTGCGCTTTTTTTCAGCGCTGACTGTGCTGTGTTCATTATCATTCAGGAGCATGTTTGTCTTCCTTCACTTTATGTTTGCCTTTAATCTAAGATCTTTCCAGAATAGGCAGATTTCACTGTGTTCTGGCACCACCTCACAAGCAGAGAAAATCCAAGCATTGCCTGCCAATTTAAAACGATAATCAACAGAGTTCATGGTACTTGCTATAACAGCAAAGTTACAGAAAAGAAAAAAAAAGAGAAAAAACGCCCCACACAGTTTGAAATAGGAACTTCTAGGGAAGTTTCTCACTCATGATATTAGACAAAACACATATGCCGTAAGTATTCATGATCACACACAAATCTAACTCCCAACAAATCTTTGGGAAAGAGTTTATTTTGGCATTTTCATTATAGAGATCTTTTAAAAATGACCCTAAAATGGCAGAGATTGGGAGTTTTATCCTCTCTTGGTTCTTCTTGCAGCCCATCATATTTCTCTGAGGATCTACAGCGGAGTGTACGTGCTTAGCTTTGACAACGGTCTCAATGTTATGGCTGTCAGCCACATTTGTTTTATAGATAAGGTTAATTTGTTGCTCGTATTTTTGGGTCTAAAATCTATACTTGGTTTGCCTTCTTAAAAATATGATTTTCCACTCTTATGAGGCACATGCTATATTTCATCTACCTAACATTTTCGAAAGGCATCACATGGTATAGTCCTTTGATTCAAGATTTATTTTATGTGAAGGGTGACATAAAGTAACCACAGCCACAATCCATTTCAGAAGATAATCGATGACAAGTATAGACAAGATGATCTCCCACCAACTTTTTCCATCCAGTGCTTACTGCCATTTTTTAGTAGTAAGCTCCTTTATTTCATTAGTTTGAAAATGTCTTCTTTGTCATGGGTCACTTCTAGCATAGTTCAGCACCTCTCCAATTTCAAAAACAAAATGATTGCAACTAAGAAGGTATGTAATTTGTGTTCATGAAACTTAGGTTTACTATGAAGAGATTGCCAAGGGTAAGGGAAAGCTGGGCAAGCAACAAATCAGTGAAAGGCTCTGGGGTGTGTGTGTGTGTGTGTGTGTGTGTGTGTGTGTGTGTGTGTGTGTGTTTAAATGTCTGCATAATCCTTGTATCATCAAAAATTGAAATCTCATAATATCATCACCTGATTGCCAGGGTCTCTATATGGATTCTCAGATCTAATTCCCAATCTTCATATGAATTGACTCAATCCTGACAATAGTCCCCGGGAGTAGGTGTATTCATTATTCCAACTTAATGAGGAAACTGAGTCACAGAGAAGTCACTTGTCCAAAGTCACACAGCTAGAGCTCAGAGCACTCTTTTCGGTGGGAGGGAAAAGGACAAGAGTACCGGAAGGTAGAATGGAAGAACATTATTTACATCTTTTAAGAGTAAAATAATTGCAAAGGGCGATGGGATTAAGAAGGCAGCCTGGTACAGGAGAAAGAGCTTTGTGTTGAAGTCACACAGGGCTAGGGCCTCAGTTTCTCTGTCTGCAAAATGGAAGTAGTACAAAGGTATAAGTTTTTAAAAACACCATGCGTTAGCAGCCTGGTTGAGGCAGAGGAATTAGACAGCTGAGTCTGAATCCGGATGCTGTGAGATCAAGGTAAATAAAGAACTTAGTCTGTTCAGGCTACATTTCCTCTCCTGCGAAGTGGCTGTGAAGACAACGAACTTACAACATTGAATTGAGAATTAAGTTAGATAATGTACATTAAGCACCTCATAGAATTCTTGGCATAGAATAGGTGCCTAGTGAGTGAGTGCTAATATAATTACTGACATTATTTGAGAAAGAGTAAAATAAGATCAAAAACTCAAATAATAAATTTCTATTTTTCACATAAAAGAAACCTGGATTCTACATTTGCTGTTTCCCCCTTCCACCCCCCAACCCCCCCCCTCCCTTGTGATTTTCACACTTGAACTTCAGGTGTTTTCATCTGTAAAATGGGTATATTCCCACTCTAAATTCTACAGTGGTAAATTTTAAAGACATCATCAGAACATTTTCACATGGAATGGAATTTCTCAAAACAGCATCTCTACGGTACTGCACATAAAAATTATTAATGAACTGACATTTGGTGAGACATGAGCTATCATTTTGTTAGGCCAAATTCTTAACCCCGGAAACCCAGGGGGTAATTTTGCATCAGTGGCTTGAATACAATGATAATTTATCAGAGTGGATTTAATTCTCAATACTAATTTCAGGGCATATCTTTATTTTAAAACCAATTGTGTGCACATATATATAATTTTCACGCAACTTCCAAGTGCCAGTGGAAAAAAAATAAGTGAAAGAAAGTATAAAATAATATTTCCAGACTTCAAGGGAAAGACTGTCAGTTGAGAATGTCGTAGGTGACAGTTACACTGTAAGTCACCAAGAAAAGATCAAGGCACTTTGGACAGTGCCTCTGTGTTCTTTATATCCTGACCTTTGTTATAGCAGACTTGGCGTGATCTTGACTCAGAATCACCCCTGAGGGTACAATGAAATTTGCTCGTTAAACTATTTTAGTGTTTTTTCTGGATATCATGCATAGCATGCTGCTGTCTCTCTGCAGTGGAACCAAAGCGAATAGCTTTTACTGATTCTGCAGATAAATATCATATGTCACCACTTATTAAGAATCTGTTTTAAAACCCAAGTTCCCATTAATCAATGTTGTTTTTGTTTTCAAATAATTAATACAAAAAATAACACAAAAAATACAATCTACATTTAGTTATGGATTATAAATGTTATGGATTAAAAATAAAGTAATTTTATAAATTAATACTTGGTTCCTATATAGTTTCTTTGGAAATGTAGCCCTGAGTGCTGTCCTATAACTCAATTATCTATAATTAAATATATTTTCTTTTCCAAGCCAGGATACTTGAGAGAATATTGCCCAGAACAACAGCGATTGTCCTGGGAATAAAGGGAGGAAAAGTCACTTTCTCTATAAGCATAGCTTTAATCAACCTAAGGATTTAATTCTGTAGATATGGAATAAGTTGGTGGTTTCATGAAAAAAGAAAGCCATAATTTTTAATCAATTAGTACCCATTTTGATATCAGAGTATATTGAAAACAAATGTGCAAGGTTCTTTAAAACCTAATAATTTTTCAAAGAAGCTAGTGAGTTGTCAGAAATCCATATTATTCTATAAATCATGGGGATGTAATATACAGCATAGGGAATATACTCAATAATATTGTAATAACTATGTATGGTGACAGATGGTTACTAGACTTACCATGGTGATCACTTCATAATGTACACAAATGTCTAATCTCTATGCTATACACCTGAAACTAATAAAATATTGTATGTCGACTACAATTAAAATGCAAATTAAAAATAAAGGTAGAAAAGACATTCATATTCTAAACTATTTGCTGTTCTTTGGATCAGATTACATGACCATTTTGGTCTTTTTATTAAATGGCTTTAGTTTTGAGGACAGGCCTACATAATAAAAAAAAAATGTTATGGAAAATAAATCTAATATTTTTCTTTTTTGCATTATATTTCTGGCTTTTAAAACAGTATCTTACAGTTACAGGGCTATTCAGTAATCATCTATAGAATGAATGAAAAAGCAATCCAAGATGTTTCTGGTTAATCTGAGGTTGTCTGGATAACAGACCTAATCAACAAATGAAAAAAACTGTCCTTATTCCAAATTTCTATATAAAAAGAGGACCATATTCTACATCTTTTTGGAAGGTACACATGTATAAATACGACCATATTACTTACTAAAAAAATGAGAGAAATCACACAAGCCATTCCAAAGACACAGAAATGTCACTTCTTCACCCAAATCAGCAGCTTTGTTGTTTCAACTTAAGAGAGCAATTTTTATGACTAGGACATTCCTTCAATTCCTTGAAATAATGAGTATCTAATAATGTCCTCATTCCTTTTACCAATGAGACAGTTATTTAGCAGTAGCATTTGTCTCATATTTAAACACTATTTCACATCACACACTGGTTGTATTTTCCAAAAAAATAAGAATGTTGGGCATGTCTCCTTTAAGAAGCATCATGTCCAGACAATACAAAGTCTTCAGGACGTCTTATTATCCTAGGATCTCAACGTTGGATGGCCACTTGGAAGTTATTTGTTATAAACATTGATCACCAATCTACCAATCTACCACTCTATAGTCTCTGGCCAAGTGCCCTAAATTTTCTTGTCCTCAGCCCAGCTCTGAGACACGGGGAAAAAGAAGCCACCTGCATAAAGCGCTGGGAAGGAGTGCGTAGGCCCTGGGAGTGGTCTTTCTTCCCTGCTGCTTTCAGATTATTAGGCATCTCCTGATGGAAGCCCATGCCATTCAGTTAGGCCCTTCTTCTTCTAACTGCCCAATGAAAAGCACTGGCTTCGGCTCATCGTCCTCTTCAGCCCAAGCTCTGCCATCATCTTGAGATACTTCAGTGCCCACAGGTTCAACTGCCATCACCAAGGCCCCTTGGTTCCTCCCACCTCCTGGCCTCCTCTCTGCTCTGTTTTAGTAACTCAGGTCATAGCCTATGCTCAGATATTGTCATTATCTGTAATTTCTCCACTTCCACTATCACTATTTTTGAAGCCCATATCTAACCATAACCCTCCTGCTTTCCCTTTGTCTATTCAACTACCTCCCCCACACCCCAAACCCCCACTGTAATGCTTCTTTCACCTCAGGTCACTGACCATTTCACTTCATTTTATTTTTTTAAATATGTTTCTATTGATTTCAGAGAAGAAGGGAGAGGGATAGAGAGATAGAAACATCAATAATGAGAGAGAGTCATAGATCGGCTGCCTCCTTCACGCCCCACACTGGGGATCCAGCCAGCAACCTCGGGCATATGCCCTGACCGGCAATTGAACCATGACCTCCTGGTTCACAGGTCAACACTCAGCCACCCAGCCACACCAGCCAGGGCTGACCATATCACTTTATACAAAAACATTAGCCTTTGCTGTTTTTATTTCACTCTTACCTAAATTAGAGCTGCAATGCACATCATCATTCCAGTAATTAAAACAATTGTTCCAATAACCTCAACTTAGTCTACAACTTGTCTTTTGACTCTATTTACTTACAAATCATTGTTGATGAGCCCAACTATTTACTGCCTCTGTGTCATGTAACATGGCAGCTTGGTTCTAGAACATTCATGACCAGCCTCAAATGGGACCTCCACAATGTGCATTAAATCACCTCAATCATTAAATTACTAAATCAGATCAAATCATTCTCCTGCTCTCCTTAAGCCTCTGACCTTGAACCTCTGCCCTTGCTCAGCAGATTACCTCACCTCCTAAGTTACAGGGAAAATAGAAGGGATCAGAGAGAAACCTTCTCATGTTTTTGAATCAACACTAAGTATATAAAAGTGCCTTTATCCATAGCCATTTTATATCCCTTCTCTATTTCAAAATAAAACCTGACTTTTCACCTAAAGCGAACTCCTCTGCCATTTAGGAGGTTCCTGTAGTTATCTATGTGGTATATGATGTTGGCTTAGAAAAGAGTGATGATGATTGGTTATATTCAACATATATTTGGAAGGTAAAACCCACAACTTTGTCTAGTGGATCAAACCTAGGTGTGATATAAGAGAAAGAAAAAAATCAAGTATGGCTGCAGTGGCTCAGTGGTTGAGCATCAACCTATGAACCAGGAGGTCACAGTTCAATTCCCGGTTGGGGCACATGCCTGGGTTGCGGGCTCCAGCCCCAGTTGGGGGGCATGCAGGAGGCAGCCAATCAATGGTTCTCTCTCATCATTGATATATATATATATATATATATATCCCTCTCCCTTCCTCTCTGTAATCAATAAAAATATTTTATTTAAAAAAGAGAAAGAAAAAAATCAAGATTGACTTCAACTTCTATGGTTCTGCTCTGAATATGGTGAATTAGAGTCTATCAGAACACCTACTAAGAATTGGAGAAGCTGGATAAAATATTAAAAGCATGGGTGCACAGGCATTACTAGAACTACCAAGACAGCCAAAATGTCAAGTTTCAAGAAACACTCTCCTTCCCCGCAAAAGGGTAAATACAGAGAGCTCAACATTTAGTGCTGCCTCTCACCTTGAGAGAGAGATTTGCAGACCCACACATGGTGATGCAGAGGCTGGAAAACTGAGCAGAACTCAGCACTCTCATGGGCTGGGGAGACAAAGATTGGGGTTCAGGGGTCCTTAAGATAAAGGGGTCCTGGTAAACATCTCAGATTTTCTGTTGGGACCACTGAAGGCTATAACCTATGAGCAAATGTAAAGTATAAGTGGACCAGACTTCCTAAACAGTAAAAATCAAACCCAAATCAGTATAAATTCTGATTTCTTTAAAATTTTCTCCTATTTCCAACTAACTGCAAAAGTAAATTCTCTGGAAGGAAGTAACATCACCTAAAGTCTAAATGTCTGACATTAAACCAAAATAAACAAGCATGTCAGGAAACATGATTAAATAACTGAAAACCAAGAGAATCCTATCTAATAATAGACAAACATGATAATTAACCATACCTCTGCTACGCTTCCCATTAGCTAATCAGCAGGATATGCAAATTAACTGCCACCCAAGATGGCAGCCAGCAGCCAGGCAGCTGAAGTGAACAGGAGGCTTGCTTGCTCCAGTGATGGAGGAAGCCAAGGTTCCCCGCCTGCCGTGGCCCAGCTCTGAGCTCTGGATGCAACAATGTTGCAATTATAGAAGCTAAAAAAACCCCAGGTACCTGCTTTCAGCCAGCAGCGGGCTCAGAGCTTAGAGCGCCAGTGATGGCAACAGAGTTTCAATTATAGAAGCTAAACAAACCCAGATACCTGCTTTCAGCCAGCCATGGCCTCAGAGCTGGAGCCGGCTCTCAGCTCCAGTGACAGCTATAGAAAGTAAATAAATCCCAGAATAAAAAAAAAGAAAGAAAGAAAAAAGAAAAGAGGCTGGGAGCTTCAGTTGCCTGCCAGCCTGAAAACGGCCCTAAGCCCCTACCCAGACTGGCCAGGCACCCCAGTGGGGACCCCCACCCTGAAGGGGGTGTGACCAGCTGCAAACAGCCATCAGCCCGTCACCCAGGTTGGCCAGGCACCCTGGTGGGGACCCCGACCCTGAAGGGGGAGTGACCAGCTGCAAACAGCCATCAACCCTTCACCCAGGCTGGCCAGGCACCCAAGCGGGACCCCCACCCTGATCCAGAACATCCTTCAGGGCAAACCAGCCGGCCCCCTCCCGTGTACCAGGACTCTATCCTATATATTAAAAGAGTAATATGCAAACTGACCCTAACAGCAGAAAGACTGGGAATGACTGGTCACTATGACACACATTGACCACCAGGGGGCAGATGCTCAATGCAGGAGCTGTTCTCTGGTGGTCAGTGCGCTTTCATGGGGGGAACTTTGCTCAGCCACAAGCCAGGTTGATGGCTGCCAGTACAGCTGTGGTGGTGGGGTCCTCTCGCACCTCCTCAGCAGAGCTAAGGATGTCCAACTTTAGCTTAGGCCTGCTCGCCGCTGGCAAGTGGACATCCCTCGAGGGCTCCCGGGCTGCCAGAGGGATGTCTGACTGCCAGCTTAGGCCCGATCCCCCGGGGAGTGGGCCTAAGCCAGCAGGTGGACATCCCCCAAGGTGTCCCAGGCTGCGAGAGGGCACAGGCCGGGCTGAGGGACCACCCAAGTGCACAAATTTTTGTGCACCGGGCCTCTAGTAATAGAATAAAAGCAAGTCCATTGGAGATCCAGTTATTTGAATATCTGACATGAACTTAAAAAAAGGAAAACGACCACTATGATTAATGTGTTCAAACAATAGAGGACAAGATGGTGAAGTTTATCAGATAACCCTATATAAAAAAGTATTATATAGAAGTTCCAATGCCTAAAATAAAATAATTAAAATTAAGGACTTAATAGCTGGGTTTAACAGTACTTTAGATATAGCCTCTATTTTTAGGTCTCCAATTGAATGTATATTAGGCCAAGTCATTGAACTCTTTGTCTTTCACTACTTTGATATTTTTCTCACTTTTTTAAATCACTCCATGCTTCATTATTGGTAGTTTATTCTCAGCTATTATGAAGTTTACTGTCTCTCTTTTATTCCTGAGTTTATTTTACTCTTCAACTTAGCCACTGCATACTCAGTTTTGGTTAACATAATATTAGTACTGAAACTTCTGTTTGGTTCATTTCACATGCACAATATCCCACTTTAGTTTAAAATTTCTTGCTGAATTTAAGTCTAGCTTTTATTTCTCTAAACATACTACGTGGAGTCTCTACTATTATACATGGTTTGTACTTGTTCTTGTTCATGTTGTCCTGACTCCTCATATGCTTAGTTATAGTTGATTGATTTGGTGGACATTGTATTTGAAAAATATTTTTAAAACATGATTTGAGACCCAAGATGATATTCTTTTCCTCCAGAGATAACTTTCCTTTTACCCACATTTTTTTAATGTTCGAAAATACTAAAAATATTTAAAGAATTTTATAGTGAATACTAATATATTCACCGCATAGACTCTACCATTGTGTTATTACTCAAAACACAATTTGATTATAATGATCATTATACTTGTCATGTGTTTTTGTGTTTGGTGTTGTTGAGCTTCAAGAATCTGTGTGTTAACAGTTTTCATCAAATTTGAAAAAATTTTGGCTATTATTTTTCAAGTATCTTTTATCTCCCTTTCTCTCTTTTCTCTCCTTCAGAGATTCTAATATCATGTATATTTGGTTGCACAAAGTTGTCCTAAAGTGTAATGAGTACTGATCCCTTGTAATTTTTTAGTCCTTTTTCTCTCTGTGTTTCATGTTGAATAGTTTCTATTGTTATGTCTTCAGGTTTACTTATGCTTCCTCCTGCAATGTCTAATCTGCCATTAACCTAATGCAGTGTATGTTTTTTCTTAATCATTGTGATTTTCATTGTAAGAAATTTTATTTGTGTTTTTTGTAGATCATTCCTGTCTTAAGATGTTCAATCTTTAACATAACTTTTTTAAAGAAATTTTCTATTAATCCAATTATTTGTGTCATTTCAGAGTCAGGTTCAATTGGGTAATCTTTCTCATTCTGAATTAAATTTTTCTGTTTCTTTTCATGCTTGGTGAATTTTTATTGGATGCCAGTCACTGGGTATTTTACCTTTTGGGGTGCTAAATATTTTGTATTCCTTAAGTTTTCTTATGGGATTTGGGATCTTGTTTTGGGGATCTTGCTTTACCCCTTGTATATGCCAGAGCAGCCTGTGGTTAATTTCCCCCTTATATTGAGCTGAGACTCTTTTTTTAAAAATATATTTTATTGATTTTTTACAGAGAGGAAGGGAGAGAGATAAAAAGTTAGAAACATCGATGAGAGAGAAACATCGATCAGCTGCCTCCTGCACACCCCCCACTGGGGATGTGCCCGCAACCAAGGTACATGCCCTTGACCGGAATCGAACCTGGGACCCTCCAGTCAGCAGGCCGACGCTCCATCCACCGAGCCAAACCGGCTAGGGCTGAGCTGAGACTCTTTTTAGTAATCAATGAATCAATAAATTTGCAGTTTTCCACTCTGGCTGTTAGGATTTGCTTTAAACAGGTATATAAGACACACCAACATGGAAAAGATTGTTATAAAGAAGATGTTTTTACTGACAGTTTCTTTGAAATAAGAGGCATGTCATGTCATGCAGGGCCACGTGGGGAAGCACCAGGGTCAGTTAGGAGGCAAAAGGAGTACGGGGAAGCATGGGCAAACCTTTATTGTGGTTTTCATGGGAGGGAATAGATGAGGCAAGGCAGCAGCTGAGCAGGCTTAGGACTGGATAGTGTGAGTAATTATGCTGGGCTGTGGGCTAGAGGGTACCCCCTAGTTGTCTGGTACCTGGCCCTGGGGTTATTAGGGCACAGGAATATTGCCTCCTGGACTGTTAGAGTTCAATAGAGATTATAATCGGGGGTCTAGACTCTGCATCGGTTGGTTTGCATATAAAAAAATATGCTTCCTGGAAAGTCATTTGCTATATCTAAGAATCAACTAGTCTTGGGAGGGCAGTTTCTCTTTAGTCAGTGAAACTCCAGATGCCACAACAACAAAAATACAGAAAATAGAGTTAATACAGGAGCAGGTGCTATTCCTGTTCCTGGTGATTTGAGTGCATTGTCCCCTCTAATATTCTGGGTGCTTCATTCCCTGGCCTTGTGTAGTTTCCTTATATGCATGTGTTGATTACTCAACTGAATACTTAAGACAAACCTTTGGCAGATTTCCAGAATTCTTCCTCTGTGCAGCTCTCCTCTCTCCAGGACTCTGCCTTAGAGACTCTACCAAATCTGCTTCCCTTGACTCCCAGATGCATCTCCACAACTGAGAAATGTCACCTCATTTCCCTTGGGATCCCCTCTTTGCATCACAGCCCCTAGAGGCTGACTGCCTTTCTCCAGGTGGTGAGCAGAGGTAATTGCAAGGCCCAACTCATTGATTTCTTGCCTCTCAGGGATCATAGTCCTTTAAATGGCTTTAGAGGTATTTTTCCTTATATTTTGCCTGTTTGGTTTTTTTTTAGTTGTTTCAGGTGAGAGGATAAATCTAGTCCCTGTTACTCAATTTCAGCTAGAAGCAGACATCCAACATCAGATTTTGATGAGTAAAGGGTACCTATTATAATTCCTAGGATAAGAACTAATAAAATATCCCCCAAACCATATAATTTCCAAACCAATAAAGAAATTAATGGGAAAAAGTAATTAATGTAAAATAAGGCAAGAATGGAATGAAAGAATACTAAAGAGGAAACAAAAACATAAAGACAGTGAAATTGTAAATTTAACGTTAAATATGTTAGTAATTACATTAAAGATTAAATATACTAAATTATGCAATCAAAGGGCAAACACTGGATTAAACAAAAACCAATTATCTGCTTTTTCATATATATATATATATTACAATAACAAAAGTTGAGAATGAACTAACATTTTCTGAAGTAGTTAGAAAAATGACTCCAATTCAATACAGAAAGAAGAAAATAAAAAAATAAGACTAGACATTAATGAAACAGCTACAATTTTAAAAATTATATTTATAAAAACATCCCTGGCTGGTTTTGCTCAGTGGATTAGAGCGTCAGCCTGCAGACTGAATGGTCCTGGGTTCGATTCCCAGTCAAGGGCACACGCCCAGGTTGTGCGCTTGATCCATCCCCAGTATGGGGCAGGCAGAAGCAGCCAATCAATGATTCTCTCTCATCATTGATGTTTCTTCTCTCTCTCTCCCTCTCCCTTCCTCTCTGAAATCAATAAAAATATATTTTAAAAATGATTTTTAAAAAACATAGCTATTTTAAAGAAGTTAATTCTGTAATTTTGCAACTTCAATAATAGCCAACCAATAAATAAAATGACCACTTGGGGCTAGATGAATCATTGGCAAACTCTACCAAACGTTTAAGGAAGAATTAGCACATGTACTTTTTTAGATAATTGAAAAAGAGGGAACACTTTCTACCTCATTTTTCAGCATAACTTTAATACTAAAACCTGACAAAGATATTATAAAGGAAGAATAATTTAGGCCAATATTACTCAAGAGGATAGGTCTAAAAATGCTAAACAAAATATGTGCAAGCAGAATCCAGCAACACATAAATGAGACAATATATTATGACCAAATTGGACTGGTTCCAGAAGTACAATATTACTTCAATGTTTGCAAAATGCATCAATGAGGTTATTAATAGAACAAAGAAAAACATGTATGGCTATTTCAACAGATGCAGAGAAGCCATTTAAAGCAATTCACATTCATTATGACAAATATTCTCAGGAAACTAGGGCTGGAAGGGAACCTCCTTATCTACAACAGATCTGCAGCTAATAGCACATGGTGGACCACATGATCAATAGGAGTTGGCAGTAGGATGTAGCTACCAAAAAAGTTGACCCAATCTTAAAAGGAAGCACAGTGTTCTGCTCAAGAAAGTCCTGCTCTCCTCTACTTAGGATATACAGCACCTGGGAAATTGTGCTGATTTCTTGAGGCCCTACACTAACAAGGACATTGACTTACTGGAGAAGCCTAGAAAAGATGGTTAACACATAAGTCCTGGAAAGTGAGCAATGATGAAACAGCAAAGGAGAAGACATAACATGCAGCCAGTGTTTCTTGGGGAGAAGGTCTAAACTTTGAGTGACTAAAGGAAAGTATAACTGGTATTAGAGAAGGGTACGGTAGTGCAACATTTAATGATGGGACACATTCTGAGAAATGCATCATTAAGGCGATTTCGTCATTATACGAACATCATAGAGTGCACTTACACAAACCTAGATGGGTTAGCCCCCTACACACCGAGGCTCTATGGCATAGCCTATTGCTCCTAGGCCACATACCTGTACAGCAGGTTACTGTGCAAAACAAAATGAAACACCCCCCAAACCACACAAGAATAAATCAAGCTCAAGAGAAAATGATGCAATGAAGAGACTTGGTAAACTCTACATGTTTGAGGCTACAACTGGTGTAACACGACATGCTGAATTATAGCAAATGTGTTTTTTTTAAACAAGTATGGGTGTTTTTTTAAATTGATTTCAGAGAGAGGAAGGGAGAAGGAGAGGGGGATAGAAACATCAATGATGAGAGAGAAACACTGATTGGCTGCCACCTACATGCTCAGTAAACTTTTTTGTTGTAAAGAGAAAGCATACACTCTAATTGAAAATTGTGTGAAAAATATAATATGGTATTTGATTGCATAAGTCAGTATATTTAATTTTTAATGTAGTTGCTAACATATTTAGGGTTAAATTCATGATACATAAACCAGTTATTATCATTATCAAATATTTATACTGTACACAATTATATGTGCTATACATTTATACCACTCGCAATACGGTAGGTTTGTTACACCAGCATCACCACAAACATATGAGTGATGTGTTGAGCTCTAATGTTATAATGGCTACGATGTCACTAGGTGGTAGGAATTTTTTTAACTCCATTATAATCTTACTAGAGGCCTGGTGCATGAATTCGTGCATGAGTGGGGTCCTTTGGGGTGGTCTGCGGGGATCAGGCCTCAGCTCACGCCCCCTGTCTCGCAGCCCTGCAGCCCCACCTGGCACCCCGCCGTGGCCTGGCACCGCCTGCTCACCTGCTCCACCATCCCACTGAGGTCCCTCTCTCATCAGCGCCCATCAGAGCAGGCAGCACCTCCACTGCCTCTCCCTGCCAGTGCGGCATCGCCAATGCCTGCCATGTTCCGTGCTGCCCGCTGGTGGTCAGCGCATGTCATAGTGAGCAGTCGAACTCCTGGTCTCCCAGTTGAACTCTGGTCGAACAACTGCCCCAGGGGACAATTTGCATATTAGGCTTTTATTATATAGGATGGGACCACCTTTGTATATGCAATTCCATGTCGACTAAATTGTCATTAAATGGCATTAGTTAGATGCACTTAGGAACTCTATAAGGAAGAGCTTTTTAACAAGTAAAACTCTGAAAATGAAAACTATCTGCTAAGTTCTCTAATGCTGTTCTTGTTTTTTCATCAGCTGGATGTGCCTTCAGCAGGGATATTGCAGAAAGAATGAATTAGCAACATCTGGGATGACTTCTAACCCTAATATTCCATAATTCAATAATTAAAGATCAGAATTTTAATGCTTTTTACAAAAACACCCTTGCAAGTTTACACCACGATGCTTATGGCAGCAAACACAAAGGCCATACCAGAGTAGTTCCATGTACTAATTGCCTCAAAGCTTTTTTTCTGAATTACATTGGAAATCACTGATAAAACTTACTCTCTACAAGGGCATTTTGCCTATCTCGTCCTTGGTAAACTCTGAAGTCATTTTAGTAAGACTCTAGGTCAGTTAACCATAATGTCGTATACGGTACTTAAAGTCCATCACTTAGCTTCTACTTTTGGAGTCAGGGTGCTTAATGAATAAAAAGCTTGAGGAAGTTGAACTGGTTTCTCCACATCCCTGGATTTACTCATGACTTCTTGAACTTTTCTCATCCATTATACTCAGTTTACATATCATGTTTCCTCTCCAGAGACTGCCTCTGTTTCTAAACTGCCTTTCCTATTTCTTCCCAATTTAACAGATTTTAAATTAAATAACAGCAAAAATGTAGCATTTAAAAAACATTTCTCATTTCAATTTCTCGAAAATCCTCACCTTCTTAATGTATTTGTTTAACTTATTGGCCTTAGTATTTACTATCTCTTACTTGAGTTGTGTCCCTTTAAAATTGTATCTCATTTCTAAGGGTTCACAAGTATATGAATACATCATATTCCCATTAAATTTGTCTATATATCTGTCCATAAAAATATCTAAGTGGTTCTAATGTCTTGATGGAGAATTTGTGAATTCCTTTATTCCCCCTCCACACGTCCCCCTTCCTTCCCCCCACCCTCCACGCCCAGCCTCCCTCATCCATGATTATTTGCAAGCAAAGGCTTTGTTAGCTGAGAAGGGAGAGAGGATGAGTCACAAAGTCAAGTCCTGAAAATCACCCTCCTCAGAAGACCTTGGAGGCTCTATGTCTCATGTCTGAAAACCACTGGTCTCCTGTTTGATCTCTTCAGAAACATGTAAGCATCGAGACAATGGTAAATGTCAAGGCTAGCTCTCTCACATCTGAATCCTTGTCATGTGTCAGAAGGATTTATGCACGTGGGTATCACTTTTGGCCATCTTTTGAGATTTATGGTTTGTTCAGATTATCATGTTTAATATCACCCATGTTTCCCTGGTTACAATTCTTATTGTATTTCATCTATGGTTGAAAAGAGCTTAAGCAAAGAAAATATTTGCTCTCTTCTTTTAAATATGTATTTTTATTTTAGCAAATAGATATTTATGACTATAATTTTTATTACTTATCACATCAAACAGATTTTATTATGGCAAGAATATAGTAATTATGTACTATTAATACTGATACCTTTCAAGTGCAATTACAGATACTTTTAAGGATTTCTTCTTTTTAGATTAGAATTTGTTTTACTTACACATAAATTTTAATATTACCACAGGTATATGTGTAATCTTAAGAAAGCCTTCCTAATTTATTTTTAAATTAAAAAAAAGAAAAAAGATAAAGAACTCATGTACATGGACAACAGTGTGGTGATTGCAGGGGCGATGGAAGAGAGTATAGGAGGGATAAGTGGTAATGGAAACATAATATAAAATAAAGAAAAAATAAAATAAAAAAGTAAGTTTTCCTAAAATTTTCAGTTAATTATTTTAAAGTATGCTAATATAATGGTTACACTAAATCTTAAGTGGTGCATAATATTTTAAACAACCCACCTAGAAACCCATCAAATAAGATTGGTAGAAAATATGAACATTTGAAATCTCATATTATAGATTTTCACATGGTTGAGCTCTATAAAATTTTCACAAATTGAAACATCTGAATTACTAAAAGCAGGTATTATAATGATACACATACCTAACTACCTCCAAATTCCTCTGTTTATAATTTCACAAATTAGGTCATAAACACCTGAATTATAATTTTGCTAAATGAAGTTAAATTGTATATAATAAATTATAAAGCATTCAAAAAGACATTACAAAATGTATCGGTGTTTTATTGTAACCCTCCATTGTGTGGAACTGGTTTAACACTAATATGTTTTGGGTTCCTTCCAAGAGAGGTTAGTTGCTAGAAAGGATAGAAGAAATTTATTGTGACCTGGTCCTACAACGTGGACCCTGAGGGCACTCTTAGGGCAATAAAGAACAATGAAAAGTCTGGAAGTGGTTGCAAAGCCAATACAAATAAAGGTAACTTCCCAGTCATTTTATGTTAAAGAGCCTAAAACCATACTAGTGGCTGGGTTTCCCAGAGCAAAGTTAAAGCCAGGCTTTTTCCTATCTTCACTGAATAAATTTTGTTTCCTAGGTAAATAAAAGGTGAATCAACTTTAAGCAATAAGGTTTCTAGAGACACCGATGTGGAACATTTTCCCCATTGGATATGTAAAAAGAATGTAATCTAAAATTTTTGCACAATGAAATTTGAAAATTATATGAGTAAATGTAAATATCTATGAGCCTAGTGGATATATAAAAAAATGAACTAAAAATTACATAACCCGAGACTCTGGAATGGCACTATCCAAAACTGTCAGATGTAGCTACTTACATTTATTTTTTAATTAATCAAATAAAGCAAAAAATATATTTACTCCATTGCTCTAGAATATAAGAGAGGAAAGGTGTGTATATATTAAAGGGGAAAGAGCCTAAATCTTGTGCATGAATAGCAAACATATCCCAGTTAGTTCTTCTTTTCCTCCTTCAATTTTTACTTAACCAGAAAATCCATACATTTCAAAAAGTAATTCTCTGGTCTTCTGAAAAAAAAATTGTATATTTCTGCTAAGAACAAGCATTGCTGACAGAAACCAATCAGTTCTTAAAATACACACACACACACACACACACACACACACACACACACACACCAGACCCAAACTTTCCTGATTGGCGAGCCACCAAAAAGGCGTACCAATATTGGAGTAGCAGAATTTACTGACACTAGATCTTTATAGTTCTAAGGGGAAAAAATAATTGGTACAGAATGTTTATGGGTACTAAGATAGGTAGGTAGGCCATGGAGAATGGGCTGGATCTGTGTAGACTGGACTGCCCTAGTTCCCACTGCTGTCTTCAGGAAGAGTTCTACATGGTCAACAGAGGGAGATGCAGCCAAATGATTCTGTGGGTAGTTCATGCTGGGACATCTCAGGCTCTGGACTAAGGAGAGCAAGTGAACCAGAGAATGGCCTGTCAGAGTGGGGGGTTGAAAAGACAGCATGCTTCTTTGAGACAGAAAAAAAAAGTTAAACCATCTAAATTCCAACTCCGAAGCCATGAAAACCACAGTGACTCAGCAGGAAAAGTGCTTATTTGAAGAAGTATCTCTAAATTGGAGACTCTTAAACTCTGCATTTAATCAAAGCATTTAAGAAGAAAACACCCTCATTTTGTGTTGGTCTATTATCTTCAAATAATTAAAATGATATCATTACCACTTATAAATGCAATATCTCCCGTAAAGATTACATTTAAAAACACTTACATGATACCACGCTGCCATAGAAGGCAGTTTCTCCTCTCACTGAACTAATATTCCCTGAGGGTCAGATCTGCATCTCAGGCAACGCCATGGGAGAATTAGACTCCAAGAAAGCGGAGAGAATCCTCATAGAGTTACATAGGATGAAAATTTGGCGCAGACATTATTTTTTAGATGAAAGCTGATAAACAGAATAAAAGTTAAAATATACAGAAATGGGGATCCGAGGTAACAATGCCAAAAGAAAGGAGCCTTTTGTTGTTGTTGTCTCCGGCTTGTTTCCCCCCCTCTTTTCTTTGTGCTATTTGGACCAGTTCTCCTCTGGTCTCTTTTATGCCTGTGCTATTAGAGCTTGCTAATATGAAAAACTAGGCATTCAAAGAAAAAGAAAATAGTTCCTTGTCCTATTTGCCTTTCATAAGAATGAGATCTGAGTTGCATATTCTGTGTGTTTCAAACTGAGACCCAAAAGACCAGCTTCCGGGCTGAAATTATTCCATGGGACATGCTAAGCACAGGGCTGCGAGTGCACAAAATGCCTCTTCTCTCTTCAAGAGACTTCACGCTGGGCTGTGGCATCGTCATGTTTAGAAAACCAATGAGGTCTCACGCTTACTAGAATAGCAAACGTGAGCCTTGAGATGTGTATGTTACAAGTATACAAATGATGTAGTATTTCATTTCCTTTTCCTTACAATCACTACTACGCTTATATTTCCTCTGCTTTATTTCTATCACAAAATATTCTAGTATATTTTCTGGGTAATTCCAAGAACAGATGAACTATAACTCTATTTCACGTTGTATAACAGCTCTTTCTAATTTAAAAAATCCAGACTGTACCGTTCTCTCTCACACTGTGAAAAACACAATTTATTTTCGAGTTGCATGCAATATTTCTATATTACATATTTTGGTCTGCTCCTATATTACTTTTTGATTGATATTATTTGGCTGAAATTCAATCCACAGCCATAAACCACCATACAGAATGTGGGAAATGTTATTTTATACCTGCATTAGGCATATTTTCAGATAGTCCTAAAAAGCTAATTGCTGATTTTAGAGACATAAAGCTCATTAATCCCATGACGTCTGTAAAAGAATTGTATGTAGCTCCAAACACTGCCTGATTTCTATTGCTGCGGTATCTGTGTGTGGTTTCTAGTCTTTGAGCTATGGTTGGTACATTTCAAAATTCCACGTGTTTTTCTGATGCAGACGCCAATTCTACTGCAGCTTGCAACCTGAAAAACATACTACTGCATTCAGAGAGTATGCACACGTGCAACACTGCTCTATGCTTTTCAATGCCTTATTGTCTACTTTAACTACCAAAACCACTCTCTTACTACCCCCATTTTGCAGAAAAAGAAACTGAGCCTTGGAGACATTAAGTACCTTGACTAGGAGTCTATCACAATGAGGAGAAATGTACATCTGGACTTTGAAACCATTATGGGGAGTAGTATCGACATTTTTGTATTTAGTTGCTAATTACTATTTAAGTCTCATTGACATCCAGAACATTATGATGGCTGGCTTATTTAAAAGGTTGAGAGGAATAATGCTAAACTTACCAGATACCTGCCATGTGCTCAGCACTGTGCCAGGCACTTCATCTGTCATTTCATATGACCAGCAAGAAGGTTTCAAAAATATGGTTTGATCTCTTAGTGTGCCAAAAGAAAGCCACCTTTCTTTTAGTATTCAAGTTTCTTAAACGAAATGGTGTTGAAACATGTCTGAAAGAAGAGACTGTTGTAACTAAGACTAGAAACAAATGAATATTGAATTGAAAAATTGCACACTTTTAACATTTGTCACAATATGGAGACATTTGAGATATATACAAGCACATATATATTTTAAAATATATGTTTTTATTGATTTTAGAGAAAGGAAAATGGAGAGGGAGAGAGAGAGAGAGATCGAGAGATCAATTTGAGAGAGAAACATTGATCAGCTGCCTCCTGCATGCCCCTTAGTGGGGATCAAGCCTGCAACTAGACATGTGCTCTGACTAGGAATCAAACTGGCGGCCTTTTGGTACATGGGACGACACTTAACCAACCAGTAGTTCTCAACCTGTGGGTCGCTACCCCTGTAAATATCTGCGATATTTACATTACAATTCATAACAGTAGCAAAATTACAGTTATGAAGTAGCAATGAAAATAATTTTATGGTTGGGGGTCACCACAACATGAGGAACTGTATTAAAGTGTCGCGGCATTAGGAAGGTTGAGAACCACTGAAAGCCATGCTGGCCAGGGCTATTAGCATATATTATTATGGTCATATAAATTAAAAAGATGACAATATTTTTGAAAGGAAAAATACATAAATCTGTTATCTATCATCCATCCATCTGTTCATATATCCCATTCATTCTTCCAACTATACATTTTATTTTTATACAAGCATCTTTGTAGAGAAGCATGGTTTTTGTCAAATAGGGCCATGGATGTGTCATAGCTTCAAATCTCTTTTTATAGATAGACTTCTATCCCCAATAGCTAAGCGATGTGCTTGAACTTTTCTTTCTCTGCTTGATAGCTGCCTCAAGGGAAAGGTGACAGATTAGGAAGTTGTTCTCTGCAGGGACAATAGGGTTAAATTTTCCTCTCAGTTTCCCAGAGTCCCCCTTACCCTCAGCACTGAGCCCTTGGACTTTCTATCTATTTACCCCAATGCAGCCCCTGGGCAATTCTAGAACCACTGTCATGCTCCAGTTAAAGTTTCTTATTCCACACCAGCAGCCTGGCTGACCGGGTCCAGCAAGTGTGGATACTTGCTCTTGTATAGGGGATAGTGTGGAGGAGGCCGTGGATGTGGTTTCAACCAAAGACTTGATTGGGTGAATGAAGAGACTGAGGGAAATCCGAGATGGTGGTGGCATGTAAGATAATGTACACAGGTATCAGGAAGAGAGGAGGCACTTTTCTTCTGCCCAAGGGCAGTAAGCAGCCACTCTTACCCCTCACTGTGGAGAACTACAAAAGGCATTATATTACCCATCTCTGTTAGAAAGTTTACCAGACTTGGTTATCTGCTCTAACGTAACCTTAAAAGCAGGAATGCTGAAATACTCATATTTGTATCTGCCAGGATACCATTCAATCCAACATATTGTGGTTGCTCAATATGTGAATACATAATGAATAGCAAGTGAATAGATTAATTTGAATGTTGTGGGGATGCTGGATCACAGACAAAGTAGAGGAGGAGATTGCCATAAATGAATTATCACAGGCAGGGCTGGTGTGTGTGCACACCTTGAGGGAAAGCCTGAAGCAGAGGTGAGTGTGGATGTGGTGTGTGAGCAACAAGACCCTGTATTCACACTATGCCCTACCCAATTTTAGAGGACAAAAGATGACAATCCAGGGGTCACCTGGGTGTGGGCAGGACTATCACAGAAAGAGAGTAGAGATTTAGAGATATCCTAATGTATCCATCCATTCACTACTTCCCTCATTCATTTATCCATTCATTGATCTATGACACATTTATTGAAGATCTACTGTGTGTTCTAATAATTGTTCTAGGGACTGGCGTTACAAAGATTAATAAGATGCTATCATTGTCCTTAGAGTGCAGTCAAGTCAGGGAAATAATTATAATGGAATATGATAAGTGCCAGGGCAAAGAAATGAAACTGACAAAGGGTATATGGCACCACAAAGTGGAGGCACCTACCACAACTCTGGGTATCAGAGAAGACTTCCTGGAGGAAGTGATGCCTGAGTTAAGTGCTGAAGGTTGAATCTGCTTTAGTTAATCTATATATATAAAAAGCCAGAAACCAGAACACTGAAACAACCAGGACTGGTCGCTATGATGCCCATTGTGGCCTGCAAACTGGCCCGATTGGGGGGGTGGGGCTGGCCAGCCAACCACCTGCAGCCCCTCCCCCCAGCTAGCCCTGCCCCTGATGGCCGCCCCCCCCCCCCCACTCCAATCAGGGGCAGGGCTGGCTGGCCAACCACCCATGGCCCCTCCCCCAGGCCACTGGCCCCTGATTGGGCCCCCCACCCCAACTGGGGGCAGGGCCTGCCAACCAATTGCCTGCAGCCCTTCCCCCCAGCTGGCCCAGCCCTAATTAGCCCTGATTGGCCCCGATTGGGGCAGGCCAGCCGGCCAACCTCCCGCCATCTTCTCCTCCCGACAGGACCAGCCCCGATCTGCCTACTGGGGCCAGGCTGGCTGGACCCCACTCGTGCACAAATTCGTGCACTGTATATACCTGTTATGTATATAAGAGGAAAGAAAAAGTAGGTGGGTAGAAGAGAAGAGCAGCCCACATAGAAATTAGACTAAGTACAGTCATGACATAGAAGACATATTTAGAAAGTGACATGAAGTTCAATCTTGTGAGAAAAAGGTGTTTGAGGCAGGAAATAACAGGAGATGAGGATGAAAAAATGGGCTGGGATCAGAGAACCTCATATTAGAAACTTGGCATTTAATTTCTAGGGCAGAGGGAAACCATTGAAGTGTTTAAGAAATTGAATTTTCATTCAGAAGGCTCTCTGGTGTCTGTGTGGAGAATGGGCAGCGAGGTTTTTCCAGTGGTCCTGTGAGAGATGATGAAGACTTTCCATGGGGATCAGGTAAGGACAAGAAGACAGAGTGGTCAAGGTTGTCTCGGCTGTCTACCTGAATGCTGAGTCAATGATGGTGCCTCAAGCTGGGCAAAAAAATCTACAAGAAATAAGTTCTGGAAGAAGGTGGCAAGTTCAGTTTGGGATACATTGAGTTTGAGGGCCATGAGTTAGATAGAAGCATCTAGAGAGGAAAAGAAGTATTGGTTGTAAATAGTTCGAATGTTCCCCCAGTGAAATTGTGAGTGGATTGTACAATCCAGGGACAGTATTGTTAGAAGAGCCTTAAGCAACATTGAGAGAAGGAAAGGGAGCTCTCCAAAGACAGAAAGAATAGTCTGAGAAGCATAAGGAATACAGGGGTGGGCAAAAGTAGGTTCATAATAATAACAAATACAATAACTAATAAATAATACTACACAAATACACTCTGCTTCGCTTACTCATAGCTGCAAACGTACTTTTGCCCACCCCTATATAATAAATGGTAATAGGGGAGTCTTCTAGAACCTCCCATTAGATGCTTTTATTATGTACTCCTGTAAAATCAAAAGCATATTTTTTATAATATCTCCTACATAGTTTTGATGATATTGACATTCTTTCTATTGCATCTTTTACCCCTAGAGCATCCTACTGAATTGGGACTACGTCTTAGTCATCACTCTATCTCCAGCACAGAGGACACACTTAGTATTTAATAACCATTCACTGTTAGACATTCAATACACACACACACACACACACACACACACACACACAGTCATGCTCCTCTGTCTCTTACTGGAGACTATTGTGTCTACAAGTTATAGAAACTCAACTTGAACCTGGTAGAAACTGCTCATGGCATCCAAGGAAGAGTTGGACATTTAAAATCTGTAAAAACAAAACAAAAAAAGCAGACTTTGAGAACAACAGGAATCAGGCAGCCAAATCCCTCAAGACTTTTTTATCTTTTATTTTATTGCTGCATTCTCTCTATATATATTTTTTAACATACTGGGAAATGTAACCACTGACAGCATTTTGCATTTTATAGTTTTGATGACTGAACAGAAATTGATCTGAGACTTTCATTTATTGCAAGTCCAAAATTCCTGGGGTATGTATTTACTGGTCTAGCTAAAATGAACTGACCATCTTTGGACCAATTGACTGTGCCTAAGGGGTCAGGGGGAGAGTCACCTAAATGTTTACAAAATGTCCAACCTCACTGAAACCATAAAAATGAAGGAAATTATTCTTATAAAATATTATATTGACCAAATTTAAGTTTTTAGTGCTCATAGGTAGGAAGCCACCAGGTAAAAAGTTGGTCCATAAATCCCATTTGTTTGTAGCCCTATCATCTCAGCCTGACTTCACTGCTGCCTGACAGCCAGGATCCCAGGGACGGCCTATTTGGAAAGCTGACTAACCTGGGGCTCAAATAGCCCAGGCCACCATGTTGTCATGGCTAACAGATCAGACCTGTGCCTCTCCCTTAACTGTACTTCAGATACAAAGTAAAAACAGGCTCTTGACCCCTCCACCTTTGGTCTTCAGTCTTCAGACAAAGATGAGATTTTCCCTGAGTCCATGGCTGTGACTGGTTTGGTAGCATGTACTTTTCTAGGGTGGAAAGGACTGCCAATTACTGCTTCTTTGCAAATGGAGCCTAATTTCATGACATGGGAAACTGGCCAGCCCACTTTTGCAGGTGGGCCACCCCTTGTTTCCAAAGCACCCATTTGTGGCTTCCAGCTTCAAATCCCATCTTCATGAAAGTATGATGACCACCTGGATACCAAAGCCACTAGGGTAGGCTTGACTGGCAGCACCACTGGGAGAATCTGCCCCAGAACATTCTTTCAAGTGTCTCTGAGTGACCACCACGTGACTTTGTCCAGGACCTCAAGTGAAGAAGGGTGATTTAGGTCAGTGGTTTTACTGTAGAGCCCTAAGGGAGAGGGGCTGCCATGCCTGAGAACGCTGGGCCTCCTGCCTCTATTTCAGCCTCAGCAGCTCCCCAGTTTCTTTCTGCTTTATAGTTTGGGGTTCGGAATGAGGTTACATGTGGAACTGCTGGAGAAAAAACATGTTGGCAAAGCACTGTTTAGATGACTAGGCCCAAGACTTTAAAAACTGGGCTAACAGATTTGATGGGGCTTTCCCCTTAACCTGCATTTCCTTCGGATACATCTGCAGAGAAGCAAAAACAGAGCTGAAGGCAGAGGTGAAGAAATACTGTTTGCGCTCTTTGTCTATGTACCATTTATGCCTGGAAGTAGCATAAAAAGTAATACAGATGGAACCACTTTAAAATGGAGTCGGAGCAGCCAGCCCAGAGGAGCTGCCCTGCGGGTCTTACCCTCACACCTTCGGAATGTTCAAGCTGGGCCCAATGACCTTTGCAGTGGGCCGAAAGCAACGCTATTCCAAACAACTGCTTGCCAAGATAACAAAAAAGCAGATATCATGACTGAAAATAAGACGTTGGACTGAAATTGTACAACATTGTTTAGAATTAGCATCACTGTATTAGCTTCCCTGCACCTATAGAACGCCTTCCTTGTACTGATGTAATTGTTCCCCTTCCCTTTCTCATAAATACCTCTCGTCCTGTCTCCTAATCTGAACATAATTTGGGTTCTGCCCCAACCAGTGCTTCCCAAATGGCTGTTCTTTTGGGTCTCAACTAGACGCTTGCTGCCTCTAACTTGGGCCTTTTACTTTTAGCTTAACAGTAGGAAAGGAAGTTTAAGGTATCTTTCTTCATGTGGCTCTGAGTGTTGGCCTGAATTTTTAAAATGTCTTTTAGCTCTGGCTTAGGTTAGAATCCTGGTCAAGCCCATTTGCTCTTGCAGAGAAAATATTTAGTAATTGCTGCTCTGTAGTTTACAAGTTTTCTGACCACCCTTGTTGACCTATGGGCATGTAGCAGTGGTTCTCAACCTTCCTAATGCAGCGACTCTTTAATACAGTTCCTCATGTTGTGGAGACCCCCAATTTCATTGTTACAAATTGAACATAATTAAAGCATAGTGATTAATCACAAAACAATATGTAATTATATATGTGTTTTCCGATGGTCTTAGGCGACCCCTGTGAAAAGGTCGTTTGACCCCCAAAGGAGTCGCGACCCACAGGTTGAGAACCGCTGGCATGTAGTAAGAATAGGTAGAATAGCCAAGGGTTTTTATTCTTTTAAATTGCTGATGAGTTTTCAGGATCACAGCTCAGAACGCATAAAAAAAAAAATGTTCCCCCTGGTTATCTTTGCTTGGTCAAGATGGACATCAGCTTATGGGTTTATCAGGATGAGTTGTTATTTTCTGTGGAAAACTAGAGCCTTCGGTCAGGCCAGCAGCTTCCTCCTGCCCCTCTCTCCTCCCTCACTCCAGCCCCGCCATTGTGAAATGGGGCTTAAAACAAGAAGAAAGAAAAAGAAAAAAAAACATGGAAAAGTTTCTCAACTGCCCTAACACATGGGGAACTTGTACTGCATCCAGAAATCCAGCAAGTCCTTCGGGAACCTGGCAGACAGATTCTGGCGTCAACAGGGCATCAAGCTCCAGATCCAGCTAAAGGTCTGCAAACAATGGAGCTGTCCAAAAGGCTGGGAGGCTCTGCTACCTGGACCTGCTACAGATACCGCTCCGCGTCTGGCGGGCTCCTATCAGTTGTATCTATAAGCCGCAGTTAACAAGGCCACTATTAATGAGGTTCTGCTGGGAGCTCGAGGAAGCCCTTTATTTTTATTTTTTTTCCCAATTTAGTTTTACTGGGCTGTGCATCTTAGGCTCATTATGCCCTATCCAAGCTGCTAATGGACTGAACTAAAGTAACCTTGAAGAAACAGTATAAGTACTAGCAAGGCCCAATATTGACGGTTTGGACTTCAAGGAAAAAGTTTCCTCTGAATGCCCTCCCTCTAAAATGACTGCTTGATGCTCTTTCCCGCTTTTCCCAGGACCCCCCTCCTAGTCCATGTGGTTACTACCGGAGTTTGTCATGTGCTAATATGACCCCCACCACTGGTGAGAGATAGTAGGCACAGGGCCCATCCAGGTAGCCCACTCACTAGATGCAGTTGATTGAGTTCGAAATAGATGACCAGACGCAAGGCTGTTCATTGAGCTAATCAATTGAACTTGAAATACTCAGAGACACAGAGAGGTCCCTCCTCTGTGAAGGGAACGTAGACCACTGGGGAACTACTGGTGGCTATGATTTATGTCATTTAAAGAAGCTATTCTGCAGCAAGAGAAAATCGATGTGCAGGGAGCAGCAGAGGTCGGGGAAAGTGAGGAGAATAGTTTCCAGTGTTTGGGGACCAGCTCCATCTCTACCTCCCTGGCCTACTGTGTTCAATTTCCTGTTTTGTTTTGTTTTGAGGTAGGGGTGTGTGTGTGTGTGTGTATGTGTGTGTGTGTGTGTGTGATTAAATACATCTCTTTCAGCTAACTGGAGTTTTGCTTCTGTAACTTGCATCTGAAATGTCTTACTGCATATACTCTAGTAGCTCTTTGTGGGAACTTCTTTCAGAGGCTGAAACCAGGCAATTAGCAGTCAGACAAATTTGAAGTGAAGCAGTCTGGGCAAGAAGAGACAACATAGCCCGGCCCGTGTGTCTCAGTGGTTGAGCATCAACCTGTGAATGAAGACACCCCCAGTTCAATTCCAAGTTAGGGCACAGGCCCGGGTTGCGGCCTCGATACCCAGTAGGGGGTGTGCAGGAGGCAGCCAATTGATGTTTCTATCTCTCTATCCCTCTCCCTTCCTTTCTCCCTAAAATCAATAAACACATATTTTTAAAGAAAATAGCATTATAAATTGGGTGAAGTTTAACATTACATTCTATACTCCTTTCCTTTAAGAAGTCCACTTTCCTAAGCACTTGACCTAGGCTTGCATTACCAGCAAATGACTGAAATGGACTTTTCAGCATCTTTTGCCTCAGGCTGTATGTCATCTGAAGTGTCTGATTTAGTACAAGAAACCTAAATCAAAAAGACTTAAGCAAATGCAAGGAATTTATTGTTGTACAACACTAAAAAGTCTAGGGCATATCTAGTAAGAAAAGATTCTAAGTGCTCAATTGTTGTTATCTGAGTTTATCCATCTCCCGGCTCCCTTTTTCCATATTGGCTTAATTATCAAGCAGCCTCTCTCTTCTTGATGGCAAGATGGACACAAGTAGCTCT
This sequence comes from Myotis daubentonii, assembly GCF_963259705.1. Lineage (NCBI taxonomy): Eukaryota > Metazoa > Chordata > Mammalia > Chiroptera > Vespertilionidae > Myotis > Myotis daubentonii. The sequence continues at coordinate 15,914,625 of NC_081856.1, read as the reverse complement.
AGGCCAGAGGTTCTCAAGAGTTGGTCAATTCGCCCTCCAAGGCTACATTTGACAATGTGTGGAGGCATTTTAAAAAATATTTTTTTAAAATATATTTTATTGATTTTTTTACAGAGAGGAAGGGAGAGGGAGAGAGAGTTAGAAACATCGATCAGCTGCCTCCTACACACTCCCCACTGGGGCTGTGCCCACAACCAAGGCACATGCCCCCGACCGGAACTGAACCTGGGACCCTTGAGTCCGCAGGCCGACGCTCTATCCACTGAGCCAAACCGGTCAGGGCTTAAAAAATATTTTTATTAATTTTTAGAGAGAAATGGATAAGGTAGTGGTTCCCAACCTTCTGGTTCTGTAAGTACAGTTCCTCATGTTGTGACCCAACCATAAAATTATTTTTGTTGCTACTTCATAACTGTAACGTTGCTACTGTTATGAATCGTCGTGTAAATATCTGATGTGCAGGATGGTCTTAGGCGACCCCTGTGAAAGGGTCGTTCGACCACCAAAGGGGTCGTGACCCACAGGTTGAGAACCGCTGGTATAAGGAGAGAGAGAGAGAAGCATCAATATTAGAGTGGAACATTGATCAGCTGCCTCCTGCATGCCCCCCACCAGGATGGAGCCCGCAACTATGCACGTGACCAGACCAGGAATGGAACCTGCACTGCAAGCTTTCAGTACACAGGACGGTGCCCAACCACTGAGCAACACTGGCCAGGGCTTTTAACTTTTTTTTTTATTTTTATTGATTTTTTTAGAGAGAGAGGAAGGGAGAGATAATGTGTGAAGACATTTTAAAAAATATATTTTTATTGGTTTCAGAGAGGATAGGAGGGAGAGAGAGATAGAAATATCACTGATGAGAGAGAATCACTGATTGTCTGCCTCCTGCATTCCCCCCACTGGGGATCGAGCCCTGACGGGGAATCGAACTGTGACCTCCTGGTTCATAGGTCGACACTGAGCCATGCAGGCCAGGCTGGAGACATTTTTGATTTTCACAACTGGGGACCAGCAAGGAGAATGCTACTAGTATCTGGCAGGTAAAAGCCAGGAATGCTATGAAACATCTCCCACGAGTCGGCCCCTCCCCCAACAAAAATTATCTGGCCCAAAATGTCAATAGTGTTGAGATTAGAAACCCTGCTTGAGGCATTCTATCACCAATGACAGAGAACTTTTTCTGGAGAGTTCTACTGAAAGTTCAGACTTATAGGCCCTGGTTGGCTCAGCCTGGGTAAGATGGACATCCCTGAGAAAATCACTGTGGCTGGAGGGTTGTTGTGTGCTTATAGGCAGGTATGGCTCTAATACCCCTCTGGTTAGGGCAGGGAATTATTTCCACCCAAATCCCACGGAAACTAAGAATGTTTTGCCAGAAGAAAGGTAATGGATGCGTGACAGTAAAAAACAAGAGCTGTCTACTAGAGTGTCCTAATTGGTACCCAGCGATTCCATTAGATCAATGCCTCACAGGCATGCCCATGTGGGAGAACTGGAGAAGGATGCTCCTACTATTGTCTTCCCTTTTCCTCTTGGCCAGCATGTGGCCTCTAGTGATAGTGGCCCTTTGTTTGTTGGTTAAATTAGAAGAGTAATACCAGTGGAAGAACTTCAGAGTTAGGAATGGTAGGTCAGTGGGGGTAGAGTTTAAGGGGCATGTGGTAGTTTAAAGGGGCTTGTTAATTGCCATTATCTTCTCTGTCTACACTAAGCTGAATCATAGCCATTGAAGTGGCTCATTGTGGTAGGTAGAATTCTAAGATTCAAGATTCTAAGGTTCCTAATATATCCCACCCTGTTGTGCATACACACCCTGCATAATTCCTATACATAGGATGGATTTTACTCCCATATTTAGTTTATATTACATGCACAATTGACCTTAAAATAGGGAGATTATCTGGATGGCCCTAACCTATTCATATGAGCCCTTTAAAAGCAGGGAGTGTTTTTCAGTTGGTAGAAAAGAAGTCAGAAATTCAAAGCATGAGGATTTGAAGGACTGTTGTGGGCTTGGAAGCAGAGAGGACCAGGAGGCAAGGACAGTGTGTGGCTTCTAGGAACTGCGAATGTCCTCTGCTTGAGAGCCAGCAAAGAAATGAGGATGTCAGCCCTACTGATTCAAGGAGATGAATTCTGCCAATAATCATGAACTTGGAAGGGAACTCTGAGGCCCAAATGAGAACAGCAACACTGGCCAACAACTTGACTTCATCCCAGTGAGACCCTGAGCAGGAAGTCCAGCCATATAATGTCTGGACTTCTGAAATAGAGAAATTGTGAGACAATAAATTCCTATTGGTGAAACAGCTAAGTTTTTAGTAATTTGTCATATAGTGATATAAAACAAATATACTACTATATGAGCTCAACATTGCTCATTTCCATCTATAAAAGCCTGAGCAACCGTCCGACCGTATGACCATCCAACCGGTAGCTATGATGTGCACTGACCACCAGGGGGCAGACACTCAATGCAGGAGCTGCCCAGCTGTGGTGACTTGGCAGCTGCGGTTCTCGGGTGACACACCTGGAATCAGAGAGGAGGGAGCCCGATTCTGGGGTGTGTCACCCAAGAACCACCCTCTCACAATCCAGAACCCCTCGGGGGATGTCAGAGAGTCAGTTTCGGCCTGATTCCTGCAGGCCAGGCCGAGGGACCCCACCGGTGCACGAATCTGTGCACCAGGCCTCTAGTCGTCATATAATGCTCAAACATTGTGTGACAGAATGGCAGATGTAGCAACCCAGCAAGAGCAATAAAAGTTGTAGGAGGGCAGATTAAAGTATGTAAAATGTTACTTGATTTGAAAAGACAACACATGGACTTCATGTAAGGAAGGACAACAGCTATTTTTCCCAGCCATGAATCCACTAATGTACCATTAGCAACATTGTTCTAACTCCTTTTTGCCCTTTTCCTTCACTAGACTTTAGCCATAATAAGTTGGCCTCAACTCTGGATTTGTCTTGCAATCTCACACCTTCCTGCTCTAGGTCAAGGTCTTTCCTCTGACCAACTTCACTTTTCCTTTGAGGTTTGGCTCAAGTGTAATTTCCTCTGCAGAGAATTCCTTCAGTGCTCTAGCCCTGTATACAATAAATGTCTTTCATCTCTCTGTGTTTCAGATCTCCTTGGTGAATAATAGGAATCTTGAGGGCAGGAACTCTGACTTTATTGCTTTAGGTAATTCTCTTGGCCCCTGAGCACAGGCCCTGCAACGTCATGGAATTGATGAATAGAAGTCTGCCCCAAGTCTTGACAACTTGTCCCTATAGCAGGTCATCATTTGGAATGGCTGGGGTTAGGATTTCTCAATTAAGCTTTGCTTTATCATGTCTCTTGGCAGCACTGGGTGAAAGACCGCATGTCCATGGTGGTTTCAAGGTCTCACCATCCCAGCTGGTAGCACTCACAGTGGCACTAACAGCTTGGATGACTTGTTGGATCAAGTACTTTTTCCCTGGCCTTCACTGACAGTCAACAAAATTAGATTTTTTTCTGCAAAAGTTTATTATTCCTGCATATCAATTTCATCACAAGGCACACAGTGTACACAGCAACCAAGTTGTTGAATAAGTAAAAGACGGCAAAGCATGATTTCATAAAGAATTTCCTATGCTTGCTTACCTGTCAACACAATGCCAGTATTTACATATTTGGAAAGTGTAGTGTATATGCCCCAGGGAACTGTGAGCAATAGGGTGCCCTCCTGAGAAGGGCTGAGAAACCTGCCAGACCCAAATATTATTGTGGGGATCCCAAGCTGGCTTGCAGGAGGGATAGTTACTCTCGTTTGCTTTGCCATCTCTTGACTACGCCTCAGATAGTCCTACTTGTGAGGAGAGACCCAGCTCTCATTCTTGGTACTGGAAAGACTTGTCAGTTTAGGTTGTTTAACTGCACTTGGGACGTACCTCAGATATATTAGCAAAGCCTAGCATTCCACTTTTTAATCCATGAATTCATCACTCAATAATTATTTATTTACTTATTTATTTAAAAATATTTTATTATGTAATGCTTTAAACAATAAGGAATTTAAAAAATACATTTTTATTGATTTCCGAGAGGAAGGGAGAAGGGCGAGAGAAGAAACATCAATGGTAGAGAGAATCATTGATCACCTGCCTCCTGCACACTCCACACTGAGGATCAAGCCCGCAACCCGGGCATGTGCCCTGACCAGGAATCAAACCGTGACCTCCTGGTTCATAGGTCGATGCTCAAACACTGAGCCATGCGGGTATGTCTTGGTGATAGATTCTTGGCATTTAAGAGAGTCACCTGCATTAGTATAAAGGTGCTATACAACAGACACTAGAGAAGAGAGGCTCCCAGGATTTGAGAGAGCCTAAGATTTGACTGAGTCAGGGAGGTGAAGAGGAGGACGAGCATTCCAGGCGGTAGGAGAATGCGCACAGTCTGTGCAGCAGACAGAAGGCAGCGATCTCAAGGAGCTGAGAGAAGGCTGGTGTCCTGGAGTCCAGGGAACGAGAGGAGCATGAGAAGGGGCTGGAGGGGCCGGACCTTGTTACGGGGTTTGGGTTGGTCCTGGAGGCAATGGGAAGACTTCAAGTGTTTTAAACAAAGTGACGTGATCAGATTTGAACATCTAATCACAACATGATTAGAACATCTTCTCTGGCTGCAAGGTGGAAAATGGATGGGAGGAGGCCTGAGTAGGTGTGGTAGAGTAGGTGGGGGGCTACAGTGGCCCCAGTGAAAAATGGTGGTGGATTGGACAAGGGTGATAGGAAGAGAGATATTTTCAAGGTGGGGGATTTGAGAACTATTCATATGGAGATGTATATCTTCCCAGAGAAAGCTGGAGAGAGCATTTGTGTGGTAGGATCAGTTTCTGACCCTTATATTGGGAACTAAAAGTATATTAATATGGGGGGGGGACAAAATAAAAATAGTAATTAAAATAATAAATAAAAATAAGACATTGTGCTAGGCAGAATTATCAGAATCATAAAGGCACAAAAACAATCCTAACTCATGGGGCTTGTTCTAAATACTAAAACAAGGCAGAAAAGGTTTACAAAATGGAGACTTTACCGGGATGCAAAGCTTTCTGTGAATGTGTGGCCAGAATTTAATGTGCCTGGTGACGCTGACTGTTTCTCACAAGGGACTCCTCATTGCTCAGATATTTTTGAGGGCAAATGACCATTTCTCTCCCTGAACATAAAATCATTCTCGTCAAGGTAACTAAGTACAGTCAAGGAAAAGGAGGGTATTTGAAGTCGTCAGCTTCCAGTGAAAGCATTCCAAGCCCAACAAGCAATTCTGTTCCCGTGTTTATCCCTGGGACTCCGCTACCACACCACGGAGACACGGGTCTCCTGTGTGTCCCTGTGCGGAGGTTTAATTAACCATGAAGGTGCTTGATGGGGAGGAATCCTGCTTATTCACGGTGTTTTAACATCTATGAAAAGGAAATACCATGGTTTTCAGGTCTGGTCACGCAGCCATACGTTTCCATTCAGAAACAGATCTGGGAAGGGGCGTGCTCCTTAAATAAATAAACTGCCCGAAACTACGTGCCGCTGCAGGAGACACCAGGATGACTGACAGAGACTGTTCCTGGACTGACCAAAGGGACCCAAATTAAAAATAAATATGCATAAAAGGCAAATGCCGAATAAAGGAGGCTACAGACTGACCCTACCCTGAAGCAAATATTTGAATCAGGACATATCTTAGAAAACATTTGAAAAACTTGAAATCACAGGCTCAAGTCAGACCCCTGGACGGTGATTTCAAAATACGCAGTATCGATTTACCACCCCCACCCCGCCCCCCACCGACCCCTCCAGTGCAAAGTTATGTTTCGACAAGAATCGCCCCAATATGGATTAACTAGAGGGCTGGAAAAGCGAGACAGAAAAGCCATATGTGCCTCCACCAACTGTAAAATATAAAAGAAAAACTATAAACGCCAAGACTCGGTTTCCAGCGCTTTCAACTTCTGAAACCTGTTTGAAGGAGGCACAATGCCACGTCTCACGCGGTGCCATGTGTTACCTGCTGGTAATGTTTCCCAGCCCGGGATCCGCTTTCAGCGGCGGGAACCGGTAACTTTTGTTTGTAGCCTTCAGCGGTCTAGACAGACAATTCTTCTGAGGTCCATTCTCTTTCGATAGGTTTATCAGATTTCCACCCCCGTTTTTCCTTTATCATTTTCTATATCCTCCGGCCTCTCCTGCTGGCACATGTGGTGTAATGACATTTCCCGGCAAAGGTCATTCAATGGCCTAGTCCCCAACAGCAGCAGAAAGAGCAGAAGAGAGAAGCCGTGTCTACTGTGTGCTGCGTGCCTCCCAAACCTTCCTGTTGGGAGTCACTCCCCCTTTACTCACTTCCATAAAAATACCATCCCCTACCTCATTCTCAGTTGCCTAAAATATTGAATAGTCAGGTTGGTTGGCTCAGTGGATAGAGCAGTGGTTCCCAACGTGGGGCACACTCCCCACAGGGGGGCAATTTGATTTTTAAGGGGGGCAATTTGAGAATGAGTTACCACCAGTGAATTTTTTGCATTTCTTATGGTTCTAAGGGCCTCATAAAAAGTATATAAATATATATTTTGACATATTTATGCATTTCAGTTCTCTATTATGTTTTGAAACTTTATTTGCTATATTTTCATATCACTTCATATTATTATTATTTTTAACAATTTCTTAGTGATTTCTTCCTCAGTATTTCATCTGTCCTTTTGTTCTTTTATTTCTCTCTTTCATGGATGCCATGTTCTTTGGAAGCTTGTTCAGAGCAAGTTAATGGCCTTTTAGGCTTCCTCCACGTGAATAGGAGTGCACTTTGAATAATAAGAATTATATGACATGGGGGGGGGCATCAGGATTTTAGAGATGCTTAGGTGGGGCATGGCCAAAAAAAAGGTTGGGAACCACTGGGATAGAGCATCAGCCCTCAAACTGCAGGGTCCCAGGTTCAATTTCAGTCAAGGGCCTGTACCTTGGTTATAGGCTCAATCCCTGGCTCTGGTCAGGGCTCCTGTGGGAGGCAACCAATTGATGTGTCTCTCTCACATCAATGTTTCTCTCTCTCTCTCTGCCCCTCTCCCTCCCACTCTCTCTAAACAATTAATGAAAATATAGCCTTGAGTGAGGATTGACAAAAAAAATAAATAAAAATATTGAATACCAAGCAAGGTCAGGTCACCCAAGAAGCAATGAAATAAAGTAGTCAGGATCACATTGTCCTGATGGTCAAACACCTAGGTCCACGCCCTCATCTTGTCACTGCTAAACTCGCAACCCTGGGCAATTACTAACCCCCTCAAATTCATTTCCCACCTGCAAGGGGGAGCATAGCTTTTGTGGGTGAGGGTCACAGAGTTTTGAGGATTGCATGAAGAAAGACAACACGCACCAAAAACACCTGAAAAGGCACTGCACAATGTCCGGCGTGCTGGCACCAGCCAGTCAAGCTGTATTCAACCCCGGGGATATTTCTGTTTGTTTTCAGAGTGGGAACGCTCTGCTCCAGTAGCCCCATCCTGCCGGATGTGAGAGATATTTAAAAATCAATTGCAGAAACCAAAGCGGCACTGTTCAAGATGCAGCACGGGCTAGGTTTGAGCCACGCGGTCAATGTAAATAATTTAAAGCATAAATCACACTTTATGGTGAAGTCCAGCAAAACAGAAGAAGGTAAGCTAATGAAATAATTAAAATTAGTGGAAAATAACCAGTTGGCAGCAAGAAGCCCATTTCTGTAGACAGACCACTTAGCTCTAAATATATATACACATTCATATATGATGGCTACAAATGAGCTTGTGATTTTCCTCCGAAAGTATTTGAGCAGGAAATAAAACCTTTTCCCAGTGGATGAAATAACAGTCGTTTCTGCCAATCTAAGCAAGGCAGATTTAAATTTTATATGTGTCCAACGGCTTGTTCCCCCTTAGCTAATAACCTGCAGGCTGGAAACATTTCAAATGAAAGCGAGTCCACAGCCCCACAGCCCGGCTCCAAATATATCCACCGCGCATGTAAACAAGTAAACCATTATGTTTCTTATTGAGATAAAGAATACAATGATAAGTGGGGACTTTCACAAAACAAAGAGCTTCCTATTGCGAGTGTGGATAATCTTCCAGAAAAGCCTGTGTTTTGGCAAATCGCACCAGATTAATCTATTAGGCATCTCCTTTCATTATCAAATTTCCGCTGCCTATCACACTGGCTGCCTTATCAAGCACCCCTTTTTCAATAGCAGCCCCATTCCTAAGATTTCAGATGCTGGCCTTCCCTGCTCAGAAAACAGGTGTCCCCACTGTTTGCAGGCAGCAAAGGTCCCTGCACAGAAGCCTGGGAAAGGGCAGGGCTATCAGCCTCTGTTCTACCTGAAGGAACAGGTAACAGAAAACTGTTGATTCAATGAATAGAACTTAATTGGCACACATCAGCCAGAAGTGAGTGCTTTTTTTTTTTTTTTTAAGAATTGAAATTCCTTAAAAAATTTCCCACTGACAAGACAAGCTTAGGGAAGACAAAGGCAGAAGATTGTATTGTAACAATCAAGTGGACAGCTCCGAACAAGGGACCTATTCTTTGTGGAATTCCTTTGTAAACATAATTATCACCCAAATTTACTCCTAAAATTAGGTATTGCGGTTTATGACCACTTCACAGAGTTACCTCTGGGGCTTTTAAGCTGTTGGGCACATGGTCTGTATTCAGGAGGAAACTGATTTCATGGCTCTACAAAAGGCTACTATTCCAAGGCAATTAGTATGATGTCTCGGGTGCTCCCGTTCCAGTATCTCCACTTGCCAGGCGGTCTTCTTTTCTTACTTAATAAAACTGGGCATGTGGTTTCTGACCAGATCTTGTGTGTGCAGGGCCAGGGTCACCCACCAACGTGGGCCAGTGAAACCCACTGCTAACGAAAAGCTCAGCTTTCCCCGGTGATATGCCAAATATGCACACAGAAGCACCTGGCTGCATACAGATAACATTTGCGGTATAGCCATATGTCGTGCTTATGTTGAAATGTATTTGCAAGCAGTCATTCAGAGGAAGACAGTCATTTTCCATAGTCGACACCAGGATTTCTTGAATTTCTTCTTGCCACCTCGGGACCCAGCCAGTTCTTGTCTTGCTGGTATATCTGTGCCCATCTTGCATTCTCCGGCCAGTAGAAAGACTTCATTCTCTGCTCTGAACTCAGCTCTTAAAAACTTGGCTGGTGTGTGCTTCACTGTAATAAAATGAAGGCATTCAGGAAGGCCACCGTACTGACAACCGGAAGATCCAGTCTGCCTGTAGCTCCCCTGCCTGCCCTGCCGGCAGGCCAGACCGGCTGGGCTCAGGGATGGGTGCTGGCTCGGCAGGGTGGGTAGGAAGCAATTGATAAGCGCATGCCTCTGCTTCCGGCCCTCCACAGCACCAGCTTTGTTTCATCTACAGATGATTAAATGGTCTACAGGGCAATTATGAACTGGAGGAAGGAACAGCCAACTCTCTCCAGGTTTCCTCAATCAGCGTGATTGAATTTCTCAAAGGCAGAGAGCAGTAGCAGAAGCAATTTCAATGCCTTTTCCTGGAAAATGTTTGGCCGCTCAGAATTGAGCCTTTCATTTAACTACTTGCTGTTTTATTTTATTATGTGCAAATTGTGGCTTAATAGATTTACAGTCCCTATAAACTCTCTACAGTTAGGGTAGCCCAAGTGGCTAGTACTTTTTAAAATGACTGATATGGACCCAAGAAAAGTAATAGTTGCAAATTCTAGCCAGAGGTCGAATAAATGCCATTTTAATGAACAGCATGCTGGCATCCTCCACTATTTCAATCAAGGGGTAGTGTTTTTATTACCCCTGATAAGTGATAGAAAAATATCAGGTATTCACGTGTGGAAGAAGCACATGAAAAAAGTTGAAATAATTATCATGTCCCCGTTGAAGGTAAAGTGCTATTACTTAAAGATATTGGTTTAGAAATTTACACAGTAGGTAAATATATAAAGAAATACAAGGTTTTTAAAGTCTTATTTCTTTTTTAAAATCTGTACCTATTGGGATGAATTCCTCTCTTCTTTGCATATAAAGTAGCAGCAAAATAAAACAAAACAAAAAGTCATCCTGTAGTCCAGTGTGCACATTACTATTTCTGTGGGAGCATCTTCATCATGGGTTCCCATCAACCTGATAGGTCAGAATTCCCATGGTTGATGCTCTTACCTCATATGAAGGATGTTCATAGGTATGTTGAAATAATCTGTTTCCCAAACAGGGCTTTTGAAAATAGCTTCCCTAAAACTGAACAGATCATTTGCACAACTGGCTATAAAAGGAGTCCCTGAGCAGGTATCATGATACTTTCATGGTTCCTGAAGCACAGTACCTTGCTGTTTGACCTTAGCCTCAGCGACTTAGGCTTGACTTTGAACCTTTGGGACTCAGGTTTTTCATCTGTTAAATGGGGTTCTGTCTTCCTGATTCGGCTCATGCCAATCCAAAGAAAGTGAAGTAGCTTTGACAAATGTAAAATGGTACATGACCAAAGGGTATATTCATGTCAAAATAACACTTTGTCATAAAGATGTCACTGAATGGGTTGGATTGGTTGTCTTAGCTGACTAGTTGCCATTCACGAGAACCATCTACAAGGACAGGGATGGCGACACTCAAAATGTGGCCAACAGGAGGATGTTAACAATTTAATGCGATAAAATCTTTTATATCATGACTTAGAAAATCATATCAGAAATGGCATATATTCATGATTCTCTACGGGTGTGCAGCCATTTCAAGTGTGAGCAGCCAATGGGTTAGAGACTGCTGTTGGGATGCTCAATCCCAGGGGCAGTTAAGTCTACACTATTTCATGACTGGGCAGAACAAAGTGAGCCCTAATTTTACATGACTTGTTGAAAAAATATACACAAGTCAATAAACACTGAATGATAAAAATTTCATATGAAGCCTTCACTAAGACAATGTTATTTTTCTTGGTGTCATTTAGACTAAGAGACTCTTTCTATCCTAAATTGTATGAAACCTATGGTTAAATGCTAATCTTAGGAATCTGAGTGCAAACCACTGATTTAAGTGAAATGATTTTTAAATATTTAAATAATATATTTCACCACAGAGTAATTTCAATGACTAATTTATTTTTCCTATGAGTGTTTTCCAAAGGAAATCAACTACTTAATCTATTAGAGACTGGATTAAGTAATTAGCAAATTAGCTAGACTGCCAACTATCTATTTCAACTTTTAGCAAAATCAGTACAAGAAGGAAAAGGATGTGAAATTCAAGTCAATTAGATTCCTACATTTTTGAAATTGGTAAAAGGCTTGAAGCAAGGTGGGCGGGAGGATGTTACTTAATATATTTTATGTCAGGGAAAGGATCTGAAGTTGATTTTAATAAATTTAAATTTATTACTATGCTTATTTGAACAGAGTTTGCATTCTGTAATTAATTTGAAATAATTAATAAGATGACATACCCAAATGGGGCAATGAGTTAATTAAAAATTGGGGAGTCAAAATGGGTCAAAGCAAATACCAACTCTATAAAAAGAGATATGTAAAAATGTTTGCTGACCAACTGTAATTGAAAAATTAAAAAAATAAAGTAAATAAAAATGTTTGCTGAGAAACTCACTTTATCCACATTTCTTTAAATTAGACTCAAACTCCCCAACATGTTACTTAAAATGTGTACATAAGACATTTAAATACTAAAGTTAATGTTTTCTTATGTTTATAAATGTCCCACTTTCCTAAAACCAAAGAATATATAATTATTCACTGAGTAACATCATTTGGGGAAAAAAATTTCCTTACAATATGCCCTTGAAATAACATCTGTTTTGTATAATGTAGATAAGAGAACAGTCTTTAATTCATCCATCCGCACAGCCACTTAGAGTGTAAGAATATATAAAGTATAATGTGATTTGCTGCATTTTTGTTGTGAAACATAATATTAAAATGGTTCAGAAGCTCCCGAATGTAATTTTAAAATTGCATAGACTTCTACACTTCATTAGCAAAGTACAGATGTATAGATAATAGGGCCCTTTATTGGAGAATATGCTATTATGCAGCTGTTAGCACAATGCAGTGAAGGGGCCAGTTGCAAATCTCATCAATAGTGCTACCATTTTCCACCACTTGAATGAAAAGTGATAATGTATAGATCTCACAGTCATTAAGAACTTTCTGTGACTCCTTTAGGATTAATTTGCGTTGACCCAGAATTTTGTATTTGCTTAACACAAGCCGTGGGTTACTTTGATGTTATCTGCTTCTATAAACAGTAATATACAGTTCTCTCCTGGGCTAAAACAGCTCTGATTCCAGTGAGAATTGACGGTATTAATCATTCTGAAGTCCAAGAGTGCTGATCATAAATTGTATGTGGGGCCCTCAATTAGTACCTCCCAGGACTCCCATTCATCAGCAATTTCTCTTTTCCACCTGGATATAAAGCATATGAAGAGTAATTTATCTCAGAACGGAGGCTCTGTGATCTTCTTGATGTCTAGGTGACACGAGAACCATTTTGTCAACAAATAAATGTTTATTCTCCTATCTGTTGAAATAAAGATCTAAAATACCAGCCATTTCTAAAGTCTGATTCCCTCAAGTGGCCAGAATGGAAAATGCACATCTTGCCTTTAAATTTCCTGTATGTGAAATAAACTGGAATGACAGCAAATAAAGGAAATCATTTTTCAACGATATTAAAAATAAAAGATAGTAGCTTTAAATCATGACCAAGATATCAACACAGACTTATTTTTACCATGCATTAGGGCTAAAATTGCTATCTTGCAATTTATGAACTGTCAGGCCTGGAAAAATGTCTAGAGAGCATTATTTTCTTTTACAAAATGCAAACCTGCAAAGATCTTCAAAAATATTTATCTTAAACAAAAAATGGAACAAATAGCTCCAAGAGCAACAGAAATCAAAAGAAAACACAGATAAATTTGTTACACACACATTACTAGCAGAATCTCTGTTTCACACCACCCCCATCAGCTGTCAAATCTGAGAAAGGGTTGAGTTAGCTATTTATTTTTTAGGAGAAAACACCCTCACAATATGTGGAAGAAGATAGGCAACTAGAACAATAACTAGAAAGGATATTTAGAGACGAGTTGCAAACCTATAATGTCAGGAGGTGTTCATTTCTCCAATGACCTCATTTTGTAGTTTTTGGGATTTTCCATCGCATCAGTGAAAGAAGGCAAACCAATACACACAGATTCAAACTCTGGAGCACAGAGATTTCTGACATCATCCTAAGCTTAGCTTGGATCTGTGAATTTTAAAGTTCCCCGTTTCATTGTGAACATGTGGTTTTCAAATTTTTGCTGGCCTCCAAACTTATCAGTGCGTGAGTTTATTTTCTGTTAAGCACCTTAAAAATCCAATCCTTAAAATGCCAATAGAAACAACGAAAACATAAATAAATCATTGCAATGAGCCAAAAGATCTAATTTAAGAAGGTAAACCTAAAAGATTTTTGCCAGAATATAAACAGAAAGGATGAAAAATTTTGCAATCTTTTTCTTTTTAGTGAAACTTATAAACTTCACAACTTCTTAAAAACATGATCCAAAAATAAAAGATAGTTTAAAGATGTGATTCCCAACATTATTCCAGGGACTGACATACGACATTATCTTTTGGGACATTAATTTAATTTCTACAGAGTTCTGCTGTCAGAGCCCAACTTTCTTCGTTATCACTGTAGTTCCTCATCAGATGGGCTGAAGGAATCTTGTTCCCATGTCAAAATGTGTTTGAATTTGTAAATTGCATTGTTCACAGACTTGAACATTGAACTAGTAGTTAGTCAATCGTAATGTGAACATTCTTGTCCTATCTGGGGCTGCACAGTGTTTCCTGGAGGTTGCAATCTGGATGACGCAGAGAGCCTTTCTCACCAAAGTGTCTCCCCCGAGCAGAGGCTACGGCATTTGACTTCCATCATTAGGAATGCCACCTTTGGGGTTTTCCCCTCTGACACTGCTTTTGCAGAGCACACCTCCTGGGAGGTAGAACACACTCCATTGATGTGCCCCAAGACGCTGGGGGGAGGGACAAAAGATACCTCGTCATATATGTCAATAAGCTCTTCCCGCTCCAGACCCTCTGCCTGCACCCTATGCTGGTGCCAGTTCTTCTCCTATATTCATCTAAACATCTCATCTCTTCTGCCTTTCCTGCACATTTGCATAGACCTTCACATCCACACGCACACACATCCACACAAACACATAGGCAAACACAGGCTTTGTCTTAGTGAACTTCTCATCACACCTGGCTCTTTCACTTTTTTTTTTTAACCAATTCTTAACTCCTTATTCTTTCTGCCTGCAGTTCCCTGTCCTGCCTTTTTTACCTGTTAAATTCCTACCCTGTCCCTTGAGGATTCAGTTCAAATGACACTTTCTCAGTGAACTCTTTCATTTATTACTTATTCATTGATTTAACAAACTAGAGGCCCGATGCAAGAAATTCGTGCAAGAGTAGGCCTTCCTTCCCCCAGCTGCTGGCACCAGCTTCCCTCTGGCACCTTGCTTCATCCAGAAGGTCGTCTGAAGGACATCCAGAAGGATGTCTGGTCTAATTAGCACATTACACTTTTATTATTATAGATATTTACTGAGTACCTCCTAGGTGCTAACAAGGGTATTAGGTGTAGGGAATATAATGGCAAGCAAAACACAGATCCAGGCAAGTTTTTGAGGAGCTTAAAGTAGAGTGGAGAGACAAATATTCATGAAATAATCACCAGATCAACGAAAACCTGTCACCAGGTCAGTGCTGTGGAAGTGAGGTTCCTGTGGCCTTCCTTCCTGTGAGGTTTGGCCTATTGAAGACATCAGGGAGACTTTCCGAAGCAGGAGTGCTAGTGCTGAGAGTTGAAGGATGGGTTCAAGTTAATAGGTGAGGAGGAGGGGATAAATCGAGTGTCCCAGGCTGAGGGATAGCATATAACGGTTGTGCTGGGGGCAGCGGTGGTTAAAGCAAGGAGCAGGGAACAAAAATAAGCCAGAGTTGACTTAGGTTTATGATTTCTAAACATCAAAAGCACACAGAATAAAAGAAAAAATACATTGGGTTTCATAAAAATTAAAAACTTTGCCCTTCAAAGGACACCATCAAAGAAGTGAAAAGACAACCCAGAAATGGGAGAAAATATTCCCAAATTATCAATCTGATCAGTGACTTTTTTCCAGAATACTATATAAGAAACACTTATACATCAATAATAAAAAGATAACGCAAGTGAAAATGCACGAATGACTGGAATAGGTATTTCTCCAAAAATGATACAAAATGCCCCAGAACTCATGTGAAAACATGTTCAACCGCATTAGGGAAATGCAAATCAAAACCTCGATGAGATACCACTTCACACCCGCAAGGATGGCCACAGCAGGCATTGATAAAGATGTGGAAACATTGGAACTTTTATATATTGCTGGCAGGAATCTATGAAATTATAGAGCTACTTCATAAAATATTTTTTCATAAAAAATTAAACATAGACTTAACATATGATTCAGCAATTCCACTCCTAGGTACCTACCCAGGAGCAGTGAAAATACATATCTACACAAGGACTTGTACATGAGTGTTCATAGTAGCATTATTCATAATACTCCCCACCCCCAAATAGAAACAACCTAAATATCCATCAACTGAGAAATGGATGAACAAAATGAGCTCTATCCATACGTTACAATACTATTCTACCATAAAAAGAAACGAAGCACAGAGATATGCTTACAGCATGGATGAACCTCAGTGAAAGAAGCCAGTCACAAAAGGATGCATATTACATGATTATATTTGTATGGAATGTCCAGAAAGGCAAGTCTACAAAGATAGAAAGTAGATTAGTGGTTGCCTGGGGCTGGGTGTTGGGAATGAGGAATGACTATAAATCACCTTATAGGGTGATGGAAATGTTCTAAAAGTAGATTGTGGTGATAACTGTATAATTGTAAATATACTTGATAATTTTGACCTGTATAGTTAAAACAGATGAAGAGCAATTTTTATGGCATATAAATTATATCTCAATAAAGCTGCTCAGAAAAAACATAAGCCTCTGTGGCCAGAACCCAGAGAGGGGGACACCAGAACCGGGTCTTATAAGCCACTGTATTAAGGTGGTTTGTTTTTATCCTCAAAGGAATGGAAAACCATAAAAGGATTTCAATAATAAGAGGTGAATGATAGTGATGATGTAATCAGATTTGCATTTTTGAAGAACACTATAGCTAATGTGAACAAAATGCTTAGAAATAGATAGGCCAGGTAGATTGTGTGTGTGTGTGTGTGTGTGTGTGTGTGTGTGTGTGTGTGTGTGTCCCCTCACCAAGTCAATATCCCTAACTCCTGTGCTACCATATTCAGGAGTGATTTATCCATTTACCTACAATAGTTTACCCATTTACCCTATCTTCCTGCATCATCACCATAAGTTCTGGAAGGTAGGATTGATGTCTTATTTAACCTTATATTACCAGGACCCAGCACTCATCTGCCATTCAGCAGGCTCTCAGAATTCACCAGATGAATGATGTTGAAAGGAGCACAGGAACACGGAGGCAATGCAGTCTCGGGTCTGCCGCTCTCTGCTAGTTTGATAAGCTGGTTGTCTTTTGTCCCAATGGGTAGTTTCACAAACGAAATAATAGTTTGACCTCTAATCAGAAGACTCTGTATCAAAATCATGCTATCCATTTTTGTCCTAAACTCTTTTGGAATCAATAATTTAGGTGAAATTAATAAAAACTTACTTGTGATAAGAACAAATTTGTGTGTCCTACTGCAGCTGTGTAAACATTTGGCAACAAATTTCTAATTTAGGTATTTCCCAAATTGTGTACTTTCTTTTTTTAAGTTCTTTTGTGGGTTTTTAAAAAATATATATTTTATTGACTTTTTTACAGAGAGGGAGAGTCACAGATAGTTAGAAACATCGATGAGAGAGAAACATCTTTCAGTTGCCTCCTGCACACCCCCCACCAGGGATGTGCCCTTAACCAAGGTATAGGGCCCTTGACCGGAATCGAACCTTGGACCCTTTAATCTGCAGGTCAATGTTTTATCCACTGAGCCAAACAGGCTAGGGCAACTAATTGTGTACTTTCAGCTTGAAGTCTTAATAGCCTGCTTTGATAGGTTGAATATGATTTATTAAACTAAATAAAATATTGGTAAAACTGATTATGCTACCTATTAAATAGGTATAAAGATAGATAAACTAATAATATTACAGCAAAGCAACTTTGAGAGGCACATATAATTGTACACTATAACTCATTTTTAAAGGAAAGAATGGAACAAGATGGAAACAAACTAGTACCATAGAATATGTAAAAACAAAGTCAAATCACAACAACTCCAAGCATTCAGATCACCTGCATTTCAAAGACACATGTGCTCTTTTGAAAGAGAAGGTAAAACATAAAGAATATAGTCAACGATACTGTAATGCTGTCTATGGTGCCATATGGGCACCTGAATTGTCAGAGGGAACATGTTGTAACCTACATGGATGTCTATCCACTGTGTTTTACACCTAAAACTAATACAAAAAAAAAAATTATTGAATGCAAACAGTAATAAAAAATAAAATTTTAAAAAGGAAAATAATAGAACTCAAGCTCAGAATTATGATCATGAGACCCTGAATGATCCTAAAAAAGGAATAGAGACTGTTGAATAAAGGGTTATGAACAAAGGCAAATAAACAAAAAAAAACTTTATGAAAATTAATTGGCCAGAACTATTTCCTATCATTCTATTTATTTCAAAATCTATTTCATATGAATTTGATAAAAATTGTATTAAATTATTCAAAACAAAATAATTGGCATAAAATGAATTGCCTGACGCACTTCTCTGTATTCTCTGCATTAACTGTTTTGCTAGAACCTCTATTGAGTCCAAACCCCTGGAACTGAGGAACTGGAGTTCAGCGTGGCATACATTACCTAGATAAGTTACTGTTTGCCAATAGTAACATGTGTAATCTAGATAAGTTACTGGTTTCCTGTAGTAACATGCATTACCTAGTTAGTTACTGGTTGCCTGTAGTAATATGTTACCTGGATAAGCTACTGGTTGCCTGTAGTCACATGTGTTACCTAGATATGTTACTGGTTTCCTGTAGTAACATGCATTACCTAGGTAAGTTACTGGTTTCCTGTAGTAACATGCATTACTTAGATAAGTTACTGGTTGCTTGTAGTAACATGTGTTACCTAGATAAGTTACTGGTTGCCTCTAGTTTTTCTCTACACAAGATTCTTGACCTATGGGGCCCAGATAAAGCCAGAAAGACATTGAAAAGAATTGTCCAACAACCATTTCAATCAATGTTCTGTTTAAAATTTTTTAAGTCTAAATTGGCCAGTTATCTAAATTGACTGTTTTTGCATTCGCATCTAGGGAGTAACCATTGGTGAACTCTTTGATTTGCTGTCATAAACTGGGCCAAAATCTTTATTGTTTTAGCCAAAACAGTCTTCTATTTCATATAAGTAGTCTGGCATTTTCAAACCACTTCATTAAATTTTGGAAAACTTTTTCCAATTTGTTTTTCTCATCGAGTTCTACCTATAAGGACTGCCTGATGTTCTAAAGTTCAGATGATTTAGAGTAATTTGAAAGAAAAAAAAGCAAAGAAGATAAAAATATGTTTCTTTCATGTTGTGATCACTCAAAATAAAAGCAGATCTCTCTCAGACTAGACCCTTACCCACAAATCAACTTTGGGAAGCATCAAACAGTAATTTAATTTCAAAAGAAAATTTCTTAGAAAGAGACATAAGCCATTATGATTGTGTTGCTAAACAATTCGGAATCCATCTATAGCATAGAATTTTTATGAAGTCCAGGTGTTGTTTTAGACATTTGAACTTGTAAGCAGTGAATTTTCTTCTCACAGCTGGCTTGTTCTTAAATTCTGTAAGCCAAGGGGACTAGCTTCCCTCACCATGTATGGTAGCCACCTTTTGTAGTAGACTCTGAAACAAGAATAATGTTGTGCAAAGTTGTGTGATGTGGCCCTAAACTTTAATAAATCTGCTTTGAATTCTGTTTAAACATCAGCTCTATTGTGTATTTTAAACTCAGGTAGTGGTAGTTTAAAAGTCAGGAAGATTTTATGAAGACCCCATATATTGGATTACAAAGACTAACATTCTCAATCTTCATAAAAGTTCATATTTTAGCCATGTAGAGTAAAAAAAATCCACCAACAGGTGTTGAGAATAGTCCACTGAAACTTGGCAATACCTCAGGCTACTTGAAAAGGCACATTTAAGTACCTTTTTAAAAAATTGGATTTATTGGGGTGACGTTGGTTAATAAAAGTATATAGGTTTCAGGTGTACAGTTCTCTAATACATCATCTGTATATTGCATTGTGTTCACTACTCCAAGTCAAGCCTCCTTCCATCACCATTTATCTCCCCAACCCCCTTTCCCCTCTGATAATCACCATACTATTGTTTGTGTCTATGAGGTGTGTTTTTTTCTTAATCCCTTCACCTTTTTCACTCAGCCCCACAACCTCCCTCCTCTCTGACAGCTGTCAGTTTGTTCTCGATGAGTCTGTTTTTATTTTATTTGTTAGTTTATTTTGCTCCTGAGATCCCACAGATGAGTGAACATATCCTTGACTGAGTGCTTAAAGGTGCCATTAGAATTGGTTGTGGGGCAGAGATGACTCAGTTGGTCACAGGATCTTCTCCTGGCTTGTGCTTTACAGCAGGTAGACAATTAGCATGCTGAGATTGCAAGAGTCAGCCCTTTTAGAATCTCATTAGTATCCAGGGAGAGAAAGGGAAGCCAAAACGGTACTCACCTCTATAGCCCGAGACCACCTTCAGCAAATAGGAGACAAGTCTTGTGGAGCAGAATAAGGCTTTTCAGGATACAGCCAGGTGTCCTGGAGAACACTTTAAAAGAGGAACAACCAGTGTCAGCAAATGGAGCAAAGGTGCCGCGTCAGCATGTAGAATCAGCAGGGAGGCCAAAGTCACCAAGAGTGGGAAGATCTCAGAGGAGAGAGGGACAGCCCTCGCTGCCATGCTCTGCCTCTCACAGCAACATCAAGGTTCTCGGTGGGCGTGGCCAGCAGATGCTCCTCCTAAGAGGTACTCATGAACTTGTCTTTTGGGTCAGATAGGAGCATGGACCAAGCAGGCACTCAGCAATGTTGAGATCTGTGCGCTTGTGTAGTCCTGTATCCGTGCATCTCTCTCTGCCAGACCCTGCAATTTCAGGCAGGCAAAAACAAGACTGTTAAGTAGAAGGTAATGTCTCCTGGAAAGAACAATTCAGCGACTTTCTGCGATGATGAGTTAATTTTCACATGTGAGGGGGAAATGATCTAGTTATGCATGATAAAGCTACTTTTACAACTCAGTGGAAGCTCAGTAGGTAGTGGCCGACAGCAACCTGAATAAGGTCAGGTGCATGAAAAGACAGCCAGGCGCATGTCTACTGCAGAGAGGCAAGAGGCGTGGGCGTCTCAGTGATCGCTCACTGCTGCCCAGAGAGCCCAACAAAGACCATGACCATGTCCTGTATGGTGATGGCACCCTGGTCCCTGGTTAATATAAAAACTAAGACATTTTTGTGCCATGTAATGTCATCACTGTATATGTATATGCACACATACACATGTGTGTATACACACTTTAATGATTTTTAATTAGAAAATACATGATAGAGCCGAACTGGTTTGGCTCAGTGGATAGAGCGTCGGCCTGTGGACTGAAGGGTCCCAGGTTCGATTCGGTACAGGGCATGTACCTTGGTTGCGGGCACATCCCCAGTGGGGGACGTGCAGGAGGCAGCTGATCAATCTCTCTCATCGATGTTTCTAACTCTCTATCCCTCTCCCTTCTTCTCTGTAAAAAAATCAATAAAATATATTTAGAAAAAAGAAAATACATGATAGAAATAAAATTAAAGATAGTTAATACCATTTTAGCTCTAAAATTGTTATAGAGTGAGGAATATGTTTATCTTTAGAAAAACAAATACTGAACCTTTAACTTAGAAAAAACACAACTGAGTGCAATAGACATTTATCAGACACCTATTATATACAGGGTAGGTGCTATGTAAAGATGCATAAAGCATAGGCCTTGCCAGAATCTAGTAAGAAGAAAATACTTTTATAAATAACTGATTATAATATAGGAAATATGGTTAGAATGCTTTTAGGAAGGTGCTTGCAATGCCAGTGAGGTGTTGTGGAGGATGGGTGTATTCTACAGTGTAAAACATAAAGTGTCTTCTCACCCGTGTCATCACTGTGCCTAAGGCTGTCCTAGGAATAATGGAAGCTGCCCAGTTCAGGCCAATTCAGTCTTGTGGTTTGGAGTACAGACACTTCCGGGTAAATAATTAATTCAGGGTTCAGACTCAGTCATTGAAGAGGTCAAACTTTGCATGAACTTTTTCTCCTCTCCCAAGAAGTTGCCCCTCACCAACCTCAGGAGGTAGTGTGGGTGAAGGGGAGGGTACCTGGGTGCAGGGGAGGTTGTCTGGGTGCAGGGGAGGTTGTCTGGGTGCAGGGGAGGGTGCCTGGCTTCCATGTTGGAGCTTCTCTTGCTGGAATAAAGTCATGATGACTGGAGCAGCAGCAGCCACTTTGGGATTATACAGCAAGAAGCCAACACACTGAGGACAGTAAGGCAGAACGGACAGAAAGAGAGTAGTGCCTTGATGACATCATTGAACTGCTGCCCCAAACCTGACACTGCCTACTCCCCTCCAGGTTGCTGATGCGAGTTAATTCCAGGTCTTCATTTCTTAACTGGGTTTTCTGTTACTTTTCTTGAAAGCACTCCTAATTAGTTTTCATTTTAATTTCCTAACATACGCCTTCTTTTCATTTTCATGGCCTATGTTTCAATAGAGCAAGTATGTTCAGTCTCTAGTATCACTATTTATATCCCGTTGAGAAAACCACTTTGTACTCGGAATAGAAATGGAAACACTGGGAATGGTATCACATTTTGCTATTTACTTGCTATTCCAAGCCAGGCCCAAAGTGAACTTCACACCTAATGGCTCTCCTGGGCAGGTTTCAGTGCAACCATCTTTTTAGGCTCCCCACCTCGGCTGCCCACTCTAAACAGAGCCCCATGGCCTAGTATTGAGGTTGAAAAATAATACAGTCTAATTTGTAAACATAAAAATGCTATGAGCAATATACACTGTTTCCTTCCTTTCCAACATACTTCCTTTCTTGTCTAATGTGCAGAAATGGATTTTTACACTTTAAGTTTGTGTCTTTTCTTTTAGTTTCTGATTTTTCCACTTACAATAATATGAAATTATGTATCAAGTGCTTATTTGTGGTGCCTTAATACTATTTAATTTACCTTCATAATATTCAATTTACCTTTGGTGACTTTATTTTTGAGTTTTGACAAATATGTACAGCAGTGTAAACATCAGCATAATCAATTCTAAAAAATTCCTATCACATCCACAAATTTGGTGACATACTTATGTTCCCATTCAGGGACATTTGAGTTATTTCTGGATCCATTTTCACCTTTCTTCTGACCATTAAGATGCTTCTAACCATTATCCCTCTCACTTAAGCCATTGATTCTTAAAACAAAACAAAGAATCAAACCAAAAATCCTCTAGGGCTGTGCTGGATGCCTAGCACACAGTAAGCAGCCACTGAGCAGACGAACAAGGCGTGGTCTTGAGGGCTAAAGTGAAGGTGAGTACAGTTTTCAATATTAAGGACAAACATTCCTGGTGGGTCTCTCCTTTCTGATTAGAGTCAAAGGCACATTATAGAAAATTTGGTAAACATAGAAAGGTGCAATGATGAAAACCTAAATTACACATAGTATGTATATATAGTTCGATGTTTATCATGGATTTATAGACACAATGCCTGTAAATCCAAAGGAAGCAGCTTGGGCCATGGAGGACTGTGGGATACTTATGCTCGGTCAGGTCTGGGAGTGTCTTTGGGCCGCATATAAGGCTGTGTGTGTTTGTGTTGCTCTGCCCTGCCAAAAGCAGATGATTTGTTACCCACGGCCTCTTTAACTTAACCACCCATTTCCAGATGTCTCATTAAATGGTTGTGTTTCCTAGCCATGGTGTCTGTAAGGTTTTAGGAAGAATGGAGAAATTGAGGACAGAAGAGGAGACTCCACTTAATTTTGGTCATTTGGTCCCATCAACTATATGCACATGCTAAGTCTATGCCAGGATGGCAGTGTATAATTTAAGAGATTTAATCACCAATCCTCTTCTCAAGGAGGGTGGATTAGGTAGAGAAAGACGGCAAGAAAAAGTCAGTGATTGTAGCAGGGAACAGAAATTCCCTTCTGGCTGGTCAGAGAGAGTCTTAGCAACTGGACCACGTCCATTTCTACAGCTGGTATTTGGGTTTCACGGTGGAAAAAGGATTTTGCGGTGCCTCCAGTACCAACAGGCTACACTGCTTAATAGAGGTGAAGACTTAATTCCAGAAACATCAACAAAGGAAGAGAAGCTTTCCTAGAACAATCCACTCTGAACACATTTTTAGTTTTCCCCTTTCTGTTTTAGACAAAAATGGCCAACACTGAGACTGTGGAATCAATATAATTTGTCCAAACTCTCCCTCTGCTGACTCAACCCCTCGTTCAGCCACCTCCTGACAGTGGGCTAATTCATTTTGGCTGGGTGTGCACACGACTCTCTGGTGTGAGAACAACACATATTTGAAAGTGCTCCGAGTTGAAGATTAATCCCCTTTCCACTGGAGAACATAGCAATAAGACTTTCATATCTTGGGGATTCCATGTGATTTGCATTGGAATATGATGTATTGCTCTTCTCACCCTCCTTCTCCAAGAACTTTTTATATTGAGAAACAATACTGTGATTTTATGAGGGTCCTCAGGGGGAAAGCAGACTCAGTTTAAGACATGGGGGAAGTAATCCCCCATGGAAGAGACTGCAGCAAAGACCACGAGGAAAGGTGATATTTCCAGGAATTTGGAAACGTAACTTCTGTATTTGATGTATCGCTGAGATTAGAGAGGCCCATCTTCAGTTTCAAACCTGCCGGGCCACTCATTCTATCATTAGCCAATAAAAGTTTCCTTGGCTACATTTTTGTGGTATATTCCCAGGGTTATAGAGTTTCTCCTCGAATTTTTTTCCCAAGGCTCCACTGCCTAAGGAAGGAAGGAGTTAATGCCCTTGGCCATCAGCAAAAAAAGATACAAGCTGGGAGAAAATACGCAATTGAAGAACTGAACACTTAATCACACATAGAGGTATTAAAAGAAAGATCCCTTTTAGCTAGCAGACCATCGGACAATGAATCAGCCATTTCAGAATCAGTTCTGACTCTGTCATTGACTCAGGATGTAGGGGATGTCCTATGTTTCTGGTTTTCAAAAATGTATTACACCATCATGGCAATCATTTATTTGGTATAACGATGCTTACTGAACACCCAGAATCTAGGGACATTGAGGCAGAGTAGAAAACAACATGATTTACATCTACAAAGGGGAAGAATATAATATGAATTCAGCCATCAAACACATCAAGACATATTCAGGAGTAAAGGCACAGGATACAGTATTGGAAATCTTCATTTTGGAGCTCCTGCAAGGGTTTTATTTTCCCTGTGAGTTTGTGCATATGGCGTGGGGGCAAAGGTTTATGAAACACTATTTCCATGTGCCCAGAACTTAACCCACTGTTTGCTTTAAAGCCTAATGTAGGTAGTATCTCCATTTACAAATTGGAAAGCTGAGCCTGGAAAAGCTTAGAAAGCTTACTAAAGCTCCCAGTCTGGGCAGCTCTCAAGCCTGTATGTAATACCTTTTATTTCAATGACCTAAAAGTATTTCTTCTCATAGGCGAGTGTTAATGTTAACCAACCGACATTGCTTTCCTGTCCTCCCCTCCTCTAATTCTCATTTCTCTCTGAAGTTCCAGGGTTAGATCTGGAAATATGGGGATGCCCAAAGCCTCTGAGATCCAAATGTGCTGGTCCCCATGTTCAGAACAGCCTTCTGTGGAGAGGGAGGTCCCCTGGCTCTGCTTGCACTAGCAGAAGTTGTTCAGGCGGGGGACAGCTCAAGGGGCGTGGGTTCTCTCACCCTTTCAGCTGTCTCTGCAAGAATGTCCCTCCCACTCGTATGGACTGTGAATGAGAAGTCTTTTCTCCTCTGTCTCTGCAATTTTTCCTTATGTAGTTGGTAGCAGAGCTTGCTACCAGGCCACAGGTCTGTCTACTCATGGTCAGCAGGACTCTCCATCAAGGTATTATAGAGCCACTGGCCCCTACAGTTTTCCATCCTGCATTTGATTATGAAGCTGCCCTATGACTTTCACACACAGTCCTAGCTCAGCTCCAGCAACAAAAACAACTTGGGTCAAAATGTGGACCAATGTTTCAGTCAGCATCCAACCAGAGAAGCAGAACCAATAACAGATAATATATAAGAGAGGCATTGCACAGCATTGGTTTAGTAGAGGTAGGGAGTCCAGCCCACGGGCCACTTAAGGCCTGGGATATCATTTGGTCTGGTCCTGCCAAGGCATTAGGGGTGAGTTGATTAAATGTTTGACCAAATACAGCAGGCTAACTTTTTGAAAATATATTTTTATTCATTTCAGAGAGGGAGAGAGAGAGAGAAACATCAATGATGAGAGGACAATCATGGATCGGCTGCCTCCTGCACGACCCCTACTGGGGATCGAACCCACCACCCAGGCATGTGCCCTGACCAGGAATTGAACCTGGGATCCTTCAGTCTGTAGGCTGACGCTCTATCCACTGAACCAAACCGGCTAGGGCTTAGCAGGCTAATTTTTAAGTTGATAATTTTGTGTGGCCTGTGAATGATGTTATAAATATTCAAATGGCCCTTGGCAGGAAAGAGGTTCCCCACCCCTGGCTTAGAGGCTCGTGAAGGCTGGCTTGGTAAGTCTGAAATCCGAACTCTGCACCCGCTGAAGCTGCTGTCCAAAGGTGAAATTTCTTCTTCATCAGCTCGCTCTCAAGGCCTTCAAGTCATTGAATCAGTCCGGCTGGATTATTTTAGATAATCTCCTTTACTTAAAGTCAACTGATTATGGGCTTCAACCACATCTACAAAACACCACACAGCGTCACCAAAAGTAGTGTCTGAGTGAACAGCTGGAGACTGCAGCCTAGCCAAGTTGACCCATCAAAAGACCATAGCAAACGTGGAGTGTTTGGTCATATTAAGTTTCCAAAGCCAAAGGGCAGCCTGGCCGGTGTGTCACAGCAGTTGAACGTGGACCTATGAACCAGGAGGTCATGGTTTGATTCCTGGGCAGGACACATGGCCAGGATGCAGCTCAATCCCCAGTAGGGGGCGTGCAGGAGGCAGCCAATCAATGATTCATCATCATTGATGTTTCTCTCTCCCTCTGACTTCCACTCTAAAATCAATAAAAATGTATTTTTAAAAAAGCCAAAGGGCAGCATGAAAGTCCTAGGCCAGTGGTTGGCAAACTGCAGCTTGGCAAACTGCGGCTTGGCAAACCGCGGCTCGCGAGCCACATGCGGCTCTTTGGCCCCTTCAGTGTGGCTCTTCCACAAAATACCAACTTCTGCGCATGGACCACGAAGTTTCAATTGCACTGTATGTGCGTGCCCACACGTGATATTTTGTGGAAGAGCCACACTGAAGGGGCCAAAGAGCCACATGTGGCTCATGAGCCGCAGTTTGCTGACCACAGTCCTAGGCAGACGAGAAAGCTGTAGCAATAGAGAAGAGAGGCAGGGCGCTGAGGGGATGGCAAAGGCAGGGAAGTGAGAAGTCCCAGGTCAGAACTGTCCACAGTAGGCCCCTACACTCCCCTCCTTCTAAGCCAGGCCGGGAGAGCCCCTTCCTTGAGTGGCTCTCCATTAGATCCCAGCGGACCTCTGCCTCCCACACCACTCTCACATATCACGGTGACACTTGTTATTTACAAGGAGATTTACAATAATAAGATAATTCTGGCTGTGGTGACATGACAGGAAGCTAGGAGCGTCTGCTTAAAGTTAAATATGAGGCAAACAGGAGCAGAGGATACATTTGTTCTACAAGGTTGACACTGAAGCTAAAAAGGATTTATGATTGCAGATAAAACAACAAACAGACATTAAAAATGATGGAGAAATTCAGAAAAGAAAATTACTAGATCTCACTGACTCCAGCCTCCCTTCTTATTCATCCAGCATCTTTTCCATCACATTTCAGAATCCTTAACCTGGCACTCCAATCCTTCTGTTAATTAACATCACCTTTCCTCTCCTGAAGCATCTTGCTGAGATGTTCTTTTCTGTCATACCCATCCCCTTGCTTTTGAGCTGTAAGGACATTACATCCACTTTTTGGAAAGGAACCTTTCAGGTGAATTACGGAACTATGGACTCAGGAGATAAGAACGGTAGTCATGGTGGGAGTTATGAATATTCCATCATTTCAAAGAAGCTAACAGAATTTGTACATTTATAAATAGTCCAACAAGGTTAACAACAACAAAAAAATGACCTTTTTAAAAGTGTTGCTAGGCCCTAACCGGTTTGGCTCAGTGGATAGAGCGTCGGCCTGCGGACTGAAGGGTCCCGGGTTCGATTCCGGTCAAGGGCATGTACCTTGGTTGTGGGCACATCCCCAGTGGGGGGTGTGCAGGAGGCAGCTGATCAATGTTTCTCTCTCATTGATGTTTCTAACTCTCTATCCCTCTCCCTTCTTCTCTGTAAAAAATCAATAAAATAATATTTTTTTAAAGTGTTGCTAGATTTGTTACTTCTCAGGGGGGGAAAAACTCATAAGAGAAGGCAAATGTTATGAATTAACAATTTAAAGTAATGGACAATAGTGATAATAATCTAATAAAAGAATAAAGGATGATTGAAGATAGGGGTAATATAAGTACAGCAGCTCATTGATAATTTTGAAGCTGGTGATGAGAATATGGGAGCTTATTACATTACTGTTTTTACTTTGTACGTATTTGAAAATTTTCACAATGAAATGTTGAAGAATAAGTTCTTAGCCACAGAGGGAAGGGAGGGAAAGTAGAGGGTTTTGGAGGACAAAGGCCCCTTTTTGTATCTACATTGGAAGCTGCCAACTTTCTTTTGGGGCAAAATCCACCCTGAGTGAATATAGTACACTTCTTCCTACTTGTTCAGATCCTTCAAAACTCAGTGGAAGATATTACCTCTTTAGACTCTTGCTTCAGGAGATAAGGACCATAGACATGGGAGAGTTATCGCTATTCCATAACTTCAAAGAAGCTAACAGAATTCGTACATCTATTTGTAAATAGTCCATCAAGGCTTTTTTAACGTTTCACTAGATTATATTACTTCTCAGGAGGAAAAAACTAAAATGCCTTAATAGCACTTTTCAATAATATCTGCTAGACCAGGGGTCCTCAAACTATGGCCCGTGGGCCACATGCAAATACAAATATTGTATTTGTTCCCACTTTGTTTTTTTTTACTTCAAAATAAGATATGTGCAGTGTGCATAGGAATTTGTTCATAGTTTTTTTTAAAACTATAGTCCGGCCCTCCAACGGCCTGAGGGACAGTGAACTGGCCCCTGTTTAAAAAGTTTGAGGACCCCTGTGCTAGACAGACACCTAAGCTGTGAAAGCAGAAGATTGGGCCCCTGTCCTGGAAACATACTACCAGGATAGCTGGTATTTGTTGACTTTCTCCTTTAAATGGACTTCATTTAACAATATAGGCTACAATTCGCCTGGTTGAAGCAAGATGAATGGAAAGGGCAAGGAATAGATAAAAGCTTACTTTTGCTACCAAATCTTTCTCATATACATAAAGTTTAAGTTAATAAACAAGACTCTAAAAAATGTGTAAAACATTGAAGAACAAGGAAATTTCCAGAAATTTTAAAATTTTGAGTTCATAAAAAAAAAAAATTACAAACATTTGCGGTGTCATTTTAAATGGATCTTCTCTTTAGAGTCTCAAATAACCAATATATAGGAATTTTCCCATCTGAACAATGAGAAGATATGGGTAAAATATATATACACACACACACACATACATACACACACACACACACACATACACATACACACACTGAGTGGCCAGATTATTATGACCACCTGATGTTTGTAGGCAAATTAGCTATAATTTTGCGTTGAAGTTGCTAGAGGGCCAGACCATTATAAATAGGGAAGCAGGTTGTTTACCACGACAGTAGAGTGATTTTTTTCTGAAGATATGGGTAAACAACACGATTTAACAGCCTTTGAACGTGGATATATATATAGATATAGATGATATAGATATAGATTTAGATATAGATATAGATATATACACACTGAGTGGCCAGATTATTATGACTTCCTGACGTTTGTAGGCAAATTAGCCATGCACTGCATCGTATGGGATATGGAAGCTGAAGGCCTGTTCGAACACCTTTGCTGTCTGCAGTTATCAAGATAAAACATCTCCAATTCGCACAGGAACACAAGGATTGGACAGTCGAGCATTGGAAAAAAGTCATGTGGTCCGATGAATCACGTTTCCAGTTGCATCATGCAGATGGCAGAGTGAGAATTTGGCGGAAACAGCATGAAATCATGCACCCCCACATGCATGAGTACAACCCTTCAAGCTGGTGGGAGCAGTGTTATGGTTTGGGGCATGTTTTCCTGACATGATTTGGGCCCTTTAATTCATGTGGAACAACATCTGAATAGCACAACATACCTAAGTATCGTTGCTGATCAGGTTCATCCTATCATGTTGATGGCGTATCCCAATGGAGATGGCTTCTTCCAATAAGACAATGTGCCATGCCACGGTGCTGGTATTGTGCTGGAGTGGTTTCAAGAACATGAGGGAGACTTTACCTTGCTTAGATGGCCCCCACAATCACCAGATCTCAATCCAATTGAGCATTTGTGGGACGAAGTTAAAAGAGCCATCAGGCAGCTGGTTCCACAACCATCAAATCTCACAGAACTGGACAGTGCTATTCATCAGGCATGGTGTCAGATTGCTCGCATCACCTTTCAACATCTCGTGGAGTCAATGCCAAGAAGAATCGCCACAGTATTGAAGGCAAAAGGTGGCCCAACGAAGTACTGATGGGGTGGTCATAATAATCTGGCCACTCACGTTCAAATATATCCCATGTTCAAAGGCTGTTAAATCGCATTTTTTACCCATATCTTCAGAAAAAATCACTTCTACTGTCGTGGTAAACAACCTGCTTCCCTATTTATAATGGTCTGGCCCTCTAGCAACTTCAGCGCAAAATTATAGCTAATTTGCCTACAAACGTCAGGTGGTCATACTAATCTGGCCACTCAGTGTGTGTGTGTGTGTGTGTGTGTGTGTGTGTATATATATATATATATATATATATATATATATATATATATATATATATATATATATGAAATCTGAAAGGCCATTTTGTAAAGATTGCTGGGCAATGTTTTTGTATACTCTTAAAAGTGCCACTAGAGTCTATTATTAAAATCCCATACTGCCCATATCTCATAGTGGACTTCGGATTAAATTTCAATTCTTATCTTCCTTGGTTGAATTATTGAGATTTTATTCTATTTTATTGGAGTGAATTCCTTTAGTTTTTGTAACAAAGCAGATTTGTATTTTAATTGGCTTGTTAATGGTTCAGTTTGGAGATTTTTTAAAAAATTGTTTATATTTTAGAGAGCTAGATGGCCAAACCCCTGAAAATGGCTAAAGAAGATGGTCCAGGAAAACAATTTGAGTTTATGAATGCTGTTCTCAACTTTCAAAGCACTGTATATTCTTCTCTGGTGGCACTTTCATTTTGCCTTAATTATCTGTATGTCTGAATTATCTTCTTTCAAACCATCAGGCTTCTGAGGGAAGAGACAGCATATTACTCATCTGTGCCCTCTGACACATGTAGTAGGTGTTCAATTAACTGAATTCCCTTAAATTAGGACACCACAGACTTTCTGAGCCAGAGGAGAACCTCGGCAATCATCACAGACATTTCACCACTTGGAGAGCTGAGGCTCGGGGGAGTGAGGTCATTGGCTCAAGGATGTACATGTTATTAACATGAAAAGCCACCACTGTGTCAGAGTCACTGTGATCCAGCCCTGTTTGCTGGGTCTCAGAAACGAGGGAGAGAGGACAGGTCCTTCCCTGTTCCTTGGGGGCCCAGACTATGTACGATGTGGTCACATTCGAAAGTGCAAGAAAGCGACCTCCCTTTTTTTGGAGGCTTGATTCATGATGTAGCAATAACCTGCTTTCCTGTTGTTGTAGCCACTTACTTTCCTTCCCCCAATAAAGACCCTGGATTGTGTTGCATCTACGTGTGTCTCCAAGGAAATCGTGTTTCCGTAAGAGATGGATGGTCTCTGAAAATAAAGTCTGTTGATAAGCATAGGTTCTGCAACAGACCAAACCCAACAGGCCTCTAAGTGAGTGTTGGTGTAACCTCTGCAGACCCCAGCACCACAATTCATGCCACGTCCACGTGTCACCAAGCTCCACCAGCCTAGTGGGTTGAAGCGGAAGAGACACTTTAAAACGAGCCTCCCTCTGGCTTTGAAATCATCGTGCATGCTGTTCCCTGCTATAAAATACCGTGAGAGCTAAAATGTTTTCAGATGTGAGTTTTTATACCAACTTTCCCTCATCTATTTGAAAGAGTAATATGAGTTTATTATACATAAAAAAGAAAATACAGATAAGGGGGGGAAATAAAAATAAAAACCAACTGCAATTCTACCACATTGAGATCATCACAGGTAATATTCTGGTATGTTTGCACACACAGTTATGTATATTACACATATCTTATACATATTACTCAAATATCTTTCCATGATAAGTACATGTAATTCTAAATCTGTGTTGATGTCCACTTTATAGTCCAATGAACCATAGTACATTAACCTACCAAATTCTTTCCTGTTGCATGTATAGGTTATTTCCAATTTTTCCATATTTAATAATAATGTCAACATGTTCAGTATTATTTTTTCTGCTTTGAATTATTTAGTATTTTTAAATATTGACAAGATTACTTTAAAAATGTGTAATGTAGGGTCATCTTTATGAGTTAGTATAGAGTGAGCGATTCCGTTAAAATGGTTGTCTCAGGAAACATCACACATGAATGGGCAGTCTCTTAAGCTCTCATGTGTCATTCAGTAGCCAAGTTAACTCACACTGGTGGGCAAATAGGGGAATAATGTGGAAATGTAAAGAGTTTTTACATGAAATGTTTATGTGTACTTTCTCCCTAAATGGTAATGTTTTACACCATCGGATAGGAGAAGTTACGCACAAACCGCATGAGCACCACTAAACGCGGGCTGCAGAGCAGTCGGTGCTATGTGGGGTGTGCTTGCACCCCACAGCCTCTCCCTACCTAGCTCAGTTTTGGTTACATGCTCTACAGTCAAAGTCCCTGTCACAATGTCCTTCCAACATGTGGGCATTTCGTCCTGGCTTCCATAACTCAGCAGCCACAGCCTTCCCTGATTTCTCCTTCCATCAAGCTACACTCACCTTTTTTTTAAAAAAAAAATCAACATGTCTTTTAACTGTGCCAGTATTTCAATGAGAGTATTATTTTCTTTTGATGCTCTGACTACAAAGGTGCATAGGTTCTGAATGATCTATGCCTAATTTTATTTTTTCCCAATAGTCCTGTTATTTTTAGTATATTTTTTGCAGGATATGAAGATATTCAGAAATATATATATAGTTTTGTAGCCAAAACCTCTATCTCATGCTCAGGCTTCTGAGTAAAGATAGCAGAATAAAATCTGATCTCTAGTAATTCCTCCCCTGATACCTCACAAAATAATCCCCCTCTCCCTAAAAAAAAAAAAAAAAAAAAGGAGAAAAACTCTGCAAAGAAAAGATTAACAACAGCAAACTGAAAATGGTTAAGATTTCATGACATAAAATTTAGGACAGAATAGAATATTTGCATGTGGTACCAGTTTCACCCCTGTGTTTCCAAAAACACAATTATCAGGGAAAGACAGCGAGTCAAGAAAATCCAAATAATTCTTCCTTATATGCCCCTGTGTAAAAGGAAGTGACTAAAAGGACAACTATGCAATTTAAAAATTAGAGGAAAATTTCTCAAGAATAGGAGCCCCTAGCTACCACCAGCAGCAGCTTTCTGGAGATTAAAAATTAAATGTCCATAAAAATTCTATACTCAGCCATTTTTAGGAGACCATGCTCTAAACTTAAAGATCCAAAGCAGGAGTATAGAACCCAGGGAACAGTATTCACCGCCACTGAAGGGAGAAGGGAACTAGGGGTCGGGCTGGTCCAGGATATGGGACATTTAACAAACTCAGGGAGAAAAAAAGTTTATGTTGCCCAGCAAAGGTTGCTCCGGTTACTGAAAATAGATGATACTCAGATGAGAAATCCACATTTAAGTAACTGTTCCCTCTGACTACTCTCGAATTTGTTTTTATCATTAATTTTTAGAACTTTAACTATGAAGTTGACTGGGTATGTTTGCTGTTGCTTTTATAATGAACATATATCCTTTTTATCCAAAAATTAAGTCTATCCTCAATTTTGGCATTTTGAAAATGTAGGGTAAGTCAGATAATATGTCATAAATGAACTCTCCTAATTTCCATCCAGAAGGGCCAACGATCTTTGTTAGCAGTGAAGCTGTTTTGGCAAAGGTTGATTCCACTTGATATTGAGTGAGCTCTTTCTACCAACACAACTACCCATTGCATTTGACAGGTTTTATCATTGGTAACAGCTTCACTGTACTTGACATTTACATCAGATACGGCTTTTTGGTGCATACTTTTGAAGGAGCATTTGAAAGAATTGTGGATGCTTAGCCTTTTGTTTCTAAGATTCCAGCACCTAGCAGTGCCCAGCACACATTAGGAACTCAATGTTTATTCTGTTGAACTGAAATAATAAAGGTTTCCACATATTTGAAAGACTGACACATAAAAGAAAGATTTTACTTTTTAACTTTCCATCATTTGCAGAACAAGGACTGTGAGTGGAAGTTGTTAAAAGGTAGATTTGACTCAATACTATAATGAAAACACGTCAAACATCAGCGGGAAGGCAGGGGAGAGTTGGGGAGAGTTGGGGGGGGGGGGGGTTGGGGGTAAGTGATCAACCAAAGGACTTGTATGCACGCTTAGAAGCATAACCAATGGACACAGACACCAGGGGGGTGAGGGCATGTGCCGGGAGGTGAGGGAGGTGGCAGGGAGGTCAATAGGGGGAAAAGGAGACATATACTCTACTATTTGTAATACTTTAAACAATAATAATAATAAATATAAAAGAGAAAGAAAACATGTAGCCACTAAGAAGTCAAATGGTCTGCTTCAGAAGCGAAATAGCCGCCAGCTCACCATGCTCACGAGTGTGTGGAAGAATATGTGAGGAGCGTATTGTAAAGGAGACTCGTGCATCACAGGCTGCCTCTAATTTCAGACCTGGTCTACTCTGGATTCCAAGAGTCTATACGCTTGAGAAGACAAGTGAGCACCCACATGTCAAGGCTTTTAAATACTGAATTCCTGGTTTGTCCTTGCCCACTGACTTAGTTTCCTACTATTAAAACGAGATGACTAGTTCCAGTTCTATGATCTCCTGATCCTACCATCTGCTATATGTAATGAATTTGTATAATTGAGTAATCAAATCAATTCAGTGAAAATCCACTGCTTTCCAACTATGTACCAAGTACCATGCAAGGTACCGAGGGGATGGCTTCACTCAGGCTCTGCAGGACCTCAGTCCCAGAAGCACATGGTTAATGGGATGTCCTGAAGCTGGTTTTAATTCTGTCTGAAAAAAAAACCCAGAAACTAGTACAGCACCTACAGAATGCACAGTATCTCCATCCGGAAGTGTTCAGACATCACCAAGTAGTTACCTGTTGGCTTGATGTGCACTTTCCCCCGAAGAAGGCATTCAGAGAGGAGTGTAAAACCGTAAATCCACAGAAGCCTCTTCAACTGCCTGTCAGCCATGGACATGAAGAGGTGCTACGTTCATCTACACCCCCACTCAGAGGCACACTAAAAGACTCAAGGAATGATGAAAATATGCCTGTTTAAGGAGTTGTTGAGAAATGACATGGTGACAGACATAAACTTCCTAAAATGAGTCAAGTATGGTCTCCCTGTATTTATTTTTTAAACATTTATCTTTAGTGTTGAAAGTCTTACAGATGTCCTCCTTTTCCTCCATTGACCCCCTTCACCCTACCCCTGCTCTCCTCCTCTATTTTTAAAAATCCAACTAACAGTGATTTCACACAAAAAGAATCATTGAGAAGCAAACTCTCAAATGCATTTATTTTTGTTGTTGTAAAGTTAATATGAACTTTCAACTAACTACCCAAAATAAAGATAATGAAATTTTGTGTTGACTCAAATTAAGTTTTAAGAATAAAGTATGGATTTCCTCTTGCTGGGTTTAGCCCGTCTCTGTTATTCCCTCTGAGCACTGTTTATTGACTGCAGTCAAGGGGCGGAAAGTAAACAAACCGAGGAGATGCAGGTGTGTGATGTGATGAAATCTGATAGAGCCCACAGTCCCCAAGGAAAATAAACAGGAGCCATTGATTTAAATGAACTTAAATGTTGTCTGCAACCCTAAGGTCAGTATCCTTCCTTTCCCCCTTCCTTTATCTTTTACATATATGCTTTTAGGTGCTGTGTAAACATTTGGACTTATATAGGTTAATTTGGAGTAGTTCCTCCAAAATTTATGAGATCTTGCTCATCACAGAAAATTCAAAATTCCATTGAAACAATACCAACAAGCAACATTGGTTAAAACTTGCCACTCATGACAGAATGCTGAACCATGGAGCTGTCTATATTACTACTAAGTTTTAAAAGGTACATTTGAGAAAGCATTGTTACCGAGTGAAATGAAGCAAGCCTAATCATTGCCTACATGATGACTCTAAGAGAATCACGGATAATATAAAGTACCCAGTTAAAACCAAGTTGTCTTCAGCTTACAATAATCCTCGACTATTTCATACTCTTCAACACAATCTTTGACCATAGTGTTCTGAAAAAATATATTCTCTCTCCATTAAAAAAAATGTTTTCAAATTTTAGATGGTGTCAGGTTGGTAGCTCCTGATGTAGCTACTTTTAATTTCATTAATATCTTTATTACATTTCCCAAATCATTATCCCACAGGACACTAAGATAGTAACAAGTGTCACAGAGTTTTTTTCTAGGACATCTGTGCACCTTTAATATTCTAAGACCGTGGGCAGCAAACTGCGGCTCAGGAGCCACATGCCACTCTTTGGCCCCTTGAGTGTGGCTCTTCCTAAGCCTTAGGAGTACCCTAATTAAGTTAATAACAATGTATCTACCTATATAGTTTAAGTTTAAAAAATTTGGCTCTCAAAAGAAATTTCAATCATTGTACTGTTGATATTGGCTCTGTTGACTAATGAGTTTGCCAACCACTGTTCTAAGAGAAATAATGGCCTTGAGAACATGAGATTTCCTACACGTATTTAACCACAACCTTTCTCTGTTGTCACCTATTAACAACAAGTTTTTAAATAATAACATTTAGGAAAGTTTGAACAGCAAAGATACAGAAGAAGCTAACATAACGCCAAAGACTAACATAATATAAATGTTTTGGGGATCCTCTTTCTCCTCCCTTAAGACTCCTCTCAGCACAGTGACACATTTTAAAGAAATAAATCTAATTCTCAGATGTCTTTCTGAGTAATGTGTGGTTTTTAATGTTCTTTAAGGGCACTGATGAGAGGGTTGCATAGCATGGGACACAGCAAAACTTTCTAAAAATCCAATTTACAACTTTTCCCTTTCCCCCAAATTCTATGCCTCATTGCATCACCATAAATCTCTCTCTAATCTATCCTCTGTACCCAATCCCTCCCTATGATCTCTTTTAGACAGTCTCTCCAAGTATTTGCAAGCTCAGAAATGTCTGTCTAGTGATCTACCTTGTTTGCATCCTCATCTATTTCACCCTTCTGCCAATCAAAAGAGAATGTCCATAAGTTTACAATGGTCTTTATTATCCATGAATGAGTGAGATCATGTGGTATTTTTCCTTCATTGACTGGCTTATTTCACTTAGCATAATGCTCTCCAGTTCCATCCATGCCATTGCAAATGGTAAGAGTTCCTTCTTTTTATAGCAGCATAGTATTCCATTGTGTAGATGTACCACAGTTTTCTAATCCATTCATCTACTGATGGGCACTTAGGCTGTTTCCAGATCTTAGCTATGGTGAATCATTATAAACTTATGAACAATAATAGATACAGAGGCAGAGCTGCCTCAAACTGATTGTCAAACTGCAGCAGGAAGGCCAGGGAGGGTTGGGGGGCAGGAGGGAGGGGGTAAGAGATCAACCTAAGGACTTCTATGCATGCATATAAGCATAACCAATGGACATAAGACACTGGGGGGTAGGGGAGGCCAGGGGATTGTCAAGGGCGGGAAAAAAAAGGAGACATATGTAATACCCTTTGTAATACTTTAAGCAATAAAACAATAAAAAAAAATCTTGGAGGATTAAAAAAAAACAAAAAAACAGGCAACAAAAATAGATTTTTCTGTCACAGACCAGAAATAAGAGAATTGGTATTTTTATGGTACAAATATTTAGATTTATATAGATTTTCTCCCAAGAATGATTAAAAGCTTCTTGTTTCTTGATAAAAAAAAAAAAAAAAAGGAATGTCTTTGAACTCATCCCCTTTTAAGGACCGGGAAGAGAAGGCTGCAAATATTAACATAATAGGAGGATTCCTTGGGGGAGGGGGAATGAACTGGGTCCTGTTGTTTTTTCTTGTTCTATGCTCACCTTGGCAAAATGAATGTATTTCTTTTACCAGATGCTCCTAGCCCTTTCTTCCTAGGAAGTAGCCAGATTTTCATTTCAAAGGAATAGTTGTATTTTAGGGTAAGGTGGAAGTAGACTTTCTCAGAAGATAATATCTCTTTGAGGATTAGGCTAGTTTGAGGCCTTGGAGAGAAAATGAGTGTGTTTAGTTTAAATAGGGTGAGAACTCAGAGGAAGCCTGCCCGAGATGCCTGAATACTGCCATCAAGCTAGGACCGTCATTAGCCCACACAATGCCCTCTTAAACGTGCAAGAAGGGGCACCCTTTCCTCAAGACATTATCTCCATCTATCAGAAAGCTGTGGTAGCACAGACATTGTGTTAGAACAAGAGGCTTCACTGTTATGTGTTGAAAAATTGTGGTAATAAATATGTGTATCTGTGATGTCAACAGTGAGGATGGTGTCTCCTTGGGTCATGCAGCACCCAACCCGCACAGATATGCATGGCGACCCCAGTTCCAGCCTTGGAAGCTGTGGTCAGCGTCTCTGTGCTGTGCCTTCTTCAACAGATGCATCTGATGGCAGCACTGGGACCGTAACTAGTGTTGGAGGACATAGGGCAGCAGAGCAGTGATGGTGAAAATGGTGGCTACCAAGAAACAAAGAAGGTCTAGACTCTAGACCAGTGATGGCGAACCTATGACACGCGAACTCATTTTTTTGGTTGAGTTTTCTTTGTTAAATGGCATTTAAATATATAAAATAAATATCAAAAATATAAATCTTTGTTTTACTACGGTTGCAAATATCAAAAAATTTCTATATGTGACACGGCACCAGAGTTTAGTTAGGGTTTTTCAAAATGCTGACATGACGAGCTCAAAAGGTTCGCCATCACTGCTCTAGACCCCTCCTCCAATTTTCTAGAGAAAGCCCCAGGATCCAGTTAAAAAAGGAAAGTGTGGAGGAGGCTGGGAGGAATTCCCTCCTATAGTCAGGCAGAGAGGGTTTGATTGAAAAAAGCAATCGGTGACCTGCCTGGGCTTTGCTTCCTCTGAAAGAAGAGGGAAGGTACGTCTGCTTCCTGACCCTGCATGGGTTCTGTAGGCTGCACCTCAGGGCATACAAGACAAGTGGTGCCGTTGCTCTGCCACCCAGGAGCTAGAGTACCCCCTCCAGAGAGGGAGGCTGGTGCAGTAATGAGGACAGAACCAGACTTCCTGGGTTCAAGGACTGGTTCTGGTACACACTGCTACCAGGAGTGTGGCCATCTGTGCCTCCATGAGCTCACCTATAAAATGAGGCTAGTAATAGAATCTACCTTTATAGGGTTGGTATGAGGATTAAAAATGAGGTTTTTAGGGAGTATATAAAATATTTAGAACATGTCCTGGCACACAGCATTGCTGGCTCCCACTATTATTATCCCTGGCCACCTCATTCCCAGCACTTCCATAACCACTGTAAACTGAACCTCCCAGAAGACCTAAGGTATAGCATTAGGAGTAAGGGTGGGTGAGGTGGGAGAAGGGAGACTAAGGGAGGTCACTGCCTCCGGACAGTGTGGTCCCAGCAGCACAATGCAGAAAGCACAGGCAGAAAGAGAAAGATGGTACCTTATGTACTAAGGATTGAAATATTCAAATATTTGATTCACTGTTTCAGAAACTAGGAGCAGGCGAGTAAATGATTCTACCCAGAAGAGTATAATTATCCTTCATAAATCTGCAAGAGCCAGTAAGAATTGTAATGGCAGCCAGATAGTTTACTGCCCTCTGCAATCGAGCTGGAAGGGTATTTGCCCAGGACCTGAATGAACAATGGACAAACCTAGGAAAAGTCAGTATCTAGTCTTTTAGCAACAATGAGATCTTGTGTTAGAATCATCAAAAAGTTAGAATAGCAATGGCTAACTGAAGTGCTAACTAGATGGCAGACACTGTGCTGAGGTCTTCAATTATGTCACTGAATTTCCACAACCACCTTTGAGGTTGATACTCTTATTGTCCAATCTCACGTGGTTACATGTAAGTGCTGGAGCTGGTTTAAGATTTACTAACAGGCCCTGGCCAGTGTAGTGCAGTGGTTAGAGCGATGTCCAGGTTTTGGGTTCAATTCCTGGACAAGGGCATGTACTTGGGTTGCAGGTTCTATCCCAGGTCCTACTTGGGGCACATGCAGGAGGCAAGCAATCCATGTTCCCTCTCACATGGATGTTTCTTTCCCTTTCTTTCTCTTTCTCTCTCTCTCTCTCTCTCTCTCTCTCTCTCTCTCTCTCTCTCTCTCTCTCTCTCTCTCCCCCCCCCCTCCCTCCTCCCCACCTTTTCTTCCTCCTTCCTTCTCTCACTTCTACTGTCTCTGAAAAGCAATGGGAAAAATTATCCTTGGGTGAGGATTTAAAGAAAAAGATTTACTAACAGAAAGTGATAAAGGCATATTGTTTTTTATTTCCTCATGAGTCAAGTCTTCACGTTTCTTTACCTGTTTCTTATAAATGAGTTTTAAAGTTTTCATTACTATTATAGTTCTTATAAAATGCTACCTTTTCCCCTAGTTTTTTTTATTTCTAACCAAGCTGTATCTACTGAAAATTTTCCCAATCCCTGTCTTATTTTTGCTTTTGCCAGTTTTCCCCTCCTCTGATTTCTTAGGAAGCTTGGAGTACAATTTTTGGGGCAATGAGCCAAAGAAAACATGTGCAACTTCGTTCTTTTCCTTCTTTAAACATCTTGGGAAACTGGTGAAGTTTAGTTTAAAAATTTCCTTTCCTAATTATGTTCAAATTTTTGTTTTTTTGCTATTTTGCCTGTATAACCGCATTAGGAAAGGGGAGTTGAAAACTAATACAGTCTAAATCAAAGTTTTCTCTTACATAACTGAGTTCTCATCATATAATTAAGGATAAAAATGAGAGAAATGCATTATGCAGATACCTTAGTAGTATGCTGTTTTATTAATAAATCTTTTCATTCAGGATTCAGTTTAAATTCCAGAGGATTAATTTTCTCTAAATATATGTAAAAAAGCTAATGTTCCATCTCTTACCCAACTGCTTCCATACAGAATCCCCTGTTCAAATATCAGTTTTATAACAGTAGCCGGCTTTGCCCAGTCCCTAAACTCGGGCTCCCGCCTTATTCCTTCTCTTTGGGTTCAGTCCTTATAAAATCTTGTTATTTCTTCATCCATATCGCTTGGTTGTGTAATTGATGCCCATTGCCATAGCTATTGCTGTCACTGAGGCTTCAATCACTGCCAGGCCCACCACTACTGTCACCGTGACAACCTCTGACCCATCCTCCTACTTCTACTGTCTCAGTTTATTGCTCATACAGCTACAGGTGTGGTTGCCCTAAAACAGCAAGAGGGGTACTCCATAAATGAATAAAATGCAGTGGTAGGGAAGCATTCTATTTAAAATTAATGCAGACAATTTATGCATATGTACATGTATTAGGTATCCGTGGACCTAAGCTGTGAGTGGCCTGCGTGATCAGCTGACTGTTAAGTTTTATGCAGAATTTGCAGAGGGGGGATCACTGAC
The DNA here is from genome assembly GCF_963259705.1 of Myotis daubentonii. Lineage (NCBI taxonomy): Eukaryota > Metazoa > Chordata > Mammalia > Chiroptera > Vespertilionidae > Myotis > Myotis daubentonii. The sequence continues at coordinate 15,873,149 of NC_081856.1, read as the reverse complement.
AAGACTGTCACCACCTTATGGGTCAACATTTTTAAAAAACAAGCAGGTCACACGTCTTTTGCAGTCACTGTGTGGTCACACATAGGGACCACTGCATAACCAAACATGGCGTCAGGCTTGCTCTTGCCTGGGGCCTTTGAACTTGTTCACTCTGCCTGGGGTGCTCTCCTCCCAGACACCCAGTCACCTTCACCTCCCTCAGGACCTGCTCAGGTGTCCCTTTCCCAGCGAGGCCTTTCTGACCATCCCATTGAAATCGCAGTCCCTCGGCCCCATCACAGGATCACACACACACCCTGTTCTTTTCCATGACACTTGTTACAATCTGCTATGCTATGTATATATTTATTTGTTCTCAGGAATGTTTGTTTGTTTTGTTCACTATTGCACCTCCAGCCTCCTAAAATATTGCCGTGCACCCTGTTGGAGTTCAAAAAAGTCTTCAATTCTATTTGGACATTGTCTTCAATGTATCAATGGAAACAAAAGTACATGATCAAATCAGTTCAAATGAACAGTATTCCCAGCGCTCAGCATGAGGCTGTGCAGGTGTGCACTGCCCATCGCCAGTGGGTCACACTCTCAGATACTCTTAGGTGATGGGGAAGCCACAGACACCAGGCAGGAATGGCAGCATGAGACAGTGCAGAAGAAAAGCAGCCCTGACTCAGGTGTGTATAAGTGCAAGGTGTGCATGTGTGTGTGCATGCGCGCGCGGGAGGGGAGGTGGGGGGAGGGTGTTGCTTTCTGCTTTTGAGGGGGGAAAAAAATCCCACTTAGATTTGCCAGGATCTCATAAATTGCACCCCCTCCTGAAGAGTGTGATGGGAACCCCTCTTACGTGGAGAACTGAGAAGCAGATACTAGAAGATTTCTTCCAATGGGACTCATCTGTTTAAATCTAAAGAATCACCAAAGTGCTCATAGATTGCTCACAGGCTAGAATAGGCCACGGTATTAAGCGCAAACTGCTAACTAGGCCTGCTTTGTGAATACTTGGGAAATTTGAACAGTGACTACCAGGCCTAAACATCTGCGGGATGATTACATTAATGAAGCCAACAGTCCCCTGATCACCATCATCATTATTGGATAGAGTGGCTCTTAGTGTTTATTATTCACTGTTAGTACTTTTGAAAAAATACATGCCAACTAGGAAATTTAATAAATTAATTCACTCTGTTTTAATGACTGCAACTCCTCAAGGACGGCAAAAGTATTGGTTTCAGTTATAAAATTACTTATAAAGTATTAAGTAAGTTTCTTTAATAAGTTGCTTATTATAATAAAGGAGACTAAATAAACTACATTGAATGTAGACTGTGTATATTAATAAATACTAGTACATGTTAAAATAATATAAATTCATCTTCTCTAGCATGTGGGGTGCCAAGATTAAGCTAACATATTTTCCCTTAAGTATTTCTCAGCAATAAGCATATTAAATAGAAATTGAAATGAAAGGTCTTGTTTTTATATTATAGGAATACCTAAAGCTATTTTAAGACAGGTAAGGAGGCAGATTTAGTATGTGGCAAAAAAAAAAACACAACAACCTGCTTTCATCAATAAAATCAGGACATTATTTAAAAAGAATACTCTAAGAATGAACAGTGATTCTGAATTTACCTTGTGCATTGAAATTCGAGTCTACAAATGACCCTGGGGAGAGAATGTGAATACATGACTTCTTGGAAACCTCGCAAGCATCTGATAGGTGCTTTCCGAATCCTAGGGCACTGAGGTGGCCACTAGGGGCGATGGCTTCAAGAGAGGGTGAGAGATTCCGGAGGAGCCCAGGCTCCACCTGGGACAGTCAGGGGCTGGAGGAAAGGGCAGCATCCAAAGGGTAAACTCTCAAAAAAAAGGCGGGTCTGACCTATATATCACCTTGTAGGTTTCCTTTTTGACATTTTAAGTGTGAATTTTATTCCGTTTTTAAATAGGTAATTTATTCCATGATCCAAAGGGGCAAAAGGACTGATAATAGCTTCCCAATGTACATTCTTGCTTTTTCCTTTAGTCAATAAAAATAAACTACATGTCCCAAAAAGCTCCTTGAAAAAAAGGTGTGGCCACATATCTAATATCCAGTCAGTGATGTTGGGAGGGAATTCTGGAGGCCTCCTGGAAAGGGAGGGTCTTCTCTCCTCCTCCAACCTTCTGCCTAGAAGGGGTCTGACTGGTGAGAACACAAGTCACACTCTCAGAGGGTGGGGTGGAGAGCCTGAAAGAGTCTGAATTGCCCTAATTTTATGGAGCTGTAGCTTTGCAACTCGGATGCCTGCCCCTGGACTTCTGTTATGTGAGAGAAAAATACATTTCTTTTGTTTAAGCTCTTGCTATTATTTTGATCTTTCTGTAAAATACAGCTGAACTGAATTTGAATAGGGAAAAGCCTCCTTTTTACCAAGTTCCCAAACCACATAATTCCTGTTCTTATAAAGATATTTTAGCATATGTGTCCGTGTGTGTGTGTGTGTGTGTGTGAGTGTGTGTGTATCTTGGGAAATAATTCATGAAGAGCTTTCTCTTTCTGAGGCTGTACAGATTTCAGTTGTGTTGATGCACTGTAAACCATCCAGGAACATGTATATTGTTTTCAATCATTGGCTATTATAAATAATGTTGCATTGAATAACTTTGTACCTCTTCCATTTAGGTCCTGGAGTGTATCTGCAGGATAAATTCCTCAAAGTCGAAGTGCTAGGTCAAAGATGTGCATTAGTAATTTCGAAAGCTGCCCCTTGTAAATGTCCCAGCGATTCATCTTTGGGTAGCTATATATGAGCGTGCCCTCTCCCCCACTTCCTTCCTCAGATGGTGTTATCAAAGGAGGCTGAATCTACATCCTTTCTGGAACTGTTTGGGAAAGGAAGGAATGAGGAAAATAAGGAAGGAAAGAGGAAGGAAGAATGAGACTGAGATGCAAGTATACGGTGTATCCATGTTGCATGCTCAGGGCATATAGCTGAGGGGTGAGTTGGAAGAGACAGACCCTTAGTTTTCTGATGGGGAAGTTGTGAGGATAGATGAGCAGATGGCTTAAAAGCCATGGGATGAATTGTGGTTTATGTGAGGAATCTACCGGAGATCAGCCGGTGGCAGGATTGATTTGCATGGTTTTGTTGTCTAATTATAAGAGGTGTGGTGCTCCACTGATGGGGCTTGGAACTGAAGAGCCAGTTCTCCATGAATCTCTGCAGGAGTCTCAGAGCTCACAGGCAGCACGTGCTGTGTGCAGTGGGCTCTGGAGAGCCAGTGTTGGATAAAGGAGGCCTCCCCACTTTGCTGTAAGGTAAAATTAGCTCTGTGCCAAATCCTGCCACTGAGGCACCCACCCAGGAGCCATTTGTCCATGCTTCTCTCCCTGCTTTCACCGCAAGTCCATCCCTGGAGGGTCAGGATTCATGTGCTCCCTGGAGGGGACTGTCAGAGACCTCACAGCACAAGTGAGGAGAGAGCAGGCTCAATGATAATGACCACCACCGTATAAGCCTTAGCACCATGGGCCAGGAACTGTTCTAAGCACTTATATATTAACACCCTGATCCTCCTCACAACCCTAGGAGTAGCCCTCATTTCCATGATCTCTGCTTTATGCAAAACTGAGATACTGAGAGGTTGAGTCAAGATCACTCATCTAGTAAGAGGTGGAGCTAGGATCTGAACCTAAGATGCAGGGATCCAGACTCTCCTTAACCTTGACCCCTACACAAGACTCTCATGACATTTTTTTAGAGGTCGGAGCACATAAATACCTGTCCATGTAGGCAAAAGTAAATCAGGTTTATGTCATGGACAAAAGCAAAACTTAACTTAGGTTGTTTCTTGTAAATGCCTTTGATAAAACTTGTTATCTTCCTAAAATTGGTATAAAATAATCCTTTTAACCAATCCCCTGCCATCTGGGGATTCTAATAGCCAATCACTGCAGAGATTAAATAACTTCCTCATTTTCACTTTATAACTACCCTGTGATATCGTGCCTAGAGCTTCCTATCAACTTCAAATTTGAAAGCCCCCAGTTGGAGAACTGTTCTTATATGGAAATAACTCTTACTACATGCTATTTCGTGACCCGGGGGCTTTAATTTTGCTGTTTCCGGGTTTTTGACACAGAGGACAGGTTTCTGAAAGAATGATAAAGAGACTAACTGAGTCCCATAAACTGTTTGATGAGGCCCTTAATTTAATGACAAGAACTTGTGATTGAAGACGGACAAGAAACGGAGCCAAGTACAGATGCCGGCAAAGGACACTGAACTGTACTTTCCAAGTTCCCAAGAAGAGGGTACAACTTTGTGATAATATTAATGGCTTCTGACTGTTTAAGTACCTTCCAGTGATTGCTTGGAGCCGGCCGTCCATTTGTTTTGAGGCAGTGATGTTTTTCTTTATCTTTAAGAGTGCAATAGGGGCTTTGAAGTAACAAGGTCAAATTCAACCACTTTTGCCCAGACTCTGTGCAAAAATACTGGGCTTGAGTTTCCAGAGAACATGAAGGAGTCATTTCAGCCAAGCTTTACCACCCAGAAGTCCTTTTAAAAGACTTTCAGAAGCATCCCGAATTTGCACATTACCTCCTTGACCTTTGAGCAGGAGGTCTGAGCTGGAGCACGTGGTTTCAATTGTCTGATAAGATACATCGCTTCAGTCTTGGCCTGGTTGAAGGGTAAAGCAGCTGGTTTCTATCTCTTCTTCTGTAATCATTAGGCATTAGGAAAGCCATGAAAATGTTATCACAGTATTTTACTAACGTAGCTACCAAGTCTCTTGAAGAATGGGGGGGGGGGGGAATAGAAACAAAGCAAACAAAAAGAGACTCCTCTAACCAAGGACCAGACTCTTGGTTTAAGTAAAATTAAAAAGAAAAGAATATTTGATAAGTTTATCTCTTCTGAATAACTGGCAAGCTTCCTTTCAACAGACCATGGAAATTATGAAATCTGTTATCGTTTTCTTTTGGCCTTAGTTGCTAGAAAGCTTACACTTTAATGTATTGTTTAATTACAGTACCAAAGTCTGTACTCCATTTCCTGATTTCTCCTTTCTAATTTCCTATTGTTTCAATTTTTGAGTCTACTATTATTTAGTAATTTGTATTTAATTGTTATCCTATTAACTTTATCAAGTTAATTCAATGTAATTTAATTATTGCAACAAAAACACAGAAATGATCAAGAGAGCATAAATTGTGACTGTACATCCAATATGCCATATTAATGACATTGACATATAAGTCACCCTAGCAGATTCACTGAATATATATCACTTTCCAGTTGGTCTCATGAGCTGTGTGGAAAATAACCTTAAGTACTTAGAAAATGTATTTGATACTAGCTGAGATATAAATACTTAAGGATATAATGGAACCAGAGGCTTTTATAAGGTAGTAACTATTAATACTAGGACTCTTTCACTTATATGTGATGGCGAATGCAACTCACAATGATAAGGTAATATATTTGATAACTCCACCTTCCCTGGAAGTGAGTTTCCTTATGACGGCACCATGGCTGCCAGCAATGCCTACCTTATCACTGACCCACTCAGCCACAGCAGGAAGAGAGATTGTTTTTAACAGACCAACAAAGCCCTGCGATAGAGTCTAATTGGTTCTATCCGATCCACAATGTTTTTGTTTGAACCTTGTCTAAGTCACACGCCCAACCATGGACACCGTTCCACTCAAACCACATAAACTGAGAACAGGAGATGGGTAGTTTCAAGGGGAAACCGTGATGCTGCATCAGAAGGGATAGGCAGCAATCGCAGATGTCTCCTACAATATTTCACTCAGCCAGATCATTTTTTTGGACCTTATTTTTCCAGGAGATTTGATTGCCCCTTAAATGCTAAGATTGATCAGTGAAGCAGCCAGGAAAGAAAATCCTGGGTCTTGATTACTCACATGAGACTTCCATTAACCCCTGATGAATTTATTAATGAAAATGTTAATGAGTGACATAGAACAAATTTTGCTGCTACCACCAAAGTTGTGCCAGTATGTTAGCTTATTCTAATACTTCACTGCACATTATGCTACAATCCTGCTGAAGTATTTTCTATTTCATGGGTTGTTTATAAAATCTCCAGTTTGCATTTAGCACACCCTAAGTTTGTACCTATTCTCTTTAGCCATGATTATCGGCTAAGATGGGAATTAGTACCCACTAGATGAATCCCTTCAATCTCTGACTCATTTTAATTATTGCAAATAAACAAGGTATATTAAAATAAATAATAAATCTTCTAATGATATGTACTGAATTAAAAATCTCTAAAAATAAATTGAGATACACTTGTGGTGGTGGGGGGGAAGCACATTGATTTAATTACATTATATGCTTTAAGTTCTTCAGGGAAACAAAAAACAAAGTTCCCAAAATGTCTGCCCCTCATCAAACTTTACTTCGTGATTTTATTTATAAAGGATATGATGTCAGTGTCAAATGTACAGCCCTTCAACGATTAAAACAAAAAAGAAAAAAAAAAACTCAGTTCAAGGACAGAACAAGGCAGCAACAGGCCAGGTGCCTATAAGCAAAGGAAGCTCTTGGCTCTTCCTCCCTCCAGTCAGCATTTAGTGAGCGCTCACTCTGTGCTGGAGATTGTGCTGGTTCTTACACATGAAAGGAAGAACCAAGAATCAAAAGATTTATAGTCTATTTGAGATCATTCAGGGCCAACAAACAAGTGACAATAACAACAAAAAGTTTATTTCGTCTTACAGGTGACCGTAGGGCACAGGAAAACATAGGCATGGATTCTGATCCTCCCATGCGCTAAATGGGTGATCTTAAGTCACTTGACCTTTTGAAGTATCAGTTTTCTAATATGCAAAATAGAGACAAAAATACCTGTATTTTAGGGCCATGTTAAATGAGATAATTTGGGAATGTTAAATGAGATAATTAGAGCAAGATTAGGAAATATCTATAAAATACACTGGGCCAGGTAAGTTTCTAAATGCTTTACCTAAGTCAACTCATTTAATCTTCACAAAACCCCATGAGGTAGGTACCACTGTCACCAACTCCATCTTACACTTGGGGAAACCAAAACACAGAGAAGTTAGGACTTACCGGAAGTGACCGAGTCAGGATCAGCACTGTGGGCTTTGCCGTTGACCCGGAGATGTGCCTCCAGATGGCTCTTGAGAAGGGGCGAGCTGCCCAGCTGCCATGGGGTTAGGGAGCAGGTCCCCCAGCTCTCAGCTTGGCCAAGGTTCTCTCTGCAGCAGTGAGATCCCTTCACCAGGATCACGTTCTTCCTGGGGTGGCCTGGACCTGGTGACTGAGCCACGTGAGGTTATGAAGGTCACTCAGGACACTCTGGTGGGCATATTTGACCCAGTGCTTCCTGCGAGGTGACCCAAGGCTTCGCCATGTCCGCACCACGGCTGGACTTCCGCTCAATCCTGCGTGCAGCCGCTTCCTTCCACAGGTGAAGAGCCCTAATCCAATTACATGGCGGCTTAAAGAGCCCTACACCTCATTAGAGATGCTCTGTTCGTGTTAAAAATTCCTTTCTTCTCTCTGTGTTTTATTTGGGATAGTTTCAATTGCCATGTCTTCATGTTCCGGACACTTCTGTTCGAGCTTTAATGTCAAACGGGTGAGCAGTCACCACAGCCTGTTAAGTGCTTGGGAACCAGGGGCTCAGACCCCTCAGGGATGAGAGCCGGGATCATGCCCTCCCCGCCCTCACCCACAGCCGGCTGCCTAGGTTAGCACAGGTGCTTGCTAAGTTGAGAGCGGGATGGTGAGTATTAGTGACAGCTTTGATGAGAACTGTTGAGGGGATGCTAGTTCATCCTTTTAACCCTAAGAAACAGCCGAACCAGAATTCTGGAGAGCCTGTCCCCAGGGGAGAAACTTACTATAAGAAGGAAGTGCATCCCAGCAGCACTGGAGGTGAACAATGGTTGACGCCATGGTTCTCCACAAAGACCCTTTCTCAGCGCCAAACACCCATCCTAGCCGGTGCCTCAAGCTGTGTCCCTCATTGGGCATCGCCCCCAGCCACAGGGAACCTCCCCACCCAAGATTATTCTCATTCCCAGAGGGTGGCTCACAGCCAACACTGGCTGATGGGAGGGTACAACCTGGCCCCCTTGCCTCCCGTGCAATGACGCTGAAGGGCCATCCTGACAGGAGCACAGCTGAGCTGGAGAGAGTCCCGCCTCTGCCACCACTTACCTAGCTGACCTTGTAATAATACAACAGCCGTGTTGAGTCCATGGGTAATGGATACCGCTAGCCTCATACCTGCAGTACTCGACACATGTCAACATGTACTAAATAGTGGTCATTTTAATTATTAAATGACAGAGTGGGTTTGATTATCTTAATATGGCAAAATTAACTAGTCATTTCAACTAACCAACCACTCACAAGATTATGTTAAAACAATACCTGAGTTGTTTGACTTGTGAAATGATAATTTCAAGAGCCTTTAGCCTACGCCTCCTACATGTGCTGGCCTGGCTAGGCCCAAGTCACCCACCCAGCAGAATCACAGTACTAGCTAATGCCAGATACTGAGTATACCTAAAATCCTTGTGCATTTATTTTCATACCTAAAACTGTAAGTCCTATCACTTGTTCAGTCTTTCTCAAGTAGCCTTTAAAGGGGACTTTGTTTCCTTATACATAAAGTTTGTTTTTCTTGATCCAGCAAACAAGGTTCTACTTATTAGTAGATCTTTATCAGTGACATTTCCTAGATTAAACTTTTCATTAGAGCAATGTAGAAAGGCTCAGGCAATAATCATTATTTTGCCTACACGATGAGAAAAAAAATTCCCTATTAAAATATTTTCATATTCTTTGACATTTTGCAGAATTTTATTCAAGAATTCTGTGTTTAAGCGTTTTGATGTTTTTCTCGCTGTCAAATCAAAAGATCTGATTTTTCAGAGACATTTTTGCCTGCCTTTATCTGGATCCCCGTCGCTGGGCTGGAAATCTGTCTCGAGAGGAGCTCAGCGTCTGCCAAGAGATGCATCAGATGCTTGATTTCTGCTTATGGGGGAGCTCCAGCTCTTTGAAACAGAGGGATTATGATACAGGTCTGCTCAGGATTTGGGTCTTAGAGTCAAAATTGTATCTGACTGCTTTGATTGCTAATTCTCCAGGAAAGAGCCACATGCTCCTGAAGTCACTTACTCTTGCTGGGCATGGATTTACCCACAAAGTCTGTATTCTTTGTTTTAGTTCTCACAGATGTTTAATGTATTCTGTTTTGAGTTTATTTTTTAAAAAGTTATCCACCTATCAAGAAAATAATTATTTTTCCAAGAAAGAAGAGGGTGGGGGGAGAGGAGAGTGGGGGAAAAAGTGTGACTAAAAAGAAAAAGAAATACACATATAGAGATCATTCTAAATTGAACTATTCTCACAACAATATATATAAAATCAAAACTACATCAATCGAGCAAGAATATAAAGCCACATCTGTACAGGAACACTCACAAGATTTGTACTTGGAAAACCCTGCTTGTTTATACGGTCCTGTTTACTTCCTGGGAAAATGTCAACTGGGGAAGTGTCCAGAGAGGACAGGATGCCTGGCAGAGTGTTAGCACCGAAACAGGATTCACCTGGTAGGCAATTCAGCAAAAGGCGTATTTGCACTATTTTAAATCGGTGGCAGGATTTCTCCAAAGCAGTTAAGGTGTTGTTTGGCTAACTAACGAACACTTTCTCAGACCTATGCTTCCATCTCTTTTATTGTGCATGCACCCTATTGCACAAGTAGATTAGCTAAAGCTCACCTTACCCGGAGGTGTCAGCTTTCAGCAAGCCATAATCCAATTCAACAGTCCTGTATTCGTTTAATAGAGACCAGGGACCGTGTGAGGCACTCCCAGACACTTTAATTTAATCCTCTTGTGACTCCCTGTCATAATTTCACCCTCATGCCCTCGGTCTGGCACGGGGAAAAAGCAGAAATCTGTGGGATGAACAGTGATGCAATTGCACCTTTGTAAGGCCTCCTTTGGGTGAGAATTTCTGAGCGGATGAAGAAGAGCGACAGGGATTTACATCTATGGGAGATGGCATGTGTGCCAGACTCTGTGCTAAGCAGACACTAACTTGGTTTCCTTGAATCCTTTCAATGACCATATGAAGGGAGCATTTCCACCCTGGAACTGACAAAGCTTAACTCTCAAGGCCTCTGCACTGAAATCTTTAAGGCCCCAGGAGGTGTCCTAGCAATGTTCCTGGGTCACAGGTCCCCTGATGTTGGTCGTACTTGTCAATTGTTGTTGTTTTCAGTTTATCATTTGTTTGATTGGTTTTCTCACTCTAAGTAAATATTCACTTTCATTCTTAATTTTACATTCATGTTTCATATTCTTTTTCTTAACGAATGCCTCCAAATTTTAAAAGCCACAGGCCCTCCAAAATCCAAATCTATCCCTGGAAATATTATCTCCATTTTTACAGATAAAGAAACCTAGAGTTGGACAGGTCCAGTATAGCCCTTGTCACAGACAAAGCATTTGAACTTCACGCTCCCTGATCTCAAGATCATACTTTCATTTGCTGACTTTTGGTACTTTCAAAACCATGTTTTTTTACACAAGTGATACCAGACCTACTTGCATTAAAAGATGAAAGAAAAGATATAGAACAGTGATGGCGAACCTTTTGAGCTTGGCGTGTCAGCATTTTGAAAAACCCTAACTTAACTCTGGTGCCATGTCACATATAGAAACTTTTTGATATTTGCAACCATAGTAAAACAAAGACTTATATTTTTGATATTTATTTTATATATTTAAATGCCATTTAACAAAGAAAACTCAACCAAAAAAAATGAGTTCGCGTGTCATAGGTTCGCTATCACTGATATAGAAGGATATGAAAGCGAACTAAAAATGTCCCTCTCACTGCCCCGTCCAGACTACCTACCAGCCCCGCACCCTCCTCTTCCAGAAGCTGGTTTATTGTTTAATCTGTACATTGTCCAAGAATCAGAAAAAGCTGAGGAGAGAGATTCCGTCTGATCATCTGGATCTGATAATCTGTCTGATAAACTGTGCGCACGCAGTTCTAAGGCCCTGTTTGTGAGGGGACATGAAACCCTCAGGAAAACCAATTTAGAGAGATGATAAAAGCCAAGAGAAGAGGAAATCTTAGCTTCCTGATATCAAAACAGAACTGTTCTAAATGGGGCTGGGGGGTAGATATTCTAGATAGCCCCTTAGCTTTTCCTATGAATTCTTAAAGTCGTTTTCAATGACTCCCTAAGATTATGACTCACCTGCTGAGGAATGCCCCTCAGCCTCAGGTGTGATGCTCATTCCTCACAAGTAAGCCATCTCCCAGAGCTCCTGCACCTGCATCTCACTATTTAGTCTCAGGAAGGGATGTGACTTGGTTTTTTCCCCCCATATGACAATGCAACTCTCAAACTAGTTGCTAGTTGAAAAATGATAAAGTAACGTTGGAAAAACCTTGGCAGTTTCTAATAAAGATAACCATATAACTCAACAATTCTACTCATAGGCCCAAGAGAAATAAAAACAGATATCCACAGGAAGACTTATATATGAATGTCCATAGCATCTTCATTTATAACAGTAAAACACTGGAAACAGCCCAGGTATCCACCAATAGTTAAACACATAAACAAATTATGGTATATTCACAGAATGGAATACTAATCAGCAGTGAAAAAAATAAACTACTGGTAAACACAAACATGGATGAATCTCAAGACTATTACATTGAACAAAAGAAATCCAAATGAGTACATTATGCATGCCTCCAGTTATACAGAAATGGGAATAACATTTATCTCTGGGCTGGGGCATTGACTTCAGAGTGCAAAAGAGAGGTTTATAGGATGATAGGAATTATATATTAAAAGCATAATATGCTAATTATACGAACGTCCTTCCGGACAACCTTCCAGACGAAGCCGGGGCTGCAAGAGAAGCCCGGGTTCCGGGTGCTGGAGGAAAGCTGGTGCTGGCAGCCAGGGGAAGAAAGGCCTACTCTTGCACAAATTTCGTGCATTGGGCCTCAAGTGTATGTATGTATGTGTGTATATATATAAGTATTAAATCTCGCCCAAAGATATGTTTTTATTGATTTTTTAGAAAGAGAGGAAGGGAGAGAGAGAGAAACATAGATGTGAAAGAGAAACATCAATTGGTTGTCTTCTGGATGTGCCCCAATCAGGAATTGAGCCTGAAACCTAAGTATGTGCCCTGACCGGGAATCGAACCCATCGCTGGTGTACTGGACGATGCTCCAACCAACTGAACCACCCTGCCAGGGCTCTATATCTTGATTTGGATAATGGAATATAATCTGCATGTGGTGTATTATTATAAAAATTAATCAAAATGTAAACTTAAGATCTGTTCATTCTACTGTATATATACTATACCTCATAAAAATGTAAAAAAATAACTTGCAAATAAGTAAACAAATTACAGGGATTCACCACCTGCCTGAATGAAATGAGTTTCCAGGTCCGGTCTAGCTCAACAAATTGTGGTGGCTAGAGCATACGGTCAGGTCAAATCACCTCTGGATTAGGGAAGTCTTCAAACCTATAAGGAACTCATTAGCGCAAACAATTCCCGTTTCCCATTGGGCTAGTTCTCCTCTGTTGGGACAGTCCAGTGGCAGGAAGATGGAGAACAAACACCAGTGATACATGGGGAACTCTCCGGGTATAGTAGGAATAGTCTCAAGTGCGTCCTCAGTAGAGGGTAGAGGACAAGAAAGGATTTAAAGTGAAAGGCTGCTAACAGAGAGTTGGGGGGAAAATGAAGAGGTTTGGGAACCAGAGGAAGGAACCACATGGCTCACAGTGGAGGGGTGCTTTAAGAGACCCCTGCAGGTGGGCTTGTGCTGGGAGGCAGTGCTGTTCAGGACAGCTTGGGTGCTGTCCTCTTTTTTTAACCTGCCATTGCATCATGCAGATGTAGGCGCTGGCTGTGTTTTGTGCACACTTCAAAGTACTGTTTTAAAGGGAAAGAATTATAAACACTAGAAACCTCCCTTTGAAAAATAAGTTAAAAGTAATTTAAATTAAAATACACTGATTAAAATAGCCCCGGTTCAGATTTTGAGGCATGCCATTTCTTTCTGATTATTATCTCTCAGTTACTTAATATGAACCACCCCTAGATCGGGCAGAAATTTTGTGATAAAGCTCAGGAACTATTCACAAACAGCCAAAAACAGCTTCACAGATATCCTCCTGAAGACATTTAATAAGTCTGTCATAATCAGCACATGATCCTCAAGAAACGAGAATAAGAAACAGCTGCTTTGTAGCAAATCCTAACTACAGTAGGGATTAATTCTAAACTTATGTCGCATTTAGTCAGTTTTCATTTGGGACAACAGAGAAAATCTTTGCCAGACTAAGGGCAATTATGTATTTGTCAAAACAGATGAAACACAAAATGTTAATTTTGTTTTTCTCTCCGATAAATATTTCTGTGGAACATGGAATCTTTTAATGTTGGAGTAATCGGTGAAAAAAAGACTTCTAGCAGTTCTTATTGTGCGTGGCCTTTTCTGCTCCATGCCACTGTTTTGTTCTGTTTTTTAAATATTTTTTTTATTGATTTCAGAGAGAAAGGGAGATGGAGAGGAAGATAGAAACATCAATAATGAGAGAGAATTCTTGATCAGCTGCCTCCTGCATGCCTCCTACTGGGGATCAGGCATGTGCCCTTACCAGGAATTGACCCGTGACCTCCTGGTTCATAGGTTGATGCTCAACCACTGAGCCACACTGGCTGGGTCACTTCACTGTTTTAAATCTGGTCTTAACTCACTTTGAAAATTCTTTGGTGTTGTTGGTGAATCTCTCTCTCTACTCCCCTTCTCTGTAATATATTTTATAATCAAACATAATGCTACCAATGGGGTTTCTACTCATGTGTATGACCATTCCCAAGGATAAGGAAACTGTAATTTACAGTTATATTTTGGTGTTCTAACGACCTGAGTTTGAATCCTAGCTCCACCCGTTAGAAGCCATGTGACTTTTCAATTAAAAAACTTTTTTGAATGCCAGTTATTTCATATCTAAACTGGGAATTATAAGAGTGTTTTCTTCAATAGTTGCAATGAGATAATTCACGTGAAGAACAGTATCAGTTCCATCCATGCTGCTGCAAATGGTAAGAATTCCTTTTTTATAGCAGTGTAGTATTCCATTGTATAGATGTACCACAGTTTTCTAACTGGAGAGCATTATGCTAAGTGAAATAAGCCAGTCAGTAAAAGATAAATAACACATGATCTCACTCATTTGTGGAATATAAAGAACATTATAAACTGCTGAACAAAAATAGACAGAGGCGAAGAAGCATTGAACAGACTGTCAAACTACAGCAGGAAGGTAGGGGAGGGTTGGGGGCGGGTAAGAGGTCAACCGAAGAACTTGTATGCATGCATAAAAGCACAACCAACAGACACAAGACACTGGGGGTGGGGGATGAGGGCAAGTGCGGGGGTTGGGGGGGAGGGTTGGTACGGGAGGCCGGGGGGAGGTCAATGGGGGGAAAAAGGAGACATATGTACTAATATTTGTAATACCTTAAACAATAAAATAAAATTTTAAAAAATAACAGTATCAGCACAAGGTGAGTGGTACATACACTGCAGCTATGCTGCTGCTGCTAATAATGTGGAAGGCTCTAGAGGTGCCTTTACACTTTAATTGCATTTGAGTCACTTGGGGGCGGGGTAGTCGGAATGAATCCTGATTCGGTAGGGCTGGTGATGGGTCGGTCCAACACCCTCCCAGGTGATGCCCACGCTCCTGAACCACACTTCGAATCGGAAGGTCTTCTCTTACTGTAGCAATCCGTTTTCTGATTCATGGTCAGTCATATGTTACTGTGCTTCCCACTTCCTGACTATGCAATTTAGTGACTTGTATCTTCCAAAAGACCAGAACAACCATGAGAGAAGCCTAGTTTTTTTAATTGCCCATGCCAATTGGTCTATACCATGCCAAACAAGTGGATATCATGGAGAGCTATTACTGCTATTCTAAATTTTTTTAGTCCCATATTTTTTGTTCTTTCAGGAGACAGGCTGAGTCTTAGACAAGTTTTTGCCTATTTAATTGACCTATAGATGCCTCTCTTTTTTTGCTCCCAGATCTAGGTTTATAGCAGTTCGTCCCCTCTGTACCTTCACCAATGATCCAGGATTTCAAAAAGGCTTCTGAGCCAAGTCCAGAAACGTGTTGATGCTATTGTCCTCTCGCTGTCGCACTGGCTGTATCAGGACTTTGTGGCCCGCCCCCTGCTGGGCCCAACTATTTGTAACAGTGGAAAGAGGAAATGGGAGCGTAAATCCCTCCCTCTGTGGATCAGGCTCCTCCTCTCCTCCTGGCTTCTCTCTGAGGTTGGTGCCCTGTCTCCAGATGCCCCATTTGTGCTCTTGCCTACCTTGACCATGGCATCTGATTTAACAATCTACAGTTTGGTATTTATCACTGCAGACTCTACACCTTCCCCAACCTCCTTCTTGACTTCCCAATTCCAGATATTCAGTGAAATTCAGAAGAGCTTTGAACCCTGATACCAGCTGCAGATACCTGCCCAGTTATGTCCTGATCCCCACACTTGCCTAGCTAGTGTTCTTAAGAGATCAGTATCTCCACTGTTGGGGCTCCACGGGGGTCTAAATGTATATTCTCTCTGAAGACATGACCTGATCTTCAGCACTGTGTCCTCCGCAATTTAATAGTGTAAATTCCACCAGGAAAGTCATCTGTTCCCTTTTGGAGTCTGTAGCTAATAGGTTAGTGAGGTGGAATGAATTGGCAGACGCTGAGAGGACATTTTTTCATCCATGTTTAAAGACAGAATAGTAGACACTGTAAAAAGTAGGGAGAGGGGCATCAGATCAAGATTTGAATTTCAGCTTCATTTTTTACTCACTGTGAGAGCTTGCACACACATAGGAACAGCTGTATTCAAAATAAAGAGCTGATACTTGAGAATCATTCAATAATGCCCAATTAGTTTATCTTTATGACCTTATCTATTGAAATGTACTTGAAGTGCTTTAATCCAATCACAATTATTACCCTTTCACCCTCACCCATTTTTGACCTGTGGGTGACTTTGAGTTATTCCTGGGTTCTTTGATATGACGGTAGTCTTCTTTCACAGCTTCATTGCAATGTAGTCTGATACACTGATCCAGATTCATCATGTACACTTCTTTCTAATGACTGAAATATTTTGAAATCTCCAAGGAGCACTGGTTCCTGTTAGTGGGAACTTGTATTTGAAGTTTAATAATCTATAGAGACTAAGAGTACTAATTGCTAATGGATTAGTCATTATTCCTAGGTCTTTTCAGAAAACAAAGGTAGGAAAAGTTTTGTTTTTAATAGAATTCATCATAAGTTTAAATTTATACTTCCAAAGTTACTTTGAAGAGTGCAGGATTTTTGTTTACCTCTTTGATCTTACATCCAAATGTCCTTTCCCATGCTCAGAATCTGAGTTCTAATGATTCACAATGATAAATGATAGACTTAGAGTATCAAATTTTTCTCATTTGCTTTATCCTCGATATATCCATAATATTCTCAGAATCACAGTAAGAGATTTACCCTCAAACATATGACTAGTGGAAATTATGTAAGATTTTTCTTGCAGTTTAAAAGCTTTTTGTTCTTAGGATATATCATGTAAGAGAGGACAGTCCAATAACTGTGTTTTTAAGTCACTTTGAACCTCTGTGTGGTTATGCTACCAATAAATTTGTTTCGTTTCATTTTTATAGATTGATTTTCTACTTCATTTTTATAATTATATAAAATATGTACATGGTCCATGTCAAATCTATAAAACAAGTCTAGTTTCTATCCCTGACTACCCTACATCCTCCTGCCCCCTATATGTAACCACTCTTTTAATGTTATGTTTTCTTTTCTGTATTAGTTTGCCGTCTGCCATAACAAATCACCATGTACTCGGTGGCTTTAACAACACAGATGTACTATCTACAGTGATGCAGTGAGAAGGCTGGCATGGCTCTCACTGGGCAGAACGCAATGCCAGCAGGGCTGGGTGCCTCTCTGGAGTTCCACAGAAAATGCCACTTCCTTTCTTTTTGCAGCAAGGATGGCATTTGGAGGACATCCATCTCCTTGCCTTGTGGCCTCTTTCCTCCATCTTTAATGTCAGCATTGTTGCCTCTTTCTAACCATTCTTCTGCAGTCATATCTCCTCTACCTTCCTCCTTCCATACATCTTGACCTTTGAGATTACATTGGGTTTCCCAGAATAATTCAGGACAATCCCCTATCTCGAAGTCCTTAATTTAGCACATCTGGAAAGTCCCTTATGCTAGGTAAGGTTCTGGGATTAGCACCTGGACATAGCACCTTGGGGGGCAGTATTTAGCCTGCCACAATTCCTTGCTTTCTTAGGTGAGTAGGTGCACACTACTAGTACATATACTTTCTCCACCTTTGCATTTAATAGCATATGCACTCCATAGTCCTATAGGGCTATATCTCCCACATCCTCACTCTTTACAGCTATATAGTGTTCTATTGTGAGAATATACTTTAATGTCCAACCAATCCCCTATTAATGGATATTTGATTTTGTTTCTAGTGTTTGCTATTACAAATATCCTATAATAAATGGCCATGTACACAGTAGAAAAATACAAATAAGACACAATACAGAAAAAACAGTGTGTTTCAGTCAATAATTAATATTCAACTTCATTAGACAAAGTAAGATCTTGCATAAAGTGTACATTTACATATCATTAGAGCAATCGGCTGCCGCTATATTGTGAGGACTTCCTAACTTAAAACATCCCCTCCTTATACTGATCTGTTCCAGATGCTTCACTCTCCCATGTCTATTTGCAAAACACACATCTCTATCTTTTTCTCCTTCCATTGCCTTGATTGTTGTCAGAACAATATTGAAGATATTGCAGATCTAATTAACCTGCTCTCCTAATTTGAACCATAATCAATGGTTCCTCTCTGCTTTCAGAGTGCTTTGTCCTGATGATACAGAAATACATTTAAGTTGAATGAGATGCCACAGTTATTTCGTTTTTAAATCATCTCCTCCTATACCAATATCTGAGACCCCAGGACCAAGGCTGTTGAAAAATATGTTGTCCATAACTTTTTATACTTCACAGGTCATGCCTCCCACCTTGCATTGCAATAGGATTCTGGGACTTAAACAGGTTAGGGCACATGGAGAAAGAAGCCTCTGAGCATCCATTTCCCTGGTCATGCTGAAGACACTCATTGTCTAGGTTGGCACAGTCCATTCAAGGACTGGTAACTCCATTTGTTCCACGTTAAGCTTGGCCTCCAGGGCATCTATGTGGCGTTGGAGTTCAGACTCAGCCTCCCCCTATAGGAAGTCTGCCCTGTCTGCAAAGCTGGAGATGACCTGGAAACATGACTCTGGCTATCACAGGACCATCCACCCTTCCATCTGCCTTTCCTCTTCAAAGTCCACTGATCCCATTTACCTTGAAGTCATAGAGTCAAGATGTGTGTGTGAATGCGAGTGTGTGTGTGTGTGTGTGTGTGTGTGTGTGTGTGTGTGGTGTCCTCAGGGATATCCACCTCATCTGAATGCCAACCCTGCTCACTAATATCTTCCCATAGGGCACAGCATCACAGAATCAACAACATAAGACCCAACTGCCTATTCTTTAAGGAGAGAAGAGTAATTTACCTTTCCATATTTTATGAGAATTTATGCTATCAAAATCCCCCCCACAAAACAAAAATGAATAAAACAGAAGCATAGAGTATTTCTACATTCAATTATTAATAATTGATGTTTCATTAAAGCTAACATACTTTTGATTAAAGGTGCATCATTACTCTATGTCCTGCTATGAAAGAAAAAAATACAACTAAACTGTGGCATAATGCTTTTTATTATTTAGAATTCTTAATCTGTGTTTATTAAAAGAATCTTTTTAGATTTACTTGCTTTTCTAATATCAAATGTAATCCCTGTTGTTGTTTGCATGCCTTTCTACTTAAACAATGATCCTTTTGTTTCAACACTGAATTATATGCAATCTTTCAATAGACATTTTAATGGCATTATCCAAACATGTTGCACATAACTGAAGCCTGGAGGGGATATGATCGGGTGTGTACATATGCTGGCAATAACACTATCCCAAATGACAGTGACTGCCAGATGCCATCATGTGAAACATGCATCCTAATCTCAGGGATGTTAAAATGTGAAAGCATGTGCGTCCGTTAGTAGTGATGGAATAAAATAAATATATGTCTGCTCTAGTATACACAATTCCCAGTCTACCTCTACAACACAGCTCTCACTGTTTCCTCCCTGGCCTCACCAAAGCACTGGTAATACTCTGCACATACGAGCTATTTTATGCCTCTGTGCCTTTCCACGTGCAGTGCCCACCTCCTGGAAGTCTTGTCCTTCCTCCCCTTGCCTGTAAGCACCCCTCTTCCTAGTCTCTCAAGGAAGAGCTCACACATTTCTTCACCTGAGAAAACTTCACTTCCTCATAAGCATAGTTCCCTCCCTGCACCTGCCTCCGCCCTGGGACCCTGTCCTAGCATCTCTCCCTGCACTAGCACAAGATGGGCAACCTCCTCTGCTCTGCTGAACTCCCTAAGAACAGGAGTTCTCTTGTTTACATTGTGATTCCCTGATGGCTTGCATGGGATTGATATAGCCACCAAGAAGATCTTCAGTAAATGATTGGATAGTTTCTCACGCAGCCATTCTTCAACAAGAGGGGTGGTTTTTCATTCCGGAACTGGTTGTCCAGGGCAGTAAAGCGTGGTTGTGCTGAGCACAGATGAAGGTACAAGACGGGGGAGAATCACAAGAGGCTAAAGATAGATCCACAGACAAATATTTCAATTTGTTCAAGATATGCATGACCCAATAGCATGCTCTTAGGTCTAATTTCAGCAAAATTGCTTTTACTGGCTAAGCAATTACCATTCTGGGCATACTTAGTGGCTGGGGCTTGGAAAAAAGAAAGAGGTTACAGTGTGCAGTAAAATCTTTATCAGTTAAGATCTGTTAAGAACAGCATGTTTATAATTCTGATTTTCATGCATAGTCAAATATAGTTTAATATCAGCTTCATTAATCTTCTCAGGCTATTTTCCCAACCACCTGCTGGTTTTACAAGAATTCTAAGTGAACAATGTATTTCTACATTTTTAAAAAAAGGATGCTCATTCAGACATAAGGTATATGTTTCAATGGTGCTTTGCTGTTTAAAAAAATAATATCAAATAAGATTTAAACAACATCAATGTGAAAGATCCCCGGTTTATAATAAATATCCTGCATGCTGTTCTGAAAATCAACCGACAGCCCAGTATTTATTTAAAATGTCCATTGATTGCCTTTTATCCTTTTGAAGGATCCAAGATGCTCATACTGTGTGCTGTTCAGCCTGGTTGGTATCTCTGTTAAACAGGAATTGCATAGCACAGATCTCATCCAAAGTAGCTGTTTGGACGAGTTCAACTGAGTACAGAAGAGTGCACATTACTAAGCTGTTCTGTTCTGTTTGCACTAAATGTGACAAGCTTTAGTAGTTCCAAAGAGGATAATATTTTTAATCCTCTTGCTATTTAAGTAGTAACTTCACAGTCTGTTTTAGTTTCAAGCAGAAAATGATAAACAATACAAATTTAACTTATATTTATCACCAAAATATCATACACACTCTACTGCCTTCTTATATTTAGTATATGAAACACATTGAGGAAACTATTCTTTGAGTTGTTGGTAAGTACGTGCATGTCAAGGATGAGTTAATATATATTATACAACATTTTTCTTCTTATGGTTCATTTATTTTAGGGGTGGACAATTATACAGATAATGGTCGGCTATATCCCTAACATAAAGTTATTCATAAGCATGCAGTAAACATTTCATCTGTCCCCTACACTAACATAGGCACAGTTGAGTTGAGTTTAATATAGATGTGATCCTAGAAAGTGGGAGAAATCTGCTGTGATTCAAACAAAGAGCTGCAAGTGTTATGGGCAAAGCTGCTTTTCTTAAGCTGGGTGGGAGATGCCGGATGTCTCTGTCTCTCTTCTCTCATTACACATGCACAATACATATTACATTTACTTTCATGTATTTTAAAATACTTCATAATAAATTAAAAAAAAAGAAAAATAGTACAAATTGGAGAAGATTCAGAGGAAAATAATCATGGCAGAATTACTAGAGCATGAAATCTCATTTTATGCGGGAAGTATTCAGAATTATAGTTACACTAATACTACTTTCAGTTCTAAATAAAGAGTTATTAAACTTGACAAGTTTTATTTGCTTTTAGAGTTTCTGTTTTGGGTCTTTCTTGGCTTCTCTTCCAATGTTTATTTCTATTTACTGCAGAGAACTTTATGTATCTAATTGAATTATCAGCCTAAGGCACCTTATAACATGTTATTGTTCGTAACAAAAGCAATTGCAGTATTGTTCATTCCTCTTTCAAATCGAGTCAGCAGCATTTGTTCCAGTGTCTGAGCTGGAGCTCGCCCGGCCTCTGTGGCCCAGAGAATACTCAGGCTGCAGCTGTGCAGAATAGAGACCCAACTAAACCCTCCAACTCTTGTTCCCATTTACTTTTTATTTTTTAGTTTTTTAAAAATCTATTTTTATTGTTTTCAGAGAGGAAGGGAGAGGGAGAGAGATAGAAACATCAATGATGAGAGAAAATCATTGATCGGCTGCCTCCTGCACGCCTCCCACTGAGGATCGAGCCCACTATCTGAGCATGTGCCGTGACTGGGAATGGAACCCTGACCTCCTGGTTCGTAGGTCGATGCTCAACTACTGAGCCACGCTGGCTGGGCTCTTGCTTCCATTTAAACATAACCTCTTTCCTCACACAGAGGCAGAAGTGTCCACTTAAACATACTTGGAATTCTTTTTGTCTTTTATCTCTACTCTGTCCACTGCCTGCATGATCGCACCATTCTGCAAGGCAAGCACGATTCAAGGTCCTTGCTGGAGCTGGGGCTTCTCATGGCAGCTTGATGGGATACCTCTTCTCAGCCTGCTATGACCACCCAGAGTACAGCCAGTGTCTCAAGAAACAACAACAGTGCTCTTCAAAAATGGTTCAGAATGCCGCTTACTGAGACAGTGAAAGCAAGAATTCTCCAAGGCGAAAGCCAGGAGGATGGATGGTAGGCAGCAGGAGCAGGGGTCTTACAGAATGGAGCCTATCACTGCTGTGCATGCTCCCACTGAGCTGTGGCGAGAGTCACCTCTCTCTCTGAGCAATGACCACCCTTGTCTACACTTTTGGGGGAAATTTGTTCCTCCTGGTGATACATGCTAACAGCTCACACTCAGTGTCCAGTCATGATTAGGGGTGTGAATCTCCGGGCAGCCGCTTTGAATAGCAGGCACGACTTGTCTAATATCAGTTTGCTAGCCTGTAGCATGGGCCAGAGATAGTGCCTACTATATAGCAGTGTCCTATCATGTAGAGCAATACACCCTTTGTAATAGTTCTCTGCTCTACAGGATGCTCGTGAGAACTCAACAATATAATACAAGTAGAGTTCTCAGCAAATATTAGCTATTCTCATCACTCAGCTGTTTGAGCAGCATTTTCAAACTTAAAAATGTAAGGATCCATTTTAAAGGAAAGCATTGCTAACAGATTCCAAGTTTTTATTCAATTTTTATACTTTTCAAATATGTATTAAAAAGGAGAAATAAACCCTGTATTCAATAGCTATTATGTATCTATAAACAAGGTATAAATTAAGTTTGAACCCATGAAACTAGTAAAATTCAAGTTAATTTAATGTTTTTTTTTTAAAATGGTACTAGTTGCTGTAGCACCAATTCTTCTAACATATTTTGAGTTTGGCCTGCCTTAATTACCATATGCTATATGATACTTCTAGTCTTCCATTACTTAAAATCTATTCGAATTACTTTAAAACCGAATGTCTGAGCATCTCATTGAACATACAAAGTCCCCTCTTTTGCCAGCCTAGAGCTGAGAAGCAGCACAAGAGCTGCCAATGCTACTGTGCAGGTGAAAGCAAACGTGAGCACTGGAGCTGAGAGATGCAGAAGCACTGTGAGAGATGCTCATCCGGGTGAGCTAGGAAGGGCCTCATTACCTCACTCAGATAATCATCAAAGTCAACAGAAACAGCCCTGGCCAGTGTTGGTCGGTTGGTCGGGCATTGTCCTGTGCATGTTGTGGGTTCAATTTCTGGTCAGGGCACATACCTAGGTTGCAGGCTCGATCCCTGGTAGGAGGCAGCCGATAGATGTTTCCTCTCACGTTGATGTTTCTCTCTCTTTCCCCTTCTCCCTTCCATTCTCTAAAAATCAATTAAAAATTTTAAGAGAGAGAGAGAGAGAGAGAGAGAGAGAGAGAGAGAGAGAGAGAGAGAGAGAGAAACACAGAATTAAAATCTTTTCACGGAAAACTTGCAGACCTCCCAGATGAGCTTCACGGACATCAGCGAAGAGACTTTAATACATCTCTGTTGAACTTGCATAATCACTTCTCAAAGTGCTGGGGGCCAGTGTTAGGCAACGGTTCAGCGGTTTTCCTGATAAATTCCATGAGATCTACCAAGTAGAAGGCATCAGTTTCTGTTCTATACCTTTTTACTGAAGGCAAAAGGTATTTCCTTCCTGTGGCAATGGTCGCTTTCATGGCATTCACATTAATCTGGGAACTCAGAAACTTTGACTCAGAATTCTGAATGCTAATGGTGGGGGGTGTAAAATGAAGTAATTTATGTGTCATAGCTAATTAAGATTACAGTATTTCAAGGCACTTAAAATTCAAGTTCAAAGAAATGTTAGTGCTTTGGTCTGATAGGTGGTGTCAAGGCACCCTTGAGAGGGCTTCCTGCCTACAGCAATAGGCAAGCAATAGCTCATTCAGCATATCCTATAATTAAAACAGAATAAAACCTCACAGCCTTACTTCTTTGGGGTACTGGACTTTTTCAAAGAAAACTTAGTTATCATTTGCTACTATTTTATTGAAAAATGGAATGTTTTTGTGGAACGGAAACTTATTTTGTTATGGTCTTTTCATTAAGAAGTACCCTTTGATTGACTTGAGCTGTATCTCTGATGTAGACGAAGAATACAATGATGAGTAGAAAGGAAGAGAAGGCAACCACAGAGGGAAACAGTGCAGCTTTATCTACTATAGCCTGAAGATATTTCTATGATCCAATGATTGCACTCGGAAGCGGTGAATATACCATGACAATGTGTACACATGAGCTCTAAGAGCTTGGTATGAGAATACTTACAGCAACAATATGCATAAAATAAAAACTGGAAATGACTAAAATGTCCATTAACAGTACAAAGGCAAAATAAATATGGCATATTCATAATAATAAAACATTACACAACATTGAAAGTGAACACATTACAACTACATACAACATGAATGAATTTCACAAACAATACTGAGTGAAAGACACCAGACACCAAATATTACATTCTGTATGATTTTTTTACTTTACATTTACAATAGGCAGACTAATGCATAAGGCTAGAAGTCAGGGTAATGGTCCCCTGAAGTGTTGGAAGCCGATCCACCCTGGCTGCTTGAGGCAGTCCCTGCAGGAATGTTTCAAGGAACCTTGAAATAGAGATGAGAAACGCCCTAGCCTTTGGAATGGAATAGATGGGTTTAAGATCAAATAGAATAAATGCAGATGTAAGAGGACAATAGGGGGAGGAACCTGGCTAGGAGAAGAGAGGTTGTTTCCCCAGGTGAGGACCAAATAGTATAAATACAGATGTTAGATGACAATAAAAGAGAGAATCTGGCTATGATGATCACCTAAAAGCTGACTCCGTGTCCTTCATTCTTCGCCGACTCCATCCACACCCTGGGAAACCCCTGGACCCGCTGGGGCTGGACCCCAGCACTGAAGGGAGAGAGGACTGGTTGTGCAGGCGGGAAGGGTTCTAAAGTGATGGCAGTGTTTTACTTCTTGACCAACACTGAGTGTTCATGACTGAGCTTCTTAAACATTTTAAATTTCACTTTTGAAATGGATTGTATCTACCTCAAGAGGTCATTGTGATGATTAAGTAACAAAAAAAGCAATGTACATTTTACTTGCTATGTAATAAATGCTCTAACAGCTGTAATTGTCATTGCTATTATTATCACTGTTATACTGTGCATACAATAAGTTTTGAAACCACCTATATACATATTAGTTAATTTATGCAAAACTCTATTTAGAATAAAGTACATGCAAGATGCAATGGTGGACAAGAACTAAATGCCTATGTCTAAAAATAAATTATTAAATTATAATTTCTAGTAAAGGGTTTGAAGTTAGTGGTAAAATGGCTTCCTTTCTCTCTCTTATGTCATAAGAAAATATTTCCCTTAAAAATACAGGTTGCTGTCTCTTCATGAATTGTTGTTTTTTTGGAGGTTTTTTGGTAGATTTAAAGTTACATTACTATTCACAAAGCAGCATTACTAAAATAATGAAGACTTCTTCCTTATTGATTTTCTGGAAACTACCTCCCTTATTTCATCCACACTTCATCTATAATTGGAAAAGGGAAACTACTGAACTGATAAATTCTGCAAGGGGAGAATATATCTTGAATCTGAAGTGTTATTACTGTTGACAGTTCAATAAGAGAGACACGATAGAAGAATTTATGGAGGCTCTTGAAATCGACTGAAGCAATTTTCAACACACTGTATTTCATTCTTGGGCAAAACCAAAGCTATATTTCTTACCCCCCTCTTTGTAGAAGTCAACATTTAACCAGCAATAGATACTTCTCCAGAAGTTACTTGGCATTATCCATTCCCATTAACTTTTAAAACTCAAATATTTGAGTACTGGGACTTCTAATTGGAATGTCTAGCCATTTAATAATTCTAATAGGTTTATTTTACAGAAACAGAGTATGAACCTTGCAATAAACATTCCATTTTAAATGCCTTAGATTTTCAAATTGCCTGTAGAAGGTACTGGTAGTTTTATCTTGATTGGTCACTACCTGTTTGCTGGGCAAATAGGTAAACTGTAATTAACTCAATGACCTCGAGACACTCACCAGCTTTGTATTCCAGGTTCCCTACCTTTCATTTGATTTTTCATCTTTTTTTTCCCCTTTGTGAGGAAAATTTCTAGAAAAATCTGGAGTCACTTCCCTCAGTGTCTGCTTAGCCCCAACAAAGAAAATCTAATTTTTCCTTTGCTTGAAGCACATGTATCAATGAGCTCTTTCATCCAGTGGTTCTGGGGCTCCAGAACAAGAGCTGTAGCTGGAGGTGGAGATTGGGAGGACATCTTTTAAGCACATTGCCTTTATTTTGAAAGTGAAGAAGCCAAGTTTAACTGACTTTCCCAGAGCAGAGTGAGGGTTAGAGCTCAGAAATTATATACAGTACTAATAGCACACCAGCAATGAGGAATGGGCAATTGATTCTCATTTTTCTAAATTCTGCATTTTTTCCACCTATGGACTTTATTCTTATGTTTCTCTGTGTGACATTGTAAACAATGCCAATGTGAGGTCAAATTAGGTTAGGAAGTTGAGAAAATAACCCTAATATCCTGAGAACAAAATAAATTACTGTGATCTTTGTAGCTTAAAAATGATCTGCGGTACTTGAAATATTGAAGGGACCATTGAGTAAAGTATATGATTGTCTAACCACTATGCTGTACGCCTGAAACTAATACAGAATAATACTGAATGTAAACTATAATAGAAAAATAAACAGCAAAAAACATTCTCTCTCTTAGTTTCTATCCCTTCCCGTTAATGAAGTCTAGAGCCTGATCCAAATCCAAGCATTTTAAATCAAACTATAACATGGCAATTTACAAAAGAGAATATTTTTCCCCAAAGACAAATTCAATTTATAAGAGTCAAGGTAAAAAATAATTTTTTAAAAATAATCTGGGGCCTGTCCAGTGTGGTTCAGTGGTTGAGTGTCAACCTATGAACCAGGAAGTCATGGTTTGATTCCCAGTCTGGGTACATGCCTGGGTTGTGTGCTCGATCCCCAGTGAGGGGAATGCAGGAGGCAGCTGATCAATGATTCTTTCTCATCATTGATGTTTCTATCTCTCTCTCCTGCTCCCTTCCTCGAAAATCAATAAAAACATATATTAATAAAAAAGGAAGGGGAGCCCTGACCGGTTTGGCTCAGTGGATAGAGCGTCGGCCTGCAGACTCAAGGGTCCCAGGTTCGATTCCAGTCAAGGGCATGTACCTTGGTTTCGGGCACATCCCCAGTAGGAGGTATGCAGGAGGCAGCTGATCGATGTTTCTCTCTCATTGATGTTTCTAACTCTCTATCTCTCTCCCTTCCTCTCTGTAAAAAATCAATAAAATATATTTAAAAAAAAAAGAAAGGGGAAAAAATACCTGGGACATACCATTACATTTTAAATGATCTTAGTACAGATTTTTATGTTTTACTTCATTTTAAAAACCATTAATCATTTATCCCTCAGAGATAGTTTTCAGAACAGAACTTTTCTTCCAATACTGAAATTATAACAAGAGTTGGATGATTTGGAGAAATTACAGTGAGTTTTTTCATGTGTGGTACCCTTCCTGCCTGTGGGTCGTCCAAGTACCCCCAACACACCCCACAAGCACGTGCATCACCCAGTTCGTTGTTTGGACATGGGGTGTGTTCAGCAAGTATTTGCTCAGACTTGAGGTCAAGGAATAGCCATTTGGCCGGTTTATGGAAAGGGTAGCCCTCAGTGGTTGGGAATGAGTTTTGTTCATGTCGTTCTCACTTGGGCAGCTTTGATGGGGCTACCCTGACCACAGAATAGGATTCTGGCTCTTACCTCCCCACTGGCCTCTCTCTACCCTCCCCCTCTGCCACAGGCCACAGACTCACATGCCAGCGGGCTCCTCAGGTAACACACCTGGAGGAAGCAGTGCAGGGAAATGACTACATGCACATTGTTTGAGTGATGGCTGAGAAGAACTGGAGAAGGTACCTGTGTCTAAGAGGTGGCTTCTGGTCAATTCCATCTATTGCTGTCCTGCAGGAAGGAGGGCCCAAGGTTACTAGCTTCTCAGCTCTTCTTTAAGAAAAAGCAGAAAGATAGCTACTTTAATTTTAAAATGTTTTGACTTATTTCTAAGAAGTGGCAGGGTACTTTTTATTTGCTCTGCTGACCACGTTGATGAACCACTTCCCATCCATGGGTGGCAGTGCTTGACCCTACAGAGCTGCGCTCTAGCAAGGCTGACCACTTGGAGTTTTCTCAGGGCGCAGTGTGTTGTCACACCTCTGAGCTTCCGCTCATGCTTTTCTCTCTGCCTGCAACGCACTCCTCCACTCTGCCACTTGCCAAGCCCTCCCCATCCATTTCTAAACACTGGCTCAAGTCCATCATTGACAAGCCTTTCCCAACCTCCCTCTCCATCTGACCTCTAACAGCCCAGCAGGTCTATTCTTTTCCCTAGTTCACTAAACTCTGTTCATACCACAAAGGAGCTGCTACACTGGAATGCACTTGGCTGTGACCCACATCCATCTCTCCCGCTAGCATGTAAGACACAATTTATTCTTCTTCATATCCTTGGTGCTTTATGCAATGAACAGCACCAAGAATGGCCCGTGCTTGTTGAAATAGCACATAGGATAAAAAGTTCTCACAAACTTCCCTACTTGCATCTGTATTACTCATCATTTCCTATCCATATCAGAGCAAGAACGCCACAAAAATTTCAGTGATAATATAGTCTAAAGATCAGATGTCAGAATTGCATATGCTCTGAGCCTGACTTTTCATGACGCATATGCTATCTCGTGCAGTGTGAATATACAAATGAGCCTGCTCTCAGGGCGCTTACATTCTTGGGGCAAAGCCAGAGTGTTTTATTTCAATACCATCATTCCACTGCCTATTCAGCTAAAAGCACATCAAGGAACACTCCATTTCCCATCATTCTCTGTTTTATGTGCAAAGGTGATGGGATGTTCAACATTATATCCAAAGACACACAGCAAGTTAGTGTTAGAAGTGACTGTAGAGATCATTTCCTGGCATTTGGTGCAATAAAGGTATTGAAACACCTTTGTATCTTTTCTCCTAAATGCAGCTGACAACTTCCTGTCAGTATACACTCTACACACAAACAATAGGCACACAGTGCACACATACACACAAATGCTTTTAAAAATTAGGAGTCACAGCCAGTCTCACCAGTTTCTAATTTGTTTCATCTTCTAATTATTTTGTTTGGCACTTTAGGTTTTGAACAACTAATGAAATCCCACTGTTAAGATACATGCAAATGTAGCCCGATCTCCTCCAGGTAAAAAAGATGCCCTTGCCTGCCTGGAAAAGGATGGAAACACATAAAAAACTAAGAGTGCTTAAATCTGCCAGGTAAGAATTTGGGTAATTTTAATTTTTTTCTTCTATGCTTTTCTATATTTTTAATACAATGGTATATGTTCATTTTATAATTGGAAAAAATGGGAAAATTTGTTTTTAAAAGAGAATAAAAACATACAAATTGTCTTATAGTAGTCATAGTAAAATAACCATTTAGGATGTTATTTTATGAGCACTTGTTTTTTATTTTTATTTTTAATTTGTTTTATTGGTTAAGGTATTTCAAATGTGTCCTCATCCCAAAAGTGGCAAAACTTTATATGACCTTAAAATGGTTGAACTAAATTCTATTACGATCAAGCTCGAAGGATATTTAAGCACAAATATACATATACGGGGCAATTTTGGGGAAATAAAATGAACACAAGACCCCCACAGATTTTCAGTTTGTACACCAGCAACAGTGCTCTGGTTCAAAGAGTATTGCTTCAGGGCGTGCTTCCTGATTTCTTGTCAACAAATTATTCTTACCAGATTCATAGGCCAAAGACCCAGCTCTCTCATTTATAAAACATGGATAGAAAGATCTACATCTTCCATTTTCCCCCACGTCTGTTAGAGCCACAGCAGCTCTTTGAGAATAAAAACACAAGACAGAAACAGAAGGTTCTAGAACACTGTCCAATAGAGTCAAAAGTATTTACTTTGTGTTGAACTGACATGAGGGTGAGAAAGTGTTCTCGCTGTGTGGAAGAATCCTGAGGATGTACCAATATTCATTCATTTATTCAATAAATATTTTGGGGGGCTAAGTGCCCTCATAGGCCCTGGGACTATGACTAGGACTAAGATAAGGACCTTGCCATGGTGGGACTTACAACCTGGTGAACAAGGTAGACAATAAGTAAGACACTAAACAACAGGTAAGAGAATCGCTTAATAATTGCCCAATTAACACAAACAATAGCATTATTATATAGTCATTTTACAACTAACTACAGAAAGTAACAATACTTATTTCCACGAAGGAAAGTGGGTGCTGTGATGTAGAATTACACAAGGAACCTATTTAAGATAAAGTTTGTGCTGAGCATACACATAACTTGTGGAGGTTTTATATAGGTTGGGCTAGTTGGGTTTTCCCTATGAATGTGGAGAATTGAACATTCAATGAGATATCCTAAGGATACAAAATTAGCAGCAGTGAGAAGAACTAATTACTAATTATCTAAAGGAGCACTTTTTTCATATGAGGGACATTATGTTTCTTTAGATTTACCTCATCTTTAATCGCATACATCCACACAAACAATCTTTTTACTTTTAGGTTTCTGCAGCATCCTCCACTTTGTTGGAAACCTCAGAAAATTGCTGAGCCTTTACTCAACCCCAACAGAGCCATTATAAACCCATTTTGTGAAAGTACCAAGTAGAAGGATGGGTGGGAAAAAAGAAAAACAAATTTTGTCACTTGTGAAATATGCCCAGATCCAACCTTCACTAACCCCATTGTGTAAAACATTCAGAATATTATTGAGAGAAAGCTGACGAGTGTAAATAGACTTATTCTCAATGAAATCAACACCATCCGACTGATTTGTAACTATTCCCTTAATGCTGCTATAAACTTTATTGCAGTGCAAACACTGGTTCTACAGATTGCTTTCCCCTTCCTCAGGATGTGTTTGACCTCCGTGGCACTGCCACTATAAATCTCATGGCCCAACAACCCTTGTCTGCAAGTGATTTCAAGCACTATCATAAAAATGAAACAGACAGACTTAATTTGAGTTCCAGACTTGAGGAAACTCAACTAAAATATTAGCATAATTTCGCTGAGGATGGAGGAAATTGTTAAAATATGTGTATTAGAGAGTGTCTGCAATTCGATCCATCTTTTTTTCTGGCTCTTGGGTGCCACCCAGTGATTAACTTAGCGGCAGGTTTCCAAAGGGGTCTGTCTGTGCTGCAGGCAGGGATGCGAGGGGTAGTGACAGCTGAAGTCTTAAACTAAACTTAGGAATTAAAGAAAGAAATCTCTCTTTAGAGATTTTCGTCCCATCCAGTAACGCCTGGCCATCGGTGACGTGTTCTTTCCAGACATCCAGACATTACAGATGATCCGGTCTATGAATCATAAAAATCAGATCTTTAAAACACAGACTGGTCCACAGCTACCCGGTGAAGAACAGCAGCGAAGTAACCAGCACCATCTGGGCTCCCCTTGCCTAATCTTTTTTCTATGTCCCTGTCCCCCACTGACCAGTCGCTCTCCCCAATTCTATCCTAAGACAGAGCTTGGAAAACTCTGCTTTATGATCACAAAGACAGGAACTCATTCAGCCAGGCCATTAACTTACTGGACTGGTTTTTATCCCTATAATTCCATGGGGTGGGTATAGGAGCAAACACTCCCCTTCGCCTTACTCGTACATCTCACCAAAGCCATAGCCATCCAGTGTTATTTTATCCAGGTTCTCCCTTTTTCTCTCAATAATATTTGTGACACATATATTTTATCAAGGATTTGTGTCATTTTTTTAAGAGGTGAAACAATATATTCTCAACTTAATGGGACTTCTGTTTTCTTCTAGAAAACTATGAGCCATAAATAACACTATATAGTATATGTACTTTATTTTTATTCTATAGTATATACTATATATGTTATTATATAAAATAAAGATGTTTAAATAAACGAGGCATGTGGCCTGCCGGCCGCGAGTTTGACATGCTTGCACAGAAGTATTGAACGTGAGATGGATTTCTTAAGCCATTGTGTTTTCTCCCAGTTCAGCTGCTGCCATCATGGTTTCTGAGGAGGTGGCATCAGTGGACGGACATATGCTCCAAAGGACAAAGAAGGTTCCTATGAAAAAGGTGAGAGGAGCAGACCAGAATCTGGAATGGGAAATGAATCAGTCCCATCTTCATATGCATATCTGCTTCGTTACCCACCTCCCTAGCTACCACCTCTCCTCCTCCACCATTTTCTGATCCCCTCTGTCCCTCACTCTGACCTGGATCTACAACTGGGCTGAATAAAGCAAAGAAGTGGTGGTGGTGGTGGTGGTGATGGAGGCGGCGGCGGCAGCAGTGGTGGTGGTGGTGGTGATAGTGGAGATGGAGGTGGTGGTGGTGGAGGTGCTGGAGGTGGTGGTGGTGGTGGTGGTGGTGATAGTGGAGATGGAGGTGGTGGTGGTGGAGGTGCTGGAGGTGGTGGTGGTGGTGGTGGTAGTGGTGGTGGTGGAGGTGATAGTAGAGATGGAGATGGTGGTGGAGGAGGTGGTAGTAGTGGAGGTGGTGGTGGTGGAGGTGGTAGTAGTGGAGGTGGTGGTGAAGGTGGTACTAAAGGTGATGGTGGAGGTGATGGTGGTGGAGGTGGTAGTAGTGGAGGTGGTGGTGAAGGTGGTACTAAAGGTGATGGTGGAGGTGATGGTGGTGGTGGTGGTGGTGGTGGTGGAGATGGAGATGGAGGTGGTAGTAGTGGTGAAGGTGGTGGTGGTGGTGGTGGTGGTGGTGGTGGTGGTGGTAGAGGTGGTAGTGGTGGAGGTGGTGTGATGGTGATGGTGGAGGTGGTGGTGGTGGCAGCAGTAAGTCCAGATGTGGACCTGAGGCAGCTGGGGAGAATGAGGGCTCATCTATAGGACCTGGGAAACACCAAGACGCCTATGAATTGAAAAATTGGTAGATACTAAGCAAATTGGGAATAGACACAAAGAAATTTACCTCAGAAGAAAGCATTAGATGAGATACATAGGACATGTGGCCTTTCCTTCAATCCCATGCGATTTGAAGGGACTGGGGTACCCTCCTGTCCATTGCTCTGTCCATGTTGCCTCGAGGAGGGGAGCGGGAGGACGAGGTAACCACATTCCCAGACCTTCTCAGTTACTCGTTCCCTTCTCACAAAGAGGTTGTTTTGCCAAAAACAAGTTGATAACTGGGCTTTTACATTGGCCCACAAAGGAGACAGGAAATTCCTCCTGATTCTAATTTCTCATGGTGGTATCACAATAGGAGGAAGATTAAATGCTTTAGTTTATGATGAGATCATACTCTTTGGCCAATTTTAGTCATTTATGAACTGTTTACATATGCCAGGCCCTAGGTCTATGCCATTTAATACTTAAAAAAGGGGAAGGGAGAACGTCTGTAATGCTTTCAACAATAAAGATAAATTAAAAAATAAAACTTAAAATATTTAAATCATAGTGTTGTTACTACCCACTGTTGCACAGTTGAATAAACTGAAGCATACAAGGTAAGTATTTGCCCAAGCTCATGCTGTTGGTAACTAGCAGCTAGGATTACTCTCCTGGCAATTCGATCCAGAGCATTTTAGTAGCTCATTATTTGATACAATACCTGAAATAACATATATTATAAACTTTTACAAAATTTCAAATAAAAATGATTTGTCTCGATATGGATTAAACAAAAAAAACCTAGTATCAATATGGCTTGAATAAATATCAAATAAGCGAATTTCCATTTTTAACATCATTATAACAGCGTTGATTTTGGAAATGCACTCTGACTTTCTATCAACTTACAAATATAATTTTGAAACACAACCAGCGGGTAAGTTGGTTATTAACTACATACATAAATTACGGGGAAAAGCCTACCTAAATTGTTACTTACCACAAAATCTGATATTTTAAATCTGTAATTTCTAAGTTCCATTCCAGCCCTGTTTATTTATATTACCATTTATGAGGGTTAATTCTTTTACCTCATAGCTGCTGGCAGTCAAGACTTACTAGACTTCTTACATGAAGTAGACTTACAAGACTTCTTTAAATAGAAGCTCTGGATTCTTCTAATGTTTAAGTGACTACCTCATTGAAGCCCCAATTTTCTGCAGTTTAAAGCATGAAAGAAATAACCTTAGTCAGAGATTTTTAACCTAGGCATTAGCAAATCTCTGCTTTTCAAATGAAAAATTTAGTGACTATTCATTTTGCATAGGCCCCCGATATACCCACTAGAAGAAAGTGGGTATATCCCAATCCACCCCTGAATAACTAATACATTAACATGTTGAGTGGAATTGTTTTCTATTATTGAACTGGATGTCAGAAATAGTGAGTTTGATTGAAGAATAATTCTTATTTGTCCCTAAACATTATTAGTTGTAACATCCATTTACTGGTTGATCACTGACAATAATGGTTCTCCTGGAATGAGACAGAAGATTCAATTGCCGGCATATCAATGGATGACTGTTAGAGGAGGAAACAATGATATCAGTCCATCTAAAAGCTTCAGCAAATTGTTGTACAAACTTCCAAAAGAGGGGCTAGACAAAGCCTGATTTTATACCATTTAAATAAAAATTTCATGTGACAAAAGGCCATCACTGCTATTCTCACCTTGTGGTTTGAGTTGCAACAGAAACTCTAAAGGAGAATGGCATATACCAGATTGATGTTGAATTCCGCAGCCTGGCCTGAAATTGTAGCGCAATATGGTGGTATTCAAATGCTCATCTATGCCCTGGAAACAGACTTATCCAGGAACCCATGAAGCCCAGGAGTTGGCTCCCTTTGGAGATGATCAGAGCTCGAGGGCAAAATGAATTATTACAAGGCAGTCAAGGATGTTGAGGAAATAGAAATATAACTATTGGCAACTAACCCCAAGATTTACAACTCTGGAACTGGACAAATTGACAAGTCAGACAAACACACAAATACCCAGGTCAGCCACGTTTTCACTGCTTTGAAGCAGATATTTACTCCCCTCACGTCTGCTCAAGTATCTTATCAAAGCTATCCTCGACCACTGTTCCCCTTCTCTTAACTTTTGACTCTCTTCTACTTCATTCTTCTTCAGAGGCTTATCACTACTGGACACACTGTTTTCTGACAGTTTCTACTGGGTAAAATATAAGCTCCGTGAGGGCAGGCCTTTGCTGTGGTTACATAATAAACATTCAGTAAGAAACAGGTGAATGAATACACTATGGAGGGGTGTCTCAACTTTTCTTTCTGTTCAATCTTGTGTGACAAGATTAGATAAGTTATGTTACTTACACATGGTAGGTACTTTTCTGCACATTCTTCACACTGGTTGGAGAAAGACCAGCTTTGCTTCTGGGAAGCTCTCAATCTTATATCTCCCCAACATACATCACCATAAACATCAAAACCACAGTCCTATTCTTTCATGTTTCATGATGAATAAGATGGGCTATTGATTTAAGTCAGTTAGTCACTCAACAAGTATTTACTCAACATGTATAGGGGCTACTCTGATGTTTTGTGAGGAATCCTGGAATTTTAGGGTCTTAAAACCTTCATTTTTTCCCCAGGCTTAGAATGTTCTTGAGTCCAACCTGAATGACTGCAGTGGTCTTCTCCAGTGAGAGCCCTTCTTATTTCCCACAACCCCTAACATACATCCATAATATACATTCATTCTGCAAAACCCATATGGAGAATGAGAATTGTGCTATTTTATCTTTCCCTTAGCTAGAATGAACTTCTCTTGTTTGGTAAGCTCCTTCGTGTAGAAAGTTATTTTCCGAAGGGAAAATTATAGCAAATAATTTGATTTCAACTATAGTAGCAGAAACCCTTATTCTAGCCCCAGAGTTCTTAGCAAAAGCTTGTTTGTGAAAGAAATGGGCAAAATTAGTGAAAAGAGCAACCACTGAAATGTTCTTGTCTCAAACACAGCCATCAATTTTGACTGAGTTAGCCATGGTAACTACTGATATGCATCTCAGCAAGACGGATTCTTTCTTTCCTTCATGTGAAGAGAGCTGCAGCATCCCTCTCTCATAACTGTTCTCAGAGTATCTTTAGGTCAGTGGCATTCTCAACTGGCTAATTATTGGCTGCAGAAAGACAAGGTCTGATGATCATACCTGGGCAAGCTAGGCAAGCTTCTATCCACAAATTCCTAAAATCCAATTGATTGTCAGAAACAATGGCACCTGAAAATCCGTGTTGTGAATACCTGGCCCTGGTTTCATTTTAGTCTCTTAAGTCTGAAATGGAAGGGGGAGCACTGTGCACCATGATAGCTGATTTATCAGAACATAAATTCATTCTGCAAAACCCATATGGAGTCTTGGCCACGGTTTCTTCATTCACTCGTGGAAAAGAACATGCCTTAGACAAAGTAAGAATGCTTCCTATCTTTTTGCTTGCTTTTAAACTAAGAAATCCCAGATACCAAGATAATGCAATGGTCACCTTCAGCCAATGCTGATTACCCACAAATGGAATGTTTTATGGCCCATCACACATGCCTATCATCTGGGGACAGATTTAACTTCTTGGGAAGTTTCTTGGCTAACTATGTCTCCATAGAAAATGTCAGCTACAGAATCTTAGAACCTTTATTTGATTTGAAATCAGAGATGAACCGGAGTTTATTTTAACATTAAAATGTCCAATGACAGTGGCACAGCATAATTCTGATATTCAGTGGTAGATGGAGCACATTTGCAACTGGTTTTGTAGTCGGAAGCGTTTTGCCAAAGACACAACAGGAAAGCTGGGACAGTCTAGATACGATTTTTGATCACTATGAATTTTAAGACAAGGCCTTGGAAGTAACTGTACAACTTCCTGATTCTGACAAAAATACTTTTGTCAACTTGTATTTGGGTCTGTGATTCTAGTCTTTCTATTTCTCTTGAATAATGAGTAATGCACATCTTTCTAGCAGTGTGTAGCGAAATGTATGTCCAATGCACTAGTATTAGGACCCTCTTAAGATTACTTGGTAATGCTAAAATGTATCAATAACCATACGTTTTACATGTGGGATCTTCTTTGGACATCAGTTTTTATTAAAATATGTTGTTTTATGTTAAAAAATTATTATAGAATAAAACGCACAATTTAAATATATTTTAAAGATGAAAAATGGGTCTTGCAGAAATTCTGACCTTGCTGTGCATCACGCTTGGCCAGGCCCCTGACATAGGATCTACGCGATGCTGGGGACACTGGGAGGGGCTGAGGAGCACTGCGTTATGCTGGAGCATTTGCAATAGGAAATCTCAATGTGTTCACAGACCTAGAAGTGAATGGCCACTTCACAGTTTAGAAATTATCCTTAGACTGCAATTCAAGACCATGGACTGCTTTTTCCTGCAGGCCATAACGAGGCTCCACAACGGTTGCCTTTAATGGAAGAAAAATGTAGAACTTAAATCATCCCAGAATGACCTGATGTGCTTAGTTTGCTTTTGGAGGAGGTGCATCATGGTTTGGCCTCTCCTTTCTATCTTGAATGAAGCCAATATCCACCACCTGGGACAGTGACTTAATAATGTCACTATCACAATTCTAATTTTATAGTTTTCTTTTTTACTGACAGGTCTAATCAATGTAGGACTCCTTCCTAAAATATTTCTGTGGGTCCATTTCCAGTTGAAGCCATAACATAGTTACCCAGTGGTACTGTAGAGTCTTTGAATTCATCAGAGCCTTAAACCTTCTGTTCTTCCTCTATGCTAAAGAGTTGGCAACATTTTCTGCAAATGCTCTGACAGTAAATATTATAGGCTTTGCAAGCCATGAGGTCTCTGGTACAACTACTCAATTCTGCCCTTGTAGCAGAAAAACAAGCATAGAAGATATGTAACAAATGGGTGTGGCTGTGTTCCAATAAAACTTTATTAACAACAATGTAGACACATGTTGATTTTGACTGATGCTGTCTTTTGCTGATCTCTGTTTTACCTTCTCGCTTAGTAGGTTCCATTGCCATCCATTCATTCCCCCATGTCCAAAGTTCTCCCTCTCAATTCATAGCCACCAAAGATTAAGTCACAGTTATTTTACTTCTTATATTAGTTGCCTGCGGCTGTTATAACAATCACAATGAACTTGGCGGCTTAAAACAACAGTAATTTATTCTCTCATGATTCTGGAGGCCAGAAGTCCAAAATCAAGGTGCCAGCTGGACCATGCTCTCTGCAGATTTGAGGGGAGGAGTCTTCCTAGCGTCTTTGGTTGCAGGCAATCCTTGCATTTCTTGCCTTGCAGCTGTGTCAGCTCAACCTCTGCTTCCATTGTCAAATGGCTTCACCCCTGTGTCTCTGCCTCTGTGTCCAAACTTCCTTCTTTTTATAAGGACACCATTCATATTGGAGGCAGAGCCAATCTAATCTAGCATGGCCTCAACTTTATTATATATGCAAAGACCTTGTTTCCAAACAGTGTTACATTCGCAGGTTCTGGGTAAACATGATTTGGGGGACAATCCCTATTTTCTAATCTGTCCTCTACTTTCCATCTCAGCTACCACAGCACTAATGACTAAACAAAATTTTACAACTTAAAAAATACTTTAAAGTTAACTGTAGCTTATTTTATCACATAAATAAGTCCCCTTTATACTTACAGGGATAGTAAAACACAAAAAGTAAGTAAATAACTTGCCAAAAGTCACACATGTGAACCATAGGTATTCTGACTTCAAATCCTGCTCCGTAAAAGAATAATGCATCAACTTTTACTCTGTCACTTTAAATGTTCTAACTGAGCTCTGCTGCTATAGTCACCTCAACAGTTCCAAAGCCATGAGCCTGTTGGTAGGTTTATATGAGGTTGACCTAAGAAACATCTAATGAGCTCATAGACATATTCTGCACTTTGAACCATTGAATACACTGAAAGTAATCTTCTATGTTCAATTCATTTATTTGTTCATCCATCCAACCATTCATTCATTCATTGTAAAACTATTAAAAATGAAATGATCATCTCTCCATCCATATTTTATAATGTATAAATGTCATGGCTATGTTACATGCTGTTCAAAGATTTAAAAATATGGTACACAAAAGTATATTTTGTCTTTCAGTTTCTACTTTAGCACCTGCTTGATAGTTCTTTATTACTTAATGCAATTAAGGTTGTGAAGTAAAAATATTTGCCTATATTCCTCTGGGTATAGCTAATGCTCTCAACTAACAATGCTGCTAATAAAGTTAGGATTTGTCTAAAAATTTATGATGATATGATGATGATGCAGCAAACATAAATGCCTAATAACTTTTCAAATTAAAGGAAAACTGTTGGAACTGTCAACTAAATTATATTTTACAAGCAATCAAAAGAAACTGAACCCAAAATGACATGATCTCTCATTACTACTTAATGCTAAGATAACACGGTCAAGGGAAAAAATATAAAAATAAACATCTTATCTTAATGTTGGAGGAAAGTGAAAGAAACAAGTTTGGTAAAACTTATTTTTTTCTTTATTTTGATAGGGTAGCAGCACACAGAAATCAGTGTTATTTTTATTCTGTTTTGATACAGCAATCAAACTGCTTTGTGGCTGTAGACATAAGCTTAATGTCAGTTTGCCAAGAGCTTTATAGAGCGCTGCAGGGAATACTGTAGTAAGCCTTGTTCTTGTGGGTGGATAAAAAGAGGAATGCTACAGACCAAACTCCCTCAGCTTCCCTCCTTACTTCCTGGCTTTCCTGTTCTCAGAATTTCCCTGCGTCTTCATCCAACTTCTCCCCCACCTCACCTCTTTCCTCCTATTCCATTCTAATCCTTCTAGTAAATCCCTTGTTGCCATCCTGAAGCACTGCAGAATCCATTAACTGGCCCCCACCTCGTCCCCACTAACATTCGTTAGTATCACCCTCTTCAAAAGTCCCTTCCATTCATCCTGCCAGCATGCTATTTTTTCTTATCCAAACCTAACTTTCTCTTGATCCTGCTATTCCCTTGAACTATCTCCTGTTTTCCTTGTTTCTCCTCTAGCCATTGCCAACCTTCTGGGAAGGTGACAGTCCACCACAGTTGCTCAGCAACTCAGACCACTGACCTGATCCTTACAATTTCTTGAAAACTCACTTACTTTAGCTAATATGACTCTTACTAATATCTCTGCTGATTCTCTTACTTCTCTGACCATGCCTTCTTTGGCTCTTCTTCCACCTGCCTTTCCCACCTGAACATAGCCTGAAGTGATCTGTCTTGGTTCCTCCACTTCTGTCTCTGGGGTCATTTTCTTCCTTCCTTTCTCTCTTTCTCTTTCTCTTTCTTTCTTTCTTTCTTTCTTTCTTTCTTTCTTTCTTTCTTTCTTTCTTTCTTTCTTTTCTTTTCTTTCTTTCTTTCTTTCTTTCTTTCTTTCTTTCTTTCTTCTCTCTCTCTCTCTCTCTCTCTCTCTCTCTCTCTCTCTCTCTCTCTCTCTCTCTCTCTTTCCTTCCTTCCTCCCTCCCTCCCTTCTCTCTTTCCTTTTATTCATCATCATCATTATTATAATTTCTTGGTAATCTCATGGTCTCAACTATTAATCTATTCAGTTAAACACCAAATCTTTTGCTTTAACTTTAAACTCTTTCCAC
Source organism: Myotis daubentonii (assembly GCF_963259705.1). Taxonomy (NCBI): domain Eukaryota; kingdom Metazoa; phylum Chordata; class Mammalia; order Chiroptera; family Vespertilionidae; genus Myotis; species Myotis daubentonii. The sequence continues at coordinate 15,832,408 of NC_081856.1, read as the reverse complement.
ATTCTGGACATGCATTTTCACCTGTCTCCCATTTCTTTATCTCAGTGTTCTAACTTTGTTTTAAGCTTATTCGTTAATTTGTTCAATAATTAACTCAATCTATATTTATTAAGTGCATACTATGTAGCTAAGGTGAGAGTTAAGCTACTATCCAAATACAATGACTTTAATAATGAAGGAGTTTATATCTCATTTCTGAGCACCATCTGTAAAATGACTGTGCAGAGTCACTGAGGGATCCAGGGCCCTTCCAACCACAGCTCTGCCCTGTGAAGGTGTTGTCTGGCCAGAGCCACGTCACTCTCCTATCAAGTTGTGAAAAAAAGAAAGAGAAAAATGGAAGAGTGTGCGCCCAATCTTTTAAGACCAAAAGCCCCAGAGTGGTCTATATCACTACAGCTCCCATGTCATGAATCAATCATGTCACCACACTGAATTGTGAGGAAGGCAGAGTCTTTAGCTGGATGTCCCTGTCCTCTGCTAAACTCTGTTGTCATGGAGGAAGGGAGAACATATTTGGGGCGGGGGGAGAAATAGCTAGTGGTCTGTCACTCCTACTAGGACTGGGCTTTATGCCAAAGTTTGACATTCATTGTTTGGAATAATTCTCATTATATTTCCTTCCAAATCTGCTTTTTGTTCAGTATTTTATACTTCCATGGGGGTGGAGGGGGAGGTACTATCATCCTTCTAGCCACGCTGTTTGAAAACACCCAAGATATCTTTAATGCTTAATCTACCTTTGTCAACTAACTCCCTCCCCATAACAGCCACACTTTTCCAAAGCATCATGTAGTCTTCTTTCATTATATTTCTATCTTACTCCCACCCTTTGCTATTTTTCCTAGTACATTTGAAGAGTTAGTTTTCATTGCCATTAATCTGAAAAAAACACAACAGCCTCCTAACTTATCGCCCGTGTCCGGTCTTGCTCTGCTCTTATTCTGCTTGTTCATCCGCAGTAGTCTCTCTGAAGCAAGGACAGCCCCCAGGGACAAAGGAATGAGGTGTGGACTCCTTGGTGTGGCATTCCAGGTTTGTAAGAAGGATGTGTGTTCTCATCTAGGGTTAGTGGCCATGACATGCTCTCCTTTGAGCCATGGCACATGATCACCATATCTTCCTTCTCTGCACATTTACTCCTATTTTTTTTCTTGGTTGCAATGCCCTTCTATATCCACAAATTCAAACACTATCACTATTTCAAGGCCCAGTTTAAATTCCACTTTTCCCAGAAATATTTCTTTCTCATTTTAGGAAAAAGTTCTCTCTCTCTCCTCCGATCTTCTAAACAACTTTATCTACCTATCTTGTGGTACTTAACTTTTTATTTCTTGGATTATAGCTTATAGGTACATGCCTTATCTTTCATAGTAAGTGCCTTAATTGAGGGACTAAGGCTAATTATTCTGTGTATTCCACTTAAGATTTAATAAAATGTATGATACATGGTGGGTGTTCTACAGATATAAGTTTAATGAAAGAATGTTTGAAAAATGAGTTAAAGAAATTTAGAATATGCTAAGTACAGGGCAGAGAGTCTATTAGGAAAATAACTCATTTTGACTGAATATTGGTAAACTCTTACTTTGGAAGCAGGTTTCCACTCAGTGGAATTATTACGAAGGAATTTCAAAAGATACATTTGGAGCAACAGTAACAAGAATATCATTATTTTCTTCTTTTTTAATATTTATTTATTGATTTCAGAGAGGAAGGGAAAAGGAGAGATGTGAAACATCAATGATGAGAGAGAATCACTGATCAGCTGCCTCCTGCATGCTCCCCACTGGGTATCAAGCCCACAACCAGGGCATGTGCCCTGACCAGGAATCCAACCATGACCTCCTGGTTCACAGGTTGACGCTCAGCCACTAGGCCACACTGGCTGGGCTAGAATTTTGATCTTTTATGCTTATAACAGTGATACAGCTTTAAAAGAATTATCATAAAAATGCAAAGATTTTTCTCAACAAGACACACATCTCTGCTGATTATCTAAATTGCGTGTGAGGTCCAAAGTGTTTGAACTATCTTGGGTTGTTGTCTTTTCTTCTCACTACATTTTCCAGTGAAGCCTAAAAATATTGAAATACTTTTTATTCTAATTATTATGTGGTGTTTCCAGTCACAGTCAGAGGGAAGGCTATGAAAAGTCACTAGGAAGATCTTTTTTATAGCATTTTCCAATTGAATATTATAGGTTGAAGTTATCATAATTCTTAAGATAATTTCCCCCCCAAATTCAACATTTGTCCAAGGAAGAACTCCAACTCTTTGACATTTATGTAACTGAAACATTGATAACATCAACCTAGCATTTCACTTGTAGCAGTTTTACATTTACCTTCTGGAGTTGGGGCAACATTTAAAGTGGCAGGATCTCATAAATGTTTCATGGAAAATAAGGAAAACATGCTATAAAACTCACCAAACCGTGAGATAAGAAGGAAAAGGAAAGAGTGGGTGATCCATGAGGCCCTGTGGGGTGATTGTGGAATAAATTCTCCTAAGTATTGGACCAACTTTTCCCAACTCATACATGACTTCCTGGCCATACATTAGGTAATCCTGAAATTGCTTTAACCCTTTCAGGGACCACGTTAGCATTATCGACCTGGTCAAATTGGGTCACTTCTGGGTGGTCTACGTTTTACGCTGGAGTCCCACAATTCGATTCGAAGAGGCTCCTTATTACTAGTAATTGTGAAATCTTTGCAAGTTACTTTATCCCTCTTTGAGCCTCTACATCAGTATCTATTAAAATGTTCATAACAGAGGTTTTAACTACACCGACGGTGGTGGGTATGTGGCCTTTTATTGTACTATTTTTGAATGTTTGAAATATTTTATTATAGATTTAATATGTGGTTAAAACATATGCAAGGGTTAAAACATATAAGAATACAGGAGATTATGGATGCAAAAGTTCAGCACATGGCTTCGTAATTGCTAATTATTTTTGCCACTAATATTGGTCCTACAGATGATGTTTACTGTATTTTTTTAGCAACAGTTTTATACAGGGGAATGTACTGGGCACTGGAAGGAGGCAGGGAGAGAGGACAGTGATTGAAAAACAATAAGACTAATTCTAGTCCTCTATGGCCTAAGTATTTTATTCTGAGACAATAGAACTTGCAGACAAGAAACCATTAAGTAACAATGCAAGGCAATACATGATTAAAGCGAAAATGATTTATGCAGATATATGTTTCAAATGAGTTCAGAGAACAATGTGTTCAAATAACTACAGTGTGTGTGTGTGTGTGTGTGTGTGTGTGTGTGTGTGTAACACATTAAATGGGACCAGAAACTTTTACATTTCTACCCAGAACAACAGAGTGCCAACCAGATTTTGTTATTTAAGAAGAATTCTTTCAGGGCCCATTTTTGGAAACCTAGAGACTTGTTTGTGACAAGTCTTTCCGCTCCTGCCAACAAATGCCACCCGTGTACCATTATTCTGATATATATGGTAAAGCGTAAAATATGCAGAAACCACTGAATCAGTGCGTTAACAAAATACCCATGAGCACCAGGAAATTAACAAGATGATGATCCCTGGCTGGCGTGGGCATGCAGCATTCCGCCTCGCGTGGTTTTCTGGCATGCTTGTTAGGCTCCTGCGCTAGGAAATGCCTCCACCTGGAGATGTAGACACTAGGATTGGTACTCCCAAGTGAGAGCATGCTGACGGCAGTAAAAGCAGCCTTTGTGTGCGGAAAATAAAACTGCAAGCTTTGTGCACTTGTAAACCACCACTGGCTCAAAAGTTATTATTCCTGTTTTAGTTCTCAGATTGAAAAAGGCTTTTAAATCTGATCTATTTTCGTCGGTAAGGGGGGCGGGGAGGAGCAGGATTCTGTCAGCCTAATCTCATTACACATGTAGTCATTACAGTCAAAATGAGTTTCCTCTGAGCGAGTTTGGGTGCGTTTCAAAACCAGGTCTCGGAGGAAAGGAGTCATTATGTGCAAGTAGTGTTAGGAGACGGAGCTTCCTATGATACCAGGGCATCCACGTTTATGTTTGCTTAAGCCAGAGGGTGATGAGATGAATAATCCAGATCTTGTTCAAGACAAAATTAAACTAAATGAAAGAAGGGGAGACAAAACATTTAACATGCATAATGTTAATATCTTGTTAAAGGGTTTCTTTAACAAGGAGAAAGAAATGGCTTTAAAAAAAACAGAGTCACAATACTTCTCGCTTTGATTTTATGTCCTACTAGTCTCTTTATTGTACATACTACTGAGCACCACTTGCCAGTTGGCCCATTCATTCCCTCCTCTCACCTCACTTCCATCCCCTTCTTTGTTCTTTTATGTAAAACAATGTCCTCTCAGAATATAAGCTATTTGATGGCAGAGACTTGGTTTGGCCTTTGCCAAAGATGGGCAAGAAAAGGCCAGCACTCCCCTTTCCAGACAACAGGCAGTTTTAACAATTTTCTCCTTCTCTCTTTCTTTCTCTTTAATTTCTAGTCTTCTGCTTATATAGACTGGGATTTGGAGGGGCTGTGTCAAGACTAGGCTGCTATATGCCCTGGCCAGCTAGCTCAGTTGGTTAGAGCATTGTCTCCATATGCCAAGGATGCAGGTTCAATGAATCAACCAATAAATGCATAAATAAGTGGAACCAAAAATCAATGTTTCTCTCTCTCTCTCTCTCTCTCTCTCTCTCTCTCTCAAAAGAAATCAGTAAGTTTTTTTTTAATTAAAAAGAAATGACTAGGCTGCTGTGTAATAATTCTGGCAGAGATCTCTGGTGCCAATTATTTATATTCTTCTGTACAATGTGGGTACTTGGACACTTTTGTGGTTTCAGTTTTGGGTCTTACATATCAATTTTGGAGCAATAGAAATATTCCACTCACTATATTGTTGTGTTAACAAGTTATTTTATGTTACATATGTTATGACTTCCTTTCTCCTTCAGATTGCCTTTGATGAAAATTTTAATTGGATTTCACTGGCTCAAGAACATTGGTAGGGAAGGTGGATAATGTTGCCTATGGGCAAACACTGCTAAATCCTGCTGTGCAGTGCAAATCCAGATTTTTATATAGGATGAGCTGGTGTGTGTGTGTGTGTGTGTGTGTGTGTGTGTGTGTGTGTGTGTGTGTTTGTTGGGGGCTGGGGGTGTCATCTTGTTGAAAGGGAAAGGATACTGAAATTTCATTTCTAGAATCTTTACAGTTTGTTGAGACAACATCAGTTGTCAGTATCATAGAAGGACCATTATGGAAATTGTGAAAGGGAGTCTTAAAGCTCCCTCATGTCCTGACCTATACCTATTATAGCCCTCAACAATGGAGAGTGTATCTTTGGGCTCCTATATCAACCTTGGGAGGACAAGAGATGTTACATCCCAATGGGTAACTGAACAGAGTTTAACAAAGGAACTATTCATAAAATGTGGAAAACCAACAGGCACCATGAGCTCCTGGTAGTTAGCAAGAGTAGGAAGCCATTACTATTGCTAAGTTAAGGGGAGGAAAAGGAGGGAAGGTTTATTGGAATCCAGAGAGAGCTGGAGCTGAAGATGTACAGGAAAACACTCAGAGAGACATGGTCTTTAGTACAGAATTCTAGTCACTGCCAACCTGTGGCCAAGCAGAGAGAGAACTGACATCTTGCTCCTCCTTTCCCCCTCTGACCTACTGACTTCTTCTCATCACCTCCCATAGATGGATTGGATTGGAGACCCCCCGCCCCGAAGCCACAAAGCAAGGGAACCCTCTTAGGCAGTCCCTAAGGACAGTGTCTTGGGTGATATCAGTAAGTCAGTAGGGTGAGGAAGGAGAGCTGAAACATATATCTGCAAATGGAAACTATATTCTATAGACCCACTCCTTGTCCAGGGAAAGATGTCTGTTAACAGATGATCCTATAGCCATTTTTGATACTATATTGAATATCTGACTTTGACACTATCAGCAGTCAGGCGAACTTTTCAAGATTTTACGGTTCTAGGTAGAAATGTATGTTCTTCCCAATTCTGCACATCTCCAGCAATCTCTCATATACCCATCAGTATTCTGGAAAAGAAAACAGAATACCCACTCACCATTTGGTTGAGCCCAACCCTGCTCTCAGTTCACCCTTACTCCATTCCCCTACTCAGAATTGAACTCCTACGCCCTTTTCTTTGCCAAGGCAGGCACCATCACTTGATCTTGGCTCTCTTTCCTGATGAGTTAAGATGTCGCTTCAGAATCTTTCTTAACCTGTTGCTTTAGCAATCAATGAGAGCTGGGGAACAAGATTCTGTGTCTCACCAGGCCAGTGTGGCTCAGTAGTTGAGTGTAGATCTGTAAACCAGGAGGTCACAGTTTAATTCCTGGTCAGGGCACATGCCCAGGTTGCAGGCTCAACCCCCAGTAGGAGGCATGCAGGAGGCAACCAATTGATGATTCTCTTTCATCATTGATGTTTCTTTCTCTCTCTCTCTCTCTCTCTCTCTCTCTCTCTCTCTCTCTCTCTCTTTCTCTCTCCCCTCCCCCCTTCCTCTCTGATAGCAATAAATATATATATATTTAGGAAGATTCCTGGTCTGTGGGTTACCTTGAAGTAGATGTTTCCATGTTTTGTTTAACAGATCACTTCCCATTAGCCCTGGTAAGTGGTTTTTCGTTTTACCATCTGGAATAACATCAGTGTTAGCATTCGTTGGAAGTCTCTCTTGAGCTTTTGAACAACACTTTTACTGTAAGTTTATTTTCCTTTGTCTAGCAGAGGTCCAGCACTTCATCCTTTGTTTACCCCTTCTCACTAACGCTGCTGGCACTTTCACAGCCAGACTGACTGCAGCTTTGATTCTTCTATTTAGGGGACCCTGCTTCCTCCCCAGGATCTATAAGCACAGCGATGTCTCATATCTATAGGATGTTTCATAACACACAAGAGACTCACATATACTTACCAAATTCTTTCTGGGGAAAAAAAAGCCACCTCTTATGATATAATTAAAGGATTTTAGATTTCTGGTTTCTGGGACTAAATTACACTTTAGACTCTTATTACCTTATCAAGGCTTCTACACACTTTGTTTTTAAAAAAGATCTTTCTACCCACAAATTTCAGAGCATCTTTTTTCCTCACGTATTTGTCTTCACTTGTATAGGTAATTTGGGATTTATGATTGGTCAAAGGAAGTGAGCCTTTAGGCAAATTAATGTATGAAACAAACCTCTGATTTAGGAATTGAACTACAAACACATTCTTCCTCCAAAATGACATTCAACAACTGAATTTATGTAAACCAAAGTTCACGCAGGCGTTTCTTAGCAATTTACTTATAATTTCAGACACATAGAGTCACTCTTGTGATGCTATGTCTTATGAAGAGTTCTTTTTGAGCATGTTAATGCTCTAATTCCTTCCCTTAAAAAAAAAAAAAAGGAGAGACTAGTTCGCTGGACATATTTAGCTGGTCCTTAGAGAAGGCTACAGATGAAATTTACTACATTTCCTGTGGTATTTTTTTATAGGGAGTCTTTTTAAAAAATCTTTTTACTTTTTAAAATCCTGCTACCCCAATGCCTTTCCTCTTAGACATAATTCCTCCAGGTGCCAGCAGCACTTGTAAAGCTTTCTACCATGATGACTCTCTTTAAAACGGAAGCCTTCGTCAACTTTTTAAAATAACGAGACCTCACCAGGCAAATTTATAAGGTTTCCATTCCTCCCAGCCTAACCCACTGCACCTCAAATCACTTCCTAGTTGGCCATTGGAGTGCAAGACCATGGTAATAAACAACGAAGAGGGTTTCCTGGGCAACCCCATCTCTTCATGCAGAAGGGGAAATGACCAAGCGATTTCACGTTAGCCTATGAAGTCAGCGGATATATCACAATGCCCCTATCAATCTTAAACTGGGAAATAGAACACAACTAAGAGCTAATGTGAGAGTTTCTTTTAGCCTCTCTTAATGCTCCTCCTGTTTTCTGAGGAGTTTTCAGGTCATGGTTAATCTGGAGTCTGCAGCTTTAACAGTCTTATGGCTTTAAAAAAATATATTTATTGTTGAAAATATTACATATGCCCCCCTTTCCCCCATTGACCCCTTCTAACCCACCCCTGCCTCCCACCCCAGGCCTTCACCACCCTACTGTCTATGTCCATGGGTTTTGCATATATGCATACAAGTTATTTGGTTGATCTCTTCCCACCCATCCATCTTCCTTCTGAGGCTGAACAGTCTGTCCCATGCTTCCATGTCTCTAGATCTACTTTGTTCATCAGTTTATTTTGTTCATTCAATTCCACATATAAGTGAGATCATGTAAGAACCTGGGCAATATTATGCTAAACAGTCTTATGGCTTTTTGTGGCTTCTATAATTCAGGGCCATTAACGCCACCGGGAGTGTCTTTAAAACAGGAAGTTGCTCAAGCAAATTATTCTCTTTAGGAGGACAGATCTATGGCCAAAGAATTACAAAGGCCAACTGTCTTTTCTTCAGGGAGGCAAGCAGATGGAGGCACACTTCCCTGTGGCTGCTGCTTTCTCTCTCCTCTCTCTCACTCCTCGGAGAAGCCACGGCTGAACTCAAAATAAGAGACACTTAAGGCAAGTTGTCAAGAAGGAGTTGTCATGTCCAATTGAGTTAGCTGATATTTTTCAGGTTATACACACACTCTTCATTCTCCTGTCCCCACTTCGCCCACAGTTCAGTGGGAGCTTCGTGGAGACCTTTTATTAACATTTCACTTTTTCCCCCACTTCACTGGTCACTGAGTGCCCGACACATGTGTGTCCATGCATTTGCCTCCGAGGCTTTAGGGGCCTGGGGGAGTCAACTGAGTGCCAGGTGAGGAATTAGCCACTTTGATTAATTCTAGTTGGTTCATTTTTTACTGCTTTGGTTTAAGAACTTGAAGATTCCTGAATCTCATTTCACTGCCCATGACAGAAAGGGGGTCTAGGGGAGGATTCCTTGAAGGACATATTAACGTCTCTGCACTAACGTTGGGAAGGATGTAAATGGATTTCTGATTCAGTGTTAAGGTCTCTTCCAGAGTGAAACAGAAAATTTTCATTTCACAGAACTTTGAAAAAGTAAACAATGAAATGATTTTTGTGATCGACACCTACGTTGCCACTCTGATTGGAAAAGTGTGGTTCACATAGTCTTTCAGTATAAAGGAACTGTCAGTGAGTGCCCGGTGGGCTGGGAGCGCCTATCTTAGGACACATTGCTGCCTCTGGGCACCACAGGCATACAGTGGGCACTCCAAGAATTGCTTGTTGATTAAATAGCTGAATAACACGCTGAGTTAGTATTGGACCCCAAATAAGTGCAAATAGTTATAGAAAAGAGAAGAGAGTAAGAAGTGAAATTTTAAAAAACTTCTATTCAGTTGAGTTTCTCCAAGATGAGTGGACACATAATCCATAGTAGAAGATGAATCTGAGGCTATAAATCCTTCTACTTGCAATTTTTTAAAGTTAAAAAGGCTTATTTTAAAAACAAAACATAGCACTATAAAAACACTGAATTTTTGATGTGGAAGTCTTCTTATTTTACTTTTTTAACATTAGTTAAAAAAGAAAAAAATATTCTTTCATTATTTCAAAAACAGGGAAATGGTTTTGGATTTCCTTGAGCATTTTAGAATTTTAAAAAATTTCCCATACATGAATAAAATCAGATTTTCATCAAAAGACTTTTACGCAAAACTCCACACTTTTCTCCATAAAGCAAAACAAATATTTTTCAGAGCAATATTCTCTTACACAAAAGATTTTCCAAATCATTTGAGTATTCCGTGTGAGGAAAATAAAATTCTAAATTATTCAGTAAAATATTTTTCTTTCATTTTTTATAGCTACTGTGAATAAGAAAGCATTAAAGAGGATAAATGGCTATAGATGAAAGTTACCGTTCCAAACATTAAAAAAAATTCTTTTAATGTTTTGGTCACGAACTCTGACAATGATAAATCACTTTTCAACAGCTGCAGACAGCTGTTAAAGTCTGGAGCCTAAAATGCTTAATTGGGGAAGTGTGTTAAAAGTTAAAGGGCCAGTGTCCTTTTAGGCTATGGGAAGACTTTCTTCAACATACCCATCATAGTGCATTCCAAGGTTTGGGAAAGAACATGCTACTCTCTAGATTCATTAAACACAAAGATTTAGGTGGACAAGTGTAAAGTGCCTCAAAAATGAGCAAGAAACAAGCGTTAAGGTACAATTAAGACACTCACATTCCTTTCTTTGGTGAAAAGTTTTCATATACTTGGTGATAGGACAGTTGGTAACTCTTAATCGCTTCAATGTAGGTCTTATGACAATTAATATACTAGTATTTGCCCAGGATTAATTTTTTTTTAGTGATGATTCCCAAACCTATCTAAGTCAGTAAGACAAGAAATTTTAATAGTTTTTAATTTGTTTTCGTTTTATTTTGTTCTGACAATGTTTGGGCAGTGAGACATCCCAGTTAGTTCAGGGAATTCTTCACCTCAAATTTTTCTTCACTAGGATATTTTGACCCGGTTTGCAGCCATAATATTTATTCAAGACACACACTTGCTGAGATAGTGTCCTTTTGAAGCATACTTTGTTTATTGCATGTGAGTTTTTCAGAAGTGTGTATATATATGCTCACTGCATTTTTGTATATTATATATATTTACTGCCAATGTATATTCACTATAGAATACTATTTGAATATACATGTGTGTGAATATAGTATATATATATATATATATATATATATATATATATATATTCTACTAAGTTCTGCAACAACTGAACTGATGGTTTTATTTTACTTTTTCCATGGGTACCAAGTATGTCAAGTTCAACATCATATATCTGCTTGAAGAGGGGCATTTCCCATTGAGTAACTGGTGGTAGGTCATTTCTCCTCTGTAAAAATCCTGACATTCAGGAAAGGGAGTAGTTCTGTTTCACACTCCATAGCAAGGTGATCTCTGGGAATTGTTTGCTGAGTAATTTGCTATTACACAATACATCATTTTTATTGGTAATAAGGCAGATGTCACCAACAGCGGAGTTTGTCCAAGGCTGACTCTGAAATTTCCTTTAAGACATTATTCTTCCAATCAGGCAGAAAATTGTCGTCAGCTATTGCAGATTGAAAGATCATGTTGCAGTGTCCAAGGACTGTTTATAACTTTTCCAGCTATACACAGAGTGGGTGGTGGAGAGTGGCCTCATGCAAGCGTATTTTTTCCAGTTACGATGTATCCAGTATATAAAATTTGGGGGGAAATGTACCATAAAATATGTTGTGTGAAGTTTGTATTTTGTGAAGCAGGTGGGTTTAATATCAAGGAAAAAAGATCCATTTGCAAGGTCTTTTTTTTTTAAATAAAAGTGTCTATTTGAAGCAATTGTTCCTATTGCTTTAAAAAAAATTCAAAGATGAATGGCTTAAAATAAAAGCTCTTCATTACTAATCTGAATTAGAGCGACAGGTTTGCACAAGAAATTCACAGGAATCCAGCGGGCCATTCTTAGTACTATAAATAATGGCATCAGGTCATGATCTATACTGCAGAACTTTAAAGAGCTTCAAATTCACTGACTTACTTCAAACTTGAGGCAATATTGTACTAATACTCTACACTAAATTTATAACTTCAATCTCCTATAAATGTGGAAGGATTCTTTCCCACTCCCCAAATAGTTAAGGGCAGCAGAGCAGGAATATAAATTTCATGTACACATCACAAGAGTGGTCAGGTGGCTCACGTCCAACATGGTGCCCAAGCCAAACATTCTCTTGCTGCTCCATTGTTTATAGTGTGATATGGACTGTATATTTACAAAGCTAACACTAACTGTTGTAGAGGCACACCCTAATCTTTCGGTGGCTTAATAAATGGAAGCTTGTTTCCTCTCCATCACAGTCCAAGGTGGGTTTGTCCTGGTCAGGCGGTTGTACCCCAAGTGGTCATTCAGGGACCAGGCTTCTTCAGTCCTGTGTTTCCACCACCCTCAACATGTGGCTCCCAAAGTAACCCTAAAGCATAATATTCACTAAGGAAAGAAGAGAATGGAGGTGTTTGGGGGCACAAATCCCATTCCTCTACATGCCATTGGTCAGAACTCAGTCATACAGACTGACCTAGATGCAAAGAATGCTGGAAAATGTAGTCCCTGATTGGGCAACTACTTTTCAGCCACTCAGACTATGAAGGCCAGCAGGAACCTTTAGCTAACCATTTCCACAAAAATTTAAAGTTCCCATTCTCATATTCTCATATTCATTCTCTCTCTCTCTCTCTCTCTCTCTCTCTCTCTCTCTCTCTCTCTCTCTCTTCTCCCCAACCCTCAACACTTGTTTACTTGTTTTAGGAATTACAAAGTGCTGCAAGACCTACAGCAAAAATGAACAAGATGTTACTTGCTAGAAGTCTCCAAGTAAGAGGAGTTCTTCGATGTTTGTTTTTAAGGTAATCAACTTGTTAATAATAAATGTTTTAAAAACTAAATTAATTAATATAAAGAAAATGTCTATACCTGTTTCAATTCTTCCTCTACCAAGCAGGCTGGAAATTCATAGAGTTAGGCACACAATTCTTACTGTTCAAATCGTCTAGCACATAATTTGTGCCAAATAAATTGTTGAATGTTTGCCTATGTGCACGTATGGATGTGGGAACAATTGTAGGAGTGAGTGGTACAGAAATAAACTTAGCCTTGTTTCCTGCTGGAGCCTGTTTTCAAGAATAGCTCATAAATTAATTAATTAAAACATTACTAAATCTGATTTTGTAAAATAGTGTGGGAGGATGTAAAAATCTAAATTTAAAAATTAACCTTTAAAAGAGTCATAAATGCTAGAACTGGAGATTCCAAGAACCAGAATGAGAAAATTTAGTGAAATAAGAAAAATATATTTTCATCACACAGGTTACCTATGCTTATCAAGTTAAAAAAATACATGTATATGTTTAGCAAAAATATCACAGAAATATTTTTAAGTGCTGAACACTAAAAACAGTAATAACTATAACCCAACATTGAGGACATATGAAAAACATAAAAATGAAAAACAATTTTTATGATGACAACAAAAGAAACTTCAGGCAGGTCCTGGGGGTGGGAGTCCCCATGGCTCACATCACTATGACCCAGGACCTGCAGCAGGTCTGCGAGGCAATCGGCACCAGAGATGGGGTAGCCTGTGTGGAGCTGGTGTCTTTCAAACACCCTCATGTTGCCAGCCCACAGTTTCAGTTGGCCTCTCCAGAGAGAAAAATCAACAGGTTTTAGAACTCCCCTTATGATGAAACTAGAGGCTTGGTGCACGGATTTGTGCACTGGTGGGGGGTCCCTCGGCCTGGCCTGTGCCCTCTCACACTCCGGGACCCCTCAGGGGATCTCAGAGAGCTGGTTTCGGCCCAATCCCTGCAGGCCAGGCTGAGGGACCCTACCAGTGCACAAATCCATGCACCAGGCCTCTAGTATACATATAAGATCTTTGGTTAATCGCTTCCCCCCCCCCTCCCCTTCCCTCTGAGATTCATCAGTCTGTTCCATGTTTCCATACCTGTGGTTTCTGCTCCTGAGTTGAGCATCTGCCCCCTGGTGGTCAGTGCACGTCATAGTACCGGCCAGTTGGCGGGTCGCTTAGGCTTTTTATATATATAGATATTACAGCTCATTTAAGGTGCACTCAGGCTGTGGAGAACCATGCCTTCCTGGAGGCATACAAATTCCAGACTGTCAGAGTCCAATCATTCCTGCGGGCCCACAGAGAAGAAATCTGGGCTCTGCCTGCGATGTATGCAGTAGCACTTGACCTTCAAGTATGTGTCTGCCAATAGGCCTGGGCCCCAGAGAAGCCTGAGACTCGGGAACATCAACAGGTAGAGAGGACAAAGCCTCGAGGAGACCAGGAAGGAAGAAAGGCAGCCCATCAGGACAGACCTCTTCCACAATTCCTGCTGCACCCCACACAGGCTGCAGGTCCCCACCCACCCCTGTCAAGGCCCATGGGAAGCTAAACCCCAACCCCACCCAGTGCCAAAGAGGTGGAGCCCTGCTTCCCACTAGCAAAGTGTCAGCGGAGGCCTGCTGAAACAAGATAAATAAGGCCTACAGTCTTCTAAGGTGCTAACACCCCCAATGTCCGGGATGTAATAGAAATCGCATCAAACCAAGAATCAGGAAAATCTTAGTCTTTTGAGCCATTGAATGAGGAGAGACAATCAACACAAACACCAACGTTGAGGTGACACAATATTGGATTCCCTGTGAAGATTTTACACCAGCCATCATAAAAAAGCCTGAAAGAGCAATTATGGCTATGCTTGAAACAAATGAGAACGTGGACAGTTTCAGCAAAGAAAGAGAAGACATAAAGAAGAACCAAATGGAAATTTTAGAACTGAAAAATATAATCACTTAGATAAAAATTATTGAGGATCCCCCCCCCAAAAAAAACAATCTAAGAAGCTTAAGTGTAAATATGAATGCATTGATTTCTCAAGGCTAAGTACAAAGAAATAGCTAAGAGGTATAATTTAAAGCCTCAAACTGAGATTTCAAAATTATGTTGGAGGAGTCACACAAGGACTGTGTGGAATGTCCACTCAGACAGAAAGCAGTATGTGCAGGCCTGGCTCTAGCACTGCAAATAGTTAAAGAAAACCCAAAGCAGACTTGGGGAATATCAATCTGAAGAATGAGTGAGGGATCGAAAATTAATTCTTAAGAGAGATGGTAAGTGACTAGTGCGCTTGAGCTTTAAGAACAAGGAAAGAAGCAGCACCGTTCATGCGAATCCTTTCACACTGAGACTTTATAATTAGAGCGATTTCCCAACTCTCCTACTGCCAGAGCAATAAAAATGAATACAATGCAGCAAGCGGGATCTGTGTTGGAAGGAAGGATAATTGTTTGAAATTGAGCTTCTCCAGCCTCGCCCTAACTTATTAAGGACACGGCGCCCTCTCAAGGGGCCATGAGGACAGATCTGTTCTCCATGGGATGAAATGACTTAGGGGAAGTCATGAGAGGAGGTCCAGGACAAAGGCCTCTGTGACCTCCCCAGTGCCCTCCACCGCTGACTGAATAATGAGCATGGGTTAGACAACGAAAGAGCGTTTTCCAATTAAAATCTTAATTGTAAATCAGCTCTGTGCTCCGCCACATGATCTGCTGACTTTGTTTGTGAAACACCTATGGGGGCTCATAATTAAAATAGACAATTATAGCACCTTTATCCCGAACGTGAGTGATAATGCAGGATTAGCAGTTCACATGGCATCCAATGGGGATCTTTTAAATTTGGGGTCAGGGATTGTAAATTAAGTCTTTGACAGAAAATTCATACTATTACACCTGAAACAAACTGAAATTGATGCTACGTTTATGAAATGGAGAGGTTTTCAAAAGTTAAGTATCTGTTGATTTAATATCCCTAGGATCAAGCTGCAGCTTTTTGTCCTAATCACCGGTGGCTTCATTTATGCTGGGATGTAGAATTGCCCCATGATCAGCTAGTTCACTGTATTCAGCATCCGGCATGTCTTAACTGAGCACCTGATGTTGTGTATGCAAAGTGTTAGGTTCTATAGAACTCAGGAAGTTTAAAACAGGAAACCTTCCCTCCTGAGGTTTGCAAACCAACCTTCTTTTCATTCAGTGTATTGGAAACTGGATTTAGCAAGCTAGAAAGTATCCACTTTTCTCCTGTCCTAATGTAATTAAATGTATTTATTGATTCATTCAATCAACAGATATTTACTGCAACAGAAGGGATATCCTGTATCAAGGAGCTTTTGCTTTAGTAAAAAAGGAAATCAGCTCCCACCAATATCTAAAATATTAAGGAATCTATTTTCAGTGCCTGTGACTGACACTAGGGATTGGCTCTCTGAACACACCATTGCCAATCCTCTTTTCCTTTGTTCTCCTAATCTAGTTTAGAAACCAGAAATCCAGAGGCTTGATTTGTGGCCTGCCTTGCATTTACGGGTGGCCTTGTGACACAGTTTTCTCCAAAGGATGCAAGGCCAAGTCTGCTGAGAAAAAGTCTGTCGAAGCTTTTGCTTTCCAAATAAAAATAGGCAGAATCTTTTGCTGTCTTTTCCTTATCTTCCTATCTGGAATGAAAGTTGAAATTTGGAGATGCAGCAGTCACTTTGTGTCAAGAGGCAACAAGTACGTACAAGAATGAAAAGCCAACATAACAAGGCTGGTACAACCATAGTGCCTGGTGATACCAGGGATCAGCGGAATGAAAATTAGCAAGGGCCTAACTCCAGCCTTGTGAGAAGCACAAAGTGTGGTTGTTTAAGCTACTGTTAGTTCAATATTGTTACATGCGGCCAAATGCATTCCTAACTAACTGTATTAAACTGGCCCAAGAGACATAAAGCACTGCAGTGGTTCAAGGAGAGAGAAGAGCAACCAGCAAAACCTTCATGGGAGAAGTGGCATTTATTTGTACAGCTTGAAATCTCTTCTATTCTATTAGATTGCAAGCTCTTTGAGAGAGACAAATATGTCTTATTTATCTTTGTATGCTTATGCCTAATATTCAGAACAGTGTCCAGCATATAGAAGGTTCTCGTATGTTAGTTAAATAAATGAACGTTTGTATTCTTTCATTCATCTTAAAAGTAACACCAAAAATTCTATCATCTAGTCCAATTCTCTAAACCAGTGTGATCATACATTTTTGGCTGCACAGTTCCATTAGTTTACCACAAATATACAGTGTCCTCAAAATAATATATGCTCACTTTAAGAGCTGTAACTATTTTAAAGCCAATTAGCAATTGATGAATCCACAAATTACATCAAGATCTCAAATCACAATATAAATCATTATTCATTATTTCTTTCTAAGGTCCAAGTCTTACAGCTATAGGAATTGGTATGCAGTGGCTAAAAATAAACTACCAGATCCCTAGGATTCCAATCAACTGATTTCACCTCCATTTCCTCTGGAATGAAATACAATGTACCTGAGGGAGCATTTACTGGCTTTCTGCTGTGCTCTGGACACTATGCCAGGAGCTGAGGACACACAGGACAACTGCTGCCTCTCTTCAGGGAGTCGCTGCTCACTGGGAAAAGAGGCAAGTGAACAGATGAAGCACCCTGTTTCTGTGGCAGAAGCCTGTCTCCATACCATGGAGCCATGAAGAAGGGATCTCAGCAAAAACTCTATAAAAGTCAAAGACGTGAGCTCACAAGGTCATTAAAATGGGGTTTGGGGTTTTACTCGCTAATTTTTGCCAAGTAAAACATTCTTTATACTTTATTAACTAATAGTCAATTTCTTCTCAAATTGCCTTTTATTATGAGTAAAAATTTTGAATTAACTGTTCTAATAACAGAGCATCTATGCCCCGGATGGAGCAGCAGTGAGCATTAAAAGGCTGTCTTGGAAAGGCACAACTGGCTTTTTGGCATCATGCTCTGGATAGCACAGGTCACCCTCGGAGGCAGCAGGAAAAATGGCCCTTCTTCTAAGGGGGCTTATAAAACACCCAGCCTAGTGCCCACAGCATGGCTCCCAAGGATATTATTGAAATAATATTGTGGGTTAGTCCTTTAGAATAAAATATGATTGTTTAAGTGACTGAGTAATGAAAAGTGTAATTGTATAATTTTCTTTCTTAGGAAAGATAAAACATAAATGTATTAAAATAATAGAGTTGTTTTAGTTTATACTCTACTGAAGGAAAGAGATGATGAGGAAAACTTAGAAAAAAACTAATTCCCTTTGATTTTAGCCATTGAGCCCCCTTCCCCCATCGGCTGCACAATTATTCTGAAAGTGGTTTCTACACGCAGCACCTCCCCAATCTCAGGTCCTGGGAAGCACAGGTCTTTTGCTTCAAGCCCTTTGACTTCCGTTTCTTCCCAACCCTTCAACCAACCCCAAGTGACTCTTCACTCAACACCTCCAAGAGCTAATGAGTTTCTTTTGTCTAAAATCGTCTAGACAGACACTAGGGGGCAGGGAAAACACCAGATCACTTTTTCCTCCAGTATAATAGACTCTGTATTAACTTACTCCATACCAGTTCACTCTAAAGAGTTTAAAAGTTTCTAATGTAAATCCACTTATTTAGATAAAACTATAGTGCTAGTTGTCCATTCTCTGGTGGTGCCTAAACATTATGACTTCTATGCTCGCAGGAATAATCTCCTACTTGGTTCCTAAGGACTACCAGCTCAATGCTTAAATCTGTCCTCTGTAAAGCCCTCAAGTACAGGCACACTCCTCCTGGGGCCACCTGAAAGCAGGAAGCCTAACTGTTACATTCCTGTATTTTAGCTGGAATGCACTTTGTTTCCACACTTCTGGCAGAGTTTGTCGGCTTCAACAATATTTTAATAGTAATTGCTATTCACAAGGAGAGTGATAATTCCTCTCAGCTCAGTTATCAGGATAGAACAGATCACCTCCTAAACTGTCCGGCAGTCTGAATCTCCCCCCGAAGATTGCCAGCAGGTTAACGAAAAAAGATGTTCCTGGGTTCAGAAGTGACTTTTCTGCATCTGTGCATGCTGCTACATTTATTAGTGTGTGTGTTGGTATAAGCGTTTCTCTGTGTTACTATGTGTTAATGTGTTAGCATGTGTTAGTGTATTAGTGCTGGCGTGTGCACGTGTTAGGGTGTTGCTCTGTGTTACTATGTGTTCATGTGTTAGCATATGTTAGAGGATGTGTATTAGTGTTAGTGCTGGCGCATGTATGTGTTAGTATGTTTTGTGTGTTCATATAAATTAGAGTATGAGTGTTTGGTTGTGCTAGTACATGTGTTGTTGTGTATGTTGGTGTGTGTTGCTGTATATGTGTTAGTGAATATGTTGCCATGCATGTTAGTGTGTGTGGGTAAGTGTGCATTGTGTGTGTTGTGAGGGTGTGTGTGTATGTGCTGCCAAAACAGGGACAAGGATAAACCACCAAGTAGGAATAGGAAACTTGAATAGCATACTAATCAAGGGAAGCTGTGTCTGTTAATTGGGTGTTTTTTTCCGTGACAATGCTAGCTGGACCCATTCAATAAATTGCTGGGGCAAAGAAGTTGGAAAGAGAGAGAGAGATTGGGAGAGAGCAAGAGCAAGAGTGAGGAAAGAGGGTGAGGACCAGAGAGGAAGGGAGAGAGAAAGAAGGAGAAAGAAATCAATGGAGGTGGAAGGGCAGTAACACTACCTGGGCCGGTGGAAGCCTCTGGCTTACCCATGGAGCTATTACCGAGAGTGCCTGAGAAAAAATGGTTTAAAGGTCAAGTTCAACCACGTGGGCTGAAATCCATCTCACCTCAGTTCTGTTTTGCTCTCTTTTTGAGGAACATTAATGATCAGCCTGATGAAGGACAGTGTGTAGGCCAAGATCCTGAAAGCTTCCAAGCTGGCGATGACTCCTGGGGACTGACAACAGGCCTCCTGTCAACACAGCAGTGGCCCAGAAAGAAGGGAGAGCTGCCCCGGGGTTAATTCTCATTCTCTCTCTCTCTCTCTCTCTCTCTCTCTCTCTCTCTCTCTCTCTCTCTCTCTCTCTCTCTCTCTCTCTCAACAATACAGGGAAAGAGAAGCATAATTTCCCATACAGTGAAAGGCTTTATGGCTGTTGGCAATAGTACCACCTATTTTCATGCTGAGATTTAACAAAAGGCATCTCAATATAATTTGTACTCATAAAGATTTAGTCATATACCTTATCAACATGAAAGCCTGTATTCAAGAGCCTTGCCTTGCAAAACAAAATAAACTAATTACATTTAAAATTGGGGAGGTTAAAAAAATAAGGAACACATTTGCTGGGATAAACATTCATTGCAAACATGAAACCATAATTTGGACGAAAGTCACAAGTAGCATAATTAAGAACAACAACAAAAATGCTAAAGGACTTGTGAGAACTAGAGCAAAACAAAACGCATCAGAAGGGAGATGCTCTTTCCGCTTCTCCCGCGCTCAGCGCCCACGGCAGTCAGCCCTCCCAGCGGTCACTAGCCCGGCTATTAGTCTGTTTCCACACTACTGCATCACAAAACAGCGTGCCCACTTGCCTGGAAAAGATAATATCTCACACACATGGGGCCTGCCTTTGATCTCTGTGGTCGAGCTAGAGGTCAGAGGCCTGCCTTCTCCAGGCCCTACTTCAAATGATTCCTTTCATTTACTGAGAAACCAAACGTTCTAAGGGCAAAGGCAGGGAAAATAAAAGCTGTGATTTAATAGCAATTTATGTGTGTAGCCCATTGCAGTTGGGTTTTATCCTCTTTGGGTCACATCTAATCGCCATTCCTCACTGTCCTCCTGTCCCCCCGCCCCCCACCCCCACGACGTGTTTGCTTTGCAGCCCTCAGACAACCTGGCACTCTAAGCATCCCTCTCCCCCTGTGACTTGTCATGCACCATGATATCTTTCTGAAAGGTAGCATTCTGAGACTTAATTTGCTGTCTTTTACTGACAGGAAGAAAAGATTGCCTGTAAGTCAAAAGGCACAGTTATGGGGTAGACTCTCGTAAAGTTAATGTTTTAAACTGTGGATCTAAATGGCTATTTAAAACTTCCATGATTCGTTGAAGGAACGTTCGTTCTATTTGTACAAAAATGGGGAAAGGATGGAGATGATGGAGTAAGTTGGAACCAAAATTGGAGTGGAATTTGGACATGGAAAATATTTTATAATATTTTCTTATTCATAAATTAAAAAATACATTATCAAAGGTGCCTCAGATTTTAAAAGTATGAATTTTTGCCCAGTGGTGTGGTTCAGTGGTTGAGTGTCGACCTATGAACCAAGAGGTCATGGTTTGATTCCAGTCAAGGGCATATGCCCAAAGTTGCAGGCTTGATCCCCAGTGTGGAGTGTGCAGGAGGCAGCCAATCAATGATTCGCTCATCATTGATGTTTCTATCTCTCCTCTCCCTCTCCCTTCCTCTCTGAAATCAATAAAGATATATATATATATATATTAAAAAGTATGAATTATCACACAGGATATAATCAATTATTTTGCAGCTACTTTGCAAGGTCATTCATGATGATGCTGATGCTGTATTTTCCTGACTAATAAAATGTGGAAGGTTCACATTTACTGAGGGCATCCCGTGAGTGCCGTGCAGGGTGCACAGTCATGTTTATTTTAAATCATCCTCACAATAAGCCTAGATGGCAGATATCATTCTTCCGCTTTTTTAAATAACAAGAAATTAATCGGTGAGTTGCAAATAAAAATGGAAACTGGGTTTGATTCCTTTGGAATTGATAATTTCCCTGGTGATATTGACTGGAATGGATGCGTTTTACTGAAAGAATTTGTAAATACTGTGCTCTGCTCTTAAAGAGGAAGGACTGGAGAGCTCACTCAGTATGGCCACACATATAACATGGCAACTTACGGATCGCCCTGCGGGGAATGCAGGCAGCCTCACTGGGGGCTCTGGAGTCAGAGAGCAGTGGAGTCCCCAGGCCAGTGCTAGCCGCGTGCCATGGGCTGGTTATGGGGCCCCTTGCCCTCTGTTTCTCTATAATGTGGGTATAAAGAGAGCACCGAGCCCTGACTGGTTTGGCTCAGTGGATAGAGCGTCAGCCTGCAGAGTGAAGGGTCTCAAGTTCGATTCTGGTCAAGGGCATGTACCTTGGTTGTGGGCACATCCCCAGCAGGAGGTGTGCAGGAGGCAGCTGATCAATGTTTCTCTCTCATCGATGTTTCTAACTCTCTATCTCTCTCCTTCCTCTCTGTAAAAAATCAATAAAATATATTTTTTTAAAAAGAGAGTACCTACTTCACGGGGCTGTTGTGAGAATTAAATGAGATGATCTGTGAAACCTTCGTCTAGTGTTTTCGAAGTTCCAATATACATATATTTATACATGTGTGTCCCATAGACTCATACATATGGTGAGAGAGACAAGACAGACAGACAAACTGACTATTGTGCCACTGCAGCGGACAGCACTGTTGAGTGAAAGCTGGAACTCATGGAGACACAATAGCTATCAATACAACAAGACTTTGGCAGCTGAAAAGGTAAGGAGGGGGAGGTGGATTGTTGAACATCAGAATGGTTAGCTTCTGGAGCCTTGGAAAAGAACACAGACTGGACCTCTCTACACATTATTGACTATACGCAAACCTGGGATTCAGTTAATCTGGTCTGAGAAGCTTCATGTATGCAGCAGGGGAGCAAAGATACTATCCTAGGGACACTATCTAGGGATACGATCCTAGTGAAAAGTGCACAGGAAGTCTGTTGAGGACAAAGGACTGGAGGATTCTGCTCAATTTTATGTCAATAAAGCAGCAGGTGGTATGGCAGTTAAGAGCCTAGATCTTAGAGCCCTGTAGCCTTGGTTCAGACACCAGCTCTGCTTCTTACTGGCTGTGAGGCCTTGAGCAGGTTAATTGCCTCTCTGTATCGCCATTTCCCCAGCTGGCACAGCAGATATTGGTGCGAGGGTTCATTGGGTGCAATATATCATGATGCACTGTTTGGCACAGGGTCAATGCTCAATGGATGTTTGCCATAGAGAGACCAGGGGTCAGGCTGGGTGCATTCCTCTCAGGGCCAGAGGCTGCCTAGCATGTTTAAGCTTTCTCTCATGGCTTTCAGAATCTATTAAGAATTGTATTAACAAGAAAAGATGCTGAATTGGGAGAGGACTACACAAGCTTTCAAGAGTTTTCCTGATCTATTCATTGGGCTCTGAGAGAGGTACATCACTCATTGTACCAACCAGGGTACCATTGGCCTCCTCTGCTCAGGCCAGAGTCTCCTGAGTAAAACATTTATGATCCAGGAGTAGCCTCTCTCCTGGAAGAAGACTCCAGTGGGCTTTGTCTGATGAGAATATAGTAAGATCACAGATGTTCAAGAAACAGGAGTTTGTTGGGAGCTGATGTCTATTTTTATGGGATGGTCCCATGAAGGTTTGAAATTTAGAAGGATTTGAAGCATGAATTAGAACTTGAAACTAATATAAAGAGGGAGGACGAGTGGACGCTTCAATCACAAGATGACCACAGAGCATGGGAAACAGAGAATGCCACTAGTTAGCATTATAGACATACAGCAGTGTCCACACTCAACGGACAGATTTGTGATAGGAAAGCCTTTATGATGATGCTATTCACAGGGTAGCTATTCCCTTCACCCTGCAACGGGTGATTCCTATGTTTGGGAAACCTCATTGTTGACCCCTTAGAGAAGGAGACAACTACACAATTAGCCTGAGGTTCCAAAGGAAAGCAGCAGAGCAGAAGTTAATTACTCATTGGGTTGAGAGAAGTGAGGTCAGGGCAGCAGACCCGGGCAAAGCCAGTTCCTCTCCAGGTCTCAGGGAAGCCTGAGCTGTCTCAGGTGTGCATCCCCCAGCTGGGCCTGGTGTGCGAAGGGATTAGATCCGCAGCACCTGTGACTGTCTGAGCTCCGGCTGACCGTGGAATGCAGGAAGAAAAGCCTTTCCAGTAAGGAATTCTCACTTTCGACTTGCTTGAACTGAACCCAATGCCACTTTTCCTCACTCCTCACTTACCAGTAAGCCCCCTCTCCTTTGTTTGTAAAGGAACTTTCTTGGGTTCTCAACCTGAACCCTCTCCTGAGTCACTCACCCTCACTAATCTCACTCACAATAGTTTGAAGTCCTGCAAACCTGGAACTCTAGCCCACCTGCTAATCGTTAAAACAATTACATGGTTAGGAGCTCACAAACAAAGCAATTAATAATGCACCCGGGTCACGTTTCCTCCTAGTCCCTTATGCAGGGAGATGAATTATGTCCTTGTCCCACATAGGAGGTGTGTCTCTGGAACAATGGCGCACACTCAAAAGAGGGAGTCTTTCTGACTTCTAGCGTCTAGACATTCAAACCCTCACCTGACAATAGACCCTTGCTCTCAGTCTGTCTATCATAATTTACTTTTAAAATTCTGCACCTGTTTTTGTGGGGGGGGGGGTTTCTCCATTGCATGCAAATTAATTTTAGTTCCTTAATTCAATATTTCGCCCATTTATTGAGCCCTGATCGTTCTCGCTGCCAGGGTGCCGCAGTAAGTGGACAAGTCCTTGACATCTGGAGCTGATGTCCTCCTGACTCTGGTTTGCTGTTTCGGCACTTTGCAAGTCAGATGAAAAGGTTTATGAGGATAAAAAGGATGCGTTTTGGCCTCCGTTTTGGTAATAGTTTGAATTTTGATGCCAATGATCATTTGTGCCATGCTTCAAAACGTGTGAAGCATTCTGGTCCTGTCACTGGGGCTAGCATTTTGTAACAAGACTTACTCTACCTTCTATTTCTTAGAAGTCCTCAGAATGTTCCGTAGCACTGCAAATAGTATGGCTCCCTTAAATGTGTGTGTGTGTGTGTGTGTGTTGGGTGGGTTTTTGTTTTTTTGGGGTTTTTTTTTTGGGGGGGGGTTAGCATTCTTACAATAAAAGTTGTGTTAGACTAAAACATTTAAATATATACAGCAGAGTGTCAACATTAAATTCAGAAAACAAGGTTCAGTCTCTCGCTGGGGATGTTTGTGTTTTGTGATGAGTTGCTCTTTCAAATGTTATGAATTTCTGTCTGAGGGAAGGAATGCTGCTAAGATTGTTAAACCCGCCATGGGCAGACCAGGTTAGCAACCCCTCCTTTAAAACGCAAGGCTATTCCACTCTGCGACTACAAGACAGACTCTGGATACACTATCTGTTTCCCTTTTTCAATAGCACACATTGAATATAAGATTATTTCTCTCCCTGTGTTTCTTTAAGATTTTTTGTTTCAGAAGATATTTACGTGGATGCTTAGCATGGCTGGAACTGGAGACATGGCGTTTAAATATTAAACGTTCACTTCTTAAGTTTGCCCATGGCTGACTAACCAACCATCCTGGCTTGCCCAGGACTGAAGGGTGAACTGGGACGCAGGACTGTCAGTGCTAAACTTGGAAAATCCCGAGCAAACTTGAATGTTTGGTCTCCCAACCTGCGGTTACAAATGTAAAGGTGGTTTAAAGGTCTTTGGCCTCTGATAAACCTATCAGAATATTGTTTTCTCATTGCTCAATCAGGCTTAAAACAAGAATACTTCTGATAAAGGTAAGGCAAGTATAATCCAAAACTATACAGGAGTCTTTAGGGAACAAGTTAGCATTGTGTAGTGCTTAAAAGCTGATGTTGGAGTCGGAAAAACCTAGATTCAAGTTCCTGGTACTGTTGCTCAAAGAAGTTAACAGTCTCTCAAAGCTCTGGTGGCCCCATGAATGAAATGGCATGGACCTCTCTCTGATGGTTCTGAACATCACCTAAGGTAATGCATGTAAAGCACAAGGAATAGCTCAGCAACTGATAGCTGTGATGTTGGTATTGATAATTATAAGTAGACATAAGGTAATAACATCTGAGTTATGCCCAATTCCATTCACTGAAAACTTGACTTGTACTTCTGTTATTCAGCAATGCAATGTCACTGATATTCTCATGACAGACTAGAGACAGATACATTCTATATCCTATCTGCATAACTGAGGACAGGATAAATCGTATCAGTATGTTTTAATGTAAAATAGGTAGGTTTTTTAAATTTTTCTTAATTAGAAATAATATGACATTATGGTTCAGAATACAGACTACCTGGGCTTAAAGCCCAACTCTACTACTTACCAGCTGAGAATTCTTGGGCAAGTTATTGAACCATCTGTGTCTCTATTTCCTCATCTCTTAAATAGTAATAACATCAATGCTTACCTCACCAGGTGATCTGAATACAAACTGGGATAAAACGTAAAATTTAGCACATAGTAGGTATCAGCAAAGGTACCTACAACGATCCTATTGATAATGGTAGTTCAAAATGGTATTTACACAAACCATTAGTTATTAAGGATATTTAATTCCATAGTGATTTTACTATAGTTAAAATCAAGAAAAAATAAATGTTAATTAGAAAAATATAAGAAATAATGCTAATTGATGTAATAAACCAAAACATGCATGACTGAACACCAACAATCTATTGCCTATCCCCCTTTACAGATATACTAATTCAATTTTGAAAACCTAAAAGTACAATTAATTATTCCAATTATTCCATACTTCCAAAATAAGAAAAACATCTCTTAGTTCTAAGTTATTAAGTTAAAGGTATAATATATACTAAGAGCAACATTGTTTATATTTTTTAATAATATTTTCCTCAAACCAACCAAAAGAAATATATTATTGCTGAAATATTTTTAATATAGAAAAACACACACAAAAAAAGAAAATAAACTCCACCTCAAGTCCCATTATCCAGAGATTAATATTTTATATGCACTTTCAGTGTTTTTTCCACACACACTATGGTTGATATAGTTTCCTTAACAAACTAGACTCATACTATACCAGCCGTGGGCAAACTACGGCCCGCGGGCCAGATCCGGCCCATTTGAAATGAATAAAACTAAAAAAATAAAAAGACCGTACCCTTTTATGTAATGATGTTTACTTTGAATTTATATTAGTTCACACAAACACTCCATCCATGCTTTTGTTCCGGCCCTCCGGTCCAGTTTAAGAACCCATTGTGGCCCTTGAGTCAAAAAGTTTGCCCACCCTTGTACTATACACATTATTTTGGAAACTATTTTCTCCTAACAATATAGCATGTATCTTTCTCAAGCCATTAAATATTCTTCTACTAGAAGCCCGATGCACGAGATTTGGCAAGGGGCTTTGCCGTTGCAGCCCCAGCTGCCTCAGCCAGCCTCTGCCGGCCCTCACAGCCTCGGGCCCTTGCAGCCCCTTGCAGCCTTGGCCAGCCCTCAGAGCCATAGTTTCATCTGGAAGGTAGTCCAGAAGGACTTCGGCTGTTCGGTCTAATTAGCATATCAGCTCTTTATTACATAGGATAATATAATTAGTGCATATTTATATACCACAATATACTTAATCTTGCTATGATGTGCACTGACCACCAGGGGGCAGACAGTCGACCAGTTAACCAGTCGCTATGATGTGCACTGACCACCAGAAGGCAGACAGTCGACTGGTCAACCAGTTGCTATGATGAGCACTGACCACCAGGGGCCAGACGCTTTGACCAGTAGGTTAGCTTGCTGCCGGGGTCCAGCCGATTGGGACTGAGCCAGAAGAGCCAGACATGCCCTGAGCCCTCCCATCGTCCTTCCCTGGCTGGCCAAACTCCCACATTTCTCCCCACCCTGATCGTGCACCAGTGGGGTCCCTCGGCCTGGCCTGTGCCCTCTCGCAATCCAGGACCCCTTGGGGAATGTCAGAGAGCCGGTTTCGGCCTGATCCCACAGGCCAGGCCGAGGACCTTACTGGTGCACAAATTTGTGCACAGGGCCTCTAGTTCTTCTATAATATTATCAGTGCATATTTATATACCACAATACACTTAATCTATCATAGCTTATTGAACATTTAAGTTTTATCTGATTTATAGCCTTAAAAATAAAGCTACATCTATTCAATAACTTCAAAGAATAATTCAAAAATTTTTGTTTTTATTTAAAATGAAATATTTTAATTAATGAAATTGATAGTGAGATAGTGAAAAGTTAAAAGCCATAAGATAATACAATGAAAATTTAATGAATTTGTAATTGTAGCACCTTAAAGAATGAAATACTCTAGAACTCTCTGAAATTCTTAACACAATAAACTAAAACATGTGTTTTAAGTTCTCTGCTAAACTGGATTTAAGATGCTTGGACTCTGGACTTTCTACTGTACTTTTCTACCAACAGTGACTTCTAGATGTGTCTTTTTAAAAATATATTTTTTTATTGATTTCAGAGAAGGGAGAGGGAAAGAGAGATAGGAACATCAGTGATAAGAGAGCATTGATTGGCTGCCTCCTGCAAGCCCCACAATGCAACCCAGGCATGTGCTCTGACCAGGAATTGAACCTGTGACCTCTGGGTTCATATGTCTACAGTCAACTACTGAGCCACGCCAGCTGGGCTGGATGTGTCTTAACATTACTACTTGACTGGACACTGCAGAACTCTGGGGATCATGTTGTCGAGCTGTCTTTCCCCTATGGTACCACCTGGCCCAGGGACAGGCACTAGTGCCTGAGAACTAAATGGTAGTCAACCTGTAATAATTTAAATCACTGTGAATGTTTGCAATGTTTCCTTCCTTCAAAATGAAGGTGAAGGTAGAGGATATACTATAAAGAAAATTATTTAAAAGCTTCCCAGAAAAATTCTCTAAACGATGATGACTAAAATGAATCAAACTTCAAACATCAATGAGGGAAAAGAAGTTCCTATGGAGAAGTGCTCCAAGATTTTACATTAAAAGCTGTCTAGCCAGGCTGGTGTGGTTCAGTGGTTGAGTGTCAACCCATGAACCAAGAGGTTACCTGTTCAATTCCTGGTCAGGGCACATGACCGGGTTGGGGGTTCAATTCCCAGTAAGGGGCATGCAGGAGGCAGCTTATCAATGTTTCTCTCATTGATGTTTCTATATTTCTATCCCTCTTCCTTCCCCCTATCTAAAATCAGTAGCAACACATTTTTATAAAAAAAAAAAAAAAGTTGTCTAAATGAGACTAAGAGGCATAAATAATGCAATGTGGGATTCTGTATTGGATCCAGGAACAGAAAAAGAATATTATTGAAACTCCAGTGAAATCTGAATAAAGTCCGTAAGTTAGATAGTAGCATTGTATCAACATTACTTTCTTAGTTTTGGTAACTGCACCATGGTTATGCAAGGTTTTAATGTTAGAGAAAGCTACATGAAACTGGATGGAAGTATATGGGAAGTTGGAATTATTTTTACAACTTTCTCTAAGTCTAAAATTATTTCAAAATAAAAAAAGTTTTAAAAGTCTCTAATGATAAGCATAGAGCAACAGTCAGTGTTGGTCTCCTGAAATGTTAGAAGATCCAAGCAACATGTTGTAACTGTTTATTCTGAAGCTTTTAAAATGAAAGAGAAATTCGAGCACTGAGACATCAAAGTACAGAATGGCAATCAGCATGGGATATTTAAGAGTCCATCTCTATTCAGGTCTAGCTCAGTTATAATTTTTTTAAAACGAAATTGATTCTGTGCTACTGAGGCTGTATTTAAAAATGGTAGTGAAGAGTTGCTCTGTCATATTTACCTCTCTTAGTTGATTCTGACAATGTGGCCTGGACTCACAGCCAACAGGTAGGAACCGCTTTCTTCTTTTCTTCCAAATGTCTGAAAAAAAGGGCATAAGCCTCAGTGAGTTTTGTCATTAGACTTATCCAGGAGCTACATATACTTAAGTAAATGAAGTTTCCACATAAATGCATATGAGACAGTGATAAAACGAGAAACTCTATATAAGACTTAATAAAAAATGCCCAAACAAACCATCTAAATTACTTTAATCCATTATGGGCTTGTGACCTTTCTATCACATCTATTA
Organism: Myotis daubentonii; assembly: GCF_963259705.1. Taxonomy (NCBI): domain Eukaryota; kingdom Metazoa; phylum Chordata; class Mammalia; order Chiroptera; family Vespertilionidae; genus Myotis; species Myotis daubentonii. The sequence goes on along the minus strand of NC_081856.1, from coordinate 15,803,039 downwards.
AATAGTTGCGTTTCATTTTTAAATTTTATTAAAAGGTTCAAAAGCGCAGAATTTATTAGTTTACCCCAAGGCTTGTATTTTATAACACAGGTCAGGCCAAATAGAGAAGTTTTATGAGATATCCTCAGCTGCCATAGTGACCTATTTTTTGGAGGGGGAAGCATTACCACCTGATAAATAAGAGGGGGAAAAATAGACAAATATTTATTAGAGTTTTGTGAAGCAAGAAGGTAGCTGACAAGTACTTACAATATTTTTCTCTTCAAATTACATCTTAGAACTCAAATGATTACTTTCCATTAGTATAAATATAGTAAAATATTAGTAAAAAATTAGTAAAAATATTTCCAGAAACTGAAAAAAATAGAAGATTGTCATGCTCTACTCTAAATTTTCCTAAAATTCTGCAACCCTGCAACTGGATATTTACGTTTGTTTTTTTGACAAGAAAATGCATCCATCCTAACAATAAAGAAAACTGAAATTGTCTTGGTGGTATTTTCCCCGTATAACTGGTATTGAAAAAGTAAAATTGCTCAAGGTTAATCAGCCGAATCTGGGGGAGAGGAAGTTTACCCTTCATTTCCCAGCAGATTCTCTTTAATTTGGAAGCACACTGACAGGTGGCCTCAACACGGGGCATTTCAGACCACCTTGAAGGTCTTGCGGCCGGTAGCCTTTGAAGTCAGAATAATCAACAAGCCATTTGATATCCGAACAGACAAATAGCCTCATGGACAAGGACATCTCTCAGGTAGACTGTCTATCCAATAGGAATAACTCAATAAAGTTTGCTGAGCAAATTTATAGACTTAGTAGAACTAAAAAGTGGAGATAAATGTGCATTACAACTGATTTTCAGTGCTCTTACTTTCTATGTTGTTAATATATTTTTTAAAGAGTACATAAGCATCTTCAAAAAAGTGATCCTTTCCTAATAATAAAGAAAAAATGTAGTTTGTATTTTATAAGCAGATAAAGCCCCCATCCATCCCCTTTTCTTAGGTAAATGGTAAATTATTTGATCAAATATTTTATATAAGAGGCTGTCTAAAGTCATGTATGGTACAAAGAAAACCTTAGATTATTTTTCCATGATGAGTGAATAAGATGGAGAAGAATTCCCATTTTGGGGAAGGTATTGATGTTTTCCCATCAGAACAAAATAACATTTTCCGAGCGTTAAATGTTCTCTCTTCTCTGATGATAGTTATTAAGATTTCTATTTCTCAAACCTGATTCCAATTGCATTTATTGAGTTCCTAGATGGGTTTTACACTCAATTAAGCAGATAAATTCATGTTTTTAGTTTATGCCTGCAACCCTTCCTGTTCCATTGAGGAGTAATTTATAGCTGCTTTGTGCACCCAGGAAAGGACCTCACACCATTACATGTGCATTTGTGACACTCATAAAGCCAGTGCTCATGTCAATTCATCTTAATACAATAGTTTCTGAGCCCCTCCTTTATTTCATGCACTGGACCAGGTTTTGTAAAGGGGATTCCATGGACTGTAGTGGCTTTCTCAATGGTACTGATAAATGGCATGGTAATCTCCCCAGAGTGAATGATGTGTTTGACCAGTTCCCAGAAAACCAGTTTCCTAGTTTGTAGGAACGCTTGACCTTACAGAATATGAACAGGTTCCCTCGGACACTGGGGAAAGCCCTCCTGTTGTTAACCTGGACCATAACTGCTATCACCTCCCAGCCTCTCAAGAAACTCAAACGTAGTGAAGGAAAGGATGAGAATGAAAGGTATACAAAGAATAATTCTTTGACTATGAATCAGGAGCATTGGGAATATTCCAAAGAGCAGAGGCTCATCTCCCTGGGACAGCTGGATTCACTGGCTGCCGCCTTATCATTGGTGAACATTTGCCACCTGATCAGACAAATGGCCTCATGGACAAGGCCGTCTCTCAGGTAGACTGTCTATCCAATAACTCGATAGACAGTTTGCTGAGAAAATTTATAGACTTAATAGAACTAAAATGTGGAGTCACACAGAACCTGGAGTCAGGCTGTTTATCAAGTTCCAGCTCTGCCACTTCCTAGTTGAGTGACTTTAAGCTGATTGCATAAGTTTTCTGTCTCGGTCTGGTCATTTGTGAAATGGGGGTAACAGTATACCAACCACATTCTCAGAGGCTCCCATGAAGATGAATGAGATCATGCATGTACAGTGCTGAGCACATAGCCTGGAACAGAGTCAATGTTCAATGTCTCATAACTTCTATTTTTATTTGGAAATGGTGTTCAAGTTTCCCTCCGAGCTGCTTGGCAAAGTATATAGCATTTTTAAAAGTTCTCAGTTTTTATTCCTATCATGGTTACTGTTTTGCTATTAAACCACTATTGTTTTCATCTTCCCATTACATCATAACTTCCAGAACTCAAAAAAAGATATTTAATGAGCAGATGAATCCAGACCATTCAGAATTTTCTGTCACGAAGTAGGAGAAGATGTTTGTAAAGACTGTCTTGAAAACTACTCTGCAGAGGTTGTCTACAAAGGGTTCTCATCTGAGTCACAGGGGACAGTTGTGGTTTCGGAAAGCTGGCTGAGAATAACATGCTGAGCACATGGCCTGGAGATCAGTGGCCAATGACAGACGTTACAGTGATCCAGGTGTCAGCTGGAGGGGAAGAGGGCAGGCATCACAGACAGCGCAGTGAAAAAGGATACACAGTTTGAAGAAATGAGCCTCAAAAATTAACCCCAAAGTGGTACCGCTTACAATAGCACCAACAAACATAAAATATTTTTTTTTTGGGGGGGGGGGATATAACAAAACACAGTTTCCCCTCACTATCCTAAAGTAGAATGCTCCTATGAAAACTTTCATAGCCGAAATAGTGTCAAAGAAGCACTTACTGCCCCTGCCCGGTGGCTCAGTTGGTTGGAGCGTGGTCCTATATATGAAAAGGCTGCAGGTTTGATTCCCAGGCAGGGCATCTACTTAGGTTGTGGAGTTGATCCCTGGTTGGGTTGCATATGGGAAGCAATTGATCAATGTTTCTCTCTCTCTCTCTCTCTCTCTCTCTCTCTCTCTCTCTCTCTCTCTCTCTCCCTTCCTCTATCCCTCCCTTTCTCTCTTTCCCTTCCTTCTTTTCCAAAGTCAATTAAAAAAACAAACATATCCTCGGGTGAGCATTAAAAAATAAAATTAGATTTAAAAAGAAGCACTTACCATTAATTTATATAGAAAAAGTTTAAAGCATTCCCAGACCCCAAAAATAACCTACCAAATAACATATAAAACCTAAAATAACACTAACATGTATGTGTGCTGCCTCTGTAACTGCTCATTGCAGAACAACTACTAAACACTATTTTTGCTTTTCTGGAAACCCACTCCTACATACAGAGAAGAAACTGATAATTTCCAGAGGGGATGGGGATGAGAAGATGGGTGAAAAAACTGAAGGGTAATAAGAGGTATCAACTTCCAGTTATAAATAAGTCATGTGGATGTAATGTACAGCACAGGGAATATAGTCAATACTAGTGACCCAGTGCATGGATCATGCACATTGAAAGAAAATTAATTAGGAGAAATATTTTAATATCGCTATTCTCCCTTTCTCTATAATAGAAGTGTCAACCAAATTCACAATCGACAGTGACAGACAGAAATGCACATGTGCGACTGGTGCCAGCAAGGGCTTTATGTATGGTGCATGCACGAATCAACTTAGCCATATATATATATATATAAAATAAACTTGCTTAATTAGACCTGTTTTCTGATGTAGCTAAGCTTTTTCCAGCCCAGTGAAGCACCCCAACTTCTCTTTCAGGTAATTGTCAGCAACACAGCAGTAAACACCTACACGAAGCAGATTATTATTGTAGATCACACAGAAAGAACAAAGGGTAAAATATGTATGTGCAGCAGTGTTTGACTATATTCTACACAGTGAGAAAACCTGAAGTCATTTTCAAGTTCCACCATTTCTTGCTTCTTTTCAGTCAGGTCAAGTTTCTAAATTTTCTAAATCTCCGTTTTCCAGCTAATGAAATGAAGATAGGATTCTACTGAGTCTCCTATCTACCTACTCCAGGACTTCTGTGAGGATCAAATGAGATGAGGCATGGGAAAACGCTTCAAAGACATTTGGTTAAATTGTAAAATGTTTGCACCTGGCTATAAAGCAAGTCCTGTTCCTGGGCTGAAGAAACTGCAAGGAGGCTAGTTGCTAGGGAGAGGAAGCCAGGCATTGCTACGTGACATCATTACCCGGTGCCCACAGTGACCATTTCCAGGCTGGACTGGGCTGTGGGCCACATTTTGTGTCATGGGGTCTTGGAAGCATTGGCTGTGATTTGGTGGGGTATCGCTCCAGGGTGGTGGTAGGGCCTGGGTCCCACTAGGGGGAAGTCAAGTGTTGGTTTGTTGGGGCCAGGTCCGTGGTGCTGTTTATTTTTAAATGGCCAGTGTACATCATGGCAGCTCCTTCTTTGAGTGTCTGCCTCCTGGTAGTAAGTGCACATCATAGTTATGGGTCAGATGGACATTTAGCCATATATATATATATATAATATATATATATATATAATATATATATATTGTAATATATATATGTATATTATTGTAATAACTTTCTACAGTAATAGATACTGGATGATCACAATATGATCACTTTATAAGGTATAGAAATGTTGAATCACTATGTCATACACCTCATGCAATATGTCAATTATCTATAATAATAAAAGGGTAATATGCTAATTAGACCAGACGTCCTTCTGGATGTCATTCCGATGTCCTTCCTGACAAAGCCGAGGCTGGAGGGAAGCAGCCTGGGTCCTCGATGCCTGCCAATGGCTGGAGGAGGGAAGCCCAGGTCCTGGTGCCGGAGGGAAGCCAGTGCCAGCAGCTGGGGAAAGGAAGGCCTACTCTTGCACGAATTTTCATGCATCGGGCCTCTAGTACTTTAATGAATATAAAGTCACTGCATTAAAAAAAAGAACTGGCATATAGTATGTGCTCATTAAGTACTAAATGAATGAATGGCTTTAGAACAGTGATGGCAAACCTTTTGATCTCAGCGTGTCAGCATTTTGAAAAACCCTAACTTCACTCTGGTGCCGTGTCACATATAGGAATTTTTTGATATTTGCAACCATAGTAAAACAAAGATTTATATTTTTGATATTTATTTTATATATTTAAATGCCATTTAACAAAGAAAAACCAACCAAAAAAAATGAGTTCGCATGTCATAGGTTTGCCATCACTGCTTTAGAATAATAAAATTCATATACTCCGTGTTAGTAAGCCCTGTCTCATTGAAATAAAATAGGAGAAATTCTCATTAAAAATGTTATAGCTTTTACAAAAGCAGCTCTATCTTTTCTCCTGAATAAGCATAGACCTAAGCATTAGGTTCTCAGATTCATCTTGGATTTCAGCAAGTTTGATAGTGTACATTTGAAATGGACACTTTTTTCCCATTTTTAGTAAAAGCAGACATCCTCTTTGGATGATGATGATGATTTTGTTGTTAGAGAAAACAGGTACTAATGTAGGTCTTTCATAAAAGTGCCAAGTAGTATAAGGCAAACTTTCAAAAAGTGGTGGGGGGTTACCTGTATGTGCAGGATCCACATTCTGAGGACCACAGAACACTGATGAAAGAAGTCAAAGACCAAAATAAGCGGACAGCGAAATCATACTCATTTACTGGAAGGCTCAATATTGTTAAGATGCCAATTTTCTCCAAAATGTTCCACAGAGTCAATGCATTCCCAATCAGTATCGCAGCAGGGTTATTTTGTAACTGTTGGCAACCCTTCAAAGGGGGGGAAATAACCCACCCACCAAACATTAAAATAGCCAGAATAATTTTGAGAACTAAAAAGATAGTTGGAGGATTACCTGATTTCAAAAATGACTGTAACATGGCATTAATCAGGACAGTAGTATTGGCAAAAAAGACAGACACACAGATCAATGCCACAGGAAAAAATAACTCAGAAGTAAATATATACTTAAATGGTCAACTTTGGCAAATGGATTTTTACCAAAGGCACAAAGACAATTCAATGGAAAAAAATATAGCCTTTTCCACAAATGTGCTGAAACAACTGAATCTCCGTAGGTAAAAAATATGACCTTCAACTCATACTTTTCATTATACAAAAATTAATTAGATTATAGACTTAAATACAATAAGTCCAAAATGATAACCTAAAACTTCTAAATAAAAACATGGGAGAAAATGTTGCCTTGGTTTGACAAAGATTTCTTACATATGCCACCAAAAACACAACCTAACAAAAATTTATGTCAGACTTTATAAAAATTAAAAACTTCTGTAAAAGCTTTCCGTAAGGGAACAAAAATAAAAGTCACAGTCTGGGAGACAATGTTTGCAAATCACATATTCAGCAAAGGACTTTATCCAGTATATATAAAGAAATCTCAAAACTCAATAAGAAAACAATAAGAAAAATATCCTAACTTCTTTTTAATGAGCAAAAGATTTGAACTGACATTTCAAATAAGATAATAGGTTGGCCCATAAGCACATGAAAAGATGCTTAACATCACTAGTCATTAGAGAATTGCTAATTTAAACCACTATGGGATACTTTACAAACCTATTAGAATGACAAAAATGAAAAAGACTGACAACACCAAGGAATGAAGCACTCTGGAACATTCCTTCCTACATTGCTGGTGGGAATGCAAAGTGGTGCAGCTATTTTGGAAAAGAGTTTTGAAGTTTCTTACAAACATATAATTACATGATTCAGCAGTACGACTTCATATATATATATGAAAACTTATGTATACACAAAATTCTTGTACATAAATGTTTATGGTGTCTATTTATAATCACACATACAGAAATAACTGGAATGACCCCAAGTACCCTTCAGCTGGTAAATGGATAAACTATGGTTCATCCATGCAATGGAGTACTTGACACTCAGCCGTAGAAAGGTAAGATTTTTTGATAAATGAAGCAATGTAGATGACATGAGTGGGGTATGTTAAGTAAAAGAAGTCAGACTCAAAAGCTACCTACTGTATCTTTCTATTTAATTACAGTCTGGAAAGAGGAATTTTTAGGAACAGAAAATAAATCAATACTTGCCAGAGGGTTGGGTCGGAGAAGGGGTTAATTACAAAGGGGCAGCGTGAGGAAATCTAGGGAGGTGATGGAAAGTTTCTGTATGTTAACTGAAGTGGTTGCTACACAACTGAATGCCTAGACTTTATGTCTACACCTATAGACCTATATGCCAATAAGAGTTCATTTTACTGCATGTGCATTTTTTAAAAAGTGAGTATAATAAAAGTTAACAGAAAACAAAATCAAGTTTTTTGAGCTGGAGGTGCCTAAAGGAAAAAGATTACATGAGGAAAATCTAGGGAAGACACCTCACAGAAGTAGAACGAATACCAGAAATATGTAGAGTCATGGAAGGGAAAGGCAAAGAAACTTTCTAGAAGCAGATGATGGCAAACATAGTGACTATTAAAGTTACTGATTTTAGAATGAGCTGTTTTAGCCAAAGTGCGACCCCATCTAGCAACTACTTTAATCTTTCTTAGGTTGACGATATACTAATTTAACAGTTAAATAACCACTCTGTAGAGGTCTGGTAATGATAAGAAAAGACTAAGGTAGTTGCTAGATGGGGTTCAGGTTTAATAGCTGAGCTTTCTAAAGATGGGGATAGACTTGGGAATGAATGTTTCAGCATCATTTGTGAATCCTTGGGCAAAGGATTCACAGAGGAAGAGGGGATTGAAGATGTGAAAGGTGAAGAGAGATGGGCATGAAAACATAGCCCCTTTGGAGATGGGAAGAGATAGAGGTTAGCCTTTTTAAACGGGAATGGCCTCTTTTCCCTTGAGTCAAAGAAAAATGCCAAAGACAGTGGGACTGAACCACTGAATGGCAGAGATACCCCACACGGCTTGTGAACTCCACTCCTTCTCTCTAGTGGTGATGAATGTTTAGATAGTGCAAGAGATTTGTATATAGTTTATTCCTGTGCTACTTTCAAAATGACTTTGACTCTATACTCTCTTTGGCAAGCTTGCCCCAACTCAGCACTGCATCCAGGAGGATGTTAAACTAGCGCCTCCTTGTGGGCTCAGGGAAGCATGAGGCCCATCGTGCATTTGCAAACACAAACCCCTGGACTGACGGTGTTCTAGAAGAGGAGTATGGAGGTGCTATTATATCCACCAAGCTTTTCTTCTCCCTAAGGTAACCAAGGTTTAGTCAAGTCACTTTGAATAAATAGTCAGGGATAATGTGCAAGTAGAAATGTTAATAATGAGTAAAAATAATGTCTGAATGAATTCTACTTCCAGATGTGTTCAAGTACAGTTATAGCTTTCATTCTGACAGGACTTGTATGTATGTAACTTTCGGCATCAGGAAAAAAAAAGGAAAGTTAAAAAATTTTCTGAAATTGCCTGACTATTCCTAAGCTGTTACTCAACGGGTATCATTCATAAATCTATTTGTAAGGCTTTGGACCACTGACAGTGAAGCAATTTGCAATGATGTTTGGAATGGGAGAGTTGGGATGTAGATGTTAAACATCTGCAAATTCAAAGCAATTTTTTATGAAAAGGCCTAAGAATTGATGAAATTTGACATATGTCACACCATGTTTTCCAATTAAATGAAAACCCTATAGAGACACACATAGTGCTTTAATTGCAAAAATAACACCTCCACTAAGGAGAAGTACAGCAAGAATCCTCATGATTCCCATTACCTCTAATTGGAATCAAACAGCAAAACCCCTGGCCTCCATGAGGGGTATTCATTTCACAGCTGACATTTGTCTTTTTCTCAATTGATATTTTGAAATTATCACATAGGAAGGAAAATGTTTTGGGACTCTGCGTAGTTCACTGTTCTAGCCCTGATCTGCAGGATTGCATTCAGAGGCCACGTTGAGCCCTTTCTCCACACTCCGTTACAGCCATATGGCAAGACCAAAATAGAATCAGGTAATTGTAGCCTTTCCTTCTGAGCCATCCTGTAAGTGGGAAAGTGCTGTGGTGAAACAGCAGTGTGAATTTCCACACTCGCACTCAGTAAATAAAGAAAGAAATGACTTTATGGTTTCCATCCTCAAAAGGAAGCAAAATGGCTTCACCTTTGACTCACAACAATTTTGTCCATTCCATCAGAGTCCTCCCCAGAGGCCAAGCACTTCCAGGTCTGGAAATGATTCAACCCAGCAACAGTCAGCGGCAGGATGTGCCCAAATGTCTATACTCAGGTTGACTGTAAAAGGCTGATATCCTGAAAGCTGAAATTTATAAGGGCTTCAAAGCTACATGGTATTTATGTATTGAATTTGCCTGGTTGGGGATTAATAAATTTACTGAGAATTACTATGAGAAATTCCTTCTCTGGCTGTTTGAGGAGTAAAGAGAAATTAAAGTAACATGTCTGAACAACCAAATGATATCTGGAGACTGTTCTGAGTCTATACAATGGCAAATACCTGAATGAAAACTAAAACATGCAATACATTTCCCTATATATGCAGCCTCTCCAATATCCAAATACACAAAAGTATAGACATCATAACTTCCTTAAAATAATGTCCTCAGGATCCATTGAAATTTCCTATGGGGAAACTATAATAAGGTCTACTTCAGATAAAACCAACCAGAAGAATGAAATCACCCTTGAGAGTAATGATGAAACAAGAAATAGAAAGAAATAGATGTAGACAAAAATTTAGAAATAAGCCTTATGGAGTAACTGTGGAGCAAATGAATTTCCCAAATACTGGAGCCTAGAGACAGACAAGCAGAAGGTCAAGGATAGATGACTGGCAGGTGTGGGTGATTGACAGCACCACTCTCTTACACATCTATCATCATTCTCTTTCACCTCAGCACCTGACATCCTATATAATAAAAGGCTAATATGCACATCGATCAAACGGTGGAAGGACAGGTCACTGTGATTCGCACTGACCAGCAGGGGGCAGATGCTCAATGCAGGAGTTGCCCCCTGGTGGTCAGTGTGCTCCCACAGGGGGAGCACAGCTCAGCCAGAAGCTGGGCTCATGGCTGGTGCAGGGGTGGTGGCAGGAGCCTCTCCCGCCTCTAAAGCAGCGCTAAGCCATCAGTTGGACATCCCCTGAGGGGTCCTGGACTGTGAGAGAACACAGGCTAGGCTGAAGGACCACCCCCCTCCGAGTGCACAAATTTTGTGCACTGGGCCCCTAGTATTATATACTTGTTTAGTATCTGTCCTTTCGAACCCACCACTGTACATAAGCCCTATAAGAGCAGGTGTTTTGTACCGTTCCTGTTGAAGTCCCAATAATTAGACCACTGCTTGTGATGCAGCAGGTACTCCAAGGGAAGCACACACACAGCGAATGAGGCAGAGAAAAGAGAGAAGAACCAGCAGAGAAACGAGGGGAAGAATCATAAGAAGTAGGTGGCTTGTTGCTGTCCGGTGAAGCTGAAAGGCAGAGAAGCAAAAAATCTAGGAAGTGACTCTGTATGAGGATAATGCATTGGAGACAGGGATAGTGGAGTCAGGAGCCAGGCAGGCCATGCCATGAATGGCGTAGCAATCCCCCTACTGAAAAGTGTCCCTGCTAGGGGTTGTCCGTAGCACCCGTGAGTCTCCTTTGAGTTAAGACAAAGCATTTGTTAATTTGTAATGAAAAAAGCAGGAAACATAACTGAATATTAGAAGCCATTAATGTAGATTTGTTTCTCATTGTCACTTTCCTCTTCATTATGAGCTGTGTGATGTAATATATGATAAATACCTTACCAATTATTTGGAAGAGTTTCCAAAATTAAGATTGTCTGTAGATATCTGGATTGAAATGTATTTGGAGTACTCAATGTAGATCTTTTTGAAGAACACTAAATTTGCTATTTTGATCAGGTTAATATTTACATAGCTTTGTTGTCCATGAGTATTTATCATGCTGATGGCAGAAAAAGTGATCCTAGAGGTTAATATGATACAAAAAAAGCAACTTGAGATTTAAATGTTCTCTGAATATTCTACACACAGCCAGCCACCTAATATTTCTGAATTATAATTACTCTTCAAGGGCAACCAGCCAGAGGGAATATGTGTACTAGAATTCTATGGAGGTCTGGTTTGCACCTGAGGCAATCTAACTTTGTAATCAATGATGCATAAAGTCTAATAGAAAAATATTGTTGTTGACTATATGGATGATCTAAATTAGGCTACTATGATGCTATAGGGAACCAAAATGAAAATAGCAAAGCAACCTTGTTAAATTGTCAGGTAAAATGAGAACATATTGAACAAGACAGAATTGAAAGTTAAGTAACAATTTGACAAGAATTGAATCAATAAAGAGGAATGAGGAAGGAGTAGGAGAAGGGATAAGGAGGATCCATTCTGTGCAGACTGGGCAGAAAAAGATCTGAAGGTCACAGTGATCTGCGAAATAAATACTAATCAGTAACGTAAAAAGTATTTTTTGTGCTTTTGGAAAGCTGCTATTACCATAAATACATGAGTAGGGATATGGGGGTGGGAGAGAGTACTTATATGAGTTTTCCACATTTAAAAAATTCAGACTAAGATTGGAGTCAACCAGCCAGAGCAAGCTGCCTTTGCCACTCAAGCCCACCTCAGTGGGCTGCTGACACCTCCTGGACTGAGGCCATCTTTTCACAGATAACTTTTCCCAGAGTTACTGCTTCCCCTGGGCAATGGAGGCCATAGGTCTTGAGCATTCTCTCCCAGCCTCACAATTATGTGAGAGTAAAGATTTAGTGAGAAGGAGGCCCCCCATGAGGAGAGCAGCTCTGAGCTGTCTGGGGAACTAATAACACTTTGGTCCAGTTGCTTTGCTAACAACTGGAAATTAGGGGCCACCCTTTGAGCCAGAACAATGAATCTGCTCCTTACCTAAGTATACTAGTACCTAACCATATCTCCATCTGACATCATGCCCACAGCCCCCAACCAGTCATTGTTGTCTCCCCCCCCACCCCCCCGCCCCGTCATCACCAGTAAGAGATGGGAGCTGACTGGCATGTAGAGAATGAGCTTGGACCCAGGTGCCTGGAACACACACATACAGGTCATTGGAGTCCTGATTGCAACCTCCACGTGTGGTGGAACAACTTGGAAAATGCTCAAAAACAGTGTGTGTGTTTTAATGGTATGGTTATGAGTTTGGGAACTTGATCTGGAGAGGAAAAGAAAAATGAACTGTTTGTCTGTAATGACCAGAAGAGAATCATGACTCGGGGCTTGATTAGTGGAATTGTTCCTGATGGTAAGCTGCTGTTTTCTGTGCACTTGAGAATGGCTCAAGAGCCTTGCTCTGCAGCATGACAGGTTTAAGTTAGACATCAAGATAGTTCATCCCCTCAATGAACTATTTACTGAGATAAGGAACTTTGTGGTAAATTTTTCAGAAGAGGTGTACAGGATTTTGGAATGTTTGAAATCAATTGCACTAAGGATATATGAAGGTATGTGAACTTTGAACTATCACCAGAAGTATGTGTATATCAGGAAGCATGTGAATATTTAAAGGGGGGGAAAAACATTAATGTTTCAGGAAAGTTAAAGTATCCAGGGCTTTCCAGTAGATTGGCCTTGAGTATTTTCTTGTTTTCTCCATTCTGCAGATATTTTCCTCTGGAACCATATTTAAATTAGGGCCATCATTAAAGCTGAAGGACTTTTAGAGTAAAAGGAAAGGGGTTTGGAGAAGGTTGAGAAGGGATGGAGGTGTGTCCTTCTCATATTGACCCTTTCTACAAAGGAAAAGAGACACCAAAACAGGCAACCAAATTAGTAACTTTGGACCCAGATTAGTGACTTAACTAGCTCTGTGGCCCTGAATTAATTACCCTTTCTGAGCCTAATCTTTTTATTACATGTAAAATAGGGACAATGATAATCTTTTCTTCAGTGATTAAGGTCAATAAGGTCAGTGATTTAAACAAAATTCCTGACATATAATTGGTACTGAAATTGCAGTCATTATTACATCTGTCCATTCACATTCCCTACCCAGAGCTATATTATATAATGTATTGCATTGTATATATTGTGATGTTTACCTCTATTACCGTGGTAGCCAGGCACCCTGCTAAATTTGATCTGAAATTTAAATTTCAGATAAATAACATTCTTTTTTAGCATAAGTATGCTCCATGTATTTTTTTGGACATACTAATACTAAAAAAAAAAATTATTTATTGCTTATCTGAAATTCAAATTTAGCTGAGTGCCTGACATTTTTACTTGCTAAATCTGGCAAGCCTACCCACTCAGCATTTATCTCCTATTTACCACTTCCTACCAGTATGTAGGTTTTGACCCCCAGGTGGGCTATGCATGGTTTAAGTCAATCAACACATTTCATCTCCCTGGACAAAGTTATTTGGTTAGGCATGTGACCTAAGTCAATGCAAACCTAGGGACTCTTGTGTGGAACACCGAATTAGAAATACTTGCTCTCTCTTTGATATAGATAAGAAGTCAGAGCTCCCCACGTTGTTGATAATCTTTTGGCTACATGAGAAAAGCTGACCCACAGAAGATGCAAAGCCAAGCCTACAGTTGGGGAATAGCTCATCCCTAGAGTTAGCAGTGGGATTCATTTTTCTTGAAGCACATGGCTGTGTGGAGAAGAAATGGACACCTCTTTTTTTTTTTTCCAAGAAGGAAAGAAGGAGCCATTGATGCATCATAGGGGACTGCCGGCATGTACTACAGGAAAAGAGGAACTAAGAGAAAATGTACCCTATGAATTACAACACTTTAGTTTCAAGTAATAGAAAAAGCTAACCAGACAGGTGTAAACAATAAAGGATATTTATAGGTTCATGAAACATAGAGTCCTTAGGCAGGTGAGCTTCTGGTTTGTCTTCAAGGTTCTCTGTGGGGAAGTTGTTTATCTAACCGTGAAATACAGAAACAAAGACAAAGGGAGGCTTGCTCATTTAAAAAAAAAAACTTAACCATTACTTCTATTTTTATAATTCTATGATGATTTGGCAAACTCAATATGCAGCTGTACTTATCCAAATTAATATTTATATAATTTGTTGCAGAATCCAGGGCCAAGTTTTTAGGAGAACTTCACAAACATTTCATTGAATTTCAGTCTTATCTGCCTAGAAATGCAAGCATCACATTTTCCTATACGCATCCCAGAATTACTTCTGCCAATTCAGGATTTCATGATAAGTTTGCATGGTAAGTTTACATTTGTAAGCTTCATTTCCTGATTGCTCAATTGTGCCCTTGCAAATTATAATTCTGTGAACGTTCAGTAGAAATAAAAAGACAATAAAAAAGTCTAGTCATAGTGGCCTTTGCTGCCTGATATAAGATTTCAGATTTTTTAAGATAACATTTTTCCAACAGCCGACTTTAATAAAATGTATAATGATGATTTCTATGAGAATAAAGGACATGTGATAAAGAATTTTTCTTTCAATTAAGCCAATATGCTTTGAACACCTTTGTGTCCGGCACTAGAATATTCTTACATACGTGAACTATTCGTATGCATATGATAGAAGCTCTTTGATCCAGGAGTCTGAACCCTGGAAAGGTCCAGACAGTGAAACTGTTGTGAAATAATGTTTTAAATGACCATCTATTTTACAAACTCTATATTGAAATGCTTGAAAATAACATAGATACCTTCCAGGGAGCTGCAACGCTAGCTCAGCGTTGCCCCGTGGCCTAATAGATGCCAGGGTGGCAGTCACAGTAAGGTTATCACCTGATGAGGCTTGTGGGTAGCATGTTTCCTGCCTTACCTCTCAGCTGGTACATAGTTCAGAAAGCAACAACTGCTTTAAAGGGCTATTTTCCAATCGTGCAAATATGTGTTACATAAAGCATCTTTTAATTAGTATAATGGAAAGAAATACCAGTATGCATCTAGTAGAATTCAGCAAGTCTTTCCCTAAGTGGTGGGCTCCCGTGGAATTAAGGTAGCTCAGATCCAGAAATACCACCTTTTCAGATTCCCCCCATATAGAAGCCCCTCCTGGAAATACCACTTTCTTCATAATGACAATCAGAACGGCTAACATTTACTGAGCTGTTATTATGTCAGGAGCTGAGCTAAGATTTTTGCAGTCACCGCCCTGCCTCCATTTGGGGGGTGAGCATTTTGCTGAGTCCAGACTAATGAGGGGCCACTTGGCCCGAGTTTCTGTAACAGCAGAACCAGCTAAAGGGCACAGGTCATGCTGGGTTCTGTGGGAGATCGCAGGCAGTCGGCTACACCCGTTTGTACTTGGGCTCTGTGAGACAGGCAATGGTGTTCCCATTCCGAAGGACAAAGCAGCTCGCCATTTGCCAAACACACAACCGAGAAACAGAAAACCTGGATTTAAATCAGACTTGTGGACTTAATGTCCTTGCCCTTTATACTGTAGATCTGCTACATTCCTAGCCAAATACTTTATCCACTTTTATTTAAGCATAAAAAGCTCAAGAATATAGATGGCATCTCCCTTCACAAGAAGAAATGTTTAATGAGTGAGCAAAGACCAGTCAAGGAAATTTTGTGGTATAATTGCTTTGGAGAGTAAATTTTTCAGGGAATATTAAGCCTCAAAAACACCTCCTTTTAAGACAACATAAGGAAAAGTAGTTTAATCCAAGTAATAATGTTCTAAATCCATATGTTTCTTCTACTCCTAAGACAAACAAATAAAGCCACACCAATGACATGAATTTTGAGAGCCGTTTTAGTCACCATGCATTCACATGGCATATACAAGCGCTGTTACTGGATTTGCTGAGGAACTGCTTCTTTTATGTAATTCAGATGACTTTACAGTCTTCCCTTGGGGTCTGGCTTAAACTCAAACAACAAACTACAAATGAGGACCTCCCTTTTCAAATTATCCTTTTGTTCTGCAAGGCTGGAGCTGGCCCCAAGTCAGAGGGGTTGGCATTCCAGCAGCAGGCCTTCGATATGGAAAGATTCTCCCTGAGATAGCTGAACATTCACACCACCACTCCCAGCCAGCTTTGTTATTGCGACCCACCCCTGAGAAATCTCCCTTTCACGGTGAGGTCATGAGAGGTATATAGACTACTCTAAAGGTCAGTTCATCATTTCATGCTCCGTTCTGTTCTCCTCGTAGAAAGGCCGAATCGGGCAGGGGATCTTGCCATCCTGCCTGTGGGGCCGGTTCCAGGGCACAGTCTCCCTAACTACACGGGACTAAATGTCTATGTGCATACGTGTGTGCATGCGTGTGTGGGGTGCATTTTGATATCTTTCCACCTACCACCTTTATAAAGGCCACTTGCCCTTCTAGGTTTCCATGTCCTCATCTACAAAATGAAAGCATTGGACTAGATCAGTCACTCTCAAAGAATCATCAGGGAGCGTCAGGGTTGCCAACGTCCTTCTAGGGTGGTCCTCAGAGACAAACCATGTTTGTGATGACACGAAAGGCATTCTTTTCCTTTTCACTCTCACGCTCTCACCAGTGGGCTGTGGAATTTTCCATAGACTCCATGACGTGATTATGTCATCACCCTGAATGTATGTCTATACATTCTTGGGTTTTAAAATTATTTTTTTAGTTCACATTTCCTATACCATAAATATCAATATAATCCACATAAAATCTACTGGGGTTCTCAATAAATTTGAGGAGTGAAAAGGGTCCTGAAACCAGAAGTGTGAGAATTGCTGGACCAGATCAGCTCTGTCTCGGTGGACTCTCACTGCTAGTGCCGAAGTTCAAATGTCCTTTTTCCTTTTTTAATGGTGGTGATGGTAGATGTTAAGTGCTTTCAAAATGTTTCTGCTTTGGTAAGATAGAAAGTTGTAACCCTTTGTCAGTCCCTCCATTAAAAAATAACTAACTATATTTCCAGTTTATACATAATCAGCCCTATGAACCATTCTGGTTACCTCCTATGATTTACAGAAAACCACTGATTTCTCAGTAGATTGTTAGCACCCAAATGAGTCTTATGTGATGGTCTATGACACTGTCTTCATGCCCTCAGAGCTTTTATGTAGAGTTTGTACTTAGTAGAAAACCTAACCAACAAGGATACAGGTCTCCCTTTATCAATTCTCTAGTGTCACGTTCTACCTTGTCTTTTCCTGGGCTTTCCTAGGTTTCCCTCAATGGATTTCAAGTCAGTCCTGAGATGTGAACCAAAGGCTCATTCCTCAAACATTAATGTAAGGTGTCAGAAGGAATTAATCCATGTGAACGCTCCCAATAGGTGTTTAAAAAATGCCTGTGAGCAAACTCCAAGGGGAACACTTCTTATTCAATCAATAGCTCTCTCTGGAATGCCACTTACATCGTTAACAGATTACTTCTGGACAAGTTACAGCACTGAAAGTTCCATTTTCAACCTTGAATAAGAATTTTTATGCTTAATTAAAAAATTGCAACTCAGGATGGCATCAACGGATATTTCTTTCCCAAACCAATTACATGGTAAAATAGGATTATCATGTTCATTGAATCTATATAAAGCTTATACCATTAAATGATAGATCAGCTAATTAATTGCTTCCAAGGCACTTTGGTAGTGCTGAAGAATGCTTTTCTTACTCTATTCTCTATTCAATTGGCTTCCCAATATGTGGTGCACTTCCTTGATTTTTTAAAAGAACTTTTTTATTCTTCTCCATTACCTCATCTTTTTTTTTCCCCTCTTGTTGGTCTAAAGTGACAAGAGGCCTTGAATTCATGATGAAAGAAGATGTAATTGAGCCTAGTGAACTAACCACAGGAAAATCTGAGTTCAAACCCTGGCACTGTCTCCCCTTCATTATCAAACCCTGGAGTTTCGTAACTGGAACAATGTATATTGTTAGAATATTTCATGGAGACGTTGTAAAGATTACTAAGTACATTTCCTTTGCCATCACTAGTCTAAAGAGCCTTGCAGAGATAAATGCTTTTTCCAAATGCACTCCTCTTGAATGAAGGCGCAAGGTCTGGGAAGCAACTCTCTCCCCAAATGCCAATCAAGTCAATAGCAGTAGCAGCAAGGTGATTCGAAGTATGCTTTTTTCACTTGCAGGAAGTTGTAATTAGCCTAATTTCTTTTGCAGGGAATCTGAAGGACCTGTCTATGGCCTGGGAAGTAGAATCTGTTCTTCTTGCTGTGGAGCTGACTAGGTTCTAGTATTGGTTTCAAGGGCAGGTGAAAGCAGTGGGGATCTGAACCTCCACATGACTCTATTACATTGACCCCTTGTCTTCTCATTTGCTCTCTGGGAACGTGTTTCAGTGGTTTTCCGTGCAAAACCCCTTTGATCACTGCAGAGCTCTGTTAGGCTCCCATGGAAGAACCTTCACAATGGTGCTATCTCTACAGCAGGGCATCTCAACCTTAGCACTATTGGCATTTTGGGGTAGATAATTCTGTTTAGGGGTGAGATGCTGTCCTGTGCATTGTAGGATATTTAATAGCAACCCTGGCCTCTACCCACTAGATGCCAGTAGCATTCCCTCACCACAGTGGTGGCAATGAAAAGTATCTCCAGACATTGCCAAACATTCCCTGAAATCTCCCTCACTTGAGAACTGTTACTCTACAGAGTCATAAAATATCAGAATGAGAAGAGTTCGTATCACGTAGTTCTTCCCCTCCACCCCTTTGTAACCTATTGACCACCTAGGGCAGTGATGGCAAACCTATGACACGCGTGTCAGAGGTGACATGCAAACTCATTTTTTTGGTTGATTTTTCTTTGTTAAATGGCATTTAAATATATAAAATAAATATCAAAAATATAAATCTTTGTTTTACTATGGTTGCAAATATCAAAAAATTTCTATATGTGACACGGCACCAGAGTTAAGTTAGGGTTTTTCAAAATGCTGACACGCTGAGCTCAAAAGGTTCGTCATCACTGGCCTAGGGTATACTTAATGATTGTATATAGAAAACAGCACTAAATAACATTGAATCATATAGTAGAAAGTAATTGACATTTAAGTTGTCTTTCAGGGGTTCTCTGTAATCAAGGAGAAAGTGTCTGTTTAATACTAAAGCATTTTTAGTATTTGCATATGATCACAACCAAAGCAAGTGAGGCCTCTGGCGCAGAGCCTTCTGCAGACATATATAGCTATTACTTAGTAATATTGTTTTCTTTTTATGTTATTTTTTGTATGGTTATCTTCTGTTTATAATAAGGCACTGGTCCTCCAATTATTCTACTGATATAAAAGTTTCTTTCAAAATTAATGTACTTGGTAGCCACATTGGAAAACATATACCTATGACTCAGCAATTCCACTCCTAGATATTTACTCACAGAAACATGCTTTTATATTTACCAAGAGACCTGTGAAGAATGTTCTAACAGCCCTATTTATAAGAGCCTCAAGTTGGGTATTAATCCAAACAGTCATCAACCATACATGTTCCCATAGTGGGATTTCTATAGCAATAAGAATAATAAACCAACACTACAACAATGTAGGTAAAGCTAACAAACAAAATGTTGAGTGAAAGAAGTCATACCCCCCAAAAGTACACAGTATGGTATTTTATGTATGTGAAGCTCAAAAACAGGCAAAAATCAATCTGTTCATTTAGAAATCAAGAGAGTAGTATGAGGCATGAAGGATCTTCTGGGGTATTGCTGATATTCTGTGTCTAGATCTGGTGGCATGGGTGCATTCCAACTGTAAAAGTTCATCTAGCACATGGCTATGATTTGGGCACCTTTACATATAATTTTTAAAGTAAAATAGTAGATTGAGAAAAAATATTAAATAATTGCACATGTCAAGTGTCAAATATAGGAACACAATTATATATGTGTTTTGTAAATGACAGAAGTAGGAGAAACCATGGTTTTGTCCATCCCTTTGTGTTAAAGATGAAGACTCGTAGGGCCAGGGAAAGGAGTGACCTGCCCAGAGTCATCAGGCCATGAGGAGCTGGTGGCTCTGCAACTATAACCAATGTTTTACCTCCCAGTCCAGTGCCTTTGCTGATGAAGCAGGCACAGTCCTGGTTTCCTACCACCTGCATCCACCCTCAGTTTCTGGCATCCCCTTCTCTCCACCTCCTGCCACGGTCACACCAGAACTTTGGAGTTGACAGTTCTGAAGCACTGATATGATGCACTTCACCTCCTTTGCACAGTTTCTCTGGAACAGCTGGGTACCATGGGTCTGGGACAGGCACTTGACCCCTTGCCCTTGCCTGGGGCCATTCCCTCATCTTTCTCTACTGGCTGAAAGAAATGAACAAAACAAACTGGGAGGACTCCCAACCACACTTATTATCTTAGTAGAAACTACATTGGTCATTTCTAAAGCATGACATCATTTCAAAGCATTTCCACGTATCACTGTTTAACCTGAAAGCAAAATACACAACACTGATTGTGAAATGGGAGGGCAGGGGGAAGCATAAAAGCAATTTCTTCTTTCTGGAAAAAAACCCCACAACTATCAACTTGAAAAGCTCCTCAGCAGGCCCATATGGGGTCCATTATTATACTTTGACACTTAAGTGTCACCTTCTAAGAATGCTGCTCTGGAGTTCAGAACTACCAAGGTGAGGTGGGCGAGGGGCTGGATTTGGTGTGGTGTGTTTTCAGGGAGGGCATTCATCTCACAGAGCTTTAGGTTCATTATCTAGGAAAGTATGTCCTGTTTATCCTACAGGGCTGTCATTGGAACCAAGTGAGCTAAAGCATGTGACAGTTGCTATGAAATGTGAAGTAAGGACTATTGTTCCCTCCATTAAGCAGCTCAAATACTTTGCTCTCTGGTGGGCATTATGTTGGGTACATCTCAATATTAAAATTAAAATGGTAAGGCTACTTTGCCTCCGTAACATATTTTAATGTGGCTGGATAAGACATGTTGCAATCACCTCATTTATAAGAGCATGATCCCAGGCTTAAAGTTTATAAGTCTTACATTTTGTTGCAATGAGAAATTTGACTTTAGTAGACGTAACAACTACTGTGTCACCAGGAGGATTATTTTTCTAGATGGAAACACTTTTTGTGCAGTTTCCCCATTGGTAAGCAATGCTGCATTCTGGGAATATAGCCACCTCCAGTGGAAAACTAGGCAATATGGAAATTTCAATGTGCACAATACACAAAGTGAATCTATATCAGTATTAGAAATTATGCAGAGGTCACAATACATGAACTAATATTTCTTCTCAAATGCTACTCAATCTCTTTGCACACTAAATCAGTGTGAGAAAAACATTGATCTTTGGCTTGCATTACTGAGACCTTACTTCTCAAAATGTTTTTCGAGCCTAATACATTTGATTTTTTATTTCGTAGCCCAAAATTATGTCAACAGAAAGGGCTTTATCACTGTCTTGTCAATGTGTTTGGGTTCAATGAACAGCTCTTGTTTTCACTTATATGTGACAGTTACATCAGCCTCAAGAACAGGAAAAGCTATTATGATGAGAAACTGCAGAGGAGGCACCCAACCTTTGTAAATTTACAAGTTGTTGGATTTCAAATGGCATGAAGGAAAGCCCTTTGGGCCGGAAGTTGACATGCCATTCTGTAGCCCTTAGCCTGACCTTCTCCAAACATCAGCTCAGACACAAAAGACACTGTGCTCCAAATGACTTCATACCTCCAGGCTGGTAACCCTATCATCTTCCTGAGTGACACCTCCACCACATCCACTCTTCTCAGGAAGGAAGCCTTTGAATTCTTTGAAGCTCAAAGTCAGTGACGGGCTTCGCAGTGACCTTGAGGGACTTCTCACCTCTTGGTACATGCCAACTATAGATTAATTTCTATTGTTTAGCCAGAGAAACCTGTCAAGGAACTATGGATTCACATAAGCCTCCTTGATGGGCTAAGTCAGTTTAAATTTACTTGCAGATGAATTTGCTTGTGGTTGATATTTTCATGGGAATTACAGAACATAGTAGGCATTTAAAACCCTCTTGATTAGAAAAATAGTGTAAACTATTAGTAAATATGAAGATACTTGCCTCCATGTAAAGACTGCAGAATTGTTTGTTTTTTTAAAGACATTAAACTGTTCTACTTTGTTAACTAAACCAAAAGAAACAGAGCCAAAGGCTAGGTTTGAGGGTGGGTTGGCTTCAAATAGTTTCCTGTAATGAAAATTGGGATGAGAGAAACGATCCAAATGCAATGAGAACCAACTTCGATTTCAATAAAGCTGTTGGGAGCTCTGAGAGAGTACTTTTCCTTACCTTGTTTTCCATTTAAAAAAAAACACCACCCTTTTTCTCACTTAGGCTGCATGAGAAATTGCCCAGAGATTATTGAAAAAACTTGATATATCAGGCGTCTGTAAGACACTTTCCTTCCGAACAACAAAAGAGAAAGCCCAGGGGTCCACCAAAGATCTCCGTCAAGAACAGAGTTGCTGGGAGTTGAATTTGGAGATGCATTTTACAGTTCTGTGTCTTGGCACAGAACTGAAATAGAAGAAGGTCTTTGGGAATGCCGGAGCCCCATGCACTTGTGCTGGTCCTCTGCGTGTTAGGGCCTCTGCAACCCTCAAATGTTTAGGGGTCTGTGTGTGTATTTGCGGTTTTGAGATAAAATCACATACCAAAATTGAATCATTTTAAAGTATGCAACCAGGGTCACAGGGCTGTGCAATCATCATCTATATCTACTAGTAATTCCAAAACATCATAACTCCCCCCCCCAAAAAAAAATCCCATATCCATTAGGCAGTCACTCCCCATTCCTCACCCTGCTAGCCCCTAAGCAACTACTAGTTTGCTTCTTGTCTCTGTGGATTTGCCTATTGGGGGCATTTTATATAAATCGAGTTAGGCAGTAAGTGACTTTTTGTGCCTGGCTTCTTTCATTCAGCATCATGTCTTCAAGATTCATCCGTGCTGCAGCATGTATTAGTACTCCACTCCTTCTATGGCTGGATCACATTTCTTTGTATGTATATACCACATTTGTTTGTCTATTCATTCACTGATGGACATTTGGGCTGTTTCCACCTTTGAGCTATGTGAATAGTGCTGCCATGAACATTTGTGTATAGGTATTGAATACCTGTTTTCAATTCTTATGGCTCTATACCTAGGAGTGGAAGTGCTGGGTCATATGGTAATTCTAAGTTCACACTCTTATTTACTTGTGTGTATATAACCCATCTTTTCTCTTTTAACATCTTTTGGAACTCGAGCAAAACAGACAAACCTTTAGGTAACCTAGTCCCCTTGAATCTCTTCAGTGTGGAGCGGAAGCAGCTGTGCAATCATCATCTCTATCTACTAGTAATTCCAAATTGTTCCATTTGGAAAACCTTTCTTGGGGCCTGATAATATGGGAATTTGTTCATCCTGATTTGTGAATCGCCCCAAACTCCAAGCCCTTCTCATCAGGGAAGACAGCTATCATATTTGGGAAGGATTAATTACAGTCAACACTTATTGTGAAGTAGCCCTTTAAGGCCAGGATCTGAAGTTGAATGTCTTCCCCTTCCCTCACATTTGTGTAGAGCAGCAGGAGACTTTGAAGTCAAAAGTGCCCGAGACCACTGAAGTCATTGAGATCCTTGTGTTCTTGTGATGCCTCCCAGGTTACACTGTATCCTCTTCTCATTCTACTCACTGACATACTACGATCTAGGGGCTGGGTCCCTGAGTCTTGTGAGATCAAAGAAGTTTGGCAGGTGGATGTAGAGAGGAAGGCAATTCCAGGCAGAAAACATGGCGCATGGAAACACAGACATTGGGAAGGGTGAATGAGGGCAAGGACTCGAGAAAAATGCGAAGCATTTGCAACATTCTCAGTGGGAAGTGGAACAGGCAATCAAAAACTGTGACGAGGAAATAGGAACCCCATGTAAGATAGGGGCTGCCTCATTTAAAATTTCTTTATCAGTTTTATATTTTGAATTTCCATCCCAAGTTAAAAAGAAAGCTCCTTTACTCTGTCAAAAACCAAATGAACCCTACACATTGCACGATTTGTACATGGCTATACAGAAAGAGGAGGTTTTGACGTTTTGGAAAATCATCCAAACCATTGTTTAAATGTTGAGGACATACTTGTTTTCACTCAGTCTTTCCTGGAGGCTTCCAAGTTCTCCAAAATGGATAAATAAATAGAAGTCACTCAGCCATTTCTTTGAACTGCTTATGCTGGAAAGACATCGTCAATTTAGTCTCCAAGTGTCCCTTTACTGTTTGCAGTTGTCTATTGATACAAACATTCTCTGCTTCCCTGAGTGTTCATCTGGGCTGGAGTTTCTTGTCAAACATGGATTCAAAGAGGAGTTCATTCTTTCTGACTTCAAGTCATAATGAGTTCTCCATCTCTGCTCATTTACTGGGGAGACAACTTCCTCTTGGAACCATTTTTTTATTATTATTCTTAAACCATCACTGAGTTAGATTCTTACTTGCTCCCTCAAGGCTTAAAAAGGGCATGGTTTGCTATTATGGGGCTCCTGGTGGCCACAGAGGTCTCAATTGAAACTCCAAGTAGTTGATTTGTGACTCAGGCTAACTTGGACCCATGAGGTGGCAGTATCAGTCTGATTTTTTGACTGATATAAGCCTTTTTTTCTTTACCAATAGACCATCTTTGTTTATACTGATATATTCTATGCTGCCTACTCTTCCATTTTACTATTATATAATACAGTCTTTGAAAATCTTGCCTCTATATTTTCTCTTATCATGGAGTAATATTACTCATAGATCAAGAGATTTTAACAGTGTCATAGATATCACTTCTTTTGCCTATTACCTAAAAACCGGAGGGCCCATATTTAATCATGTGTTTCCAGTAACTTCAACAGGCAGTGATGTTAGAAGGAAGGGGTTGAGAAGCAACAAATCTTCTCTCAGGTCTTCTGGAAGAGCCGATGCAATGGCTTGTGTGTTTTCCCCAAAGAGGTATAGGGTTGAGCAGTGGCAGAAGCCATGCTGGAGATAGGCTGGGGTGCTGGGTCACCAAAGAGCCACTGCTGAGCTCCCTGGGAAAATTTAACTGAAGAAAATTAGTTGCATCGGCTATTTTTGAGATGCAGTGCTAGATGACAGAAGTGATGAGTTGAGAACTCCGGTCGAGGGTCATGTCCTGTGAGATTACATGTTTTAAAATGCAGTTAAGAGGCTGGTGGTATGAATAGAGGAACACCCCTCAAAGAACACAGGCTCCCAAACACCATGTCGGAGCTCTTTTATGCACTGCCAAGCCAGGCCCTCAGGCTTAGCCTGATTTGGATGTCAGGCAGTCTCCTTTTATTTTAAGGGGGCATACACTCTGTTATGCTTTCCATGCTTTTTCCTGAAAGGGTGCCATCATGTTACTGCACCTTTCCCCAAAGTGAGTCAGATGTGCTGACCATTGGAACACCAAAGTGGTGGTTCCCATAGCAGCCAGAACCACATGGAAGCAAACAACAAAAGAGCAACACTGCTCTCAGACCCAGCGGAGAAGTAGGATCACTAGAGCAAAGCAAGGACTTAGTCTAAATGCTGTGCCTCCTGAAACTGACATTCCTTTTCCCAACTGGGAGAGTTGTACCTCCCTCTCTGCAGGCGTCTTCACAAAGTGAATATTAGAGCCACTCAGACTTTCCGTGGAAGGACGGTCTTAAATTTCCTCTTGGATGCACGGTTATGGCTAGGATGACGTTATATGGTGGACTCACAAACAAGACCCTTCTGTGGACTTTCAAAGTAAAGCCAGATGTTGGTTGCTGCTTCCACAGAGACGAAGTGAGGTTTCAGGTAAATCAGATATATGCATGATTATGACATTGCATGGTCCATTTCATTGAAATCTGTGCTGGTACAACCTCAAAAGGTTGAGCTGAGCATTTACCTGGAAATATTTTCAACTTCCATAGAATAATATTTGGGTGAAATACGATTTAGAGGGACTTGCCAGTTTTAGAATATTGACCTTCAGAGCAAGGAGACAGAAGAAACACAGAATCAAGATTTTCTTGATTCTGGGTAAATAAGACACAGAAGACATGGACAAGGAGACAGAAAAGGAAAATTTCTGAACTGATTCATTTGCATGCACAATAGGGAGACAGGATGCTTAGTGGTTAAAAGCATACACCCTGGAGTTAGGCAGCTCTGAGTCTGTGACCTCAACATTTCCAAACCTTGATTGCGTTTCCTAAAGAGGGAAATTATACTGATAGCTATAGTTTCCATTTGCTGAGCATTTCCTGTTTGACAGCACTGTGTGAACATTTTATCCTCATTCAATCCTCAAACAACTTCATGAGGGAGGTACAGTACTGCCTGGTTACAAATAAGGAAACAAGTAGAAATAATTTAAGTAAGTTGCCCAAGTACCTCATAGAGCTAACCTGTGTATTAAGTGGTAATTGCAGTGTCTGATGATACCTATGATGGGACTGGATACAGCAGTTCCCCCATTATCTGCTGGGAATATGTTCCAAGACCCCCAGTGGATGCCTGAAAGCATAGATTGTACCAAATGCTATAGAAACTATGTTTTTGTCCTACACATGTATACCTATGGTAAAGTTTAATTTATAAATTATGCAGAATAAGAGATTACCAGCAATAACTACTAATAGAACAATTACAGTGGGGCCTTGACTTAAGAGTTTAATTCATTCCGTGATGGAGCTCATAACTCAAATTACTCGTATGTTAAATCAAAAAGTGAATGAGTGAGACATGTGATGCTGGGCTGATGTTGTGGCGTTCACTGTGACGTTTGCTGCGCCAACTAGCGGTGGGGTATCTGAAGCTGGCTCGTAACTCAAATTTTAGCTCTCAACTCAAAGCAAAAAATTGGCCGAGAGACGGCTCGTATCTCGAAAAACTCGTTAGTCGGGACACTCGTTAAGTCAAGGCCCCATTGTATAACAATATGCTGTAATAAGGTTATGTGAATGTGGTTTCTCTCTCTCTCTCTCAAAATATCTTATAGTACTGTATTCACTCTTCTTCTTGTGATGTATTGGCTATAACCCATGCTTTCTGATTATGTTGCCAGAGAAAGGCAGATAATTTTTGGTTTGGTTTTGAGAGCACATGTACACTGGCTAAACCATATGCCCTGCAGCCTGGCCACATATGAACCCGAGTTCATTTGTTCTGTTTCACACCCTTCTTGCATTTTTATGAACGTAAGCTCTTTTGGGCTTCTTGTACTAGAAGAGCCCAGTTTCATCTCAACTGAAGACTTGCTCTGGATGGTATCCATTCTCCTTAATGAACTTCTTCAACTCTGCCAGAAATGCAGCAGCAGTTTAGCGGCAGATAAAACCTTTTCAGTAATTTCTGTAATTTTTCAGTCCAAACTGATTCCTGAATCTGTGCAGCCATCTTTACTTGTAGTAAATGGCTTGCGGTCACTCGTTTCAGGGGACTTCTTGCTGAAATCTTGATTTGGGGCACATCACATTGCCATCAGCAGGAAAACATTCTGTTTGTTGCTTCCACCTACAAGTTTAATGCCTTTGCCATCTTCACTAAGCACTTATCACCCACTGTGGCCATAACTTTTGCAGTTTGAAGTGCGACGGCAAAACTCACAGGGATTTCTTCTTCCTTCTCCACATTTCACAGATAGAAGGTTCCTACCACAGATCTCAGCAACCACAGCACAGGGTGTTTGTCTCTTCTCATTGAGTCAAGAACTTTCCCCTTTTCACTTCAGGGAAGCACTTCATGGCTTCTCTTCGGCATGTCACTACTCTTGAGTTTTGGGGCCACTATGAAGTAAAATAAGGGCAACTTGAACACAAGCCCTGTGACACCCCAGGTCCATCTGATAACCTAGATCGGTGATGGCGAACCTTTTGAGCTCAGCGTGTCAGCATTTTGAAAAACCCTAACTTAACTCTGGTGCCGTGTCACATATAGAAATTTTTTTGATATTTGTAACCATAGTAAAATAAAGATTTATATTTTTGATATTTATTTTATATATTTAAATGCCATTTAACAAAGAAAAATCAACCAAAAAATGAGTTTGCGTGTCAGCTCTGACACACGTGTCATAGGTTCGCCATCACTGCCCTAGAGGGCTACTCAGTGATTAAGGGCAGGGAACATCTACAGCTGGACAAAGGAATGAGTCACATCCCAGGTGGGACGAAGCAGGGCATCACGAGATTTCATCAGACTTCTCAGAATGGCATGACATTTAGAAATTATAAATTGTTTATTTCTGAAAATTTCCATTTAATATTTTTGAACTGAAGTTGACAGCAAGTAACTGGAACCACTGAAAGTGAAACCATGGAGAAGGAAGGACTCCTGTGTTTGTCCAATGTGTGTCATTTAAAACAACCTTCTGTTTGCCCTGGCCAGGTGGCTCAGTTGCTGAAGTCATCTCCTACACCCAAAGGTTGCGGGTTCAATCTTCAGTCAGGTTCTTATGGGAGGCAACTATCAATGTCTCTCTCTCTCACACACACTGATGTTTCTCTCTCTCTCACCACACCTCCTCTCTCTCTAAAATCAATAAACATATCCTCAAGTGAGGATAAAAATAAAATAAATAAAACTTCCTTCTGTTTTATTTTGAAATGCATTTAAAATTTTTTTTTCTCCCCCTCTCTGTTGAGGTATCATTGGTATACAAAAACTGCACATAATTAATGTATACAATTTGGTGATTTTGGATATATGTATATATTTGTGTTACCATCATCACAACCAAGTAAGAAATATATCCATTATCTCCAGAAGTTCTCATGTGTCCCTCGTTGGGATTTTGTTTTGTTCTGTTGGGTGTGGGGGATTAAAACACTTGACATTAAATCTACCTCTCAATAAAATTTTAAGTACACAATGCCTTAGTGTCATAATTATTATTGTATTATACTAGTAATCACTTATTAACTAGAGGCACTATGTTGTACAGCAGATTTCTGGAACTTACTTGTCTTGTATAACTATCTTTTTACCCATTCCAAATGTCAAATTTTAAATCCCAGAAACTGATCTTTCTCTATAAAAAATAAGCAATAGGTCCTTAAAGAAAGATTTTCTAATGCCACCTTTTCCTCTACCTGGAGTCACTCTTAAATGTCAAGGGGCAGCTTTACTTTTAAAAGCAGTTTTTATACTTTCAAAAATGTGTTTGGGAAGGCATTTCATCACTGGTTTATAAAGACTTGGTTTCTCACCAATATGGGGAAAATATAGAGCAGAAGTTCTTTATGGAGAATATTTTTCCAGTGAAAAGGAAAAACCTAAAAATAAATCTGAGCAATCTAAACATCCATTAGTGCCTTAAAAGAAAATATTAGGATCCCAATATTTATACACATCCAGAGATATACATATTTTCCTGAAGGCTGGACAAAAGCCCAGCTCTGACAGTTTCTGCAATGATGAGAGAAAAGCAAATGCATATGGAGCCACAATAGAGTGAACACTCTCTTAAGCCTATTGTTTCATGCCAGATAAAATACGAGTGAGTTGATTGGGAAAGAATTCCTAATAATGCCAGTGTCATCAAGAAATAAGTTAAAAGATCTCGTAGTGAAATAAGGGCCAAAACAGATAATCATGGACTTATTACATAAATAATGATCTGTCCTTCATATTGTGGTTGTGGCCCATAAATCTTGATTCATTTTTCTGGCAACGAGGATGAATGTGCAATGAACCCTCCACACAGCCTTGTCTGGACCACCTGGTGATGAGGGCTCAGGAATTTATGGACAGTGGGTGGGGCTTGAGCACAGTCCAGAACATGAATCAGGGCATGACTGGCGGGTCCAAATCCTGTCCTGGCCACGCTGACGTGGGGCTCTAAACCAAATGAGTCCCCACAGGAAACTGACAGCTTCCACACAAGTTTATTTCCAGGGTTCCAAAGGATACTTTTTTTACCTTTACTGAACTCACACTACTAAAAGGGTAACTCTTGTTAAGGTGCCATGCAGCAGGTATGCACTGGTGCCCAACATTTCTCCTGAATACGGTGTCTATGAGTTACAGGTTAGTAAATATTCTGAATATCACGCTGAGTGGTTGTGTAGTACAATGTAACTGCTACTGCAACCTCCCTATCAAAAGTCTGAAAGCATATCAGATTTTTTAAAGAGATCAATGCAAAAATCAGACATTCTGAATTTAATGTCTAAAATTGGCCTTGTTCGGTCCACTGAGATATGAGAACTTTAACTTTTTGCTTTGCAGATGAACCTCTTTCCAGAGTTTCTAGTTGAATGTTGGTAAATGATTTCTACATAAGGCATAGGCTTTCCCTGTCAAAGAAATGATTTAAATTAAGCTTCTATGACTATAGGATCTTCCTGCTTAAGCCAATGAGTCAGAATCTAGACTTCACAGCAGTTTCAAAGTATACATTTAGACATCACAGTTTTGAAAAACTTCCAATACATTTGCCAAGTGCCTTTCCCCACCACCTTTTAATATTTGAACTGATTTAAGCAAATCTAATCCATATGTTTCTGACTCATTTACACTTGAATCAAAAATATATTATTTTTAAGAGCTATTTAACATCCAACAGCTTTTTGTCACTTGCAAAATATATTTTTTAGACCTTTTCCCCCTTAAAAAAGTCATCTTTGGACAAACTAATATAGAAAAGAAGTATAATTCTAGTTCTAAGTTTTACCATTTTTGAATGCATCTTTAAAAAAAGTTTTCATTGAATTTTTTTTTTTGAGTGAGGGGAAGGGAGAGTTAAAGAGAGAACATCAGTGTGAGAAACAGCAGTTGTCTCCAATACGCACCCCAACCAGCTCAAACTTGGGTATGTGCCCCGACCAGGAATCGAACCTATGACCTTTCGATGTACAGACGACGATCAACCAACTGAGCAACACCTGCCAGGACTGAGCCCATTTTGTCTGCATGCTGATTTTTTATTCTTTTACTATATAATTATAAGCTTTAGTGCCATCGTGGTTCCTATTAATTCATTTCACACATTGAATATCCTCTGGAGACTTTTATTTTTCAAGTATCTTTAAACTCAGGTCGTTTAGGGCTTAAGGAGTAAATAAATGGGGTGGGAGCAATTTTGCTTTTTTTTGAATGTGAATAACTTCAGTAATAACTTCTTAAAAGGCATACACACTATGTGATCCACGTCCAGTGCTGAATTATTTTCCTTCATTTTGAAAACAAATAAATAAAATCCCAGAGGGCACAATCATTCTAGGAAAATCCTCCAAGGATGCCAACAGACATTAACGCAGTCCTTGAATTTAAGGTGACTCGAATCAGAATCTGCTGTTTCCAATGTACTAATGCATAAAGAGAAACGAAGGACTAGGGACCTCAGAAACACTAGTACCACCTACTGCTGTATGACAGCCAAAAGCTTTTTTTTTTTAAAGAAAATATTATTTTTTCACTTTCTCCAAAAAGTTCATCTTGTTTAATGCATTTTAGTAATGGCCATAGATATGTTTCTATTTCTCACTGAAAATACTTCTATTAATCACTTCCATGTGTTGGTATCCATGCTGAGGTAAAGTTGTCTTTGCCGTAAACCACCCACTTATTTACTTTGACGTGACATTTAAAGTATCCTGTCTTTTCCTTACATTTATTCAACAGCTTCATACCCTTGATGTAGTACAATTGCTCTCAGATTTATAGATCTATTTGAGAAATAAAATGGAGCCCAAGAGTCTTCCAGAGAATAATTACCGTGGGCTCCATAAGGCATTTCACGCATCTGTGTGTGATCTGCCAACCTATCTTCCACAGTATATTTAACATGAGATTTAATTAACATATGGCAAGAACAGCCAGGCTCCATGAAGCTATTTAACTCAAGATTTTATAATTTGCTTTTCACTTAAAAAGAACCTGTAAGCATTCAAATACATCCATGAAGGTTAGTTTGGTTAGGAGGTATATCAGAGGTTACTAGAGGATATGACAGTTCAGATGATGTCTACATGATAAATCCATTGCCTTATTACAGTGCATGAGTCTGCAGCAATTCATGGTAGATACAAAACGAATGGCATGATCAAAGGAATGGTTGGTGTGAGTGGCCTTATCTTTGCAGCCAATGGTTTATTGGTCCCACCCCAGGAGCCATTTCATCAGCCTCTACACTTGACTGAAAGCATCTCAGGACTTTCCTTTCAGTTCTCCCACTTCCTTGCTACTTACCCCAATGCCATCTCTCACTTTCCTATTGCGTTTAAGATGCCCCACACCCTCCCACGACTCCCATCAACAAGTATGGAGACCTTAGCTTGGGATATCTACTTGCACTCCTATAGAGAAAAGGGAGTCAATATTTTTGAAGAACTCACAGCAATTACAAAGGCATTTGCTCTCAGTTTCCATGATTGATCCAAGTTAGAGAACATAGGAAACTTTCAGCGGTCAATAAAATCCTAGGATCATAATACCTTGCATACTTAAAAATGCTTTGGAGAATCAACTGCTCAGTGCTAATCTACACGGTGTAATGCACCTCTACAGGTTGGGTGTTTTAAGGAGACACACACAAAAGGTTCTGCCAACTCCTTTAGTAGCTGCAGTGCTTAAATGTGAATGGCACGTGTCAAATAAACAAACTCTAATGTGAGTAGTGCCAGTAATTGCCAATTCTACAACTAAGTCCATGTTCTTAAGCCCCTGTTCTTGTCTTAGAAATAAAAATTACTGCTTTGATTCCTACTTCAAGCCAGGGAAGCAGAACACACATCTGGCAGTATTGGACAGTGCAGAGAAAGTCTCCAAGCAAAAGCCAACCCCCTTATCATTAACATTCCAAAGGTTATTTTTAAGGACACAGTCAAACATTCAGAGTATTTATGTTCTGGAATCCTGATTCTGTCTTTGGGCACACCACTTGGACACCAAAGGATTGTGAAAAAGAAGTATGTTGATCTGCATGGTTTAAATAAATGAGAAAATCTGAATGAAATTTTCTTTAACATATATCTATAGAAAAGTAAAATAAAAAAGAATATTAAAATGAAATGGGTATGTATACAGAAAGAGGCATTTGCAGAATTAGATGATATGGTTTAAAAGTAGTACGTCTTAGAAATGACACCAAAAAAAAAAAAACAAACAAAAAAAAACAAATGGTAAGTTAACTTTCGCTTAGATGACAAAGTTAATTTCTGTTAATGTGAAAGTTCCAGCTGATGTTCACCACTCCCACATTCAAAGAGTCTTTGATGAGGAATCGCTGGGTACTGGCCAAGAGTCAAAGCTCATGAAATAGAAAGTTCAGGGGCCATAATCTCACCCTTGGGGAGGTGAGCACTCTATGATAATTCATATCACCTCCCATGAGGGGCTGTCTCATGTACACCTGCTGTAGCAGATATGGTTACAGGATTTGTTGATATGCCTGCTTATGGTTCCTACAAGAACGAAAACATTTCGGATGTTGACTCTAAATGACTAACAAACCAGTCCTCCTGGCATTGTTTGAATAGAGTTTGAGTCCCAGAAACATAACAGGATCTGAGAATGGGGAAGCAGTGCAATATAATGGGGGAAAAACAAGGGATTTAGAGGTGAAAAACTTAACTTCAGTTTGCTTCCTAATGCATAGCCTTGGATTAGTTACTAAAATTCACTAAGCTTTGAATTCCTTAGTTTTAAAATGGTGATAATATCATTGCCCTGTGAAGGATTAAAGTCCTCTGTATTTAAATAAAGCACTGTATAATTATCAAGCATTATTGTTATTCATTTTTTTTCAACAAATATTTAGTGAAAATCTTTTATAAACCATGCAAGCATTATTAACATATTCTCAGCAATAAGATGTATGGGTTCCAGCCTTCAAAGAAAGGAAAGGAAGTCTAATGGAGATTATAAGTGAGAAAATAGCCAATTTCAATAGAATAGAATAGAATAGAATAGAATAGAATAGAATAGAATAGAATAGAATAGAAACCAAAAAAATATTAGCTAATGCCTCAGGGTGGGAACTGTCTTTGTTTAGAAAAAACACCTTGGAGCTGAAGAGGGAAAGGGGGTGTGAGTACTTCATGGGTATTTCTTCAGAGTCTACTGTGTTGCTAGAATCTCTTGATTCTTGGGATTCATCAGTAAACAAAACGCAAACCTTGCTCGCAGGGAGCTTACAGTCTACTGAGGGGAGATGATGGCCATAGAGAACAATTTAGAGGGCAAACGTGATGGGGGTTCAGTTCATGAAGGTTGGTCAGAGTAGGATTTATCAAGGAATCGTTGAGAAAAGACTGTTAGAGGTAGGGCAATTAGCTATGTGGCCATTTGGGAAACAGCATTCCAGGAGGAGGTACCAGCCAGCACAGAGACCTAAGGTGGAAGCAAGGCAGCCTTTCCTAAGAACAAGAAGACTTGGAACAGTGGGGTGGAAGGAATGCCTCAGAGAGTAGTGGAAGGTGAGGTCTGAGAGGTTCCAGGGCCCCTATAGGTCCTTACTAGACTATCAGGGGCCTGGAAGAATTTGACTTTTCTCCTGAGTGAGGTTTTGAGTTCATGGAACCATGACTTGTGTTTGAAAAGGACCACTCCGATTAGCAAACCATCCTTTTAAAATAAAAGAACAGAACTGGATTTCAGAGGGGAAAGGAGGGCAATGAGGAGAGGGTAAGGTGAGAGAAAGCATACAGGCTCCATGGAAGGATCGGGCGGGGGGCGGGAGGGGGAGGAGGGGGAAGACTGCTGAGAAAAGTGAGAAATTCCCAGCAAAGGGATGGGTGCCAAAGGACTCTTAGTCCTGGGCTGTTTGACCTTTGTTTGTATAGGTTGTTTCTGTTGTTGTGTTACACATCTCTAACCTCTCCAATTCCTCACTGAGTTCAGATACTTTCATGGTAGGTTACTGGGAATAAAGAATGATGCCCTGTCCTACAGTCCCTCCCCCCAATCATAGCCAATGCAAGAGAAAAGTGGTCCGGGGTTCCAGAAGATGAACAAAAGTGGAGCTACTAGGTAAGAGTGGAACAGAGAGGTAGCTATAAAGAGAGGTAGCCTGAAAAGCAGGGGAGGTGGCCCTCTGACAGGCCCTATAATAACTACAACTGACAAAGACTCAGGGTCCCTGGGAGCCCCACATGAGTGTCACCTACCACAGTCAGGAAGGGCATTCGCTAAGAAGGGACTTCTGAGTGCAGACCTGAGACAAGATAGGCTGGGGTTGGGACATGAGACTCTGAAGTCCAGGTGGAAGGGCCATCCTGCACTCAGGCCTGGATATAATCACAACATTGGCAATAGGGAACCCTTGGTGGTCCACAGTATGGCTGGGAATACAGAGTGAGGGGAAGTAGCGGGAGAGATAAAATGAATGCTTCAAGCCATGATTTTGAGTTTGTATATTATCCTCACGGCCAAATGGAGCCACTGACATGATTGACAATCATTTACAAAGCTCCCTCTGCCTAGAAGCAGTTTATCACTGAAGTTTGAGGACCTTGGAAGGCAACTCCGCATTATTCTACCAGGTCATTGGGTGGCCACCATTTAACCAAAACCTACATTTTTCAGCTACTCTTAATTCTGATCATTGTAAAATAGAATAAGGCAGATGATATTGCATGAGTTATTTCAATGGCAAAAAGGTTTGAAAAACTAATGAATGCTTCCTCACTGCACTACCTGCTATGGCTAAAAAAACTGTTTAGCCTGGCTGGTATGGCTCAGTTGGTTGAGCATCTTCCCACGAGAGGTCACTGGTTCAATTCCCGCTTCAATTGAGAATTAAATTTGGCTCCAGCTGGGGGAACAGTCAGGGCACATGCCCAGATTGTGGGCTCCATCCCCAGTAGTGGGTGTGCAGGAGACATCCAAAAATGTTTCTCTTTCATAGATGTTTCTATCTCTCTTTCTTCCTCTCACTTCCTCTCTCTGAAATCAATAAAAACATAAAATTTTAAAAAGAAAAGAATAGTCTATGCCCTCGCCAGGTAGCTCAGTTGGTCAGAGCATCATCCCAATAAACCAAGGTTTTTGGGTTTGATCTCTGATTAGGGCACATACAAGAAGCAACTAATGAATGCATAAGTAGGGGGAACACAAATCAATGTTTCTCTCTCTGTGTCTGTACTTTTCTCTCTCTCTCTCTCTAAAATCAATAAATAAAAATTTAAAAATAGTCTAGTACCAGTTTTTGCTACTTTATTAATCTTTAATACTGCTATTTATAGTTACCAAATTACCAAGTATATGCTAGACGATAGTAAATGGAAATTATTCATTTTCTAGGTCGTCTTTGGGAGCGACAAATTAATCAAGTTTTCAATACATTCTTTTTTTTAAATATATTTTATTGATTTTTTACAGAGAGGAAGGGAGAGAGATAGAGAGTTAGAAACATCGATGAGAGAGAAACATCGATCAGCCGCCTCCTGCACATCTCCTACTGGGGATGTGCCCACAACCCAGGTACATGCCCTTGACCGGAATCGAACCTGGGACCTTTCAGTCCACAGGCCGACGCTCTATCCACTGAGCCAAACCGGTTTCGACATCAATACATTCTTGAGACATCCTAATGTGACAGTGACTGTGAACAAACTGCTACTGTCACTAGGTGACACATTTTCTTTCATTTCAAATAAAATATTGCATCAAAGCGGCCATTCCTTTGAATCAACTCAAAACCTATTCCTGGCCCACTCGGTTTCTTTAAACCCCATCAGCCTCATCAATATTTCTTTGACTATGGCACCTAGAAGGAGCTATTGGAAAATGTGTTCTGGGGGCCAGAGAGAGAAAGAACAGGAGAGAGACAACGTGAGGGAGGGACTGAGGAAAGATCAAGTGGCAAGAGAGACACATTCATCTGCAAAGGGAATTTTTCTCCGGGGAGAGAGAGAATTGAATTTGGCTCAAGCTGGGGGAACAGTTGTTCTGTGATCGCTCTTACATCTGATTGTAGAGTTATTCTTCACAGGTCATACATTCATTTTCCACTGGAAAAAAATATTCCACTAGCTGCTCCATAGGACGCGACTAATAAATAATAAGTGGAAACAATAACTCCGTTTGGTACAATTTATTTCAGTGGGTCAAGGCACATTTTTATTGCTTGCTGTCGAGGGCCTTGTGTGTTCCTGGGCCTATTTATCAAGACACAGGTACCAATATTGGCGGAAGAGGGGGACCAACAGGAACTAATCAATTCCAACCTCGTGGTTTCTCTCATGTTCCTCAACTGCCGATGAACAGGCTGTATTCGACATTCTAAGAGCCTAGGAAACCACAAGCCAGCAAAACCTGCTCTCCCCGTGCAGTTATACATCCTGTAGGAGGACAGATTTCCCTGGTTGGTGCACCGTGACATGCGGTGGTGAGAAGGAGGTGGGGGCCGGCACTGGCCTTCGGAGAGGCCTGGCACTGTTGACTGTTGAGCCAGCTGTCTGGCATCACATTACTTGCAAAACAACCCTTCATTTTTCACTCCCCTAAAGCTGGAGGGCGGTAATTCCTGGGATCATTACCCTTGTCTGTAAAATATAGGAATGTGAGAATGTGCTGGAATAGGTTTCAAAGCCGGTGGACCTTGTGGTCTTGATATCAAGTTGGGTGCCCAGCTTTTCGTTTTATAAAACGATCGCCTATGTGCTTGTGGGCATCGTGCTGCATAAGCACTTTGCTGCTGCCAGAATGCAGAGGGACCTGGCGTGACCAGACTGTTATACGGCCTGTCATTACAACTCCGATTACACAGAAATATTTCTGGGCTATATATTGTGAAATGAAGGAAAAAAAACAGGTAATAAAAATGTATATAAATATATATGTCTTTTAGATATAATATTCATAGGGGGAAATCTGGAAAAGCTACACAACAGTGATGTTCCCAATAGTTCCTTTTGCATAGCAGGACCTGGGTTCTTTTTCATGTATTTATTGCCTGTACTTTCTACTCTTTTAAGAGAACAGACACTGGGCTTGGGTTCTGCCTCCAGCACTCAATAGCTGGGTGATTTGGGATGTTATTTCACTTCTCTAAATTTCAAATGCTCCATTTGTACCAATGGAAATAATAATAGTATCCACTATTAAATGAAAATAAATGAGGTTCAATATATTAAAAGCTTGGTTCAGGTTCTGGTTCACAGTAAGCACTCAACAAATGTTAGTTATTAGTCATGTGGTACAATTATGTTAGCGCTATTGCTATTACTGATGCAATCAATATATATGCATTTGGTGAAACTAACAGAGACCTTTCCTGAGACCTGTGATTACCTGCTCATGTGTGTGTGTTCCGCAGAGACCCTCTGGGCCGGGGTCTTACTTGCACTTCTCAATGAGGGTGGGATTTGTGGGTTCCAAGCCCACCCACACCACTCATCAAACTCGCTTGGTCCATACCTTACCTAAGAAAATTGTATCTTCATGTTTTTGCCTTAACTAAAAAGAAAATAATCTGCAGACTGTAGCTACTCACCGAGATCCTCTAAGTCAGTGGTTCTCAACCTTCCTAATGCCGCGACCCTTTAATACAGTTCCTCATGTTGTGGTGACCCCCAACCATAAAATTATTTTCATTGCTACTTCATAACTGTAATTTTGCTACTGTTATGAATCATAATGTAAATATCTGATATGCAGGATGTATTTTCATTGTTACAAATTGAACATAATTAAAGCATAGTGATTAATCATAAAAACAATATGTAATTATATATGTGTTTTCCGATGATCTTAGGCGAACCCTGTGAAAGGGTCATTCGACCCCCAAAGGGGTCGCGACCCACAGGTTGGCAACCCACAGGTTGAGAACCGCTGCTCTAAGTTCTCTTGCACGCCACTGGCAACTGGATTGAGAGCATCCAGAGTGAACATCTCACTGTTGTGATCGAGTCCCTTGTCATTCTGAAACAAGGAGAAACAGTACAGGATGCTGCAATCTCAAAGACCCTGAAGAAAATTAGGCAATAGGTGAGAATTGCATACTTAGAAACTATGTTTTGTTAGGATGCTGGAAAGCCTTATGGTTAAGGGTTGTTGAAAATTTGGACTGGCCTCTAGGTATTTTGAGTTTCTTCAACAGGATTTGAGAGATTATAGCTGAATCTCTATAAAGACATGTAGATGAAGCTCTGTGTTTTAGGGTTTGTTTTGTTTTGTTTTTTGTTTTGTTTTTTTAATCCTCACCCGAGGATATCTTTCCATTGATTTTCAGGGAGAGTAGGAGAGAGAGGGAAAAGAGAGAAACATTGATGTTAGAGAAACACATCAATTGGTTGCCTCCTACACAAGCCCTGACCAGGGCCTGGGCTGGGGAAGAGCCTGCAATCAAGGTACATGACCTTGATCAGAATCAAACCTGGGACCGTCTAGTCTGCAGGCTGACACTCTATCCACTGAGCCAAAATGGCCAGGGCTCTGTGTATTTTCATAAGGAGAACTGACCTTATGTCAGAGCATCTGCCTACTGATGAGATGCCCAAAACTTCAAAGGGTCCTGTCTTCCAAGAAGTAGTCACCCCATTCATCTACCAGGAGACTGCCATCCCTCCTCTAACTGGGTCTGAAATCCCCCAGAGGAATCATTTCCCTGGATTCGTCACTGTCTCTAGAACACTGACATTTTGATGGCAACGGGTTAGGACTCTGGCTCGAAGAGCACTCTCAGCTTGCTCCCTCTCCCTGGCCTGGAAGCTCACTAGATGGGCACCTCCGATCAGTGCAACACTTGGTCTCTAAAATTTTTGCTTTCATCAGGTTGACTGGCCCTGCACATAGTGGCAGATGCAGAGCGTGTGAGAATATAATTGCAAGCATGGCTAGTTAGGCTTGGTGAGGGCAGGAAAAGAGGGCAACAAGCTCGGACAGGCTGGGCCTTAGACCCAGGAGGTGTAAGGGTGGGCAGTGGTGGTAGGGCAGGTAGAGGAAAAGGCGAGCCAGGGATTGCTGGGGAAATGGTGCCCAAACAGAGCGAGGAAACAAAGACCATCCAGGGTTACTTTTGTCGCTGGTGAATTCTGCCCGATAATTATAGTGACACAGGGAGTTTAAGAGCATTCTGTCTGATGATTCCTGATGTGTTATGTGCATCAAGAAGGGCCCGGAGAGCTAGTAAAAATGCGGTTCTCCCAGCCCACGTCTAGATATGATGGCTGGCCTATCAGAGGAAGGGCCTAGAATCTGCATTGTAAGAACCCTAGTGGAACTTATGGCATAGGCCTGTGAATTACATTTCTTAAAACTCTTCTAATTTTAACCATCTCGTTTTATGAATGGACAGATGGAAGCCCAGAGAGGTCACGTGACTCATTCTAGGCTGCACTGATGATCTGGCGGCAGACTGGGCTAGAAACTAGGTGTCACTTCCTCACAAACCAACTGGGTGCCGGAGACTTCTCTAATTTCAGACCAGGCTGCCCCTCTTTAAAAGTAATGGTCTTCATTTCCTGGAATGTGCCGTCTCTTTCTGCCACCTGGAGAGTCCTGGGAATTCCTTGTATGTTTAAGGACAGGCCAGAAATTTGTGTCTAAAAAAATATGGCAGAACTCAGATTCAAGAAACATCAGTTGGCCAGATGGCTACAGACTGTATAGCTATAGGTCCCCCACCCTCAACGCTGCACACCCAATGCCATATAAACAGAAGATCCATATCCGCAATGCTCTGGAACTTGGTCTCTCAGACCCTATCCAGAACCAGGTACAGGCAGGATAATAACGGCACAACCATGAGAGCAATGGTCCACAGAGGCCTCTTGCTCCACCTCCTTTCCTCCTAGGACGAGCCATCTGCCATGAAATTAGCCAAAGAATCCTGATCCCAGTGGAACAAGCCACAGCAGAGTCACTCCTCCCAGCCACCCATCATCTAGTGCAGAGACTCATCTTCAGCCTCTACCTGGGATAAATATTTAGGTGAGATGACTCTACTAGTTTTATATTTAAGACCATATGATGTTTGAAAACATCATATTCTTTAGGTGAGGCCATCTGAACATACTTTAGATGATCGCAAATAGTTTGCCATTCTCCCGAGCTTCCCAGCCAGAGTGACTTCCCCTCAGGTTGGTCAGTGCATTGAGCCTGGCTCCGCAATAGCACACAGCAACAGCACCACCCCAGCTGATCCGTGGGCAAGGCCCTGAAGTGCACTGTGAGGGCAGGACACGAGGTTCGAAGACTGAGAGGACGGCTCAAGCTTGCTCTTTGACTGAGAGGTCAGAAGGTACCAATGGGCAACCTGTCAGGTCCTGGAATCTTGGGCTCCCCAAATGGAACAGATCCTGTATCTGCAGACATCATTCAATCCTGTTAATCCTCAAATCCTTAGATTTGACTCAGACAAAGGCAAATAGGCAGGACTGGTCAGAAGCTTCAAGCTTCATGATTATGA
The DNA here is from genome assembly GCF_963259705.1 of Myotis daubentonii. Classification (NCBI taxonomy): domain Eukaryota; kingdom Metazoa; phylum Chordata; class Mammalia; order Chiroptera; family Vespertilionidae; genus Myotis; species Myotis daubentonii. The sequence continues at coordinate 15,761,758 of NC_081856.1, read as the reverse complement.
AAATTAGAGAGTGGCATAATAAAACTAATGGGATTTTATAGAGAGAAACTTGCTCTAACAAAAAAAATCAAGCAGTTACATAAAGTAGTCCAACATGAAGTCAGTCGCTCTCTCTACCCCCATCCCCTGGCTATACGTGCGCGCTCGCGCACACACACACGTACAGAGAATTGGCATAATATCAGAAGTAAAAAAAAAGAAAAAGAAAAAGTCAAAACACTGGATAAGAAACAAGTCCAGAGCAACTGATTTAAAAGTTCAAAAATGTTAAAAGATGTTGTAAAAACAGAGTGAATGTTTCCGTTTGCAGATTTTGGCTGCCAATCCTGTCATTCTTAACTTTGCCATATAGGTCTCCAGAATTAAAAACTAAGCTCCCAACTTTGCTTTTCTTCATGTTTCGCCCTTGATTATAAAAATGTTTTAAATATTGAGAGACAGCTTTGCTCAGAGAGATTTAATCATAATACAAGACTTTGTGATAGCATAGTGAGGTGCCCAGGCCATGAAGCATGGAGGCAGTCCCATTCCTTCACCCATCACTGCCTTCATCAATGCATCCTTTCATTCTCATGCATGGATTCATTCACCTGCCCAAATGTAGATGCTGACTTCCACTCCGAAATGATAGCATTTTTCCTTAAACCCGTGGTCAGAAAACCGCAGCTCTCGAGCCACATGCAGCTCTTTGGCCCCTTGAGTGTGGGTCTTCCACAAAATACCGCCAGACTCAAGGGGCCAAAGAGCCGCACGTGGCTCGCGAGCTGCGTTTTGCCAAGCCACAGTTTGCTGGCCACTGCCCTAAACCATCCTCTTCTACGTTATTGACTACCTCTGTTAATGGCTTTGTTGTCCTCCATTCTCTCCTTTCCTCACTAGCCAACCCTTTACTACCACCACGAAAATATCAGTGACTAAATTCTCTGCCCCTCACACACAGCTGATTAGGGGTTCTCTTTCTCTTTGAATTCCAATATGAGGCAGGTACAATTAATAAAAGTGCAATTAATTAATGTTTCATCCCATAATTTCTTTTACATCCATATCCTCTTCCTACTACCGTGGTCATAACTCAATCTGTAACCCCTCTGAGTAGACCACTGAAGTCACTTCCTGCCAGTCTCCCATTCCTATTTCCTCTCTACCTCCATCCATTCCCTGCACTCATCAGTGTTCTGATCTCAGCACTCCTCAGAAGTCTAGTAGAGTCCTTATAACTTGGCACAGTTTGGCTCTAATTTATTTTTTTGGTCCTATCTCCTGCTGCACCCAATCCTGAAATTTCCACTTAAGCCAGTCCAGACCATAAATATGGCCTTGCCAGTTTCTGAACATGTCTGTGCCTAGAATGTCTGTATGCCCATGCTCACCCCATCTCATCTTATTCAAATTCTACCTACTTTGAAGGCTCATTTGTATAATCTTCATATCTTTCTCTACCCCTCAGAGCAAATGTTACTTACAGCATCCATCATGTTCTTTCTTACATTTTGGATATTTGTAACCAGACTTTTTCCTCTACTAGGTTATAGTCTCAGGATGGGGAGAATATGCGTCTCATTTGTCTTTCCACACAGTGGCTACCAAGTGCCTTGTGCATTTTAGGCATGCAATAAATGACTCTAACTGAAGTGAGTAGAACACAGAAACACAATACAGCCCTCGCCCGTAAAAGAACTGAGGAGAGAACTACATGAAAGAGCATGATAGAGTGAGAGTCACCAGCTTTTTGCTGTGGAGGTATTTTACCACCCAACTAGATAATGCATATTTATATCATGGACCATCAATGTCTCTTAGGTGGCTGACACCGAGAGTATAGGATTCTCTCTGCTCCAATACCTCCGGCCCAATCAGGGCATTAGCAATAAAGCACACATACAGTTTGGCATTTTCAATTGATAGTGAACTCAAAGATATCTCCTGAATCCCTCATTTAAAACATGAAGAAGTTGAATGAAGTGCAAGGGTGCTAATAATATCCTTGTACATTTATTATGTGCCAGATGCTGCACTAAATGCTTTGCATGCAATTCATCTTGAATTCTTATCACCCTACGAAGTGGGCACACTTATCACTCCACATTTCATAGGGAGGTGGTGAAGCTGACTATGGAGAGGCTGCATAACTTGCCCAAGTTACATAAAGCAAGGAGTGGGCAGAATCAGGGTGAAAATCCACGTCATGTGACCCAACGATGTTCTTTGTTATGTAGATAATGCAATGTTTATGTGATCTTTCAATGAGTTAGAAATAGGTATGAGATGAGAGGTCCAAACTTCTGACATCCGTTCTACATTGCCTTCATTCATCATGTCCATTCAGATTTCACTGGTCAATATGACAAGTTTCTAAGTGTTTAGGGAACACAAATTAAAATCTAATACTACTTGCTTCATATCACCGAGTGGTGGCTACTCCTTTATCTGTCCTAATGTCTTGGTGCTTTATGGCATGTTTGAAATTTTCTATAATTTAAAAAAGTCTATTTAAAAAAAAAAAAGACAAAATAAATTAGGATTTCTTATTCTCCAACACTAGAGGACATTCTCCAGGGAAGGGCCGGGTCTAAAGCTCCTTATCAGGCTATATATAATCTCACATAATATTTTTCAAGATGCTTTTCCACTGGGATTCATCTAACAACACAATTTTACATTTTGGTAGTGAATTTTCAGAAAAATGTATCCGAAAGGAGCTGGGAATCAGCATACTTTTGAAATTGGGGTGAGGGGATCATATTCCTTTCATGGGCATAGACCGCCCTCTGCTGTAGAAAATATGCTTTTACAGCCCTTGTCTTATCTAACAGCACAGCTCTTATAGTGGATATGCTTCATAAAACAAGATGGTAATTGAGTGCAGCAGTATACTCATTTTGCCATAAGCTTATTGCCTTGGACCTTAAAGGCAGAATGTGGCGATTCAGATTATGAAGTTAGTGATGTGATTTTCAAGTGTGCTTTAGAAAGAACTCTTTTTACTTTAGAATGATTCCTTGAATGGCCAAATCTTATTTAGTGGGAGGTCAGAGCCACTGGCCAGAGCAATTCTTTTACTCTCCTGTGAGAAGAAAGTGCCAACTGGGGAGAGAAGTTCCCACCATGGGACTGTGGTCTGGATTGAATGACATTTGCAAAGCACCCAAGCACAAAGCAGGGACATGGCAACGGCTCAGCAAACAGAAATGTCCCTCATTGTCATTATCTTCACCAGAATCACATTGAGAGGAGTGCATTGTCTGCTGGGGCTGCCATAACCAAGTACACAGAATGGGTGGCTTAAACAGCACACTATTTTCTCATGGATCTGGAAGTCCCAGACCAAGGTGCAGTCAGGGCTGGATTCTGTAGAAGCCTCTCTTCCTGGTCCTCACATGGTCTTGTCTCCACATGCGCATGAGACAGAGAGTTCTGGCATCTCTACCTCTTCTGATAAGGACATCAGTCCTATTGGATTAGGTCCCAGCCTTATGACTTCATTTAACCCCAATTACCCCCGTAAAGGCCTTATCACCAAAATGCTGTCCCTTTAGGGGAGACACAATTCAGTCCATAACAAGGAGGGTAGTAAAACATCTCCTGGCACATCTTGAAATGCACATGCTCCATGCCTGCCCTTCCACCAGGAGGTCTGCGACTGCTTGACATGAGCATTCAGGCGTGGTGGTGTGACCCTGAAGCTTTGTGCACTTCACTGGTGCCTTCTGCATGGAATTCCCCAGGCAGTTCTCCCGCATTTGGGGAAGACTGTCAATGAAGCCTAAAACAACTGATGTTTCATGCCAAAAGGAGTTGGACAAGCCTCAACTTAAGCTGAAAAATCAACAAGAAAAACCCAGTCCTCAAAACCATCTGATTAATGGAAGTTTCTCTCTTTCTCCATCTTCAGTGATTTCATCTCACATCTTTAAGCCAGGACTATTCCAGCACTGATAAGCAGGAGCAGTCAGCCTGTGCTTGTTGACGCCAACATTCCGAAAGGACCAAAATGACTCTTGGCCCTCAGAAGGAGGTCACCTTGTACTGGCAATAAATGTTATGTTATGCTCACAGGACTACTTTTTGGCCTCCCAGATTGCTATTTCATTTGCAAGTCATTTAAGATCCAAGGCACTATTTGGCATAGGTAATCACTATAGTAGAAACACTGAAAGTGCTACGATCATTGTGGATTTAGTAAAAAAAAAAAAAAAAAAAATTATTTGGCCAGAACAACTTGTACCAGGCCCACCGCCACATGTTTTCAAAGACCAAGTCTGGAAAACAGGAAAATGCATCAACATCATTCCTATTTTGCTTGCTAAGGTTTAATTTTTTCTTGTGTTTGGGGGTAAGAAATCAAGTAGGGAAAGAGAACAAAAGAATACAGAGAAGACAATGAACCTATATATTTAAACAATAGGTGGCTGGCCTTCTCCTTCCTCCTTCCCTTACTTTAGAAAAATATTTCATCCTTTGTCGAGTAGTCAAAGCTTATTGCCATAGATTGCATTGTTTAGAGAAAATAACAATCTTTGTGGTTTTAACAATCTTCTTTGTCAACCTAAAATTATTCCCACTGGTTTTTTGAGGTGTGGCCAATACTTTGATAATTTCATTCATTGAGTGATCTCACGGGACTTGCTAGGAATGAGTCTTCTTACAAGGCCCCAAAAGTTCCAGATGCCAGCCTCAAGCTCCCTCTCCAAATTTATCTTTTCCTGCTCCTTCCAACCAACCAACTTGCATATCCCTTAACACAGTGATTGCTCTGTTCAGTTTCTATGCTTTTGCATAGCGGTAACTTCTGTCTACTATGCCTCCGCAACCCCAACTTGTTCGATAAACTGTAATCGTTGACATTTTGGATACAATCATTTGACAGTTTGGAACGTCTTTGTGATCACCACAGAATTCATTTTCATAGTGCGTACCTCTATTACAGCACTTCTTGTAATGAAAGATAACTATTTCTTTACATAAGAATAGCTAGCATTTTTTAGTACATATAATATGGTGGAAATGCTGCTATATGTCTTACGTGCATTTTTTCTACTCCTATTAAACATGAAATTGTATGATGTGGAAACTGAGGCTTAAAGGAATTACATGGTTTGCCTGTGATTGCACAGCTTGTGTGTGTGGAGCTCAGACATAAACCCACTTCCTTTCTGCCCAGCCATGCATTTGTCACCCCGTTCCATCACCATTCCATTTACCATCCCCACTGGACGATGAGCTCCCTTGTGGCAAGCACATAATTCATTTTTTCTGATGTTCTTAATGTCTAGCATAATATCCTACATCTAATAGTTGTGTAGAGATGCATGTTGAACGAATAAATGAAACTAGTGAATCATGCAAAACTGTTTTAAAGCAAAGACAAAATAGTCAGGGCTCTACTTTCAAAGGCTGAGAAAGGAGGTCCTCAGAAGGAGTCAACATGAACTGCTCTTGGTCCAGCTCATCTCCCGTTCACTTCCCTGATGTTTCCCTGCCTCCTGTATTTCGGTCTAGCAGAGCTGTTTCAGGTCTGCTTCCTCAGAATCGCCAGTACAACTGCCCAAATTGCATCGAATGTTCTCATTCTCTCACCTTCCTCACTAAGCCCTTTATCTTTTTTTCATCCATGCAACTGTGAAATCCAAACTCCCTGAAAACGATACTCTCTGGACTAATCAGACAAGAGGAAAACTACAATAACTAAATGTTTTCACTGCCTACTCCATGAGGGACAACAGTTTGGAATGGTCAGATGTGAGGGTTCTGGAGTCAGTCACACTTGTGTACATTCAATGGTCCTTACACCCACCGCATCATCTTGGGAAAGGGGACAGAGCAATCTCTTCAAGTGTGCCCATCTCCTAGGGTAGTTCTGAGAACTCATACTTCTGAAGCTTAGGATTTGGCACAATGTAAACACTCAAGACATTTTAGCTAATATTATCAATAAAACAGAAAACCACAATAAAAAGTATCCTTTGGTAGATGAGCAGCAAGCAAAATAGGAAGGGAGGAGTGCTTTTTACCCTCTCTCTAGGTTTCAAGGCCCAACTTTCAGTGATCTGATGAAACACATCACTATGGGCTACATCCTTGGCTGCCCATTGAAATTTGGGATCAGGAGCAAAAACTATAGTCCTGCATCTATGAAACCAGGTAACAGCTACACGCCCTGTGGTTTTTGGCAAGGGGATTAATTCAAGGGGAACTGTTCCGAAAACAACAAGCCATTTCCTGTTTTATGGAAATGGCTCATAAACACTTGGGCTGTAGCCTTTGAACAGAAGCATGCCAGGTCTCTAGAGACTGCTGTTCATAGAAATTATTAGTTGCAAGGCAGGGACACTTAAGAAGTGTTGAGTCTTATGGAAAATTAATGGTGATTCTTCAGAGGTGCAAATGGGGAGCAAATGGATAAGGGAGAGGAAACGGCTCCAACAAGGAGCAGGGACAAGTGGAGAGACAAGAGTGAAGATAATGTTGCCCGACTTACTTCATTTTAATTCTTCTTTCCTCATGAGAAATACACTTCCTTTACCCCTTTGCCTGTAAATTTCCCAACAACTTCTTTGACAAGTAAATGTAACATTTTCTCTTCCTAAGTATTCCTCTGAACTAAAGGCTATGCACAAAAACAAAATTTTGTTGGGGAGGAAAGGTTTGAAGGAAGTAGTAGAGTGTGACAGTCAAGAAAAGCAAAAGTAGCCCTGGGTTTCAATCCCAACCTTGTCAATCATTAGTCATGTGACCTTGAGCACTTCATTTAACCTCCCTGAATGTTGTTGTTTTTCACTGTAATAATGTAGATAAATTATTTCCACTTGGAAAAGCTGTTGTGAGGATTCAAAGAAAATACCTATGAAATACCCTTACTATGATATTAGCACTCAAGATTTGCTATTAGTATTTTAATGATTATGCATATATTTAACAAAATATTTGTAATTACATAATCAAAATTATATTTGTGGTATATTCGAAATGGCCTAAACTACATTTATTTTAAGTGCTCAACAAAATGAGAAAGTCCACCCACGGTCCATCCATTCCCAAAGCCATGTTGCCACTCCAGAGATCACCAAAGCTGCACTGATGTGTCAGATCATAACGTATTTTTCATTTAGAGCATCTTTCAATTGAGTTACAACCAATGGCAAAATCCATGTAGTTATTCCCAGGGAGCAAGCCACTTGACCAAGTTAAAGCTGAGTCTGATTTGCCTCATGAGCAATTAGGCCACCTCTGCAGGGAAAAGGCTATTGTGTGTAATTGCTAGAGACAGTGTTATACTTTGGATCCCTGCCCACTTAGAAGTGAAAACACTGCAGGTCACTTACTAGCCATTGGACAGGCATCCAAATGTGCTTGAGAATTAGCCAACTTTCCTTCTAGTGGAAGAATCATCTTAGATAAGGAGGAAAGGCGGGAGGAGATAAGAAAGAATGGAATGAGCTCAAATTCAGCGTATCTCCCTTTAAAGGAATTGCTGTATACCTTACCCTGCTTGCCTCCTTTTTTAAAACTATATTTTATTGATTTTTTTACAGAGAGGAAGGGAGAGGGACAGAGAGTTAAAAACATCGATGAGAGAGAAACATCCATCAGCTGCCTCCTGCACACCCCTTACTGGGGATGTGCCCACAACCAAGGTACATGCCCTTGACGGGAATCGAACCTGGGACCCTTCAGTGGGCAGGCCTATGCTCTATCCACTGAGCCAAACCAATCATGGCCTGCCTCCTTTTCCCTTAATTAGAGTGAAAGCTCCTGAGCACAGGGAGCAAATCTTCGGCTGAGCACCACAGGCAGCAGGTACTCCATTCACTTCTATGTAACTGTTGAGTTTAACTCACTGTGACACTCACACACAACCATTAGCGAGGCGCTTACTCCTGCTCAGTCTTCAGAGAAGAGTGTCTGTCAAGCCCTACTTGGAATTAGAGTCAGGAAAAAAGATGTGAGAATTTCATGGGATGAGAGCCCATTCTGAGAATGGCTCAATCACAAATAGTGTATTTGCTGAGAATGAATAAAAACAAGGGGGGAGATGAAATATTGAGATATATATATATATATATCCCTAATATGCAAATAGACCTAACGGCGGAATACCCAAACAACCGAACAACCGGGCGCTATGACGTGTGCTGACCACCAGGGGGCATGCGCGGAACATGGTGGGCGTCAGCAGCAGGTGGCAGAGCATGAAACATGGCAGGCATTGGCCGTGGTGGGATGGTGGAGGAGGTGAGCGGGGGTGCCAGACCAAGGCGGGGCGCCAGTCACTGTCATCAGGGCAAGCCTCTGGTAATTACTGAAAATTCTTTGCTCCCGCACCATGGTCCTGCCGGGCACTTGCACCTGCTGCCAGCGCCAGCCCCAATCGCACCCGCTGATGGTGCCAAGCGATCGGGACTGGCACCAGGCACCAGCAATGGGTGTGAGTGGCAGCTCTAGCGCTGGCTGTGGGTGCAAGGGGAGCCATCGCCAGCAGTGGATGGGAGAGGCAGCTGCTGGCCCCAAACGCCCATCAGGGCTTCTCCACCTCCCCCTGCTCCTGAAGGGCGATCAGGGCAGCAGCCGGCGCTTGCACCCACTGACAGCACCAGCCTCACTCAGACCCGCTGCTGGCACCAGCCCCGATCACGATCACTCCATGCCGTCAGTGGGTGTGAGCGGGGCTGGTGCCATCAGTGCATGGCAGTGGCAGTGGCGGGAGCAGGGCTGCCGGCAGACAGGGGACTAGGGGCCACAGCGGGCGGGGCTGGGCGAGAAACCCGCCCCTGTGCCCACCACAGCCTCGAAGCTCACAGTTCTTTTCAAGGTGCATGAATTTATGCACTGGGCCCCGAGTATATCTATAAAATTTACTAGCAACTGATCACTTCAATTTGTCTACAAATATAGCCCATGATATTTGTGGACGGAAAATTCCTAGAAGACATATACCAAATGAGCAAAGCTTTTTTTTTTCCCCTTTCTTGTTTACGCCCCAACCCTCCCCAGTAACACAGGAGAGGTAAATGGGTTAAGTCAGTGCAGTCCTCACCCTCCATCAGAATTTACAGAGAGCTCTTGCTGAGTGACTAGTGGCGAAATTGATTTTAATCTTGAAAGTGACATTAAAGATTCTGTAGGTTAGGGCATTCTCCCTAAGTATAAAAAGTCCAGCAGGAGAAGGGGTGGGTCCCAGACAACTTTGGTTTTGTGCCTACCATTCAGCTTAGAAAAAGGATAATATCACTAATGAAATCGGCGCCCTTTGTGTTTGTCCTGAATCCCACCCAATTCTTTTTTTAAAATATATTTTTATTGATTTCAGAGAGGAAAGGAGAGGGAGAAAGAGATAGAAACATCAATGATGAGAGAGAATCATTGATCGGCTGCCCCCCACATGCCTCCCACTGGGGATTGAGCCCACAACCGGGTATGTGCCCCCGACTGGACTCAAACCCGGGACCCTTCAGTCCGCAGGCCAATGCTCTATCCACTGAGCCAAACCAGCCAGGGCTCCCACCCAATTCTTTCCCCCAAGGGATAACCACCATCCTGAATTTAGTGCTTATTATTTCTGTGCATTGCTTTATTCTATGCTACATATGAGTGTATCTCCAGGCCTGTATTTAAACTTTAAGTGGTATTCTGCTACTATATGTTTCAGTAAATTTTTTTGCTGCACACCAAGAGAAAGATTTATAAGTTTGCCTACATATTAAAATTTAAAACCTCCAATTATCAAAAGATATTAATCCCTAAAGGCACAAATCTCAGACAGGGAAAAGATGTTTGTTAAAACTCCTAACTGATAAAGGATCACCATCCAGAAACTAAGCTCACAGGTTAGGCCAGGTTAAAACTTGAATCTATAACACTCACTTTTCAGGCCTCTGTACAAATGCAGCCTATGACACTTCAAATGGCAAGGCCATTAGCATTGGCCCCGCACAGCCTTCCTGTCACAATACAGCTGCTCAGTAATGAGAACAGAGCAGAAATCAAGATCCGGTTCAAATAGCTTGTTTGGAGACCACCCAGAAAATGTGTTGACTGTGCCAAGAAATCCAACTTCTCCAACCCCAGCCAGATTAGACAAGTGAGCTGACACACAAAAAGAAAAAAAGGAAACTATGGGGGGGTTGCGGGGGGGGGGGGGCGGTGAGTGGTCGGTGAAAAAGTAAAACTAAAAAGCCAATGGAGTAACAACCAGGGATCTTGAGGTCACACTGTAGGAGGTGGAATGGGGGCCCCCAAAGGATCCGTCCACATTCTATTCCATAACCTGTAAATGTGACCTTATTTGTGAGAAGGATCTTTGCAGATGTAATTAAAGATTTTGAGATGACATCCTCCTGGATTATCCAGGTGGACCATCCAATGACAAGTGTCTTACAAGAGACAAAAGAGAAGACACAGAAGGGGGAGAAGGCCGTGTGCAAACAGAAACAGAGATTGGAATGACAGGGCCGTAAGCCAAGAACCACAGGAGCCACCAGAGACTGGGAGAAGCCGGGAAGGAGTCTCCCCTAAAGCCTTCTGAGGAAGCACCCTGCTGACACCTTGACTTCGGGTTCTAGCTTATAGAACCATGAGAGAGAAATAAATTCCAGTGTTTTCAAGCCACTACGTTTGTAATCATCTGTCACAGTCCCAGGAAACTGAAATACCCATTTTCTACCAGAAAGTCAATGAAATTCTCATTATCTAGGATTTTCTTTTGATTAGGCCACTTGCAATATTTCCTCTATTCTCTATTAATCTCTGGACCCCTTGAGCTATCTGAGTCTTTGGTGGGTGCATTCTCTTTCCGTCTCCAAACAGGGAAACAAATTTGAGAAATTAATAAAATCTCACACCCAGTGGCTAGCAACTCCCACAATAATTTAATTTGGGCCCACAATTTAAAAAATTACAGGCTAATTTTAATTTTGCTAGGTTGATGTTACATGGACATACATGCAAAGCGACAAATTCAGTAAGAAGAGACAACTGTATAAGCACAGATTAAATAGGTAAGCTGTTGGACAATTCAGCTCAATCAATAAGAATGGCAAGTAATGTGCTTGCCAACAGAAACAATCCTGCGCTGTATTCATTAAGATGTAATCAACAGAGCAAAGGCAGGGACAGTCTGGGTCCTCTAGTCTACCTGATGCCATTCCTGGAACCTGCCCCAAGCTGACAGCAACATCTGTAAACTTGAACTCATCCCAGGGAGGCCAACTAGGAGTAATGACAGATGAAGAGCATTCAAAGGACCTCATGATTCTCAGCTTGCAGAAAATCTTTAGAAATGAAGGTGATCATGCCTTCATGCCTTCAAATGATGGTCATATAAGTCAGAGTGGGCTCTGGGCAGCAGTGGGCAGAAATAGGTAGAGGAGGGTGAGCCCACAAGAGACTACCAAGAAGTAGCCAGGGAAGGAGGAGAAAAACCAAGAGTGTATGGATCACAGAAGCATAGCTCCTGGCCTGGCAGTGTTGGTGTAGAAATACACCCCTGGCACCGTGTGGACTGCCAGTTACCGTGGCAGTGCAAACTGAAACGCAAGGAGGGAGAATCGGGACTTTTCTAGAAAGAGAAATGTTTGACTACGCCCACATTTGCGTTCTGTGTCTTGTCACATATCGATATGGCCTTGATTTGGGCTGATCTGGAAAATAACCCAATACACCTATCCTCTGCCTTCACTCAGTGGCTACTAAAATGGTCAACCACTGCTCCGACCACCCATAAGGAAAGTTTCTGAGGGCCATCAGAGTGCGGAAAAAAAAAGACAAGGAAGTAAGCTTTTCAATTGAAAGGGCTGCCCTACAATTTTTTTTTCCTGAGTGTTAAAATGCTCCTTTTTTTTGAAATCATGATGAAATTTGAAAACCGACTTCTTAAAGTATCTGATTTGGCAAAATAAAATCTGACAATCCCATTTGTGAATTTAAAAAAATTTATTCTGGGAACTCCAAAAATCTGGGAGCCAGGGCTCCAGACTATAATAGAAAAAAAATAAATAAATAAGATTCATTTTTAAAAATTCAAAGAAAGGAACCTAAAATTAATGTTGAAGGGCTCTTTTTCCTAAGAGATTAGCAATGAAGGAAACAATATTTAGATATGTTACTTATAGTTTGAAAATGTTTTAAAATTCATAGGATGTGTGCATTTTTATAGAATCAAATAAATTAGAATAAGACTTATACTAATTCAGTTAAAAGCTTTAATGTTCGCCCTGACCAGTTTGACTCAGTGGATAGAGTGTCGGCCTGCGGACTGAAGGGTCCCGGGTTCGATTCCAGTCAAGGGCATGTACCTTGGTTGCGGGCACATCTCCAATGGGGGGTGTGCAGGAGGCAGCTGATTGATGTTTCAAACTCTCTATCCCTCTCCCTTCCTCTCTGTAAAAAATCAATAAAATATATTTAAAAAAATAAAATAAAAGTTTTTATGTTCAGTGTTGCAGCTGCAGTTATTCCAGGTGACAGCGAGGACATCACCTGCCCGCTTACCTGGGCCCAGGCACAGAGCCCAGTCTTCATGCTTCATCTGCTCACAGCCATTCTCTCAGGTAGGTTCTTGCGTTCACTCCATTTTACAGAAAAGGAATCTGAGAGTTTGGAGAAACTAAGGGACAATGAAAGAATTAAAATCTGTGCCGTTGTAATGACACACATAGTACAAGAAGTTTCCCCAAAATAACCGCATTTCTTTCTCACCGCCTTACCCGCTTTCCTGTGATACTGCTATTGACCACAAGGGGGAAATATAAACTATTTTAATGTGGGTTCATTTTATTTTCTCCCCCTGACTATTCTTTCATTCCTTTTTATTTTTTTTTGTACACCCCAGTGACCAGACATTACAGAATTTAATATGTGATCATCCCAATAAACCCCGCACCCATCCAGCACTACGCCTAGTTCTTAGAATATTACTGACCACGTTCCCTATGCTGTACTTGACGTCCCCATGACTATTCTGTAACAACCAATTTGTACTTCTTAATCCCTTCACCTTTTTTCGCTCACCCCCCAAACTCCCTCCCGGGTTTTACCTATTCTCAGGCTAATTAAAACAGCTCAAAGTGCAGAAATATATGTTATCAAGTCTTTCAGTGCTCCTGTTTCCATCCATAATATTATCTGGCTGCAACAAAGGAACAGTGAGGAGACCTCGATATTTGCACTGGAGTGTGTTCTCGTCTCAAAAGGCAGCCACGGAGCCGTGTGGATGCGGGTTTACCACGAGAAGCAGAAATATTCCGGTGTTTTCAAAAGACAGGGCGAGAGAATGTACCACTGCATACCTATTCTTAAAAACCAGACCTGAGTGTGTAACATTTATATAAAACGGAGGCCATTATTATAACCACCCCGACTTAACCTCACACAGGACAGTTGGAGGTTCCAACGCTATCATCAATTCTGGCTCTTTGGTGAACGAACCACTTCCCCTAAATCCTCTAAGTCTTAGAACTGTGTGAACCCAAATATCTAAAGCCGAGTTACCAACGTGAGGGGGCCTGAGAATGGAGCCACGCTTGCTAACGTCAGCGCCCAGATGCCCTGGGGTCTTTTGGGCTCGCGTACTTGCCGTAGAGGCACATCGGGCACTCGCCCCGCCCCCAGTTTCCATGCCAATGCTTACGTAACTTTGCGTCCTGGAACTTGGCCAATCCTTATGCAGATTCCACGTGTTCCATAGCCAATTCCAGTTTATGGATTTTGCATGTAGAAGGTCTGGCTTTCTTTGTCTCCCGCGAAGCACAACTTAGGTGGATTACTGAATCCGTTATCTCCTGGGCTGCAGTTTGCCGTTGCCCAAGGATAAATGCTTTTTATTCTTTATTACAGTCTAAATTTCATTTTGGTCAGCAACTATAGCACTGCTTGTAAATATGACCCCAGTGACAAGGCAACAGAGCTAGCTGTACATTTGTGTCGCATTAATAAGCAAGGTAGTCGTGAGTAACTTCCTACAGCTGCATTTATGCTAGCGGAGCCATGAAGACCCACGACAGCAGAAATGGTGGCTCTCTGTGTGCGTAACCGAGTGCGCGTGTACACGGTGTGCGCATGCGCGTCCACGGTGTGCGCATGCGCAAGCCCCTGAGGGTGCCCTGCGTGCAGATCCAGGTTACACGCCTTGGCTTCTCTCCAGCAGGGTTCTTTCTCTAGAAAGAAAGCTTTTGCCAGCTGCTTCCTTGAAGACTTCAGACGAAACGGTTCCATCACCAGAAAAGTAAGTTTTATTGGGCTTCATAGCTGCCTTCCGGGCGTGACCACGTGGCCCTAAGGGAATTATGACGTTGTGGTGGGCCCAGGTCATCACAGCAGGGCCTGGCTCTGCATGGTGCCCAGGGCTCCCTGGGGGCGACTTTGAGGGCATGGAGGAGGCAGGAAGTGCCCTCCCTCCCCCTCCCCATCCCCGTCCCTGTCCCTTCCACAGGACCACCACCAGCACCACGGGACCCGGGCAATTGCTGCAGCCTCTCTGAGGACATCCCTCAGGTCCCAACCCGTGACCAGCTGGGCCATGCGCCACTCGATGTTTGCTCTCCCTGGTTCCCTGCCTCGCTGCCCGTTTCCCTCCTCTTTTGCTCCCTGGAGTGCAGTTATCTGTAAAGTGTTAGCACAAACACTTTTGCTTTTGGCTCTGTTTCCTAGAGGGAGCGGGACAAGACAGTGCTTTATTATTTCAGAATTTGAACTCTTCAAGAAGGCCCGTAACATCCATACGTACTTTGTTTTTTCGTGACCAGTGACCTAAACCACTTCAACCCAAAGAAAAGGCAGGAGTACTATGTGTTGCGATTCATCAATTAACCACTAGGTGGCCCGCTAATACCGTCCTTTCTTGACTGGGACAGGCTGCTTGGAGCCCAGAAACTTGGCAACTTTTTATTATTTTCCCCACTGAATGCTGTAGCACGGGCTGGCGCTGCCCAGAGTTCCCAAAATAGCAGAAACAGTGGTTACATAAGCAAATAATATAGTGTGGAACGTCCACTCACAGATGTATTACTGTCCTTGAAGGTGGGTTTCAAATGACTCTTATTTTCTTATACTTCATATGTTACTTTTTTCAAAAAAGATTTTTGAGGTGAAATTCACATGACCATTACATGAGCAGTTTTAAAGTGAACAGTTTAGGTGCATTTAGTACATCCAGAATGTTGTACAATCATTATCTGGCTAGTTTCAAAATATTTTCATTATTTTATGCTAATGCCCCTTACCCATTATAAGCAGTTTCTCCTCATTCCTCCTCACCCCAGCCCCTGGCAACTAACCAATATTCACTTTGTCTCAATGGATTTCTCTATTCTGGGCATTTCATATAAATGGAATCATACTATATGTGATCAGTGCATGGCTTCTTTCACTTAACACAATGTTTTAAAGGCTTATTTGTAGCATGTATGAGTACTTCATTCCTTTTTATGGCTAAATATTATTTTCTTATATAGATATATACTACAACTAGAGGCTCAGTGCATGAAATTCGTGCATGGGTAGGGTCCCAGGGGCTGCCAGCTGGGGCCTTCCTTCATTCCACGCCGCCCCCTGGTGGTCAGCGCATGTCATAGCGAGCGATCAAACTTCCAGTTGGTCGAACTCCGGAGGGGACACTTTGCATATTAGGCTTTTATATATATAGATTAGTTCATTCAGGACACTAGAGCTGTTTCCACGTTTGAGCTATTGTGAATAGTGCTGCTATAAAGGTGTGTACATGCATCTGTTTCAATCCCATTGGCTCCCCAAAGATGTGTCCAGGTGCAAAGGAAAGCTGGTGGGGAAATGGTGCTGGGTCATACAGTATGTTTAATTTTTTGAGAAACTTCTAAACTGTTTTCCACATCAGCTGAACCATTTTACATTCACATCATCAATGGAGGAGGGAGGGTTACAATCTCTCAACATCCTCACTAACACTTATTATTGTACTTTTTAAATTATTATTATAGCCATCCTAGTGGTGTGAACTGGTACCTAATTATGGTTTTGATTTGCATTTCCCAAATGACTAATGATCTTGAGCATCTTTTCTTGAGCTTGTTGACACTTGTATATTTTCTTTGAAGAAATATTTATTCACTTGCCCATTTTAAAAAATTAAATTGTTTGATCTTTTGTTGTTGAGTTATACAAATGTATACACTCTTGTTGCTAGACCCTTATCAGACATATAACTTATTAATATTTTCACTTTTCTGACAATATGCTTTGATACACAAAAGTTTTTAATTTTGATGAAGTCAAATGTATCTTTTGTTGCTCTTTTTTTTGGCATTATATTCATTGCCAAATACAGTGCCATAAAGATGTACCCCTATGATTTATTTATATGATTTTTGTTCTTATATTTAACGAATTGATGCATTTTTGAGTTCATTTTCATGAATGGTATGAGGTGGGGGGTCCAACCTCATTCTTCTACAAGTGGATAGCCAATTGTCCCAATGCCATTTGTTGAAGAGACCATTTTCCCCATTGAATGGTCTTGTCACACTTGTCGAAAATCAATTGGCTGTACATGTATGGTTTTTCTTCTGAATTCTCAATTTTAGTCTATACATCTATTCTTATGTCACAGCCACCTTTTTTTAAATTAATGTGGCTTTGTAGTAAGTTTTGAAATTATGAAATGTGAGTCCTCTAACTGTTCTTCTTTTTCAAGATTGTTTTGACTAGTTAGGGTCCCTTGCAATTTAGTATTAATTTAGTATTAATTTGAGTAATAATAATGCCTTTTCTTTTCTGCAATAAAGGTCATTGGAATTTTTACAGTCTATTGAATCTGTAGACTGCTTTATGTAGTACTGCCATCTTAACAATAGTCTTTCAATCCATGAACCTGGATGTCTTTCCATTTATTTAGCTGTGTTTTTTTTTTCTTTCAACAGTGTTTTATAATTGTCAGTGTATCAGTCTTTCATCTTCTTGGTTTAATTTATTCCTAGGTGTTTTATACTTAGAGTGCTATTGTAAATGAAGTTGTTTTCTTTTCAAATTGTTTATTGCTAGCATAATGTAACAGTTGATTTCTGTGGGTTCATCTCATAACCTACAACTTTGCTGACTTCATTTATTAGCGTTCATAGCTTTTTGTGGATGCTCTGTGGATTCTTTTGTGGATATAGAGGATCATACCATCTGCAAATGGACCTAGATTTCCTTCTTTCTTTTTAATTTGGATGCCTTTTATTTACTTTTCTTGCCTAATTACTCTGGCTAGAACTTTGAGTACAGTGTTGAATTGCAGTGGTGAAAGCCAGCATCCTTGTCTTGTTCCTGATCTTAGGGGGAAAGTATTCAGTCTTTTACCATTAAGTTTGATGCTAGCCAGGGGTTCTTCATAAATGCCCTTTGTGATGTTGAGGAAGTTCCCTTCTTAATCTATGTTCCTGAATGTTTTTATCATGAAAGGGTATTGGATTTTGTAAAATGGTTTTTCTAGGTCAATTGAGATTATCATGTGGATTTTCCTTGATTCTTTTTTTTAAATATATCTTTATTGATTTCAGAGAGGAAAAGAGAGGGAGAGAGAGATAGAAACATCGATAATTAGAGAGAATAAAATTGATCAGCTGCCTCCTGCAAGACCAGGGATGGAGCCAGCAAGCGGGAGATATGCTCTGACTGGGAATCGAACTGAGACCTCCTGGTTTGGTCAATGCTCAACCATTGGTCGGTGCTCAATCACTGAGCCAATGTAATGTGGTTTATTACATTGATTTTCTCATGTTAAACCACCTTTCTATTTGAGTATTTATTACTTTTTAATAACTTTCTTTTATAAAAAATGAAGATACGTGTAAGTTGTTGCACGAATGTAGAAGAGGTAGAATTAATTCTGCAGGACAGGGAGGAATACATGGGAGGAATAAGAAGGAGGAAGAGGAAGACAAGCCAACCAGTAAAAGACAGATAAGAAATGACCTTGAATGATAAGGGAATACAAACCAAATCTGTAAGCAGAGTCTTTCTCTAATTCTAGATAGATGAGAAGCCTTAATCTAATTTCCAAAATCCAGCTTCACTTTCCTTATCTGTAAAATGAATGCATTCTTTTGGTTTTGATTATCATAATTGTAATCATAATTTCTTATCATGCTCATAGTATAAGCTTTCCTATATAGTTACCCAGTTTGGGGACCATAATTTTTTATTGTTTCATATCAGCCCATGGTTAGTAATCACAGTAAGCATTTATTTATTTTTTTAAAATATATTTTTATTGATTTCAGAGAGGGAAGGAGAGGGCGAGAGAGATCAAAACATCAATGATGAGAGAATCATTGATCAGCTGCTTCCTGCACACCCCCTACTGGGGATCGAGCCCGCAACCTGGGTGTATGCTCTTGACTGTAATTGAACCCAGGACCTTTCAGTCTGCAGGCTGATACTCTATTCACTGAGCCAAACTGGCTAGGGCACAGTGAGCATTTAGATTAGTCTTTATTTTTTACTAGAGGCCCAGTGCAAGAATTCATGCACCAGTGGGGTCTCTCGGCCTGGCCTGCGGGATCGGGCCAAAACCTGCTCTCCAACATCCTCCGAGGGATCCCAGGTTGCAAGAGGGTGCAGGCCAGGCCAAGGAACCCCACAGGTGTATGATCGGGGCTGGGGAGAGACGCCAGAGGTTGGCCAGCCAGGGAGGGACCATGGGAGGGCTCCAGGGCATGTCCAGCCCATCTCACTTAGTCCCAATCTGCCAGACCCCAGCAGCCAGCTAACCTTTCGGTGGGAGCATCTGCCCCCTAGTGGTCAGTGCATGTCATAGCGACTGGTCAACTGGTTAACTGACCCCTGGTGGTTAGTGTACATCATAGCAAGTGGTTGAGTGGCCTTAGCATATCATTAGCATATTACACTTTGATTGGTTGAACAGACGACTGGATGACCGGACACTTAGCATATTAGGCTTTTATTATATAGGATTATTTTTAGTATTCCCCAGTGAACACAGAGTAAATTATTTGTCCGGCATGGTTTAACTCCCAAATTTTATGGCTTTAATCTACAAAATTTATACCACAAATCCCTAATCCCTCATCCTATATGGTTAAAAAAGCTCTCTTATAACTTCATCAAGTCTACCTTATTTCTCTTGTTTCAATTCAAACATATTTTCCCTTGTTCTTTCCTTGTGGAAATGGGAAATAGTGAATTACCCATTGCTAGTGGAAAGTTGTCTTTTCCTCATCTCACTTAAACAAGTATCTCTTAAGCACATCTACACCAACTGGCAGAGTGGAGAGACCATGAGGGTATGGGGGGTGAGGTGGTGAGAGGGGCTCTTGGTCATGGCTTTTCCTGGCTGCTCCTCCTTATTTTCCCTCCAGCAGTTCTCTGATCTTCAGATTGGCTAATTCCTGCCTCCAATGCTAGGCTCTCCAGGAGTTAGCACAGAACTAGAAATCCTGGCTGAGGGGAGATCTAGCCTCTCTTTAGCTCAGCACATATGTATTGGGCATTTTCCAAGTCATCTTCATTAGGAGATAAAGAAGGAAACAAAAGGAAACATCTGCTTATACATGGCAAGTGCCTTCCTCTGGGTGGTTTCAGCTGGCACTGCCAGCTAAGTGGCTCCTCCCTTCACTTCTACACCACTTTTAAACAGTCAGAACCAGGGATGACTGCGGCTCATCTATTGTCCCAAGTTAACACCTGGCTAAGGCACCCTTCCTTGTGGGCACCATGTTCCCAACAGCTTCCTTTCCACCTGGGAGATGTCCCTGGGGAGATAATAGGGTGGGACAGGTTAAGGGTTCAGATTCTGAGCTACAGAGAGCTCTGACTCTGCCACTTTTTCCCTGTGGAATCCCCAGGAAGTCCCTGAAGTTTCAGGAGCCTGTTTTCCTGTCTGTAAATAAAGAGAAGCACAGACCTACTAATGGTTAAAGACTTAAAATGAAAATAAGTGTGAAGTATATAGCACAAGGCTTAGCATGTTTACAGTGTCAGCGTGTCTCCTCCAATTTTAAAGGGTCTCTCCTTTATTGAACATAAGTTTCCTTTCTGTCTGAGGGATCCCAAGAACCATCAGACTGTATGCAGAGCTGATGTGCCATACGTGCAGCAGGAATTAGCTTAATTTGTCAAGCAGCAGTGACTCATTAAACCAGCGTCCTAGTTGTCTGTGATGACTTTGGATCTCAGGTGGCTCCCGAGAATGGACTTTGTCAAATAAGCATCATTTCACAACACAAACGAATTTAAACCAAATAGTAGCAAGAACTGCATTCTGTCGGAGTGATTTATTAAATATTTATTGAGTACTGCTTTGTGCCAGACAGATTTGAGCCAAGTAGTCCCTGTCTCTCTTTAAGTTTTGGTTGTTTGTGTACTCCCTTTGAATCTGAACTCCTAGAACCAGACCAAATTTGATAAGAATCTTGTTAGACCAAAGGACAGCAGAGTTCCTAAATGAATGGTATGTTTCTAAATTCTGTACTCTTGTAAACTTGCCCTTTTAAGCTATAATGACAAATGATGACTCATGATGACTCTACTGCTCACTGTCTGGCTCAAGTTAGAAACCTTGTAGTCATCATTAATTTCTTGTCTCTTACCACCCACATCCAGTCCAGAACCCACTCCATTCGATTCTGATAGTAAAGTGTCTCTTGAGTCCCTCCCTTGTGCTCCCACCACCGCTCTCAGGACCTCAGTCTCTCTTGCCATGCCTGTCCAGTTGCCACCTCCTCAACCATCCTGCACACTCTAAGCCAGAGAGCCAAGAGCCCAGGCTCAGGTGAATCACATCTCCAGATATGAAACAAGCTTAAAGGTGGGATTCTAAAGCACCACAGTATCTTCTGAGAAATTATGGAGTGAGGTGTAAACACCATAGGAAAGCAATGAGAAAAAATTCTACCTAAGTGGAGAAACCCACGAGATTCTCAAAACAATAGACCAAATTTCAACATTTCCTAGGTCTCTAAGAGTTTGGGGGGAAACCGTAGTTATTTATACATTGTGTTTGTTCCTGAGGGTTCTTTTATTTGGATCTGATGCTTTTATAGTATAGGTTTTTCTCTGGGGCAAGTTCAACATAATTTTAGAATGTTTGTGAAAGGGGCTGACAAACTTTGTCTTCTCATTTTTTAATATGAATGAAAATCTGCCTCTGGAAGGAAATCGATTTAAATACCACCATTGCTATGTTTATTTGATTTCTAAGTCACACTGAAGAAGCCTTTTTGTACTTGGGTAAGACTGAGTACTCACAACTGAAATTAAGAGTCTGTAGTGAGGTTTATAATGGACAATAAAATCACTTGGAAATAGCCAGCTCTTCCATGCAAGAGGTCACAGGACACCTGAGGGGCTGAGCTCAGGTGACACATTTACCTGTGAGTTGACTGTCCTCCTCTCAGGCTTCCAGCCTCCCTGTCATGTACACATAACAGGGCCCTTCTCTGATGCCCTTTGAAAGACCCACAAGAAACTGTAAGGGACTTAAGGCATCATCTAGCCCAGAGCCCTCGCTTTAGGTGAGAAATCAAAGTTGGAGAAGCCAGCGATTGCCCAGGACCACCCGAGAAGGCAGCTTCTCACGCCATGGTCACCCCAGGCTGACTCCCGAGTCCTGGCTGGTGCATTTCCAAAGCAGCTGCAGAGCAGAGCTGTCATAGTGCCAAGTTCTTATCTGCCCGTGTCCTGCAGATTGGGTGGCTGAGTGCCAGGGGGAAACTCAGAGTCTATGAATTCTAATCCTGGACACTTGTGGTCAGAGGATCTGAGATTTCCCTCCGGAGCAGAGGATCTGGGACAGATCACAGGGGAGTTGAAAGCGAGAGTGCTTCCTCCGTGCGCGTAGTTGGTGCTCTTGTTAAGCCTGATATTGTCACAATGGCCATAGAACCGGTCTACACGTTTTCTCCCCAGCTGGCCTGACCATACAAATATGCTTTAACAACCCAGTATGAGCTAGGCGTGTTGCTCATCCTGTAGGTGAATGCCTTGAGGAGTTCAGGATTCTAAACAGACTGGCCCTTTGGAGGAGCACTGAAACACAATCACATTAAAGGCGCAGAGTTTTTAGATTGAAGGAAAAGTAAGGGATCTGGTCAGGGATATGCCCTAACACCTTATCAAAGCATGCCAAGGCCATCTCAGTGTGAGGACGATGAAGATACTAATAGGCTAACATTTGTTGATGACCACTATGTCAGGCGCTGTGTTGAGTGTTTGACTTTCACCATCACCTTTAATCTTCACCACTAGCCCACCAGGTAGCTTCTATCATATCTTCATTCTACAAGTGAAGACACTGAGCTTAGTGGTTTTAACTAAGCTGTTGGAGTCCATGCTCTAAACCACCATACTAGACACTAACCTGACACCAGGCTAGTATTGGAAGCCCCTATTACTTATAGCTCTCTCAGGTAAGCCCTTGTCAGCCCTCCTCTGATACTCGCCTCATTGTCGGCTCTCTGGGAAGTTTTCCATGACCATCCCAGGCTGGGTTTTTCATCTTTCCCCCCAGAGCGCCACCTTCTCTCCTAGCGCCTGGCACACTGTACTGCAATTACTGAACCGTTTGTCGGTTTCCTCCTGAAAGCACGTTCACATGAGGCAGCTTTGTGCTACTCAGCACTGCCCCAGCTCCTAGCAGATGATCATTGTGGGTTTCTTGACTAAATGGCTGCTGTGAAAATTGACTTGGCAATCTGTTTTGGTTAGCTATTGCTGAGTAACAAACTACCCCAAATTTAGTAGCTTAACACAACAACTATATTATTATCTCTCAGGATCCTGTAGATCTGTAGGTGGGACAGAGCCCAGGGGGGGTGGCTCACCTCTGCCATCTGTCCCCTGTAGCTTCTTCACTCTCCACTAAGACACCTCCATGGCTGGCTATAAGGGCTTCACTGGGGACCACATGTCTGGAGCTGGGGCCTCTGGCCTCACTGACAGCTGGGCCCCTCAGCTCTCTTGGGTATAGTCTCAAGCCTTTTCTGAGAAGAGATTGCTAAAACATATTTGTATGATTATAATCCTTGCCATGTGGTCTTTTCAGGAACATGGTTGAACTTCTCACCTGGAAGCTCGGGGCTACCAAATAAGCAAAAGCAGAAACTTGTAGTCCTTAAGGCTTTGACCCAGATCTGCCCATCACTTCTGCCACTTTCCATTGGTTAGAGCAGATCAATGGAGCAGCGCTACACGGGGCCTGTGTCGTGGGGACCATCTTTGGTGACTAGATCCTGTAGTTTAGTAGAGACAGTTCCATCCCAGCCAACGTTTCCAAAGAAGCAGTGTTGGTCAGATGAAAACTGAGCCAGAGAAGATGGCTAACTCAGCCTGTTTCGTCACTACAGTTTGGGGGAAGCCAATATTAGAACACATAAAGTTTAGGGATTCCCAGAGAATTTTGTGCATATAAACAAGCAGTGGCACAGTGTCTGGGCAGAAACACCTGAGAAGTTCTGTTTAGAACATAACAAGCAGCCTATGTCTAGCAATGCAGAGAGTTGAGTATGTATTACAGCCACGGTTTGTCCTTATAGCTTCCTCCCTTTCTCTGTGTGCATTTGGTTTACCCACCTTGTTCCCCAGCCCCCTGCCCCCTAGGCCTTGACTCAGCTTCTTAGAGCATTCCCCTTGAAATGTGGATGCTCCTTAATTGGATTTAGTCTGAGGCATTTCTGTTCTTATCTCTGCACAGTGATACTCCCTCCCCACTCCCTAGCTCTTCTTGGAACACTTTCCTTAAGCATCATCCAAATTTCTTATGTTATGGGATCCTTTCTTTGCCCTTGAAGATGCTCATTTCCAAAGCATTGAGGAGTCTCTGGGTTTTGTTGTTGTTTGTATGTTTGTGTTTCTTTTGTACTCAAATTGCATGTTAAGGCTTTTAGCAATTTCAATGTTGTATCTTGTATAATTTAATCAGCATTGTGGTTAATAAATATATTTGTCTGCTACTTGGAAAACTTGCAGATTTTCTTTTTTTAAAAAAACTGCTTTATTGAGGATCATTGGAAATGATTCCCACATCTGCTGAAGTAAATTTCTTCACTAGGACTATATAATGCTCTGATTTTAAACATAGTCCTCAGAGATTATTAATACAGGGGCTAAAGAAAAGGGGTTTTACAATCCGGAGTTTGGGGCAGTACATTACATTTCACCTGAAAGCCAAGGTCAGCCTGGCTACAAAGGGCCTAAGGAGGATGAAGTAGAAATGGGTCTGGGGCAAGAGTAGAAAGTGGTTCAAAAATTCTTCTGAGAGCATCCTGTGTGGAACCAGCTCCGGCACTGGCCCCACTGACTGCCTGCCTGGACCACAGGGATGTTGCATAAAGAAGCCCTGCCCCATCTAAGTCATCATCCTAACCTTTCCAGCCAATCTTTCTGATCACATGTTTGCTCCTATATCCAACCTAGACATGTTCGAAAGGCTCCTGGCCCACTGAGATTGCCACAAAATTAAGAAAACATGGAGTCGTATCCATGAAAAGGGCCCTGAAAGATATCTAAGCCAGAGGTTCTCAGACATTTTCTCATCTCTTGACTCTTTATACTTTTAAAAATTATTTAAGACCCTGAAAAGCTTCCATTTATATGACTTTATCTGTTGATATTTACTGGATTTAAAATCAAACCTGTGAGTAAACATTTGTTAATTCATTTAAAAATACTAATAAACTAACTATAGTGAATATAAATAGCATATTTTTAATAAAAAAAGAACTATGTTTTCCAAAACATTTTAATGGGAAGAGTGGCATCAACTTATACTAATGTAAATAGAAAATAGCTGGATTCTCATTTAGGCTTTTTACATCAATCTGTTGTGACCTGTTATTTTGGTGAAAGTGAATGAAGAAAATTCAGCCTCACCCAGATATGAAGTTGAACAGGGAAGAAGTGTTTTCATGGTCATTTCAAGTAATTGTGGATATTCTTCCATACTAGACCAAGACTCCACAAGTACAGTTTCTGGCTGCACTGTGGAATCAAATCATAGCAATGAACTTTTTGTACTGTTACATCAAAATCCATTGGTCTGTCTTGCACTCCTAAATGAGTTTGCTTTTTATCCCATGGATAATTTTTGATGTTGAGTGCTATGATCTTCACTTTTTAAGAGGAAATTAAATGAAAGTTTTCCTTGGTTAAAAAAAAAAACAATATAAGGAAATTAGATGTGGCATAAAAGAGCAAGGTAATAAAAGTGGCAAACGGGAATGATGGGGCAGGTAGACAGGTAAGGATTAAGGACCCCTGAACTTCGGTCAAAGGAAAGGAAAGAAAATCAAGACTACAGTTTTATAAATTAGCATCTATGGAGCATTTCCAAAGTGCCTACACTAACAGAAGGATCTCATTTAATCTATTTTCAAAACAGTCTGTGAGGTAGGATGTATGTTCTTGTCTCATAGGGGAGAGCTAGTCCCTAAAGTTACAGACTTAGGAAATGGGGGGACTAGACTGGAACCAGCTACATCTGACATGGCAGCTTGCAATCTTTTAAAAAATAATATGAGTTTTTAAAAAATCCAAAAATAACACATAAACTCCTTTAACAAAGAAAGAAAAGTAAAAGATAAAAGCCTCTGGCGCCTTGCTCTCCACCCATCCTCACTTCTGCTGACAGTAGTAGTCAGCACAGGTACCGGATTTGCACCAAACCCAGAGCCCCTGCTGTAATCGCTCCATGACCCTCTTTCTGCTCCATGACCCTCTTTACCGCTCCATGACTCTTTTTACCACAAGGTGCTGGCAGGACAGACAAGGGCTGAGGTCATTCAAGATGACTAACACCTTAGTGCTAACTGTGCTTACACAATACACAGAGATTGCAGGTTCTGGCCACTTTCTAGACCTTCTTAGAGTCATGGACTCCAAGGAATTCTAGGGACCAATTTTTCACTGTTGTGGGAGAGAGAAAACAACACAAAGAGCAGAACAGAATAGAAAAGGAGATGAAGGGTGAGTGGTGAGTACCGACGTAAGTACGCTGGCCACCCTTTGGTGGGTAAACAGAAGCGCCAGGGAAAGGAGAGTAGCCAGGTGCTCAGTTCCAAAGGGAGCCACCCCATGCCTCCTAGCGAATTTTCCTAAAATTAGCAGTGGGAAGTCAGTTATGAATTTCCCTGTTTGTTGCCCTTCCACACATCACTAAAACGACTTTCTCGGTTATTGTTTTAAAAATTTCAAGAGTACTAGCCAAACTATTTACCTATGCCTATTAAAATCTGATGTGTTCCACTTAGTTCTTTTTTATAGAGAGGTGATGTCTTTTTTTATGTATTTATTACGGGGATGGAGGAGATGGGAACTGTGGCTGTTAAAAACATCTGCTTTGTAACTTGTAATGGTCATTGTCTCACTGTCCCCTGAAGGAGCCAGCACACTAAAGTGAAGTTGAAGCGCAGAACAAAATATGCACAAAACCAACTCAACCTCCACCCCCAAGAGAAACACCTAAATGTTTCAAAATTACAGTGCCGAAAGCATTTCTTTTCAAACATTCATCTTAGGAAGAGCCTGTGAAAGGGGATTTTTGTTCTTTTTGGTTGAGTCAGTATTACTAATGAAAAGGCTTTGGTCCCTCAAAAAGCCCCCTGAGGAGTATTTTTCAATTTACTCATTTTATTTGTTATTCAGTACTTTTTACATTATATTTCTTAGACTCCCTCCTCCCTCCACTTTTCACTCACAAAAAGTATAATCAAATTGAGATAAACCTAAGGACAGGCTTATGTCTCTTTTTCTCTTACCCCTTCTGTTCCCCAGTCCCAGTTCCTATTTCTCCAGCCCAAATTCCTAAACAAAAATTATGAAGGGGGAAAACGTAAGGAAGGCTTTAGGGTGCCTTTTTACTCAGAGCCCAGGATAGTCTCAAGAAAAGACTGGCTCAAGGGGATTGGATGAGAAAGGTGAAGGGACTAAGAAGTACAGATTGATAGTTACAAAATAGTCAAGGGATGTAAAGTACAGCATGGGAAATATAGTCAACTAGAGGCTCAATGCACGAAAATTCGTGCAAGAGTTGGCCTTCCTTCCCCCGGCTGCCAGCATCGGCTTGCCTCCGGCACCCAGGACCCGGGCTTCCCTCCTCCAGCCACCTGCAGGCAGGCACCTGGGACCCAGGCTCGCTTCCCTCCAGCCCCGGCTTTGTTAGGAAGGCTGTCCGGAAGACGTCTGGTCTAATTAGCATATTATCCTTTTATTATTATAGATGATATTATGACAACTGTGTATGATGCCAGGTGAGTAATGGAAATAGCAGGGAACACTTTGTAAATTATGTGCTTGTCTAACCACTAGCCTGTGTACCTGAAACTAATACAAAATAATATTGAGCCTAAACTATAATTTAAAAAGAAGAAATAAGAAAAAAGACTCGTCCAAGGTGCTTAAGGCCTCTCCTAACAGCATCCGCTACCCAGAAGCTTGAGCAATTTACACTATTTAATGGACTTACTAGAAATTGGCCTCCTTCTTTCTTTCTTATTCTTTTTTAAATAACATAATAACACATTGGCATCGGAATTTTTACAGAAACCATGAAGCAAACAATTCTTGAGAAAGTTTTTTCTTCTCTATAAATTATAGGATTATAAAGTGGCAATAGCAATGAGCTTGCAGGGTATAGCACGGTACCCGTGAGTCAGTGAATAATACCACCTTAATGTGTGTGTGTGTGTGTGTGTGGCGGGGGGGAGGGGGACAGGACTGGAGTAGGGGTAGAAAACCAGAGTTTACCCCTAAAGTATGTTGAGAGAATATAATTATAGAAACAAATATTTTAAATATTTTATTTATGAGGATTTGCCTTAATATTTCCTTGTTTATTCTTATCTGTATTCACTACAAATATAGCCTGCCTTTTCTTTGTTTTTGCTTTTGTGGGACGCATCTCAAACCCAGACTCAGTCTTGGATTGGATTCCTGCAATGTCCTACCTTTTAGAAAGCTCCCTTGTACCAACATATGCCCCCCACCCTTTTCCTTCAGTGGTCAGCATTTAGGGTGCTGCTTATTGCCTTTTAGAAGGGTGGCTTAAGTATTGTTGGCACATTTTTTCCTAACAACAGTCTTCCTAGGTAGGCACTGGGGGAAACTGAGGCTTCGAGCGGTTGCATATGTTGACTAGTCTATGGGGGAGCAGAGCTGGGACTTCAAGCTGGGTTCTGTAGACATTTAGGCTCATCTTAACCTACTGCTATGCTGCCTCCTCCTTGCAAACGACCTTATTTGCTGGAAGCTCTGGAAAAGACCTTGACTCAGAGCTTGCCTCCAGCAGACACCGCATGGCCAAGAAGTGGGCCACCCAGAACGTAAGGCCAGCTAAAATGCCTTTGACTAAACTAGGGTTTCCTGTCATTAGCTACTCCTGAGTTTTTGTTTTTTTGCTTTGTTTTTTTGTTTGTTTGTTTTTTTTCCCAGAGAGACCCTGATGCCACAGAAACCGGCTAATGTAAACCCTGAGCCCAGCTTAGAGGATGAGAGCAGGCAGGAGGAGGGCTGCAATCCTCCGGGGTATAAACAAAAGCCCAGGAACTTGGTGTCAGAGAGCCCTTTTCCAGAGTTTGGGGTTAGTTCAGTTCACAACAGGAAGTCATGTTCCCCACCTCACTCTCACCTCTTCCACCCCAGCTGTAGGGCTCCCCTTGGTCAAGAAAACTGACTCACAATGTTATTAAACAAAGGCTACCCCCAAACTGGGCAATTATTTAGGCAGGTTTATCCTTTACACTTTCCTAAATTTTCTACAAAGAGAATGTCACTTTAAAAAGACCAGCATTTTAAAAAGTGTATGGTGGGTTTCCTAAGTTATTATCTCCTGCAGATTGCAGTGAAAAATGGAAGAAAGTAACCAGGAAATTGAGATGGTGTACCTAAAAAGTGCTATGAAAACATTATTTGAAAACAAGGAAATTCTACTGAAATACACATTGGTGTCTTGTATTATAGTTTTACTTTGCCAATTAGACTAAGACCTTCCCCACTCCAGTATGTGAGCTGTAAGGGGGTTTTTAAACTTCTTGCAATTATAAGCATTGGAGTGTGTTTCAGGCTGGAGAAAGATTCGTGTGTGTGTGTGTGTGTGTATGTGTGTGTATGTGTAAAAGAGACCGGCACCTATATTATTTTGAAGAGCATATACCGTTCAACACACTTTGGCCCCATAAGCCTCCAATTCTTGCCTTCCAATAACCCCACCTCAAGAAGAAACAGAATCAGAAATTAATGAGAATGACATTTGGAAATGCCGTGAACAAATGTGATCACCACCACTCTGAGGACAATGACCCAATCCCTGTCCAGGGCCAGGAGACCAAATTCAAGTTAACTTCCAGACCAGACTCAGTAAAGACCACATGCTAATGCCAGGACACTCACTTTTCACAATGTGTTTTATTATTCATAAAAAAATAAACTTATTTACATTTGCTAATTAACTGTGGTAGTGCAGCCTCCAGCAGCGGTTTGTTCCCCCTGAGCAGGGTCATTAGGTACCAAACAGGCTCAGTGCCAGGAGGGAGGAAGAAAGTGGGCCAGGGAGATGGTGTTGGAGGAGGGGTGACCCTTGCTGGGCGAGCAGGGGGAGGGTGTGGGGGACAGGTAGGGACAGTCAGGACTGGAAGGGGACTCTGCAAGGAGGTGTGGGAGGAGGGGGTAGAGGAAAGCCTGAAGGACAGGAGCCTGGAGAGGTCAGGAGGGGGTGGATCACCCCTAGGAGGGGACAGGATAGACCTAAGCCTGGTTAGGAAGGGTAGGGAGCCTGCAGGAGTGAGGGGTCTGCCCGCAGCACGAGGCCTAACTGCGGGGAGCACTGGGGGCAAAAGGCTCGGTGTTCTCAGACTGCTCCTGCTTCTGGGACAGAGAGAGGGCACCCACCGGCTGTCCGCCTGGAGGGCTCCGCCCTGTGGGATACTAAGCCCACCCAGGAATTCACTCTCCTCTCTTTGCAACTTAAAAACCTGCCCGATGTGGGTCTCACGCGAAGATTCCTGTCTTTGTCTTCGAAGCCGATTGTCACAGAGAAAGCGTCCTAGCCAGTCTAGTGGTAAAGGCCGGGCTGCGCAGAGCAGTGCCATCACCTGTGATGCATATATATAAATACACATATGGCTCAGCTCGGAAACTGACCCCAGGGGGCTCGGCGCTGGGCTCTGACGGCAGCGTGAGGGTCTGCACTGCTGGAGCCAGAGGTCGGATCTGAGACGGGAGCAAGCGCTTCCTGGAGAGGTGAAGTGTCCTCGCCCAGGTCCGCCGCTGCAGCCGGTGCCTTGGGCGCCCCGCGACGACAGCAACGCCGCCAACTCTAGGGCTCTGCCCCCTCGTGCCCGCCACTTGTGTTGAAAATTCTGAGTGGGGGGTGTCTAGGAGAATCCAATGGAACTTTCCCCCTCATTCTCTGGGGGTTCTCACGTAGTCTCCCTTCTCTCCGTGGCCCCCAAACGCAGGCGCTTAACCAGTAACCCATGGCGTTCAAGGTCGACCTAAGCGGTGGTCCCACAGAGTCTGCTGGCAGCTGAAACTTCTTTGGTGTCAGAGTCGGGTCGCCCCGAGACCACAAACGGCCACGTCTGTAAAATCAAAAGATCGTCAGATATACGAGGAGAAACGGCAATCTCAAACCGAAACTGCTCAGCTAAGCGGACCTGTGAGAGTCCTGGTTCTGAGTAGCTCAGACTTCATCAGTGCTCTGGAATGTGCCTGTCTGCTCTCTAAACTAGAATTTAAAATTTACCGGACTCTGATTGTGTACGATGTGAAAGGGGTCCATCCATGCTTCCTGCTGACTATGCCCTCCCCATCATTCAGTGAAACTTGAGGGAATCAGGAATTTTGTCATGTAATCCCCTTCCTCCAACACACACACACACACACACACACACACACACACACACACACACACACACACACCATCAGCCCTCCGCTCTCAAGCCAGAGTTGGCAGGTCAGAGAGGGACTTTCCAGACAGATCCCTTTGGGGGAAACTTCTGCTATTCTTCAAGAATTAAAAAATCCAAAGCCTTTTTAATAAAGCTCGGCCTTCCCTCCTTCTTTTCAGAAAGTAGGGCTTGTTCGATCAAACCTGTCAGACTCTTAGCTGGAAAAAGTTGCGAGAGGAGGGAGATTTGCCATTTCCTCTGCAAAGAACCCAGATTCACCCTGTAAGTAGGATATCCGCCAACAGTAGTCACTGGGCCAAGCACCGCGTACACGGATCAGAATGATGCGAACCCAGAGGGCGGCGGTTCTTCTCTAGGAAGATGGCTGGCTCCTCCGGTGCTTTGGGGAGAAACTAACCTGGCGTCCTCACCACCCGCACTAGAACCCTTCTTTGGGGTTCTTCCCAGCGGGCTGACTCCGCCCAGCTCGCGGGGAGCGCCGCGGGCATCTCCCGGCGCTGCGCCCCTGGCATCTCCCAGCGCGGCGCCCCTACCAGGTTCACCGGGTGCACGTAGCCGTTCTCGTAGCGGTCCTCTTGCAGCAACTGCCGCAGGTGCGCGATGTAGCTGGAAGCCAGCCGGAGCGTGTCCAGCTTGGAGAGCTTGGTGTCGGGGGGCACCCAGGGCAGGCTGGTTTTGAGCCTGGAGAAGGCTTTGCTCAGCACGCGCATCCGGGCGCGCTCTCGGGCGTTGGCCGCGTTCCGCTGCGACTGCTTGCACTCGGCGGCCGAGCCCTTGGGCGGGAGGGGCTTCTTGCCACCGCCGCTCCCCGCTGCCCGGGGCCGCTTTCTCTTGCAGCCCCCGGCGCTGCCCGCCGCGCCCAGCGCGCACGGCTCCTCCTCGCCTTCGGGGTCTTCCTCCTCCGCCGACGAGTTGTCACTGGGAGAGATGTAGCCGCGCTCCGCACCGCGGAGGGGCGGCCTCTTGGAGGCGGGGACCGGGTACCCCCGCTGCAGCCCCTGCAACTCCATGTCCTCCGGGTCGCTCACGGAGCCGGTGGACATCGCTGCGCCCCCCACGCCCACGCGCGCCCGCCTTCCTCCCCCGGGCCAGTCTTCAGGCCTCCGCCTTGTGCTCCTTCACGGAGGCGGGGTCCGGGCCGCACTCCGAGGAGGACCAGATACCTGGGTCCCGAAGCGCGGAGCCGCGGAAGTGAGCCCTGCTGCTAACTCGGGAGAGCGCGCGGCCGAGAAGTCGGCGCCGGGCCCTGGCTCGGCCCGCACACCCGCGAGCTGCGCCTTTTGACAGGACTATTTATCTGTACTGCTCGGAACAAACCACCCCTGGCCAAAATGAGAGGGCGGGAGGGTTGGGGGGAGGAAGGTGGGGCGGGGGCGTGGAAGGGGTGGGGACCGCTTTTCTGAGCGCAGGGGATCTGCTGGTAGGGGCGGGGAAGGGGAAGTCTTCCCTAAACCGAGATTGGGCCCTGGGGCCCGAGGGACCCTTAGATGGTCAGTGTGAGATAAGTAAGTGTGTGTGTTGGGCGAGTGAAGGAGGGGACCTTGATCATACGCATCCCACTCCTACCCCAATTTATCTTAGAGATCTCGAAGGTTGCCACACACTTAGAAACCTCAGGATCTATCCGTCTTTCTCAGCAAAGCACTGTTTAAAACACTGTTTTCCAAGTTCATCAGTCATATGATTTGTCTATCCAAGCGTTGCCCAGCAAAAGAATAAAAGCAAAACAACACCAAACAATCCAAAAGCTACCTCTCCCTTTCCTCCTCCTTTTCCTTTGACATCGCTTTATGATCTACAAAGCACCCTTATCTACACTGGTTCATTTCATTTCCAAACATCTATGACTTAAATGTTATTATCTCCACTTTGCAGAACTTGAGGTTAAACTGCGGGGACAGATTATTAAGTAAAGGACCCCTAATACCAGGTTGGTAAGTAGAAATGGCCTCAAAATCCATGGTTGAAACCCCTGGCTCCTCCATATTCCAGTCGTCTCCCCACCTTTCTAGCCTTGAAAGTTCCGTGCGTGATTTTGTTGTTATAATGCAATGCAGAGATAAATTATAGTCTAGGGAAGCGATTACTGTTCAAGTTGTGTATGGAAGAGTGCGCTCCTGGATGCTGAATGCTAAGTCAGCACAACCATTCAAAGTAAAAAACGTCAAAACAGCGCCCAGAATTAGCCTGACCCACACCAACCAAAAATTAAACACCCTGCCCCTCACCCCCAAAGGAAACAAAACAAAACTGCAAACTGCCTGCTGCCTCGTGGTTTTCTAACTGGAAGGAACTTTGCAGTGCGTGGTGTGGGGGTGTGGACTTCATTTAGAGATGGACACCAATGGAGCGCCTACTGTGTGCCAGTCACTGGGCTTGGCGCCATGTGACTGCCTACTAAGTAATTAAGAATAAAATTTAAAACAACAAAATAATTAAAATTCTATCAGGTTGGGGTAGGCTTACTCCCTGAGCCTTCACACCAGTGTTAGGAGGTTGCTTGTCTTTCCCCTAAGGACTCAGGCTCCCAAGCTGAGCGAAGGGCAAGGAGAAGGATATGCAGTCAGCCCAGGACAGAGCGGTCCAGCCTCACTAGGCTGGCTCCTCCCACAGAACAAATGTGCCCGGGCTCAGAGCCTGAAGTGCCACAACAGGTGGCTGCCTGGGCTGACTTCATCACTCAGGCATCGTTCCACCTTAGTCTCCCAGGCCATGTCTTTCTCTTGGGGGATGTTTCACACAACCCGTCCTGCTCCACCCCCACCTCACCCCCACCCCCACCCCAGCTTTTCAGAGGTTTTCTCCTGTATATTTATTTAGTCATTTTGTTAGGGGGGAGGGAGGGGCTCCTTCTGGCATCAGTTGAGTAAAAAGAACTCTGTCTTTCAGTTTTCTCTGGGCTGGGAAAAGGCAGGGAGTATTTGACAGAGCATAGCAATCTTTCCTAGAGCGCTTGAACTTGAACTTGACTCTGGTGCGCATGAAGGTGGGAAGCAAAACGGGAGAAGGGGGAGCAACAAGATGTAAAGGAGAGACCTCGGGCCAGCTTTTTGCATCGCCTATTGATGACTTGAGGCTATCAGCATAAATACATAGCCTCACACATTAGGAGCAGGCATATAGGTTTTAAAAATCTGGATTGTTTATACAGGTGCAGAACAAAGTCTTTCTTTAGAAAGATTAATGGTGGGGAGAGCGCTAGATTTTCTCTAAACAGTCGCAAAAACTGCACCCAGCCTCAGCGCTAAGCGGGTCATAGCCAGTTTCTTTTTCTTTAAAGTACCGCCTGACCCCAACAGTTTGTGCTTATGTTTTTCATAGCTCTTTCCTTTCCTTTTTCCTTCTTTTTTCTCTTCTCTTCTGTTCCCTTTCCTCTCTCCCTCCCTCCTTCCCTCTGCTTTTTTTTTTTTTAAGAGAGATGGTTAATTTCTCTATTTTTTTTTTTTTTACCTTTCATTTCCCTTTCCCTCCATTTCTTTCTAGTTGTATTATACTCATTTTCCTCCCAAGTTGCAGACTCCTATTTAAGATTGGGACATGTGTCTTTGTGTACATTTCATATTAGTATAGAACTGCAGTTTGCTTTAATATATCTGTAATAATATCTGACATTTTCACCTCTTTATTCTTTCAAAATACTTTTACTTTCCTTCTTTCTCAATGACTGCAACAGCTCCATGTGCTGACAATACAAGCATAACTATTTCTTTTTGGAAGCCCAGTTGTTTTAATTGTTTTGGCAAGCTATCACACATTGCAAATGAATAATATTTTATTTTTATATTTAAGAATACATTAAAAACAATCCTACGTGCCCATGTTTTACAGCCTTTTAGATTTGTAACATGAATATACAGTTGTTTATAGTATACATTGAGGGCCCTGAAACTCTTTAAGATTTTTCTTAAAGTATGCAAAAGGGGGTAGGGTTAAGTTTACATTATAAAACAAGCATTAGTACATTTAATAATGTTTCCTATTCCTGACTCTACTGCTTATTGGTGCTATGACTTTAGGCAACTTACTTTATCTGAGGCCCAGATTCCTAATCTATAAAAATGAATGGTCTACCTTGTTGTGAGGACCAGAAAGCATATGAGCAATTTACTGGGCCAGAGAATGACACTCGGGAGAAGATCGATAAATGCTAATTATTGCTATTACTGTGAATTGCCTTGCTCAACATCACACAGCTAATGTGTCAGAGCCTGGAGCTGACCCTGATTTCGTACTCCAGGGCTTGTTCTGGGTTTTACATGGCACCAGGATGTTTCATTCACTTTAACTGCAGGCTTCTGGGGTCTGAAGGCACAGTCCCATTGCCTGACATTTTCCACAGGGTGGTCCCGTTCGGGTCCTTACTGAGGGGAAACGTATGGGACTGCATTAGCAACTTTTTCTTTCTCCAAGTTCTCTCACCGTAAAGTCACAGCACTTCTCCAAGCCTCACTTTCTCTATTTGAAAAGTAGGATAAAACTCCTGAATCAGAGTTACTAAAGGACTAAATGAGATTGAGGTGCATGTGAAAGCAGCATGCTCAGGTGTAACACAGAAAAGGTGTTTAATATATTAAAATATTTTTTTAAATGTAGGCTTTGGCTTTTAAAAAGGGAGGATGAGGTGGTATGATAATTATGGACCACAGAAAAGACATTTATCGCCACTGCCCCCTTCCAGCTCCATGGTAAGTACTGGATGAGGAAGTTGAAGCTGGGCAGGTCAGATGGGTTTAGGGCTTAGGGAGAGCAGGGGCTGCACCTATATTCTGTGAACACCAAGCAAAACATGTAGTAAAACAAGTAGGTGTTTAAGAAATGGTTGTGGGAATGCATTTGGAAGGATGGAGCACTCCCCACATGACTTTCCTGGGGGCGTCACCCCACAGCCTCCTAAAGTTCTGAACTGTCCAGTTGGCTGAAGAAATTGCCCAGACTGTCCATCTAAAAAAAAACACAGAGTCTACCTCAGCACTGGCCAGTATGGATGCCACATGAGACTACTGAGCACTTGAAATGTGGCTAGTCATATACAGTATTGCAAAATATACAACAGAGAGTGAGAACAATTTGAATAAAAGAAATATAAACCATCTCATTGATATTTTAAAAAATATATGCCAAACAATGATAATATTTCAGATAGCTAGGGTTAAAGGAAATATATGAATATAAACTAATTCCACCTGTTTCTTTTTATAAAGTGGCTACTACAAATGCAGAATTTCATATGCAGCTCGCATTATATTTCCATTGGATAATTCAGGGATTAACTCTGCAACTGTGCTTTGAGTGTCTCCTGTTTGCTGTGGCAGGTGTTGGTGAGCCTGACTCCCGCCCACTTGGAGGGCACATTCTCGTGGGAAAAAGCAGGATAATGTGGGAAGCACACAGGACATCACGTCTCCTCTCGCTTGTCCTTTTCTGGGCCATCTCGCCTGCATCTCACCACGTGCACCCAGACTCTTCTCCTCGGCCCAGCCCACAACACATGCAGAAACACTTCCTGTTTGGCTGTGCGCGGCCCTTTGTAGCCCAGGAGAGGGTGGCATGGACCCCCAGGCAGGATGAGCCAAACTGCAGGTATGGCCAGGTCTCCGGTGCCCAGTTCAAGGACTTTTCAGAGCAGACCTGGGTACAGAGTACGATGTCCAGGCCAGACAGACAGGCAGACAGACGCTCCAGTCTTGTGGTGTGCAGATCACGTGGATGTACAGGTCAACTCTGGGGCAGGTCACGTGGAGGCAGGTCACATGAGGTCACAGAGTTAGGCCAGCCTTTCCCCAGGCCCTGGCTGTGGCTAAGCCAAGCTCCGGCCCATCTCCAGGTCAGCCTCAGTCCGGGATCTTTGGGGAAGTCTTTGGTTTATATGAATGTCTGTTTCCCTCCCTGGGGAAGATAAGGAACACCTGGGGATTAGACATCCCCCCCTTTCTCAAGGTCAGGCACCTGTGGAAACAATCGTATTCCACTCGTGGAGTCCTCTGCCACGCACCACACAGCCAGTTCTCGCTGCTGGTTTATTTGTCGAAGAATTGGGGCCAAATCTTTGCCTGCTGTGACCCTGTGAGGCCTTAGTGTGCAGAGAGCCAGTGCCCGGGCACAGGTTTGCAGGGGCTGAAGGTGAAAAACCGGGGTTAAGAACAAGAAAGGGGAGAGGGAAAGTGATAAGACTCAGACCTGATTTTCTCTGCCTCTGAGGAGAGAAGGAAGAACTCTTTGATTGTCTTGACAACTGAAAACACAGAGAGCTTTGGGAAGAGACTTTTGGAAAGCACTGTCTGTGGATTCTAGGGAGGCCGCCGATGCCAAGGCGTAACTGGTCCACAGCCTTCCAATTCCAATTGGTGCCGGGGTCCAACCCCAGCAGGTCCAGGGGTCCCCAAAGGCGTAGACGGAGTCGGCGAAGAAGGAAGGACACGGAGACAGTGTTCAGTTGATCAGCAGCCTAGCCAGGATCTCTAGCCCGGATCTCCAGCCAAGTTCTGGTCTGGATCTCCAGAGAGGTTCTGCTTCGGATCTCCAGCGAGGTTCTGTAGCCATGTTCCCTCGCTAGGTTCTCCAGCCAGGTTCTGTCCAGGCTCTCCAGTCAGGTTCAGTGTCCAGGTTCCAGTCAGGTTCTCCTGCCAATCTCTGTAGTCAGGTTCAGTCCAGGATCCCTTGCCATGTTCTCCCGCTAGGCTCTGTCTCTAGGCTCTGAGGCCAGTCCCGGTCCAGGATCCTCTGGCATGCTCTCGCCAGCGAAGTTCTGTCTCTAGGCTCCGTGTAGGTTCTGTCTTCTGAATTCTGTCTCCTGAGTTCTGAGTCTTTCTGTCTTGTTACAACTGTATTTATACCAGTTGATTCAATCCTATCAATCTCTATTACAAAGGTTAGGGCGTTTCTTATCTCCATTCCAGGGAGAAAAGATTATGTAGTTTAAGCATGATTGTTCGTAGTTAAAGGGATTAATTACCCGCCTGGCACTTAGTTGAGGGGTTTTATTCCCTCCCTAACTTCAGGGGAAAATCCCTACCTGGGGATTCAACCTTTCTCGGAGAGGTGACTTTGGTTAAAACACAGCGCCAAGAAGGTGAGCAAACATATTAAGAACCGTATGCCATATATGCCAGGTCCCTTGAAACAGCAAGGATGGACCG
The DNA here is from genome assembly GCF_963259705.1 of Myotis daubentonii. Lineage (NCBI taxonomy): Eukaryota > Metazoa > Chordata > Mammalia > Chiroptera > Vespertilionidae > Myotis > Myotis daubentonii. Next base: position 15,723,753 of record NC_081856.1, on the reverse strand, counting down.
GCTCCCGGCAAATTGGAAGACTGTCTCCTGCACATGACTTTGAACCCTGGGTTAGCAGAATTTGTTTGCAGAATCTCTGGACCTCATTGACTTGGAGACTCCTGAATGGAGAGCTAATCTGGGCCGTGGCTGCAGCCTGAGAACAATATTATTTTAAAAAAATCGCTCCAGGCAGCCTTCTACTCTTAGACAGAAGCTAAGAAACTTCTGATTCAGGAGATTTTCATTTCACTGTGGATTTTTATCGGCAGAACTCCATTATGGAACAGCTCAGGTCTCCAGTATGTGGCCCCCAGCCTTGTGGGAGAGAATGACATCCTGCCATGCAGCAGTAATGGAAAGAACCCATCTGCTGCGGATGTTAGAGCTCTGCACTCACAAGCCGAGTGGCCTAAGACCACTTGCTCGCCTCTTTGGAGCTGTTTCTCTGAGTATACCCTACATCCAGGTACTCATGTGGTCGTGATGGTCCATGAGCCTTTTGCAGGCTCCCATGGAAACCACAGAACATTGTACAAGGTCAGTGATCCTGTTATTGTCCCCCTTCTCTCTCCTAGAGGCTCATTCTTTTCCTACCCCCTCTCCGAATGGTGCACCTGCTCAGAGTCACTCTCATTTTAGCAGCGCCCCCCCCCCATCACCACCCCCACCCCATCCACTATGGAACACCAAGTGAAAACTGCCTCCTGGCACCAGAAGGAAGTCCTCATGTAATAGATACTTTGTGATGTCAGAGAGCAGGGATTCTGTACACTTTGTCAAGCAGTCCCTTAACTAACCCTTCTGTAAAAGAGGGGCATATTTATTTACATACAAACTTTGTTCCCCTAGCCCCAAGCCCCTCTGACCTCCAGTTCTCATAGATGATCAGAGACTAAGGCAGGTGTTTTGGGAAATGTACCCACTTTTCCTTGGTTTCCCCACCCCCCTTTGGCTTATTTGTGCTGCTCTGCCCAATTAGCAGGGATAGCTTGCAAGGAGAAAAACAAAACAAAACAAAACAAAAAAATCAAGAACAAAACAAACTACCCTGCTGCATTCCTCTAGGTTTTTGTCTCAAAGGAGAACCTCTTGATGATGTTGCAAACAGAACTAGACAAGATATCCTCATCCCTTGTTTCATCACTATTCTTCGATGCCTTCTTGGAATGCCATATTCAGGCAACTTTCTTTAGAGAAGAGAAGAGCAGAATTAAAATAAATAAGGAGAAATGAAAACATGAGACTGTGAGCTCAATGAAGGCAGAGCCTGCCTTGTTCATCTAGGCAGCCCATGTCCAGCAGCAGCTTATGAAAGCCACTACTTGAATATTTGAGGATTGAAAACATTCACAGATAGATGAACACAATCCAGTCTGTATCCATAACTAATGGGAGACACTCAATCTATCATTTGCACATTCTAATCAGTGCAGTTCAATCCTATATGCTTTATCCTACTGTTAACACTCCCAGGGACCCAATTGCATTTATCATTTGCTGAATGGACTTCTAAATAATAATTCCTATTTTCAAATGTAGCTTATATATCTATCTACTTATCATATGCAGTGCTATCCTTCCACAACCCCAGAGCTAATTCTAAATAACTGAAGAATTACATTTATTATAAAAATCCCAGCAGTAAGATTTTTAAATAAAAATGAAATGCAGCTTTCAAAATAATTTTTAACTATTTTTACTGATTGAAGTATATTCAGAATTTTCATAAAGTTTCAGGGGATCACAGACCTACAAAGCCTCAGATTAAACCTTCAGTAGAGTAAGAAGATAATGGAGCTTTTCAAGGTCCACACATTCAATGGGTAGGCAGAGAAGGGAGATTCAGAGAAAGAAAGGCAGTTATCAGAAAGGTGAGAGGGAAACCAAGAGAGAAGAGTGTTGTTGAAAGCAAGGGAGGAGTTTCAGGAAATAATGGGTGGGGACTTCCAGTTGAGATGGTCACCATACCTCACCAAAAGTCACACTCTGAAGCTTCCAAACACAGAACAGTGAGTTAAGATGTAAAAATGAAAAACTAAAAATACACAGCATGTTTAAAAGCAAGAAAACTACCTCTGTGGACCAGCAGTGGAAAGAAACTGTTGAGTGGTGCTGAAGTTCCTGGCAGGCCCTCGGGGTCTCCTTCGGGCAGAAGCATCCAGCAATTGAGTTTCTGCAGAGAAGGCAGGGGACCATAACTGTCCCATGTGCGGAGGGAGGCTGGCCTGGTCACTGCTCAAATTAGGGTGTTGGAGCAGGAACACCTCAGTGGATGCAGCCACTAAGGAAGCAAAGGAAAGCAGGTCCAGGCAGCATCTGGGCTCTGTGACTGGGTCAGTTTCAGTTGTTTTTTCTCCTAATCATGGGTCACATTTTCCTGCTGCTTTGCATGCCTGATAACTTTTCTTTGGATGCCAGATGTTGGGAATTTTGCCTGTTGGGTGCTGAATATATTTGCATTCCTATAAATATTACTGTGCTTTGTTCTGGGATGCAGGTAAGTTACTTAGAAACAGTGTAATCCTTTTCAGTCTAGCTTTTTAAGATTGGTAGAAGGAATCAGAACAGTGCTCATTCTAGGGCTAATTTTTCCCCCTACTGAGGCAAGACTTCTGAGCACTGAACCCCCTGCCCTGTGAATCAGAGATTTTTTCAGTCAGGCTGAAGCAGGTATTATTCCTGGCCGCGTGTGAATACCTGGCACTGTTTCCTCTCATCTGCCTTGGTGGGTCTTCTTCAGCCTCTGATAGCTTCCTCATATGCTTGTGTTGATCAGCTGAATGCTCCATGGGGACTCCCTGCAGCTCCCCAGAGTCCTCTCTCTCTTCAGCCCTCTTCTCCCTGGTCCCCTGTTCTGTGAACTCTAGCTACCCCATTCTCTCAAGTCTCTCAGCTCAGTCCTCCAACTCAGGAAGTCAGCCTGGGTCTCTCCTTTCTGCTCCTCAGCCTGGAATCCTCTGTCATGGCTATAACTGGGAGCATTCATAGGGCTTGCCTTGTTTGTTTCTCATCTCTCAGGGTCCCTGTCCCTCACTGTCTCATGCCCAATGTTTGGAGAACCAGTTTCATATATTTTGTGTGTTTTGTGGTTGTTTCAGGTGGAAAGGTAAGTCTAATCTCTGTTACAGATGGAAGTCTTTGGAATTATACCTTAGCAGGAAACTATTTTCTTTTTGTCTTGTTTTTAAGAGTGAGTTGCTTAAGCATGCCTGTGTTTTGAGGAAGAGATTAAAGATATTTATAATATGAGGAACAGAGGGAATAGTGATGGGCCAAGGTCCAAGAGGTGGTGTTTCTCAGTATTTGCCACAGGCACTCACTGGCATGTGATGTATAGTTTAATGGGGAGAAGATAGTAGGTCCTATTGGCCCCCACTCCCCTGATTTCCTCACTGTGCACATGAAATTTCAGTATCTTCCCAAATGTTATGATAAAAGATTGAGGTTAAGAGAGGTAAAGTTCTCCCGAGAGTCACACAGATAGTTCGCTGAAATAAGAGTCTTGTTACCATGTCATCCCTATGATGGTTAATTTTATGTGTCAACTTGGCTAGACCACAGTACCCAGATATTTGGTCATACTGTACATTATTCTAGATGTTTGTGAAGATATTTTTTTAAAGATGAGCTTAACATTTAAATCAGTAGACTTTGAATAAAACAGATTATTCTCCATAATGTGAGTGAGCCTTATCCAATCCAGTTGATGGTCATAATAGAAAAAGACTGACTTTCCCAGAAGAAGAGGAAATTCTACCAGGAGACTGCCTCCAAACTTAAACTCTAATTTCCTCTGTTTTCAGCCTATTGGCCCATCCTGCAGAAAATACTCTTGGACAAAGAATGTTAAATCCCAGAGAACTTAGTAAGCAGGATAATGCATAATGCTAGGTATTTTCTGCCTAAATTGGGAGTATTTATTAGGGGATAGTGAATCTCATAGTTCTTGAGTTTTTGTTCTCATTTTAGAACTTATGGAAAAATTAGTCTAGCCAGAAATGAAAATGCCCCAAGTAATTATAAAATATCAACACATTGACTTCTCACATTTTCTTTTAATATCATTATGCTACCTGTTTGAAAAATATAAACTTTACAAATTTTTTTTTCACATTGCTTGGATGGATATAACCACTAAATCTTTTCTTTAGTAAAATATAATTCTCATACCATAAAGTTCACCCTTTACAAATGTGCAGTTCAATGGTTTTAATATATTCACAAGGTTGTGCAACCATACTATTAGGTAGTTCCCAAACAATTTTATCATCCCCAAATGAAACCCAATAACAATTAGTAGTTGCTCACCTCTCCTGGGGACCCACTTCTCCACAGCTCCTGGAAACCATGAATCTTTCTGTATCTGTTTTGTCTATCCTGGACATGATTACATAAATGGAATCATTTAATTCTATTTATAATCCATCGTATATAATAAACTACAGACCTTTTGTGCATGGTTTATAAGGTTTTTCAAGGTTTATATATGCTCTAGCATATATTGGTACTTCATTTTTATATGACTGAATAATATTCCATTGTATGTATATATCAAATTTTGTTTATCTTTTCATCAATTGATGGACATTTGGGTTGTTTCCACTTGTTGGCTATTATAAATAATGATGCTATGAGTATATGTGTACAAGATTTTCTATGAATATTGATTTTCAAGTCTCTTGGGTATATATCTAAGAGTAGAAATGCTGAGTCTTATGGTAATCCTATACTTAATATTTTGAGAATCTTATCAGATTGTTTACCACAGAGGCTGTACCATTTATATTTCCAGAAGTGATGTAGAAAGGTCCCAATTTCCTTAAATCCTCACCAACACTTTATATTGTCCTTTGTTTTTAGTATAGTCATCCTAATGGGTGTGAAGTGATGTCTCATTGTGGTTTTGCATTTCCCTAATAACTAGTGTTCAGTATTTTTTCATGTGCTTGTTGGCCATGTGTATATCTTCTTTGGAGAAAGGTCTGTTCAAGTCCTTTGTCCACTTTTTTTAGGTGTATTGTTTATCTTTATGTTGTTGAATTGTAAGTGGCCTTTTTTGGGGGCGGGTTCTAGAACCCAATCAAATGTATGATTGGCTAATATTTTCTCCTACTCTGTGAGTTGTCTTTTTACTTGATAGTCTCCTTAAAAGCACAAAAGTTTTTAATTCTGACAGAGTCTTATTGTTTTCTTTGATTGCATAAGGTTTAGGTGTCATGTCTTGGAAATCATTGTGTAATTCATGGTTACAAAAATGTACCCCTATGTTTTCTTCTAAGAGTTTTACAGTTTTAACTTTTCTATGTAGCTTTAGGGTTGATTTTTAGTTAATTTTTATGTATCACGTGATATAGGAACCCAATCCATTTTTTTTTTTTTTTTTTTGGTGTGTGGGGTATCCACTGCTCCAGTACTGTTGTTGAAAGGACTGTTCTTACCCCCATTGAATTGTCTTGGTACCCTTGACAAAAACAAATTGATCATAAATGTAAGGGTATATTTATGTACTCTCAATTCTATTCTATTGACCTCTATGTCTTTTCTTATACTAATACCATGAATTCTTGCTTACTATAGCTTTCTAGTATGTTTTGAAATTGAGAATCTTTTTCAAGATTATTTTGGCTATTCTGTGTACCTTGAATTTCCATATGAGTTTTATTATCAGTTTCTCAAAAAAAAAGCCAGCTGGAATTTTGGTAGGAATTGCATTAAACTTGTAGATTAATTTGGAAGATTGTTGTCTTTCCTTTACATTTTTGCTTAGCCTAGTATATTCCACAACTGTAATTTGTCACCTTGGGCACTTCAAAATTAAACAATTGCCTATAATTGTTTTTGACAAATGCCCCTGAGGAAATTTTTTTTTCCACTGAGTTCTGAGTCAGGTTACATACATAAGGACATCTTTATAAGTGGGGTCTTCCAGGGAACCAACAGACAGGTAAACTAATGACAGTTCTTTTGGAATGAAGCATTAAAGGAACATCACCCCATTCTACTCCTTCCAGTGCTTCCAGGCTGCTGGTTTTCACTGTAATTGTGCGCTGTCAATTTTCAAGGCTGCTGTGGAGCTGGAGAGAGGGAATAGGAACAGGCAAGTTAAAAATGACATAAAACACACTAGTCTTACCAAGATGTAACTTTTTAAAAATATATATATTTTTAGAAAAACCACTATCTAGATTGCTGGCTCGGTTAATTTTTAACATTCTGAAAATATTAGTTTTAACTATATTTGTGAACTTTCTTTTTGCTTTTATGGAGAGAAAAAATTGTAGCAGTCCTTACTCTGCCATTTTTGCTAACATCCCCTTTCCCACTGAATCTTGATGTATATTAGATATATTTTGAGATCCAATTAGAAGGGTGATAAATTAAGTGCCAATTCTCCTGATCATATGTAGGAAGGGGATTATTAAGATGTCCAAGAATTCGTATGCAATCTTTTCTAAAGTTTTCAACTTCTCTTGGTACAAGAATCAGGGCAGAGCAGGGGAACCAAGGAGCAGTTCATTACTGGGATTCAGCAAGATTATCTTCACATTTCTGTCTATCACAGCCTCCTATGTAAACCACACTCTTGTGCATTTGTATTTTTGCCTCTCAATCTTCCTCCATAGCTTCTCTGCGGTTAGACTTTCCATGGCAGGGCCTGAATCATTCCCTTGAGAAAGTCTGGCCTGGGAACAGCTGTGTCTGAAAGTCTCTGCTTCCACATCCATAAGGGAAAGCTACTTAGAGGCAGGCACGGGTGAGCTTAACTATTGCACATATGATGACGACAAGTTGATATTCTCTAAAACTTTTGTAAAAACAGTTCCTAGATGAATAAAAATAAACAGAACATATGTAATTTCTTTCTTTAATTCTTGTCTCCCTAATACTTTCACATACAAGCACACTGTCCCACTACTACCATGTAGCAATAGTCATTTTAGCATATATTCAATCAATAAATTCTGTAATGAATCCAGTTCATTTAAGTTCATTCTTTCAGAAAGTACATAGTGAGCACCTTCTATGGACTAGATTGTGATTAAATTTTTGCCGTCATTCTTCCAGAATTTTCCTGTTCCTTCCATATCATGGAAGTGAACCGTGGACTATGGAATTGACTTTATTTTTATTGCCCTGTGATTTTTCCATAAACACAGAACAGAGTGATTCAGATGTCACACAAAATATTAAATATTCTCTCTCTCTCTCTCTCTCTCTCTCTCTCTCTCTCTCTCACACACACACACACACAGGAAATACAAAAGGTCCCTATAAAACCAAGGAATGTTAACTGAAAATAATTTTTTAAGCTTACACCCCTTCCTAGTATGAGACAGGGTGTACTAGAGAATGATCATCAGCTAGTTTTCCCTTCACTGGCCTTGCTCAACATCCAGAGACATGTTCAGATACTAATTTGAGATACCGAGATTAAGGGGAAATTCTTCTCTTGAAAGATTTCACCTACATCAAATATTCGTAGTGTAGCATTTAAAGACTATTTCATTCAGTTTACTTTGTAGAATTCAGAATCTCCTGGTTTAAGTATTGGAGGTAGAGAGATTGCCAAAGTTTCCCTATTTGTTATCTATCACCTTATTTCCTCTTCGCACATAAGCAGACATATTGTGCATGTGGCTTGATCCTCCCAGTTATGTGGGGGAGGGTGGGAACTCTGACAGCTGCCAGGACGGCTGCGCTGGAGGACGGCTGGATGCAGGTGCACAGACAGCCTCAATTTGACAGGCTTTAAGGCTTGCATTATCTCTAGTGATATCCAATAGCCTATCCAATAATGTCCTTAAAAACAAAAGAAGCATCACAGTTATACATATTCACCAGGGCATATAGCTCTGTAATGTTCACTCAGATCTACATGGATGCAACATCTGCAATGTGTTAGTTTTGTGATCTGCATGGTCACAGTGTCACAGCAGCTTATGAACTAAATCATGCACCTGACATTGTGAGACTTTGTGATCTGCATGATTGTATTTTTGCCTATACTCCGTATGTGGCATAAAGATTGGAACTCTTAAATTTACATAATAGTTTCTTGCCAAGGAGTACAAGGGGTGGGGAGTAGCTGCTGCATGAGTTATGTTGGTCATATCTGGAAACTGCAGAATGTCAGTGTGCCTCTCACTTTGAGATTCTCTCTTCAGTGTCTGATGACCTAGAATTAGTCCTACTCTACCACTAGACCATGGACTAATCACTTAACTTTTGAAAATCTCCATTTTCTTTGTTGTACATGGAGATTAATAACTTTTGCCTGGTTTTTAGAATGAAATGATAAGAATTCATGTGAAAGTTGTTTGGAAATGGCTGTTAGAGGCAGACAAGAGCTACAATTTACCCCCCAGTCCTGCCAGGTTCTCACCTATAGAGAAGAATCATTAGACAAAAGAGAGTTCAAAATATCATCTTTTTAGGAAGACAAGTGGCTAATGAAATTCAGGGCTCTGAGAAGTCTGGATTAGAGAATGTGTATTCTCTAATTGGGTCCCCTCCCTCCCAGCCCAAGTAAAAGTCCCTGTGTTTGTGAGGGAGCAGGCCCTCCAAGAGCAGGTTAGTACTCAGGGACTGTAGTGCCGTGGCTCACGTCAGAGTAGGGCATGGATCTCACTGGAAGGGCACAGGACCCACTGGCAGATGTCATGTCACAGTGACTTATGATCCCTTCCAGCAGGGAAGGCAGGCTCCTGCCAAGCAGGTGAGCACCTCTCCTACCTTTGAGGAGGAGCAAGTAGTGGGAAGAAGAGACCAAGAGACCAGAGTGTTGACTTCATCACTGTTCAGAGTGAGGAAGAGACTGGGCGTTTCCTCCTCTGTGGATTTATGGGAGAGAGCAAGAGTCCACTCTTCTCACTAGCCATGGCAGTAAGATATTCAAATAGACAGTTTACCTTTAGAGGGCTTGCCTCAGTGAAAAGTCTGAGGAAATAAGGTACAACAGAGGTCACTTAAACAGTCCCCTCATTTTATAGGAGGAAGAGCCGAGGGCAGGTCGGGGACTGGCTCAACTAGCTGGTGTCAGTTGTCTAGCTCTCAGACAGAAAACAGGACAGTCACCAGGGGGTAGGACTTTGGTGGGGGGTCCTGGGCTGCCAGAGAGCAGCATTAAGACCACTGGGCACTCTGGGGATGTGGGGAAAGAAAAATGAATGTGGAGGAGATGAAGATCATAATTTGTATAAAGCCATTTTCTTCACATATTTAATTGTAGCTATGATTCATTTATCTATCTATCTATCTATCTATCTATCTATCTATCTATCTATCATCTATCTATTTACTTAAATCCCATATGCGCCCGACCAGGGATCCAACATGCAACACAGGTATGTGCCCTGAACGGGAATTGAACAGGCAACCTTTTGGTGCACAGGACAGAGCTTAAAAACCATTGAGCCACTTTGGCTGGGCAAATTATAGCTATGATTTAGATAATCAAGATAAAATCAAGTCATTAGCATGAGTTTAATTGTGTAAAGAGGAGCAGGTGTTTCCTTCTCACTGCCCTTCAAAGGCTCATTTTCTTCTCTGTAGTATTTATCCTCCAGTCCTAATGATGGAAATGATACTCAGGGTTCCAGGTGGGAAGCACCACTTTCAGTCCACATGGTGAACTTGGAGCTAGTGGGTGGTCTGCTGACTCAGACATGGCCGGCCAGAATATTTCTTTTCCCAACTTCAAAAACTGATCCAGGGAAGGAAGGATCTGTGACCACTCCGGGCAAATGATACCTTTCCTGGACCTCTTGGAAATGAAAGTTCCCTCTGCTGGAGAGTTTGCAGCTGAGATGGTGTGGTCTAAACCTAGGGCTGCTATTGGCCATCTTGTCATCAGGAAGAGAGAGTTGGCTTGAGAATAAAGCCAGCCCAGAGGAAAACAAAGTTGAAATGTGAACAGAAACATATTCTTGAGCATCTTAATCAGCCGTGTCCACAGTCATCATCTCACTACAATTTTCAAATACATTTCATACTTTGTTTTTGTTTAAAGCAGTTTAAGTAAGGTTTCCATAATCTGACTTCAAAAGAATCCTGACTAATCTACTTTCTCTTTCTCTTTGGTACCTCTCAAACATGTTACATGTGAGTAATATTTTTCTTTTTTCCTTTATCTTCTTTATTCACCTATGTATATCATAACCTGAATAATAAAATAAAAGATTATATTCTGTTTATTAAGGTCAGGAGAATGTTCTATTTTTTTACATTTTTAAGCTATTTTTTTTTACAGTGACTGTCTTTAGGTTCATAGTGTGGTAATATCGCAGAACAAATTTTTTTTATAGTTATATATTATGTATAATCAACTACCCTAAAACTTTATGCTTATAGCAATGATCATTTTATCATATCTTCTGATTTTGTCTGTCAGGAATTTAGCTAGGGATCAGCTGGATGATTTTTCTTCCCCACATGGCATCAACTCGGTCACTTGGAGATGTTGAACTGATGGTTGACCTGGCCTGAACAGTCCAAGATGGTCTATCCCTGGCATCTTGGTGGGATGGCTGGAATGGAGTTTCTTTCCATTTGGTCTTGGAACTTCTTTACATATTCTCTCGTGATGGCTCAGGATTTCATATGTGATTACTCCAAGAGGTCTTAAGTGTCAGGATGTCATTTCTACCTCATTCTGTTGGTCAGGCAAGTTATTAAGGCCCACCCAGATTCAAGGGGAAAAGGAATTAAACAATTAGACTCCATCTTTTAATGAGACGAGTAGCATGGTGTCTGTGGCCATCTTTAATTTCACACAGGATGAGACAACCGTGGGAAGAACTTGAGCTTTGGAGTTGAAAAAACTGTCTAAGAAGGGCTTCATTACACTCTGGCTGTGTCTTTTTAGCCTTTATTTGTAAAATAGTGAATATTAAAATCTCTTTTAAACTTTAGAGAATCAAGTGAAATAATGTGTATGAAATGCCTTAGGACAATGCATGGTACATAGTAGTTGTACTTGGATTTCTTTAGATTTATCTGTTGATGATAGCAGTTCTCTTTCTGCCAAGAACGGAGTCTCCGTGGGCAAACTATGGCCCGCGGGCCAGATCCTACCCGTTTGAAATGAATAAAACTAAAAAAAAAAAAAAAAAAAGACCGTACCCTTTTATGTAATGATGTTTACTTTGAATTTATATTAGTTCACACAAACACTCCATCCATGCTTTTGTTCCGGCCCTCCGGTCCAGTTTAAGAACCCATTGTGGCCCTCAAGTCAAAAAGTTTGCCCACCCCTGCTAGATTGTGACAGATTATTAAGTGTGTCGAGATTTTGCCTCCATCTGTTCACTCTCAGTGTGTGGAGTTATTCGGGGTGGTCAAAAGCGAATTCACGAACCATATCTGCCTCTTCTTGGTTCTAGAGCTAACATTCTTGCAGATTGTTGCAGATGATATCAATCTGCTTGGGCCAGAATCATTAACTTTATAGAAGAATAGTGTCTTCCAAAGGTAATGCATTCTGTATCCTCAGCAGGACTTGGTTCTCTTTCAGCCTGGGATTTCTCAGCTCTCCATTGTCCTTGCTACAGACTAGACTCAGATCAGGGCTGAGTACAGTTTATTGAAGAGCAGTAGAAAACCCAGTTGAGAGCTCCATCATTCATCTGTATAGAAATGTTATTGATGAGATCTGGGATCCCCAGCCAATGCTAAGAGGTTGTTCTATATTTGTTAAGTCCTTTAGTCTTGAGCCACAACTTTCCTCCTCTCCTTATATCATTATAATCATAATAAATAAACTGTACGTGCTGGCTGCTTGAGATGGAAGCCCATTACATGGTTCTAACATAATGGGAATAAAGAAGAGACATGCATAATATTAATACTTGGAATTACTAAACTCTGGGGTCCATTATTATTATACCCCCAGTTGAGTCTGTGGGTTTGCATTTGTATATAAATTTCTAAGTGCTATTGCTGAAAGTTATGTGCAGGGCTGTTAATGAGTTATGAGTCTTCTGTGCCAGAAGACTTAATGTTTTGTTCAGTGTTTTGCATAAAACTCCTGAAGTGTCACGAGTAGTATATGGGTTTTGTCATAATCTTTCAGTTGTTTGAGAAAAACAGTGCCTTTGAAAGGCTTCCCATCTTAAGTTTTTGTAAAGTAGTCATCATTTATTTATGCCAATTGTCTCTGAACATATCTGTGTTTTTAATTCTTTAAGTCATTTCAAGTTGCAATGGTGAGGCAATCTGGAATGTGGGTGCGCAAATTCTGTTCCAAGCAGCAGGCCAGCTGGGAGCCCTGCGCAGCTATCGTGCCTCTCAGCTGTGGGAAAATAGAAACATCACAACCCACCAATGACCTCTACAGATTCAATAAATTCAAAGAAAAGAAAGTATTTTAGTAGCAACTATTAAAAATCTGTGTTTTTTATTGAAGATACTTTTAATAAAATATTTGGAAGGAATGAAAGAAAGATGATAAATTATAATCTAAAAATTCATAGTAAGGTCAACTGGGTCAACAACAGATTACTTTAAATAAGGTATTATATATCTCATATGTCTTATTTCAAATTTTAAGGTCAACTTAGGTAAGGATATAACTTCAAGAAGGTATAATGTTGAAAATTACAGTCACCCATAAGTGACATTATTTTTCTGATAATTCAGACATTAAGCTCAATTTCTAGGAGGGAAAACAATTCCAGGTTTTATTCTACCTTATTCAGTGTTTCATTGTTACTCTCAAGCCATTTGAACTGTTTTTACTCCATTAAGCTATGAACACAGTAAGACCGTCTGTATTCTCTAACATGGAAATGTTCATTGAATAATATTTGTATGGTGCTTTGAATTCCTCCAAAATATACACATTGTTCCCCAAATTCAAATATATGTGTTAAATAAGTCTAATAAAATACACAAAATAATTTCCCTTCATAATTACTTTAAAATAATTTTTAATAAGTCACATTAACTAAAATACCTACTCCTTTCCACTTTGTCAACATCCCACTGCCTACCTGTTTTCTCTGTTCAGGTATATTTTATCATACAGAATAAGTATTTCTACATTAACAGAAAAACAGTCATACTGAGCCAATTAAACCAAGCAAAGGAAAAATTAGCCAAGAAAACCTGTGGTGCTTTATGGATGAGATGGTGTTTACAATATTGTTCCTCACGTTATCATAACTCACAGACTTCTTACTTTCCTAATGAGTGACAATAGCAAATCTGGAAAACATCTGCCCTGAAAAGGAACACTAACTGCTCTCTACTTAAAAAATGTTGCTCGCCTATTACTGTATAGCAGCCATGCGTATCATATGGTGGTATGAGATGTCTTGCTTGCAAGAAATTAATATGCTCATGTTTGATTTGATGTTGTCTAGAGCAGAATTCCGGCATAATTCAAATCATTGTAAAGTCCCAGTTGGAATAAAGAACATGATTTACTATTAGCAAATCTTCAACACTGCTCTCAATTCCCAGCAATCATGCTGACTCGGGCCAAGAAAATTAGTTAACTATTGCATGATTTTGTGCCATCTGAAAAGAAAATATGCAATATACAAAGAAAACCTAAAAATAACCTCTCATTTATATGGCTAACTATTTTACCTGATAAGCATGTTTTGGCTGCACAAGTAAAATATATTCTTGAAACCTTATGATCACCACAAGAGTAGCTGTCGTCAGAATAAGTTTATTAACATTCCCACCTGTGCTTCTATCACGGACAAGAGTATTCATCTTTTCCTCTTATTACCAACTGACACATGTTTGGAAATTGAAAGAATGACTTGTAGATGAAGGAACAAGAAACAATTCCAGTATCAATTTGTGCGTTGTGTGAACTCCCTAATTTTTACAAGTTATTGTCAAATAGGTCTGAAAGTTAAAAGTAGTTGTTAATTCATTTTTATTTCTCCTTAAAGTGGGAGGTAATATCACAGTAGCTAAACTGCTTTTGCACTTTGAATAGATGTTTTCTTTGTACTAATATTGTGTTGTTAATTTCTAAACTGTTGCAAAAAAACATGGAGTTTGGCAAAATGCTAATTACTTCTTTCTTGGCTTAGAAGATAAATTTGGTCATGGAAAAAAATTGTTTCTGGACTCTCTCAGATATTTGTCATTATCTTTCTTTTTTTCCCTTTCAGTAGTGATACAGTACTATTACAGAGTGTGAAAATTTTCATTCAAGAGTGACTTTATCCAAGACATTATCTAATAGAACAGCTGGCACCTTTGTTCAGATTGACCCTAAATCATAGAAAAGTTCCCAGTTCTCACAGACATTTAATTTGCCCTTATAATAAAAAGAACAGGGTCTGAATTACTTATATTACCTATTTAGCGCATCATCTGTTGTTATGTTTGATGAAATAATTCACATGAACTGAACGTGGAGTTTTTCCATATACCAGTTGGGTTTTAAATTACATGATTGATTTAATTTCAAACATTTTTAACTATCTAAAATGCTCTCAGATTTTTCAATTTTTATATCTATATAGATATATATCTGTTTTTGATAATTCTACTGCTTAACCCAAAATATAAGTAGATTTGAATTTTTAATCTTATTAGTTCCAGAAGACAAACTTAGCAATGTATGAAGATGGCTGAGCCATGTTTGATGGTAGCTTGTGAATATTTCTGACCCTGAACAGAATCATACACTGTTTACAGTTGTCTTTTGCATGCAGGTGCATTGTGGGAAAGTAACCCACCAATGAAGTCACACAAATCCTTTGCTTCAAGTCTTTATTCACATAATAAGAAATTAACAATGCTGTATTTGTTTTCTTTTTAATATTTCTCATATTTCTTATTCTCATCCTGTAGGAATGCATTCTAATCCAAGGACACATTCTCATACAATCATTAATCCTTGTGCTCCAAAACCATTCACATGAAAACTCAAAATCAGATGGTTTCATGTGTTCCAACTTAGCTTTTGCTAAAGCAGGGTCATCCTTGAACTTGTCATCTGCTGAGGTATTGAATTTCTTATTTCAATCAATTATATGATCTTAAGAATGTAGCCATTTGCCATTTCTGTCTCAACTTTGAGCACATGTTTTTGCATCTAACTGTTCGGCTTTAGAAACCCTTCAATTGTAAATTACCTATTGAAAAAAAGGAGTAAATTACTTAAAGAGCTAGCTAAGTAATATATAAAAATGTTGTGTCTGTTTGAACATAAAGTATTATTAATGTAGTTTTCCTGGTGATGACAAGTTTTTAGCTCTTTAAAGCATGCTACTGCCACAGCTGAGTTACAATTAACCGTTTAAAGAATAAAATATCTCTTTAGTTGAAGAAAAATTTATCTATTTAATGAAGTTGCAATCAGGGTGATATGTTGAGAGGGAATCAGTTGTCATTTTCTTCTTAAAACAATATCCTAATATAAAATAACTTAATTATAAAATTTATTTTCATATGTGTACATAGTTACTCAGTTTTCTTCTAAAAATTAAGTGGACAGATGTTAGTTTCAAATATTTATTATTAAATGATTGAGTCAAATTAAACTCATATTTGCCTTCTCTGCTGGACTAAAAACTCCCTGAGGGCACAGATTGTGTCCAATTAATTCCTCACATGGAGAAATGACTAGAGCAGAGTTTGGCATATAGTAGGTGCTCATGAAATGTTGCTGAACTGATCTGAATGTTTATGTGGTCAGATGTAAGACACTTATTTTATTTTAAACCTTACAACCTTCAACTAAAAAATAGAATATAAGCTCATTCTTTGCATTTATCCCATATCTTCTTTTTACCTTTCAGGTAACTTTCTTGTAGTTGTATTCTCTGGTGCTTTTCGGGTGGTAGGTCTAATAAGTCTTATCTGTCCATTGTTATTGTTTGAAATCGAACCCCTAGTTAATTAATTATGTGGAAACTCATTTTTTTCTTATAGGCCCTTTTCTATATATTTATTTACTGTTTTTATAAGAAATATGTGGAATGGCCCTAGCTGGTTTGGCTCAGTGGATAGAGTGTCGGCCTACAAACTGAAGGGTCCCAGGTTCAATCCAGTGAAGGGCACAGGCCCAGGCTGCGGGCTTGATCCCAAGTAGGGGGTGTGCAGGAGGCAGCCGATCAATGATTCTCTTATTGATGTTTCTATCTCTCTCTCCCTCTCCCTCTCCCTTCCTCTCTAAAATCAATAAAAATATATTTTTTAAAAAAGAAACATATGGGATAGGTCAAATTGCCTCTTTGTAGGAAAAAACTTCTCATTTCAGCTTGGAGATGAAGAGAGCTAAAAAGTCTATCATTTTCTACCCGAACAATAAGGGAGAAAGCTGACAAGCTGGAAGTTAATGACTTTTCTTGAACCCAGAAGAGAACTGATGGCAGGGCAAACAACTACCCTGAACTATGGGGAGAGACATGTGCTTTCAAAGAAAGGTGGTACTGTTTAAGCTCCATATATGCCAAAAAGAAGATTCAGCTAGAAATTTTGAATGAATTCCCAAAGAGTGAGTGGGAGTGTGAAGCCCTTGAGGGTTTCAGACATGTGTATCCGGGGGTTACACCCTCTTGAAGGATTTTACTCTAGGGACTCACAGGGAAGATTGGGGACAGGCCTAAGAACACTTGTGATATAAACTAGGGCAGGGGAGGAGACAGGAGCCACTGCAGAAATACTGCCAGACTTGACTGTGTCATTTCAGAGGAACAAAAGCCCTAACATGCAGGGGAAAGGGAACAAAAGTGTAGATTGAGGCCCCTGGGGGAGGGACTCTGTGTAGTGTTACCCCTGGAGAAGGAGCAAGAATACTTGAGACTGTCACAGGCCCAAGACCCAGGTTGACAAGGCCTGCCTGAATCTGAGGTTTAATAAGAACATCAGACAACACCTCCTTCCCCCACTCCTCCAGCTTCATCACCCTATCAAGTGTCAAATAAAGTTAAAGTGGAGTACAGCTAGGAGAGCTGGAGAGACAGACAGGTTCTCTGTCTCCTGCACAGAAAGAACAATCCTAAGCCAAGTGGGGAGACCCAAAGCCAAACAGGAAGCAAGCTTCAGAGCCAGCCCGCCTTGCCCAGACTGACACGAGCCCCTCCCTGCATGGACGGCCCAGCTAAAGGAAAGCTGTGCTCATCTCCAAGTATAACAACATTTATCTCATTATCTGTTGTCTTGTACAATATGTCCAATTTGCAATGAAAAACAAAAGGAATATAGAGTGGGAAGAAAAAACAGTTTAAAATGACAAAAAAGTCAACAGTCACTTTTTTGAGTTTCTAGTCTCATACACTGATTTTCAACCTGCATGTACAGCAGAGTCACATAGAGGGGACTTTAAATACAGTTTAATTTTGTCATCTTCACCCCTGAAAATTAAATCAGAATCATTTGGGGATGGGGGTGGAAGGAGGGAAGGGATATCCATTTATAAGTATTTATTTTAAAAGATGACAGATGATTCTAATACAACTGGGGTTGAGCAACACATTTCAGTAAAGAAAGGATATATAACACAATTACCTAAAATGAATTTGCTTCCCTACCTTTCTATAACAGCTTTCCCACATTATTCAATAGATTTTAAAATATAATAAAATGTGTTATGTATATAATTAAAACCGAAACCAAGGTTCAACTGCCTGCCGCCATGAAAGCCAAATATATGAGACAGGTGCTGGTGAAGAAGGAAAGAGGTTTATTCCAGTGTTGGGCACCTAACAAGATGGGAGACTCTTGGCACAAAGCCCATCTCAACATCTCAGTGCACCGGGTCCGGGTGCCAGAGTGAAGCTGGTGCCAGCAGCTGGGGGAAGGAAGGCCTACTCTTGCAAGAATTTTGTGCATCGGGCCTCTAGTTCTTATATAAACATGCTGTTTATTTACAAGCTCCATATCAGGTCAGCATTTACAGAAACAATGTCAAAAGAAAGGTGAGGTGGATTATAATTCCCCACTGCTACATAATTTTAAGCAAATAAGTGCTAAATAGTATGTTTAGGCAAAGAGACAGTATATCATCCCTTAGGCTCTTATATATTTAAAAAAAATTGTCTTACTGATTTAAGACAGTATATGCATATATGTGTACATATACATGTGTGCGCACATATATAAATATATATAGCATCTATATAATTAAATATAAAGTCAAGGAGAATATTATATCTTGAACATGTATCTGCAGTTCAGAAGAGGCAAAAAAGATAAATCACAAATCACAGATTTTATTGTTTGTTTTAGTGGAAAGTTGTTAAAGAGAGTCATTGCTAGAATTTTTTTCTGGACTATATAGTACTTAGAGATTAAGTAGATTTACTACCTGGGCTCTAAATGGTGAATTAACATATGAAATGAAAGGTTTGAACTCAGCTAGGGTAAAAGCCAGGGAAGTGACCATCATTATTCTCTCACTCGCTATGGATTTCCTCCTTGGAATTCCTGGCTCTTTGTGTTTTAATTTGGCGTGTAGGTTGGGAGATTATATTTAAACCATGAGGGGATTTTAACTGGAGAAAGGTGAGAGCTGAGAGGTAATTGTTACTAGATGACATGACAATACAAGGTACTATCAAACATCCAGCTTCAACTTGGAGAATCATTTATCTTCTCTGCATGAAGAATGCCAGACATAGTCATAATCAATTATGTGTTCTTTTTCCCTTTTTTCTTAATAAGTTGGTGTTTGCGGGTGGAGGGAGTAGCTAGAGGCATAAAACCCCCATTAGTCACAGAGAATTATTTGTTGTATAGAATTACTTATTACGATGGTGAACCGCTTTTATGGGCCATTTACTGAGACTTGGAAATGATTTACCTGGTGTAGTAGGGAGAGCGTGGACATTACACAGACAGGTCTCGTTTTGAATCTCACTTACCACTTATATATTCTTTGGTTAGTTTACCTCTTTAAGTCTCAGGTTCCTTTTCTATGTATGGGGATAATAATACCCATCTTAGTAGACACAGCCAGTTCATTCTCGGTTGGTCCACAGGACCCAATAACAACTCTTTAGGGCAGAATACACTGCTGTTCCCAGTTGGCTTCCAGCCTATCCCGGGTCACTCTACTGGAAGCTTCAGCCACACACAAAGCCATTCCCGAAACATTGCATATTCTTCCCTGCTTCCTGCCTTTCTGAGTGCTATTCCTTCAGCCCAAGGTGCCCTTTTTTCTCTCCATACATCTGGTAAGCTTCCACTTCTGTTTTGTGGTCTAGCTAAGATGTCAGATCCTCTGAGAATCCTTCCCTGCTTGTTGCAGGCCCCCAACTCCCATGATCTGCTGTAAAAACCTGTAACTCTGGAAATTAGTGATCCATTTGTCTCGCTGTATAGAATTATTATCCTAGAACTGCTGGGGGGGGAGAAGAATTTTTGCCACTGGTTGGTGTTTAATAATGGAGCGTGTGTGTGTGTGTGTGTGTGTGTGTGTGTGTGTGTGTGTGTGTAGTGGAAATTTCCATTAAGATAATTTTAGATTCATATGCAGTTATAAGAAATAATAGGGAGATCCCTTTTTACATTGCCCATTTTCCTCCAGTGGTAACATTTGGTAAAACTATAGTATAATATCAAAACCAGGATATTGACATTGATACAATCCACCAATTTTATTCATTTTTTCCAGCTTTGTTTGGACTCATTGTTGTGTGTGTATTAAGATTACATAAAAATGTATCACCTGTGTAGGCTTGTGTATGCACCACGACAATAACAATTCTGAGCTGTTCCTACACCACAGGGACCCCTCCTGGGCTCTTTTATAACCACATCTGTCCTTCTACTTCCCCATCTCCCACTGCATCCCTAACCTTAGGCAACCTTTTATCTGTTCTCCATTTCTAAAATCTCATCATTTCAAAAGTGTTGCATAAGTGGGATCATACATTATGTAATCTTTTGGCACTGGCAATTTTAACTCAGTGTAACTCCCTGAGGATTCATCCAAGTTATTCCATATTTTAATATTTCATTCCTTTTTATTGCTGAGTAGTATTCCATGGCACGTATATACCACAGTTTGTATAACCATTCACCTGATGAAGTACATTGGGTTGATTCCAGTTTGGATAAAGCTATTATGAACATTTGGGTTCAGATTTTTTGGTGACCAAACATTTCAGTTTCTCTGGGATAAATACCCAGAGTGCCAATGCCGGGTCATATGGTAATTGTGTATTTAGGTTTATAAGATACTGCTGAACTGTTTTCCAGAGTGGCTGTGCCATCTGACATTCCCACCAGCAATGTATGGGTGTACTATTTCTCTGAATCCCAGTCAGCATTTGCTATTGTCATTATTTCTGTTTTGGCCATTCTGATATCTCTCTTAGTTTTCCTCCTCCCCTCTTTCCCTCGCTTTTTCCCTTCTTCCCTCCCTCCTTCCATTCTTTCCTTGGTTCTGTGAATTATGCCTCCCTCAGTGTGTGCACACTTCTACTGTGAGAGTATTTGAAGTAGGGGCCCCCTCCTTCCACAGACATTTATTTTCCTGCCTCCTGTGCATAGCCAAGTAGCATGCGTGGCAGGGAAGGCAGGGCTCTTCTGTTGTGGGGCCGGTGCTAACCACTGGTCCTGCCCTGGCTCCACCTGTTCTGCACCCATGGTTCTTTCCTATTCCAAAACTTGGTTTTCCAAACACCCTTCTAGGGGGCCTTCCTTGCTGTTTTTCTCCAGATGTCTGTTGCTTAAAACCTAGAACCCTAGTTGATAACATTGACTTTTACAATTTTAAATGATTTTAGCTACTAATTATTCATTGTAGAGTATTTAGCATATATTTTGGTGTGTATTCTTAGTGCTCTAACACATGGAGCTACTAGCAATGTGGAATAATGCTGGGTATAACAAAAGTTATGTAGGCTCAGAGGGAAAACAGTCATGTTTACCTGGGTGGGCATGGGCAGAGGAAAAGCTTTGTGGAGGATACAGAATTTGGTCTTAAAATCAAATGACATTTAGACTCATTATAACCCAAATTGAACGTTTGCTGAACATTGATTTTATGCTTATCCAAATAAAAACCACAATGATAACCATTGAATGTCTTTCCTGCATTTTCACTACCTATATGTTTACCTGTTCTAAATAGATAGAAAGTAGATCCTGTACGCTAACACAATCGGATTACTTTAGATTTGTGTAAGTGTAACCCTGTCTGCCCTGAGAGTGATGGCAACTGTGGTGAACTAAATGGCCAGGGGCTGGGGAAGAGGATGCAATCTGACATATTAATACTAGGTGGTGCTTATAGTGTTATTGACAATTGCTGCTTTTTTTTCTTTCTAAAAAATGCTGTGTTTTATTCAGTTGTAAAACAAGATGGAGATAGGAAACTTTAAAGTAGACATCTGATTATTCTAGCAGGAATCACAGCAGTAGGGAGACCCACCCACTGCTGCTGGCTTATGGGTGGTAAGGAGCGATATCAAAGAAAGGAGCATAAAATAAACTTGTAAAGAACTTCTTCATGTGTTATAGACATAGTTTAGCATGTTTATTATAACTAGAGATGCCAGAGAATGGATTCTTACATGGAATGTTATGACCTCACTGAATATTATATTTCACTTAGCTCTAGAAGCAATGAAATCTGTATCAAGTCATAAATTATATAAGTGGGGTTAAAGCAACATCTGAAATATAGTTAATATATCAAAGAGGATTGTATTTTAACTTATATTAAGGAATTAATTTGTGACATTTTTGAGATGAGTGACATGAATCACAAAACATAATGATGAATTCTGGAAATATCACAACCCACCCGTATTTTCTTATTATGACATATGACACTGCTATAGAAGAGTGTAAATAACATATATGCACACTTTAGAGAACAGCAAAATAAACAGCCATTTTCCCAGCACCCGGTTTTAGAAATAGAATGCTCCCAATATCTTTACAATCCCCACTTTCCTTCTTGGGTCCCTTCTTCTGCCTCCCTTGTGGCAGTGGTTGTGAGCCTGAATTTTATGTTTATCTCTCTCCTGCCTTTCATCATGATTTTATTACATATGTACGTATTATATGCAATAAATATTTTAAAATTTTGCATTCTGCTGAAGCACCGATAAATGGAGTCTACTGTATGTGTTCCTCTGTGATTTCTCCTTCTCACTCAATATTTAAGATTTAATCACATTGCTACTTGAGCTGGAGTTACTCATTTTTACTGCTATATAGTGTCCATTTGTAATGACGTCTCACTGATATTTTTATTTATTCTAATTGTAATAGACATATATTTTAGGGCCCACTTTTAGTGGATGTAAACATATGGAATGTGAAATAATTTACAAGTACTGTTTTTCTATTACAAATGTATGGTGAGATACAAGAGTTTATGTACAATAACATTTTACAAGCTTTTCTGGCCATAATATAAATTGGTTTTGCACAATTTTCTCAAAACAATATTTGGATCACAAAGGATGCCTTTTGATATTTTCTGTTCCATTCCACTCCATTTCATTTTATTTTTAAAACTACTGGTAATGTTCCTCTAAATTGATTTCTTGACCTACTCATGGGTCAATGAGTCAGTCAATGAGCAGTTTTAAGAAGGTTGCACCAGCACCAGGAATGGAGTTGCTGGGCTGGGGAACATGCACACCACCAGCCCATCACACAGTGCCCAGTGGGTGTGGTCAGTGGCACTGGGCTCCTCCCCTACAGCCACAGCGCATGTGCTCTCTTCTACTACAGCTTTGTTCACATTTGATACCATCCAATTCTTACATTTTCTCTTTTACTACATTCCAGGTCTTTAATAAAAGTAATTGAATAGGTACCCAATATTAAAGCTCACCACAGATCATCCAGATTAGAATAATCTACTCAGTCTGTCAATAAAAATACAAATTCAGAAGAAATCAGGTTTCATTTGGGGGCATTTTCGCATATGAGCTTTTTCTTAGGAAAAAAAAAGTGATGTATGCTAAACATATACACTAAAAAGTGAAGTGGCATCTGAAGTACAGTTCCTAAATTGACTCTTCTGGGACTCTGATTGTCAGATCACTAGTCAACTCTGAAAAGCATGAACCTATAATTGTAAAAAAAATCTACTTTGAATTTTAATCTGAGTCAACAGAAATATTAGCAACACCAGTAAGCAAATGAAATGCGTGTTTTGTATTCTGGGAGCCCAAGTATACCACATATTCAAATAATTCCTGGTGTTGTCATTATGCTATTTCTATTTAAACTTAGACAAAAAGAATTCTTTGATTTTCCCACTGTATTCAATGAAGAATGATAGGAAGAGATTTGGATAATCTGTTTCTTTCACTCTTCTAAATCCTCGAGATAAATTTCTGGGGAACATGCCACTCACTCACTAGTGGAAAATTAGGGGCTTGGGATTGGGACTTGGGGCACGGGAACTTTCACTCTGACTTGTGCCTCTCTCTGGCATGTGGAAGGTCTGGAGGAGAGGATTGCTAAATTTCCATGCACACAATCCTTCAGAGGTCTGCACCATCCCAGACCCTCAGCCATCGCCAACGCTGTGGCAAATTAGCAAGGCCAAGGAAGGCAGTCAAGTTCTCTTCTTGCAGACAGGCAGCTAATTTATTTATGGCAAATTCTTTGGCCCCTTGCCAACACCAGGCATGTTCACACAAAACTGGTTGGGGAGGGGAGGCAGAGAAAGGAAGACTGCAAAGCTGCATCCTGGCCCACAGCATCACTAGGGCTTCCAAAGGGTACAGCCTCCACGGGAGGGCTATCTGGGGAAAGGTTCTGAATCCGGTTTAGAAAGAGAGATGTATTCTACCACCAGCCTGTCCCCTGCCTGGAAAGCTGTCTTACAGAATTGCCCTAGCAGTATCCCACTTGGTAGAGCAGAACCTAAGGTCCAGGAACGAGGGAGTAACGCTCTTAGGAGCTTAGCAGTTTTGGGTCCTGGCTCTGTTAGCAGTTTGCTGACTTTTAAAAACAAGTTTCATTTCGAACTTGTCAAGAGGGTTTTAGATCCATAAAGTTCCATCTGTATTCACAGATTTAAATGCAAGCTATAGCACCTTCTGCCATTTAACTCCCAAGTTATGTTTCCTTATTTTTCAAACACTGATCACTAATAGTAGGACTCTTTATGTAGAGTATTTTCCATCAGTTTGATTTTGAGTTCTTAAACTTTACGGTTTTTATGAATCATTTGTGTATTCACATTTATATTTTAAAGAAATAGCTTTATGTAAATGTGAGTCAAGAGGCTGAAAAAATAAATTTTAGTTTATATCTAATACAGATTAATATTCAAGTAATAATATTCATTTATCTTCATTCATTCATTCATTCATTTAACACCTTTCTAGGCACATGCCTGACATTTACAAAGGGCTTTATGTCATGCATCATTTCACAGAAGTCCAACAGAACCCTGAGAGCATCTTAGTGGGTTCAAATGACGACGACGTTGGTGGGCTCTGGAGACCCTCTCAACCAGACTGAAGCCTGAGGGTCTTCTCTGGGGTCTAGCTAGGCAGGCAAAGGGGTCATCTGAAGGCATTGGGACCTTGGTCACAGTTGACCCCTTCCTCCCATCATCCCATCTTTACCCAGTTCCTATGCTCTGGAGGACAAGGTGGAGATAAGAAAAGACTAAAGTGCTAGTGATTCACTAGGCCAGTGATGGCGAACCTTTTGAGCTCGGCGTGTCAGCATTTTGAAAAACCCTAACTTAACTCTGGTGCTGTGTCACATATAGAAATTTTTTGATATTTGCAACCATAGTAAAAAAAAAGACTTATATTTTTGATATTTATTTTATATATTTAAATGCCATTTAAGAAAGAAAAATCAACCAAAAAAATGAGTTCGCGTGTCACCTCTGACACGCATGTCATAGGTTCGCCATCACTGCTAGGCCCTTCCTCCCAGGAATAGCTTTCTGAATGTTCTAGCACAACCAGAGGGAGTAACTCACTGAGATTGCTGCTGGCGGCGCTTCCTGTGTGGTGATACCCAGGTGGAGGAAAGAGTTTTGCTGATCACCTAGTTCCTCGTACAGGAAAAATCGGGTGATAATTTCTGTATTAACCCAACAGCTTCTTTAGTTTTATTTTTCCCTTTGCAATACTGTTAAGACTTCTGATATTTTTGTGGCTGTTTTCGCTATTACATTAAGTAAAAAAACATTCCCAAATGGGCGATAACAAGTTGAAAAGTTGCTAACCAACTAAGGGAAGGAGTGATTCTTAAATCTACTCTCCAGGCATCTAGAATAGCTGAAGGCTGTGCCTGAGTCCTAAAAAGCTGATAAAAGAACCTCCAGGCAAATGAGTCAGCTAATGATGTGCCCTGAGGAATTCTGCTTCATAAACTCTGCAGCCTACTAGGGACAAGCTAGCTTCCTGCCTCTACCTTTCTTCCATATGCACATGTTGATAACATTTCTCAGGTATTAACATAACAGTAGGGAATTGTAACCCACCCCACCATTCTTTTGACATTGTTTCTGTAAATGCTGACCTGACTGTTATGTAGCTTGTAGATAAGTAGCATCCTATATAATAAAAGGCTAATATGCAAATGGGCCGAACAGGAGAACGACCACTTACTATGATGCGCACTGATCACCAGGGGCAGATGCTCAATGCAGGAGCTTCCCCCTGGTGGTCAGTGTGCTCCCACAGGGGGAGCACTGCTCAGCTAGAAGCCAGGCTCACAGCTGGCGAGCACCGCGGTGATGGCAGGAGCCTCTCCCACCTCCACAGCAGTGCTAAGGATGTCTGACTGCCAGCTTAGGCCTGTGGGGAGCGGGCCTAAGCCGTCAGGCGGACATCCCTCAAGGGCTCCCAGATTGCAAGAGGGTGTAGGCTGGGCTGAGGGACCCTCCCTCCCCCTGAGTGCACGAATTTTGTGCACCGGGCCTCTAGTGTTTATATAAGAATCCTAGGAACTAACTTCAGAAGATACAGATTCTGAACTTCAGTCATCCAAGTTCCCAGAGATTTGCTGACCTTCAACCATAGAACCAGGATGAAGAAGACCAGGATGACACACACCAGACCGTCACTTGATCAGTTTCGAGGTCCTTATCAGAATAGACTGTGCTGGCCTGAACATAGAGAACTTTTCAACCCCCCCCCCGGCCCCCCCCCCGCCCTTTGATTTCTTTGTTCTGTTTTCCCTCTCCCTCCTTATAATAATCCCTACCTGCACTGAGATGTTGAGATGGGCTTTTTGACAAGAGTCCCCCATCTACTCCAGGGCCCACACTGAAATAAACCTCTTTCCTTTTTCACCAGCACCTGTCTCATGAGTTTGGCTTTCGTAGCCGCAGGCAGCCAAACCTGAGTTTTGGTTACATTAATAAACTACAAGGAAACAGTTGCCAAGTCTTTCACCCGTTATACCCCTCCCTGGTGGTGCTAATGGGCACAGATACTCTGGTGAAGCAAGGAGATAAAAGAGAAAAGTCAACCATGATTAAAATAAGTAATGGAATTTGTGTCCCTCTGGAGAAGTCTTAATGGCACATGAGCCTCAGGTTAAGACAATACTAAATGCATTTTATCCACTTAGGGATCTGCATCTTGCTAGAAGATGGAAAGTGATCAAACCCAAAACCTAGATATGTGCCCCAACAGGGAATTGAATCCACAACCTTTGGTACATGGTATGATACTCCAACCAACTGAGCCACACCAGCCAAAGCAATGCATGTGGTTTTTATGACTCTACAGTCTTGACCAGGAACATTACTACTTATGCCTCCTGAGAACTCTGAGGATGAACTCATACCTTTAACCTGGTTTCATACTTAAGAAAACTGGTAAAGGCTCTGTGAGCGCTTGGAATGGTGACATTTGGCAAATGGCTGAGTCATTCTGTTCTTTGTGTATGTTTTTGCGGAGGTTTTTAAACATATCCTAAAATGAAAAAGGAAACAGCTTCCTAGTTATAGTTGCCACTACAGTAATATCATATCTGTAGAGTTCCTAATTTAGAGTTGCTACTGACCTTTTTCTGAATAGAAATTGGCACTGATTAGGCAATATGCCTAGAAAAAAATCTCTGATATATTCATATACAATATCCTTTCCAGAAACAATGTTCCAATTCCAAGTAGGTCTAGAAAGGGAAGCACTAACCATCGCTTCCCTACCTAACTGGAAGACTTCCCTTAGCAGGGGATTTTGTTCTGTCATTGATACCTCATTTAAGCTATTCACTGAATGTCACTAACTTAGTTCCTGGAAGCTGGCTGGGAGCAAGACAGATGGGGGGCTGTATGGGTTGTGAAGACTAGAGTAGCAGCTTTTATCTCTGTTACTTGAAGATACACTCTTATCTTGACTTCTCTCAGGATGACTTGGCGTTTGGCTCAGCAGGAGATGGTTTTAGAAATCATGTGTGGCAAGGAAGAAGCTAAAGAGCTAGGTTCTTAAATGCTCAGGTACTTCTTGACCTGTGAATGCCAAGAGTCATGATCATGTTGAAACTGTGCGTGTTGCCTTGTAAGGGCTCAAAACTGCCCAAAGAGGACTACAGCGGAATATACTGAAGTCATGTTTTTGAGAGAAGGAAGATTTGATAGCTGATTTTAAGTCTCTCCTTATAATAATGAACTACCAGCAGTTTGACGATATGTTATTTCTAACTAACAAGTTCCTGTCAGCTCATTAATGCTATATTTATAAGAAACGATGATAAACATTGTTCTAATATGTACACAATCTACAAAATACAGAATACTGTAGAAATAAAATTATTGATGTAATTATGCAAGTATGAAATTAGGGATTTTTTTGTATCAGATATTGTTATGTTGCAAGAACATTTTTTAGGGGAACTTGGGCAAGGGGTGATTTTGACAGAAAAATGTGAGAGCAAATGAACTTTCCATCTCTGGATTTCTCTTTACACTCGGAGTGGATGGTTCATTTTGAGGAACTGGAACTTAACTGTTTTTGTTTTGTTTCCTTTGTTTTTAAAATCGCATGCCCTTTATCTCTGAGCATCAGAGCAAGCACTTACCACAATGCACTGTTTCTTAAATCTCAGTTAATCTAGGGCCTGCTGGGAAAGGTATATTTGTATTGTGAGATAACACTGAAAAATTAGGTTTTCCAATGTTTCTTTTGAAGTTGAAATCTATATTGGAACAGTGGGGAAGTAATCCAGGGTAGGGAGACAGCCAGGAAAGGGTGAGTTATCAAGGCAGCTACCAGTGTGGACAAGTGGAGCCTAATTCCATGGGGGGAACTCTGGGAAATAGTGCGGGCTTCTCGGAATAATTCCCCTGAGGAGGCAAGGAAGTTCGAATCCCTCTACACCAGCTCTCACTATTATTGGCTGAAGGTTGTTCCCAGGGACTGTTAATTCCCTGGCACTTGTCCTTCTGTGCTTCTGGCAGGAGTTCTTGGCACTGAGAGGCAGGTCCCAGCCATTGGAAGTTGCCTGGAGTAACTGAATAGTGGGGTTCAAGGAATACAAGGGGCATTACAGTACCTGGTACAATGGACGGTGGAGTTACTGCCAGCAGTCCAAGAATCTGCACATTGGCATGCAGTGATCATCACACACTGGCATGGGGGTGGGGGCCTTTTTCTGATACACAGTTATTTATATACTAGGCCCGGTGCACAAAAATTTGTGCACTTGGCGGGGGGCACCCCTCAGCCCAGGCTATGCCCTCTTACAGTCTGGGACCCCTCGGAGGATGTCCACCTGCTGGCTTAGGCCCGCTCGCTCCCTGGGGGATCGGGCCCAAGCTGGCAGTCAGACATCCCTCTGGCAGCCCAGCAGCCCTCGGGGGATGTCCACTTGCCAGCGGGGAGCAGGCCTAAGCTGCAGTCAGACATCCTTAGCACTGCTGAGGAGGCAGGAGAGGCTCCCACCACCATCGCTGTACTGGCAGCTGTCAGCCTCTCTTGTGGCTGAGCAGAGCTCCCCCTGTGGGAGCGCACTGACCACCAGGGGGCAGCTCCTGCGTTGAGCATCTGCCCCCTGGTGGTCAGTGTGTGTCATAGTGACCAGTCATTCCCAGTCGTTCTGCTGTTAGGATCAATTTGCATATTACCCTTTTATTGTATAGAATAGAGGCCTGGTGCACAGGTCGGGGCTGACTGGTTTGCCCTGAAGGGTGTCCTGGATTAGGGTGAGGGTCCCGCTGGGGTGCCTGGCCAGCCTGGGTGAGGGGTTGATGGCTGTTTGCAGGCTGCCCAAACCCCCTTCAGGGTGGGGGTCCTCACTGGGGTGCCTGGCCAGCCTGGGTGAGGGGCTGATGGCTGTTTTCAGGCTTCCCAAACTCCCTTCAGGGTGGGGGTCCCCACTGGGGTGCCTGGCCAGCCTGGGTGAGGGGCTGATGGCTGTTTTCAGACTGACCAAGCCCACTGGTGACTGAAACTCCCAGCCTTTCTTTTTTTTGTTTTTTATTTGCTCCAGCTCTGTGGCCATGGCGACTGGAAGCAGGTATCTGGGGTTTATTTACTTTCTATAATTGAAACTTTGTTGCCTTGGGAGGAGGCAGCAGCCGCCAGGAAGCTTGGCTTCTTCCATTGCAGGGGCAAGCAAGCCTCCTGCTCGCTCCAGCTCCGTGGCCACAGCCTGCTGAAAACAGATATCTGGGGTTTATTTACCTTCTATAATTGAAACTTTGTTGCTTTGAGTGTAGCTCAGAGCAGGCCGTGGCAGGCTGGCTTCCTCAGTCACTGGAGCAAGCAAGCCTCTTGCTCGCTCCAGCTCCGTGGCTGCTGGCCACCATCTTGGTTGGGTTAATTTGCATATAGTCACTCTGATTGGTGGGCGTGGCTTAAGGTGTAGCAAAAGTACAGCCAATTTGCATGTTTGTCTATTATTAGGTAAGATTAGTTTGAGAACAACTAATATAGGCTATTGATCAATGAATCCTAGATTATCAGAAGGTTGTCTAATGCAATTCTTATTTTATAGTCAAGGGAACTGAAGGCCAGATAGCTTTAATGACTAGTCAATGTCATAGAACCACTTTCGGCACATGGGTCTCATGATTCAGTGAATTGTGATGGACAGA
This sequence comes from Myotis daubentonii, assembly GCF_963259705.1. NCBI lineage: Eukaryota > Metazoa > Chordata > Mammalia > Chiroptera > Vespertilionidae > Myotis > Myotis daubentonii. Next base: position 15,693,806 of record NC_081856.1, on the reverse strand, counting down.
TGATCTGGTTATTAACTTGGTTGTCTAGAAATTTCAAAATATTAATATGTAGGCACAATGGCTCCAATGTTCTTGGCCTCCACTTTCAGCACCATTTCTCCCTACCCTATGTGCAACCCACCCTCATGTGTGACATTCCATTCTGGGTTCCTGAAAACTGTTTTCATTTGGAAACTTACTTCACTCTATACTCTTCAAAACTTGCTTAGGAAAATATATCTTAAGTGTGTGGATACTAAGGTATAAATACTAAATTAATTTATATCAAAGAATTTGTTATAAGGGATGAAGCTTTAATATTTTCAAGTGAACAGAAGTTCTCTTTGGGTTCCAAGGGCCTAAGGCTAATTGTAAGTATTAATATAGGGCTGTCATCTACTTTTGGAAAATACTACTGACTTTGTAACCATTAAAGTGCATTATATCACATGAGCTTTATTTACTCTGGGGAGTAGTGTGGTCCTTAGGGAACTGAGTGTTTAATAACTCTGAATCCAGTCACTTACAATAATATAATTATTATCAGAGTTTTATAATTTAGAGATATCTAGTTGTATTTTTCATTATATTGGGTTAAATACAAATATGAAGTCCATTTTTAAAAATCCTCACCCAAAGATATATTATTATTTTTTTATTGATTTTCAAAGAGAGAGAGAGAGAGTAAGGGTGGAGAGGGACAGAGAGAAACATCAATGCACAAGAGAAACACTGATCCATTGCCTCCCATACTTGCTGGGAATTGAGCCCACAGTCTTGTGTGTTTGTGTGTGTGTCTGTGTGTGTGTGTGTGTGTGTGTATAGGACAATATTCCAACCAACTGAACTACCTGGCCAGGGCAGTGCATTTTTAAATTATAAACTAACTAGAGGCTCGGTGCATAGATTCATGCACAGGTGGGGTTCCTTAGCTTGGCCTGCGGGGATCAAGCCAAAATCGGCTTTTCAACATCCCCTGAGGGGTCCTGGATTGCGAGAGGGTGGTTCTCGGGCTCCCTCCTCTCTGGTTCTGGGTGCATCACCTGAGAACCGCAGCTGCCAAGTCACTGCTGGTGGTCAGTGTGCATAATCGCTAACAATCAAATGGTCAAACAGTCAGATGGTCGCTTAGGCTTTTTTATACACACACACACACACACACACACACACACACACTAGAGGCCCAGTGCATGAAATTCATGGGGGGGGGGTCCCCTCAGCTAGCCTGAATCTTCTCCAATCCAGGACCCCTTGGGGGATGTCCAACTGCCAGTTTAGGCCCGATCCTCTCACAATCCTGGACCATTGGCTCCTAACTGCTCACCTGCATGCATGCCTGCCTGATCGCCCCTAACTGCCCCCCCATCAGCCTGATCACTCCTAACTTCCTCTGCCTGCCGGCCTGATCGCCCCCAACTACACCCCCACTGGCTTGGTTGTCCCCAACTGTCCCCCCTGCTGGCCTGGTTACCCCATGCAGCCTGCTGCTCAGTCATTTGGTCATCCCTTGCAGCCTGCTGTTTGGTCATTTGGTCACCCCTCACTAACCCCCCTACCGGCCTGGTCTCCCCATGCAGCCTGCTGCTCAGTCATTTGGTCGCCCCTCATTAACCCCCCTGCTGGCCTGGTCACCCCACGCAGCCTGTTCAGTCATCCATTTGGTTCCAATGGTTGCTTAGGCTTTTATATCTAATCTAATAAAAGAGAAACATGGTAATTGGCGTACGACCGCTACCCTTCCCATTGGCTAATCAGCGAGATATGCAAATTAACTGTCAGCCAAGATGGCGGCGGGCAGCCAGGCAGCTTGAAACTAACATGGGGCTTGCTTGCTTCAGTGATGGAGGAAACCAACGTTCCCCGCCTGCCTTGCAGGCCTCTGAGCCTGCAGTTTGAAACATTTTAACAAATACAGAAGCTAAAAAAAAACAAACCCAGAAACCAGCTTTCAGCAAGCTGGGATCTCAGAGCTGGAGTCAGAGCTGGAGTTATACATTGTTTCGATTACCTACTTTCAGCAGCAGAGGCCTAAGAGCAGGAAACTCAGAGCTAAAGCTGGCCCAGAATTAAAAAAAAAGAAAAAAGAAAAAAAGGAGTGGTTGGGAGCTTCCATCACCCGCCAGCCTGAAAACAGCCCTCAGCCCCTCACCCACACTGGCCAGGCACCCCAGTGGGGACCCCCACCCTGAAGGGTGTGTGACCAGCTGCAAACAGCCCTCAGCCCCTCACCCAGACTGGCCAGGCACCCCAGTGGGGACCCCAACCCTGAAGGGTGTGTGACCAGCTGCAAACAGCCATCATCCCCTCATCCAGGCTGGCCAGGCACCCCAGTGGGGACCCCCACCCTGATCCAGGACACCCTTCAGGGAAAACCAGCCAGCCCCACCCATGCACCAGGCCTCTATCCTATATAGTAAAAGGGTAATATGCCTCCCAGCACCGGGATCAGCGGAGCCGAGAGGCCTCCCGGCACCGGGATCAGCGTGACAGGGGACAGCGCCCAAACCCCCTGATAGCCCTGCGGCTCTGTGTGTGACAGGGGATGGGGCCACAACCTCCCTATCCGTCCTGCTCTGTTCGTGACAGGGGAAGGCGCCCCAACCTCCTGATCAGCCCTGCTCTGTGCCTGATACGGGGGAGCTCCCCAACCTCTGATCACCCTGCGGCTCTGTGTGTGACAGGGTGCGGCGCCCCAACCCCCCCACGGGCCCTGCTCTGTGTGTGATAGGGTAGAGCCATAACCTCCCCATCGGCCCTGCCCTGAGTGTGAGAGTGGTGGCATCCCAACCCCCTGATCGGCCCTGCCCTGTGGGTGATAGAGGGTGGCACCCCAACCCCCTGATCTGCCCTGCTCTGTGTGTGACAGGGGGCGGTGCCCCAACTCCCCTATCGGCCCTACTCTGTGAGTGACAGGGGGAGCTCCTCAACCCCCTGATGGGCCCTGCTCTGTGCATGACAGGGGGTGGTGTCGCAACCTTCCCATCGACCCTGCCTTGAGTGTGACAGGGGGCGGTGCCCCAACCCCCCCCCCCCACCAATCGGCCCTATCCTGAGCGTGACTAGGGGTGGCATTGCAACCTCCCAATCCGCCCTGCTCTGTGCATGACAGGGGGCGGTGCCCCAACTCCCCAATCGGCCCTGCTCTGAGCCCGACCAGGGGCTGCACCTTGGGATTGGGCCTGCCCTCTGCCACCCGGGAGCAGGCCTAAGCCAGCAGGTCGTTATCTCCCGAGGGGTCCCAGACTGCGAGAGGGCACAGGCCAGGCTGAGGTACCCCTCCCACCCCCCCAAGTGCACAAATTTTTGTGCACCGGGCCTCTAGTAGATAGATAATAATAGCAACTCTTCAGGGAGTCAGAAAATATTCAAACTGCAGATTTAAAAATAATTCCCTATTTGGCTTCTAACTACTATAATATTTCCCAGATAATGTTTTGTTTTTGACTAGGGTTAAATTTCATTTCATTGTGTTCAATATTAATAGCTATCATTTTTGAACTTCTACCAGATCAAATGTTAGGGGATTTACATAGTATAACTCATTTAACTTTACAGTAACCTTGCATGATGAATATCCTTATTTTATAGACATAAACTAGTTTCTGTAATTAATTTATGTAAAAAATTCAATGCCTGGCATGTATTAGACATTTGGTAAATATTTTTGAATGCAGAATGAGTGACAAAAACTTGCCCAAAGACATTGAGCTTCGGAGTGGACGGTGGAGCTGGCCAGAGGGCCCTGGAGCCTTTCGGCTGGGCAGAGGAGGTGTTCAGTGGTGGCACAGTTCCAAGAGTGTAATTGTAACATGGCTCTTACCAGGCAGTCTTGGTGGCTAAGAGTAGGTTGCTATTGTTTTTGAAAGGTCTGTGCGTACTCTCCAATAGGGCCTCAAATAAAAATAGAGCATAGTCCTGGCCGGGTTGCTCAGTGGTTGGAGCGTCGCCCGTACCCCAAAAAAGGTTGTGAGTTCCATTCCTGGTCAGGGCACATACCTAGGTTGTGGGTTCAATCCCCAGTCAGGCATTCTCTCTCTCTCTCTCTCTCTCTCTCTCTCTCTCTCTCTCTCCTCCCATTCCCACTCCCTTCCTCTCTCTCTAAAAATGAGTAAACATATCCTCAGGGGGAGGATTTAAAAAAATAGAGCATCATAAAATAACGGTTCTTATCATCTGAATTTCCCCCTAAATCAAAGATCCCTTTGTCACAAAATATTTTCTTTGTATCTGGGTTTATTCATAGACTTTTGGGAAAGGCATTTTTAGTGCTAATTTTCAGTGCTAAAAGCTAGTCATGGTATCAGGAAATAGTTGTACTGTCCTTTAGAATTTTTTCCAGAACTTCAGATAAAATGTTTTTGCAAAGCATTTTTTTTCCCTTCAAGGCTCATGTTAAAATAAAGGTCAGGAAACTCAGTCAAGTAAACAAGCTAGCCACAACTTTCATCCAAAGGGACACGCACCACAGGTGTCGCTCAGTGCTGCTGGAGTTGGTTTAAACACATTGGTTATGGTTATATATAGCACTTAAAGTCCAAACATCCACTCCAGCTCCATCATCACTTACTCAGGTTGTCCCAGCAAATTCCTCTCGGACAGTTTCTTTGCCAAGTTTAAGAAGTAATGGATTCTAAGCTATAACAGAGAAAAATCAACTTACTCATTTTAGAAAAAGGTAAAATGTTTCCCCTTTCTTCCTTCCTCTACAGAGAAAGCTTTTCATATGCAAACAAGTTTGTAAATAAGTATATTTCGTTAATGCAACAATGAAATCAATACACTAGTTTATCTTGGTAGAAGACATTTTTACAAATTAAAAAAATTGTAAGAAAATAATGATATTATTTTGCTTTAAAAAAACGTGAAGGATAAAAATAGGAATGGCAGATTATTGTATCTGTTATGCTTTTGAAGTGAACCTTTCTCTGAGGGAAAATACACACATAAAACACCCAGTTCAGGGGTGTACAGCGAGAAGAGTTTTCACAAACTGAAGACACCCAGGTGACCAGCACTCAGCTCAGAGACTAGACCATCATCGGAGCATGATCCTGAGCCCCCCTCCTGTTCTCTGCAGTCAGTACCACTTCCTACCCTTAAGGGCAAGCAGGACCCTAACATCTAATACCATGCACCTCTTTGGCCTGCTTTTTCACTTTGCATCTTGTATAAATAGAATTATGCAGTGCTGTGTGTAATTTTTTGGTGTCTGGATAATGAACAGTGCTGGTGAGAACATGGTTATATATTTCTTTTGGGGAACACACATGCATTTGTTTGGGGTATAAGCCAAACAGTAGAAATGGTGGGTAATAGAATAAATACATGTTCAGTTAGGATAGATAACGCCAAATTGTTTACGTTTTCTTTTTATGAATGCCTGTGCTAAACTATAATGCTTATAAAAACACATTGGACTATCTCAAGACTAACATATACAAATTTTTTAGAATTTTAACTTCTGAAGTATTTTTCATATTAGGTAGATTTCAGCATTATGCATCAATCTTATAAAATATAGATGTATATATTTAACCCCATTTGGTCCTTTAACAATCATTTAGTAGACCATAAAGCTGATCTCCAGAGGCCAAAGGACCAGCTCACAGTCGTGAAGCAGGCTTCCGTGACCTCAGAGCGAGTCAGGGCAAGTCTGGACTCCAGATTGGAGGCCTTTCCACGCCCTGTAGCAGTGCACACCCACCCCTAACGGACAGAGCCCTAGCTGGAGGCTCCAAGCCCTTTAAATTCCCAGCACACTTCTCAGAAGCTGGGGATGGCTAAAAGGCATTTCACAGTGGGAGTGATTTGCAGCCAGAATCAACCAGGCTTTGGCCTCGTTTTTTGTGTGGTTTGGATGATTCTATCATCAAATCTGCCTCTCCATATAAAATGTTTCCTGTTTGAGTTTTCTTTTTCAAGTGAATGGATTTATTATCCAGGAGGAAGACTTGGCCTAACTGTTCTGAGAAGGGCAGGACGAAGGAAAGGTTATAGATCACATGTCTTTCGTGTGGCCCTGTCAGCTGAGGATTGGTTTATGTGTGTCATTTATGGAAAGCAGAGGTCAGTGACACACATACTGAATTTATGGGGTCAGGTGTAACAGCACTGGCAGGCCTAAGAAAACAGATACACACCTGTATGGAGAGAGGGGGTGGGCAGGGTGGAGCAAGGAAGGGGGAGTTAGTTCACATGGCCCCTTCTTATCTCACTTGGGAAATCGAGAGGTGTGGGCGAGAACCTTCCATGCCAGTGAGTGGAGAAGAGGGTGAACAGTGCTGGATGTAGAAGGCTGAGAAGGCTTCATGGAGAAGCTAGAGTCTTAGCAGGATTTGGAAACAACATTGCCTAACACCTGTTGAATACCTACTTTATTCAGCATGATATCACGTAGTCTTTGCAACGTCCATTGAACGAGATGCTACTGTATTTTCTATTTTAAAACTCCAGAAGGTGAATTGCCCAAATCACATAGCTAATAGGAGGGAACTGGATTCCAGCCAGATGCTAAAGCACATGCTCTTAACTGCACTTCTCTGTGCTGCTCAGACAGGGCAGAGGAGAGGTGCCCAGGCCAGGGAGCAAACAGGGACAGAACAGTTTAGACCAGCAGTTCTCAACCTGTGGGTCACGAACCCTTTGGCAGTCGAACGACCCTTTCACAGGGGTCGCCTAAGACCATCCTGCATATCAGATATTTACATTATGATTCATAACAGTAGCAACATTACAGTTATGAAATAGCAACGAAAATAACTTTATGGTTGGGTCACAACATGCGGTACTGTATTTAAAGGGCCAAAAGGTTGAGAACCACTGGTTTAGACAAAGGTGGGGAGGTGAGTAGGACAATGGTAGTATGTTCTGGGGTCAGTGCAACTGGCCTGACCAGTGGGTGGCCTAAAGTTATGGTTGATAAAACTGGAGGATTGATAAGATTGGGAAATAATATTATGGAAAATACTATTTTCTTAAGAAGGTGAACTCAGCAGCCAGGTGTAGATGGACAGGAGAGGGATGGACTGGAGGCTAGGAAGTTATTGAGAAGGTGCTGCAAAGTTGAGAGAGATGTAACAATGAAGACATGGACGAGCACAGCAGTTCTCAGACAGTTAGTTGACCTTGGGACCATTGATAAACCTACAAATGAGGGAGGACCCAACAGTTTGGTTTCTGTGGCTTTTATCTAATTTTTTTTATCATATCTGAGAAATTTAAAAATATTTTATTAAATTTTTAAAAAATAACATAATAAACCCATAATATATTATCATAAAAACATTTTCATGAAAACTTACTATGTTTTAAAAAAAACTGAGAAAAATTACATTGTTTTACACTTTTACAAATTTCTTAATAGAATCCAGCTGGATTGTCACACATTCAGTTGTCATCTGTACGATGTGTTATAGCATCACACGACATGTGGCCTCTGAGAACTCCACTGTACACTTGTGAGAGAAAGTGAAATAGGCCCACAACACCCTGAACGACTCTCGGGGATTCCCAAGGGCCCCTGGACCACAGTTGAAGAGCCATTGGGCTGGAGTGTGGCCCAGGAGATGGAGAAAGACAGAACCACACAGGGACACACAACAGCAGCACCTAAAGGCAGACTAGGGGTAGGGGGAGCTGCAAAGGGAAGTCTCAGATGATTTGAGACATCACACCTGGGTGACGGGACACTTGTGGGGCTTCTTGCAGAGCAGGGGAAACCCGGAGGCAGCTTGGTAATTTCTGGTTTTAGTGATTTGAATGTGAAGTGGCAGAGCGATATGACAGTACACATAGAATTAGGTCACAGAAGATCATTTGTTACTAATGAAAGTAATGTTTTCAAAACAATTTAAAAATGAAATTTAAAGAATTAATTCAAAAATAAAAAATTAATTAAAACATTAAATGGGAAGCAAGCACTATAATTTCTATTTAATTCATCACAGAGTATTTATTTACTTAAGAGTGGAATATTAGAAGAATTCAACTGTATTTGAAGGATTTTATTTGTTAAGATGGATATATATATTCTTCACACATGTTATATGTCTGGAATAATTTATAATAAATTCAAAGTTTAACTCTCTCTCACACACACACACACAATATTTATATTCCTTAGATCAGAGCCCATTTTATTTCCACATACTAGTGATAGGGATGGGCCATGTAGAGAAAGGAAGAGAGAGACAGAGAGAGAAAAGGAAAGAGAGAGGATAAGGCAGAGGAAGAGAGGGAGGAAAGAAAAAGAACCTAATCTGAACTCAAAATCTCGCACCTTTTCTTTAGATACTGAAATGCAGACTGTAGAGAAAGGGCTTACCTGCAACATTGGAAAAATACAGGGAAAGTGTAAGCCAAATAGGGAGACACAACTATTCACAAGATACCAAAGACCGTATTGATGACGTGACTTTAGCAAAGATTCAGTCAGACCCCAAGTCCCTATTGGAGTTTACGGCACTTAGTGGGAGAGGTGAATGGGAGACAGAATTCCTGTGCATGAGGCATGTTTCCTGTGGAGTCGGCCATCAAAAGAAGGAAGTACACGGGGGGGGGGGGGGCCTCAGAGAGAAAGGGGCTGACCTCTCTGGGAGGCTGGGTAGCTGAGATCTGCTCTGGAGTCAGAGGTGACCTGGATGTTGGCACTGGCTCAGGCAGGACTAGCTCTGAGACTTTGGGAAAGTCACTCAATTACTTAAGCTTTCGTTTTAGAATATTTTTATTTCTTAAAAATACAGAAATAGTCCGGCTCACAGCGGAATGGGTGCCAGGGAATGTCGGCTCCTCTTTCTGTATAGCACCAACCAATAAACCCCCATCTGTCTCAGAAGTGTGGGCCTGCATTTCCAGCAGCCTTCACCCATAGCTTATCTTCCTGTCTGTCTGTTTCACAGGCTTTTCATTCTCTGATTCTTCCTTAGCTCTATAATGATTATATATATCCACTGTATCACATACCTTCCTTTGCCTTAGAATTCATTCCAGAGTGTGTCCATTTTAGAAATGAAGTGAAAAGAAAATATAAGTTGTTACATTTTTTTTAGGAAAGTGATATGATAAAAACTTCTAAAATTATTTTAAAAAACATTTGTGTGTATACGAGGGCAGGATGAGAGAGGGTGATCAAAATAGTATTTTAGATCACTAACAAGTAAGTTCATGTGCTGTAGCTAGCTGTTATTTACCTTCAGTGTGTCCTATCGCAGCTATGTGGTGAACTAGCAGTAAATCAGGTGCTCATGAAGCCAGGTGCCTTCTTTCAATGGATGGATGGATGGATGGATGGATGGATGGATGGATGGATAAATACAGGGTATCCCCCCAAAATGTACACACACTTAACAGCTGACAGCTCAATTTATGTTTCTTTCTTTTCAGATTTACCCCATTGGAATTAATAATTACTCAAAGTGTGTATAAATTTTGGGAACACCCTATCTATGCAAAGACTGCTTCGCCCAAAACAATGTCCATACACTGAAACATATGAATTGTACTGTATAGATAATTTATCCAAAAAATGAAGTTAAACTTTCTTAACAAACAGCAATTTAATTTTTGTGGGTTTTTTCCCCCCAGGGATATAATTCATATAAAGTAGGGATAAATGTTAATTTAATGCCAAGTAGAGTATCTTTCTACTAACAATTTTCATAAATATGTGTTCTATAAACTGTCATAACCCTCATCTTTATTTGAAGTTGTTTCCTGACCTGTTGCAAATGAATGACAGAATCGTATTTGCTCAGCTCCCTTTAGTGCCCAATTACTAGAAATTTAAGGACCTAGCAGGTCTGCAGCTGTTCTGAGTTTCAATTATTTTTCGTCTTATCTCCAGGCTAGTAACTTGGAGCTCTAGGCTGAATTCATTCCCCTTTTAGCAGTGGGAGCATCAGGAGGGTCTTGTTTCCCACATAACTGAGTGGAACAGGAGAACGGGGTCACCCACAAGCCTCAGAACCCCCTCCCCTCCCCAAGGGCTCAGCAAATAAGCAGGAGCATCTACACTACTGGGAACAATTGGTTTTAATCAGAAGACTCGGCAATAAAAGCAGAAAACTGGTCTGGACCGGAAGGGGTGTAGGAAAGACTCCCTGAATTGTAAAAAGTGCCTGTGTAAAATAATGATATGCGTTCTTGGTGAATCTGGGCATTATTGTTGTGGTTTAGCACCAAAGTGTTGAATCACATAGAATCATAGATTTTTCACAGAGCTTTATTGGGTCAAAGGGATCATTTGGATCGATTTCGTTATAGCTGAGGAGCCTGGGGTCCACAGAAGTGGAAGGACTTAGCCTAAGTCATACAGCTTGTCCGTGGTGGAGCTGGGAACAGAACACATTTCCTCTTCCCAGTCAGTGCACTTCCCTCCGCCACATCTGCTTCCTCTCCGCCCTGCAGGCCCAGTGTTCCCAGCACAGTCTCCAGGAGGATGCTTTAGACACATCTGTGTCTGGGCACCTCTTGTCCCTAACTTAACAAATGATGTTTTTGTCAAATTATTCGGTTTTGTGTTCAATTCGGGCACCGATGTTGAGAAGTTACTGTATTTGGACAATATCTAGATACGTAGCTGTGTGCCATTGAGTTCAAGTGTGTTTAGAGAATCGTGTTGCTGGAAGGAGTTATTTGGATCAAGTAATCTAAGTCTCTGCTTTGCAGATTAGGAAACAAACACCTAGAAAATTTAGTGGCCATCAGTTCAATATTCAGAAGTCCTAATGTCATGGAATATTCTATCAAAGCAAAGTGTATGCCTTTGAACTTTGACTCTATCAAAGACTTAACAGGAAGTAGGTTTTTACTACGTTCTAAATAAGGTTGTTTGGATTGATTAGATGTTGAGGTGCACTATTATATTATTCATTGTTTTATTCAATTCTAATGGGAATAGCATGAAACCATTAACCATTAAAAATTATTGGAATGCTGGGGTTGGTGTGTAATAGGAAACCAAATAGTTGAATGTAATGTGAGCAGTAATGGATTTCCATGGTCATCAGTGTTAGCATTTGATTAGATTGGCTGTCAGTGCACTTGTCACACATGTTTCTGCCTGGACCTCGCTGGTTATGCTGTTGCCATCTCACCATCCTACAGCTTCACCTGTGAAATCCTCCCCGTCCTTCAAAACACAGGGCAAGTGCCACTTCCCCCATGAAACTTTCAACAGTTCCTTCATACCTGAGCCTTCTCCTGTCGCTTAGACCACATAATTGCTGGGTCACCCCTATTCTAGGTTTTACGCTCCATAAGAGAAGAGATTATCAATAGTTTTGGTTTCCCCGTGGTATCTTGTATTTTGGAGATGTACAGTATTTGTTGAATGAGTAAGAAATATGAAAACATTTGGCCGAACACAAAGCATTATATTTTAGAACACTAATGTTAAAAGCACAAATTTGAGGAGTCCTAACTTTTTAAAGTTGTTAGTCAATTGAGAATTTGTTGAGAAACTGAGTGTCCAGAACAAATATCATAAAGAATGTTCCTCTCTGGGATGTCTTTATTCACAGAGGAATCTGGGAAATAACAGCCTGTAAAATACTAAATGATGCCACAAATTGTAAGAGTGGAGTTTTCATAATAGTCAGTCCCCTGCAATGCAAAAACCACATGGTGGCCTTCCAATAGCTGTGTTTTAGCCGAATCAGGTGCATGACCAGACTCCGGGAACCATCTGCTCGGCCGCTGCCAATTAAGTTTGCTGTGTGCTCCCTGACAGGCGGAGGTTCCATTAAAGCAAGTGGCTTTTCCAGGAAAAACGATCTCAGGATTTTCTCGGGTCATTAGATAGCTCTACAGCAGATAGGAACATAACAGTTTTCTTTGTGTGGGGAAAGAGGAGAACTTTCCTGAAGGTTGACTCATGTTACAAAAATGGGGGGAAAGGGATTTATGTGCTTATTTCAGTTCCTTTTCCAAACTTGGAAAATTAAATAGTAGCTCAGCCTCAGCCCTTCAGAGGACTATCTCACTGCAAATGTAAACTCTACTACTCACTCACAGTGTTTAATATATTACAAGTACCCCAGACGCACGATTTGAACTGCCGCATGCAAATCCTCGTTTAGAGTCTAGAAGTGTTCGTGAGATCAAAAGCAAGAGAATTCTCGATATGCAATTGGGTTCTGGTTTCTTTATAACTTTACATTACGGAGCCCCATCTTTATCTTTTGAAATGAAAAACAGATGAGAAAACTAGCATCATACTGTTATTAACTGGCCACAGAGCAAATGGGTGGCAGGAATGGAGCATGGCCTTTGCCTGTGAAACTTGCCCAGGTTCATGAGCCCAGGTGGCCTCATGCTTGGCTTGGCTGCTGCTGCTGAGTGTGAAGAGGGATGGAACATACCTGACTATCTGAAGTGCATCTTCTCTAAGGTCAAAAGTTCCACAGGACGTATTTCTTGAAACAGCACCTGGGTCAGAAAACTCTGTAATTCCATCTCTGCAGTGTACTTGACTCTGTGAGCTTCATTGTTCCCATTTTGCAAAAGGGGAATACTCACTCACCCAGCATATTTTTAAAACTCGTTACAAAAATCAAGGTAGCCTTGAAACTTGTAAAGTCCTGCATAAATGTAAGGTACTGTTATAACTAGAGAGAGCTATGTGTACTCACCTTGTGACCCTTTGATTTTCTTGGCTAGAAACACTGAAGCATACTGAAGATCAGATACCTCCCCAGAGTGTTCCTACTGCTCTATCATCACTACCTCGTGGAGGGGAATGGGCTCTATCGGGAGAGGAGGGAAGAGGACAGAAAATCTTGTTGATTAATTAGCATAGAAAACACATATAGGGAGTTTTTGTCACCTGAGGAAGTGTTTCCTTCTCACTCCCCCTTTCTCTCTCTCTCCCCACACACACTCACTCACACACACACACACACACACACACACACGCATGCATGATATAGACTCATGATTCTTTGTTGTTTTTCAAGTCAGTAATGATCCATTACTTTTATTTTGTTGCTCAAATTAACACAGATTTGGCCATGGGGAGCCCCTTTAGTTGCCTCTGGGACCCACTGACAAGTCCCACCATTCTTTGAGCACTTCCTTATTTATATTTTGCATACAATGTGTTAGGCTTACCTTGTACTTTCCCTTTCCCAGCCCTAGAATCAGCCATTTTCCCGAGAAGTTCTGGTTCCTTTAGCAGAGAATGGAATTTAGAAACCAAGACCTTCATGTTATATGTACTCATTACTGCTGGAGTGTCATTACTTTAGGTCCATGGTCGGCAAACTGCAGCTCGTGAGCCATATGTGGCTCTTTGGCCCCTTGAGTGTGGCTCTTTCTAAGCCTTAGGAGTACCCTAATTAAGTTAATAACAATGTACCTACCTATATAGTTTAAGTTTAAAAAATTTGGCTCTCAAAAGAAATTTCAATCGTTGTACTCCTGATATTTGGCTCTGTTGACTAATGAGTTTGCCAACCACTGCTTTAGGTCATTGCAGGGAACAGTAAAAAATCTGGAAGTAGCCAGTCAGAAGTGTGTATCTGTTTTTAGGTGGCATAAGGAGTTTTCCAGGTAGAAAGAACAGCATGTGTAGGTGTGTGTGTGTGTGTGTGTGTGTGTGTGTGTGCGCGCGCGCACGTGCGTGTGCAATTTTATTTTCTTGGTTTTCGTTTCTCTGATTACCAATAATGCTAAGCCCTTTTGCCATGTATATTTGCCATTGATTTTTATTCCTTTACTAGAGGCCTGGTGCATGGATTCGTGCACTGGTGGGGTCCCTCAGCCTGGCCTGCGCCCTCTCGCAATCTGGGACCCCTTGGGGGATGTCAGACTGCTGGTTTTGGCCCCATCCCCACAGGCATTGGCCGAAACCAGCAGTCTGACATTTCCTGAGGGATGTAGTAGTGCGCGAAGCCGCAGGCATCATTGAGGAGCCTGAGCCTGGGCAGGGTACTGTTCCCACTCATCCCAGCCCCACTGCACCTGCCTCTGCCGCTCAGTAGTGCTGCTGCAGAGGTGTGAGCCTGGAGTCTGGCACCTGTCAGTCAGCTGAGTGGTGCTCCCACTGTGGGAGTGCACTGACCACCAGGGGGCAGCTCCTGCTCGAGTGTCTGCCCCCTAGTGGTCAGTGTGTGTCATAGCAACCAGTCAAATGGTTATTAGATCGTTCGGTCACTTAGGCTTTTTTATATATAGATGAAAAGAAATGTGTATTTTTTTCCTTTTGCCTAGTTCTCTATTGGGTAACCTTCCACTCTTCTTATGTATTCATATCAGGTTTTTTTTATTTAACTTTAAAATTTTTAAATATATACATGTTTTAAATAGGGATCAATATGTGTTTGCATATTACAGATAAGTGTATGAAACATTACTAATGATAGCTAAAACGTGGAAGCAAACCAAGTGTCCACCAACACATGAATTGATAAACAAATGTAGGATATACATATAATGGAATATTATTCAGCCATTAAAAGGAATGAAGTTCTAATACATGTTACAATGTGAATGAACCTTGAAAACAATATGCTAAGTGAAATAAGCAGACACAAAGGGATAAATATTGTATGATTTCACTTGTATAAAATATCTAGAATACACAAATTCATAGAGGCAAAAAGTAAATTAGAGGTTATCAGCGGCTGTGGGGAGATAGGAGGGGGACTACTGCTTGGTGGTTACAGAGTTTCTCTTTGGAGTGATGGAGAAGTTTTAAAAATAGTGGTAAGGGTTGCACAGCATGGTAAAAGTAATTAATGCCACTGAATTGCACACTTTAATGGTTAAAATACCAAATTTTATGATATATATATTTATCACAATAACAGGTAAGTAAATGGACATGTTTGTGTGTGGGTCCACTTCTGAGCTCTCCATTCGTTTGTGTGTCCACCCCTCCACCAGATCCACACTGTCTTGGTGACTGTAGCCATATAATAAATGTTTCAAATTTGAGTAGACTGGTTCCTCCCACTTTTCTTTTTGAAAATTATTTTAGCTATTTTAGTTTCTTGTTTTTCCATATATTTTAGAATAATCTTGACTATACCTACAATAAAAATTTCTTGCATTTTAATAGGAATTAGCTAAACCTGTATTGTTATATCTTCTTGATGTAACATTATGTAATATTTTTTGTTTGTTTCATAGTCTAATGCGCCTTATATAAAAACTGCCACTCCACCTCTCTCATGTTCAGCCTTTGCAGGGCATATCATTGCTAACCTTTACATTAGGCTTATCTGTGTCTTTATATTTAATATTTATGGATAACATATAGTTAGGTTGTTTTTTTAAATCTAGTTTGATAATCTCTAACTTTTCATTGGTGTGCTTGCACCATTCACATTAAAATAATTATCTATGTTATTGAGTTGAAATGTTTGCTTTCTCCCATCGTTTTATCCCCTTCTTTCCTTTATCTTGCCTCTTTTGTATTGATTAAATATTTTTGTATTTTATTGTCTCCACTATTGCTTGCTGTATCTGTTTTGTTTAATTTATTGGTTAATGTTGCTATTCCATTATTATTATTATTATTATTATTATTATTTTAAATTTATTTTTACTGATTTCAGAGAGGAGGGGAGAAGGAGAGAAAGAGATAGAAACATCAATGATAAGAGAGAATTATTGATCGGCTGCCTCCTGCACACCCCCTACTGGGGATGGAGCCCGCAACCCAGGCATGTGCTCTTGATTGAAATCGAACCTGGAACCCTTCAGTTCGCAGGCCGACGCTCTATCCACTGAGCCAAATTGGCTAGGGCTATCTTTATTTTATTTATCTTTATTGTTGAAAGTATTACATATATTCCCTTTTTTTCTCCCATTGGCCCCTTATAGCCTGCCCCTGCCGCTACTCTATCTTTAAATAACATTATATCCCTTCACTTATAGTAGAAAAACCTTGCAACAGTTTATTTCAGTTCAACTCTGTCCTTCCTGTTATTGTTCCCATGTGTTGACCTCTACATACAAACCCACAAAACATTGTAATTATTTTTGTTTTAGGTAGTCATTTTCTTACCCTCAGAAGTTAAAAAATGAAGACAAATAAGGTCACCCCTTTATTACAAATATTAGAGACCATTGGATAGTCACACTCCTCTGGGTATTTAGCAGTTAGTCCCTGTGCTTACACTGGAAAACTGTCTATTATTTGTCTTCAGGCTCACTGGGGTTTTCTCCTGCAGAGTCTAATACACCCTTTCTCATCTCCAGTGATTTCGTTTTTATTTCAGACAAATTATCTCAGACATTCCATTAGGTTCTTTTTATGTTTTTAATAATTATTATTATTAAATCATGTTTTATCTTAAATTCACGAGCATATTTAAAGTAGCTTTATGCCGAAACCGGTTTGGCTCAGTGGATAGAGCATCAGCCTGCAGACTAAGAGGTCCCAGGTTCGATTCCTGCCAAGGGCATGTACCTGGGTTGCGGTCACATCCCCAGTAGGAGATGTACAGGAGGCAGCTGATCAATGTTTCTCTCTCATCGATGTTTCTAACTATCTCTCTCCCTTCCTCTCTGTAAAAAATCAATAAGATATATTTTTAAAAAAATAAATAGAAAAATAAAGTAGCTTTATAAAGTCCCTGCTGCAAAAATATATCATTTCTTTCATTCCTGTCTGTTTTGTTGACTGATTTTAATTTTGGTTATGGGTCACATTTTTCTGCCTCTTCGCATGGCTAGACTTCTTTGAGCAGAATATAGACATCATACTTATTAGGTTATTACGTGCTGCATTTTGCTGTCTTTCCCCAAAGAGTGGTGGACTTTCTTTTGTCATGCAGTTAAGTTACATGGATCCGTTTGATCCTTTGGGGGGTTGTTTATAATATTTATTAGGGAGAGTTTAGAGTAGCCTTAACTCTGGGGCATGGCCCTGCTGGAGTCTTTATTGAATGTTCTCAATGTTCAACAAGGATTCTTACTCTGACCAGTCAGAATTGGAACATCACTCAGCCCCATGTGAGCTTTGGGAATTGTTCAGTTCCATGGAGTTTCAGACTATACACGTGTAGATTGGTATTCAGCCAATGATGCAAGATGAATGATGCAGAGAATTCTGGAACTTTTTCTATGAAGAAAACGTTTCTCTCAAACTCTGATGCTCAAATGATAGTTGGTTCGTCTCTTGAACTGTAATCTCTGTCTCTTCACCTCAGTGTGACGCTCTGTTCTACTTGGGGTCCCTCCCTGCACAGTGACCAAAATGTGCCTCAGACTGAATGCTCCAGTTCCCACAGGGCTTACTTCAGTGATTCACTTGCTTTTCCAAGTGATAGTCTGTGCCGTCTGTTACCAGTTTTTGAAATGATTTGTTTCAGATATTTTGTCCATTTTAAAATTGTTCCTTACAGTGAGAGGAAAAAGTATGGTCCCATTTATGCCAGCATGGCGTCCTCATTCCATTTTTCCAGTTAGCTTTCCTTCTAACTGTGCTTTTCATTGTTATGCTCCTAGATAGAAATGCTCCTACACTCTTTATGATAATGCTTCCAGTTATCCTCTCACATTGCTGTGACCATCTTGTAAACAGCAGGGCATTATTACAGTTTTATAGAATTATTGCTCAGGGATTCTCCCCAAGAGAAATGCCAAAGCTTAGGTCTACTGCACATCTGAACAATGAAATCCTAAATACAGTATAGCTGCTGCCTCCTGCACACTCTCTACCAGGGAGCTAGCCCGGCACCCGGGCATGTGCCCTGACTAGGAGTTGAACCAACAACCCCTCAGTGCACGGGACAACGCCCCACGAACTGACCCCCAGTGGCCAGGGCTTCCTTCCCCTGCACCCATCCAAGTACCTGCTGAGAGAGCGAGAGAGAAGGAGAAACATCATTGTGAGAGAGAAGCATCGATCTGTTGCCTTCTGTACATGTCCTACTCAGGGATCAAACCCACAACCCAGGTATGTGCCCTGACCAGGAACCAAACCAGCAACCTTTCAGTGCACAGGATGACACTCGACCAACTGAGCTACTCAAGCTGAGCAAGATAGCGTTTCTCAGCAGAGTGGAATCATTGACGATTAAAATGATGACTTGAATAAGCCAGAAAAGTTTATAACACACTCAGCTCATTTAGTTACGAAGGTAGGGAAATGTAAACCGTCACTGAGATTCATCTTTTCTCTAATCCAGAGTTTACTGCCCCACAGGGACTTGTCTGCTATATGTAAGTTCTTTTATCCTTTCTCTTCGCGTGGGTTATTTCTGTTATCTTTCGGGTTTTAACTCCAGGAATTCTCCCCTCAGTTTCTGGTCAATATTAGGTCCTTCTATTATATGTGCTTTCATTGTATCCTACACATTTCCTTTATGGCTTATTCAGTCGTAATTATAGAAATTTCTATATTTCTTTTTCAGTATTTATCAACATCAGTAGGCTATGTACTCCTTGAATACATTAACCATATTTGTTTGAGTCATTGCTGTGTTGCCTAGTGAACGTGATGCCAGTAACTAATTTTTAAAATAAATAATGGTCAAACTAAAAAACACTCTCAAAGTGTTGCCAGTTATCTACAAAACTTTGGTCTTAATACAAATGTGGAGTGTGACTGAGTTTCTTGTGAATGCTTTTATTTCTTCTTGGATCATAACCCAGTGTGCATGATAAATACGTGCTGGATGAATGATGCTGTACAACCATAAATTACTCTCTGGTTCTTTTCCCTGAGAATCAGTGGTTCTTAGCACCTGAGACTTGACAGTAACTAAATATTTGCACATTTTAACTACAAATTACAATTTTAATTACAAAACAGGTCATTTCTTTTAAAATATTGGAAAATTCTAAATCCTGACAAGCGTAACAATGGTACAAATGTAAGACAATGCAACAGTATATGCTTAAATTAATTAGCCACCTTAAACCCTGAAGTATGCCCCATTTTACTTTTTTTTTTTAATTATAAACCCTCCCCAGACTCAAACTGATGCCCCAACAGGAAGCTGGCCTGTTCTATAGCTCACAACAGGCATGCGTGGTGCCAGAGACAGCACCATTTCAGTGGGGAGGAAAAACAAAGGTTGTGTTTAAGGTAATGGAAAAGTAGGAATCCGAAACAATTTGCTCATCAATCAAAACACTGGAAATTTTGAAAAAAGGGGACTTCTCGTTAACAGGCTTTTCACATGGGGCTCATTAGTGGTCGAAAGTGGTTCTTTCTCCAGTTTCTAACTAATGTGTGGCTGGGAGTCAGGCCAGGTGTTCCTTCTACTGATTTCCACTTGGAGCAACTTCATCTGGAAACCCACCCTTTTCGGGGCACACAAATGCAACCTGCTCCTGGGTCCATTGGACCAGCTAGGTCTCCATTTGGTCCTAGACCAAGAGGAGTGGCTGGTAACACACGCTGAGAACGCTACTTTTTTTTTTTTTTTTTTTTGCCTGTTTGTTTTTTGTTAATGAGACTTCGAGCTATTTGAATTTTAAAAAGTGGGGTTTTTAGGTTGTCTAGCCATTACAAAGGATTAAACAAGAGAACGTTCTCATAGTCATTTTGACAAATTTGTTGAGCAATTAGAAAACTAGGATAATATATTTAAGTGAAAAATTTTAAGTTTACAAACAAGATCCCTCTGTCTTCTACCAGGTTTCAGCAAGAGAACTGTGTGTGGAGGAGGAACTTGCCCAGATCTGCTTGACTTCCCTTCTAGAAGGCTCTTCATGGTTTTCCCAAGCTCCAGCCGACTTCCGATCTCCCTTATCTGGTGAGAAATGCCTTGACATGTTCCTTCGTTTAGTGGAAGGTCTTCCTCTTTAAGTCACGGTGCGCTAGGTGCGGGCAGCCAAGGATGTGGAGCTCACCAGACCCCACTTGTCCAAGCGCCTGTGGGGTTTATGACAGGCCAGATACGTGGGAATCCTCTAGGCTAACATGCTTGGTGAGCCATTAAGAAAATAGAAGTTTTATTGGTTTGGAGAAATGGGAAACAAGTCCCGAAACTATCATAAGGGGGAGACAACCTGTGAGTCCAGTGTAAGGAGGGAGGGAGTCAGAGAAAGGCAGAGTGGAAGAAGTCAAGGCAAGTAATGGCAGAATGAACACAGTGTGGAGGGGGAGGGGCCGTGACTGCCATCTGTCTCTGAATTAGACCAGGAGAGTTTCATTCATGGCACAGAGAATAGCCCTGGATATTTAGAGGAGGACATGGGCTCCCATCTTCTTGGAGAAAGTGTAAAGATGGTTTTCAGGACCAATCACAACAGCCTTTGAAAGAAGCGACACGATTGGTCATTGACCATGATATGCATCTGTTACTTATGTAGTGATATTTGGGCTGAAGAGCTAGTAGCAAAGTCCGTACTGTATGTTACTTACCGTTAATAGAACTTGGAAAGTGAAATTTGAGCCTGTTGTTGGAGGATTGTTGTTATTTAACTAAATCATGGTAACTGAAATTCATGCACTTGGGAACACTGTAAAATTTAAGTTTACAAGCAATATCCCTCTGAACTTTGTAGCTGATGCTTAGTGACCAATCACCGTAGCCTTTGAAAGAAGCGACACGATTGGTCATCAGCCAAGGTATAATAATGCCAGTCATTTGACAACTAGATGAGTGCGGTGGCCACTTACATCTCTGCTCAGGGAAGCGCTTCCCAGGAGCTGCTCCTAGCCAGCGATGGAGGGTGGCACAGGTAAGGAGACCCACTCCTGACAGACGGGTGACTTTGCCTCAAGGACTCCCATTGGCCTCGCTGACATGTTTTAGAACTGCGCTGTAGTCTGTGGCACTTCCACCCAACCCTCCTTCCTTCCTTTCTCCTTCATAGGGGTCTCACCAGTGTCATGGTCCTAAGGCTCTCCCCACCTCCTGCAGCTCTTTCTCTTGCCGACATTCCCCTCAATAAATCTCTTGCACGTCCAATCTCATTTTGGCATCTGCTTCTCTAAACAAATACAAGTAATCCTGAGAGTGGGCCAAGAAAACAGGGGTGGCACGGAGATTTGGGCCTATCATCACATGCTGGTGAAGAGAATGCCATCATGAGTGGTATGCAGGGTACAGATTTCTCAGATGGTGACCTAGAGAAATGTCCCGATGAAATAGCGTGTTTACAGATGTGGTGATTTGGGCATTTGGAGTCAGCAAGAGAGCGGAGTCAGCGGGTGATTGCTGAGTTGTCCAGGTGCCCCACAGAGGGAGGATGAGAATTGAAGGGCCATTCTCAAGCAGTTGCAGGCTCACGAGGAGTGACCCCCCCCTTTCCTGCTGGAAGTCAGAGCAACTGAGCAGCGACCGCTGACCTCGTAGACTCATGGAGCCCCGGGCCTGCCTTGTCCAAGTCAGAGCCCCGATTCACAAAACCTGGGACCTAAGTGGATGCCTCTGAGGATTTGGGCTTTGCAGAACCCCCAAACCTGCAGGGCTTATGGCAGTGGCCCCCTCCCTGGTGCAGGCAACACCCAATGCTGGAAGACACCCGCTCCTCTGGCTGTCAGTGGACAACCAGTCAGCTGTCGACCGCATGGTATTTTCTGTCTAGTAGGAAATACAGAAAATAATGAGAACACAAAAGCTGTGGAAAGCAAAGGAGGGAAAGCCAGTTCAGTCTTGACCAGAGGAGGGGCTGAGAGAATGCAGAGACTGCTCAGAGCAGGTCCGGCCTAGAGTGGGGCGTGGACCTTGGGTGGAAGAGGACGATTGGCCTGGGAAAGAGGAGAGAAGAGGTACTACCCAGAAGGCACAGCTGAGCAGAGACATGGTGGAGGCCTTGGAAAACAGCGCCTCCAGGAGCTGCGATCAGCTTAGTGTATCTGAAGCACAGGAGACACAGAGGAGAGGGGTACCTCGTGTGTTACGAAGAAAGGTCAGCTTTCATGAGACAGGCTACAAGTGGCCCCAGGAGGGTTGCATCCGGAGAGGAGGGCGAACTGTGTGCGTCTGTGTATCCTGGTGGCTGTGTGGGAGATGGACCAGGGGGGTGATGGGTTTGAGATGGGATTATAAGGAAGGCTAGGAGCAGGGAGAGGCCTTGGGAGGGGCCCATATGAGAAAATAATGAAAGTTTGAGCAAACATGGGCAGGGAGAAGGAGCTAAGATGTATTTCAGAAAGTCTTAGAAGTAGAGGAATAGGACTGGGTGACTGGACGAGATGAGAAGGGAGAGTAGAATAGGATGGTCCTCAGGCCTCTGTAGTCTGGATTATGTCAGTTTTCACTCATAATTTTATCCTTGAAGCCTGGCACGTCAGAGTTAATGTTTGTTTTATGAATGACTAAGCTGCAGTTGAATCCTGTTTTTCCCTAGAATCTTATTCCTGATTTATGGACAATAGCTTTGTATAGATTTGGCTATACAATTAGATTTAGTTATTAGGATAGTCCATTTTTAAAAATAATCATGTTACTTTCCTGCAACTATTGTAACAAATTACCACAAATTGGTGACTTAAAGTAACAGAAATCTCTCACCTCCTGGAGACCAGAAGTCCCAAATCAAGTGTCTGCAGGGATGTGGTTCCTCTGAATGCTCCTGGGGGGACTCATTCCTTGCCTCGTCCAGCTTCTCGTAGCTGCAAGTGTCTCTTGGCTCATGAGGGCATCACTTCCATCTCTGTCCCCATCACCTTCTCCTCTGTGAGTCTGACTTAGGGTCACATCCCTCCAGCCTCTGCCCCTGTCTTCACATGGTCTCCTCCACTCCTGTCTACGTTTTCCTCGGCATCTCTCTTGGAAGGATAACTAGAGGCCCAGCATGTGAAATCGAACACGGTAGCCCACCACTGCTCACAGCCCCACCCACCCACCACCCACTTTGCTGTGATCGGAGCCTGTGGGCCACGGGGGAGGGACCAAGAAGTGCTCAATGCACCTCGTGGTGACCAGTTGTTTGGTCATCCTGGTCGTCACGGACACTGGCTTTTTTTTTTTTTTTTTATTGCTTAAAGTATTACAAAGGGTATTACATATGTATCCATTTTATCCCCCCGCCCTAGACAGTCCCCTAGCCTCCCCTATCACCCAGTGTCTTATGTCCATTGGTTATGCTTATATGCATGCATACAAGTCCTTTAGTTGATCTCTTACCCCCCTACCTCCTGCCCCCCAACCCTCCCCGGCCTTCCCGCTGCAGTTTGACAATCTGTTTGAGGCAGCTCTGCCTCTGTATCTATTATTGTTCAAAAGTTTATAATGGTCTCTATACAGACACTGGCTTTTTATATATATAGATTGGTACTGGATTTGGGGCCCACCCGGATAACCCAGGATGACTTCCTCTTAACCTAATTACATCTTCAAAGGTTCTTTTGACAAATAAGGTCACATCCACAGGTCCCCTGGATGTGCCCCAGACATATCTTTCAGGGGAGGGCACCATTCAGCCCATGAAATAATTGTCTGTTCTCAAGGACCGATGTCATTGTAGCATCATATACACCAAGCTTTGCTTTATTTTAGTTGGCAGCAGAAATGACATTGTTACTTTTTAATAAAAACACAATGTAAACTTTCTTTCTGTGATTAGATGGAATTAGAAATGTAAATAGACTTGCCATTTGCCTTCCTAAACTGTTTGTGGACATTGTGGGGGTAGTTTAGAGAATTCAGCCAATTTGAATTCACTGGGTTTCTATCTGAATCCTGGTTCTTAGGATGACATTTTTTAGTAGGAAAGTCAACTTTTAGCTTCTGTTTCCAGAAGATCTTTTCTAATCAATATTTATTGTAATAATGGAAAGAGAATGACTATAGAAAGTGTCTTTCAGAAGCCAGAGGGAAATAAAAAGTGACAAAACATATTTAAAATTGTCATAAAAACTTACAGTTGTGGACAAAGGACAGTTTTGTAATAAAGGCTCTTTAAAGACCCAGAGATGTTATCACCTTCCCATGGACAATACTGCGCTTATTGGAACTTGGCTTTAGGAAAACCAGCGCTGACTGAAGGGAACACCACTGTTTTCTTAGGAATTGGAATCTATACACTTTGAGAGGACTTGTTTTGTTTTGCTTTCCAGTAGAATTGGGAAGTTGGTTCCATAGGAACTGCATAAAAGATTGAAATTTATTTTCAATAATGTTACAACCATTATTTGATGTTTCAAACTTGGAAGTCCAAAGCACAATAGGAAAGATTTCATGTGGGAGATTTAGTTTGGGGTATTTGGGACATATGGAGATGGATCAAATCCCTTCCTGAAGTCCCCCCGGGATTGTCTGAGAGTGAGATTAAATCTTTTTATATCTATATTTTTATTTCTTAATGGGACATGGAAAATGGCATTAATGAGAACTGAAAATGTCATTTAACGATCGGGCAGTATTCGGTTGATAATGGAGAAGAGTTTTGTCTTTATCCCAAGTGATTCTCTAGGAATCCCGCAGTGAGCCCCATCCAGATGCTTCATAAAAGCCATCAGTATAATGAGTTAGATGGAAATATGAGTCCTTCATCTGGTGTATTTTGACCCCAGCTGGTAGCAGGACGGTGACCCAAGGCAAGAATTTCCAGAAGTACTAAGTACAATTGGAACAGCAGCAACAGATATGAGTCTCAGCTGTCATGATATCAGATTGTCACTCTCCTCCAGCCTGTGCTACATGAGCAACTCACAGTCCTGTGAGATGCTTCTCTAGCTGGGATCCCCAGCATCCAAATTCCTTCTTGCATAACAGAAAAAGAACCTGGAAAATGTGTTGGGAAGTGAGAGTCAGGATGGCAAACCTGCAATCCAGTTCCCTAGGAATTTCTCCAACGTGGGTGGCTAGCAGTGTGGTGCGGACAATGAGGTCAGACCAGCCGTGGGTCACAGAGGGACAGTTAAAAGACACCCCGCAGCTGTTCCCATTTCTCCTGAGGCCAGAGGAGGAAATGGGCTCACTCTGGAGTGGGGGATTAGACTGGCATATGAAAGGATTTCTGGCTCAAGGTAAAGTTTTCTCACAAACAGCACAATCCCATCTCCTGCTTCTGTTGTTTAAAAACATAGAATCTGGTGTCTCTTGTTGGCCAGTTAGAGACCAGAAGTCCCCAGAATCCCAGGGACCCACAGATGACTCCTTTAAAATCTCAAAAAGCCTAATTATACAAATTAAACATTCAAACCCAAAGCATTGAATAGACAAGTAAAAATGTCCTTTTGAAAACCTTTCGACTGAAATTATACCGAGTTTTATCTCACGTTGCTCAGACATACTCATTTGTGTTTTTTAAATATGTTTTTATTGTTGATAGTGTTACAGATATCTCCCAGGCCCTACCCACCCCCAGGTCTTCACTACCCTATTGCCATGTCCATGGGCTGTGCATATAAGTATGTAAGTTATTTGGTTTATCTCTGCTCTTCCCCTCAACCCCACATCAAGGTATATCAGTTTGGTCCGTGCCTCCGTGCTTCCGGTCTTAATTGACCAACTCATTTGTATTTTAATAAATATTTTATGACTAAAAATGGAGAACTAGTTGCTATTTAATTTTTAAAACTTGTTTCCTGGTCAAAATTATATCAAACCTTGGGTTTAGTGGGAGAGACAGGAAAAATGAAAAAGAGGCTCTTGGAGGCAAAAAGGCAGGACCCATTTCTTTAGAAGGGAAAGCAGGATGCATTAATAAACGGGATTTGGCATTCGGATACCTCTGGGTTAGAAGTCTGTAACTCTTTACACATTGTCCCCAAGCATTTATTAGCCTTGCTAAGCCTTTCTGTGCTCACTCTAAAAAAATAATACTCAGCTTGTAGACTGTGACTATTACATAAGAAAATACATGCAAAACTAGATTTGAAGATCTCTGGTTCTGAGCAAGATGGAAGCACAGAGATAAATTTTCCAGGAAGGATATCAACAAGTACATGGATTCATGCAATGAAAGGAGGAGAAATGTTGTCAAGTGGGCTTTAAAATGACAGTCATGTCCTGGCCGGTTTGGCTCAGTGGATAAGCATCGGCCTGCGGACTAAATGTTCCCAGGTTCGATTCCAGTCAGGGGCACATGCCCGGGTTGCAGGCTCAGTCCCCAGTGTGGGGCATGCAGGAGGCAGCTGATTGATGATTCTCTCTCTTATCATTGATGTTTCTCTCTCTCTCCCTCCCTCTCCCTTCCACTCTGAAATCAATAAAAATATATTTGAAAAAATAAAATAAAATAACAGTCATATCACTGTTGCCTCTTAAACATGCATGCATGGCTCAGGTTTTCCTCACTACATAAATGGAAGGAGCACATTTGCAAAAACACAAGCAATAAAATGAAGAGCTTTCCCAAGTCATGATGACTTTCTTTCTGGCTGTCTCTGCCTTCTCAGTTATTGGTAATTTTATTATTATTATTTTTAATCATCACCCAAGGATATGTCTATTGATTTTTTTTAGAGAGAGAGGAGAAGGGAGAGAAAGAGAAACATCGATCAGTTGCCTCCCATACATGCCCCAACAGGGGATGGCACACACAACCTAGGTGTGTGCCTTGACTGGGAATCGAACCCGTGACTCTTCAGTGCACCACAGATGATGGCCCAACCAACTGAGCAACCCAGCCAGGGCTGGTGATTTTTTTTTTTTTTAATATATTTTATTGATTTTTTACAGAGAGAAAGGGAGAGAGATAGAGAGTTAGAAACATCGATCAGCCGCCTCCTGCACATCTCCCACTGGGGATGTGCGCGCAACCCAGGCACATGCCCTTGACCGGAATCGAACCTGGGACCCCTCAGTCCGCAGGCCGATGCTCTATCCACTAAGCCAAACCGGTTTCGGCAAGGGCTGGTGATTTTGTTAATGCAGTTTTAACACAGTTGATTATATATCCAGCTTATTCATTATTTATAGGATCTATGTGTTATTATTCCCTCATTGATTTTTCAAAGCTCAAACATTCTTTAACCCAGTGGAAAATCAACGATGTAGTTCTTAGGGGCTGCTGCCGATGTTTCTCATTTTCTTTGGTTATTGTGCTACCAGCTCCCTCACAGAAGAGAAAGCTGGGCACCCATGTCTGAGTTAGACCACGTCCTTTGATTTCCTGCCTCTCTTATTCCCACACAAGAGATATTTTGCCTTGTCCGCTCTGAAGGTTACCCAGGTGCCTTTCTGGCAAGAATGAATAAGAGTGGAGACCTCAGCTCCAACTAGAAAGGGCACACAGGGGCAGCAATTTAGGAGGCTGAGAGCAACCCAGAGCAGACACCTGTGCTGGTAGTGTCAGCCTAGTTTCCAAGGAGCATCTTACCTGGAACCTCTCTTCCTGCTTTCCTACAGGCACCTTAACCATCTGCTATATATTTAACCTCTTTATTGGATAACTCAAAAGTAGACCCAGGTGGTGCCAGTGAGCTGGATACATGGCAATGATGAATATCAGTCCATGGCAAGATTAATTTATAGACATCTTTTTAAAGTAATAAGAAAAAAACCTCTGATGTTTTGAAGTAACACACAAAAAAATCTCTAATATGGAATGGCTGGCTGCTTTTTTTTTTTTTTAAAGCAAATCAGAAAATAATAGTGTGGTTGCATAATGGTGATGGAGTTTGGGAGGAATTACCTTTTTGAGGTAAATTTATAAGAAAGGTTGGAGCATTTCTTTTGAAAGAAAGTGTTGCATAGAAATAATGAAGCAGGCCATGCCCCTGTATTAGACAAGAATTCCCCAGGGTCTGAAATGTGCATCCTCAGACGTTTACATTTGAAAGATAAACTCAAGCTGTGTGTTTTCCCTGCGGGCCTGGCTCAGCCATTAGAAGGCCAACCGTGGACTCAGAGGCCAGGACTCCCAGCCTGCCCAAAGTTCACCTTCCAAGGTCTGTGAGGACTTGCCTTGAAATGCCATTAGGCCGTGGGTAGGCATCTTCCGGTGTATGGTTACGGAGAATGTGGGATCCGCCGGCGTGGGCGATCGCAGCAGGAAGCCCTGGGCTGTTTGCTGAACAGGGAAAGGTAATTGGGCTGGGTCACATCATATTTAACATTTAAATACACTCAGCCACACACCTCCCAACGCCCCGCCCGGCCATCTGGGCAGAGGACCCCCCCCCCCCCACACACACACACACACACACATGACATGGCCAGTGCCGGGAATGCCTTCCCAGGCGCCTCACTCCAGATCTGAAGAGCCTCTGTCTTTTTTTCCTTTCTCACTTCTGATGTAGATTAAAGTCTGCACTCACAGCTCCCTCCACTAGTTTAAGGATATGTGATCCTTCAGGATTTATCCATTATTGGCTCTGTTTACCCAAGGGAAAATTAAGTGCAGGGCCTCCGAACAGGGAGCGCTTTAATACGCGGATGCATACGCTGATCTCTGACAGATGTTGGTCCTTGGGAACAACAGAAGGAGAGCTACGTCATCCGCTTGGGAAGCTGCTTGTGCAAACCCACTGAGCCTGCAGGTGCCCGGGCAGCGTGGCCGAGCGGCCTCAATGCTGAGAAAAATGCCTGGTGCAGGGACAGCTCCCACGTGCACGGTTTTCTCACACAGGCCCAGCCAGCTGGCAGCATGCTGAGCAGCACTGCCTCTAGGAAAATGAGTGGACCTACGGGGTTCAGATTTTAGGTATATATTTATTTCTGGGCTTTCGAGTTTAACTTCGTGTTTCCTACAAAATGAACAATCTTACTTGTATTTGTCACTAGGTAGTCAGGTTTTTAAATCTACCCAGGTATGGAGCTTTTCTCAGGCTAAACTGAACATTAGGCTGGATAAAATGTAAAGTGACTTTTGTGCATGTAAGATGGGAAGTAGCGAGAGAGAGAGAGAGAGAGAGAGAGAGAGAGAGAGAGAGAGAGAGAAGAGAGTATATGTGTGTGTGGTCTTGTGTATATTTGAGGTAGAAGAAAGCCCTGCAGGCAGGTTTTGGTAAAAACTCTTTGTTTCTGATTTAACTTTTTTCTGTTTGCTGTTATAGGAGGCGCTTAGGACTGACTTGACTGTTGTCTCTGTGACAGTACAGCTTTTCTGTGGAGCTGTGTGAGGGGTGTGTGTGTGTGTATGTGTGTGTGAAGTGTGAGATGTGTGTGTGCAAAGTGTGTTTGAGATGTGCATGTGAGGTGTGCGTGTGAGGTGTGTGTGCGAGGTGTGTGTGTGAGGTGTGTGTGGGAGGTGTGTGTGTGTGTGTGTGTGTGTGTGTGTGTGTGAGAGATGTGCGTGTGAGGTGGGCGTGTAAGGTGTGCATGTGAGGTGTGTACATGTGAGGTGCAGATTGCCTGAAAGTGCCTTTTGAGGACCTGGGTCTCTCATTCACCTGGGTGTCCCCTTTACTAGAATGGTGCCTGTTATACTGAGGTGCCCAGGCTCCCAGAAGGCTCACCCCTGCCCCACCCTATGTAATTGTTTCTGTGCATCTTATTCCAAAAGGGAAGAAACCCTCCATGGGAAGCCATGGCCCTGAGACTTTGTGCGAGAACTTCAGGAAAACGTTCTTTATGTTGTGTGTGGACACTCCCTGTGTTCTCCCCCACCCATCGCTGAGAGTGTAAATCAGCACCCACGTCTTATCTGATGCAGGCACCCTCCCTGATGGCTGCCTTTATAGTCCTGAGCTCTCATCATGAAGAGCAGCAGCCCTGGAACCAACTGGCCCAGGTTCGAATCCAGGCTCTGCCGTTCCCTGGATAACCTTGTGACTTAGACTCTCTCTCAATCAGTTGTTGGTGTGGGGTTTCAACGTCAATGGGCGTGAAGAACTTGGAGCAGGGCCTGACGTCTATTATGTACTCACTACATATTAATTTTCATGCTTTAGTACTGTGTTTTCTCCAGTGACTCAGAACATGGCGCTGTCCTGGGTTAGGGCTCTCTGAGGCCTGAGCTCTCCTCCCCGCCTGCCCAGCCTGGATCTGACTGTCCATCTCACTCCCCTCCCAGCTCTGCTGCCCCACCCTGGCCCCTCTCCCCATTCTCACATCTCCACTCAGATTCCTCCTGGAGCCTATCGCCCACTCCACCTCGGTGGTGTAACTTCAGTGGCTGCAAGGCCGTTTCTGTAGTTTTAACTGAATCAAGTTCCACCCCACTGAGTATCTATGCCCTGGAAGGCACTGTTCTCGCTGCCTGGTCACAACAGCAAACAAAACAGCATCTCAGTGCTCGTGTATCACGTCCTAAGGAGAGGAACAGAGAATTATCAGCACAGACGTTTACTCGAGTGTCAGGTTTCTGGCTCACCCAGATTTCCTTAGGGTTGCAAGGTAGGCACCACAATCACCTCCATCTAAGGAATGTTCTGCCCTGTAGGTCCTCTGATGCCCTAGAGCAGCCCTGGGCAAACTATGGCCCAAAGGCCGGATCCTCCCTTTGAAATGAATAAAACTAAAAAAAAAAAAAAAAAAAAGACCGTACCCTTTTATGTAATGATGTTTACTTTGAATTTATATTAGTTCATACAAACACTCCATCCATGCTTTTGTTCTGGCCCTCCGGTCCAGTTAAGAACCCATTGTGGCCCTCGAGTCAAAAAGTTTGCCCACCCTTGCCCTAGAGCCAGGGCCAAATCCTGTTTAAGCAGGAAGCTTCGCACAGGCTATGTTCTTGCTTCCAGGAACGTGTCCGTAGTGAGTGCAGTGTTACAGGGTTGAGCTGGGCTGGCATAAGGCCCATCCGCTCCTCCTAGGACATCACCTCCCAAAAGCCCTGGAAATCCTGGGGCCAGAGAAGAGGCAGTTCAGCACCATGGCCATAGGCTCAGGCTTCAGAGCCCCACAGAACTGCTTACCAGCAGAACAACCATTGACAAGTTACTTCATCTCTCTCAGCCTCTGTCACCTCTTCTCCATAATGGGACATACAGGATAGGCAAATGCAACGGTAAACCTACCTTTACCCAGCCCTGAATAAGTATTCCGGTCATACAGCTTTGTGAAGGTTAAGTTAGATTACGCAGACCAGATTTGACACAGGACAAAACAAACTATAGCTAGAGTTTAAAGGGAATGACCTCAGCTAGCTTTTGCAGGGACATTCCTGACAGCAATACTGGGACTCCTTTGTGGTTATTCTTACACATGATGATACAATTTTCAAATATTGTCTCCTAATAGTTGGCCAGTGGTATCTCCCACCGCATCATGATAATTAGAGCTCTCCAAGTTTGCCTATGTGAAAGCGATGTCGTTGTGGGTGGATCTCTGTTGTGACGCCAGTGGCATTCACCAGTGTATCCCAAGCAGGTAGAGGCCCTTCGCCAACATGTCCCATCCCCTCAGTCCTCAGCATTTTCCCTTGAGCCACAGGTGACCGCTGACTTTCCTGTCCAGCCCATCCACTTCGGTGCGGTGCCTAAGTTCCAATGCAGCAGCTATAGCTCCCTCCCCCCTCCTGCTAGCCCATCCAACCAGCAGCTCAGACTGAAAGTGAGCATGGCCTTATTGTAGAAATGAACTTGAAGCTCCTCAGGTTGATTGCAAAGACCAATTTCTAAATTCCAGAGCCAAAATATTACTAAGAAATCACTTTTAACAGAATTTATAGATTATTGTGATTAATCAATAGTTTTAAACTGCTATTCTGATCAAGTTCACCAGTCAGAGATTTGTGTAAATCAGAACAGTTCACATCTTCGGGAGGCAAGGTTTTCATAAGTAAGATGCAGTGAAGTATATAATCTGTGAAATCTTTTTAGCCACGTGGGTCTTTTGTGGCCTTTGTTCATGGAGATTGTGTGAAACAGGGCACACATGTTTCAGTAGTGACTATAGCCCCACTGAGAAAAGGAGTTTTTGAGTTGTGTCTGTAAAAAACATTCTTATGCCCGGCTGGCGTGGCCTATGAACCAGGAGATCAAGGTTCAACTCCAGTCAGGGAACATGCCCAGGTTTCAGACTCAATCCCCAGTAGGGGGCATGCGGGAAGCAATCGGTCAATGATTCTCTCTCATCATTGATGTTTCTATCTCTCTCTCCCTCTCCCTTTCTCTCTGAAATAAATAAAAATATTTATTTTTTAAAAGCATATGTGAAGAAAGATGAGAGAGGGTAGACCAGAGAGCATCATGTAACAGAAGAGAAGGTAACACTGACTTCCTCTGGAAGAGTGGAGTTCCCTCACCCCTCTTTAATTTGGCCCCAAAAGCAGTTGTGTGCAGTCAGCTTCCCCTCCCAGTGTTCTCAAGGAGAAAGAAAGGATGACCATGGAGATGGGTTTATTCCAGGGCATTCATGCCCGATATGCTACTTCTTCTGGGCAGAACACTTTGTAGGGTCTTTACCCGAATGTAAGGACCCAGGGGAAGGCAATGTTGACTAGTAATCTTGGCAGTTAATTATTAGAAGGTGCAAGTTTTGTCTTAAGTCCCTAAGGACACTTAGTAGTGAAGAAGCCAATTGAAGATTTTAAGCGGGAAAGTCACATTGTTGGGTTTTTGTGGTAGAAAGATGACTTTGGGGGAGTGGGAATGCATCTAACTGAAGCTAGACTTGAGAAGACCCCACAATGCCACTTCCAGGTATATATACCACTGAAAATTCCTCACACACATGTAAGAGACACGGGCAGAGAGATTCAGTACAGCCTCCTCTGCAATAGCAAAAAATCAGCATCCAAGTACTTAGCATCAAAGGATCAAATCTGTCTAATGCTGCAGAGTCCCATGAATACACGAATTGGCACAATTACGTGGCATAAATGTGATCTTTTTATGGCAGCATAGACTGACTTTAAAATAATGTTGGGGGGGAAAGTGAACATTTTGGTATGGTATCATTTATGTAAATTTATAAAACACTCACAGACACAAATAACATCTGAATGTGTGTAAGCTGTAAGTAAAATTTTGAATGAGCTGGACACTCACACACCAATGTCCTGGTGATGGTTGCCTGAGGAGAAGGGCCAGGAAAGAAGTGGGGTTGAATGAGGATGGTGAATAAAAGAATCTCTAACTTTATCTGAAATGCAATCTTTCATTTTGTTTTCAAAGGAGATTATAGGATTATGTTACATATGTAATTTTCTTAAGGGCATAATTAACGAAAAAAGAGTCTGATAGCAAATATCACTCACTGCTAATAGGTATTAATTCTGGGTTGTGGATGTTTGTTAAATTATATTCTATTTTTAATTTTAATTTAAAAAATTTTATTTTTTTAATTACAGTTTACATTCAATATTATTTTGTATTAATTTCAGGTATGCAGCATAGCGTTTAGACAGCCATATACTTTAGATGTTCCCCCTTATATTTTAAATTATATTTTATGTTGTTTGTAGTTGAAAAAATAATTATTTCCTTATCTATATATGTAAAAGGCTAAGATGCAAAGTGTCCCCTCAGGAGTTCAACCGGGAGACCAGGAGTTCGATTGCTCGCTATGATGTGTGCTGACCAACAGAGGGTGACACAGAATGAAGGAAGGCCTTGGCTGGCAGTCGGAAGGCCCCTATTGGCCCTGATCACCAGCCAGGCCTAGGGACCTTACCTGTGCATGAATTTTGTGCACCAGGTCTCTACTAAGTAAAATAATAAATGTAGGGTGTGTGTGTGTGTGTGTGTGTGTGTGAAAGAGCAGTAGCCAGAGAAGTGTGAATGCCCTCAGAGCCTGATGACTAAAACCAAGGGACATGAAAGTTCAAGAAGAATTGTCAACAACGTCAAGATTACAACCAGAAGAATTGAGCCAGTTTGTAAATTGGCCAGTCCTTGGTAGCTGTGGTGGGGTGATTCCGGCCCAGTGATGTGAGCAAAAGTTGTGTGGCAGTCATTGAGTGAGTGAAGGTGAAGTAGAGGCGACATGAGTTCCCTGTTTCCAGAGGGTTGACCGCGAAGGGGGTGAAACCATTGAACTGGTACCCAGAGAGGATATAGATTTAATGAAGATGGCTGTTACTTTTAAGAGTCGGGAAACGTGATGTTCACCTGAAACAGGAAAAATACAGTAAAGAAAACAGGGTAAAGGTGTGGGAGCAGAGAGGGCTCTGGATAGAGATCTACTGTGCCTGGAGAACTGTGATTGGAGGAAATGGAGGAAGCATGGGTCAAGGTCAGACTACAGAAGGCTGGGGATCTGGGCTTCATTCAGGGAATAGGAGAGATACCTATACACTTTATTTTGAAGAATGACACACAAATACTTTCCATTTCAAATGTTTTGTTCTTTCCAAACAAAAATGGAAAAAAAAATTTTCTTTGCTCATTTGCCCCTGTATTGGCTAGATCACAAATAGGGAGGTGGCCGCTGACTCAATCACACTCTTGGTTGAGAAAGTAGGGAGTGTAAACCATGGTTGTGTAGGAGCAAGGTGAGTAAAGAAAGCTCTGCTCATGGTGATCTGGGGTCTACAGGTGATGGTGGTGTTCACACCTTACCCACCCTCTTCATGCTGACCTGTGAGCTATCATCACACTTAATAAACGTTT
Source organism: Myotis daubentonii (assembly GCF_963259705.1). Taxonomy (NCBI): domain Eukaryota; kingdom Metazoa; phylum Chordata; class Mammalia; order Chiroptera; family Vespertilionidae; genus Myotis; species Myotis daubentonii. Next base: position 15,659,527 of record NC_081856.1, on the reverse strand, counting down.
TAAAATCAAGAATTCATTCATCTGCCAGCTTATCTGTGCTAAATCCGACTAACTGTTCATATTATTAATTATTGCTTTTGATATTTACTCACCAAACCCTTTTATTCTCAAAGAGAGAATATTTTCTGGTTTTTCATCATTTTTTCCTATTTATTGGGTTTCTGAGTGAAGAGCCATCTTGAATTAACAGATGTCATGATGTTACATGATTGGAATCGGATTAAAAATGTAACAGTTTGAGGATAAATTCAACAGTGATGCCACAGAAAATCATAGATTTTTTTATGTTTTAGCACAAAGGAAAAGAAGTGAGGCAGAGATTTTTAGAAGACCCACAGAGCTAGCCCTGTCTCTTTGGATGTCCTGTGGAATTTTGCAAATTGGGGTTGCTATTTCGGGTATCTTTCTACCAAAGAGGTTTATTATTAATTTATTAGTGAATGATGGAAACTTTTATAGAGCTTCAAGGTGTTTGGAGAACCCTTTTTGTCATAAGATAACCTGATTTGTATATTCTGAGAGCTCCCCGTGAAGAAAGCTACATGGATGCTATGACAGCAGCACTGCCAAGAAATGACTGTGCTCCCATTCTACCTGCTTGCCTAGCAGCAGTTTCTGTTTGCAAAGCCTTGTGTTGCTGCTCCTGCAAAGGAATGAAGGGGGAGGTGGAAGATAGAAGAGCAGCAAAATCCTCACTTGGGGGGGTTAACACTGGCCCAATATTTTTTAAAATAATCAGGCTCCAGAACTGTAGTGCAAAAAATAAAATTAAATCAGTCACATTTTTAGTAAAGAAGTTATGCTGTGAGTTTGTAACCCACAAATTTATGAAGAACTAAGCTTTTGATACATTAATTAGTTTCAGCCAACACCCCTACTAAGCTGTGTACTATTTTCTTTGAGCAGATCTGTTGGTTTAGAGAAGCAAAAGTTGATAACAAATTACCCTTTTCTTTGGAAAGAGCTTTCATACCATATTATTATAGAGGAGGTCTGGTAGGTTGCATATTAGAAAAATTTTCTGATTGTTTTGATATATTTGATACAGAAATATTTTTCATTTTTTTATGAGAATTAGTTAATTATTGCTAAAAGTCTAATTAGTTAAGAAGGTGAAGGTATATTTTAATGTCAAATAAATCACTTTTTAGGAGGGATGGAGCAAAGGTGGCAAAGCCAGGAGTTATTGTGCACAAAAGCACCATCTAGTGACCAGAGTGAGTAACTGCATGCTATTTTTGAAAAGGGAAAACTTCTCAACCATCCTATATAATCCTATATAATAAAAGCCTAATATGCTAACTGTCTGGTCATCCATTCAACCAATCAAAGCATAATATGCTAATGATATACTAAGGCTGCTCAACCGCTAGCAATGACATACACTGACCACCAGGGAGCAGACAGTCGACCGGTTGACCAATCACTATGACGTGCACTCACCACCAGGGGGCAGATGCTCCGACTGGTAGGTTAGCTTGCTGCTGGTGTCTGGTGGATCAGAACTGAGCCAGACCAGCTGGACATGCCCTGGAGCCCTCCTGTGGTTTCTCCCCAGCTGGCAAACCTCCTGCATCCCTCCCCAGCCCCGATTGTGCACCAGTGGGGCTCCTCGGCCTGGCCTGCATCCTCTTGCAATCCAGGACCTGTCGGGGGATGTTGGTGAGCCAGTTTCGACTTAATCCCCTAGGCCAGATCAATGGACCCCACTGGTGCGTGAATTCGTGCACTGGGCATCTAGTTTAAAGTAATTAACCATTCATGGCATAACATTTCCTCTGATTGAATGGCATAGTCATTAGAAATCCACTTGGAAACATTCAGCCAGGCATTTAATTGTTGGCTATTAGTACTTTTCTACTGCTGAAAAGGGCATCCTATCTAATAAAAGAGTAATATGCAAATTGACCATCACTCCAATACAAAAGATGGCTGCCCCCATGTGGAAACAAGATGGCCTCCACAAGATGGCCAGCAGGGGAAGGCAGTTGGGAGGGACCAGGCCTGAAAGGGAGGGCAATTGTGGGCAATCAGGCCTGCAGGGGAGGGCAGTTGGGGGGGACCAGGCCAGCAGGGGAGAGTAGTTGAGGGCGACCAGACCAGCAGGGGAGGGCAGATAGGGGCAACCAGGCTGACAAGAGAGGGCAGTTAGGGGTGACCGGGCCGGCAGGGAAGGGCAGTTAGGGGCAATCGGGCTGGCAGGGGAGCAGTTAGGCGTCGATCAGGCTGGAAGGGGAGTGGTTAGGGTCAATCAGGCAGGCAGGCAGGTGAGTGGTTGGGAGCCAGCAGTTCTGGATTGTGAGAGGGCAGTCAGACATCCCTCAAGGGTCCTAGATTGGAGAGCATGCAGGCTGGGTTGAGGGACACCTGAACCACCACCACCCCACCCCCCTCCACAAATTTTGTGCACTGAGCCTCTAGTTACATATAAAGCAAAACACTATAAAGTTAGGTTGGCATATATGGAAATTATGTACTATTTTCTTACTTTTTATTTTATTTTTTCCTAATCCTTACCCGAGGACATATTTTTATTGATTTTTTTTTCCAGAGAGTGAGGGGGAGAGAGGGAGAGAAGGAAGAGAGGAAGAGAGAGAGAGAGAGAGAGAGAGAGAGAGAGAGAGAGAGAAACATTGATGTGAGAGAGAAACATGGACTGGTTGCCTCCCACAAGCTCCTGACCGGGGATTGAACCCACAACCCAGGTATGTGCCCTGACTGGGAATCGAACCCACAACCTTTTGGTGTACAAGACAACACTCCAACTAACTGAGTCACCCGGCCAGGGCTATGTACTATTTCTTATCCAATACCATGGTTCTGTGTTGTTGCTTTATATTTAAAATACAGCTTACTTACATCGCTTCTCGGCCTTTTGGCTAAGATCAAGTGTAGTATCTGTTCTTATCAGTTTAAAATACAGCTTACTAACAGCTAAGAAACAGATTTCATCTAAGAGTCCATCTGGATAAGTGAATTACCATTTTTTTTCAGGCCTGATTTTCATTTCCTACCTGCTGTACAACTTGCCTATTCAGCATGTTTCTACACATTTCTGTGGCTTAGAGAAGTGCCATTTTTATCATCAGGGGACATCCTGCTATTTATTAAGAAAATAGTGTCACAAACTAAATGTCCAATAACAGTGGAATGATTAAATAATATATAGCAATTCTGTATGCTGGACTGCAGCATGAAGCAAATTGTCCAAGAATATTTAATGGCACAGAAAAAAATGCTTCTAATATAATTTGGTGAAATTTTTTAAACCCTTATTACTATTTTAGTTTGATCTCTATGGAAAAAAAAAGTTTTTTAAAGAATTTTTATTTTTTCTGTAGAAATAATACCAGAATGATAAAGTCATTATTAATCATGGTTACTGGTGGGTGGGTGGTGGGATTAGGGAATAAGTTTTAATTTTCTGTTTATCCTCACCTGTCATTTCCAAAATTTTAGCTACTATTTTGCAAAATCGTATTACTGCTTCAGTTTTTCCCAGTCTCTGTATTCTTGTACTTCACCATGTGATTTTTTAGCTCTCTCAATATGAAGGAACATTTTGGCCACCCCTTATATTTGGGTTCACTCTTGTAACTTGCTTTGGTTAATGAAATGTTAGCAAGCATGTCTTTGTGAGCAAAGCCCTGGACAGTGGCTTTGTGGTCTGGCTTGCGCCCTTGCGCCATGTCCATGAGAAGATTGGCCCAGGCTAGCCTGCTGGAGGAGGGTGACGCAGGCATGGAGCAGGCGAGCCGAGCCCAGCCCAGCTGACCCCTGCCTCCCTGCAGGTCTTGGTCTGCGGCTGAGATTTTTGTGGTTGATAGTTACGCAGCATTATCGTAGCAGTAGCTACTCACTTCATTGTTATCACAAGGAAAATGCTCTCTGTGCGATTTAAGCCTATCGTGTCCAGTGTAAAAGTGGAGTAGGAAAGAGGGAACGGGGAGGAACAGATGTCCCCTCCCTGCAGACATGCCCCACAGGGCTAATCTCAAGGCTGCTCCCCACTCTTTTGCATCGTCTTCTTAGATATGAGACCTTAACCACTTTGAAATCCAGAGTCCAGCTGTGGTGATTGCAAGGACTCTGGGTCAGCTCAACTCATTTCCGTGCTTTTCCTGGGAATTTTTCCTTTTAGTCAAAGTGGGGAAATTTATCAGGAATATATTCTTTGTCAAAGAAGTCACTGTGTTATTTTTCAATTTTCTATGTCCCAGTTTCTACCCCACCCTTCTTTCACTTTCTTTCCTCTCTTCTCCCATCTCCATGGTTTTATTACAACAGCAAAACACAACACAAAGAGGCAGCAGTTCTAGGGGGTTCTTTTCAAAGACCACTCCTTTGGTCTTTATGGTATAGGGCCATGTAACTACTTTCCCCCAAAGGTGTTAATCTCATGTGCTGTCCCCTGGTATGGGGACACTAGTGCCTTTACAACCGAAACTTGACTACGTTTGGCCAACCCACTCCACTCACCTCACCCCAAAACAAGCGGAGTGCTAGTGGAGGCGAAGGACTCAGAACTAAGGCGGTGTATCCAGAGTGGGCTTTGAGGGATTGCTTCTCTCAGGGAGCCAGGTGTCGGGCTGGTCCTGGGTCTCAGCAATGCCGAGGAACCAGACATGCACCCCATGCCCTTGATCCACAGAGGCAACTGTGAGCCACTCCGGACGGCACGGAGAAGCCGGCACAGGACAGAAAAAGACAGCAAGCCCATCAGGCGCCTTTGGACAGGCTGACACCACTTGGCCTCCTTTATCCTCTTGCGCACTCAACCTCAAAGGAGTGGGTGTAGGGAGGAAGTCCACCCCCTTCACTCCAGGCCCCTCCAGCCTGTGCTGGTCCAGGGAGGAGAAAAGCTTGAAAGGAATATGAGGGTCAAGTTTTAAAAAATAAAACAACCAGAGTGCACTGTAAGAACAAAAAACTTTTTTTTTTCTTTTTTTTTTTTATTGCTTAAAGTATTACAAAGGGTATTACATATGTATCCATTTTATCCCCCCGCCCTAGACAGTCCCCTAGCCTCCCCTATCACCCAGTGTCTTATGTCCATTGGTTATGCTTATATGCATGCATACAAGTCCTTTAGTTGATCTCTTACCCCCCTACCTCCTGCCCCCCAACCCTCCCCGGCCTTCCCGCTGCAGTTTGACAATCTGTTTGAGGCAGCTCTGCCTCTGTATCTATTATTAAGAACAAAAAACTTTTAACAAATTGACGTGACAAGAAGATGGACTTGGAGTCACATCATTAAAACTGAAAATCAGCCAGAGTCGAGATTCGACAGAGCAGATACTAGAAAACTGAAACCATTTCATGTTCAAACTCCAAGCCAGTTGAGAGAGCTTACTAATCCAGCTTCCTCACCTTACTAAACAGAGGACTCGGGTGGGAGGAAGAGGAGAAACACAGGGGGCGAGCTTTCTCTGACTGCTCTTGGCCAGATGGCCGGCCCCTGCTCTCCCTGCCCCTCCATCTCTGTCCAGCCCCTTTCTGCACACCCCAGTCAGGACTTCGCTGGGTTTGTGGACCAGGTGCTTTCAGACAAGAGAGTCTCCAGTCAGGCGTCTTGTAGGAAGAATTCTCGCCCAGGTGGCTGAGTCCATTGGGAAGAGACGGTTGATGCCACACGCTGTGTGTTCCCCTCCTTCCTCTTCTGGGCCCTCCTCTTGTAGGATGTGTGTATGGAGTGGGTGTGTGGGGGCGGGGAGGAGGGTGGTTTGTCCCAGTTGTCCTAAAATGGTAGCTTGGAATTCTTTAAACATGGAACTGGAGGTGCTAAGCCCCTGTGTCCTCCTCAGTGGGAGGTAGTAGTTATTTCCAGGGAAACAAGAAGCACTTCCTCCATACCTTACACTGGCCAGCTCACCCACACTGCCTCTCGTTTGCCCAACCAGACACATAATTGACCTACCACCTTGGACTTTATTTTTTAATTGATTTGATAGAGAGGAAGGGGGTGGGGAAGAGAGGCAGGGAGAGACACATCTACGTGTTCCACTTATTTATATATTCATAGGTTGACTCTCCTATGTGCCCTGACAAGGGATCTAACCTGCAACCTTGACATACTGGGATGATGCTCTCACCAACTGAGCCATCCTACCTGCCAGGGCCCATCTTGGGCTTTTATTCCTACTGTGCAGCCTCTATGATGATGATGTTCATAAAATACCACCCGAGCGCCTACTCTGTACCAGGTGCCTTGCCTGCTTGTCCTTTAAGTCTCACTACAACACACATTTATTGTCCATTTGACAGACGAGGAGTCTTTGGCTTTGACCACCTCTCTCCTGTCCAAGGTCAGAGCTCTAATATCTCTCCCCTGACCTTGTACTCTCTGAGGCAAACTTGGGCCATCACAGCCACCCCCGCCCAGGAACCCAGGGCCTCCACGGACTTTACCTGCCTCCCTTGCCAGAGAAATGACAGACAGGAAGTGATTTTCCAGAACCAGTTAAACACTTCCCAGCAATGACTCTGCATGTTCTGTTGACAACAGCATGCAGACTACTTCTTCAGTGCAGACAAGATTGACTCCCTACTGTGCGGACAAGAGGTCTTCCATTTTGATGCTTTTTCTCCCCTGCCTCTGTTAACCGAGGACCCCTCTGTTAACCGAGGACCCCTCTGATGGGACCCCTCCTCTGCAGCTTTCTCCATGCAGGGCCTCACTTCCCTCCTGGGGCTCACCGTCCTGGTTGGTCCCCACTTCAGGTGACAATCAGGGAGGCCTTGGAACTGCTGGATGAGGCCATGCGAAGTAGCCCTGTTTGCAGGTCAAACGTCAAATGTCAGCTTGTTGGTCTGTGTTCACCCGGCCTCTCGCACTTACCAAACCCAAGTACAGGTTTGTGTCGTGTGAAGTCAGCCACTGGGCATTTACTCAGAACTGTGTTAGAGGATTTAATATGTTACTAAACCCAATGAAAGCCTTTTTATCAGTTTATTTCCTTAAGTTTCCTTGCATCATACGAGTGTGCACCTGTGGCCCGTCTTTGTTTGGCACACTGGGTTTTCTGTTTTATTTCATTTTGGGGTTTTTTTTTGTTTTGTCTTGTTTTTCTGAAGTCAAGCATGGCAGCGTCTGTTTAGCGGAGCTAACTCTAAACTCGTATATCACATGAAATATGATTGCATGTCAAGTTGAAACATCAATAAAAGAAATAACATTAAAATGTCTTAAATAAATGCTAAACCCAAGAAACTAAGCCAGGAAAGTACTTGTGGACTCACTTGAAAAACAGTTAGAACCATTGTTCAGAAAGAGCGACTTTAACTTGCTTCAGGTGTTCTCAATTCCCAGCAATTAATGCTGGATGTGCGAGAGAGGAGGTTCGCCTTTCAGGGCCGGTGGGTTCCCTGGAACTGGATAGTTCTCGTTCAAGGTCACTTAGCTGCTCGCTCCTCTCCAGTCTAACGTGAAGCATTTAGAAAGGTCCTTTTCCTTGTTGCTCAAGTCACACATCCTAAAATCCTGCAGCTGTTCCCCTAAGATTGCCAGCAAGATAACAGCTATAAAGCTCCAACCGCAAGATGCAAATTCTTGCCCATTTTCTCAGTTCTAGCCCAGCATAAACATCCCGCCTCCTCCCCTGCTTCCTAAGCGCGGTTGCTCCATGGGGCTTTCCGACTGTTCGCGGGGAAAGGAGAAGGGTCTACAGACCTGTTGGGCTGCCCTGTGTCTCCCTGCCTCCAGGACCCCCGGTTTGCCCAGGGGGACTTCATTCAGACGCGCTGTGTTTGTTTCAAAGGACAGCGCACACAGGAAGGGCCATCTCTGGAGTGAGTGGACACGGACCACCCTTTTGCTTTTGCCAGCGAACGAAAGGACAAGCTTTCTGGTGCTAACGGTTTGGGCTAATACAGTGTGAACAACTAAATATAGAATACTTTTGTTAAAATCAGATTAGACTAATTCTATATGAAGTGCTTTAATGAAAAATGTTTAATGGTGGAAATACTATACCACTGGCGTTAAAGTGCAGGTGCAAGAATGATATTCTATACTCCCCGGAGAACCAACGAGAACACACTGTGAAATAGCAATTAAAGTTTATAGTTGCCTGCGTTGGCTAAATGTCTTTTTCATGGGAAATTTTCATTGTCTTATGCAATGATCATTTTGGGTTAAAATATGTGCTGAATTATGTGGGCATTCCAAGTTATTAAGAAATGGATTTACTTTACAAGCAAACTGTAAGCATTCTTTGCTGTTTTTATGAGGTCATCGCCATGACTTCTAAATGGGGCTGTAGGCCAACTCTGATTCTCACATCAGTTCATTAATTCACACAGCTGTCTCTGAAAACTACAAGCATAATATATACTGCAGACAGAGGGCCAGGGAGGGGGTGGGGTGAAATTTCAAGGCCGTATTTCAGTCCGGAGATCCTGCTGACATCATAAACTATGAGAAGACAGCTTAAGCTGTTTGGGGAACCGCAGTAGCCCCCCTGAAGGAAATATGGCCAGTTTAATTGATTCTTTTGCGTTTCAGAATATACAGAGTAGGGACACCCAGTCGTTTTTATTCTGAGCAAAGCCAGAACATGAAAGGCGGGCACCGCGGGAATGCATTAGCAGGGAAACCCAAGCAGCAGCCCAAGGTGCGGGGACGGATTTGATTGTGCCGATGATATATGAGCAGCCGCGCTGACATGTGAAGGGCATTGGCAGGGTTTACTGCACAGTGATCGTGTTTTATAGGTGATTGTGAACTCACCCTCCCAATGAAGACTTTTCCAAATGCGATGTGACAGGGATGATAGGACTGTGGTGTGCGTGAGGGGCCGGGAGAGCTCTGAAGACGGTTCCCCGCCGCCCCTCCACTTCCTGATTGTAACAAACATGGACTGTGAAGGGCTGAAACCTGTGGCAGGACCTCTGACAGCTTTTCCCGCTTGGTCGGGAAGAGGCACTGCTAATATCTGTATTAAAAACGCACTCTGCTGTGTATGAGCCCACAGGCTGAATTTGGAGGCAGCTTAGGCAAACCTAATGTTTATGAGAATGTCCCGGTTCCCAATGCCTCCCTCCATGTCCATATGATCTTTTTAAAGAGGATATCGGCAGTTTCACATCCTTTAAATGCCAAATTTGTTTTGGTTGCCATGGGAAGGTGAGCTAAGTCTCTCTGAGAGTAATTTCAGTTTTACAAATAAAACCAGCCGCATTTTTACGTTTTTGGATGGAGGAAAGTTTCGTGAAATGTGACATTTTAAGTGTGCTCTTCAGTAACTCTCCATTAAAACACTGACACCTGTGTCCATGTGGGTGTTGAGATTTGCTTACCCTTATCTCATTTGTATACACAAATGTCTTTTTGTACATGTGACCTGAAGTTTTGCATGAGAAACAGATGTGTCCTTAAGGACTATGCATAAGACTGTTAACCCAGAAGACAGAGTGAGAAAAGTCAAATTCACTTAAGAGTTTGGGGCTGAATCTCCTCTAGGCTCTCCCTACATGCTTTTCATCCCCCTCCTATGCTTAATTATTCCCTGGATAAATGCTATGGACTTTTCTCTTAGAATCATGAAAAGATGTAAAACTTGGCATGTTGAACAGGATTGTCTTAGTCTGGTCGGGCTGCTATAACAAAATCCCGGAGACTGGGGGGCTTAAAAACAACAGGCATTTATTTCTCACTGTCCTGAAGACTGGGATCATGATTCCCAGAGGTTCTGTGCCTGCTGACAGACCACTTCCTCATACAAGGCCTTCTTGCTGTAACATCACAAGGGGCGAGGGATCTCTCTGGGGTCCCTTTTATAAGGGCACTAACTGTATTTGTGAGAGCTCCACCCTCAGGACCTAGTCACCCCCAACAGCTCCTCTGCTGATACCATCGCCTTGGAGATAAGGATTTCAACATATGAATTTGAGGGAGACACAAACATTCGATCTATAGACGAAGCCTGGACTAACAGGTGGCAGTCCCAAGCATTATCTGAGAGATTTTCCATCTCTGAGTCACACTTGCTTGGCCATAATTATTTCTTATTATATAAAAAAGTGACACTAAAAATATGTGATTTGTGATTTGTTATGACATTTACCAAATTAAATTAGGATGATAAGATTTTACTTTTCATTAGTACACTAACATATTTTCCAGGTTAACCTTAAAAGCTTTACTAACATGACTCTGTGAAACTGTATTGTCAGAAATTGTTCAGTAAGTCCAGGAAATATGTATTTCAGCATTAGAGTCTAACCCAGTCGTGGGCAAACTACAGCCCCCGGGCCGGATCCGGCCCGTTTGAAATGAATAAAACTAAAAAAAAAAAAAAAGACCGTACCCTTTTGTGTAATGATGTTTACTTTGAATTTATATTAGTTCACACAAACACTCCATCCATGCTTTTGTTCCGGCCCTCCGGTCCAGTTTAAGAACCCATTGTGGCCCTCGAGTCAAAAAGTTTGCCCACCCCTGGTCTAACCAGTGGTTCTCAACCTTCCTAATGTCGCGACCCTTTAATACAGTTCCTCATGTTGTGGTGACCCCCAACCAGAAAATTATTTGCGTTGCTACTTCATAACTGTAATTTTGCTACTGTTATGAACCATAATGTAAATATCTGATATGCAGGATGTATTTTCATTGTTCGTGACCCACAGGCTGAGAACTGATACAGAAACCACGGGAGCTCTTTTTCTGGAAGGCTTCAAATCACAATGATTCAGAGTCCTTCCAAATATATTTCTTTCCTAGAATTATTTGTTCTGTCTACTTTTACCTAAATTCTATGAGTAACATTTCAAAACTTCTGATGGGTATATGGAAAGTTTTCATTTTATTTGCATTCTGTGCTGGGCACTCAATTCTTCTTCCTCTTCATTTACAAAAAGGTAAACTACAAGTAGAGCCTATAGTAATGAAATTTAACTTTTATTTAGACATGCCGATTGATTTCCTAAAAACTAAAGCCGAGTTTCCAACGTTCTTCATTGTGCTGGGCTGGAACTTTGCTAGTGTTACACTTTCCCTTGCAATATGTTATACTTACAAAAAGATGACACAAAACTGGGAACTGGGGGCAAAATATCAAATCTATTTCCAAATGTCCACATGTTCCGACTGTAGCCTAGCAGGTTGTGATTAAATATTAATCTTATTCTTAATATTTAGTTACTACCTAACACCATTAGTTTTTATTAATGACTACATAAAACATAGTATGATGAAATGCATTACATTTCTTTCACAATAGAAGAGATTTTTTTATCTCATTATTATGAGGAATTGATAATTTTTATAATATTCAAGTTGATTTTTTTAAAAATGCCAATGTATGAAAATATTTTTATATGGTTATTTTCACAACTAGAATGTTTTCTAACTGGAATTATTTATAGCATTGCTCACACAAATAAATGAATTTGAATTAGTTTATATAAACACTCATTAAGTTAGTTTCGGTTCATTTATGGTTCTATGTAGTGCTGTTACTTTTCTCCTCACTTTTAAAATGAAATACTTACAGTAAAAATGTTATTATGATATAACAAAGAAGAATCCAAATGAAAGTCACTTTATATGAAATTTGCCCTCGCCTTATAAAATTAGTGACTATAAATTTTATGATGCTGACGGTATATGAGGTGTTGGCTGTGGAAATGGCTGGGTGTTTTCACAGGTAGACGAATGTATGTATAGAATGAGTGTAACTTAATCTAGATGGAATTTCACACTGAAAGAAGTAATTTATTGCATATTTGGCCCATTAGATCTGATAGAGGAAAAGTATTCCAGAAAAAAAAAGTAGTACCTCCTATGAAGAATTTCTTAGATGAATGTTCTGTGCTATTTTGACTTTGAACACACTGTTTTTTCTTAGGTCCTTGTGAAATAAACTAATTCTCCGTCTGACTAAAGTGAAATGGCATATTTTAAAGTTTAATTGAAGATGAACTTACTTTGATCAAAGATGGAAGCTTATTTTGGAATGTACATGCAAGTTATACACTTGAATGTGAACAATGGTGTCTATGATCAAAATTCTCTTTCAAAATTAACTCAGATTGTGGAGTTTGACACAAATCCTCCTCCATATTGTTGGATTGACTTCTTGAATTGGCTCAGTAGTCATTCATTTGAAAGGAGACTTTAAAGGGTCTCAGGGAAAACTGTCTGCCAAATCCGTCTCCCATTCTAGCTGCCACAGCAATGGGGTCTGTCATAAGTCTTTCTCGTTACTTTAGGTGATGCCTTAGTGCAGTGGTTCTCAACCTTGGCTGCACATTAGAATCACCTGGGAATCTTTTTAAAATCCTGATTTCTGGGCCTCATTCCGGAGGATTTTAAAAAGATTCCCAGGTGATTCTAATGTGTTGCCAAGGTTGAGAACCACTACCTGAGTGAAACAGGAGACTTCCTTTCTAGCCTCCCTCGCTAGAAATTTGTATATCTTCCTCTCCTCTCTCTTCCTTACCCTCTTCACACTCACCTGATCACAAATACCTTTCCCAAAGTCTGTCCTTCTCTCCTCTTCTGGCCCTTTTCTGGGGCCTCTGAGAATCACATCTCCACCCCAGGCTCTCCTTCATCTCCTTTGTCACTGGTTGCATGTCTTTTGCTTCAGGCACACTCAGTTTTTACTTTTCCTGGAACACTTCTGGCCCTTTTACAACCCAAGACACCCTCTTTCTGTCTGTGCTTTTATTTCACTTTGCCTAGATAAAAATAAACAAAAAAAAATGACTCACCAGCCAGTGTTCAGCTCAAATGTCACCACCTCTGTGAAGCCTTCCCGGCTGGCCCTTCTGTGTCCCGGCAGCATATTTCTTAGAGCATGTAGCATGTTGTACTACAATATATTATTAACGACACCCTCCGTCCACTAGGCCGAGCTGCCTGCGAGCATTGAGGATGGGTCACTGACACGCTGCATTATGCGTCCCTGTGCCTTCGCACCCATGTACCTGGCGTGCAGTAGGTGCTCAAGACATGTTTGCCAAATAAATGGTAGAACCAAAACTTCAACATTTGGGAGTAAAACATCAAGCCACTATCTCCTGTGTTTACCAGGTCCATTTCTCTGGCCCTAAATAGCAAGCAAACATGGGGAATTTGGGGACCCTGAAGGGGCTGAGGAGGCCATCAGCCACACTTCACCTGGCTCACAGTGGGGCCAAGGCCAGCCTGGCCAATGAGATCAATACCAGGAGCTTCAAATAGTGGAAAATGGCCAAAGGAAAGGGGAAGGGAAGAGGAAGGGAAGGATGGCCATTGCTGGATACTCCGATCACTTAGATGACTACTCTGTGGAGAAATACATTTTAAAACAATCATCTGTTGAGGTGAAATTCACATAATATAAAGCAACCATTTTAAAGTGAAAAATCCCAGGCATTTAGTGCAATCACAGTGTCGCACAGCCAGGAGTGATGGAGATGTTCGAGAACTAGATAAGTACCTAGTTTTAATCCATCACCCTGGCCACCATTTCACAGTGCCTGGCAGTAAATGAAGACATGCATGGCTATCCTCACTCTCAATCTTGAAGCAAATGTGCAGCCTCAGTGTGAGAAACACATCCAAACGCCTGCATGACTTGAATTCCACCTGGACTCATCCTGGTGTCATTGTGTGATGCAGAGAGAGGAGTGGGAAATGCAGACTACAGGGCAACACTAGACCCAGACCAAGGCCCACACTTCTGCTGTGAAGTTGGGACAAGAAAGACATTTATTGAGGTTCTTCTCTGGTTTCAGTTAAGATGACGCACAAGGAAATTCCCTTATTTAAGTGAGCACACAGCATAGGAATAGTGTAACATTGTGCCAGGTTAACCTCCACCTGCCCTAGGCAAGCGAGTGTGTGTGTGTGTGTGTGTGTGTGTGTGTGTGTGTGTGTCAATGTATACCAATGTGCCCCCTTCAGAAGGCTGGCAGATGTTGGTAAGACTAGATATTCGTAAACATGTAGTTATGATTCTTCCTCCTCCATGTTTTCTAATTGTTCAGATACCCCATATAGTGCCATGATGAGTAACATTAGCTAGGGCGAATATAAACATACACAATTACAGTTTAGAAATCGAACTGCTGAAATGTGATCGGCACAATTGAAGACTATGTTTCTCTACAAACTATTGAGACCACGTGACTGTGGGTCTGTATGTTGGTGAGTTATGAGTGCAGTGAATGGTGTAATAGGAGGCATGTCAAATCTGCATAGTACAACTGGCTGCCTGTGCCAATGCATCTTATTATTTGGGATTTCTTAGCTTTAGTTTTAGATTATACTTCTCCTACAGGAAATTTCTTTCTTGGCCATTGTGCATTCTGACACATGGAAATAGCTCTCAAACTACTACGACCGTCCTGTCACCAAGCTAAGACTATCCTCCCATTGCTCACAAATGCTTGGCTCAGAATAATGTCAAGTGACAACAGGGAACAGGCTGCAGTCACCCTCGGAGACAGCGCTCTGCTGCCATGCAACTAATGGGCTGTGGGGAGATTTATCCTGATCCCCAATATGTGGTTTCCTTCCAATAACACCGTTTGGCACTTGCCCATTCAGAGGCCTGACTTCAACGATACCGAGAAACCGAACCACACACTCCAGCTCCTGGAAGAATTCAGTGCCTCTGAGTATTAGCTTTGTTTTCACAGTGACATCAGTTTGCTCGAACATTCCCATCAGGGATTCTGTTGTGCGAGGAGACGTAAATTAGGCTTTACCTTATTTATTCTGAGTTTCTCATGAGCAGAATTTTGATGATAATCACCTTTGAAAATCCAAAAGACCCTATGCACCATGGTGGCACAATCCAGCTTCTCCCTCACTATCCCATCTGACATCCTTCTGAAAAAAATTAAAAAAGAAAGGCTATTTTAGGCAGGAGACAAAAAAAGGGGAAGAAGGGGTGTGGGGGTGAAATTGGGGACAGATGAGAACCCCAGAGCTGCGGGGAATTGGATCTGCTCGCTCGCTCGGTGCGCGGACCGAATCTCAGTCTTCAGTTTCCTCCGCTTTTCCACCCCATTTGCCTCCCCCTCCAGCAAGGTCAGCTGCTCCAAGGAGCCATTTATAAACTTGCAGTTCATATTGTGGTTGCAGTTCCCGGACTGACAAGAAATTAAATCAGTCTTGAGTGCTGTAGGATGCACACGCTACCTTCCGAGCTTACTAGGCCTCCAGGCTCCTCATAAATCTTGGGGAGGTAGCATTCCACCAGCGACGGCCCGTTTCTCCCCTCACGAAAGGACCTCGACGTGGAAACAAGGACGTTTTCTTCAAGGCCACGTTTCATCCCTGGGAGAGACTTGCAGGGGAGGCACATTTTTAAGCCCCTTTTCCAGCTCTGGGCAGGCGCTTGTGAGACTGTGTTAAAGGAGCCAGAACTGACTCCTCCTCCATCCCAGGCCTGGCCATGTGGCGTGAAGACACCCAGAGAAGTTGACTGCACCCCAAAGTATTTCTATTGTTTTTAAGAGCCTAGAAACTTCCCTTTGCTCCCAGTGACCCAGCGGCTTATTGATGGAGGCTTCCCAGTGTGGCCGAGAAGGAATTGGAAGGCGATGCTGACAGATGTTTAACCCTGAATTAAACCCGATGGTGGCTCATATTTTCTGCTGTTTCACAATTTAATCTTAAATCTTTAGTCGAATCTGTGTAAAACCTTGGGACACGAAGCCAGTGATGCGGTCCTGTGCAAAGTGTTTCATGGGCACGAACATCTAATGTTCCGGGAACCCCTCCGAGCCAGGCATCACGATGGTCCCCGGTGATGGTTCATGTCCTGTGTCAGTTCAGTTAGGGCCGCGCGAGCCACATGCGGCTCTTTGGCCCCTTCAGTGTGGCTCTTCCACAAAATACCACGTGCGGTCGTGCACATACAGTGCGATTGAAACTTCGTGGCCCATGCGCAGAAGTCAGTATTTTGTGGAAGAGCCACACTGAAGGGGCCAAAGAGCCGTGTGTGGCTCGCAAGCCGTGGTTTGCTGAGCCTCAGTTTGCCGACCACTGGGTTAGGCCATGGTACTCAGGGGACCCAGTTTCGGCCAAACACCACTCCAGACGTTGCTGGGAAGGTATGTTTTCGATGAGATGAAGCTTTAAATCAGTTGACTTTTGAGTAAAGCAGCTTACCTTCCACAATGGGGTGGGCCTCACCCCATCAGCTGAGGCCTTAAGAAATAATTTTTGAGGAAGAGGGAATGCTGACTCCAGACTGCTTTTGGCCTTGGGGCTCCAGCATCAGCTCTTCACCTGGGTCTCCACCCTCAGGGCTGTTCTGCCGATTTCAGACTGGCTGGCCCCCATGATCACACCTAACAACTCCTGAAAATCAGTCGCTCTCTCCCCACAGACCCCCGAGATTTCCCCAGACAAGCCTGACTAGTTAGTACCTCTCCATTTTATGGCTGGCGAAGCAGTCTCGGAGAGAGAAGATAACCGGCCACAGGCCAGGCAGCTAGTTAGTGGCAGGGCAGGTTGCAGGCTGCTCTTCCCTGCAGCGCCACCCCCTTTCCAGTCAAAGTCGCGTCCCTGTTCCTTCCCAGCCTGTGGCCAGCAACCACACGAGGGGCACGTGAAGAGTGGGTTGAGTTTAATCCTGTCATCGGTTTATTGCAAAGCTTTGCACTGCAGCCCGCGTGAAGGAAACCGATTTGCTGGGACGAATGTGGCCACCAATGTGTTATTTCCCTTCATCTAAACAGAGCCTCAGGCACACTTCATTGATCATGCCTCTGAGCTGAAAGGTTGCCTTAGTGCTGGCCAGCAAATATTATGTTTCTCAGGCAGCCCTGTGCTGTCAGCCACGTTTCCTGATGTACTCTGATTAGATATATAAACAGCTTCAGTCAAACAGAGCCGCGCTTTGCTGTTAGAAATATAAGATAAGGCCTCCATAAAGATTCATCAACAGCAGTGATGCTGTCCAAGTTAGGCCTGCGCCCTCGGAGCTTACAGCCTTTTTTTTTTTTTTTTTTTTGATGTGTAAGAAGGTTCAGTAAGCAAAGAACCATGATTTATAATCATGTTTTAATAGTGGCTGGTGTGTGGCTAGGGGACACCTTGGGGAGAAGAAAGGGTTAAGACAGCCATGGGCAAACTACGGCCCGGGGGCCGGATCCGGCCCGTTTGAAATGAATAAAACTAAAAAAAAAAAAAAAAAAAAAAGACCGTACCCTTTTATGTAATGATGTTTACTTTGAATTTATATTAGTTCACACAAACACTCCATCCATGCTTTTGTTCCGGCCCTCCGGTCCAGTTTAAGAACCCATTGTGGCCCTCGAGTCAAAAAGTTTGCCCACCCCTGGGTTAAGAGGATTGAGCAGGGTCACAAGGTGGCCTTGCATGAAGGACCCAGCATGTGGTGGCATAAAAGTAACAGTCAGTTTGTATCTGCTATGAAGTGTCACCTGTCCCAGCTGAGAACAGGGAAGTGGGCCACTGCCTGCCAGGTGCAGAGGCTTAGGAAGGTAGAACCCAGACTCCCCTGAAATGCAAATGAGTGAGTCAGTGAGGAAAATGAAGCCATCCAAAGCAAACATGTTATACCTGCATACCTTCATACCTTCCATGTGCCTGTTTCCCATACATCTTGTATTATAAACAAGTACAAGGTGGGAAAAGGTTAGGAATTTTATTATAGCCGAGTGTTTAATTGGCATACATTTCAAAATACTCCTCTAACATTTGTGCCAAGGATGGACTAAGTGACCTAAAGGATTTTCCCAGCTCCAGGTTTCTTTGAACAAGAACATATGCCTTTTTTTCTTTTTCTTTTTTTAATATATTTTTATTGATTTCAGAGAGGAAGGGAGAGAGATAGAAACATCATGATGAGAGAGAATCATTAATCAGCTGCATCCTACATGCCCCACTGGGGATCTAGCCCACAACCCGGGCATGTGCCCTGACAGGGAATCAAACCCTGATCTCCTGGTTCATAAGTCAATGCTCAACCACTGAGCAACACAGGCCAGGCAGCCTTTTCTAGATAATTTTAGGTATTTTTTTTCTCAGAAAGATAAAAAGGATTGTCAACATCAGTGTTAAGGGAGGAAAAATGAGGTGAGTAAGAGGACTATCCACAGTTGCCTGGTGGGGAAATGTAAGACGTTAACATACTGGATGAAGTTTTAATGTGCTTTGCTATGTAAACACTGAGTGGCCAGATTTTTAAGACCAACCTGACATTTGTAGGCAAATTAGCCGTACACTGCATCGTATGGGATATGGAAGCCGAAGGCCTGTTCAAACACCTTTGCTGTCTGCAGTTATCAAGATAAAACGTCTCCAATTCGCACAGGAACACAAGGATTGGACAGTTGAGCTTTGGAAAAAAGTCATGTGGTCCGATGAATCATGTTTCCAGTTGCATCATGCAGATGGCAGAGTGAGAATATGGCGGAAACAGCATGAAAGCATGCACCCCACATGCATGAGTAGAACCCTTCAAGCTGGTGGGGGCAATGTTATGGTTTGGGGCATGTTTTCCTGGCATGATTTAGGCCCTTTATTCGTGTGGAACAATGTCTGAATAGCACAACATACCTAAGTATCATTGCTGATCAAGTTCATCCTATCATGTTGATGGCGTATCCCAGTGGAGATGGCTTCTTCCAACAAGACAACGCACCATGCCACGGTGCTCATATTGTGCAGGAGTGGTTTCAAGAACATGAGGAAGACTTTACCTTGCTTAGGTGGCCCCCACAATCACCAGATCTCAATCCAATTGAGCATTTGTGGGACGAAGTTAAAAGAGCCATCAGGCAGCTGGTTCCACAACCATCAAATCTCACAGAACTGGACAGTGCTATTCATCAGGCATGGTGTCAGATTGCTCGCATCACCTTTCAACATCTCGTGGAGTCAATGCCAAGAAGAATCGCCACAGTATTGAAGGCAAAAGGTGGCCCAACGAAGTACTGGAAGGCAAAAGGTGGCCCAACGAAGTATTGAAGGCAAAAGGTGGCCCAACGAAGTATTATGATGGAGTGGTCATAATAATCTGGCCACTCTGTGTGTGTGTGTGTGTGTGTGTGTGTGTATCTGTATCTATCTATATATATATATATATATATATATATATATATATATATATATATATATTTCCCACATTCAAAGGCTGTTAAATCGCATTGTTTACCCATATCTTCAGAAAAAAATCACTTCTACTGTCATGGTAAACAACCTGCTTCCCTATTTATAATGGTCTGGCCCTCTAGCAACTTCAGCACGAAATTATAGCTAATTTGCCTACAAACGTCAGGTGGTCATAATAATCTGGCCACTCAGTGTATGTAATTTCTAAAGGATATTTTGCTCGCATACAGAGTGGATTACTCACACTTTAATGATCATTTATGAATTTCCTAAATTAACCAATACAATTTCTACTCAATACTAAAAGTAATCGCTAACATTTGTTGAGCATTTACTGTGTACCCAGCACTGTTCCAAGCACTTTATAAAAATTAGCCAAAAACATTTTTTTCAGCAACCAAAGAGCTTGCTGCTCCCCCGCCACCCCGCCTTAATCTTAGCCCATAGAATTATACATGCTAAATGCAAACCTTTCTTGAATTAAATAATATTCTCCCAGGTTGACACCTGGTTTGGATTAACATTAAATATAAATATCTTTTATTCTTCAGAGATGGTAGCTTTATTTTCTTGGAATTATTGTAACTAGTGGTTTCTATGTCTCTGAGCATGAAAATCAGGTGAAGAACTTTCCCAAACTGCCAGTTCCTGCGCCAGACACCCCACTGCTGATTCTCTGAGGGTGGGACTAGGAGTCTGTGTTCTAACAAGGAATATGCTATTTTTAATCCCCATCTCAGAAGAAGTAACTGAGTCACAGTTAAATAACAGCCTGAAGATGCACTAGCAGTAAGTGGTATTTCTGAATGCGAACACTGGATGATTGTAGGTTTTTAAAAAATTGTTCTTTAGCTGGTCTTTGTGCCATTTGTGCTTCTATGACAAGCAGCATCTTTTCTTTGTACAAGGAACTCATACTAAAAGTGAAAGTGATATGAGGCTGCACTGAAGATACACTGGGGAGCATGGGCCACCTCTCAGGCTTCCAGAGAAATGCATGCCTATGGACTGTCTTCCGATCTTTCCTTCAGATCAAATACCCTTAGGCTTGGTTTACACATGCAAATGGGTTTCTATGATTGGAATGACTGAGAGAGCCCCTCAGACTGAGGTAGGTCCATGTGGGTCTGAATCTAGGAACTCGGCTGTAGGCTGTAGAGAGGTCTGGGACCAGTCCTGTTAGGGGAGGAAAGACAAGCCCAAAGCTAGAAGCAGAAGCCCAGGGTGCCAGTCCTGTCCCAGTCATGGGTCCCTTCCTGTCTGCACAGCCCTGAGCAAATCTCAAGGCCTCTCTGAGATCACTTCTAGCTGTTGCCTTTGACATTTCAGGATCGCCCGCACCCCTCCCCTCCTCCCACCCCCCCCACCCCCACCCCCCCACTTCCCCCTCTGAAGGACAGTGCCCCGGGCATTGTCTGATGAGGTCCACAGCTTCCCCAAATGAAGGCTCTGAGCAGAGGTTTGGGGCAAGGATTTCATGAGCCCATTTGGGAATAAATGCTAATTCGTCAAGAGGGACAAAAAGCGAGTCTCTGATAAAAACCCAGGAATGGAGAGCCTTGGAAAAGGCTCACCTTCTGTTCCAATCGGCTTGTTTGACATGGCACTACCGCTCCGAGCCGCGGGTGTTAGGGAAGGACAGTGCACTGCGGAACCAACACTTGGTTCTGCGTGTCATTTTTAAAGTTCCAACAACATAGTTTCCCACATTTTCTCAGGAAAGGAATTTCATTTTATAAACATTATGCTCAAGGCCTTTACTGTAACAGTAAGTCATTTCCTTAATTTTGTCTTAATTCCCAAGTACACAATGCAGCGATAAACAGGTCTGGCCTTTAACCATTTGAAGCTCTGAAGTATTTCTGTACAGATCCAGGAACACTGCAGGCAGAGTGCACAGGGCAAAAGAGATCAGGCTCCCGCATGTTCCAGCGTGTTCTTCGGTGGCAATCTCCTGTTTATTCAAGGTAAAGAAGGGTCTTGCTACCACAGACTGGAATCAGACATAGCCGCTTGCACCCATGAGAGCTGAAGTTAAAGGACCATCACTGTTTTTCAAACAAGCTGTGTTTACTCTGACCTCTCCAGGTCTAGCCCAGCCCATTTCCTCGTCATGTTTATGCAGCATTCTCTGTTTACATATTTCTTCCCAAACCCTGATGGCAGCTCCACATGTGGTGACTTTTCACCTCCATGAGGTAGCACCACCTTTTCCTTATATGTCACATGGCACATTGATGAAAGAGCATAGTAATTGCCAAATGCATTCTCTTCTGCTGCTCACTGTCCGTTGATTACCTAGTACCATCTGAAATAGAAGTGAAATAGGCGACGGTTCCATTCATAAAGAAATAGGACAATTTTTTTGCATCCCCACCTTTACAAAATTCAATTCATCCCACCCTCCAGGTTAGGTTTAGGCCAGCGGTTCTCAACCTGTGGGTCGCGACCCCTTTGGTGGTCGAACAACTCTTTCACAGGGGTCGCCTAAGACCATCCTACATATCAGATATTTACATTACGATTCATAACAGTAGCAACATTACAGTTATGAAGTAGCAACGAAAATAATTTTATGGTTGGGTCACAACATGAGGAACTGTATTTAAAGGGCCAGAAGGTTGAGAACCACTGGTTTAGGCCTTTGCTCCCCACTTCTTACTATGATGTCTTTCAAAATGCAACTGCAATTGGTGAGTAAGCCTTTTGCCCTCAAATCAAGTACCTAGCAAATGCTCATTTTTGGTTTCTGACTCATCTTCCTATTTTCAGATGCAGTGCTAGGTGGACTTACAGAAATGCAAAGTAAGGAGGTAGTTCAAGAATTAGCAGAAGTTCCTTAATGAGAAAATTGATCTAGGCTTGAGGGACCTCCATGGGGGTAGCTCGAACACATTTTGTGAGGGTATCTTATAATTTTGTGACTAGACCTGTGAATGAGCCCATGCACAGTAACAGGAGATAAGTAGACCAGGTCTTCTGGAAATTCTAGAGAACAGTTAAGCAATGACG
Source organism: Myotis daubentonii (assembly GCF_963259705.1). Lineage (NCBI taxonomy): Eukaryota > Metazoa > Chordata > Mammalia > Chiroptera > Vespertilionidae > Myotis > Myotis daubentonii. The sequence goes on along the minus strand of NC_081856.1, from coordinate 15,637,434 downwards.
GTTTTCGGTTTCTGTTTCTATTCTGATGCAGTTTTAATTCCTGTAGGGCCTTATAGACTTTTATATAGCCCTGAATACTGGTCCTCTTCTCCAGGCTTATCAGCCTTGGGCTATGACATCGGGGGAACAATTCTTTGTGGTGGGAGCTGTCCTGCACGTCGTAGGATGTTGAGCACTATACTCATCAGATGTAAATAGCATTTCACCACCAAAATGTCCCTGTCCCCCATTCTCTGCCCTCCATTGGATGCCACCACTTTAATCTTACACTTCTCAAGTCCTGGGGGGCGGAGTAGGGAGCAGGCTGCATCTCCACCAAATGGGTAAAGGTAGGTACTTCCTATTGGCCACATGTGGACCTTAGAGAAGGAACTCAGTCACTACCCATTTTGTAGAGAACCCCTTCCTGGAGAATGAGGCACCTCGGCCAGAAATGGCTGGATATAGAAGTTTGCATATAGAAAGTACGGGGTGCGAGACAGCAGCCAGCAGGAGAGGAGACACAATCCACACCAGGGAACTGCAGTGAGAGGCCCCCAGTAGATGTTCAGGAACTCACAGTAGCATTCCATGGAAGCGTCCACTTTGGATGTCTACCATACCCACAGGGAACAGATGTTTGGGCTGCACTAATCAGTGAAAACTTTCCCCCTCCCCTCCCTGTAGGAGCCAGAGGCAGCAGACTGAACGTGGGAGGAGAGGTTGATGATAAAAGAGAGGAGGGGCCGAGGATGACACATCCTCTCCACACTGCAGGCTTCTCAGGCCAGCCAGGCTAGGCCAGGGCAATCAGGTTAAATTAGGTGAGAGCCTTTGGTTTTCAGAGTGAACTTTTTATTAGCTAACAGTGACTGGATGGAGGCAAAAGAAATGAGTCCTCAGTGTGCCTTTGTAGGGTCAGCCTTAGAGTGAATTACCTGCAGTTTGTAATTTGCCTGGTCTTCAGCACTGTCACGGGCATGTTCCCAACTCTGAGATCCTCAAAGTAAGTGGAAACAACGCACATCCTGCATTAAATTGTCATCATGAGATGGAGCAGACATTCAGTAGGAAAATAAAATGCCCTAAAGAAGAAAAATATTGGCTTCTGTTCACAGGTGGCCTGAAAGTTGTCCCGGCCCCACCCTTTTTGGTTTCTTCTCCTGTAAACCATTGACTTTCCCAGGTATGTTCTTGCTTCTTACAGTTCCTTTAACGTCTCCATCCTGTAGCCTATGGTGATGAGACACATCACTGTCCAGTGTTCTTTTTAGACTCGGTGGGAAGGGAACAGCCACAAAGCTACTGTATCACCACCACCATCATCATCATCATTATCATCATCATCATCCCCCTGGTGTAACGAGGTAATTTTAAGTGGTTTTCAGATAAGACATTAAGTAATGTCAAACCACCCACTGATGAAGTTATTTCCTTTTCATTTGATGGCCTCCTGGATGTTGCCGGGTGGCACCGGTCATACCTGTTGACATTTCATCTTTGAGCAGATCTCAAGCTCAGAGCTGGCATTCAATAGCATTGTTCTGTTTTCATTGCATTATTTTTATGATCGCTTTCTATTTATTACAAACAATATTGCCTTTATTAATGGTAGTGTTTAAAGTATTCTTTAGAGCAGCGGTTCTCAACCTATGGGTCGCAACCCCTTTGGGGGTCAAACGACCCTTTCACAGGGGTCACCTAAGACCATCGGAAAACACATATATAAATACATATTGTTTTTGTGATTAACCACTATGCTTTAATTATGTTCAATTTGTAACAATGAAAATACATCCTGCATATCAGATATTTACATTATGATTCATAAGCCCTAACTGGTTTGGCTCAGTGGATAGAGTGTCGGCCTGCGGACTCAAGGGTCCCAGGTTCGATTCCAGTCAAGGTCATGTTCCTTGGTTGCGGGCACATACCCAGTAGGGAGTGTGCAGGAGGCAAACCTCAATAAGCCAAATGTTTCAAACCTCAATAAGCTCCAGAAGAATGCTCTGCCCCCTGTGGGACCCCACCACCACTGGCTGGCAACCTGATTGGCACAGGTGGCCAGGCAAGTAATCCTTCCCACATCGGATGGAGAGGAGGAAGTGACACCCACTGGTGCCTCCACTACCCTGGTATCAAATGCCCTGGCTCCCTCCCTGGCCTCACAGCCCAGTTAGTCATTGGCTATACCCATTGCATCCTGCTCAGCAACCAGGAGGGGGCGCCTTCATGGGACATGCTGGTCTCCAGTGGTGCAGTGGCTAACAGCAGGGGCTCTTGTCAATGGCCTAACACTCCCACTGGCTGATTTTGAAATGGCAGTGTCTGAAACGGGGCTGGCACATTCCTGAGGATGGGGCACTTACTCCTGGAGCCAGTAGCAGCAGGCTCCAGCACCCTCTGCAAGTCATCCCCACTGCAAGAATGTCACTAGCCCTTCCCTAGTCTGTTTTCTTCTAAACTTTAAGCTCCAGAGAGAAGAAACCACATCTGTTTTATTCACCACTAGGGGCCCAGTGTATGAATTTGTGCACCTTGAAAGGAACTGTGGGTCCTGAGACTGTGGGCACAGGGGCAGGTCTTGGCACATCCTCCAAGCCCCCACCCAGCCCCTCCCGCCATGACCCCAGGTCCCCTGTCTGCCAGCAGCCCCACTCTCACTGCCGCCACTCCCAGGTGCTGATGGTGTCGGCCCCACTCTCACCCACTGAAGGTGTGGGGAGATTGGGGCTGGTGCCAGCAGCAGGTGCAAGCAGGGCCAGCGTCATCAGTGGGTGCAAACAGCAGCTGCTGCCCCAATCGCCCCTCAGGAGCAGGGGGAGGTGGAGAAGCCCTGAGGGGCAATCGGGGCCAGCAGCCGCTGCTCGCACCTGCTGATGGCACCAAGCAATTGGGGCCAGAACTGGGCACCGGTGGGAGCAAAGAATTTTCAGTAACCACCAGAGGCTCACCCCGATGACAGCAACCAGCACCTCACCTTAGTCTGGTGCCCTCGCTCACCTGCTCCGCCATCCCGCCACGGCTGAGGCCCGCCATGTTCCACACTCTGCCACCTGCTGCGGATGCCGGCCATGTTCCACCCGTGCCCCATGGTGATCAGTGCACATCATAGCGACCGGTTGTTTGGTTGTTCCACCATTCGGTCTATTTGCATAGTAGCTTTTTATTATATAGGATGGTAACCCCTAGCTGATGCCCCACAGAGTTATTGGCCACTATGTATTGGTGAGGCTCTGAGGTTAAAAGGAATCCCCTCAAGGGCCCCAGTTCTTCAGATTTTAAAGACTTGGAAAAAAATTTATATCTATATCTCCAGTTGCAGGCTCCATCTGTTGCAGAAGACCAAAGAAATACCAAGCATGCTTCCTAGAGTAAGGGCGGACCCCGTTTATTAATACTAGTGGACTCCGGGAATAATTTCCAAATCAGAGTGAAGAAACATGCAGAGGGCTTCACTTTTTATAATCTTTGGGGGTCTTTGTCTTGCAGATGTGGTTCTGCCCCCTTTTGTGTGCTTACAGGAAGGCCCCCAGGTGTTGGGGGTCCCCAGGCCATATCCGATTATCTGTCCTAAGGCAAGTGATAATGACCTCCCCGCCCTGCCCCCAGTTTTTATGGCCTGACACACCTTGCAAGACCAGTTTCCTCCTCACATCCCCAGTGTGGGCTGTGCAGGAGGCAGCCAATCCATGATTATCACTTGCTCACTCCCACCGGTGTACTCCCTGTCTCTCTAAATTTGTCTCTCTCTCCAGTCCCTCACATGGGGTTGAACAAGCCTCTATGACATGAGCTGCAGTTTCATGGTCTAGCACTGAGGGAGACCAATAGACAGAGAGGAAGTCAGGCCTTCAATTCAAATGAATCCCGACATCGCCCTGCGTGAGCTCAGATCCTGACACAGATGTTGCCTCAGCTGAGACCACAGCCCATGTCCTGAGAGACAATGTCCTGGCAGAAGCACCCAGCTGAGGCGGGCTGGATTCCTCACAGCCAGAAAGTGGGAGAAAGTGTGTGCTTGTTGGTTAAACCACTGACATTGGGGTAATGTTGTCACGTAGCCGCAGATCACTAATGCAGTTGTCTCCACACCGGGCCTTGAGCCTGACCTCTCCTCCCGTATCTCTTCTTACAAAACCTTTGTGGATATTTGTCCATTTCAGAGACCAGATCGAACAAAGCTGTCTCTGCCGTGAGGCTAAGACTTACCCTCAGTAGCTACAACTGGAGATGAACAAGACATTGAATCTTTTATCAAAATTTGGTTTAGCTACCTTAGGGGTTGGCACCTGACTTAAAGCACCGTCAAGTCTCACAAGTTTATTTATTACAGGTCTTATCCGAGCCTTTATTAAGCCGGTGTGCATTGTGAACCAGGAGTGGGGGTGTTAGAGTAGGTAGCATTTCCATATTTGACCAGAGGTTTTTTATTATTTATTTATTTTTAATATATTTTTTATTGATTTCAGAGATTAAGGGAGAATGAGAGAGAGATAGAAACATCAATGATAAGAGAGAATCATTGATTGGCTGCCTCCTGCACACCCCACCATGGGGGTCGAGTCCGAACCTGGGCATGTGCCCTGACTGGAATCAAACAATGACCTCCTGGTTCATAGGTCAGTGCTCAACCACTGAGCTATGCCGGCCAGGCAGACTAGAGGTTTTTAAATTATGGATCCAGTGGTAACAGTGTGAAGTCTTCACAAGAGCAGTGTGCTGAGCCTGTGATGTGCATGGAAACCACCAGGCCATCTGGGTCGCATCAGGTGCTGCTTTTCTGAGATTCTGCATTTCTAACAAGCCCTGGGGATGCTCGCGCTACTGGCCCACTATGCATAGTAAGGCACTAGGACATACTAGGGTCGAGAAGAAATATTCACCACCCAGCAAGAGGGCAAATGACTCCACTGAAGCACATCTTACTCCCGGTGAGGACCACTGTTTAAACAAGGATGCTATCCAGAGGGGACAGGAGAATGTGGGGCAAACCCACATGAAGAGCAAGCTCTGGAGGACGCTAAGGGCAAGAGGAAATGTGAAGGACGAGCTTATGCAGGGCAGGTCTCATTCAGCTGACGTTCAGGTGGTGAGTTTGTTGGGGAAGGGACATGGGGTGGTCAAATAGCCCCTCTATTGGCATATGGACTAAGGTAGCTTCATTTTTTGTCATTAAAACCTAGGTAAGGGGGGAAGAAAGCCAGACCCAGTACTGGTTCAGATCTAGTTACTCTTGTCTCTTTACCCACAAACTCAAGTTGCATGGGTTACTCTTTAATTTATTGTTCAGAACGGGATATTAATGTCAGACACTGGAAGGGGAAAAGCTGGCAGACATAAAAATAGGTTAGGCTGGGTCAGGTGAGGAGCTCACACCACGCAACACTCAGGGAGTTAAAGGTTCATAAACTCTTCCCTCTCCTGCAGACATACCCTCTTTCTGGCCAGGCTCTGTTCTCGTCTGGGAACCTCGGCTTGGCACACGTGTTACTGCAGCTGCAGCGGCTGCTGCAGCGGCTGCTGCTCTCTGCTGGCTGCCTTGCCTAGGAGGCTCTCTCCGGTTCCTTGGCAACTGTGTTTTAATAAACTGTGGGTCACACGATTCATAAATGTAGAGCTAGGATTAGCCTAATGGAGGTGTGTTAAGGTTCTCCCACAGCGTCTACCAATGATTCATTTCTACCAGTTATAGCTTGACATATTTTGATAACTTATTTGAAACAAAAACTTTAGTAATTCACAACTTCCTAATAGATCAAAACCTCAATCAGGGTAAAGCACTGTTTTTGCCTATGTTTCATTTTCCTTGAGTTATTTCTATTAAGTTCATTTTGTCACTCCTGTTGTTTACATTTTATATTTTTCTTTGCTCATCTTTCTGTAATGCTAATTTAGATTATTCTCTAGGAATTAAAATTTTAAACCCAAATGGAGAGTATTTTGCCTTCAGTGATTTTTATGTTTGTGATCAGGATTTATAGGTTTTATTTGTATAGTCTTGTTTATGCTTTTGGATTTTTGTGGGTCTTGATGCTTTTCCTTTTTTAAAGCTTTTTTTATATTGTTTGTTTATTTTCTTCTTTTAGTGTACTGATAGATAGTTATTCTATTTAAATTGTGTTTATGGTTACAATTTTTAAAAGGAATTATCCAACCTAGGCTTCAAATGTCAGGTATGAAACAGTATCTTTAACTTTGATTTGAATAGAATGGACTCCTTGCTGAGAAGAATGGGTGATTTAGAATGTTTACCATCCCCTGCTCACTCCCCCCGCCCCCACACACACACCTCCCACCTTTGAAATGCAAACACCTGGTTTTTGTAATTGTAAGAGCCTTTGTTGCTCAATGCTGAAGGCATACTCGGCAGTTACACAGCGCTTGGTCTTTGAAATGTACAGGTTAGTCATCTCCCCATAAATGTGTGTGCTGTGTCGTGTGTGCATATCACGCTAGTGTTCCACCTCTGGGAACTTTTGTTAATTAGTGAGAATTCATAGGGGTCTCTTCTTCCAAAGGTTAGGCTCAGGTATGATCAGTTAAAAATAAGTTTTAAAATATCACAAAACAGCCATCCAATGCCCAGCATTGGAGGGAAACATTCTTTCACATTTCTGCCCTGCGTTTTATTGCTCTTGTCTTATCTGGTGGAATTGTCACATGTCAAATGGTGCTCCTCATTATGGTGAAAAATGAAATGAAAGGTGCTTTCCCCCCATTACCTTCTGTCCTGAAGCAGCCAAAATATACACACAGGGCAGCAGGACAGTTTGCCTTTCTCGAACTTGTTTGAAAAGCACAGCGCAGGCAGGCTGAGTCCAGCTGGGAATTCCCTGGGTCCCCGGTGTCATTAGCAGTGCAGGGCCGAGGCCACCCCGAGCTGACTTTTTGGAATATTTACATGGTAAGGTTAAGTTGGAGGTGTATTTTTGTTCGTGTTGCCTTAAGTCTTCTCCTTTTAAGGTTATGATAGCTGCTTCGAGACTAAGTGGTTATTTTTCTTTATCAGTGACACATTTTTTCTTTCATTCGAAAGCATCTGATACTTCTTGCCTTTAATCAAAAATTGTAATTACACATATAAAACTATGTATATTAATATAACTGTTAGTGGAGAATTGCGTGGATTTCCCTTCTCCTTTGCTAGTGGAGTGTGGTTTGGGGTCGCCGCTAGAGTAAGAATTTCCGGAGGCCCCCAAGGGAGGATGAGATGTAGTAGAAAGCTTTGTTTACATAGAATTACATCCCTGGGTTGCAGAAGCCCCATTTCCCTTAAACCAGTCCTGGAAAACGTGCAGCCGGGGATCCAGCAGAGCTTAAAAGCAAAGCCAGTGTCCAGTGTTTCCGTTCCAGGGTGGAGTTGAATCCGGCACAGCGTCAGGCTAGTAGTCCATCAGTCCAGTGTGTGTGGGGTCCACATGACTGTGGGCCATGTGGGCAAGTGTGAGCACTGCACAAGCCAAGAGTCAGCAAAAGCAGCGAGAGAGCAAGAGAGAGAGAGAGCCAAGAGAAGGGAAGGGACTCCTTTGTTCAGGAGCGTGTGTGGGGTGCACACAATGGTAGTCAGCAGTTGTTGGAAGCCCTGTACTAGATGGACAGAAGGTGACACGGTCATATCTTGTAGACAGAATGCCCATTGTAAAGAGGTAAGATAGAGAGCAAGAACCAGCATGATAGCACCTCTATAAATAAAAGCACACCCCAAACAACACTGTTCAACATAACACAAGGATACATACATGGCCAAAGACCAAAGTGGGTGTCTCCTGGGGAATAAACATGAGAATTGGTGCAAAGAGGAACATAAATTAGGAGCAGTACCTTGAGTGGGATGAATGCAGTTACATCATTTCCAGCCCCTTATTCATGGATCAGAGTTCTATCTGCCTTTTGTCTAAAATGAGTTTCATATATTTTGTCCAGTAGTTGTCTGATGGGGAGGGAAGTTAGTCCAAAGTCCATTATTTATCATAGCTAGAGAAAGAAATGCCTTTTAACCTTTTAAAATTACTTTAGTACGTTTGCATTTCTATTTTCTTCTTCTCTTTCTATTGCAATGTTTTAGTTGTATCATTTCTACACATGGCTTATAAATGGCAGACAAGGGTCATGATCACAGAGAATGGTAAATACCTTTTTCAAATAATTTATATCTTATTTGTCATTTACTGCAGCCTGGATGTTTGTGTTCCCCCAAATTCATATGTTAAAATCCGAAGGTGATTGTATTAAGAGGTGGGGTGTTTGGGAGGTAATTAGGTCAGGAAGGCAGAGCCCTCCTGGGTGAGATTAATGCTCTTATCCAAGAGGTTCCAGAGAGATCCTTCCTTCTTTTCACCATTTGAGAATAAAACAAGTCTGTGACCCTGATGAGGGCCCTCACCCAACCATGTTGACACCCTCATCTAGGACTCCTAGCCTCCACAACTGTTGTTTATTTTAATTTTTTTTTAAAAAAGAGAGAAGCACCTTGAAAAGATGAATGAAGAGGCATGTGACTGACACTGGACATCAAAAGAGAAAAGGGCGTATGCGATGGAGGCATTTTTACAAATCTCAAAAAAACTAAATGCAAAGAACATCTCACAATAATCACTGAGGTGGCTATATAGGTTTTACATTTATTATGATCACTAAGAAACAAAAAATACAGAAATAACACATGCTATCTGTAGTAAAGTCATGCATATCACAAGGCCTGTGGATTTGAGCCTCAGAGTGGCATCAGGTGTGCTGGGAGCAGAAGGGTGGGGCCATTTATTACCGTCAGAACAGAGCACACAGGGTTCCACCCACAGGATCTTCCAACACAAAGGAGTATGCCAAATGGAAGCAGCGAGGCAACTCTGCACTGTCCAATGAATTACACATTATATAATTATCATCATTATCCAGCAAGACTCTAGTATTGACATTTGCATTCTAGCTCACCCGTTACATTTATTACTCCTTATCATCAAAAATGTATGTGCTAGCAAATCACTTTCCACCCATTCAAACAGTGAGGTAAAGTCCAACTTGAACATATCAGCAAGGATATTCCCAATGCAGAGTGACTGGCAGAAAATGTGATTAGAAAGAGATAGTTTACTTCTACACAGGATTTGGCTTCAGAGGGAGGGAAACAGAATCAGCTTACTGCCTTTTCCTCACTCTCTCCACACTGGCGATCAGACCCCAAGTATATATTGTGCATGTGGGTTAATATGCAGGAGATGCACATGCAGGAAGCCCACTGCTAAAGGGTGACTCCTGCTAAGGGTTCTGCGTTTGGGCCCTTACTGCTTTCAGCACGGAATTCCACTTGCTATTCCTTTGCTCCTGCTGCTCTCTCTTATAGCGGTCTTGGAAAGAACTATGGTTATCTTCGTCCTCTGTCTCCGAGATGATTTCCATCTTCTGAATGATGAGTTTAATAAGCTCATGCTGTTTTTCCAGAAGAGAAGTCACGTCCTTCAGCCTAAAGGGACATACAGGTTTCATGAGTTTATTTCAGCCCTCCACATGCACAAGGCCTGGGGACCAGAAGTGCTAACAGGTATCGGGTTACCTGTGCTCAGGTTACAGCCTCCGGACAGTCAGAATCCTGGTCAGGAACACATATTTTCAAAGTATAAGAGATTTTCCTACGGTTATACTATTGGTTCACAGCTGGTTTATTTAGGTTTCCATTTTAAAGATTAAAATACTGTTGCACAGAAAGGTTAAGTGCCTTGAACTCAGGTAAATGAACCCTAAAGCCCTTGCATTTAACCACTGTACACTATGCATCTGCTCCTGGGATCCTCACAGTCTTTCAGAGCTTTGATGTATGACTGGAGATGGCTCATGAGGGATGCAAGCAGCTCAGGATACTGTTGGGTGAGTACCAGCAAATAAGTTGTTGGAGGTTCTAGAAACTCTCTCATGATTCCCAATCCCCTGGCAGCATCATTGAGTTAAAGCATGCCTTAATACAGAAGATAAACACAAATATACAGTGTAACCCTTTACTATGCATCATTATTTAAGACTTTTGAGTTTCTCAAATATGGATAAAAGAAGAAATACATACCGGTATTTCTGCTTCAATATTTCTACTTCTAAAGCTGTATCCGCATTTGGTATTTCTTGTCTTACTTCTTGGGTGCAAAATAATTGGTGAAATATGCACTGTGGGATAAAAGATTAATAGTTACTCAGATTAAACTCAATTCAGAAACTATTTCCTGAACATGTGCCATAACCCAACTTCTGAACCAGGGCGTGCTAGCACAGGTATCTAAAGAGAGCCATGCCCTCAAGGAGCTCACAGTCTGTTGAGAGAAATAGACATGCAAAGAGCTGTATAACAAAATTATACACATAACAGAGCAAAGTACAGGATATATAAATAATACAAATGCAGGGGTAAACTGGAATGGAGGACTGTTTAGGAAAAGGTTTAAGTGAATCATTTTCATGAGGAAATTCTCATGAAAAATGTCCATCATAAGTGGCGGTATTTCATCCTGACCTGTGTTGCTCAGTGATTGGAGCGCTGTGTGCATGAAGGGTATTGGGTTCAATTCCAGGCCGAGGGCACAGCCTGGGTTGCAGGTTACATCAGAGCTACCAGGGTATGTGCAGGAGGCTACAGGGCTATTTATGTGTCTCTCTCAAATTGGTGTTTCTCTCTCTCTCTTTCTCTCTCCCTCCGAAAAGCAATAGAGAAAGTATCCTCAGGTGAGATTAACAACAAAATAAATGGTGGTATTTCACACAATATAAGCTATTTCTCTCAAACTGCTCAGCATCGTATGAAACACAACTGAATTTCACATGGGGACATTTCTGAAATGCTATTTTAATATTTTTAAAATTTAGGATCTTTAAATGATTGGTGAACTAGAGAGGATCGAAGGAAGATGTGAAATGACCAGGAGTGAGGTAATTCTAGGAGTCTAGGCAAGAGGAGGTCACCCAGCAAGTCTGATGGCCTAAACCTGTGATTGACTGATGTAAGGGGATAAGAAGAGGGAGGGGCAATGTCAAGGCTGCCATCTGCACAGGCAAATGGTGTGGATGTTGATTGACATAAGCAACTTTGGAGAAGGATGAGCTTTTCCACCCTTTCTCTGTAGGGGATGTTGGGAGGGAGTGATTTGTGGGAAGAGTGAAAGGCATGAGCTTGTTTTGCAAGAGTTTGTTTTGAACATGCTGAATTTCAGGGACCTCAGACACACCAGGGAAGATGTCAAGTCAACAGCTGGATACAGGGGCCCAGAATGCACAGAAGAGCTGTAGGCCAGAGACATTAATCGCTGAGCTCCTGTGTTAGGTGGTAATTGCAGCCATGGATGTGAGTGAAATCAGATAGGGCGATAGTGTAGAGTCAGAGTAAAGCATAGGCTGACACTTAGGTTCCCTTTATCATGTTATGACTACACAATGAAAACTTATCCTACAAAGAACTCAGAAAAAATATTCATAGAGAGGGGGCCCAGGCATGCTTAAGATTAGCATCCAGTACTTCTGACTCTTAGTATACTTTCCCATTATAATACAGCTAGAAGCCCGGTGCACGAAATTCGTGCACAGGGGTGGGGGGAGGATCCCTCACCCCTGCCTGCACCCTCTCCAATCTGGGACCCCTCAGGGGATGTCCAACTGCCGGTTTAAACCAACAGTCAGACATCCCTCTTGCAATCTGGGACTGCTGGCTCCTAACTGCTCATCTGCCTGCCAGTCGGATCACCCCTAACCACCTCTGCCTGCTGACCTGATTGCCCCCTAACTGCTCCACTGCCTGCCTGATCACCCCTAATTGCCTCTGCCTCAGCCTCTGCCACTATGGCTTTGTCCAGAAGGATGTCTGAAATGATGATCGAAAGGTCTTTTGGTCTAATTAGCATATTACTCTTTTATTAGTATAGATGGCCTGGCTTATTCTCTGTGTATTTTCTATATGTATTCTCCATGGGTGTGTATCTGTGAATATGTACACATGTGTTCTATATAGGCACACAGACACAGACATACATACATCTGCACATATAAGTAAGTGATATGTGATTAGGAAAAACAGCACACCTGCAATGTAAAAAGGATACTTAAATGGTACACCCACCAAGTGTTCTCACAGGGACGTGGCACATGTTTAACACTGAAGCTGTAGCTGAGCCACATGAAGAGAGGCCACTGCACTGCCCATCACTTTCTCATCCTGCACTGTTTTTTTTTCAAACAAGCTTATTTGTTTCCCACAAGCAGAGTGACTCAGGTGTGTAGAAAGGCACCCGTTGGGCCTGGCTAATATGGTTCAGTGGTTGAGTGTAGACCTGTGAACCAGGAGGTCACGGTTTGATTCCCAGCCAGGGCACATGCCCAGGTTGTGGGCTCGATCTCCAGTAGAGGGTTGCAGGAGGCAGCCGATGGATGATTCTCTCTCATCATTGACATTTCTCTCTCTCCCTCCCTCTCCCTTCCTCTCTGAAATAAGTAAAAAATATATTAAAACAAGTAAATAAATAAATAAAAATGAAAAGGCACCCCTTGGGGTACACAGTGAAGCAGTGCCGCACTGTCTATGCCATGACTGTTCCATGTACTTACTAGTAACCCTCGGCTGTATCTGGCTCTGTTGGGATAGACGATGATGGATTTCTGATCCACTTTGCGTAGGAACCAGAGCGGCAGCTTCTTCTCTAAGTTGGTATGGAGTTCCACCTAAAGCGCGTATTGGGTTTATTGATAGGGATCATTCATTAGTAGCTGGAATTCTCACACTGCACAGACGAAAGCATTAGCACAGCAACTGAACACTGACTGCTGTGTCACTGACGGCTGGGCAGCCCGTTTCCTGGGCCCCTGGCAGCCGATCACCTGCCCCTGCCTTTCACCACATCCACCAGCACCACAGCGGCTAGCTGCCTGGTTGGCCCCATGTTGACCTCGAAAGAGGCTTAGGCAGTGTCTCAATTCCTCTGCCAACATTGTTGTAGGATATTTTTTTTTCCATTTTTGATTCTCTGATGACCACAGGTGCACCAGAGAACATGCATTGCAGGCACGGTGGTGAGAACACGCCCAGGCTCAGCAGCTTGTTCTCAGGACTCAGCCACACCTGCATGTGAACGGTTCAGGTGGTGCTGATTCGAAACAAACACGACACTCACCTGCATGGCGATCCTCTTCAGCAGGGCGTGCTTCTGGACCTCGGCAATGTCCCCAACTGCCAAACCGATCTGAAGCACAACACGGCATTGCATCACGACCAGTGTAACGGCTCACGTCAAAATGCACTTACAGTCTCCCTGGATGCTGTCAGAGTGGCATGGAATTCACCAGCAGGGCCCTTGAACACTTTGTCCCACACCCCACGGGGAGCTGCGAAGCCTGTATAACTCCTAACAGCAGTGGCCATGGCGGTGGGTCCAGTAATGGCAAGTGTTATCATGAAAAGTTAAGACATAAAAATAAATCTGAAATTCATTTTAATTTCACGTAAAAATATGTTCTTTTGGGGGAGGATGGGAGTGATGTGATATCAAATGCCATTGGCAATAGCATGCACCATGCCTGGAAACTGCAGGAGTTTAGCATCTAAGGTGGACAACATGGAAAAGTTAAAACATTAAAATGAGGGAATGAAGAAATTTATATATTATGTATGTTTGGCTGTAAATGGTACACTTTAGGAGTGGGTGAGACTCTGGTAATACAAATCCTCCAGAAATCCATTCTGCTGGGCAGAATTAGGTGAGGGGAAGCTGTCAGCTCAGTTCTACTGAGTCCAAATTAACTCACTCTTCCACTGGGAGACACTCAGGGCCTATGTCTGCTGACCCCAACCCCTGCTTTCTTAGGCCGGAGAGGCTCACAGTCAAGTGAACTCCAGCTCTGTAAACAAGGGCTCTGTCCCTCCAGGTTACCACCACATGCCCAGTGCTTAGAGTAGTGCAGGACACATAGTAGGCACACAAAAAAGCTGCTGAATGAATGAGCAGTGAAAGTCTATTCCAGGTGTACAAATATAGTCAGCAAGTAGCTTTTACCTGGCAGGATAATGTTTTCTGTTATTAATTTGCAAGTCCTGTGATGAGCAGTCTCTCTGGTTTAGATCTTACATCAGAGGTGCTTGCCTGGCTCTGAAGACATCTGAGTCTGCTGAGCTGTGCGTCCCATAATTTATTAATACAAGTTATAAGCTTGTAAGCCTCATCATTTACTAATTAAAATAAGCAATACATTAATATTAAATGTTAATCAAATACTATTAATATTTAATAGTAGCTAACATTTGAATGCATATATGTTTTAAATTCTTCATATTAGCTCATTTCATCCTCACAATAACTTAGGAAGTAGGTTTTATTATTGTCTTTCTCTGATTTGTGTCCTCAAAACTATGATAACAGACTCCGGAGTTGGGGTGGGGTAGAAAGTCTGCCCAGCAGAGATGATGCCTGGCCTGAATGTTGAAAGGTGAGAAAGAGTTAACCAAGGTGGGGGGTTCCAGGAAATGGAGAGCAGACCCAGGAGGCAGGAGGAAAGCCTGGCACACCCAGTGACCGTGTGTGCTGCTGTGTGTCTGGGTAAAAGCTGCGGACAGTGGGGAGTTGGATGAAATCTGGGTGGGATCCGGATCATGAGGACCCTGTGTGCAGTGCTCATGCACTGAGGCTTTAGAAGAGTCATAGAAAAACCTTTGAAAGAGACACTGACGGGCCCAATTTTTCAGGATCAGGGCATCACTGTGGTGATAGTTTGTGGGAAGGATTAGACAGAGAAATGAGATGAGATGGAGGAACTCTTCAGCCTTCTGCAGCAGTAGGGATGAGGCACCACGAGGTGCGAGCTAAGAGGAAGTAGGTGGAGAGGCAAAGGTTTATTGGCAGAAATGAGGAAAAGGGGGCCGGGTGGGTGGAGAATATCGAGTCCGTCTGAGGAAGAACAGTGTCAGTCTTGGCCCTGGTAGGTCTGATTTTGCTCTGGGACAAGCCGGTGGTGAAGCTCACTGGGTGCCGGCCGTTCAGATCTGCGGGTGGCACCTACCTGTACTACCGCTAACCCAGGTTCTCCTCTGGACAATGGGCTTCCACACGGAAGTGAGTCTCAGAGACAAATGTGGGCTTCATGTCATTCTTTATTATTCTTAGTTGCCATCTTGTACTTTTCTATGTCACCAAAATAAAACTGGAGTTGTATCAAGTCAGTGAATCAAAACATTGCATAGTCTGTACTATCACTTTTTCTTTCTGGAAACACTGCCCAGCACGGTCCCTGGTGCAGAGTCAGGCTCCAAAAGTGTGGACTATGTGCACATTCGAGTAAATGAATAAGGAAAAAATGTGCCCTGTAATGCCAGCTGGGACTCTCCATGGACTTGGGATGCATTCCTGCCTGCATCAGCCAGGATGCTCAGGGCTGGACAAGTTCTCCTGGAAGGGCAAGGACATGTCCATATCTGCTGGGGGTAGCCAGCCTCTGACTTTTTAGAGGGGGCATCTGAATGCCACAAATACCTCTCACCCTCGCTCCCCACTTAAATCTCTGGTCCATGAGAGATTCAAGAGATGAGTTCTTCCTCCTTCACTCCATGAAGGTCTCTGCCTAATCTTTTCCTTCCCCTGCTCCCGGAAACCCTAACGCAGCACACACCATTCATCTTTATATCCTTATAGCATTTACCACCCCCACGACATCATGCTGCATACTTATCTGTTTACTGCTTGACTTCATGACTAGTTTATAATCATGTAGGGGCTGGGTATTGATCTGTCTGTGTCCCGGCATCTGGGTCAGTTTCTGCGTCACTTAGGAGATTCTTGATAAACATTTGCCAAGTGAATGCATCTTTGCATCCCCTGGGCCCCACGTTGTGCCTGGCACACTCAGGCCTCAGTGAAAGAATGGATTTCACAGGTGTCCCTTTTCCCTTCTTGGAGGGAGATAGGGGAGGCTCCGAATAATGATTGTGAAATGCCTCAAATGATCAGCAAACGGGAAATACAAGGATAAATTACTTACAAGTAAATTCATGAGGACGATTGGGACAAACATTGTGAAGGTAATGAGTTGTATAAAGGACAGAAGTGGATATGCCAGTTCATTTCTCAGAAACGGCTCTAGGAAGGCATCGCGATAATTAATGTCTCCTAGCATCATGCTGAAGGTCTGGACTATGGAAAGCAATGGAGTGCTGAAAGCATCCTGAGGAGAGACGGGAAGGGAACCATGAAATGCAAAATGCATATAATGAAAAATGGTTCCTGGAGAGTAAAATGATAAAAATCGTATTTAAAATATTTTTAAAGTCATAGGACTACAGCTACTAAAATACAGGGATAAAAACTACCAATAAACTGGTGGTAAAGTCATCAAAATAATCTTTTCTGCACACAAATCATCGTGCATTACACATAAACATTTTGACAATGGAAAAAAATCATGTAATAAGGCTATATTTCTCCTGCAGTGAATATCATTTGAATGCCAACATATCAGATAAAATGAAAGTATCCAAATATTGTTGTGTTATTATTGATATTATACACCATTGAGACTTCAGTATAAATATATATTCCCAATATTTACAGCAAGGAAATGAACCACAGGCACAACTCCTCACCTGTATACTCAGGAGGACGTAAAAGCTGAGTCCAAAGGCCAAAAGAAGGAAGACAAACACGACTGTGGACCTCAACAAAGTCTTCATAATTACCTCCAACATAACGATGAAAATCCCACAGTTCTCAAATCTAGGAAGATTTGAAAAATTAAAATATTTATTCACTTTTTTTTTCAAATGGAACTCGCATTTGACCCAATAATCCCACTTCTAGGAATATATCCCAAGAAATCAGAAACATCAATCAGAAAGGATATATGCACCCCTATGTTCATAGCAGCACAATTTATAATAGCTAAGATTTGGAAACAGACTAAATGCCCATCAGCAGATGAGTGGATTAAAAAACTGTGGTACATCTACACAATGGAATACTATGCTGCTGTAAAAAAGAAGGAACTCCTACCATTCCCAACAGTCTGGATGGACCTGGAGAGCATTATGCTAAGCAAAATAAGCCAGTCAGAGAAAGATAAATATTGCATTATCTCACTCATTTGTGGAATATAATGAACAACATAAACTGATGAACAAAAATAGATCCAGAGACAGAGAAGCATCGAACAGACCATCAAACCTCAGAGGGAAGGCGGGGGAGGGTTGGGGGAGGGGTAGAGGTCAACCAAAGGACTTATATGCATGCATATAAGCATAACCAATGGACAGAGACACAAGAGGGTGAGGGCATGTGCTGAGGGGGGCAGTAATGGGGTATTGCACAGACATATTAATACCTTTAGCAATAAAGAAAAAATAAAACTAAAAGACCTTGCAGGAAAAAAATACATTTATTCACTTTTCTGGTCCAGTGTATTTCATTCAGGGTCAATATTTATCATGCACTAGGCACTAGTTTCCACAGATGAGATAACTGAGGCCAGTTACTTTCCAAAATGAGACATGAGAATTCATGAAGCATCAAGTCTTATTTTCAATCCACTCACACTATCTGCCTTTTTCCTTTTCCTTTTCTCTTCTTGTTAATGTTTATCTTTCATTGTGTTACCACTTGACCAAAGTAGGAGAGAGAAATCATAGCTTCCCAGTATCCAAGATGCTGCTACCAGATGATGAGGGGATGAGAGAGACGAGTTGTGTGGTGCCTTGGTGGGGAGTGACGAAATGAGCTCATGCTCCTGGGGCATCTGTCGCAGGCACATACCCATGCTTCACTCTCCCATCCTTACAGCTCCCTACACTTTCCTGTGTCTCCCCAGCAACCTACACTGTGAAATGTCTGGGTAGATGATGGGTGTCTTCTGACCACTAACTTGTATTTTCCCTTTGACAAGACACCCTGTTAAAAGGGGAGTCAAAAGATTTTAAAGCTGAAAGAGACATCAGAGGACTTAGAAGCTCAGTTCCCAGAGACATCCAGGACCTCGCTCAGGTCACTAATAAGTGACAAAGCCAACAGAGTGGCACTGCCTGGACCTATCTTGATGCCTCTTGCCTTCCAGGTCAGAGCTCTTCCTACCAGATCCTGTCCTTTTGGGGGTTGGGGATCAGCCCCTCTGCACTGTGCTCAGGGCAGCAATGCAGACCTATGGTGGGGAAAGCGCTGCCCCAGGGTTGGACCGACTTTGGTAAAATGCCGACATCTGACTTACCAGCTGAGATCTTGGGCTAGTTACTAACTCAGTGCCTCAGCTTCTTCTTTTATAGACTGTGAGTAATAACATTTACCGCTTGTTATTGTAAAGATTGTGTGAAATAACATTTTTAAAAATCCTCACCTGAGGATATGTTTAGAGAGAGAGAGAGACAGAGACAGAAAGAAAGAGAGAGATAAACATTGATGTGAGAGAGAAACATATATGGGATCGAACCAGAAACGTAGGCATGTGCCCTGTCTGGGAATCAAACCAGCAACCTTTTGGGGTACAAGACGATGCTACAAAGAACTGAGCCACCGGCCAGGGCTGAAATAACACATGTAACTCACCAGCAGCAAGTGTGGGAGGCCGGGGAGCCTGGTCCTCCTTTCCTCTCTAGAATTAGTTTTGGGGTTGACATTTTTCCCTCCTATCACTATTACTCACCATACCTAACACTTCCTTTTAATTGTTTTAATCTAAAGTAAGTAATTATCAAATAATACCAGGCAAAACAAGAATAGCCAATACTTTCATACCCATTTACTCCCACATTTAATCTAGATTTGACTAGACTGGTGGGTCTGGATTCGAGGTGATTTTTCCACCCAGAGAATAACTGGCAATTATCTAGAGAAATGTTTTATTGTCACACGGGTGGGGGAAGGTTACTACTGGTATCTAGCGGAGAGGCCAGGGATGCTACTAAACATCCTACAGTGCACAGGACAGAGCCCCACAATAAAAATTATCTGGTCCCAAATTTCAGTAGTGCCAAGGTTGAGAGAAACCTGGTCTACACTCTGAACTCCAAACCTCCCTCCCCTTTTCCTTAATAATATAAAAGATATCCTCACAGTTTACAACATTGGAAAAGGAAGAAGCCAGTTACATATTTATGGGACTTAAAATAGCTCTTTTTTATATTAAACATGCCTAAAGGATGTTTAAAGGACATAGAGATCATTGAAGCCAGTTTTACCTCTGAAGATACATTAAGAAGTTCATCCAATAGAAGTAAATGGCAATTGCTCCACATTGCCACTGCACATGAGCTGGTATACTGATGAACAAGGGTGACACGAAAATGATGCTCGTTGTGTAGATAACCCATTCAGTTCCATTGCTCTGATCCAGTAAGTAATTCCTTTTCTGGGGTTAAAAAAAAATGAAGAATTATCCCATGTAGAGATCAAGACCTGACATCTTATGGATGGATATATATTTGCAATGAGTCACAAGAGTTTTTCGTTGTTGCAGCTGGGGATTTAGGACCAAGGAGCCAGCTCCTGCCATCCTGGACTGAACTGCGCTCTTGGTTCGTATCATTGTTGGAGGTAGCCCAGCCTCTTCTATTGACTTGGCACCTAGGCAGTCTGATGCCTCTACAAGTTTCTGGGCTTTCCCCATAGAGTCCACTTCATCCTAAGGAAAAATCTGGGGATGGAGGACTGCAGGTTGGCTTTGTAATTCCTTTCTGCCTGTATATAGACATGCATGTGGAATTCCCAGGATACAAAGCAACTCATTCTGCTTCTAAGGAGGTTTGAGACCTGTGCTAAGACTAAATTACCATACCGATTTGGTGTATTTTCTATTCTTAAAGGTGTCATGTAGAATAGGCCATTATCAATAAGAACATGTGGAGACCAAATCTGTAGTTCTCATGTTTGAAAATGACAAGAGATATTATATAATATGCCCTAAATCATTTAACATACAATAGAACAATACAATCTAACTCTCAGAAATGTGACAATTTACTGAAACTGTATACATATAAAAGTACTTGGCAATGTATATGTAAAACAAATGCAAAGCACTATTATCATCATGCAAATACCCATGTACTCATATGATGTAGAGAGGTACATTTCCATAGAAAATGAGGTATTGTGTAAAAGATATAAAACATAGACAGTAACATGCACAAAAAGTATACTCCAAAAGTGAATAATAAAAGACTGATGCCATTTATCAACCCAAGCAAGGACCTACAGGCAATTTACATAATCCTTGTGTCTGATCTGAACTTGGTTCATCCATTTTAAGAAGTAAAGTAGAAAGTAAAAAGTATGATAAAAAGTTCCCCAATTTTATTATAACTTGACATTTTATGCAATAAATAAAGTATTCCTTTTAGAAGAGGAATAAAAAAACAAACACATTTGCAATGGAGTCTTGGCCCAAGTAAGTTCTTTATAAACAGTTACATTCAAAATTAGAAAATTCAAAATCTACCTTTTATGCCAGCAAAATATTAAGTCGCTATCAGAGAAAACACAGAAAAAGTCATGTGTAGCCAGACAGACCCACATGGACTTGTCATTCTGGACTAACTTGGCTTCAGGTGTGTCAACAGGCACCGTCCAGGGCAGAGAGTGTATCTAACATCCTGTGATTTCTACACCTGGAGAAGTTTATGCTTGGTATTTCCAATCTATACATTTTTCCAGGTATGTGATTTTATTCTGACATTAAAATATTTATTCTGCATATTAAAATATTTACTACATTAATTTGCATTCTGCATATTAAAATATTTCCAATTTTAGAGATACAAAATGTATTGTTTACCTGTTGGAAAATCTGGACCAGTTCTTTGCAATATCCAAATAAGCTTGATAAAAAAACTAAAATCATACAAACTTTTATAGAATATGAATCCTGAAACAAAAAAATAATGTAAGCACTTACAAGGGTATACATTAAAACAACACAAATTTCTTAATAATTTCCACTATTACATATTTATTTTGTTATTCTTTTGCTTCATTTCTATGTACTGTCCATATTTGCTTTAAACAGAAAATTACTGTGATGCCAATATAAAGAAGACACATATTCATTTTATAATGTCCTAAGACAGGTTCAGAAATTGCCAATGGAATTCCAAAGGAATATGAACCTATGCAAAAAATTATTTTACTCTGGTAAAATGTGCATAATATAAAATTTATCATTTTGAGAGTTTTACATTTTATCTTTACATTTACATTTTAAAATGTACACTTCTGTAGCATTCAGTACATTCACAGTGTTACACACCATCATCACCATCTAGTTCCATAACTTTCTCATCACCCCAAAGGGAAACCCTGTACCCACTGAGCATCACTCCCCTCTCCCTACAATCCCTGGCAGCCACACACCTGCTTTCTTGGACACCGATTTTAAAGTTTTCTATTTCAGCATTCAAGCTAGCATCTCATACATGTCAATTTCTTTAAATTAATTACGAACTCATTTACTGACCCATTTATTTATATTCTCTCTCACTTCACAAAGGACTTTAGGAGAAATTGTTAGCATATATGAATCCTATAGGCTATTTATAATAATAAGAGTCCTGGTATTTCAAACTTATAATAGGGCTAATATTATTAGGGAAAAAACACACTTTTTAATAACCTTTTCTTTTAAAAGGTTGAAATATGAAAATAAGTGGAAAAATACCTTGGTGTCTAATATTTCTAAATGATCATTAGTTTCATTGATGATTCCAGTTGAGTTGAAAGCCATACCTGGCTTTATATTGACAACAAGAAAGGTCATAGGCAGGAGACCAAGGCAATAAGATCCTAGGTTCATAATATGGGCTCTAAACCCATAAGCCAACCTACAAAAGAAAATAAGTAAACCATAATTGAGGAATTTCAACAAAAATATTTCCTTAAGATACCGTGGAAAAAGTAGTTATGATCTTTCTCAGAAATCTATTTGGTAAATCAACTGAACTTTAGAACCAAGAAGACCTTCGAATTCATATTTTTTCATTTTCAAAAAAGGAATCACAACTTCCCAGTAAGTCATGAGTTACTTAAAAATCTCTCACCAATTAATGGAAGAGCCGAGACATTAGCTCATATCTACTAATTCCATGTTGGCTCTTCCCAGGAACACACCTCTCACTTCATTCATGTCCACTAAACTGCAGGGCCCAGGAGAGCCTCTCATTGTCTTATATAGTGGCTTCCCCTCACCCCAAAATATGTCACTTAATGTAAAAAATAAACATCATCATCATTTTAATACCAAAATACGCCTTCAACACATTTCTTTTTCAAACATGAAAATACCATTTAAACATAATTATTTAGAAGACTTTTAATAAAATTAATGGAGATATTATTAAAAAAAGAAATACTACCTAATACCCACCATTTCATAAGTAAATATTCTTTGCACACAGGATGGTTGAGAAGCTCTATGCGGTTATGGTGTACCATTGTCTGAGAAATAAAAATAGATCCATAAAAATACAACCATATGAAGCAATCAAGTATAAATTAAGCTTCTTGTTTGCTGGCTTTATAAATTTACCTGATATTACAAAAGTAACAACTGTTTGTTTTAGAAAATTTGAGAAACCAAAGTTCTATCAAGAATATATTTAAAACACACACACACACACACACACACACACACAGGCTAGAGAGAACCATTTTATAGAGGTGCAAGTATTTGATTCAGTTTGTCTATTTCATTTTCTCACTAGTTAAAGCAATCAGCTTTTCAATCTTATACAAATTACAACTGGAAAGGACATTTAGGATAAATAAGCAAAAGCTACACCCTTGGTCTTTCCTTGAAGAAACCCAGGCTTATCTTTCTGGAAGCATTTTAAATAGTAAAGTACACATAACAGTGGTTAAATTAGCCTGTATTTTATAAGTTGTCATGAGTTATTGGAGCTACTAATATCTATCTCAATATTGATTTTTAATTTTCAATAAATTCATAGAGGAAGTGATGTTAGCAAGATGGTGGACGAGGAAGCCCCAGAGCCTCCTTCATCCACTGAGACAACAGTGAGTAGCCGTGTCCTTTCACACCAGGAGCTCATCACACACCTGTCACCTGCTTCCTGTGCAGTAGTTTCCTTAGTCTGAAACGCTGGTTTAGACAGAAGTAGGTCAGCCTCATGGCTTTTATTGCCTCATCTGCTAGGAATGTGCAAGAACTCTTTGGATTAAGAACTGGTTTAGAACAAGTCTCTTGGGAAATTTGGGTCCATTCTGAGCATGTAGGGTTTGCTCTCTGATTGCATTTCCTCTTCCAGAAGGATCTAAGAGCTTCTGAAAGTCAGAGTTTACCTTGGGGCCAGTGGTCAGCTGAACTTGGAAGCTATGACTGTTAAATATCAAGCCCCGCATTTTCCTCTGATTTACACTGGAGCAAACTCTTAAATCTGTGTGTCTGTATTTAGGTGGACAGTCCATGTTGTCCCTGGTGTATTGGATTCTGGGTTGGGACAGGTTTAACATGACCATGAGGACGAAAGTGATCAAGAGTGTGGAACTTTAAGGAGACCAAATTATAGCAATTGTGGAAAATTACTGCTTTTTTTTTTTTTTTTTTACTAAAAATAAAGGTTGGGGCCACATGACAGACAGACATAAAACTATAAATCTGGAATTCTCTCCAGGTCCCTTCCTGAACTGTAATACCAAAACACTGCAGAGCCCATGTAGAAATTACCTGGATAATGAAAACACTAGACTTAC
Organism: Myotis daubentonii; assembly: GCF_963259705.1. Classification (NCBI taxonomy): domain Eukaryota; kingdom Metazoa; phylum Chordata; class Mammalia; order Chiroptera; family Vespertilionidae; genus Myotis; species Myotis daubentonii. Next base: position 15,613,759 of record NC_081856.1, on the reverse strand, counting down.
ATTGATGGTTGTGAGAGGCTCATATGTAACATCCTGTGCATTTTTTTTCGTGAATTCTAATGGGCATTGAAGATATCTGAAATTATACTCGATCTATAGGAGATAAAATTTTTAAAGTCTTAGTCTAGTATAGACCCACAACTGTCCTTGACAAATCACAAACACAAGCCTACAATTCTGTTGAAAATTAAATGATTCAAATAAAAGTTGAGTCATCTCATCTGAACAAAAGTAAATTAACTTATTGCATATTACTTTAAAAAAAATATCCTAGGAAGCTGTTATTCGATTGATTTTTAACTCATAATCATTGATTTTTAACTCATAGTCATAGTCACTTACACCCAATTTAATTCTTCAGGCAATACAATACAAAACAATTAAGATATTAGGAGGAAACTGAGGATCTAAGAAGTAAATTATCTCATAAGTAGGAAATAGAGTAATCTTACAAATGAAGATAATATTTACCACCTTTTGAGATTGGGGAACTCTACTAATACCTTTAATATACTTTAAAGAATTATAATAAAATAAACTTCAAATTGTTATGGTAAAATAAGCTTACATGGTAGTCTCGGCAGGACTTGTCTTCCGTGGAGGGTGTCATGCAGCAATCTAAAAGCACCTTTGGGAGGAAAAGTGGCTAAGATATTTGACAGGAGAGTGGAGAGGAGACAGGATTTGATCCCATCTCTAAAACAATACCTGAGACATCCCTTCCCTTCTTTTGCTTCTTGCACCTCCAAGGTAAACTATAACCCATGTCATTCATGAACGAAGTTTAAAAAATAAAATATTAACCACTGCACACAGAAATTAACGTGATTCAGTAAAATACCATCCACTTTGAGAAACAAAGTACATTTGCTAAAATGTAAGAAATCTTCCACTGGTTTTGCCCAAGATTTGGCATCTTTCTGGGCTTCTAGAGAATATGTAGATACTTGAGGATTCATTTGCCCAGCACCTTGTAGTGATCATTTCTTGTCCCTAATCCGCTTCCAGGGGAGCCCTGGGGTCTTTGGCCTAGTTCCTATCTGCATTGCTCGAACCTGATACTGTGTTTGCTTCTGTACCTCGCTTGCTGAGCACTGGGACTGACACGGTCTTCATCTAGAGCAGCATGGCCAAGGCAGCGCGGGATAATGTTACAAGGAGAAATTCTGCAGGCACTCCAAATGCTTCTTCTTTACTCTTCACAGTTTGGATACAGGCATATATAGAGAAATATCACTCTACTACCAGGGGAGCAATTGCACAAGGCGGACAATACATGGCAACTAACACTGGGCCTTAGAGCTGAATGTACAAAAGGAGGAGGCAGGAGAGGTGGGAGGGTGCCCCACCCAAAGGAGCAGCTGCTACACTGGCACAGCAATTCCTGCCTTGTGTGCAGGGAGGCCCAGTCACCAGATCTTCTGATTTTTACAGGAAGCCAGATAGATATCTAGATCTTTAAGGGGGGGGCCTCCTAGTTTTAAATGTTAGCTACTAATGCAAATTTGAAACAATAACATGCATTCCATTAAAAACAATTAGAGGATTTGTTCAGCCAGCAATTGCCATTAGTAATCTCTGCTCTAGACTTGGATTATTTGAATAAAAAAAAAATTGGTTGCCCATATTTTCTGTATTCCACATAACAATTGGATTCTTTAATTCAAATAGGTCCTTCCTAAATATTTGTTGGCTTGTGGGAAACTAGAAACTTTTTAAAGATGGAAATTGCTACTATTTAGGTTGTGATTACAACAGTAAATCCTCACATTATATTATATACCAAGCATATACCCAGAAGGAGTTTTGTTTGGAGAGCTTACTTTCATGCATTCGGGGAGGTATTCTACCATTTCCATGACTGGACATTTGTTGCTTGGAGAATTATGACTAAAAGCCTTAAAACATTCTTCCCATCTGTAAAACAAAATAATTAAAAAAAAAACAAACCACGAGTCTTAATTCTTTTGTTCGGCACAACCACAAAGCTACCAGCTGATACTCAAGATTGTATCTTTATGAGAAACCTGAATTGATTACAATGGAACCAATATTTGAACCAAGATGAATCCATGAATAAGGGTCCTTGTCCATTAATGGGAATTAGAAATGTGGGCAAATTCCAGGATGGTTGTTATCATCGCTTTTCTCTTTCTCTAAATGCCTTCTAGAAAAGGTAGGCTTTTGCCTTCTTTTTTTTCCTGAGATCGTAAATTGGTCATGTTGGGTAGATATTCACACATTCACATACATGGGATAGCAACAAGAATACAGGATATTTTGCATCTAATCCATTTATTCATCATGTATTGAATTAAACTACAAAGTAACATGGGTCAAGTATGTTAACAAGCACGGGTCCTGCCAGAACATTGCAGAGTCTGCCCCTTTCTTCATTTCCATCCAGGAAGACGGGATAAGATACTTACGATACCAAAAAGGAAATAGATCTACAACAGGAAGTAAAGAAAAGCCCATATGTTACCCCCAGAGCCAATCTATGTCATAGGAGACTAGTTCTAAAAACTACTCAGACAGATTTTCTGTTAACCCTATCAGCAACTCCATCTAGAGCAGCGGTTCTCAACCTGTGGGTCGCGACCCCTTTGGGGGTCGGACGACCCTTTCACAGGGGTTGCCTAAGACCATCGGAAAACACATATTGAATATATAATTACATATTGTTTTTGTGATTAATTACTAGGCTTTAATTATGTTCAATTTGTAACAATGAAAATACATCCTGCATATCAGATATTTACATTACGATTCATAACAGTAGCAACATTACAGTTATGAAGTAGCAACGAAAATAATTTTATGGTTGGGGGTCACCACAACATGAGGAACTGTATTAAAGGGTCACGGCATTAGGAAGGTTGAGAACCACTGATCTAGAGCAGTGGTCAGCAAACTGCGGCTTGGCAAACTGCAGCTCGCGAGCCACATGCGGCTCTTTGGCCCCTTGAGCGTGGCTCTTCCACAAAATACCGGCTATTCCACAAAATACTGACTTCTGAGCATGGGCCAAGAAGTTTCAATTGCACTGTACTTGCGTGCCCACACGTGGCATTTTGTGGAAGAGCCACGCTCAAGGGGCCAAGGAGCTGCATGTGGCTCGCGAGGTGGGGTTTGCCGACCATGTATTTCGAGTATCTGCACAGTCAGTAGAAAACTTACGGTTGCACACTTGCATTGATGGGTGCTTCAAAAGAATGATCAGCCAGGGATCCTGAGATGTCCCATGTTCATGAACACAGGCCTTATCTGCCTGGAACATGAGATGGTTCACCTCTGTGTGCACTACTGGGTGACACTGGGCCCTTGTGATTATATAGAAAAACTTCGGCACAAGAAGTGGAAAAACCACCCTCCAACTTCATCATAAAAACTCCTGGGAATCTGGTTCAAAAACCCACTGCCACAAAAGACCATGAGTTAAGGAAGATTCCATTAGATGGCACTAATCACAATAACTTGGAGAATATGTTCAGCAACATCCAGTTTTGGGGGTTCTGTTGGCAGGAGAATGTCAGGGAAGCTCAGATAGGGCAGGGCACAGCCTGCTTGACAATGACCATGGTGCCAGACACAACAATGCCCGAACCCCTGAGTCTCCCAAGTCAGCCACGACGGCGGTCCAAGCTCCCATGATGTAGAAATTGAAACTGAAGATCAGAGTTCAAACAAAATGTCTGCTGTCACCCAAAGAGTTCATTAAACATTTTCTGTAAGTGGGTGGTGTTCTCAGTGGTTAGAGCAGAGGGTCTGCAGGGCATATAAGGCCCACAAAATCATTTTGTCTGGCCCTGCCAAGATATTAGCAGTGAGTTAATTAATTGTTGGATAATTTTGTATGGGCTGAGAATGATATGATAAATATCCAAATGACCATTAGCAGAGAAAAGGTTCCCCACCCCTGAGTTAGAGCGTCAGCCCAAGCACCAAAGAGTTATGGGTTCAATTTCTGATCAAGGGCACGTACCTGGATTGCAGGTTTGATACCCCCAGGCTGGTCAGGGCTCTCATGCGGGAGGCAACCAATCAACGTATCTCTCTCACATCTATGTTTCTTTCTCTCTTCTCCCCTTCCCTCCCTCCCTTCCACTCTCTCTAAAAATCAATGGGAAAATATCCTCAGGTAAGGATTAACAACAACAACAAAAAAATGTTGACTAACAGCTGAAACTTATTCTCTTTCTGTTTCCTCTCAGGCTGTGAACTATCCCTCATGCCCGGGACACTCAAGGCCATGGACAGGAAGACAGCGCACCTTCTGTTCCTGATGGTCATAAGAACCACCTCCTTCCTCTTGTTGTGAATGGCCAGGTGCAGAAAGGAGGCCTGCTGCCGGTTCAGGAGGATGTCAGCGTCATAGCTCAGGAGGAGGGCGGCAGCCTTGGCGTGGCCTTCCCTTGCAGCCAAGTGCAGCGCTGTGTTCTTTTAGAGGAAAAAGAAAGGAAATGCAATGACAATGGCTCATCGTCCCTTGGCTATTTTACTGCCATGTTTCATTGTTGAACTGTTTAAAAGAAATGAGTAATAAAACTAACCATTCAATACCAAAAATACATACAATTTAAAACTGGTGGTCAGAATCCAGCTTCAAAATAATGAGTTTATAGTTCAAGCATGGTGTGTGTGTGGGGAGACGGGGGGCGGGGGGAGCCGAATGTGTGTATGTGAATTCCAACTGGTTGTTTTGCCTTGTTTTTTTGCAGTGGAATGACTCCAGGAGGACAAAGGACAAGCTCTCTGGGTAAGGATGCTGCAATGAACACAGAAGAAAATACTTCTGGGAGATTTATTATTTCGTAGAGCAGCGGTTCCCAGATTTTGGGCTTTCACAGGCTTGCAATCTTTTGTTTTGCTACATAAAGGCATTTTTAGAAAGCAATGACAATTTTCTATCATTTCATGAAAGAATTTAGATCCAATACTTGACCCCACAAAAAGGAGGAAGAACATCATAGTAGAATAAAGTGTAGTCCTTCAAGTCAAATACACTTGGTTTTAGGAAGACTTACCCCTCGCCTCTTCATTTTTCTCAGTTCACCAGAGTGGTGGAAATTTTATCATCAGTCCACACAGACCCCTGAGCCAGTTTCTGCGAGACTGAAGAGGTGTCCTCAACACACACCCACCCCTTAGCATTCTCCATACTCTGTTCCCCTTTCACATGTTCCTCTCTAAGGGTCAGCATAGTAAGAGCCCAATAAAAGGCTATGAACAGGGCAAGGAAAGGAACAGGGTGGCTAAGCAGACTTCCTTACAATTTTTGAAGTTTCTTATATGCCAAGATTTGGGGTGGGAATGAAGAACACAATACGTACCCCATCTTCATCAACCTGATCGGTTGTGCACCTCAAATTAGTGTCAAGAATGACCTTCATGGTCTGAGTGTACCCGCCCAAGGAAGCGTGATGCAAAGCAGTCCAGCCACTGTGGTCACTGTTAAAGAGATAAGAAAAGACGTGTGCATTCCCCTTACAGCTGAAACGTGGGACGGCACGCCACCCATTTGAAAGGTAGGTCTTATCAGACCAAAAAAAAAAAAAAAGCAATCTAAGTTCTAGGAACTAAATATTTATTACATATTTATAACAAATGAGCTCACTTCAAGCCTAATGAATGGTCTTAAATGATGTACCTATAATGTGATTCACATATTTTTTAATTTAGCCAATTAAAATATAAAAGTATATAAATATAATATCAGAAACTTGCGGGGGGGGGCGGTTTGAAACTAAAGTTAGCATGTCTTTATCAGACATATTTTTCCCAAGGCTGTAATGTACTTATATACATGATTTTAAATCTTGTTTCTTCTTTCATTGAGCATTATATCAAAAATCTCCATGATGGCCCTAACCGGTTTGGCTCAGTGGATTGAGCGTCGGCCTGCGGACTCAAGGGTCCCAGGTTCGATTCTGGTCAAGGGCATGTATCTTGGTTGTGGGCACATCCCCAGTGGGGAGTGTGCAGGAGGCAGCTGATCGATGTTTCTCTCTCATCGATGTTTCTAACTCTCTATCCCTCTCCTTTCCTCTCTGTAAAAAATCAATAAAATATATTTAAAAAAATAAATCTCCATGATGGTGGTATTAGTCTTCATGACCACTAGATATTACTACTACTAATGATAATAATAATAATATCATCTTGTAATACATGACTATAAGATAACTTAGTGCCACTTAGTTTACTAAGCGTTCAGGTTCAAAGATATGTTTCCTCTGTGCTCTTAAAGATGCTTACTTAATTCCTTTGTTGTTTTTTATGTGTGTGTGTTTTAAAATTTATTTTTATTGATTACAGAGAGAGGAATGAAGAGGGAAAGACAGACCTCCTGGTTCATAGGTCGACGCTCAACCATTGAGCCACGCTGCCCGGGCCTTACTTAATCCCTTTGGAAAATGTTTGTCTTTTCTCACAGAAATTTAGTATTAACTACAATGAAGGCTTGACATTTTTCCAAATTATATATAGAAAAAAGTGTGAGATCCTGACACAATTTAATTTCAATGCCAGTGAACAACTGTGTGAGGGTGCAAGAGCCACTTCGCTATTTCAGTGATGATGTAATTAAGTAACCACTCTCTGGCCTGGCCCACTGGGGTCCCCTCTGCAGGTCGCTGCCTGGTGTTCCCATGGGAGCAGGTAGGAACGAGCAGAGCATGCAGTTCCCAGCTGCATCATGATGTTGCTGGGACTGACAGTCTGATAAAGAAATGGGATTTTGAACATTAGCTTAATGAGCTCTTTGCTCATTCACCTGGGTGACATTAGCAGCTAGCTCATCATATGTCTATAAAACTTTTCTGGGGTTTTACAAAGATGTCATTTAATTATGCTACTTTTTATTATGCGTAATTATTTTAATTTGGTTTTGCACCTTGTGTGAGAGTTAAGTATAATGAAATTCAGGGGTATTTTATATCTCATGTTGTGGTTTAAAGGCCACTTTTTATGTGTACCATTCATCAGATGGAATGAAAAGTAGTCTTTGCATTTGTATGGGGTGTGCATACATGTACACACACAGTTTTATACCTGCATTAAAAGACGGTAGCGTGATGATGAAATAAAATATGAGGAACTGTATTTCAAAGCTCCTGGGAGCTACTATGCACAAAGCCATTTATTCTGTGACCCTGAACTTCAACTCTGTAAATCTCAGTATCTTCATTCATCAGTTGGCAATAACATTGACTTCTCTTTCAATATTTCAGAGGTCACAAATGTTTCAAGGAGTAAATTAGATAAAAGTACGTAGGGAGATAGAAAGTTAGGTACCATAATTAAAAATAAAATAGAAAAATAGCCTGGAAATGGCTAACTAGTTAAAAAGAATACTATGTAAATATTCTAATCATATATCCTCACCTGAGAAATAAGGCACCTTTTTTCAAAAGAAGTTGGACAACTTTATCATGACCATTTTTTGCAGCCAGGTGGAGAGGAGTCATTCCATGAAGGTCACCTTCATTCAAAAGCCTTGTATCACTCATGTCTCGCAGGAGCCTCTGACAGGTATTGATACGCCCATAACTTGAAAAAATTAGGTTTCATATGTTCAAAGTAAATATCAAACAGAAAGATGACAGGCTCATATGTCACATCAACTGACCCTTACCTGGCTGCAAAATGTAGGGGTGATTGTTTATCTTTGCTTTTGGAATGAATGGACACATTAAAGCCAAGTAGGTTGTTTACAGAGACAGGGACCCCCTGTCTACAAGCGTAATGTAGAGGAGTACACCCATCGTTGTCTTCATCCATTACCAGCTCTTTAATGTGTTGCATCTATGGGAAAAAATTAATATCCTAAACATAACTCTGCTATCATGCTAATTACAGTGTTTTTCAAACTATTCTATAGCATAGTACTTTCCAACAAGGGTCAATATGTATCCTTTGAGGACCAAAAATATTAATAACCTGAAGGGTGATAGAGTAAGATAAATGTGGATGACGGTGCATGCTGTCTCCCTCCAGTGCTCACTACTGTGATGTACAAAGGCCCTGGAAATCCTCAGAGCGAGAACTCAACAGTTTCAACCTAACATTTTCCAAACATATCAGACCACAGACCATCCTCCACACCCTTCCCTTGCCTCTCTCTCACCCCCAAATAACAATTTGAGAACTTAATATTAAAGTGCTCTTTTAGGAGAAAGGGATGAAATATTAAAATGAGGTTTACTTTATCTTTTGCATGAATGTTAAATTTAAAACCAATCAATAACAAACATTTTCATTTAGAATATTCAAATACATTTTTATTCTTCATTAAAGATATTGGCAATACTGAAAAATATAATGTACTTCAGATACATCTAATAGTCACTCAATAAATATTAGTCAGTAAATATAAATGTGGAGATAATGTTTTCACCATGCCATCAAGTCAAGTATGATGAGCAATTTTTCTGAATTGATGATAGAGTACTGCTAACCCACACATGAACTTGGCCTTTTTATGATACCCAATTCATAATGGTCAAAAAATGAAGGAAAGCTGACTCAATATAGATAGGTGGGAACCCTCTGTAACTTGAAAAATTCAGTCCCAGTGTAATTTATTATCATCATAATAATCACCACTATGTTGTAAATAAATATTAAATACAGAATTTTTATTTTAAAGTAATTTTAAAATTCCAGAATCAGCCTTCATAATAATAAAAATCATAATAAGCAAAATCAGTTTACTCTCTGCCAAACACAACTATTTCTGGGAATCCATACATAAAATATATATTACCTGCATAAACTCAGGTTGCAAATTGCTTAATCCATAAGGTTGCTGTACAGTCAAATGCAAAAAATTACGTCCAAGATGATCTTTTATGTCTACTTGGGCACCTGAAAAAGCACAATATAAATATAACTTCTGTTCATTTATTTAAATCATGGTCTATGGTGTTTAAATTGAACAAAAAAATTTTTTTATTTAAATCTCTTCCAACCTTGAACTTAAACTAAATATAGTTAAAAATGGGTTTACCTGACTGTGCGTACTGTGTGTAAAGGGGGGAGAGAATATATGATTTATTACATTAATTAATATATGAGGTCTTAACCTTTGAAAGCATAAACTACAAAGATGGAGAGATTAAAGATCAAGAAAGACCAGGGGACGATACCTGTTCTTTGTTATCATCACATCAGGTTAGTATTTAAAATGGGGACAGTTACAGTACTTCAATTGCATAAAACTTAACCATTGAGAGAATGTAGATAAAATGTTCAGCAAAATGCCTGGGACATGATAATTGCTGTATAACTATTATCTATGAGTGTTCTGAAATAATCTTTTTAAGTACTGGTCCCTGACTGCACTGGATATTATTCTAGACATGGGAAATATTCTATTTATCTTTGTATTCAAGCATCTGGCCCGATGCCTGGCCCACAGTAAACATTTAACCAAAGTGTGTGGCAGTTCTAAAGGTTTGGCGGGGTCCCTCGTTGTACCTTTCGAGAGGAGCAGATTTACAATATTCCAAGATGCAGAAGCCGTGGCTAGTAACAGGGGAGAGCGTCCTTCGGAATCAGTGCTATTAATATCTGCTCCCTAAAATAAGACAAGTCATTCAACAAAAAGCTTATGCACAGACAAGTCAGCTTACATTACAACCTGTAAGTAATACTCATTCATCAGGTTAGAGTGCCCACAATATGGCCAGCACCCAAGCATGTACCTGACTACAAAACTGTTTGAAATTTCCCTATAATTCATATGGTGTAACATCAGAAATCCAGGCATTCTTTTATCGTTTCAGCAACAAAAATTACCCTCACATGTTAATCTATTAACTGATGTCTGTGTTAGATCTATGTTACTACCTATACCGCAAAAATAAAATCCTTTGACCTTTAGCAATAGTTGAGTTCTCACTTTAAGATTTTTAAATGTCCTCAACAAAAACATCTTCCGCATTTAGTGCATACTTGGTTTAAAAACACTCACAAGAAAGTGTTCACTTTTTAAAAAGTCTCCTTCATCTGAAATAGATGTAACTATCACCATATCTAGAGTTGCTATTGACAACAAATACATGTTAAATACTACAAAGGAAACTATATTCGTTGCTGATATGGTAGGACTTAAATAAATACATCATATATTCATTGGTTAAAATTTAACCCACAGTTAATTCCCCAGTTTTCCATTACCTGAAAGGCAGCACTGAGGCAGCTGGGGTGGAAGCTTACAGCGAGTGGTGAAGTGGCCAGTGCTGCCCCCCTCCCCGCAACCCCCCAAAGCCTCCCAACCTGAAGAAGGGTCAGCGAAGTGGCCAAGCCTGGCACTCAGGAGCTTCTCTTGCCATGTAGCCACCCACTCCCCACACCAAACACACTGACACTGGCATCAGAACACACTTGGGTTCTTCTAACTTCATGGTAGTGACATCTGGCTGTTATGTATTCATGCATAATACACTCTAACTGCACATGTGTCAATCATCTTTTTGTAAACTTTTTTGCTGATAAGAAATTAACATTTGGTTTATTTTTTAAAATTCATACTATGTACTTATATGATTTTCAACTGTAAATAGTAATACAAACATCAACTGAGTACTTACCACTGAAATTAAGTACTCTGCTAGTTCATGGTGATCAAATAATGAGGCCCTGCAAAAGGAGAATTATAAGCTTATCACACTACTAGTGATACAAAATAAAGCTACTATATCCAGAAAGTTATTGTAAATGATAATTTTATACATGGTAAAATGCTAGAAAGTTGAAGAAACTTTCAAAATCTATAATTCTGATTAGGATAATATTTTCAACGTAATAGTAATAGAGGCACATCAAATACATCACAAGATTTTCTTCCTCATCTTTTCATAAACCTGTGTTCTCCATGTAAAATCATGAAGGTGTTCTGGAGTGAGTGGTAATATCTGTCCTAAGAGCTTAAAGTAAAAGAACTGGTTGTTACCACTGTTGACCCTGGAGAATAACAAGAGTTCATGCACCTAAAATTCATCTGCAGGATTCAAAATGCCCCCTCTTCGGCAAAAGTTAACAAGGCAGGGTTAGTGTCCTGAGGTTTTATGAAGCCAAAATAATTACGGTGAGAACTGAAATCATTTTGGTATTGTAAGGATAATATTAATAAGGCAAATAAAAATTTCCAATCTATATCAAAGCACCAGAACAAATGTTAATGACTTAAAACTTTGTTTCCTATGGCAAAGCTTATTTCCTTGTCCCTGTTCAAGATTGCCTTAGCAATACTTAGCCCGTTGTATATAAATATCAGAATCTGCTTGCTAATTTTAACCCAAAATTTACAAGAGTTTGTATTATATCTAAATTATATTAAATGCATTTAGTAATTTTTATAAATAATGACGTCAAAGCCCCATTTTGTTTATTCCTCTATCTCCCCGGTCCACAGCATTGCTATTCAAAGTGTGGGCTGCAGACCAGCAATATTGGGTGCACCTGGAGTCCATTAGAAATGAAAATTCTCACTAGATCTGGATGCTGAGGCTTGAAGAGGTCAAACGACTTGCCAAAAGTTACATAGCCAGGTGGGCTAGAACCCCCTGCCCCTGACTCCAAAGCTCTCTGTTTCAGCCAGAGCAATGCGCTGTCTGTGCACCATAGAATAAAATGCTAAAAAAATTTAAGAATCTTTCAAAATCTATAATTGGTTCTGATTAGGGCATTTTCTGTTTTAATCTATTTATTTTGACATAACTGATTATTCCTTCCTTTAAATTTCTGAAAGTATTAAATAACATTATCTTCAGATTACCAGATAATTTCTATTTCCTTGGAAGTAGTCTTTTGTTGCCTTTTACAAGTTTCCTTTTATGCTGGGGAATTTTAGTTAACAAACTCATCCTAAGTGAGAGTTCCTTGGAGTTCCTTTCTATCCAGACCGACCCCACTGTGCCTGGTGGTTTTGCTAACGTACATTCACCCCCTGGCCAGTGTAGAACCAAATCTTACATTGGTAGGTAAGGTTTCTATTTCCCTGAGAGGTATTGTAGATTTACAATATGTATAGCTCAGCTCTCTTCTGCCATTCCGGGCTTCCAGCATATTCACACTTGTGTGTGTGTGTGTGTGAAAGAGAGAGAGAGAGAGAGAGAGAGAGAGAGAGAGAGAGAGAGAGAGAGGCAGAGAGAGACACAGAGACAGACAAGGCTCATCTCAACCACCGCTTGCACTCACTAGGAAGCATTAAGTCCTTGTCTTCTTGAAGGAATTGAACTCTCAGCCTACACAGCCTGTTCCCTGTCCTAGCATCTAGTAAACCTATAGCTTTAGATGCGTTTCTCTGATGTGTATTTCTGTTTAAACTCTACAGAAATATTTGCCTTGTTTGCAGCTTGGCTATCATTTCCTAAGATGATGTTTTGAAAACTTTATCATTTTGGGTGTGGGAGAAAAGGGGAACAGGGAGGAAAAATGGAACACCTATATGTACCTGCTCCATTACTTTCACTAAAAATGAGGATAAGACATTGGTGGAACCAGAATAGACTATAAAGTATGTGCAAAGCCACAGATGTTGACCTTCTGAGCATATAGAAAATTATATGAATTTATATCCACTAGATTAAGAATTGATTCAGAATATGCCACTGGTGATTTTTATTCTTCCAAAATCTATTTACGGTTCTACTTTGATTCCAGAGGAGTGTGTAGTTTCCAGTTGAAGCCCAGGATTTTTTTTTTTTTAATATGGAACGCTTCACGAATTTGCATGTCATCTTTGTGCAGGGGCCATGCTAATCTTCTCTGTATCGTTCCAATTTTAGTATATGTCCTGCAGAAGCGAGCACAAAGCCGAGGATTTTTGAACTATGTACTCGCTGATGTGTGAGTGCTTACTTCTCCCTGCAGGGTATAACTTCGCACCTGAAGACTGAGAGTCTGTACACAGAATGTGAGTAGGAAACTTGCCTGTGCAGCAGCGTCTCCTGGTTTCCATCCACTGCGTTGACAATATCGCTGCTACCAGAGTAGGAGTTTATCATCAATTTTACAATCTCAGTGGCCCCCTGGGTGGCAGCAAAATGAAGGGCTGTGCACTTCCCGTTCTGTAAGGAGTTGTGACATCAGAATCAATGTCTAAGTCCCAGTTGAAGGATATAACCTAAATTCAGCCGGGAGGTTGTTAATTTTTTCTTCCCAGGTCAACAAAATCATGGAATATGGAATTTAAGAGGATGAGTAGTAATCAGTTTCATCTATTGAAAAGTATAGTATAAAAATCATAGCTATCAATTTTGCTTCCTTGCAACCTGACAACTTGGACAATACTTCTATCAACAGTATCATTATCATTACTGGATCTATATTTGTGTTTGCAGTTGTTTTGGGTAGCTCTCAAAATTCATTACATAGGTTGAAATTGGGAGATTCTCTTGTGCTGCTTCTACACAAACAGCAGGAAATACCTGTAACAATCTAGTCAACTGTCCAAGAGCTAGGAAGCATTTTGGAAAATAACGTATGACAGTTCTAAAAGAAGAGTCTCATGTAGAATATGAACAGTTACCTCCATCAGCTCTACTTGGGCACCGTTGTCTAGGCACATTTTAATCATGCCCAAGTCACCACTCTGAACGGCCATGTGGAGAGGGCTGGCTTTCCCGTTATTCACAAAGTTAATATGGAACTGTCTGTCATATCCATTTTCTTCGCCTTTAGAAGAAAATAAAATTCAAGATAAATCCTATATAATAAAAGGGTAATATGCAAATCAACCGAACAGTCGAATGACCAGTTGCTATGACGCACATTGGCCACCAGGGGGCAGACACTCGATGCAGGAGCTGCCCCCTGGTGGTCAGTGCACTCCCACAGTGGGAGCGCTGCTCAGCCAGAAGCTGGGCTCATGGCTGGCGAGTTCAGCGGCGATGGCAGGAGCCTCTCCTGCCTCCACAGCAGCGCTAAGGATGTCCAACCCTGAGGGCTCCTGGACTGCAAGAAGGCAGGGGCTGGGTTGAGGCCCCCCCCCCAAGTGCACTAATCTCATGCACTGGGCCTCTAGTATTATAAATAAACTAGTGGCCTGGTGCACGGATTCGTGCACATTGAAAGGAAATTAATTAGAAGAAATATTTTAATATCGCTATTCGCCCTTTCTCTATAATAGAAGTGTCAACCAAATTCATGATTGACAATGACAGATCAAAATACACATGTGTGATTGGCACCAGCAGAACAGTGCATGTCATATGTATAGGCCAGTCAGCCAGTCAGCTGGACAGATGGTCAGTCACTTAGCCTTTTATATATGTAGATTAGAGGCCCAGTGCACGAGATTCATGCACTTGGGGGGATCCCTCAGCCCGGCCTGCGCCATCTCAAAGTCCAGGACCCCTTGAGGGGATGTCAGCCTGCTGGCTTAGGCCCGATTCCCCCGCTAAGCCGGCAGTCAGACATCCCTCTTGCATTCTGCGACCCCTAGCTCCTTACTGCCCACCTGCAGAGGAGGCAGGAGAGGCTCCTGCCACTGCCACTGCGCTCACCAGCCATGAGCCTGGCTTCTGGCTGAGCAGCACTCCCCCTGTGGGAGTGCACTGACTACCAGGGAGCAGCTCCTGCATTGAGCATCTGCCCCCTGGTGGTCAGTGCGTGCCATAGTGACCGGTCATTCCGCCATTTGGTCAATTTGCATATTAGGCTTTTATTATATAGGATAAAAGCAATTTTTAAAAAGACATTAAGTACTTAAAAGCCCATGTGTAGATTCTATTAAATATTTTTCAAGTTATTAGCATCCACCAATATAGGCTTCTTTGTAATAGTATAATAATGTAGGAAAGCCTCTACTCACCAAACTTTAAAATTATTTCCATGCATTTTTTGGCTCCTGAAAAGGCAGCCTGGTGAATAGGAAAACATCCCCATTTGTTTGATTTACATGGTTTAGCTCCATGTCTTAACTGGAGGAAAAGAAAGAATAACAGCAAAAAAGTCAAATGACACCACTTAGACCCCACGTGGCAAGGATGAACAAGGAGTTACATCACTTTCCAAAACTATTTCATTATTCTGTAACTATGTAAAACTATACAGAAGAGCTTCAAATGATATGAAATCTAGATAGGAAGGTAACTTTGGAACTAGGCTAAGATTCTGAAATAGAGACACTACATTTTCCAAAGATGAGGTGACAATGTAGACACAAACCATCAATCTCGATAGCCCAGAAAACTAAAGTGAACACATTTTTCAATTGGATTATTGAGATATTTTTAAACATTAACATGACTCTTCCTACACCCTTCTCAATTCCTTATACAAATAGAGTGATGTATTTTCCAGATTCTTCCCCTTTGTTATTTATGTAAAATTAAATAATTAGACCAGCATTCTTGTTAACTATAAAAATCAGGTATTTTCACTAATGGAAATTCTTCCCTAAAAAATATATTAGAAGTAGTGAATCATATATTACCTTGACATTAGAGTTAATAATTTTCAGTGGTAATTTTCTATAGATCATTGGACTTTGGTTGCATTGTAAGTACCTTTTATTTTCATAAAAGAAAAGATTTTGAAAAAGCAGTAAAGTGTGACAAAGCAAATATTTATCTGTAATCTCATCTTCTAGGGACAGCATTGGGTTATATTTTAGAGACAGTATACTTTTTTGTCTTATTTGCAAAGGTAATTTTTATGTATATACTTTGTAGTCATACTGTTCAGAAAAGATTTGCTTACTAATATTATTTAAAAATTAAATTATATTTTGGGGCACACAAAACTTTATACAATGAGTCCTATTAATTGAACTTCGATTTTTTTCAGTTTTCTCCATCTGATATGCACTGAGTGGCCAGATTATTATGACCACCTGACATTTGTAGGCAAATTAGCTATAATTTCGCACTGAAGTTGCTAGAGGGCCAGATCATTACAAACGTCTGAATAGCACAACATACCTAAGTATCATTGCTGATCAGGTTCATCCTGTCATGTTGATGGTGTATCCCAATGGAGATGGCTTCTTCCAATAAGACAATGTGCCATGCCACGGTGCTGGTATTGTGCAGGAGTGGTTTCAAGAACATGAGGGAGACTTTACCTTGCTTAGGTGGCCCCCACAATCACCAGATCTCAATCCAATTGAGCATTTGTGGGACGAAGTTAAAAGAGCCATCAGGCAGCTGGTTCCACAACCATCAAATCTCACAGAACTGGACAGTGCTATTCATCAGGCATGGTGTCAGATGCCTCGCATCACCTTTCAACATCTGGTAGAGTCAGTGCCAAGAAGAATCACCGCAGTATTGAAGGCAAAAGGTGGCCCAATGAAGTATTGATGAGGTCGGTCATAATAATCTGGCCACTCAGTGTATATAACACTGATGTTAACATCAGTGATAGCTTTAATTATCTCTGGGATGTATTCCCAGAATTGAAAAGGGCGAGTCAAAAAGTATTCACACCCACAGTGAATGTAATTCCCCAACTCATGAAAATTTCTCTAGCTCTGTATATCAACAAAGTTTTTTTCATCTTTGATTATTAGAGAAATTAATTAAACTTTATGTGACCCTTGCCAGTTTCCCATGGAGTGTTGCTTTTTTCCTTATGGATTTGTGAAAATACTTTATAGGTTAATATATGTCCATTTAAAATTAAACATATAGATATAATCATATGCTTTGTCTGCTCAGGGCAATTGATGTGTTATAATCCAGCACTGAACTATCCATACATGCTCTGCCTAAGGCCAACATGTATTTCCTGTTACTCTTAAATACTCTGATGAATTCATTGCTAGTACTTTTAAGATTTTACATCTACATTTACTTTTATGGTACAATTCATAAAAGCCTTATCTGGGATTGGCCTACTAGAGGACTTTTCTCTTGCAGCAAGACTATGATAAAACTAAAATGTATTTCAAATTAAGTTGTTTAAAAAGAATTTATTAAAACAAGCTGTTTCCTAAATACCTTGATTCTTTTTAAAAAGCACACAACCTCCTACCAGAGTCTCCTGTTAATAGAATGTGTGCTGACGTGTCAGCAAATGAATTAAGCCTACTAAATTATTGCCCAAAGCAAATGAAACAGATTTTAATTCATAAGAACATATAGAGAAATTACTGATGGATGAAGGAAAAAGAGACCACAAGCTTCACTTGATGGACTTAGGCACTTCCCTAGCAAATGGTAGAGCAAATGGTAACAGCTCACTCCAGAGCTTATATTGTAATGCACTTTTTAAAAATGGTTTATTGGTCCCTACAGGTCTTTACTTTTTTAGTTAATGTTGAAATATTAATTATTTTCAGCTATTAATCCATTAAAAGGGGATTTATAAATTTTTTTTAGAATTATGCATACTGATCTTTTGTCATTTAAGAATTACTATCAGATCCAGGTAAAATCCTTTCTTATTTCTAATTTTATGTATTTATTTGTGCTTTATCTTCTCCTGTTTAAGGTAGACTTGTCAATCTCTCTCTATTTGATTATCTTTTTCAAATAAATGACTCTTGATTTATCAAATAATTTCAAAATCATTATTGTGTTCAAATATACTATTTAGTCCAATTTTCCTTTTGGTTTTTTTGAGGCTCTTTTCTAAAGCCTTGGTTTGAGTGTTATGTAATTTATTTTTTATTGTCTTTTTGTCCTAATCATGACAGCTTAAAAGAATATGAATTTTTCTCCAAGACATACAGTAAATATGTTACAGCATATTTACGGAATTAAATATTAGAAAGATATTTTTAAATTATTTTTTAAATAACGATTAAGGAATCTTGGAAAGAAAGCTCTTTGCTGGAATTGTAGCGCCACACTGGAAGGGGCACTGGCGGAAGCAAGAGTCTGTCAGATGGGGCCCAGTTTCCATGGGCCCCAGAGGGAAGGCGGCTCCCTTCAGGGCTGTGGCCGAGGGTTAGCCGTTGCTGTCACACAGGGCTCCCTTTGTGAGAACCCACGGCAGCAATTTTTCTCTTCTTGGTAACATGAAGGGCTATGTCTCTCTTGGCTTTTATTTCATGGGCCCAACAATAAGTCTGCAATGACTATATTTACCTTTCCTTTGACTGTTCAGAAGTTCAGAATCAACAGTAGGAGCCACTTTAATTAACACACAGGCTATTATACTTTGTGTTTCATATTCTAGCCTGATCACCAGCTTCCTCTTAATTTTTCCTGTCTCTACTTTCCTTCACTTTGATCTTCTCACGTTTCCTTTAATGCTTTCCTGTTAGTCTTTGGAATCCATTTGAGATTTAAGGTGGGTGTTCATACATAAAAACCCACAGAACTATTTTTATGACATATTTTCTGTACTTCATATTTTGCCTAAAAAGAGAAACTGGGAGCTGTTGTAAATAACAATAATTCATATTGTACTAATGAAAAGGGAAAGATAACAGAAAAAATAAGGTTAAAATACAAACCAAAATCTGCAGAGCCTCACTGTTATCTCTGGAGCATGCGATGATCACAGCCGTGTTTCCATTTTCTCCTTCCAAATTAATATTCGTACCACTGTGCTCGATCAAGACCTGTGTAAGAGAGGGAACAACTGTCAAGATTTAGCCTGCAGTTTCCAAGCAGGGTATTAGCGTATAAACTCTGATGCCTGGGACCATGTCCTTATTCAGTTTTTCATCCCTTTCCCACACAATCAGGCACAAAACCTTGCACATAGTGGGTGCTATATATATTTTTTTAAAAAATTTTTTAAAATATATTTTTATTGATTTCAGAGAGGAAGGGAGAGAGATAGAAACATCAATGATGAGAGAGAATCATTGATTGGCTGTCTCCTTCACGCCCTCTACTCGGGATTGAACCCGCAACCCAGGTATGTGCCCTTGACCGGAATCAAACCCAGGACCCTTCAGTCTGCAGGCTGTCGCTCTATCCACGAGACAAACCATGTAGGGCTTAAATTTAATTTTTCCATCAACCTATATCCCCTCTTTGCCCTCTTCCACCTCCACCCATCCCTCCCTGGCCCCGCAGTCACCATACTGTGGTCCATGTCTGAGTTCTCTCTTTTTTTCCTTTTTTGCTCAATTCCTTCACCCTCCCAACCCCACCCCCACCCAGAGCTGTCTGCCTATTCTCTATCTATGAGTCTGTCTCTATTTTTGCTTCCTATTCAGTTTGTTCATTAGCTACATAGATTTCTCAATCAGATGAATAGTGGCAATCTCTACATCATATCCATTGAAGCAATTGTGAAACTGGACATACAGTAAGAATTGTGGTTACTCGTTAACACAGTTCACTTCATATTTCTCACTTGTATTAAGTGAACTATGTTAACTAAAGTCTTCAAGAAAGGAAACGTATGGATTGGAATGTATGGATTGGGGAGGAGGAAAAGAAAGATGCAGAAGGGATGGCAGGAGAGGGAAGGAGAAGAAATGTGTGTGTTTTTTCCTCTAGTCATGTTTCTTTTACAGAGATTGCAAGTCTTTTGGGAAATGTCAGTTAAAACTCCATTGTCTTCAATAGAGAAAAGAAAGTTTCATATAACGCTTGTATAGCTTAACTCAATTAATTCAGAGTTGGCCTGGAATAGAAACTTTCTCTATGATGTAAGAAATTAGCATTCCTGACAAAATGGTTAAGCAGTTTTTCTAATGGAGACCTGAAGACCTGTTACCCCCTCACCTGGTTGGCTTCCAGCTGATCATAACCAGTCTTTATATTATATTAAACCTAACAATACTTATCTCACATAAATGGGTCTCCCAAGAGAGAAGTCTGGGATTGGCCTACTAGAGGACGTTTCTCTTGTGGCGAGACTGTAAAACTATAATGTACTTCAAATTAAATTGTTCAAAAAGGATTTATTAAAACAAGCTGTTTCCTAAATACCTTGACTCTTTTTTAAAAGCACACACAGCCCCCTGTTAGTAGAATGTGTGCTGCCAAATGAATTAAGCTTACTAAATTGTTCCCCAAAGCAAATGAAACAGATCTTAGTTCATAAAAACATATAAATTACTGATGGATGAAGGAAAATGAGAACACAAGCTACATTTAGGTATTTTCCTAGTAAATGGTAAAGTCACATGCAAAGCTACCCAAGTCTCTAAGAGGAGATTTCCCCCTCTACCGTCTTAGACCCATTGGTCATTGACCTGCGGCATGTATTAGGGTGTTCTTGTATTGCCATAAGCACAATCTTTCATAAAGCTGGGTCTAATTATATGTGCAGGGGCCCAGGGAGAGCAACTAAACTGTGCACCCGCTTCAGATTCACTCATGTCCAGGCACGTCTGGAGGTTCTCAGGTGAGGCCTCCAGGTGTCCGTCCCTTTGATGAGAAAACAAGAAGCCTCATGGGAGGGTCAAGCCACTGGATACTTTGAAGTTAAGCCCTAAGGACGAAGGCCTGTAAGCAACTGAGAAACAAGGCCCCCAGGCACACTATGTACTGGGCCAGTGTGCCCAGGAAAGCACTATGCATGCCAACAGAGTCTGCATGAACTAGACTGCATGACCGTGGGTAACAATTTTTCAGTTAACAACCATATGGGCCATGGTGGCAGGTTTGGGGAAAGGCTGGCAGACCAGACAGTGGAAGAGCATTCTAAACTGGCCAGAACCGGTGTGGCCCAGGCCTGCCCCTGGGGGTAACGGGGAGAAAAAGGGTGAAGACCATTTGCCAACACGAGACACTTTAAAATTCCTCCTCCTTCTTTTATTCTCTTCATCTTGGGTGAAACACAGGGGTTTGAAGGTAGTATTTAGAGGAAATTATGGCTGGCAAGGGCAAGTAAAGGAGAGTTGATGTCTTTCTCTTATAACCCCACTTCTCTTCTTGTCCTGGTGTATCCCAGGAAAATTTGTTATAGCCGCCATTCTAATTTATAAATCACTTGTGGGCTTATTTCTAAACTTTCTTTTCCATTTCTGTGTGATACCCACTTTCTGTATTTGTTGGCCAGAAGAGTTCTGATTTCTATTTGTCAATAGCCTTTCAACCGTTACTGCCTTTGAATTCCCAATTCACACTTTGAGCCCAGACTAATTAAGTCAATGGGCATTTGTTTCTGATGAGAGCCTTCAGAGGAAGCCCAGGAGTTCCTTGGGGAAACACTAAGAGACAACTCTGGGGGTGGCAGGTGGGGTTCCTACAGTCACTAGCAGCTCAATTCAGATGGTTCATGAATGATGCAGACATTTAAAGAACAAACAGGCCACTGGCAGAGGCCTTTCCAATAACTTCCTCCAGGGGCCGCCCTGACTCCCCTTCTTAGGTGCAGATACCTAAACTCTCCCCTTTTTTTCTTCAGCCAGAACCCCGATTTACTCATTCATCCATCCATCCATGCATTCAAGAGTCATCCTTATCAGCAGTGCCAGTGCTGAGGACTATTAAGATGAGTCACACACAGCCCCTCCTTCGAGAATAACCAGCCAGAGGCGGGGAGAAAGCCATAAACCTGTGATTACAATACCCTGCGCTAGGAATCAGGACAGACAACGCGGAAGTGGAAAGGGGGCTCCCCTCATGCCCTCTCTGCCTGGAGTACAGGGATCCGGGACTCAGGGGGCCGAGAGGACAGTGTTAGGGCTAAAGGGAGCATAGAGCTCATAGACACCCATGTTTTCTGTCTTAACTGAGTTGTGTTTGGTGATTTATAGACAAAGTAAGTTGTGGGGTGGTGTGATGGGCCAAATGTTTTTGTTCCTCAAAACTGAAATCCTATTTCCTAATGTGATAGTTTAGGAGGTGGGGCCTTTGGTAGCTGATTAAGTCCTGGGAGCAGAGCTCTCATGAAGGGGATTCGTGTCCCTGTAAAGAGACCCAGAAGCTCCCTTGCCTCCTCCAACATGTGAGGACACAGCAAGACAACAGCCATCTGTGAACCAGGAAGGGATCCTCACAGGATATAGAATCAGCCTGACCCTGGCTCTTGGGACTTGCAGCCTCAGGAACTGTAAGAGATGACTGTTTGCTGTGTAAGCCACCCAGCCCATGGTACTGTGTCACAGCAGCTCAGCACTGACCAAGTTGACTTAGCACAACAGCCAAGTCACTTGAAATATTGTTTCTACAGGAAAACGTATTATAAGTTCCAAATTGCCTACCTTAAAAACAAAGTTCTGAAATACGTTCCACTTGTAAATTGCATTCCTCTTTAAGTAAGCATGTGAGTTTCCCAGCATATCTGTGAGACTCAGATGTGTTTGAAAGCCAGGGCCCAAACCTTATCCTTTACGCACTTACCAGGGTTTCCTCTATTTGACCTAACTTACTCTCAAAAAAGAGAGAAAGCCTTGAAAAATATTAATTTCCCTATAGTATCGAATGTCTTCTGCTAAGATGATCACATGCCATCCACTTGAACCAAATTAGTAAATGATCATTATGTTTTCTGTCTTCACTGAAGCACTTGTCACCTTCTGCCTTCGTATCATTAAATCCGTCAGGAAAAAGCGGTAAAGAATCAACTTGCCAACATGAAGATCAGAACAGAATTCCTAATTCTTGCTTTCACCAGATATCTGACATTAGGCAAGTGATTTAATTCTCCTTGAATCATTCTCCCCAGCTATGAAATGGGAGTAAGTATTACTTCATAGTTTGTTAAAATGAGGATTTAAAGAACTGAAACACATAAAGTCCTTAGAAAAATGCTTGGTAAATGCTTTATTTGATAAAGACCATGTCATCATCATCATCATCTTCATCATCATCACCACTAGCAAGGTCATTAGTAGGTCAGAAGTAAAGCCAACCGTATAATAGGTACATTTGCCCTGGCAGCTGAGGTGGGCCATTCTGGCCCAGGCAGAGACAGCTGGCCAGGGGTCCCAGCCCAGGCTTACCTGCACCACCTCGTTGTGCATGCCCTGCACAGCCAGGTGGAGGGGTGCCATCATGCTGTTGTTTTGGAGGTTTGGGTTGGCTCCTTTGCTGAGAAGAAATCTAACACTTTCCACCTGGTTTTTTTCTGCAGCCCAGTGCAGAGGGGTGTTTCCATCATTGTCCGTCGCACTCAGCACTAGGAAAAGAAACCAGTATATGGGTTAGGTTTTGCTTGGACGGGATTGAATGCCTACTGCATCCCTATTCACTTCAAAGCTCAGTGCCAGGTGCCACTGTGACAGGCTTCACCTCCGTTATACAAAATAAAAATATAGCTTCTGGTCTCAAGAAACAGCTGATGGACACCTTGAGGGGATGCATAGAATTAGGACACTGACTTTGTCAAATGAGTGATATCCATCTATGACATCGATAAGAAAAACAGATCTTCCGATTGCTACATGTGTTTATCTGTGGTATGAATTTGGGAACTGTTATCACATATTGTGCTCAATAGAAGCAATAATTATATGCCAGGCACTCTACTGGGTTCCATATAACCATTATTTCACTGAACCCTCCAACAGCCTGCAAGGAACCGTGACTGTTTTTCATAAAGATGAAGATGCTGAGGCATAGAGTGGCTCAATATCTTGGCAACATTACACCGCTAGTAAAGAGAGTTCGGTAAGTTGCCTTACTTCTTTTAACCTGTTTTCTCATATTCAAATTTGATTACAAAAAAGAAATATACATATTTGTGATGTCTTCATGCACAGTGTTTGGCCTATAGCAATGCTGAGAGACCACAGGACTGGAATTAGAGCTTGAGCCTCCAATACCACACATGGCTACAATATGACATTTCACACTATTTATTCTTTGAGCTCAGCACAGGAATGGGTAGCATCTTATATCTGTTCTAAAATAGACATGACTGTCTGCTTTATCAACCATTTTAATTAGTGGCAGTATATCTTTATTTCTGAGGAGGGAAAAATACTCACTTTTGAAAATGACTTGGGAACCATCTATAATGCTTAGACCCATGCTGCAGCCATGTCTGTTTTTTTTTTTTTTTAATTATCTCTGCACTATTTCCTTTCACTCATCCAAAAGCCTCATTCTTAATTATACACACACATATATACACATGCACTCAGACTCACACAACCCATCACACACACACACACACACACACACACACACACACACACACACACACATCTCTTAACCATTCTGTATGATCAAGATTGAGCACTTCAATCAGCACCAAACTTGGTTAAACAGGAGCCTAAACTTACACACTTCCAATCACTAATTAAATAACTTGAATTTGGCTTTTGTCTCCGCCTCTTTTCAGAAATCATTTCCACAAAGGTCCTGAGTCTTTCTAATGTGAGGGTGTGCTGTGATCTTCCTCCCTTGTTGGGTGTATCTTCAATCCCTTTCCCATCACTCTCTTCACCATCCTGCTCCTGGCTTTTTCTCTGCCATCTGACCCTTAATATTGGTGCTCTCCCCTTAGCTACCTTGATGGGCAATTCTCTGGTCTCCTAAAGGACCTCTGGGCATCCCCACAGTCCCAACTACTTTCTTTGCAGCAGTGGCTTTGTAGGGCTGGCGCCTTTCCTTCTATATTTCTAGTTGTCTACTGGATATTTCCAAGTGCATATCCCCTGGGCCTTTTAAACTCAGTAGGACCAAACCAAAGTCATTATCCCATCACACGTCAGACACACTTTTCCTGTATTTTCTTCTATGCCTCCTTTTCTTTGTGGTCATATTATCAGCCTCATCTCTTTTCAGAGTCACTTCTTGCCACTTCCTCCTTACATCCAATCTTTTATCACACACTGTTGACTCCATGTGCAAAATAGCTTTCGAATCTCTTCCTTTCTCCTATTTCAACTTCAAAGCCCTGGTCGACTCTTTACATTAAAATAGCTCTCTAATTGGGATTCCACTTCCATGCCTCTTCCACAATATTGACAGAATTATCTCAACTTATAAAAGCCTTATCCTTCCACCTCACTGCTGACGTCTCTGTGGCATCCACCTTCCTTGACTACAGTTGAAACAAGGCTGGTGTATGAAGCGGGGTTGTGGGAATATGTTACCTCTTCTTAGAGTGTTAGTTTTATTCACTGATGAGCAATGTAAGTGTAGAATAACCTCAATAGAAATAGTATAGAGGGATACAATGTGTATGAATTTTTATGACCCATCAGAAAGACTTGAAGTGCTTGCCATGCAGTGTCCCCGGTCTCTGCACTGTACTTGGCAGTGTTTCAGTGGGGAAAATTGAGGACCACTGGCCTATAGGGAAAGTCACACTCTGAGTGAGCTACTCAGGCCCTTTAAACTAGTCCACCTTCAGAGTAACTTCTCAGCACTTTTTTCAATGAACCTAATGGGATAATGGATAGGGAGCAGGCACTGTAACATTTTGTTACCTTCACAAGAGGAGTCATTGATGATCATCTCCATCAGCCCAATGTCGCCTTCTTCTGCGGCATAATGCAAAGGGGAGGCGTTCACATCATCATATTTGTGTGGCTTCTTTGGTTTCTTCAGACAGCTTTGTAATTCATTTGCGTTTCCTTCAAAAACCACCTGGAAGGATATTAAAAAATTTTCACTTCAAACAAGCATATGTAAACTTTATTAACATAAGTTTATCGTTAAAAGTTATTATCACCCAAAATTATTTATCATGCTTACAATAGATAATTTTTTTGAAGAACACAAAATGTTCACAGAGATAAAGAAAGTGCAAACAAATGCCTAAACATTGATAAGTACCTTAAGAAACTGATTTTATTTTCAGATTATAAATGCGTATATATCATAGAAATAAAGGTTTCGAGAAAAAGTTTTGAAGCAAATGTAAGGGGTGTGATCTGAGAAATAAGAAGGATAGCGACGCTATAGAGGAATTCTCCCTGCCAGGTGAAAATGTAAACTACAGCAAAAGGGATTTTGGTGAGATAAATTCTTTTTCATGAATGCAAGAATGAAGTCCAGGAATCTAAATTGCTATCCTGTCATTGGCCTTCAAGCCTACAGCCAATTCCCATCCAATGTTTCCCTTCTTACATACCAGAGCTAGAGTCCTGGAGCATTGCCATGTCACTCACGTGGTCAGTGTCTAGAATGGCGTCCACTCGCACCTGGGAACGAGCATTCCTATCACTGGGATCCTATTGCAGCCAAATCATGTCAGGCTCACCTCCTTGGTGCTCTCTGCACCCAGGAAGAGTTAGTGTTATTTGCATTTACGTAGGACTCTATATCAGGGCATTGTGAGGATATGTCACTTGCCCAGAGGCACAGTAAGTGGCAAATTCAGAACTTGAACAGGAGATGCCTGGAATATATATTTTGGCTGAATGATGGATGCTAAAAATCAACATACACTAGAAGCTGAGGTCAAAACCACCCTCGTACAATGGATATAATATCATCCATTATATAATAAGATATTATGGAGCCTAAGAGGGGACTTTGTAGAGTAGGCTCAGTACGTTCTGGCATCACTGGCTGCTGACCCTGGCCTGTAAATGTGGAATTCCAAACACATGTTCACGTCCAATGATGTCTGGGGAAGAGCAAGAGCTTTTTTGAATATGTCATTTTCTTCTAACACTTATTTTTCGTCATGCTTTTTATATTCTTTATTATGACTGGACTAAAAATGATTTATCACAGGTGACTTTATGTTTCCTCCTTGTGAAATTTTAAGGCAACAGTGTGGACATTCTGAGTTTGATTCATTCTCACAAGATGTGAAGAAAAATTCCCAGATAGGTCTTTTTCTTGAAAAGCTCATGACATGCATAGAATTAGCTTACTAAAAAGTAAATAAATCCTTAAAAATCATTGTATTCAATGTTAGTAATGTTCCTATAGCAATTACAATTTTAAAAGAGCTTTCATAGCATAAACTTGCTTCTATGAGGCTACCTTGCATTATAATTTAAATTTATATATATGATCAAAGAGTATGTAATGTTCTTCCTAAAATTAATGCATCCTTTATTAATATCTACATTAACAGACAATCTATTTCTCTATTTAACTCTTTGAAAAATCTTAATATCTGTTTTGGTTCTGAGGCCAAAAAAATGTTTGAAAAAGCTCTAGTTCTTTTCTAATACTGTCTATGCTAAAGGTATACTACACATTTGTATACTTATTTTCCATGTTGTAAATAATTTGTATACTTATTTTCATATGTAAATAATTTTTCCAGAAAAAGGGAGGAAGGAAAGAAAACACATTAGGTGATGCCATGTGGACTATTAGACACATTAGAACTTCCCTTAGACTACTTGGTGAATTTCAATTCCCTAGAGACTTAAAAAAAAAAAACAATGGGAAAAATTAATTGAACCTCCTTCCTGTCCTGTGACAATATAGAAACTAAGATTTTTTTTCTCAGTGTTCCTTCAAGCTTTGGAAATATGTGCCCAAGCAATACATTTGACTGAATTTTTTCCAAAGCTATTTCTTAGCAAATATTTCGTCATATGAACCAGAAATAAAATGTTCTACAAGACAGTAGCTTTTCATGGAACCCACTATAAAATGACTATTTTCTAAAAATGCAGAAACCTCCCCAAACAAATGATCCAGGCAGGCACTTGCTTTAATTCTACTTTTGACTATGACAGGTCACATTTGACACATGGCAATATAGGGTCAAAACCCGTGATTCGTTTTCTTACAGATGACCAGAACATTTCCTACTATTAAAATTAAAAACTATCATGAACTAAAATAAAGTCTTAATGTGCTTAATGTATTTTTAATACAGTTAATAAAGACTTGAGCACTTAGAATTCATATAATAAATATCAGGTTGAAATAAAATGAAATCTTGCCCGGCTGGTATGGCTCAGTGGTTGAGCATTGACCTCTGAACCAGGAGATTAGGGTTCAATTACCGGTCAGGGCACATGCCCAGGTTGTGGGCTTGATCCCCAGTGTAGGGTGTGCAGGAGGCAGCCAATCAATGATTATCTCTCATCATTGATGTTTCTATCTCTCCCTCCCTCTCCCTTCCCTTCTAAAATCAATCTATATATATAAAAGGCTAAGCAACTGTCTGACTGGCCAGTAGCTATGACGTGCACTGACCAACAGGTGCAAATGCTCAACGCAGGAGCTGCTGAGCTGCAGTCAGTTGGCAGCAGTGGTTCTCGGGTGATGCACCCCAGAACCAGAGAGGAGGGAGCCCGATTCTGGGGTACATCACCGGAGAACCACCCTCTCCCAATCCGGGACCCCTCGGGGGATGTCAGAGAGCCAGTTTGGGCCAGGCCAGGCTGAGGGACCCCATCTGCCGGAGGGATCCCACTCACTCTTCAGATGCCCTTCGAGCTGTGTGCCGCCCCGGGTGCGGCCAGCCAGAAAGGGACTGCAGGAGGTTGGCTCCAGGGTGTGTCTGGCCCATCTAGCCCAGTCCCACCCCGCCGGCCACCTTCTAAGTAATTTCCTTTCAATGTGCACGAATCCGTGCACCGGGGCACTAGTAAAAATATATTTTAAAAAATAAAATAAAAATCTCTTAAAATTTTGATCTTTGATTTTTGCTCCATTAACACAGAATAGTACCT
Organism: Myotis daubentonii; assembly: GCF_963259705.1. NCBI lineage: Eukaryota > Metazoa > Chordata > Mammalia > Chiroptera > Vespertilionidae > Myotis > Myotis daubentonii. The sequence continues at coordinate 15,585,345 of NC_081856.1, read as the reverse complement.
AAGGAGTCACTCTTCCATGGTAGGCCCTTCAATGGAGATGTGTCACTGAATTTTCAATTACACAATTCTACACAAGCTTCATAAACCTTTAGTGGATGCATATGACAAGGGGTATCCAACCATGTCCACACATTCAGAACTAAGTTTAAAAATGGGCTTCTCACAGAAATAAGTATTCACAAGGTCTTACCCTATCAAACAAGTGTTTACCTAAGTCCGTCTGGAATTATTTTAGCACCTGAGTTTGATATGTCCTTTCACTGATAATAAAGGGACCACACTGCTCACCCCACAGAGCCAGGAAGAGCCATTTATAGGTCTGTTCAGCGATCAGCCCAGTTAAACACTCTTGGGAACAAGTATGTGGTTCAGATGCTCCCAAGGAACTGCTGAGTTCACAATGGCACAAGCACATCAAAATACTTTATACATGCTCATCAGAGGCGCTGAATGGTCAGTCTGAACAGTACATGACAAGTCAGCCTTGGAAGGATTTCTTAAAGAAAGTTCTGGAATAAGCCAAAATTGTGATTTAGACCAATGATTATATATCCATTCTGTGTAGTTTTGTATGTCACATTATGTAACTACACACAGAAAATAATAGACTTGATCACCTTTAAAGAAGCAAATTCTTTAAAACAGATCAAAGACATCTGTTTTAGGTTTCTTTAATGGAGTGCATATAAGTGGGACAAAAATAGGGAAGCTAAGGTGAGAGATTATAACAAACGGACAGTCAAATGCTAAAATATTAACTCTTTTTAAAAATATATATTTTATTGATTTCAGAGAGGAAGGGAGAAGGAAAGAGAGAGAGATATAAATATCAATGATGAGAGAGAATCATTGATTGGCTGCCTCCTGCATGCCCCCTACTGGGCATCATGTGCCCTTGACCAGAATAGAACCACAGACCCTGCAGCTAGGGCTCTATCTATTGAGCCAAACCAGCTAGGGCAAATATTAATTCTTGAAGAAAAGTCATCGGGAAAGGACAAAGGTATAAGTCAGATGGTCTTATCCACATTTCTCATCTTGTGAGGTTTCTGCCCTCCTTCAGTTTTGTTAGTATTCCTGAGATAGTGTGTGTGCTAGAGAAAATATTGTACACAGTATCTTTTTAATCAGGAAATCCTTAGAGTTCAGAACTATGACGAGTGTTATATGTATTGATCTCTAATTCTTCTCACCATTAAGATTTCTACGGAATGATCTGGAATTGCTACAGGTCATAAAATAAAATATATAAAGCCCTCCCTCCCTCTGTAAGTTTTAATGTGGCTTCTAACACAACACAAATGGCACTACTTCACTTAGGTACGCCAAGGAAGTATTTCTGGTGTGATTTTTCCAATTTTTTTATAATTTTTCCCTGTCCCATAAAATTAGTTCCAGATACACTATTCTAATGCTGGAAATTCGCTCATGACCTCCGTAGTAGGGATGAAGCCAAAAGGCCATGAAGCAAAAATCACAAGATCAAAATTTTAAAAGATTTTGTTTTACTTACTTCAACCTAACGTTTATTACATGAATCCTAAATGCTCAACTCTTCATTAACTATATTAAATACATTAAGACTTGTTACTATTGAGGAGGAAGATAGTATTCCGTGTGGATGTGCCAATAGACTCAGCTTGGGAGGCCTGGTTTGTGGGGTTATGTGATTTACTCTACATGTCTGGCTCTCACACACGTGAGTATCAATTGGTAAGTATCAATTCCTGGCTCACACACATGTATCAATTCCTGCCGCCTGTTTAGAGGGATTTTTGTCAATTTAATTTATACCAAAATGAAAGTTATACATACCTCTTGATCCTGCTAGGACTTTAACATACAAACATGCCCACTATGGTACCAGTAGACAGACAGAGAAAGCCACATGTCCCTTCGCAGATACATTCAATCATCATATGAAATAACAAAACAAAACAAAACAAAACCAGACACAGCCCAAGTGTCTACAGATGCAGAACTGGCTAAATACATCGTGATGCATCCAGAGAAGGGAATACTATAACGCTGCTAAAAATCGTGAGGCGCCTCTCCAGGTGCTGATGTGAAAAGCATTCTGAAATGTATTTTGTGAGGAAATAAAAGTGCAAGCCTCTGTAACATCCCACTTTTGTACAGTGTGTATCTGAATAAGCCCCCTCCCCCCAAATGCACAGGAACTGTTAATATGATTCCATTGCGGAAAGGGGTTTGTGTGTATGTGTGTGTGGGGGGGAGGGGCGGGGGGTTGAGAGGCATTTGTAAAGATGTATTAACGTCTGAAAAGAGACCCTTCCCCCTGCTGACAAGCTGAGGAAACCCAGGGGTGGGTCTCTGAGCGCTTGAGCCTCCGCCCTCAGACTGCACCATCGGAGGGTGGCGGTAGCTCATGCTGCCTTCAGAGCAGAAGCCACGGAACAGCTTAAGCAACAGAAGCCCCACCCAGTCCTTGGGACCCCATGGACCACCTACCCATCTTCAAAGGGCCTTCCTTTCCGCAGCGCCTATCCTGCCCCCCCCCCCCCCCCCCGGATTCTCTATGAGTCCTGTAATGCTTCCCTCAGGTGCTGGTTTCTCCGTTTTACTCCACGGGACAAGAATGCTTCCCACCGCCAAGGCACTTCGGGAAATCCGACTTCCAGGTACAGCCATTTAGTCTGAAATAAAACTTACAAAACACGGTCTAGCGACACCGCACACGCTCCCGCCCGCCGATCGCCCAGGGTACCTTAAAGGAGTCCTTGGAGTCGTCCATGTCGTCCTCCACGCCCTGGTAGACCACGCCCTGGGGCTCCTTCTTCCCCCCCGTGTGCAGCATCCTCCTCAGGTTGCGCCTCATGGTCCCCACCCCGGACGCCACCTGCTGCAGCTGCTGCGCGCGGGCACCTGGGGCGACAGAGCGCGGTGAGCCGCCGGGCGCCGGGAGGCGGGTCCGCCGGGCCGTCCCGGGACGTGGAAAACTTGCTCCGCGCGCGGCCGGGAGCTTCTGCGAGGAGCGCTCGGGCCTCAGCTACTTGTAGTGCAGGAAGGAGAAGGGGTGTGGGGTGACCTCCTGGCCCCGCGCGCAGAGATGGGGGGTGCGGGGGCGGCGCACCGAGTATCCCCAGGGCTCACTCACCACTTTAGGCGGAAAGCGCCTATTTCCTGTCCCTCCCCTCCCCACCTCCACCCCCACCCTAGTCTAGGTGTCAGGTCAGGGTGGATCTAGCTAGTAAAAACACTAAGCCCCCACCCCACACACGCCCTACCCAACAACCTTGGGGGTGGGGGGAGAATGAGATAATAACTGGGGACATTGGGAAGATTCCTATTTTTTAGAATTTATTGTTTCTAAAAGCCATTGGGCCTGTTTTTCCCTGGTCTGTTTCATTTTAAAAGCCTCTTTGGAGGTGCAGTTTTTAGAACAATTCCTATTTTCTAATAGAAGGTCCCACTTCCCCTGGGTACATTTCCTGTGGATAACAATGCTAATACACCTCAGGTTTGGTTTTTCAGAATGGCTAATAAAATGACTGTTGGGTTAAAGAAGTTAAGTCAACGGCTGTTTATCATCAGCTCTGTTGGAAAGGCCTATCTCCATGGCCTGCACTGCCTGTATATCCGACAGCATAGGTGCCGGTGTAGAGTGGAAGGTGTGTCCTCTCCTTTGAGAGGCTAGTTCTTCATTGAGGTGCAGACAGTGGGACCTCTAAAACTGTTGCCACTGTGTTTAGGTCACAAGGTTAGGAAGCAACAGACTTCCTTCCAAAGCTGTTGCACTTTGCACAGGAGAAAACTTGGCGGGTCTTTTATTTGGACACACTGCACCCCTTTGAGACCCTGGGTGGTCATATCCAGGTGGTGGTCTCCAGCACCTGACACAAGTCTGCATGGATGCAGGCTCTGGCATAGAGCCAGCACTAAATACAAGTATGTGGACTGCCCGACTTAGGGGCTACCCTGGGCTGAACTCAAGCGTGGCAGGGTGGTCATGATGCTATTGAGGCACTGGGAAGGTTCCCTCCACTCTTCCAATAGAGATGACAGGTTGCCGTCAATTCCACCCCCTGGACTGGAATTCTTTAGAAGGTGAATACTGAGGTTCCCTCCAGTCATCAACCCGTGTGGCCTGCCGGAAGACTGGTGGAGGATACAGCACAGCTTTACCACCTGCAGTTTCCCATCAGCATCTGTGCCCAGGGAGTACAGACCAGGCATCAGCTGTTATCAGGTTGGAGTGGGTAATGTATTTAGAAAAAAATCTAAAAAAAAGGATTCAGAGAGGGATGGAGAAAGAATAACGTTGAGTCACTATTGTCTGCTGGCATTTTACATCTATTAGTTCCTCATTGTAAAAAGGAAATGCCTCCGAGGAATATTAAGGTTTTCTATTTGTTATGTCCATTTACTTTGATCAATTGCTTTTCTCCTAACACTTAGCTGAGAAGGGTCACCAGGGCAAAAAGAGAATGAAGAGGGTTCTGAAAGGGGTCATTCTGGAAGCCTGGCAGAGGGTGTGTCCTAATGGCAAGCATCATTTAGCTTTGAGAGAGGACCTTGAGGGCCAGGGAACTTCAGCCTTAGAGGGGTGCAGGCAGGAGGGTCCCAGGACACCTACTCCGCCCTTCCTCCTAGCCTCTCTGCTGCTGCTCCTCAGTTAACTCTTGCAGACCACCTCTGTGTCCTGTGGTCGCTGGTTCCATCATTCTTCCCATCTCAGCATTGCTTTGCCTATATTTAACTGGACTTTTCCTTTATTTTTACATCTCTGTAGATCTGGTCCTGTCTGCCTTCCATTTTTTCCAGAAGTCTTTAACATTTCTAGACTGCTGGTGGAATTATTTTGTTTACCCACCTTAGTTTGACTTTACTCTTAACTACAAAAACTTATATATATATTCTTTGCCATTTCGTAGGATTGCCGATGGGAAGGAAAATAGGTGTGTGTACTCAGACAACGATCTGAATCAGATCGCTTTATCTTATTTCCTAGGTGATTTTTAAAAATTCTACCCTGTTTCTGCCAAATTGTATGGAAAGGGAATTTTTTTTATATACAGCACGTCTTAACATATTTAAGTTACATTAGAACTCAGGAGGAAGGGAGGAAACTGATGTTCACGAGGATCTACTGCTCACCAGGCCACGTTGCTAGTTTGGTGACACCTAGTCCCACATGGAACATTCTGGTTAATACGAACAAATTGTGAGATAATTACACACACACACACACACACACACATTTTACTGTGAAATGCTTTTTTCCTACCAGGGAACCAGAGAAATGCAGCGTACTTTGTTACAGAGAAACCTGAAGCAGACTCTATCCTGTCTGCCTCCCACAAGACCAGCTGATATACAGCATCATTCCCAGGGCCCTTGGCAACCATGGTCTATAGAGAGATTATCAGAGCCATTAATAAAATGCAAATCTGATAAGATTATTTAAAATGTCAGATGGTTAAAAAGCTAATTAAGCTGGCCTCCTGGGTAAGGAAAACCTTGCTAAGAGTTCATTATGTAATGGCGAACATAATTCCAAATTTTAGGATAAAGTAAGGTATATATACTTATTTTATTTGTATTATGTTCTTATAAAACAGTATATATTTTATGCCTTAACTTAATCAGATGATGGAATTAACCTTTATGTTGTAAATTTCTATTTCTAACTATTTTACCTGAAGCAACAGCCAAAATTTTATGATAGAATTAATTTTTACATTGAGAATTTTTTTATTTCTAATTATTTAACTAGAAGCAATAGCCAAAATTTTAAATTTGTTTCTATGCTATCTGCCAAGCCTCTCGGTGAATTCTGAACAACCATAGCTCAAACAGTTCAAACAGAATCAGATGTGAAATAAAGTTTTGTTTCATCCAATTCATGATGAGATCTAAGTTACACTAAAACTCAATCACATCAAATATAAAATGACAATCTACATTCCTTACAGTGGTTACCCAAACTGGCAATTCAGATATATAATTTTTATTATAATTAAACTAATTCCTTATGTCAGAAACCTTGAATCATCTAAGATCTGAAATATGTGTATTATTCCTTAAAATATGAAAGTTATAGGATATTGAATAAAAATTATGCTTACCTTCATTCATGGAATTTGACATCCTGTTTCAGAAGTTACACAGGCAAAAATACCCAAGCACTGAACTGTTCCTTTTCTCACCGGCGAGGTGGCACCCACTTTTATAGTCTCATATAATTATACAAGGGGCGTGTCATTCTAAGAGTCAATATTATGTCTTTTTATTAGATTACCTAATATAATTGATGGATGAGCATTAAGTTTTCATAACTCGAGCTTTAAAAGTTGATTACTGGCTACTGAAAAGGAATCACCTAATTTAATTATTGCTTATAAGTTTATCTCAGTTGCATGGCTTCTTGATAATCCAGTGCCACAAATCAAAATAGTTAATAGGTAACCTTAAGAGAATTATCTAGCTTTTGCAGAAAACTAAGTACTATACCATTCTTCTACTGAATAAAAGGCAGAATACCAAGAAAAGTAAATGAAGGATTGCAACATTGTCATTTACTTGTTTAAATCTGTTATATACCAGTAAATTGGAGACAAAATTGAGTTACCAATAGAAAATTATCATGACAAATGTCTCATACCATAAGCATGTATCTGTGTCTACCACAGATAAGATGGAAGAGGAAAAAGCCCGCAGCAGCTGGAGGGGTATTGTTTGGGGCCTGCAAGGGGGGCCGGGCAATGTAGTGCTTGGGCGGAAGAGGCGGTGTATTTATCGATAGTCCCTTCTGCAGGTGCTGTGGGCCCACAACTATGGGTCCGGGAGGCTCCCTGAAGGAAGCAAAGCTCATCTTATTTGATGAGTAGCAGCTAACCGGGAGAAAATTGGGGCGGTGAAGGAAGATGCATGCGAACAAGATCATCACAGACAGAAGGAAGAGCATGGGCAAATCATGAAGTGAGAGAGGATGGTGACGTTAAGGAATTGCAACAACATGGGTTCTCCCGAGGGAGCAGAAGGAAAGAACTGTGGATGCTTTCATAATTGGGCAGTCCATATTATAGGGTTTAAAACTCCTTTTTTTTTTTTTTTTTTTTAGCTCCCTCCAACAGCACTGTAGGGGATGAACCAAGTAGGCCAAGAGTGGGGTCAATAATATCAATAAAGATGGCATAATGATCATGAAGTCAGAAAGGATAAAGTCCTGAACCGTGGCAGTGGAAATAAAGAGGGACGGAGGATTTAGTGGATCTCCAGGACATAGGCACCACAAAAGTTGGAGGACAATTCCAGGGTGAGACGAGTAAAAGTAGAGTCTATAGAATGACTTCCAGGTTCCTGATTTCCTGGGGAGGAGAGAAGAGGATGATAAAGGTGGGGTGTGTTCAGATAGGAAGGAAGGAGAAAAGATTCCATCACCCAGAAAGCCATGAAATGAGAGTATTTCAAAATTTTAGAAATGTTAACTTTTCTGCAAAATCTGCAAAAATGACAAAGAAAATGGGGACCAAAAATACCCTTTCAATACGGAAACTAGAATCTCACTAGTGACCTTGCTAGGAGCAGTGTGAGAATTTAAATCTATAATAATAAGTGTTTCAATATGAATATCATGTTTTTATGATAAATAATAGTAGTTTAGTGTTTAAGTGATTTAATTATAGATAGAAGGGATTTTAATGGTTGTCATAATGATATTGGGCAAAGTTTAAAATCTGACTACATTCTGAATACAACAAAAAGATCTCTAGTTCATAACTACTGAAGCTCCAACCCTGATATTTCTCCATGTGAAGACTTTCATCTCTGCCTAAATTTGTTCAGAAATTTGTTGATGATAATGCACATGATTTGTTGTAGTTTGCCATGTTTTCAATAATTCAATGTCAAAATGATAGAAAATGATGCTATAAATGAGATGACGTGGAGTTTATAACAACAAAGTTTCAAGGTCTGCTGAATATGAAAGGATTTTTTAAACCCTCATCCTGAGTAATAATATGCTAAGTTATTATTTAGTTGTCAAAAATGAACATTTTAATAACATTTCATGTGCAGGACAATATCCCTGAAGGAAAAGGAACAGCTTACAGAAAATTAGCAAAACTGGAAATGGTAGAATAGAAAATTGTGGTTTTACTAAGAAAATAAACTCTTAAAAATTAAAGTGTAATACTATATTATCTGCAATAACAAAATTCCAAAGAAATAAAAGTGATTCTGAAATTCAACTAAGAAAGATATTTGGTTATACAATCATTTGTATACTTAAAAACTGAAATGGTGTTCTTTTTGCACAAAACATTCTATGAGAAGCTTAAGTGGAGAATGACCTGCATTTATTTTAAATGTATACTATCGTGGGTTATTACAAAGAAAAAGAAAATAAGTAACCTGTCTTTTACCTTTGTTTGTTTTTGGTGTGTGGTTTTTTTTTTTTTTTGGGGGGGGGGCCTTCGCCAGGGATGAAGTAAATACAATAGCCCCTTATTACAAAACAAATATAGAGAACGCTCCAAAAGCTGGTCCACTGCCCCAGTAAGAAATCCGCAAAACCACGTCCAAGTTACCATCTAGCCACAGATTTCACAAATGCTCTGCTGAACCAGATTTTTCCAAACTAAGACCAGAAAGTCAGACAATGACCTGGAACTTGAAATAAGAGGACCAACGTTTGAGTCCCTACCTGCCATCTGGCAATTTTGTAACCTTAGGTTGGTCATTTAATTACTGCAAATTTCTGATCACTTGGACACTAATTAGAAATAATAAACCAGCCTCATTAGGGTGACATTAGGAACAAATTAGACAATGTAAGAAAAAACTGTAAAGCATGTCATCAGGGTTTTACCAGCAGCGTTATTTATTATGCAGGCGACCATTTCAGTAATAGGAGAAAGCATTAGGAGCGCAAACAACACAGAACGTTCAGGGACCTTTCAGGTGGCAGAACATTGCATCTCGGGCTCTTCTGAAGCCAAAGGTCTTCATTGTGGTTCTTGGGAATCAGACAGACCCTCGGGAAAGAACCATGGAGTCATTTTTTAATCGAGTCACTGTAATAAAAGGCAAAGAATGCCTTCTGCTTCCGCCTCATTCCAGAGTCACCACGATGCTTACAGTAATTACTGGACATTGTTTGTTACATCGATGGCCAACACTCACTCATCATCACAAGAGCCAGGTTTCGAGCTTGTTCTCTCATTTCAGTGTTTCACAGTGATTATCCCATTGCATTTGCATGGCAACTTACGAAGCGGGCCCTTCATTTCCCTCATGTGTAGGACGAGGACGTTCAGGCCACATGGGTAGGAAACGCCCCGAGGTCAGTGTGCAACAGTCCGGCGGCGGCGGCTTCGCTTTCGGTGGCTGCAGTTACTGGCAGGCAACCGCAGGCTGAAAACACCCACGGAAAACTCCAGGAATAAACAGCTGCAAGCGTCCCGGGGCAGGCCCTTCCGAGAGGGGGGTAAAGTCTCGCGATATCTTGCTTCCCCGCCCCCCCACGTGACCCGTCCCTTCAGCCCGCGGGTCCACGCTGCGGGCGCTCCGCCATCTTGGTTACTGGACGGCCTGTGGGGTCGCATCCAGGTGTTTGTGTGCAAGTCCCCCCACCGACCCGAAGGCTGCGTCGCGATGCCTGGTCACCCAGCTCCTTTTCCTCCTCCCGCCGGCATGTTACCCTCCGGCTTCGCCACCGAAAGGGTGAGTGCAGCCCAAGGAGGTGCTTTGAGGGGCTGAGGCCATGCTCGTCACTTTTCTTGCAGTGTATTGTTATGTTTTATTAGCTGTCCTTCTTAATCTCTTACTGTGCCTAATTTAGCAATTACAGTGGGGCCTTGAGTTACGAGTTTAATTCGTTTGAGACCGAGCTTGTTAAGGAGCTCGTTAACTCAAATTACTCTATCAACTCAATGCAAAAAATCGGCCGAGAGACAGCTGGTATCTAAAAACACTCGTTAGTCGGACACGCCTAAGTCAAGGCCCCACTGTACACTTTATCATCGGTGGGTAGGTGTGGAAGAGAACATGGTGTATATGGGGTTTGGTACTGTCTGGTTTCAGGCATCCATGGGGTATCCATGGGCTATCCATGGGCTATCCATGGGTTATCCGCGGGGTATCCATGGGGCATCCATGGGGCATCCATGGGGTATCCGCGGGGCATCCATGGGGCATCCGCGGGGTATCCATGGGTTATCCGCGGGGTATCCATGGGGCATCCATGGGGCATCCATGGGGTATCCGCGGGGCATCCATGGGGCATCCGCGGGGTATCCATGGGCTATCCATGGGGCATCCATGGGACATCCGCGAGGATGAGGGTCGACGACTGTGTGCAGCTTTCAAGGACTGTTGAGAGATTCCCTAGCATCTTGGTGTCAGTTCTGACATTTCCTAATCTCCGTGCATCAAGTTGCTCACCTCCTCCTTTCATTGCTCTGCCCACGCGATTATTCTCCTCTTCTGTCAACACGGAGACTTAATAGTCTGATTCATCCTGACTGTGCCCAACAGATACTTCCTGACAAATTGCCTGCCCGAGAGGAGTCCTTCAGATATAAATCTCCTGTGTTGTAGTTAGAGAAAACAAAAACAAATTATAATTGCTCGATTGCTCAGTAAGGTACAAAATTCATCCAAATCACGGTGGATATTGGACAGATCGGTTATCATGCCCACTGGGAGGTGACCCAAACAAAGGGAGACAGCCAGTTCATCTTTAATCAAGGCCGAAGTGAGAGCCCGGGAACATAATCACCCTTTCTTTAAAATGTGTTTCCCTGCTTCAGAAAACATCAGGGAAATATCAGGGTGTGTGTGTGTGTGTGTGTGTGTGTGTGTGTGTGTGTGTGTGTGTGTGTTTATATCTAACAACATTTAAAATAAATCTTAATGTACATTTTGAAATAAGATTGAACATTTGACCCAGTATAGCAGGCTAATTTTTAAGTTGACAATTTTGCGTGGCCTTTGGACGGTGTCAGGAATATCCAAATGGCCCTTGGCAGGAAAGAGGTCCCTGACCCCTGTTTTACAGGGAGAAACCCTTACGTGTGATTTCAGGAGTTGAGAGATGTGGAGGAGGCGTTTGAGGCAGTAAGAAAAGCAGAAAGGGCTTACCGGCCTGGAAATCCGACAAAGCTTTTCGATGCCCTCATGGCATCAAACTGATGAGGCAAGTGAGTGGCTGCATGGTAGGGAAGTGAGATCATCAAAGGCTTTACTTATCTCTTATCTTGTAGGTTGGGTGAGACACCAGAAAAGTGGAGCAGCATTCAGTTTGCTGCTTAGAAAAATTAGTCTGGAATGGGCTGAAGGCACAAAACCCTAAAAACAAGGAGACGATTAGGCAGGTGATGATCAGGGGCTGAGTGGGGGTGGCCCCTTTCGGGGATAAAAGCCTGGTGAAAGGAGTCAGAAGCAGCAGGAACTGGGAGGGATTCCTGTGGGTACATGCGTGGGGAATTCTGTCTGAGATGACTATTTCTGGGTGGTGGGTAGTTCAAAAGGGAGCTCTGAACTTTAAGTCCTGTTGAGACCACTAGAGTAATAAAATGAACCAAAATGAGTAAGTAGAGCAAAGATTGCAAGGCAGACCACAGTCATAAATAGGGCTTGGTGGGGAAAGGAAAAGTACTGTGCAGGTAACACGAGTGGCCCACCCGGGAGCCCATGTCCTGTCCAAAGCCTGCTCAGAGTGTGGCCCACTACTGTCAACATGGATATTCCCTGAAAGTTTGTTGGAAATGCAGAACTTCAGGCCCAGCCTCAGAGCTGCTGTAGCCAAATAGGTATTTTAACACTAAAGTTTGGGAAGTTTGGGTTTAAAAGATGTAACTGATTTTCAGCTCTAGGTAATGGTTTTGATGTGGGAACATGGGCCTTGTATTGTCAAGTCTTCTGATTTTCCAAGAGGCAATTTCCCAATTTTAGGAATCTTCCACTATGATCAACATATTAGGTGTCTATAATTGCCAAATGTCTGATTTTCTATCAGGTTGCCTCATCACTATTTGAGTGTTGTTTCCTAGTCAGAAGGGTGGGTAGCCGTATGAAAAATTTAAAACATCAGGAAATCTGTCTTAGAAAAAGCAATAAATATTTGGGGAGAAGATAAACTCAGATGTGATTGTTCCGGAATAGTAATCACCATATAATCTCCATCTTCATCTGTTGATTTTACATTCTTTTGGTGGACTTTTGTGCTATCTTTTGGAATGCTCTGATACATTTCACAGTGTTAATTTGGTTTGAGGAAAATCACTTGGTGATCTGGTATATAAAGATGAAATAGCATTACAGTGCATATGCTTTTAATGATTTTTGTGTCATGGCGATGAACTTGCATTCAATTGTTCACAGTCCTTTCTACTGATTCCTTATAGCGTTATTGTAGGATGGAAAATACCTGCTCAAATATTATCCTCATTTCAATTTATTAATTAGCTGGAGCAAGTTTAGTAAAGTGACCTGATTTATGAGCCTTCTGTTAAAAATAGATATTTAATATATGTATGTATATATGTTTATAGGACATGTCTATGCCCCAGAAGTACTAAGAAATAAATTATTTTTCTTGCTTTTCATGTTGATATCTGTTGACCTACATCTGGCCAGCTTCCATATAACACATTAGAGAATGCAGTTTTGGAAAACTCATGTGAGGACTTTTGTTGAAAATGGTGGGTAGCAGACAACCACTGTGAAAACCAGGACAGATGTCTTTCCTTATCTACCTGACACCTGTTCCATTGTTTTCTTGGATAACATCAGTTTTGCCTGATAAGCCCCAGGAACTAAGCCATTGTAGGTAAACTAATCATGGTTATCCTATTCCACTTTGCCAGTGATTGGTTTGGGTGTGAATACCTAGAATTTGAGACATTGGGGACTTTGGGGAGCAGTGGGCTTCTGAGAATAATTTTTATCCTTGATTGAAGGAGAAAACCATCTGATAAAAGGCCTTTTTCTACCTGTATACCTCCTTTTTTATTTTTTTTTAACTTAAATTCTATTGTTGAAAGTATTACATATGTCCTCTTTTTTCCCCATTGACCCCTTCTAGCCTGCCCCCACCGCAAGCCTCAGGCCTTCCCCACCCTATTGTCAGTGTCCATGGGTTATGTATACTATATACATACAAGTTCTTTGATCTCTTCCCACCCAACTACCCTCCTCCACCTTCCCTCCAAGATTTGGTAGTCTGTTCTCTGCTTTTGTCTCTGGATCTATTTTGTTCATCAGTCAATTTTGTTCATTAGATTCCACGTATGAGATCATGTGATACTTACCTTTCTCTGACTGGCGTATTTTGCTTAGCATAATGCTCAATTAAATTTTTTAACTTATTGAGAGAGAGAGAGAGAGAGAGAGAGAGAGAGAAATTGATTTCTTGTAACTATTCATTTATTTGGTTGCTTCTTGTATGTGCCGACTGCAAATGGGACCTGCAACCTTGGTGTATTGGGATGATGCTCTAACCAACTGAGCTACCCGGCCAGGGCTCTGCATACTTTTTTTCATTTTTGGACATGTCAGATGAAGATGTAATGCCTGGATCTGCAACTATTTTGTGACAAGAGGCAAGCAGCATGAAAATGGGAGCTGGTATGCTAAGAGTGGCACAGAACGGGGAGAGAATCTGTCTGTGACACTGCTGTTGAGCTTTTGAACCAGCTCTGGAACTACTTTACTCTGTACTTTTTGTTAATAAAACAATTAAGGCTTTTGTTTCCTTTAGCAGTTAAAAACATTCCTTCTCTTTAGGGCCTGGGACGCAATAGTAATGTGTGTGTTGGAGGAGGTTTCCCACTACCAATAAACAAGTCTCATTTCTGATCGAGAGATAGCATCAGATTCCACTGATTAAGGCAGTGGTTCTCAACCTTCTGGCCCTTTAAATACAGTCCCTCATGTTGTGACCCAGCCATAAAATTATTTTCGTTGCTACTTCATAACTGTCATGTTGCTACTGTTATGAATCGTAATGCAAATATCTGATATGCAGGATGGTCTTAGGCGACCCCTGTGAAAGGGTCGTTCAACCGCCAAAGGGGTCGCGACCCACAGGTTGAGAACCGCTGGATTAAGGGCTCAGTCCCACAAGACTGCCCCCTCCCTCTTCAGACATCAGTAGAAAGTCCAAGCTGTTACCCATACTTCAGACCAATTGGCTATAAATCAGAGGTGTCTCCCACCTCCTCCTTGGGTTTAATTAATTTGCTAGAGTGGCTCAGATCTCAGGGAAACATTTGCCTTCCTAGATTACCAGTTCATTCTAAAAGAATAGAACTGAGGAACATAGGGCAAGGTATGGAGGAAGGGCACCAAGCTTCCATGCACAGGCCCATCAATCTCCTCTAAATTGCCATGTGTTCACTAACCTAGAAGCTCTCTGAACCCAGTTCTTTTTTTTTTTATTATTATGGAGGCTTTCTTACAGAGTCATGAATGATCAAATCATTGGCCATTGGAAATTGAACTCAGTCACTGAACCTTCAGCCCCTCTGCCCTCTGAGAAGGTCAGGGAGTGAGACTGAAAGTTTCAATCCTCTAATCACAAGGTTGGCTCCACAGGCAAAGAGCCTCGATCTTTAGGTGAACACAATATCACCTGACATTAACATTTCATTAACATATCATTATTGTTATGATAACAATGTGAACATTATGTTAAATCAATATAAACAAAGATAACTTTAAAGCTCTCTCCACTTAAGAAATTACAGTGGTTTTAGGAGCTCTGTGCCAGAAAGGGGGATGAGGACCAAACTTAAATTTCTTACTGTAAATCATATCATCACATCTTATGATGCATAGCCTCTCCCAATTTCTCATTGAAATGCCAGTGATGACACAGGGAAAGTACTAGTAACTCATTCTAAAAATGAAACAACTGCAACAAAAAGCCTTTACCTCTACCCTTTTTCCTTTATTAAAAATGGCACAGATTTGGAAGATGTCTCTTGGGAGTTGGAAGAAGGGGAAATCAATCAAAATCAAGCAGAGATGAGCCCCCCAATTTTAGCTTTACTGGGCACAGTACCACTCATTAACCATATTTTCAAGCCTAAACAGTTAGCTGGAGTTTCTTCCATGTTCTGCTTATCTGTTGCTGAGATCACTTAAGGTGCAGGAAGGATCAGTATTGGTAGCCTTGCCATCACCATAAATGTTTATTCATGGAAATTTTTCCAGAAAAACACCATCCTACTGCAAGTGCTTAGGCCAACTTCCTCAGTGATGACTCAAAGTTCCTAACATCAACACATGTTGAGTAAATATAGGTCAGGGTGATGTAAATTCCCTTTGCCAGCATAAAAGAGTGTATCCTGGGTTTAAACATCCTGTGCTCAAGAAGCACCATAATTCCTTCATATAAATATCCAAACCGCATCGATAAACATGGCCAGTGTATTATTATATGTCACTGGAATCCACAAAGCTGTAATTTATTGCAGAAAGCTAAATTTCCATTTTCTGCCACTTGAATTATCTTAAGAGCCTTCTTATAATTGTAAATTAAAGTATAAAATTTTAAAAGCAATTTTATCAACTATATTTACTCATATGCATCATTCCAAAAATAGGATATAGTAAAAAAAATTTTTAACAAAACTGGAAAACTTGATCATAGACATTCATAAGAAAGGGGGGCATTTTATACATAGATTTAAGAGTGTGATTGTGTGTGTGTGTGTGTGTGTGTGTGTGTGTACCAATAACATTCAGGGAATATTGTCATTTATTCATTAAACAAACCATTAGTAACTAAGTAAACTTGCTTATAGATGTTTAACAGATGAAAAAATAAGTCAGGAAAACAATAAAAACAATACAGGAATTAGATCCCATATTGAATAAACTTCTCTTGCATTAAAAACTGTGTAGATGCTCTGTTTGGAAACTTGAAGGCTAACTGCATTTTTAAAATATAAATGAAGGGATTGTTACCAATTTTTTGGATAATGTTATTGTGGCTATGTTCTTAAAAGAGGCTTTATAATTTAGAGATTCTGACTAAAATATTTACACATGAAATGAGTGATATGATGTCTGGAATTTGCTTCAAAACAATATGGGAAGTGTAGTCATAAACTGATCACTGTAGCCGAGTATTGTTACATGGATATATGGTGGTTCATTTTAGTATTTTGTGTATATTTTAAACAACTTGGTAATGGAAATCTCAGCTACGTTTTACAAATAGAACATACATGTGTAAATGGCACTCAGATGAAAACAAAATATTACTAGAACCTCAGAAGACCTACTTGTGCTTCTTGTCGTAATACCCATACTTTCCCGAGGATGATCACCATCCTGGCTTCTCACATCAGATCTTTGCCTATTATGTAATTTATATAGATGTAACACTCCTTTGTAGCTAGGATTTTCATTCATTATTAGGATGAGATATTTTGGAATTGGTTTATGTAATTGTAAATCATTCATTCTCACTGATGCATATATTCCAATGTGTGAATCTACCACCATTCACCTGCCCCTTCCACTATTGATTGACATTTGGAATTCTCAGTGTTTTGCTTTACAGACAGTGCCACTGTGAAAATTCTATTTCATGTCCATTGGCAAATGTATGCTCATGGGTTTTTTCATTGCTGTTGTTGCTGTTGCCGAGTGTATACCTAGAATTATTGGATCATAGGGTAAGTATATGTGCAGTTACAATAGATGCTACTAAACTAATTTCCAAATGGGTTATACCAATTTATATTCACACCTGCATTGTATAAGTGTTCCAGTTTATCCATATCTTGGCCAACACTTGGCATTTTCCATCTTTTTTATGTTTTATTTCTGGCAGAAGTATTGGGGTATCACGTTGTGGTTTAAATGTACAATTCCCTGATAACAATGAGCACTTATTACAGGTTTACTGACTATTTGACTATCCTCTTTGGTGATGTATATGTTAAAATATTTTATCAAAATATTTCAGATGTCTATGTTTTTCGATGGATTGGTAAAAGTTCTTTATATCTCTTAGAGAAGAGTCTTTTTTCAGTATATGTAAGAGAATGCCTTTCATTCTGAGTTGTTTTTATTCTCTCTCAGTGACATCTTTTTAAAAAATTTTTATTGTTGGAAGTATTACATATGCCTCTTATTTCCCTCATTAACCCCTCCATCCCACCCCCACCCTCCACCCCAGGCTTTCACCACCTAATTGTCCTTGTCCATGGGTTATGCATATATAGTGGCATCTTTTGATATACAGATGTTCTTAATTTTAACATACTCTTCTTTGTCAACTATTTTCTTTATTTCAGTGCAACCTAAGTTAAATATTTTAAACAGTCTCTGCCTATTTCAAGTGACAAAGATGACTTCTTACATTTCTTACTAAAAGCTTTGATATTTCATCAGTTACATATAGACCTACAGCCTATCTGGAATTGATTTTTATATGTGTTGTGAAGTGGGGAGTCAAAGTACACTTGTCCCTCATATGAACATGTAATTAATAACCCAGCACCGTTATTAGAAAGCTGTTTCATCTAGTGTACTTTCCACGTCAGCTTGGTCATAATGCAGGTGTCAAAACATCTGTAGGTTTGTTTCTGGAGTATAGATTCAATCCCTATGCTCAGTTTGCTTACTGTTGCACTGGTGAAACACTATCTTACTGCTGTTGATGGATTTTTAATAACCTTGTCTGTTAACCCCAATATCTAGATCATTCACAGGTCTGTTCTCTGTCTAGAAATTGTTGATTATGTGCAGGACAAAAATACTGTAAAGAACCATACAGACTCTAGTTGAAAGAACCATAAAGGCTGTAGTTGATGTAATATCTCACCAGAGAGGTTTTCATATTTCCTTTCTTAGGAAGAGAGGGAGAAAAAATGAACAATTCAGTCAAGGATTGTGCTGAGTCAGGGGCTGGATTGAAGTTTTAATGGGGTTTATTCTAGGTCTGATTCAGATGTATTTTAATGGGAACTTTCATTGAGATGTTTTGGTGCTTGCCTGCGTAGTCTTGAAACATTGTAAATTGTTTTGCCTTTGGAGTTTCTCAGGTAATCTTTTTAGATGCTACTAAACTAATTGCCAAATAGGTTATACATAGCTTTACATCCTGGCAAGGATCTGGAGGAATACTGGCTGTGTTTTTAGGCAGTGAAACTGCCCAGGATCCCACTCTGCCTTTTAGAAGTGTTTTATGTTCTTCCTCAGCTTCCTCTGCAGACCTGGGACTCAGGACATGGCCCATGGGGAAATTTACCATGCACTGAAACCCCTTAAGTCTCCAATTTATTATTCTAGCCCCATATAACCACTAAAACCTTTGCCTGTCTCTCCTTTCTCCTGTAAAATCCCTCTGTGTCTTCTAAAATCTATCCTTAGCCATGCTCAGAATTTTCAGATACTCCCAGAGGAAAGACATCTGACTGTCATCAGTTTACTTTAGAAGGGTGCCACCTCTCTATAACTTCCTGTCCTACTGCCTCCATTATTTACAATTTGAGGAGTTAATGCCCCATGGATTCATGGGACCAAAATAGATGTCAGGAAGTCTGGAAATCAACAAAAATTGTATTGTTTTATTCATGTGTATATAATTTTTCCCTTGGGGAATACAAATTTTATCAGGTTCTCAGAGGAGTTCATGACTCAAGTGAAATTCAAAATTACCACTTTAGCCATTGTTCAGTAAATGTCTTTGGTATATTTTGAGGTGGACATTTGTGATTATCTTTCTGACCATCCATCTTCCCCCTTTTCAGGAATAGCCACAATTTTTATTTGAGGATCAAGTTCCCACTATTCTTCATGCCTGAAACAATTTCAACTTTGGTGAGAGCCAGTATATTGCCTTTTTGCTTAAGAGAATTTAGGTTGGAATTTCTGCAACCAAAACCCTCCAATGACTAACTCACTTTATCATACATTCTTTATCCTCAACTACTTGACTTTGTTTTTGCAGACAAGACCACATGTTGGCTGTAGACAAAACTCAAGGTTGGCCAATAGAAGTTGCTGTCATTTGCTGGAACAGATTATGATATGGGGAAACACCAACCTTGTGCTAGTTTTGAGTCGCCATCAGTTGATTTTGTTATCAGCACTTCCCCTATTTTTGCTATTATCATAACTGTTAACCTTTCCTGCCACTGCTTCCTGCCCTCAGTGGTCATGTTTGCTTACATGACATTGCAAACTTAACATTCCTCCTTCCTGGAGAGTAGGAGAGATCACTTTTTGTCTTCCTTTAATAGTATATTCTTCTAAGTACTCATTGTTTTATTTTCTGGCTTTTTGCCCTATGAAGGGAAGATTCTTAAATAAGGATTATGAAATTCAACTTCTTCTCTACAGACTGTTGTGTTTTTCCAATTACTGCAAACATACAATATTAATTTCAGGTGTACAGCATAGTAATTAGACATTTATATATACCTTATGAAGCAGACTGGTTCTTTGTTAATGCTTCTTGGGAGATGCAGAGAAGGTCGGAACTATATACTGGATAATAACTCTCAACCACATTATTTAAACCCCCACTATGAGAATACTCCTAACCTAGATGGAATCAGTCCTATTCTTCTGTAGACACTTTTTTTCTTTTTATACTTCATAATGGGAAGTTGTACATACTGAAAAGTAGATGGACAAAGCATGTGGTTATATAGCATAACAGCACTTACCCTCCTACTGAAACAACCAGAAAAAGTCAGATAAATTATGCAAACTAGATTTTTAAAGGTAGAAATGAGGATATTTCTTTTAACTTTTCAATGCTCATATTTCTTTTAGGCAGTGCTGGATTTCAGTTACAGATTGATAGCTAAACATAGTTGAAATGAAGATTTCTAATTGTGCTGAGCTGGTTATTTAACTCCCTTAGAACTGCACATGAAGAGGTAGAGTGGAATGTTATAAATGGGTTGAAGCCAATTTGGTATTGCATAAATCTTAGGTCCTCTTTGGTGGACAGCAGTCATAGAAAAGACTGCAAAGGTTTGGCCACTCCTCCATGATCTTTTTATCAGGTATAATACAAACAAGTATCAGACCAAGTTCTGTCTACAGATGCTCATCAACAAATTGTTTAATCTCTGTAAAATCTAGCTCTGTCCACCATCCTTCTAATGAATGGTTGGCCATGGGGCCATTTAAGGATCAGTCCTTGAAAGTTCTCACTCAGAGTGCAGGGCACAGGCCTTGCTAGATTCTCTTCTCCTGTTCATGCAAGTACAGAAAATACTTCTCAATCACTTTAGTCAAGCCACATACTTTGGATACTTTATACCAATGAGCTGTTACTTATAATATGCAAGCCACAGATTTCACCAGTAAAAACTTTCTGGTGTTTCCTGAACTACCTAATAAAGCCTCAGATGTTGTTTAAGATGCAGGCAATTGACGTGCTTATTGAAGCCACTGGTGAGGTGTGGCTTTTTTTTTTATGTGGCCCAGTTTAACTCTGATAAGATATCTTGTCAGTGCAGAGGGAAGTGATGCCACTCTCTCCCTTGTTCTGCAAACAAGGAAAAACACCTGCACTACCTTTAATGTGGTAAATGGGTCCGTATGCATTTGATGTTCAACAGATGGAAAGGTACGAACAAAACTGAGGTTGTTCATTGGGGATTCCCTGCCCCTCCTTCCACGAAGCCTGTGTAGCATCCAATTGTACATCTACGACACTTAGAGAGGTAACATAACAACCTAACACCCTTAAACACATCCCTTTCTGCTTAAATTAGGTTGAATGAATTCTGTTGTCTGCAACTGAGAACACGTACAGATACAAGGTCCAAGGGCAGTATTCTGCAGCACTCTGCTAAGATCTTCATCAGCCCATGTATGTGCCTTCACAGGGCACATGTCACAAATCAGTTCCTAGTGCACTTAACCAATAAAATATGTGATATTATAATATACCAAAATCACATTGATCTTGTATTTTGGGGATACCATAGTGTGGGGAGGAAGGATTAACCCCAGTGAACTGTCATAGAGTCCCCAGGATGTGCCTTGAATTGGTGATGGGCTGAGTCATTCCCTGAGGTTCCAAGATATCAACCTTGACCTGCAACTGGAAACATAGGAATCTGGAACTGGGTGGCAGGGACCTGAGGGGCCTTAGAAGTTTGAACCAGGAGAGTTTGATTATTTTGTTTTATTGGATTTGAGCTCTAAATGGGGATTTTTTAACAATATCCAAGAAAAGGACAAGATGGAAAGAAAACAAAATCCCATTAAGTAGCAAAATAATGATACAAATAAGAACTATTCTGGGAACCAGGAATCCAAAGTGAGGATTCTATGTTGGTTATGCTTGCCTTGGCCTTGCATAGAAATTTCTCATGCAAAGATATATTTTCTTAAATATGCCTTTCTCCCCAGCCTCTTTTAAGTAATATTCTTCGTGAAAAGGTTAGACTCCTTTGTAGGGGTAGGGGTGGGGGGGGAAGGATTTGGTGTTCTGGGGCCTAGTACTTTAAAGAAGGGACAGGGAATTTTAAGAAGCCAGGCCAGGAGATAGTCTCTTGGGATGGGTATAAAAAAGACAAAGGCCATGAGGCCGGGTCTGCAGCTCTGACTGTCACATTCCAGGGATCTCTCCAGTGACCGGGCCTGTTCGCACTACAGGAGTCATTGTATTTCACCTGCATAAGGAATGTCCTTATTCTAAACCATTGGAGAGTGCTTTTTCATTAAAGTAAATATACTTTTTTTTCAACACTGAAAGATAATTTAATATATCAAAAAGGTACTTTTGCTTTTAGGGTCTTAGAAGACCCGATTTGCTTCAAATGAGATAATGTCCCAACAGCAGCTTACAGTGCCATAATTGCTGCTGTTCGTGGGATTAGTCACACAACTTCTGAGGATCCCCTTCTCGTCTGAGCTGCCCTTAAGAAATCTCTTCTCCCTCCTAAATTATTGCTGTGGAACTCTGTAAGGTGAACCCTTTCCTTTGTCTCTGTGTTGTCAGCTTCCAATTATTGTTGCTGCCCCCACTCCAGGTTTCACATTATTCTAACTCAACAGAGCTGAGGTTTCTTCACTTTTCTGAACAAGAAACTTCAAGTCATTGTGAGAAGCTTAATAATATTAAAATTGTACTCTCAGAGAGCACTTTCCATCTTCCAGCTGCTTAATGCTGCCCATATCCACTGGATGAAGATGATGAGGCTTTTAAAACCCATTAGCTTTCCGAGAGCATCCCCCTTCCTTCCTTGGATCCCGATCATTTTCAGGCTGTTTTCTTCTGGGAATGTGGCACCAGGAACAATTAAGCCCATTAGAAAATGTTCTCTAAGTCCACCTTGATCTCAGGTCCAACTCTTTATAGAAATCTCAACTTAAGCTTTCCTCAGATACAATTTCTTATTAAATTTTAGCTAGAAAGACTCCTCATTCAGACATCCAGTCATATAAATTAGATTACATTAGAAAAGATTGAGGATAAAAGGTTTCCCCCCTTCTTTTGCAGAAGTTTAAAGTTATGTTCTTAGGACAGAGTTCAGGAATATCATAATTAAGAAAATAGGTTATTTTTAAAGATCATAACTTAAAATCTTTATAAAATCTGAGTTAAATATTTTTTGTGACTTCCAAATGTCTTTCATATTCATGCATTACGCTGCTACTTGTGTAGAGCGGTCATAGTGTCATGCTAAATAACTGAGGGAGTGATGCATATTAAATAGACCAGGAAGGTGCTCTAGGAAAATGAACCATACCCAGGTCACATAATCATATATAAAGAATTCTAAGATTCTTTTTTTTAAGATTTCCAACTTTTTGGAATATTTCCAACTTTAATGCCCAAGTAAGAGTATTAATCAAAACAACTATCAGCATGTCTTCATGAAACAATTTTTAGTACCAAAATTGTAGATAATAGAATGGAATAGATTTTGTTTTATAATATATTTAATCCTCACCCAAGGACATGCTTAGATATAGAAAGGGAGAGAAAGAGAGAGAGCATCAATGTGAGAAATAGTGATCAGTTGCCTTCTGTACATGCCCTGACTGGGGATCGAACCTGCAATCCAGATATGTGCCCTGACTGGGGATCGAACCTGGAACCTCTCAGTACACATGACAATGCTTAACCAACTGAGCCGCACTGGTCAGGGCTGTTTTATTATTTTTTTAATACCCTGATTATAGGGTCATTTTCTCGTTTTGCTGAGGACGGATAAAAACTTCATTACAGCCCCTCAGGGTTGTTGTTTAGAATCTACTGAGCTTTTGTGGTCATTACTATCTGTTTTGAAACTGGGCGCCATAAAAGCTACAGAGAAATTGTGAGGAGAGGATGGAGAAGAAAGAGAAATATTCAACAAAACGCTGATGAGAAGAAATTTAGAGACCTTTGAAGAAGGTTCTGAGCAAAAGCAGAATTAATTGAAAAGGATTATATTGTACACCCATGTTTATGTCCATAGCAGCATTATTCACAATAGCCAAGAGGTGAAAGCAACCCAAGTGTTTATTGACAGATGACTGTATAATCAAAATGTGGTGTATACATACAATGCAATATTAATTAAACCTTCAAAAACAAGGACATTCTGACACTTCCTATATAATAAAAGCTTAATATGCAAATTGTCCCCTAGACCAGGTGTTCGACAGGGAGTTTGACTGCTTACTATGATGTGTGCTGACCACTAGGGGGCAGCATGGAACATGGTGGGTGTCGGCGACACAGAGCTAGCAGTGGGCGGCAGTGGAGGTACTGCTGACCCCAATGGGCCCCAACGAGAACGGCACTGCAGTGGGATGGTGGAGCAGGTGATCAAGGGCACCAAGCCAAGGCGGGTGTGAGTGGGGCCCGATCGCTCTGCCAATCACTTTGAAGATGGCGACCAGTGGCGGTGGCTGGGGGCAGGGCTGCTGCCTGGCTCCCAGGCACTGAGGGAGCTGGGCGGGGGCCCGATGACTCAGCCATAGGGGGGTACACAGGGGCCTGGGGGCCCAGGTGCTGCCCAGGGCCCAGAGGTCAGCTGGGATCTGCCCTTTCATGCCAGACGCTCGCACTTTGATTGCCAGCCAGGCCTAGGGACTGCACCCTTGCACGAATTATGTGCACCAGGCCTCTAGTCTATAATATTGATTAACCTTGCAGAGATGATATTAACTGAAATGAGCCAGTCACAAGGAGACCAATTGTATAATTCCATATATATGAGTTACCTAGAGTAATCAAATTCATAGAGATAGAAAGTAGCATGGTGGGCTGAGGGAGGAGGTTTGGGCAGTTGTTTCATGGGTGCACAGTTTCAGTTTTGCAAAATAAAAAGAGTTGAGGAGATTGGTTGCACCACAGTGTGAATGTACTTATTACTGAGCTGTAAATGTAAAAATGGTTACGATGGGAAATTTTATGTAATGTGTATTTTATAACAATTTTTTAAAGTGAAAGAAATGGATTATAATATTAAGAAAACCTTAGGTGTGAAACAATGTTTTGTTTGTTATTTTTAATATTAGTTCCTCTAGAGCAGTGGTTGGCAAACAGCTCTTTGGCCCCTTGAATGTGGCTCTTCCACAAAATACCGGCTCTTCCACAAAATACCAACTTCTGCACATGGGCCACGAAGTTTCAATCACATTGTACGTGCACGCCCGCATGTGGTATTTTGTGCGCCCGCATGTGGTATTTTGTGGAAGAGCCACACTCAAGGGGCCAAAGAGCCGCATGTGGCTTGCGAGCCGCAGTTTGCCAACCATGGCTCTAGAGTACTAAAGGTTTATGTAATCTATATAAAGAGCCAGGGTCGTAAGGACCAATTACAAACAAAGGCTCTACCAGACTGGGAGTTAGACTGGGGCGTTTCAGGCACCCCAACCCAGCACTGACTGCCTAGGGGGCTGCGGATCAGGTCCGGAGAGAGGCCTGCAGAGAGAGAGGCAGGGTCTGATCCGTAGCCTTTGTGACAGCTGTTGATCAGAACTTGCTTCTCTTTCTCTCCCTGCCTGGTCAACAGGCGCACATCCATTTCCCTCCAGACCTCCACTGGGGCTGCTAATCAGCCCCGCCTTTTTGATTAGGCCCTTTTGATAGGCCTAGAACACTGACTGGCATAGAAACTGACCAATCAGAACCAAATTTGGGTCAACTGTGAGGAGCCAATGGCTGCCTAGGGGCAGAGTTTTTGACGCTAACTGGCATAGAAACTGACCAATCAGAACCAGATTGACCGGCAGAGGAGGGCAGTTGAGAGCGAGATCTGAACTGCAGGGGAGGGCAGTTAGGGGAGGTCAGGCAGGTAGGCAGAGGCAGTTAGGGGCAATCAGGCAGGCAGAGGCAGTTAGGGGCGATCAGGCAGGCAGGCAGAGGGATTAGGGGCAATCAGGCAGGCAGGCAGGTGAGTGGTTAGGAGCTAGCAGTCCCAGATTGTGAAAGGGGTTCCTGATTGTAGTGGGTGCAGGCAGGCTGGGCTGGGAACACCCCCTCCTCCATGAACGAATTTCATGCACTGGGCCTCTAGTATCATATAGCAGGGCAGGAGCCAGATGACTTGACACTTCTGTCCTGGATGAGTATATAAACAGGTTGTTTATTTTGGCCCCTGAGAAATATTAAATGTTCTCTTGGCTCGATCATGGGATTTACTCTTTAAGGCTCTCTAGTGGGTAATTGTATACTCCACAAGCCCTCCAGCATGCATACAGAGTCCATCAGCTGTTTATTGCTCTACTTTCCTATATCAGTGTACAGCCAAGAACCACCAAGCATTTAAGAAAATATTCTAAATTGAAAGCTAGAAGGAAAAGGAACAAGTAGGGGAAAAAAGTAAGGCATAGAGATAAGAGAGAGGGAAGAAAATATTTTTTTAAAGAAAGAAAAGATTAACATTAATATCATAAAGAGAGAAGGGAAGATACCACATCCTTGGGAAAAAGGATATTTAGAGAAAAAAATCTTAGAATAATATATAAAAGATAATTTCAGAAATTTTCAAAATTAAATAAAAATTTAGAAAATAAGATTGAAAAAATCTTACAGGAAGTAGGGCAAACAGAGAAGTAGACGGAAAATAGCAAGAAGATAAGGTAACTAGAGGACATCCAAATATTTGGACTTATATATAAAGGAACAGAGACAATGCAAAGGAGAAAATAATTCAAGAAAACTTCCAGATAATGGGTTTGCAGATAAAAGGATTTACTAGATACCAAGCATAATATGTAAAAGGGCAGCAGCACTGCAGAAAAACAAACTTCTAAATGAGAAAAGAAACCAAAATGATGTTTATAAATAGAGAAATGATTTTTAAAAATTAATAGAGACTTCTCAACAGCAACATTGGAAGATATAAGATAATGGATTAACATCTCCAAAATTATGAAAGTTTACCACCAAACTAAAATTTTATACCTGGAACAACTATCTAAGAAGTGTTCAAATGGTATTAATAGAAAGCTCTTAACCCCCATGTTTTCTATTTAACGAAGCTAAAAGAGGATGTGTCACATATCAAGGGACTTGAGAGAAAAAGAAGGCATGGAACTCAGGATGCAAGAGATTCAGGTCAGGAGAGATGACGGTAACCACCAAGGTGATGGTGGAAGATTCCTTTCTTGCTGTAAGACCAAGGAAAAACCATCCAGACTAAAGCAGGTCAGAAGCCTCTGAGAGAGTCTTATTCATGAAGATAAAAGTGGTAGATTCTCTATAAGTGTTCGCACATACTGAGAGGAGATTTACATAACTAAAGGGGGTTAAATAAGTAATAAATACATATAAAAGTTAGCAAACAAAAAAATAGACAATTGTTAATTCCAGTGAAAATAAAGCATATAGAACAGGAAAAATAATTACTATATATTAAAATGTTAAGCTTTCAAGAGCATTTACATCATAACACTAATGTAAAATAATGACAAAGTTTTAGGAAGTATGCTTGTGTGTGCCATGACAGTAAGAAAGTGAAAAACAGCCCTGGCCGGTTTGGCTCAGTGGATGGAGCATCAGCCTGAGGACTAAAGGTCCCAGGTTTGATTCCGGTCAAGGGCATGTACCTTGGTTGTGGGCACATCCCCAGTAGGAGGTGTGCAAGAGGCAGCTAATCGATGTTTCTCTTGCATCGATGCTTCTAACTATCTTCTCCCTTCCTCTCTGTAAAATATCAATAAAATATATACCAAAAAAAAAAAAAAAAAACGAAAAAAAGAAAGTGAAAAACAGCTGATGCCTGTCTTCTATTTTCAGTGGAGGACTAAAATTGAAATGTTAATAATACAATCAAGAACAATATTTTTGAGATATAGAGATAACTATCAAAATAATTAGATTAAACTTGTTGCCTTTCTGGGATAGAAAATAATGGTAGTATGTATAAGACTATTTTAAATATCTTATTATTTCACAGAGAGAGGAAGGGAACGCGAGAAAGAGAAATGTCGATATGAGAGGGATACATCAATCAGTTGCCTCCTGTTGAACTCACAACCTGGGCATGTGCCCTGACCAGGAATTGAACCAGTGTCCTTTTGGTGCATGGACAGTGCCCAACCAAATGAGCCATACTGGCCAGGGCAAGACTGTTTTTTAAGGCATTCAAAACTATTTTATTTGTTTCAAACCTGTACATTTTGATAAATTTTTTAAAAATGTTAGGTTATTATATTAGAAGTAGAGGCCTGGTGCACAAAAATTTGTGCACTGGCGGGGGGGATCCCTTAGCCCCACTTGTGCCCTCTCACAGTCTGGGACCCCGCAGGAGATAACGACCTGCTGGCTTAGGCCCGCTCCCAGGTGGCAGAGGGCAGGCCCAATCCCTAGGTGCCTGTCCCGCAGCCCCTTGTAGGGCTCAGAGCAGGGCTGATTGGGGAGTTGGGGCACCGCCCCCTGTCATGCACAGAGCAGGGCGGATCAGGAGGTTGCGTTGCCACCCCCAGTCATGCTCGGGGTAGGGCCGATTAGGGGGTTGGGGCGCTGCCCCCTGTCACCCACAGAGCAGGACCCATCAGGGGGGTTGGGGCTCCATACCCTGTCACACACAGAGCAGGGCCAATCAGGGGGTTAGGGAGCTCCCCCCCCCCCCCCCGTCACGCACAGAGTAGGGCCAATAGGGGAGTTGGGGCACCGCCTCCTGTCACACACAGAGCAGGGCGGATCAGGGGGTTGGGGCACTCTCCCCTGTCACACTCAGGGCAGGGCCGATGGGGAGGTTTCGGCTCCACCCCGTCACACACAGAGCAGGGCCCATAGAGAGGTTGGGGGGCCGCACCCTGTCACACACACAGCACGGCTGATCAGGGGGTTGGGGAGCTCCCCCCATCAGGCACAGAGCAGGGCCGATCAGGGGGTTGGGGCACCTTCCCCTGTAACGAACAGAGCAGGGCGGATAGGGAGGTTGTGGCCCCGCTCCCTGTCACACACAGAGGCGCAGGGCGATCAGGGGGTTTGGGCGCTGCCCCCTGTCATGCTGCTCCAGGGGCCAGGAGGCCTCGCGGCTCTGCTGATCCCAGTGCTGGGAGGCCTCGCAGCTCTGCTTGACACTGGGGCAGTGAGGCCTCACTGCTCAGCTGATCCCGGTGCTGGGAGGCCTCACTGCTCTGCTGATCTGAGGCCAGGAGGCCTCGCAGCTCCGCTCATCCAATGCCAGGAGGCCTCGCTGCTCCGCTGATCCCGGTGCTGGGAGGCATATTACCCTTTTACTATATAGGATAGAGGCCTGGTGCAGGGGTGGGGGCCGGCTGGTTTGTCCTGAAGGGTGTCCCGGATCAGGGTGGGGGTCCCGCTTGGGTGCCTGGCCAGCCTGGATGAGGGGATGATGGCTGTTTGCAGCTGGTCACACACCCTTCAAGGTGGGGGTACCCACTGGGGTGCCTGGCCAGTCTGGGTGAAGGGCTGAGGCCCATTTTCAGGCTGGCGGGCGAATGAAGCTCCCAAACTCTCCTTTTTTTCTTTTCTTTTTTTATTCTGGGATTTATTTACCTTCTGTAGCTGTCACTGGAGCTGAGAGCCTGCTCTAGCTCTGAGACCTCGGCTGCTGAAAGCAGATACCTGTGTTTGTTTACCTTCTGTATTTGAAACTTTGTTGCGACTCTAGCTCTAAGATCCCGGCTGGCAGAAAGCAGGTTTCTGGGGTTTGTTTAGCTTCTATAATTGCAACATAGTTGTTTAGAGTGCAGCTCAGAGCTGGGCGGCGGCAGGCGGGGAACCTTGGCTTCCTCCGTCACTGGAGCAAGCAAGCCTCATGTTCGCTTCAGCTGCCTGGCTGCGGGCCGCCATCTTGGTTGGCAGTTAATTTGTATATCTCGCTGATTAGCCAATGGGAAGGGTAGCTAAGTTATGGTTAATTACCATGTTTATCTATTATTAGATAGGATACACTATTGACCTCTGCCAAAATGGCAGCCCTCTTAAAGTAATTAATGTGGTTCTTATTTCCCATGTGAAAACAAATGTCTCCACCAACTTCTGGAGCCAGTGGTGGTTTCTACCCAACTGACTTCTAAATCCTCTCTCTTCATAGCAAATTTTTTTTTTATGTAAGAAGACAGGAAATAGTAAACATGGATAATTGAAATAGAAGTAATATAATAACCTTTATATACCAAGGGTAATCACCAAGTGCCAACTGACATTTCCTGAGAAATTTAAATACCCAAGAACATACATCACAGATCTTGTCCTGACAAATTGAGAAAATTCAATCAACACTCCGAATATTGTTAAATTTTCACATCAAACATTTCCATTACATAGGAAGGGAAAGAGGAATAAAAGAAATAATAGCTAAGCCTTGAGCTGTCCATAGTGATAAGTTTTATGCCTACATAAACTGATATTTACAAATGTGAAGAAATTAGAGCTATAAGGAACCTGAGAAATAACCTAGTATTAAAGCATTGTGGATTTTTAGCTCTGATGTATGGAAGTATTCTAAAACCCAGAGTAATTAGTTTACTGGCCTGCATTGATTTAAGGCTAATTTTAAAATAAGGCACATTTATTACCTTATAGTGGGTTATTTATACAGACATACATGTTACAGAGTATGTATGAAACTACAAGTAAGCTTTTATTTTGGCTCCTGGCCTCCCAGAACCCAATTGTAGGAAGAGGGAGAATTCCTGGATAAAGGGGAAGAAGTGGATTCTCAGCTAGTTTCACTGCAACACAATAGAGGAGAAAGGGATGGTAGTAGTTATAGGGAAGCCAAATTTCCCCCCAAAGTATAGGTTTTTGAAGTGTCCAGTTATTTTATCTGGCCAGAAGGACTGAACTTTCTTAGAGGGACAGGGCAAGGGGAACAGCTGCATGAGCCTCTGAGTCACAGTCATCTGGCTCTTGGATACCTCTTATAGACCCACCAGACCATCGTCCTGCCTCCTACCTGCAGTGCCTGGCCAAAAGAGGACCAGGTTTAAGGGAAAGGCTACCCAACAACATAAAGGGAGACCAGACAAAGTCTCGAGCACTCCTAGGAAAAAAAATTCTTTAAAGCAAAAATGTGAAATCAACCACAACACATATTTTAAACATACATCAAGAGCTAAAAGTTCACAGTGCTCTATTGTGACATTTCATCAGTTAACTAGGTATCTCAAACTTAAAGTCTCAGAATCAGCCAAAGAATGTTTTCTTGCAAAGTGATTTTGGCGTGGAAGGGCAAATGACTCTGTAGGGTTGTATCCCAGAAACTCCACTCCAAGACATTGAAGAAGTCAGTCGTCAGGATTCAAATCCAGACCTTCTGATTCCTGATTATTTGTCCTTTTCACTTGATCAATTTATGTGTTCTTTACAGAAGACATTTGCATATCCCAGAACTATGAAACAGACTCAAGTCCTGGTGATGGTATAGTTCCTATACCACCTGTAACATTTATCACAGACACCTAAGCATACAGTGCCACAAAACTGTTTCTGTCCTTTCAGATGAGGTGGTTACTGGTTGATTCACATGTCTTTTAACCCCAACCTGTCTCTCCAGCCACAGCTTCCATTTCTCACCACTCTCCTTGTCCCCCAATCACAGAGAACCACTTCTGCATCCTTTGGCTTCTCTCCACCTCTGGTACACCTGTGTCCCTTTTCATGTCTGGCCACCCCCAATCATTACTCAGGATAAGGTGCATCATCCTCCTGAAGCCTTCCTTTCCCAACTCCACCCATCCTTTCCCCTCTCCAAGCCCACTCAGGCTAAAGATTCGTTGTGTCCATAGAATTCTATCCACCTCTATTATCTCACTTTATTCAAGGATTGTAACCCCTTTGAGAGCATGGAATAGATAATCTTTCAACACAATGCAGAATGAGTGTCAGGCCTTGGTGTCATAAGCCAGTACCCATAGTCTATACTAAGCCCACAAAAATGTGTGGTTCAACTTGCATAGGTGTACAATTTAACATCTGTAGGGAGCGGCTATAGGTTAAGCCTCGGATTGACCTGTTGGCAAAACCACAAACAAGTCCCAGCTTAGAGGGCACAGCCCTCTTAGCATAATTAAGCTTGACCTTATGACTCTCCCTAGATCAGTGATGGCGATCCTATGACACGCGTGTCAGAGGTGACACGCAAACTCATTTTTTTGGTTGATTTTTCTTTGTTAAATGGCATTTAAATGTATAAAAAAAATAAAAAATATGTAAGTCTTTGTTTTACTATGGTTGCAAACATCAAAAAATTTCTATATGTGACACAGCACCAGAGTTAAGTTAGGGTTTTTCAAAATGCTGACAGGCAGAGCTCAAAAGGTTTGCCATCACTACCCTAGATCTTATCTGGGAAGCTAATGGGCTGAGGGAGGTGAAGCAAGTGCTGCCAAAACAAGTGAAACTCACAAGAACATTGTAACTATGGTGACTACTACCTGTTTACCTCTGACTATAAAATAAAGGCTCAGCTTGCCGTCTGGATCTCTCTCTGTGGCCTCAGCCAGGCACAGGAAGATCAGACCCAGCTTATTCTCTTTGTCTGTCTTTTCTACATCCTTCGCCGTCCCCCCTCAAGCTCACTGAACCCTTGTCTGTGCTGGCACGCCACAAACATCAAAATCAGGACACCCACCTGGGCCAGCCTTCCTGCATGGTGATGACTCCAAGCCACAGGCAGCTAGCTGTAGAGTCTGCAGCTCACCACAGTCCTCACACTCTATTGGTTTCCAGTGCTCCCTGTTGGTTAGCATGTTTCTTTGACTTACCTGTCCACCATCTTTTCTGGCTGTTATGGGCATTTGACTTGAATCCATGCTAAATGAGCAGTAAATGTGTTTGGAATGAATAAAGACATTTATAGATTAAAATATATGACTGGAGTGGAAAACAATGTTCTGCTTGGACCCAGCACTATCTGGGTAGTCTTAGCATAGGCTTAAATTGCTGTCCAGATTATTAGATCTCTCAGCTATGCAGTTACAAGGACATTTACTATGTTGCTCTTGTGGTTTTTAACCTAGCGTATCTAGGTGTTTATAGCAGGAGAATTTTTTGGTTACTCTAATTTGCCAGAACAAAGATTCCAATCACAATTTTTTTATTGACAATCAAATTAGACCTTTTAACCTCTACCTTCCCAGTTCTTACCTTAGGGAGCATTTTATGCAGTTTTAAATTCCTGAAAATAGGCTCATGTTTTTGAGATGATTTTTTATTGAAAACCTAGAACAAACTATGGCATAAATTCTAAAACAGCTGCCCAGACAACTGTAACACCAAATTATAAGCCTAAAATGTTTTACTAATGATCATATGTCCTAATTTCAGAAACAAGCCTTATTTTAATAATTGACAGAGAAAGCACAATTTTAAAATAGAGCTGCAAAAACTTATTGTATTGATAGACACTGTTAGGGCTGAATTATGTCCTCCCAAAATGTATATGTTGTAGTCCTAACCCCCCAGTACCTCCGAATGTAACTGTATTTGGAGATAGAGTCTTAAAGAACCAATTAAGTTAAAATGAGATCATTAGGGTGGGGCCTACCCCAATATGAATGGTATCCTTAGAAAAAAGAAAAAATATATATATATGACTGAAAAAGAGGGCTCTACAAAAGAGAAGAGGATTTGTGCCCTTTAATGGGAAGAGGATGGGATAAAGTGGATTTTTAAAATTCTAATTACTACATCCCAAGCCAAGTCAATTATTTTCATGACTTCAAATGTCTCCAAGTGGTTCTCTACTTTTTTCAAGGCAGCATTAGTCCCTGTGTTCATATGAGTCATTCCATGTTTATCTCAAATCTGTCCCATGAATGTATAGTAACTAAATTTATCCTGTTGAAGAAATCAGAACTGTCACTTACAGGTGCTAAGATTATGTTGTAAAGTTTATACAAAGCAAATTCCAGATACCTCCCAATAAGAGGCTCTCATTAACTTGAAAAGATTCTATGGTAACCCATTTATAACAAAACCCTGTATTCTCAAGAAAGGACTCAGACTTAATAGTAACCTTTTCATCAGAATCTTAGTTATATTAGCTCATGACTGCTATTTGGCATCTCTTCCCATCCTGTCCACAAAGCAAATTATTTCCTGAAGTAGTTTTTGTTGGCATATACGTCAGGAAGTCACTTCTAATTGCAGTGAAACAATGCTGTTTAAAAAGCCACCATCTTGGCCCTGGCTGGAGTGGCTCAATTGGTTGAGCATTATCCCATGCACTGAAGGGTTGCAGGTTCGATTCCCGGTTGGGCCACATACCCAGGTTGCGTGCGGTTCCATCCCCAGTAGGTAGGCAACCTGCTCTCTCTCTCTCTCTCTCTCTCTCTCTCTCCCTACATTCCACTCTAAAAAAAACCATTAAAAACATATTTAAAATGATAATAATAAAACCACCATCTTCACCTGGAACAGAGAGGTAAGTCCCTTTTTCCCCAACAAGGTCCAAGCAGCACATGGGGGAAATTTTTATGCTCCATTTGCTTCTTGAACACAAGAGAATGGATATGGCATTTAAAGTGTTTAGTAAAATATATTTCAGAAAGTCACTATCAACACTAATAAAAGAGAAAAATGGTAATTGGCGTACGACGATACCCTTTTCATTGGCTAATCAGGGCTATATGCAAATTAACTGCCAACTAAGATTGGCAGTTAACTGCCAACAAGATGGTGGTTAATTTGCATATGTAGGCACAATGCAGGGAGGCGAAAGGGAAAGCAGGAAGAAGCCCCCTGCCACTGACAGTGATTGGAATCCCAGGGGGGAGCTAAGAGCTGGGGGGCAGGGCAAAGGCGGCCCTGGGGCCGCCTTTGCCCTGGCCCCCAGCCATGATTGGAGAATCAGGTGCCTTTTCTGCCCTGGCCAGTGATAGCAGGAAGTAGGGGTGGAGCCAGCGATGGGAGCTGGGCACGGTCGAAGCTGGCAGTCCCGGGAGCTAGGGGTCCCTTGCCTGGGCCTAAAGCGAAGCCCACGATCGCGGGGCCGCTGCAGCTTCGGGTCCCCGCTGCCCGGGCCGGACGCCTCAGCCAGAGGCGTCCGGCCTGGGCAAGGGGCCGATCCTGTGATTGGAGGGTGATGGGGGTCAACACCTGAGGGCTCCCAGTATGTGAGAGGGGGCAGGCTGGGATGAGGGACACTCCCCCCCACCCCACACACCCAGTGCACGAATTTCGTGCACCGGGCCCCTAGTTTACAAATAAAATTATCCCAAAATACATAAATATTTTTCCACAACACATGTAGTGGTAAGCAGTACAGTAGTCCCCCCCCCCCCCATTTACAAGGGATATGCTCCAAGACCTCCAATAAATGCTTGAAACCAAGGATAGCATTGAACCCCATATAATGTTTTTACTATACATACGTACACTTTCCGGCTTCACTTTGGCATATCTGAATTGGCAGTGAAGGGATGGAACGGAACTGATAGCTGTGTCCCTAACGAAAGGACAGAACGGAACTGATAGTAAAAGAACATAACGGAACTGATATCTGTGTCCCTAACTCCTCTCCCAGGAAAGCCACAGAATGTATCAGTTACTCAGCCTGCCCTTATCTCAGCCAATGGGAAAGCAAGGGAAACTATCCCCCAGCCCTCACTCAACCAACGGAATTGACCAAGTGCCTCCACCCCTCTCCCCAAGCCCTATAAATTCTTTGTTCTCTTGGGACTCAGGGCTCTCTCTCGCATCCAGTAATGGAGGCAGAGGGGGACCAAGCCCGGGCTTGAATAAAAGACTCTATGCTTTTGCATCGGACTTGGCTCCCTGGTGGTCTGTCTTGGGGGATCTTGAAATCTGGGCATAACAGCAGCATCACTATTCTTGCTCTTTGGGGCCATTATTAAAATGAGGATGAACTGAACACAAGCATTGGGTGACCAGGAGAGTTGATCTGATGACTGAGTGGCTACTAAGTGACTAGCGGTAGGGGAGCATCTATAGTATGGAGATGCTGGACAAAGGGATGAGTTACATCTGAGGTGGGACAGAGTAGTTTGGCTCAAGATTTCATCAAGCTACTCGGAGCAGCATGCAATTTCAAACTTATGTTTATTTCTGGAATTTCCCATTTAGTATTTTCAGACCTTAGTTAACCTCAGCTAACTAAAACCTCAGGAAGGGAGACTGTGGTAAGGGGGAAGGGCACTGTATATATTTGAGAGATTATGAGAAAATTAACCCTTAGAAATCAAAAAAGTATATGTAAATGATTTATTGTAATCAGACAGTGATAAATATATTTGACTTTAGTGACCATCGTGTTTCTAGGTGACAGGACTTCATTATGTGAATGTCTAGGAGTAGGGCCTCTGTACGAGGAGGCAGGAACCTGGCATTAGGCTCTGACAGACCTTGAGGCATGACACCCAGCATTCATTCAAGGGAGTCCTGTGATTTGGCTCTACAATCAGGGTCTTTTTTCTGTCCAGGATATTATTAATGAAAAGCTACAAACTTATGCTGACATATGTATTCCTGTTAATTGTTAATGTTATTATTCATGTTATTAGTTAATTATTTCTGTATAGTCCCCAAATGTCTCACACTGAGCCCTGTACAAAGTTGTTGCTCAAGAAAGAATTATGTCCTGAATCTGACTGTGGCGCCCCCTGCAGCAGTGTGACTGAAGTGCTGCTTCTTGAGAGGCACCATTTAATTGGTCTGGAATGCCAGTCTCTCTAATAGTGCTTAGAACTTGCTACAGAAACAGCAACAAGCTGAGAATGACTGGCCCCGCTGCATGGAATAAGATTGATGGGCAGTTTTCTGTGTAGTTAACCAAATTATAGAGGGAGACCAGGTACTTAGGCACATGTGTGTAGAAATAAAACAACTAGAATTAATTAAAACCTATGTATTTATTTTTCCTTCTCCCCATCTATTCATCTGTTATGTGAATATAATTACAAATGCAGTATATACAGTGTTTTTCTTATAGTTCGTTTTTTATTCTTCCCAAGGAACTGATTTAATAGGTCTAGGGCTGCCATAATGAAGTGCCGCAAACTGGGCAGCTTAGATAACACAATTTTATTTCATCTCAGTTTTGGAGTCTGAAGTCCAAGATCAAGGTATCAGCAGAACTGGTTCCCTCTGAAGGTTGTGAGGGAGAGTCTGCCCATGCCTCTCCCCTGGATTCTGGTGGTTTGCTGGCCATCTTTGGCATTCCTTAGCTTGTAGATAACCTCACCGTGACCTCTGCCTTCCTTGTCACCTGGTCGTCTCTGGGTGTGCATCTGTCTCTGGTTCTAAATTTCCCCCTTCTTATGAAGACAGTCATTGAATTAGAGATTCACCCTACTCCAGTGTGACCTCATCTTGACTAGGTCTGCAGTGAGTCTACTTCCAAATAAGGCCACATTTTGAGGTGTGGAGGTTGAGACTTAAACATATGAGGTTTTTTAGGGGAGGGGTGAAGAAGGAGGGGATGCAATTCAAACCCTAACACCAGGGATGCTTAAGAGAAGTGTCTGTGTTCTCCTTTCCTGTGCTTCCAGATCCTATCCACCCATCTCCATTTGTCCACTATTCTTGTTTTGTGTAAAAGGTCCCTTGCATGGTTGCTGCTCTGTGTCAGATGTCAGAGACCTTGCTGCACATGGCAATTCTTAGCCAGGTTTTAAGAGCAATCTTTGTAGGCTCTGGGTACAGGTGGCTGTTCCTCAGCCGCGAGGTCTCAGCTGTGTGTTGGGTGGGCTGGCTGCTCTGGGTGGTCTTGCGCTTTAGAACCTGCTCGCTCGCCATCTGCCTCCACTCTGCTGCCTAATGTCCAGCAGGTAGTGCCCTACCCAGAGAGTCAGTGCCACACTGAGCTGGCAGGGCTCGTTAGCTGCCCAGAAACACGCCGACAGGCGTCCCACCTACAATCATTGATCTGCCCCCATGGACTTTATCACCTGACAACTTCACACCCACAACCATATGGTCTGCATGGATGTTACTCAGTGAAACTTCCAGGTTTAGCTATTCAAAAATAAGTGCCTCATTCACTGCCCAGAGGTTCCATCTTTGCCAGCTGGTCTCTATGAATGCAAATAGAAAGAGAAGTCAGGAGATTTTACCAAAATAAGGTTAAAATATGTCACTAGATTTCCCGTTATTTTTGCAGTCTATATCCTGTCACAATTAAAGGTAAAATTTCTTCTATTGCACCTTTTTCCATAAAGGTTAGACTAGCTAACCCTACCTGATTTGGCTCAGTGGCTAGAGCGTCAGCCTATGGACTGAAGGGTTCTGGGTTCGATTCTGGTCAAGGGCACGTATCTTGGTTGCAGGCCTAACCAGGGCCAGGGTGTGTGTGGGAGGCAACCAGTCGATGTCCATCGATGTTTCTCTCTCTGCCTCTCCCCCTTCCTTCCTCTCTCTCTAAATTTTTTTTTTTTTAAAAAAAGCAACCTCGCTCCGAGGCCTTGCTACATGCTAATGTTAGAATAGCTAGAGGCAGTGGCAGTTCATTTTACATTAGTCATTTAGGTACTAATACATTGAGCATTATTAAGTTCACACTGAGTAAGTTAATCATTAGACAGCAGAATTTCAGTTATCTAGAACCCTTGGAGGCTAAATCAACTTAAAGAGCCGATTTTTTCCCCTGACTAAAATCTATGATTTGCTTCTTTACTTAAAAGCTGTTTACCTTGGAATTCTGTTAAAAAAATGTTAATTAGTTTGGAAATAAATTACTGTTCTGAAATTTATTATAGCCATTACCCCAGAATCAATAGAAAAATAGACGACTATTTGTTTCTACACCAAAACACCCTAAATTGGTCTTTGAAATCTTACATTAGCTTCTGACTCTTTTTCTGCCCTTGCTTTAGATAATGGGCCTTTGTGTATAGCATTATGAATGCTCTTGATTCGTATCTACTTTTGTAATCCTTTTATTGCTTCTCTTCTACAATGGAAACCAAGTCCTGTTAGATTTCTACGCAAAGAAAGCAGAAATGCATTTGAATTAGGCACCACATGAAGCATTTATGAACATTAGTATTTCCATACTATGATAGATAGCAGGGAGAGAAGCCAGTAGGAACAAAAGCACAGAAAGGAGAGAAGGCTTGGCATGTGCTGGGAACCACTGCATTTCGGGGCTGCTGGAGTGTCATGTCTGAGGCATTGCTAGTGAAAGCCAGTCAGGGAGGGCCCTGTGCCTCCTATGCCCAATCAGGAACTGAACTCTATCCTAAGTGACAGAGGTCTCACCATAGAAGAGATAGTACGATTTGAGGTTGGGAAGATTTCCCTTTTGGCTATCCAGAGGATGTGTTTGAGACACAAGAATGGGAAGTAGATTAGGCTGGGTTGAAGAGTGCATGAAAGATGAAAAAGTAGAAATAAGAAAGTATTGCCTTGGCCGGTATGGCTCAGTTGGATGAGCATTGTCCCATGCACCAAGTGGTCACTGGTTCTATTCTAGGTCAGGGCATACAGGCTTCATCCACAGTAGTTGAGGACTGGGTGCCCAGTAGTGTGGGAAGACCTCAGGAGATTTATCTCAGTGCAGTGGCAGATGCAATGGCGTGAGCACACTCCGCCTGTACAAGCTTCCTCGGCACACCGGGAAGTGGCAGCGCCCGCCTGAGTAAGCCCCCTAGAGCCCCTACATAGTACCCTATCTTTCCTACCATTGGTTGCCCTAAGGATTGTGTAAACTTCTGATTGGTCCAGAATGTTATATATGTTGCTGCACTTACACTATAAACTTAGATCTGCGTCACTGAACCTGGTCTCCGGAGTCGGGCATGCTTCATTAGGACTCCATCGGCCTCACCCCCGCAGGACCCCCCGGTTTCACAGTAGGGGTGTGCAGGAGGCAGCTGAGTGATGTTTCTCCCTTCTTCTCTCTCTAAAACTAAAAAACATATTTTAATTTTTAAAAAAGGAAGTATTGGTAGTGATTTCAAGAGGTTAGGATTGTGAGGAGTAAAAAATGGGTGGTGGCCATTGGTAGCAAAGGTGGAGAGATGTTTGGAGCTTTTTGCTTTTTAGGATGGAAACATATTTCTCTTTTTACCTGCTGATTGAAAAGGGGAGCTTTAAGAGAAATGGAAGACAGGGGATGAGTTTGAACAAGGTCCTTCCTGGAAGAGGCCAAAGGTTTGGAGTCAAGGTCATGGTTGGAGTCAAAGGCAAAGGTGGAAGGGTTGGGCTTGGACAAGAGTAGAGGCCTCTCATTTGCTGAGCCTGAGTGGGGTGGGGGTGGAGGGGCTGGAGGGGAAGGGAGGGGGAAAGGGAGTGCCAGAATCTTCCTCCAACATTGTCAGCTCTCTGAGGGCTGAGGCTCTGAATCACTGCAGCTGGTAAACTGCATTTCTTGTTGATGAATGAATGGAGTGGGATGCACGTATTGGGGAATGAAAATTGAGGGTGATCACCAGCCTCAGTTTCCTTAATATAAAAGTGTGGGTTCCTATCAGCCAAGGGCATTTGTATACATTAATTTTGTTCAACATCCCTTATTTCGTTAGTGGAAGCATCTTGAACTTTCTTTACCCTGGGACTCCACACTTTCACTGCAGCCTTCTGCTCATTCTTTTTTTAAAAAAAAAATTAAATCTATTGTTCAGATTATTACAGTTGTTCCTCTTTTTTCCGCCCATAGCTCCCCTCCACCCGGTTCCCACCCCACCCTCTGCTGTTACCCGCCCCCCCCACCCCCACTGTCCTCATCCATAGGTGTACGATTTTTGTCTAGTCTCTTCCCGCACCCCCTCGCTCACCCCTTTCCCCGCAAGAATAGTCATTCCACTCCCTTTCTATGCCCCTGATTCTATTATAATCACCAGTTTATACTGTTCATCAGATTATTCACTTGATTTTTAGATTCACTTGTTGATAGATGTGTATTTGTTATTCATAATTTGTATCTTTACCATTTTCTTCTTCTTCCTCTTCTTAAAGGATACTTT
This sequence comes from Myotis daubentonii, assembly GCF_963259705.1. Classification (NCBI taxonomy): domain Eukaryota; kingdom Metazoa; phylum Chordata; class Mammalia; order Chiroptera; family Vespertilionidae; genus Myotis; species Myotis daubentonii. The sequence goes on along the minus strand of NC_081856.1, from coordinate 15,545,043 downwards.
TCAGCATTTCATGTAATACTGGTTTGGTGGTGATGAACTCCTTTAGCTTTTTCTTATCTGTGAAGCTCTTTATCTGACCTTCAATTCTGAATGATAGCTTTGCTGGATAAAGTAATCTTGGTTGTAGGTTCTTGGTATTCATCACTTTGAATATTTCTTGCCACTCCCTTCTGGCCTACAAAGTTTCTGTTGAGAAATCAGCTGACAGTTGTATGGGTACTCCCTTGTAGGTAACTGACTTTCTTTCTCTTGCTGCTTTTAAGATTCTCTCTTTGTCTTTTCTTCTTGGCATTTTAATTATGATGTGTCTTGGTGTGGTCCTCTTTGGATTCCTTTTGTTTGGGGTTCTCTGCACTTCCTGGACTTGTAAGTCTATTTCTTTCACCAGGTAGGGGAAGTTTTCTGCCATTATTTCTTCAAATAGGTTTTCAATATCTTGCTCTCTCTCATCTTCTGGCACCCCCATAATGTTGGTATGCTTGAAGTTGTCCCAGAGGCTCCTTATACTATCTTCATATTTTTGGATCCTTTTTTCTTTTTGTTTTTCCGGTTGGGTGTTTTGTGTTTTTTGCTTCTTCGTATTTCAAATCTTTGACTTGATTCTTGCAATCCTCTAGTATGCTGTTGGGAGTCTGTATAATATTCTTTATTTCAGTCAATGTATGCTTAATTTCTAATTGGTCCTTTTTCATAACCTCAAGGGTCTCACTAGATTTCTTGAGGGTCTTACTACATTTATCGGCGGTTTCTAGAAAATTCTTGAAAAAACTTATAATCATGGTTTTGAACTCTATATCCAGTAGTTTGCTTTCCTCCATTTCTGTCATTTGTGACCTGTTTCTTTGTCTCCGCATTTTTTATGCTTCCCTGTGTTGATAGAGTGGCTTTCTGTGCTAGGTGTCCTATAGGGCCCAGTGGCTCAGCCTCCCCAATTACCTGAGGTGGACACTCTTGGTGCACCCCTTTGTGGGCTTTGCGCACAGTCTTGTTGTAGTTACGCCTTGATTGTTGTAGGTATCAATGGGAGGAATTGACCTCCAGGCCAATTGGCTGTGAGAATCAGCTGTGTCTGCAGTGGGAGAACTTCTGTGCTGGAGACACCCTTCTGGGGCAAGACTTGCTTCAGTGGGGCTTTGGTGCTCACTGAGTCTGCCCCCTGAGTGTGTCCCTTATGGATCTGAGGAGTTGTAATCTGGATGGTCCTACTCTGACCACTGGGTACACTGGCTCTTTGATCTCTAAGTAGGTACTAATTTAGCCGCTGCCTGAGGCTACCCAGCAGGAGCTATGGAGAGATCTGCAGATTCCTCTTTGTTTGGGGTTTGGAGGTGCCCAGATGAGGCCCAGCTGTGAAGCAATGCAAACTGCTGTGGGGCCTTGGGCCTTCTTTTGGAAGTTCTGGGTCTCTCTGACCCAGCTGCAGTTTGTTAGGTAATTTTCAGATTGCAAAGGGCCAGGCCTTTCATATGCAAAAGCCTCTGTGCGCAGCTTGGGTGGGGTGGGGTCTCAGGGGATCAACAGGGCGGAGTAGGCAGCTATGGTTGCTTCTCAGTCCTACCGTAAAAGGCCCTGAGTCTCAGTGTCCCGGTAATCACTGCAAGCACCTCTGAGAGAAAGCTGCCCTCAAGTTCCGACCGATGCCAGACAGTCCAGTTTCTCCCTGTATGAGTCTGGGTCCCCAGAGACTCGCCTGGAACTAGAGCTCAGAGCAGTCAGGAGCTTGAGACTCCCTCCTGATTGAAAAAGACAACCATGTCCTCAGTTGCCAGCCCTTTCCACGTGCGCCTCCGTACCTCTGCACTTTACTTCCGCACCTCCTCTGAGTCTCCGTGTGCTTTTCTCTTTCCTTCTAGTTGTAGAATTTCCACACATTCAGCCTGGATGATGTCCGTTTTGTCTTTTAGTTGTATTTTTGAAGTGGTTGTGCGAGGCAGCAATTTCCGGTGTTCACCTATGCTGCCATCTTGATTTCTCCTTCTGCTCATTCTTGTCTGTGAACCAGGTGTTTATCAGAACCTGGTCCTTCTTCTCCAAAGTGTGGCCTGGGAGCCCCATCCCTCATGACCAGCTGAGAAAGCCCTGGACAGGGGGTGCTCATGAAATCTTAAATAACCCCACCCCACTTAAATAACCTTCATATCATTTAAACTTCAGGATAAAATCAACGTTAGAGTGTCTACAATGCTCAGAACTGGCCTTGATCCCCATTCAACCTCCTCACCTGCATAGCAATGCTCAGAAATTTACAAGGTCTGGCTGTGCAGCTGCTGATTGTCAGGCCTAAGTCTTATTTACTTGTTTTCACTCAATGCTTAAAGCAGTGCTGGGCATGAGGTAATTGAATCAATCAGTAATTGAATGAATGAATAATCAACCTTATTTTTAAAAATACCTCACCAAAATACCACCTGAGCAACCTGAATGCTCTTACCTGCTTCCTGCCTGGCCCCAGGCCTCCTTCCAACTATTTCTTCGATTTTCACCCCAAGCCACTGGTTCTTAACCTTGTCTACACTTTGGTATCGCCTAGTGATTTAAAAACATGGTCCTACTTCTAGAGCAGTGGTTCTCAACCTTGGCTGCACATTAGAATCACCTGGGAATCTTTCTAAAATCCTGATTTCTGGGCCTCATCCTCCGGAAATTCTGTTTCTTTGTTATGGGGTGGGGCCACAACATTAGTAACAAAGAAACAGAATTTCTGGAGGATGAGGCCCAGAAATCAGGATTTTAAAAAGATTCCTAGGTGATTCTAATGTGCAGCCACAGTTGAGAACCACTGTTAGAGCCTTGGATTTGATTAGTCTGAAGTTTTTAAACAGCCCAGGGGATGGTATTGTGCAGCTAGAGTTGAGAACGAATCTCTGCTCACAGTCACTGAGCAGCGTCAGCTCCAGACCTGATGAACCTGTTTCAGCACCTACATCCCTGTAGCCCATCTGCTGTTCATCTCCGATCCTCTAGCACTTGCCAGTCTGGCCTCTCAGCAGGCCTAAGGTAAGCGCCCATGTGTGCATTAGCGACATGCACCAATAGCGAAGGGTTCACTTGGGTTCACTCCCATTGGCTGAGATACAGCTTCCAAATCGCAGCTTATAGGGTTTCATGAAGCCACAGAAACAGGGAGCTGTTCTTTTTTGTTTGCTTTTTTTAAGGAGCATATTAAAATGTGCTTATTTGGGTAATGAGCATATTTAGTTTTCTCATTCCTTTTATGCAATTTATTAAATGCATTTTAAAATGAACTAATCCTGCAATAATTTGATTTATATGGGATAAACTAAAGGTTTTTTTAAATGTACAATTTTTATTCCACAAAGTCACATGTTGCTCTTTGAACAGGGAACTGCTCTCCCCAGATGGCCTCTGCTTGAGTGAAAAGTACCATCTACTTATCTCATGTTTAGACTGTTCTTATCTGGTCCCCACCCCACACCATGTTCAACACTTTTGAAGCTGATGCTACAAAGAAGCTTTCTGTAAATTATGTTTAAATTCAATCATTCCCAGGATGAAAACAGATTTCTCCTGAAGACAGAGATATTTAGGTTGTGCTTCTGGCCTGCTGTCATAAAGAGAAATAGTTAAGATTGATCACAAATGACTCTTGAGTTGGATTTACTAGTATAACAAGCATGGAGCATGCCCAGGTTAGCTGCAGCACTGCTGCCACCTGCTGGACATCCTCAGAATCAGGCTTTTAGCACCACCTTTTCCTTCCGTATTTCTTAGGCAACAAGACTAATTATTTGGCCTCTGGCTCTCTCTCTCTCTCTCCCCCTCTCTCTATGTCTTCTCTCCCCCCTCCTTATATCTCAGAAGGACAATTGATCATTTGTACTTTTCTGTCTGTTAAGCAGGCCTTCAGTATCTATGGACAATGTACCACACAGTCAACCAGACGGGCCAGCATCCTCCACTTGGCCAGTATCTCCTGGGTAATCATGTTTAATTATTAAAAACAATATTAGTACTATAGCAAGTGACCTATTTAGTGAATTCCTGCCTTTATCCTCTGAGTCATTTCCATGGTAAATATTCATTTCAATGTTTTGTTATTACTGATTGCTTACCAATAGAGGCTAGCATTACTATTCTCCAATATGAAGAATAATTTACTATAAGGAAACACACATTTAAGGAAATATGTTAACTTTTTAACCTGTTTTCCTAGTAAAGCAATATTGTAAGGCCCTTTGACTCTCACTTTATAACATTGAATAATTTAAGTAGTTTACACCATTGGTTTGAATTATAGATGGTGAAAGATTTTTTCCCCTAAAAGCAAAGTGTCTCTGGATACACAAAAGGCATCTTCTGTTTATGTCATTGGGCAGGTTTGGGGAAAGTAAATGCAAACTTCAAATGCTTGGACTTAGTTCCATTTTCCTAATTGCCCAGATGATGGCAGCATTTCCAAATTTTATTGAATCTGAACACAAAAGAATTCACCTCTACTCATTCAGTACTGCTAAATACTACTTTCCTATAATTAGCTCCATGTAACAGTGCCATCTTCAAAAATTCTAATACCAATAGTGCAATGTTTTATATTTTGAACTGTTGTAGGACTGCATAATTACTGTGACTACATGTATAATTTTCCTACTGACGAACTGCATTTTGGTTAGCTCATGGCTCTTTTATTGGACAATGACAGCCCAATCAATTATTTTGTAGATAAATACAGCCCAATAGAACTTCCTTCCTGGTAGTGCTATTATATCTGTGCTATCCAATAGTAGCCACTAGCCACATGCAACATGGCTACTATTGTATGTAGTGCTACTAGAACATCTAGGGCTGCTGAGGAACAGAGTTCTTATCTTTATTAACTTCGAGTCAATGTACATGTCCACAGCTGTGTGTGGTAGTAGTTACTAGAGTAGGGAACACAGTTCTGGATGGTACATGTGACTGGCTGACAAGTGAGAATGTTTCTCATACTAGACTGACTATTGTTGCCTTGTGGGTTAAAGCTCACTCAGCTACTTCAAGTTTATCTGCTCAGAGAAGGCTGTCTCAGAATTAAACTTTTAATAGGAGTCCCCAGTCCCTTTCCTGGTCAAACTCTCTAGGAGATTCTCTCTAATCACTCTTGTTCTTTATAAAGCTCCCCTTCCCTCAGCTGACCTCCACTCCCAACCCTACCCTTCCTTATTACCAGCGATTCCTTTTTTGTTCTTTATGAGCTGCTTGTTCATTTGCTGCTTCTGACCATTGACCTCTGTATTCTTTACATTCTCCCTTTCATTCCATGGTTTGAATTCCTATTTATACTGGTGATTTCCTAATCTGTAGCAGCAGCCCTGACCTTGGCTATGCCCCTCAGCACATATCCAATGCCTAGTGGGTATCTCCACCTAGGGAGCTCCACATAAAATGTCCATAACTAAAGTTTCTCTATGTCTGCTCCTCTGATAAGCTATGTTTCCATTACAACTAGTCAGTTACCCGCCACGCCTTGAACTTCACCATTTCAACTTTCCTCCTTCACCCAACCCATGTAATCAGTCACCACGCTCTACTACTTATAGCTCCTGATAGTTCTGGAAGGAGGAACAGGATGCACTTTGCTCAGCTTCACCCTTGTTCCTGTGGGAGCAGAGGGGTGTCAGTCCCTCTCATTCCCCTGTGCTCTCCCAAGGGTCAGCATTGCCCTTGAACCTGGCTTCCCTTCGCCATACATTTGGCCCCAAACTAAGCTACATTCTTCAACTCGACCGACCTTCGTTGTAACATTTTATGTCTTACCTAGTGTGTTATTTCTCAGCTTATTCAGCTCTTGAGCTGAGATAAAGTGTGTTTTTATTGTGGGTCCCATCAGTTACTCCCAATACGTGGTACGTGAAACAAAAAATATCAAAACCTGTAAAACAAGAGGCAAATCTGGAAAGAAAGGTTGTTAGAGGAGGAGGGGTTTTATGGCTTTGGACTTCAGCCGGCAGTGCTGAAATAGGTATTTGACCTTCACAGTTCCTACGGGCTCACCTCAGGCCAGATGGGCTTTTAGAACTGTGCAGTTGACTGTGGAGAAGTTTGATCATACTGGGAACCTCCATTTTTGACAGCATTATGTGAAAAAGCAAATATTTATATAGAAGTAGGACTGCACTTTGTGGATTCAAGAAAATGGTGCTCAGACCTTGCTGCCCTGGCAGAAGCTGGGGAGGGGGATGGACTTGGCTGGGGCTCCAGCTTCATCACAAGCCTCGCAGGTGCAGGAACTCAGGGTATCGGCCATAGCATCTCACTGCGCAGGGGAGTCTCTGAAGAGGTCACTGCCCCGGTGAAGGTGCAACTAGAGAGAAAAGAAGCTTTCTCTATTTGGGACGTTTCAGGCTGGGGAGGGAATACTTCGTACTGGTTTCACTGTCTTCTTAGCTGGGTCCATTGAGGCAGTTCAGTGATACACATGCCATACATGCAAGCTTAACCTGGTCAGCACTGGGCGCCTAGGTGGAAAGGGCTAAACTAGGTGCCTCAAATCCCGTCTGCAAGCAGGGCCGATTTGAAAACTAGGAAGGCTATCTTAGAATTCAGTTACCTTATTCACAGACTCCAGAGTTTAGAAATGTCAATCCTTGGCCAGGTGGCTCATTTGGTTGAAGCGTCATCACACACACACACACACACACACACACACACACACACACACACAACAAACACGAAAGAAAGAATAAAAGATTGCAGGTTTGATTTCTGATCAGGGCATGAATAAGAGACAGCCGATGGATATTTCTTTTACATAGATGTGTCTCTCTTCCCTTCTCTCTCAATCTCCCTCCCTCCCTCCCTCCCTTCTTCCCTCCTTTCCTCTCTCTCTTAAAATCAGTGAACATATGAGGATTTGCATTCTTAAGAAATATAGTTTATATTTCCTGTTTTTAAAATTTTTAGAAAGTGACTTATCCTTTAAAAATGCTTTACATTTTTTAAAAAATATATTTTGTTGATTTTTTACAGAGAGGAAGGGAGCGGGATAGAGTTAGAAACATTGATGAGAGAGAAACATTGATCAGCTGCCTCCTACTGGGGATGTGCCCGCAACTAAGGTACATGCCCTTGACCGGAATCGAACCTGGGACCTTTCAGTCCGCAGGCCGACGCTCTAGCCACTGAGCCAAACCAGTTAGGGCAAAAATGCTTTAAGTTTTGTTTCTTTTGTTCAACATTGCCATAATAGTCATTTATGAGGTGGCATGAAGCTGCAGTTTATTTATTTTCTTTGCTATTTAGTACTTTATTGTATAAATATTTCATAATTTATCCATTTTGTTTTCTATGATTTTTGATGTTCCTAACGAGCAGATATATAGCAGGGGAATAACATGATAAAAGTCAACAGTGTGTCTGATGGGTTGGAGAGAAGACAAAGACCACAAACATTAATTGAGTTCTTTCATGTGCTGGGCACAGTGCGAGGCGCCGTCACTTATGAGCAGGGGTAGATTCAAAGGCTGGGCTCTGCTGATAGTGCAGTGGGCTCTGTCCAGGGCTTGGACTTGAGTTTATTTTGCACTACTATACCTCACAGGTGCAGACCCAGAGACTGCTGTCACAGAGCCCTGGGTTCCAGGACTCGCTCTGCCACTTTCTTTGGCACTTAACATCAAATGAGATAGGTGATAGCACCCTTTCTGGATTGTTGTGGCAATAAATGAGACCAGGTTTTCAGGAGTTGGTTATTTCATCTGCATTCTGTAAGTGAGAGAACTTGGAAAAGTTAAGCTCTTTTATTTAGTGTCTTCTATGGGCACACTATCACCATTCCTCTGTCCAATTATAATTTCTGAGATTCCTAACCTTGAAATAACAAAAGAACCAAATTTTTGTGCAAAATTATGGCAGAGCACAAGATAGATAAAGCTCCTGACACAACTTTAAAGAAAACCATGTCATTGCAAATTATATATCTTTATAGCTGTTACTTCCCACTATACACACACATTTAGGATTACCAGGTTGTAGACTGTATACACCTCTCCATCTCTCTTTGAGCTCTGAATGCATAGTTTGGCTAAAGATACAAATTATCTTTTTTGACTTTAAAGTTTTTCTCCAAGATGACAACCCATTAACGTACAGGGTGGGCAAAAATAGGATTTCAGTTGTGAATACTTCAAAACAGAATTTATTCTTGTACTAACATTTATTTACTAACTAGAGGCCTGATGCATGAAATTCATGTAAGAATAAGCCTTCGCAGCCCCAACTGCCTTGGCTCTCATAGCTCTGGCTTCGTCAGGAAGGTTGTCCAGACGGTTGTTTGGTCGATTTGCATATTATGCTTTTATTGTAGATTATTATATTTTTATTTTTATTACTAGTGGCCCAGTGCATGAAATTTGTGCATGGGGGCGGGGAGTGTTCCTCAACTCAGCCTGCACCCTCTCAAATCTGGGACCCCTTGGGGGATGTGTGACTGCCGGTTGGACATCCCTCTCGCAAACTGGGACCGCTAGCTCCTAACCGCTCACCTGCCTGCCTGTCTGATCGCCCCTAACCACTCTGCCTGCCAGCCTGCTCGCCCCCAACTGCCCCACCACCGGCCTTCTCACCCCCAACTGCCCACCCCTGCTGGCCTGATCACCCCCAACTGCCCTCCCTCCTGGCCTGATCGCCCCTAACCAACTCTGCCTCAGCCCTGCCACTATGGCTTTGTCTGGGTGGCGGCCATGGAGGGGCGACCAAGGAAGCCAAGCCTCCTGCCCACTCTGGCCAGCTCCATAGCTCCAGCTGGTGCTGCCATCTTTGTCACGTCAATTTACATATTCCCTCTTCATTGGCTGTGGGCATCGCCATCTTTATTGCAAAGTGACAGTTAATTTGCCCATTATTCTTTTACTAGAGGCCCGGTGCACAAAAATTTTTGCACTTGGGGGGGAGGGGGCATCCCTCAGCCCGGCCTGTGCCCTCTCGCAGTCTGGGACCCCTTGGGGGATGTCCACCTGCTGGCTTAGGCCTGCTCCCCGGGGGATCGGGCCTAAGCTGGCAGTCAGACATCCCGCTGGCAGCCCAGGAGCCCTCGGAGGATGTCCACTTGCCAGTGGGGACCAGGCCTAAGCTGCAGTCGGACATCCTTAGCGCTGCTGAGGAGGCGGGAGAGGCTCCCACCATCACTGCTGTGCTGGCAGCCGTCAGTCGGGCTTGTGGCTGAGCAGAGCTCCCCCGGTGGGAGTGCACTGACCACCAGGGGCAGCTCCTGCATTGAGCGTGTGTCATAGTGACCAGTCATTCCCAGTCATTCTGCTGTTAGGGTCAATTTGCATATTACCCTTTTATTATATGCCTGGTGCATGGAAGGGGCTGGCTGGTTTGCCCTGAAGGGTGTCCCGGATCAGGGTGGGGGTCCTGCTGGGGTGCCTGGCCAGCCTGGGTGAGGGGCTGAGGGCTGTTTTCAGACTGGCCACACCCCCTTCAGGGTGGGGGTCCCTGCTGGAGTGCCTGGCCAGCCTGGGTGAGGGGCTGAGGGCTGTTTTCAGGTTGGCCACACCCCCTTCAGGGAGGGGGATCCTGCTGGGGTGCCTGGCCAGCCTGGGTGAGTGGCTGATGGCTGTTTTCAGTCTGGCCATAGCCCCTTCAGGGTGGGGGTCCCTGCTGGAGTGCCTGGCCAGCCTGGGTGAGGGGCTGAGGGCTATTTTCAGGTTGGCCACACCCCCTTCAGGGAGGGGGATCCTGCTGGGGTGCCTGGCCAGCCTGGGTGAGTGGCTGATGGCTGTTTTCAGGCTGGCCATAGCCCCTTCAGGGTGGGGGTCCCTGCTGGGGTGCCTGGCTAGCCTGGGTGAGGGTCTGAGGGCTGTTTGCAGGCTGGTCAAGCCCCCCCAGCAGGGATCCTCACCCCTTGAGGGTGTGGCCAGCCTGGGTGAGGGACTGATGGCTGTTTGCAGGCTGGCCACGGCACCCAGACACCCAAGCTCCCAGTGGAGGCTGGCTGGAAGCAGGTATCTGGGATTTATTATCTTCTATAATTGAAACTTTGTTGCCTTTAGCGGAGACCACAGCCAACAGGGCAGGCAGGAAGCTTGGCTTCCTCCATTGCCAGGGCAACCAAGCCTCCTGCTTGCTCCAGCTCCGTGGCTGCTGGCCACCATCTTGGTTGGGTTAATTTGCATATAGTCGCTCTGATTGGCTGGTGGGTGTCGCTTGAGGTGTAGCAAAGGTATGGTCAATTTGCATGTTTCTCTTTTATTAGTCTACATTTGCCCACCCTTGTACAATAAAATCAATTGAAATGCCACCGAATAACTTTGAACCATTGAGCAATGCTCTTTAAATGTAATGTATTATCACTGGACTCTCCAATATTTAAATTAGGACCAAGTCACAGAAATGGTGGCCTTTTTAGAAGGTAGTTAGCATGGGAATTCCAGCTAGAGGATGTAAATAAATTTTGCCAGTCACCTTCAGCAATTTTTTTTGACAAGTATAGGCTTGGCCCATTTCGAATCAGAAGAAACCTTGATTTGGTAAGCAATGCGTTCATCTCAGTATGACCATGTTCATTTATAATGTTCACATATTTGTTAGATAGTCTTAGGTCAGTGAACAGACCAGAATGCTAGGAAGATGGCTCCAATGCTTAGTGCTACCTATAAATTTAGCTATGAACCCAGTAGGGGGAGACCCCGTGCCTATTTTGATATGATAACATTTACATGCTATAACATGGCTGTTCAAAATCTAAAGTTCTTGGATGCATTTTGCCTGACCCAAACAAAATCGTCAGTCTTACAGAAAAATTTAGCATTCTAGGCTTTACCCTTTCAATCTTAAAAAGTTAATACATCTTACTAGGTTACCTAGTTTATAAGAGAATAAGGTTTTCAGAAACTATGTTTTATCCTGTACAACAAGAAATAAATGTGTGAGTCCTAGACCAGTCCTTTTCATATGCAGGAATATCAAAGGAAGGAAAAAAATGATAACGTAACATTTTGCTTAAATTAGGACTGATTTCTAAATCATAGCAGATGGTAAACTAAGGAGAAGAGATGACTCACCGTATCTATTTAGAGGAAACCAGTGAACAGACTGTTATCCATCCTCTTAGGAGTTTTTTTTGCCTGTGAACTAGCCTAAGACATTTACTAAATTTATTAAATCGTCCCATTGTAAAATTGGCTTTATACAAAAAAGTGCAGGAAATCATGGTTGACCAGTCTTTATAGAATAGAGAAACATGCACCCACCAAACTAAGGCCCAAGAAGCAACATGTTCCCAAGTTGGTTCTTTTCCATGGTACCAGTTGCCCACGTGAGCTTACATGACTCAGTTGTCTGTAGTGCCCTCATGCACAAAGGCTGATGACTTCAGCCCCATGACAAGCAACATAAACTCCACCTCTATCAGTTTCTATGACAACTCAAGCAACTAAGCATTTTGTGAGATTTGTAAGTCAGACTGCAGAGTCTGCTGCCTCAAAATTCCTTAGACCTCTCTCTCTCTCTCTCTCTCTCTCTCTCTCTCTTTCTCTCTCTCTCTCTCTCTCTCTCTCTCTCTCTCTCTCTCTCTCTCTCTCTCTCAATTACCTACTTTTTGTGCAGTTTGTACCACAGCTCATCTCCCTCTGGGTGGTTTCTAGTCTACATTGCATTCCTCCTTCCCTCCTCACAGTGCTCAGGCAGTTACTTTGCAAAGCAATTCATCTGTCCCAAGTTCTACTTCAAACCTATGAGCCATTACCCACCAAGGCAGTTAGTACTCAGAGTTTTCCAGAAATCATGCACATTTTAAATTCCAAAATATTTTTTAAAATCCCAAAACATTTTGATGATGTTTACTCCAAAGGAGTTCCAGTTGTAGAATGTTGAAAAATTGTTACTTGGAATACAAGAAATGATTTTCTGTTTTCCCCTGTTTTCTTATACCCAAGAGGAGTCTGAAATACGTATTCTCTATTCTATGCTAACTAGAATATAAGAGAATAAATCTCAACCCAGTCTCCTCCAATTGCCTTGTATTTTATTTTTATAGTTCTGTTGATTATAAGTCAGAACTTAAAAGAGGGAGAGAGAAGCTGAACAAGGTTGTATGTCAATTAAAAGTTGTTTTTGTTCTGCATTTGCAACTCCCTTGGCACCACTATCTTTATATCTATGTTCTTGACGCAACAGAGGCTGATCTCAGCCCTCTTTACAGCTTCAGTGTCTGCTGGCACACAGTAGGTGCTCAATAATGGTTTTTGACTGCAGTAAAGTTGGATTTTTAACATGGGGGTTAAAGGCACCGACCCCCCACACAGTTAGAAATCTACATGTAACTTTTGATTCCCCCACAGCTTAACTGCTATAGCCTGCTGTTGATCAGAAGCCTTACCAATAATATACAGTCAATTTACACATATTTTGTACGTTGTAGATGTTATGTAATATATTCTTATAACAAAGTAAGCTAGAGAAAAGAAAATGTTACTAAGAAAATCATACAGGAAAGAAAATACATTTAGAGCAGTGTTTCTCAACCTTCCTGATCCCATGACCCTTTAATACAGTTCCTCATGTTGTGGTGACCCCCCAACCATAAAATTATTTTCATTGCTACTTCATAACTGTAATTTTGCTTCTGTTATGAATCGTAATGTAAATATCTGATATGCAGGATGTATTTTCATTGTTACAAATTGAACATAATTAAAGCATAGTGATTAATCACAAAAACAATATGTAATTATATATGTGTTTTCTGATGGTCTTAGGCGACCCCTGTGAAAGGGTCGTTCGACCCCCAAAGGGGTCACGACCCGCAGGTTGAGAACTGCTGATTTAGATTATTTACTGAAAAAAAATTGTTTATGAGTGTACCCATGCTGTTCAAAATTATAGCTGACCCTTGTTGTCCAAGGGTAAGCTATAATTTTTAGTTTAATAATAAGAATTACACTTGTCAATGCTTTATAAAAATGAAAACAATCAAACACGGGTATAGACTTGACTTGCCTGCTACTATTACGCTATTTTGAATCGTTCTTGTTTTGTGTCTCTGGGCTTCAGTGGGTTTTGTTTGTGTGTTTGCCGAGAAGGTATACACTCTCTCACCCCCATTTTGCCCCAGCTACCTAGATAGTTGTATTTTTACACTAATGTTCCCATCTCATTGGGAGGCATTGAGTTTACTTGCCAGTGTGTGGGATCATCCACATGACACCCGTGCAGAAAAAGATGAAGCAGGTTGTTCTGTTTTTGACAGTTTTTGAGATGAGCTTATCTTTCTCTTCTCTTTTTCAGTTCCTTGAACATTCCCATTAATCCTGAATTAACACTCTATGTAATATACAATTTCCAAGATCTCAAAGGTAGTCCTGTTCCCCTTAGGGCCTCTGTCTCAGCTTCTTTACTTGAGTGTGCGGACCCGTGAGTGCGGGGACCCATAGGTCTCCTTCCTAAAGTTGATTCAGTGGAATCATCAGCTTGAGCAGGTGAGTGTTTTCTGTGTCTACAGTTTAGAGAGTAAATACATTATAAAGAAATTTGAAAGATATTTAGGTTGAAGAATGGAATGTGAAAGATAACTTTTATCATTGTGAAATTTCTTTTTTATTTTATCTTATTTTTCCATCACCATTTATCCCCTCTAGGCTCTCTTTCACCTCCACCCACCTGCCTCTCCCCAGCAATCACCACAAGAATTTTGAGCTAGGTATTGTAGCAATCAAAGATCAGGGAGCAGAGAACATATTGACTTAAGAAAGATGAAAACCATAGAAAAATATCACAGAGAGAGCCAACATAAAGAAGATACTTACACAATTCTTACCAAAGACGCTCTCTGTAAAAGTGAAAGGTGTGTTTCTAATTATGCTGGTCAACACTCACCACCATTCAGTAATTAGATAAACATTATTTCTGTTCACTTATAAATCTTGATCCTGTCAGGTGCTACGTCGTTGGTGACTATGCATAAAAATTATATACATTGTGAGTATTTATTTGTCTAATATTTTTCAAATAAACTCATATCTATAGCACATCAGCTAGTTCAAACTTAAGTAGCACTTATAAGAATTGCATTTGCACCCAAGCATTTATTCATCCACAGAGTTTTAAGAACTGTAGAAATGGTTGAAGCTTGGATTATAATTCTGGGGAAACACAGAAGAGAGACTAATGAGACTTTGGAGATATTGGTCCTCAGCAGCAGGACCAAAATGAGCCTGCAAGAACTCTCTGGATCTTCCCTAGAGAACCTGAAGAACAGATGAAAACTTGGAAATAGGAAGAGTAAATGAAATAATACAGAATTTCCAGTTAAGAATAATCATCTAACTGTAATAAATATGGACGAATATAAAAGTAACACATTATGCAGCCATGAGTACAGCAATGGAAGCGTGAAATACATCAACCTAGCGGGTAGGTCCTAGCCAGTTATAATACCTGTATACATGGATCAAGATTAGTACAATAGTAATGTTTTAAATGACTTAGTCTTTATTTAATTATTATAAAGGATTTCATTTTGATGGTTTGTAATTACAAAATATTTGATTATGTGTATAACACTAGTTATTGGGGAGAATGGTCTTCCTTCTATTGAATGAAATGCCATATTCTCCCAGCTGATGGCAACCATGGTTCAAAAGCCAAAGGAGTATTGAAAAGAGTGCCTTCCAGTGTCAAAGTCTTAAAGGACAAGTGCAAAACAAGCACTGAACAGATAACTAACTACCAACCTACAGCAAACTGGTTTTGTAACCTATGATACCAAATGTGTCATTTCATGAAACTATATAGTATGTAGAAATGAGGAATAAAATATTGGTTTTGTCTTATCTTTTATTGATAATACTGATTATTGTTTCTTAAGTTAGAGTGAAAAAAAAACCCCTTTAAAATAGTATCATACAAATGGATTAACTGCCATCAAATATGCAAATAAGGAACAAGAAGATTCCAAGGCATTTTCTCTGGAGCCAAATTTTAAATTAATAATTTGTTTTGAACTACTTTAAAATAAGAATAATGTCATATTCATCTTGGTATACCCTATCCCCCAAACATTGGCTGGTACATATAGCTATTCAGTTAGTATTTACTCAACCAAAACAAACAAGATATATTCAGTTTTATGTGGAAATGCAAATTATGTAAAATTCCAATCATCTCTGTCTTTCCAACTTTGCAGTTGTGTTAAAGGAATGTTAGCATCTATTCACTCAATAAGACTATTAAGGACACTGCTGTGGGAGAAGAGAAAAGGGGACAATAAATTCTAACAAGGGGCAGGTGTTAAAGAGTTTTTCATAAAAAAAGACTACTGAGCTATTTTGCAACCTGTTTACCTAACCATCAAAATACATGAATCTCTCAGCAACTTGAAATGTCAGAACCATGGCACACAGCAGGGAAAATATTGAATTAGAGGTCATCTAGCTCCTGTTAAAATCCAGACTAACAAAAGTGAGATTCAAAGAAGAGATTCTAAGTGTGTGGAAGACATTATCTGTTTACTCGGAACTGGCACAGGTGTGTGCCAGGTGCAGCATGTGTTTCTGCCTCACACACCCCTCTAAACCCTGCTGAGGAGCTCCATGAGTAGGTTGTCCCTTATCCCACAAGGGTCCTTAAGAAGAGTCCCGCCCCCCGCCCCCCCAGCCCTTGTGGAAGCTGTTCCTCTGCAGGGGTCATCTGCTTCCAGTCCCCCCTCCATCCCTCCTGAATCAAGGCTTCTGCTGAAGAGCTCTTACAGGGCATCCCATCCTGTCATCACTCCTGGCTCTAGGAGACTCCCAGCCTCTTAGTTCCCCTCTGTGGTGTTTACATAGAGTTGATGGGATGGAAAGTTAGGGATGGTCTTTAACTTCTTCTCTAAGCCAGAGTTCAGTTCTCTGACACAGATTTCCATGGCTTGATGTCTGTGAATGCAGCCTTCTGTACGACACTTCCTTTGTTTATTTTGTTTTGTTGGTAAATACTGGAGCACACTCTCACAGTCATTCCCCCAGACTTAGAACTGTCAGCTACTGGAAGCTAAAAATAAGACAGCCTCGCAGGCATTTAAACAAATGCTTGACATTTAAACAGAATCTCTCTTCTTTTATTCTAAAAATTCAAAAATAAGGTCCAGGCAATTATTTTTCACACAGTTAAGTATATACTTCAGCTAAAAATAGTATGATGTTTTAATATCTGTAACTTAGGGTTCTCATCCCAGCAAAAATGTTCTGACTTCTTGTGGCCCCAGTGTGATAAACATCCCTTAGGAAGATTGATCCATAGATATGTCAGAGCTTTATTTTAAATGTGGATCCTCCTAATGCAAAACATATTTTTATTGGCCAATAAAATTCTCTCACGCCCTCAATGATTTACCCTCTCCAATGTAAGTCCTTATTAGGAAACATGGAAGGGAACGGACATTATTTGTTCTCTGTTACGTTATGGCTGCCTGACAAGCAATTTCCACACACTTCCTCCTCCAGGCCTTATAACAAACATCTTAGAGAGACTATTAATTATCTCCATTTCCCTGAGGAGAAAACAGACTTGGGGGTCTAGAAAATATTTCAGAGATCCCATAGCTGGAAAAGTGTCAGTGCTGGGATTTGAGCCCTGGCTGATCTAATTTTAAAGCTCAACTTCTAGATTTGTAAAATTCATTCTTGATATGTGTATGGAACAGTGGACTCTCTTCCTCTAGCCCTGATTTGACAGAAAGGGTTGGAGTAAGGAGGTAATTTTCTACAGTGTGCAAGACCATGTATGCACAACATCACATCAATAATGAAATGTTTTGGTGCAGGTGAGACTCACAATTCAATAGCCAGCCACATTGAGAATGAATCCGTATTGAAATGATAAATTCTGGCTTGTACACCTTATCTTCTTCATTTTCGCCAAATATTCAGAAATAAAAGCACTGCTGTGTAAAGTGGCTTAATGGCGAACTGAAGGAATGTTTTATAGTTCTCGTGTGTGTTTGGGTTTTCCTGGTATTCCAATTTTGTTCTAGACCAGATGATTACACTCACCCCAAAAACCAGCAGGCAGATGTTAATTTTTCCCTTCTCTCATCTTTTAAATTACCCGCCAATCAAGAAGATGGGCAATGGCCTTTTTTCTTCAGATAAGAGGGTAGAACTTTCCTGGCCTATTTTTGGTTCAATAACTTCTCTGTGATGACACTGAGGCTTTGATGTCTCTGTGTCACATATTAAGGATGTTGTTGTGGCTTAAGGTCATCATCCTTTGATGTGCAAGAACCACTCACTGGTGAGTGGAAGGGACCTGCCATGATTGACTTAGGCCAGCCACCTGGCTGGAGTGAACATTAGGGAATCAACTTCATAGTTACATCTGGTAAATTTTCCCCAAACATGTTATGGATAATGATAATGCTAGTGTACTCTTTTGTTGTGTGCATATTGTCTTGATGTTAGAGTCTGTTGAAAACAAATATTTTATCTATCTATATAAAAGCCTAAGCGACCATAACAACCGAATGGACGACTGAACAGGCTGCATGGGGCGACCAGGCCGGCAGGGGGTTTAGTGAGGGGCGACCAAATGACCAAGTAGCAGGCTGCATGGGGTGACCAGGCCGGCAGGGGCTTAGTGAGGGACAACCAAATGACTGAACAGCAGGCTGCGTGGGGGCGACCCGGCCAGCAGGGGGGCAGTTGGGGGCAACCAGGCCGGTTGGGGAGGGACAGTTGGGGAAGATCAGGCTGGCAGGCAGAGGCAGTTAAGGGTGATCAGGCTTGCAGGGGGGGCAGTTAGGGTCAATCAGGCAAGCAGGCAGGTGAGCGGTTAGGAGCCAGCGGTCCAGGATTGTGAGAGAGATGTCTGACTGCTGGTTTAGGCCCGATCCCTGGATTCGGGCCTAAACCGGCAGTCAGACATCCCCCGAGGGGTTCTGGATTGGAGAGGGTGCAGGCTGGGCTGAAGGGACCCCCCCCCCGTGCACGAATTTCATGCACCGGGCCTCTAGTATAGTATAATATTATCAAAACTGTACAATATGTTTAGTACAATGTTCCTGTTACCTTTCCAGGTCCTTCCATGGGCTGGAGCTCTCTGATAATAAGACAAGAAATGTACTCAAAGCTAAAATCTGAATGAATTGTATTATATATGTGACCCTCATAGGACAAAAATGCATCCTTAAAAAATGTGAAGAATTTGTGGTTCTTCTTACTGCTGCCTAATTTTAGCAGAGGCCCTAGGGGCTGAAAAAATATTTAGGGATCAGTCTGGCTCTACGGGACTTGCTGACACTGTGATACTGATTTTCCCAGCAAAGGTGAATCCTGCACCTCCATAACACCTAAAAGAAGGAATTTGAAGAAACTAGGAGATTTATTTGATAAGGGTTGTCATTGAGTGTGTGTTCCCTTCCCTTGCTGTGGGTGAGTAGACATGGGTGCATACTCCAGTGAAAGGATATGCAATAGTACCATTCAGAGAGCTTGGCATCTGCCCACTAGTATTCAGAGAAGGTAGAGACTGATACCTGATGAACACCTGAAAAGTATAAGGCAAAGCACTCTGAATGCAGAGCAAGAGGAGATTAATACAATAAGAGGGGACGACTTCCTCACCAGAGCAAGGGTGGGATGTGTGTGTCCCATGATGACCAAAGCCCACAGGAGAAAGATGGTCTTGAATCCTCTTCAGAGTGATCTGAGTAGTGTTAAGCTATAAGACTGTGAAGAAAATCAGCCAAGTACAGTAGAGTAGGAGCCAAAGAAAGAGCATGATCAGCAATAGCAAACATTTCTAAGATATTGAGTGACCATTGGATTTCACATAAAGCTCATTGGCACTTTTGGTGGTGAAAGAACAAGCCAGGCTATAGCACGTTGCATTTTCATGGTGGTCAGAGGTTTGGTGGAGAGGAATTGGGGGAATTTCCATCTGCATTTGTTACTTATTGCTGCATTAATAAATTACTACAAATTTAGAAACTTTACATGATACCAATTTATTCTCTCTCAGTTCTATAGATCATAATCCAGAGGGCTTGACTCTTTGTTTTAGGCCTCCAAGGCTATCATCAAGGTATCATCCATGCTGGGCACTTGTTTGGAATATTTGGGAGAAAATCTATTTTCAAGCTCATTCGGGTTGTTGGAAGAATTCAGTTCCTTGTGGTTGTAGGACGGGGGGAGGGGGGATCTATATTTCCTTGCCGACCATCAGTTAGAGGCTGGTCTTTGCTCTTAGAAGCTGCCTGGATTCCTCATCATGTGGTCCCTTCTATCCACAAAGCCAGCAATGGAATGGTGAATCCTTCCCATGCTTCAAGTCTCTCTTACTTTTTGTTTTTGCTGCCAGCCAGAGAAAGCTCATTGCGCCTTAAGGATTTATGTAATTAGATTAGGCCCATCCAGATAATCTCTATCTTGAGCTTAACAGTGGCATATAATGTAACAAAATCATGAGTGATATTTTTTTGTAGTCATAGGTTCTGGGGATTAAGGCATAACATCTTTGGTGGTCCCACTTAGAAATTCTGCCTATCTCAGGCACTTTCATTCATCAAAGTGTAGCTGAGAAAGCAGGACAGCTTGCCAGCAAGATGCTGGTCACAATGCCATTCTTCGCAAGATTTTCTGATGGGCAGTCATGGGCCCAAGGAGATTTTTCTACCCGAGGTCCACAGATTCACATTCACATGCATGTTTGTTTTAGGGGAAAATAACCAAAAAGTTAGTTAATATGATAATGCAATTAATATGTAAAATTACTACTAAAAAATTCAAGGCATAATCAGATAAATGTTTAGGCTTAAAACTATTCAGCTAATATTGAGTTGACAACTTGTAATCTGATTTCAAAGTTCTTGTTAGGATTCTCCAGCCTTGAACAATTTGAACAACTGTATACAGAGCAAACTATTGGAAGAAAATAGCATTCAATAAGCAGATGAACACTATGTGGTTGTATAACTGTTACGTACATTGCTAGGCAACAGGATATTGTTCTGACCATAGACAAGTTTTCTAACCTCTCTGAGCCCTAGGTCCTTCGTTTAAAATATATTTTTATTGATTTCAGAGAGAGGAGGGGCGATGGAAAGACAGATAAAAACATCAATGAGAATCATTCATCGGCTGCCTCCTGTACGCCCCCTACTGGGGATCGAGCCCACAACCCAAACATATGCCCTGACCAGGAATCGAACTGTGACCTCTTGGTTCATGCGTTGACATTCAACCACTGAGCCACACCGGCTGTGAGCTCTAGTTTCTTTATCTGAAAAATTGGAACAATAATATATCTCTCACAGACTAATTATAATGAGACAACATATGTATTAAGTACACAGTAAGCAATATATACATATTTGTTATAAATGCATTTTTAATAACTCAATTTACTCTAAAAAGAATTATTAATCTTAATGTTGTCATTCTAACCTAAATCATTGTAAAATCAAATCAATACCCAAGGTCTATTCTAGACCCAAGAACTGAAATCAGAATCTTGGATTTTTTTCTAGTTGGGAGGAGAGCCTAAAAACAACTGCAAAACATTTTTTATTATAGACACTTTATCTTAATTTTCCACTTGTTCAAAAGGCTGATTTACAATCACTTATTGTGTTCTGATGTTGGCAAAGAACCCAATTATTTCTCTAATGGAATTGACCTATAAATGTTCATACTTCGAAAGCCTTAGTAAATAAATATTAATCAAAGAATCTCACAAACTATGAATGAAAAATGTACATATGAGTTCAACTAAGAAATGAATACAATCAGATTGCTATTCAATTTTGATATTAGAGAACAAAGAAAGTAAATGGCTAATTTAATAGCAAATGGGAATTTACCTGTTGCCAAAGTATAATGGATGGTTTGTTGTAGTCTCAAAACAATATGTATGATATTAATTGCATTTTAATTATATTGGCCTCTCCAGTGGCCTTTTTAGTTCACATAAAACTTAAATTTGTAATTCAGAACTGGAATTTGAAAAGAAGTGGTGTATTATAATTTAATATCTTTGGGTTTTAGTACATTAGTCCATCACTGATAATAAAGGAATATATGCTTCTAGATCAGCTGTGGGCAAACTACGGCCCACGGGCCGGATCCGGCCCGTTTGAAATGAATAAAACTAAAAAAAAAAAAAAGACCGTACCCTTTTATGTAATGATGTTTACTTTGAATTCATATTAGTTCACACAAACACTCCATCCATGCTTTTGTTCCGGCCCTCCGGTCCAGTTTAAGAACCCATTGTGGCCCTCGAGTCAAAAAGTTTGCCCACCCCTGTTCTAGATACTTATATTACAAGCCATATTTATTGCCTCAAACTACTTTAACAATACATATACAAAAATTAAAGGCTGAAGTGATCATTTAAAATTTTCAATCACTTTTGATAGCTTGATCCTATTTGTTTAGAAAGGCCTGGCCAGCATGGCTCAGTGGTTGAGCATCGACCTATGAACCAGGAGATTCCAGTTCAATTCCCAGTCAGGGCACATGCCTGGGTTGGAGACTTGATCCCCAGAGTGGGGCATGCAGGAGGCAGCTGACCAATGATTCTTTCTCATCATTAATGTTTCTATCTCCCTCTCCCTTCCTCTCTGAAATAAAATAAAATGTTTTTTTAAAAAGAAAGCAACATTTACTTTCAGCATTCAGTTCTCACAATGTGATTTATTTGGATGAATTAGAACCGTTAGATATAACATGGAACTATCAAGGCCAATAGCAAACACAAAATCACACACACACACACGCACACCTTTGCGGTGGTATGTGTATTTAGTGCCTATATACTACTCATTCATTAATTCAATGAGCAAACATAATGGTGACAGTCATGTTCTGTAGATATAGTATTAAGCATGATTTGGTCACTACCCTGAAAAAAAAAAGCTCACAGGTCAGAGAATAAAACAGGCAATCATCATACCCTGTCATAAGTGTTCCAAATAGTAAAAAGTATTATGGGTTCTTACAGGAAGTCCAACTTCTATTCCCTTATCCCAACCAGTGGACCTCTTCCAAGTAACACTCTTCAGGGAGAGATAAAAAAAAATATGGATGACTTTGTACATAGGCACAGGTGCCCCTAGATAATCTCGTCAATGAGCCCCACTGACTGTGGGCTTCTAGTCATCACACTTTTTGTTCAGATATTTAGTTTGCTGTAGGAATATCCAGTTTCAACCATATCCTATCACTTCAATTTTTTCCCAGGGAGCATCATGGCTATACTTATATGAATAATCTACACTAATAAAAGAGAAAAATGGTAATTGGCGTACGACAATACCCTTTTCATTGGCTAATCAGGGCTATATGCAAATTAACTGCCAACTAAGATTGGCAGTTAACTGCCAACAAGATGGTGGTTAATTTGCATATGTAGGCACAATGCAGGGAGGCGAAAGGGAAAGCAGGAAGAAGCCCCCTGCCACTGACAGTGATCAGAAACCCAGGGGGGAGCTAAGAGCTGGGGGGCAGGGCAAAGGCGGCCCTGGGGCCGCCTTTGCCCTGGCCCCCAGCCATGATTGGAGAATCAGGTGCCTTTTCTGCCCTGGCCAGTGATAGCAGGAAGTAGGGGTGGAGCCAGCGATGGGAGCTGGACACGGTCGAAGCTGGCAATCCCGGGAGCTAGGGGTCCCTTGCCTGGGCCTAAAGCGGAGCCCATGATCGCGGGGCCACTGCAGCTGCGGGTCCCCGCTGCCCGAGCCGGACGCCTCAGCCGGACACGTTAGGCCTGGGCAGGGGCGAAGCCTGCAACCGCGGGGAGCTGGGGGTCCCCTGCCCAGGCCTGACACCTCTGCCGGAGGCCTCAGGCCTGGTCAAGGGGCCGATCTGGTGATTGGTGATCGGAGGGTGATGAGGGTCAACTCCTCTGGCCGAGGCATCAGGCCTGGGCGGGGGGCTGAGCCAGGGATTGGAGGGATATGATGGTCCCCTTGCCCAGGCCTGAAGCCTTGGTCAGAGGCATCAGGCTTGGGCAGGGGGTGGAGCAAGCGATCAGAGGGAGATGGGGGTCCCCTGCCCAGGCATGATTCCTGGGCCAGAGGCCTCAGGCCTGGGCGGGGGCCAGAGCCAGTGATCAGGGGGAGATGAGGGTCCCCTGTCCAAGCCCGACACCTCTGGCGGAGGCGTCAGGCCTGGGCAAGGGGGCGATCAGGTGATCAGAGGGTGATGGGGGTCTACGCCTCTGGCTGAGGCATCAGGCCTGGGCAAGGGGCAGAGCCAGCAATCAGAGGGGTCTGGGGGTCCCCTGCCCAGGCCTGATGCCTGGGCCAGAGGCATCAGGCCTGGGCTGGGGGCAGAACCAGTGATGGGGGGAAATGAGGGTCCCCTGCCCAGGCCTGACACCTCTGTCAGAGGCATCAGGCCTGGGCAAGGGGCCGATCCTGCAATTGGAGGGTGATGGGGGTCAACGCCTGAGGGCTCCCAGTATGTGAGAGGGATCAGGCTGGGCTGAGGGACCCCCCCCCCATACCCAGTGCACGAATTTCGTGCACCGGGCCCCTAGTATATAAATAAAATGCAACTAGAAGAATTTACATTAACTCTTAATTTCTCCCTTGGTGTTGAAAGTTAAGGGAATGTTACCTTGCTCATCATATATTACTGTATCTTTGAATTTGTAAATATACATGTATTCCATGATCAGAAAACAATAAGGATAAACATATTCACTGTTTTCCTGACCTCAAGGACTTTCCTGGTTATACCTTCTTTCTCTTTCACTTCACGTACTTAAAGAATATTCTATAACCTTTTCAGTGAGCAAACTTTTCAGTTCTTCACTCCAATTCTGCCACAAACCAGTGAAGTCTTTCTTATCCTACTTTCACTCGCCCTTTGGTGAGAACAACTACAAAGAATATTTCACCTCTTTTATTTTTGATGTAAAATCAAATGAACACTTTACAGGCTTTATCTTACTCTCTTCTGTCTTGAGCCAATGCACCCAATTATTTTATTTTCATTTCTTCTGCCACGTCGTCTTTCCTTTCTTGACTCCTTTTCTGCTTTGATGTTTTGGGAGATAGTGAAAACACGTGTGCTTGTTCCCACTTTGTATTTTAAAGTCTACTTTGTCTATTGACAAGCCATACAAACTGTCTTATGATTGCCATTTATCTTCTTCCACCCTTTCAATCTATATGTATCTTTGAAGCTAAACTGTCTCCTGTAGACTAAATTTTAAAAAATTCCTCACTCAAGGACATGTTTATTGATTTTAAAGAAGGAAGGAGGGAGGGAGGGAGGGAGGGAGCGAGGGAGCGAGAGAGAGAGGAACATCAATGTGAGAGAGAAACATTGATCAGCTGTCTCCTGCACCTGCTTCGACTGGGCATTAAACCTGTAACTTAGGTATGTGCCCTGACTAGGAATCAAACCCACAACCTTTTGTGTGCTACTATTGTTATATATACTGTATCTATGTTAAAAGATCAACAACCCATTGCTATAATTTTTTTATATTCTTAATTTTAAAGAAGCTGGGGGAATAAAAGAGAAAAGTATATATTTATAAAGTTTATTTTATTAAATGTTTTATTTACCATTTCTGTTTCTATTCATTTCTTCCTGTAAGTTTGAGTTACCATTTGATGTCATTTCTGAAGTCAAATACAGCTATGTTCTCACCTGCCTCCTTTGTGCTATTATTGTCAAATATAGAAAGTATATATTATAAATTTTAAAATTAAAAAATGTATAAATATTTAAATATATTTATGAAACCTAAAATATGTATTATGCATTTGCTTTTAAAATTAAGAGAAGAAATGAGAAAAATATGCAATTGCACTGTTTGTTGTAATTACTTACATAATTACTTTGACTAGTACTCTTTGTTTTTTGTTGTGGATTCAAATTATTTTCATATAACTTGCTTGTAGCCAGGAGAACTTTGTATTTCTCGAAAGGCGGGTCTACTAGCAACAAATTCTCTCAGTTTTTGTTTATGTGTGAATGTCTTTGCCTTTATTTTTGAAAGATGTTTTTGCTAGCTGTAAGATGCTTGGTTGACCATTTCTTACTTTGAACACTTTGAATATGTCATCCCACTGCCTTCTGGTCTCTGTTATTTCTGATTACAAGTTAGCTATTCACAGATCTCAGAGGGGAGTGATTTGGAGGGGACGGGAAGAGATTAACCAGAGAACTTATATGCATATATGCACAGTCCATAGACACAGATGTAGTGCAGATAATAGTGCAGTGAAGGCCTAGGGTGGGGTGGGGGCTGGGTGAAGGGAAGCACATGGGGAAATCTGTAATTTCTATCAACAATTTTAAAAAAAGTTAAGCTATTAATCTTATCAGAGCTCCCTTGTGTGTGATCAATTTTCTTGCTGCTTCAAGATTTCTCTTTGTTTTTGGTTTTCAGCATTTTTACTCCATTGCATATGGATGTAGTTCTCTGCATTTATCCTACTTGGACTTTCTTGGGTGTTTAGAAAAGAATTTTCAATAAATCTGAAGAGTTGTCAGCCATTATTTATTCTAATATTGTTTTTTCCCTCTTTATCTCCTCTGCCTCTAGAACTCTCATTATGTGTTTATTGGTGTGCTTAAAGGTGGCCCACATTTTTCTGAGGTTCTGCTCACTTTTTTTCATTCTTTGTTCTCTCTCTCCTTTAGGTTGCATACTCATATTAATGTATCTTCAAGTTCATTGATTCTCCTGACAGCTCAAATCTGCTGAGCCCCTCTAGTGAATTTTTTCATTTGATTATTGTACTTTTCAATACTATAATTTCCATTTGGTCCTTTTAAATAATTTATATATTTTTATTGACATTCTCCATTTAATGAGATGTCATCATGCATTCCTTTTCAGCGGTTCTCAACCTGTGGGTCGCGACCATTGGAAAACACATATACCATATCAGATATTTACATTATGATTCATAACAGTAGGAAAATTACAGTTATGAAGTAGCAACGAAAATAATTTTATGTTTGGGGGTCACCACCACATGAGGAACTGTATTAAAGGGTCGCGGCATTAGGAAGGTTGAGAACCACTGCTTTAAATCTTTAGACATGATTTCCTTTAGTTCTTTGAACATACTTATAATGGCTGCTATGAAGTCCTTGTTAAGTCTACATTTTGAGTTCTTCCAAAGCAATTTCTATTGCCTGCTTTTTTCCTGAATATGAGTTACTAGTACACTTTCCTGCTTCTTTGAATCTTTTGTAATGTCTTATTGAAAAATGGGCATTTTAGATAATATATGTAGCAAGGCTAGATACGAATTCCTCCCCTATCTTTGAATTTTAAATCTTATAAATAGTTTATCAAATAATTAAAATAGTAAACATTATTGACTAACCCAATTCATAAATTCAAAAATCCTCTAATTTATTATTGTGTTTTTAGATATAGCCTCATGTCAAGGAACAAGCAGGAACTCAATAATATTTGTGAATAAATGAATTCTAGGCACTGGCTAAGAGGTGCACAAGGATCTATTGTGGATGGTGGTGGCAAGCAGAGCCATAGGACCTAAGTGAAATTGACAACAAGATAACTTACATATTCTTAATACAGCAGCCTTTACAACTAGATCATTTCTGTCACTCTTCTTCCCAAAGTCCTGTAGTGGCTTCCCATCATACCCAGATGAAAGGCTCCCACTGTCTCTCTGCTTTATCTCCTACTATTCCTTCCTGCCTTACTCTGTTTCGTCCCCACTGTCTCCTTCTGAGATTCTATTGCATGGCTCATTTTTTTTATTTTTAAAACTTTTTATTGATTGTTAGAGAGCTGGATGGAGGGAGGGAAACAGACAGACAGACAGACAGACATTGATTTGTTTCACTCCTATGCATTCATTGGTTGATTCTTGTATGTGCCCTGACCAGGGATTGAACCTGCAACTGTGGAGTATTGGGATGATGCTTTAACCAACTGAGTTAACTAGCCAGGGCTGTGTTGCTCATTTTCATGTTAGACTTTGTCTGCCTTTATTTTTTTAAATTTTTTTTTAATTCTCACCCAAGGATTTTTTAAAATTGATTTTTAGAGAGAATGGAAAGGAAGGGTAGAGACAGAAACATAGATGCAAAAGAGACACGTTGACTGGTTGCTCTTGCACATACCCAGGCTGGTGCCAGGGATCGAGCCCATAGCCGAAGTATGTGTGCCCTTGATTGGAATTGAACCCCAGACCCTCTGGTCTAGGGGCTTACGCTCCAACCACTGAGCCAAACCGGCCAGTGTGACTTTGTCTGCCTTTAGTGTTCTTCCTATCAAATCCACATGATTCTCACTTCTAATATCAATTCAAATGTCACTCTATCCACAATTTTTCTTATCTCCCCACTTTGTTTTTCTCCTACACATTTATCCCTAATCTATATATATAAACCCTGAATATGCAAATAGACTGATCGGTGGAATAACCGAACAACTGGTCGCTATGACATGCGCTGACCACCAGGGGGCACGTGGGGAACATGGAGGGCATTGGCTGCAGCAGGATGGTGGAGCAGATGAGTGGGGGGCACCAGACCAAGGCAGGGTGCCGGTTGCTGTCATTGGGATGAGACTCTGGTAGTTACTGAAAATTCTTTGCTTCTGCATGCCATGGTCCTGTCCAGTGCTCATACCTGCTGGGGGCACTGGCCCCACTTGCACCCACTGTCTGGCACTGGCCCGGATCACCCCTCAGGGCTTCTCCACCTCCACCTGCTCCCTCGCACCCACAGTTGGCACCAGAGCCACCATTCACACCCACTGCTGGTGCCGGCCCCAATTGTTCTGTACCATCAGCGAGTGAGAGTAGGGCCAGCAACATCAATGTGTGGGAGTGGCCGTGGCAGGAGCAGGGCTGTGGCAGATAGGGGACTGGGGGCGTGGCAGGAGGCTCGGGGGGGGGGGTGGGCACGGAGGATAGGCCAAGACACCTCCCCCCCCCCCCCCGTGCCCACTGCAGCCTCACGGCCCACAATTCCTTTCAAGGTGCACGAATTCGTGCACTGGGCCCTAGTATATACATAATTTACTTTTTTTTTTTTTTACCTTATTATCTTTTACCTTCACTAGAATGTGAGTTCTTAGAGGGCATATTTGCCTCTTTGGTTCCTGCTTCTCCCCTGCTTATAGAAAAGTACCTGGCACATAGCAAACACTCCACAAAAATGTATAAATGTGTAAGCATGGCAGTATGCATGTTTGATAAATAATACTTCATTCATTTAACTAGTATACATTGAGCATCAACAGCATGTCAGGACCTCTTCCAGGCACTCAGGACACACTGGGATGCCCAGACAGAAGTCCCTGTCCTCCTGTCGCTATAGTGAACAACTAAACAGAAAATACAATTTTTGATGTTTAAACATAACCTGAAGAAACTTAAGGTAGGTTAAGGGGTAAAAAAGGGGCGGGGGAGAAGATAAACAGTAATAACAAAGAGAATTAGTTCATAAAAGTCCTCTTTACCGAGGTGACAGTTGATGTGATGATGGTGGTGATAACGAAGATAATAATAATGTGATGACAGCGACGAGGAAGACAGTGTTAAGACAAGTGGCTAAAGGTTAAGCAAAAAGTTGCTGGGCACTAAATGCAGCTTTTTACCATTTCTACTACATAGTGTTGATTCCCCAGAACAAGTTGTCTCTGTAGCTAATTTGTGAAATGCTTCAATGAAAGATTGTGTAAAAAATGTGAGAAGAGCACCATTAGTACTGTTCCTAGTTTTGTTACATTTTGTTCTTTCTCAAAGTGTTTGTTTAGTCTTTTAAAAAATACCATTTATACTTTCTAGAATGTATCACAGTGTATTTTAAATGAGTTTATAGCCATCACTATTTTTTAAAATATATTTTTATTGATTTCAGAGAGGAAGGGAGAGGGATACACAGATAGAAACATCAGTGATGAGAGAGAATCTTTGATTGGCTGCCTCCTGCATGCCCCACACTGGGGATTGAGGCTGTAACCCTGGCATGTGCCCTTGACCTGAATCGAGCCCTGGACCCTTCATTCCACTGGTTGACGCTCTATCCACTGAGCCAAACCTGCCAGGGCCATCACTATTTCTTATTGAATTTAAAATTTCCTAATTCTCAAGGAAAGTAAACAACAAATTCTCATTTTAATGAAGATTAAAGCAAATTGCACATATATAATCTACTTTCAGCAATCAATTAAAATTTCCAGCAGGAGACCAACCAAAGAAGTTTCAAGTAATGTTTGTCCTTGACATTATCATTATTATTCCTTGTCCCTACCCTCATCCCTACCTCCACCCCCAAAAAAGAGCTTAGTGGTATGACTCCTTTTCAATATATCCTTGAAACTTCCAGGAATAGAGCAGAGTACATATCTGAAGGAAGAAATCTTCTTGCTTACCTCAAGAGTAATATACTTTTCACTTCTACTGTAAGTAGCATTATTCACCAAGATTCAAAATAAAATTGCAAACCTGTTCAATTTTTCTTTCTAAATTCTGTCTACATCCAATAATTTCAGTCATATATCTTCTCTTTATTTTTACCCAAACTAGAGCCACTAATAAGAATTTTCCAACTAATATTCTATTACATAAGACTCAAAAATTCACATTTATTTTAAAAGGCAAACTTTCTAGGGTTAAATGAACTATTTACTGACCTATATCAATATTATTTTTAGAATTAAAATTGTGGTGTTATTTTTCTGGATAAGGACAAAAACATATACAGATAATGAATTTCAACTTTATTGTGTGATGCCATGGGCTGGGCTATGAGGAACCACATAAAAGACTTTTGTTTTCCACTTGCTTTTGTATGTCTGAGTATCTGAAGGTAACAAGTACATGATCAAAAAATAAACAAGTAGCCCTGCCACCAAAAGGTTGCTGGTTCAATTCCAGGTCAGAGCACATGTCCGGGTTTTGGACTTGATCCCCAGTAGGGGGTATGCAGGAGGCATAGTGATGTCCTTCTTAAATCACAAATATTAGCCTTAGCTGGTTTGGCTCAGTGGATGGATCGTTGTCCTGTGGACTGAAGGGTCCCAGGTTCGATTCCAGTTGGGGGCACATGCCCAGGTTGCAGGCTCAATCCCCTGAGTGGGGCGTGTGGGAGGCAGCCGATCAGTGATTCTCATCATTGATGTTTCTCTCCCTCTCTCTTCTTCTATAAAATCAATAAAAAAATATTTTTAATAAACAAATATTAAAAAACCTCCCAAACATTAACATACATCCTAATGCACTCTCATTTGTTTCTAATAATCAGAGATGATATCTTGAAAT
The DNA here is from genome assembly GCF_963259705.1 of Myotis daubentonii. Taxonomy (NCBI): domain Eukaryota; kingdom Metazoa; phylum Chordata; class Mammalia; order Chiroptera; family Vespertilionidae; genus Myotis; species Myotis daubentonii. The sequence goes on along the minus strand of NC_081856.1, from coordinate 15,514,853 downwards.
ATTAATTTTTTCTTCTCTTCTGCAGTTATTTAAAAGTCATTTCTTCCATTAATAGTTAGTAGCATGCAACTTCCTAGAAAATACATAAAATTTTTAGGGACTGAAAAACAAAGAGTCAATGTTAATTTTGAAAAAAATAAACTTATATGTTTATTGGAATGAAGGGGAGGAGGGCAGACGAAGGACTCTCAGAGGCTGGTGGTGGCTGCAGGGAGCACTTCCTGACGTATGAAAATGTCCAGGTCCAGGTTGGGATCTTCCAAATCCAGTTTCAGAAACTTATCTACTAATGTCTGGCAATTTTCCATTTGCTTCTCCTTCAGCAGCTCCTTGAGAGGCTTGATGGGCTTACCACTGCAGATCAAGTCTGAGACCTCCTTGCCACGAGTTATGAGCTTGTCAGGAAGCCTGGCTTGGGCAGCTGTGTGGGAGGCATGGCTGGCGTTGGCCACACCTTCGCAAACCTGATAGAAGAAGACAAGGTCATTCCCATCCTCACAGGTCTCCATGGTCAAATACTGCACAAGGGGCCCCTGTGGCAACAAGGGTAGCTGAACGAGGCTCGGAAAGTTGGTGGCCACAAAGATGTGGGGGCATGTGGGTCCGAGAGCCAGCCAGTGTCGGAGGACAGCAGCCAGCAGTGCGAGCCCATCTATCTACCTGGTTGAGGTCGATCATGAAAGTGGAGAGGCCAAGGGAGATGGATTCGCAGCTATGAGTATGGGTATCAATGATACCTATTCTCTTGAAGAGAAAAAAATCCTTGAAAATATATGTTCACAAATCTATCTGGTTTCCATTGCCTAAATGGAATTAGTATTATTAAGCAAGTATTGGGATTTGTATAATAAAATAATTTTTATTTGGCATAACTTAACTCGTTTAAAAGCAAGGCTTCTTTACAAACAGGGGTTTCTATCCCTTTGGAAACACGGTCTCACACCAGTGTCTTTCTTTGACTGTGAAAGATTTCTCGGTGACAGTCTTGCCCAGGAACAGCATCCTGAACTGCCTTTGCATGTGTTGGGGTGAGAGTTGAGGGATTAATTGGTATGGGGGGCGTTGATAATCAAGAATGACCCTTCTTGACAAGAGAGGGATGTTCAGATGAAGGAAGAAAGCTTCACAATATCCACAGAGGCAGAAGAGTTATTTTCTGCAAGAAGCTACCACCTATCCCACAAATGGCCCAGGAATGGACACACGGTGGTGCCTCTAGAGGCAGAAATACCCATGTCAAAGCATCTGGACTTACAGTGATCACCACCATCTCCTCAGCAGGAAGGTGGGCTAGGTGCTAGGCTAGTAGCTTCGTTAACCTGTAGCCCATGCTTTGTCTTCCTTCTCTCGCCACATTGACAGCCAACAGTTAGGATGAGACCCATTTAAACTGTAGGCTTTCGTGAAAGGTTTTCCCAGAGGTGCTGTTGCTCTCCCTTGGCCTTTGGTGTGGGGTAAATTGTGTCCCTCGAGAAGGTATGTTAAAGTCCTAAGTCTTAGTAGCTGTGAATGTGGCCTTATTTGGAAATAGGGTCTTTGTGTATTTATTTAATCAAGTTAAGATGAGATCATTAGGGTGAGGCTTACTCCATTATTATGAGTGTCCCTATAAAAAGAAAGCCAGTTGAAGAGACACGGAAAGGAAGGGTGCCATGTGGTGATGGAGGCAAAGATTGGAGTGATGCATCTATAAGCCAAGGAACATCAAGTATTGCAGGCACCACCAGGAGCTATGAAGAGGCCTAGGATGCATTCTCCCTCAGAGCCCTCAGAAGGAGTCAGCCTGCTGACACCTTAATTTTCAACTTCTGGCCTCCAGAACAATCTATGTATATAAAAGCCTAAGCAACCATTATGACCAAATTACCAGAACAACCAGTCGACCAGTCACACTACAATGCGCACTGACTACCAGGGGGCAGACACTCGATGCAGGAGCTGCCCCCTGGTGGTCAGTCAGTGTGCTCCCACAGGGGGAGCGCTGCTCAGCCAGAAGCTTACCTCATGGCTGGCGAGCGCAACTGCGGTGATGGGAGCCTCTCTCAACTCCGCAGCAGCACTACCAAGTGGTGGCGGCAGGCACAGTGGGCCGGGATGAACGCTAGCAGCGCGGCGCCCAGCCCCGGCTCGGACTCTCACCACTTGGCGCACTGCTACATCCCCTGAGGGGTCCCAGATTGTGAGAGGATACAGGACTCTTCTCCCCCACCCCCCACCCCTGCATGAATTCGTGCACTGGGCCTCTAGTGAGAAAATACATTTCTGCTGTTTTAAGCCATCCAGTTGATGGTACTTCATACTATAGAAGCCCTAGGAAGTTAACATAGCCTTAGAAACCGCCTCACCACACATTTACTCCCCTCACCTTCAAACCTCAAGGGGCTCATGGTCCTCAGTCATAATATATTACAGTTCCTAAATCCATAGGTAAACTCTACGTTTAGAGTAACTGAGATGTCTCCTAAGTTTGAATTCTGTAGATATATCATTTGGGAGGAGAGTGGGTCATTGTAATTCATTTCACATCTAATTCATGGCACATCTTTCTGACCATATTGTGGTTGGTCCCCTTGCTATTTACTCTAATTCTTCCCTGGCTAACTTCAGTCAGCATTACAGGAGCAGAATACCATCTTGTCATCTTGATTCTGACTGCATTATACTTACTCTAGGCCCATGGTCGGCAAACTGCGGCTCCCGAGCCACATGCAGCTCTTTGGCCCCTTTAGTGTGGTTCTTCCTAAGCCTTAGGAGTACCCTAATTAAGTTAATAACAATGTACCTACCTATATAGTTTAAGTTTAAAAAATTTGGCTCTCAAAAGAACTTTCAATCGTTGTACTGTTCATATTTGGCTCTGTTGACTAATGAGTTTGCCGACCACTGCTCTAGTCATAACATGACACTTTCTGTCATTTCTCTTTAACGAAACAACTTCCTCACCAAGTCTTATGTCAATGTTTCATTATCTTATTCTTTTAGAAGGCAAAGATACCTTCAAAATGTGATTATCAGCTTCCAAAATATTTGTTGAGTCTATAAAGAAAAACAAAGTCACCTGTGTCCAGAGAGAAAAATTATCTATTAGATTAATATTATATATTTTAATCCTGCCCTTTGGCATTGATTTTCTGTGCAACTTGAGCCAAATAATTTAATATTTCTGTACCTTGTATAATAACACTGACTTTTCCTGCAGGGGTGTCTTGAAGATTAAGTAAGGTTGAATTGAATGACACTTGAGAACTATAGGATAAATGTAAAGATTAAAAAAGAATGACCCTTCTTGACCAGAGAGGGAAGTTAAGGTCCTGATTAATTTACATTACTATTCAGCCACATACCATTCTCAAGGGATTCTTCTTATAAAAACAAAACAAAACACAACAAAACAAAAGGCTTTTCATTAAATTTGGAGCAATAGAAAGTCACCTTGCAAGGTAGGATTGATATATTTGTTGCTGATTTCAAGTTATTTGTATTTCAGTCACTAGATTAATGATAATAGCAAGATAAAACAATGTTTCTGCTTCCATGCATTGCATATTTACATTACTTTTTCCTGCAGTATTTCATAGAGGAAGAATTGCCTGACTTCATCATGGTCCTCAGTCATAATATATTACAGCTCCTAAATCCATAGATAAACTCTATGTTTAGAGTGACTAAGATATCTCCTAAGTTTGAATTCTGTAGATACATCATTTGGGAGGAGAGTGGGTCATTCTAATTCATTTTACATCCTAATTTACATGGCTTAAAATGATTTACCTTCAGGAGTATGCAGGATGGGCCATGGAGATCCTGCCCAGATAATGGAAGATATTATTCATGTTCTTTTGATATTTCACTTTATATGTACCATATTTTCCATGTATAAGATACTATATTTTTCTAAAATCGTTAGACTAAAAATTCAAGGGGCATCTTACACACGGAAGTCAGCTGAGGAGGGAGCTGTGTGGGTGAGTAGCTGCCCATACCTTGTCAAACAGGCTTCCTCCAGTCAGGAGCCTTATTGTTACTGACATCAGCTGATGCCGTAATTAGAGGTGGAGGTGGTGAGTGCACAGATGCAACAGGTACTGGAGCGTTCTGAGCCCATAAAGATGTCAGAAAATAAAAAGATAAATACCAGTAAATGATTGTCTTATTCTGCAAAATTCAAACTGAATGTAATCAGCTATGCAAAAGAGCATGGAAATAGAGCTGCAGAGAGACAATTTGGACCTCCTCCCACTAAACGTATGATCAGACAGTGGAGAAAACAGGAAGAACAACTCCTTAAGATGCCAAAAAAGAAGGCCTTAAGAGGAAAACCAGCAAAATGTTTAAAGTATTGAGTTCTTAATTTTGGGTTGGAAAAGTGAGGGGCGTCTTATACATGAAAAAATATGGTAGTCAGTTCACTGTTGTTTCATTCTGTGCCCTGGTTGACCTCTTTAGCTTTATTTCATTTAAACCCTGAGAGCAGTTTTTGCTCATTTATATCATTGTATTCTGGGCAGATTTCTCTTTCAAGGAAGTGGGACCCAGAACCTTGAGGAGAAAATGGCACCTCTAGCTGATGTTGCATCCTCCCAGTCATTGGAAGAGTGAGGGCTGTACTGCCTGCTCTTCGTAGTGTTGAGAAAGAATAGTGCTGAGCCTGCATTCGTGATAGGTGCAGAATGAATCTGTGAAACCCAGCTTTCTGGTTGCTCCTTTGACTGGGTGTCCATGCTTCCTGTTGGCTTAGGCAGTCTCTAGATTCCCATGTCCTTTTCCAGGTTGCCCCTTAGAGGCTGTAGTGAGCTAAGTTCTGGACCTCCTGTCCCCTACCTGTAGGAAATGAGCACGTGTGATTATCTGTCAGGACTCAGAAACTTTCCTGGAAGCAATCTGACCGGAGGTGGAAGACCAGCCTGCCCCAACCTTGGAGCTCTGAATGGACTCTCCACTTCACACCAACTTCTACCCTCATCCATTTCCTACCTCAGAAGGGGTACCCTGTGAGACTGCTTTGTCATGCTGTTCCCTGAAAAATATTCCCCTTTCTTTCTTACACATTCTAAACTTTGCCGACATAGAATTTGAGACTTCTTTCAGGTCTCTAATCAATAAATAGCCCCCAAATTCAATTATTTTAATAGAGAGTGGTTACACTTTCTCTTCAGTAATGTGCATCTATACTGCCTATTGCAACAGCATTGTGGATCTAAACCCATAAGTAGAATCTTCTCTTTTCTTTAAATGCATAGTAGAAACCGAAACCGGTTTGGCTCAGTGGATAGAGCGTTGGCCTGCGGACTGAAAGGTCCCGGGTTCGATTCCGGTCAAGGGCATGTACCTGGGTTGCGGGCACATCCCCAGCAGGAGATGTGCAGGAGGCAGCTGATCGATGTTTCTCTCTCATTGATGTTTCTAACTCTCTATCTCTCTCCCTTCCTCTCTGTAAAAAATCAATAAAATATATTTAAAAATAAATAAATAAATAAATAAATAAATAAATAAATAAATAAATAAATGCATAGTAGAAAATTTTAAATGAAATCCAACCAGTACCAGGAGTAAAAGTAAAAGCATGACTTTGCTGAGTTCTCAGCTTAAGGCTCACAGGCTATAATCATGGTGTTGGCCAGCGTTTGCTCTCATATGCATCTCACTGGGGGAAGGCTCTGCTTCCAGGTTGACTCAGGCTGTTGGCAGAATTTAGTTCCCTGTCACTGTAGGACTGAAGTCTTCAGGTTCTTGCAGTTTTTTTATTGGAAGCCATTGTCAGCTCCTAAAGGCTGTTCACAGGTCTTTGCCACATGGGTTTCCCTACGTGACAGCTTGCTTCTTCAGATCTGGCGTGGGAATGAGAAAAACTTCAGCAAGACAGGTGCTACAATCAGGTTCATAATCATCCTATATAATAAAAGGCTAATATGCAAATCGACCAAATGGTAGAATGACTGGTTGCTATGATGCGCACTAACCACCAGGGGGCAGACACTCAATGCAGGAGCTGCCCTGGTGGTCAGTGTGCTCCCACAGGGGGAGTGCTGCTCAGCCAGAAGCCCTGAGCTGGGCTCAAGCTGGTGAGCGCAGCGGCAGTGGCAGGAGCGGGCCTAAGCTGTCAGTTGGACATCCCCTGAGGGTTCCTGGACTGGGAGAGAGTGCAGGCCAGGCTGAGGGAATTTCATGCACCTGGCCTCTAGTGTACACATAATCAGGTAAATCCTATCACCTTTGCCATATTCTATTAGTTAGAAAGCAAGTCACAGGTGCCCCAGAGGAGGGGACTATCTCTGGGCATGAGCATCAAGAGGAAGCAATCACATGGGGGCCACACTACAGTCTGTCCACCACAGTCTGAGAATCCTGGAGGGGAATACAGCCCAGCAGACCATGGCAGGTAACTTTCATTTTAATATGTATTAGATGTCCCTTTGCTTTGGTTGGACCTGCCACTAGAACTTTTTATTGGCCACCCCTCTCTCCTTGGCTCTCACGTATCCTGTCATAGCTAGGTCTTGTGATGTCCACTCCATAGACCTCACCTCTTCTCTCTGGACTGTTACTAAAAGTTGGCTTTTCTTATGCAAAAAATTTTGTTTTCTTTGCTTCCAGCTTTCATTTTCATGACTATTCCATAGGGCCTATTTGCCACATACTCCCACCCCCAATTAAATGGCTTAGTAAAGTATTTTGCTAAAAACAAAATATATTTCTAATTTCCAGTCTTTATTTACATGAGCAACACACTATAGTTATGCTATTTACCATAAGTTTCTGCAGGATTCCGTATACTTTCAGAAGCTGAAACATAAAGAATGCCATGGATAGGTAGCTGCTACCCAGGGTCTTTCCCATGCTTGGTCAGGGTGGGGGCTACATGCTGTTCTAGTTGAAGTTCTTAGGAACTCTAAAATGTCCCTGTGTATGAGTGAGAAATCAACTCATTGAATCAGAACTACTCTGTTGATAACAACTGTGAGTTTTTAACAGATTTTAGTCTTTTAACCCAGTTACTCTAATCAAACAGGTGCCTTATAGAATAAGACGAAAAATAAGAAAGTCCTATCTCATTGGTAAATGAAAGTTTTTGGTCCAAGAGTGGAAAAAGGCTACCCCAAGAGGTATTTTCAATACAGGGATTCTCAAAATTGAGTGGGCATTAGAATCACCTGGAGGCTTGTAAAAATACAGGGTGCTAGGTGCCACCTCAAGATTTTTATTCAGTATGTCTGCAGTGAGTGATGCCCAGTAATTTTCATTACTAACAAGTTGCCAGGCGGTGCTGATGCTGCTGGTTTGGGGATGACACTTTGAGAACCATAGCTCTAGTCAATTGCCCAAAATACTTCACAAAACAGCAAAATGAGGAAGGATAAAGTGGAGAAATAGCCTTCAAATTCTGAAGGTTATGCAGCCTTAGAAATAGCCATGCCAAGGAAAGAAGACCAAAATCCAGGTAATTATAGGTCCAACATCAGTTGCTACTGCATTTCCCAGTGTAATCCTAATGTTCAGAGAGCCATACAGCTACAAGATCTGAGAGAGCATGTAAATCGTTATTTTTTAAGAGTATCTGAAAGCATAAAGAATCAAGATATTGATGAGTATGACTAAAGCTCTTTAGATTCAATATAGCATTGTGAGAAAAGTTGAATGTGACATTATAATCAATTATTAATTAGTCACTGGCAGTGACAAATTTTAATTAGAGGACAATCATTAAGATGTTTTTTGTAACTTTTTCATGTTTTACTATTCAGCTGCATCCATAGTTACTATTGATGCCTTGTTCTAATGTTTGCAGAAAATGATTTGTCTTCATCCCCCCCCTTTTTTTTAAACCTAGTTATTAGGTATTTTTTTATTATTACTTTGATTTGTTTGGTGGTTGTTTTATAAATAATCTTATTATTTTGGTTATTTATAAAGCTATAAGTAGAAAGAAAATCCCTGATAATTAGAAAATAAGCATCCCATATGGAAAAATAGTCATCCTTGATATACAGTAACTTCTGTATCAAATATGTCCAAGAATAATTAATTTTACTAGTATCTTGCACTTCCAAACATATTCTCTCTAGAGATGACAACACCACATTTTGTAAATGCATTCTGTTTAGAGAAATACCTATAGTTTTACCAAAGCCAAAAGATAAAAACCAAACCAAACCAAAATGTGTCACAAAAACATCATTTTATCCAGAGACATTGAAGCAAGCAACAGACTGACATTTATCAGAGAGAAGGGGATGGAAGACAGGAACCGATTAACTAAAAACTTATATGCATAAACCATGGACACAGACAATAGTGCAGTGAATGCCTAGAGAGGAGGTGAGAGCAGGGTGGAGAGGTCAACAAGGGGAAAGGGGGACCTTTGTAATACTTTCAACAATAAAGATAATTTTTTAAAAGGTCATTTTAGTTGTATAAAAAATGAAAAGTAGTCTATTAATTATACAGTGAATTTTCTCTCCAATATTTCTAGTTGTTAGTTCATGTGGATAGTCAATAAGTCCTGTATAAACTGGAGAAAAAGAGGGACTAAGAAAGGAGGGAGTAGATCACAGCTAATGCTGAGAAAGTCTTCCAGGAGCACTTGGCCTTAATTCCTTTGCTGACATTGCTGTTATCGGATCTATTTCTAAAGGTACTTCTGTTTTTTTCCCTCCCTGTACATCTGTTTTCAGCATCTGTTAGGTTGAACCATATGAAGTTGCCAGTTACAAAGTATTTGACAAATTTTGAATTACAAAAAAAGTATCACATATCGTAACTTAGTAATTTATCAAAAAGAGTGGTGCATATTTAATATGTATATTTCTAAACTCATTTCACTTATTTGGATTTAAATTCTTGCAGGAAAATCATTTGTAAGTTGCATCAGATTATTTTGATAAGCAATTTTGTGTTTTTAGCATCTAGGTAAGTAACCAGGCAAACTTAGAATACCACTGGGAGATGGGGAGGGGGGCACTTTACCCAAGGCTTTTACTTCTTCATTATAAAATGATTAATTAAAGTAATTATTGAATATCCCTGGCCAGGTAGTTCAGTTGATTAGAGTATCTTTCTGATATGCCAAGGTTGTGGGTTCAATCCCCGGTCAGGGCATATACAAAATGTCTAAATAAGGGGAACAACAAATCAATGTTTTTCTCTTTTTCTTCCTTGCTCGCTCTCTAAAAAATAAAAATAATTATTGAGTAAGCAATCAACTGTAGAAGAAACTTGGAACGTAATAAGTTTCATATACAGATGAAAAGCTAAAATCCTACAAAATGTTCATATTATACCTTACAATAATATTCAAAAATACAAATAAGATTCAATATTAATAATTTGGGCCCAGTAAACACTTAAGAGAATCATTGGCAGTAAATTCGGGAAATAGAAACCATTTTCATTCATTCATTCATTCATTCATCCAGTTAACATTTGCTGAGTGCCTACCGTAAATCTGATGACTATCAAGTAGGTTTCTATTGGATGTCCCCTTCTCTCACTGAATTCACATTCTATTCCAATCATATTGCCATTAGAAATAGTCTAAATTCTCATACAAATGCCTGAGTAATTACCTATTGGCTGTGTTTCCCAAATTTGCTATGGTATATCTTATAGACCTGGCTTTAATTAGAAGAATAGATGCAAGAAACATAATGAACTTGGTAATAACATACTTTCATATAATCTGGATTCTATAATTTGACATACATTAAATATTTTTGGAACTAACATCCTATCTAATAAAAGAGAATCATGGTAATTAGCCATACCTCCGCTACCCTTCCCATTGGCTAATCAGGGCGATATGCAAATTATCTGACAGCCAAGATGGCAGCCGGCAGCCAGGCAGCTTGAAGTGAACATGAGGCTTGCTTGCTTCAGTGACAGAGGATGCCAACGTTCCCTGCCTGCCGCTGCCGGCCTCTGAACTTGCAGTTTGAAACATTTTTACAAATATAGAAGCTAAACAAAACTCCAGAAACCTGCTTTCAGCCAGCCGGGATCTCAGAGCTGGAGTTGAAACAGTGTTTCGATTATAGAACTCAAAACAAACCAGATACCTTCTTTCAGCAGCAGAGGCCTCAGAGCTGGAGCCAAGCCTCAGAGCTAAAGCTGGCCCAGAATAAAAAAGAAAAAGAAAAAAAGGAGCAGTTGGGAGCTTCAGTCACCCGCCAGCCTGAAAATAGCCCTCAGCCCCTCACCCAGACTGGCCAGGCACCCCAGTGGGGACCCCCACCCTGAAGGGTGTGTGACCAGCTGCAAACAGCCATCATCCCCTCACCCAGGCTGGCCAGGCACCCCAGTGGGGACCCCCACCCTGATCCAGGACACCCTTCAGGGCAAACCAGCTGGCCCCCACCCATGCACCAGGCCTCTATCCTATATAGTAAAAGGGTAATATGCCTCCCAGCACCGGGACCAGCGGAGCTGCGAGGCCTCCCGGCACCGGGATCAGCGTGACAGGGGGCAGCGCCCAAACCTCCTGATTGCCCTGCAGCTCTGTGTGTGACAGGGGGCGGGGCCACAACCTCCCTATCCACCCTGCTCTGTTCGTGACAGGGGAAGGTACCCCAACCTCCTGATCAGCCCTGCTCTGTGCCTGATATGGGGGAGCTCCCCAACCACCTGATCCCCCTGCGGCTCTGTGTGTGACAGGGTGCAGCGCCCCAACCCCCTGATCGGCCCTGCTCTGTGTTTGACAGGGTGCGGCGCCCTCTCCCCCCCCCCCCCCCCCATGGGCCCTGCTTTGTGTGTGACGGGGTAGAGCCATAACCTCCCCATAGGCCCTGCCCTGAGTGTGACAGTGTGCGGCGCCCCAACCTCCTGATCCGCCCTGCTTGGTGTGTGACAGGGGGCGGTGCCCCAACTCCCCTATCGGCCCTACTCTGTGAATGACAGGGGGGAGCTCCTCAACCCCCTGATCGGCCCTGCTCTGTGCATGACAGGGTACGGAGCCCCAACCCCCCTGATGGGCCTGCTCTGTGCGTGACAGGGGGCAGTGCCCCAACCCCCTGATTGGCCCTGTTCTGTGCGTGACAGGGGGTGGCGCCACAACCTCCCCATTTACCCTGCCTTGTGTGTGACGGGGCGGTGCCCCAACCCCTGAATCGGCCCTACCCTGAGCATGACTGAGGGTGGCGTTGCAACCTCCTGATCCGCCCTGCTCTGTGCATGACAGGGGGCAGCGCCCCAACCCCCCAATCAGCCCTGCTCTGAGCCCGACCAGGGGCTGCTCCACCTGGGAGCAGGCCTAAGCCAGCAGGTCGTTATCTCCTGAGGGGTCCCAGACTGCGAGAGGGCACAGGCCAGGCTGAGGCCCCCCCTCCCCAGTACACAAATTTTTGTGCACCGGGCCTCTAGTTTATTAATAATAATGTTATTTGCAATATGACTTTCATGTATATCTGGTGTCATAAATATTAAAATAACTCTGATTATTCCCAATGCCTGTGGATAAAAGGAAATTAATTCTCTGGCTCAGTGGTTCTCAACCAGTGATTTTGTCCTACTCCCTGCTCCCCACTCTCCCCCAGCCCCTACCACCCAGGGACATTTGGCAATGTCTGGAAACATTTGGTTGTCATTACTGACCTCTTGTGGATCGAGGCTAAGAATGCTACTAAACATCCTACAAACATCCACAATGCAGCAACTCCTCCCCTCCCCACAAAAGAAACCAAAAACATGTCCTGCCCAACCTGTCAATAGTGCTGAGGTTGAGAAACCCTGCTGAGATTATTCTCTTCATGTCTTATTTTTCCTGTCTCCATACTTTACCTTTAAAAGTTCAACCTCATGGGTTTATTCATTTGTTTATTTACATTCCTTCAAGAATGATTGTGAAAACATCGTGGGGGATACAAAGATACATAAAATAGGATATCTGATATTTAATTTGCAAGAACCTACCTTACATGGAACTGGAGAATAATTCTTTGGCTTTCTGCAAATGATGGGTGACAAAGTAAAACATTCCTTTGGGTTGATACCAGGACACCTTTGTGCATTCTGTTCATCTTTCTAGTTCTCTACCTTGAGTTGAATGTCATTTGCATGGCAGAATTCTAGTTCTGAATTCTTTGGAGCTAAAAATGCAGTTCTGTTGTTCCAATTGCATCAAAGGCAGAGCTGCGTGGGGGTGAGAAGGACATGAAAATACTACTCTTTGTAATCAGAATGTGGGAAAATGTTCAGCTTAATAACAGCTTACAAAATAGATTCCTTAATCTAAAACGATAAAATCTCCTGAATAGGGGTGAGCTGATACCTCAGCTCATGAACAAAGAAGGCAATATTTTTTCATGCTGTATACCCTGGGATAGATGGAACAAGTAACACATTCTGTCTATTGTTAGTCACATTTGCACTTTGACATTATACAGATCCTCCTCATTTGCACCAAAAATGGTGATCAGTCAATTCAGGAAGAGAAAACCAGAATCTAAATATATAAAAGCCCAGCAACCATTAAGGCAGAATGACCAGAACAACTGGTCGCTATGACACACACTGACCACCAGGGGGCAGACACTCAACACAGGAGCTGCCCCCTGGTGTTCAGTGCACTCCCACAGCGGGAGTGCTGCTCACCCAGAAGCTGGGCTCAGGGCTGGTGAGCGCATCGGCGGTGGCGGGAGCCTCTCCTGCCTCTGCGGCAGCACTAAGGAGCAGCGAGCCAAGCTGTAAGGAGCAAGCAGGTGGGCGATTAGGAGCGAGCAGTCAGGTAGTTAGGAGCGAGCAGGTGGGTGGTTAAGAGCGAGGGGTCCCGGATTGCAAGAGGGTGTGCAACCCGGGACCCCTCACTCCTAAACCAATCAGGCCTAAACCAGCAGTTGGACATCCCCCGAGGGGTCCTGGATTGCAAGAGGGTGCAGGCTGGGCTGAGGGACCCCCCACCATGCATGAATTTTGTGCATTGGGCCTCTAGTTGTACCATATTATAAATCCCTTTCTGTAGAGTCAAATAAAGGTGTTCTTTGCATTTGAGAAAATACAGACACAGAAAAATTTGATATAAACAAAAAAGTGACTGTTTTTCTATCATCAATCTCTAGTGCACATACATTATGCATGTGTGCATGTGAACATGCATGCATGTATGTGTGTGTGTATTTTTCTGCATTATCCCAAAACACCCATGTACTGAAGTGCTCCCTGCCCATCTTTCCTGTAAAGCACTGATGAGGTGGTTTACAGTAGAGCAGTGTGCTTTTTCCTCTTATCCTCAATTTTCCTAATGATTCACCTAGAATATGGCTGTCTATCTAGAAACAGCTAAAATTAACTGAACAATTTAGAATCCCACTGAGCTGAAGTTGCACGGGGTGCTGACTAATAGAAGGGAGGAAGCTGGGTGACTCAGGGGATTCTCAGTGGAGCTTTAAACCTTTCGTTTTCATGCTCCCTTGCTGACCGATGAGGCACTGTTCTCTTGAAAACTTACTTCCAAAGTGCTTTTTTGCACAACTCATTACTTCCAGTTGGGGAAGGCAAGAAGCCAGTGTGGTGTTTCAGGAGCGAGGCAGGATTAGAAGCAAATTTCCCAGTCTGGATATCTGGTGTTTGGGAACTCCAGGGAGCATCTTCAGTGACTCAGGCTGATGCAGCATTTACTGCAACCGCATTCACCAGCGGACAAGCTCCTTACCCAAATCAACCCTGAGGTATGAAGGGAGGAGGGGCGGGTCTTAGAATTCACTAGTGGGAGGATATAAAGATCCAGTGATTCCTCCCAGAGTATCTCCCATCCCCAGGAGAAGGCAGGTGACTAGAGCACTGTCCACAGGCACACATGGGAGTCACCCAGGCTGGGAACTAATGTAGGGTAGAGGGTCATCATTTCTGTGAGCTCCCCACCTTAAAGGCCCCTCCGTCTCAGATAATAGTACTTGGGTGGTCACGTGTTCTGAAAAAGCTCAAACACTTAAAACTTTGAGACTGGAATACTGGTTATTAATCCTGAAATAGATAATCATAAGAATTAGTACAAACTTCCCCAAGGACCCATACTCACTCTGCTATTATCTAAATCTCAGAGAAAAGTGGATGGTTGTTGGGCAATTAGTGACAGATGTTGTTTACAACTCAGTCTTGTTATGGAGACAAATTGTCCCTTTAATTCATGACCATGAACTTCATTTTGCCTGGCGGCCACAATGCAACCAAGAAGGAAGAGCTTTCTTCGTATGAGAAGCTGTTGTCTCTGTGTAGTCACCACCTCCCACCCCCCACCCCCACTCCCCTGTTTCCTGTGTGGGATCCACAGCCAATGCTTGCTGGCAAGTCTGGGGTCTCTTGGGCAGCAGGGCCAGTGGTCGGTAAGACAAGCTGGGTGCAGTACTCAGGGAGCAAAACCAAGCTGCTCTGACCTGTTGCCACCTCTCAGAGCAGCAACCTGCTGAGGGCAGCATGCAATTCCATTCAGTTAAAACTCCCCAACAGGATTGTTGGGCATTAACATCCTCATTTAATTGGTAAAGAAAATGGAACTCAAAAGTGGCTTGCTCAAATTCTCACAAAGTTAATAAAAGGGGAAGCCAGGGCTCAGGACCAACCTTCTCTACTATCAGGCAATACATCCTATATAATAGAAGCCTAATATGCTAAGTGTCTGGTTGTCCAGTCCATTCAACCAATCAAAGCATAATATGCTAATGATATGCTAGAACGACTCAACCACTCGCTATGACGTGCACTGACCACCAGGGGGCAGATGCTCTGACTGGTAGGTTAGCTTGCTGCTGGGGTCCAGCCAATCGGGACTGAGTGAGATGGGCTGCACACACCCTGGAGCCCTCCCATGGTTCCTCTCCGCCTGGCCAACCTCCTGTGTCCCTCTCTGGCTCCAAATGTGCACCATTGGGGTCCCTCGGCCTGGCCTGTACCCTCTCACAATCTGGGACCCCTCTGGGGATGTCAGAGAGCCAGTTTTGACCCTATCCCACAGGCCAGGCTGAGGGACCCCACTGGTGCAGCGCTAAGGATGCCCATCAGTCGGACGTCCCCCGAGGGCTCCCAGACTGCTAGTGGGCGCAGACTGAGCTGAGGGACCCCCGCCCCCAAGTGCACGAATTTTGTGCATTGGCCCTCTAGTCTTATGTAAACAACCTGCTCCGGACCAACCTTGTCCACTATCATACAGTACATCTCATATAAACACCTCATTGTTGGTCTTAAAGAGAATAGAAAAAAGATTGTAGAAGGATTTGTGACAACATATTCTCATAATAAAGAAAATAAAACCTTAAGCCTACAGATATATAGATATAGACT
The DNA here is from genome assembly GCF_963259705.1 of Myotis daubentonii. Classification (NCBI taxonomy): domain Eukaryota; kingdom Metazoa; phylum Chordata; class Mammalia; order Chiroptera; family Vespertilionidae; genus Myotis; species Myotis daubentonii. The sequence goes on along the minus strand of NC_081856.1, from coordinate 15,499,589 downwards.
TAGAAATAGAGATAGAGATAGAGATGTCTCAAAATCATATCTGAGAACAGGACTGGCTCTATAATTAGTGGGAGTCCATTGCAAATATGGAACTCTATGTTCATTAATAATTATTATTAACTAGAGGCCCAATTCACGCATTTGTGCATAGGTCCCTCAGCCTGATCTGTGCCCTCTTGCAATCTGGGACCCCTCAGGGGATGTTGAACTGCCAGTTTCAGCCTGATGCCCGCCGGGGATCAGGCCTAAACCAGCAGTCTGACATCCCCTGAGAGGTATAGCAGTGCGGGAAGCAGCAGGCGGTGGGAAGGAGCTCAAGCCAGGCCAGGTGCTGCACCACTCCTGTTCAACCTGGCCCCGCAGTGCCTGTCACCACTACTGCCTCTCTTGGTAGAGCTGCTATGAAGGCAGGAGAGGCTCCCGTGGCTGCAGCCGTGGTCGCCAGCCTGGCTTCTTGCTGAGTGGCGCTCCTGCTATGGGAGTGCACTGACCACCGGGTGCAGCTCCTGCATTGAGTGTCTGCTCCCTGGTGGTCAGATGCATCATAGCAACTGGTCTACTGGTTGTCCAGTCATTCAGTCATAAGAGTCGCTTAGGCTTTTGTATATATACTAGAGGCCCGGTGCACAAAAATTTGTGCACTTGGGGGGGAAGGGGGCGTCCCTCAGCCTGGCCTGTGCCCTCTCGCAGTCTGGGACCCCTCGGGAGATAACGCCCTGCTGACTTAGGCCTGCTCCCGGGTGGCAGAGGGCAGGCCCAATCCCTAGGTGCAGCCCCTGGTCGGGCTCAGAGCAGGGCTGATTGGGGGGTTGGGGCACCGCTCCCTGTCATGCACAGAGCAGGGCGGATCAGGAGGTTGCGATGCCACCCTCAGTCACGCTTAGGGTAGGGCCGATTGGAGGGTTGGGGCACCGCCCCCTGTCACGCTCAAGGCAGGGTCAATGGGGAGGTTGCGGCGCCACCCCCTATCACGCACAGAGCAGGGCCAATCAGGGGTTGGGGCTCCGTACCCTGTCACGCACAGAGCAGGGCCAATCAGGGGGTTGGGGAGCTCCCCCTTGTCACGCACAGAGCAGGGCCCACCAGGGGAGTTGGGGAGCTCCCCCCTGTCACACACAGAGCAGGGCCCACCAGGGGGGTTGGGGAGCTCCCCCCTGTCACACACAGAGCAGAGCCCACCAGGAGGGTTGGGGAGCTCCCCCCTGTCACACACAGAGCAGGGCCCATCAGGGGGTTGGGGAGTTCCCCCCCCCCCGTCACGCACAGAGCAGGGCCCATCAGGGGGTTGAGGAGCTCCCCCCTGTCACTCACAGAGTAGGGGCAATAGGGGAGTTGGGGCACCGCCCCCTGTCACACACCGAGCAGGGCGGATCAGGGGGTTGGGGCGCCGCCACTCTCTCACTCAGGGCAGGGCCTATGGGGAGGTTATGGCTCTACCCTGTCACACACAGAGCAGGGCCCGTGGGTGGGGGGGTGTTGGGGCACCGCACCCTGTCACACACAGAGCAGGGCCGATCAGGGGGTTGGGGCGCCGCCACTCTCTCACTCAGGGCAGGGCCTATGGGGAGGTTATGGCTCTACCCTGTCACACACAGAGCAGGGCCCGTGGGTGGGGGGGTGTTGGGGCACCGCACCCTGTCACACACAGAGCAGGGCCGATCAGGGGTTTGGGGCACCGCACCCTGTCACACACAGAGCCGCAGGGCGATCAGGGGATTGGGGAGCTCCCCCATATCAGGCAAAGAGCAGGGCTGATCAGGAGGTTGGGGCGCCTTCCCCTGTCACGAACAGAGCAGGGTGGATAGGGAGGTTGTGGCCCCGCCCCCTGTCACACACAGAGCCACAGGGCCATCAGGGGGTTTGGGCGCTGCCCCCTGTCACGCTGATCCCGGTGCCGGGAGGCCTCTCGGCTCTGCTGATCCTGGTGCTGGGAGGCCTCCCGGCTCCACTGATCCCGGTGCTGGGAGGCATATTACCCTTTTACTATATAGGATAGAGGCCTGGTGCATGGGTGGGGCTGGCTGGTTTGCCCTGAAGGGTGTCCTGGATCAGGGTAGGGGTCCCCACTGGGGTGCCTGGCCAGCCTGGATGAGGGGATGATGGCTGTTTGCAGCTGGTCACACACCCTTCAGGGTGGGGGTCCACACTGGGGTGCCTGGCCAGTCTGGGTGAGGGGCTGAGGGCTGTTTTCAGGCTGGCGGGTGACTGAAGCTCCCAACTGCTCCTTTTTTTCTTTTTCTTTTTTATTCTGGGCCAGCTTTAGCTCTGGCTCCAGCTCTGAGGCCTCTGCTGCTGAAAGCAGGTATCTGGTTTATTTGGATTCTATAATCGAAACAATGTATACTCCAGCTCTGAGATCCCGGCCGGCTGAAAGCAGGTTTCTGGGGTTTTGTTTAGCTTCTGTATTTGTTACAATGTTTCAAACTGCAAGCTCAGAGGCCGGCAAGGCAGGCGGGGAACGTTGGAGTCTTCCGTCACTGAAGCAAGCAAGCAAGCCTAATGTTCGCTTCCAGCTGCCTGGCTGCCGGCCGCCATCTTGGCTGTCAGATAATTTGCATATCGCCCTGATTAGCCAATGGGAAGGGTAGCGGTCGTACGCTAATTACCATGTTTCTCTTTTATTAGACAGGATGGGTAATTTCAAGACAATAACAGTAGAGCATTAAACCAGTCTCAAGGTCCTTCTGAGTACAAGTCCCTATGTGACTGCATTGTTTGCATGCCACAAAGTCAGTCCTACCTAATTATTCCTTTGTCTACAATATTTAGATAAAGTGAATTTTTTCTTGAAGCTAAAAAATGTCAAGGATTATATTCCATGGATACATTCCACTCTGTGGCTGTTATGCATATTATCCATATTCTCCAACTTAATGACTTTGTATTTTAATCCATCGAGATTGTTTACATTGGGTTTGCATGGCATGTGATAAACTCTGAGTAAATGTTTAACAGCAAAAAAATATGGAACTTCTTTAATCTTTTTATATATTTTATTAAGTTTTTACAGAGAGGAAGAGAGAAGGATAGAGATTTAGAAACATCGATGAGAGAGAAACATTGATCAGCTGCCTCCTGCACACTCCCTATTGGGTATGTGCCCGCAACCAAGGTACATGCCCCTGACCGGAATCGAACCTGGGACCCTTGAGTCCACAGGCCGATGCTCTGTCCACTGAGCCAAACTGGTTAGGGAGAACTTCTTTAATTTTTATGAAACATAAGTTTAATAGAAGTTCTTGGTTAGTGACAAATAGAAAAAGGTACAGGGAAAAGATAAATTTTCCATACAATGTGTGCTTATGTGTCTAAACCTCTGAATGTACATGGTAGTGTTTGGGAGGTATATTCTAAAGCAGGCCTTCATTTTAGACAAAGGCCAAATATTGCATTTCATGATTAATTCTTTTTTAAATTTTTTTAAAATATATATTTTATTGATTTTTTTAGAGAGGAAGGGAGAGGGAAAGAGAGTTAGAAACATCGATGAGTGAGAAACATCTATCAGCTGCCTCTTGCACACCCCCTACTGGTGATGTGTCCACAACCAAGGTACATGCCCTTGACTGGAATTGAACCTGGGACCCTTCAGTCCACAGGCCGATGCTCTATCCACTGAGCCAAACCAGTTAGGGCATCATGATTAATTCTAATGATGCTGAATAATAAATTCAGTCCCACCTTTCAAGGCATATCTGCAGAACAATACAAAATGATTTTCTCTGTCTTCTGGAGAATTCTTTTTTAAAAAATGTACTTAATGATTGATTTTATTTTATTTATTTATTTATTTTTAAATATATTTTATTGTTTTTTTACAGAGAGGAAGGGAGAGAGATAGAGAGTTAGAAACATTGATGAGAGAGAAACATCGATCAGCTGCCTCCTGCACATCTCCTACTGGGGATGTGCCCGCAACCCAGGTACATGCCCTTGACCGGAATCGAACCTGGGACCCTCTAGTCCGCAGGCCGACGCCCTATCCACTGAGCCAAACCGGTTAGGGTTGGAGGCTCCTTTTAAAGTGAGAGTGTTAACTGCCGCTGCTTCTCTCTGGCCCCACTCAAATGCTGCTTCCTCAATAATAGCCAGTGAGCACAGAGAGTTTCTACCCACCATTAGGGACCCTTGTTCTGTTTCTGGTAATCCTTAATTCCACTCTTCTATCGCGTGTAACTTAATCTGCTTACAGTGTGAGTCCTGCCAAATAAGGTCTGAAAATTGAGCTTTATTTTTGTAACATTGCTCAAGTGCCAGAAATTGCTTTAATCTGCTGTTTTAATTCAGTGACACTTATGGACTCACTTTTCTTCAATGTCTATGATATACCAGGTACTCTGCTAGCCACCTGTACCTCCATTATCTAAAAGCCAGGAATATTGGGGAAGATAAAGTAAAAACTTTATTATAAAGAATTCAAAATCTTTAAATCTATCAAGAGTCTGAAAAACAAGTGTTTATCTAAATAAAACTTACATTATATATTTAAACTGATTAGAAATCTAGAAAACACATGAACTGCTATTGTGCAGAACCCTCTTCTTTGTATGGTACTGGGGGGTGGGAGGGAAGGTGTGGTCTAAGATACAGTTTTCCCTAATTTACTTCTGGGAAAATTTATACAGTGGTATGTTCCTGTGGCCTCTGCATTTAAATCACTCTCTACCTTTACATTTCTCCTTTCAACTGATTAGCAGACAAAACTGATATAAAACCCCTGAATAAATATTTCTTACATGAGTGGGACTGATTTACTAGGGACTTAGTAAAATCAAATCTTCTAAGGGCTCTCACAGCTAAAATTTCTTTAGAAGCATCATCATTGATGTTGATTATACCACTTCACTCTGGGATCTAAAGCACATGAAAATTTTGGTTTGATTTTATTTAAATTCTACCTCTCTCTTTATAAACTATTTGGAATAAACCAACACATTCCCAGCAAGACAGAATAAATAATTGTAGACTGTATTGACTTCCAAAGGTCAATTCAAGGTAGCAAGTGACACATTCCAGGGCTCAGTTCCCAAAGAGGCAAGCTGGGGGACTGGATAAAGGCCAGGCTAAGCGATTTCTTGGCTGAATGGCAGCATAAAGTCTGGGGTGTGGAGGCATAAAGGTGGGTGGGAGGGAGAGGGTGAAGGGTGAGCAGAATATAGGTGTGTGGTCAAAGAGAACTAGAAGAAATAGCAGATTTATTGACAAATATTTTAAGTAGGTTCACACATGTGCTATTTTTAAGATGAGCCACATTAAAATATGCAGAAAATAAGGGAAACTGACTTAGAGACAGAAAAGATAGTTAGAGATAAAATGCTAGATTAGGTTTTAATAACTAAGTGGGGTTATATGGAAATATCTTTTAATTCATAGATATCTCTGAAGCTTTGGCTCAGAAAGACAGAAGGATCAATCCAAACGGACTAAACCACAGTGGAGGCTATTGAGTTGTTCAACTGGAAGTCCAAAAGTAAATGGAGCTTCATGGATGGAGTAACTAAGCAACTATAGCTCCACTTGCCTGAAATTCTCCTACTTTTCCTCTCCTAGGTGTCAGATTCATCCTTGGGCTGGGTTAAAGGTGGTGGCAACTGCTCTGGGATAGAACTTTCTTATAAACCTCTTCTTTAATCTCACTGGCCCATATTGGGTCACATGCCCACTCACAAACCAATCATCGACACAAGAGAAGCTCTTCCCTCTCTTTAGACCTGCAGGCCCATGTCTACATCTGGGGTTTGGTTAGCTTGAGGTCTCACTGGGTTTGTATATATGAGAACTCTACCAACTATCTAACACTGGGCTGTTTTGCCCTGGATGGAAATAGGAGTTACATTCAAGAATATTTGAGTAGCATATTTTGTACTGAACGTCTTTCTATTGCAAAATATATGTATACACACACACACACACACACACACACACACACACACACACACACATATATATAAAAAGCTAATATGCTAAGTGTCCCTCCGACCGCCCGACCGGTCACTATGACGCGCACTGGCCATTTACAAAGAAACAGCACCATGGGCCTGGTGTTGACAAAGCAACACTAGGCTTCCCCGAAGTGGGACACAGGCCCCACCACCACCCTAGAGCGACAGCCCACCAAATCGCAGCCAATGCTGCCGAGACCCCATGACACAAAATGTGGCCCACAGCCCAGCCCAGCCCAGGAACAGTGGCTGTGGGCACCAGGTAATAACATCACATAGCAACACCCGGCTTCCTCTCCCTAGCAACTAGCCTCCTTGCAGTTTCTTCAGCCCAGAAACACGACTTGCATTATAGCAAGGTACAAACATTTTACACTTTAACCAAATGCCTTTGAAGCGTTTTCCCGTGCCTCATCTCATTTGATCCTCACTGAAGTCCTGGAGTAGATAGATAGGAGACTCGGTGGAATCCTATTTTCTTTTCATTAGCCGGAAAATGGGGATTTAGAAAGTTTAGAAACTTGACCTGACTGAAAAGAAGTAAGAAATGGTGGACCTTGAAAATGACTTCAGGTTTTCTCACTGTGCAGAATATAGTCAAACACTGCTACAGTTAAATATTTCGTCTTTTGTTCTCTCTGCATGATCTACAATAATAATCTGCTTCACATTGATATTTACTGCTCTGTTGCTGACAATTACCTGAAAGAGAAGTTGGGGTACTTTACTGGGCTGGAAAAAATTTAGCTAAATCAGAAAGCAGGTCTAATTAAGCAAGTTTATATATATATAAACTCGCTGGCGCCAATTGCATGCATGTGTTTCCATCTGTCATTGTCAATCGTGAATTTGGTTGACACTTCTATTATAGAGAAAGGTGATAATAAAATATTTTCCCTAATTAATTTCCTTTCAGTGTGCATGAATTCATACACTGGGCATCTAGTTTATAAATATTTCCTTCTGTTATAATAAACTTTATTGTTTCATTTTTATTATGGGAATGATGTTACTCCCTTTAGAAACTTGATTCAGAAAAGTATAAAGAAAATAAGCATTCTATGCAATTTCTTGCCATTACTAACATCCTAAAAAGCTCTTGTGGCTCTGTTTTTTATTCATATTTGTTTATCCCACATTCTATTGGTTTTTAATGACAGTAGAACCATAGATGGTGTTATAACCAGAGGTTGGAAAGCAAGTGGGAACTTCGGGAGTGCAGGCTCCATCCTTCTCTCTTTTTCAGCCTGGCTTTCTTTGTATTGGCAGGCAGCTAGTGGAACATGGTCTCAACTCTACACCTTATTTTTCCTTCCATTTATCAATAACAAGCCCAGGTTCCTGGGGGAGTCAATCAGGTTTCCTGAGCTGTGCCAAGAGACCACCCGTGGTCCAATTAGCGGTGATGAGGGTGCACTCATAGAATACCATGATTATTGGGGCCCCTGTGTGGAGGCCATGGGTCATTTTTCAGAGAAAAAGAACCACTGTCCCCTGGACAGATGTCCCTAATGTTTACTACTACACTATTCCTACTTCGACTACAGAGACATAAAACATGCCTACAAAAACATGTAAATGTCATTAAGATCATCCTGAACAAGAAATTATGTAACCTGCCTTTAAAAAAACCTCCAAGGTAGTCTAACATGAACGTCTCTCCTTTATGATTCTAATTGCTTCCCCCAAACCATCTTCAGTGGCTGTTTAATGTCCCTTCTAATGGATGTACCACAATCTAGTTGTACCATAACTCAGTTGGAGAATGAATGTTTAAATCTTTCCAAATTTCTTGTTATCATAAATAATGCTTGACTAGGCATTTTTGCAAAGCCATTTTTGTCTTCATATTAGATTACTCCCATAAAATGGCATCTTTATAGTGCAAATATTTGGGGCACAGAACTTATTAAGACTCGATGAACTTTGCCAAATTGTTTTCCAGACAGGTTGTACTGAATTACACTTCTTGCAGCAACATCTGGAAGTTCTCATTTTGTGGAGTGTATCTTTGATAATATGATACCTAATTATCAGGAGATATTCCCTTCAATGAATTATCTTGTCACATCAGGAAAGTTGCTATAGAATTTATTCTGTTATTAAAAGTAGAATTCCCAAACATCCCCTGCTCCCTGCATCCTGCCTAGCTATTAGAAATTCTGTGTCACATTCTCCCTCTCCTGAAAAGCTGGGACCACAGGGCACTGGAGATTGGTTGCTGTTATCCTTCTAGCCTTACAACAAGGTGTGAGTGAGAGGATGGCTCTTGTTTTGACTTGTGTACCTGGGGAGTGAGGATCAGAAATTGAGTCCTTCATGATTGTCAGGTCAATGGAGAGTAAGTTCTTTCAAACCAACTATCCATCAAGAAGAAGTCAAGGTTGGAAGCCAAAAAGGAGGCGGATACAAGGGGGTGGAAGGAGATTGGAGTCAAGGTCTCAATGCCTTAAGGACAGGCAGGTAAAGGAGTGGAATAGGTTGAGGTTGGGCTGAGACTGTATGGAAAGTCTACATCTTATCTAAAGTCACTGCTCCTCGGCTCCACTCATGAAGATAGTTTTAAGCTCTGGAATTCAAAATTTTTTCAAAGACATCAAAAATGTGGATTTTTATACAACTATTTTTTAAATATTGCCTCAATTTTAAAATAACTGTGTGTTAGACAAGCATGTCTATGTTTGATATGTGGACACAAGTTTGTGACCTCTAACTAGAGTAGTAAGAAAGCTGAAGTCTAGTTGTCTGCTGTGGTCTTTTATAACCACAGACACAGTATGGCTGGAAACATTTATAGTTTAAAGAAGGGACAGTTGAAAATCAAACAAATATGAAGCTGTTTGGAAGTTCCAAATGGGAAATGCTCTTGTCCATAAGTAGCAAGACCCCTAGAAAGGATGAGTAAATGAATGGAGAACCTCAATTTTGTAACAGACAAGGTAATTTTACTTGGCTGCAGCTACATGATGCCTCTAGAAATGGTGAGAATTGTCACATTCCTATGCAAAGATCACATCCTTTGTAGATGAATGAATGTGCTCAGGTAACTGATTTCAGTGACTAACACCTGCACGCCTGGATTCTGTGACTGTTTTATAATATATCACTTGATCGTGTGGGAGCGTTCCAGATCAGACATCAGTTTGTGATGTTCAGGTCTAAAAATAGAACCACAGCCTAGTCAACGTTGCCCTTTAGATCTGATTTCCTTTTTCCTCTGCTGTCAGCCAAGTCCCTGGGATCATTGTAAATCTGATTACAAAAACAAGAGCCCGTATTTAGGAAGGAAAACTGACTTTGTTTTGGAAATCGGTGAACATGCTGTTTGGACTGGCTTTCTTTCCTAAACATTAGCTACCCCATCTATCATCTCAGCAATTCCATGCATTACACCTGAGGCCTTTGGCATCACAGCTTTCCAGGGGTCTTTCATTATGGATCAGTTCCCTAAACACAGGGGAGAAAAGCACTCTTGGCCTTGCCTCCCACATCACAGACACCCGTCACTGGCACCCTGGCCAGTTTGGGAGGTGTTGCAATCTGTCCCTGGTGGGGGAAGAGGGTTCACACTGGAAGACAAACCTATGTTGAAGCCCTTTCTCAGGACACGCACACACATTTCAAGCCACCACCTTCTTGTTTCCCTTTTCTAGAAGTGGTTTAGCAGAGCAGTCTACATGTAGGCTTTTCAAACAGACCCATAATTAGAGATTCACAAATGAGCTCTTGTAGTGGGAGGGACTGCTTGCCTTTTGCAATGTTTCATGCTGTGTGGGTTTGGGTACTGGGGGGCAGAGTTTAGTCTGCCTGCTGAATAAGATGTGCAATGTGTATGCTAGGATGTACATGGTCCAGAATTAGATGCCTGAAAGAATTCTAAGAAAAGCCCTGAAGTGAAGGTGGGTTAGGATTGAGAGTCCTTTTTTATTCTCTAAATATAAAGAATTCGTTTATCAAAATCTGTTAAGGCTAATATCTAAACTCTCAGATGACCACAACTGGTCATAAGGAAAAGAAGTCTCAATGAGTATGATACTTAATGAGGTACTACAAATCACAGAAATGATGAATATTTACTGATCTCTTGCTAAGTACTTCATGTGCATTTTCTCATTTAATTTTGATATGAGTCTAGGAGGGCGTATAGCATCATAGTTAAGCACAAAGCTGTGTGTCCAGCATGTGGCTCTCTCCACGTGCTAGAACCTGACGAGCTGCTTACCAGCATGGTGATGTAAGCCGGCTGCCACCAGCTGGAAGGAGTAGCCAGAAGGGCATGTGGAAGAATAAGAGAAATGAGGTACAGATTGCTTTTGGGAATGAATCTTCATTATTTTCACATGATGCTAAAGCACCAAAGACTGTTTATTTCCTTTACAGGAGCAATGGAAAAGCAAAGTTGCTTTAGATGAGGGGGAAAAAAAGAATATCTGATCTTACAGAGATATTATTGTTTCAAAAGGAAAAGACCAAAATACTTATTAGGTAATCTAGGTATAGTCCAAGTACAGATATGAAAAAAGTAAAACTTGGTAGTTTCAGCCAATTCTCTTCTCAAGTCCAGAGTGAGGAGCTTTTATAGTGGTGATGACCCAGTAATGAGTCTTTTGTGATGTCCCAACAACTCTCTACTGTGAGTAGAGCCCAGAGTTGAATAGTCTGAGCATGAGGAGGGCCATGTGAGAGCACAAACATTGTCCAAACAATCTCATGTTGTTGTGGGGTCAGTGCCCCCTCTGGCAGTTAGCTTCTCTTGATTCCATTACAAACTGTGTAGCTCCTCCCAGGCCAGCTTCTGATCATAAAAATGACCAGATGATGAAGTAGAATGGGGGGCAGGGAGTGTAGGGGGAGCTTCTGCACAGATCTATCACAGTAGGAAAGTTGCCTTCAGGTTGACTTGATTCATTAATCAGAATCCTCAGGGCTACCCAGCCAGTGTTGCTCAGTGATTGAGCATTAACCTATGAACCAAGAGGTCAGGGTTTGATTCCCAGTCAGGGCACATGCCTGGGTTATGGGCTCCATCCCCAGTGTGGGGCGTGCAGGAGGCAGCTGATCAATGATTCTCTCTCATCATTGATGTTTCTCTCTCTCTCTCTCTCTCTTTCCCTTCCTCTCTGATGTTTCTATCTCTCTCTCTCCCTCTCTGAAATCAATTAAAAATATATTATTAAGAAAAAGAATTCCCAGGGCTGAGTTCAGCAAGGACAAATCTTGTACTATAATGTAAGACCACGTTTCTCCATCTGAGCCACTGGGATAATGAAGACTTTGCCAACAATTATTTGCAAGACAGAGATTATTTTTAAAAATGGCTTTATCAAAGTATAATTGCTACGCAAAACACTGCTTATCAGTTTTAAAGTTTACAGTGTACAATCTGATGAGTTTTGACATATGTACACACCCCTAGTTGGGTAAGAAACATATCCATCACCTTCCAAATTTTCCTCCTGTTGCTGTGGTTTTACTCCGGTGATGGTTGTTTGTATTTTTGTAAGAACACTTACTTAACCTGAGCTCCACCCACTTCACACATTTTTAAATGCATAAGACACTACTTTTAACTGTAGGCTCAATGTTATCCAGCAGATTTCATAGCAGCTTCTCAACAAGTAATGCTTTCCTTCTTGCCCATAAATCAAACCACTAAATGTGAGGTGCCCATGACAGTGTTTCTGGAGCAGCCAGTTGTCCCCAGACCCTCCTATCTTTCCTCTCTGGGTGAAGTCATCCTTGAGGGGTGGAGGTTGTCCTAACTCCAGAGTGGCTCTTGGGAGCGATGTTTAATCCACAACAGCCATTACCTCATACTAAATTCCAGCCACAGTACTATGTGATATTTGGCCATGCCCCTGACAATTCAAATTACAATGGACATGGATGATGTAATTCTGAGCCCATGTGCTCTTCAGACATGAAGTTGGCTCTCCTAGTCAGTAAGGTCAGGGAACTTTCTGAGTGTGTCTTTCTATCTGGAGTTATTTGTGCTAATCTTCTCAGTTCTTTTTGTATTCATGAAGAAAAATTAGACCATGGATTTGGTTCAGGAAAACAGTCTATGATGATAAAAAATGATACGGATAAATAATCCTTGGTGATTTAACTCTGAATTATATAAGAAATTTTAAGAATTGAAGGAGTTTAAAATATTGGACATCAAAATAACTAGATTATAGAACAACCACACTAGAGAACTACCTGAAGATTAGCTGAACAGAAGTCCTACAACTAAGGATAAAACGACTGGCAGAATATCATAATCAAACTTTCACTGGTGAAAACACTTTTCTTGTTCTCAAAAAGGAACAAGAAGTAGGAAATTTTATCTGAGAGAAATGCAGAGATTTCCTTTAATATAGGACAACCTGAGAGTCATACTTTGGCATTGGGTCAAAAAGGACAATGAGAAGTGGACCACAACGTTCCTTGGCATACAGCAATATCTATAATCAGTGTATTAGAAGTTGATACTGATGAATATTGCAATGCATGCATTTAATTAAAAACTGTTATTTAGCATCTACTGAATCTTATGCATTCTACTGAGTACCTGGAATGCAATAATAAATGAGTTGGAAACAACTTCTGCCCTTTCAGACCCTTCAGAGTCATATGACCGTTGCCTTCATCAATGATACAGTCTAGTGCAACAGACATTTAACTAACTGGGGGCGGTGGGGAGGTTGCTACTAGAGAATACAGCTGGAGCAACTTAGCAAGACTAAGGGGGAGTCAAGAAGGAAGTCTTCTTGGAGGAAGTAAGGATTCAGCTCATTTTCAATGAATCCATAGGAATTATCTAGAAGCAGGGGTGGGCAAACTTTTTGACTCGAGGGCCACAGTGGGTTCTTAAACTGGACTCAGAAGAAGGAGCTGCGGCCGTGTTTCCCGACGTTGCCATGTTAACACTGCTGCTGGTGAAGGAGCGGAGGGGAGAGCAAGAGAACCCTCTGTTCTTTGGGCTCCGTGGGCCGGATAGAACAGCCGTGGGCCGTAGTTTGCCCACGGCTGGTCATTCATGGGATGAGGACCCTGTGGAGGAGAATGGTCCATGAATAGTGAAGAACATGCTCAAAAGTGAGACAGTCATGTGCATGAAAAGAAATGAAATGTTCAGTGAGAATGAGGGGTGATCAGGAGAGGAGGCTGCAGCAGTTGGCAGGGTCTGGATCACTCAGGGACTCGAAAGTCATGGGAAGGCTCTTAGGTATTGTTGCTGGAATGGGATATCAATAAAAGGATTTCAGGAAGAAATGCCACATGACCAGATTTGTGTCTCTGTGATTAATATGATAGTGAATGGGCCATTGCAATAAAGAGTCCAGTAAAGAAATGATGTCGGCATAAGTAGAGTGAGGGAGAGGGATGACGAAGAGTGAGTGGTTCAAGACAATTTTTATAGGGAGAAAATCAATTGAATTCTTAGAATCATTCACTTCACCCCCTCTGGTTTTGTCATCACACTCTCTGTTATCATGCTGAAATTTGGTTTTCTAAATATTTTTCTTACTGGAAGAAATTATCTTGGTTCTGCTGACTGCTATATTTAGACAGTTTCTCATTGTCTGTTCCTAAGTTATATTTTAGGCAGACACCTCTGATGCTTGAGTGCCTACTTATTATATTAAGACAGCATCCCAAAGTATGATAAACTCTAGAACTCCAACAAGATAACGTGGACCTGCAAGAACATGGGCCTTCCTCATAGTCAATTTACAAAAGTCACAACATTAATTTGGGCTAATTCCATGTAATTCCTAGAGAAGCATAGCTCTAATACATATAGTAGCTCAATGTAAGGGAAAATTTTATTAGAGTAGAACAACAATGAATTGGAGTTCCCCTGAAATCTTTCATGTTTCCATTCATGGTCCTACAAACATCACGATCGGCATTGATTGGACTGTCGGGCCTTGGAGGGAAGGTAGGGGAGGGTGGGGGCAAGGGGGAAAGATCAACCAAAGGACTTATATGCAAGCATATAGGCCTAACCAATGGACACGGACAACGGGGGGGTGAGGGGGTGAGCGGGGGGGGGGTAGAGGGTACAAATATGTAATATCTTAATCAATAAAAAATATTAAAAAAAAGAGAACAACAATGAAAAACGTAAAGAAATAAAGCCTATATTTCTAAAAAAAAAAAAAATCACGATCGCACGACAGTGAACTGTCAAGCACAATCTCTGTGAAGAGCATGATAAGGATCACTGAGGCAGGTGGCATGAGTTATCTTAAAAGGGAAGATTTATGCTATCCCAAAGCCTTAATGAAAACAGCTTCATAAGCAAAACTTATCATGCCCCAGTGAAGTTAACATTTTTTTTATTTTACATGTAGCACTGTCATTTGAGATAGTCATTAATTAATTATTCAGGATTTGCTTTGGTCATGCTGTTACATATATTTCCTCATAATATAAATCCATCTAAATTAGTAATTCCCATTACACTCTCAATGTATTATGAATATTCCTGTCATGCTACGGTTGTTATTTTTCAGTTATGTATTCATAAACTAATTTAATATTAATTTATTCCACTACACTTCTTTTGCTCACCACCATATTCTCGGTGTCCAGTATCTGGTAAGCACTCAATAAATATTTTTTGGTTAGTTGTTGGCTGATTGATTGCATGAGTTAGAAAGTTAGAGTACATGATTATAAAAGCCTGTGATGTTTTGATATCCCATATTTCTGCAGAATAGGATTTCTGTGCAGTTAGATGATCCTGATGAATTGCATCCTGCTTCCTTGAGTGATAAATTTGTTGCGTATAAAGCTAAAGCTCAGAGTAGTTTTCTGCAGGTCATTGCATAGCAGCTGAGAGCATCAGCTCTAGAGCTAAACCAGCTCTTCTGCTTGTTAAATGTGTGACCATGGACATAGGCAAGTTACCTAAGATCTCTGTGTTCCCAAGTTCTCATTTGTAAATTTGGGGATATTAGAAGTACCTGATGGGGTTGTATTAGGATTTACTGTCTTTGGTAGCATGTCTGGCAGGTGGAAAGTGCTACATAAAGGTAAGCTATTAGCATTACATAATTGAAGACAATCTAGGCTTTCTAATTCCTAGGATCATGACTCCAACTTTGTATTTAACACATTTACTGGGCACTGTCTGTGCTATGTCTCGGCCTCAAGGATGCAAAAACCATTTGGACAGATCTTGCTCTTGAAGAGCATGCAGACCAGGAAAGACAAATAAGCCAGGGGACAGATATCCCAGGGAAATTATGTTAAGGGATGCTGCTGAATTAAAACTCCAGGTGTTGCTGGAGTATAGAAGGCAAAATAACCACTCCGCTTGCAGCAAGATGAGGAGCACTTCATAGAGAAGTTGCCATCTCATTTGGACCATGAAGGATGAGTAGGAGGAGTTGGATAGGAGTGGCAGACCCACATTCATGACACTTCCTCTTTTCTGAAAACAATCGTATTTTATTTTCAAGAATCTCACAGCGATCTCCTGATTTCAAGGTAAGCTAGCCTCTGCCCTGGCCCCATGGGATGTATCAGGATTGATTAAATCTATCCTGGTAATATGTTCCCTCAGTCATGATTGGTAACAATCTGCCAAATGAGGAGTAAGCTTCCTGAAGAAAGCAGATGAAGCTTTAGGATTGGAAAACCACTGCTGGCTTTTCTCTCCTCCATCTGCCTGGTACACAGATGTGATGCCTGGAAGATGAGGAGGAGGAGGTGAAAGCCAACGGGCCTCAAAGAAGCGGGCAGGGAGATGGAGAGAGCCTCTGTTGTTAAGTCCTTAGGACCCCTGAACTTCCTACCTTTAGTCTTGTTATGTGAAAAAAATACACCCCGATTTGTCCAAACCACTGTGGTCAGCTTTTCTGTTAGTTCACATCTGAAAGCATTCCTGATTGACACAAAGAGGCAAAAAAGGGAATGTATTTCAAATAGCAATTCTGTACAAAGAGTCTGTCTCCAGGCAGGTCAGAGCTTAGTGCACTGAGGCCAGAGTGAAAGTCCAAGTGCTGTAGGTTTGAATGGGTTTGTGCCTTACTGATAAGAACAAACCAACAGAGAATCGACATCAGGGGAGAATTGACATCTTAATAATTTTAAGTTTTATGATGTGTGAAATAGCGTATTTCTCTATTATTTAGAACTTTCATTTCTTTCAGTCATGTTTGTGTTATTAATATTTTATATTTTATGCATATTTTGTTAGATTTATTTCTAAATATTTTCTGATTTCATGCTATTAGAAAATGGCATACATGATTAAATTTTAATTTTCAACTGTTTGTTGCTGCTATATAAGAAAAAGAATTTTTATGTCAATCTCGTATCCTGTGGATTTGCTGAATTCACTTATTTATTGTGGAGGCATTTTTGTAGATGGTTTGATTATTTATATAGATAATATCAGATACAAATGTTGATTCATGTTTCTTTATTTCCAAGCTGTATCCTTTTATTTTTTTTTCTTGCTTTACTTCATGAGCTAGGACCTCCAAAATAATGTGAATTGAAGTGGTGAGAGTGGATACCACTGCCTTGTTCCTTACCTTAAGGAGTGATTTTTAACCCATGTGCTGCAAAAAATTTTAAAGCACGCAATACCTGACTATTTAGTCAGAGGCACTGACCACTTTTCCCTTAGATTGTCAAATAAAAAAATGACAGCAGCCAACACAACAATAGCCATCCAATGTGAATGAATCAAAAGTATACCTATTCTTTTTTGTCATATCAGCAAAAAATATGATATATTTTTGATGTGCCACAGAATTTTAGCAATTAGTTTGTGTGCCATGAGATGAAAAAGGTTAAAAATCGATGTCTTAGAGGAAAAGCAGACAGACTTCCACCATTAAGTCTGATGTTAGCTGTCAGTTTTCATGGATGACCTTTATTAGGTTCTAGAAGTTTTCTATTATTTCTGGTTTAGAGAATTTTTATGATGAATGGGTTTTGAATCTTGTCAAATTATTTTTCAGTATCTGTTGAGCTGAGCACATGGTTTTGCTTTTATGATCTATTAAAATGAATTATATTGATTTTGGGCTGTTGAAACACCCTCAGGCCCCAATTGTTCATGAGGCACTATCCTTTTTATATATAGTGAGATTCAGTCCACTAGCATTTTGTTAAAGCTCTTTTTTTTCATCTGTGTTCTCTTATCTGGAAGAGTTTGTGTAGAATATGTACTATTTGTTTCTTAAGCTTTTGGTATAACTCCCCAGTGAAGACATCTGAGCCTGTAGTTTTCTTTATGGGAAGGTTTTTAACTACAAATCCAATTATTTTAGTAGATACAGTGTTATTCAGGTTACCTGTTACTTCTTGAGTGAGCTTTGGTCATTTGTATTGTGGGGGAAGGGGAAATTTCCCCTTTCCTTTCTTAGTTCTTTTGACTGGTAAAATAATTAAAATGATATGAATCAGATTAACAGGAGAAAATGACCAAGCTTAGCATGTATTATGTATGGGTGTGTGTGTGTTTGTGTGTCTTAACAATATAAGATTAGAGGACAGATTAGTCAGTACAGACTTACATGTCATTCTTGAGCTAAGGAGAAAAGGGGTTGTGGTTTGGGACTTCAAATGGCAGGAAGGCAATTTACATGGAGATGGAATAGCCAGTGTTTGGTAAACAAATTTTTGCTGAGCCATCTGTACAGTGGAACACAGAGAGCCCTTTGATTAATCTTGAGCCTTGCTAGGTTTCTCCCTGTCTATCACATACTAGTTCATATTAAACTATAATTACCTATGGTGATAGCTTCCTTCCTAGAGCAGATCCTCCATCTAAATTCTTTTAGGCAGTTAGGGGGAAGGTCAGAGGTTATGTCTGAGTCCTTTGTTTCTTAAAAATAATCAGCTTAAAACAATAATCATTATCTCAAAGAGGCATATTTTGAGGTAGCAAACTCTGTTCCCCTTTAGTGTCTTTCCAGTAATTTTTCCATTTTATGTAAGTTACCAAGTTTATTGGCATAAAGTTGTTCATAATATTTGTTGCTATGAGGATGTATGTAGAATCTGTAGTGATGGCACCTCTTTCATTCCTAATGTTAGTAATTTTTTCCTCTTTCTCTTTAATTAGTTTGACTAGACATTTATCAAATTAGTTGTTCTTTTAAAATAACCAGCTTTTTATTTCATTTATTTTTCTTTATTGTTTTACTGGTCTTTATTTTGTTGCTTTTCTTCCTTCTAACATTGTTTTTCTCCCCTCTTGCTTTGTGTTTAATTTTACCTTCTTTTTCTGGTTTTTAAGGGTAATGCTGAATCATTTAAGACCTTCCATATTTTCTAATGTAAACATGTTGCCATAAATTTCCCTCTAAGCACTGCTTTAGTGGCAACTCACAAGTTCTCTTATGCTCTGTTTCCTTTCCATTCAAGTCAAGCTAATTTCTGATTATCTTTGAGTTTCTCCTTTGATCCATGGATTATTAGACATGGGTTTAATTTGAAATATTTGGGTTTTTTTCCAGGTATCTTTCTGTTCTAACTGTATTTTTTTATGCTTTTAATTATTTTAATTTGCTGAAATTTGTTTCATGATCCAGAAATTTGGTAAACGTTCTATATGCATTTTAAAGTAATATGTCTTCCGATGAGAGTTGAAGTGATCTATAAATGGCAATTAAGTATAGTTGATTGAGAGTGTTCAGATTTTTCATATATTTGCTGACTTTTTTAAACTTTTTTTTTCTTTCATTTTCAGAGAGATCAGTTGTGAAGTCATCAAGATAATTGTTGATTTCTCTTTTCAGTGTCTATCAATTTTTGCTTTATGCATTTTTAAGCGCTATTACTAGGTATGAGCACATTAAGATTGTCTTTTTGATGAATTAATGAATTGATAAATTGCAATGTGTCTTTTTATCCCTGACTGTATACTGTGTTCTGAAAAGTCTAGTTTGTCTCTTAGTAATATATTTACTCCAGCTTCCTCTTGATTAGTTTTTGCATGGTATATATATTTTCCATCTTTTCTCTTTAAACATCTACATCTATGTTTACATTTAGTTTTCCTGTAGATGACATATAATTGAGTCTTGTATTTTGATTCAGTTTGATAATCTTTGCCTTTTAATCAGGATATTTAGGCCATCTAAATTTAATGTAGTGATTAATATGATTTGATTTAAATCTATCCTCTTCCCAGTTTTCTGTTTGTCTCTTTTGTTTGTTTCTTTTTCCCTTGTTTTCTGCCACCTTTTGAAAGAATTGAATATGTCTTATCTCATTTCACCTTCACAATGGCTTATTAGTTATATTTTTTTTTGGTGGTTCCTCTGGGGAGGTGGGTCTCAAATGGGGTTTTTCTCTCCAGAGGATATATGTCAATGTCTGGAGACTATTTTGAATTTTATGACTTGATGGAATTTTTGCTGGCATCTAGTTGGTAGAGCCATGCATTCTGCTAAACTTCCTACAATAAATACACAGGGTAGCCCCCACAACAATCATCAAACCAAAAATGTCACTGTTTGGGAGGCTTCCCTGTGACTTCATATTATCTTATTCTCCCACACAGCCCACAAACCTCTCTGGTACCTGATGACCTTCACGCAGCAAAGAGAAAGCACCAGACACAAACCCTCTCCCCTTCCTTCCTCCAGAGCTACTTAGCTCACAGCCGCATCCTTCCAGTGCATGTTCTTCTCCCCTCAAGTCCTCTCTCTCCATCATGACTCAGATCCCATCTTTTGCCACCTCAGTTAAACCCTCACACTCCTGCATCATCAGTTAATATCTTTCCAAATGATCATTCTCATCAGCATATTATGTGCTCTAGTGTTTCCTTCGAAAAGCAAACAGATCTCTGTTGATCCCACATCCGCCTCCAGCAACCTCCACATTCACTGCCTTCCTTTCTAGCCAATTATATTTGAAGAGTGGGCCATACGTGGTCTTTCCTGATCCCCTCATATCATTTCTTCTCTCTGACATGATTCCCACCTCACTTCCCACTTCGGATTTCACCTTATATCTCTCAGAGAGGCTGTCCTTGATCACCCTACCCCAAATAGGTCTTCCTCTGTTAGTCTCTTTCTGAAACCATTGCTTAATTCCTTCATACCAGTGACTGCTACACATTTTTTCCTTTTTTTATGGTAGGCTGATTAATCTCTCACCAGAATATGAACTTCATGCAGATAGGAATCAGGTCGCACTTGATACCATTGTATTGTATTATTTATGACTGGCATTGAGGCTCAAAATGTTTCGAGACAGAAGACCTGGTGCTGAAAGGGTCGGCCTAGTTCATGCGTGTGGGTTCTTGAGTTCATGAAAGAAAATTTTCACAAACCAGTCCAAGTGATTATGAGAGAATGTTTATTGAAGCTCAGGACAGTAAAACAAGCAAGGGTTTAGAACAGAAGAAGCAACAGAGTCTAGGCTGGGCTGCCTTAGCTCTCTGGGAAGTCAGAGAAAAGGGGGCCTTGGGAACAGGTTCAGGGCATTAGCCTAGGACAAGCTGCCACTGCCCATTGCTCCCCTGATGGCTAGTCTCATAAGGACTCTTAGAGTTTGGGAGATTTACGCCAGTGGGGGAAGAAGAGAGTGAAGAATGGGGAAGGGGAATGGCCCAGGCTGCTCCCCAGGAGAGTTTACACTCAGTCCTTTGTCTTGAGGGTTTTATCTCTCTCTTGGAGGCAGGAATCTTAGGGGAGGTCTCAGAATATTTGTCAGTTATTTAGGTGTGCTCTTCCAGAGTCCTGGTCTCCACTTATTGGTCAGTGTCAGGGCAGAGGGTCCTTAGTCATTGCAACTGGTCCTGTTGTCATCCACCTGGTTTTGCTGCTTTTCCGGGCCTGACACTGAAATACAACGGGAGGCCTAGATGTTATCTCTAGGGAGGTGACCTCTCTATCTGCTGTCAATTGCTCTGCCAGTTTGTTGAGCTATCTGTCTCAGTTTTCCCATTCTACTTATCCTGGCTTGCTGGCCTATCTCAAAAATACTCCATGATGACTGACTAAATGAATAAATAAATGAATGAAACAGTGACATTGAAATCAAGGTATTAGTTCTAATATTTAAAATATACTCATTGGAATGTGGCATGGCTATTTAATTTTTTAAAATTGATGAGAGAGAGAGAGAGAGAGAGAGAGAGAGAGAGAGAGAGAGAGAGAGATCAACTTGTTGTTCCACTTATTTATGCATTCATGGGTTGATTCTTGTCTGTGCCCTGACCAAGGATTGAACCCACAATCTTGGCATATCAGGATAACACTCTGACCAACTGAGCAACCTGGCCAGGGCTGGCATGGCTATTTAAAAGTATTCATTGTATTATTAATTTTTTGATTGAACTTGAAATTTTTTTATTATAATGTTGAAATGACAAGGCTGTATTGGTATCAAGTTGTTCCCTTTATTTTTTATTTTTTTAAATATATTTTTTATTCATTTCAGGGGGGAAGGGAGGAGAGAGATAGAAATATCAGTGATGAGAGAGAATCATTGATCGGCTGCCTCCTGCATGACCCCTACTGGGGATCAAGCTCACAACCTGGGCATGTGCCCTTGACCGGAATCGAACCCGGGACCCTTCAGTCCACAGGCTGACGCTCTATCCACTGAGCCAAACCGGCTAGGGAAGTGGATCTCAACCTGTGGGTCGCGACCCCTTTGGTGGTTGAACGACCATTTCACAGGGGTCTCCTAAGACCATCCTGCACATCAGATATTTACATTATGATTCATAACAGTAGCAACATTACAGTTATGAAGTAGCAACGAAAATAATTTTATGGTTGGGTCACAACATGAGGAACTGTATTTAAAGGGCCAGAAGGTTGAGAACCACTGGGCTAGGGCAAGTTGTTCCCTTTACGTATCTCTCATGGGTAATTTAATGATGAGTATACACATATTTAAAATTCACTATTTCCCAAGCACAGCTGTGAATTCGGTATAAGTTTCTAATTTACAGTTTTAAAGAATTCAGAACTAAATCATTTATAGTGTTCCAATTCTTTGTGGGTACATTTTCACATTTCTCCCCTTTTTTTTTCTTTAATCTTGGACCCTGTATAGATTTGCTGTCTACAAAAAAGACAGGCAATAATTTTATAAAATATATGGCATTGTTGTTTCAAACTAGCTACAATTTAACTTTGGTAAGGTCTCCATTTATCAAGTTTGCTGTAGTTCCCAAGGAGCAGTAATGTAAATTCAAATGAGCTTTTAAAAATATTTTATAAAAGCTCATTCACAGCCCCCCCCCTTTCTCTATTTCATTTGCTATTACTGGTTATAACCACAAGAGTATTTTTATATAAATCATACCGTCTCTTTTTGAGCCTAACCACTTTGCTGGCCTCATGCACAGTGTTGTTGCAGACCATTATTTACGACTTCACGGCACTTTATCATGAAAGTCCTATGATGGTGTGAGCAATGTTTAGAGCATTGGGTTCTGCCTTTGGCCTTTTCCCCTGGTACTTTATCAAAGCTTTGATATTGAAACTATCCTTAGAAATGGGGGTTTGTATTCGTAACTATGTGATGTTAAATAGAAGCATTTCAAAAGGAAAATAAATTTTACCAAAAAACAAAAACCCCACACAAACCACTGAAATCACCAGTGCTTCCAGTTCTAGAAATTTCAAGGAAGCAGGAATTCTCCCCCACGCTTTCCACCAGTCACCCTTGGATTTTAGGTTGCAGCAGAAATCCCAAAGCAGGCAAATTAGTGATGGCACAAATTCCCCTGAAAACATTCAGACTGTTCAACCATCTCATAAGATTTCCACTAGTCTCAGCTTCATTTTCTCAAAGATGTGTGGAAAATTGCATTCCAAGTCTTTTAACAGCCTTGCAAATAGTAGAGACAAAATTAGGTCAAAGGGGAAATTGTTGGAGTCAAAAACATTCCCTGTTTTTATATTTCAATTATTTTAGTTAAAATACTCTTCCATTCCAAAAGAACTCTGTCAATAATGATTTTTTTTTCTAGCACCATCATGTTTGAGCGGTGAACTGGGGCAATGTCACTGTTTTGATTAATGGTTTCAAAGACGCTAGCTAATGTTACCAAAAGTGCAATGTTGCTCATTGTTTAGGAGGAAAATGTACCTTTGTCCTGGTTTATTATATGTATGTATATATATATAGTATATTTAACTGGGCTTACTTGTATCATGTCATTTCAGTGATCATTGTCTTTGATAAATATTTTGAAATTTAAATATCATAACAGTAAATTCTGACTGGTTAAAATGTAACAACATATATCAAAGGGATGGTTCCTTGCTTCCTTCCTCCAAAGAACCTTAGAAAAATCTGAGAAATGTTGAATCTCATGCCTTTTGCTATGTGAGACTCTTATGAGAAGATATTTAGATCATTTTAAAAAGAATTTTAAAAAGTAATTGCGGATTTCCTCAAGGAGCAAGGTTTTCCCTTGTAATAAATATGGAAACCTTACACAACCATGGCTATTGCATTTTTCCCTCCTAGAATTCCAATGTACTTGATATGCATTTGATAAATTACTGGCTTTACTACCCTTCGGAGCTGGTAATTTTTAAATATGGTGAAAATGATCAAGAGAAGCCTTAATGTCGTGCCTTTTCTATGATGATGGTCATTTACATGAGAATTGACAATTTCAAAAGAATTTTTGACACAGTTGTTAACCACTGTTATTTCAAGGTTATAGTCCGAATCCCTAACGTAAAAGAAATATATTTCTGTATGTATGCCTAGTGCTAACAAAAACTATATATGTGTTCTTTTAAAGTAATTGATTACTGTCTGCTTTATTTTACGTTCATCCTCTACTGTTTTAATTGAGTTACTACTGGCTTACTTGCTCTGGAAGCCTTGAAGCCCCATAATCTTTAAATACAAAGACCACACACACATGCTCTGGACCTGGGGTCTGAACACTCATCTCGTAGTCCGTTTGTAAATGCAGGCACACTTTTCAGTGCAACAGGCCCTCTGAGACAAGGACCAAATAACATTGCTCCTTCCATTGGTTATTTTATGGTGATATGTTTTTAATTTGTGTGAGGATAACATCTTACCCTGCTTGTTTTTAGTGGCCATTCCAGAGTCATAAAGGTTCAAATATTGGCCATCATTCTTTGTTGAAATGATACCAGATTTAATTAGTACCTATTTTGTGCACTCTGTGTTCTAGATGGTATCATGTACATTATAGCTAGTCACTGAGCCTCAAAACAATAGTATGATTTTAGTTTCAATGTTAACAAGCATAAAAGGGACATTTTAACTAGTCTTTCTTTTTTCACAGTTCTCATGCCAACATTGGTTCAAACTTTGAGGTCAACTTCAATTTGGCTTTGAGGCACTTGTCAATCTTAGAGACATTTTAAAACAAATCTTTACTTTTGAGTAGTTTTTTATTCAGTTCATAAATATAAAAACTAACTGGAATAAAGAAGATCTTTTTTTTTTTAATGCTGAGTGCTATTTTCTGACTTTTTTTCACCATGAGGAATGTGGTCAGAGTCACAGGAGACAATGGTGTAATGGTTTTAAAATTTGTCCACACATTTTTTTTTATAATCCTTCCCTGAAAAGGTGGGTCCCTCTCTCCTGGAGTGTGAGCTAGACTTAAGGGCTTGCTTTGCACGTGGCAGAAGTGACCATGTATGAATTCCAAGGGAGTGGGAGAGAATACAATACCCCAGAATGTACCATGAATGACATGTGGATTCTTTTGAGATGCAGACAACTGGGACCCAACAGATACCAGAAGAGCTTATTACCCCCTCTCCCCTTAACTGCCAAAAGAATTGAGATGGGGGCCTATACCAGGAAGAGAGCTATCCCCTTAGATAACTTTTTATGTCAGAAACACTTACCTGCATGGCATGGCAAACATTTGTTTACCAAGCATTTACTCTTCTCATCTTCCTGTGAATTGTCTTCATCCCCTTCAAAGCCCCAGGTCCCTATCCTTACTTAGCTCAGGATGGTATATACAGTAATCCTCAATTACTCTCTCATACAACAAGGCTACTTTCTCCATCACACAATCCTAAATGTGAATATTGGGCGAAACTCTATTGCACCCAGAGTGTGTATTCTGCAAAATCAGAGATGGCAGCTCTGTTTTACCCAGAATTAGCACGATGCTCGGGAAAGAAAAGGTTCTCAACAAATAAATGTTGTCAATACATTTATGAATGATCATGAGCATATCTCTTTCATCTAGTTGTTCAAATATGCATGTTAATTTTACCTTGCATTCATCAGATGCCTACTATGTGCTAGGCCTGTGTCAGGCATTTTTTTAAAAAATTATTTTATTGATTTAAGAGAGGAAGGGAGAGGGAGAGATAGAAACATCAATGATGAGAGAGAATCACTATTCATCTGCCCCCTACAAATCCCCCACTGGGGATCAAGCCCACAATCCAGGCATGTGCCCTGACTGGGAATCAAACTGTGACCTCCTGGTTCATAGGTCGACACTCAACCACTGAGCCACACCAGTGGGCTATGTCGGGCATTTTTTAAAAATCAGTGTAATTCAGTGAAATATGCCGTGTTCATGTATTAATTAATTCCTTCAACAAATTGTTTATGAGTGTCTAAAATGTGTGCTACTTTGGGTAGGGACTTAGACTGCTGGCTAGTTGATGCAATTATGAATGAACCTCAAATCCTTATTGAAACTAAATGAGCCATAATTTCTTTAATATGTTTTAAAGAGCTCAAAGAGGAACTATATGTCAGTAAAATTGGTAAGAAACAATGATATTCTAAAAATGTGTGGCCTCAATTCACCTGCTAACTAGGTCAAAGGGAGACAGAAACTAAGGTTTCTGCTTTGGTCCTACATGATTTGGGAGATTTGAAAAGTATCTCTTTGATTTAAGGAAAAACTGTTTAGGTTAGCAACAGTATTTATTAATTTTATGGTAGAATGCTGAGCACAGATGGTCAGAAAAACAAAAAGAGATGAACATGGAGGGTTTCATGGGAGTAACGGAAAATGCTAAGTTGGGAAGGGTTGTATTTGGTTCCAAATGTAGCACTGAAGCACATTCACCGGTGCAGGGCCACATTTACCAACTGCACACATGCTTGTTGTGGGGCTGCATCCCACTTGACTGTTCTGAGCCTCCCCACTCAGTGGAATTGGCTGGAAGCTCTTTACTGTTTATTTTTGGATGTGAAAATCTGTGCCCAGTGCTCAAAAGTTCCTCTGCTTATACCAACTGTATCAATTACCAAGTAAAAGCAAAGAACAAAGGAAATAAGACAGTAAATGAGCCTCATCCTCTCAGAGCTGCTTCCAGTCAATACAGCAGAGCTAAGGATGGGCAGCAAGGTCAGCCATGTGGCTGTGTCTCTACCTAAGAACACATTACCCAGTTGTCTTCTTTTCCTGGCCTTTAGACTGAGCATTGGGGCAGGTAAGGCCAATCACACTTGATACTTCCTTTTTCATTATTTATACAGATGACATCAGGTCATCAGAAACATTCATCGAAGAGACAATGATTCAAATAAAAGAGGAAACATATATATAACAAGCTTGGGCACTATTTTATCACATGGGTATGTGTGCATTTCTCCCTTAGCTTACACACACACACACACACACACACACACACACACACACACACTATAGCCAAGTCAGTGAAGTGACATGCAAAATAAAAATACAAAATACTATCTGTAAACTTATTAAAACTGATATATAATAATAAACCTCTGATGTGCTAAATCCATTGGGTATAGTAAACACACACACACACAGACACACACACACACACACACACACACACACACACACACACATATATATATATATATAATAAAGCTTATAACTAAGGTTAGATGGAAGCTTAAATTATTCTTGGTTGACACCTTGAAAATTTATTTGCCTAACTCTATAAACCAAGGGCAAGCCATAAACTTTCTAGAATTCCTTATTGGATCTGGGTATTGCTCACTCATAGGTTAGGGTGGATTAAAGGCTTAAGCTAAATAAAGTATTTAGCTGGGAAGGTTCTTTCTTTTCCAGAATTACACAGGGACTGCTCATCCCTGCTTTTCTTTTTTCTTTTTTCTCTCTCTCACTCTTTTCAACTCTATGGGTGGAACTCAAAGAACCATCTATCCTATTTTTAAAAAAGAAAAAATCTCTGGTGTTCTCAAGATAGTAAAATCAATAGTATAATACATTCCATTTAAAATTTGTGTTTCCATTTTACTATATTGCAACCCAATTCTTTTTTTTTTACCTATTCTTTTTATAGTTCTCAATTCCAGGTAATAAATAATAATAGCTAATATTAATTGAGCATCTCCCATATACTTCAGTTAACACTGAATGTTTTACATATGAGAGGGTATGAATCCCATTCCATATATTCAAGTATGCAAGAAACATTTTATATCTTTATTTTAAATACTTATATTTTCATGCCCATCCCTCTGGTTGGCTGAAAACCGAATGTCAGGCATTGTTGGGCTTTCTCCTGCGCCCCAGAATTTTGATACTGTTCTGAGATCATGCAAAGAACCAAGGAAATGGAGTGGGGAGCCTTTCTCATCAAGCACATATTTTCACAGGTTCCCACTGAAACATTGTGCATCCTCCCCACCATCCTAACTTCTCAGCTCTAGTAGTGCTCAGCTACTTCCAGGCTACTTTGGGGCCACAACGAACCATGTGAGGCTTCCTGGGCTCTCAACAGCCTGCACCCACCCTATAGCCAGTCTTCTGTGTGGTTTTACTGCCCCAATGGGTGCTTCCAGAAAGCAGCATGAACATCACCTGCTTTCAGAATCCATGGATCTCTCTCTGCCTCTCTGGTAATTGCTGGGTATTGGTGTTGACTGAAAGAAACCCTTCTATCTCCAAGTTTTTCCAGATACATTCCTTTTTCACACACGCCTTTCTTTCTCCCCCTCCCTCTTTAAAACCTTTCAGTTCTCCCATGAGCTTATGCTTTTGCAAGAATAAGTCCAGATAGAGTAGCTGGCTACTTCTGCTTCACTCCTTCCCCCACCTGCCCAGAAGTCAAGGGAGCCAACCACTGTGGGAATGAGAAGCAGATGAGGGGTCAGGACACAGCCAAGGAGGAAAAGTTAGCATCTCAAAATATCCAGTCTACTATCCCACTAGCACTACAATACAATGAGACAGGTGTTACCATCTCAATTTTATAAATAGCACAACTGAAATTCAGAGTGGTTACCCTTCTTCCTCAACTATTCAATAACAGACTGGGACTGTAACTAGGTCTAATTGGCCCCAAGATGTTCCATCCAACCTGTGGCATTCTTTGTATGTAGGCTATATCATAGACTGCTAGAGTATATTTATTTATTAGTACCTCATTTATTTGGATTACGTTAAGTGTCCAATTAGGTTTATTATTATGGGAGAGAAACTTCCTCAGAATTCTTTGAAACTGACATGCAGATGTATATGTTAAGTGCTTTTGCTTTTTAAAAAATTTTTCCTCATAAATTTGATGAAGATTGTATTAATTTCACTAGTATCACCCCAAGAACAAGTGCTTGATGAGTTTTCATACTCAGAGGATTTGAACCAGAACAGTCACTCCATGGGGCATTCTTGCCATGACTTCTGCCTGCTGGGCTTATGGTTTTTAGGCCTTTGGCAATATGTAGTATTTAATTGGCCTCTTTGCAAAAACTGCTCCACATTTTTGGCATTAATTGCTAATTAATAAAAGCACAAACATGTCAGTATATCAGCCAATACTTGACATTGAGGAAAAACACAGCATTTGGATTTGGAATAGGAAAAGTGAAAAAACTCAACAGGTTCCAACATCCCTTCTTTACTAGTAAACTTGCCCCAAGTGCTTGGAGAGTCACCCTTCCCCGGACCCTCAGGGCCTTTCCTTCCCCAGAGACTTGGATCAGAGGGTTCTGCACAAGCAAGATGCTAGGTAACTTGCCACACCAGCCGGGCACCTGTTGACATGGGTTGTGAGGGGAGATTTGTTTGACCTGAAATCATTGTTGAACTTGGGATACTTTAGGCACAAATATAAATACACGCATCTCACACTTGAATGGTCTCATTACTTCAATTCCTGGTGCCTGGGGTAAGATAGGAGCGTGGTCTTGGAAAGGGGAGAAGCTTTCCCTGGGCCCCCAGCCTAAGCTGCTACTCCGGCTGGTTCTCAAGGAGCTCTGACCAGCAGTGATGAGCAGGAGCCCTTCTGGAGGGAAGGAGCCCTCCAAATTCTCCAAATCCCCACTGGCTAGCATGGGAAAGGAGAGGTTTGGGAATACTTCTCTCACTGACGTCCACTAAATACCAGGATGTAGCATATATTGTGAGCTCAGAAAGTAAAAATTAGGGAGAAGATTCAAACAAGAACAACTTCCCACAACTTTTTTTCTCTACTCAAAAGTTCTGTTAAAACAAAAAACACACAAAGAACCCTACACACACAAAAATAAAAACTGAGTTAAAATCGAAGCCGAGGGCCTAGCACTTCCTGAATATGGTAGAGAATCTCAAACACTGATTTGCAATGGGCTTACTTTTGTCGTCCTGTTTGGAGCACACTCACCTCCAGGTATCAAGCAACTGAAGACCTTGTCTCTGTTGCCAAAGGAAAGTGGGTAGGGGGCAGAGATCATTGTCTGAATTCTCCACTTTTTTCTTTTAAAAATTTATGAATTTGAGAATATTTTTACAGAAAAGCTGCAAAGAGAAATAGAGATAGTTTCCCTATGCCCTCACAAAGTTTCTCCTAAGGTTAACATTTTATATCGCCGTGGTATGTTTGTCAAAATTAAGAAACCAATATTGGTACATAGTTTTAATTCAACTCCAAATTTAGTGTTGATGTCACTAGCTCTCCCACGAACGTCCTTTTTGTTCCAGGACCCAGTGCAGGCACCCTGTTGAATTGAGTTCTCATGTCTCCTTGGTCCCCTCTGCTCTGTGACAGCTTCTCAGCTTCCTTGTTTTTCATGACTCTGACAGCTTTGGGGAGTATTATTAGCCATTTTGTAGAATGTCTGTCAAGTTGAGTTTGTCTCATGTATTTTATTAACTAGTCTTTTATCCTCCCTACCATATACTCCAGATACATTTAACTGTTAGAAAAATAGTTAAAATGCAAAAGAAATATTCATTTTCTACCTCATGAGATTACTTATGAGAATTAAATGAGACAATACATTTTAAAGAGGTTTAGTAAATAGTAAGTTTGGGATAAATACTGGCTGTTATTACTACAAATAACTCAAATTGTTAAACTGAAATTCTTTAGAAGTTTACATTCTAGAAGTATAATTTTCTACATAAAAATCTGAGACCCTCATTTACAATGAACTGGAAATGGGCTCTAAGACCAACATAGTGGGGATGACCAAGTTGGGCAGCAAGTATAGAGGGAAAATGCTGCCAAGTGAGGTCAGGGTGCTACTGCTGTACTATCCCTTCGTGGCTCCCCCAAATACCAGGAGGCCCAGAGACTTAGGTGAAACACCCAAATTTTCACTAAACGGAGGTTCAGTGACTATAATTCAGGAGTTAAAGGAACCCTCAGAAATAAAGCCCAGCACCAATGAAGACAACCCAGGCACAGCTTACTAAAGCTGAAAAGAGGAGTCTCATCTTTCCAAAATAGATAGAAGGTACTGTCTCCCACTTAGCAGTGTGCAAATGCAAAGAGCCAAAGATATGAGAAAGATTAAAATATAACCACAGAAAATGAAAAGAGCAGATAAGACAGAAGGCCTCAAACAACATCCTGCGCTCTCCAGATGTTACCATGTCTGAAGCTCTGTGATTTGAAAGGTATGGTCAGTGAGGTTCTTATAATAGGTTGAGAATTTAATACAAAATTCAAATTATTTCTTTAGTTTTAATCAGTTAGATGATTTCTATGGATGTTCATTTTTATATACAGCTAAATCACTTTCAAGGAGCTTATTGGGTTATTAAAGATTATATGCACTAACAGCACATTCTTAAAGGTTAGTCTGGCTGCCATACAAAGCTTGGCAGTGTTGAAAGCTTCCACTGTGTACATGCACATCTGGACAGTTGGATCATTTTCTAAAAGGACCAATCACTTTGAGTACATTATAGGTGTTGTCTGAAGGGGGGCAGAATATGCCACTCAAAAATGAGCCACTTCATCATGTGATTTGTTGAGCTGAAGGCAGTTAAGACCTGGCAGAATCAAGCAAAACTTTTTACCTCTCCTTTACCTTTCTAAAGGAATTTAGAAATGGGGCCTATACCAGAAAGAGAGCTATTGGCAGAGAGAGAGACAGCAACTCTTCCATGAGACTAATCTGCATAGCAGGGCAAACATTTGTTTACCAAACATTTCTTCTCATCTTCCTATGAATTGCTTTCTTCCCCTTTGAAGCCTTAGCCACCTTTGAGTCTCATATCTTTGTGGCCTCTCAGATGTACAAAATTAAATGTTTTTCTAATGTTAATCTGTCTTTATTATAGGGAATCTCATCCAGGTATCTAGAAGGGTAGAGGAAAAGTGATTTTTCTTCCCCTACTTGTCTTAAATTGATCATGCTTTCCATTCACAGCTATTCTTGTGTCTTAATTACAAACATTCACAGTTTAGTTTCCTTTTTTGTATTATTTTATTTTTTTACTGTTTAGTTTCTTCAATAAAAGTTTGATTTGGGATTTTTATGCTAGTCTTGCAATGGAGTGCTGCACTCTCACATAAGCACTATTTAGGGCCTATAGTTCATGTTTGCATTGTTATTTAACCATAAATCCTTCATTCCATATTGTTGAACCAGAAATACACAAGAGTTGCCAAAATTGACTCCCTAACCAAAAAAAAAAAAAAAAGTGCTTAGATACTTAATTGTTCCCACATAGTATATATTTTTTTCTAAACAAAAAGTGGAAACAGGTGAAGTAGTGAGTCTTTTACACTGAGTCTTTTACACTAAACAATAGGCTGGAAGAAAATAAATGTGGTGGAATTGGTGAACTGCATTTCTGCTTCGTAAATCACATTTCTACTGTGAACATGTGACAAATCTGCCTATCGCTGATCATACCGTATTGTGCTTCGTCCCATCTGTTTATTCATTATCAAAGTTCAAATGAAATAAATTATTTAAATCATATAAAAGTAGAAGCTAAATTCTAACCAAGAAATCCCAAGGAACATGGGGGATAATCAGAGTAACCAAGCACAGAGCGCTTTGACTGCTCTCATGCTGACTGATGAGAGGATTCTTGCCAGGTTCGTCTTACGGAAGCAGATGGCTTTTTCCTAATATTTAATACCACTGCTTGTTGAGGAATAAGTTTAAACCTCACAATCACTCACGTTCAGTTTCCTTTAGAGATGAAACTGAAAGGTTAAGCATGACATTCTTCTGTGAGTTTTTATCTTTTCTCCTTAATTTGATCTCTTAAATTAAAATGTTTAATTTTAATGTACATCTCATTTTATAATTTAGGTATTTCAAAAATTAGAAGATCTGAGAAAGTTTCCCTTTGATGATAACTTCTGAATCTACTGACATGTTTCAGTTGTGACTGACAGGACTATGTTAAAACAAAGTCTTAGTTCAGATTCTTTCCAAAGTTGAACCTGAGACAAGAACTCAGGTGCAGGTGCCTCCAAAGAGGGTGGAGGGTGATCATAGGAAACAAGAATGAGACAGGTGAGAGAGTGAGATGGGCAAGAAGAAAAAGCCAAAAAAAAAAAAAAGAGACTGGGTATCTGCGGAAACCAGATCCCTCTGGAACCTCTGACAATTCAGTCCAAAGGATAGAAAGTGGGGCTCAACCACAGGCTCTGGTCCCATTGGTTGAGGATTAAATTATACCCCCACTGCAGCTGAAATCAGAAAGAGAGTAAAGGTGTGCTTTGAGCGCACCAAGACCATATGCTACAGATGCACAGAAAGTGCTCTGTACCATGGCATGGAGCTGGAATTATTCCACTTTAACACTCTCACTCCTTGTAGGATGGCTTACTTGTTTCATTCTCACATCAAAGTAGCTAAACAGACCAATATACTACAAAATTAAGGAGAGTATGTTGTGATATTGTGTCTTCCCATTCTTAGATTATATACACTACCCATTAAAAAAAGGGGGGGTGGTGAGGAGTCCTAGCTGGTTTGGCTCAGTGGCTAGAGCGTCGGCCTCCAGACTGAAGGCCCAGGTTTGATACTGGTCAACGGCACATGTCAGGGCTGCAGGCTCGATTCCCAGTAGAGGGCATGCAAGAAGCAGCCTATCAGTGATTCTTTCTCATCATTGCTGTTTCTATCTCTCTCTCTCCCTTCCTCTCTGAAATCAATAAAAATATATTTTTTAAAAAGTGGAGAAGTTAATCCAAATATCTGCATATTACTTGTTAATGATGTAACTGTGCCATCACACTAAATAGTGCAGGATACATAAAATAGAATTAACAAAGTTTAAATAAATAGAAATTCTAATCATGTTTCCGAACCTAATGCATCATCTGACACACTCCCATTCTGGAGAGTAGAGATTTTGATATTTATGTTTATGTACATTTTTTTCATCATTCAAGTCTAAAATAAGGAAATTGAGGCTGCACTGTTTAACTCCTGTTTATATTTTTATGTGTGTCAGGTTACTAAAGATCACCAATAAATTTCATTTACATGAGGCTTATTAATATTATAAGCTTCATAAATACATCTTAACTCCTTTACTCCCTGGTAAGAATATACTGGTAAAAGGAAGCATATTCTTATATTCATTAGATTTACTGTCTACCCTGAAGCCAAGGCCATAACCCATTAATCAGATCTGGAAAGATATTCTTTTTTTAATGCATGAATGAAATTAAAGCACACTATTTATATCCTGCAATGCTGCCAATGTATGCAAGAAATTAAATACTTGGTTCAGGCCTCAGAAGGAAGTTTTAGCAATTCCAGACTCATACTGGGAATAGTCACTAACCTTTCAAGCTTATCACAGGCGGATTTCCATGTTTTTAGGAGGAAAGCAGTATATGAGCAATGAACATAAATTGTTCTCTCTATATAACTTCATCTTATTGAGCAATGAAAATTGCTAATTGAGCTTTTTTTGTAGAGGTCAGCTCTCAAATATGAACTTAACTGATGCAGAGTTGATGGGAAGTATCTGTCCTTGCTAATCAACACTAATAAAAGAGAAAAATGGTAATTGGCGTACGGCGATACCCTTTTCATTGGCTAATCAGGGCTATATGCAAATTAACTGCCAACTAAGATTGGCAGTTAACTGCCAACTAAGATTGGCAGTTAACTGCCAACAAGATGGCAGTTAATTTGCATATGTAGGCACAATGCAGGCAGGCGAAAGGGAAAGCAGGAAGAAGCCCCCTGCCACTGACAGTGATCGGAAACCCAGGGGGGAGCAAAGAGCTGGGGGGCAGGGCAAAGGCGGCCCTGGGGCCGCCTTTGCCCTGCCCCCCAGCCATGATCAGAGAATCAGGCGCCTTTGCCGCCTTGGCCAGTGATAGCAGGAAGTAGGGGTGGAGCCAGCGATGGGAGCTGGGCACGGTCGAAGCTGGCAGTCCTGGGAGCTAGGGGTCCCTTGCCTGGGCCTAAAGCGAAGCCCGCAATCGCGGGGCCGCTGCAGCTGCGGGTCCCCGCTGCCCGGGCCAGACGCCTAGGCCAGAGGCGTTAGGCCTGGGCAGGGGTGGAGCCTGCAACCGCAGGGAGCTGGGGGTCCCCTGCCCAGGCCTGACACCTCTGCCGGAGGCCTCAGGCCTGGTCAAGGGGCCGATCCGGTGATTGGTGATCAGAGGGTGATGAGGGTCAACTCCTCTGGCCGAGGCATCAGGCCTGGGTGGGGAGCGGAGCCGGGGATTGGGGGGATATGATGGTCCCCTTGCCCAGGCCTGAAGCCTGGGTCAGAGGCGTCAGGCTTGGGCGGGGGGTGGAGCAAGCGATCAGAGGGAGATGGGGGTCCCCTGCCCAGGCCTGATTCCTGGGCCAGTGGCCTCAGGCCTGGGCGGGGGCCAGAGCCAGTGATCGGGGGGAGATGGGGGTCCCCTGTCCAAGCCTGACACCTCTGGCGGAGGTGTCAGGCCTGGGCAAGGGGCCGATCAGGCGATCGGAGGGTGATGGGGGTCTACGCCTCTGGCCGAGGCATCAGGCCTGGGCAAGGGGGGGTCCCCTGCCCAGGCCTGATGCCTGGGCCAGAGGCATCAGGCCTGGGCTGGGGGCAGAACCAGTGATGGGGGGAAATGAGGGTCCTCTGCCCAGGCCTGACACCTCTGTCAGAGGCGTCAGGCCTGGGCAAGGGGCCGATCCTGCGATTGGAGGGTGATGGGGGTCAACGCCTGAGGGCTCCCAGTATGTGAGAGGGGTCAGGCTGGGCTGAGGGACACTCCCCCGCCACACACACCCAGTGCACGAATTTCGTGCACCGGGCCCCTAGTCCTATATAATAAAAAGGTAATACGCAAATTGACCCTAATGGCGGAACTATTGGTCGCTATGACGTGCACTTCCCACCAGGGGGCAGACGTCCAATGCAGGAGCTGCCCCCTGGTGGTCAGTGAACTCCCATAGAGGGAGCTCCGCTACAAGCCAGGCTGAAGGCTGTGAGTGCAGCAGTAGTGGCGGGAGCCTCTCCCACCTCCTTGGCAGTGCTAAGGATATCCAACTGCAGCTTAGGCCCAATCTCCTGGGGAGCGGGCCTAGGCTGGCAGGTGGACATCCCCTAAGGCAGCGGTTTTCAACCTGTGGGTCGCAACCCCTTTGGGGGTCGAACGACCCTTTCACAGGGGTCGCCTAAGACCATCGGAAAACACATATATAATTACATATTGTTTTTGTGATTAATCACTATGCTTTAATTATGTTCAATTTGTAACAATGAAAATACATCCTGCATATCAGATATTTACATTACAATTCATAACAGTAGCAAAATTACAGTTATGAAGTAGCAACGAAAATAACTTTATGGTTGGGGGTCACCACAACATGAGGAACTGTATTAAAGGGTCGCAGCATTAGGAAGGTTGAGAACCTCTGCACTAAGGACTCCCCGACTGCCAGAGGGTGCAAGATGGGCTGAGGAACCTCCTCCCCCCAAAGTGCACAAATTTTTGTGCACTGGGCCTCTAGTTATTTTATAATCAGCTTTCAGGGAGACCTCTTTCCTACCCATCCTAATCTCAAAATTAGTACTTTTTTCTTATTGTTCACATTGGGTTTTGTGACTCTTTTGTCCTAGTCTCTTGTTTAAAAAATATTTTTTTTTCTATTTGTTGGTATTTAGTACAGACCAGAATGATTTCTCTCATGGCATCTCAATTTTTAAAGTTTATTTAGGAAATGAACAGTGTATAGTATTTATCTTTTGATATCTTTAGCTCTTCTTGATTATGAGAGATAACTAATGTTTATTCAATCAATTATGCAATTTGTCCTAAAACATATTCATGGAGCACTCTTCACTTTGTTTTCAAGCTAGTTGCCTGTGTTAGCAGGTGGCAGGATTTTTCAACATTTAGATTCCATTATTGAAAGTATTCACAAAGGCAAGCATTTAAATTATGAATTTATATTTAAGTCAATGATAAAAAAGCAATGTCTATACTGATTTAAAGCAAATGTTCCATGTTGTTAGGGGAGAGGATTTAATCAGATGTTATGAATAAGGAGAATGAAAAGGAAGAAGATGTTGTGGAGTCCGTAGAGGGTAGAGTTCTGGGAGGTTATTCAAATATCCCTTTCCTTTGTATCCCTTTTCCAGCCATCACAAAGACGACGGTATGGTTATTGCTTTTTTCCATCATTCTTTGGAAAGAGAGGTAGTAGTGGGAAGGGCAGGCCCAGGGAGAGAGGGACAGGACCACATGTGTACCTGCAGGCTGCTCTGGACATGGGAAGGACAGTAACAGTCAAACCACATCTACTGCTTTCTTCCTGAGGATTCTGCAAAACCCTAGGGATTATCTGGGCTGTGAATAGTAGGGTGGTTAAAAGCACGGAGGCTGCCTGGATTTGAACACCAGCTCTATCACTTACAGCTCAGTGACTCTGGGCAAGTTACCAAATTTCCCCATGCCTCAGTTTCCTCTCCTGTAAAATGGGAATAGTAGAAGCGCTTATCTTGTAAGACTGCAAATTACATATTTACGAATGTTTTCAAGAAGGCCTGCTATTTTTTAAATGATACGTGTTTTATTAAGTTAAAAAGTGCATAAGTAAGATATTACTCCTCTCATTAAAACCTTCCAATTCTTCTCACCTCCCTCAGAGTAGAGCTCAGTCCTTCTGATGGTTGTCCCATGTGTTCTGTCTGACTTTCCCCTGTTCTGGGGCTCAGCTAGATGGCGTGCTCTAAGTCTCTTGGTATTGTGTGAGGCCATGCAGCTGACTTCTGGCAATGGCATGCGCACTCCTAGGCTTGGCCAACAGTCACCAACCATACTGGTTTGCTCAGGACTGTCCTGGTTTTTACCCTGAAGTCCCACATTTGGGAAATGCACCACTCCCAGGCAAATGGGGCATTAGTCACCCTAACCCTGGCCTGTAAAAACCTCTTGTAATTCTTTATACTTTCTTCTACCACATACTGCATAGCAATGTCTAGGATGACCTTGAAAAATCATGTATTGAAGATGACAGAGCCACCGTCAGCCTGGGCTTCTGAATAAAGGAGTTCTTGCCTTTTCTTCCATTACACTTTATCTAAGCAACTATAAATTTCTGTTCTGATAAGCCATTAAGATTTCACTGCATTAGCTTAACCAATAAACTAATCACCACGCTGGTCATTCTGGCCTCCTCCCTGTTCCTTGGACAACATAAGCTTGCACTGGCTGCTCACTCTGCTCAGAATGCTCCTTTTCAGACATCTATATGGCCAACTCCTTCACCTCAAACCATTCTTTTTAACTCTTATTTTCTATGGCACCTACCTAACCAGTTTATTCAAAATATCAGTTGATTAATCTGCTCTCCTCTTCCTTTTCCCACATAGCATCATCACCTTCTAACTTATACTGTAATGTTTACTTTCATTTCTGTTTATTGTTTCTCTTTCCTCCCTTCAGAATATCAGCTTTACAAGGGATGAGAACTTGTTTTGATCACTGTATGTCTCAGGAGTCTAGAACATTGCCTGACACATAGTAGGTGCTCAATAAATATTTGCTGAATAAATTTCAGAGTCTAAGAATTTGGAAACAATAAAATTAAACCTTAAAATGACTTCCCCCCAAGAATTAATACATGTATAGAACTTCAAAATGATTCTTTACAACCATTTCCAGAATATTATTACAGATTTTAGAAATTATACACAGAATAATCCTGCTATTTATTATTTCACAATGACCTTTGCTTCCCAATTTCTCTAAATTGAATGTCTAAAATCAAATATTTAAGTCTATCGGTGGTTACCCTAACTACTGGTTAAACTTTGCTGTGCCTCAAATCATGTTTCCTACCTTTCTAATGCTGTGGCAATAGCTTATTATTGACACTCCATCTCTTTCTGCCCCTCTGTACTCATAATAGTGTTTGCAGACCTTAGTAATTCTATGTATTTCAAAGAGTATTAGAGCCATATCCAGTATGTCCCCTTATACATTGTAAACTCTTCTACAAATTGGAGGCACTGCATCTTTGAGTAGGTTTGGTTCTCCTATTGTTTCATTATCCAAACATAAAGAATATATTTGTCATATTTAGTTTATTGCTTAGAGAAGGTATTGTGTACCTGTTCTTTATGACAATAATTCTAATGCAGAGAGCCACAGGTCACTGCTTGTATCTCCTACCAGCAAACAGAACCCAGAGCATCACCTGGGCTAGGGCACTCCTTTTGGTCCATGTTTCCAGCTAATCAGGATTTAGATTTGGCAGGAATGGCATCCCTGGGTGATTGTTTGCAGAGTGCCCGGAGCTTTTGCATTCAAGGGAATGTTACCATGGAGAAAGTCCTCCATCCACTGATATGATTGGTATGATTCTGGAAAAGATTAAACGAGCCACCACTGCACAGTTCCATTGTTTATTTATATGCCTCTGAGGAGGGATTTAGAACTGCCATTTACACTGAAGGGTGCCTATTCAGAGAAACTGCCTGGTGAGAGATAAGTTTTCAATCACTAGTTATACATGATCTAATCCAAAATACTTTATAATTAATTTTTGTTATTTATTTTGAATTTATTTGCCTATGAATGTTTGCAATCGACCCCAAAATCGAGTATGCATCAGGAACTGGGCCATGTGTTGGGATCATGGGATGAATGAGACTCGGTGTCCTCAAGGAGCTTGGGGGCCAGTGGCGAGGACGGGATGGGTGAACAGGAGAATATCATTCGGTGCGTTCATGTGGTGGGAAAGAGGGAAGCGCTGAGTACCAATACCCAGGTGGGTTTGCAGACCTTAGTAATTCTATGTATTTCAAAGAGTATTAGAGCCATATCCAGTATGTCCCCTTATACATTGTAAACTCTTCTACAAATTGGAGGCACTACATCTTTGAGTAGGTTTGGTTCTCCTATTGTTTCATTATCCAAACATGAAGAATATATTTGTCATATTTAGCTTATTGCTTAGAGAAGGTATTGTGTACCTGTTCTTTATAACAATAATTAATAAGTGACCAGAGGAGATTGGCAGGTGACAGAGGAGATTGGGTCACCAGAGGAGATTGGCAGGCAACAGTTAGTCAAGGTGACAGAGCATCTGGTGTGATAGGCAAACTGCTAACATTTCAGGTGGTGGCGGTTTTGGGGGAGGGTATGAAAGAGATGTGACCACAAGGGTGGAGACAGGGCTGTACAAAGGAGTTTGACCCCTATTTGGACATAAAGAAAACCACAAAGGCTTGTAAGCAGAGGAGAAACACGCTCACATGTAAAGGGAGTGGGAGGGGTTTCAATGATTAAGATTTTAAAAAGCCAGGAGACTTTACTTGAAGATGATGTCTGTAACCTAAAAAGTAAAGTTGTAGCCAAGATATTGGAGGGAAACACAATATAAGCCAGTGCCACTCATCAAGCCTGGGAAGGCTTCCTTAACTCAGTTTGAGAGACTTAAAAATTTCAGTTAGCCCTAGCCCGTTTGCCTCAGTGATAGAGCATTGGCCCATGGTCTGAAGGGCGCTGGGTTCAATTCCGGTCAAGAGCACATACCTCTATTGCAGGTTTGATACCCTGCCTTGGTTGGGACGTGTGTGGGAAGCAACCAACTGATGTCTCTCTCATATCGATGTTTCTCTCTATATCTCTCTCCCCTCTTTCTCTAAAAATCAATGAGGAAGATATCTTTGGGTGAGGATTAACAACAACAAAAAAAGTAGTTATTGGTAGGATAGTTGCATAGACACGCATCCTCTTTGTGTCTATTTCACACTTCATTATTTGTTAAAAGTCCATTTGTGAGAAAAAAAGATTTTTCTATTTCAGAGGTTTTCAATTCTTAGTGCAATCCACTGTAAGAACTATATTTTACATAGTTATACACATGCATATAGAAATGGGAACAAAAAAAAATCCACAAAACAGCAAGTACCCTCATTACATGGAATGCACTCTTGACTGTTTTCCAGCCTGCTGCCATTTTTGTCGCTTCACAATGTAGTACATTTCATGATCATGAATATAAAAATTCAATTTACGTAATGAGGGATGCTCTGAGGACATTTCCTTTGAACTCAAGGCTTATCCAGGGAAATATAGTGGAAAAAATACTTGGACTTTGAAATCAGACCCCAGTCCAACCCAGGACTCACAATTTACTAATTATGCTGCCTAATGCACTACCTCCCCCTAGAGGACATATGGTGACGCTACCAGCTATTTCTAAGTATTTTCTCCATATCAGGCATTGTAGTAAGCTATAAGCCAGTGGTTCTCAACCTGTGGGTCGCAACCCCTTTGGGGGTCGAACGACCCTTTCACAGGGGTCGCCTAAGACCATCGGAAAACACATATATAATTACATATTGTTTTGTGATTAATCATTACGCTTTAATTATGTTCAATTTGTAACAATGAAAATACATCCTGCATATCAGATATTTACATTACGATTCATAACAGTAGCAAAATTACAGTTATGAAGTAGCAACGAAAATAATTTTATGGTTGGGGGTCACCACAACATGAGGAACTGTATTAAAGGGTCGCGGCATTAGGAAGGTTGAAAACCACTGCGTATAAGCTATACCACCAAAAACAAAAATCAAAACCAAGTAAAGACAAATAACATTAGATATGACAAAGCTTCATTTACTCTTCTATATCACAATATAGAAGGCTAATTTTTAAGCTGATAATTGTGTATGGCCCGTGAATGATGTTATAAATATCCAAATGGCCCTTGGCAGAAAAAAGGTTTCCCACCCCTACAGTCTGTGATGAGAAACACTATTTTACCTCTATTTCCTTTGCATAAAAAATGATGACCAATTATAGACTAGTATTCGTTTATAGCTATTTCAAGGATTGGAAAATTGTTAGTAGATTGCATGCAAATATTTATAGTATAAATTATCTGCAGTTAATAATTTTTCATGTAGCCTGTAATAGTTTTGACAAATGTAGGTGAGTTCTTAGACTAACTTAAAAATCCCAAATAGCATTTTCTAAAATAAATATTTACGTGTCACAGAGATATTTCTATCTGTGGTCCTTGGAACTTAGTAATAACCATATAGGTGCTAACACATAGAGAGGTATGCTTCTTTTATTATAGTAAATGTCACTTCCCTATTCC
Source organism: Myotis daubentonii (assembly GCF_963259705.1). Classification (NCBI taxonomy): domain Eukaryota; kingdom Metazoa; phylum Chordata; class Mammalia; order Chiroptera; family Vespertilionidae; genus Myotis; species Myotis daubentonii. The sequence goes on along the minus strand of NC_081856.1, from coordinate 15,457,938 downwards.
AGTGCTACACAGTATGAAAAATACGTGAGGAAAGAATATTCATTGAAAGTAGGTGTTGAAAGTAATTACTTTGAGATTTTTTAAAAACACATCATTGTCTACATTAATAGTGGTTGTGTCTACATCAGAGAGAACATTATATATCATACAACTATCACTAAAATTATTTTAAAAAACATTTAAACATTTCATGGTTTTATGTTCATTATTCATATTTTTGTACATTTAAAAATATCACACTTTAATCATGGCTCACTAGTTTAGTTTCTTTTCTTCATTATATTGGTTTACTCATGTGCCTGACTATTCTAGCTTGTTCTCTTTTAGATCAAATATTTACATTAACAGATCTCTTTCTTTAGTTCCCCAATGTGTATAGTAACTTCAATTAGCATTCTTGAGTTTTTTAAAATGCAGAAAATAAGAAAAGAATACAAATAAGTAGAAGTGTTACAACTGGTAATTTTCTATCTTATGCACAAAACAACATGATTTTCTTTCTGTTTTGCCTGGAAAATCAGGAAATATAGGACATGTTATTGTATTTCATATAGCATTTCTAAATATAAGTATGTTGTAGGTGAAAGTAGTCTCTGTTTCTCAGCTTAATTTACTTTATTGCTAAAATCTGCTTATAATCATCAATTGACTCATTAAGGATTACCCAACATGTAAATGAACAATGGAAGTTATTTTGTGTTTTCATCTATATCTATAAAATATTTTTCAAAATTCATAGAATTTTTTATATCTGCAACATATTGAAAATTGCAAAATTTAGATGTACAAGTTGAGAAACAAATTTTCCTAACAAATTACCATTTTATTCTCATCAAAAAGGGGGAAAAATCAGGTGGCAAATGTGGACATATGAATTTAAGGTCCCTGAAGATTTTCTTCTTCAAGGGAAACTGTCTTTTTCCAATACGAAACAGACAAATTAAATTCCTAGAGATAAAATAATTCAGTGTAGGGTATTTTTAACAATACGTTGGATTGTATTAAAAAATAAGTCTAAAAAAAAAAAAGAATAACCAGAGCTTCTGTGAGCTATGCAACAACACTTCCATCGGGGAACATAAGCAACCGTTCCACTGAACCTAAAGCTAGATCACTACCATTCACTTGGACAAGGGGGTAGACAAAGAAATAAAAGCTTTTAAAAACTTGACTAGAAGGTGAATGGCAAAGAATAGCGCGGTGGGTGTAATGGAAAGAGACTTCTGTTCCCTAACTGGTTTGGCTCAGTGGATAGAGCGTCGGCCTGCGGACTGAAGAGTCCCAGGTTCGATTCTGGTCAAGGGCATGTACCTTGGTTACGGGCACATCCCCAGTAGGAGGTGCGCAGGAGGCAGCTGATCGATGTTTCTCTCTCATCAATGTTTCTTACTCTCTATCCCTCTCCCTTCCTCTCTGTAAAAAATCAATAAAAAAAATAAAATAAAATAAAAAGACTTCTGTTCTATTCCCACAAGTTGAGAGAAAGTAATTATGCTGGCCAAGCAATTGGCCATGACAGTCATGAGTGAAGGCTACTGATATATAATGGGGCCAGGAGGAGTATGCCTGAAACATGGCAGATTCACAGATCATCCCTTGAAGCTGCCATATGCATTATAACAATAAGCAGGCAATTGCCACAAACACAGCTGATCAAGGCAAGCTAACCAAAGGTTCAGCGTCCTCAGGGATAAAGGTGTATGTCCTTCCGCCAGGCCAGCAAACTAGACCAGAGTGGCCTATGGAGTCAAAAATTAAGAAATTATAAAATATGTGGTAGAAAAGGGGGATAATGGAGTAGAAGCATGACTTCTCTGGACCAACTGCACAAGATAGGGACTATAAATTTTCCAACTAACCCTTCTGTCCTAAGCAGTTTTTGTTGTTTTTATGACCACCTTGAAGAGTCAATGACAGATTGAAATTAATGTGGAATATGAAAGGATAAAAGGAACGGACTGCTGTGAGGGGTTTAGGTCTACCCTAAATCCAAAGACTGGTGCCCTTATAAGAGAAAGGATAGGAAGATTTGAGACACAAAGACACTGAGTGAGGAAGCTACATGAAGACAAAGAAGAGATTGGAGTGATGCTTCTGCAAACCAGGGAACATCTGGAGCCACCAGAAGCTGGAAGAGGCAGGGAAGGATTCTCTCAGAGCCTAGAGGAACACAGCCCCATGGATATCTGATTCAGACTTGTGACCTCCAGAACTGTGAGAAAATAAATTTTTGCTGTTTTGAATTGATGGGAATTTGTTGCAGCAGTCCTGGGAACCTAATACAGGGGGAAAGGAGATAAACAAGCAAGAATTGCAAATGCTCAAAAATAGCTTAATCTTTTATGTAATTTATAAAATGAGAGATAATAAGTGATCACCGTGGTTTCCTCTAGCTCCAATATTCATGGGTCTATAAAGATTTTTTACCAAGGCATTATCTGCTACGTTTTTAATATATAATTTTTATAGTTGACAATATTACAGATGTCCCCCATTTCACCCCCCTTTGCCCCTCTCTTCCCAGCCCCTCCCCCTCCCCAGGCTTTAACCACACTATTGTCTGCCCATGGGCTATGCCTATAGTACAGAGGCAGGGAGGCATGGAATAGAGATCTCAGAGGGAAGGGTGGGGGAGCAGAAGAGATTAATAAATTTTTTTTTATATCTGCTGTGTTTTGAAGGAACTAAGGGAAGATGAGGCAGAGGGTTTCTGAGTGTGCCCTTAGCCATGCTACCTCAAGAATCCCCTGCAGGACGGGTTGAGTAAACTTGCTGGGCAAATCTTTTCTCCAGTAATGGAAATAGGCAAGTTTCCTTTGCATTGTTCTGTGAAGGATATGTGGGAAATTGCCCTGCAAGAATTCCCTGAAAACTATTTGATTCAAAATAGTTAACACAATTTGAAAATATATATAAGGTAAAGAAAATAGATTTTATTTTAGTCTTAATGCAGGGGCAATCGAACAAAATGGAAAATACTGACTAGTGTAATTCAGGTAAAAAATAGAGAGAGAAATGAACTTAATAAGAAAATTGGCCTTCAGCCCTAACATTAGTCTGCAGGTATAAGAATTATGTACAAAAGAAAATCTTTTTTACTCCCAAATATCTTTGCTTCTTAATTTTGTTAATCAAGCAGGAAAGCCAGCTGTAAAACCTTATTTTACTGGTACTTAGGCAGAGATCTACAGTGAACAGGCTTAGAATTTGCATCTCAGATATTCAAATACAGAGCCCTGGCAGGGTGGTTCAGTTGGTTAGAGCATTGATAACCTATGTCAAGGTTGCAGATTTGATCTCAGTCAGGATGCATACAAGAATCAACCAATGAATGCATAAGTAAGTGGAACAACAATCTATCAAATCAATAAATTAGAAAAATTCAATTCTGAGGAAAACAGGCAGATTATCTGGTATTTTTCTGAACATCAGCATTCAAGTGTGAGTAATATAAATTCACTTGCTTATATGTGATTTTATTAACTACACTCTTTTGCTATCCATAATTATTCCTTGGTGAGCTCATGTAATTTCATGGCCTTAAATACCATCGCACTGCTGACAACTCCCAAATTTATGTCTTCATCCCAGACTTCTGCCCTAAACAGCAGACTGATGCATCACTGCCTCTTGACCTCTCCATGTACATGCTGAATAAACATCTCAGACTTAACATGTAACAAACTCCTGACCACTCCTCACGCCAGCTGCAAATGCTCTCTGTTTTCATTACTAGTACTTCCATTCTTGTCACTGCTTTTCCTCTCACACCTCACATCCCTCACCCTGTCCTTCATGCAATTCGGTTGTCTCTCCTTTCAGAACACATCCAGGTTCTGATCACTTCCACCATTTTGATCGAAGGCCAGTCCCATCATCTGATCTGGATCCTGCAATAATACTAGTAGTTTTTCAACTGATAATTTTACTCTCACCTTTGGCCCCTCCAATCTAATTCTCAAGTAGCTGCAGGAAAGACCCTTTTAAAACTGAAGTTGGGTCATGCTGTTTCTTTGCTCAAAATCCTGCAGTTTCTTCCCATGTCACTTAGAGTAAAAGCACCCCCCCTACCTACCCCTGACCTTGTCCCTTCCCAGCAGTCCCTGCCACCTCCTCCCCTGTGGTGTGGCCTTCCTCACCCTGTACAGCAGTGAAGGCTCCTCTCAAAGCCTTTGCTACTTCTCTTCCCTCCCCTGGAATGTTCTTTTCACAAATTCCTTCATGACCTCTCCACCTCCTTACATCTTTGCTCAAAGGTCATCTTCTCACTTAGTGCTTCCTACATCACCTCTGTTCATCAGGATCCTCCAAGAAGCAGACACCAAGAAGGGGGCAGATGTGCAAGGATTTTATTGGGAAAGATACCTCTGAGGTGAGCTCGGGAAGGCTGAGAAAATCAAGTCAGTCCCAAAGGAAGGAGAGAGAGAAGGACATTGGAGTGGAAGTGCCCAAAGCCACACTGTCTTGTGGGTAGAGGCTTTTGCAGCATCTTCCAGCAAAACTGAAATGCTAGTTTTGATTAGGAAAGGGTGGGCTGCCTCTGCAAGCCCACAGATTCTGGGGAAATGTGGTGGTAAAGTCGACATCCTCAGGGGCATCCATAAATATGTCCCCATCCCATGTTTCAGGATCCCCCAACCTTTGCATAGCAGGCTTGCCTTGCCTGAGCTTTCAAACATCCCTGCACTTCTGACAATGATATCTTCAGCCTGCCTTCAACTGTGTCTGCCCTGCCACTATAGGAGTTAAAAGCCTCTTTGTAAACTATGAAATAGGCCCTATCATCACACTGTTGACAGCCTCGTTTTGTTATCACCCTTCTGTATGATGTGAATGCAGCTTAGCAGTAACTAACTCTGATGTCTTTGTAGATACTATTATTCCCCCAATATTTCACAAGTGCCTATCACATCTACCATAGCCTTCCCATTCCCACCAGGAAATGGCACCAGGTCACCACAGGTGAAATCTTCCGCAATAGAGAGTCCCTTGCGTCAGAGATGACCAGTGTCCCACCCTCCAACCAGCATAGACAGAATCCTCCGCACCTGCTCCTGGGCAGTAGGTGAGCCAGGTGCAAAGGCCCATTTAGCCACCTGCCTATGTCCTTGGACCACTGGTGGTACCACTGTGGTTAGTCCAGGTCTCCCAGGAGACAGACACCTTGATGGGATGATGTGTGCATGGATTTTATTAGAGGAAATTCCTGGGATGCAAGTCTGACGCTGGTAAAGGGGAGAGGGAAGGACAGTTGTGTGGAAGCATCCTAGACTACCATGCAGGAAGGTGCCATGAAGCCCTCAGGAAGTCCTCAAGCCAAAGACTGAGAAGTCCCGTGTGTCCCCTGAATGGGCCTGCTTTAGTGCAGCAGCTGGAGCCCTTGAACTTCGTGGTAGCCCGAATGTCCCCCCAAAAATGTCTGCATCCTCATCCCTGAACCTGTACTTTTACATTACATAGGAAAAAGGGACTTGCAATGAATTTAAGGTTAGAGACCTTAAAGTAGTCAGATTGAGCACCACTCCAACCACATTACCTTAAAAGCAAAGAATTTATCTGCCTAAAGGCAGAACTGTGATAGAAGGTAAGAGTCAGAGACATTCAAAGCAGGAAAGAAGCTGCAGTTGAGAGCCAGCAGGGAAATGAAGACTTCAATCCTACAACTGCAAGGAGCTGATTCTGCAAAGAAGACCTGAGTGAGCAGGGAAGTGAATTCTCCTGAGCTCACAGTTGAGAGCTTAGATCTGCTTTCATCTTGAGTTCAGCCCTGTGAGTCCTGGTGCAGAGAAACCAGCCAAGCTCACCCTTGCTTCTCGCCTACAGAAGCCATGAGATAGTAAGTGCATTGTTTTGAGCTGGAGGGTTTGGGCTAACTTCTTATGGCAGCAATAGGAAACAACCACTCCTATCAGTGGACATCTGTGAGGCACCTCCAGGCCTCTGCACCACCCAGTTTAAAGGCTCAACCCATTGCCTCTGCCTTATTACTCTCCATAGCACATATCACTTTCCAGTGGTCTATATAATTTCTGGAATCGTTTGGTTTATTGCCTCTTTCCTTCCACAAGGACAAGCATTTTCAACCTTGTGCTCACCAGTGGGCATCTAACCATACCTGGAGCATACTAAAATGCTTTATAAAATTGAGTGAGTGAATGACTATTAATACTGTCCCATTTCCATTTGGTTTGGAGTGAGGCAGCATGCAATTGAATGTATGGGATGTGGGGCAAGAAGTCCCGCAGGAGAATCATTAATCTGCGGCCTTGTTATCCAGGTTTTGTATGGTCACAGATCATCTGAGGAGCAGTGTGTCCTATGTGAATGCTCACAGATTAATTTCATAATTTGCTGCAAGGGACACCTGGCTACGAGTCCTTCAAGGACATGGCTAGAATCTTTCTCCCTCCTCACACCCTGCTTATATCCTGGAACTGCTCAGGTAGTTCAAGAAAGCTGGTAAACCTTGACTTTGAAATTTTGTAGTTTACACACCATGGTGAGGTCATTCATCTGAGGTCCAGGTGATAGAATCTTTCAATTCAGTTAAACTGAGGCTCAGAAAGATAGTCATTTTGCTGAAAGTCATGGAAATAACTAGAAGCAGAGCCTGCACTCAAATCCACAGTTTTCAATTTCAAATTCCACGTTACTCATATCATGACATGTTGCCTTTGGTTTTAAAATGAATGAGAAAGAAGGCATGAAAAAAACGGAGAAATTGGTTCAAGAGATCTATTTGTGGAGAGAGGGAGAAGATTTTGAGAAGAGAAAAATAATTAGGGCATAATATATTTTAGGAAGAGTAGCAAAAAAGCTTTATTTTTGAACATGTCTAAAAACAGACCTCATGCATTAAATATGTACATAATCACTAGTGATTCACCCATATATTTCATTAACCTGGATGTGACCCTGGGAAATTCTAATGAAAACCATGACTCCAGCTGCTCTTTTCTCAGTGTGCTGAGTACAAAATAAGGGTAGAATCATAAGCATTGCTGAAGTCAGAACATCTTATGTTACCTGTCTTCAAGCCCGTGGTGCCTTTCACTTGACTAAGTACAGATAACAAGGCTTTCCTCATATTCCATGCTGACTGCTCCCCAGTTTCTCCTCTAAAATAGTTTGTCTTAATTATCCCTATAACAAAGATGGCTTAAAAAGCGGGGAGGGGCCGTTGTGGCTGAGTGGTTGAGCATCGCCCTATGAATCAGGAGGTCACAGTTAGATTCCTGGTCAGGGCACATGCCTGGGTTGCAGGCTTGATCCCCAGTGTGGGGTATGTAGGAGGCAGCTGATCAATGATTCTCTCTCATCACTGATGTTTCTATCTGTCCCTCTCCCTTCCTCTCTTAAATCAATAAAAACAATTTAAAAGGGGGGGTGTGATTATTAAAGTAATATGTGGTCATTTCTAAACTTTTGAAGAATGGAGAAACATACAGAAAGTAGAAAAAATATTGCCCAAAGTGCCATCTTCCAGAGTCACTGCCTATTAACATTGTGGTATACTTCAGTCCAATTCACTTTTGTGGGTTTTTGCACATTATAAATAAAATGCTATAAATAAATTGAAGTACTTTAAATTCTCCCTTCCCAGATACATAGTCCTTGCTCCCTAAAACCAACTACTTTAAAAAATGTGACACATCCTTCAAGTCAATATTTTAGATTTTTGTTACATACACATTTGCATTATGTTATTTTTTATTTTTTGTATAAATGCGACCATAGTGTTCTAAAGCTCTCTTTAACTCCATTTTTTCACTCAACTTATTTTTAATCAATCCTGTTGTCAAAGAGAATGTATTTGCTTGTGAATTTTAACTGCTAGATAATATTTCATTACATGAGTAGACCACAATTTCATTACCTCTGAGTAGCATTTAGTTCTTTTCCGTTTTTTCTCTTCTAACTAAAAAAAACACCACTACAATGGCCCTAACTGGTTTGGCTCAGTGAATAGAGCATTGGACTGTGGACTGAAAGGTCCAGGATTCAATTCTGGTCAAGGGCACATGCATGATTCCCATTAGGGGGCGTGCAGGAGGCAGCTGATCAATGATACTCTCTCATAGTTGATATTTCTATCTCTCCCTCTTCCTTCCTCTCTGAAATCAATAAAAATATATTAGAAAAAAAACAACTACAATGGGTAATCAAATATATGACTTCCTGGAGCACATTTGCAAGAATTTACCTGGGCAATATTTTTAGAGCAAAAATTGCTGGATTATAGGTATGCATAATTTTAGCTTTATTTTATATTGCCAAATTAGTCTCCCTGAAGTGGTTGTATCAATTCACCAGCAGTATATGATTTCTTCACCCAGTCAACAACATTTGTTACACACACACACTCATGCACACACCAACACATATATTCCGAATATGAATTTTATCCTATACTAGAGGCCCAATGCACAAAATTTGTGCAAGGGGCTCGGCCCTCGTAGCCCTGGCTTCATCCAGAAGGTCGTCAAGACAGCTGTTCTGCTGTTCAGTCTAATTAGCATATTTTATAATAATAAAAGCATAATATGCTAATTAGACTGGACATCCTTCCCACAACCTTCCGGGCAAAGCCGGGGCTGTGAGGGAAGCTGGTGCTGGCAGCCAGGGGAAAGAAGGCCTAATCTTGCACAAATTTTGTGCATCAGGCCTCTAGTCTAATCTAATAAAAGAGAACCATGCAAATTGACCGCACCTCCGCTACGCCAAGCCACGCCCACCAGCCAATCAGCAACTATATGCAAATTAACCCAACCAAGATGGCGGCCAGCAGCCATGGAGCTGGAGCAAGCAGGAGGCTTGGTTGCCCCAGTGATGGAGGAAGCCAAGCTTCCCGCCTGCCCTGGCCAGCTGTGGCCTCTGCTCAAGGCAACAGAGTTTCAGTTACAGAAGCCAAATAAATCTCAGATACCAGCTTCCAGCCAGCCTCCACTGGGAGCTTGGGTGGCTGGGGGCCGTGGCCAGCCTGCAACAGCCATCAGCCCCTCACCCAGGATGGCCACACCCTCATGGGGTGAGGGTCCCTGCTGGGGGGCTGTGGCCAGCCTGCAAAAGCCATTAGCCCCTCACCCAGGCTGGCCAGGCACCCCAGCGGGACCCCCACCCTGATCCAGGACACCCTTCAGGGCAAACCAGCCAGCTCCCACCCATGCACCAGGCCTCAATCCTATATAATAAAAGGGTAATATGCAAATTGACCCTAACAGCAGAACGACTGGGAATGACTGGTCATTATGACACACACTGACCACCAGGGGGCAGACGTTCAATGCAGGAGCTTCCCCCTGGTGGACAGTGCGCTATCACAGGGGGAACTCTGCTGAGCCACAAGCCAGGCTGACGGCTGCCAGTACAGTGGTGGTGGTGGAAGCCTCTCCCACCTCCTCAGCAGCACTAAGGATTTCTGACTGCAGCTTAGGCCTGCTCCCCGCAGGCAAGTGGACATCCCCCGAGGGCTCCCGGGCTGCCAGAGGGATGTCTGACTGCCAGCATAGGCCCAATCCCCCAGGGAGTGGGCCTAAGCCAGCAAGTGGTCATCCCCCGAGGGGTTCCAGACTGCGAGAAGGCACAGGCCAGGCTGAGGGACCCCCCGAGTGCACAAATTTTTGTGCACCGGGCCTCTAGTAGATAATAAAAGCCTAGAAACCATAATGGCAGAACAACCAGAACAACCGCTTGACCAGTCACTATGAGGTGCACTGACCACCTCTCGGTTCCTTTCCCTGACTGGCAGCCTCAAATCACCGATGGTGAACATGGAGCTAGGGTGGGTGGTGGGGGATGTGGGCAGTGCCAGGCCAAGGCTCCTGTCCCATCAGTAGGCGCACACACAGAGGGCAACTGGCGGCAGGGGTCGGGCTGATGAGTGGGCGGAAACAGTCAACCTCTTGGTCCCTCCCCTGGCTGTCAGGCTCCCATGACTGGATGGCAAACAGGGAACCAGGGTGGGCAGCCGGGGAAGGTGGCCCTGATCACAGGCTAGGCCTAGGGACCGTATCTGCACACTATTTCGTGCACTGGGCCTCTAGTATTATTATATTTCAACTGTCTTCTTTCAATCTGACACTTGCCATGTAAAAAGGATGGCATACAAGTCTTAAATTTGGAGTAGTCAAATGTATCAATCTTTTCCTCTAAGAGGTGTTCTCTTTTATGTCTTGTCCCCAAAGCCCTCTCTTGATAGTCACTGTGCTGGGTATTCACTGTTTGACCTTTCTGACCTGCCTCCACCCTACTCCACCAGGTGCTCTGAAAAGCCATCTCTATAGATTGTCAGCCCTTGGCCTTTAGCTTCCAGTAGGGTTTGGCCAATGGGAGATATCTGCAGGATTTTGATTCCTGACTTCCTCCCTCCTGCTCTCCCAGCTGTGAGGGTTTGGCAGTGACTGCATCCCTCTAGCTAAAGGCACAGCTCCGTGGAGTGGCCCTTTTCTGCAGCTTCCGTTTTCCATCACCACTCGCTTTCCCTACCCTTTCAAGCATAGGGACTGTTACAGTTACCACTGTTTGCTGTTGCCAGCCCCAGAATACTTTGTCATTCCATGTTGGTTTCCCTTTATTTTCCCCACAACTTTGTAAATAGTCTAGTCATTAAACTCTCTTCCATTGCCACTTAGAGTGACCACCTGAGACCCTGATCAATACAGATACCCAGCAATATATTTTATATATATTCTCCTTTTGATGGCATTTGATACTGAATTATTATTATTTAAAACCTTTAGCCCCGACGCTATTGCATTTTCTAGGGGCAAACTTAATATTTTGGAGTAAAGTTGAAATTAATGGTATTTTTACCAAAATAACTTTGATTATGGTTATGAAAAATTTATAGCACATGGCTCTGGTTTTAGAATATGGATGGGTACCTGGGTGCTATAATAGAAAGTGATTCATTGTGATGGAAACTATGAAGAAAAGGAATATGTGAGCATAATGTCACTGTAGAGGGATGAAGGTTAGTTTTGTAAGAATAGGACAAACCAATTAGTTAAGTGTAATGGACCCAAACAGACAAAAATAAATAAAATTTTGATAATAGTGATTTTAACACCTAAAAAGGAAGGACTTCTCTATTTTCATGTAACCTTGGAGGAGGAGATTAGTGTTGAGGGTCATATACTCAGAAATGGTGCGATAAAATATTATGACATTTTCAAAATATGGGTTAGTTATTGGGCCAATCTCAAGTGAAAAATGAAGCGATTTGTTCCATTAGACCCAAGAGATCACAAAACCTAATTACTCCATTGCTTCCTCAGGCATAATCTCCGTGTCTGTTGTGTTATGAAGCTAATTCTCTGAGGATGCTATTAGGAACTCACTTCTGCACTGTTTGTCCAACACTGGAGATAGTGCAGGTGCTATAAATGTCACTGTGTTTCCAAAGCAGAAACCTCCACAATCGTTTATATTTCTGCTTTACCAGGAAATAATGTTATTGAGTGGTAACAGGATATTTTAGGACAAGATAAAGAGGACACCGAGGGTTTCTGAAGAACAGTGTGCACTTACACACTTCTGTGCCTTGGTGTGTGCGTCTTCCTTGACCCGGGATCCTCTGTATCTCTCCTTACTATTGAATTTCTGCTTGTATTCAAGGCCAAGATCAGATATCAGCTCTATAAGCCTTTTCTCTGCTCCCCAGTAAAAAACATTCTCTCCCTCTCCTTTGTTCAGGTAAGTATTTTAGTAAATATAATTGAGCAAATAGTTATCAGGCTTTGGCTGTGTGTTTCTCTCTAGTTCTGTGCCTGCTTCTTGACAATTTACTCTTAAAAAATGGATCCTTCTCATCTTTGTTTCCCCAATACTCAGAACAATGTTTGACACAGTCAGCACTCAATGAATGCCTACACCATGCGTTGTTTTTTTCTGAAGGGTCCCTTCACTCCAGTTATGCCTTCATCAGTACCTGTCTATATGGATGCCTCTGCAAATCTTTGTAGAATCAAATACAATCCATTTACTTGTCAGACCAAATATTTGATTATTTTAACATTCTTAGCACTCTACAAATAGCACTAATCATAGTATATCAATGCTTATTGCTGTTGCAACGGGCAGTCCATAATGGCACTGAATGAACAATTGGCTTCAACTTCCTTCAATAAAAGCCTATAAACTGAAACCACTATACATGTGTACTGGAACTGGACAATTAAGTAAATGGATGGCAGAAGGTGAGAGCCAGCTTTCTCACTGTTGGAATAGGATGTTATAGACAAGCAAGGGGAAAAGGCTAGAATGATCCATGTAGTACTAGATTAGAATTAGACATCACTATGAAACTCATGCTTCGCTTAGTATAATTACAAGTAGATTTATATATATATATTTGTGTGTGCATATGTGTGTACATATGTGTATATATATATTCATGCACTTAGTGCCCAAATTTTGATTTCTAATACCTTTATCCAATAAAAGGAACCAAGGAACCTTGGAGAAATGGTTGATTCTAGGAGTGGGGTGGAAATATACAAGATGAGCTTGGAGCATCTTATAGTTCCAGAAAGGAAGAAAGTGCTCAAAAGAATCAACAATAATGGGGAGAAGTCAAACTCAGAGAGAAGGCGGAAGTGGGGGTGAGTGGGAAGAGATCAGCCAAAGACCTTGTATGTGTATATGCATAACCCGTGGACACAGATAATAGTGTGGTTGGCCTGGGGTTGGGGGTAGGGATAGGCTAGAAGGGGTCAATGGGTGAATAAAGGGGAACATCTGTAACACTTTCAACAATAAAAAAAATTTTTAAATGTAGGAGTCCATTGAAACAGCCCCCAATGGCCATAGCTGCAACAATTTGAGCAACAAAATAAGTACTCTATTATAACCCAAAGTATAAACTAAATATGTATGAGTCCATACTGATACAAACTGAATAAGTGAATGCTGAATAAGTGGGGAGAAGAGACAAACTTCCTCTACAAAAGAATTCCAGTAATTTATGTAACCACTCCACCCTCAAGAAGGTGGAGCATAGTACCTTATTCCTTAAGTGTGGGCTCTACAAAGGGACTTCTTTGCAAAGAGTACAGTATGGAAAAGTGAGAAAAGGACCTAGCTGATTTGGTTCAGTAGATAGAGCATTGGCATGTGGACTGAAGATTCCTGAGTTAGATTCTGGTCAAGGGCACATGCCCGGGTTGCAGGCTCGATCCCCAGTAGGGGGCAAGCAGGAGGCAGATGATCAATAATTCTCATCATTGATGTTTCTCTCTCTCTCTCTCTCTCTCTCTCTCTTTCTCCCTTCCTCTCTGAAATCAATAAAAATATATTTTTTAAAAAAGAAAGGTGAGAAAGGAGTAGCTTTATAGTGGAAAACTTGACAAATACTACCTCAGTCAGGTGATCAAGATTCATTTCAATGGTGATAAGTCATGCTGATATTATGATGTGATGAGAATGGCACTTTACCTCTGTGGTCTTCTTTAATCTCTTTTGGAGGGGAATGGGGACCAGCCAGGCTGTGGCCTGGGAGAGGGACAAGCCGCCCGCCCCGCGATCCTGGGCGCCTGCCACTGTAGCCCAGGCAAAGGTGCCCGCCCACGGTCCCCTGTGGCTGCAGCCAGCCTGGGTAAAGTCGGCCAGGGTGCCTCAGCCAGAGGGAGGGAAGCCCAGGTACTGGGTGCCTGCAACCAGCTGGAGGAGGGAATCCTGGGTTCTGGGTGTGGGGCAAGGCAGAGGCAGTTAGGAGTGATCAGGCCAGCAGGGGAGCAGTTAGAGGTGATCCGGCAGGCAGGCAGAGGTGGTTAGGGGCGATCAGGCAGGCAGGCAGAGGTGGTTAGGGGCGATCAGGCAGGCAGGCAGAGGGGTTAGGGGCAATCAGGCAGGCAGGCAGGCAAGCAGTTAGGAGCCAGCAGTCCTGGATTGCAAGAGGCAGTTGGCCATCCCCTGAGCGGTCCCAGATTGGAGAGGGTGCAGGCCGGGCTGAGGGACCGCCCCCCCCCCATGCACGAATTTCCTGCACAGGGCCTTTAATATAGATATAAACACTAAAAAGAGTAGACAAACAATTATATGCATTTCTGAATAATGTGGGAAAACACCTGGGCACCAGCCAGAAGCAAATGCACAACCACTCTGCAGCAAGCTTCAGCCCAAAGTACGCATGGCTCTCACAGACAAACAGCCACTGATTATCAGTTCACCTTCCAAAATTATAAGATGCACAAGGAAATTATCCTCCTTATGCAAGAGTGAAGAGAAAGTAGAAAGAGACAGGTTAGACTTTCAGAATATTCGTATGTATAAAGTCACAAAGGTAGTTATATCTACAATGTTAAAGGGTTTTTTTAATGGAAACATTATAAAAAAAACAGGACCATATAAGAAAAAAACATTTTCTTAACTAGCAAAGAATATTTAGATATGAAAATTTCAATTATTTGATATTGAAAACAGAATAAATTAGACTGCAGTTGAGACATAGTAGGAGAATTAGTGAACTAGAATATCAATAAGGAATTTTATTGCAGTGCAACACTGAGAAAATAGATGAACATGTGAAACAGCTATTAAGAGACAGGGAAGAAATAATCAAGAATGAGAGTGCAAAAATAATGAGAATATTAAGAAAAATGATGATTAATTCGTTTTCAGAATTTATGTAAGACAGAAACCCTCAGATTAAAGAAAAAGCACCTAGTCTAGTTAGGATGAGTAAAAATGACTTTGCACCTGGAAAACTCATAGTCAGAGTATAAAATATAAAAAAAACACTAAGAAGATTGTTAAAAATCATCCAGAGATGAAATCAATATTATTAATAAAAATCATTTATGTTGATAGCTTTCTTCTCAATGACAACAGAGGCTAAAAACAAGGGGTGTGTATATTTAAGCTACTGAGAGAAAATAGCTGTCATTCTCAAATCTAAACTACCATTTAAGAATTTGATTTTAAAAATAAATACATTTTCAGGTAAAACTTCACTCAAGGATATTTTTCCCATTGATTTTTAGAGAGAGTGGAAGACAGAGAGTGAGAGAGAAAGAGAGAGAGAGGAGCATCAATGTGAGGAAAACACATCGATTGGTTGCCTGCCACACTCACCCAGACTGGGGCTGGGGATTGAACCTTCAACCCAGGTATGTGACCTTGACTGGGAATCGAACCCATGACCCTTTGGTGCACAGGTGATGCTCTAACCACTGTGTGGGACTGGCCAGGGCTTAAGGTAAATATATATATTTTTTATAATAGAGTTTTTAAAAATACTAATGGATGTATTTTAGGAATAAGTAAATTTATCATGGAAGGACAGGGTTGTAACAAGCAGGGGCACACCAAGGCATTAGAAAACATATGGGTGAATCGAAATAAACATTAACGAAAACAAGAGTAAAGACTAATTTTGAGTGAGAGGATTTAAAAAGAGACTGAAACTGATTTCATAGCCATGATGTGGAAAATAAGAGCTGTAATTCAAGTCCAAGTGTCCTAAGCTCTATTTCTTAAGATGTAGTTAGACCTTTTGATTATTATTAGCTATTTAGAGTTAAACATGTGTGTTAAAATTTTAATAATAATAAATAAGAAAAGATTCTGTAACATTAAAATAGTCGAGGAGCCCTAACTGGTTTGGCTCAGTGGATAGAGCGTCGGCCTGTGGACTAAAGGGTCAGGTTCGATTCCGGTCAAGGGCATGTACCTTGGTTGCGGGCACATCCCCAGTAGGGGGTGTGCAGGAGGCAGCTGATCGATGTTTCTCTCTCATCGATGTTTCTAACTCTCTATCCTCTCCCTTCCTCTCTGTGAAAAAATCAATAAAATATATTAAAAACAATAAAAATAAAATAGTCGAGGAATAAAATGGTGGGAAAAAAATACTTGTTCTAGTCAATTCTAATTGTGATCCTACAATTCTACTTTTAGCTACATAACCTAGAGAGACTGGCCCATGCTTATAAGAATATGTAGACAACAGTATTCATTGCATCATTCATGTCCATCAGTGACAGGAGAAGTAAATTGTGGTAAGGTTATACGATAGAACATTATAGCAAATTAAAATGAATAAACTACCTTTGCATAGATAATGTTGGGAAAGAATGTTGAGTAGAAAAATCAAGTAGCAGAACAATACATAAAAATGATGCCATTTATGTAAATTTAAACATACAAAAAATCCCAGTTGTTTATGAATGCATATATTAACAGGTAAATTATAAAATGTACAGGAAGGACTCTGGGGAGAGTGGGAATGGGAATGTGGGCAAAATGGCTTTAGTTTTGTCTATGACACTTCTTTTATAAAAAGAGCTAGAGCAAATATGTCAAAATATTGACATTTGCTGTATCTACGTGATGGGTAGACAGCTGTCAGTTACATATTCTCTAATTTTTCATATATTAAAGTTATTAATTTAAAAATATTTTTTAAAATTCAAATAATTCATAAGTATAAAGCAAAATCAGTCTTTTATCCCTTTTCATCTGGCCATTTTATCTCTCCATAGTTTTCTTTTGATTATGCAAGAATATCCTATATAATAAAAGGGTAATATGCAAATTGGCTCTAACAGCGGAACAACCTGGAACGACTGGTCACTATGATGCGCATTGACCACTAGGAGGCAGACACTCAATGCAGGAGCTGCCCCCTGGTGGTCAGTGCGCTCCCACATGGAGAGCTCCACTCAGCCACAAGCCCAGCTGATGGCTGTGAGTGCAGCAGCGGTGGCTGGAGCCTCTCCCACCTCCTTGGCAGTGCTAAGGATGTCCAACTGTGGCTTAGGCTTGCTCCCCAGGAGCGAGCCTAAGCTGTCAGGTGGACATCCCCTGAGGGCTCCCGGGCTGCCAGAGGGATTTCTGACTGCCAGCTTAGACCCAGTCCCCCAGGGAGCGGGCCTAAGCCAGCAGGTGGACATCTCCCAAGGGGTCCTGGACTGCGAGAGGGCACAGGCCTGGCTGAGGGACTCAACCAAACACACAAATTTTTTTTTTTTTAAATATATTTTATTGATTTTTTACAGAGAGGAAGGGAGAGAGAGATAGAGAGTTAGAAACATCGATGGGAGAGAAACATCGATCAGCCGCCTCCTGCACATCTCCTACTGGGGATGTGCCCGCAACCCAGGTACATGCCCTTGACCGGAATCGAACCTGGGACCTTTCAGTCCGCAGGCCGACGCTCTATCCACTGAGCCAAACCGGTTTTGGCAAAACACACAAATTTTTGTGCACTGGGCCTCTAGTCCTATCTAATAATAGACAAACATGGTAATTAACCATACCTCTGCTACGCTTCCCATTGGCTAATCAGGGTGATATGCAAAGTAACTGCCTACCAAGATGGCGGCCGGCAGCCAGGCAGCTGAAGTGAACATGAGGCTTGCTTGCTCCAGTGATGGAGGAAGCCAAGGTTCCCCGCCTGCCACGGCTGGGCTCTGAGCTGCACTCTAAGCAACAATGTTGCAATTATAGAAGCTAAACAAACCCCAGATACCTGCTTTAAGCCAGCCGGCCTCGGAGCTGGAGCTGCAACAAAGTTTCAATTACAGAAGGTAAATAAATCCCAGAATAAGAAAGAAAGAAAGAAAGAAAGAAAGAAAGAAAGAAAGAAAGAAAGAAAGAAAGAAAGAAAGAAAGGAGAGACTGGGAGCTTCAGTTGCAGGCTTGGCCTGCCTGAAAATGGCCCTCAACCCCTCATCCAGGCTGGCCAGGCACCCCAGTGGGGACCCCCACCCTGCAGGGGGTGCGGGCAGCCTGAAAACAGCCATCATCCCCTCACCCAGGCTGGCCAGGCACCCAAGCGGGACCCCACCCTGATCCGGGACACCATTCAGGGCAAACCAGCCAGCCCCCACCAGTGTACCAGGCCTCTATCCTATATAGTAAAAGGGTAATATGCAAACTGACCCTAACAGCAGAAAGACTGGGAATGACTGGTCACTATGACACACACTGACCACCAGGGGTAGACGCTCAATGCAGGACCTGCCCTCTGGTGGTCAGTGAGCTCCTTCATGGAGGAAATCTGCTCAGCCACAAGTCAGACTGATGGCTGCCAGTACAGCGGTGGTGGTGGGAGCCTCTCCTGCCTCCTCAGCAGCGCTAAGGATGTCTGACTGCAGCTTAGGTCTGCTCCCCACTGCAAGTGAACATCCCCCGAGGGCTGCGGGGCTTCCAGAGGGATGTCTGATTGCCATCTTAGGCCCAATCCCCTGGGGAGCAGGCCTCAGCCAGCAGATGGTCATCCCCTGAGGGGTCCCAGACTGTGAGAGGGCACAGGCCGGGCTGAGGGACCTCTCCCCCCCCCCCCCAGTGCACAAATTTTTGTGCACCGGGCCTCTAGTCTTATATAATAAAAGCCTAATATGCTAAGTGCCCAGTCGTCTGTTCAACCAAAGAATAATATGCTAATGATATGCTAAGGCCACTCAATGGCTTGCTATGACGTGCACTGACCACCAGGGGGCAGAAAGTTGACCAATTGCTATGATGTGCACTGACCACCAGGGGGCAGATGCTCCAACTGGTAGATTAGCTTGCTGCTGGGGTCCAGCCAGTCGTGACTGAATGAGATGGCCAGACATGCCCTGGAGCCCTCCCTCAATCCCTCCCTGGCTGGCCAACATCCTACGTTTCTCCCCACCCCCAGTTGTGCACCGGCGGGGTCCCTAGGCCTGGCCTGCGCCCTCTTCCAATCTGCGACCCATCAAGGGATGTCAGAGAGCCAGTATCAGCCTGATCCCACAGGTCAGGCTGAGGGACCCCACTGGTGCATGAATTCGTGCACGGGGCCTCTAGTGTATGTATATAGATAGGAAGAGAGATGATAGATAGATAGATATAGATATATAGATATTTTTAATTTATCATGTTATTCCTGAACTTATTTTTGACTCAGTACATTATAGACAGATTCTTCCAAGTCAACACATGCAGATTACTTCATTCTTTTTTTAAAAAAATATATTTTTATTGATTTCAGAGAGGAAGGGAGAAGGAAAGAGAGATAGAAACATCAATGATGAGAGAGAATCATTGATCGGCTGCCTTCTGCATACCCCTTACTGGGGATCGAGCCCGCAACCCAGGCATGTGCCCTCGGCCGGAATCGAACCTGGAACCCTTTTCAGTCCGCAGGCTGACACTCTATCCACTGAGCCAAGCTGGCCAGGGCTACTTCATTCTTTGTATTTTTCCACAGTGTATGCATCATAATTTGATCTACAGATTCCCACATTTACCAGATTTCCAGGAATGTTTTTGTTTGCTGTTTGTTAGTTTGCTAAGAAATTGCTCCTAAAATGATTCTGTAACAAATTGCTATATTTTTGATTCTGTCAGATAAATCCCCAGAAATGAGATTTCTGGGTCAAAGAATAAATACATTTTACATTTTAATAACAATTGCTTGCAAGTACACTTGTAATATTTTATATCCCACCAATCTGGAATGAGAATGCCAGATGCATGTATCCAGGCCAGCATTAGGAGTTATCAATCTTTTCTGTCTTTGGCATTTAAGTTATTGTTTTATTTTGTCTTGGTTTCCTTTGCATTTCCCTAACAATTTGTAAATGTCACAATTTTTCCTATGTTTACTGGACACTTGTGTTTCTTCCTCTGAGAACTGCCTGTTAATATTTTTTGCTCTGACTAAAAATAATTTGCTATCTTCTATATAACTCATTCATTTGCTCAGCAGACATTTTTGAAGCAGATAGTGAGGGCCTGGGAATAAGTGACAATGAAGATACAGATGTCTTCCAAGGGCCTGCAGTCTAATAGAGGGATTTGAGTAAATGAAGAGTTACAGGCACCACAGAAATACCTGTCTACACAGACACAGTGAGCTGCCCTTGGGAACCCAGGAAGGACGGGAAATCTCTATTCAGCATGTGATGCTTCTGCTATTGGGTCTTGCAAATAAAAGAGTAGGTATTTCCTACAGTTGGGGTCTGTGTGAGAGAGAGAGACAGGCAGGTAGAGGAAACTGCATAAACCCATGCAGATTAGAGCCCAGGAATCCTGCCACAGAGAGAGAGGAAATCGGGAGGATCACAGCTTCCAGAGGAGGATGTGGATGAGAAATTGAAGTGCCTGTGGAATACTCTGCTGGAGACAGTCAGTGGGTAGTTGAATAAGTATGTCTGGTGCGCAGAAGAATGGTACGCGTGAAAGATCTAGGTTTGAGAGTCATCAACATACAGGTTGTGATTTGTCATTAGTTACAGCACTGTTGAAGCTGCATCATCTCTTGGGGGTTTCTGGTTTGTTGGGCAGTTCGTCAGCAAACTAAATGACCTCCAACTGCTATTTTTCAAAGCTCTGTGCCTGCTTTATTATTCTTGTGTGTGTTTTTTTTAATGTCTCTTCCCTTGTCATTCTTGATGCTGCCTAGTATTTCCTATTACATTCCCTTTTCTGCCTACTTTTTTAAAAAGTTCTGTGCATAGAGATTGGCTAAGCCCCCCTCCCCCCATTTAGGATTGTATGTATACATTACTATCAATATCAATAACATATCTCACAGCAGGGAGTTGAGGAGCTGTCTTGGTAAAATATTGAGATATGTAGGTTTTGTCTTTTAAGAAGTTGGTAGTTTATATCCTAGTGTTTTTCAGCATAGACTAAGGCATCAGACCCTTGGGTATTGGATCAATGAAATTTTGCCACATTCATAGAATCAGACATAATCTCAGCACTTTTAATCACCTTCATAAGCTATTTGTGAAATGAATTTTTAAAGAAAATCATTTGGCTGTAGCCAGGTGGCTCAGTTGGTTGGAGCATCGTCCATACACCAAAGAGTTGCGGGTTTGATTCTATGTCAGGGCACATACCCAGTTGCAGGTTCTATCTCAGGTCAGGGTGCATGTGGGAGGCAACCGATTGATGTTTCTCTCTCACATCAATGTCTCTCTCTCTCTCTCTCTCTCTCTCTCTCTCTCTCTCTCTCTCTCTCAAAAATATCAATAAAAAACATACTCTCAGGTGAGGGTAAAAAAGTCATTTAACCAAATGATTTACATTTTAATTTCTGACACACTTTCAGATGAATCTTTAATAGCTCTCCTCCCATCACTTTAGCTTGAAGACCTTCATCAAGCAGTTTGTGATGTTGGATTAACAATGAATGCAGATGGCACCCTCACTATTTAAAGATGCCCATCACTGAATCTTTAGTGAATTGAGTAATATTTTGTAATCAAACCAGTACCACAAATTATTCTGATTTATGAATTATCTGACCTCATATCTTCTTTTTATTTGGCATTGCATTTTGCATTTTACCCTCTCAAAACAAGACATGCATGTGGTTGAAAATCAAACAGAAGGGCTTATAATGAAGAGTCTGCTGCCCCATCATTCTAACCCACTAGTTCGCTCTTTGAGAGGCAGCCTTTTAAACGCATTTGTTTCTCATTCCTTTGAGCTGTCTCAACAATCTCTTCACTTGCTCACTAGTGCTTGTTGCTCATCAGTGTTTGTGGTTTTACAACTTTTAGACAATGTTTACTGACTTTCTACTGATAGGCGAGGATTTATCTCATCTCTATCTCCCTATTTCACCTTACTCTTTTCTTCACCAACCCATGTTTTATTACTATTTATACTCCTGTTGGGTACATCTGCAATTTTAAACTGCTTGTTAAACCTCTACTTCTTAGCCCAACAACTATAGCGAGTATCTCTTGACCTCTATTCTAAAAGATCAAGATATTGATACACTAGCCTTGTCTCCATCTCTTCAACTTTAACCCCATCTCTAATGTCTTACATTTTTGTTCAAGTGGATAACCTTTACATCATTTCTTGTAATACAAAATAGTCTCTGATTTGTTCATGGGTTTTTTAAATTGAAAATTCAGTGAACAATTCATAGTTTACAATATTATGATTATGTAAATTTTATTTCCCGCAGAGCCAAGTTGTGTGACTGGATTACATTTCTTCTTCCACAGACCCAGTGTCACAGTTACTGTGCCATTCAAAGGAAACATTCCTACAATCAGGTTCAAATGGGTTCTTTTTTCTCTGCTCCAGTCAAAACGCTCATTCTATCTAACCAATTAAATCTTCTATCCCTAAGACTTGCATTGGGAAATCTCTGACCTTTGCTCATATCTGACTGGTTGCTCTTTAGGTCTTACTAAAACTACCACTTGAGGATTGTATACCACCATTCTTGTTTAGCACTTCTGTCTCCTATAGCCTATCTTGTCCTTTTTCTTGATTTAGTTGGAACACTTATTTAACCATTTACAAATTGACCAACATGATGCAGACGGACATGTAGACCAGTGGTATAGAGTAGAGATCCCCAAAATAAACCTCATATAAATGGTCAAATGATGTTTAACAAGGATGCCGAGGTTATTCAGTGGAGAAAGGTAGTGTTTTCAACCAGTGATGCTAAGAAAACTGGATATCCACATGCCAAAGAATGAAGGTGGACCCTTACTGTACACCCCAAGCAAAAATCAACTCAAAAGGAATTTAAATGCTAAACATAGAGCTAAAAGTATAAAATTCTTAGAAGAAAACATACAGGGAAGCTTCATCACGATTGGGCTTGAAAATGAAATCTTGGGCAAAATATCAAAAACACAGGCAATAAAAGAAAAAATATATAAATTAGACTTTATCAAAATTAAAAACTTTAGAACATGAAAGCACACCATTAACAGATTGAAAAGGCAACTCATAGAATGGGAGAAAATACTTACAAATCATCTGATAAGGTATTAATATCCAAAATAATATAAAAAACTCCTATAACTCCACATAATAAAATTTTAACGTGGACAAAGAACTTAAATAGAACTTCTTTGTATATCTCCAAAGAAGATATACAAATTGCTAATAAATGCACGAAAAAATGCTCAACATCACCAATCATTAAGGAAATGAAAAGCAAAACTACAATGTGATCCTACTTCACCCATTAGAATGGCTATTACAAAAAATAAACACACCAAAAAATAACACATGTTAGAGAGGATATGGAGACATGTGGGCCCTGTGGTTGCTGGTGGAGATGTAAAATAGTGCAGCTGCTGTGGAAAGCAGTCTGGCACTTCCTCCAAACAATAAGTATAGAATTACCATATGATCCAGAAATTCTACTTCTGGGTTATCTACAAGCATTGAAAGCAGGGCCTTCAACAGCTATTTGTACACCAGTGTTTGTAGCAGCATTACTTACAATAGCCAAAAAGTAAAAACAACCAAAATTCCCATTGACAGATGAATGGATAAACAAAATGTGGTATACAGGGTTATAAACATACAATGGAATATTTGTTCAGTCATAAAAAGAAATTTTTGATACATGCTACAGCATAGATGAACCTTAAAAACAAGCGAAATCTGCCCAACACAGAAAGTCAAATATTGTTTGACTTTAGACACTTTAGAAGTTACCTAGAATAGTCAAATTTATAGAGACAGAAAGTAGAACAGTAGTTATCAGAGTCTGAGTTAGGAGTAATTAGTAGTTATTGTTTAATGTGTACAGAGTTTCAGTTTGGAATGGTGAAAAATTTTTGGAAATGGATAAAGTGATGGTTGCACTGTAATTGATTATGCTCAATGCCACTCCACTGTATACTTAGAAATGGTTAAAATAATAAGTTTTACATTAAGTATATTTTACTACAATAAATTACAATAACATGGAAGTAAATTACTTAGAATAATTTTTAAAATGACAAATAAGAAGAAAATACTTTGAGTATTGAAGATCTAAATATCTTTACTTTCCCCTCAGATTTAATTGCTAGTTTAGCCAAGTATAGCATTCTAGGTTGAAAATAGTTTTTACTAAGAAATCTGAAGACTTTTTGCTAGTGAGGAGTCTGATGAAAGCCTGAGTTTTGTTTTATTTCTTTTGAAAGCATTTAGGAATTTAGTATGTAATCTTAAAATAAGACAAACCTATTGACTAAGACATACTTATTGGTATCTTAAAAATTTGAGGTGGTCTTTCCCTTATATTTTCAAATACAAATAAAGCTTCAAACTTATATACATCTGATATGTTAAGAAATCTAAAGATTGGTTATGGTAATTAAAAAATAACTCATTCTCACAAACTTCATAGTTGTGCCATGCATATCAAATTATTAAGAGAGGATCTTTCATACCTATTCCAATAAGGAGTTTGAATCTTACATGAGTACTTGTTAAATTTTGTGCTGTGTTATAACTTAGAAAGAGTGAAGGCCTACCACCTTTTCAAGCACTATAGATATGAATCTTAAAAAATTAAAACACCTTGAAACTAATATTAACTATAAAGACAAACATAGTGTTGGGGCTGATTTTATCAAGGGGCTTGTCAATATCTTTTGATACTAGAATTTTAATTAAAAGTGAATATATGTTTTGATTTTTCTTTTTAAACCTTAAATGGAAAGACTACAAGCCAGAAGGCTTAACTACAACAATAAATAATTAAAATATATAATAACAGCTAGACTTTTGAGTTAATTTTTTCATGTCCTTATGCTCCAAGTTCATTTTCAGTGAAAAGAAGGCTAGTGATACTTCGTTGAGTTGTCCTCTTAATATTCTATGAGCATACTAGATACTGCAATCGAGACACGTGTAGCTTATTTATTTATACAGTACTGCTTTTGTCTTACTTATTGTTACCAAAGAAACATAATCTTCATTTCTGCAACCAAAAAGTCAATGATGAATGCTTCCTAAATGATATCAAGAACCATAAACAATATTACTGACAATTACCTGTTTCTTAATTTTATTTACATGTGTGGGTAATTTCATATGGCTTATTTCAGAATTTGAATGGAATTATCTTTGCTCCTTAAAGCCACACAAGACGTGGGGCCTAATTACCTTTGCATCCAATATCCCAGTAGCACAGCCAGCTGAGGTGCCACTGTCAACTGTTCCCAAACCTGAATATAGAAACACAAGGCAAGATTTCCACATGGGGGCTTCCTCGCTACCATTTGCTGCTGGTCCTTAGGCTCAAAGCAAAATGCTTGCTTTTGTTTTTGTAACATTCTATTGAATTTTCTGCCTGCTGGATTTAGTTTAACTTGATGTAATGCTATTACTTTTTTCCTGTAGTTGATGTTGTCTTATAAATTTAGTAAACAGTCAAATTACATTATTTTGTTTTATGGGATTTGAAATCTGCCAGCACTGAGACCAGAAAGGGAAGAAGAGGATAAGTAACAGTTGAATGAGCCCATCTTACAAGGATCACTGCGTTTGTTATTTCCTCTGTAACTGCAGCCAGCCCTTTTCTCAAATGCAGTCAACTCCATCATTACTTTATTGTTAAACTCCCGTTCTGTCATAAACATAGACCTGAATCTTAATTTTTTATTTTTCTTGTGGGAAGGTACGAGCCATATGATATATCTCACCAAATGAAACTGTAATAACACTATAATCTATGAAATAAGGCACATGGCATTTTTAATATTTTACATTCACTTGGTACTTCATATCTTATGAATTATATTTCATATCACATTCACTCCTCAAAGAAATTCCATGGGAAGGGAATTATTTGTTCTGTTTTACAGATGAGGAAACGGGCTCAGAGAGGTAAAGGGATTTGCAGAGGACCAAACAGCTATTCGTTGTCAAGGCAAGGGTGTTAGCCCAGGCTTCTGAACCCAAGTCCAAGCTTTTGCAAATATCTAGCACCTACTCTTCTTCCCCTCTGGTTATTTCCCATATATTATAAAGGGGGGGAATTAAAGAGAGAGTAATAGGTCACATGTTTTAGCATGCTTTATTGAAGGTTAAGTGAGCAGACTAGTCCACTGCCTGACAATCAAGTTTTTCCTGAATCTTCCATCAACCTACATTGTCAATCTTATTACTCTCTAATCTCTTATGTGCACTTTTGCTCTACTAAGACTGAGCAACTTCTCTAAAAAATGTTAAAAACTTAAATCATTACAAACATTATTTTGTGATTAATTTTAACCAGGTCCTCACCTAGAGGACACAAAGGGAAAAGATTGATGGATAGTCTTCTGTGGTTGATATCTTTACAAATGCTATTTTAACTAACCTTTAAAATGACCTTTACAGATAGGTGTATCCTATATACTAGTCCTTTTTATAAACAAGGAACCTGGGGCTTAAAAACTTGCCTATTTTCATGGCAATATCTAGAGCAGTGGTTCTCAACCTTCCTAATGCCGCGACCCTTTAATGCAGTTCCTCATGTTGTGGTGACCCCCAACCATAAAATTATTTTCGTTGCTACTTCATAACTGTAATGTTGCTACTGTTATGAATCATAATGTATATATCTGATATGCAGGATGTATTTTCATTGTTACAAATTGAACATAATTAAAGCATAGTGATTAATCACAAAAACAATATGTAATTATATATGTGTTTTCCGATGGTCTTAGGCAACCCCTGTGAAAGGGTCGTTCGACCCCCAAAGGGGTTGCGACCCACAGGTTGAGAACCGCTGATCTAGAGCTTGTTTTGAACTTCATAGATTACTGTAAATTTCAAAGGTAATAGTTTTTAATTTTTTTCTTTACCAAATTTCTCTCAAGTTTCTGGTGATTAGTGATACAGGTGACCTTTGAAACTCTATGAAAAGTAATTATGAAAGCCCGGCTGGTGGTGCTCACCGGCTGAGCATTGACCCAGGAACCAAGAGGTCACTAAATCAATTCCCAGTGAGGCCACATGCCCAGATTGTAGGCTCAATCCCCAGCAGGGGGCGTGCAGGAGGCAGCCAACTGATGATTTTCCTCTCTCATTGATATTTCTAACTCTCCTCTCCCTCTCCCCTCCTCCCTCTCTAAAAATCAATAAAAATATATTTTTTTTAAAAAGGAATTATGAGATAGCATTTAATACGTACATATTATACTAGTATTAGAAGTCCAGTATAATATATGATAGATGAGAGTATGACTAGTCCAAATGCTACCATTTTCTAGGATGAATGAGCAGCAGGTGATGTGTTACAGTTGAGGAGAGAAGAGAAACTCTCTGCCTGTAGTAGTTAAGAAAGGCTTCAGGGAGTTAGTGGAATTTAAGTGGGATTTTTCAGGATTCAGATTGATGGAGAAGGAAGGAGATATTTTAAGAGAAGAACAGGATGTGGTTGAAAGTATGGACCCCAGAAAGGCTAAGTCTCTCTGAGGAATGGTGACTACAGGAATATGTGTGAGAGATGAAGGTAGAAATACGGGGTAGAGTTAGTTATGGAAAGGTTTGAATCCCGGGCTAAGAGGTTATAGACTTATTCTATAGGCAAAAGGGAATCATTTTTAAAGCCTAGGTATGGTGGGATGGTAATGTTTTGGGAAGGTGAGTATGGGTGGGAGAAAATTCACACTGAAGGAACTGTGGGAATTAGGCCAAGTATGAGGCAGTGTGTGTGTGTGTGTGTGTGTGTGTGTGTGTGTGTGTGTGTGTAGCAGTGAGTTAAGACAGTTGCCAAAGCTTTGATTCAGGACCATGGAAAGAACAGTGGGACCATTAGCAGGCTAGGTAATCAAGGACAGGAACTCTTTCAGATGAATTACTTTGAGGTGATGGCAAAATATCTAAATGGAAAGATCCAGTAGACAGTAGGAAATATAACACTAATTTCAATGACCAAGGTTTAAAAAGTGGGAGTCATCTGCATGTGGATGACAATCCTAGGGGCAGTGCTGGTCACCAAGGGAGAAAAAGGCAGGATGTCAGGGAGGAGGGGCGATCAACCCCGTTTCTGGCTTTCCTCATCTTGTCATTTCCATGCACCTTTCTAAGGGGGAACCCAACTTGTGGTGGGAATAATTCCTTTTTTTTTTTTTAGCTACTAAAACTGCCACTCTAGCTGTGATGGATATAAAATTGTTGATAAAGTGTGATAGTTTGAAGGAAATAGGGAAGGAATATCAAATAGGGGCACTGAAAATGTGAATGAATCTGCAAATTTCTTAAGGAAAAAATTCATGCCTTTGTACAGAAACCATTTACTCTGAGATAGGTAAGTTTTCATTTAGACATAAGCCTTATTGAAATTTAATTCTCTAACTCATAAATAACTTTAGGATATAGCAATAGGCAGTCCAAGTATTTAATAACATTAATGTTTTGGACTTGCTATAACTATATATATATAAAACTATATATTTTCAACATAAAATGAGGTCCCAAAATGTACTATATAATGTGCCTTATTATTGAAATGATCAAATAAAATAGCACATTTCTTAGGTGCTCATTACATTAGCAAGTATTATCAGGAAAAAAGTTCTCATGCACATTTTTCCCTCTTGACAGTATGAGAAAAGTAGCTCTTTATCATGAACAAGTTACATTCTTTAAGTCCAAGTCTCTTTTTTTTGTTTTATTTTGCTCTGCTTTGTTTTAAAGAGGGGCTTACTATACTTGATAATTTAAAAAGAGCTTTTCATCTCTTATAAAATGGATATTTTAAAAATATAACATTAGATTATATTTAATTCACTCTTTTATCATATTTATTTAAGTCACTGAATATAATCTCAATGTTACCTCCATTCATACTTATGTCACTTTCGTTAGACATAAGAGTTTTGTAACTATTCCCTCATTATTCACTCTAGTTGTATAATTTTAACATTTTTCTGTCTATCTTCCTCTTTAATCATTTGTGTTACTCTTTCCCAAATTCCCTCTAGACTGGCCACATTCTTCTGGTAATTAAGTGTACAGAATCGACTATAATTTTCCTGGTCAAATCTTAACAGACTCATTTAAATGTCAACAGCCACATTTTTCAAGTGGGGATGCCAGGAGATTTTATAGCTCAGCAAGCCAAGTAATGAAATTGTCCGTGGGCACTCAAATCTCCTGCTTCAGGGAGAAAACTGGAGAGTTTGTAAAGAGACAAGAAAGTGTTTCCTCCTTCCTACACATTTGTTATTTAACTAAGTTAATGTAGCCACTGCATTTTTTCTGTTAACATTTGTTTGCATTAATTTCTGGTTTTACAACCATTGGTAATTGCCAGAGGCAATATAAAAAATTACATACACTAATTTTTTTAAAAAAATTACATACACTAATAACCTGACACTGTGTTGTAAGTCTTGTGCCTGGAAACTCTTGAGCTTGAAGTTCTTAACAAGTAAATTTCATTTTATGCATTATATAGAAACACATTCTCCCTCAAACAGGAATTTCATGATATTATATATGGTGCTCTTCAAATTTTCAAATGAATTATGTGCATAATGCTGAATTTTAAAGAGTTCTCTTAGGAATACAGGAAATGTTTTTTTTTTAAATGCAATTTATAATAGAGAATATGATGGGGCTTACATTAGATTTCTTTCCTGTCAATTATTATTAAAGGCAGTTGTCAAGATTGTGCATCCAGTCATTTCAAAACAGTAGAAAATAATTGCCGGAAGCCGGTCCATCCTTGCTATTTGCCAAAAGCCAGCCCATCCTTGCTCTTGACACAGTTGCTGCAGGGAAGAAACATCTGCGCAGCATATGTTTCATGGGACCTGGCGTATATGGCATACTGTTCTTAATATGTTTGCTCCCCTTCTTAGCGCTATGTGTTTTCACCAAGGTCACCTCTCCGAGAAAGGTTGTTTCCCCAGGTGGGGATTTTTTCCCTGGAGTTAGGGATTAACAGGACTAAGGAAGAGAATAAATCAGTGAAACCCCCTAGTGTTACAGAAATACCATGTACTACTTATGAAGAACTTGGACTAAGACTGTTGACAATAAATTTGGGACCTGTTGGGCCCACATCCCCAGGGGTCTGCCCACCAGGGAAAGCACCAAAGCCTATACCCCTGGAGACCCACTGACACAGGGCAGTCCCAGGGAAGGCAAGCAGCAAGGCTGGGAGAACATAACCTTTACTGGGTAGGATAATCTCCTTCAGTCACTTCCTTGTAGCTTATCAGTAGAGCAGTGACCTTGGAATAGCCCTTATAATGGAACACAGAGATTAACCTAGACAGGATTAAACTCAACAGAACTAGATTAACAAACGCCCTAACCTTTGGAATAGAATGAATAGGATTAAAATCAACTGGTATAAATACAGATGTAACAGGACAATAAAGACCAAACCTGGCTAGAGCCTGGCTAGGCTGCTGATTAACTGAACGCTGTCTCAGTGTCATGCCTTCTTCGCCGACTCCGTCCACACTTTTGGGAACCCCTGGACCTGTGGGGATTGGGCCCCAACAAATAATGCCACTCTTTTTGTGTGCATTATAACTAGCCAACCTTCCTAGCACCAATGGTGCACTCCCCCAAC
Source organism: Myotis daubentonii (assembly GCF_963259705.1). Lineage (NCBI taxonomy): Eukaryota > Metazoa > Chordata > Mammalia > Chiroptera > Vespertilionidae > Myotis > Myotis daubentonii. The sequence continues at coordinate 15,427,685 of NC_081856.1, read as the reverse complement.
TAATTTCAGGAGCTGGTTTTGAAGGTAAATAGAAATAGTAAAAGATTGAGCAGGAGAAATCTAATGCAAGTGAGATTTGAAGTCCCTACTGCAGTGAGCATTAACCGCAGAAGGAATGTGGTTTTGATCTTTGTTGCTGTTCTTAGGAGAGGTCAGTTTTCTATTGAACTCACTTTCTTATGTGCTGGAAAGAAATATGATAGCATGAGTCATGGCAAACTTAAAGCTCATGAAGGTGGGCTGCCGGGAGCCGGTCCATGCTTGCTGTTTCAAGGGACCTGGCATATATGGCATACTGTTCTTAATATGTTTGCTCACCTTCTTGGCGCTGTGTTTTAACCAAGGTCACCTCTCCGAGAAAGGTTGAATCCCCAGGTAGGGATTTTCCCCTGAAGTTAGGGAGGGAATAAAACCCCTCAACTAAGTGCCAGGCGGGTAATTACTCACTTTAACTATGAACAATCATGCTTAAGCTACATAATCTTTACTCCCTGGAATGGAGATAAGAAATGCCCTAAACTTTGTAATAGACATTGATAGGATTGAATCAACTGGTATAAATACAGATGTAACAAGACAGAAAGAGACAGAATTTAGAACACAGAACTTAGAAGTCAGAACTCAGAAGACAGAACCTACACAGAACCTACAGACAGAAGAACTCCGCTGGAGAGAACATGGCAAAAGATCCTGGACTGAACCTGACTACAGAAATTGGCAAGAGAACCTGACTAGAACCTGGCAACAGAACCTGGCTGGAGAACCTGGAGAACCTAGCAAGAAAACATGGACACAGAACCTGGCTGGAGATCCTAAGCAGAACCTCTCTGGAGATCCAGACCAGAACTTGGCTGGAGATCCTGGCTGGAGATCCTGGTTAGGCTGCTGATCAACTGAACACTGTCTCCATGTCATTCCTTCTTTGCCGACTCCGTCTACGCCTTTGGGAACCCCTGGACCTGCTGGGGTTGGACCCCGGCAGTGGGCTTCTTTAGTGACACTGACATTTCTGTCAACATGGTGCGATGTGACCTGATCAATTGTTGGGGACAGCTTGGAACTTCTTTGATAGCAGGAGCAGAAAGGCCATTTAGATGGTGTCCATGTTAATTGTACTCATTTAACAGGCTGATTCTCCACATTTATATATATATATATATATATATATATATATATATATATATATATATATATATATTTGATTTTTTACAGAGAGGAAGGGAGAAGGATAGAGAGTTAGAAACGTCAATGAGAGAGAAACATCGATGAGCTGCCTCCTGCACACCCCCTACTGGGGATGTGCCCGCAACCAAGGTACATGCCCTTGACCAGAATCGAACCTGGGACCTTTCAGTCCACAGGCCGATGCTCTATCCATTGAGCCAAACCGGTTAGAGCATGACTCTCCACATTTGATTCCTCTTTTCCACGTCTGGTTATCACTGTGAACAATGTGACTCTCTAAATCAAATATAAAATAAGACAGATTCTAAAATCTGGTTGGGTTTGGTTAAGGTATGCATAATGTAGAAGGGGGAAAGAAATTGTCATTTCAAAATTTTCATTTCTGTTATAAATTGCAGTCAAAATCTCTTGGTCTTGTGTTCTAAAACGTATACTTGTGTTTGTTGAATGTTTATTATTAACATTGATTTTTTTATTAAAAAGTAATAGTTAATAAACAGAACCTAACACCTAAAATGCACATTGAAAATATTTTACTTCAAATAATATATGATATAACATACATTATATAAAGTAAAATATTGAATGAGTATCATAATTAGCATACACATTCAATTCCATAAACTGACAAGGTGTTAGTAGTAATTAACTAACCTGAAAGTTGGTATTATTGATAAAAAAAACAGCATTCTTTCATTTCTGTAGTACATTTTAAGTAAATATGCTTATTTTTGAGTTTGTATGCCTTCTCATTTACATATATCAATTTTGACTACTCACATGCAGTCATCCTATATAAGTGTAATATGCAAATTGATTGAACGTTGGACCGGTTGTCGGAGGACAGGGCCGGTGAGCAGGCGGTGCCAAACCAGCCAAGGTGTGTGCCAGCGGGCAGAGGGAGGGGATGGCGATGAGGGGGAGGGGGGGCAGCTGCTTGCCACCCATGCCATCCCCTGATCTACCTGCCGGGTTTGGGGGAGCGGGTCTAAGGTGTCAATGGGACATCCCCTGAGGGGTCCCAGATTGCGAGAGGGTGCAGGCTGGGTGAGGTACCCCCCTGAGTGCACGAATTTTCATTCACCGGGCCTCTAGTCTTTAATATAAATGCTTTTTTCTAATAATTACTATGTTAAGTTCTTGGTATAAATTTAGTGACTATACAATGCTGGATGCTTTTAAAAAGCTCTGATTTTATATTTATCACCATAATATATTTTATTTAGAACAAATTTTAAGAACAACTTTAATTAGTAGGAGAAATGATAGTTATGATGCTATCGACCCTAGTAATGATCAATATTCCCACTTGATATTGCAAGAAGGTTTTGTATATGCAAGAGCCAACCAACCTCAAGGAAAACCAAGAAAGAAGGCAGCATTAGTTTGCCATCATTTGGAAAATTAATGGCCCTTTTAGAAGTATGTGTTGAATACACTGTCAGCTCAAGCTTGATTCTCAGAAGGGAACAAAAGCCCTGGTAGAATATCTGCTACAGTTTGAACCCAATTGCTTTGTTGAGTCCTAGGTCCACTTGGAAATTTCTCAGATAAAACTGTGGGGAACTCATGTAATTTTGCTTCCTGAGGCTGTGATCTTGGCTTCTGACAGGCAAGATTGTTGCCCGGCCAGGAGGAACATATCATTATATCCACTTTTTGCTCATACTGATGTGAAATCTGGGGCTGAGAACAATGCTTTCGTATTTGCAAAGAGGGCTCCTTTTCTTAGGACTGATTGTATTTCCTCTACTATTGGAGATTATCCATTTCCTACTTACCCAAAACCCAGATGACTCTAAAAACCCCAGAATTTGCTTATTCTGAGAGCCCCAGAAGCTTTCTGACCCACTGTGATGGTGGTGTCGACAATCCAGGCTGTTTAGTCCTTCCGGTTGGATCATGTCCACACAGGTACTTTCCCCATGTAGGCAGCAAGCCTTCATCCCAGTCCATGTCCAAATGCTCCATCCCATATGTGTCCAGACTTGACAGGTTAAATCTCATACAAATGTCATGTAGTGAGTGGTATGGGTGGATAAGTGTCAATCTACCTATTGAAAAACAAAAGGGGTACATCCTACTTCCATCCCTCTTTAGGACCAGTAACAAATTCTTTTTTTGTTTCTTTTTTTTGTTTGTTTCATAGTTCGTCTTTGGCAAGTCCCACATTTATTTATACCAGATTTCCCCCCCTAAAACTAAAAATTAAAAATAATATTTTATACAAGATTTCTTCATGTGAACTTGAGACAACATGTTGAAACAGGAAGAAAGATGTTTTCAATGTGAGGTGAGGTAGGGAAAAAATCCAGCCTAAAATTTTAAGGTCACACTGCCTTAGGTCAATTTCCAATGCTGGCAGTAATTTAAAATTAAATTTAATAATAATTTAAATTCTCTCTAGTTCTGTTACTTTATTCATTAGCTGGAATGATACCAATAGTATCTATCTCAAAGAATCATTATAAAGGTTAAATTAGCCAGCACTTGCAAAAAATTTAGCTGAGTGTTTGATAGGTAGTAACACCTTGATATAACTTACCTCCTGTAACAACACAAATACAGCACAGAGTGGGGCCTATTTAGATCTGAGTAGAAATCCATTCCTGGTTCCACCATATCCCAGAATAATGTAGTTAAATATTTTTTTACCTAGCATATTTTTGAAATGTCTAGTTAACTGGCTTCAGAAACTCTCAGCCTAAACAATGTGGAATCCTAAGAACAAACTAGGCTGCTTAGACACTAATGATGTCTGGAAGTAGCTCCAAGGAAGGGCTCAAACACAGTACTCATATTTGTGCTACTACATGGCAAAAAAGTGTGCTTAAGCACTTGGCATTTTTCAAAAAGTTCATGCTCAGTACAGTAACTGTTTAAAAAATAGCCAGTCTGGAGTTTATCTCTTACTTTAAATCTTCAAAGGACAGCCAAATCTGTCTCCACTAAATTCAAAACATAGTGCTATCTCCTCAATGAAGAACACACATACTGCTCTTTTTTTTTTTTTTCAGGCCTTCACTGTAATGTGTAAATAGAGGTCAGTGGCTGCTAAGATTCTGTGAGTTGCTCTAATTTGCCCAAGCTTTTTTACATTTTCATTTAGAAGGGCAAAAGAGGCACATTAGGTCTAAAAAGGTGATCATTTCTAATCACCCTTCAGTGGCTGCTTTCTTACATGATAAGAACCATAGTATTTATCCCTATAAAAAAGTACAGTGCTGAGCTATGTATTTACTTGGTTTATGATTTAAAATGTAGTGTCCCCATGGTGCTGATGTTTAGAAAAGATGAATATTTACCCATCTTTTGGTATAACCAGGTTATACCAAATAAAACAAAACCTGCCTTCCAACTCTTGAAGATAACTCCATTAGCTTATTACTGTGTATTTTCCCTTTTAATGGGGTTGGATCTGTTTTGTTTGTTTGTTTTTTTACCACTCAGACACATGTCATATTTAATAATTGTAAAAATCCAAAAGAAACTCAGCATCAAATCTCGAGATCATGAGTGACCTGCCTTCAGTGGCTTGGTTCTGCTGGGCTGAGCATTCTTCAGCCTTCCTCTGGCCCACAAGGCTGCCTTGACCAGCCTGGGAACGGGAGTCCGATCACCAGGCTGACTTCTGTGTTCTCTCCATCTCATTTATTGTGCTATGTGTTTAGTTTCAACAAAGCATTTGTACCAATGGCTCTGGAGCTTGGACGAAGGCTAAAGGAACATGTAGTGATTCTAAGTAAGGTGTGGGCCTATACAGCAGAGCTATCCTGGAGGGAGAGAAATCATTGGGCCAGTGTGGATGAAAAGCTGGACCCCCTTCCGCTTTGTTTCTGGACCATGACAGGTTTTTGCTCATGGAGATTTCAGTGACTGAGCACCATGGCACGGCCATTTCTGATCCCTTCATGTAGCTGTTGTGAAAGATGAGGCAAAGGAGGAGACTGAGTAAGAAAACGCTTATGCTGGCAGATAAGAGAATGGCAGTCCTGCCCTTATTCGCGCCAGTCATTGCAGTTCTGAGCACTGTTAAACACCATGCTGCTTCTTGGTTCCCTTCACTGTGTAGGTGTAGTTCTATAGTTCCAAACGTCAGTCTCTATGACGCTTGAGTCTCAGGTTGCCTTTGAGATCTGACCAACTACTAACAGAGCTGTCACAGTGTGGCTTTACAAGGGTCCACCTTGTTTACTGGCAATTGGGGAGTTAATGCTCTAAAGCCGAGGCAAGGAGCTCGGACTGTCCCCATTTTATGGAAGCCACTTAAGGGTACCTGAGCGAGAATCCAGCTTTCTCAAACCAGCTGGGAGAGCGTAAGCAAGTCATGGAAGGACTCAATTTCCTCTTCTGCAAGGATAGTCTTGAAGTCTCTTTCAGAGCCTGAGATCTTGTATGATCATTAAATGTCTGAATATCTGAGGTGCTTAAGGCGATAAGTGCCCCCACCACTTTAGGCAAGATTTGCTGAGTATGTTCTCCTAGTCCCCACTAACAACCCTTTGCCTCCTGACCTGCCCTGGCTACCTGAGGAGGAATGAAAGGAAGGGCTGGTGACATTCAAAGGTGTAAATGTAGTGAGAGCTGACTATTTAGGAGACAAGAGCCTTGCCTTTACATGGCTTTGTATAACAATGAGGAAGTGCTGTATGTTTTCCTCTCCCTACCCCCAAGTCTATCCCTTCCCATCTCTTATGCCTCCAAGGAACCCTGACTAAGGAACAAAGAAGTCCTACCAAGAGGAGGTCTCAAGTATTTATCAACAGCCATTTGAGATTGCAAGTAGGTCTGAGCTAAGAAGTTGTGTCCAGCAGAACCCAATTCCATATGAACCCAAGTTCCAAGACTGGAAGGCACGAGGAGTTGAGGACAAGCTCACTGCTGAGAATCAGTCTCCCACTGAAGGCTGTCATGGCTGCACAGACTCGGACCGCATTGTCCTAGGTGGTGGTAGAGCTGGTGCAGAGGGACTGCTGCATCTGCCACCAGCCCACTTGCCACACACAGCAGCAGCTTCAGCACAGCTCAGGACTGGCTGTTTCTGGGGCCCAGAACTGGACTTAGATTTCAGGGACTGACGTGTTTCCTTCTTAGGCTTCTTCTTTGCTCCAGCTTGGATGTTTTGAGGGCACTGAACTCCTCTCGGCCCGGCTTCTTCACTGCCTCCAGTTCTACCTCCAGCCCCTGTGCCCCCTGTGGCTCCCAGCTGCCTGCACTGCCTCCCTGTGCTGGAACAGCTGTGGGAGGAACAGCTGTGTCACACTACGGACATTGCTTCTCACCCAAGCAACCCCCTGCCACTTTGGCCAGGACAGGATCCAGGGGTTTGTCCTTCAGTCCAGCCACTTCAGGCTCTTGAGTTGAGCAAAGCTGCCAGGCAGAATAACTCACCTGCTGTTGAGGACATCCAGGTGCTAGAGGTTGACCAGATGGCCAAGGTTTTATAGTTGCTGCATTTTGTCCTTCCTATGGTTCAGTTGCACCTGGCATGCAAAACCACAGAAATGCCATGGCAGTCAATTTATGGCAGGACAGATCCAGGATGGTGGCCTTTGTGATGGACTGCAGCCAGCTTCTTGACTGGGACCACGCTCAGGTCTGGCTCATGCTAGGCCAGCTTGTCAAGGAGATTCGTGCCCTTGCTGCGGGCCCTGCCATGGTGACAGGTCCCAGCTCTGAGACTCTGACTGGCAGGAGTTGGCTGCTCAGCTGCTCACTTGCTCATGAAACTCACACTCAACCCACGATGCCTGTGCCTTCCACCTTTGCTAGTGGGAAACCCTGCCACCTTCCATCCACAGACACTCCCAACGCCCCTTCCCCACCAGTGCCCTCCAGTCATTCTTAATAATCCTTTTAGGACTAGTTTTTGTTTTTGTGTGGTTGTACTTAATATGCCACACCCTTCTTTCCATTTGACTTTTAAAAACATTCAATCCTACTATAATATTTTAGTCACCCAAAACTTGCAAATTCTTACCCTTATGCTTTTTTTTTCAGTCCTCACCCGATGTTATTTTCCCACTGATTTTTAGAGAGAGTGGAAGAGAGAGGGAAAGACAGAAATTGACGTAAGAGAAACACATCGATTGGTTGCCTCCTGCAAGTGCCCCGACCAGGGCTCAGGCCTGGAGGAGCCTGCAACTGAGGTATGTGCCCTTGACTGGATTTGAACCCAGGACCCTTCAGTCCGCAGGTCGACGCTCTGTCTACTGAGCCAAACTGGCTAGGGCTACCATTATGCTTTTAACATTTAAAATATGTTCACTCTCTTGCCTTCCCTACTTTGTTTTAAGCTATACAGGCTCTCTCTGCAAGTCAATTTGCCCCTGAAAATTCCAACCTGAAAAACGTAAGCATAGTCAGTAATGATGTTATTCAGATTGTATTAAATATTTTTCAAATACTTTATTCAACAAAAAATTCTCCAAACCCATTATGTTTGATGTTGTATATGTATATACATATATGTCCCAATACAGCAGCATTGTGATGCATGAGGAAACACATTCTTCATCTGAATTGTATCAACTGATGTGCATAAGCGTATCTCGGGTTAAACTTATATTAAATTTATGTATTTTACCAAGTATTATGAGCAAAACATTTTGATAACTAAACAGACATTTCTCCCCTTTATGATTAATACAACTTCATCAAATCTAAAAGCAAATCTGGGAAATTGAAATACAAGCAAAAGGAACATTTCTATAAATACCAATAAAGGTTTTTTAAAAGATGGCTTAACAGAGTGAAAATATGTCTGTCTTTTCAGCTAGATCATTTTAATTTTTCCTTTAGAGAACTACTGAAAAAATACAAAATTATATATACGAAGGCAATGGAACCACATGCTGATAATCAACACAAGAGTCTTTGAAGCCATCCGGAATTCAAGCTGTGCATATGGAGAACTCAGCTATTCCAAACAATCTGTATACTAAGGGTTATTCTCCATAACCAATTTGTGCTATACGTAACTTAGTAAATGGAATTAGATTTATTTCCCAAGACTTGTTCCATATCATTGCATGCTTACAGATACACACAGGTGTTAATGGATAATCGCCTAACACTCCACCTCCAGATCTGGAGATAACAGCAATGTCTTTTAGCCAATAGTAATTTGCTCTTTTTACTAAATGTCTACTTCATAGAAAAATGGATTCAGATTTCCAAACTCTAATGGAAATTTAAGGGGAAAAAATTTTAAACATACTTGTCAAATAATTAAATTCTCAATAAGGTGATCAGTAATGTTGATGTAGGGCTAGTAAAAAGAGGGGATTTTCACCGCATGCAAAATTTATGAAAGCTCATATCACTTAAATTTAGGCACACCTGAAATTAATCTTAAGTATTCTTTCTAGACTTAAACTATTTTGTAAGTCCCATTCATTTAATAAATATTGAGTGCTGAGAAAAGTTTGTTGAATGAATAGGTACCTCCTACTCATGTGTCTTTGAGTTAAATGTAAGTAATGTAAACAAAGTGATGTGGAATCCACCCTGGAGGAATTTATTTAAAGCCCTAAGACATGCACAAAGGAAGATCATATATTCTGTAGGAAGCAGAAGGTGGTAGGTCCTTTAAAAGATAGTTCCCACATGTGCTGTGGAGGTCAAAGGGGAGGGGTACAGGGTGGGGTCAGTTTGCTCCTGCCGCATGCAACTGCCACGTGCACCTGCCACGTGCACCTGCCACGTGCACCTGCCACGTGCAGTGGCATAGAAGTGTGCAGGCGCCATTGGTAGGGAATGGGAAGCTGGAGAACATTTGTGAACAGAAATGATAGGATCAGGGTTGCGGGAGAGTAATCTGCAGGAAGTAGGTGGGACGTATGGGAGGGTGGAAAGGCTGGAGTTGCAGGAGTGGACATCCCGCAGGTTCCTGGAATGGTGGAACTGAAGCTTGGAAACAGGGCAGGGGGTGGGGGTGATAAAGGTCTGGGAATCTGGGAGTGCTCTTCCTCTTCCCAGTGTTCAAACTGGAGAAGCCCCAAGGAGAGAAGAGAACCCAGGCAGGTCCTGGGCCGCGGAGGCCCGTGGCATCTATATTAAACATCCCACCCAACTCTGGCACCTGAAAAAACCTCCCAGCACAAGGTAAGGCCCATGGGAGGTGCGGGAAGCCTTCGTGTGAGGACCCTCCATATAGTGCTTCCCAGGGCATATCAGGGCCGAAACACAAGCAAGGATTAAATAAGGCATATTTAAAACTGAATGTATTTGCACCTTCTTCAACAGCCATCTTCCTTGGCGTCCCAGCTTTAAATACACTGCCATGGTTTACGTTCTTTTTTAAAGGGTATTTCAAGTTAACATTGTTTCCCTGAAAGCCCTGTAATTAGCTGTGAAGTCTGTCTCTACCTCGTACCTGTTAGGGAGCATACGGGTCAGAAACCTGGAAAGCCAGTGACATTATCCAAGTTCCTCCCGTCTTTATGCGCGCGCCCTGGAGGAGGGAAAGGTCTGGGTGTCCACCTAAGGTCGCGCCAGGGAGGAACTTGGCACAGTTTTCCAGGTGGCAGGAGAGCGGGCAAATCCAAGAAAGCCTGAGTATAAATAGCGCCCCTGTGGGAAGCGAGAGTTAAGGCTGCCACCAACCCGGCTTTTCCCACAGACCCCGGAAAGCGGGGTTCTGGGGCTGGCTACGCCCCCGAGCAGAGCTCCAGTTGCTCCCAGGAAAGTCAGGTCCTCTCGGCGTTCCTAGCCTCCCTGCAGGGAAAGCCTCCGGGCCCGTCACTCAGGAGCGATCTCTCCTCGCCCCGGTTCCCGAGTCGAGCAGCGGGCCCCGGGTCCGGGTCCGGGTCGCGCAGGGGCTGGCGCGGGGGAGCCCACCGCTGGAAGCAGAAGGGCCCCGGGAATCCCGCGAAGGCGCCTGAGCGCGTCTCGGCGGGGCGTCCCGGGCTTTCCCGGCCTCCGCGGGCTGCGGACCCTCCAGCACCGCCAGAGGGAGAGCCACCGGGGAAGCAGGTGGGTGTGGAGTCGGGCCTGGGCTGCGGGAGCGGCGGGCGCGCAGGAGGAGAGGGTGGCGCCGCCGAGGTGTGGGCGGCGCCCGCGTCGGCCGCGCCCCGGGCTCGGAGGCGCTGTCCCCGGTCCAGCGCTCGGCTCCCGCGCGGCCAGGCCGAGCCCGGGCGTCCCTGGCGGTGTCCGCCGGCCGCGCAGCCCCGCCACCGGGGCCCGCTGCTCACCCCTCGAGCCGCGAGAGCCCAGGAGGAGGGGAAGGCGGCGGCCGCTCCTTCCCGGGGGTGCACGGAGCGCGGGAGGAGGCGGAGCGCGAGGTGGGGTGGCGGCGGGCGGGTGTGCGCGCCGGGCCGGCGCCCCCGAGCGCCCCGCCTCGCCTCCCGCGCCCAGCCTCTCCCCGGGCTCCGCCACAGACACACACCCACCAGGCACCCACCACCCTCCGCCCCCGCCGCGCCGCGGGCCCCCGAGCGAGCGGTAACTCCCGGGTGGCTCGACGAGCTCAGCGCCGCTCGATTTTTCCCGTGGGATCCCAGCTCTCCTGCCGGGCGGCGGCGGCTGCAGGGGGATGGGGACCCGCGTGGGGAAGTGGGTGAAGATCGATGAAGATTATTCTTCTTTTTAAGGATTCCTTAGCTTCCTCCCGCCGTCTCTCCTTAGAGCCTTCCTAGTGGAGACCGTGAACCAGAGTCAGAGATGTAGACAGGAGGGAAGACGCCACGCCGGGAGCTCCAGCCAGCCAGCCGGGAAGACCCTCCTCTCGGTGGAGGGGAGGGGGGTTTCCAGCGACACATCATTGGCGAAGGGGATCGTCGCCGGGAGAGGAGCCCCCGAGGGAACGGGGAATCCCACAGCCCTTTGTGGTGCCGGCTGAAGAGGTCTCCGGGAGCTAGGTAAATTGGGGTGGGTGGGCAGGGGGATTGCTGCTCCCGGAAGGGTTCTTCCTTTAATAAAGAACCATCGTGGGCAGCCTCGCCAGACGAAAGGAATTGGAAACTGCCATATGGCGCCCAGCGGACTTACACACAAAGCTGAGGGGAAGGCGCTCAAGTCTTAGCCCCCCGAAAAGCCTCCGAGCAGCCTGCCTGGGAAGGGGTAGGAAATGTTATTTCTGGGAGATGAGCTCTGCTGCCTTCTGTTCATTTGTTGGTAAATGCCACACTCACATGCACACACTTGTGGGGCCGGATTTAGGGAGTGTGGTGTCTCTGATTTATCAACAGCCCTCAGCACACAGAAGCAGTGCGTGCATGTTATTCTTCAGGCGCTGCGAGGTCTTCCTTCTGTAGCAGGTTCCAGGGAGGGAGAAGGAGTCTCTAAGTCTCTAAGGGAAGAGCCCCAAGGCTGTTTCCAACAACCTGGGCTGGGGGTTGGGGAATACAGTTGCCCTGAATGGAACCAAAGACACCAACCATTTGCCTCATCATTTGCTTCCAGTGCTTAATGACCGTTTTCCAAACAATATCCTGCCATCCATTTTCTCGAATTATGAGCGTTTTTGTGTATTCATTCATAAAACTTGTCAGTGTGCAGTATGCATCCTTTATGGCTGCACAAGTGATACAGTAATAGATACAAGATTACACTGGGAAATGTAGGGTGCAGAGATGTATACTGGGTTAATATCACGCAGATTCAACATTCCTTCTAATCAAGTTATGCAATAATGTCCATTCTTAAGTAGCATTTCACATTTCTGTTTTTGCAGTGATTGGTTTTTGGATTTTGTTGGGCATATGATTTTTCAAGCTCAGCTCAAAGGAAAAGCAAGAATTAGTTGTTTTTAAACATGTAGTATTGTGTGGGACAATAAACATCAATGGAGATATTGCATTTCATAGGACAAGAGAAAGGTAAATTCCAGTCAAAGATCTAAAGTCTAACTTGTCAGTACTGAGTAACTTAGAGGAAAGATTTTGAAAAAGAGGGTAATATTTAAAAAATTCTACTGTATAAAATAAAGTTTTACTTTATATATTTCACTCTTTAGAGGGGTGTGTGTATGTGTATGTGTGTATGTGAGTCAACAAATATAAAATTGTCCAAAGCTTGTAATACGTGAATAAGATCTATAGACATCTAGACTAGTGAGTTCTTGGTTCTTAAATTAACCCAAACTTAAACAATTCAGTAATTTGGCATATTATAAATGTGTATATGTATTTAATTGCTGCTAGAGGTGGTGGTTTTTGATGTAGGGCCCATATGATGTGCTTACTTGTAAGGTTCTATGGAATTTCTGAAAATTTGAGGGTCCAATGCATAGGTAACTTTTTTTCTCCACTGAATGAAAATTACTCTCTTCATCTAAAGGAGTTAATGTGCTTCCACAAAGTAAATACTATGACCCCCTCCCTCTGACAGTCAGGTTCAGACCAGTTGTTCATCACCAATAGAACCCTGTCTAATGCCCTCTTTTTCCTTTCCTGGCTCTACTCAGACTCCTGGAGAAAGGAGTGGCTCGCTTGGCAGTTGTCTTTGCTTCTTCCTCCTTTTCACCTTCACCTTACCCTCTCCACGTCGATGTTCCCAGATCTCCCTCACACACACACACTCAGGCTCCAGAAAATAACTCCACTGCCTGCCACTTTGAAAATGCTAGTGTCTCTTTTATTTTTCTCCTGTTTTTCCAGATAGTATCATACCAGGCATCAGTTGAAACAATTTTCAATTTCAAGTTTCTCCAAATCCCCCAGTTCACCTTTTCAAGCATGAATGTTTACTGAATATTCAGAAAGGGTTAGTGAAAATGATTACCTTTCTGTTTGGCTTTTAAAGTTTCCTTGTTGATACCTTGGAGCACCTGTGAATATGAATTTAGACTTCTAATTTCCAATATGGTAAGAAAATGAGATTGCTAAAAAACAAAATAACAGGTTATGTGTTCAGTCGCATTTGTTGGCCATTTAAAAGCATATCTGTCCAGGATTTTTGCATACTGCCTGCATATCTGTGGAAAATCTTGGTTGAACATTGAAAAAGTATTTTTTCCTTGAATTTATATCTGGTGTTTTGAAATGGTATTCTAGGGACTGGTCTGCATGCATATATATTATGAAAATAGACCAAATTACTGGTAAAAATTTAGGAAACTTACAAGATGTTTTATTTTGACCTAATGCATTATTTTCTTGATAAATTGTAAAGAATAATTAGTTCCTTGAAATCTGCAACCCCTTAGAGACTGATTCCTAAAGAACATCCTTAAAGTTGACAGGACATCTTCTCATGTACATTTGAAGGTAAATATATAAGGTTAAGACATTTATTTACTTCAGAATGAAATAGTATTTGAGATTTGCTTTATTTGTCAGGTGGGTTTTGCATACATGATGCCTGTATTATTTTCACAAGGGCTTCAGAGGAGTGGAGAGTACAAATGCTTTGTATGTCATTTTTCTTAAGTTCAGAGTACTTTATAAGCTACTCCTACTCCCAAAATGATAAAAACCAACTTCACAGAGCAGCACAGTCTTCAGATTTTTAGTCTTGTAGGCACTACAAGTATCTTGGTATCTGTAGCCCATTCTTGTTCATTGCTTATTTCCTCCTTGTGCTTCTTAAATATATATTCCCACCAACTTGTTACTGCAAGCCCAGGTCGTCAGGCAGAAGGTCAAGTGTGTGAGGCCAGGGGCTCCTTGGCCTGGGTAAGCCAAACCCTCTTGTATTATTTGTAAGGGAAAAGTGCCTCTTCCTGTAGGCTGAATTGTGCCTCTCTATACTGTCTGACTTAATGTCATGTATCCACTCATCCACTGATTTGAATATCACTCATTAGTACATATAAAGAGAAGAGTGCTTGATTAGACTGTAACAGTTGCAAAACAGGTAGAAAACACAGTCACTGCCCCTCAAGGATTTTTTACAGTATAGAGAGTAAAACTTGAATAACTATTTAGACTCATGTTAAATATGGGATCTCTTGCATACAGAAGTACACTTAACAATTTCATACTTAGGAAATTAATTAAGGCAGATTCATGAAGAGGATCATGAAAATTCACCACAGTCTGTGCATTGGGAAATGATTAGAAAACAATAATAGTAACTAATTAAAATAATTAATTTAAAATTTTAAATTAAATTAAAACATTATAAATATTTATCGAACCTGCAACCCAGGTACATGCCCTTGACTGGGAATTGAACCCATGACTCTTCAGTGTGTGGGCCCACACTCTAACCACTGAGACACACTGGCCTGGGCTATATTTGAATAATTATCATATTTATATATAATCAGAATTAACTTATTTTTATTATTATAGCAAATACTTGAGCCAGGAGATGTTTTAAATATTTACAAATATTAAATATTTTAATTCTCACAATCACCTATGAGGCAGCTGTTACTAATACTCTTTATTATATAGGTATGAAAATTAAAGTACAACGATTTTTTTCTTGTCTAAAGTCATATAGGAAATAAATGGAACTCACATTCAGGTATTCTGGCTCCACTTCACCACTCTGATATTGAGAAGTATTAACAAGTGTGATCTCAGGCAGGATAAGAAAAGATGTGTGCAGCTTGTAGATTTAGTTGGAGCTCTATCTATTGAAAGGTTATTATTACAGGGGGTACTTGGAAAAGATCAAAAGTAGAAACTTTATTTTAAATGGAAAAACCCCCAAATTTTCAACATTATTTAGAAATAAGAAGGTAGTTTAATTAGAGACTGATTTTTAAAAGATGAGTGGACTTTTTATCAGAATGCTAAAATATTAGTAAGTACTCCCTTTACAGTGACCACAGAGCAAGGAGGGCTGAGCCTGCCCCACATAGCTCAGTGGTTGAGCATTGACCTATGAACCAGGAGGTCATGGTTCAATTCCTGGTCAGGGCACATGCCCGGGTTTCGAGCTCTATCCCCAGTAGGGGGCATTCAGGAAGCAGCTGATCAAAGATTCTCTCTCATCATTGATCTCTCTCTCTCTCTACCTCTGAAATCAATAAAAATATATTTTAAAAAAGAAAAAGGTTGGCTGAGACAAAGGATCTGACTAATCAGTGTCTAATGCTAATGTGCCATATTTTCATTTTAAAATCTTTAAAAATTATGTGACTTAGTTTGAATAAAACATAGTATTATAACATTTTTTCAGATTTATTATTTGTAGGATTATATGCTCATATGTAAAAAGAAAATTATTAGTTTTACAATAGAATTTCCTTTTACCATTGTCCCCATTTATTCCTCTGTAAAATGTATCCCCAATATATTCATGGCAATTGGAATAGTCACTTAATAGAATTACTTTCTAGTATATTGTCTAAAATGCATTTATTTTATTAAATGACAAATAACTATAATAAAATCATGTAAACATAAATCAAATAATTATTGAGATTTTCATCAAGAAAAATTTAATATTTGAAGTCCAAGTTCTTTATAAATAGCTACTGCTGCTTTTTATATGAAAAAATGCCACCTGGATTAAATTTAGAAGGTAAAATGACCAAATATTATCTGCAGAATGCCATACATTCAGATATTTAGATACATCCTCATGATAGATGACATTTTTATTTTCCTCACAGCCACTATTTAGTAGGCCACGTAGGCTCAGTCACATAGACAGCTCACACACAATCTACACTTTGCTTGCAGCACAAAAGTTGACTTTACAAGTTTGATCTCTTGGAACCTGTAGTACATTTATAGAAACAGTACTTTAAATGATGGTTAGGTCACCAGACCAATCCACAGATGCCCCTTTAATTAATAATATACCTGAAGTATAGAACTGTTACATAGTTAAATACTTGAAAACATGACCATTATGTATAGCAATATTCCTAGGGAATAATTAGATTTAAATAATACTTATTACCTGCTTTTTCTATGTGGGGTACAGAGGTGACCACAGTACTGCCTGGGCCCACAGGGAGGAGAGCTTGGACATAACTGTCTCTGACATCAGGCAGAATGAAGACAGCTTTATAATATTGGTATAGGGAGAATGTTGAATAATTGATTCAGAGTTCTAGCGCAAGAGCCAGGGACTGAATATCTCTTCAAGATTCTCATTTGTTATTTCATCCTCAGGGTACCCGCTGAGCTCCTTCTCTGTGCCAAGCCCTAAGCTAGGTGTCGGGGCCATAGATCACAGCCTACATGGGTAGACAAATAAATCATGACAATATGTCGAAAATACTATTGGAGGAGCAGAGAGGCAATTCAACTGAGTAGTTGCCTAACAGCTGTATCCCATAAGAAAAAAAAAAAAAAGGGTTTCTTTGAGTTCTTAGGTGTGTTCGGTCATGATTCTCTATTCAGTCAGACCCAAAGCCTCCTTTTTATAAACACTGTTTTGTAATATCCCTTTTACTTTCCTGAAATGATCTTTGTAGATAACATAACCTATCTACATAGGTAACGTTTTAAAAATCAATATAAATTCTCTCCCTGTAATAGAAGAAAAGAAAGCAGCTTACAAAAATTGTAGATATATCACTATGAATACGTTTGGGTATAACTCTACTAAAAGATAAAGCAGTCAGATGCTTGCTACTTAAAATGTGTAAATTTGGAATTAAGAGAAAACATTTAATTGAATATTGGTGACACGTTTGTGTACTTGGCATTTTGTTGCAAGAACAAAGTAAATACATTTGTTGAGCGTGACAGCCGATTGTAAACAGATGTGTGTTGTGTTGGTAAATCAGTTATCATGAGCAGTGTTTTGTTGGTGATGTGCCTTTCTGAAATGGTGAGCAAATCTTGGTAATCTCCAAGTATGGTAGTTATATTCCTAGAATATTCCTATGGAAAAATATGTTATGTACAACAAGTTAGGAGTTAGTCACAGATAATAATTTTTTTCATTTACATATGTGTCTGATGAGAAGCATAAAAATTACGGAGGATACAGAATTTCTGCCCACATTGTAGTTTCTTGCATTCCTGGCCCTTGCTTTCCACATACTTAACAACTTTAGAAAACTCACTTAAAAGGACTTGTGTTAATCCCATTCAAACACTAATTATCGGTATATCCTCTCATTGAAGGAAGCCAGTCCAATTCTAATGCATTATTGGGCTATTTTGAAAAAGCAGAACTCTAAAGTTTTTAGTAAGAATATAAATTTAGAGGCTGAGCAAATAATAAAATAAACAACAGCAAAGTTAAGCCACTTAGGTTACTGAACATTAGGAGCATCAGACTGGCTGATCTGATCATAACCGTCAGAGTTTCATTTTCTACGTGGGAGTGACAGATGAGATTCCACAGATGAAGTGACACCTAAGCTGATGTTTTTTTAAAGAGAGGGGTGCACATTCTCCAGGCTAAAAAGGAGGCAGATGGATAATAGTCTAGGCCAGTGGTTCTCAACCTTCTTAATGCCGCAACCCTTTAATACAGTTCCTCATGTTGTAGTGACCCCAATTTCATTGTTACAAATTGAACATAATTAAAGCATAGTGATTAATCGCAAAAACAATATGTAATTATGTATGTGTTTCCGATGATCTTAGGCGACCCCTGTGAAAGGGTCGTTCGACTGCCAAAGGGGTCGCGACCCACAGGTTGAGAACCGCTGGTCTAGGCAGAGGGAACAGCATTTGCAAAGCAGTGTCATAAAAGGGCTTGGTTGGTACTTAGAGAAGTTAAGGGAGATCACACTGAAGAAGAAAGTTGGGGCTTGGCCAGTGTGACTCAGTGATTGAGTATTGACCCATCAACCAGGAGGTCATGGTTTGATTCCTGGTCAGGGCACATGCCCAGGTTGTGGGCTTGATTCCCGGGGAGTGGGGGGGAGGGCGCGTGCAGGAGGCAGCCAATCAGTGATTCTGTCTCATCATTTTTGTTTCTATCTCTCTCTCCCTCTCCCTTCATCTCTCTGAAGTCAATAAAAAAAAAAAAAAGTTTAAAAAAAGAAGAAGAAGGTTGGGGATCAAATGTGAAAGGTGATGTACGTGGTGCTGAATCATTTGGATTTTATCCTGTCGGACAGGCAGTGGGGGTCAGCTGCAATTTTACATAGAGTGACATGGTCCACTTTTACTGGGGGACAGTCTCTGAGCTAGCATGAGAAAGATGGAATATACGAGAAGACTGATACCTAGGACACTAGCTGAGAGGCTGTTGAGGAACACAGGTGGCGTAAGGTCCAGGACTGACCTTCAACAGGAAAAGTAACCTAAGTATCTCCAACTCTTTCAGCCCCAACACGAGTCATAATAGCAGACTTAAGCCTCTTCAAAGTCGGTGTATTAGCTGAGGTAACTGGAGCCTGGCAAATAAACCTCCTTGTTTCAGTGGGTAAGAGCGTGGAAGTTTAGTTTTTGCTCAGATGGGAGTCCAATATGTATGTTCCATGAAGTAATTCGGGGGCCCAGGTTCTTTCTGCCTACACTGAGGACATGGAGTTCTCTGCATCTAGCTGGCAGCCATGGAAGAATGAGCATAGAGAAGGCACATCCAGGAAGTGACACGCCTTGCTTTCTGTTGCTGAGATAATCTCATGGCTCCATCTACGTACAAAAAGGGGCCTATGTAGCCCCTGGCTGGGCAGCCCCCGCCCCCCAACAGCATTTCTACAGCACAGAAGGAGAAGGACAGATGTTGCTAAACAGCTATTTGTATCATATTCTCTAGTCCCTCTGACCACATGTAGGAAAACCTCACGTCAGGAGACTATCTGAATTGCTCTTGGTCACAGCATCCTCCTCAATTTCAGGTTCTATGGATGATCCTGATTCCATCGCCCCCCATTAACTCTGGATATGGCCCCTTGTTGTACAGAAACCTTTATACTAAAAGGCAGATTATTTCCCTCCCATCACACAATAGAATAATTGCATTCAAAATTCCCATTGGGAAAAGGGAAGAATGGGGACAGAGCAGTCGACCCATAGCTTGGAAGAAATCCTACTAGACATTGCTGAAGATCTCCTCCCTAACAGGGGGGGAAATGTTTTTTTTTATTAAACCCTGGTTTTGCTATCTTGGAAGAACCCCTTTGTTCATTGACCTTGGTAGCCCTGGCCACCCTCTGGGAGCTTCCTCCTTGCCCGTTATTCTCATAGCCACATCCCAAGTGGGTATTGGGAAGTATGTCTGTCTTGGGAGGCACATAACTTTCCCAGCCTGTTTGTTGCTGGTCCAAATTTGGATTCCTAGAGTTTGTTTTATAGTCGCTGCTCTTTTTCTTTTTTCTTAAGCCAGGCTCCCAATTTCTTTGACAATAGAATTCTTTCAAAATCTTTGTAGGTTTCTTATCTATTTGCTGTCAGCCACACAACTGGCTACTATTTATAATTTTTGAACCTGCTTCATTTCTTTGTTCATATCTCAACCACCCATGGCTCACGGTGTTATTTTGTGGTCATCTGGAAACAACAGGCTTACGTTACAGGGTAACTTCATTAATCAAATCTTTAGTTCAAGGTGGAGTTACTCTGTCACCTTGGAAGTCTTAATGGATATCTGTTATTCAAAGCCTTTTGCAGTGTCATTCCTCACCATTAGAGTCCCAGAAGCAGTGGACTGTTCAGCTTTATAGTCTTGCCTTTTTAGAGTTTAGCCAGTAACCCTTATTTCTGCTGTCAAAGTAGCAACTTTTTCCTGAACTTGTCCATTTTCTCGTAATACCGTAATATAGGCAGTAGAAGCAACCATCACACATTAGCATTCTGGCTCTTGCCAGACATTTCTCTAGAGCTATAGCTCTGCCCTCTAAGTTAGTGTAATTTTTCCAGGGCATAATGAGCTTCCAGGCCTACCATCTTCTACATCCGTTTCCTTGCCAATGGCCAACACCACATTTTTCTGTTTTTTGTAAAGTCAGCACTTCAAGGTATCACTTTCAGAATAAGTTAGGATGATGATGGCTGCTGAAACAAACTGAAATGTTAGTGGATTAACATAAAATGAAGTTTATTTCTCACTCACATATCAGAGAGAGAAGAGAGCGAGAAACAGAAATATGGATATGTGTGGGGAGAAAAAGGAATGAAATGCATACCTACTTCTTAGACATCTGGCCCAGAAGTGATGACAACACTTCTTACATTCCACTGATGAAAACTAGTCAAATGCCCACCATGATGCAGGGGGCCTGGGGAATGTCAACCCCGGCTTACCATGAGCTTCTCGGTGACAACTTTCTCTCACAAAGGTGAAGCATGCATTTAGATAGACATTAGCCATCCCTGTCGTAGTCATCTTCCTCTAGAATAAATTAGGGGGAAAGGTTTGAATTCCATTCACTGGCTTATTAATCCACACCATGATGGCATCTCCCCCACCTCACTCCTGTCTTCTCTTTGGCTTTCCACCTAGACTTCTGGAACTAACACACATCTTCCTTCATTCTCTGGACATCACTAGTGGCTCTCATAGCTAACAAACTCTGGCGGGGTGCTTTGGGATAAAGGATAGGAATTCTAATTGAATGTTAGATGTCATTTCTCCTAGAAATGTGTTTGCCATTTCTCACTGTAGGGTTTGCTCACTGGCCTGGATCTCCTTGGGTATCCAGCCATGTGGTAGACTCCTCTTTTCCTCTAGACCAGGGGTGGGCAAACTTTTTGACTCGAGGGCCACAATGGGTTCTTAAACTGGACCGGAGGGCCGGAACAAAAGCATGGATGGAGTGTTTGTGTGAACTAATATAAATTCAAAGTAAACATCATTACATAAAAGGGTACGGTGTTTTTTTTGTTTGTTTTATTAATTTCAAACGGGCCGGATTCGGCCCGCGGGCCGTGGTTTGCCCATGGCTGCGCTAGACTCTTCTTCACATACCTTCAGCTAGGACTTTTCTTGTATCCTTTTCAAGGTGCCAGTGGACTTGGTGGGCAAGCCCACAAGGGGACTTACCCATAATAGCCAAACAGTCCATTATGGTCCAGAATGAAGCAGTGGTTCTTTCTCAAAGAGAACTTAATGCTTTCTCTTACATAGTCCAACTAGCTAGAAATTGTAGCCAGTTTTTTTTTTTTCTTAAAAGACATGCAAATACTGTATTTATTAAGCACTGTCATATGTAAAGCACCCTTCTTGGTCCAGGTTAAACCAAATTGGTCTTGACCCTCACAGGACTTGTATCTCTCTGAAAGCAAACAGAACATTAGTAGCCAAGTGCACCTAGAACAGGGCGGGTCTCCCCATTATTCTGTCCCTAGCCCCCGAATTCTCTCTTGTAGCACTTACCCCAGATCTAACTATAAATTGTGGGTATTTGCATATTTACTGTCATTTTCCTGTGTGAGAATGTAAGCTCAGTAAAGACAGGGACTGTCCTTCTTACTCTCTACGTTACCCACAGCATCTCCACAACTGGAGGCACATAGCTGGTGCTCATTGTATATTTGTGGAATCAGTGAGTGAAGGAATGGACCGAGCCAGGACCCAAGTCAGGTTCTAGGCCACAATGCAGCACCTGAAATGCAGTTACCACAACAGGTGCCAGGCTGGGGCGGGGTGGAGGGAGACCAGAGCCAATTGCCCTGATGCTGGAGTGCCAGGCTGCCGGGGTCCAACCCCAGCAGGTCCAGGGGTTCCCAAAGGCGTAGACGGAGTCGGCGAAGAAGGAATGACACGGAGACAGCGTTCAGTTGATCAGCAGCCTAGCCAGGATCTCTAGCCTGGATCTCCAGCCAAGTTCTGGTCTGGATCTCCAGAGAGGTTCTGCTTCAGATCTCCAGCGAGGTTCTGTAGCCATGTTCCCTCGCTAGGTTCTCCAGCCAGGTTCTGTCCAGGCTCTCCAGTCAGGTTCAGTGTCCAGGTTCCAGTCAGGTTCTCCTGCCAATCTCTGTAGTCAGGTTCAGTCCAGGATCCCTTGCCATGTTCTCCCGCTAGGCTCTGTCTCTAGGCTCCGAGGCCAGTCCCTCTCCAGGATCCTCCGGCATGCTCTCTCCAGCGAAGTTCTTCTGTCTCTAGGCTCCTTGTAGGTTCTGTCTTCTTGATTCTGTTCTAAGTTCTGAGTGTTTCTGTCTTGTTACAACTGTATTTATACCAGTTGATTCAATCCTATCAATCTTTATTACAAAGGTTAGGGCGTTTCTTATCTCCATTCCAGGGAGAAAAGATTATGTAGCTTAAGCATGATTGTTCGTAGTTAAAGGGATTAATTACCCGCCTGGCACTTAGTTGAGGGGTTTTATTCCCTCCCTAACTTCAGGGGAAAATCCCTACCTGGGGAAAACAACCTTTCTCAGAGACCTTGGTTAAAACACATAGTGCCAAGAAGGTGAGCAAACATATTAAGAACAGTATGCCATATATGCCAGGTCCCTTGAAACAGCAAGGATGGACCGGCTCCCGGCACCAGGCCATGGTCTGAGCCATTTATACTCACATACTCCTGACATTCTTCTAGACAAGGACCAGGATGTTTCCACAGTCTGCAGTGGAGCAGAGTTTGTAGGCAGAGGTCAGAATGGAGGCAACTGGTGGGATGAGATACATTCAAGGCAGAACATAGCACACCCAAGAGAATGTTCCTCCCATATCCCTGTTTCAGAATAGAATTCAGCCTCACCACTCCACAGCAAGTTTGTCTAGACCCGTGCTTTCCACTAGAACTTGGTGTGATGATGGAAATTTTCTATGTCTGTGCTCCCCAATACAGTAGCCAGTAGCCACATAAGCTGTTGGACTTGTGAGACTGAGGAATTAAATTTTAAATTTGATTTAAATTCAAATAGCCATCTGTGGCTAGTGGTTGCAATACCAGACAGTACAGGCCTGGACTATTATTAGCATGAATTACTTTTGGAAGCTCTCCATTTCCACAGCAGTATGGTATAAATTCTAGAAATATCCATTTACAACCAATTAACCATACATAAACGTGTAACCCCCTCTGGAGTCCAAGGCCTTCTTTGACTCTGATGAGTATCTACCTCCCAGGAACATCCTTGTGAAGAGATCTGAATGTTCTATGTCTTGTTTCCATCCGTAGGAATTATTCTTTATTGAAGGCATTTCTTACTTTATGAGGTCTGTACAAAATGTAAAACATTATACAAGTGGAGAACATTATCTTTGCAAGTATCTATGTAATGTGACCTTAAATGCTTTCTCACGCCCACTTTTCCCAAACAGGATTTTATTTTATTTTTTTGTCCCTCTCCTCTTCTCTCTCTCTCCTTCCTCTATTATTGTTTCCTTCCTAACCTCTAAAATGACACAAACCCAACACTGTGTCCTTTACCAAGTTCCTATTCTTATGCATATTGATTTATTTTCTTTTGTGCTTATTTACAAAAGCTGTTTTATCATTTCAGATCATGAGCAAAAACAAAGAAATCTCTGAAATGATGAAAGCTCTTGACATGCCCACTGATACATTTTTGGAGATTTAGCAGATATAATAACTTCGGTGTTTATGTAAAGAATGTAAAGTGAAGTATTATATTGTGTGTTTTTAATAGTTATCACCAAGGTAACATTATAGTTGCTTTTAAGCCTTTGAAAGTTCCCCTGGGTAGGATCTCTTGAATTCCTTGTCCTGATTTTCACAAGCGAAAGGCTTTCCATCCAGTAAGCTAACACCAGAAGGAGAAAGTGCTGTTTAGAAGGCAAAATTCTGAAATAGACCAGGAAAGTAACATTGGAAAGAAGCTGGTTCATCTTTAGTCTTTCTCCCTAGTCTGTACGGCTTAGAACAAATGCATCCTGGGGCTTTCATGCTAAATGTCTCCAGTTCATAAAATCACAATTATTAATCAGATGATCATTAAATTTTAATTTACTTTTGAGATAAATGTCGTTTTAAATTTGGAATCCTAGTTTTTTCAAACCTAAGGAGAGTATTTTCATTAGGCTTTGTAGAAAGAGCGCACATAGAAAGCTTAGGAGCTATTAAAAAGCTCCTTATTAAACTTGGTGTCTGGTTTCACTCAGGCCCAGCAAAATACTTGCTTTCCAGCATAATAAACACAGTTTGTAATATAGAGAGAGAGCTAAAGCAGAGCGTTATAGTAAGGTTTTCGCCCCATTTTTAAAAAAATCTAGGAAGCCATTTTATTTTATTTTAATTTATTTAAATGGTCCATGTAGCTAGAGGGTACCACATTAGACAATACAAATCTGAACTCTTAGACAATATTTATGCAGCTAACACATGACAACATAAATTTAATAGGTAGGGATTTTAGAGATTATTACTGTGTTCCTTTCATTTTACAGGTAAAAAAAAAATCAAATGTTCAAACAGAATGGACAACTTTCCCTAAGTTGTATGTATGTGTATATGTGCTTGTGTAAACCCCCCACCGCCCGTCCTTCTTAAACTGTTAAAAAGTATTAATCATACCTCCTTGGAGTTGGGCTTTGGTGAGTTCCTATAGAGTATTTTAGGATTCTCAGACAGAGTTGGAGATGGGTCATCATTTCTTGGGTCTGGTGTAGGATTGATTCTTTTCCCCTATGAGACTGTTCTGAGGCCATATGTTCGGGTAGGAGTTAAAACAGGCTCTCTCAGACCAACCTCAAGCAGTTTAGAAACACAAGGGATCACCCAACTACTCCATATTAAAAATGGGGGAAAACACGATGCCATAGGAACAGTCCAAGACTCAGGTTACTCAGTTCATACAATTTGTGTGTCTGCCATGATTGCTTTGTAATTTAAGAAACGTTCAAGATCAATGGTATGCCTATGACTGAATTTTAGCATGAAAAAATTAAGTACATCATTAGATAATCTGAGAATCTTAGAAATTAGGAAAATCAGCTACTTCAATTTCCTTATTTATAGAACAGGAAAATAAATCTGGTTTAAGTTTTCTAGGTTATTAAATTATGGTATCTTCAGAACACATAGTGAGCAATTTGTTCTGCTAACCTTTTTAAGAGTTAGAAGGGAAATAAGCAGCAATGTACTTTAATTAGATATAAAATGGATTTCTGATTAAAGTGTTTTTGGATTACTAGAGTTAAAACTTTCTACATGATATTTAAGCCATTTTAATTTCAAGTCAAAAGTCAGATAAACATAACCAGTATGCAATATTCATTAAAAACACATTTTGTAATTTTGCTACACAGTGAAAGCTGAGAGTGGACATCATTGTCATCACCATCTTACATTTAATAAGGCAAATTTAACATAATAATATAAAATTATAAAACTGTTACCTCTCATCTAGGGAGCCATTTTTTTTACAGCCATTTTATAACATCTGGAACCTAGTGCTTGATATGTAGTAGGTGCTCAATAAATATATTTGGATGAATTAATGAAATAATTCATTTGATTCATTAATTCACTTATTTCATTAGTTTATCTAAGACCTTATCTAAGGCTAAGTTGTAGTTCCCATAAATGAAGATTATGGTCTACAGGGCCCCCGGATTAAGACATCTGCTTAATTTGCTGCTATTTTATACTTCTCTCTTCCTTTACAGCAGCATGTGTAGATCAGAACACTACTTAGGTTCACAAATCCAAAAATTTCTATAATATTCTTTGTAGTATTTCTGTAGCTTCCTTGAGAGCAAGAGCTACGGTGCCCAATTTTGTATCGTGTGCACGCAGTGTATGATGATAGCCAAGAAAGGCATTGTTTTAGAAGGAAGGGAGGGAATGAAAAAGGAATAATGGCTCTAAATCAGTATGTGTTATTTATAGTTCATGGTCTTTTTCCATTCTGGCCCTTACTGGAATAGTAGAAACTACAAATTGTGGTGCAGGCGGGAATCATTAATAGACTCAACTCATCAGTATTTATAGGGTTAGCAGGATGTGAAATACAGGTGTCCCCTAACATCTGAAAGTACGGCATTGCTATGAAACCCTTTGTAATCCGAAATTGCATAAAGTGGAGGAGCAATTGCCTTAGGACATATCTTTCTAACAAATGCACAAAATAAACTGAGATACAGCACAGCTGCTCGCAGCACAGTTCCGAGCTCTGGCAGCTTGCAAGTCGAACCTTCGGAAAGCAGGGAATACCTGTAATTCCACTGCTCTTGCTCCACCATTTTTTCTCTTTCGTCGTTCTAATTTTATATTTATTTTTGGTGCCCTGAGGTGGCAAGGGCTAGTGGGAAGAACATGGGTTTAGGAACAAGAAATGTGGTTTCTAGTTCCTGGGAAGAACATTTGAATCTACCAGTGTTGTCCTTTCAAATACTATGAATTTTATATTTGCAACATTTAAAAAAATATGATTTAAGCATCTATCTTGACTATAAATCTCCAATATTGAGATTAATAGTGTGACTTTTGAAAGTCAGATACTAAAATTTGTTAGTTTTAAAAAACTTAGAATTGCTGAAACAGTTGCCAAACCTGTTTATGTCTTTATCCATAAAAAATTAGAACCTTGAATGTGTTTTATGTAAGCCACTCAGATCAAGGGATAGATGTAATGGCACAGGATTATTGAGGTCCATTCTTTCCTTCTATAACATGCTAAAAAGATCGCCCAATATTGGTCCCATATTTCCATTTATTTATCATTTGAGGCAGCTAGAAGCCTGCTTGCTATTCAAGGAAAATCCCCAGCATTAGGAGGTTAAGAACATGCTCTTTAAGATAATGCTGGATTGGAACCAGCACTTGCTCTTGCTAGTTGTGTTATCTTGAGCAAGGAACTCACCTTTCTGAACCTCAGTTTCTTTATCTGTAAATCAAAGATAAAATACTGACCCCATGATGGTTGGGAATTAATGAGAATTCTCGTTATGAGGATTTAATGGGATAAGCACTGTATGCTATACTGATCACTCTTTATGTGGTAGATGGTGAAAATGAATATTATTAACCAAATTCACACACACAAAACATAACTTTGGCTCTCCTTTAGATACAACTCCAAGAATATTCCTATCTTCTAAGAACTATAATTTCTACTTATGGACATTTTGATATTAAGCTGGAATAAAATCTAGATAAAAAATCTGGATCCCATTGCTCTGGCTCATGTCTTACTGACATGCTCTTTTATGATGATCCTGCCTACAGGAAGCTTGCAGAGCTGAAAAGGAGTGCTTCAGGCATCACCATCTGTAAGTCTAGAATGAGTCCTTTCCTTGAAGAAAAAAGTAAACAATAGTTTATCAACATTAAAGAAGAACTGAAAAAAGGGGAAAACAGCCACAATTTCTCCATCCTTAACCAAGCTCCTTCTTTCAATGAAAACAATAGCTGTTCTTTATTTCTGAATATTTTTGCCCTTGGTCCAAAGTAACATTGCCTATTTCACTGTTGTGGTCATGATTTTTATGATTCTTTCACACTGTTTTTCAAATTATTTATTCCAAGACTGTATCATCTGGTACAAGTAACATGAACTCGGGCTTCAGTCAGCCCATCTGTGGTCCCTAATTTTCACATTTTTATTTTAGAAAATGTTGATGGAATATGATGAGCTCATTTTCCTCATCAAATGCTTGATTTGATATTTTCTTATCAAATTGTGCTAAATTATATTATTAGCAGTAAAATTTAATATCCTAAGATTCATAGATGCTAGTAGGTCATCTCATCCATCTGCCTTAATGTTCTTACCATTTATTATTTATTATCATTGTGGCTCCCCAAGCATATTATCCAACAGAGACACATGGTAGATTGAGAAGGGGGCAGGGACGAGGGGAGGAATATTTATAAAGTGCCATACACAGATGGCTGCTTAAAAAAATGTTGTTTAATGATCCTCACTGATGACACAGTGGATGAAAAACATTGTTCATGAGGGACATGATGTGGAGATGGATGTCTCTATTCAGTGAACCTCCTCCCTTTTGTCCTTAATGCAGCAAAAAAAAAAAAAAATCAAGCATACACATTCTGATTTTTAAAAATTAGTTCCATTAATGAAGGATCCCATTGATTTGTTAGAAACTGTGTTTCGTTTTGTTTTTTGTTTTTTTCATACTAGAGTCCAGAACACATTATTTTGAATATGCTCAGTCAGGAAAGGTACCCATGGATGTGGCTAAGCTGAGCATCCTGGGGTGAATTTTGGCAGCAATCTGCTTTGAGTCTGAAAATGTGGCCGCTTACATATTATTCTTTGAATGCATTGGAAAAAATTGCTGCCCTTCACTTTGTTATTTTCCCAACCCAAATACTTCTCTTCTTGTATTTCCATTACTGTAGGGTCATTCCTTTGATTCAAGTTTGCCTTTCTTTTAAAGTCTTCACATGGCAATTGGATTCACTAACTTTGATACTTATATTTTACTTTATTCCTTTATTGGTAGAAATTCTATTATATTGGCTTCACTGGCTTGAATGTTTTTCCTAACAATGAGTGGAAGCTGAGAAATAGAAAATTCACTTCTGTCAAATTTTAAGAAATTGACAAAAATTGAACTTTCTCCTGTTCATCATCATCTTTCCAAAGGAATGTGTGGATGGGTAGCATTCACACCAAAATCTCATAGAACCTTAAAATTCCAATGTGGGAAGACGCTTTGGAGGCAATCTCGTCAGTCTCTCAACAGAGGAGAAGTTGCCTCTGGGCCTACTGGCAGGTGTTACCTGGGTTCTGCTAGAACATTCCTGGGCCCAGTAGTGCTCTTTGGCAGCAGCATATTCCATTTTGGGTCAGCAGTAATTATTGGAGTCTTATTTATCACTTCTTCCTACATAGTTCCAGAAAACCTCGCTTTTATTTAAACCCAGGCAAATCAGGGCCAGCAAAACTTCTAAGCAAATTGGAAGTCACTACAATAAACTGACATTTGATTATGTTAACCAAAACATTTAACAACAACAACAAAAAAGGATAATAGTGCTTTGAAATTCATTATTCAAAGCACTCATTCTTTCAACCACTCATTCTTTTGGGTAATCCACAAACATTTATTAAGTACTTGTGTATCAAAGATGCAAGTATGGACAAGATGTGTTCATCACCTTTAAGAACTCACAGCCAAGAGGTGTTTTCAGTTAGCGCTCACATCCACCTCCTTCTTGATTGTAGCTTTTGTCACAATCATACTTAGTTGCTCGTGTGTTTGTATGTTGAATGTCTGCTACCTCCACTAGTAGGCAAGCTCCATGGTGTCAGAGACTCTGCCTCTAGCAAAGTAAGACCTCATAAATATTTGCAGAATGAATGAATATGGAAGAATTCTAAGCTAATAGTTATGCTACAATGAGAAAAGCATATTATACTAGGTGGAACAAACTTCTAGCCTATTGTGGCAGAAGAGATTAATGCTCCCTAGACAAGATATTTGTTCTTGACCTTGAGTAATCAGTAAGAGTTTATCAGATGGAGATTGTGGAAAAGAGCATTTCATACATGAAAGCCATACTGGATTTGGGGAGTGGCATGTAATGTGAGGTAGGTGGAATAGGGGGAAAATGATTTTCAAATAAAATATAAATCTTATTTACTTTTTTAATTCAACTAATATGTATTGTTGAAATAGATATTAGTTAAATGGGTATAGTTTCATTCAATATCTATTGTCTATTATATACCAGGCACTCAGGATAAAATTATAAGATAAAATGTGATCCGTGCCCTCAAGAAACTTAAAGTCTAGTGGGGAGATTAGATATTAATCAAATAATCAAAATACTTATCTCCAAAAATATAAAACTGCTATTGTGACAAGTGCTCCAGGTAAAAGGCATCTGATACTATATAAGTTCTTCTTTTAAAAAATATATCTTTATTGAATTCAGAGAGGAATGGCGAGGGAGAGAGAGATAGAAACATCAATGGTGAGAGAGAATCATTGGTTGGCTGCCTCCTGCATGCCCCACACTGGGGATCAAGCCTGCAACCCGGGCATGTCCCCTGATCTGGAATCAATTGTGCCCTTCTGGTTCATAGGTCACCGTTGAACCACTGAGCCACACCGGCCAGGCATCTATAAGTTCCTAAGACAGGAGGAATTTTGTATAAGCAAGGACACCGGGAGGCTATACAGCAACACATGAAGAGGGATGGAAAGAGAAGGTGTACAGATTCCCTACGCACATGGAAAGAAAGAAAAAGCTGAAAGAGAGCTAGAGAGGGGGAGCAGGTACGTGATAGAACGTCAGAGATAAGTAGGGACAGACCTCGCAGTCTTTGAATGGTGTTTTTATCATGAGAGCAGGAAGCATGGGAGGGTCTTCTGCAAGAAATAGCCCTGGTCTGCTGGTGCTGGGGCACAGGGTTCAGAAGTGGCTGGAGGGGTCAGGAGCAGAGGGGGCTACCATAAAAACTAGAACTAGGGAAGTAGAGGTCATGAAAGCGATTCTGTGAAGGGCACCTCTCTTCGGAGCCAGCTGGTCAAGGTGCCTGCCTGCAGCCATTGCCCTTTAGAGAAACAAACAGCATATAGGAGATAACACATCTCAACTTAGAATAGTTGGAATCAATATTTTGACACAGAAATAGACAAAGAAGTAAAGCTTTTTAAAAATTTTGACTAGAAGGTAAAAAGCAAGGATAATAAATGGGGTGTAATGGAAAGAGACTTCTATAGGCATCTAGAGATCTGGTTCTCGTTCAAGTTGAGCCAGTACCAGAGGTCAGTCAAGTCACATGACCTCACTGGAGCTCAGTTCTGAAAGCTGTAAATAAGAAAATTGACCATATTAGATCCTAGTCTCTTCTACCATGCTCTGTGCTTCTAGTCTCCACGCACGGAGGTATGTAAAGCATGGTGTAATGTTTAAGTCATAGGAACTAATCTCAAATCAGACTCAGTATTTAAGCTGAGAAAGCCACATTGCCTGTAATGTGTTTGATTCTGGTGAAGTGAGGAGACAGAATTCAATTAGAAAGTGTATTTTTACTGTTAAATGGAGCTCAACTGAGAAACATCCCTTGTCAAGAATCTTACCACTAAACATTCCAGGATCTGAAAGCTAATTTTATTTGAAGAAACGTATCAAAATGTTCAAATCCTATCGAAACTCCATGAACATTTTCACTTGGTTTCATAGAGGCCTAATCTAACCGATGCCAGAAGATCCCCAGAGGAATATGAAATTTAAGTCAAGCATGCAAATAGAAGGCTGTGGTATCCACATAGAACAGCAGATAGCAAGTGAAGCTTGTGACTTCTTTTATCAGAAGCTAGAGGCCCAGTGCACAAAAATTTGTAAATTGGGGAGGGGGGTCCGCTCAGCCCAACCTGCACCCTCCCGAATCTGGGACCCCTTGGGGGATGTCTGACTGCCGATTTAAGCCTAAATCGGCAGTCGGACAATCCTCTCACAATCTGGGACCCCTGGCTCCTAACTGCTCACCTGCCTGCCTGCCAGCCTGATCACCCCTACTGGCCCCCCTGCCAGCCTGATCACCCCTAACTGCCTCTGCCTGCCAACCTGGTCACCCCAACTGTCCCCCACCTGCTGGCCTGGTCACCCCTAACTGCTCCCCCCGCCAGCATGGTCGCCCCTTACTGCCCCCCATGCCAGTCTGGTCACCTCCAACAGCCCCCCTCTGTCAGCCTGGTCACCCCTTACTGCCCCCCCTGCAGGCCTGGTTGCCCCCAACTGCCCCCCTGCCAGCCTGGTCGCCCCTCATTGCCCCCCTCTGCCAGACTGGTCGCCCCCAACTGCCCCCACTGCTGGCCTGGTCACTCCCAACTGCCACCCCTGCCGGCTTGATCGCCCCTCACTGTCCCCCCCGCACCCCTGCTGGCCTGGTTGCCCCACACAGCCTGCTGTTTGGTCGTTTGGTCGTCCCTCACTAACCCCCCTGCCAGCCTTGTTGCCCCACGCAGCCTGTTTGGTCGTCCGTTCGGTCGTCCGTTCGGCTGCTATGGCCCCTGGCTCTTTATATAGAGATCCAGGGCGGACAGCCCTGCTTCCCATCCATTTCAGCGGCACCGAAGTTTCTCTCTTGGCTGCCTTTTTCACTTTTCTCATCACCTTTCACTTTTATTTACCCCTTCACTCCATTGTGACTGGGAAGACTTTCCCAGAAGGAGACATTTAAAAGGACTCTTCTTGGGCCACAACGTAAAGGGCACTTGAACCTCCATAATAGAAAATCTTCCACCAGCTGAATGGCTGAGCACTCACAGAAAAGTCTGAGCCTTTTTGAGTGTGTTTTGAAACAGACTGAGAGTTTCCAGCCACAACTACACCTGGTAGTTTAGAAAAGGTCTAAGGTGCCTTATAACGTCAGTATTATATTTTTCAGAGTATGAAAGGACTTTTTTTGTCAGCTAAGTCTTTTAAAGGTCATTTTTCTAAAGGCAAACTGAGTGTTTAATTCAGTAATTATAGCAAGCACATATAGAGAATCGAATTCTTTAAATAGTTCTCTATTCTGATGAATAAAAATCATATTATGTGTCTAAAGAAAATAGTTTGTTTATAATGTGGTTATTCGGAGGCACCTATGGTATTGGCAGATACTCATATTCCATATTCTACTTACTGTCTTCTTCTCCTCTTACTGCGACGACGCTTCCTCTGACCACTGAAAGCAGAGCTTTTAGGATTTTGTTTGAGTGTGTCTAAAAAAAGCATCGGTTATATCAAGGATAAGAGTCCTGGATTTTTTTTTAAAAAAACTAAGGAGTAAACCATTGTGCTAAAATCAGGGAACAGATTGATATTAGCAGCCTTTGATTGCAGAAAAAGGACAAGGACAGTGTTTTAGTTATTGACATATTAAAAAACAATAAACAATGTGGAGTTCATTAATATTTTTAATTAAATATTGGGGTGACATTGGTTAATAAAATTATATAGGTTTCAGATGTACAATTCTATAATACATCATTTGTATAGTGTATTGCGTGTTCACTACCCCAAGTCATTTATTCCACCTCCCCTGAACCCCATTTCCCTCTGGTAAGCACCATACAGTACTATCCAGGCCCTGTTCTAAAGTCATGCAGCAGGTTTGTTGAATTTTGTAAGCTAGCTGAAAGTTTCCAAG
Organism: Myotis daubentonii; assembly: GCF_963259705.1. Lineage (NCBI taxonomy): Eukaryota > Metazoa > Chordata > Mammalia > Chiroptera > Vespertilionidae > Myotis > Myotis daubentonii. The sequence goes on along the minus strand of NC_081856.1, from coordinate 15,394,713 downwards.
ACCTTACTTTAAAACACTACCTATCTTTCTCAAATCATTTTGCTTGGTTTTTCACTTGTTATAATTCTATGGTTTTCCATTCGTAAATTCTGGAGGTACTTTTTAAAATTTTGGTGAGTACTAATTTGTCTTTTTAAAAGCATTGATTGATTATATTTCCAACTAATAGTTACAGTGCCTTACTGCAAGAAATCTTTGTGGCTCTCTGAAACAGATACAGCTGTTAGGGAAAAAAGATGTGTTTACTGTTTAACACCATACATGAACATGTAAGAAATGCTTTAGAGCTGTGCACAGAGTGGCAGACTTAAAGGTCTCCGAGCTGCCTGTTTGCAAATGCCTGCTGGGCGTGTAGGAGCAACAGAGAAACAAAATGTTACGCATCCCTTGGATCTTTAGAAAGACCCGCTTTTCATCTTTCTAGGACACTTACCCTGCCCAGCCACTCTAAGGACGTGTCAAGTATATGACATAATGGTAGTATTTTTGAGACTACACTACCCCCCGCACCCCACTCCCTTCAAACCTGCAGTCTCGGGCTGTAATTACCATGCCATGATCAGAAAGTTGTGTTTTGTCAGGTTGGGCCCTGAATGGGTGGCAGCATAATTCCACGCTGCTGGTAGGAGCACGGTGCAGCTGTGCAAAATCAGAATGTTTGTTGTTGTTTATTGTTTAAGGCGTCACTTTCCTCTCTAACAGCCTAATGAAGGGATGTTGACTTCATTTGCACGGGTCCACCGACTGTTGCAAGCTTGACTTTTAATTGATCGAATGAGGTGAAATAAATCAACAAACTGGGATTTTGCCCTTTACATTATAAATGTGCATTCTGTTTATAACTATTTATATAAATTCTACAAGGTTGCATAACAGTGACACAGTGAATTATTATATTTTGTATTATACTTATATATGCTACATTGAATTATATGATTAATTCTTAGGGGGTTTCACTTATAACACTTTATGTGAGAAAACATAGCATCATATCCAGTTTAATTACTAAAATTAAAAACATAAATTTTATAAGCCCTTAGGAGTGGCAAGACATGGTCCCTAACCAAGCAGGAACCAACCGATTCATTGTTAGAAGTAGAATTAGTATGCCAACAATGAACGTAGACTAAAACTGAAAAGTTAGAAAACCAACTAAACTCTAAGTAAAATAAACGAAAATTTATGATGTTCGGAAGATAGTCTGTTTCAAGCCCTGACAAGTAGCAAAGGGTTCTTAAATTATGAAAACCACCTTTGCTTCAGAAACTAAACGTTGTTCTTGTGGACTCTGAGATATTATGGTGCTCATGTCTACCTAAGTGAGGATAATGATTGGAGGGACAGGGTGGTAAAGGCCACAGAGTCATAGGAGAGCAAAGAATTGTAGGCATGGGAATGCCACTGTTTAATGGGTGAGGAAACTGAAGTCGTTCATAAAGGAGACAGAGATGCAGGTCAGCCCACCTGGACCCGGGGTCCTGGGCCTCAGAGCAGCGCCCCCTTTTGTTATCTTATATATATAAAAAAAACCTCAGTGTAGATGTTTCTCTCTTCTCCTGGAGAGAGACATGGCATTTTCAGCTCAGGAGGTTTTCATCATAAGGATCTAGGGAACTTTATGAGGTATGAACAAGTTTGAAAATACAAAGTTTGGTTTTGTGGTTGGTTAAGAGGCTCTGAGGATAGAAAGATCTAGGGAACTGGCTAGGAAGAGAAGGAGAGGCACGGAAGAAAGATAAGCAGTGTGTGGGGAGATAGAGATAGGGCACGCTGGGAGAGAAAAACCCCAGAGGAAGAGCGAGAAGGGAGGATAATGACAGGCAGGGAGACAGAAAGGCCCCGTGAGTTTAGATTGCTGATCAGGGCTGGTGCTGTGCGCTGTTTACAGCTCTTCACCTGCTCAGGAACTTGTGCCTTTGAGCCCTCACTTCTTATCAGGTATCAGGCAGAGCATTCTGCCAAGGGAGAATCAAAAAATGTTAGCCACAGAAACCATCGGAGCGCATCGTCTTTAGATCTTCAGAAAATCAAATCGACAGGCCACATCCTCCCTCTCCGAGTTTCTCTCCCCTTGCTTTGAAGAAAGGGCATTGCATTTCAGTCTGTCTTTTACTGTGGGGTTTGTAATCAACACTGGATTTCTTAGAATAGCAAGTTCTTGATCAGTAAAGAAGATATTTTGAAATTTAACTCTTATGACCTCTCCTCATTTGAGACACATACTCTACAGAAAGGAAAAGTCACTCTAAGTCAATTTTGAAACTATTTAAGACAAAGGGTGACCTACCAGTGACGGTGACATAGCATTTATGCTTTTAGTGATGACATTTACAAGAAAGAAAGTCACACTAAGCCCTTGACCACAAACATGAGATGTTCATGTCACATTGGAATTTGTTCTCGCTCTTTCTGGAAAGCCTCTCATCTGATATTATAATCAGTTGAAAAACCATTTATGTTATTCACATCAGTGTGACATGTGATATTCCAGAGAGAGTACATTCATTTTATGTTTATTTGTAGCCAAAAGTGGATTCGCCTTCCTATTTATTATTCATATGGACAGTTCATATAATTTGCATAAATGTTACTGCACTTACAATCTAGTTGTTTAATGGAGGAGAGATTTTCAGATTCATCCCTGGAATTTCCTCATCTCTAATATTTTCATTATTTTTGCCTGACCTTACCATTGCCGCTCAATTTTGTTTTTATGTACACATCGTACATTGTCACCTGAATACAAGGTTTGGACACAGGGATCAGTGGCATCGGAGATGCATGCTATGAGGTGTCTATTTTGTGTGGGCACAATGCTCAGTACAGAAAAGGTGGGAATAACAATTCTTGGCCTTAGAGGCTCATAATGCACTTGAGAAGACAGATCATATGCATAAGGAAAAAAATTTAATGCTACCATTTATTTACTAGACACTGGTATACCTTTTCATCTTAGTTTTCTTTCAGTAATTGGAAACCAAACTGAGGAGAAAAAGTATTTTCTTATTCTACTCAGATATACTTCCATGGGGTGAACACAGCACATAAACTTTCTCATTTAATCGTCAGAATATTGCCTCTAAAGTAGATACTATTATCCTCATTTTCTAAATTGAGGCTCAGAGAATTTAAGTTGCTCAATGATTGTAACTCTTCTTTATTTTGTAAAAATAGGCTTTTCTGTCTGCGATGACGTGTGAATGTATATGCTTAAAATATTTCTGTGAAAAACTCCCAATTCAAGTGTGCTTATTGGCTATATTTGAAATTCGTCTTATATAGTCCATCTATATTTTTCTCATAAATTTGACTTATTTTCATTTGAGAGGATATTTGGCTTCCAAATGGAGAAATAATTTTAACTTATAGGAGTGGAAAAATCAGAGACATGCAGAAATTGGTGTGTATCTTAAAAGAGAGTTTTAATTATAAGGACCTCTTAAATCTAAGAGGTCCTTATAATTATAAGCCAGTGATTTTCAACCTTTTTCATCTCATGGCACATAAACTAATTACTAAAATCCTGCTGCACACCAAAAAAGATATTGTAGTTTCTGCTGCTATGACAGAAAAAAAAAAAGGTGTAATTTTGATTCATTCACACTGGATGACTATTGTCGTATTGGCTGTTGTCATTTTTTTAAAATTTAACAATCTAAGGAAAAAGAGGTGAGTGTTCCTGACTAAATAGTCAGGTGTTGCATGTTTAAAAAATTCTTGCAGCACACGGTTAACAGTCACTGGTACAAACCATTTACTGTGTGAAACGTGGTGTTTTCATTAAAAGTGGTGCTTTGGATGAATTTCTTGAAGTTCTGTGAATCTCAGCAAAAACATTATAGGGGGAGATCACATAAGAAGATGGCTTGCTTCTGTAGATCAGAGTAAAGAATACTAGGTCAGCAAGAAGGAATGTTAGAGCAGCGATGCCTTAAAGATTGGTACAAGGAGAAAAGGGACGTGGAGAAAAAGAATATACACACGGACATATGCACATATACACTGATATCCTATATCCACACAAACCTAAACATAGATACTTTGCTTTTTAGGCAACTGATCCTAATAATTCCATTTAGGTGTTTTCTGGCCATATACATTAGCCCTACTAGATCTTTTGTCAGCCATATGCTTGAAAACAAAGAATTAATTCATTATTTATCATTTATAAAACCCTCACAATATATAGGTACTGTGCTCAGTGATAAGGACATAATAACAGAGAAGATAATCTTTGTCTTCAAGAGCACCCAACATCCTGTGGGAAAGGCGTTATTGCAGTGGTATGATGAAACAGAAGAGACATTCACAGAGAATTCCTAGAGGAGGGATATCATGGAGGGTTTCTGGAGGAGGTGATGTCTGAGCTGAGTCTGGAAGAGCAAGCAGCAGTTAGTCAAAAAGAAGTGGGAAAAGTGGAGGCTCTTCCAGTACACAGCATGAAGAAAGACCAAATACACACTTGAGTGGCTGGAATGTACTGATGAGGGACAGATGAGAGGTGAGTGTGGAGAGGTAGGCCAGGTTTAACTGGACTAAGGGCTAACTGGACTCTGCACTGCTATTAACAGTGAGCCTTTGTAGGATTGAAAGCATGGCAAGGTCAAGCTTGTATCTTAATGGGTCTTTCTGGTGACTGTGTGGACAATGGGCTTTAGGTAGACAAAACCAGAGTTTGGGATCCAGTTACGAGGCTGATGTAAAAATGCCGGCAAGAGATGCTGAGGGTTTGAACCAGCATCATGGTTCAAAGGGTAATGGGAACCGGACAACGGTGGCAAGGGCTTACGCATATTTAGGAGGTACAGTTGGTTAAGTAAGACCAAGTACTTATTTGGATGTGGATGGATGGATTGATCAGGATTTTTCAGAGTTCTATTTTGGGTGGTTGGGCATGGGGGTGCGGAGGGCCCTAAATCTAGGTGGAGCAGGAACGGGAACTGGTGTGGCCAGTTGGAGGTGTGGTGGTTTAGTTTAAGGTTTATCTAGGAAGAGGTGATCAGCACATGGATATTTTAGTCTGGAGCTTGAGAAAGGGGTCTTTGGTGGCCAATCTGGGAGCTGCCCACCCATAGATGTGTTAGTTTGAATATACAGCCTCTTCTGCGTAGTACATTTGTTGTCTTCTCCTGACTTGTATCTTAAAGCAAAGATTCACATCTCCATAAATACATCATATTAGTAAGATACCTCCTTGTTGTGCATAATAACAGAGTGATCCCATAGAAGGGAACATGCTTTCGGAAAAGTGCAAGTAACCAGATGGTTGTTGGTTTTTTTCCAGTGTGGCCGTGGAAATGCCTGCCTCAGAGGGATGTCACTTTAGCTGACCTTCCACGGCTCATTGTGTTGAAGACTCTGTCTCTACGGCTCTGTTCAGTTCAAAATGGCAGAAAAGGCTCCCCCGGGGTTAAACAGGAAGACTTCAAGGTCAACACTCTCTCTTCCACCAGAACCTGTGGACATTGTCCGGAGCAAAACGTGTTCACGGAGAGTCAAAATCAATGTGGGGGGCCTGAACCACGAGGTCCTGTGGAGAACGTTGGACCGACTGCCCAGGACACGCCTGGGGAAGCTGCGAGACTGCAACACGCACGAGAGCCTCCTGGAGGTGTGCGATGACTACAACCTAAACGAAAATGAGTACTTCTTTGATCGGCATCCAGGCGCCTTCACTTCCATTTTGAATTTCTACCGGACAGGGAAACTCCATATGATGGAAGAAATGTGTGCTCTCTCCTTCGGCCAGGAGCTAGATTACTGGGGCATTGATGAGATCTATCTGGAGTCCTGTTGCCAAGCCAGGTATCACCAAAAGAAAGAGCAAATGAATGAAGAACTGAGGCGTGAGGCAGAGACCATGCGAGAGCGGGAGGGAGAAGAATTCGATAACACCTGCTGCCCCGAGAAAAGGAAGAAGCTGTGGGACTTGCTGGAGAAGCCCAACTCCTCGGTGGCTGCAAAGGTAAGAAAAGCGCGGCGTTGCTTCGCGGTGTGCGGTCAGGGAAGGTGCTGCCTACATTCCAGAAGGTGTGATTTTCTTCCTTGACGATGTCTTGGTAAGGCTGTACAAAATATGGCTACAGAGATGGTGAGGAATTCTTTCCAAAATCGTATTTAGTCACGTAGCATTATTCTGCCTGTGTAATGCCATCAAATGGCGTTACTCTTTCATAGATGTTATTATGTCGGAACAGTCTGGGCAACAGAGAATGGAGGAGTCTGGTTGCCCTGCGCTGTGTGTTGATGTCTTGGAGGTCGAGAGAAATCACTAGCTCAGATCCATCAGGCAGGGAGTCTTGTAGAAGCTGGGGCCTGGGCTCCATCCTGAGGAAAGGCAAGGTGTTGTCTTTGAGCATGGAGGAGGTGCCTCCTGGCCTGGTTCTCTAGAAGGCAGGGAAGGAGAGGACGTGTAGCTCAGAGGGCTGGCGGCCCCTCACATGGGCTAAGGTCTAAGGTCTGTCTTATTAAGCCGTGTAAGGCACTAGTCATTGTCCAGATGTACCCATTGACCTCTCCTTGTGAGTCTACTCTGACAATGATGTTTCTGACTGTTGGGGTAGAATTCTTTCCACAACTGAGGTATCCCAGAGCTCATAAAGTGTTTGCCAAAAATGAAGGTAAATCCATATGTTTCCACTGTGCCTGCATACATCCAAATCTCAGAGTAAATGTGTTGTTGGTTTTTGCCAGTAATGTCAGAATTTAATTCAACTGCGTGCTTCTGTTTATCTAATTTTATTTGGAGGTTTACACTGATTTTTATCCCATATACTTAGTTTTATATTGCAATATAAATTATGAGTAAAAAGTCAAAAGACTCATCTTCAGCTACAGAAATATAGTATTGATATTTTGTATGAAAATGGAATATGGAATAAAGAAAAAAGTGTGTCCTCATATGAATTATTTAAATTACTTACAGTTTCTTCAATTATCCTTTCTTATAAGCAGTAAAGAATAAAAACTATAATATTCTGTATGCGCCTTTTGACTGAAATTGGGATTTCACATGATAGCCTGCGACATATAAATAATGGAAATAGATGACCATAAAATTTCTCATTTGACATGTCTGGTTTTGCGTCTTGTTGACTTCTAAAGGCATTTTACTTTACTAAATGAAATAAACTGTATTTCTGTCATACCTAATGAGGAAATGTGCATTTTGCGGCAAATGGAAGGTTTGTTTGTTATGAATCATTTGTTTCCCTGGTAGAAAGAAATAGATGTATTATATCTGTGGGGTTTGGTTTAAAGGTTACTGCTCTTTCCAATTTAAAGTGTTTAGTTATGTATTTGAGTTACTCCTAAAAATATGGAGTGAATTTTGAAGATGAATGAGATAAGCTCTGGATTTAAGGGAGTATTTTGGGTGTTAAATTAATTCTTGCAAGTCTTTAGGCAATTGAGGGATAAATCATCATTCCACCAACTGTTCCAGAGGGAGTTAGCCAATTATGTGAAAATATGCAGTTAAATCAAAGAAAATTTGAAAGTTTAATGCAGTTTATTTGCTTATAACAGCATTATTAACACATATCTAAAATTAAGTACTGCTATAGAAAAATTTTTTAAATATACGCATATTTTTTTCTGAAGAATTTCTAGTAAAGATGGAATAGGGTCAATAACTTTCTTTCCCAGATGGGGCAGTTCATTAAATCTCCAAATTTTAGAAGCAGCAGCCTTCTCTTAATATCTAAGAAGGTAATGTTGATAATGGGTTATTACAATATATTATTATATTCCCCCGTGTATCAGCTAGATTGCTTAAACTTCCTTCAAATTATGTATGCACAGAGAAGACACTTATTCTCAAACTACACACAGAAGCTAAGGCCACTGGGTTGGAAATTTTTATGCAGTTATAAATAATAAAGTTGTTTCCAAATTATTAATCGAGCTAAGCAAATCTTTGCTAACCTAAGTAGAGTCTTTACTAAGTTTTCATAAAGGGTCTGTGTTTGTTTGTTTGAGTGTCTGCATTTTCCTCTCTGTTGGAATGGTGAAATATTGTGGAAATTCTTTACATTTGATTATATGGCGCTCAGTGAAGGCATTGTTCATTTGTCTGCGGCTTGGAACCTTTGGAAAACAGCTCTGTATGGTGCCTTCTCTGAACCACTACCTTTTCCTGTACTCTTCTCAAGTCCATAACTTGGTGTTTCTCCAGAATAATCCTTGGTGGTGGGGGTGCTAATGCAAGGTTTGTACGATTAGTATTTTTACAACTTAGGAACAATTGAAATAATTATTTTGTTAAAGCTGCAGTGGGATGATACTCTAGCCCTTGCTATTAATAATATGGCCACATCAGGATCATATGCTTATGAAGCTCATGTGTTGGGATATTTGTAATCTCTGTATTTTCCTAACTTGCTTAGGAGGTAAGATTGGAGAAGAATATTGTTCGTTTTGCCTTTTCAATTATTGTTCATCCAGTTTGGTAATTCAGTTGAAAATATATGGAATGTTCTCTGTGCACTGCAGACATTAAAATACACAGGCAGAAAGACGCTCCCTTCTCTCCAGAATTTAAAAATACATTCTTTTAGCTTAAACAAGGATTTCATATCCTTGAAAATATTTGTTTATTTTTCTTTTGGTTTGTCTATATTTTATAATTTATAATATCTCTGTAATAAAGAATAAAAGTTATGAGATTACTTGTCAGTTCCCTAGCATAGAAGGAAAAACGTCATGTTTTCTATCAAATATTCCACAATAGGATAAAATAGCTATTCATTAACATGGAATGAATACTCAGTAATCAATTAAGCAGTAATTCTTCAGCCACGCTGTGTGCGTCTGCTGTGATACCCAAAGTTACTGCGGGGCCCATTGACCTGTCATCCTCTGGCTTTGGCTGTGATCTTTGACAATAACAATTTGGCTCTTACAGAACGTGCTTCTTGATGTCACTCTATGGATTGAACTTTGTGGCATATTAGTAACTAAAAAAAAATGCTGAAGCAGAGTTTAAAGGTCAGTGTATTTGAAATGACTGCATGAAACAAAATAACATTTTTACATATACACAAAATACCATGGAATATAATTGTATTTTTTACAAATTAATGACAGGGCTAATAGAAATTGTTAGTGTATAATTTTCTATGGTTTGGGATGGTGTGGCAGTGCGACAGGAGTTTATCTCTGTGTGATAGATAGACTTGGATCTTCAGTCCTTGGGACTGTGTGTGTATGTGTGTGTGTGTACTGTATGTACACCCTCATGGAGAGGTAATGCACAGAGTTTACACTGGGCTGGCACAGATCGCAGGGTTGCCACGACGTGCCATTGCTGGCTCTGGGATGCCTTTCCTGGGAACATGCAAGGGCAGGAGATGGGCTTACCCAGCGGCCAGTTTCCTGGGCAGTGAGCTGGAATTTGACTTGCCCCTGTATGTCCTTCCAGCCTGGGATCAGCCTCTGGATCAGACACATTTTCCCCTTTTTGTTGGCCTCTTCCCAAAGGAACCACAGAAACTGTTTGTCTGTAAATATTGCCACAGCGACATCAGGCCTCCAGGTGTTGGAAAACATGTCAGGCATTGAAATGCGGTATTATCAGCCTCTGTGAGGAGAGAACCACCAGGAAGGGCACAGCCCGCCTGCTAGCTGAAAGGAGCTAGACTCCTCAGTGTCACGGGCACCCTCACTCTGCATCTCTGAAGAAGCTCAAGGACAAAGGAAGTCAACCAACAGTTCTTCAAGCCAATCCAGTGAGGAACCCAGACACGTAGGTGGACATGGTGTTTGCGACAATGCCAGCCAAGAGGCCCATCGCAAGCGTCAGGCCAAGAAGCTCACCTGTCAGCAGCTCTTATGGGATAAGCACCACATGAGGCAAACTCTTCCCAGGGCATCGTGTTCATCCGAACCAGTACAGTGAGAGCCACCAGCATCCCTGGAGGCCAGGGTCCAGGGCTGAGTGGGGGCACTTTATTATCTGCTTCCCTCTCCCCAACTTCCCTCTTCATCCACAGCTGCCACTATTACCTGGGGACTCTTCCCTCATCTTCTTACATTTCCCCCCATTCTTTGTCCCTCCATCCCTCCCTGTCCCTTCCCTAGCTCAGGAGAGGGAAAATGATTGATAGAGAATAATTTCTCAATCTTTTTTCATGAATGGCCCCCTGAGAAGAAAATTTAAATTAAATTCTCCCTAAAGGGAAAGACTAAACACTGAGGAATAATATTTGCCAGGTAGGGTGGAGTTTAGAGGGCTACAAACTATTGGAATGTCTAAGATCTCTTCACCCCACAAGAATCAATTTACTTCCTTGGCAGCAGCATTCTATGGAAACTGCATAGAGTGGGAGGAGAGGGGAGAGATGACCGTGTTTCCTGCCTCTGGCTCATTACCTCCATACACACCCTCATGGCCCAGCGCAGCACCTGAAGCAAGCATGGTAAGAGTCAGAGACCTTAGTCATCTTCAGACCAAGAGGGAAGCCAGTGGTGGCAGGGCTAGGACTCTGCCCCTGGAACTCCCGCTTCCTGGAGAGCCAGAGAGCCGTGTGGGTGTGTGTCTCCCAGGGGAGGTGCCCGCTTGGGTGGCCCGCTGGTGGTAAGTCCTTGAGGACCACACTTCCTCTTCTAACGAAATTAGAGTGTGTGCCTTTCAGGTCACAGAAATAGTAAAATGAAAGTGATTCCAAATAAAACAAGGACTTTTGTGTACTCACCAAGGGGAAAAGAATGCATAACATTCTATTTATAGTGTGTGGGTCAGTTCTTCTAATGCTTTAAATGAAAAAAAGAAAGGTATTGGAACAGAGCGTAAGTGGTTTCCTTTTAGTCCAAAAACAGAATTTGTCACGTTGTACATATATACACACCACGCAGTCAAGCCAACAACACTGCCCAGTTTAGCTTTCTGATGACTTTCTTGGTGATAAACAGTAACAGTAGCCGTTAGAACCGGGAATGGGCTCCAGAAAGTGAGCGGATGCAGTGTGAGCACTCACCGACATCTCCCCACATGGAGGCACCTTGTGCTGAGTGGCTCTCAGGTTCTTGTCCAGGCTTGCGGTGGCCTTGTTAGTGTGCCCGTCATGCTGCTCCTGTGCTGCTCACTTTTCCCTCCCTGCTCCTTCCTGTCTGCATCCCAGCTGTACAGTTAGGTGGTTTGTGCTCTTCCCATAACATGAAACATGGCAAAATAGTCCACAGGTGCTCACAGGGCATAGTGTAAAGGGCCAGTCTGTGAAGATTCAGCTTGGACATATGTTCTGTTCTCCTTCTAAAATATATAATCTATGCAGATAAACTGTTTAAAAGCCTGAAATAAATTAGGTATAAAAAATAAAACAAATAAGATAGAAAACATTGGGATTTGATTAAAATATCTCAAACATTCTATTCTTTAGCTCCTGTGATCCTATTTCTAGATCCGTGCTTCTCTGATTTCCCCAAAAAGCTGCCTGAAACTGCACCAATCTGTCCACTTGGCCTCCTTTGATCAGAGAGGGAAGGGTAAGGAAAGAGTCTTGAAAAGCTCACCTTGCACCCTTAGGTGCGATGCCATAGGTCTGGCTTATTCACAGTATCTCCTTTCACTCTTGGAAAGAGTCCCACTTTGAACAATAAACTATATGATCACCTTGCATGTGAATTTTTTTGAAAAGAGGAGAAGAAAAAAGAAACCGTCCAAGAACCATGCACTTTTCATTTCTTCTTTGCTTGTTGGTTACATTTGAAGAGGGACGGTCTTAATTTTCAAGCCATTTTTCCATCTGTGTTGAAAAAATCATTGGTGTCCATTAATATTAAAAGAAGAAATTCACATTCCCTTCATGTTGGATTTTTCATCTCAATAAGTTATTATCATTTTCAAAGTAATAAAAAACCTACATTCTCTAATGTTATCACAAAACAGAGTACATTGGCAGTATTGACATTTTCTGTTCTTGAAAATCCATGTACACTGCTTGGGTTATTAACAGATTTGTTTTCTTTATTTTGAGTGAGACACTTGATAAAGTGAATGATGTATTTTAGGTAGGCATCAGTATTATGAAGGAATGGTCACAATATTTAACACTGTACTTTGGAAGACTCTAAAAGGGTTTGAATAATGTTTTAGATTAAGTGTTCTTATCATTAACTCCCCCCCCCTTTTTTTTTTAAAGAAAACAAATACTTTCCAAATGCTAACAGTTTGTAAGAAAATTCCCATGGTGTGTGTGTGCTTTAATCTCAGTAGCTTCCAAATATTATTGACCATTAAACATTTATGTTGTTGAGTGGAGGAATTTTTTTAAATATATTTTTTATTGATTTTTTTACAGAGAGGAAGGGAGAGGGATAGAGAGTTAGAAACATCGATGAGAGAGAAACATTAATCAGCTTCCTCCGCACACCCCCTACTGGGGATGTGCTTGCAACCAAGGTACATGCCCTTGACCGGACTTGAACCCAGGACCCTTCAGTCTTCAGACCGACACTCTATCCACTGAGCCAAACCTGTTAGGGCGAGTGGAGGAATTTTGTCCTGAAATTTTCACTTAATAATTGCATGAAAGTACAGTCATGCAACTGCTTTGATTATTCAGGGAGATGGCTCCTCATTGCCTTTCCAGATTTATGTACATTGTTACTACTTAACTTGTCCCCAACATGTTTGAGGGCATGAGGACACCCTTAGAACTACCAGCATTGTGATGTGGTTCAGGTACTATAGCAGTTAGTGTATTGGAACTGAACTTGAGAAGATGCAATTTTGACTGTCACTGATCTTTTTCTTTTTACTAGTGCTTTTATATTTTGCAGAAAAAACTTGTCATGTAGAATTAAACGAAATAATCTCTTCCCAGAGAACCTATCAATACAAAATTGTTTGTCATGGAATGTCAAATTAGCCAATTTTATTGAATATTAAAAATGACATAAAATATTGAATATTTAATGAATGTTAAATATTATAATATTGGGTTATTCCATTTATTTTTTATTTCTCTACACTTCCACTTTGTTCCCAAAGAGGCAACTCACTAAAAATATTTACATTAATAATTCAAATAAAATGACAGTAAAAGAATTCAAAGCAAAAACAAGAACTAGAAGAAATATATCTTAAATTGTCATAGTAATACGAGGGAATGCTTCATTTTTTAAAAAAATGTTTTGAATAATTTTAATTAAAAACAATAATCTTACAATTTAAAATTGAGTTAAAATTCATAAACAAAAGATGTGTTTGTATTAGAAAAATTTGCCTCTCTGGCCTTAGTGAAAACTGTTAACTGACCGAGGTAAGAGAAATTTTGAACATAGAGACTCAATTTGTAAATCCTTGTGAAATGACCATTCTGATGAAGAAGGACATTTCCAAAATAATTTAGAAGGTTGATTCTAAAAGAATTGCTGGAATAATTTTTAATCAAAACACGATTATATAGAAAAAAACCACACCTCTCCAGCTGCTAATAAATAATTCACAAAATTACCTTGGATTACAACAGATTTTTGTTGTTTTGGCATTGATTTAGCATTGGAGATTTCACTGAATTTGAGAATAACCCTGGAGTTCCCTGACAGTCAAGAATCTGTAATGTGCTGAGGCATAAATCTGAATTCTGCTAATGTCAGGTTGGCCTGTAGGAGTTAGTGACTTCGATAGTGAGTGAGCCTAGCTGGCCACCCACTGGTGTTAGCCTAAACCAATTTGTTTTTTCTCCTTATTGACACATATACCAACTTTCATTAAATGTTCCTGTTCTTTATAGGGGAGATTTATGGTACGGTAGAGATTGGTGAAGCTCTCAGGATATATCCGTCATTAAAAATATCCTATTTAGAAATGCTAATAGTAAGAGAATCTTTTAATGATATTACTTTACTTTTTATTGATTTCAGAGAGGAAGAGAGAGGGTGGGAGAGAGAAATATAAAAGATGAGAGTGAATCATCGATCTGGTGCCTCCTGCACACCCCCTCCAGGGGATAGAGCCTGAAACCCTGGCATGTGCCCTGACCAGGAATCGAACCATGACCTCCTGGATCATGGGTTGACACTCAACCACTGAGCCCCACCAGCCAGACTGAGTCAGAGATGCTTTCTAAGGTAGCAGTCAGCCTGGAAATCATTCTTGCCCACCAACAGCCTGGTGGTCATTCATCCTAATCCTTCTCTGCAGAGGGACAGAGAAGGACAGAGTCCCCAGGCTGTGACAGCCAGCATGTTCCCCATGCGGACATTGGAGGCAAGCTGTACTTCCTGTGCCTCTCAGCAACATTCAGCCCTTCACCCAGCTTCCTCCTTCCCCATATCTCCTGGAACGTAGTAGAAGATGACTTCATAGTTTACAGTCAGAACTTTGAAGGATTCGAGGGACCAAGACTTCTTTGCAATTAATTGGTCGGTCAGCCTTGATTCACAGAGATAACTGATCTAGAATAAAGAAGCTGGACATGGACCAGTTGGAAGAGAGAAATGTAGTGACCAGCACAGAGACAGGTAATGGAAAAGTAGAAGAGAGAGATGTTTGCTATCATCCATCTAAAAATTTTCCAGGAGGCACTAAAGCAGTGGTTCTCAACCTTGGCTGCACATTAGAATCACCTGGGAATCTTTTTAAAATCCTGATTTCTGGGCCTCATCCTCCAGAAATTCTGTTTCTTTGTTACTAATGTTGTGGCCCCACCCCATAAGAAAGAAATAGAATTTCCGGAGGATGAGGCCCAGAAATCGGATTTTAAAAAGATTCCAAGGTGATTCTAATGTGCAGCCAAGGTTGAGAACCACTGAACTAATAGTATTTGTAGTCAAGTTTCCATGTCTGGTGAGGGGGCGAACCAGGGAGCAGCAGCCCTCACTGAGTGGTACTTGAACTAACTCTGTTCCTGTGTGTGTGTGTGTGTGTGTGTGTGTGTGTGTGTGTGTGTGTGTATGGGTGAGAGAGAGAGAGAGAGATACATGTTACTTGTACACACTGTGTGAGATGCATGTTACTCATACACACTGCTCCATTTAGAGCATGCTATATTATAATAACCGACCAGCACAACAAAGCAATATACTTCAACCTGTATTTGGTAACTTAGGCTCAATGCAATTTTGTCATCCAAATAAGACAGCTCATTCAGAATATAAACTTGTGATAACTTGATCAGGCATGAAGTCCCTGGAAAATGCTCCACTGCTACAAAAATAGCAGGAAGAAGCATTTTCATTCGTCTCCCAGGGTTTTGTTTCAATGCTAAGAGGTCATTGCCACCCTGGATTTCATGCTTTTACTTATGTCTCGTTGAGTCACTCCTGACACAACCACAAGTGTTGAATGCCACTTTAAATAGCTTCTCTAGCCTACACCACAGCAATGCCAAGGACAGCCGAGTAACCCGCACAGCTCCGAATGGGGTTGCTCCAAAACCTACATCAGGAGACTCAAAGAGCTCCCAGCCTTCCAATCACTAATATAGCTAATATAGTGCAGCTTTGACTACTGAAGTGCCGTGTCTAACCGGTGTCATCTAAATTATATCCTCAACCAAAGGTGTGCCTCAAATTAGATTTTTAAAATTTATCTTTATTGTTGAAAGTATTACAAATGTCCCTCTTTCTCCCCCATTGACCTCACCCCAGGCCTCCACTGCACTGTTGTCTGTGTCCGTGGGTTGTGCATATATGCATGTAAGTTCTTTGGTTAATCTCTCTCCACCCACCCACTCACCCCCACTGTGATTTTTTAAATAAAACATTCAAATTTTTAGTTTAATTCTCAGACTTACATCATCTCTCGCAACAGTTTGTGTGGAGCTACCTAACTTGAACATTGGTGTCCGAGCATGTAGTTTTAACCAGAATTTGGGTGAATTGAAAAATAACTCAGTGCCACTATCTATGAAGTATAGCAACAGATTTGTGCTGTGATAATTTAGGGTTATTTCATGGATATAAATTTCCATTTTGGGAGACTAGAAAGAGGCCCTGGGTAATATCCTTAATGTGAGCAGCTTGTTCCATTTCAATGCATTTTTTCGTTTAGAGGCAGAAAAACATTGCTAGGCAATGTTGTTTTTTAAAAGGTGTTAATTTGCTGTACCACAGATGAAATGAACTATAATGAATGAAAGAAGGTATGAAATAGTAGGCTAGAATCTAGTACAACATGAATTCGCTATTACATATTTGCTGTGTAAATAAAAACTAGCACATTTTATATTTCTTAAATGAATTCTGCAGGTGTGAAAATTAATTGCATTATATAAGTAAAGTAATTGCATTGTGAATAGTGCTAAAATCTGAAGTAGAAATCTGTGGTAAGCACTGGTCTTAATTTTTCAAACTCATATCTAGTTCATGAGCTATTATAAATATTTTCAATTGTATGGAGTGTTTACAAAGTGCTAATCACACATACTTTTTTCAAAGTTTTGCATATAGATTATGCATGAGGTGGCTTAAAGGGTAGCAAACCATTCTGTTAGCTATATTTAAGCAATATATGTGCTTAGGGAAAGAACTGTTATATTACAGTAGAAGGAATTGCTTTGGGTCTGTGTTTACCTTAGTGAAGTTATCCGGCATAGGCCGTGGCGTTGATGAACTGGTCTCTCCCGCGTACACCTAAGATTGGGTCTGGAGGTTAGACCACAGGCTCTGCTGCTTAGCAGACATTCTGTCCTGGCTGTGATGGGGCAGCCTCATGGGATAGTTTTAGAACAGAAATGGCTCTTCAAGGCACCATACGGACACCAGTGGGTACTTTGAAAATGCCTTTCTCATCGTAGCTCAGCCCAAATGAAGAAATGCTTTTATCACTTCTTCAAGCTCTTTTCTGCTTTCCTCTCTGTCTGAGGAGGCTCACTTTCTCCTGTTCTTCTCTCCACACCTGCTGTCAGCTCCTTCACCTGGATCAGCCCTTCCAGTGGAGGCAGAAGAAACCCTGTCCTACTGCCTGCTTCACATGCAGCGCTCCTGTCCCATCCTCATCAGGGGGGTGTTTTGGTTACACTTCATTGAACAACTATGTTTTTATTGAGGTATAACTGACATACAACCTTACATTCGTTTCAAGTGTACAGCATCATGATTCAATATCTGTATACATTGCAAGATGATCACTACAATAAGTGTAGTTAGTATGCATTACCATACATAGTTACAGAACATTTTTTTCTTATTTGGAGAACTTTTAGGATCTATTCTCTTAGCAACTTTTAAATATGCATTACAGTATTACACACTCCCATCACCATGCTGTACATGAGCAACTATTGATTTCCCATTGAATTTCTTTGGCCCCAACTGGATTTCACATTTGTGTTTATCCTGGTTATAAATCTTTTCATGAGACGATATCTATTTAATAAAATGTCATGAAATTGAATGTAATGAAGAGTGCAAACTAGAGAAGGTAAACCTAAAAGATCCGAATTTTATTTTATCTTTAATTTATAAACAGCCATTTTTTTCTTTATCCCAAAGCATTAGAATCTATGAGTGGGTAGACTGTTTTATTCTAGACCAGCCGTGGGCAAACTACGGCCCGCGGGCCGGATCTGGCCCGTTTGAAATGAATAAAACTAAGGGGAAAAAAGACCACACCCTTTTATGTAATGATGTTTACTTTGAATTTATATTAGTTCACACAAACACTCCATCCATGCTTTTGTTCCGGCCCTCCGGTCCAGTTTAAGAACCCATTGTGGCCCTCAGGTCAAAAAGTTTGCCCACCCCTGTTCTAGACTCTCAAACCAGTATCCAAATAGTACTTTTCCTTTCCATTTGAAAACATCTGGTCCTTCACTCATCTCAAGTTCTCCCCTAATCCATGAGCTCTGGCTGTGCCGATTAAACTGGTTTTGCTTTCCAATCTCTCATAATAGTTGTCACTACCCCCAGAGCCTTCTGTTTTTAGCAGAAATTTGACTCTGGGGGAGGAGACTGTGGTTAATTGATACCTAATCCAGTAACAGATGCTTTTCACAAGGCTCAGTTAGCTTCTGTTTTTCAAAGTCCTCTGTGAGGTGCAGATCTAACTTCCTAGTATTGTCAGAGTGTTCTTACTCTGTCTTCTAATTCTGAGATCAATTCTTTTCAAGTGAGACTGCATCCTTCACAACCTGGAAAAAAAATGAATGTTGTTCCCTGCAGTTCTGAGTCATGAAGTAAGGGGCACATTTTCTTGTCCTTTCTATAAGTGGTATGACCTTCCTCAAAGAGCAGGAGGGAAAGGATTATTATTGAGCGTCTGCCATGTGACATACGTTGAATTTGGGATTTTCATATTGACCCTTTATAAGAGAGGTCGACAAATGTTTTCTGTAAACCAAATAGTAAATATTTTCAGCTCTGTGGGCCATAAGGCCGCTGTCGCAACTACTCAGCTCTGCTGTTGTAGGGTGAACACAGCCATAGACAGCACATAGACCAGTGGGCGTAGCTGGATTCCAGTATGACTGACAGCCCCTGGGTCTGGCCCAGGGGCCATAGTTGGCCTCCTGCTACTTTCTGTCACCCTTTGAGAAAGACATCATTAATCCCATTTTACAGGTTAGAGAGGTGACACCCAGAAATATCAAATTTGTGTCTTTTGTCCCTCACAGTGTGGCATGCGGGATTTGTACCAAATCTCTCCAAAGCCTGGATTTCCCACAATTCTTCCTGTCCATTGTGCTTATGATTCCTTGATCCTCATTGTCCAATATTCCTGTCACTATCCAATATCCACTGAAGACTTTGGTTCATAACTGTAATCATACTACAGTGCCTCCTTGCTGTCATGCAGACAAGTGACCAATCATAAATTCAAGCCTCAGTGGTCCCCATCTCGAACTCAGCAAATGGATGAAAGCACCTTCAGAATCTTGAACTCTGATGACAGCCACTAAGCTTCCATTTCCCACTAAATCTATACTTTGTCCCCATTGCAACCTCTTTTCCTTTACTTATCCCCTTCCTGTCTACTCAGTGGGGACCACTGGATCTACTGCCTTGATCTAGGCTTTGGTCATCCCATAACTGGATAGTAGCGATGTCACTAACTGGCCTGTCTCACTTCATTTTCCTCCAGTTCTAATCTCTTCCCCATGTAGCCAAGAGAATTACCTTCCACAAACGTGCCTCTGAAGGGGTCTTTCTGAATGATGAAGTTCAGTGGTTTCCCATTGCCTGCCGTCTGGTTCAGACTCCTCAGCCTCTAGTGAAAGACTCTTTGCAACCTTCACAGCCCACCCCACGTCTTATCACTCCTCAAAAGCAGGTCCCTGAATAATGCCATTTTGTTCAAGGTCGTGTCATTATAATGCTGATGAGATGCTATAGGAACGTAACTCTTGTTTATATCAATGAGCCTCTAGTGAAAAGGGTTCTTTATATGTTGTTTCAACCCAGTTCTAAGAAGCTGGGACAGTGTTCAGTGAGGACTTACTGTACATAATGCTCCGTTGTTCTAGAGCAGTGATGGCGAACCTATGACACGCGAACTCATTTTTTTGGTTGATTTTTCTTTGTTAAATGGCATTTAAATATATAAAATAAATATCAAAAATATAAGTCTTTGCTTTACTATGGTTTCAAATATCAAAAAGTTTCTATATGTGACACGGCACCAGAGTTAAGTTAGGGTTTTTCAAAATGCTGACACGCCGAGCTCAAAAGGTTTGCCATCACTGTATCTAGAGCATCCTGAAGACGGGGCTCTGGGTTAGAGGTTCATTGCACTCAACAGGCAGTCTTCCCACGTGGTTACATCTATCCGGAGGGGACATCTCTTCCTCTGAGTTGAACCAGGGTGCCTTGTAAACTGCTGCAGCCACACCTGGACACAGCTGGCACATTCATGGCTCTGTGACCACCATGGCTTTCCTGACCTGGAATGCCCATTGCTCCTTTTCTGTCCATATGTCCCTGTTCCTGTGATGTGCACCTGACTCCCCCTCTGTTTGTCCCTAGCTCTTTATTCACTCTTGTAATCTAGAGATTCTCTCTGTGTTGTTCTCATCTCCCCAGCTAGGCTGTCGCACTTGAGGGTGCAGGCCACATCTCTTCACTCAATTCCTGACACCAGCAGTTTCCAGCACGCACCAAATGCTTAGCACCTGCCACGGAGTGACACCACAGGGCAGACATGAAAGCGAGACCAAACGTTTCACAATATTTCCGCTTCCCTGTGAAAATTAAACAACATAGATAGAGGTTGACTGTCTCATCCCAGTGATCAGACCTGAGTAATGCTAGGTTTGTTTTAGGAGGTTTAAGGAAGCTGGTTATCTAATGGCTTTATGTTTTTGAAATAGGCTGAGAACCATACCTGTGGGGCTTCCATTTTTCCATTGCGTAAGTTCTCGCGTGTAGGCTGCTCTGTGTGCCACAGAGTTTATGCAAAGAGAGGCCGCAGGGGGCGCTGGAAGGCGAGCTTTCAGAGGCTCTCCTCTGCTAAGATTGCTCATTTTAGCTGAACTTCAGGTTCTGGGAACTCTTTTTGTTTTTTAATTAAATTTATTGGGATAACATTGGTTAGTAATATTATATAAGTGTCAGGTATACAATTTTATAACACATCATCTGTATATTCTATTGAATGCTCACCACCTAACTTCTAGTCTCATTTTGTCACCACATGTTATATCCCCTCTACCCTTCTCATCCTCCTCCCCCACCCCCCGTAACCACCCTTCTATTATCTGTGTCTGTGAGTTTGTTTTGTTTGTTCATTTGTTACTTTCTGTATTAGAGCCCACATATGAATGAAATCATGGTTTGTGTCCTTTTCTGTTTGACTTATTTCACTCAGAGCTACACTCTCACATTAATCCATGTTGTCACAAATGGCAATAATTGTTTTGGCTGAGTAGTATTCCATTGTTTACATGTACCACATCTTCTTTATCCCATCATTGGTTGAAAGATACTTAGGCTGTTTCCATGTCTTGTCTATTGTGAATAATGCTGCAATAAACATAGGGGTACATATGTCTTCATGAGTGTTTTCAAATTTTTCAGTTAGATATCGAGAAGAGGCATTGCTGGGTCCAATGGTAGCACATAGATAAAATGTAGCATGTGTGTCAGCGAGGGAGGAGGGCTTGGTCTGGTGCCAGTGGACGAACAGTCCTCCTGTCCTCTCTAGAGGATGAATAGATCATTTCTTTTTTTTTAAATTTTGTTTTATTGCTTAAAATATTACAAAGAGTAGTACATATGTCTCCTTTATTTCCCCCCCCCCTTGACCTTCCCCTGGCCTCCCCTACCCCCCAGTGTCTTGTGTCCATTGGTTATGCTTATAAAAAAAAAAGATTTTTTTCAGACTATCTTGCTATTTCTACATAAAAACACCATGTCTATCTTAATTCAAATCTTGGATTTATGCACACTTTGTGACTTTTCCTGAGTAATGAGATAACTCCACTTGGCCCAAAGAAATGAATAGATCATTTTTTCACATGCAACCATCTACCCTTTGCAGGACTTTGGGCCAAGTGGAGTTATCTCATTACTCAGGAAAAGTCACAAAATGTGCATAAATCCAAGATTTGAATTAAGACAGACATGGTGTTTTTATGTAGAAATAGCAAGATAGTCTGGAAGAAAAAAATTTTTTTTTTTTGGTATAGCAAAGGTGGAAATTTATTGAAGAATAGATACAGACTTCCACGTGGGGAGAGAGAAGAGTCCCACAGAATGAACTCCCACGTAGGGAGGGGGAAAAGGGTCCCCCTGAAAAAAATTCTTAATAGCACAATATGAAAAAGGGAGCCCAGGAATCTTATTTTTACTTCAAAAGCTAAAAGAATCATAATGGAATCAACTTAGGGGAACTGACTTTTATTGTAATCCAAAAACTTTTTTCTGGAAATTTCTAATTTGAACTTTTTTTTAATGGAAAAGAGCTGTTTCCATTAAATGAGGCAATTTTGTCTCAAAATTGCTTGCTATTAGCATGCCTCTTGGTCATCAGGTGTTTTCAAATATTATTCTGATATTTCAGACCTTACTGATGGAATTTTCTAGTTTGGTTTTTAGAAAGAGCTTTAGAAACCCCTATTAAAATTCCCCGGTTGACATGTTTCAATTTAATAATTCATAAAATTCTTGTTTCAAGAACTGCTTGGTATGTAAGAAACCTTTAAACCTTATACATATCGTCTAAGAATTTTAATGAGATAACTCTTAAGAGTAAAATAGTTTTTCATTAAGTCCTTTGACCTTATTATATCTCAGTTTTTAAGAGTTTTTGGTAGCATTGCATCATAATTTAATTCTTTTAATTCTACTGCAAAAGGAAACTGTCAAGTTCAAGTATGTTTTCAGTTCAGCTGTTAATTATTTGTATGCCCACCAGAAGAAGAGTAATCTGTGAAGAGATCAACGATTTCATAGAGAAGAAATTGATAGATTTAAAATGATCATAAAATATTCTTAATACATCCACAAATTTGAGTAACCTGCCATTTGGTGTGGCATTTAGAATTTCAGAGGAGGAATCTAATTATGTGAATTTTTAACAGGAAAGCTTTGCAAACCAGAGGGAATCACATAAGAGAAATAGAAAAATATTTTGAGAAGAGGGAGAAAATTTAAACAAAAGCCAAAAGAAAAGAAAGAGATTTGGGTGCCCAGTGCATTCATGGGCATCAGGGGAACTCTCAGTAGAGAGTAAGGGAGGGCCATGTACTACTGCCCAGGCTTGAGTGCCTACCTGAGAGTCTGCACTCCTACAGAAGGTCATAGGTGGGTGACCTTTGAGTCTGTACCTGTCAGTGGCTGGTGGGAAGCTGCTAGGGCAGCGGGGCGACACAGTGGTGAAGTGCGTAGGCTCAAGGGTAGGACAGACTTGGAGTGGAGGGCTTTGCCACTTCGCCAAATTGGTGACTTTGCTGAACCTTAAGATTCTTGGAGCATAATGGGGAGGATACTAATTTGTACTTAATACAGTTACTGCGAGGATTGAATGAGCTAGTTAGCTAAATCCTTGGTACACAGCACACCATTATCACTCAGATAATTTGTTTTAAACTATCATCAAGAGTAATTTTCCCCCCAAAATATTTAGTAATCTTTTGTTGCACTATGAGTAATTATTTTAGACTATTTTACCCATCTGTTGTGGGTAACAAACTATTTTCATCTTATTTTTAGAACTAAAACCCCTTAAAAGCAACTAATTAAATTAATTAATTCACATTTTCATGACAGTGATGCTTTAGATAAATGAAACTGTATACACATTAAAATTTAAATCTTAAGAATGTCTAATTTTGGGAAATGGATTCTATTAATGGAAGCAATGACATTAAAAAAGGATGAACTAACCATTCTGAAGCTTGATTACAGTTTAGCATTTGTATTTATTGGTCTTCTGATGGTTGCCTTTGTGTTAATCACCGATATTAATATAACTGCCTAGAAGTTGAGCAGCTATAAATAGCTCTGTTCTTGTTCACAAATAGTGCCTTTGCCTTGCTTTCCGGTTGGTCTCATTGGCTCATATTTCTCATCTAAGTATCTTTTAGTGGGTAAGAAATTAAACACAGATCATTGGCCTTCTAAATCCCTGCCATTCTGATGCGTTCACAATAAAATATTTGATTGCAAATAATGACTTGGCTCAGGAAGAATTGGATTCAAAGTAAACGTAGTTTCAGCTATAACATATCCCACGCTGGACTTCAAAAACTCTCAAGTTTGTTGGGAATGCTGTAACCAGAGAGTGGCTAGAAGGACACTATCACTTATATAAAACAGGTTTTAATTACTATTTTTTCATGATGAACCACATTTTCTGAACTTAAGATTGAGATAGGTATTTGGCATAGCATTTGTTTCCTAATGTACTCATTTTAGAGAAATAAATAATAAAGATTCTCTCAAAATCGAAATATCTGATTTTTTAAATTGAGATTAGCATTTTAAATCATCTTACTAATTAAGAAAATGTATTACCAAGTCTCATGTCCCCTAAATTATTTAATACATCTTATAGAGATATATAACATGACATGATAATAAATGATTAAATGGATTATAGATAGATAGATAGACTAGATGGAAAGATAGACTAAATAGATAGAATAGATAGAGAGATTAGATAGATGATAGATGGTAGATGGAGAGATTGGTGGGTAGATAGATTGATACATAAAAATGAAAAAGAAATATGGGTAGAAAAATCAAGAGGAAGTTGGGGACATTAGCATACAAAATAGTACACAAAGGCCTATTATTGGTGGAGGAAGGAAACAGGCTTTGAGCATTCTTAATGCTAAACCAAACAGGAGAACAAATACAAAGAACATAAAATCTGGACTTTTCAGGCAAGGCATATGGTCCTCAGAGGAGTATGGTCAGCTCTTCAGCTGACCATTCATTTATTGAACAAATATTTACAGAGAAAATATGTATGTTTTAAATTTAGACCATCTTGACTGGCATGCTCAGTGGTTGAGCATTGACCTATGAATCAGGAGGTCATGGTTTGATTCCTTGTTAGGCACGTGTCCTAGTAGCAGACTTGATCCCCAGTAGGAGGAGTGGAAGAGGCAGCCAATCAATGATTCTCTCTCATCATTGATGTTTCTATCTCTTCCTCTTCTTTCCTCTCTGAAATCAATAAAAAATATATTCAAACAAACAAACAACCATAGGAAGGGCCACTTACTGCCAGTATGACAAGCCACCCCTACCCCCTATAAGGGAACATGAACTTGGGCTATCTCTCAGTAAAGCCACAGCAAGGATCTGTGTAATCTTGACTAAGCAAGAGAAATGTCGCTATTTCTACTGTCTGAAGAAGACATGGTCCTTTACACTTAGTGTTTCAAACTATGGAACCCACTTGGGTGCCTGGTTTGTGATCACTGGCTGTTGACCCAAACCCCCCCGGGAGCTCTAGCTCCCAGTTGTTGAAGGTACGAGATTGTTGCCCTTCTCCCAGCTCATTTCTCTGGGTTATTAGGTGAGGTGGTGACGAAGGGCTTCTGCAGCCCAGAAATCATGGCTCTTGGACTCAAGGACACTCGGGGCCTTTATGGGAGAAAGACCTCATGCCTTTTACTCCTCATCTGGAACATGGGCTATCACAGTCCCAGCTCATGGGGTGTTGCTGAGACTTGAGTGGCTTCATCGTGCACGTGGCTTTGCAGAATACCTGGCAGGAAGTAGCCCTCCGTGAGGGGATTCATGGTCACTGTTACTGTTGGTTTCTGTCCCTGGCCAAGTGGGGTACAATCAAGCCTTGTAATCAACTCCCACTTAGCAGAGAGAATAATTGCAAGTGATCCCCTAGGAATGCTGCATAATATTTAAATCAATAAAGTCTTAAGGAGTCATCTTGTATTTAGTTATCTGTGTTTTCTTAATTGACGTTTCTGTCGATATGTACTCACGTCCCTGGTTAGATCTTGAACTCTGTGAGGGTAGGAGCTCTGCTTCATGCTCCCTTCTCCCTCTCCATAGTCAAATCAGGGTGATAATGAGGCAAAGCATTGGGCACATGACCTATGTTTTCTTTAAATATCAATGGTGGGGGAAAAGAAAGAAAAACTAAGATTTTTATATATAAACAATGAGGATAGAATATCATTTCTCATAATAGAGATTTACTGTTTTGTGTTTTTTTCTGAGCAGGTTTGGAAAATACCTTATGTCAGCCAAATAAGCTATTTGTTTAATATGTCATTTATTAAATCTATATTTTCAAAAAATAAAGGAAACAGTTTGAAAAGGCAGTAGTTTGAAATGTGTTAAAGGGTATGACATTTCTATCTAGTGAGATCTCATCCAAAAATTGATTGCTATTTTGTATGTTCTCTCTCATTCGAAGTAGACTCTTATCAACCCACCAGCATTCCTGAAAAGCGACATCCTGATGTTTCTCCATGTGGAGCAGAAGAGCTGTCCACACCCCAGATGCCCTGGGCTTAGCACGTGAACCCCTACATTTCATCCCCTCTCTCCTCCCTGCAGAGCAGACAAACTTTTACAAAATTAACTGCTTAGACATAGCACCCCTATGTTCACTGCAGCATTATTCACAGTGGCTAATACATGGAAACAACCGAACTGTCCTTTGATAGATGACTGGATAACGATCTGGTACATATATACAATGGATTACTATTCAGTCACAAGAAAGATGATCTTGCCATTTGCACCAACATGGATGGATCTGAAGAATATCATGCTGAATAAAATCAGTCAGACAGAAAAAATCAGGAACCATATGATTTCACCCATATGTGGGATATAAAACTGAAAGCAACACATGAACAAACAAGAAAAACAAACCAACAAAAACTCATAGACACAGACAACAGCATGGTGGTTACCAGAGGAAAGGTGGGTGGGGGAATAATAAAGGGTAAAGGGCATCAAATATATAGTGATGGAAGGAGACTTGACTTTGGGTGGTGGGCATACAATGCAACATACAGATGATGTATCATAGAATTATACACTTGTAACCTGAATAATCCTATTAACCAATGTCTCCTCAATGCATTTAAGTTAAAAAAAAAAAAAAAAGCAATCGTACATGGGACTAGTGACCAATACAGAACTCATTGCTATGGTTCTATTCTGCTTTGAAAGGCTGTCTCTGAGGCATGGCACGATTCCATTTGTAGCTGCTTTCTTATTGTTGAGGTTCTGGAGGGAGTTCCAGGTGGCACTTAAATTAGGAGTTCTCTTTTTGTACATAATCTCGGGTAATTTAGCTAGTTCTCCAAAAAGATAATACAATTTTATGAAATGATAGTGTTTTTGAAACAAATGTGTTGAGTGATTTGTGATTTCTGCACTCAGTTAAAAACATCTTCAAAACTAAGCAAATCGAGGGACATGATGATATGATAATGCGAAAATGTGAGATGTCTGGGAAAGAGATTAGCATTAACTGCCTACCATAATACTTAGCACGTTCTCTTATTTCAGCCACACAATAATCGTACGGGTTGAATACTCTTATTCTGACTTTTGAGGATGAAAAACTAAAGCTCAGAGGGGTTAAGAAACAAAACTAGGGGTATTTCCAAACTTCAAATCCTGCTTTGAGTCACCCATGCTGTCAGGACAGTATAAGTCATCCTTGAGTAAAGAAAGCAGACTGCAGTCAACAGTTCAATCATGTCACATTTATTAAAAGTCTCCTTGACTCTCAGGATTAGGTTCTCTTCCAGTGGTCATTTGTTTAATTTCCTAGCCATCAGGAATGACCTCCCTTCAACTCCACAGAATAGGAAACAAGTATTATCCTCCCAAAAGTTGAGGGGAACTCTCACTCCTGGGGAAGCATCGCTGAACTCTTTATTAAAATATGACCTATGGAAAGCAAAGATACAGGCTGATTCTACTTGACTGAGGATTATAGTGCATTGCTCTGAAGAAAGAGATAGTTCTTTATTTCTGAAGTTTACTCACTATGTACAGACTGACTAGTGAAGAAATAATCAGTCTTGACTTTGTAACTTTGAAAACAGCACAGCTTCAACTCATGTTTTCTAGGTTCGCATTGTTTTCCACAGAGTGACAGCCCATGGGCGGGGGCCAATCTGCTTCCAGAGACTGGGAGCCCCTTGAAGACAGGATTTATATCTTTTAAAAATATTTTTATGGATTTCAGAGAGGAAGGAAGAGGGAGTGAGGGATAGAAACATCAATGATGAGAGAGAATCATTGACTGTCTGCCTCCTGCACACCTCACACTGGGGATCAAACCTGTAACCCGGGTATGTGACCTGACTAGGAATCCAACCATGACCTCCTGGTTCATAGGTCGAAGCTCAACCACTGAGCCATGCCAGCCAAGCAGGGTTTATATCTTTTAGTGTATTATTTCAAGTTCCTACTACAGTGACAAGAACATGGTAGGTACGTTCTCTGTAAAAGGTGGCTCAGTGAAAGAATGAATGGATTTGGTATGTCTGTTACACTTACGATGTGTTTGGTATAAATATTGAAAATGTAAACTCCAAAAGAGGAGGAAACTTTATTTTGAAGTAATTTTATACTTGCTAAAATAGTTACAATACCTTTATTACAGTAGGAAAAAAATGGACTAAATATAGTTTTTAGTAAACATGCATATATATGAGCTAGAGCAAAAGATAACTTTATTAAAATGATTCATTTAAAACCCCAAAGAGAATGTGTTTTAAAATCCATCCAGATTCAAGAAAAAGAAGGAAAAGGTTGTGGTTGTGTTTGCCTGGCAAACGTGCTGGTTCTTGGGTTAGAACAGTACTGTGAGGCACGGTCACGTCTTTCAAACATGAAAGATGTATCTTTCTTTGTAAATTGTCGTAATGGGACACTTTACAGTTTATGATTTTAGATTTCTAAGTTTTCTTCCAGCCTAAGGTTTCTGAGATTCTCGGATTTTTCAGGTTTTAACTTGGACCATGGGACCAAGGATAACAGCTAAGGCTGAATGAACACTTACTCTGCCCTCGGCACTGTTCTAAGCACTTGAATGGATTACTTCACCGAGTCTTCACAACAAGCCTAAGACATTGGTATTTTCGCTCCATTTTATAGATGAGGGAATAGAGGCACAGACAAATTAAGTAACATGCTCCAAGTCACATAGCTGGTAAGTGGTCAAACTCTGGTCTGAACCAATAGTCTGATTCCAGATTCTGTGGACTGACTCACTGTGTACACTGCCCTACGTAGGGGGCAGTGGGAGAGGTCCACCCGGGCCAGCACCCTCAGTTTATTACTCACAGGTGGCAGCAAGATTAGGTGGCCCCTGGATGTCTGAGCATAGATTGCTACTTCTTCAGACTCTGTGGAACAGATCATGGCAGATAAACCAATGAGTTTGATTCCCTTAGAAAGTGTTTGTGTAATTTTGGACCATGTATGTGTCTGTCCTCTGCTGTGAGTCAAAGTTTGTGGTATGATAGTCCTGGGATATAATGTACAACATGGTGACTATAGTTAATACTGTATTATATACTTGCAAGTTGATAAGGGAATGGATCTTAAAAGTTTTCATCACAAGAAAAAAATTTAGTAACTGTGTGTGGTGGTGGATGTTAACTAGTCTTATTATGGTAATCATTTCACAATATATACTAACTAGTAGCCCTGCACACGAATCCATGCGCCAGTAGCTCGCTGCTGCCCTCCTGTAGCTCCCCCGCTTCCCCCTCATAGCTTGCTGCCCTGCCCCCTCCTGTAGCTCTCCACTGCCTGCTTGCTTGCTGCCCTGCCTCCTCCTGTAGCTCTCTGCCACCCACTTGTAGCTCACTGCCCCACCCTCCTGCTGATCCGGTCGTGATGTGGTCGGTTGTTATGCTACAGCATAATGACCATTTGCATATTACATCTTTATTATATAGGATATAGAATCCGTATGTTGTTCACTTGAAACTAATGTAATATGTTAATTATATCTAAATTTCTTTTAAAGTTTGTGGTATGGAGAGACTTCTAAAATATATATATTTTTATTTTTTCAATATATGATTTTCTTTTAGTTTAATGCCTAAGTTATAATGGTGGTTTTCAATAGAGGAACCCCTCTTGGCAGTATGTGTGTGTGTGGGGGGGGGGGTTGGGGGGGAGTTGTCTCAATGATTGTGGCCCTTGCTGGCACTGAGGAGGTAAGGGCTGGGATCCTCAAGCCTCTGCTATGCACACAGCATCACACATAAAGAAGAACTGACAGGTGGAAAATTAGTTGTTGGACATAGAACCTAACACTGTTGGAATATTTTAAAACCCTGTTGGTATATTTTTAAACCCAATTTTAATAAATGTTCAACTTTTCAGAAACACAATTGAAATGTGAATCTAAAGACGATTGTACTTTCTTTTGCTCTGAAGTTTACAAGAGACAGTCAGCATGTCTGCAGACTCACAAGTACCACAGATTTGGAGATACTGCTTTCATGGTGATTAGCAGCCAAGTGCAGGCATGTGACTTTTTGATTTGATTGTCCAGCCTGAGCACTTACGTTATGGAAATACAGATTCTTTGTTGAAAATTCGTTTCCTTGTGTCTTTTGTAGATTATACTTGGGTTCTTACAAGGATTTTTTTAAGTTAATGTGTAGGTAAGTTAAATTACCCATGAATTTTATTTCAGTATGTAAATGAGGCCACGCAAAATGATGTTTCTCAGAGGAGGTGTTGTGAGTGATAGAATTGAGAAGCCCTGGATTAAATTCCATTAGGAGCCATAACCACCTAGAGTCATTAATTATACTCTTCAAAATTTTGTAGCAATTTTAACTCTAGGTAATTTAATCACCTAAGAATTGTCTTCTTTTTAAAAGATATATATTTTAATTGATTTCAGAAATGAAGGGAAAGGGAGAGAGAGATAGAATCATCAGTGATGAGAGAGAATCATTGATCAGCTGCCTCCTGCATGCTCCTTACTGGGGATGGAGCCTGCAACCCAGGCATGTGCCCTGACCTGGAATCCAACTGTGACCTAGTTCATAAGTCGATGCTCAACCACTGAGCCACGCCAGCTGGGCTGGTCTCCTTTTTTGAGTATCATGTGGCATAATACCAACAGGATATGTTCACACAATTGAGTAACTACTTTGTAGTTAGTCTGAGTTTCACTAAATCCAAAAGCAATACAGGAATGAAGGTGTCCTGCGGAGATGGCTCTCCTCGTTTCCCTGCTGCTTTTACTTTTCTAGTTCTTCTCTGAAAGAACATTGAAATCAGAATGGAACTAATACCATTGAGCAAAAGGGCAAAGTTATTTCTCTTAAAAGAAAAGCTCATTTCTTCACCGTGGTAACTGGTATATCTCCTATGACAAACACACCACATGGCCTGGGAAATATGAATCCTTTCAGAAATCAGTTTCTGCCAGAGCATAATGAGTTCATGTTTGCGTAGCAAGGACTAGAATAAGGTGACACTTCAGGTTGATTTAGGTCAAATGATTCCTTTGGTAGCTCGTGGCATTTGTCTTGCAGTTTGCAAGAGATAACACTAGCATTTCACTTTTTAAAAAAGCTTAATGGCCCTAACCAGTTTGGCTCAGTGGATAGAGCATCAGCTTGCAGACTCAAGGGCCCCAGGTTCGATTCCAGTCAAGGGCATGTACCTTGGTTGCGGGCACATCCCCAGTAGGGAGTGTGCAGGAGGCAGCTGATCAGTGTTTCTAACTCTCTATCCCTCTCCCTTCCTCTCTGTAAAAAAAATCAATAAAAAAATGTATATATATATATATATTAAAAGCTTAATGAAAGTAAACCCATGGACACAGACAATGGGCTGGTGAAGGCCTGGGGTGGGGCAGGAACCGGGTGGAGGGGAGTAATGGCGGGGGGCGGGGTGGACATCTTAATACTATCAACAATAAAGATTTAAAAAATAAAAGAAAGTGAACCCTACACTATGGACACAAGATACATGCATTCTACCAATTCCTAGAAATGGCACGAACCCATTTCCTATGAATGTTAAGACCATGAAAAAACCCCCAAGGTTTCGTCTTCCATCTACTTTTCAGATGTGTATTTGTCGCCCACATACTCAAGTGAAACCAAAAGCAAAAGTTAAAAATCGCAGCTGAGCATAACATTGCTCTTTAATTATGGTAGCTAAAACCTTTGGCTCTGATTTGAAGTTAGGATGTTTGACAAAGGACTAATAAAGGTAAGGAAGAGGAAAGAAACGCTTTGATAAGTATGCATCACATCTTGGGAGAGGTAAAATGAAAATGCTTCACTCAACTTTTGAATAATATCCTTTTGCCTTTTTCTTGGAAACACCTTTTGTTCAGTTATCTCTTTTCAGTTAACTTCTCTGACAAGCTCTTCTAACCATTGTACTTCCTAAGTGTGCTTTCCCAGTCTGAGGAAACCTTATACTCGGTAGATCTAGTTTGGTAGGCATTCAGAATTTGAGTAAGTCCTGAAGGCTCTGGTGGCTTCAGATCCAATGACTCACGTACACACAGGTTTTTATAGCCAGATACTCATCTGTTCCTTTCAGGGCATCCAATGGGGCATTAAAGGTTTGGGAGACCAAATGTTGCTTTACAAGTATATAAATCAACCTAAAATATCTTCATAATCTGGAACTGAGCTAGAAATTGCTGGGCACTTAGAACAAGCCTCTTTAGGCGATTACTCAGAAATGTAATAAAAATTAAGTATGTTTGTTACCTACTATGGAAGTGGAAACTATTCTACTAACCCTAATAGCAAAGTCATAGAATCCCATCACATGATAGTCATCAGTGAGAAGTCAGCAGTTATATTTCTATTCCTTAATCCAATTCCTCCTCCTCAGATTTCCCTGTTTGTATAGACTTGAATTCACAAGAGGATACAAGAAAGTAAGATTCCTATACACAATGGAAACAATTCACTAAAGGGTAATCAGACCCAACAAGCAATAGATTGAAGATCACAGTCGTATTTCATTCAGTTTTGGATTTCTGTAGGTAACATGGGGCTAAGTAGGCACTCAATAGATGTTTGATGAAATAAAGTTATTTTGGTTATTATTTCATGTACAGCTTTTCCTGTTATGTTAGCTGTTTAAATTATAAGAATAGTATCACTGAGAATAATCTTACATAAGCTTATGTAACTAAGAACTAGATAATCTCTTAAAATGAATATTCAGCTACACCAGAGTATATATCTTGAAACTTAAAGCATAAGAAATTTACATCTTGGCTTAAGAGACTTGCATTATTGTTGAATTATGCTATGTCCATCTGCTCAAGTACTGGATATATTTAGAGGCTAGTGAGCCAAAGTGAAAGATTCATAGTGAATGGATTATTCATTGGCCTCATACTCTAGTACATAGAAATCTTCTGATTTGTAAATTTTACCCAAAAGCCATCTTTCTTTCTTTTTCATGATAAGGGAATTATGAAATGTATACTTGGGTTAAGAATGACTTTATTTTCCTTATTCACTTTAAAAGAAAAAAATGGAGTTAATAGTAAAGTGAGTACTTGCACTGATGCTGAATTTGAGAACTACTTTTCTTTTCCTTACACTAATATTGCAATATATATGTATACACACAAACACACACACACATAGTTGGAGGGAGGAAGGGATTCAGGAAGGGAGGGAGGGAGGAAGGGAGGGGTCTACCTACATTAGGACTGTTCACAAATATTTCTTCCAAATTATCCATGATTATATGACTTGCTTTGGCCAATGAAATGTGAATATCGAAGTGGGTGTCACTTCTGGGAAGACACTGTGCAATTCACATGTTTCCTTTTTCCTGTCGAATATGGAGGTGTGTGTTGAGATGGGTCTTGCACCAGCCAAAGTCTCTCATTGACTCTGCTGAGCAGAACACCCTGAAGGTCAATGTAAGTCCCATGCAATATGTTCATTTCATAAATATTGAATGAGAAAGAGACTTTTGTGTGTTAATCTCTCAGATCTTGATGGGTTTGTTTGTTTTTGTTATAGCGGCATAACCTAACATGCTGAGGCAAAACCTAAAATATCCATAAAGGGCATTTTTGTCTTGTACCCTTGAAGGAAAATGCAAGTCTGTGTCTGTTAATAAGTGTTGATATGAATCTGAGGGAATAAAAATAAGTGAAAGAAGTTTTGAATTCGAACTGCTTTAAAATTTATAGATTTTTGGGGGCTTCTTTTATAAAGTTGTCAGAAGAGAAGACAAGATGTAAAAGGAAGTTTTATGTGATTGCACTGAGTATTTGGCATGCTTGATAGTTGTAATTTAAATTAAAAATGACAAGTACTATATTTAGTATTCATGGTTGTCGACATCTTTCAAAGTTTGTATAATATTTACATTTAGAAAGATATGCTGAGCCCTAAATATCTGTAGTGGGAGCAGTACTTTAAAGTGCAAAACACTGAAAGAAATATGACTTATGGAATGGAAACAGTTTCATTAAATACTTTAATGTGTCTCCTCAGGGTAAACTGGGAAGTATAAGCATATTACTTTAAGATGTATTAGATTTATTTATTTATTTATTGTTGTGGAAAAGGCAGAGAGAGAGAGAGAGAGAGAGAGAGAGAGAGAGAGAGATATGCTCTGGGGTCTTCATCTTTAGGAAAGATGTTAAAAATTCAATTCAATGGGAGAAAAGATAGACTTTTAGGTATTATGAGAACCAGGGTAGTTGATTTCCTCCTGTTTCTGTTTTAATTCCTGGACAATTCCAGGGAGATAGTTGAGAACTGACGTGGGGTTAGGACCATGCTCTGACAACTGTCCCATCTTGATGATACTTCAGGAGACGGTGTCAGGTGTGGGGCCACGGGGTGTAGGTACCACCCAGGGTCTGAGTGAATTTCCAGTACCCCCTTCCTGATCTGGAGCCATAATCTCCTACCAAGGCTGAATTGATTATGTGGGGATCAATTGTAAAGACCATTGCTGTGGCATCTGAAATGATTGAATCTGCTGGGTTATGGTTAATTTCATAAATATTGAATGAGCTACAGCCTGCCAAATGGCTTTGCTTTGTTTATTGGGTTTATAGGAAGCAAATGGAAACTTACTCTTTTTTTGTTTTCAGATTGAAGGGAAAAGGAAATCTCTGTGTAGAATATTAGTTAATATAAATCTTTAAGTTTTAATTAACATTGTTTCACTTATCTCTACTCAACAGTAATTGAGCAAAGTATTATGCTAGACACTCTGTGGTATAGGAAAATGAATAATATTAGCCTCAAATTCAAGGAATTTAGAGTTTAAATGAGGAAATTATGATATTGTTATATACCTTATACTGGTATTGCATATGACTCAGCACCACTGATATTTATGATAGCCTTTCAAGAATTTGAACATGGAAATGAAAAGATAAAATGAGTTTCTTATGATTAAAAATGTAAGGTGTCTTCCATGTGAGAAAAGTTCAAAATGTAACTCTGCCACAAGGAGCTAAGCAATTTGTTCCCCCCTTATCCCTGCTCCCACCATCATTCAAATGCATGTCCTACATTTAAGACAGAGAGAGAGAAACATAGATTGGTTGCCTCCCACATGCGCCCCAACCAGGACCTGGGATTGAACCTGCAACCAAGGTACATGCCCTTGACCGGGAATGGAGCCCGCAACCCTTCAGTCTGCAGGTTGATGCTCTAACCCAGTGGTTCTCAACCTTCCTAATGCCTTGACCCTTTAATACAGTTCCTCATGTTGTGGTGACCCCCAATTTCATTGTTACAAATTGAACATAATGAAAGCATAGTGATTAATCACAAAACAATATGTAATTATATATGTGTTTTCCGATGGTCTTAGGCGACCCCTGTGAAAGGGTTGTTCGACCCCCAAAGGGGTCGCGACCCACAGGTTGAGAACCGCTGCTCTAACCACTGAGAAAACCAGCCAGAGCTCAGCTTGCTATTTCTATGGTTCCTTTTGCACTGTGATGGCAGAGTGGAGTAGTTGAGACAGAGATTTACGTCCCACAAAGCCAAAAATACTTGCTCTCAGGACTTTTCCAAAAAGTTTGCTGACTCCTGATCTTAAGAATAAGCAACCCATTCACCTTACCACTGAATCTCTAATATTCGGCACCTGTATAATATATATTTAGGTGCTTCAGAATCATGGCTAATAAGCTCAAGAAATTCCATTCTACTTATGTTACATTTATCTAATTTCAAAGAGGATTTTCAGTGGTATTTTGCCTGTCACTCTGTAAACTCAATTTATAAAGACAAGGAAACGGTCCAAGACATAGGTTATAAAAAGCAACACAAAGTATTATGTATTCACTTCTTTTGGGCTAAAGAAATCATCTGCTCTTGCCAGTGGCATTAGCTGTGCCTGCTTTTTGGAATTTTCCACATATCACATACATGATGTCAAAGTGGAATGCCAGAATCAGCGTGGGTTTGCCTCCTCGGGCTTTTCTGCTGCCGTTATTGCCTGTACCATTGGATCCTATGTTGCAGCCAAAGTTTCTGTTCACATTGCCCGAAACTGGCATGTTTCCTTTTTATCAAAGACAATATAAAGCCACTGCATACAAAATCCAGAAGTCTATTATCTCTTTACTGTTTGGGTTTGTTTTTTATTAAATCATCATGTTATTGGGGCACCATAAGAAAGTTTCGTGGACATTTTTTAAAAACAAAAATATCTAGCCCTAGCCGACTTGGCTCAGTGGATGAAGCATTGGCCTGCGGACTGAAGGGTCCCAGGTTCTTATTTTGGCCAAGGGCACATGCCTGGGTTGCGGGATCAATCCCCAGTAGGGGGCGTGCAGGAGGCAGCCGATCAATGGTTCTCTCTCATCATTGATGTTTCCATCTCTCTCTCCTTTTCCCTTCCTCTCTGAAATCAATAAATAACTATATAAAAAGTTAAAAAAACAAAAACAAAAATATCTTGAAATTACCCAATGAAAATATCTTTGCCCATATAATGTAGAAATTGGCTTTGTTGTCTTGCTTTAAGTCTGCCCCAGCTCCTTGAATGTTACCATAAACCTAACAGAGAGTTAGATTATTTTCTTCATGAGATCATTGTTAGACAGTTGACTACTGGTATATTGAACAGAAGGGTAGAGCTCAGCCCTAATAAAATAGTTAGATTGTTTGTTCTGGCCTCATATGAGAAGATTAAGTCTTTCTGGATTTGGGGTTCTAGAATTCATCCCTAACTTTGCCAGCCAGTATGGTCCAACCCATAAACACCAAGAAACAAAACAAAACAAAACACACACACACACACACACACACACACACACCCCAAAATAAAACACACAAAAATAATGTGTTCTATTGACAATAAATCTTGTATTTTGGTCTTAAAAATGTATTGCCGCCTGTAAAGAAAGAGTATCAGCAAATTTGTTAATTATTCTTTATATGTTTTAGTTGGCAAATTAAAGCCATTTTATTTAATATTTCTTAATTAATCATAATATTATCTCTCAGTAGGAGTTGAATTTACTTGCATTTTTACAGTTTGTATCAATTACATTAACCTTATATTTGCCAGCAAGCAATTGTCCTTAGTCAGCATTTTTTACATAAAATGATCCCAACGATAGAGCTTTGAAAATTCAGTCATTAATGTGCATTCAAGTGGAGGGTATGGGAAATACTGTCATTAGACCTCTGTCATTAGTATTTTGCCTCCTGTGACTTAGAGAAAGGGAGAATTGTGAGCCCCATAAGTTTGGAAAAGGAGGCAAGATTAGAGGCACAGACCTTTTATTATTCAGTAACATAGAAAGGGCTGGTTATGAACTTTATTGGCTTCTGTTTAGCAGTGATATCCACATGACACAT
The DNA here is from genome assembly GCF_963259705.1 of Myotis daubentonii. NCBI lineage: Eukaryota > Metazoa > Chordata > Mammalia > Chiroptera > Vespertilionidae > Myotis > Myotis daubentonii. The sequence goes on along the minus strand of NC_081856.1, from coordinate 15,357,514 downwards.
TCAACTTCTGTAGGTTGAAAATCTAATCACTTTTCTGTGGTCATTTCTGGTCATTGAAGATTAAGCCTTGCCTTGACTACCGCATAGTACTTGGGCGCATTGTAACTTAATTCCTGACTCAGTTCCACTGCTAATGTTTAAGGGCAACACTCAGGCATCATATTACTGAATACTGGAAATAGGATTGTTATCCTACAATGTAAATCTTAACTCTTGAAATAGATGCTGATATGGTTGTTGACCTGAGTAGCTGGAAATACCATTCACTGTAACAAAAAAACAGTTTGCTGAGCATAGCACGGGAACTCTACTCCCAGGACCCTAAATGATGTTGGGGGCAAATGATGAGGATAAAGAGGCAAGAACTGAAGCTCCATGACCTATACAAATTTGCTGATGTATTTTAACTTGTTTTGGTCCTCAGAGTCGCAACTCAAGTTCGGTCAACAATCACGCAGTTGTCACTTTTCCAAATATTCTCTATTTCTGTTCATTCTGTGTGTGTGGGCAGAAGCTCTGGGAAAGCTGTGTTATCATTCCTGAAATGCAAAGTGTTCTATTTAGCTTAGAAACTCTGTTCTTTGTACCAAGAGCTGATATTAGGCAGCTCCAGGCATTTGAGAAGCTATCAAGAGGAAATGAACCTTGGCATTTAATCCTCAGAACATCTGTAATGGAAACTGAGTGGTCACAATTGTCCCAGACTAAATTTGGGGAGGTGGCCTCAATTTTGTCTCTACCCTTTTCCCCTTCCTTTGGGTTGCATAACACAAGAAGTAGAATTTTTTCTACTGAATCTCTACTAGAATATTTGCAACCCTACTGAATTTTAATCAGGGGATGAATGTGCACTTTGAGTTACTTTCATTTATGTCACCCTTACCAATATCTCTTCATTTTGCTTTACATAACATCTGTGTGAGGTAATTAAATGAATCATACTACCTCATTCTATGGGTGGGTTCCAGCTATCTTTTACAAATACCTCCAAATGCAGTGGCTTCAGAAATAGCCATTTTACTCTGACTTACAATGTTGTGGGTTGAGAATTCAGGCAGGGTGTGGCTTGATGTTTCTTGTTGCATCAGGTAGCATCGGCTGAGGTCAACTGGTAGGATTCAGCTGGGGGCTGGCTGGTCATTGCTTGTAAGTCTGGCACCTTTGTGATAGCAGCTGGAAGGCTGGCCTCACACAGGCTTCTCTCCTTTACCATGTAGCCTCTGAGTCTTTCCATATCACCTCTCCAGTGGGAGAGCTGTACTTCTTAGGTGGTAACTCAGGCTTCTAGGCGTGAGCCTTCTAAGAGACCCAGGTAGAAGCCACAAAGTTTCTAGTGATCCTAGGCCCAGAGCCCCAGAACATCATGGAGCCCACCAAGGAAAAGAGACATAAATATTGCCTTTCTCTAGATGAAAGGAGTATCAAAGAATTCATGGGCATCTTCAGTCTGCCACAGATGGGTTAGTGAACTGAGTTTCCTCTGAAGTTAAGCATGGCAAACAAAGCCAGCATGCTAGTCGCTGACCGTGAGGCTGTATCTCCTGCAAAAGTGATGTGCCTCCCATCCTTCCCTTACTCTCTGCAGACAATCAAGCAATCATCATGAGTTTGACCTCTCAAATTTACCTCTGGGCATCCCTTGCATAGCTTCCCAACTGGTGTCCCAGTCTTGACTTCGTCCTTGCCAGCAGCAGAAGCTAAGAGAAAGTCATGATGCAGACTTTCCCTAGAGCTCAGCCCTACTGACACCTTGATTTTGGTCTTCTAGCCTCCAGAACTGTAAGGGAATAAATATTTAGTGTTTTAAGCCACCTGGTTTGTGGCACTTTTTAGGACAGCCCTAAGAAATTAACATACTAGCTCTAAGACCTTGGATAAATTGCTTATCCTCTCTCTCTTTGTACCTTAGTTTTCTCATCCTTAAAATGGCCATAATAATCAGTCTTGCTTAGTAGAGGTTTTGGGTGAATCAAATGAACCAAGATGTAATAACAGCTTAAAACACCACCTGCACACAGTAATTCTGCAGTCTATAGCTGTTTTGAATGTTTATGTGTGTCTTCCACTGGGTTAGATACTATGTTCTATTTTTATAACTATTTTTAATATGTTTTTATTGAATTCAGGGGGAGAAATGTAGAGGGATAGAGAGAGGGAAACATCAGTGATGAGAGAGAATCATCAATTGACTTCCTCCTGCATGATCCCACTGGGGATCCAGGCTGCAACTTGGGCATTTGTCCTGACTGGGAATTGATCCCTGGCCTTTTGGTTCATAAGTCAGCGCACAACCTCTGAGCCTCAATGGCCGAGCTACAACTTATTTTGAGAAGTAATGTGACATAACAGAGAAAGTCAGTGTTCAGAAAAACAAAAACCTTGAGTTCAAGTTCAAGGTGTAATATTTAAGAGCCACTCAGTATAAGGTTTTGAGCCTTAGTTTCCTCATCTGTAAAACAAGGAAAATAATAGCAATTTTTCAGGGTTGTTGCAGAAATTAAAATTTATAAATTTCTTACACATAAGTAGGCCCTCAAAAATGAGAGAAGTATGTACTTTTCCTCAAAATCACCCAGCAAAGAGCCATGAATATACTAATTGCTCACAAATGCCTTTTAATTGGATGTATTAACTAATCCCTTAGTACGTGTTTAAGTGACCATTTTTTTACAATTCCGTATTTTTTCTCAAAATATTCTTGTGGTTTTAATTTTGTGTCCTTTCACTTAAACTCCAAAAGTCATCCCTATCAGGGATTGGAATGCTGAGTAGAAGCACATGGTTTTTTTAATAATGTATCTTTCATTATTTTATGAACTAGCCATCAATCACACCTTCTCCTTGTTTTGTGGAGGGAGAGAAAATGATGTTAACATTCTTGACAAGCTTTCCGTAACTGCATCTTGATGCCAAATAGGTTTTCTCTTCTGCTCATAACTCTATCCGCAGTCTTGCTTAGAATGTTTTATTTCTCTCTGTTGGGCTGTCCCTTTTGAGACAGCCAGTCCACCTCCGTGTCGCTCACCGTGGGCGAGCCACTCAGATGTGCCATAAGAAAGCCTTTGCTGCCCCAGGCTAGGCGATGAGGGCAATTAATAGAAGGCGGCTGTATGAAGCCGCTTGGGGGAGATGTCAGGAAGAAATGTGTCGCCCCGTGCATTGCTGCTGTGCTCGCTAACAAGGCTGCCACAGCACAGTGGGGACCTGTGGGAGCAGCAGTACCCACCTGGTCCTCTGGCTCTTGGCAGCTGCCCAGTGTCTCGGCTACACTGGGGGCACCGCACAGGACATCATTAAGGGTTTCGTGGTGTTGGCAGCTTTTGAGTTTGTTCTTTGGGCCCATTTGTGTGCCTTTTGTGTCATTACTATAGGCCTGAGACATAAAGACTTATAGGGGAAAGTATTACACGGCCTTAAAGAACTTTCTTAGGATTTCCAGAGAGCCATGTGGTCTTTTTGTTGTTGTTGTTAATCCCCACCTGAGGATATTTTTTTTCCATTGATTTTCAGAGAGAATGGGGGGAGGGGGGAGAGAAAAAGAGATGTGAGAGAGACACATTGATTGGTTGCATCCTGCACATGCTCCGACTGGAGCCAGGGATAAGAGCCTGCAACCCAGGTACATGCCCTGGATTAGGAATCAAACCTGTGACCCTTCGGTTTGCAGGCGGATGCTCTAACCACTGTGAGCACTGGCCAGGGTGAGCCACGTGGTCTTATTAGGACAGCCTTCTTAGTCATTGCTAAAGGAAGGAATATCTTTGAGCAGTTAGATGTCCTGTCCATACACAAAGAGATATATTTAAGTAGAGTGTTTTATAATGCTTTGAAAACTGCCTTAAGAAGATTGTGGGCAAGCGTTTTAGGTCACACACAAAGTCATTTACTTGCAGACCAAGTGCATTGGAAAGAAATGTTCCAAGTGAATCTTTTTTTCCGATTTTAACTTTGTCTCTGTCAAGATGTATGACTCAATAAAGATGCTAATGATGGCAGGTGAGCATAACATTATAGACAAGGTGTTAATTAAATGGGACTTATTTTTATAGCTATGTAAAAAATCGTAATTTTTAGACTAGCTTTGTAGGAGAAACTATAAAAATGTCATATTCTTAATATTTTTAAAACAACAAGAGGAACATTTCTTCACCAATTGAAAAATAAGAAAAAGGCCTTGAAGATAATTTACAAATTAACCAAAGTATTGCCAAAGAGATGTGAATTTAAATAACCTACCTTTCAAATTGTATAGTAGCAAAGAGTAAAAGAAAAAAGAATGAATGCTGCTGAGTATGCAGCGAGACAGGCCCCTTGGAATAAGTTAAATTGATAGTATTTTCTGGAAAACAATTTGGTAGTATGTTCATATCCTTCAACCCAATAGTTTTATTTTTTGGAATTTCTCCTAATGACTAATAAGAAATTCCTCATAAGAATGTATCAAAAAGAATAAAATATCTCAGTATTAGGTATAACTACTTCTTTCACAGAAAAACAACAACACAGAAATAGTTATAGAGGAATGACTACATGGTAGTGACAAATCCATGGAATCCTGTATGCTGTTGATGAATATTTGATGGTATGTGAATGTGCTCATGATACAAGGAAAAGAAAATACAGAATTAGAGGTGGACTTCTGTCCTATCCTATACACATTTTATAAATTTTAAAAGATAGGAAAATGCACCAAAATGTTAATGGTTGTGAATGGCAGGATAATGGCGATTTATGATTTTATTATCAATATTTGTCATACTGATTATTGTTTATTAGTTTACAACCAGAAACAAGTGGGACATTAAGTTTTTGCCTAGAGCCATCTAGAGAGAGGTCCATAGCTCCATAGCCCTGGGCTTTGGCCCTTTATGAGCCTATGGGTTGGTCAGCTGGCCAGCATGTGATTTTCAGGAAGGTGTGATAACCATGGGGGAGAGATCATGAGTAGACCATCAGGGATGCTCCCCATGAAGAAGAGATCCAAGCAAATAGAGGTGGACATCTGCACTTACCTGAGCACCAGTGGATGGAGTGTATCTGAGATGAGAGCTGGGTTCTGGGTTCCAAGAGGAATGAGTACCTACCTGTGGGTTGGATGCTAGAGGAAAGCTGAGATTTGATGTCTGGGAGAGCAGCTCAAAGGGGCCAGTGTTGGGAACTGAGATGGGGTCATATGGCCAAGAGTGCAGATTTGGCTCGAGAAGAGACCAGGGCCAAATCGGTTTTAGGACAAAAGGCTGTACTGAGTGTTGCTGTAAGAAGGGAAGGTGAAGAACTAGAACCAGTATCTGCCTCGACCACTGCCGGGCCTCTGCTGGATTCCTTTATGGGCTCTTTCCAACAGAGTGGGGCAGCGCTGGTGGTAATGCCGAAGAGGTGACAAGTGTCAGAGGCAACGAGAGGAGCAGCCGCCATTGGGGTGGGGGAATGACAGAGTTTGAGGGACATAGATGGGGCCAGCACAGACACATGAGTGAAGCAGAAGGAAGGAAGGAGGGCCTCCGACAGTAGAGGGGACTGTCCTTCCCAAGATGTTGCAAGGCACTCTAAGGACCCCTTGTTTCTAATTGCAGAGATTCGGGGAGAGAGATGGAGGGCTGGAATTTTCCCAATGCATTTATTGGAGACTGAGCTAGCGAATTTAATTGTTACTCTTACAATGACTCATTCGTCACTGCTGTATTCCCAGGCTGGCGTGCCCTGGCGAATGCAAAACTATTGAAATGTATGAAGAATAATGAAGATAAAACACTTAAGTGTCTCTTTGTGTAACAGTAATACAGTGCACAAGAAAAAAAATCATTTTGTGATTTATATTTTATGATCTATTTAGAAAATAATCAAGGGTTTTTTTTTAAACTTTCAGTTATAGCTATAAAAAAATTGCCTTCCCTGGACTCTGAAGATTTGTCACTTCTACATTGAATAATTGGTCTTAGGAAAGAAAGTTATTTTATTATAAAGGTTTATTTATTATATTATGCACTTCATGTAGGGGTGAAACAAGTTTGAATACGAATATGAAATCCTAGAAATCTGTCTTTTTAACACATTTTGAATATCACATATTTATAAAATAAAAATTATAATTATTAAAGAAAAGTGACATTTTTAGACTGGGCCAGTAAATAGACAGGAATGTATTCATTTACTTGTTCATTCATTCATAATTATTAAAGAAGAATTTATTAAGCATTTGCTGTGTGTCAGGCATTGTTCAAAGAGCTAGTGTTTCTGAAAGTGATGGTTGCTGGAGGAGGTTTGGAGGTTAGATGAAAAGGTGAAGGGATTAAGAAGTGCTAATAGGAATGACAAAATAGTCATAGAGATATAAAGTACAGCATAGAGGACACAGTCAGCAATATTGTAGTAACTATGGATGGTGCTGGGTGGGTCCTGGAAATATGAGGGGTATTGCTTTGTATATTATACTAGAGGCCCGGTGCACAAAAATTTGTGCACTCGGGGTTGGGAGAGGAGGTCCCTCAGCCTGGCCTGTGCCCTCTCACAGTCTGGGACCCATCAGGAGATAATGACCTGCTGGCTTAGGCCTGCTCCCGGGTGGCAGAGGGCAGGCCCAATCCCTAGGTGCAGCCCCTGGTCGGGCTCAGAGCAGGGCCAATTGGGGAGTTGGGGCACCGCCCCCTGTCATGCACAGAGCAGGGCGGATTGGGAGGTTGCGATGCCACCCTCAGTCACGCTCAGGGTAGGGCCGATTGGGGGGTTGGGGCACCGCCCCCTGTCACACTCAAGGCAGGGTCCATAGGGAGGTTGCAGCGCCACTCCTGTCATGCACAGAGCAGGGCCCATCAGGGGGGTTGGGGCTCTGTACCCTGTCACACACAGAGCAGGGCCGATCAGAGGGTTGGGGCTCCGCACCCTGTCACACTGATCCCAGTGCTGGGAGGCCTCGCTGCTCTGCTGATCCCAGGGCCAGGATGCCTCTCGGCTCCCCTGATCCCTGGCCTGGAGGCCTCTCGGCTGCTAATAACCATGGCCTGTAGGCCTCTCGGCTCCGCTGATAACTGGGGCCTGGAGGCCTCTCGGCTCCGCTGATCTCTAGCCAGGAGGACTCTCGGCTGCTGATAACCTGGCTGGGAGGCCTCTCGGCTCTGCTGATCATGGGTCCGGGAGGCCTTTGGGCTCCGCTGATCACCGGGGCTGGGAGACCTCTGGGCTCCGCTGATCACCGGGGCTGGGAGGCTTCTCGGCTCCGCTGATCGCGGGGCCTCCGACTCCACTGATCACGGGCCTGGAGTGGGCCGGGAGGCCTCTTGGCTGATCACCGGGGCCGGGAGGCCTCTGGACTCCGCTGATCACCGGGGCTGGGAGGCCTCTCGGCTCTGCTGATCACCGGGGCTGGGAGGCCTCTTGGCTCCGCTGATCGCGGGCCTCCGACTCCGCTGATCGCGGGGCCAGGAGCGGGCCGGGAGGCCTCTGGACTCCGCTGATCACCGCGGCTGGGAGGCCTCTCGACTCCGCTGATCACCGGGGCTGGGAGGCCTCTCAACTCCGCTGATCACCTGGACTCTGCTGATCACCTGGGCTGGGAGGCCTCTTGGCTCCTCTGATCACCAGGGCTGGGAGGCCTCTCGACTCCGCTGATCACCTGGACTCCGCTGATCACCTGGGCTGGGAGGCCTCTCGGCTCCGCTGATCACCGGGGCTGGGAGGCCTCTTGGCTCCGCTGATCTCCTGGGCTGGGAGGCCTCTCAACTCCGCTGATCACCTGGGCTGGGAGGCCTCTCGGATCCGCTGATCACTGGGGCCGGGAGGCCTCTCGGATCCACTGATCGCGGGGCCGGGAGGCCTCTCGGCTCGGATGATAACCCGGGCTGGGGGGCCTCTAGGCTCTGCTGATCGCCGGGCTGGGCCGACTCTTGCCTCCCTGATTGCGGGGCTGGGCCGACTCTGGCCTCCGCTGATCGTGGGGCCGGGAGGCCTCTCGACTCTGCTGATCCCAGGCCCTGAGGCCTCTCTGCCCTGCTGCTTCAGGGCTGTTTGGCTTCACTCTGCTTGGAGCCTGAGTATGCAAATTAACCGCCATCTTTTAGCTTCTATAATTGAAACATTGTATCTTTTGGAGTTGTTGCTTCAGGAGCTCAGAGCCCCGCAGCTGCGGGGATCCTTGACTTTCTCCATCGCTGGGGCAACCAAGCCTCCTATTCTCAGCTGCCTGGCTGCCAGCCGCCATCTTGGCTGACAGTTAATTTGCATATCTCACTGATTAGCCAATGAAAAAGGTATCGGTCGTACGCCAATTACCATTTTTCTCTTTTATTAGTATAGGATGATTGTCTAACCACTATACTATACACCTGAAACTAATGCAAAATAATATTGAATGTAAACTGTAGTTGAAAAATTAAATTAAAAAGGGAAAAGGGCTAGTGTTTCTGTGTGAACTAAGACAGGATCCTGCTCTGATGGACTTGATATTCTCTTGAGGACAGAGTAAGCTGAAAATTTTTCAGATGAGGACAAGCTTCTTAGGGATTTTAAAGAAGAGTGATATATGTCAATCTCCAGTGTTGGTGGTGCCTTAGGGGTAGCTCTGGGATCCCTTTCCTTCAGTCTACACCTTCAGGCTGCCAGGTGGCTACACTAGATTGTGTAGTTGGAGAAAGTCCCTCAGAATAGGAGCCTGCCAAGTGCATACTTACAGCAAGATGGGGTGGGCATTCCCAAGAGAGATAGGAGGGCCTGGGACTGGAAGGTGAGAGGGATCAGAGAGGTAGGAAGAGACCAGGTGACATAGCAGTGCCATCAGGGAGAGGAGACTGCACTTGGTTTTGACTGAAATTTGATACTTCTAAAAATCACTCTCCTGCTGTGTGGGAAGTGGACTCTAGGGTGGTAAGAGTGGAGGCAGAGAGGATGTTGGGAGTCTATTGAGATAGGTAAGTGAGCCCAGCTGGTGTGGCTCAGTGGTTGAGCATTGACCTACTAACCAGGAGGTCACAGTTTGATTCCTGGTCAGGGCACATGCCTGGGTTGTGGACTCCGTCCCCAGTAGGGGGCATGTAGGAGGCAGCCAAGCAATGATTCCCTGTCATCATTGATGATTCTATCTCTTTTCCTCTCTCTCCCTTCCTCTCTGAAATAAATAAAAATATATTAAAAAGAAATAGGTAAGTGAGAGGTTTGACACCTTAGAAGAGGGTAGTGGACCTGGAGATGGAGAAGTCGAGGATGTCCATTAGCGATGCTTGTTGATATCAACCTGACAGCGTGAAGGTGTAGACAGAAAGGAAGGGAGCCCAGCACTACCCCTAGGGCACTACCAACACTGGAGGTTGAGCCGAGGGAAAGGAGAAAGCACAGGAGATGTCAGGAGTGACGATTTGAATGTGGTCAAGGATGAGAGAGCAAAGTGTTTCCAACAGGAAAGGATGAGACCAAATCCAGGGACAGGGCACTAAGCACCACTGCCAGGTTAATTAGTGAAACCAGGAGCCTGATCTTAGCTCCATGACCTGGCTCAGCTCCAGTTATCATATAGATGCCAACCCTCCAAAGACTGTGCCACAGCGTGGCTATAAAGAGGAACAAGATGTGCAAGCAAGCCGTTTTACTCAGCAGTTCATAGTTTGGTGCAGTTATATATAACAAGTAATTGTTATGATGGAGGTGTAACTTTAAGCAAGAGTGATATTGCCAGGAGCCGGTCCATCCTTGCTGTTTCAAGGGACCTGGCATATATGGCATACTGTTCTTAATATGTTTGCTCACCTTCTTGGCACTATGTGTTTTAACCAAGGTCACCTCTCTGAGAAAGGTTGTTTCCCCAGGTAGGGATTTTCCCCTGAAGTTAGGGAGGGAATAAAACCTCTTAACTAAGTGCCAGGCGGGTAATTAATCACTTTAACTACGAACAATCATGCTTAAGCTACATAATCTTTATTCCCTGGAATGGAGATAAGAAACGCCCTAACCTTTGGAATAGAGATTGATAGGATTGGAATCAACTGATATAAATACAGATGTAACAAGACAACAGGACACAGAACCTAGACACAGAACCTAGAGACAGAACCTAGACACAGAACCTACACAGAACCTAGAGACAGAAGAACTTCGCTGGAGAGAACATGGCAAAAGATCTTGGACAGAAACTGGCCACAGAACCTAGAGACAGAACCTAGCGAGAGAACCTGGCTGAAGAACCTAGAGACAGAACCTGGCTACAGAACCTGGATAGAACATGGCAAGAGAACCTGGCTAGAACCTGGTGACTGAACCTGGCTGGAGAACCTGGACAGAACCTGGCTGGAGAACCTAGCGAGGGAACATGGCTACAGACCCTGGCTGGAGAACCTAGCAAGAGAACATGGACACAGAACCTGGCCGGAGATCCTAACCAGAACTTCACTGGAGATCCTGAACAGAACTTGGCTGGAGATCCTGGCTAGAGATCCTGGCTAGGCTGCTGATCAACTGAACGCTGTCTCCATGTCATTCCTTCTTCGCCGACTCCATCTACACCTTTGGGAACCCCTGGACCTGCTGGGGTTGGACCCCAGCATGATATGATAGGGAGTGGGGGGGGGAGGTTATGAGAATATTAGAATGAGAAGAAATCTCAGAAGTGATGGTCTAACACCCCTTTATTTTACAAATGAGGAAACTGAGTTTCAGCGCATTTAAGAGAATTTGTTCAGGATCACATGGCTGATTAGTGGAAAAGCCAGAGCTGTAACCTGGATCCTTGTTTCTCAGGCCATTTTAGGTTTCTCTCTCTCTCTTTCTCTCTTACACACACACACACACACACACACACACACACACACACACACACACTCTCACATTGTCACGGTGCGCACACACATACAATCATATGGTATTAGATGATAATTATTTAGTTTTAAAAGTGATTTAAAAGAATAATGATGAAAAATAACCCTGTGGAGCATTTTTGATTCATAAAATTTTAGTTAATATTTTTCCTCCAAAAGCTAAGGATAAAAAACATTATTTCTTTTTGAATCAAAAAATGGTAGCATAATAGATCTCTGCATCAGGGTTTGTAATTTACTGGTGTGTTTTTTATTAGGAGTTTGCCCGTAACAAATATTATTAGTATTTTCTACTGACCCTTTTATTTGTGCTCGAGCACGAACTAGAGTAGACACTGATAAGATCAGATTTGGAATGTAATGCAAAGTCTGGTTTCAGATGAAAAGAGCAAGAAGGAAATATTTATCCTACAATGTCAATTAGGCTCAGCATACTCTAATTTTATGTGCAGTTCTTGGAATATCTGTGAAGCATTTTGATCATTGAGCATTAAGCTCAAGTGTGCATTTATCTAGATCATTTTTAAAATATGTTTTTATTGATTTCAGAGAGGAAGGGAGAGGGAGATAGAAACATGCTGACCCCGATTGGATAAAGCATCATCCTGTGGACATCCCAGTGCTGCCGCATTGCACAGCTCCAGGGCACCAACCACCCGCCCCTCTGTGACCCTGGGCTGCTGTTCTGCTCTCCACATCGAACTTGGTCCTGGCTCCCCAGGAGTCACTCCAGGGATAACCCTGGATAGGCCCTTGGTTCTGTAAACCTGAAATAGCTTTTCCCTGCCCCTGTTCAAGTACAGTAAATTAATACTTGAAAAGAATTGGGTGACTTTTCCGACCATAGTGTTATGATAAGACAACAGGGGGAAAGTCTACACATCAGTGAACAGAAAAAGATCAGAGTGAGGAGTCATTGGAGAGAGAGAAAAGATAATGACTCTCAAAGCACTTCAAATCCCATCTCCTGAAAAGTAGATTTTGTACTGAAATATAATCCCCTCATCTTCAAGGGTTTTAACAGCCCAGTCTTTCTGCTTAAGTCAGTGGGAGCTCTTCCTCCAACTGATGAACAGGCAAACTGGCTCCAAGCTCAGAACAAATTTAAAAGAGAATCTAGCCCTGGCTGATTTTGCTTGGTGGTTAGAGCATCAACCTGCGGACCAAAGTGTTTGGGTTGGATTCCCAGTCAACGGCATGTACCTGGGTTGCAGACCCAATCCTGGCCCAAGTCCAAGTGTGTGCAGGAGGCAATTGATCGATGTGTCTCTCTCACATTGAGGTTTCTCTATTCTCTCCCCCACCCCCAACTTCCTTTCACTCTCTCTAAAAATCAATGGAAATATCCTTAGGTGAGGATTAATAAAAAATAAAACAATAAAAAAGACAACCTAGACGTTAAGCTATTGAATTTATGATGATGTAATCTACTTCATATTTTTTCTTGTTTGTGTTTACCAACCATTAATTTTAAAAGCATACACATGCAAATTCTGTCTCTTCCTGAAAATTTCAAAACAAATCATGCCTAATCAAAAAAAAGTATAAGGATGTGATCTCTTATTATGTATTCATAGTAACACTAATAACTGAAAATTACATAGCACTTCCTGTATGCAAAGCACCATACTAAACATTTTCCAAGTATATTAACTTGATAATCTTCACAACCACCCATATGATGTAAGGTCTATTGTTAGCCCATTTTAAAATGTGGGTGAGGAATTAAGGCATTACTAAAATAAAAATGGAATCATTCCAAAGGGAAACGAAGACAAATTAATGATTAGACTGGGTAAATTCAGAACACAAATGGTTTACATACCACAGGATTTTGGTCTTTTAAAATATGCAAGAATCAGACAGGCAGCTTGGCTCATGGAAGGGGTAACAAGCAGGGTGACTTGGGTCAATCCAGTGAGGTCAGATGTGTCTCAAATCAGTATTGACATCACAGGCTGGCCTTGGGTAGAAGAAACCATTGTTTGAAAGCTGCTTTCGTCATTAATACTGATTAACGACAGTTAAACTCAAAGAACCAAGGTGTGTATGTTGAGATTATTATAAATTCATGTATCTTGTCCTCTTGTAGTGAGTGAAGAGCACTGAATATAGGAAAAGAAACATTATGTGCTATGAATCTTAAAATGGAGACCATATTTCAATTCTTAGCATATTATCAATATTTTCTTACAAATTCCTGTCAGTTATGCAGATGGATGACCTTAAAACATCAGTTTTAAAGTTGATTTCATTCCCAAATAGTTCTCTCTCTTCATTTTGCCAATATCTTTACAAAGGCAACTAACCTGAAGAAGTCTCCCAATATGAATGGGGCCACTCTGTTGCCAATGCCACCATGGGATTAGAGTTGGGCTCTCTGCCTTCAAGCTTGCAACTCTTGGTTTTGGGTGACCCTGGATATGTGAATCCGTCAGCCTCTCCCATGTTATTTTACGCACAGATAATGTTTGCATTGTGCCATATACGGTTGTCCAGTGGTCTAGACTTCCTGATGAGATGTGTTCCCTTTGCCATGTGAATTGCATGTGACTTATTTAGCCACAAGGATGGATGCAAAGAGGATGTGGGCAGACATGCTTTGCTGTGTGGCACAGCGGCTCTTTACAATGGGCTGTGGAAGGTGTGCCTTCTCTTACAGTGAACCTCCCACCTTGCAACACGTAAAGACCATGGTGTGGTCTTCTGATTTCAACATTTCACTTTATATTTCTTCCGTATGGAAATAGAACACCTCAGACATTGGCTCACTCCAATTGGACTTAATATCCTAGGTGGCCCACTTGGTGCCCACGGTTGAGAAAGCCATTCTCCCCCCCCCCCCCCCCACAGATCCTCACTTTCCTCATTTGCAAATGGGTACAATTGGATTGTGATAAAGATTAAATGGGTATTAATTAATTAATCTATGTGCCTAAACACGTTTAAAAACTGTTAACTGTTGTTTAAAGTAGAAATATTAATGCCAGATTACCTATTATGGAGTTCAGATGAAAGAGAGCATATCAGCCTTAAAACCACTATACAAAAGGCAGGTTACTCTCAAATGATATATCCCATGCAATGTCACAGTGTACTTAAAACTTATATTCTATAAATTCTGTGACTTTTCTCAATTCGTAGCCGTTGCAATAACATTAAGGATTAGCATGGAAAGCCAGACTATTGCCCTTCCTCGACTTAACTTACTAACATATAGAAATTGTTCTGAGGTTGAAGGCTTCATCAATGCTGAAATCTGGGTGAAAAGTCATACATATCCTGCCCACAGGTGACTCGGGATTCACTATCCTGAACTTTTGATGAATATAATCATAAGCAAGTAATCTTTGAAAACCCAGGAAATAAAACTTTGTGGAAGACTTGCTGGTGAATTTTTACAATAAGACATCACTTCGTCATTTCAAATTGGTGACATTTTTGCCCTGCTTTCTTCCTGCCTTAAGTTTCCAGTGTCTTTTAAGTAAATTATATCATCGACTATGATCCAGGAGTTAGAAACACATGCCCCTGGAAATCTAATTCTAATTCAAGTCTTCTAGGTAAAGCTCAACATATTGAAGCAGACAGTGCCAGGAAGCCAGACTTCGGGGTCAAAGTCTAGAAGAAGTTAAATAGAAACAGTTGCCTTCGGCTCTGTGGAGGTAGCAATGGACATTTGAATGCTGCGGGATGAGGTCATCGATTTTTATTTTTTCGGAGGCAAGGATTATTTTAGTCCTTAGAAATCCTAGGCTTTTTCGAGTTTTAACATACTTGCTATGAAGGGCAGTGTGAGAAAAGAAGCTGGAATGTTCTTTTCAGCAGATTTCAGAGTTCAATTCCCTGTGTTTTAACACTTGTTTGGAAGAGGAAACATGATGGTATTGTTTGAAGGTATGATCCCCTGTTGAAATGATGTCTCCATGAAGTTCACGTCATTTTTACTTACACACACACAGAGTTATAGAATGAAAAGAAACCAGAAACAGTGGATCCAGACCTGCTTTATAGTTCCACGTGGACTATTTTGTCTCTGTTCCACAGTCATGGTAGTGTTTTCCGCACTGTGGCCAGAGGGAATCTGAATTTATAAAGAAGAGCTGAAAATAAAAGTGAAAACAGTGGATTTCCGGCAGGCAGTTATCTTCCAGCTGAATGCAGTCCTAACAAGCCAACATCAGGCCGTCACCTTCGGCCTCTGCAAGCCCTTAGGGAGTCTGCTGCTCTGCTATCGTAACTGTGAATTTATGTTCCTCGAAAAATGCTTTCAATACCTTTTGCACTGTTACCCGATATAGATGAGTCACTGGCAGACTATGGTTTGTGTTTTGTGGCTATAATAAAATATTTCTAATTAGCTTCAGGTTTCTGCACTATTTGACTTAGAAGGTGGGGGGTCGGGAGGAACATAAAAATAAAATCTCCCTTCCATGGAATCAGTGTTTTGCTAGGTGTTATGATCTGGCCATCTGTGGACTGTGCCCAAACTGTGGTGCCGGAGATAAATTTCAAACCACTGTGTCCTGTCGCAGCCACGCTGGGAGGTCTGTTAACCATACTCACACAGCTAACGCTGTGGCGCTGTAACCTGGCGTGGTTAAACAGTGGGCTTGTCCATTGCTGCCAGTGGGCTCACTGAGCATTCACCCAGTGGAGTGCCTTTCCCTCCTGGTAAATCCCGAACGGTCCACATTTAAATGTCATGACCACGGTGCAGTACCGTCTCGGTTTCTTGAGTTTTTGCAGTTATTCAGAGCAGGCCTTCTCCGTTCTCACCACGCAGAGATTATGGGTTTAAACTCCCACACTGCCACTGAGATAATGACACCAGCTCAAAGCGTACATGTGGACGATCTAATTTTAGTCGGTGGCAGTGAATTCTCCCGTGAAAGGCGGCCTGTCTTCTTGCTAGGAAAGCCGGGGAATGTATCGAGTCACAACACTGATGCGGACCGCGTGGCTCCTGGGGAGTGCGGGCGCAGTTTGCATTAAGCAGCCCTTGTTTCTGATGACATCACAGCCTCTTCTCCCAGCACTGTGGCCTAGGTAAAAATAGGTTTATGAAACATTGATTAAATGGAAGGAAATGCCTTCTAATCGATTTCTAATATAGTCCTTTATTTTAGCTACTACCATTGAAGGATCTGTTGTTTTTGTGCCTGCGGGTCAGTGCATGGTGGTGAATGCAGAATCTGAGAGGAGGGACTTGCGCTCACTTCCTACTGTGCCTGCAGAGCCCTGTGAACCCAGGGGAGGGTCTTCGCTTGGGCACTGGATTTCTTTTGCTGTTAAATGAATATTGTCAGCTGAGGGTATTGTCCTTACGACTGGCTGAGAGCACACTGTAAAATACAGGATTGGGCCTGGCCGGTGTGGCTCAGAGTTTGAGTGTCGACCTATGAACCAGGAGGTCACAGTTCGATTCCCTGTCAGGTCACATGCCAGGGTTGTGGACTGGATCCCCATTAGGGGACATGCAGGACACAGCTGATCAATGATTCT
Source organism: Myotis daubentonii (assembly GCF_963259705.1). Taxonomy (NCBI): domain Eukaryota; kingdom Metazoa; phylum Chordata; class Mammalia; order Chiroptera; family Vespertilionidae; genus Myotis; species Myotis daubentonii. The sequence continues at coordinate 15,341,213 of NC_081856.1, read as the reverse complement.
CCCTTATCATTGATGTTTCTATATCTTTCTCTCCCTCTCCCTTTCTCTCTGAAATCAATAAAAATATATTTTAAAAATAATAATAAATAAAAATAAAATACAGGATAGGGCACAGAGTAGAAGCCGGTCCAGGATTGTTGCCATTGTTTGTAGGACATTTCTGAATTGTCATCTTCGATGTCCTGACCATTTAAACTTCCAAGCAGAAATTTAGGATAGCTCTAAAATTAGCTCTGGAGCGGAAATATACCTGTACCTTTGAAGTAATATGGATTTTGGCATGTTTATGGAGAGTGGAAGCTAACAACAAAACCATGTCACATTTTACCTCCTGACTGTTAAGAATCACTTTGTCAGGGTTTTTTGTGTTGTTGTTGTTGTTTTTTTATTCCAGAGTTTATTGAATGTTTTAACCACCAAAGTCAGGCATATTCTGTGATGTCTCGGCATAAAATTCTATAGCTCATAGGCTTTATTTCTTCATGTGGCTCTCCACTTAAATAGTTAACATTGTTCCAAGAGTTCATTACAAAATGCTCCATATGAAAGAAGCCCTCCCTATTCAATCACATTGTTTGGTTTTATTTTCATAGCAGGTACCAATGTCTGAAATTTTCCTATTTCTGATTCGTTTATGGCCTTCTACTTCCCACTAGAATGGAAGGTTTATGAGAGCGGGGATTTTTCTGTCTAGGTTGCAACTCTTCCCAGTTCCTGAAGCTCCGCCTGGGACAGACAGAGATGGAATAAGTATGTGCATAATGTATGGCGAGGGGGTGATAGGAGGGCCCGGCCTCTGCAGAGCTCTGGCTCCTGCCCTTCACTCCACACTAAGACAATGGAGGAGGCTTGGGGAGGCTTATATGAATCAAAGCTCTCAGGCACCCCTTGTTAACTTCCAGAATGTCTTCCTCTCCCAAAGTCTTGTGACAACACCCTGGGCCAAGTTTTGGCTCTAATGTGATTTATGCAGACTACCTCCACGTGGCCAGTGAAATAATGACCGGGCAATTAAGGGTCAATTGCAAAAAGGCCACTGACCAGGAGGAGCCACGGTTCATGGTCCAGTTCGTGTTTCTGTTCTAGTCCAGTGATGGCGAACCTTTTGAGCTCAGCGTGTCAGCATTTTGAAAACCCTAACTTAACTCTGGTGCCATGTCACATATAGAAATTTCTTGATCTTTGCAACCGTAGTAAAACAAAGATTTATATTTTTGATATTTATTTTATACTAGGGGCCTGGTGCACGAAATTCGTGCACTGGGTGTGTGTGTGGGGGGGGAGTGTCCCTCAGCCCAGCCTGCCCCCTCTCACATACTGGGAGCCCTCAGGCATTGACCCCCATCACCCTCCAATCGCAGGATCGGCCCCTTGCCCAGGCCTGACGCCTCTGGCCTAGGCGTCCGGCCCGGGCAGCGGGGACCCGCAGCTGCAGCGGCCCCGCGATCGTGGGCTCCGCTTTAGGCCCAGGCAAGGGACCCCTAGCTCCTGGGACTGCCAGCTTCGACCGTGCCCAGCTCCCATCGCTGGCTCCACCCCTACTTCCTGCTATCACTGGCCAGGGCGGAAAAGGCACCTGATTCTCCAATCATTGCTGGGGGGCAGGGCAAAGGCGGCCCCAGAGCCGCCTTTGCCCTGCCCCCCAGCTCTTACCTCCCCCCTGGGTTTCCAATCACTGTCAGTGGCAGGGGGCTTCTTCCTGCTTTCCCTTTCGCCTCCCTGCATTGTGCCTACATATGCAAATTAACCGCCATCTTGTTGGCAGTTAACTGCCAATCTTAGTTGGCAGTTAATTTGCATATAGCCCTGATTAGCCAATGAAAAGGGTAGCTCGTACGCCAATTACCATTTTTCTCTTTTATTAGTGTTGATATTTAAATGCCATTTAACAAAGAAAAATCAACCAAAAAAATGAGTTCGCGTGTCACCTCTGACACGCGTGTCATAGGTTCGCCATCACTGTCCTAGTCTATTAATCCATGCACTGGTTTCTGCTTCAGGCATGGAAGCTGAACCTGCCATTTTTGTTTGTTTGTTTGTTTGTTTTTGTTTGTTTTAAAATATTTTTTATTGAGTTTTTTTTTTCAGAGAGGAAGGGAGAGGGATAGAGAGTTAGAAACATCGATTAGCGAGAAACATCGATCAGCTGCCTCCTGCACACCCCCTACTGGGGATGTGCCCGCAGCCAAGGTACATACCCTTGACCGGAATCGAACCTGGGACCTTTCAGTCCACAGGCCGACGCTCTACCCACTGAGCCAAAACGGTCAGGGTATGAACCTGCCGTTTAAAGATGAAAGACCTTCAGGTCTCTCTAGGCTTGGATGGAGGAAGCAGTTAACCTGATTGGGCTCCAGAGCCTCCCTAAAATGATTGTGCCCGGCCTCCATTTCCAGCCCTGCCTTTGCTCTCGTCCTCTTCTAACCGCCACACTCATCAGTGAACCTTTACCTAGGTTCACACATCAATGAACACACATCCTTGGAAACGGAGATAAGGGTCTTATCTTCTGAAATACGGTTCAGAGACCAGGGGAGAACCTCTCCTCTCGGAAAGGCTGGGGCGTCAGATCAACCGTGGGGCCCTGGATGACCTGTTTGTCCGTTTGTCTGGCAGTGGGCGGGGCTTTAAGGTGAGGTTTGATTAGGCAGGGAGAGGGACGGTTTAGAGAAGTTGAGGAAACAAAATGATAGCTACAGAGTTGGTCCGAAATAGGGTGCACAGGTTGCAGGCAGAAGGTGACACAGGCCACTTACTAGCTAACAAAGCTGGAGGCAGGAGAAGGAAAGGAAAGGGGACAGACCAGCTTCTGGAGCCGCGCCCATCACTGACCCACCCTGTGTCCCACTCGTCCAGGTTTCATGCCTTCCCCTCACTTCTCAACTCCCCATCCAGTGGTTTTCCCAGACTCTTAATTCCCCCACACCCCTCAAAAAATAAACAAACAATAACCCACCAATGAATTATAGAGCGATTTTTGGCAAATGCTGTCACAGCCTCTTTTTTTTGAGAAAACACACACCATAACATTAAGCTTCTCAGGCTCTTTGGTGAGGAACATAAACGTGTGGGAGAATGACCTCGGAGTTCCCGCGCTGCCACGCCAGCCGTGACACTGGGCGTCCTTCACTCTGAGGTCCCTCTGCAGCCTCCCACGCCGCGGAGCCTCCCTGCTTCTCACACAGCCCCTCGTGTGACTGCATCTGTGGTGAGGAAGCTAAAAATACCTGCCAGGGTGGCAGTGTAGACTGGCGTTGTCGCCAGCCTCGGGAGCCGCGCAACGGGTGTAAGAAAATGATCCGCAAGCACGAACCTCCACATCTCCCGTGTCTGTAGGACCTGGAAACAGAGGAGGAGGGCCAAGACCAAAACCAAATACTGCTCCGTACTGTATTTTTTGAGATCCCGTCCATTTAGGATTGGAGAAACCCTCCTTCCTCTCTTGCCAATGAATTCACCCTGGATACTAATTTAAATATACGGATGTTGGTTACTGTTGTCATGCATCCGTCTCACTGATAGAACGAGATTTTAATAAAATATGATTTCAGTAGTTGATCCTGAGACAGGGTGTAGTGAAAGGATTTTATTTACTCATCTTCAGTTCAAAAACATTTTTTATTATCTTCAAATTTTATTTCATCTAAGTCTTATATCCCATCCCCACCCCCAAAAAAGATTTGTTCCATGTTTTCATGATATACAGACACAGATCAGTTTTTTTTAATGCTTGCCTGAGGGTATGCTTTTATTGCTTTGAGAAAGAAAGAGAGAGAGAGAGAGAGAGAGAGAGAGAGAGAGAGAAACATCGATCTGGGAGACACATCAGTTGGTTGCCTCTCATGCATGCCTGACCAGGGGTTGAACCTGCAGCCTTCCAGTGTATGGGGTGCTCCAACCAACTGATCCACCTGGCCAGGGCTCAGGTCAGTTTTAGGAAACTGACATAATCTTTGAGACTGCAACAGTAAAAGTGGGATATAAGTGAATTTTAGAACCATTTGGTTGATAGGGTATATTAAAGGATTTAATCATCCATCCTCTGAATGTGTTAATACTTAAAGCTGTGCTGTCCAACATGGTAAATACTGACCACTTCAGGTGTAGCTCGCCTGAACTGAAGATATGTTACAAGTGTAAAGTACACACCATATTTCAAAGACTATACACACACACACACACACACACACACACATATATATATATATATATATATGGTCACCTGTTTATATTTACTTCTTTAAATGTGACATAGAAATTTGATGTTACATATTCCTACTGGGCAGCCCTGCTGTAGATAGACAAAGTGTTCTGGTTGCTGTGTTGGGAAACAGTTAAACACAATGTCACCATCAAGAGGCAACATAAGGAGTCGTTTGCATGTTCTGCCCGGAGAGCTGCCCAGCGCCCTCCCAGCACAAACTGTAAAGACGCGGGCAGGTCCTGTGGAAAGGGGAGCACTCAGGGCAGCTGGTGGGTGCTTGCAGGTATCTGCAGTGCAGGGTGCTCGGCCCGACCTGTGGACTGGTGAAGGGCCTGCCGCTGCCACTGCCGTTCCCACTGATGGAGTGGCAGTGCCTGTAGCCCGCACCTGCCTCCTCCTCCTTCTCCTCCTCCTCCTCCTCCTCCTCCTCCTCCTCCTCCTCCTCTCAGACCTCCTCCCAGGGATCCTGGCAGCCAGAAAGCACTGCCAGTCAGAGGGTACCTACAGCCTGAGCCAGCAGGAGGTGGCCAGGACCCAGCTGGAGATGGACAGTGTCCTCAAGGTGCCTCCCCGAGAAGAGACCCATCTAGGCCTGGCTGCCAGTGCCAGTGCCATGAGTTCAGGGACATTTTCTACCTGGGATACCCAAGGAGGCCACTTCCAGGAGCCTTCAGGGAAGTGGCTGCCCCTTCCAGGCCTTGGGGAGCTGCTGCAGGGCCCAGCATACTTGCTGGGGAAGTGTCCACTCTGCAGCAACCTCTGCCCCTGTCCCATCGTGGACTGAGAAAAGGGGGAGCGCTCAGGAGGTGGGCGTATCCATTGGCCCCACCGGGTCTTATCTCATCAGGTGTGCAGCTGTGCATGCAGGACACACATGGGTGCACACGGTGTGTTCAGGAGTGAGTGTGAGTGTGTGTGTGTGTGTGTGTGTGTGTGCGCGCGCGCACGCACATGTATGCAAGGGTACCTGGGGATTGATCTGCAGATATGGTTTGAGTGTGCTGGACTGGGCTCGGGGGCATGTCCATGGCTTTGCTGTGTGTGCACATGAGGCAGCTGGGAAATCAGGGGGAGGCCAGAGCCAGAGGCCATGTGGGCTCCTGGCTCCCAGAACAAATGCTGCTTCGGGCAGATCTGCCTCTGCTGTGTGCCAGCGCCAGGCCCACCCAGGAACACAGACAACAGCCAGTCAGAACAAGGAGCAGAGGACAGGACGGGCCGCCGGGGGTGTTGGGGCCATGCGGCCCTTCTCAGGCCCTGTTATGTGTAGAATGGGGAAAGCAGCCCCTGCCTCCCTCACCTGGCTGTTGTGAGGATCAGCGGGATGACAGTGGGAAAGAACTTGAAGTCATTAAACTCTGGTCTGCTGGGGGGGGGGGGGGGACAGGCAGGTGGATTGTCTGCTGAGTCAACCCTGAGCCCCTTTCCGCAGTATTACTACACACCACCCGTGGGTTAGTGCCAGCTGGAAGGAGCGATGGCCCTGCACCGCGGGAAGAAGGGGATTCCGGGGAACCTACGTGCGGTAGAGGCAGGCTGCAATGTCGGTGTCTGTCTGTGATCGAGCCCAGTGTCCCTTCCTCTCCAGACGTTTCTCTCAGAAGCATTGCTGCCCGAGGTTGTCGGCCCTCCAGGCTTGTTTTAGATACAGTAATTGAGTGGATTGTGTGGTAGGCCCTTAGGCACAGAAGTGGCCGTGGTATCTGGACTTCTTCCTTTTAATTATGGTAAATTACACAGAGCATGAACTCTACCATCTTAATCGTTTTTAAGTCTGTTGTTCAGTGGTATTAAAAACATTCACGTTGTTATACAACCAATCTCTAGCACTCTTTTTATTTTGAAGTACTGAAAGTCTGTACCCATTAAACAACTCCCCATTCCTCCTGCTCCCATGGTAGCTGGACATTTTTATTTTTATTTTTATTTCATTTTTTTAATCTTTGCCTGAGGATATTTTTTCCATTGATTTCTAGAGAGAGTTGAAGGGAGGGAGAAGTGGGGAAAAAGAGAGAAATATCAGCGTGAGAGAAACACATCAATTAGTTGCCTCCTGCATGAGCCCCTACCAGGGCTGGAGAACCTGCAACCAAGGTACATGCCCTTGACTGGGAATCGAACCCAAGACCCTTCATTCAGCGGGCCAATGCTCTGACCATTGAGCGCCCCAGCCAGGGCTGGACTTTTGTTTTGATGAGACTTTTTTTTTTCTGAGAAATCTAACCATCCTCTATGTGAATATCCTAGAACAAGAAATATTCCTATAAGTGATTTTGTACATCTGAGTCTTCCTTGTTGATAAAAGAAATAAGACTACAAACTTATGCAAATGTGTTCCTCAGAAGAATCCCAGTATAATGCATACATTGCATCTCTTAACTATTTCTGATGTGAATTTTTTATTTGATCCAAATGACTTAAACCCAGCATGTCAGTCAGGACCTCCCATACATGACTAGGAGCTTCTGCCACCTGGTGGTGTTGCTAGAAGACACAACATGATCACATCACCCAGTCCACATCCCAGCTTCCAGATTTTTCTACTCAAAAAACTAGAAAGAGGATGGACCATAAATTCAGCTAGTGGCTCTCTCTGTTGCTTCCCAGAGGGTTGTGGGAATTTTTGTCTTTTTATATTGTAGTAACAACATTACTTGACTCAAATATTATCCTTCACTCATTTTGATTAGCAGCAGAGATTTTTTTAATAGAAGTAGCCCAGTAGCAAATCCTACAGTTTTAGTAAAATTTAGACTAAAATCCTCAGTTAATTACAAAAATCAAATAAAGATTTTATAAAATCTATAGCATGATCTAAGCATCTTTTGAAATGCATTTTGAAAAATGATCTCTTAAATTATAAGGCTGGTATGCATACATTTGATCAGAGTGTTCAAAAAATCCAAACATGCATATAGACAATGTTTCCCTCTTCCACATTATTTAACCAGCTATATTTGACCCTTAGACAAATGATTTATGGTCTTTTAAACATAAATTTAAAACATAAATTTCTTTTCATGATCTGTAATCTATTTTAATAAATCACTTAATGCACAGTGAATGAGTATCTACCATTTGCCCAAGCCCTGTGCAAAGTGTTGGGGATAGAGTGATAAATAAGACAACATTGTGATCCTTGCAGAATGCACAATGAAAATAAACATGCCTTAGACTTCTCTTAGGCCATTGTTTTGTTCTGTGAAGCAGGAATAAAAATATGAGCCTGGTTTCAACAGACTACAACCATTTTTAATATGATTTATAAATGATTTCATAACGAGAAGAGCCCTACACCTCCGTAACCAGTCTAATGAATAATGTTCCACAGTCTCATTATTATCCAGGAGTATTGAGACATTGTTGAAGCATTTCTTGACCTTCCAATAATAGGGGACATTCAAACATGTTTCTAACATACCTGCCATCATACACAACAGCTGAAATAATGTGATAGTAAGATTATGACCTACTAGAAAGTCTAAGAGTAAAAAAATGCCTTGATGACAAGTGATTGAAGAAACATCTTTCTACATATGCCAAGTGAAATGAGATGAAAGTCATTTTCTCTTGGGTCAAGCTTCCAAAAATGGCTAATTTGTTAACTCGAGCACTTCAGGCAAACTTTTAAAAGTACATAAGAATCTAATGAAGAGGGCCTTGAATCATCTAGGAGCTAGATCCTCGGTGATTAAATCCCACTGTGCAGTTTTCTCTGAACGTTAGCCTACAGGTAATGCCATAGGGCTCCAGAAGAATCTAAGAGAACCCTCATGTTGCATTGCTCTGTCCTGTAGGGGAATGCTAACTCAGGCGTCATTTGTGAGCAGCGGAATTTGATTTGAAGTGGCTTCATCTCAGACTCCTATCTATTGAAGCGCTCAGTGCATCTTACTTGGTGTTGAAGGGACCAGGAAGAGAGTCTTGCGATGCGGCTCTAAGAGCCTAGGATCCTAGCCTTTCCAGGCCTGGGACCTGTTCCAGCATGTACTTGAACTCATCCTGTGGGTTTGTTGAGACACTTAATCTCCCTGAGCTTGCATTTCCTTGTCTATAAAAACAGGGGGTGGGCTCAGCTCTGATTTTACAAGAATCGGAACAGTGTCAGAGGAAGGGAACTGGGGGTTTGACATGTAGTTCTCTGCGTCCTCCTTTCAGGCTCGTTCCTCAGGAAGCCGTCGCATTGCGGCCTTGCTGGTGCGAAGGGGCCCTCTTCCAGGCACCCACTTTCAGTCAGCCTGGAGGGCAGCTTCCTCTGGCTGTGTTGATCAGTTGGAACAGTCCTCCCCAACGCTGGAGGAAGAAAATAAATTCCTTCTATCAACTTAGATCATAGAGGCGCCTGGTACGACCTAAGGGCATTTCTCATCATTTTCCCTTCTGAAGTTGACATAACTCTGAGTGCAGATCTCAACCAGAGCTCGGAGGAGGCCTGGGCTGGGCAGTGGGAAGCACCTGGAGGCTGAGGAAGCAAACGGAGGGAGGAGTGGGGGAGGGAGCCCAGGTGCGGTTTGCTGAAATGGCTGGGTGGGTGGAGAATCTGGGCCGGGATGTGCAGTTACTGGTTTGTTCTAATAGAGGGCTTTGGAGCCTGAACCATTTGGACACGCTTCAGGGGATGATGAAAAACCAAAAAAAGGTTTTACAAGTGGAAGGAAAGTTGACAGGTTGTTAAGGGAAAGATATGAGTGATGGACCTCATGAACTAGTTCAAAGGAGCCAGGCTTCCAGCACACAGAAAGCTGAGACCAGATTACGAAGATGAGCCATTTGTAACATTTCAGAACACAGAGCCTACATTTTGATGTTGGTTTGGGGCGGGGAGGAAAATGGCTCTTTGAAGTGATGTATTAGTATGGTTTAATTGAAGGATATCAGAGTGAATTGACAAGCATTTTTTCTGTATGTGTGTGTGTTTTTTATGTTTCTGTGAAAGGTGTTTGGATGCATATTCGTGGTTGGGTACATTGAAATCGGTTTTTCTAACAAATAATGTTAAATCTCACAGCTAACATTTGTCTTCCTGGCTCTCTTCCAAATACATTACCTGTGTTAGCTGGTTCTCACAGCCAGTGGAGGTAGGTGGGCTACTGTCCCGATTTCATAGATGAGAAGTCATAGAGGAGCCTGTTCCCCAAATTCTGAGCTGTGAAGGGTCACACCCACTCAGGCTGGCCCCAGAGGTGCACTCTCATTTGCATAAGGTGTCACCTTCTCCCTCAGTGTCCTCATGATCACCCCCTCCTTTTGGAGACCGCCAATATTTCCAGGCTTCTTCATCATCGCATAAGTCTCTGTTCATTACAGAGTGGTTATGCTGGGCTGTAACTTATCCTATAAATCACTAGTAGACACAGAGCTAAGCACCACACGTCCTACTTTTTCTAGTCAGTCCACTCTAATATTTAAATCAATCCAGTGTGTCTGATGTTCATATTAGTAAAACACTTCATCATGAACTATCTTACAAATGCGTGCTTGCTTCCTAAATGTCTTTATTCTGCCTGCTGCAAGCTTGGCTTCCTGTACTATACTCTCCATCAAAGCCTATCGAACCGGATGGTGCTGAGGGAAACTTCTCTGCTGGTCTGTCGGCTCAGAAAATCTGGGAGGACTGCCTGAAAGAGGGAGCACACAGTCCATGCCTCTCCCTCAGCCGAGCTGTCACTGCTCCGCGGAATGTCACTCCTTTGTGCTTTCAGATACACTTTCTCCAACAAAAAGCTATCGTTACAGTCCTGGGGCACATGTATGGTCTCTCCCAAGTGGTTTTATAAGCCTGAGATGGCTTTTAAAAATTATTTTACTCAGACATTTTTTGAACTAAAGAAGGAATTGAAAATCTACTGGTTTTAGTAAAATAAGGGACTTAAAATTTAAACTTGCCCATCTGATCCTACTAACTAGATGTTAACTACATACCGTGGCTCTGCGTTCATTTATTTGCTCAACATCATACTGAGCACTTGGCAGAAGATGCTTATGATGGCCCCATGACTGCCACCTCTTGGTTGCCCATGTCAAGTCTCCACTTGACTGTGTGTGGGGCCATGACTTACTTCTAACCAATGGAGTGCTGCAAAGGATAGGCATGTTGCATGTGTGTGATTGCGTTACATAGCATCGCAGCACTTGTCTTTCTCACTCCTGCTGGCTTTGCAGAGGCAAGTTGCTATGTTGTGGGCTGCCTGTGTTGGGGGCCCATGTGGCAAGGAGCTTAGGGCAGCCCCTTCGAGCTCTAGGCAACCGCTGATAAAAACGTTTAGTATCACAGTTGTAGGATCTGAATTCTGCCAAAAAAAAAAAAAGCAGACCCTTTTCCCATGGAGACCCCAGCACTGGCTGACACCTTTACCATACCCTTGTGAGATCCTAGAAGAGGACCCAGACAAGCCACAGGGACTCCTCCTGACCTGCAAACTCTGGGAGATGTTGGGCATTTGTTGTGTTAAGTCCCTGTTTGTGGTTATTCATTACATAGAAATAGTAGTCTGTTGTGTTGCAGACACCAGTTTAGATATTGAGAATGGGCCATGAACAAAGCGAAGTCCTCCAAGAATCTGACATTTAAATAAACCTAAAACATATACACGTCAGAGGCTTTCATTCATCTCAAATATAATTTCAGAGTGAGAAGCTCAATAGCCTTAGCTAGCTGAGAAAGAAAATCCAAAGTTGCTTAAAATCTTTCTTTCCAATGTGGTAGACATTTTACATTGGAGGACTTTATTTTTGGTTCAAAAGAGAACACAAAGTCTTCTGAACAAATGCTAGCATTGACTTGCCAGGTGATGCTATTCAGGGAAGGAACATGAGGCCGGTGTTGTCAGCTGGGGAGAAGAGCTCTCGGAGCAGGGCCCTGAGAATGTGGTCACCCAGTACATACAGCCATTTCAAAAGCAAGATACTGAAAAGCCTAAATACAAAGCTGCCGGAAGTCACCAGAACAAAAAGCAATTTCAAAAACAGCCTAGCGATGCTATTTCTGAAGGAAGACTCTTGTCTAAAGGGAAACCTAGAATCATGGCGCATCTTCAGAATACTGAAACCGTAGTTATGAACGTGGCGCATACATTAGTCCTGGTGTCTGGGCGGAGTGGTAAGGAGGGCAAGGTCTTGTCTTGAATCTCTACGCAAGCCCAGCTTCATGTGCAGCACCTGACTGCCTGCGCACACGGCCGTGGGAAGCTTTATTGGAGCACAACCACAATCTTTCATTTGCACATTGTCTATGGCTGCGTTCACATGCCATGGACAGAGTTGGGGAGTTGCCGAAGAGACTGTTTTGTCCCCAAAACCTAAAATACTCACAGGGAAGTTTTGGCGACCCCTGCTTCAGAATGCTAATTCTGTGAACTATACTCACTCACAACTATTGCCGCCACTCCTGGATGACACAGCCCGGCCCCTGTGGCGAAGTAGTAACAACCTTCAGCCTGGGAGGGGATCTTTTCATTCACCAATGATAACATCATCATGATGTGGCCTGTGAGAAGAATCACGCAGTTAGTTAATAAGCATTGAATTAGAAAGCTGAATCAATACAGTTCATGGGCACGCTTAATATTCCGTTGTTGAAATTAACTGCTAGGGGTCAAAGGTGTGTTCATGACCACCTCCAGCCTCCCCCAAACACGGCGGTAGTTTGTTACATAACCTCTGTGAGTAACCATCATCTTGAAATAATTCAGTTTAGTTAAATTCAGTAGGTTTGCATTTAATCCTCTCTGTATTCATTTATATTGCTGTCTAAGTCATTACCATAAAATTAGTAGCTGAAAACATCGAGAATTGATCTCAGAGCTCTGCAGGTTAGCAGTCCAGCGGGCTTAGCTGGTTTCCTATTCCAGGTCTCACAAGTCTGAAACCAACATGTCAGCAGGGCCGCATTCCTTTCTGGAATCTCATTCACATGGTTGGCGGCATTCAGGTCCTTGGGCTGTAGGGTAGGGTGCCCCCCGCCCACGTCCTTGCAGTCTGTGGGAGCCTTTCTTAAGGCCACCTGAATTCCTCACCTTGGTGGTCTCTCCTTTGCCAAACCAGCAATGGCTGCTCAGATCCTTTTCGAGTTTCAAGTCTCTCTGACTTCTCCCTGTGCCTCATCTCTCCTGCTTCCAGGAGAGAACATTCTCTGCTTCTAAGGGCTCCTGTGATTAGTTTGTCCCCTTTCTGCCAAAGCAAGATAATTTCCTATTGTTTAAGTTCTACAGCCTCAATTACATCTGCACAGTCTCTTTGTCCTGTAGCTTAACATATTCAGCTGCAGGAATGAGAAGAAGAACATGGCCCTCTTTGGGGAACCATTCTGCTGGCAAATGGTTCTGTCCAACCTAAACATTCTGCGTCTCTGCATTCCTCTTGGGGATGCTGAGGAATCAGCACTTGGCCTTGGTGACTGCATTCTCTTTTCCACTTGGGAGACCCTTTCGGTGGGTCATTACTTTCTACTGCAAAGTTGGAATTTAAAGGTAACCTTTCATCTGGGCCTCCCCATGTTACTCCCATGCAAGACAATTAAACAGATCAAGCTATGATAGTTCAGAATATTGATACTTGGCCATTCCATGGATGAAACATACATAAGCTGTGCTGCAAAAATGACAGCGCACAGCACGCCCCGCCTGAGGCTGCAGTCCTCACCAAAGGTCTGTGACCATCTGGCACCTCCCCTCTCTCTCTTAAAGTCAAAGCCAGGCGTCAGATGGAAAAACATGTGCATGCTCTGAAGTTGGGAATGTATCCATTTATTCACGACTGTTCAAATTACAGGTAAATTATCCTGCCATGCAATCTAATGTTCTGGTTAGCCACTTAATCTGGTTGATGGCCAAGTTTAGAAGAGTTCTTGGACTGGATCCAAGCATGAGAAAACTGGAAGCAAACTTGAAGTTCAGGCTCTATTGTAAGTGCACTCAGGAAATGCTAGAGAGCTAAGCAAAGGAGATTCCCACTGGGCACATGGACGTGGGGACTTCCCTTTCCATCACTGACGAGATCCCAGCACAGGGCACTCATGACTGTGCACCGGGGCTGCAAATGTGCTCGTGAATCGCTGGGCCTCGTGGACATGCACATTCTGATGATCCGGGTCTGGAGTGGGACCTTAGACTCCGTTCCTAACCACCGTCCAGGTGGCACCCTTCTGCAAGTCCATAGGCCATCCTCTACGTGGCCAGAGTTCAGTCTATGAACAACATGGACTAATTTCTTCCCCAAAGGTTATTTTCTTTCCCAAACTAACTAATTGAGATTTCTAGGTTAAATATATTTATCTTCCTGGGAAAGTCATGTAACTCAGTTTCACTTTGCTCTCTTGGCTGGCCTTGGGAATTCAGTGTAATTGTCATGATACCTTATTCCCTTGCCAGGGGAAGCACAGCTATGAATAATGCCACTCGTGCTAATTAACTCAAATTTAATAATACGTTCATTAGACTCTATATCAAGTTAAAATTTGGATCCAAGTAGGGTCTTGATGGCAGGGTTAGCATAAGGAAGATAATTTCTTTAAAACATTTGAAGTATAATTGCAGAATGAGGCAATGTGGTCTAGTAATTTAATTTGTGTTGATGAGAAGACATTTAGGGCCGGACCAAAATATTCCCTGCCTCCTCCTCCTCCTCCTCCACATCTCTTTTAAGCCCCCTGGATGCTTTGGGAATCCCAGAAACACGCCAGCTTTTTTGTATTGGGGAACTGGTCTGGGCAGTGTGAATTGAAATCTTAGCGTTTGTGTAGCTGCGCCCAGGTCTGGGCTGGGCGTATAGCACAGGCTCCACATTCAAACCTATGGGGGAAACTGAATCCCTGCTTAATGCTTGTGCTGCCTGAAGCTTGGTGTGAGTGCGCATGCCTGGGAGGAGACTGCCTGTCTGTGTGTTGGCAAGGCTGGACCTATATAGGCTTCCTCTCCCGCTTGCCGGTAAGTCCTAATTGAGGGCAGGCAGAGGCAACACCCGAGAGGCAGATACCATATCTTTCACCTTCAAGACGGAAGGATTTGAGATGCTTCTAAAGCACTATAACTCAATTTATGTGAGATTCTGAGTCATCGAGATTAGGTTTGGTTACCATCAGAATGAAGGTATTATCTTCTCAGTGACTTTTTATCCTGTCACTAGGCAGAGGGTGGCTGATTGACAAAAAAGGCCCCAAAGGAACTCCGTGAGATTCTTCTGGGGTTCTGGGAGCCCAGCATGAATGACGAGCGCCTCTCTCTCCGCCACCGAGATCTCACTGTACAACAGTGGGTAGCAGTCCTGGGGTTGGGTTTTATTTCCTCACCTCTGGTCAAGTCAGGCTCGCCTCTTGCTGTTTTCATAGGACGAGGTTCACTGAAAGGCTGGCAGACACACTTCTGCCTACCGGCTGTGTCACCTTGGACACGTTTCTCACTTTCCTCGCCCCTGTTTTCTTATCTATGAAATGGGATAGCAGCACTTCAGAGGGTTTTGTGAGGGTTTTAAGTGTGCACGTCTGAGTGATTAGAACAGTACCTGGCACAGGTATTTGCTCGGGAAGGTTAGCCTTTATTGTTGTATATTTTCTGATGTTCAAAGAACCTGAGACAACAGCTATGAAATTAGAAGACGTGTATTCAAATCCTGGCTCTTTGCACAAATTAGGGCCTATCGCACAGTGTCTCTGAAGCTCTTCTCTGTAAAACGGGGAGCATATACCTTTCTGACGGTTATAGTTAATTTAAGCAAAAGCACTGTTTGCGTGAAGAGACTGGCATTAAGTAGTCACTGGGGGAGAAATGGCTGAAGTCCAGCTCATTATAGCAAACTACCAAAAGGTATTAAATTAACTGGGAGCAAGCAAACTAGCTTTTTTCTCTAAATTAGAAATCTATTTGCCCATCAGTATCCACTGTGAACTATGTAAAGAATACAATTTTCCTCTAGTTAGCTCTAATCCTTGTATTTCAACTAGATTAGGTTATAATTTATATTATTATACTATTACAGTGACATTTATTGAATGGTTTATATACTTTATCTAATCAGTCCTCACCAAAGTCAGGCAGTATTATGGTAGGGAATATTATGATCCCTTTTATATTGCACATTAGAAATCTGTGGCTCAGAGAGATTAAGTAATTTGCCCAAGGTCACACAGCTACTAAGCAGAGGCAAGGCTGCAACCTAGTTCTTTTTTCATTTCAAAGACAGTGCTCTTTATAAATATGATGTTCTCCCTTCCATAAGTCAAGTCAAATCTTGATCTCTCAAAGAACTTTTTGTCATCATGACAGTTCAAGTTATAGAATATCAGACATTAGTTTCAATTCAAAGTAAAAAGCAAAGTAACCAAAGAAAAGAAAGAACTAAAAGCCATAGAAATCAGGTATTGACCCATTTCTGCCACTCACATGCTCTGACATGCCACAGACTGAATCCTTGCATTTCAGTCCTGAAATATCTGCTTCCCAGCCCAGCCGGCATGGCTCAGAGGTTGAGCATCAACCTATGAACCAGGAGATCATGGTTCGATTCCCTTTCAGGGCATATGCCCAGGTTGCAGGCTCAATCCCCAGTAGGGGGTGTGCAGGAGGCAGCCGATTGATGATTTTGTCTCATCATTGATGTTTCTATCTCTCCCTCTTCCTTCCTTCCTCTGAAAATCAATAAAAAACATATTTAAATATATATATATCTGCTTCCCAGACTATTTTCCTACAGAAGAGCCTTGAGGGCAGTATTAGGTTGGAAGCGGGGCGGAGGGGGGCGGGGGGGGGGGTGGCTGGTGCTCCTGCCTGGAAGGTGGATTTGCCAGGCAAGCACCTGGCTTGTATCGAGATGCTATGCTTGTTGGGGTGACTTGATAGAGACTATGGCACTGGAGCCTTCTTGCCAGCGTCACCAAGTCATGCAAGTGAAAGGCCTTTGACTCGGTCACCAGAGGTACTGAAGGTAGGTGAGGATGAAATGGTCTACTGCACAGTGTGGCCTGGAGTAACCCAGTATTTAGCAGTGTCACTGCATTAAACCAGCTGCAAAGAGCAGTCCTACTCTCAGTAAACTCGATTTTACAGTAGCTTGGATGAAAAGAGTTAATCTGTTTTTGCTTGACAAGTTGTACTAAAGGATTTCACAGTTTAGTTCATTGCTTTTATAAACAATGTTTTCCCTTCTCTTTCTGAATAGATCTTTTTTTTGTAGGAAAATTAGAGCTATCAATCCATCCAGAGTGACATAGTCACGTCACTCCTTCATCAAATCATCCCTATTAGCTAAGCATAAGCATGTGTGTGGGCTGGGAGACGGGGGGAGCTGAGAAGGATGCAGAGTGAAGAGATGTGCGCAGTGTCGCTGGTGGTGCTAATGCAGCAGAGATGGGCCCCACTGCTCATGTCACTATTAGGTCCATTTTCTCCCTCTCTCTTACTTTTCCTTTTAAGTAGCTCATTCTTGGACACCTTGGAAGACCCTCTTCTCTCATCTCCTTTACATATAAATTCCATTTAACAGATGAGTTGCACTGTTATGCACTCGACCGAGAGACTGTTAAACATACATGCCACCAAAGGTTGGCCATCAACCTCATGAGAAGAGTGAGGAGCAAAAGTAGAGCAGATGCTGACAAGTCCACTACAGTCCAGATTTGAAGGTAATTGAGGGGGGTAATCAAGACAAAATGAAAGGAAAGGAAGAAAGACATGAACAAACTGTGGAATTAGGGGTAAACAGAGAAGAGTAAAGGGCCATGGGAAGGTTTCCTTGTTTCTCCTCTCACCAAAGAGACTTGGGCCAGCAGAGAGAGTCTTTGTGTTCTCACCTGCAAAATGGGATAATAATAATGCCAGTCTCATGCAGTTGTGAAGACTGAATGAGAAAACCAATGGAAAGCAGTTATCCTATATTAACGCTTAAATCCATTCATTATTGTTAGAATTACCACTCTATTCCCCATTAATAATTGGAGATTCCTGCCTTAGCCATTCAGAACTCTGTAAGGCAGTGGTTCTCAACCTTCCTAATGCCGCGACCCTTTAATACAGTTCCTCATGTTGTGGTGACCCCCAATTTCATTGTTACAAATTGAACATAATTAAAGCATAGTGATTAATCACAAAACAATATGTAATTATATATGTGTTTTCCGATGGTCTTAGGCGACCCCTGTGAAAGGGTCGTTTGACCCCCAAAGGGGTCGCGACCCACAGGTTGAGAACAGCTGCTGTAAGGCATCTATCTTTTAAGATTCTATGGACTTAAAAATGGGTCAGAACCTAGTCTTCTCTCGTCTCTTCTTTTTCTCCCTCTGCTTTTATCTTTCATATTACAGTCAAGCTAGAGTGAGCACTCCAGATTTTCTCCTATAGAGACTGTATAGGAAACTTACAAAAGATTGGTCAACTACCATGAAGTAAAGCCTTTTTGTACTTTAATCCTCAGAAGCTATTTCCGCCAAGGGTACTGGCCACAACCTTCCTAAGTGTGGCTAATTATTTGGCCTCTCTCCAAAATAGCCATGTGACAGTCTCCCTCACAGCTCCAGAGCACCATTCTTATGGAAGCTGAGCTCTTCTTCTAATGTGTATTTCTTATCGTAATTTGCTTGTATAAGGAAACATATATCTTCAAGTTGGCCTTAAATTCTTAACTGCTGTCTGATTTCTGCCTCTTACACACACACACACACACACACACACGCGCGCGCGCGCGCGCCAACAGTGCCCCTAAACTCTTGCAAAATCCTGTTTAAATCAGTCCATTGCCTTTTATAGCTGGAAGAAACTCAGGAGCCATTTGGTGCCATTGTCTCCATTTTATGTTGAAGAAATGATATTGGAGTGGTTAGGTGACCTGCTGGGATATGTGGTTATTCTGCAGGAGCCTGGAACTTCCCCCACTACATGTCACTGTTTCCCACTTCGAAATGGCAAAGCTCCAGGTGAAAGCATCTTCCTGCCTGTAGAGGATAAATGCCTGAAGGAAGTGCCTCCAAGGCCAACTGCAGACAGTATTAAATCCATCACCGAACTTATATAGATCATGTGACTTCATTGAATTCTCATTATTGGCTCCAGGCATGTCTAGTGTGTCCAAATTATCCCCTAGAATGTTCCTTCTTTCTACCTCCATTGGTGGCACAGACTGGAAATATGAATTGTTTTTTAAATTTTTAGATAATTTTTTGCCAGCAAATCCATTGTAATACTAAAGGAAGGTAGAATTTTCAGGATTAGGTGCCTAGAATATTTTTTTAATGTATTTTTATTGATTTCAGAGAGGAAGGGAGAGGGAGAGAGAAAAACATCAATGATGAAAGAGAATCATTGATCTGCTGCCTCCTGCACGTTCCCCAATGACTATCGAACCCGAAAACCCGGCATGTGCCCTGACCAGGAATTGAACCTCGAACTCCTGGTTCATAGGTCAATGCTCAACCACTGATCCACACCAGCTGAGCAAGGTGCCTGGTCTTTGAAGCTGATGAGCATGACCTTCCCCAGCTTGGCCTCCGTTGCATGGAGCAGAACCCTGTGCCACACAACCCCTGGTTCTGACCCAGGATGACTACTGCTAAGCTTGCTGCCACCCGCACAGGGGAAGCTCAGAAATATAACCAGCAGGCCCCCGATCTATTGATTAGACGTCCTCAAGCCTCAGGCAGGGAAACACATTTCCAGCTTTCATGCAGTCATTTGTCTTAAAACTTCTTAATATTTCACATTTTCTTTCTTGGGTTTTAGTTTTCACTGCCTCCCACTGTGTGATTTGCCCTGTGTTATTATTTCACAAACAGCCTCTTTCATCTGGCCTCTCTGCCTCGCATCCAGATCTGCTGCTCAGTAACTCTTCTGGGGGTGGGGAGTCTGGGCTCTTTCCTAGTTAGAGTTATGCAGGTTTGCCCAGCAAGGCTGTGGCTTCATCCAATTTTGGCTCCTTAGGCTTCATGATTACTGAGTAGAGAGGTATTTTGGAATCTCAGCTGTTTCATAGAATCACCGAGGGAGCATTGAAAACTAAATTTATTATAGTAATCATTTCACAATATATGTAAGCCAAGTCATTATACTACTATATATCTTAAATTTACACAGCGATGTATGTCAATTATCCTGTATAATAAAAGGGTAATATGCAAATATACCAAATGGCAGAAAACCAATCCAAGTGAAATCCTATCTAATAAAAGAGAAACATGGTAATTGGCGTGCAACCGCTACCCTTCCCATTGGCTAATCAGGGCGATATGCAAATTAACTGTTAGCCAAGATGGCGGCGGGCAGCCAGGCAGCTTGAAACTAACATGAGGCTTGCTTGCTTCAGTGACGGAGGAAACCAACATTCCCCGCCTGCCTTGCAGGCCTCTGAGCCTGCAGTTTGAAACATTTTAACAAATATAGAAGCTAAAAAAAAAAACACCCAGAAACCAGCTTTCAGCGAGCTGTGATCTCAGAGCTGGAGTCAGAGCTGGAGTTATACATTGTTTCAAACCGAAACAAACCAGATACCTACTTTCAGCAGTGGAGGCCTAAGAGCTGGAGCCTCAGAGCTAAAGCTGGCCCAGAATTAAAAAAAGAAAAAAGAAAAAAAGGAGCAGTTGGGAGCTTCCGTCACCCGCCAGCCTGAAAACAGCCCTCAGCCCCTCACCCAGACTGGCCAGGCACCCCAGTGGGGACCCCCACCCTGAAGGGTGTGTGACCAGCTGCAAACAGCCCTCAGCCCCTCACCCAGGCTGGCCAGGCACCCCAGTTGGGACCCCCACCCTGAATGGTGTGTGACCAGTTGCAAACAGCCATCATCCCCTTTCCCAGGCTGGCCAAGCACCCCAGTGGGGACTCCCACCCTGATCCAGGACACCCTTCAGGGCAAACCAGCCAGCCCCACCCATGCACCAGGCCTCTACCCTATATAGTAAAAGGGTAATATGCCTCCCAGCACCGGGATCAGCCAGCGTGACAGGGGGCAGCGCCCAAACACCCTGATCGCCCTGCAGCTCTGTGTGTGACAGGGGGTGGGGCCACAACCTCCCTATCGGCCCTGCTCTGTTTGTGACAGGGGAAGGCGCCCCAACCTCCTGATCAGCCCTGCTCTGTGCCTGATACAGGGGAGCTCCCTAACCTCTGATCGCCCTGCGGCTCTGTGTGTGACAGGGTGCGGAGCCACAAACCCCCCCCCCCGCCCCCCCCCACGGGCCCTCCTCTGTGTGTGACAGGGTAGAGCCATAACCTCCCCATCGGCCCTGCCCTGAGTGTGAGAGTGGCGGCGCCCCAACCCCCTGATCGGCCCTGCTCTGTGGGTGATAGAGGGCGGCGCCACAACCCCCCTATCGGCCCTACTCTCTGAGTGACAGGGGGGAGCTCCTCAACCCCCTGATGGATCCTGCTCTGTGCGTGACAGGGGGGAGCTCCCCAACCCCCCTGATGGGCCCTGCTCTGTGCGTGACAGGGGGGAGCTCCCCAACTCCCGGATTGGCCCTGCTCTGTGCGTGACAGGGGGTGGCGCCGCAACCTCCCCATCGACCCTGCCTTGAGTGTGACAGGGGACGATGCCCCAACCCCCCAATTGGCCCTACCCTGAGCGTGACTGGGGGTGGCATCGCAACCTCCCGATCTGCCCTATTCTGTGCATGACGGGACGGCGCCCCAACACCCCAATCAGCCCTGCTCTGAGCCCGACCAGGGGCTGCACCTAGGGATTGGGCCTGCCCTCTGCCACCCGGGAGTGTTATCTCCCAAGGGGTCCCAGACTGCGAGAGGGCACAGGCCAGACTGAGGGACCCCCCCTTCTCCCCGAGTGCACAAATTTTTGTGCACCGGGCCTCTAGTATATAATGATATGCTAAGGCTGCTTAACCGCTCGCTATGACATGCACTGACCACCAGGGGGCAGGCAATAGACTGGTCACTATGATGTGCACTGACCATTAGGGGGCAGATGCTCCGACCAGTAGGTTAGCTTGCTGCTGGGGTCCGGCCAATTGGGACTGAGCGAGATGGGCCAGACATGCCCTGGAGCCCTCCTGTGGTCCCTCCCTGGCCCAATCATGCACTGTGGGGTCCCCCAGCCTGGCCTGCATCCTCTCGCAATCCGGGACCTCTCAGGGAATGTCAGAGAGCCGGTTTCAGCCTGATTCCGCAGGCTACTCCCCTTGGGAGGACACCAGACATAAGGCTAATGACTGCTGAGCGCTGATGTAGCAGCGCAAGCCTCTCCCTATTGGGACTGATTGGGTGCAAGCCTGTGGCAGGCACAGTGGGGCTGGGATGAGTGGGAACGGCAGGTAGGAGCTGAAGACAGTGTTGGACTGCGGGTTTCAGCCCGATCCCTGCAGGCCACCCTGAGGGACCCCACCTGGGCACGAATTCATGCACCAGGCCTGTAGTCCTATATAATAAAGAGCTAATATGCAAATGGTAATCATGCCCTCATGCCCTCATGCCATAACAGCTCAGACACTCAACACTGGCAAGAGAGGAATGGGGACCAGCCAGGCACAAATGAGCTCGCAAGAGAGAAATGGGGACCAGCCAGGCTGCGGCCCAGGAGAGGGACAAGCTGCTCGCCCCACGGTCCCGGGCGCCAGTGGCTAGGGCTGTGGTCCAAGAGAGGGACAAGCTGCCCACCTCACGGTCCCGGGCCCCAGCAGCTGCCACCTGGGCAAAGCCACCCGCCCACAGCCTCCTGCAGCTGTGGCCAGCCCAGGCGAAGCCAGCCCAGGTCCTGGGTGCCTGCAGCCAGCCAGAAGCAGGAAAGCCCGGATCCCAAGTACCTGCGACTGACTGGAGGAGGGAATCCTGGGTCCTGGGTGCAGGGTGAGGCAGAGGTGGTTAGCAGCAATCAGGCCAGGAGGGGAGTAGTTAAGGGCAATCAGGCTGGTAGGGGAGCAGTTAGGGGAGATCAGGCAGGCAGGCAGAGGTGGTTAGGGGCGATCAGGAGGGAGGCAGGTAAGCGGTTAGGAGCCAGCGGTCCCGGATTGCGAGAGGCAGTCAGACATCCCCCGAGGGTCCTGGATTGGAGAGGGTGCAGGCCAGGCTGAGGGACCCCCCCCTCCCCATGCACAAATTTCATGCACCGGGCCTCTAGAATTTCTATAAAACTGAAAGGGAAAAACATGCTGGGGCTGGGGCCATGTTGTAGATCAATGGAAACAATTTAAGAGAGGCCCCGGTATGGGCCTATTATTTTTAAGCTCTCCAAAAATAATCTTAATGTGTAGCTAGGGTTCAGAACTACCCACTTGGTTTTCGTGTAACAGAGAATAAATCTAAACATAAAAATAAGGATTAGCTAGATGGCTCAATGTCAGGTGAAGGAGAGATGATGACAGCGACAGCAGGACGGGAGTGCATAAGAACAGAATGGATTTTTTATTGTCTTTTCAAGGGTCATTGATCGAAGGCATCCTTGCTTGTGTTTAGAGTTATAGCCTCAAAGGGGCGTAGGGGTGGCTCTGACCTGTGATAAAAGGGCTCTTTGGCCCTGTTAGGCAGGAAGTGGAGGAAAAGAGTTTTGTGTTCAAAGAACAGCAACCGTTGAGTCCGATTCTAGGTTTTTCTTGCTGGTGGGCAAAAGCATATTCTTTGTATATTGGCGTCCTGTAAGACAGTGGCTTCTCCAGTGATGGGAACGGGTCTGTCTCCAGCGCCAGACACCGAGGAGGAGCTGCTCTTGTTCTTGTGGAACAAATGAATCAGAGAGTCATGAATGAATGAACAGCAAAATCATACCTATGGGCCAGTCCTTCATTTGCCGGGTTTGATGACGGTCATCAGTGGTCTGAGGCCGGGGCATATCATGGAAGTGAAGCAAGCCACATCCTGCCTTTCAGGGTGACGTCCTTCGGAAGATTACACCTGGCCTTTGAGAAAGTGCGGCTTTCCGTGGGTGTCTGGGGCAGCACTGGATCCAGGGTGCTGAAAATAATAATGCTGAGGAACCGCAATTAAAATACACCAATCTCATTAAAAATTCCATTTAAAGCTCTATAAAATCAGATGCTAGATGGAAATATAAGAAAGCCCATAAAACAACTTGTGGTTAAAAATATGTTAGAAAGAAGGCATTTAATTACAGGAATTGATACTACATTATGATGGACTTCAGTATGGGCCAATTGACTATTCATGATTTTGGCGGAAAACTTTATCTTTTCAACCTAAGGCCTTTTAAATGGTGCTGTTATCAACTAATCAATTAATTCAGTTTGATATTGCAAATGGTGCAATACAGTTAAGAAAGGGTATAAAAGTAAAACTTGGTCTTCAGTGCCCTCCCCAGTCAAAATTTTGGGAACTTACATAGTGTTTATTCAATACACGTTCCTGTATTGGAAGAGGAGGTGTGTGCGTAGGGGGGTGCAGGAGATTGGAGAAAGGACAATGAGAATTAAAAGAGCCCGCCAGTGGGCTCAGTGGTTGAATGTGAACCAGTGGCTGAGCATCAACCCATGAACCAAGAGGTCACAAGTTTAATTCCTGGTGAGGGCACATGCCCAGGTTGCTGGCTCAATCACCAGTAGAGGATGTGCAGGAGGCAAACAACCCATCTCTTTCATCATGTTTCTCTCTCTCTAAAATCAATAAAAACATAGTTTTATAAAAAAGAAATTTAAAAGTGGAAGCAGAAGTGCGGGAGATCAAGCCAAAGCTGCTTGTATAATGACACCAATTGATGAAACTGCCTTTATAGTCTAACAAAATTTTTCTATTCAATAAAAATTTTGAATCAAAGTACCATTGTGTGCTTTAATTTAGGGATGGTTATTTTGATGGTAATGGTTCTCCGGGTGATAAAAGACTTAATTGCAGCCTACTTGTAGATGAATTCATTTTTTCACATCCCTAAAGTCCTATTTTACAAAGCACCTTTCCATGTGCCTATTTTTCTATAATCACCCAGGTCGGTTAAATCAAGTCCATGTAATTAATTCTTCACTGTCCACCCACTCCAGAGAGAGATATGGATAATGTTTGTATGTCAGGCAAAAGAAATGGACGTTCTAGATATCTTGTATATTGGTCTCCTGTAGTTTTTTTTCTTGCTTAGTTATTCTAAATTACGCTTCCAATCCTTTAATTTTCATTTTTATATCATGTGAAATTGGATACCTTTGGTGTCCCCTGAGTCATCTGAATACCAGGAGTGTCTGATGACCAGAGTACACTACAACTCTGTGATCAGGCTGCCTAGACCTGGAAGTTGGCACTGCTTCTTTCTTGCAGCCTAACTTGGGTTGGGCTAATTAACTAAGACTCAGTTTCTTCATCTGTAAAATGAGCACAGTTATACCTCATAAGCTAATTGTGAAAATTGATCAAATAATACCTGCACAGCAGTTACCACAGTGCCAGGGGCAAAGAGCTGGATGGGTGCTAAGTACTAACTGTAGCACCAGATATTCCATATGTAGCCATAGCACCTACACACATATATCTCTGAAAGCCAGAAATGCTTCCTCGGTGAATTTTCAACCACTTATAAATCACGTAGTCTGAGTTCATTAAGCCCAAGATGTGAATGGAACCTTGATTAGCTTAATTAAGTAGGATTTAGTTACATGGAGAGGAGAAAAATCTATACTGTCCAATATGGTAGTCTCTTGCTACATGTGGATACTGAGCCCCTGAAGTGTGTCTAGTCGGAATTGAGGTGAGCTTTCATGTGAAACAAACACCTGATTTTGGACACTTTGTGCTAAAAAAGAAATGTAAAATATCTGTTTAATAAATTTACATTGATTAGATGTCAAACTGATAATATTTTGGATATATAGTGTTAAATGAGCTATATTGTTATAATTAATTTCACCTACTTCTTTATGCCTTTTAAAAGTACGACTATTAGAAAATTTAAATTACATATGTGGCTAACATTCTATTTCTAATGGACTGCACTGTTCTAGGGTGATGCAGCCCAACAGTGAAAAGAAATGACTTAAAGAACTAGTCTAGTGAAAGGAGACAGTCCTAATCCACGTGAGCAAGGAGCCCACATGTCTTCCTTATATGACCTGGTTCAGAACCGCTGGGAACTTTGAGGTCACCTGCACCTTTTACACTCAGTGGCCGTGAAGGGGGACAGGAGTCACAACAAGGGTGGTCATCCTCTGAAAACCCACCAGGCAACAAGGAATTTTCTTTTAATTTTTAAAAATTTATTATTGGGGTAACATTCATTAATAAAATTACATAAGTTTCAAGTATACAATTCTCTAAACACTTCATCTGTATATTGCGTTGTATGCTCACCACCCAAAGTCTCATCTCCTTCCATCACCATATATTTGACCCCTTTTGCCCTCTTTGACCTTCCCCTCCAGTAACCACCATACTGTTGTCTGTCTTAATAGCACCTGTTTGTCTTCTGTAAAAATCAGAGATCAAAATAGCAAAATGAAGGTAGAAGAGCTCACAGGTTCTGCAATCTCAGAGCCTCTTTGTTCAAGAACATCTTTTTTTCCCCTTGGCCTTGGTTTGTGTAGTATTTTGGCCAATGGAGTTGAGATATATTTTGGAGTACTTAGCTGAAAAAAATGTAAGATGTGAAATAAGCCTGAATATAGAGAACTTGAAACCAGAAGAAAAAAAGGCACATTTTAAAGCTTTCAGCTTTCTCAAGAAATAGCTATTTTGACTTTCAGATAGACAGCTTTTGAGCCTGCCAAGAAAAGGAGTCAGAATTTCAACTAGCCTACCAGAACTTTATTCTCGTTTTCATAGATGCCAAGTTTGAAGGGGCTGTTCTGTCTTCTAGTTCAAGAGCGTGCTTTCATTGTGTGTTCTGAATCACCCAGTGGGTTCTCTCCAGGCCCCCTTTCCACACACAGCCAACGAACCCAAAACATCTTACAGCCTGGGTTTGGGAAATAAAGAAGGGGACGTGGAAGTAAGGATGGAAAGACGGGACCTTCGTGGAGCTTCTGTGTGCCAGGCACTGTGCGGGCATTGACTTGTTTAATTGAGAAAAGTGTGATGGGCTTGAACTGTCCAGAAAGTAATTGAAAGTATGGACCTAGAAGCTTCCTGGCCATCCCAGAACAACAGTAACAGTATGGCACACCTCAGACCCTGCATCCGTGTAGACTGAGACTGTTTCTTTCTGCCCATTTTGCATTTCTGATTCATGGTGCGGCCAGAAATCTCAGGTACAACTCAGGGAGGGAGAGCCCTCTGCCGTGGGCAGCGGGGCCCATTCACTGTGCTGACCGGTTCATCTGCCTTTTGATGAGAATGAAGGGCACGTTTTTGACGTCTACTCATCTTTTCCTTCTGAATTTGTGTCACTTTTGATCAGTGCAAGGTTTTCCCTTCTGGAAAATACTCTCTTATGCCATGAATCCCTAGTGGACAATAGACATCCCATACAGAACTGATTTTTGAGGACTAGTGGACTTCTGCGTGAGCAAAGGAGATGCTTCTGATGGAAACATTTCTCTGCTCTGAGCAAAGGCCTGTAGAGCAAACTTGTTAGGAGAGCACCTGCATGCTCAAGGAAAATAATAACCCTGCAAAAAATGTATAGAAAGGACTTTACATAAACTTTTCTCTCATGTTCCCAGTAATTTGAAATTGACTTAAATGGGACAAATCAAAGGAAATAACTTTTTTTTTCCGCAGTAGGTGATAGTGCTCTGAACATATGGGGAGAGAATGGCCCTTCATTCATTGAAATGTGTGTGCAGTGAATAAATAATAACATTAGGATCTGCAACCTACATTTGTGCATAATATACCATGTTCTTTGAAAGTGGGTTTTGTGCTGTACATTATCCAATGGTTTTCATACTCCGGAAACAATAATTCATACCAGAAACTTAATTATCCACATACCCTGTAACTATGCCAACCCTGATTTTTGAAAATCCCCTACCCTCTTCTCTTCAGATGAATGCTATCTAGAAAAGAAGTAGTGCTCTTTGTTTTATTTTGTTTTTCCTTAAATTATACTATTTGATGGGACTAACAGGTAACTTGCCAGATTTTTATCCTATGCCAATTAGCTGCAGGGTGACCAGCCCTGATGGTGTAGTTTGGGATCTTTACAATAAAAGGGGGAAAAACAAGGGATGAAACTCCTTGTGACTGGCAATATAATATGGTGGTGCCCCAAAGTAATAATACCAGCATGAGGATGGGCTTTGCAAATTGGAGCTACCATATTAGAAACCACCCTCGGTTGTCTATAGAACAGAAACACAGCCTTAGACTGAGAATTTTATTAGCAGTGCTGTGGATGTAAAGTAGAGAGCTATCACTTTAGATGTCATTTTAAACATGTGTCGAGTGTTTGCTTGGGTCTCTAACGATCTCAGCTCACAATTCCATTAAGATTTGTTGAGTATTTTCCCCGTGCCAGGTGCTCACTGAACTATTCATATACATTATCTCATTTTGTCCCTGCAGAAGCCTGTGAGCTTATTTCTCCCAGCTGACAAATAAAGAAATTGTTACCTGGAGAAATTAAACGGCTTGGCCAAAAGAAACGGAAGGCAAGTCTCGAATCCAGGTGGGCTGATCCCAGGTCCCGTGCCAGGGTTGATGGCCTCCCGGTAGCTAAGCCAGGAGCCTGTGCTGGAGGGCTAGACCAGGAATGCCCCAGATGGCGGGAGAGAAAAGCAAACAGTGCCAGCATTTTGAATGCACTTACATGATTAGAAATAGGAAACATGTGCATTGGTGATCTCTGTGGAATATAACTGAGGCACAGCACCGTGATGCGATGCAGTGCTGATGGATCCTCAGAAGAGCCTAATCAGGACCGCACCGGTACTGACCGCGTCTAATACGCAATGACACCAAATCCTAGAGCCCCTCTCCTACCTAAGAAGATGGGCTCACCCCCCGGAGGCAGGGGCTCAGCCCCAGGACTTGGCGTTTCATATATGGGGTATGCCTCATCTCTGCCGACAGGCTCCTTGTCACAACACCGCAGCCCGTGCTTGGACGATGCAGGAGCGTCGTGTCCCCTGGACTCTTCAGAGGCGCAGCTGCAAGATGGCAGCGGCGCATTTTATGTTCTAAGTGCATCCATTTTTATAAATATCACATCAATTCCGTCTTAGCGAGGCCTAGTAACAAAGCTGCCAACTTCCTCTACCGCCCGAGGAAGTATTATTTATAGTTCACTTGGATGCACTTGGCTCAGTGCCTCATGGTACCAGAGCTTCTGGGCTCCTGTGCCACAGTAACGTACAGGCGGCCGCGTGCGGCCGGAGCTTCAGAGGGGGTGCGACGGCTTCCCATCCTGTCCCTCAGCTGCCTGGTGATCTCAAAACAGAACCAAAGTTTGTCCGGATGCTTCTGATATCCAGCCTCACACCCGCTGGAGGATAAAACTCCAAACAGAAACATCACTAATTCTGTTTATCAGTGTGAGATCCTGACCCATCAACAATGTCACCTTTTGATTAGTAGGGACGGAGGGCGTCGACGAATCTTTCCACCTGTTAGTCATTGGTATTCAATACATACCCGTCCCACAGGTTACAAGTCAGGCACCTGTCACTAAAAAGTCAGTTATTGTTATCATTTTCTTTTTTTCAGTTTCTTCATTCATGTTGACAGCAGAATTTTTCACCTTTAAAACACAGATGAAAGATCTACCAGGGGGAGTTAGGGAATGTTTCTGAGGTGTGAATCAATGTTGATCTCAGAGATGCAAAATAATAATACATTTTTATGAGAAAGCATTTTTTTTACTAAAATCTTCTAAGGAAGGTTATAATGATTCTATTTTCTTGGCCAAAGATCCAAAAAGAAGGAGGTTAAGTAACCTCAAGAAGAAATGGAAGAGCTCAGAAGGGAGCTGAGGGCTCCCTGCCTCTTGCCCTGCCTCTCATCGATGAACACATTTGCATAAGGAGGTTGACAGGGGACACTGCAGGGAATCTTTCATGTCTTAAATCAGTGGTTCTCAACCTTCCTAATGCCTTGACCCTTTAATACAGTTCCTCATGTTGTGGTGACCCCCAATTTCATTGTTACAAGTTGAACATAATTAAAGCATAGTGATTAATCACAAAAACAATATGTAGTTATATATGTGTTTTTCCGATGGTCTTAGGCGACCCCTGTGAAAGGGTCGTTCGACCCACAGCTTGAGAACTGCTGTTTTAAATAGTGCCTGAGTTCTAAAAACCAATGGTGGAAAGCAGACTCTCTTAGGAATGCGGACTCTGCACCCCAGCCCTGCACTATCCAGTGAGGGAGAGGAAAGTGAGGAAATAGCTTTCTTTTTAGTAGCCACATTGTCATTTCTTGATGAATTCCTCCTATGCGGATACTTAATTGTTTGAATAATTTGTAACACTAATTTTCCTCTTTCTTAAGAACAGCATCCATCAAGTTTGCTAGAACTTTTTTGGTGCCAAAGAAATTAATAGAAATTTAAAAGTCAGTTCAGTATCAACAAACATATTACTCTTCAATTTGTTCAATTCATTCAAGCTCTTTGGATATTTACCCAAAGAAATATTCAATGAAATTTTAATGGAAATTATATATTTCAATGAGAAAGCAAGGGCTTGGTGCTCTCAGTGATAAAGCAGGAGGTTAGTTCAAACAGTGAAAACAGATTTTATTCAGTAACTGCTGATGGTAGCAGACAGAGGGGGCTCCATTCATTTGAAGTCACTCGGACTTGACGAGGTTTTCAAGGGAGGATGAGGCAATAGGGAGGGGCACAGGTGGGGCTCAAGTACTGGAGAAGCAAAGTTAGGATTCTGTTCTCTCACAGCCATCAAAGCTATCATTCCTGAGGATGACATTTCTAAGGAGTGGCTTTCGGGTCCTGGACAGAGACACTCTTGAGTTGTGGGAAATACATCTACATTTCAAAGGGACAGAGGAAGGAGGCACAATCCTTAGTCCTTTTCAGTAAATGCTCTAAGAAAGGGAGGTGATAGCCTATCTTCGGATTGTGGGCTAGAAGAAACAGTAAATTCTTTTTACAGCCATGAGTTTTTCCAGACAGGTTCTCAAAGGGACTGGGTCATTCCAGGGATCACCGTGGGCTGCTAGAAGCTAGTCCAACATTTGCTCAAAGGTCTCAATGCAGAAGTTTGAATGGGGTGTTTGTGTGGAGGTTTCATAGTTCTCAGTACTCATGATGCTCTGTCTCCATAAAAAAGGTGTTATGTCTCCAGAGCAAGGAATATAGTATCTGATTCAAAGATAGCAACGAAAGTTTGATTTTAAAGCTATTCTTTAGTTCCTCTGTGTCACATTAGATGTGAGAATCATGAGCGAGGTTTGACAGGTCTTTGATGAACACCTTGTCAATGGTTTCCTGTGTTGGGAGAAAAATAACAGTGGTTTACGTTAGGATGGAAAGAATGAGTTTTAGATTTTAAACCTGCTTTCATTTACACAAGTCCAGTGAACCAGCAATTTCAGTTTCCTAGCTAACTAAAACCCAGGCCTGTGATTTCAACCTGCTGAATGCCTGGGCATCATTCCCTAACTCCCACTCAGTGGCCGCCTTTTCCTCATAGCTCAGCTACGGTCCACTTGCTCTTATGACAAAAAGAGACAGAAATGGCATAGGAAGAGCTCTGGCTTTGAGTTGGGCACTGTCAGTACCTTTCTCATTTAATCTTTGCTACAATCTCATTTTTATCAATGAGGATACTAATGTTCAGAGAGGTTAAGTAACTGGCTCAAGATTGTGTCGACGACAACAACGACCTTGGACAGAGCTAGGTCCCTCTAATGTGCATCCCACATCCTAAGATCTTGTCCCCAATGTATTTACCCACTGATGAGTGAGCGTATCTATAATAGTCTGCTTCAAAAAGAGCAGTTTCAGGATTTGTAGGATATTTTTTGTTGCTTATTTTATTTTGTTGTTGTTGCTTATTTTAAAGGGAAAGTCAGCATTTGTCCTGCTTCCTGAAGAACTTACCTGTCAATATCTCTAACCTCGGAGAAAGACATAGAAATAACTGTAGAGATAGATGTAGAAATAACCCACCCTCTGTCAAAATGACACTGAATATCCCCAGAGACTCTTGTATTTACTATACAGCAGCCAAGACCTATTTAGTAGACAGATCCATTTGGGAACTTCAAGATAAGATTGGGTGTCAAAACTAACATTCATTTTTCCAGCCCTAGAATTACCATCATGAGGCCATGGGAAGCACTGGAGAAGCACCCTGTGTGGCAGCCCTGAGTCAGGCAGCCATCTACCGCTAGACCTAGCTAACTATCCTAGCTAACGCGCTGCAACGTTCATTGAGAACACTTCAGTGAAGAGAGTATCAGGAATGAGAAAAAAATAAAAACCCAAAGCATAAGCATAATGCTTTTCTTTCAATTAACATAGTTAGGTTTTACTCATGAGACATAGTTATGTGTCATGTTTCATTTTTCTACAAGCCTTATAAAAATAATTATATTAAAAAGTTTCTCTTTCGATTAACATCTCGTTTGACCTATGGTTGATTAAAGTCATTATTTCCATAAGTAAATAATTTTTCAGTAAGGGCCAAGGGAGGCTACTTGGGCCAAGGGGTAATAAACCATTTTGTCTTGGGAATTCTTTCAAAAGTTGCGTTTCAATTAAGATGGTGCTGGATAACAAAGGCAGGGTGGAGTGGAATTATGGATTTGAAGTACTTATCATCCAACACTAAAACAACTCATTAAACCCCTACTGTTAAAGATTACTTCACATTAACATCCACAGAGACTTTCTGCCCCCCAAGTCTGTGAAGGCAGCACTGAGCCACACAAACTGGTGATAAAAGGCTCAGCAGTGACTTGGCTGGAGGCCCAGATGTGGTTCATCTGCTATAAATTTTACTAGATAATCATAGTCTATTCCAAGCACCTTTTGAAAAATGCTTTTTTTTTTTTTTGTCTTTGGGCATTAGATCTGCATCCAGTTCATCTAATAAACCTTACACTATTAGGAGGAAAGGTAACATCAATTTATTATATTATTTCAAGATATAATAATGCTAGGGAAGAGCTCATCAGAAATGAACTCCTAATTTAGTATATGCAACTGTCTTCTTGATCTTGGATATTTAACAGATATCTCAAAGGTAACAGGAAGAAGTAACCCTTAAGTCCATTCTCCACTGCACGCACACTCACCAGATGAGTATTATTACCCTGTTTGTCCCATCTTGGTAAATTATTTCACCCAGTGGCTCAATTCAAAAAAGTAATGTCTGTCCTTGACTCTCCTACCTCACTTCCCATAGCACAAGTCCATCAATTCTGCCTCCATAATCTACTTTGAATTTGACCTCTTCTCAAGGCCCAAGCATCATTAGCCTACCCAGTGCCCTTATCCAAATTTGGAAAAGGCATGACTTTCTCAAGAAATAGCCGTCTGTCGGAATATTGCTATTCTGTACTGGATTTCCTCCAAAGAAGCACGTGACTGCCCCTCTACTGGAAAGTTATTGTGACACATTAAGTCATGTGACAAATATGCAATGTCTGTGCTGAGAGTGTGCTGTACAAAGCCTGCAAAACCCTGTGTGGCAGCCCTGAGTCAGGCAGCTATCTACCGCAAGACCTAGCTAACTATCCTGCTTCCTCTCCAGCTCTCCTGCTATAATCTTGTGTTTGTGTGTGTGTGTGTTTTCCACAGAGACTCTAGAATGTTCTTTTTAAAATCAGACTTCAGCTGGCCAGCATAGCTCAGTGGTTGAGGGTTAGCCTATGAACCAGGTGGTCACAGTTCAATTCCCAGTCAGGGCACATGCCCAGGTTGTAGGCTCGATCCCCAGTGTGAGGCCTGCAGGAGGCAGCTGATCAGTGATTCTCTCTCATCAGCATTTCTATCTCTCTCGCCCCCTCCCTTCCTCTCTGAAATCAATAAAAAATATGAAAAATAAAATAAAATCAGGCACCAAATCATGTCCCTCCCCTGCTTGGAACCTCCCAAAACTGTCCATTTACAATCAAAGTGAAATCCAAGCTCCTTTTTATGGCCTACACTAAGATCAGATCACTGCCTTTCTCTCCAGTCTTCCCCACCCGACGTCTCAGGATGAAAATTTATCCATATGCACAGGCAGGGCTTAATGACGGGCATCTGTTCTGATTAATGGGCGCCCTTGTCAGGTCAGCCATTAAACATATGAATATCTGCCCTGATTATTTCTTTTGGCTCTGCCCCCTTGGCTGTAGCCACACTGATTTTGCTGTTCCTGGAACATACCAGGCTTATTTCCATCTGCATTAATCTTCTGGGGCTGCATTAACAAATTACCACAAACTGGTTGACTCAAAATAACAGCAATTTATTCTCTCACAGTGGTGGAGACAAGAAATCCGAGATCAAGATGTTGGCAGGATTGGTTCCATCTGGAGGCACAGAGGGTGCATCTGCCCCTTGCCCTCCTCTGAGCTTCTGGCAAATGTTGGCAGTCTTTGGTGTTCCTTGACTTGATGCATAGCTCCAATTTCTACCTCTGTCTTCACGTGGTCTTCGCCCCTCTTTTCTTGTGTTTGTTTCCCCTTTTCGTCTCAAAATCGAAGAACTGGTTATTATATTTAGGGCTCACTCTAACGTAGGATGATCTCCTCTCAAGATCCTTTACTTAAGTTCATCTGCAAAGACACTTATTCCAAGGAAGGTCGTCTTCTAAAGTTCCTGGTAGACGTGTCTTTTAGAGACCCACTGTTCGGACCACTGCAATCGATGACAGCTTTTGCATCTGCACTTTTACCCATTGAATCTTTTTTTCACCTGGCAGACAGGACATTTCTCCTTCACTTGCTCCCAATTTCTTCTCGAGTAATAATTCTGCATAGAGGCCTTCTCTGGCCGCCTATCTAAAATAGCTCCTCCTCGTTCCTCTGCATTCTTTCATTCCGCTTTTACTTTTCTTTATGGCACTTTAATACCATCTACCGTTTCATTGTACGTTTTTGTTGATTATTGTCCCCACTAGAATATACACTCCATTAGATCAAGGGCTTTGTCTTCTTTTTTTTTAATACATATATATATATCTTATTGATTTCAGAGAGGAAGGGAGAGGGGGAGAGGGGGAGAGAGATAGAAACATCAATGATGAGAGAGAATCATTGACCAGCTGCCTCCTGCGCGCCCCACAATGGAGATTGAGCCCGCCACCCGGACATATGCCCTGACCAGGAATCAAACCATGACCTCCTGGTTCATAGGTCGACGCTCAACCACTGAGCAACACCAGCTGGGCTTCTTTTTTTGTTTTTTTTAGTCCTCACCCAAGGATATGTGTGTGTGTGTGTTTTAATTGATTTTAGAAAGAGGGGAAGGAATAGAGAGTGAGAGAGAAATATTGATGTGAGAGGGAAACGTCGATCAGTTGCCTCCTGTATGCTCCCCGACCAGGGATCAAACCCGCAGCCTTGGTATGTGCCCTGACCAGGATTGAACCCACAACCTTTTGGTGCATGGGACGACGCTCCAGCAAACTGAGCCACACCGGCCAGGGCAGGTGCTTTGTCTTCATCTTAGTCTCTATCATCTAGCACAGATGTTAGTAAAGTACTATGTCCCATTGGCCAAATCTGTGCTGCCTCCTGTTTTTGTAAAGTTTTATTGGAGCTCAGCCAACCCCATATGTTTACATGTTGTCACTGGCTGCTTTTGTACTATAACAGCAGGGTCGAGGGGTCATGACAGAGACTATCCGTGTGGCCCACAAAGCTCTCTGGCCCTTTAAAGAAAGCTGCAGGTGTATAGCATAGGTGTCTGGCTTATAGTATATATTTGTTGATTTATATTGAAAAGGGTTATTTCTAACCAGAGAAATTTAATTTGGTCTTAGGCTTGACATTTTGAAGAGGAAGATATCTGGGTTCTTTTCTGTTTCTAAGTTAGAATAACTTATTAATGCTAATTTGGGTGGTTAAAAGAGGAAGAGGAAATTCTATTAAGATAAGATTACAGAATGCACTTCTTAGATTCCCAAATTACTTTGAAGCGTGTGCCATCTTGTTTAATTTTCATAATTATCTGATTAGGTCAGTATTATGCTATTTCAGAGGCAGATAAAATGAGGTCACCCAGACAGTAAGAGGCAAAGCTAGGACTCCAACTGGACTCCAACCATAGGTTCAGATCCCTTCCTTTTACTTCTATTCCACAGCTAACGTCATCTTCCAAAGACAGCAAACCCAGGGATTTCACTGGGGCCACTGCATACTTCCACTGCTCTCCGTGGACGTTTATCCTCATGAGGCTCCCAAATTTATCTTACATTTTAGTGTAAAATTTAAATATTATCATGGACCTCAGAGCACAAATAATACTATGTTTTTGTACCCCCACAACGTCTAGAAAAGTGCAAGATACACATTGAGGCAAGTAATCAATGATTAGTAAATGTAATTGGATTTTGATATCTAATACAAAATAAAAAGCAGTGCTATTTAAAGGCCTAAGTGGCTTAAAATATTTTCTTGAAATGTCAAATGGTCATCCACAGGATAAGATAATAGGTCGTGGGTTTAGATAATTTAGATATTTGTGTCATTAACTGTGGGTTGTTTTTTCTTCACGTTCCTCAAGCATTTGCTTTAATAAAGAAATATTAAATAAAAAGGCAGAATAGATTTTTTAAATTAGTGAATAAGGATACTAGCATCAATAATTCTTCTAGAACATGGAGTAGAGAGATAAACAGGGACAACTATGAAAGAAGAGATAAAAGATATGGAGGACAGAGTGAGAAATTCACTGTCTTTATAATAGGAATTTCAGAAGAAGAAAAACAAATCAAGGAGAACAAACTGTTATTAAGGAAAGTCTTGAGTATCTTCAGTGACTGACAGGATTAGTGAATGAAGAAGAGACATAGCTACGTTCTGGGCAATTACTGAATTCTAAAACCAGTAGAGGACCTAGGAGCCGATAATTGTTTGCCCATAAAGGAAAGGTAATCAAACAAGAAACATAGTTTGACCATGCTTGTTGGTAAGCTATTTGCAAAATTTAAGGGCTCAGAAAGTATTCATAAGACTTTGAGTTGAAGGGTGAAATTTCAGTAGTCATATCATATATGTCATTTCACATTATCATCCAAAATGATAGGGTGGCTGTTTCATTCATTCACTTCTCATAGTTGCTGAGCCTCAGTGCAAGGTGCTGGGGATACACAGCTGAGCAAGGCATACTCCCTGCCTACAGGGAGTGGGTAGTCAGATGGGAGACAAACAATTGCAACAGGTATGGTCTGTGAGAGACCAAGGAAGACTTCTCAGTGGCAGAGACTTTGAGCTGGAAATCAGGGAGGAAGGGGTGTTATGAGCAGAAGAAGAAGCATGTACCAAAGTACAAAGGGAAATTCATTTTAATTTAATTATCCTAGTCATGGACTTTTCTCCACCACTGTGCTTTTTAAAATTTTTTATCTTTATTATTTAAAGTATTACAGATGTCCCATTTTTCCCCATTGACCCTCCTCCCCCCACTCCTATCCCCTCCTAGGCCTTCACTCCACTATTGTCTGTGTCCAAGGGTTATGCATATATGCATATAAATTCTTTGGTTCATCTCTTCCCCGTGCTTCCCTCTGAGGATTCTGTCTGTTCCATGCTTCCATGACACTGCATCTATTTTGTTTGTTTATTTTGCTCATTAGATTCCACATGTGAGTGAGATCATGTGATACTTGTCTTTCCCTGACTGGCTTATTTCCCTTAGCATAATATTCTCTTGGTCTCTCATGCTGTCTCAAAGGGTAAGAGAGCCTTCTTTTTTACAGCTGCATAGTATTTCATGGTATACATGTACCTCAGCTTTTTTATTCACTCATCTACTGATGGGCACTTGGGCTGTTTCCAGATCTTAGCTATTGCAAATTGTGCTGCTATGAACATAGGGTTCACCCCTGTGCTTTTAATTTTGCAACACTGAACACCAGACCAACTATTTCTTTATGCAAATTAACATCTTAATTCACTGTGTCAATGACCTTCTCCATATGAAGTGCACAAAATAAGGTGAAAGTTTAAAAAGGTTAAGTAAGGAAAGAAAAGGACAAGTATCTTAAAGACAAAGCAGCTTGCACCTCTGAGAGTTCGCTATCTCCAGAGTTGAAAGTTTTAATATGAAATATATCGCCTGTCTAATTCATTCACTAAGCCCTACAGCAGAAACCACACTTGCTCTATGGCTTATGTCATGCTGAATTGGCTGTCAGCGTTCAAGTCATAAATAATACTAATGGTGCACAAAAGCCAGGAAATGCAGAAATGAGGCTTTCATTAAAATGTTGACTCACCCAAATCGTACACAGATATTGTCTCTCAATATCTAGATAAACTCTCCAAGGTTGTTTTATGATATGAAAAATGTGCAATATAGTCAAGTTACCATTATAATGAGAACCTTAGACTTTCCCAATTCAGGCTTTTTCTAAGCATTATGGCTTAAATTCTTCACATCATATTACAGGAAAGTTTCATATTAAGGAATAAAAGCAGATTGTCCTTTGCATTTGTGAGTAATTCTTTTCCCCTGTGGAAATAGGAGCATGCACTATGGAAGCAACTTTTCAGAACAGGTCACAGATTTTCTGGGTTACCTTCATCCCTTCCCACCAAGTCCAGCTTCGGGCCAGCAGCTCCTTCTCTCATTCGGAGGATGTCTGAGAGAGGAGTCACATTGCCTGAGTCGGAAAAGCTGATGGTCTCTCTCTATATGCACACACTCGGGACAGAACCCCCAGCCTGTCACTGGGCACTGGCCACAGACTCTATTTTATTATGGTAGAAGACCAACCACTCCATATATTTTCAAATTCATTTAATTAACATCAAAGTAATTTTAATTCAATTTAAAAAATATGTATTGACCACCTCTGATGTTCCTGTGTTTAAAACATGCACTAGGGCCCTGCCGGTGTGGCTCAGTGGTTGAGCATCGACCTATGAACGAGGAGGTCAAGGTTCAATTCCTAGTCAGGGCACATGCCTGGGTTGTGGGCTCGATCTCCAATAGGGGGCATGCAGGAGGCAGCTGATCAATGTTTCTCTCTCGTCATTGATGTTTCTGTCTCTTTCTCCTTTTCCCTTCCTCTCTAAAATCAATAAAAATATATTTTTTAAAATGAAAATAAAATAAAACATGCAATAGGCACATTGATTGAACCATATTCTCTACTCACTCACACACACAAAAATTACAGTATACAGGGAAAGTGATCAATTAGTCAAGCATTTTGCAAGATAGTGTACAACTAAAGAAGTACAAAATACTTTGAGGTTTATAGGGAGAAATTGCAGGAAAGAATGGATCAAATCAAATTCCTAGAAAGGAAACCAATAAAGAGAAAATTTGAACAGGATTTTTTAAACCAAAATTTATTTAGTTGAATATATTAATCTTGAGTAAATTCAGCCCCACTTGAGAGAAAACTCAAAATATTTTAGAAGAAAAACAGAAAAGTGTGTGTGTCAATATAAGAGGCTTGTAAAATGGCTATAATGAAAATACTATACTTACACTAGAAATCAAATTAGGTGTAAACCACTTATTGATAAGATTAACATTTATATGATGCATATCTATAAAACATTATCTTATCTTATGAATGATAATCCTGTCAAGTTTTCGTTTGAGCTATTATATAGCCAATACATAATATAAAGGGGCTTCTTTTAAGAAGGAGAGTAAAAAGAGGAGCACAATTATAAAAAATAAAATGGCAATAAATACATACCTATCACTAATCACTTTAAATGTAAATGGATTGAAGGCTCCAATCAAAAGACATAGGGTAGCTGAATGGATAAGAAAACAAGACCCATATATATGCTGTCTACAGGAGACTGGCCTCAGAATGAAAGACACATGCAGACTGAAAGTAAAGGGGTGAAAAAAAAGATATTTCATGCAAGTGGAAATGAAAAGGAAACTGGGGTAGCAATATTTATATCAGACAAAATAAAGGTTAAAACAAAGGCTATAATAAGAATAAAGAAAGACAGACATTACATAAAGATGAAGGAATCAGTGTAACAACAGGATCTAGCCCTTTTAAACATTTATACGCCCAAGACGGAGCACATAAATATATAAAGCAGACATTGATGGACAGGAAGGGAGAGATCGACAGTAGAACAGTCATCGTAGGGGATTTTAACACCTTGCTGACATCAGTGGATAGATCTTCCAGACAGAAAATCAACAAGGAAACAGCAGCCTTAAATGGCAAACTAGACCAGATGAATTTAATTGATATTTTCAGAACTTTTTTTTCTTTACAAACAAAAAAATAATAATACATTTAGTACAAAGAAAGGTTATTATGCAGATGCTTCTGGCAGACCTCACTTTCTCTCCAGGAGCTCATGCCTGATACCATCTCCTTCCACTGGAAAATGGTACTTTGGATTCTTTCTTGACACTGCTTTAAAAAAGGACCCATCTGCCCTAGCCTGTTGGGCTCAGTGGATAGAGCATTGGCCAGCAGACTGAAGGGTCCCAGGTACCATTCCGGTCAAGGGCACGTACCTTGGTTGCAGGTTCAATCTTCAGCCCTGGTCGGAGCGTGTATGGGAAGCAGCCAATCTATGTGTCTTTCTCACATCAATGTTTCTCTCTCCCCCACCCCTCCACTGTCTCTAAAAATCAATGGAAAAATATTGTCTGGTGGGGATTAACAAAAAATTAAATTAAATTTAAAAAGACCCTTCTATCTTTACTCTCTATATGATCCCCCTACAGAAGATGTGATTTTGCCCATTTCTCTAAATACTTTGAGAGAACAATGACCAATATCTCTAACACTTAGCAAAGCACCTTTGAGTACATTTTCAAGTGTAATCTTCATGCCACTGTCTACCAGCCATGGGCAAACTACGGCCCGTTTGAAATGAATAAAACTATTGAAAAAAAAGACCGTACCCTTTTATGTAATGACTAGGGCCCCGGTGCACGAAATTCATGCACTGGGTGTGTGTGGGGAGGGGAGTGTCCCTCAGCCCAGCCTGCCCCCTCTCACATACTGGGAGCCCTCAGGCGTTGACCCCCATCACCCTCCAATCGCAGGATCGGCCCCTTGCCCAGGCCTGACGCCTCCGCCAGAGGCATAGATCCCCATCACCCTCTGTTCACCTGATCGGCCCCTTGCCCAGGCCTGACGCCTCCGCCAGAGGTGTCAGGCTTGGACAGGGGACCCCCATCTCCCCCCCCGATCACTGGCTCTGGCCCCGCCCAGGCCTGAGGCCTCTGGCCCAGGAATCATGCCTGGGCAGGGGACCCCCATCTCCCTCTGATCGCTTGCTCCACCCCCCGCCCAAGCCTGACGCCTCTAACCCAGGCTTCAGGCCTGGGCAAGGGGACCATCATATCCCCCCAATCCCCGGCTCAGCCCCCCGCCCAGGCCTGATGCCTCGGCCAGAGGAGTTGACCCTCATCACCCTCCGATCACCAATCACCGGATCGGCCCCTTGACCAGGCGTGAGGCCTCCTGCAGAGGTGTCAGGCCTGGGCAGGGGACCCCCAGCTCCCCGCGGTTGCAGGCTCCGCCCCTGCCCAGGCCTGACGCCTCTGGCCTAGGCATCCGGCCCGGGCAGCGGGGACCCGCAGCTGCAGCGGCCCCGCGATCATGGGCTCCGCTTTAGGCCCAGGCAAGGGACCCCTAGCTCCCGGGACTGCCAGCTTCGACCGTGCCCAGCTCCCATCGCTGGCTCCACCCCTACTTCCTGCTATCACTGGCCAGGGCGGCAAAGGCACCTGATTCTCCGATCATGGCTGGGGGGCAGGGCAAAGGCGGCCCCAGGGCCGCCTTTGCCCTGCCCCCCAGCTCTTAGCTCCCCCCTGGGTTTCCGATCACTGTCAGTGGCAGGGGGCTTCTTCCTGCTTTCCCTTTCGCCTCCCTGCATTGTGCCTACATATGCAAATTAACAGCCATCTTGTTGGCAGTTAACTGCCAATCATAGTTGGCAGTTAACCGCCAATCATAGTTGGCAGTTAACCGCCAATCATAGTTGGCAGTTAACCGCCAATCATAGTTGGCAGTTAATTTGCATATAGCCCTGATTAGCCAATGAAAAGGGTATCGTCGTACGCCAATTACCATTTTTCTCTTTTATTAGATAGGATGTTTACTTTGAATTTATATTAGTTCACACAAACACTCCATCCATGCTTTTGTTCCGGCCCTCCGGTCCAGTTTAAGAACCCATTGTGGCCCTCGAGTCAAAAAGTTTGCCCACCCCTGGCTCTAGACTGTACAGTTGAGAAAATCAGAAGCTTGGATTGATTATGGATGAAAGGGTAAGGGAGCATATTTTATGGTGTTGTGTTTTTATTTACTTAGTTCTCTGAAATGTGAACAATTTTACATTTTCTTGTGTGATTTTCAAATAAGAAGTGAAAAGACTTTATTTTTACTTCAGTGATAACTTTGTGTGTGTGTTTATCCTGATTCGGGAAATTATAACTACTAGAAATTTCTTTAATCCTTGCCTATTTTTGTTGTTTATTTTGTTTATTTTTGTGTTTTGTTTTCCTTTCTATTAAAAGATTGAAGTGGAACAGAAAAGAATGTGGGTTTTAGAGCTAGATGTTTGGATTCTGGTTATTGTGTGTGTGTGTGTGTGTGCGCGCGCGCGCGTGTGTGTGTGTGTGTGTGTGTGTGTGTGTGTGTGTGAAGAGAGAGAGAAAGAAACTGAGATACTTAACACAAGTTATCTGGATTCTCTGTCTCCCTGGCTCCCCTAGAAAATGGGAAGAAGAAGAATTGCCTCGTAGAGTCTTTATGAGGATTAGCTACTGAGCTCATGTAAAGCATGCGGTACTAAGCCAGATACTTAATAAGCCGCCTCTTTATCCTCTTCCTGACCTCTGAATATTGGCGGTCGTCAGGGATTAGTTCTGAGCCCTCTCTTTTATCTTGCATACTTTCTCTCTAGGTCAGTGATGGCGAACCTCTGACACGCGAACTCATTTTTTTGGTTGATTTTTCTTTGTTAAATGGCATTTAAATATATAAAATAAATATCAAAAATATAAGTCTTTATTTTACTATGGTTGCAAATATCAAAAAATTTCTATATGTGACACAGCACCAGAGTTAAGTTAGGGTTTTTCAAAATGCTGACACGCCGAGCTCAAAAGGTTCGCCATCACTGCTCTAGGTGATCACATCCATTACTGTAGCTTTACGTTTTATCCAGCTGTCTATCTGCTTCACCTCTCAAAAGTACATCGCTGATCCTCTCAACTTAGATGTCTGAGAGCATCTCAAATTTAAGCTGTCTACATCTGAACCTTTGGCCTTGCCCTTCCCCACAGAACTCTCATCAAATCCCCTGTAACAGTATCTCAGATGACGATTGTGTGTGCATGTACTTTTCCACTTGCTTGTCTGTCTCCCCAACTGGACTTGAAGATCCACAACAAGAAAAACCACGTTTGTCTTGTGCCTAGCGCCGTGTCTGAGATGTGGCCGTTACTTAAAAGACACTTTTTGAATGATGCGCCCTGTTACTTTTATATGTACACTTGTTACCTTGGTTTTTATTTGTATTTTTAATGAATGTTTTGTCAATCATTCTAACCTGTCAGTCAGATGTGAGGAGATGCTGGCTGCCACACCTGTAACCGCTTGTGTTGATTAGACTGGCCTGGATGGCCGGGCAACTTCCACTTTCCTGCCAGCCCTCTGAGTCTCCGTGAAGCTGGCGGTCCTGAGAGGAGGCAGAGGGAAAGACGTGTTCTTCCTCACTGCTTACCAGAGCCACACACAGCTCGAGATCCATTATGGCCGCTCAGCCGTGTCTCCATTTGCTCTGTGAATTGCCTGTGGATGGCGTTTACATTTTAACTGAATCAGTGCTACTCAGAGAATTTGGTAGAATTAACGTATCATAGCTCAGTAAGACTTTAGAGTATACATAACATTTTGTTTTGACTTTAACTTTCTAAAATATTTAATAACGGTTGTAGAAATAACTGAGTAAAAAGATAGCTTTCTCACTTCAAAGAAACCTCACACAGAAAGGAAAGAGATAAATATATCCAAAAGACTGTTTCACAGTGATGTGTATAATTTTGGAAATGTCACTATCATAAACAGAAACTTCTCTCTGTTTTGAAGTTTTGAAAAAAAAAATCTAATTGCCTGTGGCAATTTTCTGAAAATTTGTTCTCTCCTAGCAATGAAATCATGTGACATGTATTTCATTCAGATTGTGTACAAGAATTTGAGATAATATAGTGCTTTTAAATAAAGCACAGTTGTAAAATCCTTCCATGACTCACAATTTCACATTGTTTATTCCAAGGGGTTTCAATCCCTTGGTTTGTCATTCAGGAGCCAGCCACGATTTATAGCCTCCTCTTCCCTTCACCTAGGTCTTCTCCACGCCAGCCTTATCCTACTACCTGCTATTCCCTGTCCTCAGATATTTCATAGTCTAGTTGAACAGTCCCCTGGTTGGGAATTTTTTACTGAAACATACGAGCAGCCAGGAATGTGCCTACATGCTAAGTAGTTTCATACGAAGAGCCCAGGTATGTTGGGAGAACTGGACTCTGGTCTCACTCCCACCACTGAGGAGCTGGGTCACTTGACTGGAGCTCACTAAGCTTCCCTTTCCATGTTCTTGAGATAAGGAGATTGAACAAGATGCTCTCCAAATGGCTTAGGGCTCTGAGAGCCTGCATTTTATCTCCCATGTGCTGATGGTCTAGAGCAGCGGTTCTCAACCTGTGGGTCGAGACCCCTTTGGGGGTCGAACGACCCTTTCACAGGGGTCGCCTAAGATTATCTGAAAACACATATATAATTACATATTGTTTTGTGATTAATCACTATGCTTTAATTATGTTCAATTTGTAACAATGAAAATACATCCTGCATATCAGATATTTACATTATGATTCATAACAGTAGCAAAATTACAGTTATGAAGTAGCAACGAAAATAATTTTCTGGTTGGGGGGTCACCACAACATGAGGAACTGTATTAAAGGGTCGCGGCATTAGGAAGGTTGAGAACCACTGGTCTAGAGGATGTCATTAATTCTCAGGAGATAAGATTTTGCTCAAGCAGCCCGTGGACAGTTCAGTCTGTTGAAAGGCGAAAAACCAGTGAAGTGCTTCT
This sequence comes from Myotis daubentonii, assembly GCF_963259705.1. Classification (NCBI taxonomy): domain Eukaryota; kingdom Metazoa; phylum Chordata; class Mammalia; order Chiroptera; family Vespertilionidae; genus Myotis; species Myotis daubentonii. The sequence continues at coordinate 15,296,981 of NC_081856.1, read as the reverse complement.
AATGGGCGGTCACTGCTTTTAGTGATAAATCAAGTTGACCTTCTTATTACTCTAGTGACACTTTCAAGGCTAATTTGCTGTGACAACATCTCTGTGTTTGGTAGAACTTGATTTGGAATAAATTCATTCTCATAGAAAATTTGATGGAAATTTTGAGAACTACCATTTACTATAGAATGTATAAACTTGGCATGTAATTTGACTGGCTTCCTATGGAGGGGGAAAGGTTTAATGGGTAAGATGCTGGGCTGTAGTCCTCTGATCTGCAGCCCTCTCTCCTCCTGAGCCTCTCCATTCTCACTGCCATCCTCATAGGTTAAATCCTCATTATCTCTCACCCAGACAATTTCAGTAATCTATGAACTTCCCTGATCACCTCCTCTCCCTACAAGGCACAGTACCATCAGATTAATCTTTCTAAGGCAGGGATATCTGCAGAAAGAGCTACAGATCTTCAGCTTGCTATTCAAGGCCATAAATAATACAGATCCAATCCGCCTTTCCATGTTTATCTCCCACCAGTTGTTCCCAGTTACCCTTTGTTCCAGCAGAATTGGATCGCTCCCTGGCCCTAGTTATGCCCAGCTCCCCTACCTCTGCACCTGCACTGCTCTCGCTGGTTTTTAAAATCCTGCGGGTTCTTAAATATTACCTCTCTCATGGAAACTTTATTCTCCAACCACAAATGGATATGACCTTTTTTTTCTTTCTTTATAATCATCTGTTATTCTGGGTTCCTCTCCTATAGTACTTATATTGTACCTTCTATTATTTTGCACCTGAAATAATAAAATGGTGGAATTTCAGAGCTGAAAGCAACCTTACACAGACCATTCTCATCTGAGAGCTATTTTGTGGATCCTGCAGAGTTCTAAAAAAGGGATGGAGAGTGATTTTTCATCTCACCCTTGGAGTTCTCACTAGAGTGATAACACTCACATTTCTAAGTACTTTCCATAGTGTTTTGCACAGAAGAGATGCACATTTCATATTTGTTGGCTAATTTGGAGACAGTCACCTCAATATGTAAAAATAAGTATTGATGTAGAAAATCACAAAACACATTCTTCTTATGGTAATTAATACCGTGACAAGTCACTACCATGTTGAACTACAGCCTACAGAACCTTTCATTCTTTCATTAATTCGTTCACCTAGCATTTATTGAACAGCTACTCTGCATTAGGCACTGCATTGGACTCTTATTGCCCTGGAGTATTTACAAGTTAGCAAGATATTTGCTATGGACCTTGTGATTGGGCCAAAGAGCAAAAGAACCCTGTTCCAGAAATTGTTATAGGAAGAATTCCATCATAGCCTAAGAATCTGAAAGGTGAGTGTGGTGGACTGTTAGCTTATTGGCTTCATCTTTCACCCCTCTCGGTACACAATTCCATTATCAATATAACCTCTAGTTCTTCCCTTCAAAAGGTGTAGTACCTTTCATTGCCTTTGATACTGAATCTTGCCAGGTGGACTTGCCTTGGCCAGTGTCATGTTAGCAGTTGTGTCGTAGGTAGAAGCTTAAACATATACTGACCTGTCTCTGTTTCCTCTCTTATTCCATTGCCATGATCAAAAGAACACACCTACACTAGCTTACTGGAGGATAAGACTAGGCCAAGTACCCCCTATCTTTTGAGTGTGACTGTCCTGGGTTAGCCAATAGTCAGGTGAACCCTAGATAGGTAAGCTAGCCCCTGACAGATCAGTCCCTGCAGACTCATGGGCTACATAAACGGTTATTCCAACATGTTGAGATTCAGTGCTGTTTGCTATGAAGCATTATTGTGGTAATAGGTAACTGATACAGTGAGAGTGAGGACAGTTCTCAGATTCATACAATCCCCAGCAAGGAAGTGAACAACAAGTACTTCAAGTATGGTAATGTTCTGTTTGCTAAAATGTCTAAGGGCAGCTGGATCCAATAGTCATTGAATAATCAAAAGTGTTCTGGAAAGTTTATTTTACTACATTATTTTGAATTAAATGAATGAGAAATATAATAGAATCTCTCTCTATTTAGAACCATAAAAGAGGTAATGCCCAACTAACTCACTTCCCTCAAACACATTAGCATAGATTTTTATTTTTTTTTTGCCACAGTTGCAGGAAATTAACATGGGCTAGTTCTCCATAGTAGCAATTATCAGCATGTTCACGCATCTTGAATTATAGATGATTTAACAAAATTTGGCAATGGCACATTGCTCTTTGAGTGACAGTTCTAGGGCTTTGGGCAATTGTGATCAATTAAGATAGTTATATTTTTTTTGTCATCATTGCTCCTATTACTATTCACTGATACTACCTCTAGTGAAAAGATGTCTCTCTCTCTCTCTCTCTCTCTCTCTCTCTCTCTCTCTCTCCCTCTCCCTCTCCCTCTCCCTCCCTCTCCCTCTCCCTCTCCCTCTCCCTCTCCCTCCCTCTCCCTCTCCCTCTCCCTCTCCCTCTCCCTCTCCCTCTCCCTCTCCCTCTCTCTTAAATGACAACTGGCAACTGTTTCCAATGTCTTTAAAGTCTTCTGTTTATTGAAAAGGTTTCTGGCTCCATTGGAGTGTGAATCTCAATCTCAAAGACAACTATCCTGGCTCCTAGTGACAATGGGGATCTCGTGACCTTTAAAATTCTTCATATTCTTATAACTCTTAGCATATACACTGTGATAAATACATTGCAATTTAAAATTTTGTTAATAGCATTATCCAAAAACCCCAGAAAATAGCAAGTGTTGGCAAGGATATGTACAACTGTGCACTGTTGGTGGGATTTCCTCAAAAAGTTAAACATGGAACTGCCATATAATTCAGCAATTCCACCTCTGGGTATATACCCAAAGAATTAAAGGCAGGAACTCAAACAGATATTGGTATGCCAATGTTCATAGCAACATTATTCATAATAGTGTTATTCACAACCTTTTCATGGAAACAGCCCAAGTGTCCATCAATAAATGAATGGACAAACCAAATGTAGCATGTACATACCACAGAATATTATTCAGCCTTAAGAAAAATCATGAAATTCAGACACATGCTACAACATGTAGGAATCTAGAAAACATTATGCAAAGTGAAATAACCCAGCCACAAAAGGACAAATATTGTATGATTCCACTTATAGGAAGTACAAAGAATAGTCAAATTAATAGAGACTAAAAGTAGAACAGTGGTTCCAGCGGCTTGGGGAGGGGAGGATAGGGAGTTAGTGTTTAATGGCTATGGCGGATCCATTTGGGGTGATAAAAAAGTTCTGGAGATGGATGGTGGTGATGGTTTCACAACAATCTGAATGTACTTAATGCCATTGAACTGTATGCCTAAAAATGGTTAAAATGGTATATTGTATGTTAGGTATATTATATTACAGTGAAAATATGAAAGAGAAAGAAAGCCCCTATTAATCAGTAGCTTAATCGGGTTAGTACATTCCATGGTTGTTGTGGGGCGTTTTCCTTCCAACTATGAATTTCCCATCTCTACAAAAAACACACATACACACCCAAAAAACAACTAGTATGTGTGGTATCATAATATCAGATCATATGCTCAAAAGTCAGAATCATGTGTCCAAATCTCTAGCCCATCTGTGGCTATATAGGGCAAGTTAATTAACCTTTTCTTGCATTTAATTTTTTTCTTCTGTAAGTGCTCATGATAGTATCTATTTTAAAAGGTTGTTTTAAAGAACTAAATATCTTAGAATTCAAAAGTATTCTTTTCCACTGAGGCTTCCGAGTTTCCTTCATTTGCCTTGCTAAATACCACTGATGTTAACAACATTTTAAGCAATAGGCTTCATCCAAGATCAAGGACATATCAAGGTCTACTTAGGTTTTGGAAAAATATCATGGATTTGAATATAGTTACTTCTCATTTGCAACTTTAGGCTATTGTTGCAATAATTCTCCTTTATAAACATGAGCACCATTAGCTTATTAAAGAAAAGGTCAGTATAAATTAAAAGATGCTTTACAAAAAGTCTCTTTATGAATAAGGACACTATTGGCTTAAATCACTGGTGATGGATTTGTAGTCCTAGCATTTGGCACATATTGAGTATTTAATACATGTTTTGAATATAAATAAATGACCCTAACTTCTGACTCATAGATTAGGATATTTGTAGGTTGAAAAGTACAAGGGTGTGGCTCTAAAAGTGCTGGCATATATACCATAGTTTCCTTCCCTTTTGAGTGCATCTGATTTTCATCTTCCTTTGCCTATTCATACCTGTTCCTCTTCCCCTTGTATGTTTTTATTGTCACAAATTATCCCTATCTATGCTGCAAGTTTTTTGCAATCCTACTGGTAGTGTTATGACCTATGTTCTTTGTTTCAAGTAGAATAACTCCCTTGAGTATTTCCTGCAGTGGAGGTTTCCTAGTGATAAAATCCCTTGGCTTCTGTATGTCTGGGAATGTTCTTATTTCTCCTTCATATTTAAAGGGTAATTTTGCTGGATATAATATGCATGGCTGGTAATTTCTCTCTTTCAGACATTTGAATATTTGGTTCCACTCTCTTCTGGCTTGTAGAGTTGCTGCTGAGAAGTCGGGTGAAAATTCTGATGGGTTTTCCTTTGTACCGTAGGTCACTTCCTTCTTTTCCTTGGATGCTTTGAGGATTTTTTTTTGGTCACTAATTTTTGATAACACATGGTCCTATATACAGATTTTGTAAATTAGTAATCCACACATGAAACCTATATGTTCATGCTGACTAATGTCACCCCAATGAAATTTAAAATAATAATAAAATAAATAAAAGTGCTGGCAGCACAGAGGCATTGGAGAAGATTTAAGTGTTGAAGGAGTTGTTAGAAAACTTTGTCGTTCTTGTTGCACATTGAATGAAGTCATAGCAAATTAAAAAATAAGGATTTTTTTCTTGTGTATAAGCAAAAATATGGCATTATATGGCTATGAGAAGTCAAACAGGCTCCCAAAACAGCCCAGGGGCAACTGCTGGAGGGGCCAACCTCTATTTGTTCTTTTAGTCCTTATCTTTACTTACACACAATTCATGTGGAAATGACCAACAGGACTGCAATAACGGTCAAGGCATTTTGGAAGAGAACAATATGAAAAAAAGGATTGTTTTATCAAAAAGCAAGGTAGTATATGTAGCTATATTGGAAAAAAAGATTAATAAAAAGTGTTTAAGTATCTTTGCCAAGGATTTTTTTAATCAAAGCTCTTATGTTTATGAATTTCCCGATGGAAGCAATGCGTACAGTCTTTGCTCAATTTGTTTCAAAGCAATATTGAGGAAAGTTGAACAAAATATTCAATAAGAAAAAAATTCTGTGCCAATCCCCAGGGTTTGAACAAGCTGACAATATAATAGATGTTTTCCATTTCCTTGTGTCTAGAGTTTTAGGTGGTTGCAGGCCAATATATTACCCCTGGTTCACTCCTACCATTTTTACTGACATTAATGGGAAGCTCATTGCAGAAATAAGACAACCTGAAGTCTTATTTTTATTTATGAAATGAGATCATTCTATATGCTATAAGAGCACCAGTGTCTTCATTACACACTCAAGACAGACAAAAATGCTAACAGCAATTATGTGAGTGTATGGGAGAAGAAATATGCCTTGATAAAGCATAACATTAGAAACATTCATTTAAAGCAGGGATGTTTTCATTACAAAGTGATAAACCTTCCAAACTGGTTACATTGTTTTTGTTCACATCGTTTATCTCCTCTACCTCCAACCTATGCATAGTCCTCACATATGCATGGAACTCTTCAGATTTAGAGATTCAGGATGGGATGTCATTTGCCACGGTCTCCATTGCAAAATCAAGTGCAGTAATTGCTAAGCATGAAGAACTTGAAAACAGTTCATTTAAATTATAAAGTTACAAAGGCCAATGAGCAGTCACCTCAATTCCCAGGGACATTAAAATTGCTGTACCTATTGTTGTTCTGAGGTTATTAAAATCCACATTAATATTTCTTCTTTCCCATGGCATCCTGGGAAATTCCACCATATTTCTTCTGGCTTGAGGAGAGTTTCTGCTTCTGATCTGTTCTTTCTGCTTCCTAGGTTCCTGCTCTCATTATCTCTTCCCATTATCTAACGTTTACACAGCCAGCCATCCACCATTCTTTACATCATAAATGTAGCTAGAACTTTGCTGAATTGCATAGATTTATTTTGTACCATAGAATTTACATTGAAATGTAGTGAAGCTCACTTATAATTTGATTGGCTAGTATTCAGCTGGTTCAGGTTAGTTCGGCAAGTAAGGGTTAACCTAGGATGTTGACATTGCCTTTTATTTCACTGAGAAAATATAAGCCATCTTCCACAAGCTCTATCACCACAGCTAATCCTCCAACTGCATCTGAATCCATATCAAGGTCTACTTAGGTTTTGGAAGAGTATAATGGATTCTCTGCCTCCTCGCTCCCACCTCTTACAAACACCAGCCTCTCAACTTTGCATTGGGTCCTGTTAGGGGTTGAGTTGTGGCTCTCCAAAATGTATATGTTGAAGTCCTAGCCCTAGTACTCAGAATATGCCTTTTTGGAAATAGGGTCATTGCAGATAAAATTCGCTAAGATGAAGTCACGATGGATGAAGGCGGGATTCTAACCTAATATGACTGGTGACCTTATAAAAAGGGAAAATTTGGACACAGGCACAAAAGGAGAATGCACTGTGAAGATTGGATTTATGTTGCCACAACCCAAGCAACTAGCAGAAGCTAGAAGAGAGGCCTGGGATAATACAATTGCATATGGATGCCGATACCTTGACTTGGACTTAGAACTGTGAGACAGTGCATTTCTAATGTTAACCTACTGAGTCTATGGTGTGTTGCAACAGCCTCAGTGACTCATACAGGTTCCAAACCTTCTCCCCCACCAGCCATTGTCCTCTCCAGCATTATGAACTCTTTCCCTGCAGGTGGGCCATTCCCATCAGCACACAGGCATCCTGGAAGGCCCCTCCAGCTCCGGCCATTTCATTGCTCCCTCTTACAGAAAAATCATTGAAGATATTGTTTACACACCCAGTCTCTACTTCTTCTGCTTCATTCTCTTTGGAACTAACTCCATTTAGGCTTTTATCAAAACTGCTCTTGGCCTCTACATTGTCGAATCCAGAGCACGTATCTCAGTATGTATTTTACTTCATCCATCAGCAGCATTCACTTGACCTCCAGGACACCATTCTCTGTTCTCCTAACCACTGGCCACTCTCTCATTCACCTTTTCCATTTCATCTCATTTTGTTGCCTTTCAACATTTGAGTTCCAGTTACATCTCAATAAAGCTGTTATAAAAACAGACGTAGAGTGCTCCAAGTCTCAGTCCCCAGGCCTATTAAGATGCTCTGCACCAACATTCATTCTTAGATGATTATCCAATCTTCTTGGCATCAAATAAAATATCACTATACTGAGGTTTCCAAATTTGTCATTGGGTTGGACTTCTCACCCCTGAACTCATGAATTGTGTAATCAACTGCTACTAGGCATCCCCTATAAGCTTCTCAAAGTAAACCTGTCTCCCCAAATCTATTATTCCCCAATCTTAAAACTGGCAACACCATTCTTTCTGATTTGTAAACTAAACATTTTGGAAACATCCTTAACTCCTTCCTTTTGCTTACTCCTCACATCCATTTTACCAGAAAATCCTATTGGTTTACTTTTGTAACAGCCAGAATCCAATCCCTTTTTGCCTCTTCCACTTCCAGCGCAAGCCACCCTCATCTCTCACCTCATTTATTGCATTCTAATTGAAGACATACTGTGTTAATAATTGCCCTGTAATCTGCATAGATCAAACATGGCGAACTCAAAGGCTAACATGGGCCAAATAAACAAGGCATATGGCCCATAGGCCACGAGTTTGACATGTTGGTGTAGATGATCCTTTCAATGCATAGCATACATCATGTCACCAGCTCTAGGGGTTTCGAATCACTTTCATTCAAAGTCCTTATCATGACCTATAGTCTCCATCGAATTTGCTCTTCATTCATTCTGTTCCAGCCACCCTGGCCTGCCTTGCTTTTGGTTTGGTTTGGTTTGTTTTTTCCCAAGCATGGCAAGCATGGTCCTGCCTCAAGGCCTCTCACTTGAGGTACTCTTTGCCTTTGATGCTTTCCTGCTAGATGATAACATGACTGTCTTCCTCACTTCAAGTCTCTGCTTAAATGTCATCTAACTGGAGAGCCTTCCCTAACCAAATCCTTGCTCATCACTCTCTGGTCCTCTTAAATTATTTCATTTAAAAAAACAAACACTACAAGATTCATGAAGTCAGGAACTTCATTTTGCATTATGGGCCATTACAACAGATCCTAGCACACAAACATATGTTGAATGAATTACTGATTGATCCAGGATTAGCCTGGTTACAATGCCATGTGTAGCCTCGTATTTCTGTACTCCATTCGATGCTATGCGACCTCCACCTAGGATCCTGCCATGTTGTCCTGTGTGGATCCTTATGGTGGTGCCCTTTGAGGAAAATTTCTCTTTTCACCTTTAGTTTTGGAGTCTAGATGAGTGCCCATCACGTGGCAAGTGGTTTCGAATGGCTAAATGCATAGCTGTCTTTTAGGCCTTAGATTTTTAATCTTGAGCTACCATCCTGACCCAAATAGATTCTGCTATAACCTTTTTCCATAAGATTTGTTTTAAAGGGATTTAGATTACAAATCTTCCAGAATATGGTAACTAAATCATGCTTTAGAAGATCCAGGGTACATTGTGAAGCCTCAGTTAAACAAGCTAAGGCTTATTTGAAAGGAACATCCAATTCTTAAGGAACGGATAATGTTCTTATTTGTTCGCAGCTCACATGAGACAAATATAAACTTCTGTCTTTTAATATTTATTAATGGACCATGCCAGAGCCTTTCATCACATGATAACTAGGTCTCACTGGGTCTTGGCCCACAATACTTAGCACATTACATCACCACCCTCAGCTTTTCCACTGAAATGCTTCTAATACCACAGGAGAGCATAAGTCACTACCAGGGGCCTGGCTGTGTAACCAAAGGAGTCAACAACTAATTCCAATGTGGCTCACGTTTTATTATGAAAAAGTATGGAATTTTCCATTCGACTTTATATTAATTCCATGGAATTTTTATGTTTTGACATAAAAGATTATAAAATAGTTTCAGTTTAATTATTTACAGTTTTTCCTGAATCCTCAAAAATAAAGATGAACCATGTTCATTGTGTGGCTTTGAGTAACCCCTGGGATCTGGCATCCATTTAAATTCCTGGTTCAGGACTCACCACGTGATTTCTGGGGAGCAGCAGACTTCACCATCCTTGTTAGACGTGGCTCTGACAGTCACTGAGCCATCCCACTGCCTAGGGAGGCTCCTCTCTGATCGTGTGGCTGCTCTTGGCAGTTGATAACTTCCTGACTGACCTAATCCTCATCTCTAATGGGATGATGCATCCCGGTGTAATGGGTCCTGTTTTATTCATCCTATTCTATTAAGCCAAGATCAATAATGCGACTAAATTCTGAAAGCTCATATTATACCCAGGTTGCACTATAGTGTCACCCACCTTAGCACAAAACTTAATTTAATAATATTGAATGCTTAATAGGATTTTTAATTACCTCAGTTTTAGAACACTGTAACACAGTTTCAGCTTCAATACATTTAGGGGTTCATTCCAGCCTGTACTCCAAGGAACGAAGCCTGAGGACACCTAGAAACACCTAGAAGAGCTTACAAAGGAAAGGTCTGAGTAAAGGCAGGGAGGGAGAAAGGGACAGGTTAGCGGTGGAGAACTTCAGGATGAGGGAGCCATGGGGCATGAAATCGGAAAGATAAAAGAGGTCAGCTAATGGAGGAGTGCCGCATCTTACCCTCCACTTGACCTTGAATGCCAGAGTGACCAACTTGGAATTTGTTAAGTAAAAGCCATCATGCAGCCAAGGGGAGGCTTTGGGAAGCTTTTGATCCAGAAAGTGACAGGATCAAAGCAGTGTCTGAGGAGAATTAATTTGGTGAGCCTGTCCGGGACACTGGAGTGCAGCAGCTGGTAGAGCAGGGCTGAGGCTGGCCCCCAGTCCAGGTGTGAGGCAAGGAGCATAGCAGGGTAGAAAACATGTGGGTTTGGAGCTACTTCCTGACATCTGTAAAGTGAGCACGTGGGCTGATCTCACAAGGTCATACTGATGACTAATGAGAGCAAATACAGCATGGTGTAGCAGATCATCATGCCAGGCCCTTGGAAATGCTGTGGGTAGAAGAGCACTGCCTGAGATTGAGTTCTGGTTTAACTACTATGTCCTGGGTGGAGCTTGGTCCACAATCCCGAACTTACCCCCTGCACCTAGAAGATGAGGATAATTACAGAGCCTGCCTCGAAGGTCAGTTGTGAAGATTAAATATATTCAGGACCCAATTTCTGCTCACTGTTGTATCTGCTCTGCCCTCCTGTGATAGCCTCCAAACCGAGAGCCAGAAAAATAAAGAGACACTCGTGGGAAGGATGGAGAAGAACTGATAGCTGGTTTTATATGAAAGATGATACAAAAAATAAGTCAAAGGTGACCCATGAAATGGTTAGATTGGTAGAGAAGGGACAGCAGGAAACGGAATGAGTTTGGTTGGGGAATGAGAGGATTTAGTGGGAGATATTGAATTTAAAGTAATAGAATAACTTTTAGCCAGAAATATTAAAAGAGCTTTTCTGTTAGGCCAATACCAAGTTCAAATGCTGAACCTTCATTATTGGGCAGCATGATTTATTTTAACTCTCCATTTGTCAAGTACTGAAGTTGGTTGTTAGAATTTTCACCAAGGAGCTCTCAACCCAAAGTTGCCAGTCTTACTGTCTGAGGAGCAATGGAACTTCCTAGACCTTCTTCCCATGTAGCTGCTTTTAAAAAGAAAAAATAAGAATACATATAGCTATAGATTCACTAAATTTTCTAGCTGAGGGGGTCCTCCGATTCAGCCCCCTCATGCTTTGGCTGAATAAGTGGGGATCAAAGGCAGACAGATGATCTGCTGAACGAACAGGCCAGGTGGGACCTCTGTCCCCAGGTCCCCTTGCTTAATCTCAGCTGACACCTTGTTGTCTTTTATACCTGGCTCTTTATTTATTCACTTTATTACTGTTGGGTAGATGGCAGAATTAAACAACATCAATAAAAGTTTTGTTTATCCCCTAGTCTAGCTATGTAGCTGTTGACCAATGATTCCACCTGCATCTCAGGTATGGTACTCTGTGGCAGTGGATGCTGGGAGAAAGACCCAGTGTAAGCTTCAGGCTTTCATAAGTGAAAGTTCTTTTCACAATGAAGAATGCTGTCCTGGATTCTGGAGGAGGGCTATGTGTCCTTCCATCGGGAATTCTCCTAGCAATAAGCAGAGCCTTGGAGACGGGAGCACCTAGCCCTTGAGTGATTATTACTCCCCCACGTGGGGTGCACTATCACTGGATGAAGGAATCGATGGCTGCAGAAAGAAAGATTGGCTACTCCCATGTTCGAATCCCCAGTGAAATGTCTGTCTGTTTACTTCTAGAGAAATGCCTCTGGGGTTCATGAGTTCCTGCATGGATGTAGGTGTGGACCAGGTAGGTTGAGTTTTCTGGGAGTCTTGGCCCTTCTGGCTTCAGCACAGGCTGCTCATGGTCTGTGCTGGCACAGGCTTGATGGAAAATCAAGTGCGATGGTTCCCTTTGCACAGAGGGTATCAATGTGGTTCTTGGGTTTCTTGTTGCCCTGCCTCCTTGCTGTGCCCCTGACTCTTAGGTCCAGGTTGCAGGTCTTACTAGTAGATCTGCTCCTGCTCCAGTTGTAACTCTTTCCATTAATGTTGAAGAGGTCTCCCTGTTGGTCTCTGCTTTCCAAAAGTCTCCAGTGATTCTGCACTTTTTCTGTGGGTCTTGGCAGTCTGATTTCAGCCCTTGTCGGTGAAGTCTACCTTCAGTGAGTTCAACTGCACCCTCAGTTCTCCTCATTCTCAGCCTGTGAGGAAAGACATGCATGGCCACACTTTGGAAAGTCAGAGAGGCAGCTCTCTGGGAATGGAGGCTTTCCCAGGCTGCAGTGTCTGCCTGCATAAGTGGAGGAGGCTTGGTGTTGCATCTTTCCCCAGAGCACCAGCAGGGCTGCACAAAGTTCTGCATGGTGGAAAGGCCATGAGGAAGGTTAACCCTCCTACTAAAGAGAAGACTGATTAGAATATAGTGATGTAGGATCCCTGATCCTTCAGGTACTGCTCTTTTGAAAACAATCTGAATCTAGGGGTTAAGAATTATATTTCAAAGTCTTTATTTCTAATCAATTAACCAAGACATTGGAACTCACAGGCTGTAATGAGAAGGGTTTCAATTTCCTGTTTTCTCAGCACATATATTTAGTGTTCTTGAGTTAATGTGTTAATATTAACCTGTGTGATTATATGATTTTTATATGAAATACAGTCCCTTTTAAGATAATAACTAAGGCGCAGCTTTTCAAATATATTGCATTCAGGCCATGATTAAATATCATCTGGAATGTGGCTGCCCACCTAACATACCTAGTATCGTCTCCTGACAAGCCCAGCACAGCTTACTGGGCAATAACTGGTATAGGCCAAGGCAACAGAATATCTTATACATTCATAAATTATACATTAACTTATTAATTTTTGAATTCCTTATTGTCATCTGGGCCAATTTGATAAAATACCACCATTGGGATAAGAGTGCTTCCAAATACTAGAAATTATAATTGTTTCATATTTATTGTGTATCCATAACATGTTAAATGGAAAATCAAGAGTCATGTGGTCTAGGACTGATTAAATAATAAGCTGGGTCCTTGTGAACAACGTTTGTCCTGGCATTATGGAAAAGCTCTCTTCTTTCCTTTGTAACTTCAGGAAATAAGTATGAAATAAACATTAGGGATGTAAAGAGACACAGAGAGCTTAAGTACCCTGCTGCGAACATTGAACAATGTCAGCACCTTTCCACAATATGGTGATTACCAGAGGAAAGGGGGGTGGGGTGGGGGTGGTAGAAGAGGGTAAATGGGGGAATAAATGGTGATGGAAGGAGACTTGACTTTATATTGAACACCCAATACAATATACAAATGATGTATTATAGAATTGTACACCTGAAACCCATATAATTGTATTAACCAATGAATTTTTTTAAGTTCTACTAAAAAAAATCTTGAAATTCATTGCTTTGGACACAATATTTCCTGTTCCCCTTCAAGGGTTCTTATTATTCATATATGCAACCATCAGTTAATTAATTCTGTAAATGTTTATTGATTTCTAGGCACTGTGCCAGACTGTATAGAACAATAAAATCTATTTTTTCCGATTGCTTTTTCAGTTAGGGTTTTGAAGGATGTTGGGGGGTTGTGAGCCACGTAAATAAAAATTAAAGGATCAAAAGAAGTGAGTTTTGGGATCAGTCCTAGGATCTAGACGTGGAGATAGTGGACAGTCCCACCAAGGCCGTGCTGCCTACATGAATCAGCTTCCGATTGGCCTAGCTTAGGTCAGGAGCCCACCCCTTGGGTAGGGAGGGCAGGGCACCTTGATTGGCAGGCCCTCCAATGGAGCCCTCCAAAGTTCTCTGACCAAAGGAAAAGAGACCAGACTCTGCATAGGCAAAAAGAGCAGAAGCCTTTTTGCTATGCAGGGACCAAGCAGGTGCCATTCCTCACATTATTAGAGGCATGGACAGGGTGCTGGGGAGCATAGAGAGAAAGAGGGATTTCACATATTAGACAACAGCAAACGATGGCGTGGACAGTTTGTCAGGGGCTGGATCACAAAGGGCTTTCTATGGTATGTTCATGAGTTTGCATTTTATCCTGAGAATGGGGTAGAGGGTGAAGGATATGAACATAAAAATTACTAAATCATTAAATGCCTGCTGGTGAGGCCGTGGACACAGGGAGGTCTAGGAGCAAGACCATTCATTAGCAGAGGGGACAAGGCCTGGCCAAAGGGCATCCACAGTGGAGTTCGAAGGGGACAGATTCTAGAGATAATTAAAATGTAAAGGATTTTCTGACTGACTGCCCATGCAGGAGAACCAGGATTCTGAGTGGCTCTCAGGTTTCTGGCCTGAGCCACTGTTCGGTCACTGAGAAAGGGAATACAAAAATAAGGTGCCGCACTTTTGACACGTTGACAGGTGTTTCCCTGGGACGCCCAGGTGGCGCTAGCCTAGGAGGCAGTGGTGGATAAGAATTTAGAGGTCAGGGCTGGAGAGATGGTAGTCACCAGTGTACACAGGGATGTGGGTGAGACTGCCCAGGGAGAGAGCAGAAAGGGGTAAGAGGGGCAAGTTAGGGTCTATGGGAATCACAACATTGAAGAGGCAAGAGGAAGAAGTGAGTGTCATCTGTCCCTGCCTGCCCCCTACCTATCCTCTAACTATGAGTAGGTTTGATAAATCTGTAGAAATTTAAATAAACTCCTTTCTCTAAAATAAAAAAATAGAAAAAAGCATGTCCCTAGTACAGTACATCCGGCACTATGGGGAGCTCTTGAATATGAGATTTAAAGATTGATATTTAAAGAGAATATTTGATCAGTGACCAGGAGCTGAAACCAGCCATCACATGAAGGCTTAGAATTTGTTAAGAACTGGAGCGACCAAATCATGTTCAGCGTGTGCAAATGAGAAAGTCACCCAATGCATTTAGGAGCTGTGTACTTCCTGCTGCGATATCCACACAAATGTATTCAGACTTACTTTATGAGGTCTACACAACATAATTTAAATATCACCTTTAGGAGGTAGAAGAGGTTAAAGGGGGGATAAACGGTGATGGGAGGAGACTTGACTTTGGGTGGTGACCACACAACACAATATACAGATGATGTATTATAGAATTGTATGCCTGAAACCTGTATACTTTTATTAACCACTGTCACCCCAATAAATTCAATAAAAATTAAAAATAAATATCACCTTTATTGTGCTTCTACCCTATCTATGAATAAACACAGTCATCCTTATTCCTCTACTCTCCTGAATGATTCTTCATCTTTAAATAACTTACATCAAAACAAATTTAGGAGGTTTTCAAGTTATGAAAATAATTATAATTTCACAAAGGTAAATAAAAAGCAAGGTACATTTCTCTAAGGTATGACAGGACTCCATTGCTTTTCTGAAGCTCATATGTACCATGATACGCCCGCCCTTCTTACAAATCAGAAAAAAAAAAAAACCCAACCACAAAAACTTCTGACATAAAGCCAACTATGACAGGCCACACTGATATGTATTCTCAGAAAAGAATTATGTGGGTTTGGGAGACTTCTTATAATCAGCACCCCATATTCTTATAGTGTTTGTATTAAATTTATTGAGATGACATTGGGTAATAAGATTAATAGGTTTCAAGTGTACATTTCTGTGATACATGATCTGTATATTGCATTGTGTGTCCACCACCCAAAGTCAAACCATCTTCTGTCACCATATATTTGACCTCCCTTACCCTTTCCTACCCTCCCACCCCCTTTCCCTCTGGTAACCACCATACTGTTGTCTATGTCTATGTGTTCTTGTTTGTTTTCTTGTTTATTCATCTGTTGCTTTCAGTTTTATATCCCACATATGAGTGAAATCACATGGTTCTTAAAATAAGACCCTGACTTGCTTCGCTTAACATGATATTCCCAAGCTCCACCATGTTGCTGCAAATGGCAGTATTTCCTCTTATAACTGAATAGTATTCTTTTGCCATGTTTTTTTACCATCTCATTTTTTTCTTCTAAGTTCTCAAAACAGTATTACAAAATGCATGCTCATAAAGACTTGGGGTTTTTTAATGAATTCTTTAACAAATATTTACTTGAGCTCTTGCTATATGTCCTGCCTTGTCCTGGGAAATGGAAGTACCGTGTTGAATGGGACCAACATGGCCCCTGTCCTGCAGCTTGCAGTCCATAGGGAACGATAGATGCACAGAATTAAAAATGAAGAATGGTCCTGGCCAGTGTTTCTAAGTGGTTAGAGCATCGGACTGAGCACCGAAGGTTTATGGATTCAGTTCCTGGTCAAGGGCATGTACCTGGGTTGCAGGTTCTATCCCCCAGTTGGGGCACATTCGGGAGGCAACCAATCGATGTCGACGTTTCTCTCTCTCTCTCCTCTTCCCTCCCTCCCTTCCACTCTCTCTGAAGAGAAATGGAAAAAATATCCTCAGGTGAGGATTAACAACAACCAAAAAAATAAATGAAAATGGAGAATGGTGGATGCTCTGACATTAGAGGTCCAGGGAACCATGGAGCACATAGCAAGAGCACCTATCTAAATGTAGGGCTCAAAGAAGGAGGAGGGGTATTCCAGCTGATACCTGAGGCTGAGAAGGTCCAGACACCAGAGAGAACATGGCATCTGGGTGCGTTCATGGAAGCAGAAGTAGTTCGAGATGCTGGAAATACAGCCCGTGAGAAGAAGAGTTCTGATGTCAACCCTTTCTGTTTGATACTTTGTCTATAAGATTATATTTTTTTTCTGTTTGAAACACAAATTTTTTCAACCTACTGCTTTGCCAAGACCTTGAACTTTCAAACAGAAAAATGCTGCATCCCTTAGATGGAGTTTGTAGTGTGAGCCTGTTGCCATGTGGCCTTTTCCACAAATGCCCTGATCATAGTCCTATAAGCTCTGTTTGGGCTTCTCCATGTTAGCAATGTATGATCATCTTTTTTGGAGATTTTTTATCTAAGAAACCTGAAAGAGAATAAGAAGCAAAGTTACAGGACAGTAAGTGGGTATCAAAAAAAAACCCAAAAAAACACAACAGTCAATAAATTATCTTGCCAGCATGGTAAATGACCTAAAAACAAACTTAACCTCAAACACAGTACATCACTGAATGTTCTGCAGTGACCGCTAAGAAATTGTTTCTTGTCTCTGGGTGAGAAGTAATTTATTTTTTAGGCTGAAAATGATGCCAACCCCTTACCCCCAATAGAATACACATCCTGGGTGATTTTGCTTAAAAATAGGGCCCTGAGGCACAGACTCATATATTAACCCCATATCATGTTTACCCAGATCAATACTTAGAATTAATGTATGTCCTAAATAGCCATCTTAAAATTACTTTAGTCTCCAGGACAGTGGTCTTCACGTTGGATGGCATAGAACAATGAGGAGGTGGTGGTGTCACAAGATGCTGATGGAATTCCCTTGAGAGGCCTGATCAAGGTGGGGCTCACCTCAAAGCATCAGTTACCAAGGAAGCTATGTGTGAAGTCACTGGGGATTGCAAATTAGAATAATAAAGAGCATCCTCACTCATTGACAGAAAGCTAATGATGTCTTCATAAATCTTGAAAATGAATGAATATGGTTCAGTTGGCTCTTTGATGATGACGGTCCTTCCGGAAAACAAAGCAATTTTTAAAACTGCTTAATCGATGCAAGTATTTTTATGGTATTTTATCACGACTTTGTGAGCATTTGCGGGGGATAGGATTAGTGTTTTACCTCTCACCTCTGTTCCATTGCTTTTCAGAGAGAATGGAAGGGAAGGAAGGAAGGGGAGAGGAAATTTTAGACAGTCTATGTGACAAGGACAGGAAATTTTCCTCACCTAAATGTAATTTTATTTTGGATGTATATCACATTTAACCAGTTTTCAGGCTTGACCTGTCATCTTTCTTCTCCAATGAGTGACAAGAAAGAGAAAGCTGTGTGAGAACATTTACTCTTTGTCATTTCCAGTCTATGTGCGGCCCAGGGGTGGGCGTGTGATTGTCTCTGTAGGGGAGGGGCTGCAACACTGGAACTCATTAATAGTATGACTGCAGCAATAAAACTACAAAAACAAACCATCTTCTAAGTATTTGTGCTGTTAAGTCTAGGGTCACACATTATATTGCTTCAGATAATTAAAGAGTTCGTTGGTTCTCTTAAGCTAATTTTGTTTCAGTAATTTCATTACTAAACTTCAATCAGTGATGGTTCTACCACCATATTCTAGAAAAATGTAATGGCCTTGGAAGTGGGGACATTGGTCTATTGTCTTTTACATGAATGTGTCTTTAAATGAGATGTGTGATACCTCCGTGTCCAGCTGGCCACCCTGGGTGCCTGACCAGCAGCTGTTGTTGGGAGCTGGACACCAAGGGAAGAATGGGGATTCCTTTGAGGGCAGCTGGAGAAGTCCTGACTACAGAGGGCAGCAAGGCCAGAGTCTGTAAGAGGAAGTAGGGAAACACAAGGGGCCACTGAAGCCCTGGTTCCTGGAGATGGAAGCAAAGTTTGGACACTGGGAGGCAGAGCCCCAAGAGGTGGCAGAAGGCTCCTCTGTGTGTGCAGCTTCTCTGTAAGGTACATCGTGTCTGTCCTCCACGCTGATGCTGCAGTGATCTTTCTGAAATACCCACCTGATTTTCATGCACCAGCTCGAAATCCTTCATGGGTCCTAAACTTTCAGGCTAGAAAATCTAAAACCCTTTTTGGAGATCCTCAGTTTGGCATAGTAGGCCTTTTCTGAACTGGTGTTTATCCACCGTTCTTGCCTTGTTTCCTGTTGATACCTGGGGTGCACACATCACTCGAACCTCCAGGACCTACTCAGCTTCCTCAAGGCCATCCTGCTGCTTCCTGTCTCCATGTGGTTCCTTCTGCTTGAATATCCATCCTCTTGACTTCTCGTCTCGCTAATTCCTACTTAACCTTCTGAGGTTGGCTCAGTTGAAAATCTCCCCTCCCCCCAATACCTTATGTATGTCTTTGTCATAGCTTTCACCACATTTTACTCTAATTCCTTATTATTTGTCTGTCTTTCCACTATTGCATGGGCTTTTCGAGAGCAAAGACCAGAGCTCATTGTACTTCGCATTGCAGTGCCTGACAAAGTACTTAATAACTATTTAAGTAACATTGAACAAATGAATTAACTACTTTAGATTTAATTACCATAGGAAATAAAGAAAGGGGGGATTTGCCCTGGCCTGGTGACTTAGTTGGTTGGAGCATTATCCAGTGCACCAAAGGGTCTTAGGTTCAATTCCTGGTGAGGGCACATACCTAGGTTGTGGGTTCGATCCCTGGTCAGGGCACATATGGGAGGCAGTGGATCAATGTTTCTCTCTCTCTCTCTCTCTCTCTCTCTCTCTCTCTCTCTCTCTCTCTCTAAAAATCAATGAAAATAAATCCTTAGGTGAGGATTTAAAAATTTTTTTGAAAGAAATAACTTTTAAAAAGGAGGGGGGATTTAATGCACTTGTTCTTTAATTCATAGTGCATTATGTTTGTAAATAACCGTAATGTTTTGAGGAAAGATAGATAGAGGGGTATAAATACAAATTCAGCTATAGAGATTGTACTTTAAAAGTATTTTTTTTCATATAATTGCTCATGAATATGTATTGAACAACTGCTATGTTATTCAGATAAAATTCACATACCATAAAATTCACCCATTTTAAGTGCACATGTCAATGATTTTCAGTTTGTTTACAGATATGTGCAACAATTACTATGTTCTAATCTTAGAATATTTCCATCATCACTAAAAGAAAACCTGTGCCCATCTGCAGTCACTCTGCATTCCCACATCCAGCCCTGAACAACCACTAATCTACTTCCTATCCCTATAGATTTGCCCTTTTTGGACATTTTCATAACAATCATACAATGTGAGGTCTTTTGTATTTGGAGTCTTTGACTTAATATAAGGTTTCTTAGTTCTAGCCACATTGCATAGATTATATCAGTATTTCATTCCTTCTTATTACTGAATAGAATTCCATTATATGAATATAACATATTTTATCTGTTAATTCATTGATGGACATTTGGGCTATTTACTTGTTTTGTAGTAATATAAACTTTAGAATTAAGAAAAATTCTTCTGATTGTGAGTCTGGCTTATGTTTTGTATTGCTACCTATAAAATCTGTCTTTATTTTATATTTGGAAACCAGACTGGGACCCAACTTCTTTTATTTATGACACTAAAACAAAATTTATTATTCCTGAAATTTCTCATTCCATTAACAAGTATGCATTAAAGCTTTCTCTAGCCATGAAAAATAGTTCAACTTCTTACAAATTTAAACCTAGATAGCCACAATCGGACACAGTAAGAGATTTTTTTCTGAAGCCAAACTGTCCTATTTTCTGCATTCATTGAGCTTTGTAAAGTGGGAAGAACTTCAGGTCACTTGCTCCCATGAGTGGCTGTCATGTAGAAATGGACATGAGTGGGACATCTTGATTCCTTTCAAAGGGGACTTGTCAATAAGAGCAACCATATGATTCAGTAATTACTGTTTCCTTCTCTCCAAGGAAGCAAATCACTGTCATTACCAACTGTCATCAGTTAAATTAACTGTCATCGCAGTGTCTGTAGACCAGTTGAAGATGAAGAAACCTCCTTTAGGGGAATAAAGCCAAAAATAAGCATTCTCATTTCCCAGAAAGTCTACCTAGCTTATGCATGGTCTCTACACACCTGCATTTCTCACAGCACATGGCATTTCCTATAGTGCTTGGTTTGTCTGTCATCCCCACTGGACTTGAACCTTTATGAGGTTCGTAACCAACCCTTACTTGTCCTAAGCCATTACTTCTGGATGTGCCCAATTTCAGTTTTTGACAGGACTGTTAACAGTTTACCATGAAAATAGAATGTGACCATTTTATTTCATTGTGTCATCAAATTCATAGCTATATTTCCTTAAATTAAAACTATAAAATGGTACTCTGATTATTTAATTCAGATGCCACAAAGCATCCAGAACTGTTTACGTATATTTTAAAGAAGCAGGTAAGCCCTGGCTGGTGTAGCAGTTGGTTGAGGGTTGTCCCATGCACCAAAAGATTGCCGGTTTGATTCCTGGTCAGGGCACATGCCCAGGTTGCAGGCTCAATTCCTGGTAGGGGCTCTGCAGGAGGCAGCCGATCAATGTTTCATTCTCACACCGACGACTCTCTCTCCCTCTCCCTTCCTCTCTTTTAAAAAAAAAATCAATAAAGTATTATTTTTAAAAAAAGGAGCAGATAAGACTCTCACAAATCCCCTTACATTTTAAAATCATAGAAGAGTGGTTGATGCTCACATTTGCAAAAGTGTGTGGTTCCAATCTTCTTGAAAATAATGACAACTAAATGTGTAGGGTTCATGAGGGTAGGAGGGTGCTTGTCATGTGTGAAGGTTGCAGACTCTGAACTTGCTACATTGATGGAGCTGGTTCAGCTCCCCCAGGCCAAGAGGCATTTAATGTTTTCCTTTTGAATGAAACGCTTATATAACTTGCTGTTTTAAAAAATAGGCTTAGTCTTCCCTAGCGCCTGTCGTTCTCTATAACACTCTGATTGAGCTCTAACAGCAGATACCACGGTGCCTCCATGAGCACCTAACTTTCTCACAGAATAAAAAGGAAAGACACATTTTATCACCTTTGACCAATGGCCAGTTGACTTCAGTCCTCTCACAACCACCACCAGTGCTGAAGTAGCGGTAAAAAGAAAAGTCTTACCTACTTGAACCAATGCCATTTTACTGGCATTTAGTGGCAAACTCCTTCGGTTTAGAGCCTGAAATCTCAGAAGTAGTAAGCTTTACTACTATGATTAATCTAGTGAACATAACGGTTCATTCTGTTCATGCATAAGGAGCTAATTTGTGTGCTAAACTAATTGCCACCCTCTGCAGGTGCCACAGGGTAATTCACACATTGCAGCTACACGTACAGCAGCTCACTCATCATTTGAGAGCCTCCCAATTCTCAAGCCCAGTGGGTTTCACAGGGAACCTGGATGTTTCCTATTCTTCAGAACTGGTCATCAACTCTACTGGCAGCTTGTATTATGACGATGCCATCGTCTTCCCATTGATGTTTATATATGCTGGGTTCTATTTCCTTTCTAGCACCTCCTTTTTTCTTCTGTAATTTCAGTATTTCCACATGAGATGACTAAAGATCTCTAACTTCCTGTCTTGGTGCTACTTAAAGTGAGTTGTTGGTCAATGGGTCATAATGAGATAAATGCAGAAATGGAGAGCAGGTTTGACCATATCTGCCAAATCTAATTATAAAAATTGGGGGTGGGGGATCCTACTTTGTACACCTTTGATTTTTTTAAATTCATTTTTCTTTTTATTGATTTTTGTTTTAGTTTACAAAAGTGTTAGTCTGTGAAGGATGGGGATGAGGGAGAGGCAGATCCTTTCCCACACATAGTTTAAGAAATATTGTCCCAGTCTAGCGCCTCTTTAGTGGGGAGAATGGACAACATGTCCACATGTATCCCCCTGATGATATAGTCCATTATTATTTGTAAAAATTCTTCACCTCCAGTGACCTATAGTGTCCTCTAACATTATGCCAACACCCAAGGATTGCAATTTGGGATAAAGAGACACTTGGATCTTGAATGCTGGGCTTATATCCACAGTGTTCCCCACAAATACATGTCATTCCTTCCCACAAACATAATCTCACAATTTAAATGAAACGTTATATAAAACAGCTTTCTGTTTTATTTCTGAAGGTATATTCCATATTCCTGCTTTTTCCTAATTTGGGGGTTGTTGATAATAAATATTCCATTATTCTCTGGATTTTAAAATATGTTGATGTCTTTCATAACCGAGGGTTGTTGTTTTTTTCCCAAACGTGTAAACTAGGAGCAAGCCTAGATCTTTGAAAAGACCTAAACTGAGTAGTGGGACTGCCGGTGGTGTGCACCTTGTGCATTTTGTTTGTTCTAAGGTTTTTTGCTAGTGGTGAAATTATGTAACTTGCTTTTGATGATGAAAAATAGGCTACTGTGATAATCACAAAAGCATGGCATCATTAGCACTGACAGCCCTCTTTGGGTCACTGTAATTAGCTGCCTTGTCGAACTTGAACAAATGAAGACAGTGCACCCTGGGTACTACTGCATCCCGTGTGCTGCTGGCTGACCCTGCTCCAGCGCATCTGTGGATGGCTGTGTACGGGTCTGTGTTTACCCGGCAGGGTGGGCGGGGACCGGGGACGCATAGCTCCTGCAGCACTTTCTTACCTGTGACTTGCATCTGTTCTCTGTGCAAATTGGAGACCGCACCTTTGGTGCCTGGCTATGCTTTCCCAGAACCCTGCTGTCAAACCTGCTGTGGCATCTGAGCATACACCTGCCAACACAAAGCCTGCAACCACAGTGCCCTTGGACAGGGCTCTTTGGGACTTGTTGAAAGAATGTGCCACACAGGAAGCATAAACCCTACTGCCTGTCTACCTGCTGTCCAGCCCACAACCAGGACAAGCTCTAGGTTCTAAGAAAAGCAACAGCCTGGCTGGCATGGCTCAGTGGTTGAGCTTCAACCTATGAACCAGAAGGCAGAGGTCATGGTTCCATTCCCGGTCTGGGCACATGCCCGGATTGTAGGCTCAATCCTCAGTAGGGGGCATGCAGGAGGCAGCTGATCAGTGATTCTCTCTCATCATTGATGTTTCTGTCTCTCTCTCCCTCTTTCTTCCTCTCTGAAATCAATAAAATAAAAGAAAAAGAAAAAAAGCAACAACTCCCTGTACGAAATGTTACTCATTCTGCCTCAGGTTGTATTTCTGGGTCCAGGCTCAGAAATACATAGGCAGCCCATACTATTCCAGAAATACTCTCAGAATGACTGAAAATCTAGCCAGTTTCACCTTATCTGAGGAAGCCTGCTTCTCCCATAGTAGCGGGGTTTCCGTTCAGGATGTCCCCAGAGAGAAGAGAAGGAGAGACGGGAGCAGCGGAGGGGAGAGTAAGAATGGCCCTTGTCTCTGTCAGCTCCTGGATACAAGAAACATCAGCTCTGCTCACCCCAAACCCAGCAGCTTGTCCTAGACCTGCATTCCCCCTGAAACACCACTGCAGTTTCTGCTTCAACCTTCCATGTTCCCCTTTCTGAAGCAGCAGCAAACCTGCACTCAAGTTGATCAGTATCCCAAGCAGCATAAATGTTCCTCCGGAGGACCGAATGATATGTACACATTGGGAGAGAAAATAGAAACGTGCTATTCCATTCATGCGTTTTTATGCCTTTTGTTGTCCTCATGAGAGGAAGAGGAGGGACCTGAGCATAACTGAATTAAGAGCTATTAAAGGATATGGCAGTACTTTAGGCCTAATTCAATTTTGTTCCTTTTTTCTGCGAAGGTCATCTCCTAAAATATCCTCTCGCAGGCATGCAAAGCCCTTTACTTTGCATAAGGTGGCCAGGAAGAGACTGGCTTTTAGAGTCAAATCACCAAGTTTGCATGATGACAAACATGCCCACCTCTGTTTGCTCAAATATTTCCTTTTGTCTTTTCTATAGTAAGCTCCCTGCGGTACTCAGCAGTCCCAGGATTTCTAAGTTGCATGGATTTGTTCCCTTTATGTATTCCTGCATTTGAAAGAGAAACCTGCCTTAAGCCATCATTCTGAAAACCAAAAATAAATCCCTCACGTAGTAGCAGTTTTTAAATAACACTTTTTTAGCGTCTAGGGAAAAATTCTATCAAAGTGTTTGAGAAAATGGCAACTTCAACATAGACATAGATATTTAAAAAATTGAATGTTTTCCAGACTTGTCAGATATAACAAAAGAGGGTCTTATACTTTAATGCATGAATAAGAGCCATTGGAAAATATATTTTTAAATACTGAGTACAAAATGTCACTTACATCATCAAGGATCAAACAACCAGCAGTAGAGTGGCTGCTTTTACTAAAAAGTTTTATAGTATCTGTGTGTCCATCTTTATTATTATTATTATTATTAAGGATTTGTATTGATTTCAGAGAGGAAGGGAGAGGGAGAGAGCGAGATGGAAACATCAATGATGAGAGAGAATCACTGATCAGCTGCCTCCTACATTCCCCCTACTGGGGACCAAGCCAGCAACCTGGGCATGTGCTCTTGACTGGAATCAAAACCAGGACCCTTCAATCCACAGGCCAACATTCTATCCACTGAGCCAAACCAGCTAGGGTTGTGTGTCCATCTTTTCAAAAGATAAAGTACATGTTTTTTGAAACAAAGCGAACAAATACTTCATTTGTCTAACTTATTGAACTCTATGTTTCAAGCTCATAAATGTATATTTTCCCCCTGAAAATAAGGACACATGGATTTTTGTGCCCGTTGTCATTAATTTAACTGAATAAAACTGAATAGCTAACTTGATGAGCCCCTATTTCCTCATCTGTAAAATGGGTTGATAATATTCCCAGTTTAGAGGGAAATTTGAAGAATAAATGCTGTAACCAATGTTAAGTAAGTAGTGCAATTCTTGGCATAAAGTAAGTGCCCATTACATGCAAGTTAAAAAACAACCTCTCATCCGCTGTCACCACTATTTCACTCATCAAATTTTGAGAAGGAAGTGAGGAAATAAAAATTCCACATTTTAATGAAGGTTGAATGTTTGATGATGTTTCTTCTACCTGGAAACTTTACCTGTTGGCACTGGAAATAGTTTACCTCAATACAATTAAGATATCTGCTCCGAAAAGTAGGGGTCAGGTATTCAAGTACCTGCAGTGGTTCTCAACCTTCCTAATGCCGTGACCCTTTAATACAGTTCCTCATGTTGTGGTGACCCCCAACCATAAAATTATTTTTGTTGCTACTTCATAACTGTAATTTTGCTACTGTTATGCATCATAATGTAAACATCTGATGTGCAGGATGTATTTTCATTGTTCGCGACCCACAGGTTGAGAACCGCTGGCTTAGAGAGTGACCGGATTTTCCCATATGCATGTGATTATGAGGATACAGTACACATTTTCAAAGATGATGGATTTTAAAAGTTAATCTAGTAATCAAATAATTGAGCGATTTTAAAAATAGGAGCCTTCTTCGTCGTTATTGGATGTCTCCTTTAATTCATTCATGCAAACGCTTTTGTTCAGAGGCAAAGCTTCCTTTCAGTGACGTGGGCAGAGCCATCAGCAAATGAAACAAGAACATTACCAAATAGCCTTTTTTTTCTGGTATAATTCAACTCATTTGATATATTTCCTAGAACTGATTTTTGACACATCAGTATATTCATAAACCCTGATGACCCAGTGGCAGAACTTTGGTCATTGTTGAACACAGCCAAATCATGCCAACAATTTCTCTGTCCCAATTGCTTAATACTTTCTGTGTCTGTTTTGTATTTTCCAAGACCTCTTGCCAATTAAGTATTAGTGGTACAAGGTGACATTCAATGAGCGAGAGAGAGAGAAAATAGAGTGGACTGAGTCGTGATCTTAGGCTGCAGCCAGTGAACCACAGAGAAAGCGATTTTTCTAACGGGATCTGGGAGCTGGAGCTTGCAGAGTCTTCTGCTGGAGCCGGTTTGGTGTGACCTTGTCAGGAGATGGGGAAGGTATCTGGTGGTTTTTGGTTTCCCTCACTGCTTTCCCACCTTTATTCCTTCCTTCCTTCAGTAAATATTTAGTAAGGGCTTCCTCTGTGCTAAGTGCTTTGGCTAGAACCCAGGGGCACATCAGACATGGGCCCTGCCCTGTGAGGGTTTGGAGTCTAGCAGGGAGGCAGAGCAGGAGTAACTGGAATGCATCAGCTAGGTGGTATTCAAGTTGTCTAAAGGGATAGGGGAGGGATGGTTACAGTTTTTGGAATGAAGGACAACGTGAGTTTCTTGGAGAACGTGATAAAGACTATAGAACTTGCTCTGGAAAAATACATCTCCTATGAAACATACAATTTCAGAATATGGAACCACTGGAGGTGTGTGTGTGAGATATGGGGTGTGTGTGTCTGTGTGTGTGTGTATGTGTATGTCTGTGGTATATGTATACATGTGGGGCTGTGGGGGGATGTGTGTGTGGGATGTGTATAAGTGTATAAATATGGTGTATGTGTGTGATATGTATTTATGGGTTGTATGTATGTAGACAGGTGTGTGGTATGTGTGCAGTGTGTGTGTGGTATGTATATGTGGGGGGCAATGTGTGTGTGTGCAGTGTGTGTGTGGTATAGTGTGTGGTGTGTATATGTGGGGGGCAATGTGTGTGTGTGCAGTGTGGGTGTGTGTGTGTGCACGCTAGGCCCTAAGAATATCTGACTTAGAGAATGAGTATTTGACTTGAGCCTTCAAGTCATGTGGGATTTGGAGGGGAGGACATCACAGAGGAGCTGGGACATAGAGAGCTGCAGGAGGAAACTAGGAACCTGGAACACAGCCTCACAAGCAAGCAACCCTTTCTGGCCTTGGATTCCACTTTTCTGGGTACATGACCTGCTAAACTTTAGGGAACCTCATGAGCCAGACATGCTAAGTTTCTCCTTTTCATAAAATTCTTCCTTTTTATCAATTATCTTTTCACTTTATTAAGAAGAATTTATTTTTTCTATATATTAGTCTGTTTTATGAGAACAGTAAGTAAATATAATGGCATATGTAATTACTTTTTTTTTTTATCTTTCCTGCATACTTCTAAAAGGGGCCATCTTCCCAAGAAACTCTGGATGTCATTTTATTTCTTCCCAGTCATCCATATGAAAAACTAAAAAGCATTGATCTTAGCAAATTACTATTTAGTCAATGTAAACATCACTGCTACCTGGTTGATGAAACTTATTACACTGCCTTTGGTGTTATCGGGTATTTCAAGGTCTGTATTAAAAATAGACTGGTACAATAGCTAACCAATCAATTCACTTTCCATAGCATGTGAAATATGCCGTGGCTTTCTCACCTTAGACAAAATAGGATAGAACCACCTCCTACAATTGCAGTGCAGACTGAGTGAACAAACGCCTGGACAGTGCTTGTGGGAGTCCCAGTTTCATAGTCAGCTCTCAGTAAATGTCAGCTATCATCATCCTCATCCTTGTCCCATCATGGACATGTTCAGTTTCACCTTAGATGTTATCTTTGCCTTTTCAGTCCCCGATTCTCCAGCTAACTACTTTCCACATGCCACTCAGCAAAAATTTTACTCAGGGAGGCCTTACCCCCTGGGAATTGGATTTGCATTAGATATAATTGACTTTGAAGTCAACCCAATTTCAGAAAATTCAAACTTACAAAACATGTAAGTTGGAGAGCAATTATTGACATATCCCTCAGTTTGTTTGGGCTGCTGTAACATAATACCATTGAGTGAGTGGCTTATAAACAACAGAAATTAATTTCTCACAACTCTGGAGGCTGGCAATTGCGATCAAAGTTTTGTGACTGGTGAGAGCCCATTTCCTGGTTGCTAGGTGCTGTCTTCTGGTTACGTCCCCACATGGCAGAAGGGGCAAGGGAGCTCTCTAGGGTCTCTTTTATTTTATTTTATTAATATTTTAATTTATTTCAGAGATGAAGGGAGAGAGAGCGAGAGAGAGAGAGAGAGAGAGAGAGAGAGAGAGAGAGAGAGAGAGAAACATCAATGGTGAGAAAGAATCATTGATTGTCTGCCTCCTGCACACCCACTACTGGGGATCGAGCCTGCAACCTGGGCATGGGCCCTGACCAGGAATTGAACCTCTACCTCCTGGTAGGTCAATGCTCAACTACTGAGCCACTACAGCCAGGCCCGGAGTCTCTTTTATAAAGACACTAACTCCATTCATGAGGACACTGCCCTCTTGACCTAATCATCTCTCAAAGGCCCCACCCAAACAGCATCACTTTAGGGGATTAGGTTCAAACTTGTGTTGTATCTGAAATGTGGGTTGGGAGTTGGGCAAGCCATGTGTTAAGAAGCCCTCTGGGTGATTCTGATGCACGTTAAGGTCTGAGAACCACCACTCTAACACGTTTCAAAATAAAACTGAACTTCCTTGTGGAATAGGCACCATTAACAGCATACTAAACATGAAATTATAACTATTTTCTTTGCATTCCTTAAGAAATTAACCACTTGCATAAAAGTAAGCACTTCTCGTAGATATAGAAGTCGTTTCCTGACCAAGTTACTATCACTTACCCCAGCCTCCGCACCCCCACTGCCCTGCATGCAGCAGCATGCTGACGCTGCCCAGGTGCAGCGGGGGCTGTGGTAACTTACCGTACATTACACCTGTCCTTGTAGTAGGTTTTCTAACTTCCTCCTACTTCCATTTTTTCATACTCCCTAGATTAGATAAGAGGATGGGGTGGAGTAGACAGAATTAACATTAAAAGGACCTTCTCAGTCCTGCTTATAAGAATCCATTCTAAGGAAGTACTCATGCCTGTGTTCACCTGTGCAGATTCAGCTACGGGGATGTTCATTGAGGGTGGTTATGAGGAACAAACGGGGAACACCTAAACATCCAGTAGTTGGAGAAATGGTTAAATAATTTATGAAATGCACATAAAAGGGAAAACTGCAACCATTTAAAGTGACATGGACATATAACTTATTAATTTTTAAAATGACAAAGCAGTAATTATTCATATAGAATACTATATAATAAAGAGCTAATATGCTAATTAGACTGCACAGCTGAATGACCTTCCAGACGACCTTCCGGATGATGTCAGGGCTGCGAGGGCTGGCCGGGGATGCAAGGGCCGAGCCCCTTGCATGAATTTTGTTCATCGGGCCTCTAGTAGATATATAATATCATATGTACAAATATCCAACATGTTACTCGAAATATAAACAAAAATTATTTTCAGAAGGCAGGATTATTGGTCATTTAAATTTTCTTCTTTTCCAAGGGGGCTACTTTCCATTTTCTACAGTGATTATCCCAATTTGGGTATGAAATACCTAGCAAAATGCAAAGCATAGGCAAACTTTCATCTTGACATTTGTTATCAATGATGAGGTCAAAAGCCCTGCACTGTATCAGAACATGATCTCATTAGTAGGTATACATAAAACCACAAAAAAACAACAACATGTTAACGTCTCTGGATTCAGATTTTGTGTGCATGCCTGTCTGAAGGTTGAGGAATTTACTCACACTGCTGTCTCTTCCAGCTAACTCACGCTCCAGCTCCTCATCTTCCAGGGAACTCTCCCACTGAGACCAGGATGGAAGTTTCTGAACACAGACAGAAATGTGCACTTTCAAATAACACCAAAGCATTGTGCCGGCAGAATAGTCTGAACCCGTCCCTTTTGGTGGTGTCCCAAAATTATGAACACGGTCAGTGTGCGGCCTGGTTGCATGTTTGTCGCAGGCAGAAATCTGATTCTGTTTTTGTTTTGTGCTCTCTCCCCCGGAACCTGGTAAATAGGCCGTTCAGTCAATCACTTGGCCAGGGGCCGTTCTGAAACGTTGGCTTCCCTGTACATCAGAGAGGAAGGGAGGGAAAGAAATGATGTGAAGCAATGGAACCATAATGTGCCGTTCGTGTGCTTTACAAGCCAGCTTCTGCCCAGGATTTGCTGGAGAAACAGTGAGCTGGAGCTATCAGATGTTGTATTCTGTTCTGGGAGTCCCTTCAGCCTGGTGGACACAGCCCTGGGTGAGAATCGTGTGGCAGAGCTGTTGTTACACCTTAGAAAAGGTTTAGAAAGGTGCCTGGGTGGAGGGCGCGAGCAGGGGACTTGGGTCGCCAGATTTAGGGAGTAACCTTGGGGTCCTGTAGGTATGTGGGTTTCCCCAAAGCTACCCTGCCCAGTTGGGGCTGTCCTCCCTCCCAGTGACCTGGCCCCACCTCCAGGCCAGCAGGGACCATTAAAGAACCACTTCCCTGGCTGGATTCTACCAAGAAAGCTTTTAGGTTTGCTTCTCATCTTGCTGAGGCAGCAATCGCGAGCTCTTATGTAAATATCAATAGATACTTAATCATAAGACCAGCAAGAGAAGGGTATGGAAATTAAAGGCATTTTCTTTTCCTAACTGCACCCTTTATGAACGATTCTAAACTCAGTTGTGGTGCTATTGGAGGGAAAGAGCTTAACCATCGGCTTGCACAAGAATGAATGCTAGACGCACTCCCTCCTGTCCCAACAGGAGCACCTGCAAGATGGAGATGCACAAGCACTAGCTTGTTCGTAAGTGGCCCTGGGCCCAGCACCTGTGTGGAGCAGGGAGCTCAGGACTGGGCAGAGGAAAAGGACAACTGCTCTGTCACCCCCAGACTCAGCTGATCCCCACGGTTGCTCTGGAGCTGGATGGCTTTCCAGAGTTGTCAACACTGGGATGAGGGGACTAGGCCTCTGTACCTCCACTTGAGTCACTCCTTGGTGCAGGCTGTATGCAGAAGAGACATGATCTTGGGTCAAGGGACTGTCTTCAGCCTTGGACATTCCCCAGTAAGGGTCTCAGCTGAGAGCTGTTGGCTGCCATTACTTCCAGTATCTGAGGGATGGGGACTTGGAGGCTGAGGTCAGGGTCTAGGAAAGGCTGGGCCATGTTTCTGCATTCACTACAAAGAATAGAAAAAAAATCTGTCATAGGTAGTTAAAATTGTTCACGGGGTAGTTCTGGGACAAGAGGTATGACGTTATCGAGCTCCCTGAAAATTACCGATGAAAATGTATGTGCTCAGGGAAGAAGCATTGGTTTCAAGACTTTGTTATTCAATGAAAGTAGACAGTGCTTCCAACCATCCATCTATTATGTCACTCTAAGAAGAATATTGCCTTTGATTCTATGCTTAAATTTTTAAAAGTAGTAGGTAAGTTTCCAGTACTAAGCCAAAGACTGATGTGTGCATCTGAATCCTCAGTGTACAGCTGCCAAAGGGGAGACAGCCCACAGGCGCACCTCCAGCTCGAAAATCTATTCTTGGATAATGTCAGTGACCGTGAAAAACAGACCTTTGCTACTAGAGTTAATTGAGGGAGTTCAGGTTCTAATTACTTTATCAGTCATTTAGTCAGTGGCATTTATTGAGCAAATAACCTTTCGTATGAAGGTTGTAGGGCACTATGAAAGTGGAGTGGGAATAATGACTACTAACATTTGGCTCATCCTTCATTGCCTGTAGAATATTTTAGCATAATATTATCTCACTTAATGAATTGTGTTAGTGTCCCCATTGTATAGATGAGAAACGTGAAGTTCAAAAAAGTACGTAAATTGCCCAGTTTGAGCAGCTAATAATAGATGGCATTATTACCTAAAAAATGGGCTGAAAGTCTGCAATCCAAAAGGAGTTACTAAAATGATCCAACTATTATAGTTCTCTCTCTCTCTGAGAATCTGAGAAAGCTCTGTGTGTGTGTGTGTGTGTGTGTGTGTGTGTGTGTGTGTGTGTAACATATGAGCAATCTTGAACTTAAGGTATAGATAAAATAAGAATTGTGTGTGTGTGTGTGTGTGTGTGTGTGTGTGTGTGTGTGTGTGTTTTACAGCTGAGCAATCTTGAACTTGGGGTACAGGTAGGATGAGCACTATGTTCCTGAAAGGACCTCAGCCATCAGAAGGATCCTCCTACCCAACACTGAAAAATAAAGAGTGGGCTTCAGGATAAATTGAGTCATTCTTTTAAGTGATCTCTCTAAAGATGAAGGATCTAGCAGGGCTCTCCAGATCTAAAGTTGTGAGAAGTAAGAAATCCAAAGGTGATTTAAATATTAGTTAGCTCAGAAGGCTTCTTCCTGTCTTTCAGTGAATCCCTTTGACACTTTTTTCAGTTCCTCCATCTGTCCTTTCCCTGATCATCTGAGGAGACTGGAGCTCTGGCTGTATTTACCAGTCAAGGATGTAGCTGAAGACTTGTTATCCCTGGACCCTGTTTCTCTGGATGGCCTCCCTCTGTTACATATACCCTTCTAAGGTTGTCTTGGTTATCCTGGTGGCCCTCTCACTAGATTTGATAGGTAGGAAACACTCCCCATCCACCATCTAGAAATTCCCACACAGGGTGCAATTCCATTTTTCTGATAAAATATAAAGACAGAGTAAAATGCAATGTTAGAAGGCATTTAGGCTGGATCTTGCTAATGGTGATAAGGGAAGAAAAGACCAAGAACCTCTGAGACACTATACTTGTGAAGAAATAAATTGCACTGGTAGGTCATTCCAGGTTCTGTAAAGATAGCCATGATCTACATGTCTCTGATCTGCTGTAGCAGTGTTCTGGTAGGAGGGTGGCTAGTAGAGTTTGTTTGAGGGTGGAGGAAAGCAATCAAGCCATGTAGACAGCACACGCATGGGTGTCAGTAGACAACGTAAAGTCCTGGCAGATGTGGAGGAGGGATCTTAGGCACCAGAGTGGGTTTGTCTGGTGTGTGGAGCGGGGAGCGAGGTATTTGTTACCAGGATGGCTGGCAACAGATATTGGCATGCAAGTCCCCTCAATGGGAGAAGGAGTGTGAAGAAGAGGCTCAGTCTTTAAAGACCTGAGGTACTATGCAGGTTACCCAGGCAAATTCAGACTCAGAGGGACGAGACAGGGACCTAGTTCCTGACTGGAATGTTCTGAGGGAACTTAGAGGACAGACAGAATGTCCACTCCTAATGTTGCGATTCCCCAATGGGAGGAGCCAAAAGCAGGTGTAGCCGGTGGGGGTGGGGGTGAGACATTGACTTTCAGGGGCAGACAGTCCACAGCCAGGGAAAAACTGGAGACAGGCTTCTAGGTTCATCTGAAGGAAGCTGAGGGAGAGCTCGACTGGACGGGGAAGGGGGGAGGAGCATGGCATTGAGAGCACATGGGACTGGCAGGGGGATGCTACGCTGCCTGGAAATGGAAAGGAGGAGTCCATCTGAGAGCTCCTGTTTCTTGAAAGGATGGGCACACTGCCGCCTGTGCTTCCAGTGTGTCTGAAAGAGGGCTGGCAGGACCGATCGCCATCGCCCAGCTGAGCGATGGGGTGTGTATCTGGTCAGCACTGGATGAGGGATTCATTGAAATGAGACTAAAAGTCTTGTAAAGACTCTGGCCCCTCTCTGTTCTCGCTGCCTAGTCTTGGCTTTAAAATTAAAAATCCTATGTGGCTCTGGTTCAGTAGCTAAATATTAATACTTAGTTATGAGTATAGATGAAAGTGAGCAAAGGTTTTGGCTCAAAGTATGGGTTTCAAACCACCAACCACAGTATTTTTAAAGTAAAAAATCAGTGTAGTCCACAAATGGCCCATATTGAGTGAAATGCTTTTCCTTTAAGGTGAGTGAATTCTTTCAGCATCAAGATTGCTTCTTAATTTCCCCAGAGACACAAATTACCAATTAAAGTCATGGTGCCTGCTTTCTCGTCATGCACACAGGCACTGGGGTTTATAGTGTTTGTTTTGTGTGTGTGTGTGTGTGTGTGTGTGTGTGTGTGTGTGTGTGTTTATCATCCCCTGAATCATCATGCTTCCATCTGTGCACAATGTGATGAACTTCATGAGTCAGGAAAATAAACATGATCCGTCTGTTCATGGTCTCACGCTCAATAAGAAAATGCACGGATTGTTTTCATGTCATATCAAGCCCCCTTTGAAGGAGAGAGAGAAGCAGAGTTGCCACAAATTTGTTAAAATAACAATTGGATTTCATTGCTTCACTTTCATGCTTCACATGCACTTTTCAGAAATGTTTTAAGAACTAGCCCTGCTTTTTGTGGTATCACCCACAGCTCTGACTCTCTGTGTTCATGCGCGTCCGTGTTTGTTTAGGGTGCATGCTGCACATTAACCAGCGGGGTCTCAGCTCAATCACGCTGTCTTCCCATGACCTCCGAGGTCTTCTTTGTTTAATGCCAACTCGGCACCACTTTCTGCCATCACCTTGTAAATGTCGGTGTCTTCTGATTGGTACTTTCTGGGCGAAGAAGGGACCTTGACAGGTGGCTCCATTTTAGATCTTGCCCTCGGAGCATCAGAACTAGATCATCCAGAGAGAGAAGAACCTAAATCTCAAAGACATCTGGAGAAAGTAATTTCACAGCTTTCTCTACCAGCCCACTTCAGTGTTTCAAAAGACCATTACCTTCATGGACAGGGAGTGGCTCTCTCTCTCTCTCTCTCTCTCTCTCTCTCTCTCTCTCTCTCTCTCTCTCTCTCTGCCTCTACTTTAGGTTCTTCATGCTGCCACTTAAATTCTTCTTGGGAGCTCAAGATGGATGAGTAACAGTTGGTGGATGTTCTGAAGGATCCTCTTACTAGTTTCTGTATTTCTTTCTTCTCCTTGAACTAACTGATCATTGAGCTTGGTTTTGTTGCTTAGGTTTTGGTTTTTTATCTCCATTTCACAGAATGCAAAATGGAACAAGAGGAGGCATGATATGTCAGTGACATAAGCTAGAGGGATGATCAGAAAACCTGACACTGCCGCCCCCCCCCCCCGGAAAGCACAGGCTGCAGGTGCACACCTGTCACACATGCAGAAGTCCCTCCCAGTCCCCGCCCCATAAAGAGGTTATCCAGAGGCGAGCCACTAAATCGGCATGTCTCCTAACTAAGGAAGATCGGGCACAAGGTTTGATTTGTCTCCCTTCAGGGTTATTTTCTCCCATTTTCTAGATCATCACGCTGTAGCCTGGGAAATACACTTCTGTTATTTTCATAGAAACTAAAGGTGTCCGCCAGCAGCTTGGAGACAGTATAAGAAAGGGACTCTTTCCGAAGGTGGAGCAGGGTGCAGGGAGCCCCAGGAGGCGGTATTAGTGGGCCTCTGTTCCCACCCGAGGCCTGAGGAGTTGGGGAAGCCAGAGCCCAGATACAGAGAGGATGTGGGGAGGGCCCCTGGCAGGAGCGGAGTCCCTGGTGAGGGGAGCAGCCATACCACTGTGACATCAGCGTCCTGCCAGTGTGCCCCATGGGCCAATCCCAGCAGGAAGCCGGAGGGTGAGGGAACCTGTTGCTACAGGCCTTTCAGTCAACCTTCTGGGGGCCCAGTGCACAGTGGGCGAAGCTCGAGCAGGACCCCAGGGGCAAATGCAAGGCTCCCAGCACAGAGAGTGCGACGAAATATGGCTTCTTATGAAAGTAGAATCTGGGTTATCTGTTCGGCTTAGTTTCTTCTTCCTTTGGCAAGCACATCCTTTCAACAGTGTGACTGTGCAAGAAACAGCTAAACGCTGCTGGAAGTGAGTCTACAGTTTGTTCTGATTTGCTGAGGTCTCCTGAAATGACCCATCCTAGGACAGTCAGCCGTCGATAGTTGAGTAGGACTGGAAGTTGCCATTGATTCTGGGGAAGGCCAGGGCGGTGCATTATCTTAGAGTCCTGCTTCTGTTATCAAGGGTTGGAACAAGCCTCAATCTCCCTGCGTGCTTTTCTGCACCAGCT
The DNA here is from genome assembly GCF_963259705.1 of Myotis daubentonii. Lineage (NCBI taxonomy): Eukaryota > Metazoa > Chordata > Mammalia > Chiroptera > Vespertilionidae > Myotis > Myotis daubentonii. The sequence goes on along the minus strand of NC_081856.1, from coordinate 15,260,905 downwards.
TCGGCTATTCAGACACGTCGGTAGTGGAAGGAGTGATTACTCCTCAGTCTTGATTTCAGAATGTCCATGAATCTGCCCTCTCTCTCCCCTCAGCCAGGAAGCACATGCAGACTTGTTTGATCTGATGCATGGAGCCCAGCGGTTTTCCTGGTTCCTGCCTTTGGACTGCATAATAATGTCTTTCTACCTTTATGTTTTTTAAAAATGGAAACAGTGTATTTCCAAAATTCTGATATAGTTTAAAGAATGAAAATATGGCATAAGGTTATTCTTATCCCTACACTATTTTTTTTCCTTACCCAAGGACATGCTTGGAGAGTGGAGGGGGGAGGGAGGAAAGAGAGGGAGGAAGGGGGGGGGGAGAAACATTGATTGGTAGCCACTCTGGCCAGGCATCCCTCTCCTATTTTCATTTGTAGACTTAGTGACCTAAGAGATTTTAGAAACGAAACTCTCTCCCAGGATCACCTTTCTCACTCTTTCTCACTAGCGGACATCAGTAGTGAAATGTGTAACCTGGAAATGTACATCCTGCCAGGTTATTGAGGAGCAACTGATAAAAAATGGCAGGCACTGACCTGTCCGGGTGGCTCGGTTTGTTGGAACGTCGTCCTGTACACCAAAAGGTTGCAGGTTTGATTCCCAGTCAGGGCACAGACCTAGGTTGCGGGTTCAACCCCCAGTCAGGATGTACGGATCAATTTTTCTCTCTCACAGATCTCTCTATCTATCTATCTATCTATCTATCTATCTATCTATCTATCTATCTATACATCCCCTTCCTCTTCTCTAAAATCAATAGAAACATATCCTTGGGTGAGGATGAAAAAAATGGCAGGCACTAAAAAAAAATTTGACACATCATTTACCTTTTGATAAATAACATCACCTTCTCCAAGTATTGACATTATTTACAGTCCCTTCACATATTTTCATCAAGCAGCCAGTGGTTTGAGCTTAGCCTGTCTGCTTAAATATGTCTAGAAGAACAGAAATAGGAATACTATTTTTTTCTACTGAAAGAAAAAAAGAAAAGAGGGAAATAAAAATCTCTAGTCTATCACGTCCACTGTGAAAAAGAAAATTTGTTTTTTAATTTTCATTGGCCTGCAGAAAGGAAAAAAAGAGGATCCCAACTAACTTTTAACTGTTTGAAACTTGGTTAACTCTCTTAACTAAATCACCAGACTCTTTTGGTCTCTCGGCTGTCTTGTCACCCCTGGTTCGGCTCGATGATGGTGGGACCACTCAGTAAGTTACTTTGTACCCAGCATGGTCTAATGTTCCTCCCAGGAATGCCTCTGTGGTCCAGTGGTTGCACAGCCAGAGGACAGCTCCACTGACCCTGGATGAAGCTATAAAACAGAACTTTTGACTTTGCTCCTTCTCGCCCTGTCAGTCATCCAGCCGCTAGATGCTCATGGCCTTGAGGCTGAGTTTACCTCTTCAGGAAGTCTATTGAAATCCCTCCATGCCATCCACACATTTTAATCCTGTCTCCCAGTGTACTTAGGACCTCATAAGCTGGCAGATATTTTAGGGCAATAATTGATTCATTTTAATCCATCCCCAAATGACCTACTTAATTTCATAGAAGCTTCTCGGAGACATGAACACGGAGGAATGCTGGCCATTTGAGGCCAGTCATGCTTTCTGGCTTCCTTCCCATCACATGCCACGGGATGTGGCTAATACTTCACAGCTCTACTGTGCTTCTCATATATTGTCTCTTTCAAGCCTCATCATAATTATCTCCCAAATGAGAAACCAATACTTGGAAAGGATCAATGGTACATCCAAAGACACAGATAATTAGAGCCAGTAATGACCTGACATGAGAAATACAGCCTTAGTTATTAGGCAGGCTCTGCATATTTTGAACTATATGAGAAAATGTGTGTGTGTGTGTGTGTGTGCGTGCGCGCGCGTTGAAAAACAGCAGAAACTAAGGGAAGAGTGGGTGGGAGCAGTGCACTTACTTAATTCCACAACAGGGACAGTTGGCCTCATTTTGAGCTGAGTTAGCGATGTGTGGCCACAGTCTATCAGAATCCATAGCAGGCATGGTGAAACCACAGAGCACCCTTCAGTAGTTCCAAGGACATGCACATGTCACTTCCCTGGTTAGATACAAAAATAAATTTCCTAACCAAGACATTATTAAACATCCACATGTACTCCTGGTCATCTCTAGAGATTTTCGGAAGAGACTAAATTTAAAGTATGGGTTTTTCTGAAAGTGAGGCAATGGATTAGAAGGTCTCTCAAGGCTCTTTGAGCAGATAGGTTGGTCAGAGTGCTGTCTCTTCTTTATTTATTCATTTATGGTATGGACTTCTTGTATCAGGATGAGCTAAGGTACTCTAATGATAAGCAGTGCCTCCGTCTCAGTGGTCTGTGATAACAAGGACTCGTTTCTTGCACTTCCTATGTGTCCATCATAATTAGCTAGGGGCTCTGCTCGGTACCCTCCTTGCTCCAGGATACTGACTGATGGAGCCTCTGGGGAGGGGTCCCCTTAGCAGAGGGAAAGAGTCCTGTGCAGGGCCGTGCACTGGCAAGTGATTGCACAGGTCCAGAAGAGAGACCCTCCACTTTCCCTCGCAACTAATTGGCCAGCGTGTGTTGCTTGGCCCAGCAGAACCATGAGGGGACCGGGAGGTCCTGGAATATCTATGAATAGCACTAATGACTGCCACATGGCCTACCTATGCCAGGCCCTCGATGAGGTCCAGCGCTCAGTCTCTGCCCCCTGATCTGTACGTTCACACTGAAGAGCCAGACCATAGACAGGCAACTTCACTAACATGCACTAAAGTCTCTGATAAAGATTGCTCAGGAGCACACAGGAGGGGAGCCCTAACTCTTTCTTAAAGAGTCACAAGAGAACAACATTTGGGTGTGACCTGAGGGAAGAAGAGGCGCTGGCCAGGAAAAGGGCCTGCAGTGCTCCTAGTAGAGGGCACAGTGCAAAAGCCACACACAGCGCTCTTGAGGGATCATTTTAGAATTTAACTAGCTTGACTTTTGTCCTGCTTGATTATTTATGTATTATTTATATTATTCTGAGTATGTACTCAGCTATGCTTTTAATTGGCTTTTACTTAATGATGTCTGCTATTCATAAAAGCAAGTGGAAATAATTAATAATATATGTTTCATTCTGTAGACTCCTATAAGCAAGTGCAATCTAGAAAGGGAAGAAGGCAGAGAAGGGGAGAATGAAGAGAAGGAATAAGTTTTTACAGACGTGCCCAGTGCCCCCTCAGCTGTAATGCCTCCCCACGGTCTTGCTGGTGGAATACATAGTAATGTTTTACTCACTGATTTCTACGTTGCAATGGCAGGTTGCTTGCCCTCTTTTACCCTGTGACATGAATTTGTTTTTAAAACAGATGGCCTACGGGCTTAAATGGGCTAACATTTTGTTGGATAATGTGGTTCTCAACCACAATAATATAGCAATAGCTGTCACTTCTTGGATGTTTACTGAATGCCAGAGATGGTGATCAATGCTGTACATGCACTATAGTTTATATGCTTCAATATTCTAATGTTTAATAACCACTTGATCAGGAACTTATTCATTATGACCCCCCAAAAAATCTATAAGGTGAGTATTGTGGGTTCCCTCCCCCCTTTTTTACAAATAAAAAACCTGAGATGATTCAGAGATGGGAGTAAATTGGGAAGGCCATATGTTGAGATCATGTTTTCCCTGCCTCTCAGTGGATGTGAGCACTTCAGATGTTAAGATAAGGATTATGGCAATAGTAGCAATAAACCATGAGATATACGTGACAGGCATTGGCTGACATAGCTTCCACCAGAATAATGCCTAACAGTGAGGAATGAATAGACTGTTCTCTCAGATCACTGTTTGGACTCTTTCGGATTTTACCCTCAAATTCTGCATACCCCATGGTGGCAGCCAGACCTGTGGGAAGCTGTGGCCCTCACTCTTCCTTTCCCTGAAACCAGATCTCCTTGGGACGCCTGGCATAAAACCATCTGACTTTGTAATGTTTGACAATATAGGAGATAATGACATTCCCCTCATCTCAGATCTATTCTGCTGAAAATGGGCTGTTGTATTTATTACTCAATACATTTATTTAACAATTACCAGTTTGTTTTATAGAATGACTGGGGCTTTTCCATCAAAATACATTTTCTTTAAGAAAGATCGAAATCACCCTTTAATTTTCTATCTGCCGAAGTCACTGTAAGTGTCTTGTCATAGATTTCATTTTAGTAGAAAAGCAAAAAGAAGCTTTGGAGCCCAAGGGTTAAACACTTTCTCCTCCTTTGCTCCTGCTCAGTCACATTATCCCAGGGAGCCCTCATGAGCTGGAGGAGGGGCGGGGGGTGGGGAGAGAGCTGGTGTTTGTAGTACTTTAGTGACAAAAAGAGAGAGAAGTGGGAAAGAAAGTAGGGAAGAAGGGAGGGAGGGAGGGAGGGAGGGAGGGAAAAGAAGGGAAGAAAATCAATTCTCATTGAAAAACGATGAGACAAAAAGACAAAGGAAAATGAATTTTATTAGAAAATATACCAGGAAAAAATGTTTAAAGAAAATGCCCAAAGATGCCCAGTTTTCCCATTCTACATTCTGAAGTGAACAGTCACAGCTTTCTTTGCATGATGTGTTTAACTAAAAGATGTAAAAATGGAGTAAAACCAGAGCTGAAGAAACTAAAAGCCATAACAGTCATTCAGAAACGAAGCTCCACTGCCCTAAATCATCCTGACTTTCTCAGTGTCCATTGTGAAAACTGTCCCTTTACAAACCTCATTCTGTGCATCCCCCTCATGCCCCAAAGAAGTGACTGTATAATCAGGAAGCAACTGTCACCATCGCGGCCCAGCTGAAGCCCAGAGCCCTGTAATCCAGCAGCTGGGCCAACTCAGAAGGCCAACTGAGCAGGCTCTGCCTTCTCCTTGGTCGCTGACTTGGCTTCCAGGTGTCAGTCCCTCCTGTGCTAAGCCCTGGCACACACGAGGTCTCAGATTCTGATGGGACTGCTTCCCTAGTCTCACCATTCAGGAGCCCAAAACACAAAAGGCCCAGGGTCATGGTCATATTTGCCAATCCAAAGACAGTTGGACGCAACTGTTGTGGCTCAGCAGTTGAGTGTCGGTCCAAAAACCAAGAGGTCCCTGGTTCAGTGGGCTTGATCCCCAGTAGGGGGTGTGCAGGAGGCAGCCAATCAATGATGTTTCTCTCTCATCAATGTTTCTATCTTTCTATCCCTTTCCCTTCTTCTCTCTAAAACATCAATAAAATCTTATTTTTTAAAACAAGAACAAACAAACAAAATCATCTGGACAAGTGCTCTTGAGGAGAACCAAGGAATGGTGGAATTTCCCAAGCCCATCCGAGAACGTTGAGTCATGAAACATTCAGAACCAGGTTTCTGTCACTGGTGGTTATCTGAAAAGCCACAGGGCTTGGCTGTGACTTGGTAGAGTCTCCTGTGCGCATGCATTTGTAACATGATCAGTCCCTGTGTCCATTCACTTGGGCAGCTTCGGACTAACGCCTTGCACAGTGTGTGCACCTGGTGCCTGGGGATGAGGCTCCCCTTCTGCTTCCCTTCTTCGGGCTCCAAGTACCTTTCCCGTACAAGTCAGAGCTTCTCCTTTTCTGCTCCATGTTAGCCTCTTGCCCTGTGACTTGCTCTGTCTTCTTGTCATAGTGTTATGACCATATTTCATAATCTCACATGAGGATATCATGTGTCACTGTCTACTTTGTATTGTTATGCGTATCCGCAGTTCTGTAAATTAAATATGAGTGAGTGGTTATGGCCAGGAAAATCGATCTTTCAACAAATTAATATTTCAATGCCAGTTGTGTAGCTATTTCTCCATTTAATGTGTGCCTTGGCTTAGAAGTGGAAAACAGTGAATGTATCATTTTGGAAAACCTTAAATCAAAGTGAAGGCAAAGAAAGCAAGCCAAATATGCTGTCAGATATTAGAACTGAATGTTGGAGGGGATCTAACGCCTTAATTTGTGGAATCCGGGTTTGTTTTTTAAGAAAAACAGTGGCACCTTAATTTGATTTCTTTCCGGGCTATTTCATTTCCATAGTTTGGAAAGTAAAATGTTGACCTCTGGTTGCCAAGTAACATACAGGATGCCAAGGTAAATTTGAATTTCAGATAAGTAGCAATGTTTAGTATAAGCATGCCCCAAATATTGCATGGGACATGCTTATACTAAAAATTTATTTGTCATGCATCTGAAATTCAAATCCACTGGGCATACTATATTTTTATTTTCTAAATCTGATAACCCTACTATAAGGAGGTTGTGAGAAACAAAAGCAGTTTCTTGAGATAATGTAAATGAAATAATCAAGCATAATACCCAATATTCAATAAGTATTCGACTCTAATACTTATCCTCTAATATACTCTAACAAATTAGAGTATCACTTCCCCTTCCCTTGATTGGGAAGTCACAGGTAGTCAATGCTCACAGAAATTCTCTATTATTCAGAGAAATGCTTTCATTTTGAGAGCTTTAGCACCAAAGATATGTGACTTTTTTCCTTTTCTTTTAACCCTGGAGATGTCACGATTACTTGTTAAAATTTAGTTCTTTTAACATCTCTAGAAAATCACTTCTCTATTAAAGCAAACCATATTTTTAGAAAAGAAAAACTTTCGGTCACATCAATGTTTTACCTCCACACCAGATTATTCCAAAATTAAAATGTAGGCAAGCCCTGACGGGTGGCTTAGTCTGTTGGAGAGTTGTCCCATGCACCAAAAGTTGCGGTTTGGTTCCCAGTCAGGACATATGCCTAGGTTGCAGGTTTGATCCCTGGGAGGCAACCGATTGATAATTGATGTTTCTCTCTCCCATTGATCTCTCTCTCTCTCTCTCTCTCTCTCTCTCTCTCTCTCTCTCTCTCAGAATCAATTAATACATATTCTCGGGTGAGGATTTAAAAATGTAGGCACAAAATATTAAATGTTTTGACATTTTCACTATTTCATTGTACCTAAGAACAGCTTATTTGTCAGGTGAATGCATGTATTGTGTCTTCTCTATCTAATGAAGGATATTTTTATTGTCATTTGGAATAGTTCTAGGCTCTGAGCCAGCAAATTCATGACTAACAGTTTAAGAGAAGAGCAGGGGTTCCAGTGATGGGGCCAATTGAAAGTCAAGTTTAATCTTGCAAGTTCTGAAAACTGAATGGCTCTCTCCTCTGCTGGGAGGGGCATTAAACTTTCTAGAAGGCAGACTGTCAGTCAACATACATAAAAAAATCATACATTTGACTCTCAACTCCTTGGAATCAAGAATTAGGGACATATAGTAATACACACATAATAAGCACTTAGTAATTATTTGTGAACTGAGCTGCTTTTTAGTGAATTGAGGATATAATTTGATTACCCTAAATTAATCTATAAAAAAGCCTCTAAAGTTCATGTAATTTTATCCAACAACTCTATGAATTTATGCCAAGCAAAGAGATTTTTATATTCACAGACATATATGTTCAAGCATGTTTATCACAACATTCATTTTAGTAGTGCAAATGGAAAGCAACTTTAATATTGGCTATGGACTGAATTGTGCTTGCCTCCAAATTCACAGGTTGATGTCTTAACTCCAGATGTGATGGTATTTGGAGGTGGAGCCTTTGGGAAATAGTAGGTTTATATGAGGTCACAAGGGTGGGACCCTCATGATGGAATTAGTGGCCTTTTAAGAAGAGACACCAGAGCGTTTTGTCTCTCTCTCTCTCCTTCCCTGCCATGTGAGGACACAGCAAGATGGCACCATCTACTAGCCAGGAGACTCACCAGTCGCTGTTATGCTGGCACCCTGATCTCAAACTCCCAGCCCCCAGAACTGTAAGAAAATAAATTTCTGTTGTTTTAAGCCTCACAATCTATGATATTTTTTAATAGCAGACTAAGACTATATCAAAGAATAGGATATTGGTCAAATAAATGATGGTAAATCCACATGTAGATTACTGTGTAGTCATAATCATTCTTTAAAAGACTTAAAGTATAGGGAAGTTCTCATTAAATCTAAGTGAGAAAACAACCTACAAATTAGTACATATAGTACTATTTTTATTAAAGAAAGAATACCTATACATACACACATTATTTAAAAATACAAGGCCATACACCAAAATATGAATACATAATTGTCTCTGAGTGATTGAATTACAGGTTTGTTTGTGCTTTAATTTTTCTTTGTGCTTTCCCATATTTTGCAAGTTCTGGGTCTTGAATATATTTTACTTCTGTAATCAAAAAAATAAGTTCAAAGGTTTTTGTTGTTAATGAGCCAACACCCATTTTGGGGAGTGACATTGAAAATGAAGTGTCTGTGCAGGAGGCAGTGCCTCGGACCTGGTTGTCTTTCCCCACAATGGCTGGCAACTCCCAGCTGTGGCCAACAGCCTCTGATGTTGAGACAGAGTTCAGAGCTCCAGTAGCAACATGAACCCCGCCTAATGGCCTAATGGAAATGCTCTCTGTTTTCCTCTCTTTCTGCTTTTTATCTCATTGCTATTCACTTGCCAATTTTCCTGATATTTTTGCTCATTGGATGAAAAGGCTAGTAAGCTAAAAAAGAACCAGGAAATCTTTAACAAGATGGAACAGAAAGATATTTTAATGAGCTACAGAGACCTTTATGGAATGGAAATGAAATGGAGAGGAATATTTTAAACAGAAAATGAGTTGCTTCAGAGTTATGACTGGATTCTCTCCACCTCCCCCCAGACCTATTTTACATCCCCAATGTGCACTCACCCATTTACTTAATCTGTGCACAACCTGCAAATTTGTCTAGCCATCAAATATCTTGGCAATTACACCGCAAACTCAGAAACGGGCATGTGCCTTATCTTCTTTTGGCTCATTAACCAAGACTTTTGCCCTCATCTGTGTCTTCTTTTTGTCACACAGCTAGTGATGATAGGACACCTGTTAAGTGTGCTGCACCGTTATCACATGGAAGCATTGTTATAACTTACATTCGAAAGCCAGTCCCTGCATTTGCTTGATGATTTCCAACAAAATCTGCACCAGTTAGCAAGGCTGTGGCTGAAACCCTTTGAGGGACAGTTATGCTTGCTTGCTTGCATTGTCACATGCCATGTGGAGTGACCGTAACCCTGGAGAAATGGCTGAGTTACTAAACTTGGTGTGGCATGTTGGTGGCACAAGGATTCAGAGCAGACTCAGTCACAAGGAAACAGGCCAGAGATCCGAAGGCATGACTGGAAGACATACCGCTGAACACTGAACATGGCTTTGGCCCATTTGGGCAGAAGGAGATCAACATGATTCTTTAAGTAGCCGTTTAAAGCATAGTTTTATGGTGAGCACATAAATAATAATCCTAACAGTTCCTGCTGTCCAGAGAATCATCGATCAGCTGCCTCCTGCATGCCTCCTACCAGGGATCGAGCCTGCAACCCAGGCATGTGCCCTGACTGGGAATTGAACCGTGACCTCCTGGTTCATAGGTCGACGCTCAACCACTGAGCCACTCCTGCCAGGCTCTAGACTTTATTTAAATACCAAGATTATTTATCCTCAGAGAAAACTGAACCCATCTGGGAGGCATGAAAAACAGCTCAAAACTGTAGGAAACAGAACACCATCTCTTTCTTGAGGCAGTTGTCTCACACTGCATTTGAGAAACCACATTAAAAAACGGAGGTCATTTCTTCTCTTCCCATTCTGGGGCTTCTAGAAGTATCTCTGTTCTACCCTGTTCTCTGTGTGACTCTGTTCTCCTGATATTCTCACTTTTTAAGTCAGGAGGAAGTAAACATTAATTCCATGTATTGTTGACTAAATGTTAGGGTCAAAAACCTGTGTGATTGACAATGCTTTCGTTTACTGTGATGGTATGAGACTGAGTTATTCTTCACAAACAGGCTGATCAGGGAGTGTCAAAAATGGAATCGTCCCCGTTTCTGTCAATACTGCTTTCTAGTCTTGTTTCCTTGGTCTGAGTCCCTGCTACACTTATAATGTGCTCGGTATTAAGAAGGGCTAGATGAAGGAGTGATCATTTGGGGCTAGTTTAGAGAAAGACAAACACTTGACCGAGCAAACCCTCTAAGAACATGTACATGTACAACGTTCAAGCCCTGGGTTCTACCACAACACAAAATGAGCGACAGCCCTAGATGTCTCCATCGTCTGGTGGGACCAGCAGATGTAGAGAAATATCCAGGATATTATGTGGAATGTGAGCCATGCTGGAATGGGGGCATAAAGGAGCACCATGGGAAATTAATTATACCTGAGTTAAGACCTGAATTCATAATATTTTCTACCTGTGAAATAAAGGGGCAGGGAGGGAGAGGGAAATTCACACAAGAGAAGTTATAGAAAACAAGTAACATTGAAGCTGGGCCTGGAAGTATCATGATGAATTTGCCAGATAAAGAAGCAACAAAGATCGTTCATTGCTGGAAGAATAGCAAACCGTCTCTTACACCGTGTGTTATTCTTCAAAGAATTGAGGTGAATACCATTCCATTGGTCCATTTTTCTGTTTTTAAATTGCAAATGTTACTTTGGTCTTCAGCTCCAAGGTTTGGGGCATAGAGGAACCTGAAGGTTAAAAGCTGATCTTAATTGCAAACTGACAGGGAGGCCATTACCCTGATGAGCCACGGGGATTCTGCGTGTTTCTTTCCACTGAACTGCCTGCCATCCTAGGAAGCCTCACTGGGTACCATAACCCTCCCTTACCAAATTTCTCAGGGAGAAAAATTTTCATGAATTACAAAAATGTCCAGTGACTCCATCTCCTAAGAATATTTGGACCTTAAGAGCAAGGGGGCGCACAAAGAATTAACTTTTAATATGGTAACTTCAATCTTTAGTAACCAAGGGGAAATTTTGCTGCTGGCTCTGCAGATGCTGCTATTGTTATTGATGTTGTTTAATCCAGAGTTCCTCGCTGATGCTCCAAGACATCATCCCACATAAGCGAACCCCAGTTCTGTCTACTCATGAGAGAGACCCTATGCTATGCATTAGCAGCCAAACCTTCAGAATTGCCTAGACAGTCGGGGAGAGGTTGAGCTCATTTAGGGCTGGCTAGGCCCCCACGTACACTCATGGGCTTGCTTTGGATACATCTCTCCTTCCGGCTGTCCTTATTTTTAAGCAGTCAACCACCCATTCCAAACTTATTTCAATAAATTCTAAAATGGATGTCTAAAATAGCCTTTAAGGAACTCTAGATTACTTTGTGTTCGTTTCAAGTGAAATGTCAATTGAATGCTAAAACCATATTAAGAAAGAACAGAGTGTATAATGCTTATCTTAATGATTGATTAAATTTTACCTGTTGTGATTGGCCTTTTATTAATCCAGGAAAGTCTTACTGAGTGAATAATAAGGCAATAACTCACAATCTAATTCGTTTGTCCCGGTTTCTTCATAATTAACGTCAGTTTTTCCTTTCCAGTGAACAGTAAAATTTGAAGAAAAAAGCAATTAGCTCTATTTTTGATATTTTCCCTTTCAATGCTGACTCTCCAATGAGAAAACGGCTATGTTAAATCAGCTACAGGAGAGACAATATGTGAAGAGAGAAAGAATATAGCAGATCTATTTTTTCAGAACATCAGAATCATAGGTATCATCAAACTCAAAGTTGAACTTCTAAAAACTAGCCAACTTAGCCAATTTCTTAAAATTTTATTCTCCAGAAATTATTCAAATAACTCTCACCCGAAATAAACCACTTTGGACTAGAAATGATTGGGAAATCTCTTTTCAAAAGGGAATGGTCTTGCCCGGCCGGCATAGCTTAGTGGTTGAGCATCAGCCTATGAGCAGAGAGGTTACTGGTTTGATTCCCAGTCAGGGCACATGCCTGGGTTGTGGGCTCGATCCCCAGTGTGGGGTGTGCAGGAGATAGGCAATCAATGATTCTCTCTCATCATCGATGTTTTCATCTCTCCCTCTCGCTCTCCCTTCCTCTCTGAAATCAATAAAAATATTTTTTTTATAAAAAGGGAATGGTCTCTTTTACAAAAACAATGATGATGGCAGATGGAACTTCTCTGACCAGGAGGCCAAATTTCCGCAGCCATATCTCCTGACAAGGAAGCCTTCTCCCCACATCCATCCTTCTGTTGGGTTCCATACCAATCAGCGCTAGCAGATGGCTGCCAGGAGGAAGGAGTGGTACCCTGGTGGCTCTGGTGCCATGGTCAGAGGCTCACACTTGATTTATTTTTAAATATATTTTTATTGATTTCAGAGAGGAAGGGAAAGGGAAAGAGATATAGAAACATCAATTATGAGAGAGAGTCATCGATCAGCTGCCTCCTGCACGCCCCACACTGGGGATCAAGCCCACAACCTGAGCATATGCCCTAACTGGGAATCGAACTGTGAACTCCTGGTTCATAGGTTGATGCTCAACCACTGAGGCTCACACTTTAAAGAATAGTGCTATAATGATGGACTCGGTGGAAGGGAAAATGAATAGGAAAGAAGGCAAGAATAAGAAGAAAACACCTTGCCTTGTACATATATTGTCCTACTTTTTCAGAGAATGAGATGTTTCACTTGCAGGAAAGTCCTTATACTGTGTGTGTGTGTGTGTGTGTGTGTGTGTGTGTGTGTGTGTGTGTGTGTGTGTGTGTGTGTGTATGATGAGTGGTTCACTTATGAATGAGCATACAATAAATTGCACAGAAGACGAAAAACCATATTGGGCAGAATATAATTTTCTTTTAATTATTCACAGGGCATTTCAGAATCTTGCAATCCTCATTTTGAACATCATCGTATGTTAAACATGGAAGTATGTGCTGAGAGAGTTTCCCCTTTAACCAGTGTTACTGTGTTTTTAAAAATCATTCAGAGACAAGGCGAAGACAGATACTTCATATAAAAGGTAGCCGTTCGGCAGCTGATTTGAGCAAGGCCACTTGCTCAAGGGTAAATATTTTGTGCAGTGCACAGTGTAGCATTTACAGCAAGTGAGAGTAGTGCTCAATCCAAGTGTGAACACACCGTTTAACCTTTCTCAGCATCCAGGAGGTGTGAGATAATAAGGCTGACTCCTCTCAGGACAGCTGTAAGAAGCGAGCTAAGAAGAGAGAAAAACAGGTCATGGACCAATATGTCTCAGGACGTCTAGTAGAAAGTGTTCTGTGAGAACAGATCACTAGTTTCAGAAACTCAGAGCTCATGCCTGGTAAGCTGGATCTTTGCCATGGTGATCTTGTTGGTCTGGGGCCACTTTGGTTTACTAGCAACCAGCTGCCTAAAGACAGTCTCTTCTGAAGTCACCTGGCATCGGGGAGCGCCCAGGAGTTTAGCTAATTCATCTTTGCAGAACGGAAGAAGTGTTCACACAGTGAGATGTGTGTTCGCTGCTGACTCTTCTTACCCTTCAGAGGCCAAGAGGATGCCTGGGTTGGAGGTCATGGCGGCCACACAGGAAGTTGATTCTGTCTGCTACAGGATGTTTCCTTGGTTTTCCACAGAAGATTTGTTTTTCTTTCTTTCTTTCTGTTGGCCTTTGAGTTGTCTCTTTACTTGCTCCCAGGGGGCAGCTTTGTCTTAAGCTGCAGATCATTAGTTAGAAGATGCTACTCCTTAGCTAGAACCTGTGGACACTATAGTTTGACATTCTGTCAACCCAAACCCCAGACTTTACAAGTGACTGTGAGCCAAGCTTCCTTCGGGTCACAAGCTATGGTCATACAGCCAGTCTTGATCCTAACCTGCTGGGAGCAGCCCACAGGCTTCCAGGAAACATTTGGTCACATCGTGCTGGTCACTCTCTCCCCTTTGGACATTTAGACATGACAAGAAAGTATGACTAATAGAACTGAGATGCCTACTAGATAATGGATTTTTTCTAAAGATTTTAAACCATAAGGACTGATGAACTAAGGTAGTACTTAGAACCTCTTACCAGGTCCATATTGACAGTGACTGGGATGTTGATCCGTTGTTGATGATTCTGTCGACTTGGGGGAAGGAATAGGTTATGTTAGAGTGACTTCCATCTAATGACTATTTTTTCAACCTTGCTTGAGATTAAACATAAGGCATATTATCCTATATAATAAAAGGGTAAAATGTAAATAGACCTAATGGTAGAACAACCAAACAACCAATCAAAGCGTAATATGCTAATGATATGCTAAGGTGCTCAGCCACTCACTATGATGTGCACTGACCACCAGGGGGGCAGATGCTCTGGCCAGTAGGTTAGCTTGCTGCAATCGGGACTGAGGGAGATGGGCCGGATATGCCCTGGAGCCCTCCTACAGTCCCTCCCCAGCCCAGTCATGCACCAGTGGGGTCCCTCAGCCTGGCCTGCATCCTCTCGCAATCCGGGACCCCTTCAGGGGATGTCGGAGAGCCGGTTTCAGCCAGATTCTTCAGGCCACTCCCCTTGGGAGGGCGTCAGATGCAGGGCTCATGGCTGGTGAGCACTGCTGCATCAGTGTGAGCCTCTCCCGATCGGATTAGGCGTGAGTCTGTGGCAGGCACACTGGGGCCAGGATGAGCAGGAGCGGCAGGTAGGAGCTACAGGTGGCATTGGACTGCAGGTTTCAGCCTGATCCCTGCAGGCCATCCAGTGGGACCCCACCCATGCACAAATTCGTGCACTGGGCCTCTAGTTAAAAATAAGACATGTAAGAGCATTTTGTACCTGTCTAGGTCTGGGCTGACCACCTATTCTAGGTGCTCAATGTGTTGTCCCTGTCAAAACATATGTCACCATGGACTATTACCTACCTGAGACTTGCCTGTCTTCCCAACTGAAAAGTAAGCACTTGGAAAGCAGTAATGTTATCTTTGTATCTCAGGCACTCAGCACCCTGCCTGATTTGTTGAAGGCACTGAAGAAAGAATAGAATAGGTACATGAATGAATAAATAAATTATTCAGTAAGAGATAATGGGGAGGAAAAATACTAGTAGAGAGGAAAGGATAGAAGAGGGAACAAGAGAAAAAGAGGCTCTGCAAATACTAAGGTTATTGTTATTAAGTGTAGACAGATGTTATACTAAGAGCTCAAACTCCATTCATTTATTACCTTTAAGCCATGTGTTTTTATGGTGTATTTGGTTTCTAAATAAGTGAGATTTTAGCCAAATTGTGTCTCTTTATTTCTTTACCTTTGTCTTATATTACCTGTTTAAAATGCAAGTCATTTATACTGGAATTCTGGGTTTGGTTTTGAGGTGGAGGGTGGGGCATGGCTAATTGCCATACCTTCCTAGAAGGGCACTAAATGGGATATGTGAGAATCTCCCATTTTTGACCGAACTGGGGGAGCAGAACATAAAGCCCAGAGCACGGGCTCTGCCATCTGACTCGGTTCAGAATCTGCTGTCCCACTAAGCAGTGTGACCTTAACCAAGCTGTTTCTCAGAGTCATCATTTCCTCATCAGGAAAGTAGTGGGTAGGACAACAATGACGGTGTATAGGGCTGTTGGAGGGCTCAATGAATTCTTGTATGAAAGCATCCAGTACCATCCAGTACCAGGCACCGTGGACACACGTTCTAAAGGTAGCAGTAAAAAAAACATCCTTTCACAGGAAGGTGGTGGTTAGAATAGCGAGGAGGAGGAATGTTCTGAGCCCACCCTTCACAAAGCAGCCTGCGTTTGGAGCCGATGACTCTGAGGCACCTGCCACGAACACTGAACGCACCATGGAAATCATTTAAGAAGCCGAAGGGGTGGGCGGTTGGAGGGGGAAGCCTGACATTGAAGTGAACTAAATCTGTGCGGGTGGCTATTTCTGTCAGCCCAACCACAGTGGGTGTGTGATCGGCGTCTACTTTTGATCCAGCTCTTTTTATAGATGCTGGCTTTCCTTAAAGGCGACTCTCCTCCATCCTTTCATTGGCTGCTGAACTGACTTGGAAGATTGCTAATGGAGTATTTGTCATCTGCAATCTGGAATAGACAACATTTAGATTAGTAATCAGACACTCCTTTAAGATGTAAGAACAGTCTCATTATCAGCTGTAGCCTAGATTTGGCATGGTAGATAAAACACTTATGCTGATTCTAGGCTACTGCGGGTAATGAGACTGTTTTTACATCTGATAAGGGGGTATAGGGTTCACCTGTACCCAGACCGGCAGCTTCGGGGGAAACAAGAGCCAACATCAGTATACGCAGCGGCTACCCCCTTTGTTCTTAGGGTGAAAGCTTGACTTCAGCCATTTGAAACATCTCCCCATTATCATTACCCAAACTGGTTCAACTAGTCTCTAGCTTTTTAAAAATATATTTTTATTAATTTCAAAGAGGTAAGGAGAGGGAGAGATAGAATCATCAATGATGAGAGAGAATCATTGATTGGCTGCCTCTATGCCCCCACCGGGAATTAAGCCCACAACCTGGGCATGTGCCCTGACCAGGAATTGAACCCTAACCTTCTTGTTCATAGATCAATGCTCAACCACTGAGCCACGCCAGCCAGGCAGTCTCCTAGCTTTTAAAGAGCGCTTATCTGCAGTTACAGACTGATATGAAAGTAGGATGTCTGTGTCATTTGGTGCTTCTATAACAATATTTTTACAGAATTGCCTGAACATGTCTTACCTGTATTGTTATACAGAAGTTATTTTTAAGAGCCTGGATGGGACTATTACCATCCCAACACTTGACCACAGCATCTACAATGCAGTGCCAATGCCTGTGTGTGTAAATGCATGTCTCTCGGAGAAGAAAACTGGATGAGACTCGTGGCCATCGTCTCTGAATCTTCAGTACCAACATCCACACTGAGGTGGCGACCTCTTAAAAGGGGAAATAGGTGTCAGCCTGCTGGGGTGTACGTAGGGGGATACCCGACCATGTAGTGTACACAGCATCTCACAATTAACAAGATTTCCAGCAGTTTTGGGCGAAGGTCAGCCATTTTAGAAAAATATGCTCTTTTTTCTCCCTTGTTCTTCCCCCGCCCCCCCCCCCCCCCCAGCCAGGCAGGTGGTCCACACAGGCTTGTGATAATGAATTAGGCAGCTTGTACTGTACCAAGTGCATTTTCATTACTGCGAACAAAGCGGGCTGCAGGGGGAATTTGATAGGTGGCTTCTACTCAAAGGACAAGATGCATTTATCTGAGAGCAATTTAGTGGTTTATAATGGACAGCAGGGCCCCTTTGTCTCCTTGTCACACTCTTCCTGTGAGCATCACCATGATTCATGGGCAAAATTATAGTCACTTTCTACCATGCCGGCAGCTTCTCAACCTGTGATCTTCGCAATGTTAAGTAGCATCCAGAAGTGCAATACCATTTTTTAAAAAAACATACAATATTTTACATTGGTTCAAATTAGAATCGGTCACCAGGAAGTGACTTTTTGATTATTCCTGTGCTTTGCTATAGATGACTACTGAGGCTTTTACAAAGTACTTTGATTACAAGCAGTTGGAATCACATCATTTCCCAGCAAGATTTATTATTCTGCTCATGAAAGTCACTGTGTATCTTACCAAAAAATGGCAGTCATGTCTCATTTCCTCCAAGAATCTGTACAGCAGCCTCTACCCAGCCTTGGTAAAGGTCTCCCACGCAGAAAGAAAGATGAGGTTACAACGTAACGAGGTATTGCTAGGTCAGGGGTTCTCAAGCTTTCCTGTGTATCAGAGTCTCCGGAGACGTGATAAAGTCAGAGTCCAAGGTCCGTTTCTACCCCAGTGAGGCTAGCTTCTTTCATCTTTATGGTCTCTCCAGGTGCCGATGAACAATAGACCAGAACATTTTATTCTTTAGTTTGTTAAGGAGAGGAACAACCCTGAATCTTCTGGGAGCAGTAATGACACTGGGAATAGGCATAGGGTATATATGGTATGCGTGGTAGTAATTTACTAAACAGATTGCCTATCCTTTAATCGCCTGGTTTGCTCAGATGCCATCAAAATTGTTCTTAATAGGTGCCATTAAGATATATTGCGGAAATTGGACATGGCTGACTGAAGTTCAATTCACAGAAATGACAGCATTACCAAACTAAGGGGGTCCACGTGCCCGCACTCATCAAAGCTCAATAAGAAAGAAATTGGAGTTTGCAGCCAAGAAAGTAAGGGTTTCTTAGTTGAGGAAATGGTGCCATGTCCAGAGTCACAGGTGAGCTGGTATTCAAAGGCCTGGTTCCCTGATGGCTTTCAGGGGATGGATTATATAGCGGGACTAAGGGAGTTAGGGTCATGGTCTCTACTGATTGGTCAATGTTAGGGTAGGGGGTAGATGATCAGTGCATCTGGTCCTGATGTCAGCCATGGTGCCACTTAGTCTGGCTTCAGGAAGATGTGGTCGGTGGGGTAGCTGAAACAACTGAGGTCTAGATGTTATCTTTAGTTTGATTGAAACTCTGTCTTTGTGGTCAATAGGTTTTGTTACTAAAAGTATTTAATGCTGACCAGGGCTTCAGTATCCTGGGGGCTAAATGATTAAGAGTGTGATGTGCAAGGGAGAAGAAGGCAGGTGAGTCAGGGTGCTGGGTGAGGCCACTTTGAATCGAAAGAAAGAAGAAAAGATCATATTTAAAAAATTAAGTTTCTGCATGGTTATAACAGCGTCCCAGTAAATCACCCTGCAAGTTGATAGGTTGTTTAATCGTTTCCCCTGCTTAGAGAATATATAGGATAGAGAAACAATTTCCATGCATCCATACAGGACACAGTCCTTAATCTGCAATTCCAAACCTCAGCAACACTGGCAACTGAACGATTGCCCAAGTTTTGCACCAAAACTCATTTGACAACATAATTTGGTTTGAATTGATGTGAGGCTATGAATAACCTTCCTTTACTGTATAATTACACAATTTAGTATGAATATGGAAACATTTTGCTGCATAAATATTATTGATTTGGATTTCCTGTTGGCAGTGGTATGCTATATTCAGTACATGTACCCTATTGCCATTCCATCATTTAAAAAAAAAAACCTCTGAATTCTGAAATACATTTGGCCTTGAGATGTTTAGATATGAGGCTGTGGACCAAAATTATCTTATTCCATATTCACGATGGAGAACTGGGGACTTGTCAGCTACCTTGGCTCAGTCCCAAGAGTCATTACTGGTACAATTCAGCAAGATAGGATTCATTTATTGAAACCTAAAATGATCCACCCTTTTGCTTAAAGGACCATGACAATTGTTAATGCTCATTCTCCAGTGAACCTTGGATTCTCCTTACATTTTTCGGACAAAATGCCCTGCTTGAAACAAGAGTTTGTTTGGTATTTACGTCCCTATGCTACTCTCCACCAGATTCCAGCCAACACTTCTAGTCCCCTCTTTTTAAGTCTCTAAATGACCATTAATATACCGTGTAAAGTTATATCTGATTAATGTCAGAGATTTCTCTGAGCAAACTCGGCTGCAGTGGGCCTCGGCTTTGAGGACGTTAATTATTTAAATTTACATAATTTTACATATTAATCTAAACAGCTTTACAATTGTGCAGTATTTGAAATATTGTTGCAATTTTTTTGTTATGGTTGTTTGTGTTTATTTGTATGGTTAGGCGTACAAGACACCACAGTGATTTAAAATATATTTTATAATAGTAAAAAATCGTTTCCTCAAGGTATTTTATTATCATCTATAATATTTTATGAATCAAATGATGCTTGCTTCCAGTCAATTCCTAACATAAGTTTGGATTATAGTTGAGTTTGCAAAAAACTTTGGGTCTAAATGAACAACAATGTGTTTGCTTTCCAAGTAAGGACTATTAGTTGTGATTGCTAATATCTGGATTTTGCCAACTGTATTAAGTAATGACTGCTCCTTATGGGCAAAATCAATTGCCTGTTCTGCTTAAAATCTTGGCTCCAATTCTGAGTTGTTATGGGAAGAGGTTATACCTTCACAGCTTGTAAACATGCCTACTTAGCCAGTGTTTATTAATGCAAATTAGTTGCAGACAAATGTTCTCACTAGCAGTATCTAAAGAGAATGCAGATCCTGCCTGTGAAGTGTCCCAGAAGGTAGCCAGATTCAGTGTTTAGTTTCAACTATCATCATTGCCAACTTTCTGATAGCATGGAAGCTGCGGAGCCCTGCGTAATGAGCCATAGGTCAGGTCCTCAGCAGAGAGGAGGAAACACGTGGTTGGGGCTGGTAGGTGCTGTCGTGGAAGGCAACTTCGACACCTGCCCTTTCAGCATCAGGAAACAATGTGAGAAATGACTTCTCGTACAATGAGCAATCGAGCAAGCATTTGACTGTCCACTCTCAGAAGGACTTCCTGCTCAGAGTCAGAGTTCCGGGTGAGTCGTGCAGGTCAGTGCAAACAGCTAAAAAAACACACAAAAACAAAGGTTTACATTTGTAGTGTAGAAACTGTAGGTAGTTATTTCTTCTAAAATGAGAGCTCTTAACCTTTTTTGAAGGGTCAGGGGAGCCTCTGAGACATTGATGGGTATCTCGGACCCTTTTCCAGGAAAAATGAACAACTCTCTTCCAGACAGGACATTGCCCTCACTCCTCAACGGGCCCCTCAAGTTGAGAACTCTTTAAAGAATCTCTGAAGATTCTGTTCATCAGCTCGAATGAGTATATATTTTCAGTATCAATAGTCTGAAAATTCTTGTTTCTATATATGTGATCCAAGTCTGTAGCAGATAGAGGGCTGCCATTTTGAAAATCAGGAAAAGCCCTTATCTCTCTTATTGAGACCTGGTAGAGATACTTCTAAAATGCAGTAAGCATGTCACCAAAGGTGAGGACTTTGAAAAACCATGCTATGAATTAATAGTTACGTACCAATCAAGTGCTGAGATCTCTTCCAAGGAGAGGGGATCCAGACTACTGTGTGTCCTTGATCCTATGCCAAGACAGTTCTCCTCACCTGTCATCCATCCCCACCTCCACTTTCACACCCAACTACCAGCTGCTCTCCCCAGTGGTTACTTCTCCATCTCAGAACCAGCCCCTGGTCATTGGACACACAGGTACTTTGTGGTGTGGTGTCACAGACAGCCTCACATACCTTCCACCAATCTCTGGAAGAAATGCAAGCCACTCCCCACCCACCCCTGCTGTCCTTGTCCTGCTGTGATTGCATGCAGCCAACAGATGGCAACCAAAGTAATTGGTTGTCCTGGCGTCCGATTGCAACTCAGTACCAGGGCACAGAGTCAAGCTGAGCATCCCTGACAAAAGAACAACACAAGGAACCAAAAGTTCAACTAGAAATAGTTTTATCATATTATTATAGGATATTACATCTGTGTTCTAGCCAAAGAGTGTTTCTTCAGCCGAGGCATCTAAGAACATTATAACCTAAGATGTGGTTTTCATCTTGACATCAGGTTAGAAAATAAAGGATATACCCTTAAAATTTTCTTTATGGATAATCATTCCTAGTTTTAATCTTTTTAAAAATTAGTTACATATTCCAGCTATACCACTTGTTAAGATTAGATGATCCATTTTTCCTTTTTCTTTAAATTTTCCATTCAAGTGTCATTAGTGATAGGTCCTAGCTTTAGAATATATTGTGGGATTCACTGGATAAGTTTACCTCACCTACCTCCTGTACGGTTTTGTAGGTATCAGTCCATAATCATTCTGCCCTACCATGCTCTATAATTTCTTTTCTTATACTCACATCTTTCAACCTTATGGAAGAAAAGCTACCTGCCATCTGCCATCTCCCCCACTGGAATTTATTCAACAAATATTTATTGAGCACCAAATTGTGTGCCTACATTTCAAATTAGGCAGTAGAGGCACAAATGTCAATGAGGTACAGATCCTCATACTCACTTAAAAACTAGGACAGTGAGAGAATTGACAAACATATAAGAGATTTCAGTGCGGTGTGAAATTGCTATCATACAGTTAAATAGAGACACATAATGGAAACACATAAGAGGGGCACACAGCTCGTTAGGGATTAGAGAAGACTTCCCCCCTGGAGAAGACTTTCAAATGGATGAGTAGGAATTAAGCACAAAAGAGTGGGAAGTGCATTTCAAGCAGAAGGGATGGCCTTGAGTACAAAAAAATAATAATAATAAAATTGCATATGACCTGATAGAGCTGGGGCTTTGAGTTCATGGAATAGAGTGCCAATGGATGAGGCTGGAAAGATAAGCAGGGACCAAATGGAAAGGTTCCTTAAAACTGATCAAAGATTTGGACTTTGTCCTGAAGATAAAAGGGAGCCTTAGGAAAAACGGAAAGGATAATCAGTCATCAGTTCTAGCCGTACCACACAGTGCACTCTTAATTTGTTTTCCTGTTGTTTCATAGGGATCTTATCTCTCCAGCTAACCAGGAGAGGAACCACATCACACTGCTTGTGTACAATGCACTACACAGAGCAGGCATGCAACGAAGGCGTGCTGATGAATTGATTGGAAGAGTACAGCTACCTCTAGACCAGCGGTCGCCAACTGGTGGTCCGTGAGGTCTGAAAGGTTGGCAACCACTGCAGACAGCTATGCTTTGGTGCCAACTTAGCGAGTAGCCTTTCATAAATGCTCATCATCTTTAGGTTTCAGACTCTGCCTGTTCACAAAACAAAACATAGAACTTTCTTGTGAAGTCATGTTTTTCATTCTCTTCTACCTACATTTGTTAAATATTGAGACTCTTTGAGGCAGGGTAATAGTCAAATGGTAGATTAAATCAGATCACGTTGAAATCAGCATATTTGTATGCTATTTGACATTATCACACCAACCAGTTGCTATTTGTATTGACACTGACCCAAAAGAGCAAATAGGTTATCACTTTCTGAAACATAAGAGAACCAGATTTATGTCCAGGAGATAGAAGCAGGGACCTATGTGTTGAATACTAGAGATGTTGGAATGCCCAGGTCAAGATCCACCTTTCACCCTAACAAGATAATGCCTCAAAGTCTTTAATAAGAAATTTAGACCATTGACCCCGACTACAAAGTGAATATGGCAGGAAAAGACACCCTACTGAAGCTTTAGCAGTCACTCAGACCTAATATGAATACATTTAATGGAACAAATTCTTTTTAATGGAACAAATTCTCCCAGGGAGTAGATGAGAGGCCCACGACTTATGGCTGCTGAAATATAGGGATAGAGCAGAAAAAGGGACCCTCCTCACAGTGTGCTTGGCCAGCCCTGTATTCTCCTTTGAATGTTGCTACCAGAATTATAGCTAAAGAAAATCCCTTAGCCTCTCTTTAAATCCTAAGTCCCTACCTTAATTCTCTCCAGATCTTACATTTATCAGTTCTTCCAACTAAATAAAAGTGTTTTAGAATTTATGTGACATAAGTATTTTGCAGCAAAAGGGAAATGAATTCTAACTGTTCAATGGGCTATTGCATTCTGTGTATTGTAAGTTTATTTTAGGTATTTTATTTGATGCCGTGGATCTCTCACTGTTTTTAATCGACTTTTTTTCCCTCTTCTGAAGACATCTTCACTTTTCAGATCCGTTTTCTAACTGTGAGCTGAAATACTGTTGATTACTGAAACAGAAAAAATTGCCTCAATTAATGAGAAGTTTCCTTCCACGTAAACAGTCTCAGGGGTGATAGACCCCCATGGGATCTAGAGGAAAGGAAATGAGCTGAGGTCTCTTGAAAAGAGTAAAATTACTATTGAAAGTAAGCTTGGCAAGAAAGCCCCCAGATAATGAAATTGTTATGTTTCAGTTTCATGTTTTCTATATCAACCCAAGATTTCTGGTTATAAGCTGACGTTTCACACAAGCTGATCTGATGATGTTAGTTTGAGATGAAGAGACCAGATTTAGCACCTGCCTTTCTAGCCTTTATTCTGCCACTTCTCAACGAATGCCTGGTTTGTGCAACATGCACGTACCTTCACACTTGGGAGAATTACCTTTGAAAACTCCCTCTTCTCAGTTTTGCCTACTAAATTCCTGCCCATCCCTTGATGCTCAATCTCTTTCTTAACTCTCCCAAGGGAATTAGTGGCTGTCTTGTCTGTGCTTCCATTTCAGGTTGTTCATATGTTTGCCACTCTGTGTGTATATTGCATTGTGATGGTGCTTTCAATGAAAACTTCTTTAGATCTTGCACAGTTTAAAATGTATTTGTTCACCATGGACTCTTCATTTCTTCATTATGTATCCAGGTTTTCTTTTCTGGATGCCCATTCTTTAGTAATTCTTTCAAGTACAGGCCTTTAATGACAATTCCTGTGGTCTTTTCTGTAAATGTATTTTGTTCTCACACTTGGAAAATAGTTTAGCTAGGTAGAGATTGTCTTTACTCTGGATTTCTGGCACCATAGGGTGGCATAAATTAAGACTGTATACCCATGGTTGGTACCACCAGGGAATTTTTATTTGTCACAGGACCCTATCTTACCAAGCTTTAGAGCCAAGGGCAGAAATACACTGGCCTGTTGCTTCCCTGACTGGCCGGTCCCCCTCCCTAAGTGCCCATCCTCATGGCCTCTGACTCCTCCCACCGAAGTAATTTAGCAGTCAGCGTCCTTGTGCCTGTCCTCTTTGGTCCCCATATGGGAAGAAAGTGTCTTGTCCGCCGTGCACGGGAGGGGCATTTATTTCAGGGTCCTGGCTCCCACTCACGCCTCCTCTTCCTATCAGGGAGGTCCGGGCTCAGTACACACTATAGTCAGCTGGTGGCTTTCCAATGTGACCATAGCCTCTTCTTTCAGACTTGCATGTATTTTTTCAAAACTGTGGTTGCATGTTAACAGCATTTATCAGTGCTTGCCATTGGGGTTGGGCGGACTCTGGCTCAGTGGATGTGCTCTCAGGACTGGAAGGCCGGCAGGGCTGTGTCATTCTGCCGTGAGCACCTTCCAGGCAGATAACAAATCTCAGTCGTAGTTCATTTTTTAAATTTATTTTGTAATTGTACTTGACATACAATATTATATTAGCTCCAGGTATATAACATAGTGATTAGAAATATATATACTTTACAAAGCAATCACACGTAAGTCTAATAACCATCTGCCACCGCACATAGTTATTACGATATCATTTACTATAGCACAGTCGGCAGCACATCAGTCTCATAACCTGAAGGTCCTAAGCCGTATTTTATTTTTAATCAAGTGCAGTCTACGTCCATAAATATTTGCAGATGAATAAATGAGGACATGGTGCCAGGAGAGACCTGGGGGGAGGTGGGGACCGTTACTAGTATTAGAGTGAATCTGAAAAATGAAGGTCTTGAATTGTCCCTAGACATTCTAGAGCAGCGGTTCTCAACCTGTGGGTCGTGACCCCTTTGGTGGTCGAACGACCCTTTCACAAGGGACGCCTAAGACCATCCTGCATATCAGATATTTACATGGCGATTCATAACAGTAGCAACATTACAGCTATGAAATAGCAACGAAAATAATTTTATGGTTGGGTCACAACATGAGGAACTATATTTAAGGGCCAGAAGGTTGAGAACCACTGTTCTAGAAGATCCCTTGTAGCTCTGACTCATTCTAATTCTAAGAAATACTAAAATACTCCCTTATGAATTATTAGGCATTAAAATTGCCTATCTATAACACACAGTATAATTGTGGCAATATTCTAAGCAGTTATAGCCCATAATGAAAACATACGCCTGCCCTTTCTTTTTTTTTAATCCTCACCCAAGGATATGTATTATTGATTTTAGAAAGAGAGGAAGTGGGAAAGAGAGAGAGAAACATTGATGTGAGAGAAAAACATCAATCTGTTGCCTTCCATACTCACCCTGAACAGGATTCAACCCACAACCTAGGTATGTGCCTTGACCAGGAATTGAACCCACAACCTTTTGGTGTACGGGATGACACTAAACCAAAAGAGCAACCCGGCCAGGACCACATGACTGCCCTTTCTTGTGTCATCCATAAGTATGACCTGTACCTTCTCTTATCTGTGTTGGATATATTAAAAAATAATGTCTTTATTTATCTAGAAAATAAATACTCTGGGCAAGTTTTCTTCCATCTTTCAGATGGAATGTTAATTCCCTTTAAAAGCACACCCTCTATTTCAAAAGGTTGTACTGGATGGCACTTAATAAAGGAATTGCCACTGGTTAAATTTAGTATGTTGAACAAATTTCAATCCAAGACTATGTCTTGACACTGGGCCTATAGCATTTTTATTGGATTCTAAATTGGATAAATTTTAATTCACTAAATTGGATAATTTTTTGCTTTCTGTATTTTTTTCTTCTGAGACAGGCAATCAATCATTGGTATTTATTCTGTCTCTAACACTAAAGCTAAAATTATGATATACCATCAAATTCCCTGTAAGTTTTACTTATTATTATACAGATCCAAGTATAATTTAAAACTTATCACATCTAACAAAAATCCTGATAAAACTGTGCCCTAAGAATAATTAATATAAGAAAATAATTATACCATAAGTCTTTTTCCCCTACTTAATATGACCTTATAGTTCATGCTACAGTTTTAGTAACTTTTGAAGGCCTGGATCTTAATTTCCTATACAATTTTTCATATATCTATATCTATATCTATATCTATATCTATCTATCTATCTATCGATAGATAGATAGATAGATAGATAGATAGATAGATATAAAATGCCTCCTGGGAGGCAATGGTAATTTTTTAAAAATAAAAGAAAGAAAGAAACAGGCCTGTTATATTTCGCTAAGACAGTGGGGAGAAATTTAGGAGTGAGCCGCATAGGGATAGTGTTCACAGTCTGGGTGGGGCTAAGTCCATGAAGCAGGAAGAAGAGAAGGCCAAGGCAGGGCCTGAAACCACACCGATCAGAGAGCAGGAGCAGCCTCAGAGATGGCTGGGGTTCCCTCTTTCCTATGTGTATGTGACTCAGTTTCCACAGTTCCTTCATAGAGGAAGTGAGCCTCACACCACCTTCACAGTGAGGAGCACCTGGTGAAAGCTTCCTATTCTGTCATTTATTCACTAATAGCTGCCAGTTGCTCTTCCATGAGCCAATCCCACACTTATGTCAGGGGGGTCGGGGGGTGGGAGGTAGAAACAGGAAACAGGATGGTTACCAAATAAATAACTACCAGGATCTCTGTGGTACTAAGTGCTACAAAGAAAATAAACTGAGGAATGGGCTAGGAAGGTGCTCTCAGGTGCTCTAGGGCAGGGGGCAGCTTTACTAAGTCTGGCCAGGACCCCCCCCCCCGGGAGGAAGTGACATTGAGCTAAAAGTACTTGCTCAGACAGAGCTGCCATATGAGCGGCTGAGGAGAGAGCATTCCAGAGAGAAACCCAGCGCCAAGGACCTGCAGCGAGAACTAACTCAAGTGGACAAGGAAGAAGGCCAGTGTGGCTGGGGCCTCGTGACAGGGCAGTCACAGAGGCCAGATCCTGGCCCCTCGGCCATAGAAGTTGTTTGAATTTCTTCTGTTCACAGTGGTCTTGTAGGCTGACCCATAGGATCCATGTAGACTTGTGTGTCCCTGCTGCAGCTCCTGCCAGCATCATCCAGCAATTCCATCCTTGTTAACAGGGTCTGAGGAGACAGGCAACACAAGGGAGAGGAAGGGCACATCTTGCGCTTTCAGGCTTTCACCCTCTGAATTAAATATGCAAATTGGGGTATGTGCCCCCCCCCCCCCGAGAAATCTGGTGCAGACTCCTTGGCAAAACGCAAGTGAAGTAAGCAAGTAGGAAAGCTGTGCTGGTAAAATAAATGTGCAATTAGGAGTTTTCTATCCTAAAAATATGTGCAGGTTTCATTGAGGCGGGGAGGGAGGGAGAGGATGAATGTGAATATTTCAGGACATGTGTATTCCTAGATGCCCAGAGGCTAAGGGCACTGTCCCCAACAGACTGCCCTCACTTCAGATGCCAACCACATTGTTGGGGATCCCCAGGGTCACCCTAGTCTACTACCCTCTCAGGTTTGAAAATTCACCAGAAACGCTCACCGAACTCACTAGAAGCACTGTGCTTCTGGCTCCAGGTTGATTGTAGCAAAAAGATACAAATTTGAAGGGACACATGGTGCCGTCTGGGAGGATTCCAGATGTGGAGCTCCCATTGTCCTCAGCGATGCATTACCCTCTTAGCTTATCGATGTGTGACAATATGCAGAGCAATGCTAACCAGGGGAGCCACCCCAGCGCCCCTGTCCAGCGTTTTTTATGGGCTTTGTTAAGGAAGCATGATTGATGGAATCACTGGCCAGGAGTTTGAACTCAGTCCCCAGCCCCCCTCTCCTCTCCAGAGATAGATCTGATACCAGCTGGCCCTAAGCCTCAGCCCTCTGATCAGATGGTTGGTCTTTTTGGTGTACCCAGCCTCCATCCTGAGTCATGTCATTAGCATAAACTATCAGGTGTGGTCTGAGGGGCCGTCCATGAATAGCAGCAAAGACACTCTCCTCACTCAAGAACTTCCAAGGGTTTAGAGCAGGGGTGGGGAACCTTTTTTCTGCCCAGGGCCACTTGGATATTTATAACATCATTCGCAGGCCACACACAATTATCAACTTAAAAATTAGCCTGCTGTATTTGCTCAAACATTTCATTAACTCACCCAAATGCCTTGGAAGGGCCAGACCAAAGGATTTCAGATTCTGGGACTAACCTGGCCCTCTGGCCTGACATTCCATACCCCTGGTTTAGAGGCTCCCTGCCAAGAATCAGGGACAAAGGCCACTCAAATTCTTTTTTTAAAAACCCGGGGACATTTTCATTAATTTTTAGAGAGAGAGAAGAGAGAGAAACATTGATGTGGGAGAGAAACATCAATCAGTTGCCTCCCACATGTGCTCCAACTGAGGCCAGGAATCAAACCCTCAACCTAGGTATGTGCCCTGACCGGGAATCAAACCCGAGACCTTTTGGTGTATGTGCTGATGCTCCTACCAACTGAGCCACACTGGCCAGGGCTGAAATTCTTTATTACACACTAGAACTTCTCAAATCGGGTTTGTACTCAGTTGCTTATTCTATGTGCCAGTCCTGCATACCATTCGGGTTGCTTGAGCAAGGAAGGAGCGGTACTCATTGCTTGAATTTCTTGAGCAGACTAGAGCCGTGGAGTTTCAGGCATCGTTATAAAGGTATTACAGATTCATGTCGCCCATCTCCACATCACACTCCCTCTTTCCAGGCAGGGAATCTGCATGCTGCTTCCCTCCCTGACAAGTGCCACGATTCTCCCCTCTCCCGAGCACATATTTGTGTAAACTTGGCAAATGTGAACTGGGCAAGTGACATCAATATTATGAACAACTGTGAGAAAAAGAAGCTTGTCTTTTTGTCCAATTGACAGTGATCGTAAATAAAACCTCAGTGTCCTTAACATTTAGGATCTGAGGCTGCTGTCAACTTTTCACAATTTCCTTTGCCTACTATGAAAAACAAACACACACCGAAACAAGAAAAGAAAAACGCCTGGCTGACTCAGTGGGACGATGTACATAACTTCATGCTTTACTGCAGAGTCGGCGTGGAGAGACGTGTGTCCTCATGTGCTAGTTTTCCAGGTGACCTTGCACAGAAGCCCTGCCTTCTCTACTTCTCAGCGTGAGTGATAGCTGTGAAGTGTAGCCTCAAAATCATTGCACCACCCTTGGAAGGAGCTGCAATATGCCCTTCTGATTGCGTGGCCTGCCCTGACCTGAAGGACCGAGGAAGATGATGGCCCAGTGACAGCTGACTGAGGGATGACAAGTCACAAAATCGAATCACCCAAATGTCTCCAAGCATTGTGTAGACTCACCATCCAGAAAACAGAATTTTCTTCCAGCTGAATGTTATTATCTTGGAGCCTCAGTTTAATGCCCCTCCTCACCATTCTAAAGGGAAGGTTGATTTGATCACAATTCTAGGGGAAATCTGTTATCATTTTACTGAGTTAGTAGGGAATGTTTTAAAAAAAGTCCCTGGGATTTGTTTAAATCAGATGAGGTAAGACATGTTGCAGACACAGAAATGCTTGTCATGAAAAAGTAATTTTTTTATACTCACAGATCCCTAGGACCAAGAGGCATAGCATAGCAGGCAGGGCCACAAGGGGAAGCACCAGGGTCAGTCAGGAGGCAAAGAGCAAGGAGGGAAGTATGTTCAAGAGTCTTTTTAAAAAATATATATTTTTATTAAGTTCAGAGAGGAAGAGAGAGAGAGATAGAAACATCAATGATGAAAGAGAATCATTGATCTGCTGCCTCCTGCATGCTCCCTACTGGGGACAGAGCTCGCAACCCAGGCATGTGCCCTTGACCAGAATGGAACCCGTTACCCTTCAGTCCGCAAGCCAATGCTTTATCCACTGAACCAAACCAGCTGATCAAGATTTCTTTATTGTGATTTCTGCAGAAAGGACTAGGTGAAGCACGGCAAGCAGCCTGAGACGGCTGGTTTGAATAATTTCAGCCGGCTCTTGAGACTGGAGGCTGGTCCTGGCCCTGGAGTAGTGAGAGGGAAGAGTGGCCCGGAGTGTGACAGCTGGATAATGGAGGTGCTGGGGTGCTCTCTGGTTAGTTGGTATACAAAGGCACATTCTTCCACAAGTTGTTTGCTGCCTTCAGGAATTTGGTGGCCCTGGGAGGGACAGTCCTTCAGGGTCAGCAAGGCCCTAAATTTAGAGCATTAAATACAAAAACTAGAAAATTACATGGGGTTTGGAAGGGATCTCTTAGTCATAGGTCTTTATGACCTTTAGCAACAAGATTTTTTAAAAATTTTAATTAGCACTAATATAACCTATGTAATTGTTGGAAGCCCTGCAGTTAATCCAAGTATTTAAATGTCTTCAGGGGTGAAAACAGATCATACCCTGCTCCTCAAACTTTAATGTTCATAAAAATTACCTGTTAGGATGCCAGATAAAATACAGGACACCAGTTAAAATTTAATTTCAGATAAACAACAAACAATTTTTTTAGAGTAAGTATGGCCCTTGTGATAGTTGAGACACACTTGTCCTTAAAAAGGAAAAGAAATTTTGCTTACCTGAAATTCTCATTTTACTGGGCAGTCCATCTTTTAATTTGCTCGATCTGGAAATGATCATGTAGATTGTCAGCATACTATAATATTCTCATGCTTAATGTGAAGCTCAAACCTAGATGATACAGCTTTAATTTTAGAAAGCAATTGAAATTATATATTGAGACATTCCACTAAAGCAACTGCAATTTTTCTTCTGTTTAGGAACAACCTGGGACTTCTGTCTCCAAAGCTGTTATTTACATATCAACAGCTTTGTTCAGCTCCCCTGTCCTTTGGTCAAGTGTGAAATTACAATGAAAAGTAGAGAACGGGGTGGTACCCATAAATACTAAGACGGGGGGGGAAAGGCAAGGAAGGAGTCAACAGATGATTCGAACAAATAAGCAATATTGATTAAAAGTGCATATGGATTGTCTTAATTTAAAATGAATTGAATTTTTATTGTTATAATTTCTTTAATATCCTGGCTGTTTATTTCCTTGTCAGTTTAAGTTTCATCAACATGCAGGATATTAAGTTGCTGTTGTTTTCTATTAAGAAAGTTACTGAAATAATTCTGGCCAGTAAGATGATTTTATATAACTCAATATTATTAAATCAGATAAGCTTCAGATACTTATAACCTTTCTCTGTGCTGGACGATGGCATGCCAGATCCATTAGACGAGCAAATTGTCATTGATTAGGTTTACAATATTTTATTATATCATGGTGAATTTTATGCTATTTTTATTTCAAAGACCTGTAGACCTTTGAGGGGATGGATGTGCCTTAGGAGAGAGCTTCTAAGCTGAAATAAACAATATATATTTCAATACTACTGAATTTATAGAGTCCCAAACTCACTTTGGTTTAGTTTAGAAATTAGAAGCTAAGTAAATATAATTCAAAGTTTTATTATAATGGTTTATTCTGACATGCAAAGTGCTCCTGAACCTAAAATCACCCAAGGCCTTTTCTGGGTCCATTCATAGATTGTAGTATGACCAGTCATTTTCTCTGCAATTCTATGAAAAAAATGATTTTTTTAGCTGGCGTATATGTGTGTTTCATAGTAAGAAACGATCACTGCATTTTTATGGATGCCATAAGTTATTCTCCTCACCTCTATTCCAGGAAAGGAGCCAAAAACTGTTTTAAGTATAAATATAAATACTTAGAATCCAACCTGTTCCTTATTGCCTAAAACTATTTAGACAAGGGAAGTAACATTTTAAATACTAAAACCATGATATGGCTTTAAAATATTTTTCTAATATGTATACATGTGTGTATAAAAACAAGAAGGTGACATATATGTACATTAAAAACACCACAATAAATTAAAGACCCATGAACTCACTACCTAATATTAGCAATCCTTTTTTAGCAATTATACCTGTATATTCGTTCCTTGCCGCCTCATACTCACAGATGCCCACTGTGGTGAATTTTGTGTTTATCAAAGGTTTTATCATCAATAGCCACATCTCTAAACCACATACTGTTTACTATGCTTGTTTTGAACTTTATGAAAGTGACATCATACTATACACAGCCTCCTGCAATTTGCTTTGTCTTCAACATTATGAATCTACTATTCATCCATGTTGTGGCATAGAGCCAAATTCCATTCATTTCTCGCTGTTGTTTAGTATTCCCCTGTATACATAAGCCACAGCTTATTTATCTGTACTGCTAACAGTGGACATTTGTGTTGTTTCAAGTCATTTGCTTTTATTATCTCCTCATTCAAGTGTATGAGAATTTCTTCCTATATTCGGGAGTGGAATTCCTGGGTCACAAGATGTGCTTATTCTCACCTGCATGAGAGAATTTCAGGTTGTTTTCCAAAGTGGCCATACCTTCTCCATCAGCAGTGTATCCCATTGTCCTTTTCATGTCACTCAGAGACCTAAGGCATAATCAGTGTTCGCATCATCATTGAACTGACGGAGAACACGTTTCTGAGTTAACTATTTTCCCAATGCACCATGCCCTTAGTCATGATGTACGTAATTAGTCCCATCAACAGTATCTGTTTCTTGTTTTCTGAATAAACTCACATTCCTCCTCATATATATTGCCCTATGCATGGTGCATTAGTTGGAAGGGGCATCTGGGAGCCAACTACACCAAAATTAAGTGGAGAAACTTAGAAGGAAAGGTTCATGTTTGGCAACAACATTATTGAGACCTGAAGTCCCTCTTGAAACCTAGAAAAATTCTTCCAGCAGAGGCTGAGACCAATCAACAATGTAAATCCAATCGTGGCAGATTTTTCTCTTTTGTGGGAACTTGAGTCAATGTAATTCCAAAAAGAAATGTTCACAGCATTCAAATATCAACCAAAATATGTATAGCCTTATGCTAACCTGGTGTTCATGGGGTCATTATCAGCTAATAATTGAGAATCTGTAAAAATATGGCAATTTATTTTTCAAAGGAGTTTGACCCGGGTGTTTTAATACTTTTAGGAACATTTTATATCCATTGAACTATGAAAAATATTCACAGCTATTTTTAGGGGTGACTGTACTGAATTTTGAATGACATCTTAACAGTATATGGGTGTATAATGCTTACTTCAGTTCAACACTGGGATTGAAAATATGCGCCTGCCTGTGGATTCAGGTACAAGTATTCAAATTAAAATAAAGAGAGTAATGGACAGGTGACTATTGCAACTATTCTCTGGGAAAGTGGCATTATAGTATAAGACAAAGCAAGCTTTTTTGTATTATTTGAATTAATTTGAACTGCTGTGGTACCTAGACTAATTACAGACTGACCTGGACAGGAATTAAAATTAAAAATGTCTATTTGGGGCCCAACCAGTGTGGGCCAGTGGTTGAGTCTCAGTCAGGGCACATGCCTAGGTTGCAGGTTCAATCCTCTGTAGGGGGTCAGCAGGAGGCAGCTGATTGATGAGGTTTCTCTCTCATCTATGTTCTTTGTTTCTATCTCTCTTTCTCTCTCCCTTCCTCTCTCTAAAATCAATTTTAAAATATTTTCTAAAAAAGAGAGAAAGAAAAAGTCTACTTTAGGGTTTATTTTTTTAGTAGACAACGGTTATCTCTGGGGAGTTTTGTATCTGTAGGATGCATAGCACAGGTCTCAAAGTAGAAAAACGAATGGCAGCCCCAGGTTGGCCAGGGCATGTTCCCTTGGGAAAGGCTGCCCTGGCCCCAGCAATGGGAATGGAAGGCACTGAGCTGGAGTTTGGATGGCATTGTGTGTCCTCCTATGAGATTATAAGCCCCTGGAGGACAGGAGACTCTTTCTCCAGGAGAAAATATTCGTAAATCATCAACTCTGGGAAAGGACTTGTATCCAGATTCTGTAGAGAATTCTTAAAACTCAATGGTTATAAAACACTCTCAATTAAACGCAGGTGGAATGGAGAGAGCTTGGGTACCCTGGGCCTACCGTGGGACCCTGGCTCATTCATCAGGTGGAACAGCAGCGAGAAGGCACAGCTAGAGCAGAAAGCCCTTGTCTAAGAGGCTGGAGTCCCTGATTATTCAGCAGACAGATGCCCGCTGAGCCCCGCTGCTAACATCTGAAGCAAGGTCTGCACCATCGCAGGCCTGCAGGAGTTATTAGGCCCAGGAGACAGCATGCGACAGTGAGGCAGGCGAGGCCTTAACCACCAGGTTGCCTTGGGCTAGACTCCAAGGCCTGCCCCTTAGAAGCTAGCTACCTTGGCAGAGTTAATGCTACTGCACCTCAGCTTCTATACCTAAAATGAAGATTAAACTACCTCTGACCTAGAGTTAATGTGGAAATGAAAGGTGATAATATATGAGAGACCTAGTGCATAGCCAGGCCTTAAATGGTAGCTGGGATCATTTATAAGGCAATCGTCCTGTCTGCAGAGAGGAATGAGTAAACCTTTGAACCTGCACTCCACACAATTCTGCCAAAGTGCTGAAGAGACCACATGTCGGGTGGGAGGGTAACTGATGTCTGCAGAGAAAAGCCAGTGAAGGAAAAATGTCAGGAGAGGGTTGGATGATGGAGCCAAACACCTCGCTCCAAAGGTTAGAATGGATCCCAGAGAGCCTGTGCCTCTGGTGGTGGATGGAGTTAGCTGGTGCATTGTTTACCTGGGCTCCATAACAAAGTTCCACCAACTGTGTGACCTAAAACAACAAACTTATTTGGGCACGGTCCTGGAAGCTAGGAGTCTAAAATCAAGGTCTCAGCAAGACCATGCTCCCTCTGAAACCTGTACAAGAACACCTCCTTGCCTCTTCTTAGCTTCTGACGTTTGCCAGCAAGCTTTGGTGTTCCTTGGCCTATAGATGGATCATTAATTCTTCATCTGCACATGCTCCCTGTGTGTCTTCACAGCCTTTTCCTTCTGTATGGGTCCATCCCTGTGTCCAAATTTCCCCTTTTTATAAGGACACTAGTCATATTGGATTACAGCCCACCCTTATGACCCCATTTCAACTTGGTCACCTCTGTAAAGACCCTGTTAACAAATTAGGTCGCATTCTGAGGTAGTGGGGATTGGAACTTCAGTAGGTCTCCCTTTAGGGGACACAGTCCAGCCTCTAACACCTGGTTAGTGTGAGTTAGAGGCCTTCGTTGACAGTTGTACCCAATGTGCTTACAAGCACAGATGGCTGCTTGTTTTATAGAGCAAATGTTCTGGCTTTCTTGAGCCAAGAGGAAGGTTCCGTTCTTGAGAGCTGAGGGAGAAGGACAACTGTCCCCCACCGTGCCCAGCTCCTTCCTTCCCACAGCACCTCTGTGAGTGCAGTGTATGGCTGGGGAGGATATGGCATGGGCAGCATCTTCTTCCTCAGAGGCCAGCTGGGGAGGCCTGCCCAGGAGCCCACCTGGCTGGGGAAAGCTGCCTCCCAGAGCCTTCAGCAGTTGTGCATAGGACGCCGCTGTCCACTGACTGTCAGGATATTCTGGGTCTTCTCACAATGGTCTCAGCCCAGAAGTGGGCAGGGTCAGGCTCCTGGGCCAGGGAAAAGCCCAGCCCTTCATGGGATGAGGCACTGCAGGGGCTTTGCCCTGAAACACCTGGGGCACAGGTCGCGGGCTTCTAGGAAACAGGTGTCAGTTGCTGGGGTCCATGGCCCCCACTCACTTCCTGCCATGGCTGCTTTCTTCCTCTCTGTAGCCCTGTTCTCCCACTCCATCCCTAGTTATCCTCCACCCTGTATCTGGCACACATATAAGTAGGAGTTTTATATCCTTTCTATGAAAGGACAGCCATATGGACAGTGCTTAGGAGGCATGACTCTTGATCTTGGTTGAACATTTAAATTTCACCTGGGAAGGTTTCAAAATTCCAATGGCTAGGTTTTCCCCAGACTAATTACAACAGAACATTCAGAGATAGGATCCAAGCATCAATATTTTTTATTCCAAATGTTTTATTCCAATGTTTGGCCAACGTTTAAAACAACTGACTTCATGGGAAGCAGAGTCAAGGAGCTACGTTATGTATATAGAGATCACACTTGGCCCCGCCTATAGCCAAGTTATAAAGTTACTGCGGCCCATAGGGCAAGAGAGGGTAAGAGCAGTTAGGGATGGAGAGGCAAGGCAGCTTCAAGCCGTCATGGAAGGTGAAGTCAGCAGAGCTTGGGGAAGTTGCAGGGAGTAAAAGAGGGAGGAGTCTAGATAAGGCCCAGATTTTAGGTTCAATTAAATCAGTATAAGGAATGCAGGAGGACGAAGAAAATGATTTTGTTTTTGGACATGTTAAATGTCATGAGTTTCTGTAGCTATGGCAATGCTGGATGCTTAGGAGGGAGGGGGCCAGAGCTATCATTTGGGCATAACTGGTATAAAATAATATCTAACACCTTGGAAGTCCATGAGATTGTCTCGGAAGAGCACGTAGGGTGGGAAGAACAGAGCCATGGCCAACGCCATGTGTACAGAGCAGAGGAAAGGGGCCAGAGGGCAGGCTGGGGAGTGCCGAGGATGAAGGGACAACCAGGAGAGGGTCACAGGATGCAAAGGAGCAGACAGTTTGGGGAAGAAAACCAAGGAGCAGGTCAAATGATGATGCTGAATCAAGTGTCGTGTTTATTGAATTTGGGAGGATGGCCAGTAGTGAGTTGAGCCAGGTCATTTTAGCAGAGTGCTAGGGCAGGAGCTTGACCACGGTGAGGATGAAGAGAGAAGTAAGGGCACAGAAACAGCAGATGACCCTTCTGAAAAATTGGCTGTAAATGGAAAGAGTGGCTGGAGGAGAATGCAGAATTCAAGGAAGGAAGTGTGTGTGTGTGTGTGTGTGTGTGTGTGTGTGTGTGTGTGTGTGTGTGTGTGTTTATAAGCCACTGGGAAGGAATCAGTACCAAGGATGAGAGATGCATGATGAGAGATGTCAAGGATCCTGAATGGGAGAGAGGGAACGGTATCTAGAGATGGAGGAGATTTGAGCTAGAGGGACTTCTTTGTTTTGTTTCTTTTGTGTGTGAGCTTAGAGAAACAAGGAAGATCTCTTTAAGGAAGGCATAAGGACATTTTCATCTGAACCTTTCCTTGTAGGATGCCTGGGGTGGGTGCAGTGGGAGCTGATGCTGAAGTGTGGGAGCTGACCACAGAGCAAAAGTGAGACTTTCAAGGACAGGATTCAAGGATTGAGTGTGGGCTGAATCCCAAGAGGTGCTGAGTTTCAAAATCAAGGACATCAAGAGTGATCTTCAAGTTCAAGTTACAAGTAGACTGGCCAAGATCACTTTACTAGGCCAAGTTCAGATGCCCTGTGGGATGTGCATGACATGGAAGGACAATCAAAGATACAATGAGGAGCCCGGGTGGTGTAGCTCTGTGATTGAGCATCGACCTATGAAGCAAGAGGTTACAGTTCCATTCCCAGTCAAGGCACATGCCCAGGTGCGGGCCCGATGCCCAGTGTGGGGCAGGCAGCAGGCAGCCAATCAGTGATTCTCTCTCATCATTGATGTTTCTCTCTCTCCCTCTCCCTTCCTCTCTGAAATGGAAAAAAAAAAAAAAAGATAGTGAGGAGAATCCTGGAGCTGAGCATTTTTAGCCCTCACCTGGGTCAGTCATGAAGTTGCGAGACTGCCGACTGCAGAATCACTCTTGCTCTGCTCCAAACAGAGCAGGCCACATGGTGTCTGTTGAGCTCATGGGAGCAGGATTTGGGTAAAGAGGTTGGAAGAGAACAGTAAAGTTTTGGAACAGCCACTGGAGAGAATAGAAAAGGAAGCTAAGGGAGGACAAATAAAAGAATGATCCAGTTGAAATTGGAAATTAGAAATTTGTAGTGACATCAGCCCTCAGGGCTGGGTTATTGTCTCCATAGGTGCTTGGCAGCCTGGGCATAATAGCACACAAACAGCCTTGTGAGGTTGGTCCTGCCGGGCAGGTGTGGCGGAAGTCCAGGGCCCAGATGGTGGAGAGGCTGGAGAAAGAATGAGTCACGTGGGTGCAGAAGAAGTGTTTATAAACAGAGACAGAAAGATAGCTCTCTGATCATACAGCTAATGAATGACTCAGAGTTATGAAAAGTAACGCAAGCCTCGATGGCACTTTTCTACTTTCACAGAGTAGTCTCCTGCTTCTGTCACTCAAGACCATCTTCCTCCGTGTTCATTACTCGAGATTTCCATTTGCCTCTCGCAGGGAGAATGCTTTAATCTCTCTCTTCTTTGTGGCAGGTTATCAGGTACCCAGAGGAGCAGCTGAGCTTCCAACGGTACTGCTGCTGTGAGGACATACTATTTCAATAGTGATTGAATTGGCAGTCGCTGAAAAACATCAGGGCCCACACTTCCTTTTTTTTTTTAAGAAAGAACATTGGTTATTTCCCATGGGCATTCCGTTAATGGAGAAAAAGCAGAACTCCACACACTAACCTGGTTTGACATTTACTTAAACTATGCCAAGTACCATTAACTGGACTTCCTGATGACACGCCCGGGGTCCACCAGATAACTGAAGGGCAGCCAGAGCAGGACAAAGCCGTGCCAATCGTTCACAAGAAGAACTTTCCGGCTCTCCCTCCTTTGTTTGGCGAACTGAGTCTGAACTCATGAGACTGCCCTGTTTGGCTGGGTGGATGTCGTGGGCACAGACGGGAGGTTGCTTTTCCTCTTGTTTTAAAAAGAGCCTTGTTTATTCCATGACGTAAACGAGTTGGCGGGATGGAAGAAAGGACATGAATCTTTTTTGTATTAACAGAAAAAATTTCTTTTTTGGCTCATTTATTCTACTTTATGACATTATATTACATTAGAAAACAGGGAAGCAAAACTCACCCTGAGGAATCAAGAATGCCCGCTCCCTATATTTTTATTGGACGTTGAGGCATAAAATATCTTAATGGGAATGTACGAGAAAAAAAAACCAAACCTGGATAATCTGGGAGGAATCCTGCCAAGCAGCCTGCCTCCTCTAGACACTCAATAAATATTAATAGACGGTCGTGAGAATTTAAATTCGGTTCTCAGCAGCAGCCTTCTTTCTCCCACCACGGTTAGCTAACATTATGCAACTACAGTGGGCAAGGCTTGAACAGAACATATATTTCTATCTTTGTGTGGAGAGAATTAGCCAAGCTGCAGCATGGCTGATCAGGAATGCTGCGATCCGCACCCTTTGTTAAAGGCGAGCAAATCACCATTCTCATCTTTGGAAGCGGTCAAGATAGGGAGTGTGTGATGGGGCTTGGGGCTTTGCCCCACCACTGAGTGGCATCATCACAGTCAGGGAGCCCATTGGCAGTTGTATTCATGAGACGATTCCCCGAGAGCCTTTCAGGATGAGTCCGTAATTCA
The DNA here is from genome assembly GCF_963259705.1 of Myotis daubentonii. NCBI lineage: Eukaryota > Metazoa > Chordata > Mammalia > Chiroptera > Vespertilionidae > Myotis > Myotis daubentonii. Next base: position 15,221,216 of record NC_081856.1, on the reverse strand, counting down.
AAGGCCAGGGATGATCACTGGATGCCTGAGTGGGACCAGGTCAGTGTCAAGATGCAGGGGCAAAGCAGTTAGAAGTCAGCTAATATCACAGGCAGAAACAAACTCAGCGTGCCTGGGCCACAGCATCAGGAATTTCGACACCCTCTGCCTAAAACACATGAGTCAGTGGTCCACCTACTCAGTTCAATGCATGCCTTGACTTACGCATGTCAGTGCACTCGCTTTTTTTCTCGTCTGGGGTTTTTATAAGATCCCTCCTGCTATAAGGAGAGGCCTGGATGTCATGGAAGGTCTGGAGCCAGACTAACCCAGCCTGAATCTCAGCCTGAGCACTAACAACCTTCATGGACTGAAGCAAGTGCCCTGACCTCACCATCCATGCCTTTATCCTCTTAACTAGGAAGTGGGGATAACAGTGTCTGTCTCTCCAGGTTGTTGTGAGCATTAAATGAGGTGATGTATGAAAGCATCTAGCAACAGGAGTTTCTGAATAACTCTTTCTCTCTTGCCCTTTTATGAGTAACCATTCAAACAACTTACATGATGTAGGCCTGTCCAGAAATCGTCATTTTTCAAGCAGGGCAAGTCCTTTGGTTGCTCTCTAACCCCCCTTCCCCTACCATTTGTCTCTAGATTGATCTATTCTTGTTCATCAATTTATGTTGATCATTATATACCACATATGAGTGAGATCATGTGATACTTACCTTTCTCCGACTGGCTTATTTCACTTAGCATAATGCTCTCCAGTTCCAGCCATGCTGTTGCAAATGGTAAAAGTTCCTTCTTTTTAATAGCGGCATAGTATTCCATTGTGTAGATGTACCACGGTTTTTTAATCCACTCATCTGCTGATGGGCACTTAGGCTGTGTCCAAATCTTAACTATTGTAAATTGTGCTGCTATGAACATAGGGATGCATCTATCCTTTCTGATTGGTGTTTCTGTTTTTTGGGATATAGTCCTAGAAGTGGGATTACTGGGTCAAATAGGAGTTCCATTTTTAACTTTTTCAGGAAACTCCATACTGTTCTCCACAGTGGCTGCTCCAGTCTGCATTCCCACCAGCAGTGCAGGAGGGTTCCTTTTTCTCCACATCCTCCCAGCATTTGTCATTTGTTGATTTGTTGATGGTAGCCATTCTGACAGGTGTGAGATGGTATCTCATTGTTGTTTTGATTTGCATCTCTCAGATTATTAGTGACTTTGAGCATGTTTTCATATGTCTCTGGGCCTTCTGTATGTCCTCTTTCAAAAAGTGTCTCTTGGATGTGAGGGCGATCTGGCTGCGACATCTGTCACCCCATTGATCGCCAGGGTTGATTCGGCTGATCTGGCTGGCTAGGCGGGTGTCCCCCTCTTCCCTCACCGATCCATGTGCGTCCCTCCCGAAGCTGCGCGCTCGGTCGAAGAGGACGACCTTCCCCACCCGAGGAGAGGACCGGTCTTCGGTCAAGGGTATACGAGTAGCTGCGCTCCCCTGCTAGAACCTCCAAACAAGCTCTCAAAAAGTGTCTCTTTAGATCCTTTGACCATTTTTTGATTGGATCATTTATCTTCCTTTTGTTAAGTTGTACGAGTTTTAACTATATAACAATATTGTTAACTGGAGTCACCAGGGTGTGCAATATGAAGCTGATTCTTAGTGGCACCATCACCTCCTCTTCCCTTTCTCTCAACTGTATTTGGTGGCTGGATGTCAAACTCGCCACTGTGTATCAAGTATCGCAAAATCTGTCTCAAAGAAATAGTCTTGACTATTAGTCTTAACAACACAGAGAGTAAGCCTCCAAGTGGTGTGATAGTTCAGCTGGGGAGTACGAGGAGCATGGTCAATCTATAACTTCTGACCTCTACCTCTACAGCACAAGTGGGCCCCGAAGATCTATGTCCAGTGCTGCCTCACTGAGCACCTTGAAATGACTCCCCAGCAGTGCCTATCCTGCTTTGGGTTAAGGGCACACCGTTTTCTCTCCCTCACTGCCTATCCATGGAAAAGGAAATCAAAATACAACCTTGAGCTCCGTTGAACCACATGCATTCACAAATGAGCCCATTTCAACAATGCCCAAGGAGATCTGGAAAACAAAACCGGCTCTTTCTCTCTTGTACACACAGTGGCCACCAAAGGATAAGCATTGTTTCATCAAGGTCCAACACTTGCTAGAGTGATTGCTGGAAACTGCAGGGGAGAAAGAATGTTTATAATGAGAGGAAAATGGATTAATCAAAACTTTAGCCTTCAGCTGTCAGCACTAGAATACAATGTGTGTACTGGAGTATGAGGTGGCTTTGACAAGAATGCCATCTTGCTTGCTTTAGTCATTCCTATTTGGAGCAACCTGATTTAAGCAATGATTTTCTCCGCAGCAGATGAATGCATACCAACAGAATCCATTAGCTATGAAAGCTGTGGCATTGATTTTAGAATAAAATGCTGTTGCAAAAGAAATAATATTCTAATATCTCTACTGCTGACAGCCTGTGCATGCCTCAGGAGAGATCTATTTGCAAAAGCATAATCCCTTTGTAGAGCACAAATAACTTGATTCCATCAGCAGCCTACCAGAGTCTGTAAAATCACCGAAGTTAGATTTCAGTTAAACATCTAAAGCAGAAGTTTGTTTAAACCTGCATCACTTCCTGGATGTATAGATGTTCATATTTCTGTAGGTTCTCTATGGAATACATTGTAGCCCCCGTGACAGTTCTGAGTAATGCTACTCCCTGTGCTGAGCTAAGGTGTGCAGCTATGTCACCAGAGTTACATTAGGAACCCATTTCAAGGTCCTGCCTGTTTCCCAGCAGAAGGGACTTTCTGACACACAAAGCGGCCAGCAGAGGGGCCCTGTGTTTTAGAGGCCATAAAAGCTTTCCACACAGCTTTCAGATTCTCCAGGCATGAAAGATGAGACGTCTGTAGTTATAGCAGCAATCTGAGAGCGACCTGCTGACATGTTCGGACACATGGTCTTAGTATTATTCAAAGACAAATTTGGGAAGAAAATCTTTTTTAGGAGAATTCCATTTAGAATCCACTGTTTCAAATCCTTTTCTCCACTCAGCCCCTCCCTTCTCCCCCAGGTACCAGGGTCTTCACACTTTTGTGGGCCTTACTCTTGCTCAGAAGGGCAGTATCCCTCCTCTTCCTGTATGTAAATTATTCATGGGTACACATATGCATAGGATTTTTGGAGGATTAAATGAAATAAAGATATATTTGGCACCTAGCCTATAGAAAGTGCTCAATAAATGTTAGCTATTATTATTATACTATGCTCATCTGCTCCAGGGGGCCTAAGAATAGATAACTTGGTGTGTGTGCTTCTTCCATTCAACACTAAAAAGTTGACTTCATTTCCTGGTAGCTAAAGATAAAATTAAAACAAAGCAAATAATATTAATAAATGTATAGTTTTTAGATGTAAATATTCACATATATACATACACTGGGTGAACTTTTCATTTTATGGCAAAGGAAAGCTTATAAATTTATGTGAAGAAAATCCTTTTTTGAATTATACTTATACTATGTTTAGTATTTTTCTTATGATAATGGAGCCAGACATAGATACCTACCTGTAGCTCTCTACCCATATACCATCTATGTATCCGAAGACTTTAATGATACTTTATGATTTCTAGTAGTAAGACGTAGGGTGTGTGTGTGTGTGTGTGTGTGTGTGTGTGTGTGTGTGTGTGTGTGTCTCTCTCTCTTAAGGGAACAATCTGGTAATGCCCAACCTGAGCTCCAAGAAAGAAAGTCTGAGCATTGCTATTTTTTAAACAGAACAAGAAAATGTTCCAAAACACCATGAGGTAGGAATAAAATCTTCAGTATTCATGGGAAGGGAAGTAGCATAGCAGGTGAGTATAGGAACAGAGTCATACAGCTGAATTTAACCTTGTCTGTGTCTGTCACTCACCAACTATGTGATCTTGGTCAAGTTACTTCTGGAAGCTTTAGTTCATTAGTCTGTAAGATAAGGGTAATAATAACACCTATCTCACATGGCCAGGGTGGGGGATTAAATGACATAATCCGTGTAAAGGCTTTGCTACCCAGCACAAACTAAGTGTTCAATGAATGCTCTCTGTAATTATCAGTAGGGCCAGGGCCACGGCTTGGTTCACTTCAGAAAGCAATGTAGATGCACTACACTGAAAATAATCACGTGTCTTCACTGTGCAGGGAGGCTTCTGAACTGAGTCCTTGGCCAAACCACACAGCTGTGACATTCACTTTCTGCAACACGTGTTAACGGCGGAGGAAATTGCGCTGTTCTTGTATCTGTCCAAATGATGTTTAAAAACATTCCATTGTGATAAGAACTCAGCTACATTTGTGTCTTGAAGAAAAAAGCTCCTAGAGCGAAAGACATGACCAGAATTAGCTTTAACTGGTCTGTCGTTTCACCAGAAAAGTCATCTCTGGATGCAATTCCTACACAGGAAGTAGACAGAAATTGTATAATTAAGGAAAGGATACATTACGAAAAAAGTTATGATGCTAAAAGGGGGGGAAATGATATATAATTAACCTTTCTAACAGTTAACATCAGTAGTTACCTAAGCCCCTTTTCATGGAACTGCTCATTTAAAAATCATCCAGGGTTATTTTGCGGCATGTTCTTAAATATTTAATTTGCTTGCCTGCAGATAAAGTGATTTCCTATCTTTTTTTTTTATGGAGCTATAGATCCCTGCTTTTACCATATCAACATTCAAAATTGCGTTTCATTAAGTGAATTAATTTTCAAAGGAACTGCTTTTTCTCTGGATTCTCTAATATATATGGGAAACTAGTATCTGATATGTATTAATTATGGGGAGGTCAGCCTAAGTTGCTGTATTATTGGATGAACTTGAGGTGGGGATTTTAGGCTCTTCCATAGCAGGTCTAAGTGAGCGGTGATGGGACAGGCCAAGCGGGGACAGTGCAGGGACAGGACCAGAAAGACCTGGTGGCTGGGCAAGAACAAGCAGGAGAATGTTGGTAGATTTGGTTTGGGGAAGTGTAGCCATGCTCAAAAGTCCCGTGTTCCAGGAGCCGGGTAGAGCAGACCATCTATATATATAATCTATATTTATAAAAGGCTAATATGCTAAGTGTCCGACCATCTAACCAGTCGCTATGACATGCACTGACCCACAAGGGGGAAGATGCTCAGTGACTTAGCAGCGACGGTTCTTGGGTGACGTACCCCGAAACCAGAGAGGAGAGAGCCCGATTCCTCGCGGGGCCATGTGATTCCACCTTCAGCCATGGGTGATGTTGTTGCTGGGGCACTGTCGGCCCCAAATCTGGTTTATTGCACACTTGCATTTGTGTTCCACACCCTATGCGACAGCAACTTTGTAGAGTGCCCTCTCCCACTCCGGCACTCCTGGGAGATTATCAGAGAGCTGGTTTCAGCCCAATCTCCGCAGGCCAGGCCAAGGGGCCCCACCTGCTGGAGGGACCCCACTGACTCCACAGATGCTGGCGGAAGGACCGCAGGAGGTTGGCTCCAGGGTGTGTCTGGCCCATCTCGCCCAGTCCCACCCCACCAGCCACCTTCTGATTAATTTCCTTTCAATGTGCACGAATCTGTGCACCAGATCACTAGTTTAATATAATATTACAAAGAGAAAGCTCAGGCCCTGACATCTAAGTATACGTCTATTTGTTCAATCATTGTAATCTTCAGAAAGGTCTAGGAGCAGAAAGTGAAGCAGGTAACTAGGCAGCACCAGGAAGATCTCATGGCATTCCCCAGCATCCCAGAGGACTAGGGAGCAGGATCTGACTTCAGCCCCTGAAGGTCTCAGACAGAATGTAAAACCACATTTCCTGATGAGCCAGGAGGAACATCAGACAGGAGGTCAGAGGAGGGACTCAAGGACATGGGATAGGGAGAGAAGTCAAGAGCCAGGCCCTGGGGTTCGAGGGCAGAACAAATGAGGTTGCAAGGCTGATGCAAGATCTTGAGCCACTAAGGTACTGGCTCAAGGACCCTGATCAGACCAGTGTTAGCCCAAATCTAGGGCAGGTTGTATCCATGGATAGGAGTTAAGTCAGTGTTTATCAGCCTCAGAGCATTATTGACATTTTCAAACAGATAATTCTTTGTTGTGGGCTCTGTCCTATGCATTGTAGGATGTTTATTAGCAGCATCCCTGGCCTCTAGAAATTAGCATCCACTTATGACTATCAAAAATGTCTCCTGCCATTACTGTGTCCGCCAGGAGAAAACATTTTCCCTGGTCCAGAGCACTGAGTTAAGTGAGCAAGGCTCCCAAAATTTGAGCAATGCCAAGATGAGAAGTAGGTGATTAGACATCCATGCTTCTGTTTCCCTGCTTTGTTGTCTATTAAGTTTGTCTTAAGCCCAGATTATTTCCTCTCATATTTGGCACTGTTCTGGACTCTTCAGCAGTGTGCTGGTAGGAAGTAAATACAGGATTCAGTGTTTGCCCTAAAAGTGTCTCATACCTGCATAATCTAGAAGGTTCTAGTTACAAACACATTGGTCTGTCCATTTAACATAAGTACCCACGTGAGGGGTGTTCTGTTCACAAGCCCTGCTGACGTGTCCACACACAGGTATGCTTGGTGAGACCTCATCCCTGCTTAGCTGGGTCTGTGATACTGATGGCCAGTCAGTTCCCGTCTCTGAAATGTCCTCTAAGGCATTCTGGAAAGCCTGTGGGTTCAGGTATATTCTTCTCACCAGTTTAAAATTAATGCTTAAATACCCACGGGCCAGGTGGCAAAGGTGGCAAGTCTCGCTTATGCTGCCCTTTAGGGGAGGTTGGCATCACCTTCCTCTTCAGTCACTTCTCATGATTGGCCATAATTAATTAACGGAAGGGGGGCCGTGCTAAGTTTTCATCTGGAAGGGGAACACAAAGGATAGTACATATTAGCATCTTTCCTGGCCTGAGTATGTTCACTTCTTAACCTCTGCCACGTGAAATTTTTAGAAATATATTTTTATTTATTTTAGAGAGGAAGGGAGAGGGAGAGATAGAAACATCCGTGATGAGAATCATCGATCAACTGCTTACTGCACACCCCACACTGAGGATCAAGCCCACAAACCCAGCATGTGCCCTGACCGGGAATTGAACTGTGACCTCCTGGTTCATAGGTCGACACTGAGCCACGCCAGCGGGGGCTGTCACGTGAATTTTTTGATAGGTAAGAGGCAGTCATTCCGTGGCTGCCCTATTGAGCTGAGTGAGCATCGTGAAAATTCCCCAGCCTGTGTTGTACTGCCCGGGCCTGTCAACTGCACCTATATGTGTGGTGAAAATGGTTCAGCTTTTATTAGAGTAGAAAAAAGTATAATCTAACCCAGTCTTGCCAACTGTAATTAATAGGTTGTCAAAGATCTTCATGAAATCCGAGAGAAAGCCCTGCTGAGGCTATTTGGGCCTCCTGAGGAGAACTTGATCCAAATTTTAACATTTAATTACTCACTCCTTTTCTTATTAACATATATTGTATGAGGGTGGCTTCAGAATTCCTCCATAGAAAATGCATATAGGAATTTTACTTAAATTGATTTTTTTATGTGGCCTGGCTTTCAGAATGCTGATAGAAATTGGGAAGAAGGAACTACAGCCTGCTCAAGCCATTCTTGTCAATATTAAATCTTATTATTAGAGTAATATCTGGAATATTAGGGAAAAATCTTTCCAAGTATTTTGAGCTGCTCTGTTTCACTTTATTTTCCTGAAGGTTATTCATCTTTACAATTAATTTTGTACCTAAGAACTTTAAGGTCTAAACTATGGACCTAAGGTACATGTTTATGCTAAATTAATTAAACCACAAACCAAATCACTCATTCAGCCCACAATCTGAGCTGCAGTTGATATGAGACAAGATCATCAGTGAGAAATTCAGGAATTCAGAGTGGTGGTCTTGTAAAAGCTTCTGAAATTCTTAAAAGGAGTATCATGCATGTCATCTTGTGTGTTGTACTACATATTAACAATAATGACAATGATAAAAAAAATTACCAAGGGCTTATTATATGCCACTGTACCAAGAGTTTTTACATGAATTTTTCATTAAATACTCTATAACCGAATGAGTTTGCTTCAGTCATTATCCCCATTTTAGAGATAGGGAAAGTGAGGCATCAAGAGCAACTTGCCTAGGTTTGGTCATGCGTTTAGCAAGTCATGAAGCCAGCATTTTAGCCCATGTAGTCTGACTGCAAGAACAGTCTCCATGAAACTGTTCTGTCCCTTTTTCTCGTGTGTCAGCCAGAGGAGACTGTTTCTGCAGGTTTACTTACCACTCCTTTTTCATATTCATCTCACTTTCTGTTGTTAGAATTATTTGTAAAATATTCATTAGTGTACAGCATGGTGACTATAGTTAATAGTACTGTATTGCATATTTGAAAGTTGCTAAGGGACTAAGCCTGAGAAGTTCTCATCACACACAAAAAAATTCTGTAACCATGTATGGTGACGGATTTTACATAGACTTATTGTGATGATCTTGTCGCAATATATACAAATATTAAATAATTATGTTGTGCACCTGAAACCAATATATTGTATGTCAATTATATCTCAGTTTTTAAAATCATATTAACATATACATGAGAGAACTCTCATGCCCTCGTATACGTGTTTATTTCCCTGAGTTATACCTGGCAGTGTGTTTAGGGCAACACCAAATTACAAATACAACAATGTGAGGTATTAATAATAAAAATGTCCAGTATTCATTCGCTCCAGGGCCTCCTATGTGGAGACCTGTTGGCATTCTTCCTCATTGTGGCTCGGGGAATCCACTTTGTCTGGGCTCTAAAAACAGAGAGCAACCCAGGCCTGGTTTGCATTGGACAGATAAAGGGGAGTAGCCCGTTAAGAACTGCTGAGCATTTAAGCATCTGAGGTCACCACAGGGAGAGGTACCCAGGGACCAAAGAAGTCACAGCTCATCCCTAAAGCTACCTCCAAGTAGGGAATTGTCACACAGACCACAAACCCCTTTCTGCCCTAAGACAAGTTCCCTCAAACAGAGGAGAGCAGGGAGGAGCATTCACCTGCCTACTGAGCCTTCTCCTTCCATCTTCCACCCACTGAGGCAGAGAAGGGACAGGAAGGCCAGCCTCCCCTGCCAGGGGCCTAGGTCTTCACAACCTCCCCTCCCTGCCTAAAACAGACAGTGAGCAGAAACTCAGTCCTGCAGGGGCTGGCCCAGCTGCCATCCGGAGGTGGTGTGGATCCCCCCAAAAAGAGAGGATGTGCGCAATGTCAAAAACCACTCAAAGTCCAGTTTTTAAAATACTGTGCCAATGGTACAAAACCACCTGTGCCCCAGGCTGCCAACTTTTGACCCTGGTCACAACATCCCTGAATGACAAGGCTCAAGGCATTCCTTCAGCACAGGAACAGTTGGGCCTAAGAGGCGCTGTGGCTCTCCCTTCACTCACAAGCTGTGCACGTGTATTTTTAAAGCCTGTTCTTTATTCTCCCTCTAAGTAAATAGATATTTAAAAACACAGATGCGTGACTTGACTTGGTGACTCACAGTAAATAACCCAGTGGCAACGCCCCTCAGCTCCTAAGCAAAAACACAAAGCCACTGTGCCTGCCTCCCTCTCCCCAGCCTTTTATTAATTAAAGGGCAATGGAAATGAAGTGGCTGTTTGAATGACCTTTTTAAAAAATGGCCTACAGGTGAGAATACCTAGGTAGGTCACATTTAAGACTACAGAATGCCAGGCTGTGCCCTTCTTTAAAAACCACTTAATTATCTCCTGTATTTTGGAACACACACTGCTCTTTATTCACTCTCGTCCTTATTTACATATGTTTGCTTTGTGTGAGCACTGGGATCTCAGGATGATGTTACCAACCCACTGTGACTATTTTTGGCTTTTCAATGTAGGCCTCCTCCTTCAGAACATCTTACTGCGTTTCTAGGATTGCTGCTGGCCAGTGTGGGGACTTTGGGGGCTGGACCTGAGGGAGATGAAGCTAACATGACCAAGAAAAGAGTTCTGGGGGATAGTGGAGACATACAGTTCAGAGATCAACATGCATTCATCCAGGTTCCAGATCATGTCCTCGGGTTAAAAGCCTGCAGTTGGGGAGAGAGGGCCTGCCCCCTACTAGCCAACCCAGTTGGGCAACCTTTGACCTAAGCTCTACATCCCCAACTGGGAAATGACAGGGGGTAGTGTGACTTCTGAGCTTCCTTCATCATTTTAATGGACTATGATCCTATCATCTATTCTTTGATCTTACATGTATGTCAGCAATTTTCAGCCTTTTTCATCTCATGACACATATAAACCTCTAAAATTCTGTGGCATACCAGAAATTATCTATATATATAAAAGCCTAAGCAACCAGCCAACCAGTGACTGGCTGGTGGCTATGATGCACACTGACCACCGGGGGACAGATGCTGACCACAGGAGCAGAAAGCACAAGCATGGAATCATGGAACAGACCGATGAATCTCATAGAGAAGAGGGGAGGGGTGCTCAGGAAGAGATTAACCAAAGATCTTACATACATACTAGAGGCTCGGTGCATGGATTTGTGCACCACTGGGGTCCCTCAGCCTGGCCTGCACCCTCTCGCAATCCGGAACCCCTTGGGGGATGTCAGAGAGCCACTTTCAGTCTGATCCCCGCAGGCCAGTCCAGGGACCCCACCAGTGCATGAATCCATGCACCGGGCCTCTAGTATTATATGTTTTGCCAGTCTGGCAAAAAAAAAAGAGGTATAATGTTGGCTCATTCACACTAGATGACTATTGTTGTTGTTGTTTTTAAATATTTTATTGATTTCAGAGAGGAAGAGAGAGATAGAAACATCAATAATAAGAGAGAATCATTGATTGGCTGTCTCCTGCACAGCCGACCAGATGACTATTGTTGTGTTGGCTGTTAGCATTTGTTTATTTGACAAGCTAAGAGAAAAGAGGTCAGTGCCCCTCACTAAATATTCAGAAATTGCATGTTGTAACAATTCTTGTGGCACACTGGTTGAAAATCGCTAATGTATGTGATTTAAATGGAATAGATCACAGATGATTCACCAGAAATATGGAAATCATTTTAAAGCAAAGAAAGTGAATTTATTTAATTAAATCTGCATTGCAAAAGGACACTGAAGAATTCTCATATTAACTGAAGTAGCATCTTCTCTCTTCCTCTTTTTGTTATGCCAATGAGGCGAGGGCCTAGAGTGGAAAGAGTTCATGCTATTTGAACACAGACTCAACAGACTACTAAGAGTGTTGCTTTGGTTGTCATTTTATCCTGCTTATCTGCAAAGTGCTACTAAGGCCTTTCCTGAACCAGCTTAATATGGCCCTTGGCAAATGAGAGAATAAAACTTAGATTTGGGGCATGTTGGGAGAAGGGATGAAAGTTCCTTGACCCTCTTTGGAACTGGAAATGATGGAGATGATGAGAGGAGTGAGATGCGGGGACCCACAGGCTGGGTCATTCAAGGAAACCCAGGGGCAAAGTCAGGCACCCATGCATTCGATGTATCTTAGAAAAGTCACCCACACTGAGCATCTCTGATTCTCGGTTTATAACATCTGTTTTCTCAATTAGAACATATTCACCCAGTTTATTGTTGCCACCATGTTGTGTGCTGTTGTTTTTTTCCAGAAGCCCAGAGTTTTAAAAAGTGATAAGTGAAGGCAAAATATGGTCATATTATTAGAAATAATATTAAAAGGAGTTTATGTGTGCTTAAAATATCTGATTTACTTCTTAGACTCAGGTTCAGTGGTCAGAGTACAAAAAGAGGACGTAGTAAGACATGACATTCTGCCTGATTTCAAGACCAAAAAAAATTAAACGTACAACTGTCCAAAACAGTTGGCAGGTAGTCTTTTGGGAATCTCTATAGCCATTGATTAGTGATTGAGCACATAATTTGTTCTCCTTCTGAGGAAAACGCTAATACTGAACTTTCATTGGAAGTCTTCTTCTCTGCTAAAAACCCTATTCCAGACATCTGAAATAAAGTTGGCCTTTTCCCCCATTCTTTCTTTTTTTTTTTAACACAGGCTATCATCAGCCGCTGTCTCCATGCTTTGTACTTATAAACTAACGTTGGACTAAAAATGAGTCATCTAAAATAGCATCTGTGAGAGTCACTAGCTGTTGGGGTAGGGCATATGATAACTCCACCATCACTTGCTGTGAGATATTTATAATTAATACTCCTTTCTAGCCAACAGTTAAACAGCTTAGTTTTCTAATTATGGAAACAAAGATGAGTTTTCACACAGAGGTGTTATTGTGTTTGCTACCCTGGAAAATGAAGATTAATGAAGAGAAACTTAATTTCCATTGGCCTCTGGTTTCTTTCCAATACTTTAGGTTCAACCATGTTACCTTGCCACACTTGAAGGAGGGTGAATATACATCTCTTTGTTTGGGGATATTAAATGGTGGCTAGATTCAGCATTTCCTTTCTCTAGAAATGATTCAGATTTAGTCAAGTTCACAGTAACAAATAATATATTCTAATCCCAACCCAACTTTGGAGCCTCATTTCCTACTGAGTCACTCAGGAAGCCAAATATAGAGTTTGGCTGACACCTTCCCTTGTAAACATTGCTGCCAATGCTACCTGCAGAGCAGGTGATGGTAGGAAGCCAGCTCCTGTCTCGGCAGCCGATTGTAAGTAGCTGGATCGCTGAGCTCTCAGGGGTGATTCCCTGTGCCCAGTCAGCAAGTGCACAGACTGCGGGAAGGTCTCCAGCACCTACCCGGCTTGTTGCTCAGTCACAGCTTAGTGTGTTGCTTTCTGAGTAGATGTGAGCAGGGCTTTGGCACAGGAGGTGCAGGAAGGGAACTGTGGGCTTCAACCTCAGCTCGCAAAACAAAGGCTAGCACAGCATTTCGTCGCGTCTCTGTTCTGTGGAGGGGTGATGACACATAAATGTTGCCTCCCTTCATGGAAGGCGTGGTCTCTATGTGAGAGAGACCCTTTTCAGCACCCCCTGTAGTGACCAGAGAAGCAAAGGTAAAATTCCAGACACACAGACGTCTGCACGCAGGGCACCTTTAACACGGAATGTTCCTGTTTCCCGGGCTGATGGGCCAGGCCGGCTGGCACCTTTTCTTCAGGCTGAATTAAAGCCAGCTGCCTGAGCTCCCGGAGGAGGACGTGAAAAGGAGTTTCCAAGTACATGTGACATCATGCTCCCATTCTGATCCTACTCATTTCCATTTACCCTTTTCCAGAATTCAGCCCATAGATTGGATTTGAAAGTCCTCAGTTGGTGGATTTTATGGCTCTTAGAAAATCTTACTGTCTAGCTGGACAGCTCTTCTTTTTTTAAAAAAAAAATATATATTTTTTTATTGATTTTAGAAAGGACGGGAGAGGGAGAGAGAGATAAAAGCAACAATGATAAGAGAGTATCATTGATCAGCTGTCTCCTGTATGCCCCACACTGGGGATTGAGCCAGCAACCTGGATATGTGCCCTGCCCAGGAATCCAACCGTGACCTCCTGGTTCATAGGTCAACGCTCAACCACTGAGCCACGCCAGTCGGGCCAGCTCCTCTTTTCTTAAAGTGACTTGACAATTTCAGAATACCAAATTACAGAGAAATGAAGAAGAGGTGCCAGAGCAGAACACCTAAAACTATGATGATGGAATGATCTAGATTAAATCGAGCGGAATATTCTTCTCCTCGCTCAGCACAAAATGAAATATATGAGAACTATATGAAAATGGACTGCTGCTGCCTAGTGACCCAGTATTGCAATATCCTCCACTACTTTTCAGGATTAGGCATTTAGTTTGCAAATGTTACTGAGACTTACCCATCCCCCTTCTGATTACTGTGGGTGAGAGGACCGACCTGCCCGTGTAATCTGAGCGGTTGCTGTGGGTAAAGCTGCCCTTTCACTATAAATCAGAGCCTCTCATCTGAAACGTGATGTAATCATGGCCACAGCTGTAAGTGTAGTCTCATCATCCAAACTCAGAACTGGATCCAAGGACTGTGTGTTCCCATTATGACTTCTGATCGTCTATATGCTCAGAAGGAATTGAAACACTGAGGCCAGTTTGACAAATAAAAACCAAAATATCTGCAAGGTCCTGATGTTCAAATCATTTTCTTTTCAATTACATGGTTAATATATCCTTTCCACTTCAATTTGCATTATCGTTCTTCTATTTCTTCAACATAAAATGACTGGAAATGTCATTCAGGTTTGGAAAAATGTATAGTGGTGGTGGAGTTATATGGCCCACCCCCAAGTGGAACAACATCTATAAATTTAAAGTATTCAAAACCAAACAGCTTCCCAAATCAGGACCAGATTTTAAGCCCATTTCAGTATTTAATTGTATAAATCTCAAATAATTAAGAATTCCCTTTTATCCTTCAGACTAAAGTTCCTTCCTTCCTCCCTCCCTTCTTTCCTTCCTTCCTTCCTTCCTTCCTTCCTTCCTTCCTTCCTTCCTTCCTTCCTTCCTTCCTTCCTTCCTTAATCTTCAGCCGAGGATATGTTTTTCTTGACTTTAGAGAGAAAGAAAGGCGGGGAGAGAGAAAGAGAAACATTGATTGGTTGCCTCCCATGTGCACCCTGACCGGGAATGGAACTCACAACCTGTTTGTTGTCTGGGATGACACTCCAACCAACCGACCCACCCAGCCAGGGCAGACTGAAGTTTCTTTATGATTAGCATTGTGTTTAAATCACAGCATGTTGGTGTAAGATGTCAAGACGTTTTTGAATGCACTTACTCCCCAAGTGTCTACTCCTCAGGTGGCACTAAGATTTCCAGGGCAATCCAGTTAACTATTTAGAACTGATTAAAGATGGGGACCATGTGCAAGGAATGCCTTGTTGCTTCATTCTGTTTTCACCCTCTGAGAAGACCCCAAGCCTGGAGTGCGTTATGAGATGGCCAACCTTCCAAGAGCATAACTGGCTCTTCCCATCTACTTTTTCTGGATTGCTGATGGTTAAGACCCATTTCACTCAAGTAAATTCCCCAATATTTGTCTAGCTGGCTGGGAGTGAAGTTCAAGTTGAAGTTCAATTTCATATTGAAAAATTTCAGTTGACTTTGGCCGAGCGTTTGAAGGGAGTGTTTAGATATTAACTTAAGTTTTTCTCCCTCTGGGTCATTTTTTACCTTTCTTCTGTACATTTGATTTTACTACAAGTTTTAGTTTAAGAATCTTTCAAACAATTGTTATCATTATAACATAAAAGAGAGAATGCTTCAGCTATGCATAAGAATGATCATGGATTCAGAGCTAATGAGAGTTGTAAGAAACTTCAAAGTTTACATTCTGCAACACCATCTGATGCTTGAATCTACTCTGCAATGTAGATACATCTGACCTTGTGTCTTACAGTGTCTACTATTTCCTGCAGTAGCTCTAAGAACTTTACACACATCTTATGGGGATCCATTATCCTCACTTTACAAAAGAGTCAAGCCACCTCATCTCTAACCTCCTACAAGGGATCCCAACCCTTCCCCATAATTTATTCCCCACACAACAGCCATTGGGACCTTTTTTACAGCATAAATCAGATCACATCATTCCCCTTCTTAAATGACTTCCTATGGAATCCAACCCCTTACCCTGGGCTGTGAGGTACTACAAAACTGACCTCAGGTTTTCTCTCCAAACTTATATTCCACCATCCTCATCTCTTCTTATTTCTTCTCACTGTTCTTCAGACAAACCACTCCTCCCTCAGGTACTTGAATATCCAGGTTCATTCCTACCTTGAAGCCTTAGCAATTGCTGGTTCCTCTATTCTAAGTAATCCAATGAAATTCTCGGGTCTCCATGGTTCAATGTCTCCTCCTCAAAGAGGCTCTTGCTGACCTACTCTCTGAAGGTGTCCGGCCTTCCCACATTCCTGACTCCCTATCCCGTTAACCTTCATTGCCTCCTTCAAGGCATCTGTCACTATCAGAAGTTACTCTTTTGCTTTCACTAGCCCCTAGGAGCAGGGACCTGCCTCTCATTCACTCCTATAGGCCATGCACACAGCAATTTGGCCAAATAAGAAATGATGGCTCAAGGTTTCTATAAAACTTGCTTCCAGTCCCAGTTGAGTAGGAACAAACTCCTGTTTCTATGAATATGTCAACATTTTTCCGATTTGTTGACCTTGCTCATGTGCTGACGTTTACCTAGAAGATTGTCGGTCTTCCAGAAAAGCTCTAGCATCCTTTAAAAGCTCTAGCAGTCCCTTGTCATTTAGCAAACCTTCCCTCACCTCCCCAGGCCAGGTTGGGTAACCAGTTCTAAGCACTATAATATGATAATGCTCCCCGTAGTCTCTACCATTGGACTTGCCACATTGTTCTATAATTATTGATTTGGTTGTCGGCTCTTCCAGGAGACCAGGATCTACTGCAGGGAAGGACTGTTTAATTCATCTTAATTTTCTCAGCCCTGAGCATGCTACTAAGTACATGCACAATTCAAGTTTGCTGAAGGGGACCAGACCTTAAACTTCTTACTGTGGTTGACTGTGTTGCCAAATACATTGTGTGTTCTACAGGTAGAAACGGTCAATATATTTGTCTATATTTCATTACTTACAATTATTTATTTACAACTTCAGAGTTAAAAAAGAAAAAAAACCTTCATAATCCAATTTCACTCTATGTAAACTACTTTCAACAAAAGTGGCTTGCTGCTATAATTTTTTTATATTTTTATTGATTTCAGAGAGGAAGGGAGAGGGAGATAGAACCACCAATGATAAGAAAGAATCGCGGGGGATCAAGCCTGCAACCAGAGCAGGTGCCCTGACTGGGAATTAAATTTTGACCTCCTGTTCATTGGTCGGCACTCAACCACTGAGCCATGCCAGGTGGCTGCTAAGGATTACTTAAATTCACAGAAAATCCCCAAACCTCACTGTAGAAATTAATTACACCAGATATTTGACCAAAGTTGCTAACCCATAAGGAACTCTACTGATATGAGTTTAACATCCTTACATTTCTCTTCCTAAGAAAAACATGTGGGAGAAAAGAAAGAATAAAGGGAATTATAAACAGCCCATATGCTGGATAATGAGCTCCGAATAATTGCCACCTAAACTTGCGTTAGTCACTTCTTGCATTTTCCTAGGACTGCCAAGTTCATCCTGGGGGGTGATGAGAGGCACTTCCATTCTTGGGAAAGAAAATAGCGCTAATCCAGTTAACAATTCAGATAAAACCAGAAAGAAAAATGGCTCGGGCTTGACCCTGTTCCCTAATTGAAAGAAGTTTTTGCCCTGAAGGAAGATGATATCATTTAATCAGGTATTTTTCTGACATCCTGTTTTATGTGATTACAGATATCTGCCATGAATCATAAGGCATTTATTTTTCTTGGTGTATTTCCAAAATTTCTGGTAAATTGTCTTCTCAGGCAAAGTAACTTTGCTTCTACAGCCTGGTTTTCCTTGGCCAATGATTTAAACAGCTCCTGGAACTTTAATGTAGAGGTGATTCATTCTCTCAATGACTGTTGAATGCCTACTGTGTGTCAGCCATGGATTTAGATGCCAAATGAGACACATCATGGGGTTTATAGTTAATGAGACCTTTCCCCAGAACCAGCATACTGAAAAGGGCAATTCCATTTTTAAATTCATAAGTGTTTCCATATTGAAATGTGGCTTGCAGACACAAAAAGGTCACTAATTTTCTGCAAAAATAAAGTTGTTCATAATTAAATGTGAAGGGGACCATAAAAAAAACCAAAAAACCTGAAAGCAAAAAAAAAGTTAGATGGCTTTAGTCACATTTTCACTGTGTATCTATCTGCTCATAAAATCATAAATTATCCTCAATTTTCATGTCAACAATTACAGGCACAAAAATAATATTATAGTATAAGTTAGCATAGCTATATTATTGAAAATCTATGCACTTATCCCTGACGATACACAGAGCATGGCATTTACCAAAATATAGCATGTGTTGCACAGGTGGAAACTATATATACATATAGATATTATTTATACATACATATATTATTTATATATACACATTTATTTATATATACGTATATAATATATATATACATATATCTATCCACATGTTATTACCAATAAATATTTAGTTAAATATTCTGAGTTCTTAAAAAGCCTTCATTTTGCTCCTGAATCCCTGTAATTAATTCTTATGGTGTTTATCACGAATATATTAGTTACAATTTTATAATGAGCAGCATATGATATATCTGGCTCATCACAGTTTGCTCAGTGAGTTTGAGACACGCTCAGGAAGAGCACCCACGTGTAAGAATCTACGCAACACCTTACTCCTCATATACATCTGGAGGACACTTTATTCTCCCTTGATGTGTAGTCAGTGTTCAAACAACCATCCTAAGGGGCTGTGTAAGGCAACTGGCTGCAACGTGAGTGTTTTCTGAAACTACAGCATTTTCCATAGGCCTTATCTCCTCTCACCGTACAACCAGATAAACTCAGCTTCGGCTCAGCTCTGAGGCCATGAATGATCACCCTGGGTTGCTATCTCCACGCTTCCTGTGTTGGATGCACTGGGCAGATTATTTTATGTAATCAGACAGTTCAGAAGGGCTTCCTCGAGGCCAGGATAACTTGAGGCTATCTTCTGAGAGCCTAGTTTTGCTTAATTCTGAACATCTTACACTGATTATGTCTGTCCTAAAATAAAAATCATCTTGAAGGCACTGGAATAAAAATGGGTGAGAGTAATACTCAATCATTTGGAAAAGAGAATCTTAAAGAAAAGCATCCATTTCCCATTTTCCTTTTGCTATGTCTACTGAGCACCTCTCCTTAGGGCTCAGGGATATGGTGTTTTAGATTAATTCCCAAGTGAGAATGATAGTAAATCAATGCCTAAAGCTTATATTTCATTGCTGCATGCTAGTATATTCCACACTAATCATTTCCTAAATATAAACTATTCCATTCAGTTTATGAAATACTCATAATTTTCGCCTCTAATCTTAGTTAGGAAATAAATCTAGCCTGGCCAGTGTAGCCCAGTGGTTGAGTGTCAACCTATGAACCAGGAGGTCAGGGTTCAATTCCTGGTCAGGGCACATGCCTGGGTTGCAGGCTCAGTCCCCAGTGGAAGGTGTGCAGGAGGCAGCTAGTCAGGGATTCTCATCATTGTTGTTTCTATCTCTCTTTCCCTATCCCTTCCTCTCTGAAATCAATAAAAAAATATTTTTAAAAGAAAATAAATCTAACTTTCCATTGACCCATGGAGCAGACCGTGAAATGAGAAATGCTTTGCCTAAGAACAGGAAATCTTGAAACACTGTCATATAAACTCAGTCCATTAAAACACTGAGATTAAAACCTAAAATATGAAGTGTAAATGAATGTGGTACCATTTTCTAGAAGTATGGGGAGGGATGTCATATCCCTACAACAGGAGCTCTCGTAATCTACTGCACATACCCCAGCACCCAGATTAACCAGGGCTCCCCATCCCTGCTAACACATACTGATCTGTCCCAAAGCATCCGGCCGCCCACCCCTGCCTCCCTCCAAATGTTTGACTGCTAAGAGTCTCTTGTATTTGCTCCTCAATATATTAATCCACATGAGATTGCTGTATTTATGCAACTTAATTCAATAGAATATAAACCATGACGTACAATCACAATAAAAATGGGTTGTCACCTTTATGAAAACCAAAGTGATTCTTTTTGGAGAGCTTCAGTAAGGATGTGTGGCTAAAAAAAAATCTTTGAATTAAGTGTGGGTATGGCAACTTTAAAAGATTGGGGAAAGGAGGAGTATAAAAATCTAGACAGATCTTCACACAAATTGCTTAGCAGGGTTTGGATGCATTCCACTTTAAAGAAATTCAAACTGTAGGCTGTCAACAATGCATTTGAAGTAGGACTTCTGGAAGAAAGAGAGTGCAGAATTGCATAATCCATATTAAAGAAATGAGCATTGCCTTGCCTCCTCTTTCTCCCCCTAGTGAAATATTGGCCAATGAATTTTTCATTAAAATGACATTTTCAATTACATATTTTTTCTCATTTTCTTGCTTTAATTAATTTTTATATTGACCACTAATTACCAGTCTCACTAATGTCAGGAAATTCGGTTTTCCTACACAGCATGGTGGTTGAGTACATAGGCTCTGAAGACAGACATCTGAAGTCCAGATCTGACACTTCTTGCTGTCTGTGCCTTTGTGCGAGTTGATTATCTACTCTGATTTTCTGTTTCCTCATTTGTAAAATGGTGACAATAATAGCACCTACTTGGGTTTGTCAAGAGGATTTAACAAGAGAACGCATATTAAGGACTTGGCATAAGATTAGTGTCTGGCAACACAATGAGCCCTTAACAATATCAACTTATATATTTTTATTATTATAGCAGAACCTATAACTCAGATGGCATTAATCAGGTCATGCTGCCATAACAAAATACCACAGGCTGGGTGGCTTAGACAACAGAAAATTAATTTCTCTCAGTTCTGGAGGCTGGAAGTCCAAGATCAAAGTGCCAGCAGAGCTGATTTCTAGTGAGGCCTCCTGGCCTTACAGATGGCACCTTCTCACGGTGCCCTCATGTGGCCTTTTCACTATGTGTGGGTGGAGACACAGAGCTCTGGTGTCTCTTCTTATAAGTGTTAGGACCATCTCTTTGACCTCACTTAACCTAAATTACCTCTTTAAAGGGTCTGCCTCCAAATAGCATCACTTGGGGACTAGAGCTTCAATATGTGAATTTGGCGGGGGTGGGGGGTTTGGGGGGGAAGCAGTTCAGTTCATAACAACAGATGTGTGTTTACTGTACGTATAACGAAACCCAGAAGTAGCTTTGGGATGCAAAAATGACCCATCAGGTAGGACGAGCCCCAAAGAGAACATGTTTCAGTTCACAGTGACAGATTCAGGAGAGGCAGAGAACATTTAGTCCCCTGCCCAAATCTACCGGTCCACTGTATGAAACTGCAGTTGTTACTTAATTTCTTTTCCCCTAGATTCACACATAAAATCTAGTTATAAATCAGCCCATGATCTACCTTTGTGAGGATGTATCAAGAACTAAATGACATTGTTCAGTGACTAGTCTGAGATTTCTAGATAAAGTAATTACCAAGGAGCAAAGACAGGCTTGTTCCACTTGATATTACATTCATTTCTTCTATTTATTCATGAAAAAATTATTGATTACTTACTATGTGCCAGCCCCTAAGGGTTCAAAGGAAATAGTTCCCAGACCATAACCTTAAAGTAGCTCAAAGGTGTTTGGGGAGGGCAGACCTGTAAGTAAGTAATTATAATAAACCAGAAACAGGACACAGTTGTTTGTTGCCATGAAAATGTGATAACAGGCAGGCATCATTTATTGTGTGCTCACTGTAATATTACAGTTCCCATGCCAAGTATGTTATATTCATTATTCTCACCTAACATTTACAAAAATACTGAGTTAAGTACTGTGGTGGTTGACATTTTACAGGTTGAGAGAGATTAGGTATTTTGCCAGTGGCTCTTAGTTGTGAAGCTAAGCTGAGGCCTTGATTTGGTCTCGTTTCAGAGGGCATTTTCATGTGTCTGCACTGCCTCTTTGCCCTGGAGCACAAAATACCTAAATCTGGCAGAAGACTTAATAGAGAGATTATTGTTGAGCTGGATCTTGAAAGATGAATTACAGCTGTTCAGGTGGAGGAGGAGGAAGCAGAAAGGAGAAAGGCTGAGAGACGTGAAGGAACACAGCTTTCCCAGGAATGGAGAGGACATGTATTGGGAATCATCCTATGTGAGACCACTTGGAGGGACAAGGTCCTAGAAAGTCATGCTAAACCTAAAAATAGCAGATTTTTAGGAGGATTTTTTTTTAAGCAGGAAAATTCATGTAAAATGAGATAAACTTTTCATTTTGTTAGGTCACCCTGATGCTGGGATGGGGAGGGTTTTATCTCAGAGAGTTACTACATTGAGAGAGGAAGATGAGTTTACTACCACACTTGTCCAAGCAAGAGGTGGTAATGATCTGAACTTAGGAAGTGGGAGTTGGGCTGGGCAGAAGAATGTTGCAAAGGTATATTTAAGAGTAGTTGTCAGTAGTTTGCAGTTACTCAGGTATGAAACATGAGGTTGAGTGAAAAGGCAAGGCTGACTCCCAGCTTCCTAACTCAGAGACGTGGATGAAAGATGGTGCTCTGAAGCAAGAAAGGGAAATGGGAGGGGAAGTGGGCTCGGGGTGGAAGACGAGCTCCATTTAGGGTGCCCTACTTTGAGTCGCTTGTGGGATATCTGAGTGAATGTCACCTATAGACAACCAGAAATGCACTTCTGAAGCTCCAAGGAAGGAAGTCAGGGCTAGAAGTGGCGATTAGAAAGCTATCATCCCATTCGTAGGCGACAGTTCAAGGCAAGGCACTAGATGAAAGCCAGCCCCAGGAGAGCAGCTCAAGAAAAGAGAATCCAGAGTAGATGAAGACCCTCAGGAGGCCAGACAGAAAGGCAGGAGGAGAGCCAGGAGAGGGCAGCATTCTGGAAGCCAAGAGAATTCAAGAAGGATATGGGATTCGGGGCCATGGAAGTTAAATAAGGATGATTTCTTAACTATCCCCTGAATTTGATGACAAGGAGATCCCAGTAACATTGCTGGGGTGGCTTCAGTGGAATGTAAGGACAACTGTGAGCTTGCAGTGGGTGATGGAAGGTGAGGAAATGGAAGTGTCCAGTAAAGAACATGTTTTCAAGAACTTGGGCACTGGGGGAAGCATTGTTCGTGACAGGAGCTGTCAAGGAGGCAGGATCCAGAGAGCACTGTTGGGCTTTTCCCCTCACAGCTAATAGACCTAAAAATACCCTAACTTCTAAGGATCAAACAATATCCTGACCTTTAAAGCCTTTGGAAAACCTTACAGATATTCCTTTTAAGTTTTACTTCATTTGCCAATGATTAAAAAAAATGTGTTTGTACTTGGAATTTGTATGTAAGATTTTTTTCTTGGCTTAGTATATATCCAGCTGATATAAACGCCTTACTAAAAATAGTTTAGAAGTCTTAATAAAAGTCTTTTCCTAAGGAGCATCAAAATCAGGATGTTTTTATAGATGCTTTTTCTGTCACTGTCGATTCAAATATTATATAAATTTGTGAGTTATCTAATTTATCCTGCCAGATGATCAGAATAAAGAAAACATCTTGGGTAAACATTCTCATGAACAAAGACCAGGAAGGGGAAGAAAGATTAACCAAATAACTCTTCCCAAAGATTTTCATGTTTGGGGTGTTGAGAGAGAGAGATCCCCAAAATTTGAGATGTTCAGAGTGGCTAACATGAGGCAAGATGTTAGAGACTCATTAGAGCAGTGGTTCTCAACCTGTGGGTCGCGACCCCTTTGGCCGTCAAACGACCCTTTCACAGGGGTCGCCTAAGACCATCCTGCATATTAGATATTTAATTACATTACGATTCATAACAGTAGCAACATTACAGTTCTGAAGTAGCATCGAAAATAATTTTATGGTTGGGTCACAACATGAGGAACTGTACTTAAAGGGCCAGAAGGTTAAGAACCACTGCATTAGAAGATCTTTCCCTAAGCTTCAGACAAGAGAGGGCTAGAGTACTAAGTGAAGGAACTGGGATGCACCCTTTGCATGTAGCATATCCCCCATCAGCGGGATGCTGACCAGATGCAGAGCAGTTGGGTCCCGGCTTCACTTACTCCTGAGAGGAAACACAGTAGACTGGATGGGAAGCCAGGGCCAGTGGAAGGACAGAAGCCCCTCATCAGGCAAAACTAAGTCTGCTCCTCTTCTTCATGCAAAGCTGGCGGATGATCATCTGAGAGCCACCAGCATCTTCACCAGCCTTTCACTCCCCCATTTTTCTGGCTCAGTTGATCAATCACAACAGCCATTTCACATACTCCTTTAGCACCTGCTATGTACCAGGCACAATCCTACCAAGGGTGTCATTGTAAAAAATCAGCAGGGGTGCCTGGAACCGCACCCACTACCCCCGTTTGCCAGTGAGGACTGTTCTATCATCCAGTTTTGCAGCAGACCTCAATGCGGTTAGGAAAAGCTCAGGAGCTTGTCCAGGGTCAGTAACAGTGAGTGTCCAAGCAGGGCTGTCTCTTGAGGCCTGGTCTCCCCATTGCCCAACCAGGCCGCCTTCTTGGCCAGAGAGTTGAGCTCACAAAACCCCTTTGGAGCTCTCTCAATAGACTGCACTTTCCGAATTTCTCTGGCTTAATAGGCACCTAAGAAATATCCTTTCCTCCAAACACGCATACACACACACACAAAAGAATCTACCTGTTTTCTTTTATGACCACTGATAACCTTTGTGACTTTCTAAAGTAAGACAGTGAAGTAACAATCTGTGTCTCAAAGTGAAAATGGAACATTCCTGTTGTCAACAAAGGGGGTATTTTCTACCTGGATTGGCGTGTTTCATAGGTTTTCCCTTCCCCGCCCCCCACCCCCACCCCCAGGCCAAATGGTGCTGACTGCCACTAGCTCTTACACCTGACTGCAAGGCAGGATCACTTGGGAAGCCCTGGGGACAGAGAGGAAGAAAAAAATTAAAATAAAAAAAATACCTCTGCCAGGATCTCATACTCAGAAATTCTATTTTAGTTACCCTGTGATAAAATCCAGGCATATGTATATTTGTCAATTCCCCTAGAACAGAGGTGGGGAGCCTTTTTTCTGCCAAGAGCCATTCAGATATTTATAACATCCTTCGAGGACCATACAAAATTATCAACTTAAAAATTAGCCTGCTATATTTGGTCAAACATTTAATTAACTCACCCCTAATGCCTTGGCAGGGCCAGACCAAATAAAGGCCTGTGGGCCAGATATTCCCCACACCTGCCCTAGAAGATGCTAATGTGCAGCCAGAATTGGAAGCCATTGAGCCTCACCCTCTGATAATCCCACCTATAGCAGGTGTTTACAAGACAGCCAGGTGCCTTCAGTGAAGTGTCCTGCCAGATGGTGGAAGATAACACAGTGATGGATCAGTAGCACTTATCAATAAAACCATACATCGCAGGCTGCTTTTGATATCTACTAAATAAAGTTCTTAAAACATAAGCAGTTAAACCCTTTGAGAAAAAAAGAACAATAACAGCTCTTCTTTTTCCCCCTCCTCAAATCTGAGACTGCCTACCCAATTTTAAACATTCTAGTTTGTTAGACAACTAATATTCCCCAAATTTTCCAAGAACATACCAATTGCAGATATTTTCATGACACTGATACCACATTCATTTGTTCATTTGTCAAATATTTGCTGGGAATCTATCTTATATAAGTACTGGGGTTAGTGCAACAGGATAACAGAGAGGTGAGCAGAAATGAACAAATAAGTAGACTAGAAACAACCAGGGCTAGGATGAAAAAAATAGGGAGTGTGATAGAAACCAGTGGGTGGTTACCTGAGAGTTAGTGACTAAGCTTCTTCCAGAAGGTGACAATTGAGCTAAGAACTCAATGACAAGAAGGAGCCAGCCTTGTGAAAATCAAGGCCATTGGAACCAGAGCATTAAGAAGGAAAGTGAAAGTCAGAAAAGACATGGTCATAGCGGTAGGCGGACAACCAATTGTGTGGGCAACCCTGGCTTACATTCTTGGACATTAAAAAAACAACAGCGCCTAGGCCCACCCCAGATTCATCAATTCAGAATCTCTTGGGTTTCAACATTAGTTTTCTCCATGTGTTCCTAATGTGCAGAGCGGGTTGAGATCTTGATAAAGAGAAATGGGATTTTATTCCACTTATAATGAGAAGTCACTAACTGAATGGTTGTAAGCAAGGGAATGACACCACTTAGTGGGAAGTGGATTGGAGATGGGCTCAGCAAGATCAAAAGGAAGGAAATCGGTGAAGAGGCAATTGCAATATTCCAGAAGGGAGATGGTGGTGCTTTGTCCTAGTCTGGAACAAGTAGAAAGAAATGGTCAGGCTGGGCATGTTACAGGCATATGGTGTAGAACCAACCACACTTACTGGATTGGAGGAGAGATGACTCCTAAGTTTAAAGTGGAACAGGGGTGAATGCAGGTATTCTTTACCAAGACAGAGAGGACTAGGAGAGGAGCAGGTTAAGAGCAGGGTGACCTAAATATAGATATGTGGGCCCTAAGAAACTGTTGTTCAACTTGTGCCTAGGTCAGCTAAGTGACAGTATCAGGTAGGTAGTTGAAGATGTGATTCTGGAGCTCAACTCCAGATGGAAGCTAGAGATACAAATGTAGAAGCTGCAAATGCAGAAGCCCCTGTTCCTGGTAAGAAAGTACTGGTAAGTCCTGAAGACTGCTGAGAACATCTGGAGAGAAAAAAGCCGGAGTGGGTGAAGAAGAAAGAAATAGCCAGCTGGTTCAAATGCTGCTGAGATCTAGTAGAGAAGTGACCACTGGAAAAATCTGAGCCTGATTTGGGGTTTGGGAAATAGACTCACCAAAGGGAACACTGTTAAGGACACTAAGATCCTTGCCACAAGTTCATGAGTACATTCGGTAGACTGAAAATATTTGTGATGTTAAAGGTGTGTGTGTGTGTGTGTGTGTGTGTGTGTGTGTGTTCAATGCAAGGTCATTAAGAGCTAAGTGAGATTTAGAATTTTAATACCCCCACAGAAAAAACATATGGATCACATTTCTTTGCCAAGTAGAGCAAGTGGGTGCATCCCAAAGTAGACAACGTGACTCAGTAAATTTTACATATTTTCTACTTCCCTTTTGCTTTAAAAATTCAGCAGGACCTAGGAGAGTTGATCTGTAAGAAACAGCGTTATGGGCTAGGCTAGAAATTTCAATCCATTAAATGACCTACTGGGGACCAAAGGAACAGCTCCACAAAAAGGCCCCTGAAATAAATCACCTGAATGTTTCCTGTGGCTAGTCTGAGATTCCACTGGAAATTGTGTAATGTGAACGGCATACTGATCTGTGAAAAGCAACTTTACTGTGCATGAAGGCAAGTGCAATGCATGAAGCAACCCACAGGCCAGACCAAGGGCCAGCTCTTTCAACGATGACAGGAAGTCACGCGGGTCTGTTACCTGGAGTTTAGTCACTCATTTATCAGAGGTCTTCATATTCAAAGCAAATAAGAAATGGAGCTAGAATTTTATTTCTCAAATGTCCTAAAATGTTTGATATAAAGGTGAGCTGTGTGAAATTTTAAGATAATGCAAATCAGCCCTGGCTGGGTGGCTTGGTTGGTTAGAGCATCGTCTGTGCACCAAAAGGTTGTGAGTTCAATTCCCTGTCAGGGCTCTATGGGAGGCAACTGATCGATGTTTCTCTCTTATATCAGTGTTCCTCTCTCTCTTTCTCTCTTTCTCTCGCTCTCTTACTCTCTTGCTCTCTCTTCTTTCCTCTCTCAAATCAAGAAACATATACAGTACACAGGTGAGAATTTTTTAAAATGTAATAAAAAAAAAAGATAATGCAAATCCCTGAAGATGACTCTAATCACAAACTAGGTAAATCCAAAACCAACTGTGCAATCATTATTCACATTCATGATAAGGAGCAGCACATTTCTATCGTTCTTCGTACCGCAAGCAAGCAGGAGTCTCTCAGAGATGCATGTAATGATGCGTCAATAAAAAAATTAGCTTCTACGATCTTAGCGTATGAAAGAAGGTAAATCTCCTGTTCCAGCCGGCTGAAATGGGAATGGGGAGCCCTACGATGCTGTTGTTCAACTTCAGTCTGGTGTGCAACGCCCACACAAAAAGTGCACCTGGAAACCAAGGCTCCCTTCCTGCAGTAGCAAAGGGATGATCCTCCTCGCCCTTTTCAGGCTCCATCTGGCCTGCCTTACTTTAAGCCGTCACATTTATGACCCAGGATCTCTGCTGTCACCAGGAAACATTTACCGAAGGAAATATTTGTTCAGGTTTGTTTGTCCTGGGCTGACCACCTGTTTGGAGCTGTTGGGCTAATTAATCAGTGTTTGAATCGTCACAGATTTGGGTTTGCTCTGTGCAACCAAAGTCTGAAATTTCTCATATCGTTCTGGATTTTCATCTCAAATACACAGGGGCTAAATGGGAGAGATGGTCTTAGGTATAAAGGGACATAGAGATAAATGTGTTTGCTCCTTTTTCATTGAATCCAACAGCTGGTTAATGGGAACTGGATAGCCAGCAATTTGGAAATTTTCCAAAAGATACAGAAAACAAATGTGTTATTTCATTACTGTTCCTGTGACTTTAGGACAGTTTCAAAAAACGGATTCGTGTCATATTTAAAAGTAATTGGTGTTTTCATCTTCTCTCTGGTGCTATGGGAGACTTTATAAATATTCGGGACATTTTTTGAGATAACAAGGTTGGGATTTTTATGTACTTTTTCAATCTAATCGTATTTATTCTGACTCATTAAAAATTCCAAAATCAAACTAGCCTACTAAACTCCCCTGGAAATAACTACCAGGGAAATAGTTTCTGATCTGTTGTACAGAATAAACAAGCCAAGCAGAAATAGTTGGGATCTTATTGTGGCTAAAGTCATTATATGGGAGCTTTGGTTTGCCACCAGATTCTTATCAGCTATACACGGAGAAGTGTGCATGCATGTGCATGCGGGTCTTATGTAGAGAATTCTGTTTTCACTTCACAGTGTCCTGAACATTATTTTCTGACATTTCCTGAGCAGAGACTTTGCTCATCCTCTTGGAAGTGTTTTTCGGTGAAGCTGATGGTCAGTTGGGATCGACTGTGTGGAAGTGCTTTGTACGCTACGGACAGTTCCAGTTACCGAGCGCATCATGACCTCTCTGGGCTGACAATGATGGCGTGACATGATAATAAGAACGTCAGATCCTTCTATGCTCATGTCACGATTCAGGTGGAGCTGACGATGACTTTTGTCATCTCTAAAGGAGAATCCTTGTTTACCCGAATGTAAAGAATCCTTGTTTACCCAAGGATTATTGGATAAACGTGTCTTAAAAGATTTATTTATCATTCTATCAACACCGTCCCCACAAAGACTTCAGAAAAGTAACTAAACAGAGGAATGAGTTTAGTTTGGTTCATCTAGTTTGAGAGATGAAAGGAGAAGGAGAAAGAAATAGAAACATCAAGGTGAGAGAATCATTGATTGGCTGCCTCCTACATGCTCCCTATTGGGGTTTGAGCCCACAACCCGGGCATGTGCCCTGACCAGGAATCGAACTGTTACCCCCTGGTTCATAGGTCGAAGCTCGATCACTGAGCCACACAGGCTGGGCAAGTCTTTCTATTTTATCATCTCAGAAACCTGAAGTTCTGGCCTCTGTGCCTTCCTAATCTACATAAGACTGACAATAAATTACCCCAAAGCTGTGAATGTAATAAGAAAGTAACCTCTGGGAGGAACCAAGATGATGGCATAGGTAAACACTTGAACTTGCTGCCTCGCACAACAACATCAAAACTACAACTAAGAGACAAAACGGATATCATCCAGAACGACGGAAGGCTGGCTGAGTGGAAGTTCGACAACTAGAAGGAAAGAGAAAAGCACACCTAGCCTGGTAGGAGGTGCAGAGGTGCAGAAGAGCGGAGGTACGGAGGCGCACGAAACAAGCTGGCAACTGGGTGCGCTGCGGTCTTTTTCAATCGGGAGGGAGATACAAACTCCTGACTGCTCTGAACTCCAGTTCTGGGCGAGACTCTGGGGACCGAGACTCATACTGAGAGAAACTGGACTGTTTGGTATCAAGCCAGAACACAAGGGCGGCTTTCCGTCAGAGGTGCTCGCAGTGTTCATTGTTCCTGCATGGACCATGGGACAGGGCAGACATTGCTGTTTGCACCACCCCGTGATTCCCTGAGACCCCGCCCCACCCAATTTACAACCCCACCCAAGCTGTGAGCAGAGGCTTTTTCATACCAATGGTCTGGCCTTTCTCTGCCTAAAAACCTGTCAAACTGCAGCTGGGTCAGAGAACCCCAGAGCTTCCAAAAGAAGGCCTAAGGCTCATCAGCAGCCTGCATTGCTTCACAGCTGCGCCTCATCTGGGCACCTCCAAACCCCAAACAAAGAGGAGGAATCTGCAGATCTCTCTGTAGCCCTGCTGGGTGGCCTCAGGCAGTGGCTGGCTTTGCACCTCTTTGGAGATCCAAGAGCCAGTGTACCCAATGGTCAGAGTGAGACCACACCAGATTACAACTCTTCAGATCCGTAAGAGACACACTCAGGGGGCAGACTCAGTGAGCACCAAAGCCCCACTGAAGCAAGTCCTGCCCCATAAGGATGTTTCCAGCACAGCAGTTCTCCCATTGGAGACACAACTGGTCCTCACAGCCAATTGGTCTGGAGGTCAATCTCTCCCAGTGATAACAACAGCAATCAAGGCTTAACTACAACAAGACTGTGCACACAGCCCACAAAGGGGTGCACCAAGAGTGTCCACCTCAGGTGACTGGGGAGGCTGAGCCACTGGGCCCTGTAGGACACCTAGCACACAAAGCACTCTATCAACACACAGAAGCAGCCAAAATGCAGAGACAAAGAAACATGTCACAAATGAAGAAATGGAGGAAAGCAAACTACTGGATATAGAGTTCAAAACCATGGTTATAAGGTTACTCAAGAATCTTCTAGAAACCTCCAAGAAATTTAGTGAGACCTTCAAGGATATGAAAAAGGACCAATCAGAAATTAAGCATACACTGACTGAAATAAAGAATAATATACAGAGATCCAACAGCAGACTAGAGGATCCCAAGACTCAAGTCAAAGATTTGAAATATGAAGAAGCAAAAAACACCCAACCAGAAAAGCAAAAAGAAAAAAGAATCCAAAAATATGAAGATAGTGTAAGGAGCCTCTGGGACAACTTCAAGCTTACCAACATCCGAATTATGGGGGTGCCAGAAGAAGAGAGAGAGCAAGATATTGAAAACCTATTTGAAGAAATAATGACAGAAAACTTCCCCTGCCTGGTGAAAGAAATAGACTTACAAGTCCAGGAAGCACAGAGAGCCCCAAACAAGAAGAATCCCAAGAGACATCATAATTAAAATGCCAAAGGCAAAAGACAAAGAGAGAATATTAAAAGCAGTAAGAGAAAAAGTTAGTTACCTATAAGGAAGTACCCATATGACTGTCAGCTGATTTCTCAACAGAAACCATTCAGGCCAGAAGGGAGTGGCAAGAAACATTCAAAGTGATGAATACCAAGAACCTACAACCAAGATTACTCTACCCAGCAAAGCTATCATTTAGAATTGAAGGTCAGATAAAGAGCTTCACAGATAAGAACAAGCTAAAGGAGTTCATCACCACCAAACCAGTATTATATGAAATGCTGAAAAGTATTCTTTAAGAAGAGGAAGAAGAAAAAAAGGTAAAGATAAAATTATGAACAACAAAGAGACAACAAATACATATCTATCAACAAATGAATCTAAAAATCAAGTGAATAAAAAATATGATGAACAGAATAAACTGGTGAATATAATAGAATCAGGGACATAGAAAGGGAGTGGACTGACAGTTCTCAGGGGGAAGGAGGTGTGGGGAGTGCAGAAAGAGACTGGACAAAAATCGAACACCTATGGACGAGGACAATGGGGGGAGGGTAAGGGCATTGGGTGGGGTGGGAACTGGGTGGAGGGGAGTTATGGGGAGAAAAAGAGGAACCACTGTAATAATCTGAACAATAAATACTTATTTAAAAAAACAAAATAAAAGAAACACTATCCCCCCCCACACACACACACAAAGTAACCTCCATTGCAATGGGGGTGTCAGCAGCGGGACTCCAGGCCCTATGCTCAAAGGCGGCACCCCCCCCAACCCCTCCAGCAGCACCTGCATTCAATGGACACCTTAAGAGATCAGCTTTGAACTTCTATCAATTTGATCAGTTCAGTCTTCAACTTCAATTTTTAACTTTATCACCAAGAAAATGTGCTACAAATGGGAGTAGCTTAATAAAGTGAAATGAGGTTTGCGGGATGCAACATTCAGCACCTGCCAGGTTTAGAGCATTTTCTCAGCCATCTGGGATCAGCCACTCTGACAGAGCTTAGCTCTGAGAAACCAATTATCCGCACCACTTACAGTAACATGGCCTGAACTAGACGATGATGATGCCAACTGCTGTGAGTACACAGCAGCTCCCAGGGGTTGTTTGTAATGCGACTGTGTCGTATCTCAGGGATAACTTTGGGGAGTTGAGGAGGAAGGGGTGGGTCCACAGCTAAAAGAGGTTCCCATTGTCTTCCAATTTTAAAAAATTGTTTCTTGTGGTCAAAACTTTCAAAATTTTATATCTATGTCTAACCATTTTTAAATCCCTATGTCTTCTACAATATTGCTTCCTTGTCCCTTTTCTTCCAAATTTTCCCTTCTTAAGATGCATACACTGAACACTTTCCTTGGAAGTGTTTTCATCAGATGTTTTCAAGGTTGGAAAACCTGCAGTAATTCTGCATTTGCCCTTGATCCTGAGAAACAATCTATATCTTTTACATTTTTATAAGATTAAAGAAAATAGCCCCAGGCTTGGAACTCTGCAGGCTCTGCCTAAATGTGTCCTCCCCACAGGACCTGTCTTAGCTATAACTGAAGACTAGCCTATAAAGTTAAAATCTTACCTCAAATCTCTGCATCTCCATGCTTGGTAATCCAGAAGAGGCACTCAATTCTTCAGTGACCCAGCAAGAATGTCCTGACACAGCCACTGGAACTGTAGCCTTTTTGAAGGCTGGGTCTTTGTGTAGTTTTGTGGGGTTTTTTTACTCTTCATCCAGAGATAGACATATTTTTATTGATTTTTAGAGGGAGAGGAAGGAAGAAAGAAAGAGTGAGAGAAAAACATCAATGTGAGAGAGAAACATCGATTAAAAGCCTCCCATATATGCCCTAACTGGGGATCAAACCCACAACCTAGGTATATTCCCTGACCAGGAATGGAACCAGCGACCTTTTTTTTTTTTCTTGGTGTTTGGGATGACACTCTAACCAACTGAGCTACCTGACTAGTTTGTTGTTGTTTTTAATTGTATCTGCAATAGCAATAAGCATAATGGCTTGCTCATAGAACTGTGCAAAAAGTGCTTGTGAGAGTGGACTTTTCCCTTTATTCTTCCCTTCTCCTGAAATCTCAGAATAGCTAATGCTAAAACCTAGCTCTACCTACTTGAGAATCCTGGTGGTCAGAGATGCTTGTAAATAGTGGGTTCCTTTTTGGTGGGATGAAGAAGGTCTGCTCTCTCTCCTGCCTGGCTTACCCTCACTTCCCAACCCCCCTGCCCCCTCCCCCCCACACACACACATAAACCCATTGCTATTCTATTTTATTTCTCTATTAGAGGCCCGGTGCATGACATTTGTGCACTCATGGGGGGGAGGGGGGGAAGCCGCCCTCAGCCCTTTAGCAGTCCAGGAACCCTCGGGGGATGTCCGACTGACGGCTTAAGCCCAGGCCTAAGCCATCAGTTGGACATCCTTAGTGCTGCCGCCACCGCCTCTGCACTCACTTGGCTTGTGGCTGAGCAGCGCTCCCCTGTGGGAGAGCACTGACCACCAGGGGGCAGCTTCTGCATTGTGCATCTGCAGGTCATAGCAACCAGTCATTCCGCAGTAGTGTCAATTTGCATATTACCCTTTTATTATATAGGATTTTATCCAGTCCCATAATGCAGTGAGAATTTCCCTAACAGTGGAGATGATCTGCCATGCAATCCAGGTTGGTAGGTTTCTAGTGGATTGAATGGAAGGCCAGATTCCTACTGGGAATAGTCTCTTAGGGGCCGAGGCACAGGATGAGCATTCTCCCAGATAACTACTTGATGGGTCAAGGAAGTGACAAATAAGTGAAGAGAATATCTCACTATCTCTTTTATTGCAGCCTGATGGACTGCAGAGCTTCCCCAGAACCATCATTACCAACGTAGTATAATCCCTGAGGGGCCTACCCCAGTGTCCGCCCTCCCAAAGGGAAGCTTAGACATAACTCTCTTAGTTATAGGCCTCACATCCAAATTTTAGACAGATACTGGAGCTCCACATACCCTGTGCAGAAGACCATGAGAGAATGACCCATTACTGTCCTTTCAACTATTATGGAGACCCTTTATCCACATCATCAGACTTGTATCAAACTCAGAGAGCTGGAAGAAATCTACCCGAGAATAGCTTTGACCTCAATGCCAGCTTAGTGCTGATACCTTGAATAAATCAACTTTTTCTCTTTAAGTAGAAAATTGAAATAACAATACTTTCCTCCCAACCTTCAGTCTAAAAAACTAAATAAATAACAAATATGTGGAAAGGACTCAAGTCTTATCAACTGAAGCACACTGTCCACAAGCACATTATTACTATTGTTATTCGATACATGTTTGGTTTTCAGAACTTCACAAAACATAGTGATATTCAAATAAAAATAATTTACCTGGCTGGTGTGGCTCAGTGGTTGAGTGTCAACCTATGATCCAGGAGGTCATGGTTCCTTTCCTGTCAGGGCACTTACCCGGGTTGCATGCAGGAGGCAGCCAAACAATGATTCTCTCTCGTCACTGACATTTCTATCTCTCCCTCCCTCTCCTTTTCTCTCTGAAATCAATAAAAATATTTTTTTAAATAATAATAATTTACAGCAGGTTCTCAAATTATATCATTTTGTTCAACATCACTTCATTATAACATTGATGAGATGCCCTATGAACTTAACTCTTGTTTCTATCAATACTAGAGGCCTGGTGCACAGAATTTGTGCACTGGGGGGGGGGGGGCAGGTTCTCAGTCTGGCCTGTGCCCTCTCACAGTCTGGGAGCCCTTAGGGGAAGTTCTTGACAGCTTAGGCCCACAAGGAGTGGGCCTAAGCCATCAGTCGGACATCCTTAGCACTGCTGCGGAGGCAGGAGAGGCTCCCACCACCGCCACTGTGCTCTCCAGCCATGAGCCCAGCTTCTGGCTGAGCGGTGCTCCCCCTGTGGAAGCACACTGACCACCAGAGGGCAGCTCCTGCATTGAGCGTCTTCCCCCTGGTGGTCAGTGCTTGTCATAGCAACTGGTCATTCTGCCATCAGGCCGAAACCAGCTCGCTGACATCCCCTGAAGGGTCCCGGATTACGAGAG
This sequence comes from Myotis daubentonii, assembly GCF_963259705.1. Lineage (NCBI taxonomy): Eukaryota > Metazoa > Chordata > Mammalia > Chiroptera > Vespertilionidae > Myotis > Myotis daubentonii. The sequence goes on along the minus strand of NC_081856.1, from coordinate 15,186,137 downwards.
GGTGCAGGCCAGGCCAAGGGACCCCACCAATGCATGATCAGGGCCCAGGAGGGATGTGGGAGGTTGGCCAGCCAGGGAGGGACCGTGGGAGGGCTCTAGGGCATGTCCGACCTGTCTCTCTCAGTCTCGATAGGCCAGACCCCAGCAGCAAGCTAACCTTACCAGTTGGAGTGTCTGCCCCCTGGTGGTCAGTGCACGTCATAGCAACTGGTCAACTGTTTGCCCCCTAGTGGTCAGTGCACGTCATAGTGAGCACTTGAGCGGCCTTAGCATATCATTAGCATTTTACACTTTGATTGGTTGAACGGCTGACTAGAGGACCACACACTTAACATATTAGGCTTTTATTTATTATATAGTATGTGGAGTTTTTTATGTCATTTTGGTTAAAAGTTGCAGGAACTATTGACAGCATTGAGGATTTACTGTATTTACAAAACACTGGTGAAACAAATTTCTTTAGCACTCATGTTCTAGAAAATGGAAAACCACATTTTGACCTATTTTTTTTTAAAGTTGCAGTGGATCAGACCAGAGAATAACCTTTATAAACATAGGCCATAGGATTTAGGTCTGTCAAGTATGTATAGAGATAGTAACCTAGGGAAGCCTAGGGAGAGAAGGGCAATGATATGAAAGCACCAAATATGGCCTGGCTGGTGGGGCTTGATGGTTGAGCATCAAGCCATGAACCAAGAGTTCACCAGTTCAGTTCCTCGTCAGGGCACATGCCCAGGTTGTGGGCTTGCTCGATTCCCGTTAGGGGGCATGCAGGAGGCAGCCGATCTCGCTCTCTCTCTCATTGATGCTTCTATCTGTCCCTTCATCTCTCTCTAAAATCAATAAAAACAATTTTTTTAAAAAGAGAAAGCAGTAAATATGTACTCAGACCCATGGCCAGCCCTGTGCTAGGGTAGTGTCTCAGGACATAAACATACACAGATATAATTGAAGAAGAAATTTGATGTTTGTGGGAGGACCAAGATTTATTTTAGTCCAAAAAGGACTCTTAGGAGAAGCTGCACTCAATATGAGCCTTGAAAGATAATAGAATTTCAGTAAGTGGAACTGTAAGCACTATATGCTTGAGGCAGGAAATTTTCTATGTTGGGGAGCTTTTCTGAATGCTACAGAAAATGGTGCATTGATGTCACAGGAAGAATATGAGGTCACTGGGCCCCATGTGAAAACCAAGCAAATGAATTTGGATTTCATCTATAGGTCTTAGACTGAAGGTTTTTGAGCACGGAATGGAAATGATCAGAGCTATCTTCTTTAGGTATAGAATCAGGCTCTTAACCAAGTGCCCAGGGAACACCTTGAGTGGTGTGTGTGTGTGTGTGTGTGTGTGTTGTTTTGGTTTTTGTAATGTCTTCATAAGTTTAAGAAGACAGTAAAAAGAAAATAAAACAGACCTTTGGAAGCCTACCTTGGCAGAAGCATCATGTCATTGGAATATAAACATCCTCCTTCGAAAAAGCAATTTATTCCGTGAAAAATACAGCCTGCTGTGTTGCTACCTTTTATTCAACTGTAATTCATGAATGTTTGCAGAGTGCAGCCTCTAACTATGGGACACTACGTCTCTTGGCCAATAAGTTTTAGTTATTGAATAAGTTTGAGTGTTGTATAATACAAAGCTTCCTGAGGTATCTTCTTCATTCCTGAACAAACGCTTATGTATGTTCGTAAAGAATCCCCAAGGAGGCCAGTAGCTCACTTGAATCAATGTCCCTCGCTCTTAAAGCTCCATTTTTGAGAAAGTATGACCCTAGAACTCATAAAAGGCCCAATGCCTGATTCATCTATTGGGAGTCAATTTTTCACTTTTGCCAATGACACAATCTCTACTACCTTTTTATAGAGTTTCTTGGTCCTCCAATCCCCAAAGGCAAGGATGCAATTGGCTATAGTTGTGTTTATTATTGTAACAGATAGAATTTCAGATTCTCTTTGTGAAGTGACACTTTGTAGAGTGATGTGGCTCTTACAGTTACTGATGATAAAAATAGCTTCTGACTGTCTAGTATTTGGCTTCCAAATAAGAGTACTACCCGAGTGACAACTTCCTTACAGGTTCAGAGTCTTCCTAAAAGAGCGAAACTTTTATTCCAACTGAGTGAGTGCAGGAAGCTTTGTAAAGTTTCCCTCACATTTCATTCATTCTGTGTCCTGTGTGAGATGGTGCCCCAGTGGCTCAAAACATGAAAGGCAAAAACCGGGCCTTGAATCCTTAGGGCAAACAATGCAAGCAAGATGCCTGTTGGATGTGGAGAGGATGGGACAATAGTGAGCCCTGCTGGAAGACTTTGATTTAAAAAGATGCTATTACTTGATTGAAAAGGAAATATTATATAACATCTTGGGTAATCATAGATACCCTTTTTCAGATGCTTGGCCCCAAAACCTAAGATACCTTTAATGACGTAAGTGCCCCTTTTTTTATGTTTGTGAAAAAGAATAGGTCATGCTCACTGACTTCCCCGGAATCCTATTTTGATGAGGCCCCTTGGGAAGATGGGTATTATAGCAACACTAGGTTGGATTTCAGAGCCTAAACTTTGAAGGTCAGATAATAGGACACCTCACTTTTATAGATCATTCTGTAGCTTTGATATTTTTAAGAATTCCTAATTATTTTTCTGGAGCATTTCTTGACTTAAAAATATACTTATTGAGCATAAATAGAGGGACTGGCTATAGAAAAATGAATGACATGGCCCCTGCCCTCAAGTCTAGTGAGGAAGACAGATTGAGTAAACCATCCCTTGGAATAAATACGAGGGCTCTCAGGGCGGTAAGATCAAGGCAGTAAGAGATTCTATTTATTTTTTACTCCTCACCTGAGAATATGTTTTTATGACTTTTAAAGGGAGAAGAAGGGGGGAAAGAGAGAGAGAAATATTGATGTGAGAGAGAAACATTGATCGGTTGCCTCCTATAAGCACTCTGGCCAGGGACTGAACCCACAACCTGGTTAGTGCCCTGGTCAGGAATCTAACCCGCAAGCTTTTGGTGTATGGACAGTGCTCCAACCGAGTCACCCATTTGGGGCAAGAAGGAGATTCTTTATCTGAGCACATCAGAGAAGATATCTCAGAAGGCATGGCTGGTATTCAGGCTTGAGGCAGTTTTCCAGATGGGGCTGTGACAGAGCAAAAAAAAACACAGCAACGTGTCCTTATTTCCCATTTCACACATTTGCCCAAACAAATGCAGAATCATCTCAGCCACTTCCCTCAGCCTCTAAGGAAGCCAAAACATAACATGTAAGAGCAGAGTTAAGTAGCTGATTTCCTTATTAGATCTCTGTGAAAGATGAGTTTATTATTAGCCCTGTTAGCCTGCCCAGATCTGTTTGGATAATTACATTCCTCCTACCTAATTTATCCCTGTCGTTTTAGTTGGTTCAGAATTCCATGCACTTCTCTTTGGTTGTTGCGTATTGTTGTTATTTGGTATCAAACAGCTGTTAGGTTCTACCACAGAGCTGATTATTAGTCAGCAACAGATGCAGCGGTTTAAGTCCTATAGGCAAATAAGGCGATTTTCAAGGGCTTTGAGATGACAATCCCTAAATCAGGGGCCCTCAAACTTTTTAAACGGGGGGCCAGTTCACTGTCCCTCAGACCGTTGGAGGGCCGGACTATAGTTTTAAAAAAAAGCTATGAACAAATTCCTATGCACACTGCACATATCGTATTTTGAAGTAAAAAAAACAAAACGGGAACAAATACAATATTTGTATTTGCATGTGGACCCCTGCCCTAAATGCATAGATGTGTGGTGTTAATTATTGATAGTGATGGCTGCTACCCATACAGTCACTGTTGATGGAATAACACAGAGCCTCATCTTTGGTCTACATAGTCATATAGGCAGAGGAAAAATCCTTGTTTCTTTTCAGATATTATCTCTGGGTTGACATACACTCAAAGGTGTCAGTGGCCTTTCTTCTACCTCGCCGAGATCATCTTGGTTTTAATTAAATACAGACTGCAGTGTACTGAGAGCAGATGTTCACTTCGTTTTCTAATCAACTTAGAAGAAGTTTGTTAGGTTATTTCTGCATTGGGCAACGTGCTGTGCGGCCGTTCTCCCTTCGATCACTTGTTTGTTTATATCTGACTGGGGAGGACAAAGATTAAAAGTCTGCAACTAAAAGCTACTCTGAAGTCTGACATCAGCGTGCTAATGAATGCGGTCCTTCGCTCAGGGACCCGTGTTATTACTGCTGCTGTTGTTAAGTGCCACGGTGGACACCCCTAATGGGGATGTCTTCCATTATGGCTTTCTCTCTGGGTGAGCGCTCAGACCCAGGGTAAGCAATAATGACATAATTAGAATTGTCACAGCTTCCTTCTCCATCTTCTTCACATCAGAAAACGTTTCTCTGTGCCCTTTGGATGAATGTGGTAGATCATCAGAAGCATCTTTCACTGAAAATTGATGTTTACTAAGAGATTCATTTCTCCCCAAATGCCCTGAAACTTTATCGCTCAGATCTTTGAACAGAGTCATGTGATCTAGGAAAATGTGGTCACCGCCAAGATGTTCATGCTCACTGCTGACATCTATAACTCCGGGTCAATGGCCTCGACTCGTGGAAATAAATAAGCCAGGAACCTATTTGTTTACTTTAGGAGAACATGACAAGCAAGGGCAGCGCAGGGGAGCAGCATCAGCAGCAGGAGGTCGGAGCAAGTGGTTGACTCCATGCTCTCTGTTCTGTCTTTCAGGGACATTCCACCCCCTTTAACGTGCCCTTCGTTGCCTGCTGCTCTCACGCCTGATCTGTATCAAATCCCCATGCTTTGTTTTGCAACTATAACATCTCACCAGCATTTTTCCAAACTTCCCTAATGGCTAAAAAATCCCAGAAACATGACAGCCATTCTAGATAATTGGTAACTGGGAGCCCAAGGTAGCACCCTATCTGGACGACCAACGTCCCAGCTCTGTAGATCAGGCTTAATGACTCTTCACAACACCTGTGAAAGCTAAAAGGCATATCAAGATTCCAGAAAAGTCCCGGCACCTAGGACTCTCCAATAAATATCAGTTCTCTCCTCTGACTCCTCTTTATAATCCTGAGTTCCCAGGTCTGGGAGGCCAGGAGCAAACCCTGAGTGCCTGTAGATGTGACACCGTAATTGATGGTTCTGGCATCAGGCCAGGTGGACACAATGCTGAGAGACATGTGACTGACAGCCAGGTTCGGGGGGAGTGGGATTAGGGGGGACTGACAAAGGCAGAGTGAAGCAGGAAGCAGGTGTTACAAATGGTGCGCCCAGCAAACAGCTACAAAAATGGAGTTGGAGGGGCAAGAAAAGCTGGAAGAGAGAGCTGAGTAGGTCTGACTCTGAGCAATCGCTTTCCCTTCTGTCGGGGCTGGAGAAGGGGGTGTGTGCAGGGAGGGAGGCATCTTATACAGATACAACTCTGTGAAAAGGCGTGTGAGCCTGGCGTGTTTCAGGAAATAAGCACTGATCAGTATGGCCAGAGCGAGGGCAGATGAGTGGATAGAGTTTGCGGAGGGGGGCGGGGGGGGGGGTGTCTAGAAAGGAAGTTGAGTCTAGCTTTGAGGACTTGTGCGCCATCTATGGAGTCACCCTTATCCCCAAGGCAGTGTGGAGCCACTGAAGGACTTTAAATAGGAAGAACGGTGATATGATCAAATTATGGTTAGCAGAACTGTAGCATATACAAATATGTATACACACTCTGAATAATTATAAAGCAGTGTTTATTCGAATATATTTATTGTATACATTTGGGGGGGGGACACCCTGTATTTGTGAAAAGGGAAGAGAGATTGTAGGGAAGCAATGAATGAATGAATGGATGGATGGATGAATGAATGTTCTAGGAAGCTTCCTCATAGTCCAGGGCAACATCTCACAAGGGCAAGTATACCTGCCCTGCTCCCTTCCCTTCCTTTATTTTAAAGCCTATGGATTCGTGCATGTCATTCTCTTTACTCACTGCTCTGATGGAATGTGGAACCTAGAAAAGCTAGTTTGACTTACACAGTATCACCAGGACATATAAACTGCTGATGGTCTCTTGGAAACAGGATCACAGTGCCCAGGGACAGCAAAAATAAATACAATTCATTCTTCTGCTGATGGAGGTTAGTGTTAGTATTTGTGCTCTCATCAAAGGTTTTAATCAATGTTAACCTTTTCTACTTCCTGCTTTTTACGGTGCCTTCCTCCCCACAGGTTAAGCCAATTAACTACTAATTAAACCATAACATCTGAAATGACTTGTGAGGCTTGGCTATATTGGTAATAAAATAAAAGGAATGGCAGTTAATTTGGAAAATCCATTCACTCATTGAACACTATTGGAACATGTTATCTGTAGGCTAACGATGGGCTATACCAAGATAAAATCCAGTGTCTCTGCTTCCCGGAGCAGAGCTAGGGGCGTGGCAACCAAGGACCTGATCACGGGGGAGCCTTGGAAAGGAAGTACTAGGTCCCAGGGCTGCACAGAGAACTAGATATTGTGCCCCTTAGAATAAACGTTACAATGAGACTATCAGCTTCAAACCATTAGGTTAGAAGTCAGACACTGCGGCGACTATGTTGCTGGGCACAGGTGCCAAACTTCCTGGGTTCACATCCCGGCTCCACCTCTGATTGGCTCAATTTCTTTATTGGCAAAGGGGGATCCTCCCCTCACAATAAGGTTAATTGTGAGGATCATGCAGATTAATACATGGGAAGAGCTCAGAGCAGTGCCTCACACGTTGTAGCTGCTCAGTCATTGTCATCATCGTCATCATCATCATCATCATCAAAAGCCAAACAACTTGCAATAGTAAAGTGGAAAAATAAAGTTCAACAGATCCGATATATTAAGGGAGAGATGTCTTCCCCAGATATCTGTCCTCTCTCTACAGAGGTAAACTTGCCCCCCTTTGGCCACGGTTTTAATCAGAGTTATCATCTCTGAAATCGGACAGCCACAGGGAAGAGATTGTTGTTCTTACTTTCCCAAGGTGACATGCCAGTGTGAGGCCCCTAGGGAATTATAAGATGAGATTTAAGAGCATTAGCTTAGAGTACAGATCTGTCTTCCTGCAGACAGCCGTGTTTTTAAGAATTATTCCTGCTGCAAATAAAGATTTTAGAAAACAGTGATATATAGAGCTGGCCCAATCTATTGAGCCATGTTTTAAATGAGCTCTTTTTACTCTTCATTTACCAGATTGATTCATGCTCCTCTCAGCCTCAAACCCATTTGCAGTCTGGTTCTTTAAATAACATAACCAGCCAAAGCGCTGGCACTTGCTTTCAAGGCCTGGGACCTACCAGCATCATGATGTGCTTCTGAGCTTACGAACCCCGCCATGGAATGAATGCTTTCTCTTCGGTTCTCGTGTATGAAGCCAGCAAGGGTAACGTCTGTGCAAAGGAGGACTGACTGTTGGAACTGTCATAAGCATTGGCCTCCTCTGCGCGTGGTCAGGGTGTGCTAGGAAGGGCATCGGACTGGACAGGGGGAGTGACCCAGCTCTTGGGCTGTCTCTGACATTGGGAAAATCACAACTTCGGGGTCTTCCGTTTCTTCATTTGTGAAACAGCTGAGATAGAAACTGCACGCTATGGTTTCACTGCGTTTGGTTTCTAACTAATGAAAAGGGATGAATATTTTCATAAAAGATATACTTCAGTGAAATCCTTAAGAGAGAAATGTAAGACTGTTTCATTCATTCATTCAACAAGTATTTATCAACGGCCTAGTATCTGCCTGTACCAGGACACCGTGGTAGGCAAGGATTAGTCCCCCCTGGAGCATGTATCCCCTTGGGAGAGACAGACAATGAACAAAGAATTTAGCAAAATAATTCAGATTATTAGAAGCATGCCAGGGAAATACCTGAGTGATGGGAGAGCGAATAGGAAGGGGGCTCACACTCGAGAGAGAGTGATCGCAGATCTCTCTCGTTCTCTGAGGTGGGTACATTTTAATTGTGACCAGAATGAAGAGTCTGCCACAAGGGAGGAGAGGTTTCCAAGCAAGGGTACGCACAGGAGGGAAAACATTGGGAGTCTTAACAGAGCTCCCAGGCCTGAATGTGTACATACTAACAGTCAGTGGGAGATTTACAGCTGTTTGGGGAAGGTGCAGAGATACGGTTCCGCAGCATGCAGATGGTGTAGGTTATGTCCTATATCTCAGAGCATGCCTGCTCCCAAAAGAGCTCTTGAGATGAAGTGTATGAACCATATACTGTGTGCAAGTCAGTATGAGCAAGCTGTTTTCCAGGATCCAGGGTTGTTGAGAGAATCACACGATAGACTCTTAGGTGAGTAAGCCCTTGTAAACTTGAACCACCCTGCAGGCATGAGTTATTATTATGCTTCCTGCTACACTAGACCTTACAGATGCCTTCTGCAAGCACCGTTTCCTCCTATGCATTCAGCCTGGTCTGTGGGCAGCTCTGTGCTTTCCTGCCTCTATCAGACTAACATAAACTAACCTTGCACATATCAGACTCACCTGGTTTGAGATCCTACTCAGAGCACCATGCAGGTGAGGTCTGACCTTCAGGTGCTCCTACAGACAGGTTTTTGTTTGTCTTGCTCACGGTGCCCCAGGAAAACACCATCTAGATGGCAGCTGGGCAGGGCAAGACAGCCACTCTGTGTCACACAATGTGAGACAGGAGCGAACTTATGTCGCAGTTTGGGTCACCTATTTCTTCAAAAAATGATAAGTGAAAGAAAGAAAGGTAAAAATAAGGGGGAGGAGTGTTTCTCTGAGTTTTCTATTGAGTTGGTGAGAAGCTTTGGGAGAAATAAAAAAAAAAAAAAGTAAAGGGAAGGAAACATAAAGGCAAGCCCAGGTAGAACAGAGGTACTAATACAAAGGCTGAGCGTTGCTAAAACATGCTACCATGACAATCTTCCTGATGCTAAACTTCCCCGCTGTCTAAATGCGAGTTCTACAAGAGCCAAGAAACTGCATGTTGCAGTGTCCCTTGGTTTGGCCAAGTACAGCCTTCCATTTGACCTCATGAAATCTTTCACAACCAGGGACCAGTTCTAATCTGAGCTCCAACAGCATGAATAGGATGAATTCTATCAAATGAATATATGCTTTGATCAGAAGTACATCTAAATCTAAGTAATAATAATATCACAATATATTTTGAAGCTTCCTAATGTTTCTACATAAAAATCTTTAGATACAACAAATGTTTGAGCTATCAAGTGATCTGTTTCATGTCACTATTTTAAAAATTGCCTAGTGTGGTGCCTGGCATATAGTGGGCAACTCAATAAATGTTTCTTTAGTGAAAAAGTGTTAAGTAGAGTCTTTCTCTCTGAGAAGAGTCATGGTAATCTATTTCTTGTCCTAACCTTGAATAAGATTTATAGGAGGAAGGACAACTAATTTTCATATATTAGAGCAGAAATGGAGAATGTTTGCAATTAGAAAATATTAATAACACACATTTTGGGGGTCTTTGGGAGAAATTTTCCAATACCATTGAGAATTATATTATTTCAGGGGAAAACAGCGAGAGCCACTATGTACTTGACAGAAATTTTCCCCCACCCCAGCCCCAAGGCAGCTCTTCACCTAGGTAATGCCTACTCATCCTCCAGGTCCAAGGTCATGTCCTTAGGGAAACTTTCTGACCCTAAATCTACATCAGATCTCCTTTTATACCCTCAGTGTGCCAAGTAGTTGGCCTTGAAATGCTAACCTTGCTGAGGTTCCTATTCACAACATCCCAAAGGTCAGGTCTCTTTAACTGTTCACACAATTATAACTTTATATCTATTTGGTTCAATACTTGATTAATGCCTCTTTTGCAATTTAGACTCCAAGGTCATTGAGGACAGCATCATGACAAATGTTGCTTGCTATTCTAGTGCAGTGCCTGATCAAAACTAAGTGCTCCATAAATATTTGTTGAATGACGGTTGCTTGAAGTGGTTTTGTGTCCAGGCTCTTAAGCAATCAGAAAAATAGCCTTTAAATCTAGGAAATTGCAATCCAGTATTTTCATCTAAATGCTCTAATTACATGATGGAGTGAGGATGATACTCTGTCCCATGTGGAGATAAAGTTCAAACATCAAATATTCTTTCTCTTTTCCAAGACAAATATTTTCACCCATATCCATAACCAATTTCTGCTCTAATATATGAAAATTAGTTATTCTTCCTCCTATAAATCTTATTTTCCCCCAGTACATGTGGCATTTACAAATTATATTAAAATTAAAAAGAACAAAAAAGGGAAAAGTGAACTTGGAGTAGTTATGCTCCTATCCCTGGCAACTCCGTGCAGCAAAAGCTTCCCTTACCCTGGAGACCTGCAAGGAAGTGAAGTTGATTAGCTCAGGGACATTGGTCTCTGAGATAAACTTAAACTTCTCCTTTCAACTTTATTAGAAAAATACTTTTTCAAAATGAATTCATACTGCTAATATTGGCCCTGAATGTGTCCTCTGTCATGTCTCTGGCAAGGACAACCTATATGCAGGAATGCCTCTTCCTAAGGAAGCCCCAAAGACCCCCCCAGACCTCTAGGTTGTCCACTGAGTTAGGGCTTACCATGGCTGAAATCAGACCTTCCATCAGAGCATTTAGAAACAGATGCCAGTCTTCAATTATAACCTGCTTTCTTTTTGAAGAAATAATTGCCAATGCCTTTTCCTAATGCCTTTTCCAAGCCTTTGTTTCTTATTTTTATTTATATCTCTTATTATCAGTCTTATCTTAGTATCCTTTTTAATTTTAAATATATTTTTATTTTTCATTGAAGTTGACATTCAGTATCATTTTATATATTAGATTCAAGTGTACAGCATAGTGATTAAACATTTATATAATTCATGACATACAGCTCCCCCCAATAATTCTAGGACCCACCTGGCCCCATGCATAGCTATTTCAATATTATTGATTGTATTTCCTATGCTGTACTTTGCATCCCTGTGACTATTTTGTAACTACCTATTTGTACTTCTTAATCTTAGTATCCTTTACTCGATCTTTTAATTACTGTCAATGAGACCAGAACACTAAAACCCCATTGGCTCAGTGGCCCTCTCACCTTGATGCTGCTTGGATGGTTTTCACCAGTGCAGTCAAGCTGTCCCCTTAAGCCTGGAGTCTAGGTAGGTGTGGCTCCATGCATCATTTGCATTGGAGATACCTTAGGAGAGGAACAATGTCTTGGGAAGGTGCCAATCAAAAATCAGAACAGATCATCCACTCTGAAGGAACTTAGCAGAGAGGGTTCAGCATCATGGAAACAGGTGGGACAGAGAGGGCTGACCGTTCAGACTGGATGCCCATATAATTTATCATCCATGTTATTTTGAGAATCAAAGGAGGCACTGTAAGTAATTACACCAGAACTGGAGGCATAAACCTGGACTGTTCCTGATAAACCAGGACTCATGGCCGCTGGCGTCAGAGGAGAAGGAATTCAGGGCAACCCCAAAGGCTCTGTTCTGGTGCAGACTCGATCTCTTCGTCCTCCTTGGTTCACGTGTCCACTGCCGACAGTTCCCTCTGATGGACACACAAATCCCTTCTCCTGTTTAGATAAGGAAGTGCCTTCGATCAGGTAGGGCCACCTCTTGTCTTCGCTCCACCAGTGTCTTGAAGGTGACATACCTGGGTATCCCTGCTGGGACTCTTGTGCGTTTATTTTATAGTACAGTGGTTAGAGAACAGACATATGTTCTTTATTTCCGAATTTTTTAAGAATGTCCTCTAATATAGTTACTCCCAAATTTTCCTGCATTTCATAAGAAAAGAAGATCGTCTGACCAGCCTGGCTCAGTGGTTGAGCATTGACCTGTGAACAGGAGGTCATGGTTCAATTCCCGATCAGGGCACATGCCCGTGTTGTGGGCTCAATCCCCAGTGTGTGTGTGTAGGAGGCAGCCAATCAGTGGTTCTCTGTCATCATTGATGTTTCTATCTCTCCATCTCCCTTCCTCTCTGAAATCAATAAAAATAGTGGGGGGTGGGGGCGGGGGAGAACATTATTTTTGAAATTTTTGGTACTTGACATCGAGCAGCTTTTGGAAGAGGGAGGCACATCTCAACCAGAAGCCCACATGTCTCTGGGTGAACAGTCTTAAGTATAACTGCCACAGTTGTTTCAAGCTAGACCATAAAAGTGAAGAGAAATGGTTTGCATCATCATCTTGTGAAAAGACGCTTGTCTAAACCGTATTTACGCTACCTATTATCCTACCTTCTTAACCATTTCTTTTTCAGACGACATCTTACTTAAAGAAATAAGCCCCAGTTGTTGGGAACAAGTCACACACACTGCTGGATATGGAAGGGCTCTTCCATCTTTTTCTTTAACCTTTCTGATTTTGAGTCAGAGTTTAAAATGTGTTTTCCCCTCCTGAAATATTTTGTCCTTTTCTTCTAAAATTTTTATGGTTTCATTTGTTTTCAACACTTAAATCTTTGGTCCATTTGGAATGTATCCTGCAATAAAAAGTGGATAACACTCTCATTTTCCATGTGGCTTGAATGATGCCACATTTATCATATGTAACGATCTATACTAGTAAGTAATGGGATCTGTTGCTGTTTTTTAATCTTCTTCCGTTGGTCTGTCTGTTCCTGTGTTTGTACCACATTGATTTAATTATGAAAGCTTTATAGTGTGTTTTACGTAACACCTGGTAGGGCTAGTCCATTTTGTCTCTTCTTAGAATTTTACTGGCTGCTCTTGTTTGTTTTTCTCTATGAACTTTAGAATCAGCTAGTTTGGTTTCTTTAAAAACTCGTGATATCTTTATTAGGATTATGTGAGCTTTATAAATTCCTTAGGGGGAATTGACAGCTTTCCATTGCCACATACTGACCCCAACTATTTGAACTATCTTTTCATTTGTCAGGATCTTCCTTTATGTCTTCCAGACATGTCTTAATGTTTTCATGTAAGTTTTCACATTTCTTGTAAACTTTTATCTTTGGGAGTACTATTCTGAATGGGGCCTTTTTTTTTTCATTGTATCTTCTAACTTGTATTTATATACAAAGAGTATTGATTTCTATTGATTGACATTGTGCCTTACTGAATTCTCTCATTGTTTGTATGCTTTTTTCTATTGATTACCTTGGGTTTTCCAGATAAAAACTTCTCCCAATATGGTAATAGATTTACCATCTCCTTTCCAATTTTTGTACTTCTATTTTTTTATTTATTGGCTAATGTTGTTAAACAACAGTGTCACAGTAGGTATTCTTGTTCTATATGTAACATTAGTGGGAATGCTATTTGTGTTTCTGCATTAATTTTTATGCCAGTTTTTTGGCCGACATGGATGATGGATGTATGGACAAAGATGGAGGTATATTTATTATTTCAAGGAAGTATCTATCAATTCTCACTTTAATTAATGTTTTTAAATAAGAAATAGTTGCTATACTTAGATACCTTTTCTGGGTATGGAGGTGATCATATGTTTCTTCTTAAGTCTGTAAATATATTAAATTATATTAGTACATTTCCTAATACCAACCCATCCTTGCATTTCTGGAATAACCTCTACTTAGTCATGGACTTTTATTATTTTAATGTGTTGCCTCATTTTGGTTGCTGAGCATAATTTTCATTGCATTATAGTTTTCTTTTTTTGTAAAGTGTTTGTCAGATTTTGGTACCAATGTTGTACAGACATCATATAAAGTATTTGGAAGGTTTCTTCTTTTTCTTTCTTGGAGAAGTATAAATTGCATGGGAACTAGCTGGTCTTTGATGATGTGGTAAAATTCCCAGCAGGCTTGGTTGAATGCCTACTTGGCATCAGTGTGCTTGGTAACAGGAGATAAAGAAGTGAATGGAACATGGTCCCAGCCTTCAATAATATATTAATATATTTTAAAATGAGATTATATATTTCTATAACAAAAGTATATAATTGAGAGGCTATGAGAATATAAAGAATGGTTTTTAAAGGAAACAGTGAACTATTTTCAACAGTGTTGGCGTTACTCATGAAAAAGGCAAGCAGAGGCCTAACCAGTGTGAATCCAGAAGCCCTGCCCCCAAACACCTGCCTCCAGCTGCTGAAGTTCCTTTAATAGGTGACTCAAGACTTCCATTTCACGTGAGAAACAGTATAAGGCTTAAAATACAGCTGCCCAGGGAGAGATGAAACACCCACTTAAGTTTATCCTCAGAAAGCAATGTCTGACGAACATCTGCTCCTGATGGTATTTTGGGTACAGAAAATCAACGAGTAAAGGTTGTAAGGTTGAGAGTGAGACTAATAAGAACATCACAAGAGGGAAACAAAGACTGTTCAAAGGTAAACTTAGTTAAATTTTCTCATCTCTCTGGGACTACCCATGATGCAATCAATAAGTAGATGAACCTGTCTCTTCACAGAGTCCAGTGTGTGTGTGTCTTTCTCTCCTCCCTCCTCCCACTCCTTGTAAATTTTTAACAAAGAGTTGTACATATACACAAAGGTACAACAAATAAAAAATGGATAACAATTAATTTTCACATATTAAACACTTTCATGTAAACATCAGCCCACTCAATCACCCCCCAGGATGTACTCTCCTCACAATTACTTTGCCTGTTTTTGAACTTGGTGTAAACCTTCTAGTGTATAATTTTTTGTTATTTGGTTTCTTTTGTTCAATGTTATCTTTGTTCAATACTTATGTTTGTGAAATTCAGTCGTGTTGATGCATGTTAATTGAGTTCTTGTTGCAACATTGTATTACACTGTATGAATACACCATAATGTATTTATTTATTCTAATACTGATGAGCATTTAAATAGTTTCCGGTTTGGAGCAATTATGAATTATCCTACTGTTATAAGCATTCTTGTCCATGATTTTTGTTATCTCCTATTGGGCAGATACCTAGGAGTGGAATCATGAGGTCGTAGGCTAGGCGAGTGTTCAGTATTTAGTGGTACTGACAAACCATGTTCCCTCCAGTAGTGTAGAGTTCTTTTTGCTCTACATACTTGTTAATTTCCATCACTACCGTTTTAGCCATTCTGTGCAAGTCACACGTGAAAATTAGTTTCACTGCTTATTAAACCTTTGGCTAACTTTGATTAAAGGACTCATCTCTTTTTAGAAATAATAATAAAAGGAATAGAAAGTTTTTAAGTCACGGAGTATTTTATTTAGTCAGAGGATACAATCGTCCTACTGAGGCCAATATTCATTTAAGTCCATACTGGGCAAAGTCCTGACATTAGGAGGATGCACGCGTTTAGATTTTTAAATTTTTTCCAATTTGTAATGTTGCTCCTTTACTCTGCACACCATAGTTCTAACAAATGACATCTCCAAGCATGTGGAATAATAATCGTTCTGCATAATAAATAATGCAAAATAATGAGCCAAAGAACAATGTGTAAGTTATAAGGAAAACAATGGGTTCAGTGGGAAATACTGAAAATTTAAAGTCAATCAGGAGGTCAATAACAGATAAATAGGGATGAAGCAAAGCAGAGAAGGGAGACACAATTTTTATTGAGGTTGGAGAATTCCTTGTCAAATGACAAGTTAAAGGTCATGAAGAGGGAGTTGCAAAAGTGTGCACTTTAAATGTGTGATGTCTTCCCCACCGTGATTCAGGAGCTCTTTAACAGAATCTCCCCAGGAAACGTGACAGTCATGTCTACCCACTAACGCAGATACTGAACGTGAAAGAAAGAAAATGGAAATGAGAGAGACAGGGGTAGAGGAGTTGGGATGTTCTGAAATGATTTCTGATGGATATTTTAATTTTTAGAGCCAACTATCTTCAGAATGTATTCACACATACTGGTAAGAGCTAAAAAGCTAGGAAAGTCATGTGTTATCCCTTCCTATTAATTCTTAGAGTGACTCAAAATTATATCACCAAAAAAGGACAAAGCTAATATGCAAAGTGTCCCTTCAGGAGTTCGACTGGGAGACCGGGAGTTTGATCGCTTGCTGTTACATATGCTGACCACCAGGGGGCGGTGCAGGACATAGCGGTGACCAGCAGCAGTGGTGGGGTGCTGAGGGAGTAAGGGAAGAAGGAGGCAGCGAGACAGGGAATCTGATTGGCCATGATCGCCGGCCAGGCCTAGGGACTCTACCAGTGCACAAATTTTGTGCACCAGGCCTTTAGTATTTTATAAATAGGGAAAAACGTAGAATCAGCAATGCTTGAGACCCAGAAGGGAAGCTGGGATAAGATGATCCTTCTAAAATGAAAATAGATTTCCTTAAAGAGGGAAGTTTGGACACATTTCTGCAAAATGTGATGAATAGCAATGCTCATCAGCCTGAGAAGTTAGTGACGATAAGCCTCATGCATTTCAGCTAGATCCCTGAACCCGGGTCCTTTGCAAATTACACAGCTGCCAGTGCACCAGCCTGGTTTTATTTTAACAACATTTACAATTTCCCTTTCAGTTGAAGCAAGGCTGAGGGACCATCTGAACAGATAATGAAATAACTGTGAAAGTTCAGAGCAGGCTGAACAAAACAAAATATGTTTTGCCTGGTTTATGCAAACTAAACATATTGTCAAGGTTTTGAAGCAGTTAGTCCAAAATGTACACCAAATACGGCGATTTCTCAAGTAGCCTGGCGGCAGATGAAGTACATGGAAAGGTGTCTCTAGAACAGTCGGATAAGACTTTATGGATTTGCTGAACATTTTGATGGTTTTGCGATATGAATTCATGAATAATGTCTCTCTCTTCCTTAAGGAATACCCTACCAAGTTCACCTAAAACCACAACTTTCACCCCCTTATTAATGGCATGCTTCCATTGTGGATTCTGGGAGCATCTTTAATTTTAAAGCCTCTGCTAAAAAAAAGAAATGAAATATGTGGCTTGCTCCTTTCTCCATGAGAAACAAGCCAGATGGACGGGGGTTTGGAGGGCGGGAGGCTATTGCTTTCACATAGAGAAGGTCCAGGACTCTGTATGTCTGCTGAGGGCTTTTCTACCCCCAACCATGGCTGCAGTGAAGAGGTCAATAAATTCTGCAAATATCGAAGTTAGAGAATTCTTAAACCCAACTTTCATATGCCCTAGTGTGTTAGGTCCTGAAGGAGGGCACAACCTATAGAAAAATTATCTTCCAAGAGGAAAGAAAAATATTTTCCCTGGAGAAGACTTTGAAGGGTTTTGAATGAATAAAAGAGTGGATGCTTATGACAACTTCTCAATGGTTTTATGTTTCCGATGGAGCAAATTGTGATTCATAGGGCAAAACCTTGGTTAAGGCTGTGGCGAGTGGAGCTTAAAATAGCCTTGCCCTCTTCTCTCCCGAACTCCCCCTCACCAAGTGGGTTCATTCAAGGCCTAGCCTGTAGAAACTGAAGGACAGGCAAGGCTTACTATAACTGATATCTCAAAAAGGCAAGGCAGAACATCCCAAATGGTCATCGATTTTTCTGATATCTTTGGAGCAAGCCAACTTTTGATTCAATATTATCTCAGATTTGGGTGGAAGGGTTTCCGCTCTTCTGAAAAGTAAGCTGTCATCATTTTTCAATTTCTTTTGTGGTGACTGCTCAAATTTCTAAGTCCTTTGCTTTTCACCTTTTCTCATAGGGCTGTGCAAGAGTCTAGGTCTAGAGCACTAACATTTCTTTCAATAACTTTTTCAACAAGAGTAATCTATAGGAATTGCCCTAGCTGGTTTGACTCAGTGGATAGAGCGCCAACCTGTGGACTGGAGGATCCCAGGTTCAATTCCGGTCAAGAACATATACTCGGGTTACGGGCTCGATCCCCAGTAGCAGGTGTACAGGAGGCAGCCCATCAGTGATTCTCTCTCATCATTGATGTTTCTATCTCCCTCTCCCTTCCTCTCTGAAATCAATACAAATATATATTTTTAAAATGATAATAAATAAAATAAAGGAAGAAAGAAAGAATACAGAGATTATTTCACCTTGACCCAGTGGGTTACTTACCCAACCTACTCCCCAAACACCATCGGCCCTCCTGATGAATTTATTGTTAGCATCAGCTCCAGTTTTATTGGGGATTCCTCAGTGACTGATAAAATGGAACATGATTAGAGAAAGAGAGAAAGAGAGAGAACTAGTAAAATATCGATGTGAGAGAGACACGTCAATTGGTTGCCTCTGGCATGTGCCCCAACCAGGACCAGGGATGGAACCTGAGACCCAGGTATATGTGAATCAAACCCACGACCTTTTGGTGTACGAGCCAAGTCTCTAACCACTGAATAACAGCAGCCAGTGGTTAACCACTGATGTAAGTTTTAAAACTGATATTGAGTGAATATATTTTGTGATGATATTTAAGAAACTATCTGCTTTACTTTCTTAATGTTATGCTAATCTTCAAGCATTTCCCTTCAGTAGTCTGAAATAAAGTCTTCCTCTTCTACCCCTCCTGATGCTTAATTTGCCTTACATTCCCTCCCTTCTGGTAAATACCTTGTGGGGGGCCAATGCCACTACATGGGAAATGCCTGCTATCTATGGATTGAATAACGTGACAGTCTAGTTGCAAAGACAAGACACAGACATGAAAAAGTGGAGAACAGTTTGAGGCAAAAATCCATGGATTATGTGGCACAGGCTGTACACGTAAGTGTTATGTGGGCTGTTCTTGTCTTGCTTGGAAAGAAGCAAGCACAGTCACTGTCTCTGACTTATCCTCTTTCCACCTCTACCACCCACCTGAGGCCAAGCACCGTCTTTCATCATGCGAACATTCAATTTTTTTCTGCTTTCCTCTCACAACCCTACTCTTTCCCTCCTACCAGTTCAGTCTCCAGAAACAGCCACAAAGATCTTCAAGTAACTGTAAATCAGGTTACATCACTTCCCTGTTTGAAACTCTTTAATGGTTTTCTATCAAACTTAGAATAAAATCCAAACAGCCCAGGGTCTTCCAAATTCAGACACCTTCCGAGTTTTCTGACCTCGAGCTCTGCTATGTGACTGGAATGGTCTTTGCCAGGTTCGTCCCAAGTCCTAGATCCTTCCTATCATTCACAAATGCCATCACCTCATTTTCTTGACCACCCACAGACTTCCTTTCATGACAGTTATCACTGTGGGGTAATTTCTGGCGAATGCATTTATGCGTGTGCGGTCTGTACCATTGTCACCCTTCCACTGTGAGCTCGCTGGAATATGGCACCTGTCCATCTAAGTCACCACCGACTCTCTAGGGCCTCAACCAGTACCTGGCTTCTGAAAAGCAGGTGGGGAATATTTGTTGACTTCATGCGTACCCCCTCATATTCTGAGCTAGTCATCTTGCAGATCCTTCCTCTCTGTTTTCATGAACATGTTCTCTACCTCATAAGGCATCTGCAAACTAGGAACCTCTTTCATGCTCCACGTCTGCTCAGCATTCGTGACCCCACAGATAGCCGGAAAGGGAACACCACTGTGCGTCATGCCCTGCAATTCCGAGCACCTGGAGAGCAGGTGATATTTTTCACTGCGTCAGCTGCAGTTCTTTGCAAGTGCTTCCCTGTTGCCATGGCAAAGGCTTTATAAAGCAAATCCAGCCAAAGAGAAGCAGGTTCTCCACTGCTCCAAACTTTCTGCACAGACAACATCTCCCACATGGGCCCAGCAAAGGACCTTGCTCATGGCAGCCCTAATAATGTTGTTTGGAGTTCAGCTGAGCTTGGACTTTGATACCTATAATTCTCTGCTTCTGAGGTCCTTGTCAAATGCAAGTTTCCAGGATTTCAGCTGGAAGATTCGTGATATTCTTTGTTGGAAATTCAAGTCTCAAGGGGCAAACACCTGTAATTTTTTCTACCCATAATAATTATAGTTCATATTTATTCATACTTGCCTGCATTGTCTCAAATTCTGAAACCATCAAGATGGCAGATATTACCATTAATTCCATTTTACAAATGAAGAGATGGAGGCTCAGAGAAGTTAAGTCAATTACCACAGAGACCACAAACATAAGACCAGCCCAAAACCCAGATATTGTCCTGGTAGGAACAGGAGTCAGTGACTTCATTTTCACTCCTAGGGGGCTCCATCAAGCCTACACCAGTTCTTCAAGGAACCCAGGGGAGCCCCTGTCGTGTAACTGGTGGTGGCTGGTGATCAAAACGAAGCTATATTTTTGTCTCCTGAAGTCCTTTGGAACTCTGTCCGCATAAGTAATATTCCTCCTTTCCCTGGACCCAATCATTTTCTGCTCATTCAGAGGTAGCCGCTGCATGTGGGAAACTTAATTGAGATGTTAGAATGTATAATTCAAGGCATCAGTGGAACCTCAGAAATTGCTTGAATCTGCTCTCTGAGCGTGGCTTGCTTTGCACCACGTTGGCCCCACCCCTTTCTTGCTTCTGTCCCCCTGGGACCGGGAGGGAGGCAATGGAATAAGACAGTTCTTACTTATCTAGCACCCCTGAAAACTAGCCTCTGCTCCCTGGCTTGGTGGGTGTTAAAAGCTGACTCTTGCTTGGCGTGTCCATGACTCTGCAGCGCCCCTGCTGGATCTTCCTGCGATGCACTGGTCACTTCCCAGGCTTTCCTCTTCTGCCCAGCATCCTGTGGTATTTTGTCTGCAGATCATTGCTGCTGAGGTCTTCTTGCGCCCAAGACAGTCCTAGCGGGTGGTGTCTAAGAAAATCCAGCAACACCCCCTCTTGCTTGGACCATAGACACACTCAAGTATCTTGTCCCCCAAAACTCTGCAGGTGTCCATCTCCAAGCAACAGTTTTATGGTCATGAGACCAAAGCAGTGAGTCTGCCCTTCTCTAGAGATACTGGCTCACAGTGTCCCAGTTGCAGAGTCAAAGCTGTCCCAGTGGCCCGCAGCTGCCCACCCCACACGAGACCTGCTGGGAGAGGCCTGAAGCCCCTGGGGTGAGGGAACGTGGATGGGGATCTAGAGCAAGCCTTCTAGAGAGCCTCCTCATATTCCCTCTCTCTCTTCTGCACTCTGGCTTCTTGTGTTATTATTCTGATAAAATAAGCACAACAAAATTTACCATCTTAACTATTTGTAAGTGTACAGTTGTGTGGCATTAAGTACATTCACACTGTTGTGCAACCATCATCACCATCCATCTCTAGAACTTTTTTCATTTTCCCCAAGTAAAACTGGTCATCACCACTCTATCTGTTTCTGTGAATTTGACTAGGAACCTCATATAAATGGAATCACACAATAGTTGTCCTTTTTGTGACTTAAGCATATCTTCGAGGTTCAGCGTTATTGCCAAAATTTCCTTCCTTTTTAAGGCTCAATAATATTCCATTGTATGTACATACCACATTTCTTTATCCCTTCATCCATCCGTGGACATTGGGATTGCTCCCACTTCTTGGCTGTTGTAAATAATGCTGCTGTGAACATGAGTATACAAATACCTGTGTAAGTCCTTGCCTCCACTTATTTTTGTATGTATACCCAGAAATGCAACTGCTGGATCATATGGTCATTTTGTTTTTAATTTTTTGAGTAATCACCATGATGTTTTCCACAGTAACATGCCATTTCAGATTCCCACCAACAGTGGACAAGTTGCACATTTCTCCACATTCTCCCTAACACTTGCTATTCCCTGTTTCTGTTTTTATTTTTCTATGAGAGCCTCCCGGGGTGTTTCATTGTGGTTTTGATTTGCGTTTCCCTAGTGGCTAGTGGCATGTCATGTGCTTACTAAGCCATTTGTACACCTTCTTTAGAGAAATGTCTATTCAAATCCTTTGCCCATTTTTAATTGGACTTTGTTGTTATTTAGTTGTATCAATTCGTTCTTTTTAATCTTTATTGTAAAAAGGGGGGAAGTAGTGTAAACAAGAAAGTAGCCTTATATATTTTGGATATCAATCCCTTATCAGATATATGGTTTGCGAATTCTTTCTCTCATACCAGTGGTTGTCTTTTCATTCTGTTGATAATGTCTTTGATATGCCTAATTTTGATGTAGTCCAGCTCATCTATTTTCTTTTTGTTGCCAATGCGTTTGGTGTCATATCTAAGAATTCATTACCAAATGTTATGCCTCAAAGCTTTCCCCTTATATTTTTCTAAGAGTTTTATAGCTGTAGCCCTTACTTTCAGATCTTGATCCATTTTAACTTTCATATGGTATAAGGCATGACCTTTTTATTTATTTATTTATTTATTTATTTATTTATCTACTCATTAATTTTATTTCTTTTTTATGGGGAAGTGTTTTAAGACGCTTAGAAATAATTGGGACCCTAGCTGGTTAGGCTCAGTGGGTTGAGCATCGGCCTGCAGATGAAGGGTCCTGTGTTCGATTCTAGTAAAGGCTACATGCCCGGGTGGTGGGCTTGATCCCCAGCAAGGCCTGGGCAGGAGGCAGCCGATCAATGATTCTCTCTCATCATTGATGTTTCTACTAGTATCTCTCTCTCCCTCTCCCTTCCTCTCTGAAATCAATAAAAATATTTTAAAAATACAAGAGATGTCAAAAGAAAAAAATAATTGGTAACAAATGGTGATTTGATACACCTATTTTGACAGTATAATAGCTACGTTATGCATGTCTCCACATTCTCTCACAGTATACCATATGGCACTACATTATTTCAACAAAGATTCCAGCATTAAGGTGTGGCCTTTTTTTAAGTTTTCTTTAAAGTTTTAAAATTTTGATCTGCTATGGATCCTAGCCTCCTGGATTTTCTTTAGAAATCTCACATGCAAATTTTTCTTACACTGACTATGGTATCAGTAGTTATCATGTTGGCACTTCAGTCACGGCTGAGTCAGGACGGGTCTAATTCTGGCATCGTCTGATAGGAATATAGAAAGTAGAAACTGCAAATGATCAACTGTCCCCAATCAGATTCCACATAGCACAAACCCTGCTAGGAAAGCAGGTCCCCACGTTGGAAAATCCCATCCTAACAAAAGAGAAAACAGTGAAAATGTTGATCTTTATGAACACTAAGGAAAGACAGGAGTATTCAGCTTGAAGAAGAGAAAAGCGAGGGGTGATCAAACTCATTTGCAAGCCTCTGACAAAGGTTGCAGACAGCTTACTTCGCAGAGGAAAGAATAAGAGGAAATAAGTTTAAGTTGTAGCCTGAAGGATTGATTTAGGTATCTCCTGGGAATGTGTATCTAGGTTACTCAGGATGGTAAATATCTTTCTTCAGAGATTTTTCTTTTTAAAGAAAATAAAAGACTGAATAGGGGTGGGGTGAAGAAAATGGCTCCCTAAAGTCTCTTTCCTGTTGGGAAATTATATTTAGGGGGATGTGGGGGGAAACAAACATGTTCTGAAAGGAATTAATTTTTGTATTTGATTATTCAGCAATTTCGAACACTGAGAATTAAAACCCAAAGTGCTGTCAGATAGAGCTTGCACAGATGTCGCTGTCTATTCCCTTTATACGAGTTCTGTGCCATTTGTAACTAAATGTAAGCGAGAATCACAGCATGTTTGTGTTACTTTTGCTTTTTTATTCTCTGCCGTATTTGTTTTATATTGTAATGCTTTAGGGCAGTGGTTCTCAACCTGTGGGTCGCGACCCCTTTGGGGGTTGAACAACCCTTTCACAGGGGTCGCCTAAGACCATCGGAAAACACATATATAATTACATGTTGTTTTTGTGATTAATCACTATGCTTTAATTATGTTCAATTTGTAACAATGAAAATACATCCTACATATCAGATATTTACATTACGATTCATAACAGTGGCAAAATTACAGTTATCAAGTAGCAACGAAAATAATTTTATGGTTGGGGGTCACCACAACATGAGGAACTGTATTAAAGGGTCGCAGCATTAGGAAGGTTGAGAACCACTGCTTTAGGGAAAGATCTAACAGCATGATACATCTCTTGGCTATGCTGGTCCCCTTTTGGCTGGCCACTGTAACCAAGGGAACCCGGCTTGCATATCTGTAACCTCAGGTAACCCACAAATCAGTTTGGTGTTAGAATACATCACCTGATTTAGTGGGAAAACGTGGACCTTCCTATGATCGCCGAAGGTGAGGCAAGCTGGTTATTCTGAACACACACCCTCTGCTTGAGGGGAGAAGGGAAAGGAGAGAAATAACCTGAATGTCTTGGGAAATCAACTTGCCATCGAGGTATTTTCTACAGCTAATCCATTAATAATTGATGTGCAGGCTGACCGAATAGCATCCGCAATCCCAGGCCTCTTTTCTCCCCCTCGCGATGTCAAGGCACTTTCACCCAGGCTACCTTCCCGGTCCGTGAACAACCACGCCATTGCGTTATTATTACTTCCTTACCAGTGCAGAAGTGAACCTCTCCGATGTCAGTACCCTGCAGCTCATCCCTGGCCCTCACCTCTGCTTGCCTGTCCGGCCTCATCTCCTACCACTTGCCTCTGTCTCAGCCCCAACCCAGTGTCCTCTACCACCCACATGGCACACGTCTCCTTCCAGACCTGGCATGCTCACTCCTTCCTCTGCCTGCACATGGAGCGATTTCATTCTCCAGGGCTCTTTGAAGCCTTCCTGCTTCTCGCACATAACCGAGCAGCGGATCATTTTTTTGAGGTACCCAGGGTGTCCTCATCATAGAACTCTTCACCTTGTCATTGTCCATGTATGTGTTAGTCCTAACATTCTCTCCACTCTCTGAGTTGCTCAGTGGAAGGGCTGTGACTTGTTCATCCTTGGAATTCGTTTCTCTGGCTTATAAATTTCTGTGGTAATTCGATGAATAAATTGTTATCCAAATCATAACTAGCATTTCTAAAACATTTAAACCGATATTCATCATGATTGGCTTTATTTTAAGCCAGGAGACCAAATCTACTCTATGAAAGACATCATGGAGATCTTTTAAACCTACGTACTCTGCCATGGCGAAAAATTCCAACCAAGTACTTCCTTAGCCATGGCCTTAAAGGAGATGAGGGAAAACGGAAAAAAACACCTTTAATTGCTACACCAACAGCCAAGACTGGCAAAGAGATCTTAACCTCCAACTTTGTATTCATTCATCCACTGAGTCATTCAGCAAACATTTATCAATGTCTACTTGATATTTATAAATAAGTTACAGTGCCAAGTGCTGGGGATACGAACCTCAGAAGGGCCTCCCCTCTTCCGTAGGTGTGCTCACTTTCTGTTCTGCATGCTCAAATTCCAATGAATACTCTTCTTTCTACAGCAAAATGTCTTTTAAATTGCAAACATGCAGGAAAGGAAAACAGTTGGCATGAGGAATCATATGAAATATCTGAGGGACAAACAAGTCCAAAAAAATAGAAGCTTATTTCTAACCAGTTTTCTCAAGAGGTAGCTTAGGTATTCATTATTGAAAAAAATATAATCAAATTATATGCAAAGCCTTAAGTTTTTATCATGTCTTGTCCAATAATGCAATGGGAGCATATGGGAAGATAACCAGGTTTTTACAGTATTTCAGTATGGTTTTCATCTTGGTCTAATACCCTGAGTGCTTGGGTTGTTGCAGTAATAACATCCTAGAAGTATGCATATTGTCATCGATAAAAATGAATTAATGGCCATACTCTGAGGCTGTTTATCATATGACCCCAACAGAGAACTTGGCAGGGGCCCTGGGATTTTTTAATGTGCATATTTTATTAGAGCTGCTCTCCTGATCTCATAGGATTTTATCTGAGAAAAGACAGATTTGCTCCTGCCGGGTGTCCGTGTTTATACGACTTCAAACCCTGGACATGTTACAAAACAGCACGTGGGCTTCCATCTGCTTGCTCTGTCTATGGATCTATTTTTTGAAAGGATTGAAAAGATGTATTAGGCTAAAAATACATTAGATTCTATAGTTTTCAAGCCAAGCTAAGATCACTCATTTTCCAAACATTCTAAGAATAGGGATGCTATAGTCATCCCTTCTGTAGTACTGTAAGCCTAGAAATTCCTAATAGTACTTAAGCAACAGTTCCAAAGTAAAATGCAAATTAGTAATAATGCTGGTACCTTTTTTCTTCTAGCACTCAGAGAAAGTGTAACATTTCAGGTAGTTTGAAAATAGCTGCTCATGTTTATTTCTGCCATATTCAAAATGTATGTATGTTATTAAACATGAATGCACAGCACTATAGCTGTGCTCATGCATCATCCCCAGGTGGGTGTTAGCGTTTCTCTGGCCGACTCTAACACCGAGGCCGCTTCAGGCGGGTGTCCTCCCGTGAGTCATTGTAATTTCATTTCCTTCTTTCTCATGATTCGGCCCAGGGAAGAAACATTCTAAATATCTGCCCTTGTGACTAAATGGTATCCATTGCAAGTGAAATGAGGAGTTGAGTCAGTCGTTTATTTTCGATACTACTGCCCAGAAGTATTTAAGGATGTTGGAGGCCTGAGTTATTCTTCCTGAAGACAGTCTTAGAGTACTCATGTACATGGCGGTGCTCATGAAATGTCTCATTGAACTGAACTCAGTACCTACCCACCTCTTCACATTACTTTGGAAAAGCAGCCTGGACTACAGAAGTGACTTCATTAGTAGGTGGTGGGTAGACTGGGCCCCATCAAAATCTTCAAAATGAAAATCTGCTAATATTGTCAGAAGTGTTTTTAAGTGCAGTTCTCAATGAGCCTCTGTGTAAGGAGTATGTAAAATAATAAGAAGGGGGGACTCGTATGTGCAACAGTTCTCCATAGATCCCAAAGATATTTTAAACAAATATTTTCTCCTATGTCCTCAGCACATAGGAAGATCTTGTTTTTACCACCTCACAGATGGGGAATGTGAGACATGCAGAAATGAGGCAACTCGCCTCTAGTCACCATACCATTAAGTGGTGGGTCAGAACTGCACCCCAGGGTTGGTGCGTGTAGATTGCACATTCTTTCTGCTAAAAATATAGTCGCTTTTAATATGTTGTTCCGTTTGGCTTTGTAAACTCTTTTCCATGCCTTGGTGTTATAAAATAAACAAAACAAAAAATGTATCTGTTTGAAATTAAAATGTCCAAATGATTCGCTTTATGCGTTGGGCCTTTGTCACTGATAATATAGTTGCACATCTTTAGATGAATCCTGAGGGACGGAAAGTGAGAAATGGCATCAGGAATCTTATTCTTTGTGAGGTCAAGGGTAGTAAGAAGGGAAAGAGAGATGGGGAAAAAACTGTTGCCTAACACAAAGCTAAACAAAAATGAAACTGAGTTATGCTATAATCTGTCGCTAAAAATTGCTACTATTTGTCAACTGAGACGATCTGGTGTTCTTCAGAATCATATTTCTTCTGCTCCTCATTATTTCTTCTGCTCTTATTGTAACACAACCCACCCACTTCATCATAGTCTTCCTTTGCCTTCCAATGACATACTCCCACGCATGTTGCTGTAACAGAAGAAATTCTTAGAGCTGAAAAATGTCTACATAGATATTTGCCAAGAAGAAAATTATGGGTGGGGGGAACCTCAAATGCTCAGAAGATAACCAAAAACATAGGTTATCCGCATGAGTGGAACTGTGCTCACTCACTCACAGGTCCTCTCATCACAGGATGCACCTGCCAAAGAGAACTGGACAGGGACGTTCAAGACCTCTCCTAGGGCTGATTCACTCTGATGAAAGGGACTCTGGGGACATTATACACTCACTAGAACAAGCCAACCAGCCCCTTGTTGTCAGGAACTACTTGTCAAGTTCTCGTTACTACCCATCCCGCGCATTCCAGAAGTAACTTCTTCTGTGTTCCATTTTATTCTCCTAAATCCAAGTACGTGGTAACTTTACATTTTAATATCTGCCAATGATCCTTCATGGTTTATGGGCTGCCTTTCAGTCCCATGTGTCCCTGGGTGGGTATCTGGCCCATCTGCAGGTGGCATAATGCCTCTGTCCTCCCATGGGTCACACCACAGCTGATCATCAGCGCCTGGTCTTGGCCCATGCTCTGAACACCATTTGAATCTCACCCAGACAACATCTTTTCTCTCTGCTTGGTAACACTACGTGAAAGAAAGCAATGAAAACTTGAGTGACATTATGAAACTCAGTGCCTGACAGTTTCAACAGTTCATTTGGAGAGGGGTGGAGGTCAGAAATTCTATGACTGCAAATAACACCCCCAGGCTTACAAAAGCTTTAATTCAAATGTTGGGCCATTTGGGTTTAGGTCTCAAGCAATTTCTTTTTTGATCTCCATTTTATATACCAATGTTATAAAATAAACATCCATTTTAAATACAGTAGAAGCCCTCTTAACCTTCTTCTGCTTGACACCTGACCAGACCATGAATGGTTCTTCTCCCCTTAGTAGTCAGGCTGACTGAGGTGCATGGCGAGCCCAATGCTCAAGTTATAAGCCACCCTAGTGTGGTCTTGAACTTACACCCCCACAGCAAGAGCTGTGTGCTCACTGAGAGTCAGACTTTATCACTCATAGAAATGGCAGTCTCCAGAGTACCAGCATTTTTTGTACTTGTCCCCCTAGGCCCAGTTCCCACAGGGTGTGACACAGAGAAGGCCAGGAGACACATGGATTGCACTAGAGGAAAGGACCCCTAGGTTTGAGGATCCCAAATCTTTTATAATGAACAGTAAGGAGACCTACTCTTTGCTTTGAAGGGAGATGAGCTCTATCTTCCAAGGCTATTTGCTCTACAAATGACCTTGGGATAATAATCCAGAGCAAAGGCAGTCACACCTCTGCTTGAGACATGCAGAAACATGAGAGACCTTAGGAAAATTGTTTCCCAACAGTAAAAAGAAGTCAATTATGGAAAAGGAAATATTGAGTATCATAACATAAAAGATAACCTATGGTAAGTTTCTTGAAGGAGTTGGAAGAGGTAGAATCAAGTGTAGTGAAGGAAATGTTGGTTTGGGAAAGAAGAGGAGATTGTTTCTATCTAGAATAGGACATCGCAAGGAAAAGAATGGGTATATTATGGTAAAATATTAAAGAAGAGAGCTGGAAAGGTGCAAGAACTTTGACCAGAATGCTCTTATCTTTGGGGGAAAAGAAGAGGTGACGCCAATGAAGATCTACCAGATGGTGCAGGGCCGGGAGTGGGAAAGATTGAGATGCAGAAGATAGGAAAAGGTTTCATAAGCTTTAGATAACTACTGTGGGGGCCTGGGACATGCTGCCAGCAAGGAGTAGATGAAAGGACTGCTTGGAGTAGGAAGGTCCAGCTAAGGACAGAAAGGTCATGTGATTTCAGTGGGGGGAGGGGGTGGATCAGAACAGCGTGTGCCTCTGACCCGTGTCTGTCTACTCCATGGAAGCTGAAACAGGAGAAGCAAATGGTAGCAATCACTTAGGGTGGAAGACAGTCCAAGGTCTAGGGGGTAAAGAAATCGAAGCTACTGGCATCTTTGACTGTAGGGTTCAGACCCAGGGAGAGAAATACAGCCGAAGGGGCTGGGCTGAGAGTGGGGGAAATAAGGATGTTTATATTAAATTAAAAATCGTGTTGAAGGCAAGGAGCCATGCAGAAGTGTGGAAGGACAAGAGCCGGACATAGAGGTGCTGTGGTTGCAGAGCAGCAGCTGTGAAGGAGAAGGGGACTTAGGAGTCCCTCCAAGGCTGGTTGCCGTGGAGCTCAGCTGAAGCCCTCAGGAGGTGAGGAAGTGAAGGAACTGTGCAGTCGGGAAGTGAAGACCTGTCAATCAACTGAGCCAGAATGAAGAACAGACTGTGTGGATAGCCAAGGGACCCACCACCCCATCCCCTTAGTTTTGTGTATTTTCTCAGACTCCCATTTGGTCCTTATATTCTGTCACATCAGCACATGTGGATTTACCCAAGTGACCTCAGTTACACATTTGATAGAGGCCAGGTTTGTTTTTTTTTACACAAAAGCATTTTTTCTCCCCAAAGAGTATTTTAAATAATACTTAACTGGGAAAGACATTTTCATTTTGGCCTTGTGAATTATTCCGTTTTCCCAAAAATATAGCTATTTCTAATTATCTATTTATGCATCTGTGTGAGACATCTTTTAAACTATACATGAACCTAGTATCTTAAATTTTAAATGCTATATTGATCCCTTTAGCATCTTTGAATTCCTCCCTTTATCAGGGGTCAAAGTGGCAAAAATATCTCATGATAATGGTAAGAAAATGCAGCAAGAAAACACATCCAGCCCTGCAGATTACATCCTAGGAGATGACTCTGGAATTTTGACGGGGGAAATGTTTGGAGGAACATTGCTGCAGGAAAAGAACAGCAATTCATAGGAGAACACATCTGAAGTAGCCAGGGCATGAATTCGGATCAGGCCCGAACAGGTCTGAGCCTTGACTTGACCTCCCTGGGTACATCATTGAGCCCAACTGACGGGAGCTCGCCACACAATTTAAAGTCTTTGACGTGGTGCATGGCTCAGACACAAACTCCAGGCCAGTCCTAGGGCATCTTCCAAGGAGCTGGGACTTTCCTGAGGCATCTTTGGTCCAGAAACTGGTGGGTGCGAAGGATGCACCCAACTCAGTCATGACTTTCTATGAAAGAAACGAAGTGAGGTGCCGCCAGGGATATTTCAGGGAAATAATTACTATGACCATTATAGAAAAAAATTAATCACTGTCTTTGAATAGAACTTAGGGAGTTAATGCCAGAAATATGGATAGCATTGTCTTCTTGTTTCTGCCACTCTGCATCCAGCCCAAGCACACCAGACAGTTAATTCCTCCACATCATGCCAGTGCTAATGAATGGAACACAGGCAGGGCAGAGGGGGTCCTGCCAGTCTCTAGTGAATATTCTTCTAGCGAGGCTCATGGCTCATGTTCTAAGGACAGTTGTACCTTTGAAGAGCCACTGAGAGCTCCAGGTATCACTGGGGGAGAAATTGAGTGAAACATGCCTGCAGGGTAGATGAGCCAGATGAATACTAACCAAAACCGCTCTGCTCATAATATTTCAGCTTCTAAGTATGCTGCTGAGACTTCACGTTAGTGCCGAGTGTAATTTCAAGTGTTTTAATTTAATTTACAAATAAGATTTCTTATTATAGGAACAAATAGTATACCTCACCAGTCTCAAAATTAAACTAAAAGCAGGTGCGGTGTTTATGGGTTGGGGTCACTCTGCCTTTTCAGGAAGGGGAAAGCAATAGGGAAAAAACAAAAAGTAATAAAAAGCTAAGCATAAGCTCCAGATGCTGAGAGAAAGATGAATAGTGCCCACTGCAGGGAGTTCTGAGAATCTTGTTTTCTTTATCACAACCTGGGCTGTAAACTAAAAGCCTCTGTCTTTTACGGTGGCTCTGAGAGCTCTGGGAACTACACTTGAAGGTACTTTCAGCACTTCCGAATAAATACCTGCACGTCTTCTGAACTTGCCCATACAGAGGGTTCCCAGATGTGTGACTTCCACGGGCTTTGGTGAGGTGTAAGAGAACTAGAAAGGACAGATCACATCTGGCACAGGTAAAAATTTCAATTACTGATTAAGGGGATTAGTGTAGACAGCCAAACTAGATACATCAGATCCAAGCTTACTTCCTGTCCTAATCATTGCAAGCTCACTTCTGGAAAGCATTCATTCATTCATTCACACATTCAATTATTCCTTCTGCAATCCTCCCATCAGTCACTATATTCAAAAGGTGCTGTGCTGTGAACATTAACAGAGAGCTTCAAATAGCCAAACATCAATATTTGGCTTTGCCAGTGCACACCAGCCTTGGGCTGGCTGCCTTTTTTCTTTGTCTTCCTTTCACAATTGCTGTTTAATATCCCATCCTTTATTAATTTTGGAGTATAGCAGTGACTTTTTCAATTGGGATGTTTTGCTCAAAGAATTCTCTAGATTTGAAGTTAAAATGTCAACACCAAATTTATTCCACTTGTATTCACCTGCCATTGTTTCTCTTCTTTTTGAATTTGCCATGCACCTGGGAAAGAGGGGACAGAAACTAGTACTCAACAACAACAAAAATACACCAGTGAGAGATTATTCCAGTTTACCACATTGCAACAATAATTGTGCTTTGTTTTAACTGGCTACAATTTGCAAAGTAAATGTATTTTTAAACAACCCTATTTTTTTCATTAACTTAGTAATGAAAATGAAACAACAATGAAAAAGCCAGAAATATGTTTTTGGGGAAAAAATCCAAAAATGGAGGTATTTTGCAAGAAGCACGACATGCCTGTTACTATGGCCCAGAGTAGCAGGTGCTCGTTGAAAGTGGCAGCAGCACTTTTTGGATTTTTCATTGTTTCCTAGAAATTTCATAAGCTGAGGTATCCATTTCACACATGGCTCCCCTGTGCCAAAGTATACGGAAGTGACTCTCTTGCCTATCTATCGCCTTCTTCTGCTCTCACTACCCAAAGCATTACCAACTGCTCTCTCCTTTGCTTGGACACTTCACATTCACGCAGGACGTCAGAACACTTCTCCACGGTGGGCACTACCACTTAAGGCTGGAACATTCCTCTGGATGGAGGCTTCTAATTCTAGAAAAAGGGATCTGAGTCCTGCTTTGTCCGTTCTATGTATCTAGAATTGTGCATCCATAGTACTCTTGGAACCAGGGAAATCTCTACTGGTAACTGGACTTTGGGCTGCAGCTCTTAAGGACAACACCCTGAATCTGCCCTTTCCTCCCCACCTGAGGTTCATGGGTCTTTTCTCAGAGCAGCCACGTGGCACCTGGCACTCCTGAGGTACCCCCTCCAGCTTGGAGCTCTTGTACCTCTGCTCATCGACCAAAAAGCCACTATACCAATGGTGATTGCTGGCATAATTTGGACGCTCTTGGTTTCCAAATATATTTCTTTGAAATATGAATTTTTAACAATTACAGATGGTTTCTCACACTAGAACCCCCTAATGCCTGGGCAAGTTCTTCAGTCAGATAGACAAGCACTACCCTTAGAAGTTGTGCCCTGACTTTTGCATTGGTCAGACTATTCCCAATCTTCCCAGGACTCAGGTTATTTGAGGTGAAGCTATCTGTACTAATAATATAGGAATATGCAAATTATCTGGGATGCCATCACAGTAACAGTAATGACCAAACAGCAGGTCGTGTGGGGTGACAAGGCCAGTAGGGGGGTTAGTGAGGGACGACCAAATGACTGAACAGCAGGCTGTGTGGGGTGACCAGGCCGGCAGGGGGGCAGTTGGGGGTGATCAGGCCAGGAGGGGAGGCAGTAAAGGGTGACCAGGCCAGCGGGGGCGGGGGGAGCAGTTGAGGGCAAACAGGCAGGCGGAGGGGCAGTTGGGGGCAACCAGGCTGGCGGGGATGGGGCAGTTGGGGGTGACAGGCCAGAAGAGGGGCAGTTAGGGGCAATCAGGCAGGCAGGCAGGTGAGCAGTTAGGAGCCAGCAGTCCCGGATTGTGAGAGAGATGTCCCAGATTGGAGAGGGTTCAGGCTTGGCTGAGGGGACACCCCCCACCCGTGCACAAATTTTGTGCACTGGGCCCCTAGTTAATTATATAGCCTGAAATCTGTTTCCATCATAATCCCACAAATAAGGAATCCATGATTTTAGACAATAAAAGGTTTTAAAGTTTAAAATGTATCATCTCAGTCCCTAGTCCATATGTTATTGAGCTAATTAATAGCATAGCAAGATCTATTAATTCCAAAACAATCCCATAGCAAGGGCAATGCTACAGACTTTGAAAATAAAATATTTGCAAGCACTTTAAGACATTTGCTATACTAATTTCAAAGCTCTCCCCACCCCATTTAGTTATTAAAGAAGTCACTTACCAAGAACCAACCAGACTATAAAATCTTGTGTTAACAAAGTTTGGGTCTGGATTGATAGCTAAACAACACAGCTATATTTCTTTAGAATTTTTTATGGGGTTTGGTTTACACATTCATGCTGGCCTTCCCTCTTTAAATTATATTAATTAGGTTTTGTGGTATTAGTATTATTTTAGAAAATGTATTCATTCAGCTAAGTCATTAAGTGCCTCAGAGTAACTGCTATAGCTATTATAGCTATTTTATGAAATGGTACCTTCACTTTAAAATGAATGGGTCTGAATTGAAGTCTACATATACAGTAAAATGGTAGTAATAATGTAAAATGAAAACATTTTTCATACATGTAATTTTTCTAAGATTTTAGTAAAAGGGAAAAATCCTTGAATCATATGAAATTTCCAAATTTTTGAAGCCAACACAAATTTGGAATATTGAATAAGAAGATAATCCTGCCCCACATTTTAAAAATTGCTTATTGATATCAACCCTAAAAGATTATGATGCTTTTAAATAAAATAATAGTAGTCAAAAGTAATATTCAAAGTAACTGAACTTTTTTAGCATTATCCTAGAATTTTTTATTTTTATTAAAAAGGTAATGTAAACAACAAATTAAAACAATCTATTATTTTATATATAGTTATTTTTTCATATATAAGAATATATTTTACATATAATTTATTGTATATAACTACATATAATTTATATGTTTACAGGTACAAATTTATATATAAAACAATACATTATGTATATTATAATAATACATGTGCCATATATTTATACATATAAAAGAATGTATTATATAGATAATAATAAAAATGACCCTTTACAATAAGATACTCATCATCCAAATATAGTTATTTTCCATTTTGCATGATTTCTCCTTTTTTTCTTATTACCAAATGAATGTATTTCTTAGGTAAATCATGGTTTGTCTAATACTTTTGTTTTCTCTGAATTCTATAATAAACATCTTCCACATTTCTACAGTCATTTTATTTTGTAAATCAAATTATTTAATATTATTTAAATGGCAGGAAACAATTTCTATGATTTGTCCTGGTTTTTAGAAAAGCTCAGATTCCACTTCCATTCAACCAACATCTTTTGAACACCAACTGTGCGCCTTGCTGTGTAACTTGTTAGACATTACAGCAGAAAGATGAGTAAGACACCATCTGTGCCTTTGAGGAAATTATACTCTAATAAGGAAAAAGGGGAAACACACCCAAAAGGTTCAATAATTCCTACAGGTGTTGATCAAAATCTGCATTTTTTACTTTGCAGGGACTAGGCTAGGAAAGATAAGTAGAAGTCATCCTGAGCTGAGTTTTAAAAGGCCCTCACTTAAAATTTGAAATAATTCCATGGGTTGGATTAGGGTTCCACTTAAGAACCTTCAATGTTCTCTTGCGTGGGCAAGCACTCCCTCATCGCCCCTAAGTGGCCTTTCAGCCTCTGCCGAACATGGGACCTCCCAGGAGGCCCACCCCCCAGGTATCATGCACTCTCATCACTAGCATGGTCCAGAGCTTCTGCAAAGGTGTTTAACAGAGAGGAGTGTTCCTACGGCTTCCTACGGACAGGCGCCAGAGGGGGCTGGGCTCCAGGACCACACTCCTATTCCCGGAAGCAGCAGCTGAGACAGCCAGGCAGAGTTTCTTTACAGCTTCCAGCCTTTGGTTGCTATTTAACTGTTTTGTTTCCTACATATCTGTGAACATGTTCATAAATTCCGTGTTCTTGCATCAAGACCATGCACTTCCTTTCACATCTGTACAACCAATCAAGGGTAAGGGCCATCACTCTGAATATGAAAATTATGACATTTTCATTTTATTTGATAGAATCATCTCCTGTTACTGACCTAGGAATTCCTGGGGTCCTGAGAGGTCACTAGGACTTATCTTTGCTCCAAGAATAGAAAACACAAACTGAAAATGATTGTCCAAATAAGAGAAGGCAGAAAATAACAAACAACACATTTGCCGTCGTATCTTGGAGGTTCGAGGCAAATGGTGGGTAAGGTGTGTTTTCCCCATGAAGCCCTGCGAGTCAGGCAGCTCCGTCCCCATCTTACGTTCGCCTCCGACAATCCTAGCCTTTCCTGGGGATTTGACTTTTCAAGCTGGGTTTTCTTGTCAGTAAACTGGGGACAGTAGTGCTTACTCCAGAGCATGCTTTTCAAACTCTGCTGAAGGACCAGTTTTGGATTTTTTTTTCTTTTCTTTTTTTTTCTTTCTTTATAATAGTTTCTAGTTTGTTTTGGACCAATACTTTTGTAAATAACAATAGAAAATAAATTGGGGTAAACATAGTTGTGCTTTTGGATATTTGGGCAATGTCAAATTACCATAAAAAAATCTCAATACTTATTCTTCATTTCTGCACTTACCTTGTCATGGATTAGTGACAATTTGCAGATGCACACAGGTCCCCGGACCACACTTTGAGCAGCACTGCCTGAGAGGACTGATATGAGACTTACTGAAAAAATATAAGGGCCTGGCTGGGTGCGGCTCAGTGGTTGAGTATCAACTTAATGGACCAGGAGGTCACGGTTTAATTCCCAGTCAGGGCACGTGCCCAGGTTAGGAGCTCTACCCTCAGTAGGAGGCGTGCAGGAGGCAGCCAATCAATGATTCTCTCTCATCATTGATGTTTCTGTTTCTCTCTCTCACTCTCCCTTCCTCTCTGAAATCAATAAAAATATATCTTTTAAAAGGCAAGGCATAACACATAATAGGTCTAAATAATGCTACTTTTGTTTCTTTTCTCTCAAAATATATTAATCATTTATTGATTGATTCATCCACCTAGATATTCAATGATTATTTATTGAGGATTAATTTAAAGGTGGACACTGTGCTAAATGGTGGGATATGGTAATGAAAAGAGCCCCATTTCTACCCTCAAAGAGCTTACAAGAAATGTTTTCATTACAATATCCCCCAAAATTTGAAATTAAAAATCTAACATTACAAAATCATTACACTTTTTTTACTTTTATGGCTCATATTCTTTTGTAATTTTTCAGCATTTTCATCATTTTTGTCATTAATACACACCCATAGTGCACACACATGTATATTGTTTAAGGCTCAACATAATACTTACCCTCATTTTCATAAGCATATAAAGGGGTTTCCCCACACCAGCCTTGTAATTTTTTATTACAATATGTAAATCATAACTCTTTTTTGTTTCATTGGGATTAATTCTACCAATCTTCTTTCTAATTCTAAGCACACATAGGATAGGACTGTAAAATCTATTTTCCTAAATACAGCTTTCTCACTCAGTATGTCAATCATCATTTAAAATAGGTCATATAAACGAGCATTCTGCTTACTTTCTAAAACCCCCTCTCCATATAGATGTTTAAAGTGACAAAGTTAAATCTCTTGATTGCTTTGGAGAAAAGCTGGCCAAAAATGCTTTTTAAAAGCAGGAGCTGGGAGGAAAGGGGGGGACGCCGAGGGGGGCGGGGGAACGGGAGCTATCTATAATATCTATAATACCATCAACAATAAAAATATACTTTTTCTTAAATAACTAAAAAATAAAAGCAGGAATTATGCTGGTATCCATTTCCAATAGTTCTTCAATAGTGCAAGAGAACTTTGGCTTTCTAATATCACCACTGTGAAACTTGAGGCTTGGGGGGCAGTCTTCGAAAAACCTGAGACTTTGAATCTGCAACTTAACATCTAGCAACGCCAAAGCCGTGCCATCGAGGTGGACTGAGCCTGGGTTATCTACAACACCCAGCACTCATAATCTGAATCCTGTGCATCTTGAGGGCAGGGACCTTGCTTACTCTGTCTTTGTATCCCAACACCGAGCACCATTGTGGCACCAGACAGATGTTTGTTGAGTAGATGATGAGTGCAATAACAGCACATTTCAGGTTCGGTTGTGTATAGATCTAATTTTGCATAATCTAAAGGCTGTACATATTTAGGAGTGTTTTTGCCATTTTGATTTAATAAGTTACAAACTCCTCTCTGTCCATGGGAGCCAGTAATGATGGTGCAAAATTCAGATTCTGCTTTTATAAAAAGAAATGATCTGCTAGAGACATTGGTGATGTGTAATAATCTCCGCACAGTCTTATAAATCCCAACTCCAGTTAATGTGGGGTGCCAGGGGAGAGATTGTAATGGAATTGTTTATAACATCGGGTGAAGGAGGTGCAGAAAGTTAACACATGGCATAAATTGGGAGAGGCTAATTACTCAAATCACTTCCCATTTGTGTGTGTCAATCTTAAAAAGTTCTTTTACAGCTGTTTGCTCTTGATACAAGTCATTGGATTGTCATTGGACTGGGAATCCAGTTTTGGGGGCTGTGGCTAATTCTGTTCCCATATGACCCCGCTCATCATCCTTCAGTCTATGTCTGCAGTGAGTAACTCCCCACCGTGATTAGCACTAAACCACGGCCCCCAGACAGACACCAAAGTGCATCCCATAAAGAGTCAGTGGGCACCGATGAATCTGACAAATGGAACAGAGTTTATAAAGCATGTGAATATACTGATTTTCTTAATAGAACGAGGCAACACATCTCCAAAAGTGAACTACGGATAAGCCCACCTCTCCTTGTTTCTACTAACACCTAAGCAGAGGACATCGTCACCATGATGGCCTTCCATCCTCGGGCACGCAGGGCACTGCGCCCGGAGCCCTGGGCACCATGGGTTACGACGAGAGATGTGCCATCTGAAACGGATAGTGACAGGACAACAATGATAAAGTGTCTGCACTATGTCAACTAGCCCTTCGTGACATTTTCACATTCATTTTGCATGATCCTTAAAATCCGAATTTCAGAATGGATTTCGACGCGGAGAATTTGAAGCGACCTTACATCTCTCTAAAGAATTGGACCCGGAAACCAGAGCCAGGTCTTTCCTCCAAACACCTGCCTCAGTGTAGCTCTCAGCTGAACTCTGGTCACTTGCCAGTAAGTGGCACGAACCCTTCCAGAACAGACAGGCTGACTGCTCCCTCAACCCCCTGAGCACCCGCGTCCTGCGGTTCCGTGGCTCCATGGGAGGGGACAGAAGGCCCACACAGCTGTGGTGGGGTTTGTTCAGGAAGCAGGTGTCTGCCAGGAGGAGAGAGCTCACGTCCGCCTGAGGGGCGCCTGGCTGCTGCTTCCTCTTCTTTTCTTTCAGTAGAAAGCCACTCGCTGAGTCCCAGAACTTCCCCACTGTCTTGACAGGCTCTTGACTGGATGTACGAAAATCTGGCGTGTGTGTAGAGGGTAATGAGGGATATAGGAAGCAGAGGACTTGTTTTCTTTTTTCTGATATTAAAAGGGCACATTTATTTGGGATGAAGAGGGAAGAGAGCTGTCTTGGGTTGAATCCTAACCGGTGTCGCCTCTGTTCTCTAGAGTCCAGGACAGTAGCCGCTGCCCAGTGGCCACTGTGCACTTGAAATGCCACCAGTTCACACTGAGATGCGCCACCTACACACTGGATTTTGAAGGCTTAATATGGGGGGAAAAAGAATTTTTTAAATATATTTTTATTGATTCCAGAGAGGAAAAGAGAGGGGAGAGAAAGAGAAGCATCAATGATGAGAAAGAATCATTGATCGGCTGCCTCCTGCATGCCTCCTACTGAGGATCAAGCTGCATCCTAGGCAAGTGCCATGACCGGGAATCAAATAGTGACCTCCTGGTTCATAGGTCGATGTTCAACCACTGAGCCACATTGGTTGGGCAAAAAGGAATTTTTGATGTCTCTTTAATAAATGTTACATTGATTGCATGTTAAAATGATAATATTTTATATATATTGGGTTACATAAAATACATTATTGGGTTTTATTTCACCTGTTTCTTTTTTCTCTTTTTTTAATGTGACTACCAGAAAATTTTAAATTGCGCCTATGGCTCACAATATGTTCCAATTGGACGTGAGGCTTTCGATAATAAAAGTTAATATGAAATTTATTCCAGATGTCTCACCTCAAAGTCTCTTTATTGTTGGAATCTTGTCAAGAAAACCATGAGAAAAGATATTAATTCTGGCAACAGAGCTTAATACTCACCATATATCTTAAAATCTTATTCTCAAGATAACTTTCTGCTCCGTAAAAACTGAGTGAAGGCACCGTATCTTACGTTTCCTTTGAGGTTCCCTAGCATGGCACTCAAGAATATTATTAACCCACTAGAGGCCCGATGCATGAAATTCATGCAAGAGTAGCCTTCCTTCCCCCAGCTGCCAGCACCGGCTTCTCTCTGACACCCAGGACTCTGGCTTCCCTCACAGCCCCGGCTTCGTCCGGAAGGTCATCCGGAAGGATGTCTGGTCCAATTAGCATATTATGCTTTTATTATTATAGATTTACACCAATTAATAAAGCTGCCCTTTCTTGCATGTTTGGCCTAAATGAAGGCAGTATTTAAAATACTTTTGAAGGACTTTTAGACAAGCATTGTTCTCTCCCATTATATCCCACTTTTCATGACCGTTTCTACTACTTTTCTAATCAAAAAAGAGATTTATATTATTTGTTGAACTATTACACATTCCATTACACTTACTGCTTCATTGACACTTGTGCTATTATGATACAAACTGCAGGTGAAATACTGCAAGCCATGTAGGTCTCTTACATCCACTTAGTTCTATGGGTGTCCTGAGCAGCGCACATTATTAAATATTTGTGTGGGAAGGGGAAGCAATCACTCTAGTCGGCAGTGGGTAACCGACAGCCGAATGGTTCGTCTGTGATCCTGTGCACGCGATGCCGGGGATCCTTCGATAGAATTTGGTGGCTAATTTTTCAGTCTTATTTCTCTATGTGAAAGTATTCTAGGTGTGAATGTACAACAGTGAGCCAGTACTGACTGATCATTCCGTCTCCCTTGGTTTTAGAAGGCTGGACATTTGTAATTTTCAAAGTTGAGCCTCTTGTCCTATCAGGTGGCTTCTTAGGTGACGTGGATTAGTCCCTTCTGGATGTCCCCTCCATAGGATTCAGAAAACAAGTCCACGATGCAAACGCGTTTCATTAACAAATGTGATCAGTAGCATCAAAACTCTCTGGAGAGAGTTTGCACTGCGTAGAGTTGTTAAGTTCCACCTCTGCGTATAGCGGGGGGCTTTTCTTTTTTTTTAGTAAAATGAAATGATTGGTTTCTATTCAGTTCTAATGAAAAGGCACTACATTTTGAATCGGTAGGTTTGGATTCAAAGCATAGGCGACACTTCTCTGTGTTCTCTTGGGCAACCCACTTGTTATAATAGACAGTTTGTTCCTCAACCGGATCCCCTTCCCGGATCCGTGCACTCATTCTCTGCTGCTCTGAGTGGTGGCTGCTAATGGAAGGAAGCCGCAAACACACACACCCGTCTCCCCTCAGGGCCGCCTGCAGCCAGTGACTGAGCCAGCACGGCGCGCAGAGGGCAGCTCCTGTGCCTACAGGTGGGACCCACTCTGTGAGCAACATGCTCCACAGCTCCCTGTGGTCTCCGGCAGAGCTGTCTCCCGCTGACTGCGATCTCACAGGGCCTCTTCCCTTGCTCCCTCCTGCTGTCCCCAACCCCCCTGCCCGCCTCACAGCCCTCTGCCAGGACATCACTAAACTCTGAGCCTCCGTTTCTTTATCTGTAAAGTGAGAGTAATAGTTGACCCATGGGATTGCTGTGAGAATTAAGTGCTCTATCATTGTATGAAAGTACTTTGTAACCCAGAAAGAATTAAATAAATGTTAGATATTGCCATCGTCCATGCTGTTGCTAAAACTAATGAGAACAAGCTGATTTTTTAAAATTCTCTGGGACTTAACTGTGCCGACTCTCCCAATAGGTGCTATAAATGCCCTTGTTGGGGCCATCCAAGGTGACACATTTTTCTCTGCACCTTCACATAAACCTGTTCACATAAACCTGACTTGAATGGAGAATTTCCCAGTTGCTTCCAAGTTCTACTTATTTTTTTAATTCTAAGTCATGTTTTTTCATACATGTTTTATCATATACTTCCAGAATATTCCATTTCCTTATTTCACCCTCCCCACTATCTATGGGTACTTCTATGCTTACTATTAATATAAAATTATGCTCTTCTTATTATAAACAAAAAATGACAGCAACTTGCCTGTAAATCTAAGACATTTCCTTCCAATTAAATAAAAAACATTTAGGGCTATTATGCTTCAATTCCAATGTTTACTTGCTTATTTATGAGATGTTTCTTTACTTATTTATTTAGAGCATCTAATTGCTTCCTGGACTGCTCCATCTTAATCAGGAAAGCTATGAGGGCATTCCCTAAACCGAATCTTGCTATCTTTGGGATGTTATGCATCTTTCCTAAACAGGAAAAATAAAATCAAAATGAGGAAAATCTTGGGTTTTTACACACTTGTGCTGTTCAAATACAACTCAGGTAATATGCAAGTGTCAGTTACATATATTTTAAAGTGTTAGGGGAAAGCTATTTAAAATTGAGCTTTTGATGTCCCATTTCAGCCTGGAGACTGTGATGTTCCGTAAGGGCTGACCCCAGGATCAGTACTTTTTCAGATTTTCACAGTGCCTTGAAGAAGTAAAACTCATTGACTAACTTAACGTTTATCAAGTTCTTACTAGGAGCCAAATGCTGTGCTAAGAACATGATTAGCAGAAACATAGAGAATGCTTGCCATCTTAAAGTGCAGCATAGATAGCAATGCAGAGAGGGTTTTAATCAGAGAATGAGTAAACGTCACTGTGTCAGGTGCCATGAGGAGAGTGAACGTTGAGCAACTCAAAGTTATCAGAGAAGACTTCCCAAGGAAGTGATTGTTAACCTAATATTGGAGAAAAAGTAGGAGGAAGGAAGAGCATTCCAAGTAGAAGCACTAGCATGAGCAAAGGCACTGTGGCAGGAGCGAACATGATCAGTATGTCACAGGAAGGGTGAAAGGGCCTAAAATGACAAGACAAGCATTAAATCTAAGAGCAACAACCCAGGGAAGCTGTGAACAGAACAGAAAAAGGGAAGAGGTCACTCTACTAGGAGTCATCTCAATCCAATGAAAATATATTCTGTGTCCACTGCATGCAAGGGGTGTGTTCACTGTAGGTCCAGGAGGTTTTCCCCACCAAAATCTCTCAGCTCCTTTGCACTAGTCTCTCCACCCCACCTGCCTCTCTAGGGCCATCCTTAGTCAGTCTTGAATTGCTTTACCAGCAAAGCAACTAAAAGCAGTTAGAGCCTTATCATACAGCTACATTTATTACAACTAAAATCTCTTCTGCCCTGTAGCTTCCTAGGTTAGATGCCTGACACGCTATGCTTTAAGCCTTCCAGAAGCTGATCCTCACGTGCAGGACATAATTTGGTTTTGTATACAGAGCCCTCTGAGGTTGAACGCTCTCTCCTTTCTCCCTGCATCATTACTTTCTAGCAACTCAAGAACGCTTTTGGTTTCACCAAAATTTCATCAAAGTTGGCACACACCATAATGTTTCCAACTTCTGACTCTTTCTCTCCTCAACACTCAGCTCAGATAGCCCCTCCCCAAGGACGGCTTTTCTAACCTCTCACTGCAACCCCCCAAACCAGTTATCTGTCCCCTTTCTGTGTTCCAATATCATCTTCCCATATTCTTTGTTGAATTTTCCATGTTATTAAAATTATTTGGCCATCCATCAACAGCCCCCCTAGACTACAGTAGGAGTTCCACA
Organism: Myotis daubentonii; assembly: GCF_963259705.1. Lineage (NCBI taxonomy): Eukaryota > Metazoa > Chordata > Mammalia > Chiroptera > Vespertilionidae > Myotis > Myotis daubentonii. Next base: position 15,142,790 of record NC_081856.1, on the reverse strand, counting down.
AAGGCAAATACATGATCTGGTTTTTTTCTTTGTATATCTAAGGACTAGAATAACTTGGCAAAGAAAAAAGATTATTGGACATAACTGAGCAGGCATAACTGAGCTACATCAAAAAAATAAACAGGTGAAATTAACATTAACAATTTATGTTTCTTAGCCCAATATATCCAATGCATTATCATTTCAACATGTAAACACTGTAAAAATTATTAAAGTTTTACATTCTCTTTTTTAAGTGTCTGAAACCTAGTGTATATTTTACACAAAAACAGATCCCAATTCAGACTGATCACATTTGAAGTTCTCAGTGGCCACATGGGGCTAGTGGCCGCCACCTTGGACAGTACAGATGCAGATAGCCCCCAGGTAAGGCCAGCACCACCAACAAAAACCTGGGAACAAGTCGAACAGAATTAATATGAGCCTCATTGAAAAGACCTTGAAGGAGTCAATTGTCTGAGGATTCTGAGGCTTGAATTCTCTGATTTGGCTTTCTGTGCTGATGGAATAAAATGCCTCCACCAGTTTCTACATAATACCTAGAGATAAAGTGTTATCACTTGGAAAAAAAGTCAACAGTCCCTCAATTTTCCATTGGATCACTTTTCTTGGTTCTAAAACTGAAGATGCATATATGAGATAGCTGCATGAGTTAAAGAGCATTGTGAGATTAAATTTTTTTTAATTCTCAAAGATAGTGTTCATATTTCAGAAGGGAAAAGCCAACAACTGAAATATTTTATCTAGTAATATTTCTCCTCTTGCTCCCAGAATCAGCATGAGAGCTTTCTCACTTGATCAATTTATTAATATTACTGAGTGAGTTAGATTCAACAAAGGATTCTGCCTCCCCTCCCCAGCACAGAAACTTGTGGAAACACAGAAGTAAATTACAGATAGAAAGACTACAATTTTCTCTAATATGCATGATCATCCTTTGCACCTCATTCAAGGACTGACGTATTTTATTAAGTAATATAATCTCATTTCAGTTATTCTTTTACTCATTTGTTCATTAAATACTTATTGTGCACTTACTATGTGCAGACCTTGTGCTGGGCCCTAAGACCTTGCAATCACTGTCTTCAAGGAGCATGCAGCCTCTTGGGGGAGTCAGACACTTGATGAGTCTGTGATGTGCATGGTGAAAGGTGCAGGAGCTTTTAGGAACAGAATGAAACCTGATCCAGAGACTCCAAGAAGGCTTTCCCAAAGGGAGGGTTATTAAGGTGAGTACTGGAGGAAGAGGAGGAGTTGGCCAGTTGAGTAGAGAAGGACAGAACAGCCAGGTAAAGGAAAGAACACATAGAAGACCCAAGTTTAAGAGAGCACATGGTGGCCTTGGCTTCCAGAAGCTAGACTTTCTGGAAACTGGAAGAAGTCCATTATGCGTGGAGGGTAGAACTTGAGGGTTTATGGTCATTGATGAGTCTGGAGAGCAGGCCAGGTCGGAGTCAACTCACGAAGACCTACACGTTACGGTCGCAGGTGCCTGTGGCACGGTTGGTTGCAGTGGGTTACAATGACTGGAAGCAGGGAAGGAGTGTCAGTGTCTGCCTGGAAATGGAGGTGGGTAGGTGAAATGAAAACAACAGGGCAAGATGGCAGGCGGTGAGTAGACAAAGGTGTAAGGAAAAATGAAGAGTGAGGAAAAAAATCAGAGGACTTTGTTTATCCCAGTAAGAGATGAAGACGATTTGAACCAGTTATCAAGATGCACTAACCTTGAAGGGAGAACCTGCATCAGAAAAAACGTAGAATGTTTAGGCCCCATGCATATATTATCTAATGTATTTACCCCAACAACATATTTTACAATGAAGAAATTGAAGTTCAGAGTGGTTTTGTAACTTGCTCAAGGTTATATATTAGTAAGTGATGTATACAGGAGGGAAATAAACTCAGATTTGACAGGCCACAGTGCCCTCACTCTGTGGACTCATCAAAACACGGACTCTCACAATGGAATACTTCTCAGCCGTAAGAAAAGATGAAATACTGCCATTTGTGGCAACATGGATGGATCCTGAGAATTTCATGCTAAGTAAAATAAGTCCGACGGAAAAAGTCAAGAACCATCTAATTTCAGTCATATATGGGATATAAAACTGAAATCAACAAATGAACAAACAAGAAAAACAAACAAAAGCTCTTAGAAACAGACAACAGTATGGTGGTTACCAGAGGAGTAGGGAGATAGAAGAGAGTAAAGGGGGTCAAATATATGGTGACAAAAGAAGATTTGACTTTGAGTAATGAATACACAATGCAATATACAGATGATGTATTATGAATTGTACACTGGAAACCTATGTAATTTCATTAACCAGTGTCACCCCAATAAACTTAATTTTTTTTTAAAAAAAAAAAAGGAGTAATCTTAGCTGATGTTTAAAAAGTAACCTTTAGGGTTAAAATGGAGTTTAGTCTCTGACATTATATTGGAAAAGTTGTTAAGCCTTATCTATTTGGCCCTAATACTAAAACAGAATTATGCTAGTTTAACCTCTCAACATGCATAAGTAGTCATCAAATAATATATATACAGTGCTGGGAAGGAAGAGATTAAAGAACATATGCAAACTAATATATGCATAACCTATAGGTAGAGACAGTAGTGTGGTAAAGACTTAGAGGCGGAAGGAGGGTCATGGGGGGAAAGGAAAAAATCTGAAATACTTTCAACAATAAAGATAAATTTAAAATACGTGTGTGTGTGTGTGTGTGTGTGTGTGTAGTGCTTTGAATGAGCAGAAAGAATGATGACACACATCTATCCACATGCTATTATTTCATTTTAATTCATAGTTTCCATTTTTAAAGGTTTAACCAAGTTAAATTGCACTGGCCCGATAATATTTTATGAGATGTACTAGAGGCCCAGTGCACAAAATTAGTGCATGGGTAGGGTCCGTAGGCCTGGCCAGCCATCAGGGCCAATCGGTTCCCTGCCTCCCTGCCTACCCGCCTCCTGCTTCCCTCACTCCCTCAGTGCCATGTTCCATGCTGACCCCTGGTGGTCAGCGCACATCATAGTGAGTGATCCAACTCCTGGTCTTCCTGTCAAACTCCCGAGGGGACACTTTGCATATTTGCCATATATATATATAGATAGATATAGATATAGATATAGATATAGATATAGATATAGATATAGATATAGATATAGATAGATAAGTTTAAGGTGGATCTTAAAAGGAGACCATAATCAAGTCCATTTTAAATAGCACTACACTAATTTTTATAAAAGGAAGAGTTCTTTTGCAAAAAAATAAATAAATAAATTCTTAGATCAGGGAGTAACTTTAACTCTTTACCATAATGTGCAATTTAAACATCTCGTGTGTTTTTTACTGAAGTTCTTAAGTTATCTTTCATCCCGGCGTTTTTACAGTGTTGAGGCACAGAAACCAAGCAGGAATTTTCCCACGTGGCAGAGCTAACCTGGCAGCCCAGAGTTGCTTTTTTCCAACAGCTTAATGCTGAGGTCACAGCCCTTTAGCAAAATGAAGCTTATCAGGAAAAGATTGGAACTAAGGCAGGCAATGTATGAGGTGTCAAGGTAGTTGTCACTGTCAATTATAAGGCTTCCCCAGGGGACTGCTCTGATTACCGTGGCCTTGCAAAGTGATTCCAGGATGGGACCTCCAGGGAATCTGGCTTATTGTGGCTGCTTCTCCTGAGTACAGACTGGCTTACACTGTGTGAGTGGCCCTCTCCCTGGTAACTTTCCTCAATAAATGCAGACGCTCCAAGGGAATAAAGTTCTCTATTCTCTGTACCCTTTGTGTCATGTAAATGACTCTTGGCTTCGAGAATGGGGCTTTTAATCTTGTTTTCCTCCATCCGTGATACAGGATTATACAAATGCTAAGGTGATGGCTCCTGCAAAATGTCCGTATAGGTGAGCCCTAAATCCTTCCGTTCTCACAATAATGCCAATTTGTAAAGCATGAGTCACCTAAAGAAGAAAAAGAAAGAAAGAAATCATTGTGAATCTGGGACACAAAAGTGTTTGGCCTCCCCAACTCCCCAGGAGGAAGAAAGAGGGCTGAGAGGTTTGCCAGGTTATAGCCATCTTGCTGATGGAAAGCATTGCAGAGAGGAGAATTCTAGTGTGGGATATTATCAAGCTGTACTGTTTCCTTATAAGTTTTCAGTATATGTTGATGCTTTTTAAAATAACTTTATTGAGGCGTAATTCACATTCCATGTAATTCATCCATTTAAAATAGACAATTCAGTTTGCCAGCCCTAGACAGACACTAATCTACTTTCCATCTCTATAGGTTTGCCTATTCTGGATATTTCATATAAATGGAATTATGCACTAGGTAGTCTTGTGACTAGCTTTTTTCACACAGCATAATGATTCAAAGTTAACTTATATTGTAGCATGTATCAGAACTTCATTTCTTTTGATTGCCAAATAATATTGCACTGTGTGGTATACCACATATTACTTATGCATTCATCGGCTAATGGACATTTGGGATGTTTCCACCTCTGGGCTATTAGGAATAATGCTGTGATGAGCATTTGTATACAAGTTTTCATGTGGATATAGGTTTCCACTTTTCCTGAATATTTACCTAGAAGTGGAATTGCTGGGTCTTAGGCCAACTCTAGTTTGACTTTTGAGGGGCTGTTTCCATCAGCAGTACATGGGAGTTCCAATTTCTCCACGACCTCACCGACACTTGTTATCATCCCTCTTTCTGATGGTAGCCATCCTGGTGAATGTGCAGTAGTCTCTCATTGTGGCTTGGATTTGCATTTTCCTGGTGGCTAATAACGTTGAGCATCTTTGCATGAGCTTATTAGCCATGTGTATTGATGCCTTTTTAAAAAGCTATTTCTCTGCTGGGTTTTAAAAGTAACACCACTTAAGTGCCAGGAAATGGCACAGTCCTTCAAATAAAGGGTTGGCTCCTGGAGCTACACTGTTTCCACCTACATTTATAAAACTGGAGCCCCATTGGCCTGGAGAAAGTCTCCCATAAAAAGGGGCCCCTTCCCTCTGGCCGCCACTCCGAGATTGTCTGTGTCCATGGGTTGTGCATAGATGCTCTTTGGCTAATCTCTTCACCTTCTGTCATCCAGCCGCCCCCCCTCATTTTACTCCCTTCTGATAACTATCAGTCTATTGCATGTATCCATGCCTCTGGTTCTGTTTTGTTCACAGTTTATTTTGTTCATTAGATTTCCATATGTCCTTCTCTGACTAGCTCATTTCACTTAGCATAATACTCTCCAGGTCCATTCACGCTGCCCCAAAAGGTAAAAGAGTTCCTTCCTTTTTATCATCATGTTGTATTCCATTGTGTAAATGTATCACAGCTTTTTTATCCACTTGTCTTCTGATGGGCTCTTAATTTTATCATATAATATTATAATTAGTTTAATTAATTATTGCACATTCATGTTTTCTAATTCTAATAAGGACCTTGCTATTAAAAGAGACTCTATGTACCTTTAAAAAAAAAGAAAAGAAAAGAATGTATTGACCAAAGCAAAAACACACTTAGGATGGTGAAACAAGGAAGGGCATGGAAGGAGCAACAGGAGAGCCTAGGCTGGGCTGTTTGGCTCTCTGGGAAGTGAGAGAAAAGGGGGCCTTGGAGGTAGGTTCAGGGGGTTATCTCAGGACAAGCTGCTGCTACCCATTGCCCCCTGGTTGAAAGTCTCCTGGGGTCTGTTACAGGTTAGGGGATAAGTGCAGGGAGTGGGGAGAAAAGAGGGGAAGGGAATGGCACAGGCGTGCTCCCTGGAGGGAGAGCACTCTATGAACCTTCACTGTCTATTTTAAGTGAACATTGAAAAGTGCTGCCTTAGTTGCCTAAAGTACAGCCCAGACTTGGAGACATAAAATGCATTGTTCTGAGAACAGTCAAAGCAGTCAAAGCAGGACACTGGAGCACCAGGAGAAGGGCACGTTTGGGCCGAAGGTGCACGTCTGTGTCCATGGATGGCTCCATCCAGGCCCTTGAAGATGGAAATGTGACTCCTCCCTGTGTTCCAGTATCACCACCACCCATCACTAACCAAGGCATCCTTCAGTGGGACAGTGTCTCTTTCTTCCTCCAAAGTCTCACTTATCAAAATCAGAACTGGGCAGGTGGCCAGAATTGGGATGGAGGTGAGGTAGTCAGGGTAGAAACTGGGCACCCAGGACGGTGACCCTTCAGTCCACACCACGACCGGTTCTCTTGCTGTCACAGGGAGGAAAAGCACCCGCTTAGGGAGCAGTCCGGAGGTAAGAACTGGGGGTAGTTCAGTTGCCCTGCCTGTGAGCGATGACGACAGTGGTTTAACAGGTCTTCGGAGGCAGAGAGGAATGGGTGTGCGCCTCCAAGTGAGCTAGGGGGTTGGAGGGAGAAGCAGGCACGAGGAAAACTCACAGACCCTCCTCAAGGGTTTATATACATTTGGAAGGGACAATGGAGCATTCTGTTCTGGGCACTTTTGCTTTTGTGGGCCTCTTCCTCCATTGAAAACATATTAAAAATTACATTGAACAACTACACTGGAATAATCCAGTCTGGATTCATTATTATATATCAGTCATTATGTCCATTTTTTCTTCTGATTTTAAATGAACTGGAAATGAAAACAGTCAGTGGGCCCCTAGAAGTGTCGTAGCCCTGGGCACAGTGCACAGACACCTAAAGGACCAGACAGCCACATCTGGGAGAACTTGAACATTCCCCGTGTGACATTGTCATTGAAAGGAAGCCGTATAGGGTAATAGCTGAAATGTCACTTCTTTGACCTCTACTAGTACGCTATATGACCTTGAGCAAATTAGTTTGTCTAAGTCTTGGCTTCCTCATGAATTGTAATTATGGAGATTTAAATGAGATATCTACAAAATACTTTGCCTGCTGCCTCCTAAACACTAAGAAAATGGTGGCTATTGATAGTAAACAGCAAGTTGTGATATATAGAAAAACTAAGAGACAAAGAGGCTGCTAGTTTCCTTTTTTCCACACACTGCCTGTGTGACCTTGATCCAGGCACTTAACCTTTCTGAGCCAAGAGTGCTGAAAGAACAAATGAGATAATGGATGGAGAAGCATGTCTATTATAGCTAAAAGCATTGCGTGCAGGAATCACTGTTATTACCAAAGAAGCTGAGTATTGTGTAGAGGGAAGTGTCCACTGCAGCATAGAAAGGCTATTTGGTGGGTGTTTATTGAATGAATGGACGCCTGACAAAGCTTTCAGCATCTGAAACACTATAATCTTCACTGGGGTACTTAGTGGTGAAAAGCATTACAAAGGCAGTCCAAGACAAAAATATTAAACATTTCTTATGAGGAGATTGTAGCTAATGATTCATAACTATAACTTTCACCAACATGTAAGTGTCTTGGATTGCAGACTTCTGGAAGGGACACATTCCTTGTGTTTTTGTATCCCCAGCATTTCCCATCCAGGGCTGACACACAATAGTCTCTCAGTAAATGCTTGGAAATTGAAGTGAGTTGAATTTATCCAACAGGACCTGCTCTTGTTGCCAATCTTAATCTCTCTTCACATGGAAATTCTTAATTCCATTCTTTCCCCAAGCTCTTTTTTTGCTATTTATGTCAGTAAGATTCTCAAATTAAAAAAAAAAAGGCTTTCAATGCATATTATTTGAATGAGTAAACTAATAAGTTATGCACTGTACTTTTATTTTAAAAATGTGTTGCTGACCATTCAGCAAGCAAATGCTTGAGGAAATACACATTTGTATTATTGGAGATATAATAGAATAAGCTCAGAGGGTATCCTAATCGAATCAAACTTCAGAATTCCACTCCTGATTCTTGCCAGTACGACTCATCCTACTAACCCATTGCACTCGGAAGCAGAATCATGACCTGGTCTAGGACTTTCTATTGATGGGACCCATCCTACCCGCTCTTTCCTTGGCCTTGGAGGGTGGTCCCTCAATGTTCAAAAACAATGTGCTTGCGTGTAAAGGAGTCTCTGGCCATCTAGTTGGCATCACACGGTCTTTTGAGTCCTTGGAGCTGTGGCCACTTGCCTGGTATGGCAGAGAGTGTCTTGGAGAATTCGTGTGGGGTACATTTTTTGAAATTGCTTCTTTTGGCGGCGTCAGAGTATAAATTGGCATCTCCGTGGTGCAGCTGTGATAACTGACTGATGTTCTCAGCAGAAAGGGCACTGACCATCCTTCTCAGGCAAATAGCTCTGTGAGAAAAGCCCTGTTCCAAACATCTCTTCAGCAGCCCTTCAACGGGGTGTCCCTTTCGGTGACTTTCTTTGATGTGCATCTTCCACTCAGTGTTACCCTTTCCCTGTCAGTTCTAATGTGGGGGTGGTTGTGTGTGCAGGGGGAGAGTCCTGGACACTTGTTTGGATGTTAATTAGCTTTAGTTCTAGAAAAAAATGTAATTTGTGGGGGTTTCTGTGATTCTTATCTCCATCTCGCAAATGACCGTCATGATGTACATAATAGTTAATAATAGCAAGATGTTCTACCTGGAGTGAAAGAGCATAAAGGTAAAAATGTGGTCTTCATCCTGCGCCTAATCTTATCGCATTAGCATAAAGCTAAACTCAACAATCAAGAAGAAAAGACAGCCCTGGCACAGAATCTTCTAAAACACCGGGGTGCAGGAGCTTATCTGCCCAGCACAACTCTCTGGGGGCCTGCTCTGCCCGTCTGTTCTGGATCTGTCTGAAGGATCCTGTCTCTTCCAATAAACACTGTGTCTGCATATTCCCTTTGAACCCCCAGTGCCTCTTCAGGCGCATAGTAGGAGCAATGTTCATTGACTGGGCGAATCCCATGGGCAGCACCCACATCTGGCCCAACACAAAGCCAAGCTCTGCCCTCTTCCCAGACTCCCCAGCCATTTCCACGACCCACCATTCTGCAACAGGGGGTCTCAGTGGTGGCTTTGTCTTCATTCATTAAAATCCAAACTTGAAAGTAAGCAGAATGGCTAGTACATCAGTGTACTCATTTCCTCTTCCAGGGTGAACCCCATGGCACGTGGGGTACGGCTGCTTCATCTCTTTGTGGACTTCATGTCAGGGAGCACCCCCTTCACTGTGTAACAGAACCAATAGAAAGGACACTGGTCTTGGAGTAGGCATGGCTTGGAAACCTGGCTATGGCATACGCCAGGCAGCCTTTGACTTAAAAACTTAACCTCTAAGTTCTGCTTATTCAGAGCAGTGCTCCCAGCCCTGCCCACTGGAGTGAACGGTGAGACACACGACACACGGAAGTGCCTGGCGCAGAGCAGCTTCTCAAGGAAAGTTAGTGTTTTCCCCAAGGGCCTCCCGCAGGGCCCGCTGGCCCGCAAGTGAGCTTTCGACTAGGTGAGGAGTGCGACTAGGAGAAAGCAGGACTTAGGGAGGCGTGCTTGGCTAAAGAGAATCAGACACCATTGGGGGCTCAGTGGTGGGAGGGAAGGAGAGGAGACAAATCCACGGCCCTCGCCGTGTGGTGGGAAGCCCACCCCAAGAGTCTTTCCATTTAGAACAAAGGCCAACTCAGATCTTCCTCCGTAAGTCACATGTCGGTGGCACAGCTGGGGATGTGGAGGCTGGCTGCAGTCCCCAGGACCTGCCCAGGTGACACTGTTAGCCCAGCTGCCTTCAGGTGAGCCGGAGTCTTTCCTTCTACAGATTTAAACTTCTCCCCTAGAATAGCATTTCTTGAAACTCCTGTTTTCTGATAGCAGATCAAGTGTTGCCTATAGTTTGGGCAACTTTGGTATCCAGGAAATAGACATAGTGTGCGTGACATTGTCCTCATTCTGATGAGCAGCATCAAGAAGCAAGGGTGGCCCTAGCTGGTTCGGTCAGTGGATAGAGAGCATCAGCTCACTGAAGGGCCCCAGGTTCAATTCTGGTCAGGGGCACGGACTTCGGTTGCAGGCTGGATCCCTGGCCCTGGTCAGGGCACGTGATATGTTTTTCTTACATCCGTGTTTCTCTCTCTCTCTGTCTTCCCCCCTCCCTTCCACTCTCGCTAAAAAAAAGAAGCAGCAGCAGCAAGTGTGGACTTGCCTACTCATGCTCATTCATACCTTCAATTTAAAATGAATTAAGGATATTTGCTTGTCAGCTGGAGACCTCCTTTTCATTTAACTTTTTCTTCCTGAGGTTATGTAGGATGCAATTCTCATTTTTTAATAAAATTTTTTGCCATTGCCCCAAATTAAGAAGCATGTTAGGCAAAGTGTCTTCGCCCTAGTTTGGAGACATTCCACAGTCATTGAGGGTGAGCTAAAACAAGGCCACTGGTGAGCATGGGCCAAAAGTCCCCCGTGGCATGTCTGGGGTGCTCCTGAGTGGAAGTCACCCACTGGGGTGTCCTGTCTGTTGGCCAGTCCGGTGTCACCCAGGTCCACATCTAGGGCTTCTCCAACTGCACACAGAAGCAGGCAGGGCAGCCTGGGAGCCAGCACAGCCCTGCCCACCCAGGCTTATCATCTGAAACACACAGAGTGGTGCAGAGCCCCGCTTCTCCCCCCGCCAGGGAGCGGTGTTCCCAGGTGGAGCAGGGGCAGGACCAGCTGAGCAGATGAAATGTTTACATTGTGACCAGGCTCTTGCAGCTGCTGGGAACAAGCAGCATCTGTCACAGTCCCTTGGCTGGAGGCCCTTATCACCTCGGAGTCACAAACAGGAGGGGCAGCTCTACTGTGACACCATCTGTGAGCCTGGCCTTCCAGGGCTTACTTTCACCCCATCCAGTCTGCAATGAGGGAAGCTCTTGGAACAGACTAACATTTGCATCCTCTCTGTCACATCCTCACCTCCACAGCCGGGACTGTCCCCCCCACTCCCCCCTCCCTCTCCAGCAAGGCTCAGATGACAGATTATCATCCTGGGCAAGGAGAGGGCAGGCGCATCCTCACAATGCAGATAGGGAAGTCGTGTCTTCTCCCTCCCCAAGTCCCCTCTTCTTCCTGGCCTTGACCCTCCCTTGCTCAAGGTGTGGTCCATGGATCAGCAACATTAGCATCACCTGGGAGCCTGACAGCAGCTCAGGCCCACCCATAGCCACAGGATCAGAATCTGCATTTTGACAAGACCCTCCCCCCGCCCCCAAATGACTCCTACACACCATCAAGGTCCAGAAGCCCTGCTCTGAGTCTTAGGTCAATGATCTGCAACGATCATTTTATATTAACACCAAGTGAAAGGAAATCTCTGCTCATTCCAAATCTCAGTGGAAAACGTAATGGAGACACTCAGACATCAGTAGACCGAAAGCACAACTCTGCAGAAGTTCATGGTTAATATTAGCAATAATGCCTACGGGTCTGGCTACCTTTGCCTGCCCCGAGCTCAGAGAAGCTCTGGCTGTGAAGTGGCAGCACCCAGACAGTGGATGGTTACGCTTCCTCCCCTGGCCTGTCCGCCTGGGAGCAGGGGAGGCCCTAGCCCTCAGTTCCTTCTTCCGCTGTGGCCGGAGAAGAGCCAGAGACAACCACTTGGAACTTCCCTGTCACTCAGAGGCCATTAAATTTTTACGAGATTAAAAGTACTTTTTCCAGAAATAAAACCCAGAGTTATCACTTCAGTAGGCTGGGGAAATGTACCATTCCTTTTTATAGCTTCGAATAAGAGCAGCTCTCTAACAACCCAAAATTTCTTCTCCTGATTCTGCAACCTTCTCTCCTTAGCATAAAAAAAATAAAAATAAAATAAAAAAGCCAAGTGGAGCATTTGGGGGCCATTGAGACCCTCGGTGCATGCTCATCAAATTCCTGAGGCACTGTCACCCTTGACAGAGGGGATGATTTCTCACATGTCACAGTGTAGTGTCACCTTTACCTCTATAGTGCTCGGTTTCCCTGTCTGCAGTGAGCTGTTATGAAGGAATTGAGAAGCTTAGGTGCCCGCAGGGGCCACCCATGGAATGAAAGGGAGTGTGGGGACCGGAGGGAGAAAATGAGGTCACAGTCATGGCTAGGAGACAATCACGGCTCCTACCAGCTCATTCAGTGGCCCTGTTTGGATTTCATTAAAATGACATGGCACATCTTTGTCTTATTTTTGACTGTACTGGCTTTTGAGAGATTGATTCATTACCGTCTACACTTATAGTTCCTTTGCAACAGGGGGCAGTAGTGAGACCGGGTCATGGATCCAGCAACCCCTGCTTTCTCTGTGAATTCCAAACACCATAGATGAGCAATTTTTAACTGGTGTGCCGCGAGAATTTTTTAAATATGCAATACCTGACTATTTAATCAGGGGCACTGACATCTTTCCCCTTAGATTGTCAACAACAACAAAAATAGCCAATACAATGATAGCCATTCAGTGTGAATGAATCAAAAGTATACCTATATTTTTGCCCAGCCAGTGTTGCTCAGTAGTTGAGTGTCGACCCATGCATCAAGAGGTCACTGTTTGATTCCTGCTCAGGGCACATGCCTGGATTGTAGGCTCAATCCCTGGCAGGTGGCATGCAGGAGGCAGCCCATCAATGTTGATGTTTCTCTCATAGATATTTCTCTCTTTCCCTTCCTCTCTCTCTAAAATCAGTAAAAACTTACTTTAAAATTATACCTATTTTTGTCAGATCAAAAAATATGATATTTTTTTATGTCCTGTAGAAATTTAGTAATTAGTTCCATGAGATGAAACGGTCTGCTAGCAAAGATCCCCAAGGTCTGGCTTGCTTATGTTTGCTGTTGTTTTGTCTCACATAGTGTTTTAAGAAATGTTCCAAATAGTTGAAATATTTAAAAATCAGAAAATTTCACATCTTTGGGGAAAAAAGTCTATATGGGGAGGAACTAAAGTGTCTGGCATCAGGGTGAGAACAGGGGGTGGGGACGGGGGGGCTGGGGCAAAAGTACTGGCAGAGGCCATTGTTCATTTTCTGAGCCCTTCCCCCACAGAGCCAGCAGGTAAGTGCCATATCTGAGTCTCCATCAACCCAGCTAACACTGTTCGCCTACCCTCGTGATTCCCTGAGACTCCACCCCACCCAACTTTCAAGGCCACCCAAGCTGTTTCCAGTGGCTTTTCCACGTGTATGGCCTGCCTTGGCTCATGCTTTAGACTTTTGTAAAATCTCTCAAACAAGCATCTGGCTTCAGCATGCCCACCCGGTAAGTGACCTCAGGCCTGGTACTAGCTCAGACAGCCTTGGTTTGCTGCTTGGCCTCTCCTGGGAACCTCCAAGTCCAGCACAAGTAGCAGCCATCTGCAGATTGCTTTGTAGCTCAGGCCGAGTAGCCCCCAGCTGAACACAGGTGATGGCTGACCTTGGCCTGCACCTCCCGGGAGGCCCCAGAGGCAGTGCACCCAATGGACAGCTTCAGACCACATCAAAGCACCACCCAACCATATTCAAGGGGCAGACTCAGCAGGCACCAGAACCCCGCTGAAGTGAGCCCTGCTTCAAGGGGTGGGCCACTGCACATCTGATCCTCCATGGTGGTCACAGGCAGTCCATGCAGCCAGTTCACCTGAGGATAAATCCCTCTCATTGATGTGCCAATGGTAATCAAGACTCAACTACGATAGGAGCGTGTACAGAGAACATATTGACGGTTGCCAGATACGGGGAAGGGTGAAAAAGGTGAAGGGAATAAGAAGTACAAATTGGTAATTACAGAATACTCACAGTGATGTAAAGTACAGCGTAGGGAATATAGTCAATAACTATGATGTCAGATGGGGACTAGGTTTATCAGGATTGATCACTTGATAAGTTATATAATGTCTAATTACTGGGTTATACACCTGAAACTAATACAATATTTTATGTCAACTATAATTGGAAAATGAACATTTATTTTTTTAAAGCCCAGATTTCTGGCTTCCTCTGAATTGGAAAATCTGAGGGCAGTCACCCTTGTTGCCATGTGGCAACAATCAGCTAAATCTGTAGCCACTTCCCACTTCTCCCGTTCCCCACCGCCCCCTCCACTTCCCCGGGTCTCACCTCCCCTTGCTACACTCCCGATTGACACCCACTTGGTGGCAGAAGGCATTTTTGTTCCCAGCCCCTTTGACAGCCTGAAGTGAAGCTGGATTCCCTGTCAGGCTCCTGTCTGAGAGGCCAGATGGTTGAGAATGTGGCTGGTGGGAGGGTCCGCTTCATTCGGTTTACAAAGCACTAAAATGATTCTTCATCCCAGAATATCCGATTTTTAACAAAAAGAATCAAAAAGGAAAAAAATGCACTGAGAAGAAAGTCGAACAACTGTGTGGTAAAACTGCATAGCGATTATTTAAGGCGGTGCTGCCCCCAGCAGGTATCAGATGGCACTTTAGCGGGTTCCTCTTGCTGGCAGTCCTACCTGGAGCATCTCACTGGCTCTGGCTGCTCCTCGGAACCTTCCACGGTCCGTGCTCTTCATCCTCACTAGCCTGGTTGCAGGGACGTTCTGGGTCTCAGTTTACTCGATGCCTTTGTTGCTGCATTTACTTCACTTCAGTTGCATAGACGCTGCTCGCTGGTTGCTGTTCTTTGTTTTAATTGCTTATCAAGTATTCCAGGCCTATAGAAAAGAACCGAGGCAGCCTCACTCGCGCACCCCTGTCCTTACTGAAGCCTAACACCTTGCCACTCTGCTCCAGGCCGTCTCTTCCTCAGGAATCAAATAGTACAGGGGTGTCTCCCAGATCCCACACTCCTCTCCAACTTCCCAGAGCGAGCCAACAGCCTAAAGTATCTTTTCTCTTGCATCACTTAAAATAATGTTTTAGATTTAACTATTCAACAGAGGGGTTTTTCTTTTATGTATTTTTTTTATTTTTCAATTACAGTTGACATGCAATAGTTTCTGATGTACAGCCTATTTGGTTAGACACGTATATAGCTTATGAAGTGAGCCCAGACCCTGATAGCCTAGTGCCCACCTGGCACCATACACAATATTACAGTATCACTGACTACTTTCCCTAGGCTGTGCTGTACTTCCCCGTGTGACACAGCCTCATTTTTAAGTGCTAAAGTAGTGCTCCGCTGGAAGATGCATCACAACTGATTTTTCTCTCTTCTTGATGGACATATCAGTTGTTTCCAACCTTCTGCTACTACCAACGACGCTGAAATGAGTGGTCCTCTGTCTCCCGACACACAGGTGTGCACCTCTCTTTATGCGCCTAGCAGTGGGATTGTGAGTCACAAGGTAGCACTTCTTTACTTTTATTTGATTGCCAATCCCTTCTCCAAAATGTTCGCTTTGCTTTAGCTCCCTCAGCAGCCGGAGAGCATTTTTCTCTCTCTCCGTCTTTTTCGTTATTGACATTTTCGAGGCTTTGAACTCGGGCCAATAGGAGAGTGAAGTGACATCTTCTCGCTGTTTAAATTTTCCTGTTTCTCGTTAGTAGAGAGGTTTTAGCATCTTTCTATGTGTTTATAGACCATGGGGAATTACCAATTCCCTGACTCCCACACTAGCTGTTTTGGAAGAAGAAAAACTTTTTTTAGCCTTTCCTGTCTTCAGTGTCCATAGTGATCTTTCCCTATATCAGAAATTATTTTAATTGTTAGATTTTGTCTGTTATTAGATTAAATTTATTAAAAGAAAAAATCCTTTTATTTGAATATATTTTTATTGCATTCAGAGAGGAAGGGAGGGAAAGAGAGATAGAAACATCAATGATGAGAGAGAATCATCGATTGGCTGCCTCCTGCACACGCCCCACTGGGGACTGAGCCCGCAACCCGAGCATATGCCCTTGACCAGAATCAAACCTGGGACCCTTCAGTCCACAGGCCAACGCTCTATCCATTGAGCAAAACCAGCTAGGGAAAAAATTCCTTTTTGATATTTATTCATATATTCTTGTGCTGAACACGAGGGAAAGCCTTCACTGGCCTCCTAATCCTCGCACCCGCCCTCCCAGTCCCCTCTCCGCTGTCCCCAAGCTGCGCTATAACCTTTTAGAACCTGTGGGTATATTGTCCCTCAAAGTCCCTGACACTTTTCTGTATCCTAAGGCCTGCCCTGTTTTAGTCTCTCTTTCTCTTTCCCAGATCATAAGGATCAAATCAAACAGAAAGGGGTGGGTGGGGCACAGCCTTCCTGTGACAGTCCTCTGGCTCCTGGCCCGAAATTCTACTTCCAAAGATCTCTTTCTCTCCTAGACTCTCTGTCTTCCCCAAGAAACTAGACATAAAACATCTTTCTGGCTGGAGAGCATAAGCCCCCACTGTCTACTTTTCACTGATCAGAAAGAGAGATTTTTTCCAAAGCAGGTTCTATCCGGAGGGGAGCGGCGCTGCCTGCAGCTCTGAGCTCCTTTGGCTTGTCCCCACAAAGCCTAGAGTTGGCACTACCCTGGAGGAGCCATTGCCCTTGGCACTGCCCCTGGCAAAGATGTTCAGACAGCCTCAGAAAGTTTCAAGTAGCCCGGACTCTTTCAACCAAACAAAGGAGCAGCAATTTCCACAGATAATCAGCCACTTTCATCACAGCGGCAGCTGGCACATTGTGAACGTTCAGTAAATATTAATCAATAGCTATGTGGTGGCACTGAAGAGAGACAAAAGAACAGTCTGATGGGGTAACCAAGGTCACACTATACAGACGCTGGGCCCTAATTTTCAAGGGAAGGCACACGTGCCACCAGCTAAGAGCTGTTTGGGCCAGAAGACTCTGCCCAATGCCAAGGGCATTTCTCTGCCAAGGGCAGGCTCTCCCAGGCAGACGACTGTGGTTCTGCCTGTGGTTGCTCTGTATCAGCAACAGGGATTCCCTAAGCCAGCCTTGTGAGAATTTTCTGACTATTTGCTGAGCCATCGAATGAGGCAGCTGTGTTAGATCCTGACTGTGGCCCTGGGGAAAAAAACCTACCGCTTTAACAAATGACTGGTTCCACCCCAGGATGACCTATTTGTCAAATACACATGCCATCCAGTCTCACATCTTACACAGGTTTCTATATCTATCTGAAAGTTGGTCATGCTGGAGATGAATTTTTTTAAAATATATTTTATTAATTTTTTACAGAGAGGAAGTTAGAGGGATAGAGAGTTAGAAACATTGATGAGAGAGAAACATCAATCAGCTGCCTCCTGCACACCTCCCACTGGGGATGTGCCCGCAACCAAGGTACATGCCCTTGACTGGAATCGAACCTGGGACCTTTCGGTCCGCAGGCTGACGCTCTATCCACTGAGCCAAACTAGTCAGGGCTGGAGAGGAATTTTGACTATTGAGTGAACAACCTTTCAAGGACCAAAACAAGATGGGAAATACTATTTAAAAACACGAGAGGGAAGTTTATCAAAGTACATAATAAATTTAATCTACTGGTTGATGAGCAGGCCTGACATGGGTCCTGATTTTCTTGGATGGCCGATTCCAAACAACCGCCCCCTGTTGAGCACATCAGGAAATGGGCCGGCTCTCTGGCCAAGCACAGGAGCAGAGCTTCTGACCAGAGCCACTGTCTGAACTGGCTCAGTGGGTTTGCCCTGTCCCTGGCTTGTGGGTGGAGCCACAGTCTCCTGGTGAAAGGCTTCCTCACAGGGCACACTCCCAGGGACATTTCCAGACCTGCTGTCCTAAGTGCTTTGTTCTCAGACCTAACTGGCCAACCCTCTTAGAGTCACTCCCCTCTGGACCCGGCGGATCCTCCCCCAAGTCCTCTCACCCAATCAAGTCAAGCTCTGAAACCCAGATCTAAGCCAGGGCCCTGGTCTTGCTCTGTGCCCAGAAGGGAGCTTGGCTGTGAACAGGCTGGAGGGAGGGTGGGCCCCATCACAATCTTTCCTCAACCTGCTCGCTGGTTCCCGGAAGTATCCTGTTCGGAAGACACACCCAGTAAGCACAGTCGGCCTCATACCACTTGTGCATCTGGTCTCCCCAGATTTTACGCTTCTTCAGAGAAGAGCCTTAAGACTTTAATCAAGTGTTTTGCCCACGAAAGTCTACCAATAAAGATTTCTTGATGGATTTCCAGTCTATTTTCTAATCTATCTATAATCACAGTCATGATTATAAAGGGTATTTTTTTTTTTTAAGCCACGACAGAATGAGGCTTTTGCTACCTAAGTGTCATGGAGAACCAAGGCAGAAGTAGTAATTCCTTAAACTTTGGACTCAAGCTGACTATTGCTTTAGACACAGCTACATGGTTTTAAATAAGAAAACAGTCCAAGGACATGAAGGTAAATTATAGCCACCACCTCGCCGTCACTGAAGCCTCGGGCTTGAACAACAAAGCGAAGCTCCTTGTGCCTCAGTGACAGAGGCTTCTATTGTGATTCCCCGTCAGCCTGTGGAACAGCCGCCGCCGCCTCTGAGCACAGGGAATCATGAGCTGGTCTCTCTCCTCCATAATTACTTTACTTAGAAGGCATGGACGAGACATATAGAAAAGTAAGTGTGATGAGTACTGGGAGAACTCATTTCTTGGAGCGAGTTTTCAGTGAATTACGGATGCGTTTGGCCATCTGCTGCTGCCACTGCTCTTATGAAATCTGGGATTCACAAATCGCAGTTTCTATAACACTAACTCTGGGACTGAGAAAATCTACTCAGGATCTGTAGCCTGAGGGGAATGTTCCGGGTTCCTCCCGAAAGCTCCGCAGCACAATAAGGAACATGGTGTCTGAGGGCTTCCCGACTTCTGGCAGGCAGTGCCACGTGCCCCTGGGGGGAGGGAGGATGAGGGCAGCGTAGTTCTGGGCACTGTACCACATTTCATGCTTGAAAAATCCTTCACAACACCTCACCCAGCATCCCTGAATGTAGATCTTCATTACAGCTGAAAAGACACACTTACTGAGGCTAAAACCTGAGGATCACAGGACACCAAGCAATCAGTAGGAATTTGAGCTAAAGGTCTGAACTCGGGGGTAGGGGAGGCCAGAGGACTGTCAAGGGCGGGGGGGGGGGGGGAAGGACACATATGTAATACCCTTTGTAATACTTTAAGCAATAAAAAAAAAAAGTAAATAAATAAATAAAGGTCTGAACTCAATGTGGAAAACAGACATCTCCCTAATCAAAAAGAAAAAAGATAAATAAGACATATAAACAATAAATAAAATGAAGTGTTAAATGCAGAACTGTTAACAACCAAAAATACCAATATTTTTCCATCTTTTTTCTTCAGACGGCTTGGAAAGGGGAAGAGGAGAGAGGGATGAAGAAGTTCTCTAATCATGTCAAAGGAGCAAATTCAGATTCTACAGTTCTGGAATATTCTCTGTAGCAAAGTAACCACAGATGGCTACTCTATGCACACAAATATCTAAAAGTCATTCCATTCATCCTTCCAGCAGTGCCAGGCACTGGAACTATAGGCACTGAGGGAATTTCTAGCCTAGTAGGGAGGCAGAGACACCGGCACTCACAACAGCCATGACTCCGCTTTCGTGGAGGAAGGTATAGAGTGTGGTGGGCAGAGATGGAACTCTGAACCAATGAGTCTTGGCCCAGCAATCCAGTGCTTTTCACACCTGTGAAGCTCGGATCCCCTACCCAGTCCCACCATACCACCCTGACAATTGTCACCACCTGTCACACCTGTTCCCACCAGTCACCACAGGAATCACAGCACCAAACTTGTGCAGGAAAAAGTAGCTATGCATCAACTTTGAGCATCTGTTCTCTACAGGAGCCGTTATTTTATTTAATCCTCACCACAACCCCATTTCCCAGATGAGAAAATTGAGTCCCAGAGAAGTTAGGTGGTGCCAGTATCAGATAGTAGGAAGCAAAGGAGCCATCTCTGATCTTAGAGTCCATGTTCCTGCCATTACATTTCACTGCTTCCACTCCTTTTGCCCATAAATAATTGTAAACAACAATGATGGAGGCAGCCCTGTTTCTGTCTATATAAATGTAGTCTTTAGTGTAGATTATAATCTGTAGCAGAAAAGTAACTTTCAACAATGATGGCCCATTATGTGCATTTTAGGATTGCACTAGAGCATCCTCAGGAATGCCAAGCACAGATCTCCCACCTTGAGACTCTTGGCACAAATCCTGTTGCCCTCAAGACCAATTTAGCAGGAGACTGAATCCATATGCCACATAGTTCAATGGGAGCAGTGGCCAGGATCATCGCTCCTCCTTAATTCCAATCATGGTAGGCTAACGAGTCATATACAAACCCAATAGAAATGATTTTTGCGTTGATACAAAAACCTTAGTGCTGGTAAAACCACATGCTGCATACATATTGTTAACGTATGTTACATTTTCTTTTCTTGGATCTGTGAGGAGTGTGGCCATATGTCTTCAGGAGGCAGCACTGGTAGAGGGGGAATCAGGAACTCAGATGTTGATGCGATTCTGTGAAATGGTAGCTGTTCAGCTTGCATTATATAAGACCTACCTCCTTTCCAACGTGTGTATCCAGAAAGCCACCGCTAAAGGCAACCTGGGGCTTGCGATCCACTTGAGCACTTTAATGAATAGATGGCTGGTGGTTTTCAATGACCACAGCTGACAGAATGATATCCTCACACAACTTACTTCATTCTTAGATCAAAACAACTTTACTTTTAGGAACAACTTCCTTGGGCTTCTGTCATTAACAAGTGAAAAGAATTTTCCCTGAGTCATAAACAAGTGGACTTGAAATCACAGCAAACCCATATACAACAGCTAGTACGAGGGAGAGAGCACAGTGGCTGTGTGTTTGGAAGAGGGTTCCAGAGACAATGACCACAGGCAGGGACCCCCGTCACTGGGCGTGTCTGCCGGAGCAAGAAGCCTCAGCTGGGCCACCACCATGGAAAATCTAAGTGACCTCTTCAGCAAATTAGAAGAACTTGCCACAAACATCTGAGCCTCCTCCATCGCTTTCTTTCATTGTTTGCATAGGAAAACTGGCTCTTCTCAGTGAATCCGAGGCTATTTACCAGGTACCTGGCACATGACAGGTGTTTCACATAAATCACCTCATGAGCCCTCAACAGCGTGAGAAGTTGGCAGACCGTCCTCATTTTACTGGTGAGGAAACGCAGGCTCTGCAAGGTTATACAGCTTGCCGGCTTTATCTCACTGCGGAGTGGCCGAGCCAGGGTTGGAGGCCGCCTCCGAGACTTCCCAGCCCCTGCTTTTTTCTGTCTCCTACACCCTCTCCTTTCCTAATTCTATATTTTGGTCAATTCTCTTTTTTTTCTTTCAAACTTCCTATGGAAATTGTTGCCCATAAAAATTTTTTCTGCCATTGTCTAGCCTGGACACACAGCCATTAGGCTGTAAATTAAATTAAATTAAATTGCTGTTCAAACAGGTATGCAAAATAATCTTTAAAAGTAGCCAATTTGCTGAAGGAAATGGCCATGGTCACATTTCACTTCCGAAAGGATGAGCCTCGCCAGCTGACCAACTCTCGGGAATACTTAATGACTCTGTCCTGGACGACTGCACAGCCAGAAAATTTGGTTTGACCTTAGAATGATGGATGTGTGCGATTTAGATCTGAGGGCTGCTCAAAGGAAAGAGGTTTATACAAGTTGACAAAAAAACAAGACAGCCCAGGCTCAGTGTGATTTGCTATTTATGAAGAAATTCTGTTCGCACTGTGATAGATTTATCTGCCCTGACATTTATTCTGCTTATTGAAAAAAAAAAAAAAAAACCCTCACACTCATCAGTTTGCTATCTGGGCATGATAAATACATTTCATGTCCTGAGTCCCATTATGCTAAATTTATTTTTCATTCCAGCATGAGGCAGAAAATATATCTTTGATTTATTCTTTTCAACTCTCTGGAGTTCTTTATTGTGTGATTTTATGCATTTCATACCTCTAGGTATTTTACCTGCACTTTTGGAACTTCTGACTATTTTAACACAGAAAGCTCACAATACTAGTAAGCATAATTCAGACCTAAAATTTAATCATAATACCTGTCACAAAATAATAGTAGCACCAAATGAGCTGTGCAAAGTATTTTTATATATGCATCACCTTATTCAATCTTTTTGTACATTGTCTATCAAAATTAATTGAAACAACTAAGGTCAAAGCAACTCATCATTATTTTCCACTTTTTTGCGCCTCCTCACAGATAACCAAGGAAAACATGTTGAGGTTTAGGTAATGTCTACACAATACCAAAATGTCTAACCAGTATCTTTTGCAATCCATATGTTTGTTAGACAAACTTAAAAGCCAAATAGCTTGATTGAGCTGGTTTGCTATATGGACTTGAACAGAAATGTTCACAGAGAAACAGAGTCAACTCCATGACATTATAAGATCAGTTTTGAGCTCAGAAGTGTCCAATCCAAGTGACACAATAATAAAGTCATGTATAAACCCAGCTGTCCGTTTGATTCACACCACCCCAAATTATTGAGCGTCTCCCTCTGGCGGGCACTGTTCTGAACACTGAGGATAAGGCAGTGAGCCAGGTTGGCACTTCCCTTTCTCTCTTGGAGCTAATTATCTAATTAATAAGAAAAATCTCAGAGAGTGATAAGTAATAGGCCAGAAATTGAAATAAGGGGTTGGGGTAGATAGATGATGGGACTCACTGGAGAGGTAACACTTAACCTGAGATCTAAAATTTCAAGGAGGAGTCAATGCTGAGACAATCTGCAGGACAAGTATTGCAGGTGTAGAGACAAGTAAAGATGCCAATGGTGGGAAGGAGCCTGCGGGGTCTCTATGGCTGGAGACACGGGTCGAGATGGAGGGTGGAGAAGATGAGGTGAGAGAAAGCTGGTGAAAGGCCACATGGGGTTTTACAGGCCTGGGCAAGGAGTTTTATCCTAAATGTGGGAGTGTTTTAAGAGGAAAGGCATGATATGGTTTACATTGTTTAAAGTTGTAAATGTATAGAGTTGTGACTGTGCACTCATTCATAGAATAAAGAAAGAATGAAAGAATGACCTGCTGAGAATGTCCAGTTGCATAGCATCACATCACTCCTCATTTCATTTTTCCCCTCACAGTGTGACCATATATTGTGACACCTTCCTGGGTCTTTTCAAGGACCTCCCTTGTGAGGCACCTGTGGCAGCAGCATCCTCGCCGGTTCATCTTGTTTAGATGTTGGCTTGTCTAAACTCCATTTGCCAATAGCCTCACATATGATCCAAGCAGGGCTCCCTCACTTCCCATAGGGTCAAGAAACTCTGACTCTTTCTCAAGAATTTGAATTTGACTTTAAAGTAGATTTGCATTGTTTATTTTAGAGCGCCTGGGCACTCGAGGAGGACACAGGCTTCATGGGTTGGATAGACCCTAGAGTTACGGAGGGACATTTGTTGAGTATTATAAATCTTCAGGTGAATATCTTCAGGTTTTGTTTTCCTAGATCTCTTAGCTGCAAGATACTAAGCAGTCCTGTGACCCACTGGGCCCTGTCCCCAAGGCCCTTAGAAAGTAGGGAAATAGGGTCAAGGGTCACAGAACAGTCAGTGAACACAACACAATGACACTGACTAGCCTTCTATAATGATAAATGTGATAGGCAGAATAATGGCCCCTCAAGATGTCTGTATCCTAATCCCCAGGATATGTTAACAGGGTATGTCATATGGCAGAGGGGAATTATGGCTGCCAGTGGAACTAAGGCTGCTAATCAGCTGACCCTAAAATAGGAAGATTCCCCTCGACGGTCCAGGTGGCCCCATGTAATCACGAGGGCCCTCCAGAGTGGATGAGTCAGAAGAGAGTCCTAGAAAGATGTGACAGCAGAAGAAAGGCGTAGAGAGGTGCAACGACCCAAGGAATGCCAGTGGCCTCACAAAACTGGAAAGAGAAGGAAATGATTGTCCCCACGAGTCTTCTGAAGGGACATAGCCATGTCAACACTGAGATTTTAGCCCACTGAGACTCATGTCAAACTCAGAACTGACAGATAATAGATTTGTGTTTTTTATGTTGGTGTTCTTTATGATGTGTTTTTTTTATATTGTTACTAGAGGGGGTGGGCGGGGAGTCCCTCAGCCCGGCCTGCACCCTCTCGCAGTCCGGGACTCCTCGGGGGATGTCTGCCTGCTGGCTTAGGCTCGCTCCCCATGGAGCCAGGTGTGAGCCCAGCTCAGGGCTTCTGGCTGAGTAGGGGAGTGCACTGACCACTGGGGGTAGTTCCTGCATTGAGCGTCTGCCCTCTGCTGGTAAGTGCATATCATAGTGACCAGTCATTCCACCATTCAGTCAATTTGCATATTAGCCTTTTATTACATAGAATAGCCTTAATAGGAACTAATACAATAGAACAAAGCTCTACCTCATGAAGCAAGTTAGGAAATCCAGGAGGTAAGATGAGAGAGGAACATAGACTCACAGGCTGAAGGTCTCACAGAGAATACAAATCTTGATCCAGAAACTCTATGATAGAAAGAAAAGCTTCTGAAGGACATAAGACAAAACAAAGCTCTTGACATCTTTGGGGCCAACACTCATGGCCAGCAGCCTGCCTAGATTAGTACAGGGGACAGCCTGCTTGTGAATAATTTCTGTATACATTTTTAAGTATTTGGCCTAATTAATGTGGCTACTGATTAGGGGATAGATTTTGTTCCTGATTTTAAGTCTGTCTTTCTTAACCATTTAAGTTGTCCTTTATAGCTCCTAAAATTAGCAGGGTCTAATTTTTGAGCTTTTTTTTTTTTTTCTTCAAAATTTCCAAAATAAGTTTCTATAAACTTGCTTGGAACTTTGAGAAGAATTATGGTGAAGCATAATCTATAGTCTGGCAGAGTTTTGTTTTGCTGAATGCCCCAGAGTAAGAGAAACTTACCTCAAAAAGCCCTCATAAGTGGCTATTGATATTTAACAAGCTTGACTCTGGTTGTAACATTCAGCTGGTTTCTCTTCCAGAAAGTCAACACTGGCTCTGTCTGGAATATAAGGCAGTTAGGGAGGGTACCATCACCTGTATTTCTCGCTCTTGGAATTGCTGTGGTTTTAGCATTTGTCTCCCGGATTATTTCCTTCCTCAGAACAGATACGCCATGTAGTTTTCACCTTTGTGTCCACCCTGTCTACAAGCACAGCATCTTTCACAAAGTCAACCCTAAATGGTATTTCATGGATGAATTAAGTGAAGCACTCCTGATGATCGCTGAGACATTGAGCAAAGTGGCCTTTCCAGTTCATAATTATGTATGAATCTCCATATTTATTATGAAACTTCTGCATTTATACATTTTTTGCAAATGTGTGTGTATAAAAGTTCAGCCTGCTATGTCTAATTTTGTCAGCCGCAAAATATCAGACTGTTGAGCACAAAATTATCAGATCAAATACACCAATTCCAATGATCCAGAAAATATTTCAAAAGAAAGCATTGTATTTTGAGTCAGAAATTCTCTTACTCACAGAACTGCTTCCAAATGACTGATTTAGATAGTGTGCCTTAATTAAAGGTTCCTCTAAATCTAGGCTCTGTCATCAGGAAGAAAAAGTCAAGATCTGAGCAGAGAAACGCATATTGTCATCTGGTGCAGACAATCAAACCAGGAAACTCCTTATCTCTTTTGTTGTCTGTCTATTTTACCTCTAAATGGCATTTCCAAGTGTGTGTGTGTGTGTGTGTGTGTGTGTGTGTGTGTGTGGTTCTGGTCAGCTAGGAAACTATAATAGTCTTATGGAAAATACAGGTTATGTCTGTGCCTATAAATGCATAGATTTAAGTAGAAAAAGTGTGTTATCTAAATTCCAGACAACTCTGGGCCTGGGACAAGTAGCTCAGTTGATTAGAATGTCATCCTCGTATGCCAAGATTATGGGTTCGATCCCCGGTCAGAGCATATACAAGTAAAACCAATGAATGTATAAATAGGTGGAACTACAAATCAGTGTTTCTCTCTCTCTCCCACCGTCCCTCTCCCTCTCTCAAATCAGTTTTTAAAAATTTAAAGTCTAGGCAATTCCAGACCAAACTTTCTCATTGTATCATTACAATAAAGGAAATAACCTGATCATTCCTATACATGCCCCTATATTGTTACAGAGACCACATCTTATCCTATATAATAAAGAGGTAATATGCAAATTGACCATCATGTCCTTGCACAAGATGGCCGCCCCCATGTTCACACAAGATGGCCGGCAGGGGAGGGCAGTTGTGGGCGATCAGGCCAGCAGGGGAGGGCAGTTGGGGGGGGGGGGAACCAGGCCTGCAGGGGAGGGCAGTTAGGGGTGACCAGGTCAGCAGGGGAGGGAAGTTAGGGGCAACCAGGCCGGCAGGGAAGGGTAGTTGGGGGAGACTGGGCCAGCAGGGGAGGGCAGTTTGGGGCAATAGGGCCGGCAGGGGAGGAGAGCTGGGGGGCAACCAGGCTTGCAGGGAAGAGTAGTTGGGGGCGACCAGGCCGGCAGGGGAGGGCACAAACCAGCATTCGGACATCCCCCGAGAGGTCTCAGATTGGAGAGGGTGAAGGCTGGGCTGAGGGACAACCCCCCCCCCCAGTGCACAAATTTTGTGCACCGGGCCTATAGTTAATTTTATAAAATTCCTTATACCTAGAATATAGTGGCCTTCTAAATTGTTGTTGAATTTCACTCTGTAGATAATAGAAAAAAATAAAACCATACAAGATCAAATAAAAAATAAGAAAATTATTAATTTTACTATTTGACATAAGAATAATAATAAAGCTGAATAATTAAGGCCTCCAGAGCCTAACTTAAACATCAAATTTAGAGAAACAACTTTTGCCACTATCCAGATATTTGAAGTATAGGTCATTGTCAGCTTGAATTACCCAAAGAATATTCCAGTCCTCCCTCCTTGTTTCGCATGTGTTACTTATAGATCAAGATTAATTGTTTTATTTAAGAACCTATTTAAAAGACAGTAGCGACTAATCATTGAAAATTAGCTCCTTGACCGGAACTGCACAGCTGTGAAAAACCCAAGCTTGGGGCTTGATCCTAATTATTCAGATTGATTGTGTGCTGGTCCCCAATTCATTAACTCAGAACTCCTCTTTCTCAAACTTCCTCTCATTTGGGCTGCCTTGATCTCACTCTTGAAAACATTATTGCTTGGGGGGCAAGGATGGCTATTTTAAATGAATCCTAAATACAGGACATTGATATAAAAATCCCATCTGTACCCCTAGCCAGTTTGGCTCAGTGGATAGAGCATCAGCCCATGACAGAAGAGTCCCAGGTTTGATTACAGTTCAAGGGCACGTACCTCAGTTGCAGGCTAGATCCACACCAGCCCTGGTCAGGGGCATGCAGGAGGCAACCAATCAATGTGTCTCTCTCTCACATCAGTGTTTCTCTCTGTCTCTCCCCATCCCTTCCACTCTCTCTAAAAATCAATGGGATAGTATTCTCAGAGGAGAATTAACAACAACAAAACAAAAATCCCATCAGCAAAAGAAATTCTCACCCTGGTAACTGCATTCTTTTTTGCAGCTTGACTTCCTGGATGCACCCTGTTCTCAGATATGGGAGGACCTGGTGCGTCTAGAGGAGACTGGAGCAGCCCAGCTGGAAAGACAGCGGGGTCCTAGGCCGTGTGCTTCAAAGGCAGTCACTTCTGAGAGCCTGGGCTTCCTAAAGCAGCGCTTGGCCCCTGGGAACTGTCGTATCTGTCTTTCATTTCCTACTTCAAATTCTGTCTTTTTTAATGGGGATTAATTTCTCTATGGGAATCGAGAGGATTTGCATGGCTAGCAGGGACTAACATATTTGGAGGAACTTGAGGAGGATTCTTTTGTAACCGCTGAGGTATCTGACAGATTACAGCTCTGGGCAGAAAACGCCATTGACATTGAAAAGCGGACCCCTTATTTTGCCTGGAGTGGTTGTTCCCTGGAATGCATTATGGAGGCCAAAGCAACATTAGCTTAAATTGTCCTTATCAAATGTATTGAAATTAAGCCCCAGCTCTTATCAAACCAAGCCAGAAGTCTCTCTTGCTCCTTCACATTCCTGTTCAATTTTGTTGAGCTTCCTAAAAATTTATTTCAAAGGTTGCTTCTTTATGGGCTCATGAACATTACTTTGCTTTTCAGACAAGTTTACAAAAACTGTTGAAATTCAACAAATGCTCGTTAATAATTTCCTAAAGATTAACTATAGAAGCAGTACTGTGCCAAGCCAACAGACTTCTAAGGGTTTTTTCTCTCATGTAGCAATGAGCTTGGCTGGTGATAGATAAATTTATTCTAGGCTTTCTTTAATTTACAGACTTCTCCTGGTGAAAGCCTGTCAGCTCACTTCATCATTTTTACTCCTGGAGAGTGTTTTGCCTGTATAAAGGGCAACTGCTTTAGCTGAGAACTTCAGTGCTTCAATACAGGAAAATATAGGTTTCCTTTTTAAGGAATTCGTTTTGGTAGTCCTGCATGCGTTTTGGTAGTCCTGCATGCCTGTAGGTTGTTTTGGAAATCATTATTCATTTCATTGTTTCAGCCTTTTGCATTGCTCTGGTCTGGAGCAGCAGTCAGAGAGGGTTGGGGGAATACAGAGGGCAGCCACGTGTGGATAGAGAGGTGGCACGTGGCCGGAGAGGCATGGACTCCTGCTACAGAGGATGCTCTGGAGATGCAGTGAGGAGGGTGTGGCAGAATGTCCCAGGGGAGTGGCAATCTCAGGTGCACTTCAGCGTGTGACTGGCCAGAAAAGTAATAGGGTTTCCAAAAAGAAAGGCAGAACCCTCTCCTTGGACATCCAGGCAATAGTCAGTATGAGAGCCAGAGCGACACCCGTTGTTCCTTTTTGAAAATATAAGCAAATATATAGATTTCTATCTTCCAATCCTCACCAACTTTTTTAAACCAAAGCAGCATATTATAACTTTCTTCTGCACCTTGAGTGGGTACTGAGGGTCACTCCATTGCAGTCTACGGAGAGCTGCTCCATCCATTCTCTTTTACAGCTGTCTAGGGAACCATTGTGAATGTGCTATAGTCAGTGGCACTGAAGGACATGCGGGCAGTTTCCAATCTTTTCTTCTTACCGGCAGTGCTAGAATGACGAGCCTGTGTTCGGGTCACTTTGTGTTTTCACCATTTTAACTTTCAGGTAGATTCCTTGAAGTGATTTGCTGATTGAAGGTATGTGCACGTTTGCTGGGCATCACCAAATTTCCTTCCACAGAGGTGGTGCTTCTTGGCTGTTCCAAGTGCAGACTACGTTATGTTGGAGAAGCAGGGTGGGCATTGAGGATACTTCAAGTCTGTGCTTCCTTACTCTGTGGAAATAGAAGACAGGGTCATCAGTGACCAGAGAAGGAGGTAGATGTGGAGTTGGTGTCTTGAGGGGACCAGGGAAGTTTTTGAACAGTTGAAGAGGGAGCTGAGCAACCAGATAGGACAAGACTGAGCAGTATTGAGGGCTCAGCCTAGACTCTGGTCTTCAACTTTCTCTGAGCATCAGTCAGGCAAATTTCTTCAGCAATAGCCCAAGTATAGGGCATTACAGAGACAAATGGTTGTATGAATCTGTGACAGAGTAAGGGTGGCAAATAGACAGGGGGCGGGGTCAATGGATTTGAACATATTGGCAGAAGAATGGCCTCTAGGCTGGGTGGGGATCGAAATAAAGCTAAAAAGGATCTAAACAGGAGGGAAGGGACAGAGACCACGAGGAAGCGTCAAAAATAGTTGTGGGAGTAGAGTCATGGGAAAGCTAGATGGAGGCGAAGCTATGATATAGTAGGGTTTCAGAGTTTGGGATTTCAGGTGGAGCAGTGCCAGGTGATAGCAAGATCCTGGCCAAGCCATGGGAGTTGACAGATGAATTGGAAGAGAATTGAAGTTAAGAAGATTGGGAAGCTGAGAGGCAAAGGCATTTAGAAGGGATAATGAAGTCCTCTGGGACAGGGCTGGAGTTGACCAAATTACTTGATTAATGGAAGAAATGGCTGCTATTATTTCAGTTTGATAGAGCCTATTGCCTAACATATTGCTGAAGTTGATGAAATAATTGTTAAAAGAACAAATACATGAATAATACAATTGCTGTAGAAAAATCTTATCAATGTTTAGAAGATAATATGTTTTGGGGATACTAGTGATATCTATTGTTAGTATTTGGTATAATATTTTTGACTTGTTCTGCGATGTTTGTCTCTGGTGGCTGACTAATAAGGGAAATTAGTGCATTTATTTTCCTGTATCTTATTTTTATTCATCTGTGAAGAAATATGTAGTAGAAAGAAATATAAAGGATAAATTAAGGAGTCAGAGTTTTGCAAAGTCCCAGTGTGTTCATTGTGTGTGACCTTGATCATCGCTCCTCCGTCTTCATCTTCAGAGATGAGGATGGTTCTGAACAATCTCTTCATTTACTTCTAGCTCTAAAATTCAGGTTTCTGTGACTATGGAATTTCAAGTAACTCAGAAAATAAAAATTCTCAATATATTCACCCATCTAGCCTGAAATTATTTTGGTTTCAAATTGTTTTGAAGGCAAATAATGAAACTCTTGAGTTGCCCTTTTGAAACTGCTTACGGAAATCATGCCAGTTTCTTGCCACAGAATGAGATTCAGAATGATAGCAACACCTCTCAAATATTCCATGACCCTAAAACAAAGGTCATCTCTAAAAGACAATCCTCCCCATGAAAGCGAGGCATCTAAGAAGCCAGAGCCTTTGCTCTTGATCAGGTAAATAACATATAAGTTTCTCTTTCTACCTATTCTCTGTTTAGGAATGAAAGATATATTTTTTATTTAAGAAAAATCTTAAATTTATATAGTACTTGGATGCATGAGACACAGCCCTTTTCTCTTCAGGAGAGTACGCATTAATAGGGGCAATAAAACCATTTTAAAATGTAAGCAACCATTCTAAATCAGGCCAAATCCCATATGAGTAGTATTAGTAAAAATAGATCTGTAGGTTATTTTTAAAAGGTGTTGAGAAGTAGAGAGTAGTTGAA
This sequence comes from Myotis daubentonii, assembly GCF_963259705.1. NCBI lineage: Eukaryota > Metazoa > Chordata > Mammalia > Chiroptera > Vespertilionidae > Myotis > Myotis daubentonii. The sequence goes on along the minus strand of NC_081856.1, from coordinate 15,112,014 downwards.
ATAGTTCCACTTCTCATTTCTTATTTTATACCATTTTTTCCATTTTTAGCTTTCTCTATTTTTATCTAAATAATTTGCTTGTGAATATAGAAGTTAGCTAGATTGCCAATTATTTTTATTCAATATTGATGTGCTTACAGATAAGTACAGTAGTATTACTAAAAGGCACAACTACACTGCAATTTTAAGTGTGTATAGATAGTTTTAGACTCTGCAATTCAATTATCCAAAGTGGATTTTCCACTTTCTGTGTATTAACATCTCCCCATTTTTCCTCTGCACCTTGAAATGATCTTGGATACATCACAGTTCTTTAACAATTAGACAAGAGAAAGAAACAAAGATAAAAATTCAATTAGCATAACTGGGTGCCTCTAACTAAGTAGCTTTGGTATTTAAAAGGGGGAGGGACTTCTTTATTGGTGCTCCCATAGTACTTTATGTGAATTTATACTTAAACTTTATCACATTATATTGTAACTAGAGGCCCAGTGCACAAATTCATGCACAGGTAGGGTCCCTCAGGCTGGCCAGCAATTGAGGCCTATCAGGGGGCCAGCCAGCCAGGGGGAGGGGCCACTGGAGGTTGGCTGTGGGAGTGCACTGACCACCAGGGGGCACTTCCTGTGTTGAGCATCTTCCCCCTGGTGGTCAGTGCGCATCATAGCAACTGGTCGACCAGTCGTTCCAGTCATTCCAATTGTTTGGTCGTAAAGGTTGCTTAGGCTTCTATATATACAGATCCTTTGCTAGAATGTCTCCCCTTCCCTCTTTCTCCCTGCCTCCTGCTCCTCTCCTTCCTCCCTCCTTCTCTCTCACTGGAATGCAGCATCTAGGGGAGAGGAACCTTGTCCTATTCACCTTTAATTCCTTGTACCGTGTAAACACCAAATGGATAGATGTGTGGACGGAAGCCAGGAAGGAAGGAAGGAAGGAAGGAAGGAAGGAAGGAAGGAAGGAAGGAAGGAAGGAAGGAAGGAAGGAAGGAAGGGAGGGAGGATTAATGGGAGGCAGCTATAACTGAATTCTTTCACAAGATCTGGAGAATCACTCATGATTGTCTTTTAACCATGAAACACCTGCCAAGTATAGACCTCACTTTCAATGGGTTTCTGACTCCAGTTCTGACAAATGGTTTACTTAAATGGCCTAAGAACCAATCTCTCCAAAAGTTTCTCAAAAACTCTTACAAATTAAACTTGGCTTCTGAAAATGAAGATAATTAAATACTTGTAAAGCTCACTGCAGGCTGATGAAATGCATTCTTAGGTTGAATTCACAGGGCCTTAGTGAAGAGTCTCTCCTCTCCTTTTTCTCCCTCAAGGCCGGCCACCTAAAAAGTTCACAATTAACAGGATCCTGCAGTTCTCTCTTTCACTTTAGCCATTCAGATGGAATTTAAGGAAAGATACTTAGAAACGTAATTGCAGAAAATAAAAATATAACTCTGGACGTTAGGGAAATATTTGTGTGCTAAAATTATGAGTGGACTAGAAAGTTAAGTGAATTTTAATGATATGAGGAATTTTTATAAAAAGATTTTCAGCAAAAAAAGGGGGTGACACCTGCACAAAGTAGAGGGGCCGCTCAGAGGAGTCCTCTGCTATGGGTATTTGCCACTGATTACCAAGAGCACAGGTGTTGCATGCCACTGACTGTCCACCAGGAAGTGGATTATTTCAACTGCTCTGTGTGTGAGGCAGGCTGGCTTCTAGCAAAAGGGCCTTCAGTCAGATGACTAAGTCTGTTTCAACAGCCCCTCCTTAGCCCTAAACCCAAGAACTTTAGGAAGACTGATTATTCAGCTCAGTGCAGACTCATGCACAATACTGTGCTCACCAAAAGCCACCAGGCCATCAGGAATTAATATATAATATTTGAGATGCAAATCAAGGGTGAATGTGGCCCAGCCAGTTTGGCTAAATGGTTGAGTTTTGACCTATGAACCAGGAGGTAATGTTCAATTCCGATGCCCAGGTTGTAGGCTCCATTCCCAGTGTGGGGAGTGGCAGGAGGCAGCCAATCAATGATATCTCTCATTATTATTTTTTTATTGATTTCAGAGAGGAAGGGAGAGAGAGAGATAGAAACATCAATGATGAGAGAGAGTCAATGATTGGCTGCCTCCTACACCCCTCCTACTGGGGATCGAGACTGCAACCCAGGCATGTGCCCTTGACTGGAATCGAACCCAGGACCTTTCAGTCCGCAGGCCGACGCTCTATCCACTGAGCCAAACCAAGTAGGGCTATCTCTCGTTATTGATGCTTCTATCTCTCCCTCTCCTTTCCTCTTTGAAATCAATTTTTTTAAACATTTTTTAAAGGATGACCATGAAGGAGTGTGGGATCCTTCAGGGCCACTGCCCTTAATGGGGATGACCCCAGGCCAAATGCACAGGATTCACTCTGAACAAGACCTTTGACTCCATCAGCAAAAGCAAACCACTATTCAATTTTTTTCTCCTCTTCCCTGGGATGCTTTTATTAAGTTGTCAGGAAGCCCTGGAGCTGCCATTTGCATTTTCATTTAAATGCCTTAGACTTCCAGTCTGCATATAAGTAAACTGACACTGTATTTAAAGAAGCTTTAGGGGAGGAAAGAAAAGCTTCAAAGCAGAACGGAACCTGGCATTGTGCCTTTTGCTCATTCTTTTCCACTAAAATGCATTCATTTTTGATGCCTTAATTTCTTGAGCCTTTTACAGTTTTTAATCTAAGCCTCCTATTTTAAGAAGCCAATGAATCTTTTGCTTTTTATTCCCCTATAGATCTTATGACTCCCGCTAGTATCTAAAACAGTTCCAGGCAGAGGTTAGGATCATCTTCCTTAGTCCTGGGATTACATCAAATTAAACAAGATAATTCAGAGAATTGTTTGTTTCCGTTTCCTGACAACCAAAATATCTGTAGAATTTAAACTGTATAGTGAAAGAAAGCGGCTTCAGGGCTTTTATGCAAAAATCATTTCCTCTTTCAGAGTAGAAGTTGGTTTGCAAATTAACCAGGTAGAAGCAAAATAGAGAATTGCATTGTAAGAGAGTGACTCACTGTTTTGACTTTTTAAAATATATCTTTCCTGACAGCGAAGACTGCCTTGTCATTTGATTGCTTTCTAATTAATGTTAAGCTTTCCATGATAAATATCACACTTTTGCCCACAAGAGCTATCAGTTGTGACCTCGTATTACCTGTCCTTGAAGGACATACTGGGCAATTATGACTACAGTTGTCTATGATTACAAAGACACATCTCCTTTATTCTAACCCTGGATACAATCAGTACCACCATAAGAATGCTTCCTTTCCTAAGAGAAGCAAAGCAATGTTTGCTTGCTTGGAAGTAAGAATAGGTACTTGCTGATAAGTATGTGTTCCTTGCTACTTTTATTTTCAAAGAATGAACCAACCATGAAGTACCCTCAATAACTAAACCAACCTGCAATTTTCATAAACTATTTGAAATCATATGTATTGTAAGAGAGCACTGTACTCTCTACAAAGTGGAAGATGGATTGAGCAGATGACGTAAGTCCAGCAAGGCACGTGGCAGGCCCAACAGAAGTACCTGCCTGAAGAAGGCATCGTGCAAACTTACAAGAATCTGACCTGGAGGAATCCAGGGGCCCATTTAGATTCTCTGAACACAAAAATGTTTGCAAGTAGCAATCAAAATTGTGTTTAAAGGACTCCAAAGTCAGATACACCAAAGGTAGGACCTGAAAGCATCAGGAACACTCGCTGCTGACATGCCCCCGGATTTGGTCATTTAGATTCAGGGGTAGCCCAGGGTGGCCTACCCACTGTCTGTGAATCCAACAGACACATTTTACTTTTTTAACACCTTTTATATTTTTTAAATATATTTTTATTGATTTCAGAGAGGAAGGGAAAGGGAGAGAGAGATAGAAACATCAACAATGAGAGAGAATCATTGGATGGCTGCCTCCTGCACGCCGCACACTGAGGGTCGAGCCCGCAACCCAGGCATGTGCCCTGATGGGGATTTGAACCATGAATTCCTGGTTCATAGGTCAATGCTCAACCACTGGGCCACGGTGGCCAGGCCCAACACATTTTAAAGTTTCATCTTGGTGTCCCCTGGATGTTATGTGGTAAGGTCTACATTTGGAATTAATCATTTCTTGATTTAACTTCCAATTAATTTTTTTCTTCCTGGTTGAGTTGAGATAGAGAAGCAATTATTCGGCAGCCTCCTAAGGCCCTGGTACTTGTACACCTGTCTAGATTCTAGAGGAGCTGTCATCCTCTATGCCAGTGGTTCTCAACCTTGGCTGCACATTAGAATCACCTGGGAATCTTTTTAAAATCCTGATTTCTGGGCCTCATCCTTCGGAAATTCTGTTTCCTTCTTACTAATGTTGTGGCCGCACCCTTAACAAAGAAACAGAATTTCTGGAGGATGAGGCCTAGAAATCAGGATTTTAAAAAGATTCCCGGGTGATTCTAATGTGCAGCCAAGGTTGAGAACCACTGCTCTATGTGAACAAAGACTGTCCATCTCTTCTTCTGGCACATTCTGGAATCTCCCAGCACAACTTGGTTATAGGCTTCTCTATAAACTGACTTTTTCTTAGGTGTTTTTTCCCACCACTCCTGATTAATTCAGCAGATATTGATCGAGTCCCTCTTCTATGCCAGGCACTGAGGAGAGCTCTCAATAGTGAAGGGTGGTACCCCTTCTTAACTCCTCCTTATCCTTCATGTGAACCGCCTCTTCCTCAGAGACGCATCTCTGACCCCCAGTCTAGGTATTTTCTTCATTGTATAGAACCTCAGCCTTTCCTTCATAGAAGGTATTTGTTTCATAAACAAACTCATTTATTATATCATTAATGCCCATCTTCTCAGCTTAAGAACGGGAATTATGCTTGACTTTGCTCACCAATTTATAGTGCCTGGCACACAGGAAGGCTCTTTTAATTGGTGAATTGATTGGAGGGTGATGCATGGATGGATTGATGAATGACACATAGTTTCTTCCCTCCAGGAGCTCATAGCTTATTATAGGGAAATGATCAGAGGTGGGCATGGAAAACTAGGTTTGGGGTAAAGTTATCAATAGCCTTGCTAAGGTGTTGCAACATTATCGTGTAGGCAACAGGAAACCAACCAAAATACTGAAACAACAATGATCAGGCTAGTGTTTTAGGAAGCTCCCCGAGGTAGCAGGATGGAGGGCAGCCTAGGAAAGGGGAGCCCGTAGGCAGGAAGAGCAGGGAGGTGCTTCAGTGGCCCCCGGCATGGGCATGATGAGGTTTATATAAAGGCAGCAGCTGCAGCACAGCAGGAGCGAGGGGCTGAGTCACAGTGGCTCCGCCATCCCTGTGCTTTCTGAGAAGATTCATACAGTTCACGAGGGATGCCCTCCTGAGGACGATCCCCCTCCTATAGAGAGAGCGGAGCCTGGCTTGTAAAACTCTCTGACCCAGGAGCATACACAGTGTGAGCCAAGGGCTGATGCAAATGGACTTGACACGTCTGACAATACGAGCGGATGACAGCTGACTATATGTCTTCCTGGCCATTTCTCAGACAGTGCCTGCAAGGTTGACACTCCAGGTTCAGTCAGACAGTTAGCCAGCTCTGGCCATATACCAGGAATGGGGACAGAAGGATTGGGAAGATGGGCGTGGCCATGGCACTGTCCAGGTAAAGCTTAGGGACTAATGCGTAATCAGCAGCACATGAGCAGGGGCCCTCAGTGTGCTCCGTATCCTGCTATGAGAGACACAGAAAGCTGTGGGCACACAAGCTGGTCCCAAGGGACACATGGCCCCAAAAGCAGTGACCTAAGCTTCAAACCAAATAAAGAGAGGAGTTGGGGGGCGGGAGGAGTAGAAGAATGTTCCAGGCAAAGAGACCAGCATTTGCACAGACTCCTAGACAAGAGAGAGCAGGGCTCTGAGAGCCAGGAGAGGGATTCTAGAGTGCGGGGTGGGGGAGCCGAGTGGAGGCAGGAGGTGAGCAAGGCCTGGACAGTAGACAGGAACAGATCACATACCTTGAAAGCCACATCAGGAATGGAGCTTTACAGTGAGGGTCAGGGGAGGCTGGGCTTTGCATAGAATGCCGACTGGTTACAGTGTGGACAGAGTACACTCAGAGGAGCAGGGCAGGGGAGGAAAGATGGTTCCAAGGCTGAGGCATTAATCCAGACAAGAAATGATGGTGGCCCGCACTCGGGAAATGGCAAAAGGGGTGAAAATAGTGAATAGATATGAGAGGTAACTAAGAAGTCAATTTATCAGGCTTAGGGGACTGATTGGATGAGAAGGGAGAAGACAAGAGGTATGGAGGGTCCTGGCATCACTGTGGGACAGATGGTGAATTCGGTCTGAGGGATCTTTGGGTGAAAAGTACCCATGGGACAGATCTGGAACTAAGGACAGAGATTCCTGTCATCTTTGTTACTCTCTTGTTGGTCACCATTCACATGTAGCACGTCCATGACAATACAGGCTTTTGAACCAGGGGAGACCTGGGCGCAAGTCACTTATGGGCTGTGTGAGCTTGAACATTATGATACCAAACCTATTTCTTCATCAGAAACTGGGGTAATAATATTACCTACTGCATAGGATTTGGGGAGACATGAGTGAAGTCACGCTGTAAAGCACTCAGCCTCAATAAGTCATTAGTAATGGTGGCAGCAGTATAGGATCATCTGCCCTGGAAACATAGATTTGAGGACCACCAGTATAGAGGTATTTGGAACCACTAGGAGGAATTGGAATGGAATGGAATGGAATGGAATGGAATGGAATATTATAATGAAATTGAATGGAGTGGAATATTAGGATAGAATGGAATATTGAATAGAATATAATAAAGTATTATAATAGAATGGAATAGGATATTAGAATGGAATAGAATAGAATAGGGTAGAATATAGAATTGAATGGAATAGAATAGAATATTAGAATGGAATGGAATGGAATATTAGAATAGAATAGAATAGAATAGAATAGAATAGAATAGAATAGAATAGAATAGAATAGAATACAATAGAATAGAATAGAATAGAATAGAATAGAATAGAATAGAATAGAATAGAATAGAATAGAATAGAATAGAATAGAATGCATTAAAAAACACCAATATCAAACAGATACTAAAGAACACACACAGTGGCGACTGAGAAATAGCCAGGGAGGTAAGAGGACAATGAAGAGATGCCGTGACATTGTGGAAACCCAGGGAAGAGAAGGTTTCAAGAAGAGAAGGCATCAGTAGAGTAAAATCCTACCAATGGGTAACGAAAGGTAAGGGCTGCAACGTGACATTGAATTCTGGGACAGGTAGGACCAGCGACCCCTGACAAAACAGTTTAGTCAAAAGGCAGGGGCCCAGCTGGCATGGCTCAGTGGTTGAGTATCGACCTATGAACCAGGAGGTCACGGTTCGATTCCCAGTACGGGCATGTGCCCAGGTTGCAGGCTCGATCCCCAGTGTGGGACTTGCAGGGGGCAGCTGATCAATGGTTCTCTCTCATCATTGATGCTTCTGTCTCTCTCTCCCTCTCCCTTCCTCTCTGAAATCAATGCAGGTCACTATTCGGTATGTAAACACTTTTTATTAAAACAGGGCAGGGCAGAAGAGGAAGTTAAAAGTGTTTTCTGACTATGGAAATTAGGTTTTGCCTCAGTGCTGTGGTTCGATGTATAACAAAAAGACCTTCAGGGCCTCGGGTGGGTGCCCCTTTCCAGTTTTCTAGTGGGCATTGTCGGGCACTGGCAAAGGAAGGGGAAATGATCATCTGAAAGTCATTTCCTACCGAGGAGACGTCTTGAATACACCATGCAAGCATAATGTGTTTATTCTGTTTTCAAGGCTGTTTTGAAAAGGAATTAAATTCTGTGTAGCACCAGTGGCAATTTTCTGCATTGCATGCATATTCCTGTGGGAAATTCATTTTCCCATTTAGAGCATTAGAAGGTCTCTATTGAGCAGAAACTCTGACAACAGCTTACATCTCTAGGCCCCATTTCAGGGTCTTGTCGATGACTTTTGTGGATTTGAAACCAGGCTTGCCTTCCCAGTGACACTAACATAGAGAGCACAGATTTGAGATTGACACTCAGATTTACTTATGCTTGTGTGGACACTCTATGTGATATGGGCTAGGGCCTCCCCTCAAATCTAACAAGCTTTATTCCCTACACACACACACACACACACACACACACACACACACACACACACACATTCTTACACAGGCGCACACCATTCAAAGCCTTTCACCTGGAAATAACATTTGACAGACAAGGGAACTGAGGCACCAAATGATTCTTTTTTAGACAAGAGTGTGCAGACGACTCACTCATCAAACCTCAAGCCAGAGCCAGATCCCTTCTCATTAGCCAACACTGCCTTTTTATTGTGCAATTCTTTATTAATTATTATTTTTAAAAATTTCTTTTTTAATTACAGTTGATGTAACAGTAATACTATATTACTTTCAGGTATACAAAACAGTGATCAGACATTTGTATAGCTTGCAAAGTGGTCACCCTAGTAAGTGTGGTGCCCATCTGACACCTTACACAGTAAATATTATTGCCTACACCCTGTGCTGTCTGTGCATCCCTGAGCCAGCACTGCATTTTAGCCAGGGCTTCCCAGCAGTCACAGTCGTCTCAGATATTCAGCATCTTCTCAATGGGATGACTTGCAGTAAAAGTGGTTCTTAATGCACAACCTCAAGTTTGACAGCGGCTGCACTAATTCCTTCTTTAACAGAGCTGTGTCTGGAGCCAGACTGGCTGGGCTCAAATTCTGGCTCTGCCACTTGCCAGCTGTGGGCAACTTGATCTCTCTGTGCCTCAGTTCCCCACTTTGTATAATGAGGACATAATCAGCTGATAGTGTAATGAGGAGGAGGGACAGCATGAATGAACATATGTCAAATATTTATCACTGTGCCTGGCCCTCAACCAGGGTGTCTTTCCCCTTCCCCCCTGTACAGTAAGGATGATAATTGTACCTGCATTAAAATGTGTTTGAGACGCAAGTAGGAGCTGATGTAGATCAGTGCTTGGTTGTTACTATTAAACACCTACCTCCACTTAGCTTATGCTCTCATCAAAGCTTGCTTGGAAAATCAATATAGCTGCTGGGTTATTTCATCAGAATTTTTGTGCATATTTTTATGAACTTCATGGTGGGTCATTTTCCCATTGATTTTATTCCCATTTATCTCACTTTCTCCATTTTTTCAAGTGTGTTTATAACATCTCAAAGCATGAAACCCAACTCTACATGGAAAGGGGCTTGCTGGCTTGCGGTGGGTGGAAGCTGGCTGGTGGTTCTCGCTTTATGAAAACACATGGGGCGGTGGGAAAACCTCCACAATAGTTATGGTTTCATTACTCCAACCTCCATAGCCTTTGAGAGACAAGTCACAGAGAAAGTGCACATATGCCCTATAGTAACCTTATCAACTCAGTTCAGCCATGCCAAAGTGGGAGCTAGCTTTTATTTGTCATATTTATGAATATGTATCATGTATATCCTGTCTATATCAAAGATATTTACGTTACCTATCACATGCCATGCAGTGTTCCAGTCACTCTAGGTATAAGATATTTAGTCTTGATAGTGACTTTATCATGTAGTACTAGTATTCTCATTACCCCTTTTATACATGGGGAAACTAAAGCACAAAATGAGTAAGTAGCTCATAGGAGACCAATCCAGTCATAAGAAGCAGAGCCAGGATTTAGACCAGTGATGGCGGACCTTTTGAGCTCAGCGTGTCAACATTTGAAAAACCCTAACTTAACCTCTGGTGCCGTGTCACATATAGAAATTTTTTGATATTTGCAACCATAGTAAAACAAAGACTTATATTTTCGATATTTATTTTACATATTTAAATGCCATTTAACAAAGAAAAATCAACCAAAAAAATAAGTTCACGTGCCATCACTGATTTAGACCCAGAGAGCCTGAAGCTAGAGTACTGACTTAATACGCACTCTCGTCTCCCAGAAATTAACACCTGAGACATCTCCAGAGGACACTCCAATCAGGGCCTTATTTTGCAGGTAGGGAAGAGATGTCTAGAAGAAAGAGTCTGACCTTTTGAGCAGCCTCACAAACCTAGAGACTTAGATATTGCCACTTTGCTCAGAAATGCACCACTAAAATTCAAGTGAGATGGAGCCTAGTAAAGAAAGCTAATTTCAGTGCCAATGAGTGAAAAGGGGGATTATCTTGAAAATTCCTGCCAACATTTTGAGCAATCAGTGCTGCAAAGCAAATCCAAATTCAGAGTGAGAGTGAATACAAATAAAAGAAGTCATTCTATATCTTCTCTTTAAAGTATATAATTTCTAAAGGAAAGGTGCCTTTTATGTAACATCTCTATTTCCAGGAGAAACCCTAGGTGAGTCTGGGGAGAGTATGATGGAACAGAGACACCTACTGGTGAGAGTGAGCCTCGCTTCATAGATTTCCATCATTGAAGACAGTGGTTCTCACTGTTATTTATATGTATTGGATATGAACGGTATGGTAGTAAGATACAGCATCTTCCCTCAGAATGTTACATTTTAAAAGGAAAAAAAGTGAGATGTATCGAACTATATAACAGCCCGAGCACAGGATCTCTCCTCTCCCTCATAGGAACACCAAGCTCCTTTTTAGGGTCCTACACTGGGCTTGAGTGAGGCAAATACCAGGCCGGGTGCAAGGTCCTTGGGGCCCTTCATTACTCTCATTTCAGGTCAGCAGATTTTGATTGAGCACTTGCACTCCAAGGATAGGTCGGGGAGAGGCCTCTCCCACAGGCATTCCCAGCTCAGAAGCCAGGAGCCAAGATGCCCATCCTTCTAGTCTCAGGGTGACCCTAGGCTGAGCCTTCCCATCCAGTCAGGAGGCTCCCAGTACTCAGACCCCGTCTGATCAGATTACATGAATTTGTTTCTTCTGGGGCACTCAGATGTGACTTTGTTTCCCTAGAGGTGACACTCTTCCATCAACAATTTCATGAATGTGCACTCATTTGGATTCTCTCCTACAACCATGTCAATTGATGGCGGGTGGAACTGTATTTTGAAAATTGTCCTTGTCAAGTGTTGTCTAGGAGAAAGAGTTCAGAAAGGATAAATGGTGGAAACAGATTAAGGAAAATCAAGTGCAGGAGAGGAGAAAACTTTGTAAGGAGGTGGTAATACCACCCTTCTGCTTTAGCACCACCTTGGATTCTGTTCAAACCTACTAAACTTCCTCCCATAACCATGTATAACCGAGAAGTCTCAGTGGCTTTAGAAGAAGCAGTTCTCAGTTGGCTTGTTGGGATGCAATCATCTATTTTGTTTGGTTTTGGCTTCCATGTGGAATCTGGAGTTAAAGTAGGAAAATGTGCCTACCTGGAAGTGCAGGTGGATGATACAAAAGTGACTAGAGCATCCAGGGATCCACGGGGGTGAGAGAATTTAAATCATGAGAGATGTGCGCATGGGCACTGAGAATGTAGATGCAATAACTGAGATGCACCACTAAATGCACAAAAATAAATCCATGAATACTGCTGATGAAATTTTACTCATTTAAACACACATTGCGTTTTGAGCTCTAAAGAAAACAGATCTCAGTCAGATCTATACTGATTGTTGGCAAGTTGTAGTCTAGCAGGAGAGATGAGACAATAAGAGGAAGCCACTGGGGGAGTGAAACAGATAAAAGCAGCTAAAACATCCTCAACTCCTTGAATTCCCACTTCCCACACATTTTCATCCCCAGAAAGAAAATGGGCAAGACAGGAGGTAGCTGAACGATTAGAAGTTTAATGCCATTGTTTAGGAATGAAAAGTTACTGGGCTAAAATTAATGGTGTGGGGAGGAGATGGGTTGGAAAAAGGAATCTTAAAAGATGAATGACTAGAACTAGGAGCTTGGATGTGGAGCTTAAGGAAGAAGAGTTATATATAAGCATTGACATGGACATAGAATATTAGAACATTAGAATATTAGAGATGAAAAAACCTTTAATTCCTAGGTGAAAAAAATGAAATAAATAGAAATAGAACTAATACTAATAAAAATAGAATAGTCAAGAGGGATTTGTCTGGGTGGGGCAGAGGCTGGGTAGAGGGGAGCAAAGGGAGGGAAAGGGGGACACCAATAATACTGTCAACAATAAATAAATTAAAAGGAGGGATTTGTTGCAGGAATGTAGGGCAGGGGGTGATGTCATGAGCCTCCTTTTTCAACTCTCTATAAGGGTGAAGGGACCAAAGGATATGTAGATACCACCTAGGAGGCTGGAAATGCAAAACTGGTCTCAGGAAACTCTTTCTAAATCCGGAGATGTAGAATCCATGAGATCTTGTGAACCCCTGAAGCCTTGTGCAAAGAAATGATATTAACTTGTTGATATTAGGGGTTAATTTGAAATCACTTTCACTCCCAGGTGCTTTTGTAGAAGGGTAGTTTAAGATAAAGATTTTTGTGTTGTAATAGAAGTTTCTAGACATGAAAAATAAGAAAGCTAAGAAGGAAAGCATTTTCTTGTGAGTCTTTTTTGATGAGTGCTAAAGTTGAGAAATTATTTAACTGTTTAGAGAATGAAATAAACCTATCTATGGCTAAGAGAATCCAAGAACCAAAAGTTTGAATTTAGCACCAAATGTACTTTCAGTGAAATGAGAGAAAGTAAATACTATAATCAGTGAGCTAAAAGCATCATTAATATGTAAGTTCTTGCCCTTATTGTAATGTTCAGATAAAAAAGACAGCCAAAAAACAGACAATATAAATAAGAGGGAATTTATTTATACTATTCTTAATGAGCATATGGCATCTTATTGAAAATAAAGAATAAATTCCAAAGTTAAAAGCCTGAGACCTCATCAATAAGTCAAGTCTATTTAAAACGTCCTTAATTGACAACCGTATGCCACATGAAGAAAGCCAAGTATTAAGGTTTCAGTTCAAGTAGAATTTGTATTCTGCCAATGGTGTTGACATGAGGAGAAAAATATATTTTGAGCCATATATTTAAGTGATAAACTTTTGACAGAATGATGGTTTCTTGTACCAAAACATATTTTTCCAGTAATATCAGCACAATTAATTGAGCATAAAAGGTGAATGTGTTGTGGTATAATTTAAAACGGTCTAGAAATCAAAAATATTCCCATTGCCTGAAAGTCTCTTGATAAGGATACATTCACGTGAGTCAAGATATGACCCTCATGGTAGAATCAGGTGGGTAGACCAGGAGGCTAATGGATAGATATTTCAGTGGAGAATGAGAGGAACCAGGAAGGGCGGGGCAGCAGCAGCATGTGTTATGCTGGGGAACCTTGAGCAGCCCCAAAGAGGCTGAACTTGACCTTGATAGGCAAGGAGCATAGAAGGTGCAAAGAGCAGAAGAAGTAGCTGACGAGTACGCAGGATAAATAAAACCTGCCCGGACCTGTATCCCAGGCTGGCCCGGGATGCCAATATGCAATTGGACAATTGTGTTCTCCCTCATCATGGTTTTGCAGAGAGCAAATTAGTTATTTTCAGCCTCTCTCTGTTGTGAATTTTGGTGTCCTTTGTTTCTCTGCCAAATACATGGTACTTGACAATCCCCCAACCATATCATTAGTATATGAACTGTGAAACAAAAGGATCAAGCAGCATCAAAGTTGTGTCTTTTGCAACAGAGCTAAGCCATCATCTGTTGGTGCTTTATTCTCCTGTCTGGTCACACTTTCAGAATCAAACACCTTCTGTTTACCAAATGAGAGGATGGGGCTGTGGGATGACATGGTGAGTTTTTTATAATTATTATTATTATGTTAACTCTTTTATTTATGTAGAAGGCTTAGAATTTGTTCTCATCAGCTTAATGTCTTAGGAAATCAGATTGAGAAACTCTAAGGGCCACAGATGGCATCTGTTGGGTTTGTATTTGCATACATAAAAATTTGATGAGAATAATATACATATTCAATGGGCCTTCTTTGGGTTGAGTGCTTAGACCTAGACAAAGCCCTAGAAAATGCTTTTTGAGGAATTCTAAACCAGTGTGCAATTAATGTGGCAAAATGAATTTTGTATATTTGATTATGTTTATGGTAAATGATCCAAAACCATAACAGCATACTCTGATACTATGAGGAAACTGATGCTTCTGTCTCTCCTGATGCCCAAACCTTCAGCCTCCTAGAGGCCATTTAATGTGGTACAGCTGGCCAGTGGCTCATTGGATTTCTGTTTTATATGCCATCTGAATGTAATGTGTTTACTCATGCCTTCTGCCTGTTTGGGGAGGTCAAATTTTAGCATCTTGGCATATACAAAACTGGCCTGGCACTTAGAAGGCCTAGAAGTCTAAAAGACAAAACTGTGCTCACTAACTAACTCTGCAAACAACAGCTGTGGCCACCAATAAAATAGCCATTTATTAGCACAGAGAGAGCTTTGGTCACATGTAGGTCTTTTCCGCCAGATTCTCAAACACAGCTAGCAATATTTATCAGCATTATCACCTCCAGAGGAGGGATGCAGATGCTTATGTGTATAAATGCCTGTGTTTGTATGTGTACATCCGTTCCACCGTAGAAGCAAGGTGCTCCTATGAAAAACGTTCGCCTCTTCACATATGAATGCCTCTTCAGCACTGCATGGAAGGACAGCTCCGCCCTGTCCACTGTCTTCTTTCAGCAATAGCCACCTAGGCCATTTCCACAGAACCCAGGGCTCCAGAAAACCAAAGAAGGAAGTGATTCTATTATAGAGATCAAGAGAGATTTTCATTTTTATTTTTTAAAATATATTTTTTATTGCTTTCAGAGAGGAAGGGAGAGGGAGAGAGATAGAAACATCAATGATGAGGGGGAATCATTGATCGGCTGCCTCCTGCACACACCCAACCGGGGATGGAGCTCACAATCCTGGGCATGTGCTCTTACTGGAAGTCAAACCGTGAACTCTTGGTTCATAGGTGGACATTCAACCACTGAGCCACGCCGGCTGGGTGAGAGATTTTTTTTTTTTAGAAGATGATTCAAAATAGTGTATAGCATCTAGAACATAGACGTGGGAGCAAACATTCCTTCCTGCCATTGAAAGGAAAGGGTGTGTGGCAGCTTTCACACCTCACCTCCCACCATTCTCGTAGCAGGTGAATATTTTACCGAGGACAGGAAATGAGCCACAGCCAGACTCTGTGACAGGGTGACCACATGTAATTCAACCACTGATAGACTTCTACCTAAAATATAAGAATTCAAACATAATATTCAGGCTGTATATCAAAGTTATCTGAACATGTGCCATAATATCATCATTGTATTTCGATATGTAGACTAACTATGCTGCCGGTTGAATTTTGCCTTGCTGACCAGGAACCTTTGTAGAAACTGTGAAAACTACTTGTTGAATATATACAATAGTATTAGCCATCATTAAATAAGCACCTATTAGGTGCTATATATATTTAAGCTCTAAGCTTGATCTTATCAGCTCTACTACCTGAAAAATGGATGCCTCATAGCTGGGTGAGTGACAGAACTGGGCTTTGAATCCAAAACATGACCTACAAACTAAGGTTGTGGTTTTAAACTATGGAATCGACTATTTTAATATTAACTACTTGTCATATATGACTCTTATGTGATAAATCAACATTTACCTAATCAAACAATTGAGTCTTCTATTTTGAGACAAATCATATAATTGAAAAGCCCACATGAGTACAGGCTGATGGTTGTTTGCCAGAGGGGAGTGGGGTGGGGGGGTGGGGAAAACATGAAGGGATTGAGAAGTACTCATTGGTAATTACTAAATACTCATGAGGATGTAAAATACAGCATAGGGAATATCATCAATAATGTAACAGCGGTATGGTGTTGGGTGGATCCTGGAAATATTGGGGGGGGGGACATTTTTGTAAAGTACATATTGTCTAACCACTAAGCTGTACACCTGAAACTAATGCAGAATAATATTAAATGCCAACTGTAATTGAAAAATTAAATTAAAAAAAGAAAAATGTTGTTTCTAAGGAGCTCTTCATTGGTAGCTGTCACCAAGTTTAGGTAGGACCTGCTACCAGGGGCTGGAGTAACAGAGAGACCGGTATGCACAGTACACTCACTGGTACTTTGTATGTAATACTTGATTTATCTAGACAACAGCATAAGAATTCCCCAGCACTTTTAAAATTTGGGTTTTTTTTTTTTAATTTGCCAACATCAGAAAACGTTCTTGTTGCTAACTTGACCATTTTAATCTGATATTTTATAGTATTTCCTTATTTATCTTTCTCCTACTCCCTGCTAGTATAAGTGATTATTTACAGCTCATGGAACCTAACATATTCTAACAGGTACTGGGCTGCTATTTAGAATGCAGGTATTAATTACCTACTTAACAAATCATAGCTACTTGCTTCCAACAGTAAATACAGCTATTTCTCCCAACTTAAACTGTTTTTCATGCTGACTGGGCCTATAGAACTTCCCTCTCCTTTTTAAATCATATTAGATTCACTTTGGAAGAGCATGGATGCTTTGGCTCTGAGTGTTGTTAGCTCTACCCATCATGAAAGACTGGACCCTGTATTGAATAATAGAGCCTGCCCGGCCGGCTTGGCACAGTGATTGAGAGTCGACCTATGAACCAAAAGGTCATGGTTTGATTCCTGATCAGGGCACATGCCTGGATTGTGGCCAGATCCCCAGTAGCAGGCATGCAGGAGGCAGCCGATCAATGATTCTCTCTCATCATTGATGTTTCCATCTCTCTATCCCTCTCCCTTCCTGTCTTTCTAAAATCAATAAAAACATATCTTTAAAAAAGAATAAAGTTTTTCAACCTCTAAAATTATATACCAGTTAATAATCCTGCCCCCAAACTCTATAACTCATATGAAAATATTGGCATTTGTATAGAATTGTATAACTTCCACAACATTTTCCCGTGCATTAATAACATCATCACTACATCCTGGTCATGTAAACAAAATCGTCATGATTAGCCCATCATACATGAAGAAACTGGAGCTCCATGACTTGAGTCAGGTCAGGCAGTTGATCTAGTAATCAGGAAGAAGGTCAAGTCTCCTGACTCCTAATCCAGCAATCTTTGTCCCGCCAAGTTGAATCCTTTTACGGGCACATGTTTAAAGCAATGGCTGTCAACCCCAGGCTGGGAGAGGAGGTCTGTGTGGGATCAGAGACCCCTTCAGCATCACCTGTGAGGTCCTTTGTAGCTAACTACACCCACCCACCCAGACCTCTGAACAGTGTTGAAAAGCCCCACGAGACGTAACAACAAACTCGCCCCAGCCCCCTCCATTTCCAGAGCTGAGATCCACTGGTTAAAAAATCTGTGGAAGAGCCCCAGCCGGTTTGGCTCAGTGGATAGAGCGTCAGCCTGCGGACTGAAGGATCCTGGGTTCGATTCCGGTCAAGGGCACATGCCAGGGTTGCTGGCTAGATCCCCAGTAGGAGGCATGCAGGAGGCGGCCAATGATTCTCATCATTGATGTTTCTATCTTTCCCTCTCCTTCTCCCTTCCTCTCTGAAATCAATAAAAATAATTTTTTTTTAAATCTGTGGGACAGCGTCCAAGCTGATTTTTTGAATGGTATGCATTTGTGTCTGAGGGTGGAGCTTATCCGTGCATGTGAATCCCTCCCTCCCAGATCTTTAGAAACCAGACTGATTCAGTGGGGCGGGGGGGCGGGGTACACACACCTGAGATGCCGCATTTCCAATAATCTCCCAGGTGTTGCTGGATGGAGGCCCACACTCAGATTGACAAGGCCTTAACTAAGGCGCCTTAATGATAGGCAGGAGGGACTCCAGACAGAGAATGGAGTGTGTCTGCCCGACTGTAGAGAACGTCACCTCGGACAGCCGTGACAAGCAGCACCCCCTGGTCTAGTAAACACCTCCTCAGTCCCTCATAAGCACAGAAGCTTGCTGTCAAAATGAGCCAAACTGGACTCCATTAAAGGCCCTTGTTTGAGATGCTTGGCTCCCTGCCATGAAGAATGCCTGTCATCCGTGCGACAGAAGCCATCCGTGAGCTGCGGCTGGGCTGCTCGCTGGCCCTGGGACAGCACTCAGCCCACCCCTGAGAGCATTTATAGAGTGAATCACCGTTTTCTTCCATCGCCGCTGGGTTTGGTTTCCATCAACGGTTCCCTCAACAGAGCAGCCGCATTTCGGCGTGTCTTCTGTTTTCTGACATTTCTATAATGTGGTCTTAATGACGTGAACCCCACAAATACTTTTCAGAAGAGGTTTACTGCAGAGATTCATTAGAAGGAAAATAACGATTGCATTAGGGCTCTTGTTTTTTATTTTCTTTGAAGCTGCTGAGACTAGGTATGGGGATAATGGTGGGAATGAATTCTTGCAATTCTCTGTTAATGGTGATTGATGCGCTGATGAGACCGCCTAAGTGTCCGAAGAGCAAAGCCGGTTTTTAATGGCACTTTAATTTGGGAAATTTAGAAGACTTCCTTGCAGAAATTGGAAGTTGGAGTGGGTTGGAAAAATAATTCAACAAATGAGCATGCTTTCAGGCAACAGCTCGTCTAAATGGCCTGTGTGATTTCAGAATGTACACTTCAGGTACAATTTTATAAAAGAGGATAGTTCTAGCAAATAATAGAGTGTGTGTCTCATAATGTTTTCATGTCTAATAAACTGTTGTTTAGCTCCAAGAGAGAAATGTCTCCATTTCTATTTCAAAACCTGATGTTTTTATTAGAATGTCTGTAATGAGGAACTATTACTTTCAGAGACAAATGATGATGCAAGGCTCACTTTGAGTTTTCTATCGAAATGGGTAGTAATGGAGCTTTGAGAGAGCTACTCAGCCTTCCTGGTAAACTTGGCCACAAACATGAGAGACTTCTGGACACGCCATCTCCACAGCAAGTAAGGTTGAAATTCCACCTTATAAATATTTTATAACCTAAATATTCCCTCGCTCCCCTTTTTACTGCCACTGCAGTAGAAACGGCTCTCATCTTCCATTGCACCCCTACCCCAATCGGTCCCACCATTGCAATTGGTGATCTTTCCAGAATGCAAATCTGAGCAGGCCATTCCCTTGCTTAAAATCCATCGGTGGCTTTTACTCCTTACAGCTTTCCTTTTTTATGCTTTTTATTGATATTTTATGAGAGAAAGGAAGAAAGAGGGATAGAGCAATAGAAACTTCAATAGGAGCCCCCTACTGGGGATCGAGCCTGCAACCTGGACATGTGCCCTGACCAGAAATCCAACCGGTGACCTCTTAGTTAATGGGTTGACACTCAACCAGTGAGCCACAGCAGCCAGGTTCCTTACAACTTTTACTCCTCGAGCTTTAGCAAGCATCGGAATCCCCTGGAGGACTTGTTAAAATACAGATTGCTGGGCCCCTCCTCGGAGTTGCTGACTCAGTAGATCGGCGTGGGGCCTGGGAATTTGCATTTCTAACAAGTTGCCACATAATACCAATGCTGCTAGTCTGGGGACCACGCTTTGAGGAACACTGGTCTTCAGAACGAAGCCCACCAAACTCTTCTTCATCAATGCATTGAACATCCTTTAGAATTTGTCCATTGCTTACTTTCCCAGAAGTGCCCCATCCCCACTCATCTTTGTGCCTCCACCTGCATCCAATCATATCATACTACACGACTCCCTGAAACCAGGGCTGTCGCAAGGTTGTGGAAGTCGGGTGCTGCACAAATGATGGAGGCATCCTTCACATTCTTTTCTCTCTGTTGGTACTCCCTGGAGTTGACCCTGATGTCCCCATGGACTCCTCCAGGCCATGCCTCCTTATGGATGTCCACAGTCATACAAAATTGCTTGGAACTTTGTGAGCACACCATATGCTTTGGGTTTTAAAGCCTGAGGGCACCCTATCCTCTCAGCCTTTACCCCCTTTTCTAGGTGGAAACTGCTACCCATTCTTTAAGGCCTCCCTCTCAAAAAGATTTCTGCTTAAAATTCTCCTTAGAGTAAAGGAAACATTTTTCCAAGAGGAAAAGGAAGACTGTTATAGACTCTGGGTAGAGCTGTAAATACTCTAGTGTTCAAAACATGTGAAGTGTTCAAAATCTGTGTTTTCTCCCTCAGGTTTTCATAAGTTATCTTTTTTAAAATATATTTTTATTGATTTCAGAGAGAAAGGAAGAGGGAGAGAGAGATAGAAACATCAATGATGAGAGAGAATCACTGATCTGCTGCCTCCTGCACACCCCCCACTGGGAATGGAGCCCACACCCGGGCATGTACCCTGACCTAGAATCGAACCGTGACCTCCTGGTTCATAGATCGACACTCACCCACTGAGCCACACTAGCCAGGCTGAATTACCTTTCTTTTTTCAAGAAAAAAAAAGGAATTTATTGCTTGATATAAATTATCTTTTTTTAAGAACTAGAAAATTTATACGAAGAAGAAAAGGGAGGGAAGCTTATTTTGACCTAGGTCTGCACAAATCTAAGGTGTGAATTTATATAGACAAGGAGTTTTAGCAAATTATGCTTATACATAAGCATTAAACAGAATATGCAACATTCTTAAGTTTATACTTTAATGGAGTTTTCCATTATTTTTCTGTGATGCTTTCCTTTTAACTGCATGGAACAATGATGTGTGTGAATTTGAATGTATTCTTGCGTATGTTTGTGTGCACATGCATGCAAGTAATTTTTAATGGGTAGTCTGCATTATTCATTCTCTTCAGGGGCTTCACATATCTGACACTACCCAGATCTACACATGGAATGATCACTTCCTTCACTGGTTAGATTCACTGCAGGTTCGATCACACTCAGAAAAAAAAGTGATCTAGAATGAATACAGCACTTTTCTTTAAGAAAGTGGATCCTTCTGTGAAGGTGAAGCCCAAGCTATTACGCAGTCAAAAGCAGGCTTCTCAAAGAATAAGGTAAAAAGAGGGGAAAAAGCAATCTGCTAGTGTAATGTAAAAAAAGAAAGAATTAAGAAAAAAATTACAGACCTTAAACCTTGGAAAAGATGATGTCACTGGACTTGAAAAAATTTTGTCACCGGTCTGTTATCAAAAAATGGGCAATTTGTAATATGAATTTCTATTGTTTAAAAATCTGTTGGTGGTTAAAACTTTCAGGCTGACTTTGGGCCATGTGGGAGCAGCAGAAAATGACTACAAAACCTGTCCTCTTCTTTTTGGGAGATCAAAAAATATTTGGATTCTTCAATGTCCAATTTACATTGAACATCATTCTCATTTTCTCCAGTTCCTTGCACTTCTCCCTTCTTTTTTGGTTGTTCATTTATTTGAGACAGATTCGTGCGGTGCCTGCTCTGTGTGAGAATATAGCCATTGTCTCCCATAATTATAGAATTCTGTTTGAGAGGTGAAACTATCTCCTATGAAATTATCAAATTATTATTTAAGAAGGTTGTAAGGTTTTATGGGAGGAACTGAACCTTATCAAAACTCTGGCCAACTGAAGCTGAAAGGAGGGAGGGGAGAGACAACGGCTTAGGAGGTGCTGTTGGCAAAGCTGAGACGCCCTGCAATGCCAGTTTGTCCTCCCTCCTTCTGGAGCGCGCCACTGTTAACGTGACCCCATCCCAGCAACTCCGAATCTCCAGGTTCAAACTGCAGCTCTCTGGGAGGAGGAGGCTCTGGGCCACGGAGGCAAGGCTACCAGGTCAAATGCAGACTGCCTAGTGGATTTCATATGCACAGCAAATACTTTCTTAGTATAGGTTTGGCCCATAAAAGAAATTGATTCAAATATAACTGGGCATCTAAGTCTGGCAATCCTGCAGGTGGGCAGCAGCGTACAGGCAAGAGGGCAAAGGGAGACCATGTGAATTGAGCACCTGCAAGAAGTGTCAGTGACACCTTCCATCCATTTGGTCAACCCAGGGAATAAAGGCTTCGAGCATCCAGAGGAGGCGGGCCACCACGGGATCTGGAGCCCCAGGGAGGGCTGCAGGGCACGTGGCAGAATGTGGGCCCATGAGGACAGTGGAGTTGGGGATGGTGACTGGTGGGATGAAGGTGAATGCAGAGGGGGAAATTCAAGCCAATTCAACCACCAAGCGTGAGTGACAAGGAATAGAAGGATGAAAACTCGCTGAAAAACACATGGACGTAAAACAGTCTTTACAAGGGTCTCAAAGTGAGAATCAAGCAGACTTCACTGGCGATGGATCCAAATAGCATATAATTAACATAACCACTTATATCTGTGGTTTTGGAAAGTAACATGTGTTCATCTATATTTTCCTTTTGCTCGCCGTCCTGGGTTCACTTCAGCTCAGCTCAGTGGAAGAGGCAGCATCTTAGAAGGTTGGCAGCTGTTCAGAAAAGTCCAACTTCGGGAATTCTCAGTTCGTTTGCACCATCTGCCCTCGTGTCTCCTAATGACGCCGTGCACGTGAATGTGCTTTTTGTAGGATGTTGAGACAAACCCCGCTAGGCATGGGGGTCACACGCAGAATAAGGAACTGCATTCTTCTTATGGCCCAACAGGAACAGATGTATGATTGGGACGTTCTCAAATAAGTTAATTAACAATGTTAGCACTTTACAGCTTGCAAAGTGCTATCATATATTTTCTCTTATTCTTGTATTGGAGATATCTAGAGAAACAGAATCAATAAAATATGTATACATATATACACATGTATACTTACATAAAATAGATAAATAGAATGACGTGTGTGTGTGTGTGTGTGTGTGTGTGTGTGTGTGTGTGTGTGTGTGTACAGAGAGAGAGAGACAGACATTAAGGAATTGGCTATGCAATTCCTTAAGGACTGACAGGTCTGAAATCCACAGGGCAACACAGCAGGTTGGAAGTTCAGGTAAGCGTTGTTGTAATCTTTAGTCCGAAGTCCACAGAGAAGCCAGGCAGACTGCAAACTCAGGGAGGGTTTCTGTGTTGCAGTCTTGAGGCAGAAATGCTTTTTCTTTGGAAAACCTGTCTTCACTCATAAGACCTTGAGCTATTCTGTGAAGCTCACTCGTTTTATGGAGGAAAATCTGCTTTACTCAGAGCCTACTGATTTAAATGTTAATCACATCTAAAAAGTACTTTCAAACTACTGGACTGGTGTTTGATCAAGCAACTGGGGACCACAGCCTGGACAAGCTGACACAGTCCTCAATACAATGCTGCCTATCTAGTCTTTATTTCCACATTATCTAGATGGGACTACTGAGTCCCAGAAAAGCTAAGTCCCATATTACAGCCACCTCCCCTCACCAGGCACTTAGTAGACTTTCTGAATCTTTATTTCTTTATAAAGTGAGAAATGGAGTATTTCAAAGACACCGTCTGACTTGAGTGCTCTATGAATTTTTTACAGTCTTGGTATCAAGTTAAATGAAATTCTGTTCAAAGGATGCACTCCACTCATGTCCTTCCTCCCCCGCCCCCCAGATCTCTCATTCACGCACTAAAGAGGGGTGTCTAAGCTCTTAGTTGTGCTTTCTTGGGAAGAGGGGCCAAGCAGACTCCAGAGAGGAGAGCCACAGTCCCTGCCCCTCAGGAGCTGGCAGACAGGGAGCTCGTGTTCCTCCAAGCTGACCCAGCCTCTGTTTCTTTGCTCTCTGACTGCTGGAGACTCTGCAAGAACAAATTACCTAGAAAGAGGTTGCCTGATCATTGGAGTGGGTGTAAGATGAGAGGTCTCTCCATCTCTCTGTTGTTCCTTTCTTGGCAGAGTTGCCACGAATAATATTAAAGTTCCCTTCACCAGCCTTCTGCCAAATGGTTTGCTTCCTAAAATCGAATCCTTTCAAACACAGAAATACATCACGGGGAGCGGAACAAAGTTTATTTCAGGAGATACTGAGAAAATATCAAAACACTATCTTTAGTCAGAAGAGAACCAGAACGTCTCCTCTCAAAAAAATTGTTTTTGTAGGTGAGAAAGAAAAAACCAAAAGAAGAATTTGGTAAATATGTACACCTGGTTGCTTCTCTCACCTCCCTGCCTCCTCCCCCTGGCCCCCACCCAAAATGAAAGGCATTATGCAAGCTTAGGACTGACATCAACATGCGTGTGGATGACTAAGTCTTTGCAAAGTCCTCATTCAACAGCCCACAGATGTGGAAGGAGAGAATTGAACTTCTGGGTTCCTGGTACCCATAGGCCCAGAATAAGTAAAAGTCAACGGAACTTTTTAGTGACTCCTTCTTCGCATGTGTGCTGTTATGCAAATCAGCGGAGACTTCTTGAGCAGGAACCTCTTCTGTCCTGGGAGGGCCGAGGGAACATCTGAGGGCAGAAAGGACTAGTGGCAAACCCAGGGCCACCTGCCTTAGAGGAGGGCCCATGTGTTCAAAGAGCCCGGATGCTAGAACTTCAGTCAGAGACTGTTCTTCCTCTGGTGCAAATCACAGCATATACTTTCTGCTTTTCTGCATCCAGAAGTCTTCCGGGAAATAGCTGGAAATAGAAGATGGGTGGGTGAAAGGCATGAGATCCTTGCCAACTCCCCACTTCTTCCTTCAACCAGTAGTT
This sequence comes from Myotis daubentonii, assembly GCF_963259705.1. NCBI lineage: Eukaryota > Metazoa > Chordata > Mammalia > Chiroptera > Vespertilionidae > Myotis > Myotis daubentonii. The sequence goes on along the minus strand of NC_081856.1, from coordinate 15,087,506 downwards.
CGGCCTTTGGTGTGTAGGCTCAGAATGCCACTGTGCTTTGTCCTTTTCCTGAAAGTAGACAATTCGCCATGTTTCTAATGCTGCTTACCACAGGCCTTTTCCTTCCTGTCAACTTAAACAAGTTCTTTTCTCCTGGAAATTCCTGTCATTGTGTTTCCCCATGTTGTTTTCTATTGCTGATCAAGTTTTTTAAAATTATGCTATATCCCAAGAAGATAAACCAGGAATTGCTGTATAGTGAAGAGCTTATAACTCACTCATTTTCATCTCTCAGCATGTATTTGTGAAGGGAGGGAGAGGAGAGGGAGGGAGGGAGGGAGGGAGGGAGGGAGGGAAGGAAAGAGGGATGGAGGGAGGGAGGGAAGGTTAGTGAAGAGGGATGAGAGAAAGTACCTGTGCTAACTTCAGTGCAAGGCACAGAAGTTTCCGTGTGTTTCTGTGGAGTGCTGAATGTCAGTGACTATAAAGCAGATTATCACATAGGAGGCCCAAGCTAGAACATTTTCTACATATTTTAAGGCACAAGGCAGATTAAGTTCACCCAATGCAATATCAGTCCAAATCCTTTTTAATTGAGATATAACTGATGTATAACATTGTATAAGTTTTAGGTGCCCAACAAATGATTTCATATACATATGTATTGTGAAATAATCGCCACAATAAGGTTAGTTAGCATCCATCAACTCACATAATTACAATTTTTTCTTGTGATGAGAACTTTTAAGGTCTACTCTCTCAGCAATTTTCAAATATATAACAGTATTGTGAAGTCTAGTCACCATGCTGTACATCACGTCGAAGGACTTGTTTATTTTATAACTGGAGGCTTGTACCCTCTGACCCCCTTCACTCATAACACACACACACACACACACACACACACACACACACGACCTCAGTCCAACTCTTAAATACTGTTGGCAAGCTAGATGGTTCTGAGCTAAGGCAAATAAACTAAAGTCAAATGGATTTGACATGGAAACCACTGCTTGGGTGAGAGGATGTGTTGGAAAGTGTTGAACATATGAGCATTAAAGAGGTCTGCAATTGTATTTCAATGGGGGAGAAATACTTTGTGTTTTTTATTTCCTACCCGTTCTGGCCAAAGGCTATTCCACGCACATCCCCAGCCATTCATACACTCACCCCAACTTCCATATAATAGGAGGCCTCGTGTGCCGGATCTGGCTGGATCCCTAACAACCTCGAAGACAGGGAGGCAAGTGGGAGGCACCTCATTTTGAGGATGTGGTAACTGAGGCTGAAGTAGGAACTGGCTGGTCCCAGCAGCCAGCGGGTGTAGAGCCGTGGGTTTTACTTCCTTGTCCTGCATTCTTGCCACCAACAAACTCCCATTATCTTTCAAGGACATAGAATCAACAAGTTGGCAAATGGAGGCAAGTCTCCAACTGCTTGACTTCCTATCACACAGAGAAATCAATGCAACCAGCTTTTGGTACCTCTTAATGCAAGTGCTAGGGGCCCTGTTCTTAACTCCGTGTGATCCAGGAATGTCTGTATCTAAGCGAAGAACTAAAACCATTATCCAGGCGATTCAAAAGGGATGAAGTTTCATCCAGAAATAACGTCTGTTCCCACTAACTCAGTGCTTGGAGCATGCACAGCGTGATATTTTTCAAAGCCTTCCCATCTGAGTTTCCTAAGCAACAAAACTGGATGTTAGCAATTCAACCTAAGTGAAAGGACCAGGTGTGACATGTCCTGGGTTTGGTTTGCAGACATGACTGGAATTAGCAAAATGTTTTCATTTAGAAAGAGAATCACCGAGTGTTGGAGGCGAAAGGAACCTTAGAGTTGACCTAATCCAGATCGCCCAGGGGGTTGACCAGTACTATCCCACAGGTAACGGTTTGTAATTGGCACCTCCTTTGCCCTGTGCAAACACGGGTCTGTTTGCTGGAGCCCTGGAGGCCAGCTGTGGGAGGTGACAGAATTGAAAGCCCTACTCCTGCATAGTTATGATAAATGAAGCAATAGCTAAATGCCATTAAGGGTTTGCTGTACTAAAGTAAATCTCCATGTTGGGAAGTGTATCCCGTAGCTTCGAGCAAAAATCCGCATTTGTTATATTTATCGTGTTAAAAGAAACTCTGCAATAAGACAATAAACTTACATTTGGCTTATTGCATCACACATCATCCTTGGTGTATATTGAAAAATCTGCCTAGGGGGTTGTCTTTCTGGAAGAACTCCAAGTTTCACACGATATTTAAAAATAAGCCGTTTCTTTACAGTTGGCAGATTGAATTTGAACATGAGTAATGCACGTCAATATCTTATGATTTCTTTAACATGAGTATAGGGGCCCTAAGGGCCTAAGGGTTTGAATGTTTGTTTGTTTGTTTGTTTGTTTGTTTGTTTGTTTGTTTGTTTGGCTGGTACAGTGAACTTCATTGATGGTGCATGACAAGGTTGGGCTCCCTAAGCCCCTCCCCTTTTTCAGATGGAAACCATGGTCAGGAGATTCTCAGTGTGTTGGGGGGTCGATTTGGGGCAAGGACTCCCCAGAAGCTAAGGGCCTCTCTTCCTCTTTCTGGGGCTGGTAGTCCAGGGGGCTCTTATTCCTTGGAGACCATGTGGACCATGAGGTCCACCACCCTGTTGTCACAGGAGACAACCTGGTCTTCAGTGTAGCCCAGGATGCCCTTGAGGGAGCCCTCTGATGCCTGCTTCACTACCTTCTTGGTATCGTCGTATTTTGCAGCTTTCTCTAGTTAGCGGGTTAAACCACAACCAACACATTGGGGATGGGGATGCAGAAGGCCATGCCAGTGAGCGTCCCATTCAGCTCAGGGATGACCTTGCCCACAGCCTTGGCAGCACCAGTAGAAGCTGGGATGATGTTCTGGGAAGCCCCTCAGCCATCACACCACAACTTCCCAGAGGGGCCATCCACAGTCTTCTGGGTGGTGGTGATGGCATGGGCTGTGGTCATGAGTCCCTCCATGATGCCAAAGTTGTCATGGATGACCTTGGCCAGGGGGGCCAAGCAGTTGGTGGTGCAGGAGGCATTGCTGACAACCTTGAGGGAGTTGTCATACTTGTCATGGTTCATACCCATCACAAACATGGGGGCATCCGCAGAAGGGGCAGAGATGATGACCCTTTTGGATTCACCCTTCAAGTGAGCCCCAGCCTTCTCCATGGTAGTGAAGACACCGGTGGACTCCACAACATACTCAGCACCAGCATCACCCCATTTGATGTTGGCGGGATCTCGCTCCTGGAAGATGGAGATGGACTTCCATTGATGACAAGCTTCCTGTTTTCAGCCTTAACTGTGCCTTTGAACTTGCCAGGGGGTTCATACTGGAACATGTAGACCATGTAGTTGAGGTCAATGAAGGGGTCATTGATGGCGACAATATCCACTTTGCCAGAGTTAAAATCAGCCCTGGTGACCAGGCGCCCAATGTGGCCAAATCCGTTCACTCTGACCTTCACCATCGTGTCTCGGGGTTGTGGCTGGCACTGTGCAGGAGGAGAGGCTGTCTGACGAACAGGGGGAGCAGAGAACCTGTTGTGTGTTTTTTCTTTAGTAATTATTTTCTTCAAGAATGTACTCCAAATCAGCTTGTGCACATGCTCAATTTCCAAGTATTGAAGGTAGCCATATTTGTTAAATTGCCATCAACTAGACCACAGACTGCATTAGTAATACAATGTTTTAGTATTTCCCCAAATTATCTACCAAGGTAAAATGACCTCCATTCTCACTCTGATTGTGGAGTCAAGGAATTCTGAAGGTCCTCTTTGGACCTTCCATTTTGTTCTTTGTCCAAAAAGTTGGAAGATAACAGAATGCTTTCATTTATATTTTTACTTTTCTCCTTGCTCTTTGAAGTGATAAACATCAGTAAAATACATCTAAAATGGACAGGTGAACAGATAAGATATGGAAAATATAGACTATGGATGGTCAGTGCAAGAATGCTGGCAGCCATCCCAATATTAAGATATATTAGCAACAGTGTGACTTCCTAGAAAATACAGAGGGACTAGTTCCTTATGGTAAGCGCCTAAGAGTGGATGGCATCTGATCACTGCTTCCTAAGGAGTATTTTAGTGACTAACTATAGTAAATGTCACTTTGCCCTTGGCCTCTGAGGGTAGACATTCGAGGTGAGCATTCCCAACGTGCCTTTAATAAACCCCCTGAGTCCATTCTCTATGGGTTTGCCTAAACCTTCTTGAGGGAATTTCTAACTTGAGCCTCCAGACTCTCCTAGAGTAGGTGAGGAGAACCTTTATTGTAATTCACTGATCCGCATTTTTAAAGGAAAATCTGAAGTGTACTCAAGTAAAAAGGACTTAGTTTTGTTTGAGAAAAAAATATAAAAGAATTAATAATTAAATACTGTTCTTTAAACTAAGGAACAATAAATCTTTAATTAGCATCTGCAACACATTCTGAAATATATTATACCATAGTTTTACTTATAGCAAAAAGAAAGTTAGGAGCTGGAAGGGAAAACAATGAAAGGTACAAAGGAGGCATAAGAGGGAGAAAGGGGAAAGCTAAGAAGAATGACCTAGAAGTAGAGAACCTGGAAGGATAAAGAGAAGGGGGAGAAAGAAGAACAAGAGGAAAGAAGTTTGGAAGTCCTGATGTCAATTAGAGATAAACTAGCTTTTTCACAGTCTGATGTTGACTGAGCTGTATGGCCTCAAGATGTTCAATCACTGTCTTTTGAAATGTATACTAGATGCTGAATCTCTAAGCAGTCACTGTCAGAAGTACAAATAATAACTGAGACCAGTGACACCTCCCAAGGTCATTGACAAAGGTGGATGAAACCAGGCCAGACCTAACTAGGTAAGGGGGGTTTCCAGTTTCTTCCTCCTCCAAGAATTGAGTGCTTTAGATACACAATCTTTACTAAGCAACTAAGTGCCTCCTTCCACTGCCCTCAAACTTTGATCTCCATGCTTTGCCTTATCAACTTGGAACACTGGGTTCAGGTTAGGAAAGCCAGTTGGGCTGCCTATATCTTACATGGTTTTAGAGATCCCCCACATACCTGTTCTTGGCCTTCATCTTTCAAAACCGACATCCTGTTCATTTCAGCCTCTAGTAATAGGAGGAACTTTCATTTATTTAGCGATGTCTGTGTGCCATGTAAACTTCACAACAACCATGAGATGACTGTGCTTGTTAGCTTCATTCGACAGCTTTGTAAACTGAAACACAGAGAGGTTAAATAACTTGCCCAGAGAGGTTAAATAGCACAGTAAGTGATAAAGACCATGTCCAAGCCCAGGATGTCTGACCCTAAAATCCACTCAGTTGACCCTCGTCTTCCGCATTATTGAGCCCTCCCTCTTCCTTCCGAATCTGACTTCGGGCTGCGGCTCCTCTGCCTATGTCTGCCCTGCACCCAGATCATCGTGGACCAGACTTCAAGCTCCTCTTTGTGAAACCTTCCTGGATTGAATGAAATTGGCTCATCATCTTCCTTCCCCACATGAGGCTGCCCAGAGCTCCACACATCCCAGGATGAAGGCTTGCCTGACAAAATTCTGTCACCAGTGCTAACCACATAAATAGGATTCATCGTAAGAGAAGCACGTGCTCAGTGCCATATTATCTGCAAGTGTAGGTCTGCATTTGTGGTTTTAGTTGTAGAATAAAACTTCTAGAAATCATGAAACCCTGCTAGCTTATAGCAATTCACTTAAGAAAACATAAACTGGGGAATTAAGAGAGAAAAATTACTAATAACTAAGAGAGGAGAGATGATTACTCCCCAAAAACTATTCCAAGGGGTGGTTATTCCCACAAATGTGCCTAAAAACAATAGGCAATGAAGGGAAGAATGGATGTTTTTCAAATCACTTAGGCCCTAGAATTTAAATGTATATACTACATTAGTATATATATAAGTGCAATGAACTCATACAAAGTGACTGTATCTGCATTAGTTAGGGAATTTCAGGTTGCAAAGATACCTTCTTGGAATATCTATGAGCAATCTGTATCCTTTAAAGAATGGTGAACCCATGTCTCCAAGAGGATTCGCTCACGTGGGCTCTCTTCTCTTTTCCAGATCTTGGCCATTGTGTCCATCCTGTTCATCGTACTCTCCACCATTGCTCTGTCTCTCAACACCCTCCCAGAGCTTCAGGAGACGGATGAATTCGGACAGGCCAGCGACAACCCCCAGTTGGCACACGTGGAGGCGGTGTGCATTGCTTGGTTTACCATGGAGTACCTCTTACGCTTCCTCTCCTCGCCAAACAAGTGGAAGTTCTTTAAAGGCCCACTCAACGTCATTGACTTGCTGGCCATCTTGCCCTATTATGTCACCATCTTCCTCACGGAGTCCAACAAGAGCGTGCTGCAGTTCCAGAACGTGCGGCGCGTGGTCCAGATCTTCCGCATCATGCGGATCCTCAGGATCCTGAAGCTCGCCAGACACTCCACAGGCCTGCAGTCTCTGGGTTTCACCCTCAGACGGAGTTACAACGAATTGGGCTTGTTGATATTGTTTCTGGCCATGGGGATCATGATCTTCTCCAGCCTGGTGTTTTTTGCGGAGAAGGATGAAGACGCAACCAAGTTCACCAGTATCCCGGCATCCTTCTGGTGGGCCACCATCACCATGACCACTGTAGGCTACGGTGACATCTACCCAAAAACATTGCTGGGGAAGATCGTGGGCGGCCTCTGCTGCATTGCCGGGGTTCTGGTGATCGCCCTCCCCATCCCAATCATTGTGAACAATTTTTCTGAGTTTTACAAGGAGCAGAAACGCCAGGAGAAGGCAGTGAAAAGGAGAGAGGCTCTCGAGCGGGCCAAAAGGAATGGAAGCATCGTCTCTATGAACTTAAAAGACGCCTTCGCTCGAAGTATGGAGCTGATCGACGTGGCTGTGGAGAAGACAGGAGAGCCGGCCAAGACGAAGGACCCCACCGACGACAATCACCTGTCTCCCAGCCGGTGGAAGTGGGCCAGGAAAGCTCTGTCGGAAACCAGCTCCAACAAGTCTTACGAGAACAAGTACCAGGAGGTGAGCCAAAAAGACTCCCACGAGCAGCTGAACAACACGTCCGCCTCCAGCCCACAGCATCTGAGTGCGCAGAAGCTGGAGATGCTGTACAACGAGATCACCAAGACCCAGCCTCACTGTCACCCCAGCGCCGACGGCCAGGAGCAGCCCGAGCGGCCCTCAGCCTACGAAGAGGAGATCGAGATGGAGGAGGTGGTGTGCCCGCAGGAGCAGCTGGCCGTGGCGCAGACCGAGGTCATCATGGACATGAAGAGCACCTCCAGCATCGACAGCTTCACCAGCTGCGCCACCGACTTCACCGAGACCGACAGGTCGCCCCTGCCACCGCCCTCCGCTTCTCACCTGCAGATGAAGTTCCCGCCCGACTTCCCGGGCACCGAGGAGCCCCAAAGAGCCAGGGCCCCCCCTTTCCTAACACTCGCCAGAGAGAAAGGCCCTGCGGCCCGGGACGCCTCCCTCGAATATGTCCCGGTCAATGTAACCGGGCACCTCGAGGCCAGCGGTTCCCAAAGCGGGCTCCATGGCCCCGGGCCATCTGACAGTGCCCCCGAGAGCCCTAGGAGCTCGCTGAGGGGCAGCCACCCCCTGAAATCCAGGTCGTTCAAGGTGAATTTCAAGGAGAACAGAGGCAGTGCCCCACAGACCCCGCCCAGCACAGCCAGGCCCCTGCCCGTCACGGTGGCTGACTTTCCCATCACCACCCCGCAGCTCATCAGCACCATCCTCTTAGAGGAAACCCCCCCACAGGGAGACAGGCCCCTGCTGGGGACTGAGGTTTCCGCACATTGTCAGGGACCCGCCCGAGGGCCGAGCCCCCGGGTTCCCAAGCAGAAACTCTTTCCTTTCCCATCAAGAGAGAGGAGGAGCTTCACAGAGGTGGACACCGGGGAAGACGATGACTTCCTAGAGCTGCAAGGGCCCCGGCAGGACGCGCAGGCCGGCTCCAGCCCTAACTGCTTTGCCGATAAGCCGAGTGATGGGAGAGACCCTTTAAGGGAAGAGGCCTGTGCGGGCTCTTCCTCCCCCCAGGACACAAGTCACAACTGTAGGCAAGACATTTACCACGCTGTGGCCGACGTTAAAAAGGACAATAGTCAAGAAGGGTGCAAAATGGAAAACCACTTGTTCGCCCCAGAAACACATTCCAACCCAGGAGACACAGGTTACTGTCCCACACGTGAAACCAGCATGTGACTAGTTACAAAAGCAATAAAAAAGAGAAAACACTTGTTTCTTAAAATTCCGGTTAAAAATGCCTGTGAACTAACACATGGGACGCTCGCCTCCTTCCCCCCAAAAAGTGCATAAAAATGTTATTTTTGCATGGCATGAGCAGTTTAGTTTAAGTACTGTTTAACTAAAGAGTCAAGACTGCTTTTTGTAACAAACAAACAAAAATGACTGAGGATCAGTGACCAAATAAAGAGAGCTCTGCTAGGAACCAGTGTTCTGCAATGTCTGACATTTTTGATCCTTTCATTTCAAATTGTAGACGGATTCTCAACTTGCAGCTTTTCTGTTACAATGAATTTTAGAATTTGCACATGAAAGGATGAAATGTCATTGCATGTGTTCATAAGGACGAGGAGCAAGGTGTGCTCTGAGCTTGCAAAATGCCTAACTTTGTGAATAGTGGGGCCCGGGATGCAAAAGTGTCCAGAACCTCTGGGAACAAGTGTCTGAGGCACAGGTCCGTCCTTCGCAGCTACTGAAGGGTGCAGACTTCTTGTCGCAACATTGCAACCTCTTCTTAAACCATCTCCCATATCTCGCTTTGGGTTACAAAACTCTTCTGAGTACATCTGTTTAGAGGAATACAGTATTTTTATTTCCTTGTGATATCATTCCTAGGGTGCATTTTTTCCCTTTTTTGCCCCTGCTTCATTATGGCATTTGTGGTTTTCTTTATCTATTATGAACATAGGCAAGATTTAATGACCAGATATCAACACACTTGGACTTTAAGCTTGAAATGTTGCCCTCAATTATGTCATGCCACAGCAAAATTACAGAAATGCATTTTTTTGAACACCTGAAAATAAGGAAAAGGTTATATCATATAGCTAAACATTTTTTTAATGGCACTCCACATTTGGAAATCAGTTTTGGGTGTGTTGTTGTTGGTTTGTTTGTTTTTTTAATTGTATGTTGGCCCTCTTGAGATGCCTGTATTTTCTACTTGTACTCAATATAATCCTTCCTATCTAAAGATCTAAAGATAGAACACAGATATGCCAAATGGGAATTCCAAAAGGTGACTGTTAACAAACAACAGAGCTATATAAGTGGGACTGCCATCCCCCCCCTCAGAGAGTTGGATTCAAAAAAGAGTTACTAGAGCCCTAGCCAGTTTACTCAGTGGATAGAGTGTCAGCCTGCAGACTGAAGGGTCCCGGGTTCGATTCCAGCCAAGGGCACATGCCCAGGTTGCAGGCTTCATTCCCAGTGTGGGGCATGCAGGAGGCAGCCAATCAATAATTCTCTCTCATCATTGATGTTTCTATCCCTCTCTCCCTCTCCCTTCCTCTCTGAAATCAATAAAGAAATATATTTTCTTAAAAAGAAAAAGAGTTACCAGAAAAAGCATCCTGAGCTGGTAATGGGTCACTAGTATTTGCCAGTAGGGACGGGGGGAGAGGGCACACTGCCATGTTGGGAGGGCCGCAGGTGCCAGCAGCACCCTCCAGTAGCTGCAGGAAGTGGAAACACCCACCCCCATGTTTCCAATGTCCCCAAGGGATGGTCAAGCTTACCCTGGTGGAAACCACTTCCAGGATTTTCTACTGAGAACAGTGAAGTCCAGAGGAATTAAGCACTTGCTTCGGCTGCCTGCTGGTAGAGCCCATGCTGGAACCCAGGTCGTTCGAATCCAGTTGGCTTCACAGGAAACCAAGGCTCTGGCCCAGATGTGCGGCTACCGGAAGTGTGATTCTGGATGGGCCTCAAAAACCTCCTCTCGGCCTCAGTTTTGCCCCAGTAAAAACCTAGACAAAATTATTCCTTAAACCTTCAAACTAAGATGATTCATTGGTCTCTCAGGAATGTCCAAGCTTTGCCTCCGCATAATGCGTTTGTCAGTCTGTGTGTGTGTGCACACAGGGAAACAGGAAAATTCTGGGCCAAATTTAAAGCACAACTTTTTGGTTAAAGAAAGGAAACATTCTAAATTGTTTTCTATTTTTAAAATGTAAAAAGCACTGGAAAAAGACAACCCAAATATTTAGAGTCTAACTTAAGGAATAACTTTTCGTTATTAACAGAATCTGGTCATTATATCTCAGATAATAAAACAAGTCCATCCTAGTTGAAATCCAAGCAGCCCTACTGCTAAAAAGAATTATAAACATTTCTTTTTCACTGTGCTTAGAATTTCTTAATGGTTTTCATATTTGTTTCAAAGCATAACCTTTAAGAGTTTATGGTCCTTAGTCATCAATATTTCCATTATTCATACTTATTTTAGTGTCTAAAACTAAACGTTGGTCAGTTTTTGTAAATCTAGAGCAGTGGTTCTCAACCTTCTGGCCCTTTAAATACAGTTCCTCATGTTGTGACCCAACCATAAAATTATTTTCGTGGCTACTTCAGAACTATAATGTTGCTACTGTAATGAATCGTAATGTAAATATCTGATATGCAGGATGGTCTTAGGCGACCCCTGTGAAAGGGTCGTTCGACCGCCAAAGGGGTCGCGACCCACAGGTTGAGAACCGCTGATCTAGAGCGTTTGAATTCCCTACCTATAGTTTTTCAAGTCAAGCAGGTATATCTGCTGTTAGATGAATAGCAAATAAGTTATGCAAATAATTGTCTTTATATCAAACCTCATGAAGCAGTTACCTTCTAATGCCATATTGTTGAATCTCAATTTTTAAAAATGTATCTGTCTGCACAAGTGGGCTTGTCTTACCTCCCTGACAATTCACTGACGCCCGCCTTTCATCTGTCCATTAGGCCTTCTCCTGAGAACCCTGCCCCAGAATGCTTCATATTAGAAATCTTGCCTGGATTAGGAATCCTAGCCAATCCCCTCTGGGAGCATTTCTTCCTAAAAACTTCTCCCCTTTAATATTCCTTTTTAAGTTTTCAAGAGTTTTCAAGAACATCCTATTGAAAGCTTAACCTTCTATTCCAAGCACTTCCAAGCCAAAGGTCTCAGCTATGAAAAAAATAAAATGCTCCTCTAAAAACACTTCGACTTTGGTGTTTTACAGGGAGGCAATGCGGGAACTGAGGGCTCCCAGGATGCACTTGGGCAGCTGACACAGACGCTGCCTGTGAATGTCCTGAACAGTCCGGGAATGTACCGAGCACAGAGTTTTTTTAAAGTCTTACGTTTTACATTAAAAATTCGTGGAAATGCTGCATTTTGCCCCATAGCTTATGTTTCGATATAAAAGGAATGATGTTTTACACTATTTATCAACTAGGAAAATTGGTACTCATAACTTCAAATACCTCTTTTGTATCCCTTGGAAAAGGTGTCATCTCCCCAGTGTGAGAAGCACTGCCTGAATGGGGGAAGCGCGGATTGGTTCCCTGAGAGGCTGAAGGGGCCTGCTGCTGGGAAAGTGTACTCCTCCGTCCCTGGATCAGTGACCAGGACAAATGTCCACGCGTAAAGACCATTTGAATGCACTCGGAATGGCGCCTTTGGTTCTTGGGGCTGTTTCAACAACCAGTGCAAGTTGCCACAAGATTATTTTAGATCAAAGACTGAGATCAACCATAAAAGGATAGAAATGGGTGCACAGATAAATGTCTTCGGTTGGATCACAACTAAAAAAGTGACCTATGGAGTGAGTCCCTGGAGTTCATCTCATAAGTCTCTAAACATTTTCACTAGAAATTTCTCCACTGGGGCACAAGCATTTAGATCAAGCATTATCCTGATGGGACTAGGTTTAGTAACAAGCAGAATATGGGCCAAGTGTCTATTCCCATTAATTTCTTGTCAAAACCATCTCACATGGGGACACAGGCTGAGGAAAGTCAACAACTCAGCTATTCTCTCTTGGAATTTGAATAGCAAACAAAAAGCCTTATGTGTGTAAAGTACTAGTACTTTACAGTTTCTTGTTGCTCTTACTCCTTATAACAGCCTCCTGAAATATTTATTTATTGATCAGTGAAGGACCGGAGAGGTTATTATGAATTTTGCTCAAGTTCACATAGGTCACTGGGCCGAACCACATCATCTGTCCAACATTCCAACATACCACAGTTTGATTAGGGCTTTTTTTTTCTATTAATAGCTGAAATTATGTAAAGAAAACTAGAGGTGCATTTCTAGCCAAGCAGTTCCTTTAAAGCAACAGTGGATCAGACCAGATGGTGATGACTGAGGATAAATGCATCTTTAGCACATATGTTTGCCACTTTAGAATTCTGCTCACAAGGTACACATCCCTGTTAGAGGAGAGAATTCATAGCTCATGATGGAACATGACATGCACACGAGGCAGAGGGCTGAAGGAAGCACTAGATTTTCTGAAACAAAAACAGGTACACTTTAGAACTGCTTCTAGTCTAATTTCAAAGGTAATCAAATTTGTGATTTCCCTGTCCATTCATCCCACAGATATTAGGTCGGCACCCCTATATTATTAACACGAGGTGAGTGCCCATATCTATAGAAGGCACCATGCTTGGTGCCAGGGTACAACCCCAGCCTCATGGAGCTTCCTGCCTGGCCCACTTAAAACCCGCCTAAGGATCACTTTGGCCACTGAAAAATGTCTCTTCTGGGTATAGAAAAATCACTCAGTTATCAAACCAGGAAAACATATGACAGGAATACGTGAAATGCTTTTCCAACGAACTTTTCCTAAGAAAATGATGGGTGGTATGAATGGAAGTCTGATCCATAATTATTTTTTCTATTTTTTAAATTTTAATTTAATGTAATTTTTTCATCACCTTCTATCCCTCTATGCCCTCTACCACCTCCACCCACCCCTCTGCTCCCCCGCCAAAATCACCACACCGTTATCCATGTCCATGAGTTCTCTAACCCACAATTATTTTTGAATCACAATTTAGATTTACACTTGAGGAAAAAAAACTTGTTAGTCTGGTTCAATGAGGTTATATGTCATCTTTCCTTATTATCTGATAAGTTGAAAAATAATTTTTGAGTTCAATATGGTGTTTGTCAAATTGCTAGTAATAGTCTATAACTAATAGCTAAAGCAAAATGTAATGCCAGTGAAAATCCATAGCAAACTTTATATTTTAATAGTGTGTTGATGGTTATGTGGTTAAAAACAAAGCATTTGAGTGGTTTTTCTTACTTCCTATCGACATTAGGCAACATTTTAGCAATGTGCCACTATTTTCTATTTAATCCTCTAAATTTTAAATGGAAGATATTTAAAATTCAGTAACCAAAAATAATTTAGCTTGACTCACAGGATTTATTCCCTAGGTTCATGTGATTTTGAAAATATATTGGGTTGTTTTCCGCTGCTACTGTCCTCACTAAGGGAGGAAGGAAGAAAGGCTACAAAACCCAAGTTTAAAAACTGGAAACATTCTTATCCCCAACAAGAAAGAGGAAAGGAAGAAAAAAGAAGAAAGAGGGAAGGTTCCAACTCCAGAATCTTGGTAAACATTCTATATGGTTTAACTTAGTGCTTAGTGTAGTATAATGCTATCCTTTCGTGGGTTTAGTAATTATTTTTCCACTTGCCTTTTGAAAACAGTCTGACTTAATTGCATAAATCTTTATTTACCATTGCCAAAAATGCATAATCTCTTCCTTGCTAAAATGTAAAAGAGTTTAACCTATAAATATACTTACAAATAAAGGAAGAATGCAGAGGGTGGATCTCTTTAATAATAAGACAGCCCAGGGTTACCAAAACATATAAAAGAAAGGAAGAAAGACTAAAAAATATGTAAGTAAATTTAACATATTGTTAAGCAGAGAAATTTTTATTAGGCATATGAATATGCTTGTGTGAAATTTAGACTAGATATTTATTATTGACCTGAAATTTTACAATTGAGTCTATGATTCCAATTTTAATTTCTCTCCTGAAGAAATTATTTTCTATTATCTAACAGATGCTTCCAGATTGCTGTGATAAAATATTTCCTTCAGCAAACATTTATTGTCTACCAAGTTCCAGAGATTAATTTATGTACAACTCATTCTCTCAATTTTACAGTCTAGCAGAGGTTTCATGTTTAAAGAGATTATATTCCAAAGTGAAATCTAATTCCATAGGGTGAATTGGAAATCATATGACAATATGTTTGAGTTTGTTGTCTGAGAATTTCTATAATCCATTTTTACCCCCATCATACTCAAGTGATTTATTTTAATTCCTTAACCCAGAATTTGAATGTCCACTACATAAGCTTTCTAAATATCCAGGCTTAACAGTATGATAGCTGTCTGAAATCTAGTGACAATTTATATCAATGTAGACTTATTTCCTTTGGCCCATTTCAGCCAAAGGAAATAAGATTCTAATAAAAATGATGTTGAAAATAATTGTTTTAATACTCCCATACCTGTCTTGTTTTGATTTTTTTTTTAATCCTGGCCTGTGTGCTGTGATAAAAGCCATCATAGTCTGCTGTTGATGAAAGCTTAATGCCAACCTGAGCCAAACAGTTTTTCTCACATCCACTGTGGGCAATGTTGGCAAACGATATGGCTGACTAGTGTTTCTTTTAGTTATAGTTTTGCTCTGTCTCAAACCAAAAAGGATTTGAGATAGCATACAAGACAATAAAAATAGACGTTCAAAACCAAGACTCAGGGAAACAGACACGGAATAGTGGCAACGGAAAAGATTCAGCAAGAATGTCATGATCCCGCCATCCCGCTTATGATCCATGTTGAGTGCCCTCTAGTGGTCAGTCCGAGGGATGGTGGAATTCCCTATTCGCCGAGAAAGGATGCAGTAACAAGAACTTGAAAGTTCTCTACCACATTCCACCTTCCATTACGTCTGTGATGCGGCCAAAATCACATGTACACCCTAGATTTTTTTCTCAGTGATCATTTCCCAGTTCCTTATTCCAAAATATCCGATAAAACTGTTGCTACCTTCCACACAGCACTTTCAGAATATTCCTATCTGCTGCCTCCATCAAAACAAAATCACAAGTTTAGCTAAATATTGAACAGTGCCCTATTCTGTACTCTAAATATGCAATAGATGCTATTCTGACCCTTCTACCATTATTGGGGACCTAAAAGAGAACTCAAAATAGTGATTTAAAAAAAAAAAAAAGAATCATGGACCTGTTGATACAAAGCTACTGGCTGATTAAGTACAAAACCCACAGTCTCCATTCTACTTGAAGACACAAGGAGAGCCTGGAATGCCCCTGAATTGACCCTGAGAAGAAACAGATGCTCCCAGTCTCCAAGAGACACCTGAGGGTGCTGGCCAGAAATTCTATTACAGCCAGATTCCTGCCATCTTTAAACCAAGGTGCTTCTAACATTCTTATTTGCAGCATCTGGGTTAGGCTAGGATTTTAACCTGCAGATTATAACCACGTCAATGTTTAATTGAAAGTAGGAGGATTTTTGTAAAGAAAACAGATACCCAGAACATAATATGGACTAATATTACCTGAATTACTTATCCAACAAAATGCTATGGCCAGAATTAACAAATATGTCTACTCTGAAAATCTCACTAAAGAACTGGCAAGATCTTCGTATTTAGTTCCAAGCCAAAGAGAGGGGGAAACCTGCAACTTATAAAACACTCGGTTTGTCAAATAAAAGCCAAGTTTCAAACTTATGCAATTTTAAAGAGGTTTGATATTAAACCATTAAAAATTCAACACTGAATGTATAAGAAAGGTTTATTGAGCAAATACAAGGTCCCATTAGCACACTGACGCATTTTTAATAAACTTGCATTTAACCGCGTAATGACTGTGCCTGCTCCTCGCACCTTGCTTTCAAGCCGGAGGCTTTTCTGTTTTATATCATCGCTGTGTGTCTGCCTGCTTGCTTTGTTTTGTTTGAAGAAGTGAGGATAAGTGGGTGAATGTGTTTAGAGAGCACAGTTATTGGACAACTTATTATCACCACCTATTGTGCCCTGGGGCACCATGGAAACCATGGAAGTGACCTGCTCTTCTCTCTTCCTTCCACCTTCTTTTCACGTGTCACCGTCCTGGTCAGGAAACAGATTCTTTATGATCAAACCTCGGATCCTGCTCATGCAGTACCCACCAGCCATCCTCCCTCGGGTCTGTCTGATGATAGTGCTTCAGGTGTCAAGTCAAGGGTAGGACCAAATGAGCCATTAGCAACGGTTCAGTGGAAACAAACATCTCAGTCAGGGGAGACCAATATTACCTGGTAGTTTTTTATATGGTTCATGGCCAAAACTGTCATATCAATTTAAACAAAACTGGAGCAAAAGATAGTAGGGGTGGACAGAAGGTCATATTGAAAAACTGTTCTTTGCTGTACATCCAATTGGAAATAATTCGTATTTGGATTAGAATACTTTTTAAGTTATTTCACATAAAAAAAATATCTTTAGGTGGTCACGTAATATTTATAATTCGCTAGAAATATAAGCTTTTTGGAAGACTATTCTAAATTAAGTGAGATGGTATACATACAGTAAAGCACATAGCATAATGCCTGAAAAGTAGGAGGTATTTTTTTCTTTTTAAAAGTATTCCCAAAGAAATCATTCAACTCACATTTGTGTGCTAATTACTTAGTCTTCTATAATTTTTCTGTGGCTTCCTAAACAGTGAAAATTTTAAACTTGTGTGTGATTATAAATGTAAGTTTTCACTCACTGTTACCTTACCATAGAAAGCATTTTATTTCTAAATTACATATGGATATATTTTCACCTCATGTGGCTTTAAAGAGCGTTTACCATTATTTAGACAACGTGCTATGAAAATTAGGTAATGCAGGGTTGTTTTTTTACCTAACTGCCTTATATTTGTAATGTTTAATAGACAGTTGTCCATTTCTTCTAGAGAAAAACCAGCTTCCTAGACTAAGAATTTAGATATATTATCTACTTGAAGAGTCTTTTACACCATCTTTATTACCACAAAATTAAACATACTCAGTCCTTGTGTGACTACTCCCCATACTGTCCCATCTTTATGCTTTAAATGTCCGTAAACCTAAGGATATAGCTCATAAAGTAATTCATAACCAAAATTGATTCCAGAGTTCCCATAATTGGCTATTTGCCAGAATAATCTATAAAATGAGGATAAAAGCTTTCAGTGTTAAAAAAACAAAACACTCCTCATCAGATGTTGTTTTTATATTATCTAAAGTGTAGATTAGCATCAGGCTTCAGCAGAGATTTTTCGTTTTACTTGTTTGTAATGTTAAAATCTTGTTGACCAAGAATAGGAGGAGGCTCATTTTCTTTTCTTTTTTAAAAAATATATTTTACTGATTTTTACAGAGAGGAAGGGAGAGGGATAGAGAGTCAGAAACATTGACGAGAGAGTAACATCGATCAGCTGCCTCCTGCACACACCCCACTGGGGATGTGCCCGCAACCAAAGTACATGCCCTTGACCGGAATCGAACCTGGGACCCTTGAGTCCGCAGGCCGACGCTCTATCCGCTGAGCCAAACCGGTTAGGGCTGGAGGCTCATTTTCTTTGTGTAAAATGCCAGGTCACACACATTTAGATAGAGCCCTTATTTCCTGGGGAAGCATCCAGGCTGGGTGAAGACCCAGGACTGTCTGTAATGCAGCACAGGTAGGTTCCTTATGCTGACTAAGGGCAACTGCCCTAGCCAATCAGGGCTCACTGTGGAGCCAGGGGACACAATGAACTCTGATATTAAGGACAGACTGGCTTTGGGAAGATCTGCCATTGCATCTGCAAAGGAGTTCCCTAGATATGTTAACCTTCCCCTTCAGAATATCCAGGGTCCATCATTGGTAAACTGAAAATGAGACTTCGATTTTAAAAAGAGTTTGGGAGGTTTTGGATTTTGTTGTTGTTTTTGCTTAGGAATTTTATGAAAACTTTCCTACCCTTTCATACAACATCTGGGATTCCAATCAATTTCTATGCTTTAAAAAACAATGCATGTTCTAAAACACATGCATGACAGTTTAGATCTTATTGCCATTTAGTTATAGCCTAACAAATACTGTATTCCTCCCTGATTTCTTGAAAGATCAAGTTCCTGGCTTAGTAAAAATATTCCAATGGAGCATTATGCTGCCCACCCAGCTCACTACATGTATTTATTACCTGTTTCTACGTAGTTGCGTGGAAACTCAATGTTGACTGTCCTTGTCTGCTGCATTGAAAAGCTGCCAGCGTGACTGTCCCATCTCATTACGTCAACATAGTATGTCACGTACACACAATGGTACTCAAGTGACTGCACACTGCTTACATCCAGCCCCACAGAGGCCTGAGGCAGCGCGGTCAGGCCTTTAGTTCCAGTGGCTCATTGTTTGCATCATTCCGTCTGTGCATTCTTTACCCTAGACCCTAAGTCCTGACGCAGTGTTTTTAACTGTTTTTTCAGGCTTGTAATACAAAGCTCTACATCGCATCTACAGTCTAAATATGTCAAGTAATTCAGTTTAAAAAGCGTTGCCTCGTGGCAAAGTGCATGGAAGTAGTGACTGGTTTTCCCAGGTAATGGCTGCGATGATTGCCCATTGCCAGTGTAGCCCGGCCTTACGAGGTTCCGTTCACCACGGTTCTGTGTTTCACACAAGGAGGGCATCGTGGTGAATGCTTACCTGCCTGGCATGAGCTTTTTTCAGCAAAGGATTTACGTCGCTCAGAAGTGACCCATCTGGTGACGTCCAGTTGTCAAGAGTTATTTTCATTCTGGTCTCTGAAAACTGAACTTGGTTATAAAATTAACATATATAGACTTTTAAAGGCCAGGACAGGGAGGAGTATGGAGGTGGGGGAGGGGGGTTTAGGGTGATAAAGGGAGAAGAGGAAAGAAAGAAAAAAGAAAAGTTCATAGAGAAAAGCAAATATCCAAGTTAGTTAAATGGGGAACCTGAGGTTTATAAAGTATTTTTTAAGTTGACTGGCATTGGGAAGAGCGTGTTAATGAGTGAGCATGCAGACGTGAGTGTGTTTAGGATTAAGAGGAGAAGCCTGAGCCATCTGCTTTTTTGGTTAGCTAGAGTCATATATTATTAAAAACAAATACGCCTAACTCCCAAAACTCATTAATTCAATGTTTAATGTTAGAATTATCATCTTATTGTTAAACTCAGGACAACTCTGTGAAGATGCACAAAGTAATCTTACGGTGAAGCTATACAACTATGAGTAATTACTGCACATAAAAAGCCTCGCGGAGAATAATCATGGGTGATTTCTCTATAGAACAGGTTGATCTACAACCTATTTTTATTTCTCAAGTTGTAGAGATTTCAATAGTTTCTAAGTCCCTCACATCTTCCAGATTAAAAACATGTAAGCCTGTTTTTAAAACCTAGGGAATATAGAGCCTCAGAAATTAAAAGTTAAATTAATAGTTCTTAAAATTGCTACCCATGGTAAGTAACACAATTTCGTATTTCTAAGTTACACATGGTATTAGATGTATAGGTACAGTTGCACAAAGCATCCTTCCCTTTTGTTCATGTTTGAGAGGGTGTTCCTACTACTCTATGAACGCTCTGAATGCTGCAGGGAAAAGAAGCACAATTAGTATTTTACTTTTTAAGATTTCTCAGTTGCGTTGTCCCGTCCTGACTACCCTCACAACAGCATTAGTGCTTCATCTTACACTGTGTTGAAATCCTTTCAATACAAAGCCCCAATAGAAGCTTCAGCTTAGTCATAAGTACTAAGTCTTGTCTAGGCTCACTCATCTGCCTGAACATGCTTTATTTATCTCATCGTATTTGCAAACGAAGTGTTTTGATTTCAGTTCCGTAAAGAGGATACGATTTAGCCTACTCGTGTTTGTTCAGCTGTCCATCCTGCACCATTAGTACAATGCCCTTCCCTCCCATTTAATGGTGTCTGTATCAATGTCCCCCTATCTGCTGCATTTGAACTCCATAAAAAGAAAATGTGGTTTTTGTATTCGTAGTTTTGCTGATCAACTCAATATTTCTGCACCAGTCAGCACACTTAAATGCATGTGGTAGTCTGTACAATTGTTCAACATCAAAATACTTGTTTACTTTATGTCAACGTGTCTATAAAATTGCTGGCATTGTTCTCCACCCCAGTCTGGTAGAATAAGCGAGATGGAAAATAAACGTGTAAATGAATCACGCGTGTCATTTCGGTTCTCTGCATGAAGCCTCTTTGCGGGAAGCATGGCACACGGGCCCGCCACCCAACAGTCACGGTTGCTTGACACCGCATTACTGGTTGTTGACAGGGAGCTTGTGGAGGAAACGGAGGATAAAACTTCGAAGTCGGGAAAAACTGAAAATTGGATTCATTGCCATTCAAAGTACTCTGCTTTTCAAATTAACCTTTTAGCCAGTTTGCAGATGTATGTCACTTGGTGTATTTTTTTTTTTTAAGTTCAAAAAGGAGACTGCCAATTGAGTCTGGCTCTCCAAGGCAGGAGGTAAGCAATTAATGAGGAGAGAAGCTTATTTATTTAGCAAACTCTTACTTAGCACTTACCATGTGCCAAGTCCTACACCCCTATTTGCTCATTGAGTCTTCATAATACCAGTATTAGCATCACCCCCATTCCACAGAAGAGGAAGTCAAGGCACAGAGAAGTTAAGTAGCGTGCCCAAGGTCACACAGCTAGTAACGCCAGGATTTGAACCTAGACAACCTGGCTACAAGGTTTGGACACCTGACCATTTAGGTCAATGCTGTCTCTTGCTTTGCTGTGCTGCCTTTCCATCAAAGAAATGTTTTTCTCTTTTTGGTTGGTATTATTAATAAAGTGCTGGGGATGTGCATTACAGTTTTTATCTTAAAGACTTTGCTTAATCATTCAAAAGTTTCAAGGATGATATCTTTGGAGAAATTGCAACTCTCATCAGCATGCCCCTTCCCCTCAGGCCGAGGACACTTGCCTGAGTTACACTGATAAGAGATGGCTATAAATATTAAGTAAAATATCAGTGTATTTCAGCCCAATACAACTATGATTACAGAGTGCCTGGTCTCTCTATACCCAACTCCTGCACTGATGACAAGGGAGGGGGGAATGTGACAGGGACAATGGCTGACCTTGGCCTGGGTGACACTCTCCTCCATTCCCTAATCTCTGCCTTCTTAGCTCAGAGAGCACCAGGCATCTTCCCAAAGCAAGAGGGCCCCATCCCCACTTAAAAGAGGAAGAAGCACATAAAAGATGCATTTTTATGGACATAAGCAACCTGCTCACTACCCATTTAGTCACAGGAGCCCTTCTGCTCAAGGCTAATGCTCAAGGTCGAAAGCCATAGATAGATGGAGGATTGCCTCAAGCCTGCTGCGCCCACGCCCTCCAGACTAACTGCAGCACCCAGGAGCAGCCATTCCTGGGTCCACAGGATTCTCCCATCATCCCGGAGGGTCGGAGAGTCGGCAGCCCCTGGGATAAGCGTGATCTAGCCACAAAAGGGAACGTAAATCTCCCACACAAGCTTCTCCACTCCATCCACCACACTCCATTTCCCAAACCCTCCTTTTCTATCATTTGGAGAAGTCGCCCATTCCTAGAACTCCATCTAATCCAAGAGAAATGGAATAAAAGCAGCCTTCATCTCCTTCCCCTTGTTGACCGGGTTAAATATATTTTTATTGATTTCAGAGAAGAAGGGAGAGCGGGAGAGAGAAACATCAATGATAAGAGAAAATCATTGATTGGCTGCCTCCTGCATGCACCACACTGGGGATCGAGCTTGCAACCTGGACGTGTGCCCGCCAGACCGGGAATGGAACTGTGACCTCTTGGTTCATGGGTTAACACTCAACCACTGAGCCACACCGGCCGGGTGACGTGGTTGAATTCAAAATTCTCACCCCTTTGGTATGGTCCCCTCTATCTCCTCCAGCCCACCCTACTCACCCTCCACCCTTAGATCCTACAGTGCACAGTTAGGGCCACAAGAAAGATGGAGGTGGGAGGGGCTCATAGCATGGCATCTTCTCTTAACTAAAAAATATTTTCCTTTTCCCTTCCCCCTTTTCCCATATCCAACCACATGTCAACAGTGGGGTTAACAGTGTGACTCGGGCCGCTACAGAATAGCTGAGACAGTTCTGGAGCCAAAACTGAGCACATCCTATCCCAGCCCCAGAGTTTTCATTTCTCAACCCTCATGACTCCTCTGACAATCTTCTTAGAGCTAAAGACTATCAAATCCCTGTGGCAAGAACTTTCGAGCTCAATTTGCAAAGTGGCCCTGATGGGGCAAAGTTTTGTACAGAAGGCTTTGCTTCCACTGGCTGGGACACTGTGATCCTCCCATGACTTTGAACTCTATCATTGCTCACATACATCCAAAGCCAGCGTGATGGCAGGAAATATCAGCATCCGGCATGAAATATCAGAACCCATCACAGTGCTCAAGGTTACAACAAGACACTGGGTTTGAGTCTGGCCTCTGTAAGTCACAAACAGCCCGGATAAACTTCAAGCATCTTCAGAAAAAGAGTCACAGTGACCTCTCTGGCCAAATCAAAAACAGTGGGACAGATGCAAAAGAGAGGGCTGGCCTGAGAAACAGCAATATGTTCACAGACAAATCTTTAAAAATGATAATGCCATATTGGAAGACAGGAATAGCATTCCTACAATAACATAAATATTTTACTGAGTGATTTTTATAAGAGTCAACAGTCAAACTTAAGTATTTGATACATATTTTATCTCTGTGCTGGGCACTGTGCTAAGTATGAGGGACCCAAGACTAATAAGATGGGGGTCTCTACCCCCAAAGAGCTTGCAGTTATCACCACTGGGATAGTGAACAGCTAGGACAAGTGTGACTGCTCCTCCCATGCCCGTCCTCACCCATGGCAACCGTCAACCATTCATCCCTCCACTGAGCACAGATGCAGCCTCAGAACACACCACCCCAATCCGCCACCACCAGGCAGTGAGCGCTGCGAATCCCCAGATTACTGGCTGTTCCTTTATCACCGGGCAGACAAAGACCATGATGTCTGTCTGGGGATATCTGTCAGGTGCAGTGTAATCATGACAATAATGACCGTGGCAGCTATCGGATTGGGGAGCCTGTTTTGTGCCAGACCCTGTTCTAGGACTTGATACCCACCCGTTACTTCAATCCTGTTCTCTGAACTGGTTCGTTAACAGAAATTTGATGTGGTCATCACTGAAGACTCATTGAAAGCAAATGGGAAAAACTCCAGGCTGAGGAAATGAGGTGTCCTTCAGACGAATTTTCCAGAAGTGATGGACGCCTCACATTAGCGATAACGAGAGAGCTGGGGAGAGGCATCCTTCCAGGAAGTCTTCAGAATCCGCAGAGGGTCACGCCCCGAGGTAACGAGAGTGCAAACCGGTCCCAACGAAGGACACACCAGATGACCTCCTGCTGTCCTTTTCATTTCCGAGGTCCTATCCTTTGTGGAGCTCCAGAATCAAATCTATTCTTTTGCTAAACTCTGTGGTGAATTGTGTTCATTAAACTTTGTCTCCAAATCCACTTAGCGCCGATGACAAATTAACAGCAGACCAATTTGTAAAAACACATTTTTAAGCTTCTATTAATCACATAGCTACGTTTTGTACTGAAACACAAATATTGTTTAGAGAATTACTCTCAGAAATACCTGAAAGCAAGAGTTAGACATGAGGCAAAGGTAAAGTCCTGGAAACTCCCACAAACAAATCACTGTAACTTGTGTGAATAAATTAATTTGTGCCAAAATGCTTGATTTAGGGTGGAAGTAATTTCATGAACATTGATTTATTGTAGAAATGAACTGATTCTGAAATACCAGTGATTTTACAAAAGAAAAACAATGAGTCTGGCTGCAGTGGCTCAGTGGCTGAGCGTCAACCCAAGAACCAGGAGGTCAGGGCTCCATTCCTGGTCGGGGCACATGCTTGGGTTGTGTACTTGATCCCCAGTGCGGGGCGTGCAGGAGGCACCCAATCAATGATTCTCTCTCATCGCTGATGTTTCTATCTCTCTCTCTTCGTCTCCCTTCCTCTCTGAAATCAATTTAAAAAATATTTTTTTAATAAAACAACGACTGACATGACATTTTTTCTATTTTAAAAATTCTATTTTTTTTAACTATAATTCAGGAAAATATCATTTATGTTACACTCCATTTTAGCAAGAAATTGCCTGGTAATGCTTACTATCAAGTCGTTCCCCAAAGAAGCTAGAGGTTTAAATAGGAAAATCCCATTCTATCTCTCATCTTTAAGTAATGGCATCCCAATATCAACAGGCTAACTTACTTAATTTATAAAGAGTTCTTCCAAATCAGTAAGAAAAAGAACAACCCAAGAGAAAAATGGGAAAAGGCCTTGAAAAAATGGTTAGCAACAACAAGAATTCCAAAAGCCTGGAAAGTACTTACCCTCATTCAAAAAGAATGCAAATTAAGACAAAAATTAAATATCATTGTTTTCTCCTATCGGGAGCAAAGATTTGTTTTAAACAACAATACAGGCAGAGTAGCCCTAACCGGTTTGGCTCAGTGGATAGAGTGTCGGCCTGTGGACTGAAGGGTCCCAGGTTCGATTCCGGCCAAGGGCATGTTCCTTGGTTGCAGGCACATCCCCGGTGGGAGGTGTGCAGGAGGCAACTGGTCGATGTTTCTAACTCTCTATCCCTCCCCCTTCCTCTCTGTAAAAAGTCAATAAAATATATTTTTTAAAAAATACAGAGTATTTGGCCATTGTATAGGAAACTGGCATTCTCCTACATGTGGAAGTGCACATGGATATAACTTTTTTGGAGGAAAACTTTTCAATGTAATGCACCTTTTAGGGGTTTATCTTAAAGAAATGTCTCCATATGAGCCAAAGGATATGTGTACAAGGCTGATCACCACAGCCTAGTGTGGACGATAAAGGGGTTTCAGGGAAAGTGGCCTTGCAGGTGACCTGATATAAATTCCTACCTGGGCAGGTCATGGTGGGGAGTCATACCCCGGGTGGATAAGTTCCTTTTTTTAAATGTTTTTATTGACTTTAGGGAGAGAGGAAGGGAGAAGGACAGAAACATTGAAGTGAGAAACACTGATCAGCTGCCTCCTGCACGCCCCCTACTGGGGACCGAGCCGCAACTCAGGCATGTGCCCTGACTGGGATGGAACCAGTGACCTTTCTGAGCATGGGAGGATGCTCAACCAACTGAGCCACACCTGCCAGGGCATAACCTCTTTAATGAAAGATTTCTAAGCAAGCCCGGTCCGTGGTTCCTAGGCATCCAGGCTAACACGCCTTTGAAATGCCAGAAGTAATACCCCTCAAAGTCATAACCACCCCACGAGGGCACGTAATCTTTTTAACTGTCCTGTGATCCAGTCCCTGCCTTGCTGCCTCCCACCTCCGTGTAACCTGCCTGACCTTCCCTCCCTAATCCCAAATGCATAAAAGAAGCTGCAGAACTGCGCTCCTCGGAGCATCTGAGATCCCGCTTCCTGGCCATTGTCGTCAGTTCTGGCTCAGATAAACTTTATGAAAATTCCCTGCAGGTTTGGACATTTCTTACGTTGACCTAACTGAGCAAAGTAAATGGTATCTGTAGCTGCCCCTGGGAAAGAGGAAGGGGCTGAGGGCTGGAATGGGGAGGAGAAGATTTTTTGCTGTACATTTTTTGCACCGTTTGGATTTTTTCTGCACAGTGGAGAGGCCGCAGCTGGGGCGCAGGGTGTTAAGGGGTAATCGAATCCGAGAAATGCACAGAGCGGAGGTGGAAGGGCAGCAGCTGGGCTCATCCTCACTTCCTTTTCTTTAATGTGATCACAGTCCCCCCTGCTACTATGGCTGTTCAGGCATGGAGAACACAGCTCAGGGGAAATATTCACAAAATAAGAAGGGAAATGAGCAGGGGCGTTAAGGGGGCCGATTCGTGCCATGCTGACCCTGAGCGGCTGGCTGTGCAGAATTCTGGCCGCTTCCTTCTCCCTGCTGGCTGCCTGCTGAGAGCTTTCTGCTCCAGATGAGCCTCTACAGGCACCTCCTGTTAGCACTGGGGGCCTTGGAATTTCTCTTACGCTGATTTGAAGAGACCCTGGGAAGTGCCCAGACATTGAGGCCTGGAAACACATTTTGTAAACAGCCTAAAAATTCCTTGTGGAAATGGAAAACTTGGCTCTGACTGAACAAGCCATCAACCATTATTCTCCAAAGAGTCATTTCCTCTCTGTGAGCACCGCAGCCCATTTTGGAGACTTCGTGAATGTGGCCGTGTTATAAATGGGCCGCCATCAGAAGGGCCACATGGCCATTGAAGACGGAAGCAGCAGACCAGGAAATGAGGGTGTCTGGAGAAGAGGAAAGTTCATTTCGCTCCGAGAAGTTGTCTTCACTGCCTTTGAGGCTGCGATATTTTTAAATGGGCCGAGCAATTTCCAAACCCAAAGTGTGATTAGTAGCTTAATCATCAACAAAGATTGAGCTGATTTAACATTTGTCATTTTATTTTTTTAAAAAAATATATTTTTATTGCCCTAACCAATTTGGCTCAGTGGATAGAGCATCGGCCTGCGGACTAAAAGGTCCCAGGTTCGATTCCGGCCAAGGGCATGTACCTTGGTTGCGGGCACATCCCCAATAGGAGGTGTGCAGGAGGCAGCTGATCGATGTTTCTCTCTCATCGATGCTTCTAACTCTCTATCCCTCTCCCTTCTTCTCTGTTAAATATCAATAAAATATATTTTTTAAAAAGATATTTTTATTGATTTCAGAGAGGAAGGGAGAGGTAGAGAAAGAAAGAAATATCAGTGATGAGAGAATCATTGATCAGCTCCTCCTGCACGCCCCACACTGGGGACCAAGCCCACAATCCGGGCATGTGCCCTGATGGGGAATCAAACTGTGACCTCCTGGTTCAGGCGGTTGATGCTTAACCACTGAGCCGCACTGGCTGGGCTCAGCTGCCAATTTTGCAAAACATGAAAGCAATCTAGGATTATAATTATAGAAAATGATCAGCAGCAATTCTCTATTTGTATTAAAGGTGGGTGGCAGTGGGTTTTTTTTATGTTTTTTGAGTCAGATGTATCTTTTAGACGCTGGTGAAAATGTAGGTGGAGCGTTAGAAGGGGCAAACACAACCCTTTCTCTCTTTCCCTACCAGACACCTACCAAAGAGCACCATACTCATCAGCTCTCAAGGAACCTTAATAAACTTTGAACATGCAAATTTAAATGTTAAGCCTAATTAAACAGATACCACCACCACTTTTCATTTTGTGCGTTAATGGGGACACATACAAGCAATGAGTCTCATGAGCGGAAAAACAGAATTAGCATTTATGGTTTCTAATTAAGTTTTGGCTTCCAAATAGGATGTTTTTACTTTTCACTCAAAGTAGTGAACTTTTAAACTAGAGAAGGGAATAATAAAATTCCCAAATCATTAAAAGGAAATTAATGGGTGTGGCGCCATTTTGCCTTTCAGAGCTTCTGATTAAATACATATATATATATATATATATATATATATATATATATATATATATATATACTTATAATTGATTTCAGAGAGGAAGGGAGAGAAAGGGAGAGATAGAAACATCAATGATGAGAGAGAATCATTCATCAGCTGCCTCCTGCACACACCACACTGGGGATCAAGCCCACAACCAGGGCATGTGCCCTGACTGGGAACCAAACCGGGAATCAAACCATGACCTCCTGGTTCATAGGTCAATGTTCAACCACTGAGCCACTGCGGCCAGCACTTCTGATTCTTCCCAGCCTATCTAGAGTTCCGTGAGCCACAGGAAACGCAAATCCACCTGTGATACAGGAATAAATAACGAATGGGAATGTGCTTTGAAAAAAGGAAATATTTCTCTCAAATATCAGTTGTTTGTTATTATTGTTGTTGTTGCTGTTGTCATAATAATACCAGGCCCTTGGGATTGAAAAGAGAGTCTTCATGGACCACGGAATATTAAATGCATAAAGTTAAAAGCATTTATCATCTTCAGTTCTGCCAGGGTCAGGAATATCAGAAGTCAAAGTCTTTAAAAATTGAAGCCAAAAATGTTTCCATGTGGAATGGATGGTTTATAAAATAAAAGGCAAAAGGCACTTGGAGCAGTCGAGTTGCACCTGGCGCTTATATAGCACACCAGACAGAAATAAACCTTTATTTTCCTGCAAATCGCCTGCAACTGCTTAGTTACTACCAAGGGAAGATGTCTCCTATTTTGGTGGCCCTACAGCTTTCTCTCCCTAATTAGAGCCTCCATATTGTCTGGCCATCTGCTCTGGGTTCTACCCAGGTGGTGAGGGAAGGAGTATTTTATGATCTCATCCTTTTAGTGGGAGGATAAATTCCACATTAGTCTCATCACAGCAAAATGTCTTTTGGGAAGACACGTGGACCCCTCACGGTGCTTCCTGTGTCACAGCTAAACACTTCCACTGGCCGCAGAGGTTGTGGGGTTTTCTGTTTGACCATCTCACAGCCAGCTAGCATGAAATCGTCATATGCAGAACAGATTCTACCTACTCTCTCAACCAATGTCCATGTGTTGTCTCCTATTGATTTGCTGCTGCATAGAAACTTTGAATTGCCCCCTATATAGCTGCCTTCTCTTATGTGGAATCATTTTAGCTATTAGGTACAACCTATTTGCATAGCCACCAGCCCAGACTAACCCTTTGACCCCAGCTTCTCATTTTCCACATTCAGTCCAGCACTCTGGTGCACTGTTCACAGAGATCGCCCTCAATAATTCTCCATCCCTGCACACACGTTTCTCCTCCCATGAAGAGGTGAAGTCTACTTGTCCATCATTGAATCTGGAATGGCCTTATGGCTTGCTTTGACATTGTGCTGTTCTGGGCCTGAGCCTTCTAAGTCCTGTGAGTGTCAGCTTTTGCTCTTTTGGAGCCTACCTGCATGGAGAGAAGTCCAACATATCCCACACCAGAGAGAGGCTGTGAAGACAGGCCGTGGAGAAGACACCACATGGAAAAAGAGGCCACATGAAGAAAACCAATGACTCAGATACGTGCGTAAGTCAGCTGACACCAAGAGAAAAGAGAGGCCCAGCCAGCCCACCAGACTCCAGTCTTTTGAGCCATCGCTCAGGAGGTACCAGACATGAGACGGAGGCTCTGTTGGGTCCTCCAGGCCAGGCTGGCTGCCCGTGTCTGCACCACGTAGAGCAGAGAAAAGCTACCCCATCAAGATGTGCCTGAGTTCCTGGCCTACAGATTTGTGAGTAATAAAGTGGTTATTGTTGTAAGCCCCTTACAACAACTTTGGGGCTGATACAGAAAAATACTGTGATGATGACTATAATAATGGCCCTGAAAAAACCATGCTACCCTGTGTCTGTGACCCCTTGCAATGT
Organism: Myotis daubentonii; assembly: GCF_963259705.1. NCBI lineage: Eukaryota > Metazoa > Chordata > Mammalia > Chiroptera > Vespertilionidae > Myotis > Myotis daubentonii. The sequence goes on along the minus strand of NC_081856.1, from coordinate 15,058,011 downwards.
GATATAGCCCTCTCCTGTTTATGTTCCATGTGGTGGAAAGAGAGACAGAGAGAGAAAGCAAGCTTTGTCCTTTTAAGTTCAAATTGCAGATTCATGAGATAAACAAAGGATTTATTTTTTAATTCACTAAATTTGGAGATGGTTTGTTACACAGCAATAGAAAAACATCATCTTACCAACATTCCAGTTGCCATCATTATTTTATTTAGTATATCAATGCCGATGAAAGTTTCTTGGTAAAATTTTTGATATGTTGTAGTATAAAATTTCTGAGTAGAAATAAAAGCCAGTATCTACATTTCTTCCAATAATGTGCCCCTGGAGCAATTTTCTACTGGAAAAAAAAATTTCCTAGTAACCATTATAGTTATATAATGTATGTATTGATTCTTTTTGTTTTTATTGACGAGAGAGGAGAGAGAGAGAGAGAGAGAGAGAGAGAGAGAGAGAGAGAGAGAGACTGATTTGTTGTTCCACTTATTTATGCATTTATTGGTTAATTCTTGTATGTGTTTTGACCAAGGATTGAACCCACAACCTTGGTGTATTGGGACAACTCTCTAACCAACCGAACTACCCAGCCAGGGCTATGTATTCTTTAAAAATAAAATTCTTACTCTGATGAATGCATTCAAACTTACATTTATTTCAGGAGTCTTATAAAAGGTCAATAATTGTGCTTTTTTGTGTTCTTGCTATACAATCTTAGAATTCCAGTTTTTAGGCACTGTTATTGTTACTGGCTTAACAAAGCGGAGTCCCCAGACAGGCAGCCTCGGCATCACCTGGGAACTTGTTAGATTTGTCCGTTAAAGGCCCCCATTCCTGCCCCACAGAACTGACGCGGGGTGGAGCCAGGCAGCATGTGTTTGACAAGCCCCAGCTGATGCTGGTGCACATTAAGGTTGGAGAATCACGGCTGTAAGTCGGTTGTAACAGTTTGGCCGCGTGATCACGTAGTAATTGTGTTAGTGAATACCAGGTGTTACGCTTGAATAATGGAGTCGAGTTCTAATCACCTATATCTTTTTACGCTTGAATTATGGAGTCGAGTCCTAGACCACCTCTGTCTTTTTTAAGTCTCTCTCTCCCCTCCCACTCTGGAGTCAGCCGGTTTACCAACAAAGCCCTGCGCTGCAGTGACGGAGAATTAAACATCCCGAGGCGAGAGCTCTGCGCCAATCAGAAGTCAGCCTCGAGCCGCTCGCCCATTCCGGCGGTGTGATTGGTGGATTCCCGGCGGAAGAGCCCGTCCGTAGCTCCGCCCCCACCCGCCAGCGCCAACCAATCGTCGCCCGGCGCTCGAAGGAGCAAAACCGCGCCAGCGATTGAACATGGCGGGCCACTGCGCCGGCGGGTCCCGCGACTCCCGGGGTCGTGCGGACGGGGCGGATGCGGGACCCTCGGAGGCGGGGCTGTGGGAAACGGCGAGAGACTATGAGGAGCAGGTGGAGAGCCAGGAGCTGTTCGAGGACCAGGCGGAGGTGGGGGCCCCCGCGAAAGAGAAGGACGCGGGCCTGGTGGCGGAGGCCGAGGCCGTAGCTGCTGGCTGGATGCTGGACTTCCTCTGCCTCTCTCTGTGCCGGGCCTTCCGCGACGGCCGTTCCGAGGACTTCCACCGGGCCCGGGACAGCGCCGAGGGTGAGTGTCGGGCGCGGCCGGCGGCGGCGGCGGAGGCGGAGGCCTGGTCTGCAGCGCTGTCCCCGGCCCCCCTGGCGGGCAGGCGAGGGCGGGGGAGCGGAGGGACGCAGGCTCTGAGCCGTTGGCGGGCATCTCGCATCCGCCTATCAGCTCCCCCCGTTTTTCTCTGGTTCTTAATTTTTCTGAGAAAAGTGGGGGAGAAAGACCTTTAAATTTGATACAGAATTAAATGTGTTAAAATGGTCAACGTGAGAAACATTCAAACCTGTAGAGCAGCGGTCCTCAACCTGTGGGTCGCGACCCCTTTGGCGGTCGAACGACCCTTTCACAGGGGTCGCCTAAGACCATCCTGCATATCAAATATTTACATGACGATTCATCACAGTAGCAACATTACAGTTCTGAAGTAGCCACGAAAATAATGTTATGGTTGGGTCACAACATGAGGAATTGTATTGAAAGGGCCAGAAGGTTGAGAACCACTGCTGTAGAGGATTTTTATGACTTGAGCCGAACTGACCATTGCTGGGAAGCAAAATCCAAAGGGATTGGGGAAAAATGCTCTGGAAAATGGCAGGCAGTTCTGCACCTTATGTTGTACATTAGAATTAGAAGCAAAGGGAAAGACGTCATTGGTTTACGTGAAATCCATTCGTGAGCGATTAGGGAGGCGGGGAAATTGCTGGGATTGGCCGAAAAGTGAAATGATAGGCACGTGCTTCTTTAATCTGCCCGGCGGGCGAGGATTGTGGTCCGGCCTGCTGCCCAGGGTGCGCCCTGAGGGTCCGGAAAAAGGAAAGACACCCTGACCTCCCAAAGGCACGTGGTCTTCGGTGCGAGAAGACAATGGGCTCGATTAAAGCCAAGGTTGGCTTTTGTCAGGGACGATTGTAGCCTAGGACAAGCCTGCTTTTCGTTAGAAAGTTTCCATTTCAGACCATCCTTTGTGGTTACTTAGGTCCCTTGAGTGTGTGAGGCCTCCCTGGGCTTGTCATTCGCGAAATGCACAAAATCGCTCCCAGCCGGGTGTCCAGTATCTTTTGTCTTTGTTGGTGCTTTTATTTGATTTTCTTTCCGCTCGGGGATTCCTGTGAGGCCGTAGCCTCCAGGTCACCTGGGCCTGGGTGTTTTCTGCTAACTTGGGAGCTATCTACGCCTCATTGCCTTCGGAGTAAAAGTGAGGGCCCTTGAAAGGTGCTGCCTAGACGTGCACGCACAGCCTTTAACTGCTGGACAAAGACCCAGATCCACTGAGAAGACCAGCCTGGCTTTCTTGAACGCCAACAGAAAGATGTGTTACCCGACTGAAGGGGTCCCTTTGCCTGCGCTCACCACAGCCCCCTGAGACAGGAACAGGAGCCCAAAGAAAGCAAGGGGTTCGTTCTAGAACAGCGGTTCTCAACCTTCCTAAGGCCGCGACCCTTTCATACAGTTCCTCATGTTGGTGTGACCCCCAACCATCAAATTATTTTCGTTGCTACTTCATAACTGTAATGTTGCTACTGTTATGAATCGTAATGTAAATATCTGATATGCAGGATGTATTTTCATTGTTACAAATTGAACATAATTAAAGCGTAGTGATTAATCACAAAAAGAATATGTAATTATATATGTGTTTTCCGATGGTCTTAGGCAACCCCTGTGAAAGGGTCTTCTACCCCCAAAGAAGTAGTCACCCACAGGTTGAGAACCGCTGCTCTAGAAGGTGGCACAAGCCCAGAGACAGTGAGCTAATTTAATGCTCAGAGACCTGGCTCCTGATGGCTTCCAGGGGATGGGTTCTTTAGGGGGAAACCATTACGCATGGTGACTAAGGGAGTTAGGGTCCTGGCCTCTGTTTGACTGGCTGACACTAGGGTAGGGGTAGCTGACCAGCCATGGCTTGGATTGGTATGGTTTCACTGCTTTCATGGGCCTGGAGCTGAGCCACAGCTGAGGCCCACCTGTTATCTCCAGTTTGATTGAAACTCTCTGTGGTCAGTGCTTTGTTCCTAAGATTATTTGATACAGACCAGAGCCTTATTGTCTTGTGGGTTCGATTCCCAGTCAAGGGCACCCACCTGGGTTGCAGGTTGGATCCCCACCCATCATTGGCCATGTGGGAGGCAACCAATCAGTCTCTCTCTCTCTCCCTCCTCCCTCTTCTTCTCTCTCTCCCTTCTTCCCCCTCCTTCTCCTTCTCTCTCTTCCTCTCTCTCTCTCCCTCCCTCCCTTCCCCCCCTTCCACTCTCTCTAAAAAATCAATGGAAAAAATATCCTCCCTCCTTGGGTAAAGATTTTTTAAAAAAGCGCCCAGCAAGCATGGCTCAGTGGTTGAGTGTCACATATGAACCGGGAGGTCACGGTTCAATTTCCGGTTAGGGCATTTATTTGATATCTGAGTGCCCACCCAGGTGTTATGCTAGACAGTGAGTATATACAGTGGTGAGTAAACCATAATCCTGGACCTCAGTGAGTTCATTACCATATAGCAATGAAAAACAAATCACTGAACAACTAAAGTAAAAATGTGGAGTAAACCAAAAAAGATGAGTGTAGAATGCTATGGAAGCATATAACAGAAGCATTGCCCTAACCGCTTTGGCTCAATGGATAGAGCGTCGGCCTGCGGACTGAAAGGTTCCAGGTTCGATTCCGGTCAAGGGCATGTATCTTGGTTGCAGGCACATCCCCAGTAGGAGGTGTGCAGGAAGCAGCTGATCGATGTTTCTAACTCTCTATCCCTCTCTCTTCCTCTCTGTAAAAAGTCAATAAAAATATATTTTTTTAAAAAAGAAGCATTAAGACCTAACAGGGCCATTATATATTTACTGGACATGTACTTCTAGCCAGTATTAGGGACTAATGACTGAATGAGGAGATAGCCAACTGGTCCTTGCCCCTCAGATGGTTTTAGGCACAAATTAAAAAGTTATGCAAGTGACTAATAAAAATTTTAATGAGTCCCACAGTGGATAAGTAAAGCATAGGAGCAAAGTAACAGAAAAACCTAATCTGTCGAGAAGAAAATCAGATCCCTTCTGTATTTGCTTCCCTCCATATTCAGTTTAGTCAGCTGTGGTCACTGCAGATATCCTGCATACCATTGCCCTTCTGAACAAGGAAAACCTACTATGATTGAACTTGGCTACCTGCTCTTTTCATACCTGTAACCAACACTTAACTAAAACCTTGACAGAAGTAATATAAAATATTTCCTATAACATTAGGAGTTTTAAAATATAAAATGTTTCCAGATAATGACTAGACACATTTTATAATTTAGGTCTAAATCTCCCTATTCATTAGAGTGCTACATGTGAAAGTAGTTTTAAATATTTATTATTCTACATGTGAAATACTAGCTTTATTTTACAAGTGTTTATTGTTGTAATTTTGTTCTGATACAGTGGGGCCTTGACTTACAAGTTTAATTCGTTCCGGAGCTCGTAACTCAAATTACTCGTATGTCAAATCAAAAGGTGAACGATTGAGACACGTGATGCTGGGATGATGTTGTGGCGTTCACTGTGACGTTCGCTGCGCCAACTAGTGGTGGGGTATCTGAAGCTGGCTCGTAACCCGAATTTTAGCTCGCAACTCAAAGCAAAAAATCGGCTGAGAGATGGCTCGTATCTCGAAAAACTCGTTAGGACACTCGTAAGTCAAGGCCCCACTGTATTTTAAAAATTGCCTACAAATAGCCCTGGCTGTTTTGCCTCAGTGGATAGAGCATGGGCCTGCGAACTGAAGTGTCCCAGGTTCAGTTCTGGTCAAGGGCACATGCCTGGCTTGCGTGCTCGATCTCTAGTGAGGGACATGCAGAAGGCAGCCGGTCAGTGATTCTCTCTCATCATTGATGTTTCTATCTCTCTCCCTCTCCCTTCCTCTCTGAAATAAAAATATATGTAGTTTTAAAAAATTGCCTATAAATAAAAGTATATAGCTCTAACTTTATGGTAATTTTTGTGTGATGTTTATAACCTTTTTTCTCAATAAACCATATAGGCACTGTTGGGTCAGGGTTGTTTTTTTAGTTTTAATAAAATTCACTTTTTTTCCTTTTTCAGCTATTATTCATGGGTTACCCAGTCTAACATCTCATCAATTGAGAACTATATACATATGCCAGTTTTTGACACGAATTGCATCAGGAAAAGCCCTCGGTAAATATGTATTTTTATCTTATATTGGAAATATTTCAATCTATGTCTAAAGGTAAGACGATGAGAAACAGATGGTGAGCCATCATTTGTTTTTGAGAGTTTGCCCACATGTATTTGTCATATACATATACACACAAGCATATCTAAAGCAAGTAAAAGAGATACAGTCCCCATCTTCTTAGAGTAGTAGCTCTCAAACTTGATACTGCTTCAGAAATATGAGAGAACTTGTTTTAAAAAAAGAAAGAAAGAATGCTGAATCCCCTTCCCCTCCATGAGTTTCTGATTCAGTGGGATGGGTGAGGGGCCCTGGAGTTATGTTTCCTGTAAGTTACCAGGTGATTCTGATGCTGCTACTATGGTCCCACACTTCACAGATTCTACCTTGGAGATTTTAATTTAAGTTTGTATGGTAACTTTTGAGGTGACTTTTCCTGTCATGCAGACTGTTTTGTTTTTACCAGCACTATGATATTTGAAGCCTCTTAACTTGAACTTGATTTCAGCAATTATCTATGTAAGCCGATTTCTAACTATAATATCTCTTGCTTGTCCCCAGAGTTCATTTTAGATTGGAATGGGCACGCCTGATTCAGATTATCAGTAATGGCTGATATTACAACATGGTCATTTAAAGGGCCTTTTGATTATAGTGAAGGTTCTGATGTCACATTGAGGTGTTTGTATGTAATTTGCTAAGTTACCAGCCACTGTGAGTCTTTGATCAGAAAAACCTGATCAAACTTCTGTTTTAAGAAAGTTTAACAGTAATAAAAATACTATCTCATTAAATATTCACATAAATCCTATGAGATAGTATTTAATGTTCCATTTGTAGGTGAGAAAAAAAAGAGGCTTAAAAAGGTGAAATAATGTTTTCAGCACTATAAGGTAATAACAGTGTCTGGAATAAACTCCAAAGTCAAGTTTTTTAACCACTATACAGTGTTTTGCAACAGATTGGATATGGTAATGAGAAAAAGGAATAAAATGGTGACTCCTTAGATCAGCCGTGGGCAAACTACGGCCCGTTTGAAATGAATAAAACTAAAAAAAAAAAAAGACCGTACCCTTTTATGTAATGATGTTTACTTTGAATTTATATTAGTTCACACAAACACTCCATCCATGCTTTTGTTCCGGCCCTCCGGTCCAGTTTAAGAACCCATTGTGGCCCTCGAGTCAAAAAGTTTGCCCACCCCTGACTTAGATTTTAAGTCTTGGTGATTGGAAGAATGTTGGTAGAGAAATAACTTTTTGAAAGATCCTATTTCAAACATCCATAAAATATATAACAAGGATTTCAAGTGGTATATGGTAAAATTAAATACAAAATAAACTAATTTCATGCTCTAGTCTAGAGGTTTGTTATAATACATAATGATTCTTATGAATTATTTAAGAATTCTGTTACTGCCCTAGCTGGTTTGGCTCAGCGGATATAGCGTCGGCCTGGGGACTGAAGGGTCCCAGGTTCGATTCCGGTCAAGGGCATGTACTTGGGTTGCGGCCACATCCCCAGTGGGGGGCGTGCAAGAGGCAGCTGAATCGATGTTTCTCTCTCATCGATGTTTCTAACTCTCTATCCCTCTCCCTCCCTCTCTGTAAAAAATCAATAAAATATATATTTTTTTAAAAAATTCTGTTACTGTGATACCTTATGTAATGTATAGTTTATTTTAGCTCTTAAAATCAGTATTTTAGTAAAGAAAAGCTTTAAATGGTAAACTAATCTAGTTTTTTCCATTGTTAAAGTTGATTTTTAATAAGGAAATCAACTTGAAAAGTGAGATCACTTCCCTAAACTGATATATATAAAAGCAATGCCTAAGAGATAGTATACACTTGATAAATATTTAAATAAATGAATTTTAAAAATTGATGCAGTAAGGTTCTATTTAGCTTTCTAACTTATTTTTGTTATGGTTTTAAAAGATGCACAGTTTGAAACTGATGAACGAATTACACCCTTGGAATCAGCCCTGATGATTTGGGATTCAATTGAAAAGGAACATGACAAACTTCATGAAGAAATACAGAATTTAATTAAAATTCAGGTATGAGTGTTACTTTCTGTCTATAATTATTATTCTGCTAGAAAATAAAAATATATCTAAAGAAATTAAGACTCACTCTAATAGAAGTTGGGCAGTAAACCCAGAGTAAAATTTAATGTAATCATTTTCTTTAGAAATTTGACCTTTGGTTTATAGTCTGGACATGAGCTCTGCGAGCTGGGACTTAGAGGCTGCTACATGAGTGTTTATTGCCACACTTTGGAAAATGTGCCACATCTATTTATAGTCCATCAAGCAACTTTGAAAAACTTGTGGTTTGTGCCCTCTCATTCACATATATGTTATATATATTTTAGAAAGGGTCATTGGATAGTTCAAGGAACAATGTTTTAAAAAAATATATTTTTTTTATTGATTTCAGAGAGGAAGGGACAGGGAAAGAGAGATAGAAGCATCAATGATGAGAGAGAATCACTGATCAGCTGCCTCCTGCATTCCCCACACTGGTGATCAAACCCACAGCCCAGGCATATTCCCCAAACGGTAATTGAACCATGACCTCCTGGTTCATAGGTCGACACTCAACCACTGAGCCATGCTGGCCAGTGCCCTCTCAATTTTTAAAGATTATAAATGTGAATAAATTAGAATATTTCATTTTTTAAAAATCAATGGATTTTTGTTATGAAGAGAACATAAAGTTTCAACTCTAAAATTTTAGGAGTAACCTATTAAAGAGTGATAAGCCAAAAAAACTACTCAAAGATATAAGAGCAGGAAAAATGTGATTTGCTAAGAGGAATTTTGTTAGATGAATAAACTTTTCTACATTTAAAATGCTTTACTGTTGAGTAGGAGAGAAAATCCCACCTTCCCAGGAATTAATTTTGATAGTATAGTGACTGTCAAGTAAAATTAAGTCTTGACGAGAATGGGCAAAAAAGACTGCTTCTTTTAAGAATTTCAACCTAGGGCAAAGAGATTTGTCATGCTTTCCAAATTTTGGGAGTGCTCTAGAAGAAACAGGCCTTTGTTAATATACTAGTAAAGTTGAGTGGGTTACCATAAAATATATAGCAAACCTGTAATATATTGCTTACTATTTGCCAGGTATACTATTCTGAGTACTTTCATATATAACTCTGTAACCTTACAACAATTCTGTGAAATAGATACTATTTTTTCTACCCTTTTACATATAAGGAAAATGAAGCAGCGCCAAGAGGTTAAATAATTTGCCCAAGTTTACAAAGCTACTTAGATAGTAATGGTGGTCCCATATCTTATCCCATATGGTATCAAAAAAGGCCAGTTTATAAAATGATTATTAAAAGCATCTAGTTTCCTAGGTTTCTATTAGAGATTTTTCAGGCCTCCTCTCTAGCAGATTTTATATTAACTAATTGCCATAAATGCCACTGTTTCCCCACATTTTTTGTTCAAAATATTTAGGTGGATTGTAAATGTACATAACATAGCTTCTAAGTTAATTTGGCCTGAATTCAAAATGATAGAATGTTGCATGTTTATTAGCATACTAAAAAGCCCAGTGCACAAATTTGTGCACCAGTGGGGTCCCTCGGCCTGGCCTGCGGGGATCGGGCTGAAACCGGCTCTCCGACATCCCCTGAGGGGTCCTGGATTGCGAGAGGGCGCGGCCAGGCTAAGGGACCCCACCGGTGCACGATAATGCACTATCGGGGCTGGGGAAGGATGCGAGAGGTTGACCAATGGGGGAGGGACTATAGGAGGGCTCCAGGGCGTGCCTGGCCCATCTCACTCAGTCCTGATCAGCTGGACCCCAACAGCAAGCTAACCTACCGTTCGGAGCGTCTGTCCTCTGGTGGTCAGTGCACATCATAGCGACTGATCGTCCAGTCAGCTATCTGCCTCCCTGGTGGTCAGTGCATGTCATAGTGAGAGGTTGAGCAGCCTTAGCATATCATTAGCATGTTACACTTTTATTGGTTGAATGGCTGACCTGTTGACCGGACACTTAGCATATTAGGCTTTTATTATATAGTATATGAAGTTTTTTCATGTCTTTTCAAACCACAGTTATTTTATCTTTGAAAAAGTATTTTATATAATTTATCAAATCAAAATTATTAAACTCCAAAAAATAATATTGTTAAACTACATAAAAATATTTTAAATGAAGTAGTTCAGACTTCTCTGAGTTATTTCAATATTAAACAACAATTATTTTACAAAGCAATCTTAAGTATGTATTTGTCTTTTTTTAGGCTATAGCTGTTTGTATGGAAAGTGGCAATTTTAAGGAAGCAGAAGAAGTCTTTGAAAGAATATTTGGTGACTCAGATTCTGATATGGTAATTGTTTAAATTAGAATCAGAATTGTAGAACTGTTTATATGGCATGAGGGAAATGGGGAGAACATGGAAGGAGAAAGGAATGATGAACAGTATAGAACAGTGCTGTCCAGTAGAAATACAGTGCAAGTCCAATATGTGATTTTTACATTTTCTGGTAGCCACATAAAAAAGGTTAAAAGAAACAAGTGAAACTAATTTTAATAACATTTTATTTAACCCAATATGTTAAAAAAATACATTGTTTTTAACATCTAATCAGTATAAGAATGTATTGATGAAATATTTTGCTTTCCTTTTTTGTACTAAGTCTTCGAAACCTGGCGTATATTTTATACTTTTGTCATACATTTTAATATATATATACACATTAATTTTAGAGAGAGGAAGGAAGAGGGAGAGAGATAGAAACATCAGTGATGAGAGAGACTAATTGATTGGATGCCTCCGCACTCCCCCTACTGGGGATGGAGCCCGCAACCCGGGCACATACCCTGACTTGAAATCAAACCTCAACCTCCTGATTCATAGGTCGACACTCAACCAGTAAACCACACTGGCTGAGTTGGGGTTATACATTTTAAGGGCTTAGTAGCCATGAGTGGCTAGTGGCTACTATATTGGGCATTGCAGGATGGAAGAAGGCATTATAACCTGCTTATTTTTCTGTAAGTTTCTTATATGTTCATTAGTTGTTAAGGTCAAAGATTAAAAGCAAAGTGCTATTGGAGTAAATTAAGCTTATTCAAAGAAAAAATAGTTTTATATGTTTTCTGTAAACTTTTTATTAATAACATACCTCTAGCATAGTGCATGTATCATAAATGTGTAAGTAGGTGTGTTTTCACAAAAGGAGCACATTTGTGTGATGAGCCCCTAGACCCGTGGTCAGCAAACCGCGGCTCGAGAGCCACATGTGGCTCTTTGGCCCCTTGAGTGTGGCTCTTCCACAAAATACCATGTGGGGGGCGCGCACGTACAGTGCGACTGAAACTTCGTGGCCCATGCGCAGAAGTTGGTATTTTGTGGAAGAACTGGTATTTTGTGGAAGAGCCACACTCAAGGGGCCGAAGAGCCACATATGGCTCTCGAGCCGCGGTTTGCCGAGCTGCAGTTTGCCGACCACTGCGCCTAGACCATGAATCAGAAGATTACCAGCACCCCCACCCTCCAGTCACTGTCCTTCCCACCTTCTCAAGGGTAACCACTGGTCTGACTTGTAACATCCAAGATCAATTTTACTTGTTTCTGAACTTGCTATACAAGTTTATATATATATTAATATTGATCCATGGTGTTGCTTATAACAATAGTTCATTCTTGTTGCTTGATTGTAGGAATATACTATAACATTCTACTGTTGATGGACATTTGAAGTCATTTTCAGTTTGGGGCTATTACATTCCTTTATACTTGTCTTTTGTAGTACATATACCAGGTGTCCCAAAGAAATATTTACACACTTTAATAGCTGATAACTCACCGTAATTGTCAATCTTTTTCAGGTTTAACTGATTTGAAATAATAGCTGAAGCCAGACTAAGCTTTGAACAAAGAAAATTTATCCTAAAGTGCCAGTAGACTTTTTTTTATGGAGGATACATAAAAGATAAAACCGGCAACAGTCAACTAATTGGAGGCACATAAATGCCGAAAGAAATAATCCTTTTTTGTTGTTTTTGTTAATCCTCATCTGAGAATATTTTTTTTTCCTATTGATTTTTAGAGGGGAAGGGAGGGGGAGAGACAGAGAGAGAGAAACAACGATGTGAGAGAGACATATCTATTGGTTGCCTCCTGCATACTGGGCATTGAGCCTGTAACCGTAGAGGTATGTGCCCTTGATCGCAATCAAACCTGAGACCCTTGAGTCCACGGGCCAACGCTCTAACCACTGAGCAACTGGCTAAGGTGAAATGATTCTTGATGTTTGTGATTCCACTGCTTCGCATTATCAGCAGTGCCTGAACTAGAACGGTCATCAGTTTGGAAACAGGCACAAAACAGTGTTCATTTCTACAGATTCTTTTAAATTTTGTATGTTAAAAAACACTGACTTTATAATCATTCAAAGTGTATATACATTTTTTGGGACACCTTGTATGTGTTTTTATTGGTATGTACTTAGGAATAGAATTGATGGGTTACAGGATATGAACATACTCATTCAGTTTTGGTAGATGCTGCCAAATAGTTTTCCAAAATAGTTATATTAATATTATGTCAGTTTCTCTAGTGCTGTGGGAGAGTGAGAGAGTAGAAGGGAGGGGGGAGATACAGGGAGAAACATTGATGTAAGAGAGACACATTGATTGGTTGCCTCCCACACACACCCCGACCAGGGCCAGGGATTTAGCCTGCAACGAAGGTACATGCCCTTGACTGGAATCAAACCCAGGACCCTTCAGTCCGTGGGCCAACGCTTTATTCACTGAGCAAAACTGGCTAGGGGTACATTGTATTTTAATTTGTTTTCCTGATGACTAATGCAGGTGAGCATCTTTTCATTTACTGGTGCAAATAAAGAGTTGTGGGGTGATGACTTTAATCCATTGAGGGACTAACCCAAGTTGAGAGTCAGTTATAGTTTTAGTATGGCTCCATCTATGTCTAATTTCCTCCTGTTTCTGGGGTATAACACTCCAGATTTCAGCAGAAAGCCTAATACATTTATTGGGTTCCCTGCCCTTATAAACAAGGGCTGTGACTGCACAGATGATGTCTTAGTTCTTAAATTTGGTAATGGACATTCAGGTTTGTAATCTTTTTAAAGTTCTTTTGTATGTGTGTGAAATATAAGGTGTTTCTTTAAGTCAGGAAAAATAAATTGGTGGGCGATTTAAAACATGAGAATCTTAAAAATCTCTTAATTGTAGGTCTTTGAGTTTATATTTACAAAATGATCTTTTTAATTTATGACAAAATTTATATTTATCTTATTTGATTTATGGGTTAATGTTTCTTCTCTTTTCTCTAGTCTTTACAAAGAAAATTGCTTATGGTAATCTCTCAGAAAGATACATTTCATTCTTTTTTCCAACACTTCAGCTACAGCCATATGATGGAGAAAATTAAGAGTTTTGTGAATTATGTACTTGATGAAAAATCATCAACATTTCTAATGAAGGTATGCATGTATTCAGAAAGACTGGTAGACTTAGGAGAAATTGATATAATAAAGAAGAATACTTGAAATAGAAATCCTTTAAAAGCAAATCAGAATTTTGTTTCGTGATTTTTTTGTAAAAGAATGTGGCAAAATGTTACAATTAGTGAATATAAAGGGTTTCTTGGTGGTTTTTATAGTATTTTTACAACTTTTCAAAATAAGAGTTGGAAATTTTCAAAATAAAAAGTTAGAGGGAAAACTTAGAATGAGTTAAGAAATAAGCAAAAATGTTTAGTTTCAATTTAAATTTTACTGAAAGTTTTTGCATATTTTTGGGAAAAGTAAAGTAACTTTTTTATCTTCAAATTTCCAAGAGAACTTTGGAGGTGTAACATGTTCACAAGGAAAGACCTGCATAATGCTTACACACCAAGCAGATAGCTGAAGTAGCTGCTCATGCTGTCACAGCTGTAGCATAGTGCCCTTGATTGGCCTGTGAATAGATATTTTGGTTATGACTATCAAAGAATTAGAAGCTTTAATTTAATGCTCTTTGTTTAAAATGGCTTAACGCGTTCCTTTCTTTCTCCAACAACTTTTTTTAAGGCAGCAGCAAAAGTAGTAGAAAGTAAAAGAGCAAGAACAACAGTTTCTCAAGATAATGATGTTGACATGGAAACTCAAGCTAATTTGGAAGTATGCAAAAGGTTTGTAAATCTGTTTACATATTTTTTGTCTTCTGATGCAGTCTTTTTATGTAAAAGTGGTACTAGTGAGCCATTATTAATAAAAATATTATTGAGCCGTGGGTATATTGTCTTGCTGATGATTAACATTGGTTGGTTTGGCGTATGTAGACTTATTTCATGGTTTATGCAAAATTCTGTTATATATGCCAAACAAAAATAGAGAATGAGAAAATACACAGTTTAAATAATGTAATGTCATTTACCATTCTCAGAGGACATGTGCACTGGAACAGTGTTGAGGTTAGAAACCTGAATCATCTGTGCCCCTTAGTTCTCAGATCCCACTTGCCCTATTATTTGACTGTTTGACACTACTGAGGGTTAGTCTACTATTTAAGACATTGCTGCCGTAGTCATTTTGGCTCAGTGGATGGAGCGTTGGCCTTCGGACTGAAAGGTCCCGGGTTCGATTCCGATCAGGGGCATGTGCCTTGGTTGCGGGCACATCTCCAGTGGGGAGTGTGCGGGAGGCAGCTGATCGATATTTCTCTCTCATCGATGTTTCTGGCTCTCTGTCTCTCTCCCTTCCTCTCTGTACAAAATCAATAAAATATATTTTAAAAAAAAACATTGCTCATACATCTTCTCTAAGGGTAAGCTAGCCCGCTTCATTTGCTGCTCCACTGAAGAAACAGTGATTTGCTCCAGTGCTGAGGGAAACCACTGTTTAGTCATACATATTGAGAGACAAGAGTTCAGTCTCCAGAGTTATTTCTTTAGGGGTTTGCAAGGGTGACTTACACAACTGATTATACCTTTGCTTTGGTTTTAGAAGCTAACCCTGTCAATAATATAAACCCTTCTATTATTAAAACCTTCTTTTCTATTGAATCTATGGTCCATTCCCTCTATTCTTTCACCCTTAATTCAAGGCCAGAAGATAGTCATTCTGTGGTCTCCTTAACTACTTATTTAGAGGTGAGGATTGGTATCCAACAAGTTGGATGGACGTAGCTTTGGTCACACATCAGGGCTGAGCTCAGTCATCTTATAACTAGGTAATCTCTCCTGTCCCTACTATCAGA
Organism: Myotis daubentonii; assembly: GCF_963259705.1. Lineage (NCBI taxonomy): Eukaryota > Metazoa > Chordata > Mammalia > Chiroptera > Vespertilionidae > Myotis > Myotis daubentonii. The sequence goes on along the minus strand of NC_081856.1, from coordinate 15,042,988 downwards.
ACAGGATCTGGCTCATCTCCGCAAAGACTGTTAAAAGTCTTAGTTCTTATTGACTTTTTTTTTTTTTTTTTTTGAAGACTTATTCTGAGAAGTATAGGTTTTATTTTAAAAAATTTTTTTAATTTGCCATTTTATTTGTTTTGTTTTTTTGTTAATCCTCACTGGAGGATATTCTTTCCATTGGTGTGGGGGTGGGGGAAAGAAAGAGAAAGAGAAACATCAAAGTAAGAGACACATCAATTGCTTGCCTCTTACATGCACCCCCACCAGGGCCAGGGATTGAACCTGCAACCCAGGTATGTGACCTTGACAGGGAATTGAACCTAAGAACCTTCAGTGCATAGGCTGATCCTATCCAGGGGGCCACACTGGCCAGGGCCAGGTTTTATTTTTATTGACTCAATTATTGTATTTTATTTAGGAAATTAAAATTTAGTAATACTAATACCTAATACATTCTCGTGGCCCAGCCTTCCTGCCCAGTGTAATACTGCTTTAAAATAAAGATTTACCACGATTCTGGCAGATAATGAACACCTATCCTATGTGCCTTCCTTATATAATACCACCTACTTGTTTCAAATGTCTAGACACAAAGTAAATCAGTGTGTGAAACCGAATTGTTGATTTCTCATCTGCTCTCTGTAACCTGACTCCCTCACCTCACACATCCAGTTACCTCCCCAAGTGTTATGAATCCCATCTCAGAAATGTCTCTCTAACTCATCCTTTCTTATAATTTACTAGAGCATCTGCCCCCTGGTGGTCAGTGCACGTCATTGCTACCGGTCAGACGGTCACTTAGGCTTTTATATATATACTAGGGGCCCGGTGCACGAAATTCGTGCACTGGGTGTATGTGGGGGGGAGTGGCCCTCAGCCCAGCCTGCCGCCTCTCACATACTGGGAGACCTCAGGCGTTGACCCCCATCACCCTCCAATCGCAGGATGGGCCCCTTGCCCAGGCCTGACGCCTCTGGCCTAGGCGTCCGGCCCGGGCAGCGGGGACCCACAGCTGCAGCGGCCCCGCGATCATGGGCTCCGCTTTAGGCCCAGGCAAGGGGCCCCTAGCTCCAGGGACTGCCAGCTTCGACCGTGTCCAGCTCCCATCGCTGGCTCCACCCCTACTTCCTGCTATCACTGGCCAGGGCAGAAAAGGCACCTGATTTTCAGATCATGGCTGGGGGGCAGGGCAAAGGCGGCCCCAGGGCCGCCTTTGCCCTGCCCCCCAGCTCTTAGCTCCCCCCTGGGTTTCTGATCACTGTCAGTGGCAGGGGGCTTCTTCCTGCTTTCCCTTTTGCCTCCCTGCATTGTGCCTCCATATGCAAATTAACCGCCATCTTGTTGGCAGTTAACTGCCAATCTTAGTTGGCAGTTAATTTGCATATAGCCTTGATTAGCCAATGAAAAGGGTAGCTCGTACGCCCATTACCATTTTTCTCTTTTATTAGTGTTGATATTTCCTAGATTATTATTTAGCTTTGTACCACACAAATCCATCCTTGGCATGACTTCCAGAGTTAGCTTCCCATGAAAGCAGGTCTGTCTAAATCACTTCACAATAACCTCTGTTGGCTTTCTCTTCTTACTAGACGAGTTATAATTTATTGGCATGGCTTACAGGGCTTTACATAGCCCCTTTCTGGTTTTGCTTTTGTCTTTTTTTTATTTTCTTCATAATATTATCCCCTCCCTGTCCACATACATGGTACTTTCTAGCAGCCAGAACTTCTCCCTCATCTTGAAATATTACAAGCTGTTTCATGCCTTGACCCTTGCTTCAGTTTTTGTGTTTTGTTTTGTTTTGTTTTAATCCTCACCCAAGGATATTTTTCCATTGATTTTCCCATTGAGTGGAAGAGAGAGGGAAAGACAGAACTAACGATGTGAGAGAAACACATTGATTGATTGCCTTCTGCAGGAGCCCTGACCACGGCCTGGGAGGAGGAGGAGCCTAGAAACGAGGTCGGTGCCCTTTACTGGAATTGAACCCGGGACCAGTCCACAGGCTGATGCTCTATCCACTGAGTCAAACTGGCTAGGGCAGCAAGGAATGCTTTTTTGTTTGTTTGTTTTTTAATTGATTTCAGAGAGAAGACAGGAGAGGGAGAGAGAGATTGAAACATCAATGATGAGAGAGAATCATTGATTGGCTGCCTCCTGCTTGCCCCCTACTTGGGTTGAGGCCGAAACCCAGGTATGTACCTTTGACCAGAATCAAACCCGGGACCCTTCCGTCCACAGGCTGACGCTCTATCCATTGAGCCAAACCAGGTAGGGCCAGTTTTTGTTTTTTAAAAATTTTTAAAGTATGTTTTTATTGATTTTTGGAAGAGAGAGAAACATCAATCGGCTGCCTCCTGCACGCCCCCTACTGGTGATCGAGCCCACAACCCACGCATGTGCCCTGCCCAGAAATTGAACCAGCAACCTCTCCGTGCATGGGACGATACTCCAACTGAGCCACACCAGCCAGGACTCTTCAGTTTTGAATTTCCTTCTTTCTATTCTCTTCAAGGCAATCTCTTACTTGCCACTCAAGGTCTAGCTCAAAGATCACCTACAAGAAGTCTCATTGCGCTCTCTGATCAGAGTTGTCACTTCTGTGCTCCCATAGCACTGAGTCACACCTGTGTGAAGGGACTTACCTTGTACAGTAACATATTTGTTTACCCGCCTATATCTCTCACTAGATTGAGAATTCTTTAGAGGTTCTTAATAAATTTTGTATCCAAGGTACCTAGTTCATTACCAGGTATACATTAGAACTTGCAGTGCACTAGACATAGGGAGCAAAACCAAAACTAGACACGAAGTAGAGATCAAGCGTCAAGCAACTAACAAAGCTATCCTGGAAGCAAATAGAATCAGAGTTGTGACTGCAAGGTCATACAAATGCTAGGAAAAAATGAAGCCCTTGTGTTACCAGTGCTGGATGAAATACTGTGCTCTGATAAAGCTTATAAACTGTTGGAGGCCATCAGAATTATAGACGTGAAACACACAGACATTACCTAACTTGTTAGTGTGCAGATGGACTTACACGCTGAAAGACTTTACATGGACACCTTCAAGGATGGGTGAGCACTGAGCGGAGCCTTGGAGGGTGGTTTGGATTTTTACAGGTGAATGAAAGAGGAAGTATCATTTCAGGAGAGAATAGTTGCCATGAAGCCGTGGTGATGTAATGGTGGTGCTGTGTTGTGGGAGCTGATTTTAACTATCACAAAGGGGAAGGATTCATAAAAAAATCAGTCCTGGCCAGTGTTTCACAGTGGTTAGAGTATTGGCCCACACCCCAAAGGGTGGTGAGTTCGATTGCTGATCAAGGACCTGGGTTGCCGGGTTGATCCCCACCTTGATCAAGGCACATGCGGGAGGCAAACAAGCGATGTGTGTCCCTCACATCAATGTATTTCTCTCTCCCCCCCCTTCCTCCTTCCCTTCTACTCTCTATAAAAGTCAATGAAAAAACATATCCCAGAAAATAAAATAAAGTTCAGTTAGAGAATGGTGGCAAAAATTAGTCATGTTGTAATGAAATATATAGCCCAATGTTACCAGGATTTCTTTCGCAAAGATGGTTTTTATGCACTGAAATTTTTAATAAATTGACTGCGTGAAAACTATTCTGTTTTGTTTTGGTTTTTCTTTTTTCTTTTTCTTTTTTTTAGAGACAGAAAGAAATACTAATTTGTTATTCCACTTATTTAAGCATTCATTCGTTGATTCTTATATGTGCTCTTACTGGGGATGGAACCCACAGCCTTGGCATATAGAGACAATGCTCTAACCAACTGAGCTACCTGGCCAGGGTAGAAAGGACTGTTCTTATGAAATGTTTACTTTTATTGCATTCTTATAATTATTTTCTTCCTTTCAGTGTTAATAACAAACCATCTGCAGTAACTGAATCCTCACGGGATACAGTATCTTTAATGAGGTAAGGTAAATAGACATTATTTCTTCTCCATTTTTAAAATCTTTTTAGGAATTCATGCAGAACCTAGACAGGTCATAATAACTGCCTAGTTATTAAAAAAATGGTATTATTTAAAAAAATATTGCCTGTTCCTACTTACCTCAGCAGATATTCAAGACCCTGACATGTCCTGAAATTCCAAACTATAGAGACCTGCCTCTGGGACCCAGGTTGTTTCACATTGTTTCTATAGGGCCATTATTGGAATACACGCATAGGGAGTACTTGAACTGAAAGCAGGTGTTTAGCAAACTCTTCCTCTGCCATATAAATAAGAATATGATGTTGCAGCAGGAGAAGGATGGAAGTTACATTTCTGATGAGTATCCCAAATTCTGATTTTTTTAAAGCATGTTTTTATTGATTGGGGGGGGGGGGGGCGGGGGACAGAGAAACATCGATTAGTTGCCTCTTGTATGCACCCAGACTGGGATCAAACTGGCAATCTTTTGGTGCATGGGATAACACCCAACCGAGTCACATCAGCCAGGGCTCAGATTCCAATTTTATGAAATTACTTGAAAAACTGTAACCTATTAGAAATGCTGTGATAGACAATGTCACATGTTCAGTGAGCAGAAAGTCTGCATGAATAATTTCAGAGATAAAAAGTCGGGATGCTGACTGAAATTGTGTTTGGAGTGGCTGACCTGGTGGGAAGGAGCTCATTGGGAATGAGAAATTGAGAGGCCAGGATGCTATATGCGTTACCTACGAGAACACTGAAATAATTAATGATAACAGCAGCAGTTAGGGATAGAGAGAGAGATCTGATGATGGGAAGTGCTTGGAAGGATAGCGGTTGACTGAAGAATAGTAGGTGGTGAGTGGTGGTGCATCTCAGTGGCACAAGTCCTCACTGGCTAAGGTCTCTGTGGAAGCAGGATCCTGAAAGTGGCATTCATTAGGAAATAGAGAGTAGAGAGATCCACCTCTGGGACCCGAGGTTCATGGAAGGCAGAAAATTGTCTCTACTTGAGAAGTCCACAAAGGAGAGAAAAATTGTCCCTAAGGGGGGCTGCATGTTAAAGAAGGCAAAGAGGTGGGGTAACTGGTGAAGAGGCTGGAATGGATTCCAGAGAGCGCAGGAGGGAGGGAAGGATTAGCAGGTTGTATAGAGCACTTACAGAGGAGAAAGTAGAGGTTTTAGGTGGTGATATAATAGCTGCGTAAGCTTAGGTGAACTTTTTTCATTATAGTTTGCATCTTTATAAAATTGGAGTAATACTAATTTTGCAGAGTTGTCAAATTCTTCCACATCCTATATTTTCAAACAGCTTACCTTTCAGAAAAATCCTTTTTGGAAGCTATAAAGACAGTCAAATGATACCTGCCATCTTGTGTAAAGGAATTTTGGAATTTCTCTTTGGGGAAATGAACTTATAAGCCATAGCAAAGAATAAAAGTTAATGCTTTATGGTCTGAGGATTTTTTTTCTTGGTCTATCTAATTGAAGGCCAAAAGAATCTCCATTCTGAATAGATGAGATGGAGAAAATAAGTGATGGGAGAAAGGGGAGTCTGATAATAAAAAACCTTAAGAGGCCATAGGTTAAGGTGGGACACTAAGCAAGGAGAGCATCAAAGGGAACTGGCCAAACTAGAAAAATGACCAAGAAAAAATAATACTCTTTGTGGAACCAGTCACAAGCTTTGATGTTTCATTTAGGTCTCACAAGAATCTCTTCTTATCTAAGTCACAATATGGACGCCAATCACAAGATTTTAATGAGAAAGAAAAAGCAGAAACTCTTATAAGTGAGTACTCTTACTACAGTTTTAGAAGTGGAAAATTGATGTGATCTCGAAAGCAAGCCAACCCTTTACTTCATCACCATAGTGCGCACACACACACTTCAGACGATTGAAACACAAAGAGATTAAATGTCATGACTTCACAGAGTCAATTAGAGGTGGTGGCTAAGTTAGAAAATAGCTACTCTGACTACAAAGTTTACATACTTTTGCTTTTCTACTGTAACTTTATTTAGCAACTTTGGAATAGTTACTTATCTGAAACATACAGTCGATTCTTGTTATTCACAGTTATGTTCTTTAAAGTCTCCATGAACACTGAATTAGTGAATACTGAAACTATAGGGAAGGTAGGATAGGTTCCTTGAAGCACTAATCAGTACATAAGTTTGTTTTATGTGTTTCTGTTTAAAGACATCTTATTTAATGTATATTGTATATTCATTAACATTGAACTCATGGCCAACAGCACTAAATAGACTATCATAAAGGACAGTTACTAGTATTTATAGAATTGAGAGCTAAAATAAGTCATAGCTTTACCTTTAACTTCAGCTGGAACTGTGCACCTCAGATAACTCAGATTTTTTGCCACTTTGCACATGTCAACCAATGACCATGAAAGCACTATGAGTGTTGACTTATTGAGTTATAAGTTGACTTACTGACTTATGGAGTTAAATTTTAATAAGTTGGCAGATTTTCAAATACAGAATCCATGAATATGAAAATTGACTATATAGAATCTTGCTATCCTCATTGCATTCAGAATTTATTATCCTTATTAAAGACATGGCTGGATTGATTTAAGAAACAAGTAACAATAACCAAAAAATCTTAAAAACAGTCCATAGTTATTTTTAATTATAATTTGATTGTATGTTCATTCTTAGTATGTAGGCATTTAACCAATGTTTATTGAACTGACACTGTTCTAGACCAACGGTTCTCAACCTGTGGGTCATGACCCCTTTGGGGGTCGAACGACCCTTTCACAGGGGTCGCCTAAGACCATCGGAAAACACATATAATTACATATTGTTTTTGTGATTAATCACTATGATTTAATTATGTTCAATTTGTAACAATGAAATTGGGGGTCACCACAACATGAGGAACTGTATTAAAGGGTCGCAGCATTAGGAAGGTTGAGAACCACTGTTCTAGACACTGCACTAATGCAAAGATTTTAAAACCTTATTGGCTGTGGTTGGTTTTCTCAGTGGTTACAGCATTGGCCCATGACTGAAAGGTCCCAGGTTTGATTCCTAGTCAAGGGCATGTACCTCAGTTGCAGGTTCATCCCTGTGCCCTGACTGGGGCATGTGCTGGAGGCAAGCAATCGATGTGTTTCTCTCATGTCGATGTCACCCTCTCTCTCCCTCCCTCTTCCCCTTCCTCCTCCCCCTCTTATCCCTCTCCCTCCAACACTCTCTAAAAGTCAATGGAAAAAAAATTCCCGGCGGTGAGGATTTTTTAAAAAAACTTACTGATCCAAACCTAAATACACTAGTCAATATAAAAATAACTAGAGGCCTGGTGCACGAAATTCATAATTCATGCACTTGGGGGCGGGGGGGTCCCTCACCCCAGCCTGCACCCTCTCATAGTCCAGGAGCCCTCGGGGGATGTCCAACTGACAGTTTAGGCCTGCTCCCCATGGCAGTCAGACATCCCTAGCACTGCCATGGAGGCAGGAGAGGCTCCCACCACCACTGCTGAGCTGGGCTTCTGGCTGAGCGGCGCTCCCCCTGTGGGAGTGCACTGACCACTGGGGGCAGCTCCTGCATTGAGCATCTGCCCCCTGGTGGTCAGTGCACATCATAGTGACCAGTCCTTCCGCCATTCGGTCAATTTGCATATTACCCTTTTATTATATAAAAAACTAGAGGCCTGGTGCATGAAATTCGTGCGGGGGGTGGGGGGGGCGGTTTCCCCTCAGCCCAGCCTGCACCTTCTCCAATCCGGGATCCCTCTCACAATCTGGGACTACTGGCTCCTAACTACTCACCTGCCTGCCTGCCTGATTGCCCCTAACTGCGCCCCCCGCTGGCCTGCTCACCCCCATCTGCCCCTCCTGCCAGCCTAGTCGCCCCCCACCGGCCTGGTCGCCCCCAACTGCCCCCCTGTGGGCCTGGTTGCCCCACACAGGCTGCTGCTCAGTTGTTTGGTCACCCCTCACTAACCCCCCTGTCGGCCTGGTCGCCCCACACATCCCGCTACTCCGTCATTTGGGCACCCCTCACTAACCCCCCTGCCGACCTAGTCGCCCCACCCAGCCTATTTGGTCGTCCATTCCGTTGCGATGGTTGCTTAGATTTTTTTATATATATATATATATATATATATATACACACACACACACACACACACACACACACACACACACACACACACACACACATATACTAGAGGCCCGGTGCACAAAAATTTGTGCACTGGCGGGGGGGTATCCCTCAGCCCCACTTGTGCCCTCTCACAGTCTGGGACCCCCTCGGGAGATAATGACCTGCTGGCTTAGGCCCACTCCCGGGTGGCAGAGGGCAAGCCCAATCCCTAGGTGCCTGCCCTGCAACCCCTGGTCGGGCTCAGAGCAGGGCCGATTGGGGAGTTGGGGCGCCGCCCCCTGTCATGCACAGAGCAGGGCGGATCAGGGTTGCGATACCACCCCCAGTCACGCTCAGGGTAGGGCCGATTGGGGTGCCCGCCCCCCGTCACACTCAAGGCAGGGTCGATGGGGGGGTTGGGGAGATCCCCCCCTGCCATGCACAGAGCAGGGCGGATCAGGAAGTTGCGATGCCACCCTAAGTCACGCTCGGGGTAGGGCCGATTGGGGGGTTGGGGCGCCACCCCCTGTCACACTCAAGGCAGGGCCGATGGGGAGGTTGCGGCTCCACCCATCACACACAGAGCAGGGCCCATGGGGGGGTTGGGGCGCCGCACCCTGTCACACACACAGCAGGGCCGATCAGGGGGTTGGGGTGCCTTCCCCTGTCACGAACAGAGCAGGGCGGATAGGGAGGTTGTGACCCCGCCCTCTGTCACACAGAGCCGCAGGGCGATCAGGGGGTTTGGGCACTGCCCCGTCACGCTGCTCCAGTGCCGGGAGGCCTCGTGGCTCTGCTGATCGCAGTGCTGGGAGGCATATTACCCTTTTACTATATAGGATAGAGGCCTGGTGCATGGGTGGGGGCCTGCTAGTTTGCCCTGAAGGGTGTCCCGGATCAGGGTGGGGGTCCCCACGGGGGTGCCTGGCCAGCCTGGGTGAGGGGATGATGGCTGTTTGCAGCTGGTCACACCCCCTTCAGGGTGGGGGTCCCCACTGGGGTGCCTGGCCAGCCTGGATGAGGGGATGATGGCTGTTTGTAGCTGGTCACACCCCCTTCAGGGTGGGGGTCCCCACTGGGGTGCTTGGCCAGTCTGGGTGAGGGGCTGAGGTCCGTTTTCAGGCTGGCGGGTGACTGAAGCTCCCAACCTCTCTTTTATTTTTTCTTTTTTATTCTGGGATTTATTTACCTTCTATGGCTGTCACTGGAGCTGAGAGCCATCTTTAGCTCTGAGGCTCGACTCCAGCTCTGAGACCTCGGCTGCTGAAAGCAGGTTTCTGGGCTTTGTTTACCTTCTGTATTTGAAACTTTGTTGCGACTCCAGCTTGGAGATACCGCAGGCTGAAAGAAGGTTTCTGGGTTTTGTTTAGATTCTATAATTGCAACATAGTTTCTTAGAGAGCAGCTGAGAGGCCAGCAGTGGCAGGCAGGGAACCTGGCTTCCTCGTTACTGGAGCAAGCAAGCCTCTCTGTTCGCTTCAGCTGCCTGGCTGCCGGCCGCCATCTTGGTTGCCAGTTAATTTGCATATCTCGCAGATTAGCCAATGGGAAGTGTGTCGGAGCTATGGTTAATTACCATGTTTCTCTTTTATTAGATAGGATATGTGTGTGTGTGTGTGTGTGTGTGTGTGTGTATAAATATATATATATATATATCCTATCTAATAAAAGACAAAGGGTAATTGACTGTACCTTTGCTGCGCTTCCCATTGGCTAATCAGGGTGATATGCAAATTAACCGCCGACCAAGATGGCGGCCAGCAGCCATGCAGCTGAAGCGAGCAGGAGGCTTGCTTGCTCCAGTGATGGAGGACGCCAAGGTTCCCTGCCTGCCACGGCCCAGCACTGAGCTCCAAAAGCAACAAAGTTTCAATTATAGAAGCTAAACAAACCTCAGATGCCTGCTTTCAGCAGGCCATGGTCTCAGAGCTGGAGCGAGCAGGATGGCAACAAAGTTTCAATTATAGAAGGTAAATAAATCCCAGAATAAAAAGAAAAAAAGGAGAGGCTGGGAGCTTCAGTCACCAGCCAGCCTGAAAACGGCCCTCAGCCCCTCACCTAGACCAGTCAGGCACCCCAGTGGGAACCCCCACCCTGAAGGGGGTGTGGCCAGCTACAAACAGCCATCATCCCCTCACCCAGGCTGGCCAGGCACCTCAGCGGGGTCCCCACCCATGCACCAGGCCTCTATCCTATATAATCAAAGGGTAATATGCAAACTGACCCTAACAGTAGAAAGACTGGGAATGACTGGTCACTATGACACACACTGACCACCAGGGGCCAGACGCTCAATGCAGGAGCTGCCCTCTTGTGGTCAGTGCACTCCCACATGGGGGAGCTCTGCTCAGCCACAAGCCAGGCTGATGGCTGCCAGTACATCGGTGGTGGTGGGAGCCTCTCCTGCCTCCTCAGCAGCGCTAAGGATGTCTGACTGCAGCTTAGGTCTGCTCCCCACTGGCAAGTGGACATCCCTTGAGGGCTGCCGGGCTGCCAGAGGGATGTCTGATTGCCATCTTAGGCCCAATCCCCCAGGGAGCAGACCTAAGCCAGCAGATGGTCATCCCCCAAGGGGTCCCAGACTGCAAGAGGGCACAGGCCGGGCTGAGGGACACACACACACACACACACACACACCCAGTGCACAAATTTTTGTGCACCGGGCCTCTAATATATATATGGTACCAATTTGATGGCAGGCACATAGTAGGCCTACAGTAAATATTACTTGAATAAATTAATGGCTGCTTTCATGGCCACTATTAGCTAATATCTGTATATTGCAGCTCAAAATCATTTACACCCATAGATATTATCGTTATCCTCATTTTAGACGGTAAAGTTAAATTCAAAGAAATGTTTGCTTCATGTTGTTTAAGTTTCAAAGTTGTTTTTCTACATCTATTGCTCCAAAATGCCTAGGAATTATAATTCTAAACTAAAATAATTTGGTTCCCTTGACCTAGTTAGGTGCCTGTCTAACTACAGAAACTGCTTGGTATCAGGAAATAAGTCAGCCTTGTACATTCAGCAAGAACTGTAGGGATGCTCAGGGCCCATGGTGAACTACCTCTCCTAACACACATAATTTTAGAATAATCTTAAATTCTACAAAGAACCCTGTTGAAATTTTAATTTGAGATTGCATTGTGACAATAGATAATTTTGGAGAGAATTGACACAATTATATGATATCTTCCTGTGCATGAACAAAAGATGTATTTCTGTATTTAGATTCTTATATATTTTCTTATAATGTAGGTGTACACACATATATAATAATGCTTTATGAGTTACTACGTATAGGTCTTGATTATTTTTGCTAGGTTTATCGCTAAGAATGTTACATTTTTGTTACTGTTAATATTATCTTTCAGTTCTTTTAATTAGATATTTTAACTGTTGTTAATGTACAGAAATTTTATTTAGTTTTGTTTATTGAGGTAACCATTAAGTAATAGTTTATTATCTACCCATCTTGCTAAACCCTTTTAAATTCTATTTTTAGATTCTTTTAGGTTTTCTGTATAAAAATTTTCTTACAATAATTCTATGTCTTTTCAGTTACATATACATTTCTTGTTTTACTAAACTATGAATAAGAAAGAAGGGATGAGGAAAGATTTATACATAAAACATTGTATCAAATACTTCTTAAATATGATCCTAAGAAATTTTAACAGATGATGAAAAGGCAGGCTCTGGGAGGTGAGATGACTTGTTTAAAGGCATGCAAAGTAATCAAGATTCAAAACACACCCCCTCTGATTTTCTAGTACTTATCCTTGCACTGTGCCATGCTGTTTCAAGATTCAAAGTTGGGCCCTAACCGGTTTGACTCAGTGGATAGAGCATCGTCCTGCGGACTCAAGGGTCCCAGGTTCGATTCCAGTCAAGGGCATGTACCTTGGTTGCGGGCACAACCCCAGTGGGGAGTGTGCAGGAGGCAGCTGATCGATGTTTCTAACTCTCTATCCCTCTCCCTTCCTCTCTGTAAAAAATCAATAAAATATATTTTTTAAAAAAAAGATTCAAAGTTGGGGGGGGGGGGTGGGAATTAAGCACAAAGAATTATTTCCCTTTAAAAATCGCTAAAAAATAAGAATTTTATTGTAATCTTTTAAAATGCAATTCCTCTTTTTCTTCTAATGTAAAACAATTTTTGATGGCAGTTTTTCTACTTTTAGGTAGAAGAAAGACAGAGAGAAGCAGACAAGCCACTGAAAGAAACAGAATGGATGTTTTAAACAATCAGCCAAAAACTTCTAAAAATGATCGATCTAGAAAAAAACAGGTATTTGTTCATTATTTCAGAATAATACTTAATGGACAGTCAAGTCATAACTTGAATAATTGTGATTATTTCACATTGTTTCTTTTCAACTCTAAAAAAAATCGTGAGTGTAAAATATTTCTTTTTGGCTGTCTCTGATTTTGCTATCTTAGTATAATTGACCAATCTGCCTATTCAAAGTTCCAAGAAAATACTTCACCCACATTTTAAAAATAGTCTTCTTGGGTATTGATAATGACATTAATTAAACTTATTGTTAAACTATCATAAAATTAATTCATCAGATGTAAGGTCTGACTTAAATCTACATATGTAACTTTTTATATTCATACTAGAGGCCTGGTGCACAAAAATTTGTGCACTCGGGGGGAAGGGGGGTCCCTCAGCCCGGCCTGTGCCCTCTTGCAGTCTGGGACCCCTCGGGAGATAACGACCTGCTGGCTTAGGCCTGCTCCCGGGTGGCAGAGGGCAGGCCCAATCCCTAGGTGCAGCCCCTGGTCAGGCTCAGAGCAGGGCCGATTGGGGAGTTGGGTCGCCGCCCCCTGTCATGCACAGAGCAGGGCGATCGGGAGGTTGTGATGCCACCCTCAGTCACACTCAGGGTAGGGCTGATTGGGGGGTTGGGGCACCGTCCCCTGTCACACTCAAGGCAGGGTCGATGGGGAGGTTGCGGTGCCACCCCCTGTCACGCACAGAGCAGGGCCGATCAGGGGGTTGAGGAGCTCCCCCCCTGTCATGCACAGAGTAGAGCCAATAGGGGAGGTGGGGCACCGCCCCCTGTCACACACAGAGCAGGGCGGATCAGGGGGTTGGGGCGCTGCCCCCTGTCATGCACAGAGCAGGGCCCATCAGGGCGGTTGGGGCTCCGTACCCTGTCACACACAGAGCAGGGCCCATCAGGGGGGTTGGGGCACCGCCCCCCGTCACACACAGAGCAGGGCGTATCAGGGGATTGGGGCGCTGCCCTCTATCACCCACAGAGCAGGGCTGATCAGGGGGTTGGGGCGCCACCACTGTCACACTCAGGGCAGGGCCGATGAGGAGGTTATGGCTCTACCCCGTCACACACACACAGCAGGGCCCATGGGGGGCGGGGGGTTGGGGCGCCGCCCTCTATCACCCACAGAGCAGGGCCGATCAGGGGGTTGGGGCGCTGCACCCTGTCACACACAGAGCAGGGCCGATCAGGGGGTTAGGGCGCTGCACCCTGTCACACACAGAGCTGCAGGGCGATCAGGGGGTTTGGGTGCTGCCCCCTGTCACGCTGATCCCGGTGCCGGGAAGCCTTGCTGCTCCACTGATCCCGGTGCCGGGAGGCATATTACCCTTTTACTATATAGAATAGAGGCCTGGTGCATGGGTGGGGGCTGGCTGGTTTGCCCTGAAGGGTGTCCTGGATCAGGGTGGGAGTCCCCACTGGGGTGCCTGGCCAGTCTGGCTGAGGGGCTGATGGCCGTTTTCAGGCTGACGGGTGACTGAAGCTCCCAACCCAACCGCTCCTTTTTTTCTTTTTTTATTCTGGGCCAGCTTTAGCTCTGAGGCCTCGGCTGCTGAAAACAGGTTTCTGGCCTTTGTTTACCGTCTGTATTTGATACAATGATGCGGTCCGGCTGGCTGAAGCCCGGCTGAGTAAAGCAGGTTTTTGGGGTTTTCTTAACTTCTTTATTCGCAACATAGTTGCTTAGAGTTGCAGCTGAGAGGCCAGCAAGTCAGGCAGGGAAGGTTGGAGCCCTCCGTCACTGAAGCAAGCAAGCCTCCCTGTTCGCATCAGCTGCCTGGCTGCCGGCCGCCATCTTGGCTGCCAGTTAATTTGCATATCTCCCTGATTAGCCAATGGGAAGGGTAGCGGTTGTACGCCAATTACCATCTTTCTCTTTTATTAGATAGGACTAGAGCAGTGGTTCTCAACCTTCCTAATGCCACAACCCTTTAATACAGTTCCTCATGTTGTGGTGACCCCCCGTTTCATTGTTACAAATTGAACATAATTAAAGCGTAGTGATTAATCACAAAAACAATATGTAATTATATATGTGTTTTCCCATGGTCTTAGGCGACCCCTGTGAAAGGGTCATTCGACCCCCAAAGGGGTCGCGACCCACAGGTTGAGAACCGCTGTACTAGAGGCTTGGTGCACGGGGGGTGGGGTGGCGGGGAGGTCCCCTCAGCCCAGCCCAGCCCGGCCCAGCCCGGCCCAACCCGGCCCAGCCTGCACCCTCTCCAACCCAGGACACCAGGGATCGGGCCTAAACCAGCAGTCAGACATCCCTCTCACAATCCTGGACCGCTGGCTCCTAATCACTCACCTTGCATGCCTGCCTGGTAGCCCCTAACTGCCTCTGCGTGCTGGCCTGATCACTCCCAACTGCCCCCCCTGCCAGCCTGGTTGCCCCCAACTGCCTCCCTCTGCTGGCCTGGTCACCCCTAACTGCCCACCCCACCCCGGTCCTGGTTGCCCCCAACTGCTCCCTCCGCTGGCCTAGTCACCCCTAACTGCCCCCCTTGCTGGCCTGGTCGCCCCCAACTTCCCCCCCTTCTGGCCTGGTTGCCCCATGCAGCCTGCTTGTTCAGTCATTTGGTCGTCCCTCACTAAACCCCCTGCCGGCCTGGTCATAGGCAGCCATCTTGTGAGGGTGTGAGAGTTAATTTGCATATTACCTCTATTATATAGGACTAGAGGCCCAGAGCACGAGATTCATACACTGGGGGTGGGGGGTTCCCCTAGCCTGGCCTGCGCCCTCTCGCAGTCCTGGAGCCCTCTGGGGATGTCCGACTGATGGTGATCGGACATCCTTAGCACTACTGCAGAGGCAGGAAAGGCTCCCACCACAGCTGTCAGCCCAGCTTCTGGCTGAGCAGTGCTCCCCCTGTGGGAGCGCACTGGCCACCAGGGGGCTGCTCCTGCATTGAGCGTCTGCCCCCTGGTGGTCAGTGCATGTCATAGCGACCGGTTGTTACACCGTTTGATTGATTTGCATATTAGCCTTTTATTAGACAGGATTTTCCTGATAGAGGTCCAATTTAAATAAGGTTCTTCTGTGCAAAAAAAAAAAGAAGAAGATACTTTTGGTATGAAAATTTTCTATTCAGAAAGTTAAGATTAGTCAGTTTTAAGACTCACTTCACTTATTTCCCTCTGAATGAATATAGTCCAGTGTCTGAAAACATTGTTTCCTGAATTGTGTCTGATTTTCTAGTTGTTTACAGCAGGTGAATAAATCTGATCTTTGTCCTATCATTGCTGGAAATAGAAAGTGATCCTATACCTTTTTCTTACTCTTCTGTGTTAAGTACGATTTTTTTTTTCTTGATATTAGTAAGTTTTTTGCAAATGGTTTATATTGAGATGTTAGAGCTAGGGTCCAGTTCCAGGCTATAGGAATATCTCCTATGACTGAAGCTTATTTTGTCCTTGCATTCTCTCCCAGTGTACATAGCAAGCAATAACTACTTTTGCTTTGCTTCCTGCACATATTGCTTATCTGTGTGATTCCTTATTTAGTCTCATCACCTCTACTTTTGGAACTGTTGCAGATTGAGGGAGGCTCTTGCTGTTGCAGACCAGGGATTGAGTGTGTGCACCTCGGGATGTGTTTCTTACTTTGGAAGTGTTCACCACAGGCAGAGATCTGTAAGCAGGGTGACTGTACCCTGTTTTCTCACATACCTTTCATCAATTTCCACTGATATGTATCCCTTTCACCTGTTATGGTTCAGGTCAGAGGGGGTCTTCTAACTTTATCAGAGTTTGGGATTTTATTTCTTTCCTTGTTGTTGGGTGAATTCCCAAAAGAGAATGAGGAAATGCTGAACTTATGCCACCAATAGTTTTACATATTTTTGTCTTTGATTTTTTGCACTGTGAATATGATGTTCCAAAGTGTAGTTATACACACACACACACACACACACTCTCTCTCTCTCTCTCTCTCTCTCTCTCTCTCTCTCTCTCTCTCTCTCTCTCTCTCTCTCTCTCTCTCTCACACACACACACACACACACTCTCTAGAGGCCCAGTGCATGAAATTTGTGCACTTGGAGGGGGCTGAGAAGTGCATATGAAGGTTTTAGCCTGGCCTGCGCCTCTTGTAGTCTGGGAGCCCTTTGGGGATTGTCCAACTGATGGCTTAGGAGCAGGCCTTAGTCATCAGACATCCTTAGTGGTGCTGCAGAGGCAGGAGAGGCTCCCGCCACCGTGCTCACCAGCCGTAAGCCCAGCTTCTGGCTGAGCAGTGCTCCCCCTGTGGGAGCGCACTGGCCACCAGGGGGCAGCACCTGTGTTGAGTGCATATTAGCCTTTTATTATATAAGATAGATAGATGATAGATAGATAGGTAGGTAGATAGATAGATAGATAGATAGATAGATAGATAGATAGATAGATATACATATACACACACACACTTTTTTTTTTTCCTACTTTGTTTTCTCTGATCTTCCTGGACCTGTTTTGGTGTCTGTCGTTAGTTTTGGGAAATTCTCAGCCATTATTACTTTAAATCTTTATTCTGTGCCTTCTCCCTTTTTTCAGTGTCCTATTATGTGTATGTTACACTTTTTGTAATTGTCCCACAGTTCTTGGCTATTCCTCTACTTATATTTATCCACCTGTTCGTACGTTGTCCACTGGAGCCTTGGCATATTGATCATAATTATTTTAAATTCCCACTCTGATAATGCCAAAATTTTTGCTATAGCTGATTCTGATGCTTTATCCCTTCAGATTGTGTTTTTCATCTTTCAGTTTTTCTTAATCATTTTTTGTTGATAGCTGGACATGTATCAAAGGAACTGGGGTAAATTGGCCTTTATTGTGAGGTTTTATATTCGTCTGGTGAAGAATTATGCTTTATTTACTATTTGCTGTAGCTATAAATGCCAGGAGCTAAAATTTTCTTGTTTTTATCTTCCTTATTGCATTTGGATTTTCCTAGAGACTTCTTCTTAGTGATGGTCCAAGGCAGCTCTTTCAGTTGAGGCAGTTGTTATACAGGAGATGAGATAATGTGGTGGTAAGATGGGGGAGGGGGAAAGGAAGCATTCTGTAATTTTGTGATTGTTGTTAGTGATCCTTTGTCCTAGGCTAAGACCTTCATATGCAGTTCTCAGCTTTTATTTCCCCCCTTGGGTGAAATAGGAAGGCTAGAAGGGGCTGAAGTTTGATATTTTCCTTTCCCTACATGGAAGACTAGAGAGGACTGGAATTGAGTGTTTCTACATGTCAATTTAGGCTTGGCAAATTGGTGTCTCTTGAGGGCATACTTTTGTTAATGAGAACAGAATGCTCTAAATGTATTTCAAAATGACTACTTTTTCCCTCCTCTTCACCCTGATAATCTGGTGGGAGTAAAACTCACAGAAGTTTGACCCCACTAAGATTGGGACCCTAGAGTTTTTTGTTGTTGTTTTAATCCTCATTTGAGGATATTTTTCCATTGATTTTTAGTGAGAGTGGAAGAAAGAGGGAAAGACATAGAAATATCGATGTTAGAGAAACACTGATTGGTTGCCTCCGGCACGCACCCCAACTGGGCCTGGGTAGGGAGGAGCCTGCAACTGAGATAAATGCCCTGGACTGGAATCAAACCCGGGACCCTTTGGCCTGCAGGCCAGTGCTCTATCCACTGAGCCAAACTGGCTAATGTGGGACCCTAGAATTTTTTATTTGAAGCTTGTCTGTAGTGAGCCTCCATCAATTTGTTCATCACAGTTAAAAATTTCTACCAGTACTGGCACCAGCTGTGAGCTGCTCCTAGCCAGCTGTGATTTTCTGTATCCACTTTTGTGTCTTTCTAGTGTTTAGGGCACCAGTTTACGTCGAGTGACATTACTTCTCTGATGGATCGAAGAAGAGTTAACTTTCTTCATTTTTTCTCTCTTCTTGTTCTGAGGTCTAAATTAATATTTTTAAGTTCTTTGCATATTGATCCAAAAATTAGACATCTCTGCCTCATACTTTTAATTGATCTTTCCCTGTAGTTTTTTGGGCAACAATTTCAAATGGAGTCGGTGTTGTTTATGGATATATTTGAGAAAACAGTTTATGTCTTTGTATTCAAAACAAAATAGGATATCAACTACATAATTTTTAAAATAGCATATAAATGATATTGTCTGTCATTGTTTACTATGCCCACCTCCCCCACCCCCCCCCACCCCCCACCCCCCCAAAAAAAATCTGATACCACTAGTGTCTGGTTTTACTTTTAGCTCTGTCATTCTGTAGCTCTCCGATTTTAAGCATCTGAGCACTTATGTAAAATGAAACTAATATATTATTTGTCAGTTATACCTCATTAAAAAATATAAAGAATTGTTTCTCTGAATAACTTTAATTTTTTATCAAAAGGCATGGCTTTGGGAAGAAGACAAGAATCTGAGATCTGGCGTGAGGAAATACGGAGAGGGAAACTGGTCTAAAATACTATTACATTATAAATTCAACAATCGAACAAGTGTTATGTTAAAAGACAGATGGAGGACTATGAAGAAGCTAAAACTGATTTGCTCAGACAGTGATGACTGAATGTGTAAAAGTTGATGAAAGGACAATTACATATTTTGATCATCACGTTTTATTTGAAACTTGGTGGTCATTAATCTGTGTTAACATTTTTGTTTAAAGCATTTAGTATTTTTATTTAAGATCCTTTTTACTTGGATAAAATGTAAATTTGTCAAACCTTGATGCTTTCACTACCTCACCCCCAAATCCTGTACCAGTAAAAAAAGATGAAAACATAGTGAGAGAAAAAATATATTTCTGTTAACCTGTTCTGTGTTTGTCTGCTGACTTCAACTCCAGAACATACACATGAAGGTGAAGTTTGTAAATCAGTGAATAATAATGGGCCTTTCACGTAAGAGGTATTGACTTGATTTATGGCCTTGATATAGTATTACTAAGACATTTGTTTATAGAATGATACAAAGTAATCTGGGTTTTAACATACTTAAATTTTCCGTTCAGTAATTTTATATAAAAGAAAAATCTTAACTAGTAATACCCATAGGACAAGATTTGCTTCATGTCTCATTTAGGTATATTTGACTTTTGTTCCAGTGTCAAAACTTTAACAAAGATGGTTTTAAGTAAAGCTTATTTATAACCTGGTGTCATAAATATTTTCTCTGATATTTTTGTTTACTATATTAACAGTGTGCCTAAATAATGTTCTGTAAATGCTTACATTGATGTTAACCATGATCATTTTTACATGTATGATAAATACTAAACAAGGTCATACATACTTTACTAGACAGTTTTGAGTTTTCACCAACATTTAATTCTTTAGAGAATTTAGTAAAAAATTAATATAGTTATTTAGCATTTTGAGTTACATGTGCTTTATTTAACAAGTGAGTGAAAATAGTGAAGTATGTGCATAAAAAGTTAAATGATAGTATTTTGTAATCTGTATTTCATTTCTTATTGCATTATACATGACTTTCCCATTGTTCCTGAATTTGTTATCCTATACAGAGAGTGAACAGAAATGTGGGTGATTACTCTGTGCTTCCTGGCTTGATCTGTTTTGTTAGACTGGTTACTGTCACTGTGTTTATTGCAGACATTTTGATACGTCATTCCGTAGCTCTCCGATTTTAAGCATCTGAGCACTTATGTAAAATGGAAGTAAGTGCCAAAGCAGGCAGCATGAGCCAACGTGGACCTGTAAGTCAGCTTCCTCATTTCAAACATGCCGTAAATAAATCTAGGCCGCTAAGTAATCTTTTAAACAGATTGCTATCAATTCTATAGTGTGTTACTTTCTTATTTAGAAAGAGCGAGGTTAGAGTCAATTAAAACAGATTTTTATCATATAACTTTTGGAAACAAAAAGGGAGAGCAAAATAAATGAATTTTTAAATTTTGTCATCTTAATCTGAATCTTCTGAATTTTTTAAATTGAAATTTTTGTTGAGATTATTGTAGATTCGCATGTAGTTGTAAGAAATAATACAAAGAGGTCCCATGTACACTTGTTCCAGGTTCCCCAAATATTTTTTTCTATATCTTTTTTGTTAAAAGTATCCCAATATAAACTTTTCTAAAACTACAGTATATTACTTGGTGTAGCTTGACAGGGCAGCGCAGACCCTGTACTCAGAATTGTGGTGGTGTCTTTTGACCTGAGTGGTGGTTTAATTCAGAGATTTGCCTTTGTTTTGCCCGTTCTGAATTCTCAGCCTTAAAAATATTACCTACAGCCTGCCTGGGGCTAGGGACAGCAGAGGAGGCAGGCAGCAGAAAGGCTGGAAATCCTGAGAGGACGATTCATGGGATGAGGGCTTTGAAGGACTGGCGTGAACCAGAAAATCTAGGCCATGCACATGCCCAGAACTGGACAGTCTCAGAAAACACCTGAGAGGTTTCTAGGCCTCCACCAGTGAGGTATCTTTGGGCTTCTCGTATGCTGGAGGTGAAGTGAAGGCTACAGCACAGGTGGTAAGTAGCCTGGCTAAGCATTGAATGAGCACCCCGACTGGGAGCTAATCTGCAAAGGCAGAATGTCTTGTTTTTCTTTCTGACTTGAGGCATTTAAGGAAATTAAATGAATTATTCTATGTATTCTTGGCTATTTTTTCTTTCACTCAACATATTTATATTATATGTAGCTGTAGCTTGTTCATTTTCATTTCTGTACAGTAACACATATCAGTTATTTACCTATTACGCTGTTGAGCATTTGAGTTGTGGGAATAAATAAAGACCACTCAAAAATGAGAGCAAATAGGCTGTTTACTCGGCTTTTTTTTTTTTTAATTTATTGGGGTGACATTGCTTAATAAAATTATATAGGTTTCAGGTGTATAATTCTATAATACATCATCTGTATATTGTAATGTGTGTTCACCGCTCCAAGTCAAGTCTTACATCACCATCTATCCCCCCTTTACCCTTTTCTATCTCCCCAGCACCCCTTTCCCTCTGGTAATCACCATACTGTTGTCTGAGTTTTGGGTTTTTTTTGCTTAACCCTTCACCTTTCACCCAACCCTCCTCCCCTCTGACAGCTGTCAGTCTGTTCTCTGTACTTATGTGCATGTTTTTATTTTGTTAGCTTATTTGTTCATTAGATTCCACATAAATGAAATTATATGGTACTTGTCTCTGACTGGCTTATTTCATTCAGCATAATGCTCTCCAGGTCCATCCATGCCGTCACAAAAGGTAAGATTTCCTTCTTTTTTTACGGCCCAGTAGTATTCCATTGTGTAAATATATCACATGTTACTCAGAGCTTTCTATAGCAAGGGAGTCAGTCACCATCACTTGTGTTTGGCGGAGACTTGGGCAGGCAGAGTTTTATAGTGGGAAAGCTTTAGAGTGAAAAGGAGAGAGCAGGCCGGCCCTGGCTAGAGGTCACTGGCATGAGAAAGCTGGAAACTGGCCAGCTAGCAGCGGCATCCTGTGTGATTGTTTTGGAGAACATACTTGGCTTTCTCTGATTGGTTCTGAGTTGATAGTGGGGACAAAGAATAGGGATGTTGGCAGCCATTGACAAAGTCCTGACTGTCGGTGGATTGCAGTACAGGTTTGCTTTGGCGTCCTCAACTGGTTGCTGCAGAGTTTGTGGGTCAGTTTGTTGTCATACGAAGGTCTAATAGTGTCTGTCTATATTCAGTCTCTCAGAGTTGTTTTCAGTTATTGCTGCGATGACTTTCTGATTTACATGCAGTGTGATACTTAGCATATTAACTCTTAAACTGAAAAGTTAGCTATGATATTGAAACCCCAGAGCAACCATTTAAAAGAATATAGCTATATACCCAATTGATAAATTACAATGGAATATTAAAAATTATTCAAATCTAAAAGAGCAAAGAGGGAGGGCAAAAACAAAATCACAAGGACAAACAGGAAAAAGAAAGTATACCTGAATCTAACCACATCAGTAGTTACATTAGCCCTGGCCAGTGTTGCTCAGTTGGTTGAGCACCATCCCATGCACCAAGAGGTTGCCCGTTCTCTTCCCAGTCAGGGCACATGCCAGGGTTGTGGGCTTGATCCCCAGTAGGGGGCATGCAGGAGGCAGTAGATTGATGTTTCTCTTCTCCCTCTCAAATCAATTAAAAAATTGTTAATGGTGTAAGCCAGAGGGTGGGCAGACTTTTCCTGTAAAGAGCCAGGTACAATATTTTAGGCTTTGTGGTCTGTTCCGTCTGTCAGCTCTGCTTGGAATTAGCCATGTATGTGAGTGGGCGTGACTGTTCCCATAAAACTGTATTTACAAAAACAGCCAGCAAGATTTAGTCTAAAGTTTGCTGACTCTTGCCTTTGAGTTCTAGGCCTTAAATTTCATACATTTGTCTCTCAGGGTGAGGATTTTTTAAAAATTCACCTTGATTGGTGCTCAGTGGGACCTCTCCATCCCAGGAAGAATGGCTCTCACCTCTGATTCCACTTTCTTTTCTACACATTCTAAAGGGTATAGTCCAGCCGTGGGCAAACTACGGCCCGCGGGCCGGATCCGGCCCGTTTGAAATGAATAAAACTATTGAAAAAAAAGACCGTACCCTTTTATATAATGATGTTTACTTTGAATTTATATTAGTTCACACAAACACTCCATCCATGCTTTTGTTCCGGCCGGCCCTCCGGTCCAGTTTAAGAACCCATTGTGGCCCTCGAGTCAAAAAGTTTGCCCACCCCTGGTATAGTCCCTCAGTTCTGATTATTCATCA
This sequence comes from Myotis daubentonii, assembly GCF_963259705.1. NCBI lineage: Eukaryota > Metazoa > Chordata > Mammalia > Chiroptera > Vespertilionidae > Myotis > Myotis daubentonii. Next base: position 15,019,942 of record NC_081856.1, on the reverse strand, counting down.
GTGGAATCCTGTTTTTCAGTCTTCAAAACCTCTGGGCTGATTTTCACACCACCTTCCTCCTGTAATGTCAGTGGGACTTGGGGGAGGAGAGAGGGTAAATGTGTATGTCCAGCTGTCGCCTTGACCTAGCAGTTTCATTTTTGTATCAATATGCTCTTCACCAGATTGCTTACACCTCAGAATGGCCAGGACTTCGCTTTCTAAATCAACTTGCAGTTACATGTATGAACCATCACTAGAATATCTTCAGAGGGCAGAACCAGGTTTATTTTGCATCGTGTTTGCACATGCCTAGACAAGATGGCTGATTAAAATTTTCATTCCGGAGCAGAACTAAATTTATTTCTTGGGTTGTGGGCTCGATCCCCAGTGGATGGCATGCATGAGGCAGCCGATCGGTAATTCTCTCTCTGATGTTTTTTCTCTCCCTCTCCTTTGTTCTCTGAAATCAATAAAAAATTATTTTTTAAAAAAATGGGTGTTGGATTTTGCCGAATGCTTTTTCTATGTCTATTGATATGGTCATGTGATTTTTGTCTTTCAATTTATATACGTGATGTATCTATCACGTTTATTGATTTGTGAATTTTGTACCAGCCTTGCATCCCTGGAATAAATCCCACTAGGTCATGGTGTATGACATTTTTAACACATTGCTGGCTCCTATTAATATTTTGTTGAGGATTTTAGCATCTATGTTCATCAGGGATATTGGCCTGTATTTCTCTTTCTTTGTAGTGTCTTTATCTGATTTTGGAATTAGGATAATGCTGGCCTCATAAAAAGAGCTTGGAAGTGTCCCTTCCTCTTGGATTTTTTGGAGTACTTTGAGGAGGATAGGTGTTTATTGTTCTTTGAAGGTTTGGTAAAACTCCCCTGCTTCTATTTCATCAGTTATTATTGGTCTATTTAGGTTTTCTGGTTCTTCCTGATTCAGTTTTGGGAGATTGTATTTTTTTAAGAATTTGTCCATTTCATCCACATTGTCAGCTTGTTGGCATATAGTTCATAGTAATTTTTTTTACAATCCTTCGTATTTCTATGGTGTCAGTTATTATTTTACCACTTTCATTTCTGATTTTATTAAGGTCCTCTCTGTTTCTTGATGAGTCTAACTTTTCTCTTTTAAATGATCCGGAGTTCTTTTCCCCTTCCTTAGTGTGGGTGTATTTATTTTTGTTCAAGTTACTTTCCACCTGCACTTTTGAAAATCAGTCCATTAATATTAAGTAGCCCTAGGGGCCATAAGTCATTGCAGAGTGCCTGTGGACAGGCCCCTAACTCTAAGGTACTCATTTAAAAAGGATACCAAAGAGGTCTTAAATACTTTAATCTTTAACTTTGAAAATAAAAATTTTGCTTCTTCATTAATCACTTGGACTACATGTTTCAGTTCTGACCTCATTACTTGGGCTTTGCAAGAATTAATAATAGTTTTGAAATGCTTGTTAATAGTTAAGTCTAGCCGATGAAATTTTTCTCAGGAATAGAAATTACAAAAATATACTATAAGATGAAAGTAATTAATGGCTATGCATTAAAAAGTAAATGTAAAAATTTGATTTTATGCATTTTAAATATGCTAAATGTTATGACATAGTGACCCTTAACTACATCATAGCTTTATTGCTGTTAGTCATCATAGTGTCAGTTCCGAAGGTTGTTTTGGTGAACTTTTGTTCATTCTCTGACCAGCCCAGAAAATTTGGGTATTTTCTAATCAAACAAGTAAAGAGCTTTTTAAAATGTGAACACAGTTTATTTACTGGTATAAAAATTTTAAGTAACATTGAAAATTACCCAGGTATATTTTCAAAAACCTTGCTTGACAAATGTTAGAAATGATCATAAAATGTTAATACTGAACTCTTAACCTTGAGACATAAATTTGTTTATTAATAATTTCTGAAGAATTTAATTTACCACAAAAATCACGCAGATGGTTAAATGAATATTTAGTCAAGAAATTGAATACTCTCCGCATTAAAATTAAATATTTTTCATTTCTGTTAAGCTTGTAATTGTCATTCTGTCATTACATGGTAAGTACAGAGAAATATGTAAATCAATTGCTAGTGTATAATATTTTATACAAATGAATTTCATACAGTTTAAATCTTGAGATTCAATTTTTCAAAGAAAATATCCTGGATTTAAGATTTGTTAAAAAAGAAAATGAAAAGGGCTGCGCTTTTACAGCACAGTCTTTGGCATAGTCTGGCTTTCCATCAAAGCCGAGTTCTGTATGCAAAGCCGGATTTGGTTCTGTGGCCGACTTGAAGAATCACTTGGCATTCCAGATGCTTAAGCCACTTCATCTCACTGATTCGCCAATCATAACATAAGACTAATGCTCTATGTGTACGAGGCCAAAGGATCTCTAATAAAATCCCAGCCTTCAATAATCTATTCCTCTGCCTTCCACTCCAAACATAAGAAAATGACTATGATACGCTATAGAAAATAAGTAGTGCGTTCACTTAAACTAAATTTGACTCAAAGATGATTTTGGTCAGTTTCAGGCTCTAGCAATAATCTTAGATTCTAATGATGGTAGAATTTTCATAATTGTTTCAGTCATTGGTGTCAAAATTTAGCATGAAAAGTATAATATTTAAAGGAACTCATTTATCTTTTCAATTAACTAGTTCTTCAAAATAAGTATTTTTAGCAGAGCTATTGGATTATTACAAAATGCTTGCTATATCTTAAATAGCTTGTCTTGTAGAAAATTATTTGTGACATTTTGCTTGAAATTAGTCATTTCAGAGTTTGTATAAGAACATATAAGAAATGTATGTGAGAGTGTACATATATCTGTATACATTTTTGAAAATTACAGAAAAGGGAGGAAAAAATGCAAGATTCAAAGCATGGATACCCTAATATGACACCTTACCAACAAATGGACCATGTTGTAGTAATTCTAGTGCAAACAGATGTATTTTATGTTGCATGGGCCACCTGTTGAATGAGAAGACTATGTGAGAGGTCAAGGACACAAAACCACAGGGCACTTCAGGGTGAGTCCTCAACTGAGTGCTGTGTTTCTTGAAAATTAGCACCTAAATTATCTTTCTCCTTCAGAGTGTGGCAACGACGTGTCTCAGGATCTCGGCCACACCATTTTTGAAGGTTTATGAAGCATTAAACATGACTTGATAGTATTTAGCCTGTTTACAAACAGACTGAGATATTTACCTCGCGGTCTATATAAATATAAAACTGTGCACAGCTGGACAAGAACACTGGTCTACTCGCCGAACTTTTTTCCAAGTTCCTTGACACCGAGGGTTGCCAATTGCTTGCCAGTGGAGAATCTGATTTCTGAAACAATATTTTGAAAGTGTTAGTTACACCTAAAGCAAACTAAAAATTCTAACTTACAAAATTATATACCAGTTTAAAAATCATACATGGAGTTTTGAAGTACATTGTAAATTGAAATTTTTAAAAATGATTGCAAACTGAGTCTCCCTTCTTTGGGTTCTATTGAAACAAATTACCAATTACCCTCATTTGAGGTCACTGTATTTGTTACTTGACTTGAGTATATAAAGTGCCACATAAAGGAAAGCGGCTTCCTGGGTCATGTATGTTTAAATTAGAGGGGTCTGAACCAAATCATCTCTTGTAATCCTTTCCAACTCTTTGATTCCATAATGAAAAAATAATGGGAGAAGTAGAAAGAGTAAAGCCAGATTATTGGAATTATTATATTTAAAGTCACTGGAACCTCAGCCAGGGTTTAAGGTACTTTATGGGTACAAATTAAATTAGAAATTCATTTCAAGTCAAAATATGGATGAGGTATTCAGAAAAAGTAATAAGTCTAAATATTAAGTTTTTCTTTCATATGAATTCCTTACTCACTTTACTGTTCATATGGTATACTCAATAATACAGAGGCTGTTAGGCACAAGTGACTAATAAAAGAAAATTCAAGTTATTAAGCCTTAAAACATACTTTGGGAATAATGAGTAACTAGAAAGGTCCATAGTTTACTTTCTAATCTGTATTTTTACCAGTTCCATCTGACATACTTAAAAACCATGATCCGTGCCCAGCACTTCTCTTAATTACAAATAGTGTTATCAGATTTAACTGATAAATGAGTTATAGGACTGGCATAGTTTTTCAAGATGGTGAAATGTGTTCAAGGGTCAATTCTTTCGGACAATCTGTAGATTTCTGTAGGTTTATGACCCCAAAAAGCTGAGCCTACCACTACTATCTCAAATCATGATCTCATGACTACACTAAGTGGTTCTGAACCTGCTGTGGAAATGAACCATCTGGGCAGGGGTCAGTGATCTACAACCCATGGGCCAAATCCAGTCCACCCCTCACTTTTCTATAGACATTTCGAAAGAGCTGATAAAATCAAAATTTGAAATTCAAATTTCAGTGCCCACTAACACAGTAATATTAGAACAAAGCCCAGCTCATCAGTTTACATACTGTGTCTGGCTGCTTTTATGCTATGGTGCAGAGTTGAGTACTTGTGACAGAGACCATGTGGCCCCTACAGAAAATACTCGCTGATCCCCAACCTAGGAGATTGTTAAAAATCCACCCCTAAAGGTGCAGATTCAGGCAGGGCTTAGAAGTCTGCATGTTTTAAGTCACCACCCTAAGAGAGGCATTTAAGTGGTCTTTGGATCAGTTGGGTTTTGGGTTTTGAGGAGCTGGGCCTGGACTCAGGAGTGGCCAGGAGGAGAGTCCCCTCACTCCCTGTGTTGACTCTCCAACTCACACCTGATGTGCCCTGTACCGGTCATCTGTCATCTGAGGACAGATCTCTCCGAATGAGTAACAGTTCCTTCAACCCCTTTCCCCCGCTTACCCGTCGGAGTCCAGGCCGTCTCCGGAACAGCGCAGGCTTGCAGAGTTCATGGCTGGAGGCTGACAGTCCACACACACTGTGAACCCCTCTCGCAGGTACTGCATCCATCGCGTCAGAGGGCGGTTTTCCCTGCCGCAGTGGTGAGTCAGTGACTCGGTCTTGAACTCCATGCAGTACCTAGAGCAGAAAAAGGAACCATTTCACTCGCTCTGGAAGTGGCTTAGCCCTATAGGAAGCCTGTCGTCCGGGGATGCCTGACCGCCTGGAGCAGGCAGAGCTGCACAGGTCCACACTGGTCAGCGTGCCCCGTGCCGGTTCTCATTCGCTGGACTGTGACAACTGCCTTAAACCTAGGCTCTTCATCCATGACTGGATTACCTGGTCACCATGGGTCCGCAGAAATCCGGATATCCTGTATCCTGTCTGGCCTGACCACTAAGCTGTGTATAAAAGCACATGTCAGTGGGAAAATTGCCATTGATAAGTTTGCTGACATTTTAAGGAATTATATCAATTGAACAAGAACTTGATTGAGCCTAAGAACATGTGAGTCCCAGGAAGGCTTGTCCTTGATGCCCAGGCGAGCGCTGGTCCCTCAGACACCCCCAGGGCCCTCCCTACACCCCACCCAGCTCACCTGCACAGTCTGGGGTAATGACCGGAGTTTTGACTTGAAGTCAAACATACAAGTTATACTGGACCTCACAGATAAAAGGAAATGAGAAGCCGAGTCGTGTCTTTCTGTGGCTGAGGCTAGTGTCACCTGATACCACGCTTGAAAAACTCACTCACTGACTAGAATGAGGGCCCCAGACATGGGCGAATGTTTCAGAGTCTTTTTCTCAAAAGCAACACAATTTTATTCTTTGGGGAAATAAAGCAGAGTAAAAACCCTGAATGTTGCCTTTTAGGTTCTAACTATGCTAAAATGGGCTAGTGTTTGTCCATAGAATTATGAGCTGTAATCGGTTAGATGGAAAGTGTTTGGAGCATCTGCTTCAAAGAAGATCTCTAGCCTGGCAGGTGTGGTTCAGTGCTTGAGTGTCAGCCCATGAACCAGGAGGTCACGGTTCGAATCCCAGTTGGGACATGCCCAGTGGAGGACGTGCAGGAGGCAGCCAATCAATGATTTTCTCATCATTGATGTTTCTATCCCTTTCCCTTCCTCTCTCTGAAATCAATAGAAATACATATTTTTTTTAAAGATATCTAACAACGGCGGGTGTCATTCATTAGGTACCTTAAAGTACTGAGGGAGGAAAGTATGGTGCAGCTCCCATCGACTCCAGACAGCTCAACCCGCCACCTCTTCAATGATGTTCACTAAGTTCTCATAAGAACCCCACGTGGTAGGTATTGACAGCCTCATCTTTCAAGAAGAAAAGGCTGGGGTGACCGGCGAGCGGCAGTAGGGATTTGAACGTGCAGCCACCTGGTGTCCTACTCTGATAGCAGGAGCGTGGACTCTGAGTGAGCACGGAGGTTCCTCCCAGCCTGTGCCATGAGTCTTCCTAGAAACCCCCCGAGTTCCGGCCTGGGCCACTTGCAAGTTCCCCAAAGAGGAGGTGCTGGGGTCCATGGTCCCAGGGAGACTAAGAGGAGCAGCCTTCAAGTGACTGACCGGGATATCACCCCGTTTTTATATAGCGCATTTCTGGGGGGTCAGACCTCAGACAGATGCAGCTTTAAAGTCCAACAAAAACTGGGAGGGGACAAGTGCTTTCCCAACCCCTAGGCAGAGTCCTTTTTACCCAAAGGCACTGAACAAGTAACGGGAAACCCCAGCACGCCACGTGGACTTTGGTGGGCTGACGACCATACAAGTGAAAAGACAAGTTGAAAGAAAATCAAATTACCCGGCATCCTGTGAGTCTGTCGGCCACTGCGGGGAGGCAACTTGTCTTGTCCTTTCCTTGTTGAATGCAGAGGTAGTTATGAAGGCAGGGACTGGAAAACAGGAGGACAGTGAACACCTGAGGCCTGCAGTACTCAGGGCGACGCTTCCCAAACTTGGCCTCAAGCCTGTCCACAGCCCTCATTTCTCAAGCCGAAGGCCTGTGGTCAGTGTCCCCAAACCCATTCGATACAGATTTGCGGACACACACGAGCGGGGAGGGGGCTGCAGACCTTGGATAAGCAGGCTTGTCTGCAGAATAACAACACGGAAAGGGAAGGGCCAGTAGGAGCAGCCCAGAGGAAATTAAAGAACAATGCGGGTGGGGATTAGCCAAGGAAAACGTGAGATAATGAAGGGAGAGAGTATTTTTACAGATGAAATGTAGAGATAAAATGGGAAAGATCAGAAGAATAAAGTAAAAGAATGAAGGGGGAGAGAGAAGGAAGGAAAGACAAAGGAGTGAAAAGGGATGGAAGGAAGGAGGAAAAAAGGACGACCAGAGAGAGGAAATGAGAAAGGAAAAACGGAAGCAAAGGAAGGAAGTGTGAGTGCTTCCCACATCTGGTAACCACAGCCTGGAAGCTTTACTGCCAACCGCACAGCCCAGGTGTGGCTGCCAGGTGCCAGCCAGTGCAGCCTTCTCCCTGTGCCCTCCCCTCCCCCGTCACTGCTCCCCCACTCCACCCCAACCCTGATGCTCTGGGTGGGAGAAGAGAAAATGAGCCAAGAATTCTTCCCACCTCTGTTCCTTCTGTTAGCTTATTTGTGTGTTTCCTATTTCATCTCTAAGCCCAGGGCAGCACCTGCCCCTCTAGGTAGCACCTGCAGATAACCACCGATTCCACTCTGCTGTCAACGCAAGGAAAACTGGCCCTTACACACTCAATCAGTGTGTGTGCAAGGGGTCAGTGAGAGAATGAAGTCACCACATTGCCACCAAGGAGTCCTCCTTCCCCAGGGTCTTCTGCTGTACTGAGCCTTGCAGCTGAAATGCTCAACAGCCCTTCCTCCCTTTCATTTCAGAAACAGGACCAACCCAGGAAGAGTAGGTACCGGCTGATGTTGGCGTCTGGGTACCAACGTCACCATCAACATGAGCAAAACGGCACAATTGGGTACCGGGCAAAATTGATGCTTCAAGCCTACATGTTCGTTTTACCTGGCACCTTCCGGCCACAAGGTGGCAGCCCTATTCTGTTCTAGGTTTTCTTAGTGAGGAGTCACTTTTAAATTCCTAGGGAATGTAAGACAAGAGTGGCCAAAACCTGGCAGCCACTTGCCCCCAGGAGCTGTAGGTATTACTCCTGTCTCCGTGGTTGGTGCTTGATCTCTCCAGCAGAAAGGTCTGTCTCTCTGTCTGTCTTGCACAAGCCCCAGAGCCCCAGCTGCATGGTGCTTCCTTGCTGCACTAACACTTAATTTTCTTTTTCCAAAGAGAACGCAACACTCTGCAGTTCTAAATGTGACTGTAGCTTTTAAACTTCCAAATCCACAGACAGAAAGAACAAGTGAATGCACATATGTCAGGCTCCTTCTCTGTTTGTCTGAGACCAAATTCTCAGAAACAGACATCTGACGGGTTTTGGTTTTCCCACAGGCTGTTTTCATTTCTGTTCTGATGAATTTGTGTGTTTATTTGCTAAGTGGAGAATGTTTCCTACCAGCAAACTGTAACAGTTTCAGGGTGTGTTTCTTTACTCAAAACATCTACTTGATCTTCTAATTTGCACTGCGTACATTACCACAAAGTCCAAAGGCACAAGCACTGATGCATAGCTCAGGAACAGTGAGGGTAGGACATGGAGGGCAAGGCTAGGACTCCAGTTTCTAATACAAAATCCCAAGAAAAGCTTTAGCAATGATAAAAATAAAAGCTAACAAGGATGTACTGCTAAGTTTCTGGGCACAACGCGAGGCACTTTTCCTGGGTTAGCTCATTTGCTTCTCAGCACCCTCTGAGATCCTAATTGTTCCCATTTCGCAGACGAGATCGTGGTGCAGAGAAGGTAAGAAATGTGTTCACGGCTTGTGTTTAAACAGGGCGGTACCAGGCCCTGTCTCCAAACCACACTCCTCATCTTCGCGGTCTCTATTATAACGCAGACCACAAGCTGCACTGTCTTATAAAGCATTTACATTCTGCTTCACTTTCCCTCTCTGTCCCTGATCACTGTCTGTACGGGAAGTGACCTAAGGGAGGACAGGGGAGAATTTTAGCCCTTACGCTCTGAGACCCCTTGGGCCAGGGGAAGTCCAGGGGAGGGGTGGGGGCTGCGGCCCAGGAGCTGGGGCGGCTCATATTGGGCGCCGACGAACGTCTGTCGTGGGACGGCACCTTGGACGTCTAACCTTGCTTAGGAGGAGCTATCGCATTTAGTGTCATGTCACCCATCTTCACAGAGGCTTTGTAAAGAGGTGTTCTAGGCGGTTTTCTCACCACAGAACTGAGGCTGCCCTGGCTGTGTGGCTCAGTTGTTGGGCATCATCCCGTGCACCCACCAAGTGGTTGCCAGTTCGATTCCCAATCAGGGCCCACGCCCAGGTTGGGTTCTTGATCTCCAGTAGGGAGTATGCAGGAGGCAGCTGGCATAAATGTTTCTTTTTCTCTCCCTTCCTCTCTAAAAATCAATAAAAATTTTAAAAAAATTAAAAAGATGAGGCTCACAGAAGTTAAAGGGGAAATAAATAGTAAATGACTGAGCAAGGGCCCCAGCACAGCAGGTGGCTTCTGGTTTTGTAAGACCCACTGCCATGGTCAGTGCGAAGCCCCTGGTGATAGACCCATGATAAACGGTGGTCGGTAACCCTGGACGCTGGCCCCTGTGTCCTGTGTGTCCTACCCCCTCGGCCCAACTGACAGGGTGCCTCCCCGCCCAGGAGTCCTCAGCGAGCAGACCAGGAGCCAGGTGGCCAGCAGGTCTCTGAACCAGCACCGTAATCTGCCCCGCAAATCTCACTGTCATTTCTGAGGGGTGGTAAGTAATTTAGAAATTATTTTTGCTTCCAGTCCCACTCTCCTTATGTGTGGAAGTCCGTCACTGGGTGCCCAAAACAAAGACTCAATCAATGCCAGTTCCTCCTGCTCTGGCCTTCCTGGCAACAGCATTCGAACATCATAGATTCTTGGTGACCAGGCTCTGGCCAACTTCCCTGGCATCCCACCAGCCTACCATTGTTGGCTTTTACAACAACTTCCACTCCTAATAGCGTGGCCCCGCACATACTCCCTTTGAACATGAAAGTAAATTTGCTCTGAGAATTTCATAAAGCCCTCGGACACAGTAGGGGGTCACGGCAGCAGGCTCGGAACCCCTGGCCTGTAGATTTAGGTAAAAACAGAATAGAAAGGAAATTTGGCCAACGGCACCGGCCTGGAAGCACAGTTTCACATGCACATTCACCTCCCTGCAGGAGGAAAACACATACGGAACTGTCGGTGTGTGCAATGGATACGATCGTGTGGCTTTTGGGTTTGTTTTTAGGATAAACAGTCAAAATATGCATTGAATGAAACAGGAAAAATGCAAGTAGCTACTTGATCATAAGATCATGTCGGCGATTGCGTTGTATTCACTGGCCTCATGGGGCCTTTATATTTGAATCTGTAGTTGCAATTTTAACTCTAATGGTTAACAGCAAAACAATACCAAGTGTGGGGGCTGGGGGGCACAGGATTTAGAGCCATGAGACCCAGGTTTGAATTCTGTGGCCCTTCGCCGATGCTGTCACCTCTCTGAGCTCCCATGTCCTGTGCAAACCAAGGATAATGACAGGCAGGACAGTGGCCTCCCCAAAGATGTCCCCACCCTGACCCCCCCACACTGTGCATACGTCAGGTCCCAGGGCAATGAGGAGTTAAGGTGCTGGTCCGTCGATCCTAAAATAGGGAGATTCTCCTGAATTGTCCAGGGAGCTGGGCCCATGTAATCACAGGGGTCCTTAAAAGTGGAAGAAAGAGAGGGGAGTCCTAGGCAGATGCCACACTAGAGCAGAGGGGTAGAGGCGAGCTGTTGCTGTGGAGACCGAAGCAGGGCCGTGGGGAAAGGGATGTGGACGATGGGAAAGGCACACCTGTGTAGCCCGGTGAGGCCCCATCTGGCTTCTGACTTCAGTAACCAAAGAGGATGCCTTTCAGCTGCTGGAGTCACCAAGTTTGTGGCGTTTTCATTTCTAACTTCCTGCGGCACTGACCAAGGTGAGCCAACTACACGAGGGTGGTTGTCTCCAACGTCTCCTCTGAGTGCCTTGCCATTCAGAGAGGCTGAGAAGTCCCCCAGTTCACCACGTCCTGCTCCCGGTGGGGTGAATAGTTCTCCTTTCTTTCTCTTTCTCTCTCACTCTCTCTCTCTCTCCCTCTGCAAGAAGAACCCGACCCCACCTTCTGCTTTCAGATCCCCTCAGTTAAGTATCCAAGTTCATTGCTTACAAGTTGTGCTTTCCACATAACTGCAGGTCACAGTCCCACTGAGCCTTCTGCCCCTCATGGCAGGGACCCTTTTCCACCAGGAAACGATCCCCCCCCCCCCCCCCCCCCCCCCAGAAAGCAGCACAGCTCCTGACTGGCTCGGGTTGAGCCCAGCGAGCCTGGTTGGATCATTCCCGCACTGCAGAGGTAAAGGTGCATTACTGTGAGCCACTGCGTTAGTGGTAATTCGGTTCAGCCGAGGTAGAAAGCGCATTCCCTCTCTTACAGGATCGCTTTGGAGACTGAATCAATACTGGCTACAAACACCTTTGCCACACAAATGGGAGGGGTCAGTGTGCCATGTGACAAGGGCTCCTGCCCTGCGAACCCCAGGTCTGGGAGGGCGGGGAAGGACACCCACCCAGGTGACCACGAAGCAGGGCTGAGCTGCAGGTAGAGGTGAGCGCTCCCTCCCCAACCTGCACGTCCATTGGTCGTGCCACTCACCACCCCGAGCTCTAACTGCCTGTGATGTAGTTGTCACTCAAGTTGGCACCTCCACACCCAGCACAGCACTCAGGGAGTCTTAGTAAAACACGCAAATGAAGGCACGGGCACTGGGGTGAAACTGGGAGTTTGAAGACCCCACCACCTTGGATTTTCACATCATCATCTCATTTCCCTATTGTGTTCCCCGACAGTCCGTCATTTTCCAACGTGATTTCCCCAGAACACTAGTGACTTAGTGAGATGCCCCTTGGGAAAGGGGGTCATTTAGTCAAGTAAAGTGGGGGAAAATCCCCTATCACCTCCCTCTTGTGGGATGAAAATGCGTTTAGCATAATAAAGAGAGGTTCTCTGGTAGAGAAAATGGTCCCATTTACCCCACATTTCCCTCACGCAGCCCCTTCAGCTACCCACCCAGCTCGAGGCAGAGGCCTGGGGGAACCGTGGGCCCACGCTTGGGCCAGAGCTGTGGTCCTGGAACTTGGGTGCGCCACGCCATCCCCTGGAGGCCTCATGACAACGCAGGGCTGGGCCCGGCCCCAGTGATTGTGGGTCTGGGTGGGGCCGAGGAACCTGCATTTCCAACAGCTTCCCAGGTGGGGCCGAGGTCCAGGCCCACACCTTAGGAACCACCAGAGTGGAATGTTGGAAGTGTCCTGTCCTCCCTGACCAGCTTGTGGCAAGATCATCAATTCCAAGACATCCCAATAGGAAAGTCAATGTTGGAGACATTCACCATTCACAATGTGGGGTAAATCAGACCATTTTCTCTACCAAAGAACTTCTGTTGTGCTAAGTGCACTTTCATTCTACAGGAGGTAAAGGAATGGAGCGGCGGCTTTTCCTGACAGGTTTTTAAGCCGCTCAGGCCCGCGAACAGCTTCCTCCTCAGCCTTTTCTGCAGTGATGGGCGGGATGTGGCTCGGTCCTATTTGGTTTCTGCGAGCACCAAACGCTTTCCCTGTGAGCCTAAGAGGACCATGTGCCATGGCAGGCGCCCCCCGCCCAGCCCTTCTCTTCACCACGACCAGGGCGATCTTTGCAAATCGAGACCTGCTCACACCGGCCCCTGGAGAAAACACCCTAGTGGTTTCCCAAGGCTTTTATGATAAAGACCAGAACCCTAGCCAGGGCGCTCCCAGGCCCTGCACTGGGGGGAAAGGGGGGCGGTTCTCCACCGTCCCCCACACCCAGGCCTTCCTTTGGCTTCTACAAAGGGGCCTCTTGTACTTCCCTGTGTGACATAAATGAGCCTTAGGCGTTCACTCCCCCATGCAGGCTGAAACCTGATGGCTACAAAGCCGACTGGCACCAAACTCAAAATTTTACGCATCCAATTGTTTTAAAAATAGCCAAACAAGCAGATTTTTAGCCACTTAGGCCCCAGCCTGATTTGCAGACCCTGTGAAACCACACCCGGCATCCAAAGGCCGGTGAGAAGCTAACGCCTGTGGTTATAAGACCCAAGCTGGCCTGGCCCTGGCCCTTGGCCGCTCTGTGGCCCCGAGACTCCAGCCGTGCTGCTCTGCTGACATCACTAGACACAGGCCCTGGCAGATCCCTCCCCTGACCTTGAGGATAGTGGCTCCACCACAGCCTCTGGGCATACGTCCCTGTCTGGCAGCCCTGCCCCAGGACCACCCGCCCAGCTTATGTGTCCCTGCCGCTCATGGTCACGTTTTACCGAGATGGGGCCCGACCTCTCCAAACCCTTCTACCTGGCTCTCTGGTTCCCCACTCTGGCCTCCCAGCCTCACCCCCAATCCTCAGGGACGCCCCTCCCTTCCCGCCTCCATGGCTCCCCTAACCCTCAAGACCAGGGGAAATCAGCTTAACACACGCTCTGTAGGCCCACGCCTCTCACCTACGCGATCCCTACCAGCTGGACCAAGCTACAGCTGTGACTTTACAGATCAATTTCCCAGGATGAGCCGGTGCTCACCTCCGTCGCCCACTGGACAGTGATGTACCTACAGGACAGCGGGCTCCTGGTCACCATTTCCGCCACTGTAACCCTGGCACCGCCAGGGCCCGCACCCGCAGACACTCAGGGAATATCCGTGTGCGGAGTGGAAAGAGGAACACAATGGCTTAACGAGCAGGACGCCGACCTGAAATTTTCCAAGTTCCTATGAAAAACATACGCTCTCCTGAGTCAGTGCTTTGCTCCGGCGGGTCCCTTCCAGATCCAAACATGGGCACCGGCCTCTGCCTGTTTCTTGGGGAGCTTCATGTGGCTCTGACTCGCCAAGGGGCCGACTCCTGGCCCCTCCACAACCACAATGATCTTTTCAAACCACAAATCTGATCCCATCAGCCCCAATCTAGTTGGGGCAGGTGTTTCCGAGAGAATCATTCTATCATCATTTAGCAGAGTCTCAGGTTTCTACTATTTCTCCGTGCATGCGCGCTGGCGACGAACAGGAATGACAGTGAAAGGTGCAATGGACTTGCTATTATCCCTCGGGGACACTCACTCCCCTGCGTGAAATATCGCCACCGCTTGGCTGAGTTCCTAACAACCACTGAGTCCCAGCACCAGGAGAAGGGGCCACGGCTGGGTTATAAACACACGAGGAAACAGCAGGGCTGGGGACATGGATGCAGCTGACCGGTAACTCCACCCAGCATTTCCTGAACTTCATCATATCTGCTCCCTGCAGCCCCGCCCGGCCCAGCCCAGCCCACTCGCTGCGGCGCTGGAACTTTCCCTGCCCGGCGCCTGGCCCCGCAGGGGCCCCAGCGATGGAAACCACGCAGGACCTTACCGAAGGCGCCGCCACAGTCCTGGCCCCGCCGTGTCGAGTACTCCAGGCAGCCGGCTCTCTCCTCCAGGGCCGGGCAGGGCGCGCCGCCGTTCAGGGCTTCCTGCTGCACCAGGCGCCGCCGCACGCGGGCCCCCGGCCTGCACTGGTCCGAGCAGCCGCTCCAGGGGCTCCACTCCCCCACGATGCACGGGCGAGCTGCAAAACATGGGGGCACGGTCACCCGGGGAGCCCAGCACGCCCAGCTGCTCCCACCCAGCTCCGAAAGGCGTCCCCCCACGGGAATGCGCGCTGGCTGAGCCAGCCTCCGGAGGCGCCCTCTCAGCTGGGCCCCGTTGACCTTGACCCCCTGCCCTGATGGTTAACTGATAGCCGGTGGCCTCGCAGAGGCAGGCGCAGGTTCGGTCCGGAAGGTGGGTCGGAGCCAGGGACACACCTGAGTAAAGAGACAAAGAGACGAGGCCTACTTCCTCATACTCCCCCGGCTTAGATCAGATCTTTGCTTGGGTTTTTACTTTAGTCTTGATTTTAACTGTTTCCTCCCCTGGCCAGTACTTTTTTTATTGTAACAGTAACACACATGCATTACAGTCATCGTAAAGGGAAAAACAAAAGCATAAACAAGAAGTGTTACATCACCCGCCAACGGGCCCATCACCTGCCCAGGGAATTTCAGCCAATGTGTCTGCAGAAGACACAGGCTTAGGGCCACACCAGGGGACCCCTCACTTTAGGCTGTTCATCCTCACCCTCCGCGGTTCATGGACTCATGAACCATGAGAGGTGTCCAGCTTAGAGATGAGCCACCAGGGCCCGCAGAGGTCAAAGCATCGTGGTCACCAGGAAGGGGCAGAGGCAGGCCCAGAATCTGGCTGGAGCGTTAATTCCTGCCCATGACTGTGAAATCCAGGTGGTTGCAGTTAGCTTTCCCAGGGAAAGTCCTACTCTTCTATCTAATAAAGAGGGAATACGCAAATTGACCGTCATGCCGTAACTGTCAAGATGGCTGCGCCCACAGCGCAGGAGGGATTCCATAACACAAGATGGCTGCACCCACATCGGAGGCCAAGCACCCATAATGAGCCTTCATGAGCAATCAGCAGGGACCCGAGGCTGCGCACGACCCCCACCCCCACCCCCACCTGGTGGTGGGGCTTGACAGCCACGCCCCACACCCTGGCACCAGGCTGGGGGACCTCATGCCACGCCCCCCCACCTGGCAGGGCTTGATGGGGGACCTCAGGCCACGGCCCCTGCCCCAGCGCTGGGCCAGAGGACCTGAGGCTGCGCCCTCTGCCCATGGGGCTTGATGGGGGACCTCAAGGTGCACCCACCGCCTGGTGGGGCTTGATGGGGTTGGAGCTGGCCGGGTCTGGATCTAGCCCAATGGTCTGAGTCTCTCGAAATTTCGAGGTGCACGTGGGTGGGCGGGGACTTGACTCTGGTTCCCGTGGCACGCCCCAGACTCTGAAAGGAGGAAGATTTTCCTATACATTTTACTCATTTTCTTTCATCTCTGACACTTCCATTATAGAGAAAGGGCAAATAGCAATATTAAAATATTTCCTCTAATTAATATCCTTTTAATGTGCACAAATTTTGTGCACGGGGTCACTGGTGAGTCTATAAAAGGACTGTAATGAGGTTTAGAAATGAATTATTTCAGGACTTGAAATCAGATATAAGACAAGAACAAGAAGCTAGAACAGTGGTTCTCAACCTTGGCTGCACATTAGCATCACCTGGGAATCTTTTTAAAATCCTGATTTCTGGGCCTCATCCTCCAGAAAATCTGTTTCTTTGTTATGGGGTAGGGCCACAACATTAGTAACAAAGAAACAGAATTTCCGGAGGATGAGGCCCAGAAATCAGGATTTTAAAAAGATTCCCAGGTGATGCTAATGTGCAGCCAAGGTTGAGAACCACTGGGCTAGGAGATCTATGTACCTATGACACTCTTTCTCTCCCACGAAACGTGGCTCTCTCCCCCCCTCACCCTCATACTCGCGAGTCTGCAGAGACCTCACCAAGAAAGCACCCTAGCTTCTCCGAAACCTGGCTTGGACTTCCGCCAGCTTGTACTTGAAAACCCAACTTGCACACTGGAGCTTCAGGCTCTGGGAAGACATGTCCTTTGGCCGCAAGCACATAGCTACCCCTGACTCGAAAAGGGTCCCACCCAACATAAACACCTGGTAGTGACTCAAAAATTCCAAACTGGTTTAAAATCTTTTTATGAATCATCTAAAAACTCATAGCTATCACATGACTCATAGGCCAACCACCTAAAGCAGCAAGAATGAGCCACGTCAGAACTCGTTCCCAATATCCACCACACACACACACACACACACACACACACACACACACACACACAGGATCCTTGGAAACTCAGCAAAGGTCGTTTCCTGCTCCCATCCTCTCTTGTTGGCCCCTCCCTTTTTATCTTCAGGATCTCGGGATGAAAACGGCTCAAAAAAACCACAAGGTATTTAAAGAGACAGCCGAGCTAGGAGCTGTGCAGAAAGGGCTTCTTCTGTCCTTCATTTTTCAATAAATCTCTTGCCACCCAAACAAATCTCTTCATCTCTGAGTCTAGCTAATCCTGCCCTCATGTTTAGACTTGAACAACAGTTACTATTACACTTTTTAAAAAATATACTTGTTGCCCGCCTAGCCAGTTGGTTCAGTGGATAGAGTGTCAGCCTGCGGACTGAAGGGTCCTGGGTTTGATTCCGGTCAAAGGCACGTGCAGGGTTGCAGGCTCCATCCACAGTAAAGGGTGTGCAGGAGGCAGCCAATCAATGATTCTCATCACTGATGTGTCTATCTCTCTCTCCCTCCCTCTCCCTTCTACTCTGGAAAAAAAAATATATATATATATATATATATATTCCACTTGTTTCAAATATGAACATTCGGACATGACAGAAGTGAGTAATATGGCCTTGGGTAACACGCACGCCATCCATGCGGTAGAAGATGGCGCTGGGGAGAGCTGTATGGCTGAAATTGGTCTCCCAGTGTTTCTTCAGCATTTGTGTCTCATGCCCAATGTCTATTCTTTTATTCAGTTTGACCCACAGTGAAAATCCTCAAAGCACAAAATGACTGAATCAGTCCTTGGCAAGATGCTATGGGCTGTTGTTCCGATAAAGAGAATCCGAACGCTCTGGGGCCCAGAACACCACCATCCCGGTGGCGGGGTGCTAAGACAAAAGGAAACAAGTTTCCACGGAACTACGGCGTTCACAGAGGCTGCTCCACAGAGCATGTTGAGCCGGAAGCTTCATCTGAGCTATTCATTCCCGTTCTTCACACACACACCTATTCTCGGTTAACTTGTGAACTTTTGGCGATTTGGACTGGAAGGCGTCCGAGGTCACGAACAATCCCTGGTCAGGGAGGCTGGGGGAAGGGCGGAAACCCTGAGATTCAGGACCGCGAGCCATATATCAGGCTGCGAGACACCATTTCCTTCGGAACTGTCCGGTGAGTGTCCTTGTTCCCCCCGCCCCAGCGTATCCGATTCACATCGACACACAGCAAATCACAGTCGCTGGGAGTGAGACAATGGAAAGACCCAGGGTGTGAGGAGGAACCGGCCCTTCCTGGGCACCAGCCAGTCCCCCTCTTCATGCGCTTTCTGATGGTCAGACATCCCTGCCGCGGCCACAGGGAGAAAGGCCCAGGACGGAAACGTTTCAGAGACACATCTGTGCACAAGAGAAGGGCACGTTTCATATGTCCTAACAGGGTATCCAGTCATGGCCACGTCCAGTGACCTTAAAGATGTGTCACTCATCTTCCATGAATGAATGAATGAATGAATGAATGAATGAACGAACGAACTAACGAACGGATGGCTTTGTAAACGTCCTCAGTGGCTTGCCATTGATTTGAAATGAAATTCAAACTCCTTGCGGTTTGTGACCGGCCTGTGCCTGCCCCTCCACTCCCACCTGGACCCCCAGCCCACCCCCCACTGCCTCTGTGCCAAGCTCCAGCCACGCCAGCCTCCTGACCCCTGGAAGACACCGAACTCTTTTACACGCTGGAGCCTTCGCTCTGCCAGGAATGTTCCTCCCACACTGGGCACGGCTGGGTTCGGCTCACCCTTTAGGCCCCAGATGAATTATTTCTTCTTCAGGGAGTCCTTCCCAGCCAGCTCAGCTAAGTCCTTCCCAGCCCCCCACACACCCCTCACACCCGTCACAACCATTTCCTCCCAGAGCTCTGTGTGCTTTGCTTTCCGGCATCTCCAAGATTCATAATTACAGAGTATATGCTACGCTTGTTTATTGTTGTTGAGTTTTTCACTTCATGCCTAGTGCTTGGCACTTGGTAAGTACTCAAAAAATATTTGCGGAAGGAAGGAAGGAGGGAAGGAAGGAGGGAAGGAAGGAGGGAAGGAAGGAGGGAAGGAAGGAGGGAAGGAAGGAGGGAAGGGAGGGAGGGAGGGAGGGAGGGAGGGAGGGAGGGAGGGAGGGAGGGGACATGGCACTCACTGGGCAAGTCCCTCCTCCTTCCTAAGTAACTCTCCCCTGAAACAGACTCGGCTCTGCTCACATCATTAGTTAGAAGCCAAAGCGCTGACAGAGACCCAGAGTGGGAAGGACAGGAGAAACTTCCAGAGCCCCAAGCACGGGCTTCTGAACCTGGCCCAGAGCGGTGTGCACTCTCCTGGCAGCGGTGGCTGGGGGAGGGGGGGGGGGGGTAGGGGTGGGACTGGGGGGGAGGAGTGGGGGTGTCCCTGGAAGGATCAGTGCTTTCTTTTTTTTTTTTTTTAATATATTTTATTGATTTTTTACAGAGAGGAAGGGAGAGGGATAGAGAGTTAGAAACATCGATGAGAGAGAAACATCGATCAGCTGCCTCCTGCACACTCCCCACTGGGGATGCGCCTGCAACCCAGGTACATGCCCTTGACCGGAATCGAACCCGGGACCTTTCAGTCCGCAGGCCGAAGCGCTATCCACTGAGCCAAACCGGTTAGGGTGGAGCAGTGCTTTCTGTGCCTTCAGGTTAGGGAGGTCCCGGCTTGTCCTGGCAGCCACACATTCTTTTCATCCATTTCTCTCTCCTGCCAGCACCACGTCTTGAATGTAACAAGCTTCTTTAATTTTGCTACCTGTGGTGTGAAGTGGTTTTTCCTTTTATCTGAGCCAAACTTCCCTCACTCAAGAACGTCAGAATATGGTGCAGAAAAATACGCTACCTCCTGTGTGCCCTCATGGACTTCCTGTTCAGCAGGCCCCCGCCCTCCCGCACGACCTTCAGGTTGATGACTCCAGCTTTTGGACCTAACTGTTATAGACACTCCCGCCCTCAAAATGACCACTGACCTTCGCCAGGCCCACCACAGCCTCGGAGAGTTGTGGCAGCCAGAACTAGACACACTATTCTGTCTTTAGATCCCAAAGGGTAATTTGACAAATCTTTTTCTCTGGTGCCTTTCTTTCTTTTTTCTTTTTTGAATTGATTTCAGAGAGGAAGGGAAAGGAAGGGAGAGACAGAAACATCAATGAGAGAGAATCATTGATCGGCTGCCTCCTGCACGCCCCACTGGGGATCAAGACTGCAAACTTGGCATGCGCCCTGACCGGGAATTGAACCGTGAACTTCTGATTCATAGGTCGACGCTCAACCGCTGAGCCACACCAGCCTGGCTCTAATGCTTTTCTTGATGATGCCAAATACACATGCACCCCCCCCCCCCCCCACAAACACACACAACAACCACCTGAGCGGACAGCCAGCAGCCTTCACATCATAAACACAGTTTGCATTTGGACTGTTTTAATGGAAGGCCTTGCTTGTATTCTCACGTCGCTGTGTCACCGGCACTCAGACATTCCCCCCTGTCATCTGGCCCTGCCCTGCCTGCTTGGCTCTCTGCCAACCTCGAAGCTGATGGCCACCCAGGATCAAGCGCCTTCTCCCTCACATTAAGTGCAGACGGTCCTACTCATTCCTAAGGAAGCGTTCTTTGTACACTGTGCCCACAGCGTGGCTTTTGCTGGCTGACGTTCTGGGGAAGAAAATGAGAGCCCCTTGACACACACACGCCCCCCACCGCCGCCGCCCCCCCCCCCCATGACACAACTTTAAACAGTTGTGATCTGCCTTTATCTGTCTCCATCTCCATGTGTATGTCCTTTTCTGAGGAACCTCAGCAGAACTGCTCCGACGGTCAAATGAGACCACAATGTCCAACTGACTATGTGCCCCTCGAAAAGGCTCCAATGCAATGATCAATGTCGCTTTCCTCCTGCAGAAACCACGTTACCCGGCCCCTTTCCACACATTGACTGAATAAGAGCTGAAATGCTAGCAAGACAATGAAATGGGCTGCCTCATTAGGAAGATGGGATTTTAGGCACCATGTAAACCCAGAAAAAAAGAGGATGCAAATTAAAAAGACAATGATGCTGTTTCTGGGTGAGTTGTTTTTCTTATTCGGCGCATTTCCATATTTTCCAAATTTTGTGCAACATATATTTTGTAGTCAAGGAAGAAAATGTTTTTAAAAGGACATGTGGATACACCCCACCGGCAGTGCCTGGAAGCCACAGATTACATCAAAACACGTGGAGTGGTGGCTCACATGTTTTGACAAATGTTATCGAAGCCCCGCGATAGCCATCAGGGAACTGCCAGAGGGGCAGGACACGCTTTGTGCCCTGGAGGAACCCATGTCGACCGAGAGAGAAGGCTCGCTCCTCCACCAGGACCTGTAGGGCCTCCCCTGCAAGCACCCAGCTTCTAGTAAAGTCTCCTTTCTCAGAGGCACCTAAACATAATGCTTAAACGTGCGGGCTCTGGATCCAGAGTCCCTGGGTTCGATCCCCTTGACTTACTAGCGGTGTGATTTTGGACAAATTGCCTAACCTCTGACCTCCTGGTTCCCTGAATACCTTGTCCGTAAAAGAGACCAACACGAGGAATACAGGCAGACCTTGTATTGCATTTCACTTGATTGGGCTTCATAGCCATTGGCTTTGCTTTTTTTTTTTTTTTTTTAAATATATTTTATTGGCTTTTTACAGAGAGGAAGGGGGAGGGATAGAGAGTTAGAAACATTGATGAGAGAGAAACATCAATCAGCTGCCTCCTGCACATCTCCTACTGGGGAAGTGCCCACAACCCAGTACATGCCCGTGACCGGAATCGAACCTGGGACCTTTCAGTCCACAGGCTGATGATGCTCTATCCACTGAGCCAAACCAGTTAGGGCTGGCTTTGCTTTTTTAATTGAAGGCAAGACCATCCACCAGCAAAAAGATCGTGACTCACTTTATTGCGGTGGTCTGGACCCAACCCGCAATATCTCCGAGGTATGCATGTAACCCAGCGGGCATGAGACCTAAGTCAGTTAGAGCTGCGAGGTGCCCGCAAGAGGGCCTGGCACAGAGCACAGGCTGGGTAAGCCTTGGCCCCTTTACCCCCCTGACGGCACGCCCAGGGCTGCAGCCATGTCCTGCAGGCTGAACACTGATGCCAGGCCCCGCAGAGACGCAAGCAGGGGAGCTGCACGCTGTCCCTCGGCCACTCTGGCTCCAGTAAAGCCTCAACTTTCCAAACCATCCGGGACTGTGACACCCCTCCCTGGGGTGAGTTTCAGAGCCCGTGTTTTCAAGTATGTTGCCCCATCTTCCTCCAGATATGACGCCAGCAGATCTGGCCCGTTGATTTCCTGCCTTCTCGATAAATCTAGGAGAGACTGGCCCAGGCGGGCTACTCAGTTTTTGTCCCCCTCCACGTGGGCTAGTTATTCCTCTTTCCTTGAGTGGCACATCCACGGTCTAATGCGGCCACTGCGTCTATGGTCTTAGAAGGAAGCACTAGCAACCCGGCCATGAACAGAGACTGGGCTGTTCTGAGCCTGAGAGGCAAGCCTTCCCAGGAGTTTGTCCAGACAGGTAGCTTCGATCTGTCCCCTCCTCTGCCTGCCCCCTCCCCATCCCTGGTCAGGCCAAAGAAGAATTTCTTCTCTTAGCTGGCAGGGGTGGGGGTGGGGTGTGTGTGAAAAGACATCCTTGGTATTACAATCTTGCCATCACCACCATGAGCATTTCTGAGACCCTTTCAGAACACATTGGGGGGTGGGGGGCAGTTCAGTAATTCTATAGGTCCAATAGCTTATTTTTACTGAGTAAAAATAAATAACTTTCTATTTAGAAAGAGGCATTCCAGTATTTCATTTTTTAGCCACACCAACAAAAACCAAAACACACACACACACACACACACACACACACAGGCCACAGTGTGTGTATCAGGATGGAAGGTCAGGAGGAGCAGAGGTGAGGCAGCTGAGCTCTTCACAGTCCGTATTCGTTCACATGCAACGCCACCCGTCAGAGCGGCTTCCGGCTGCACACAGCACCGAGTGAGAAGAGACTGAGAGGCGGAACACTCCCATGTAGGTGCAGAAGCGGGGCTCTGCCCTGCTGAGCCTGGGCTGGGCTGGGCATGAAGAATAGCCGTGCCCTGGCCCACACAGGCCTGGCCGGTGGCAGCCTGAACTCAGGCGGCCTGGGTGCAGCTCTCCCTCCGCCGTCCCGTCCTGGAACTTGGTGACCCGAGAGCCCCCTGCAGTCTCAGCACCCGCAGCTGTGAAGTTGTGAAATCGAACGCAGCCCCCTACCTGCTCCAGACCCCCAGTCAGCTCCGCGGTGCCCGCCCTCTCACCCTCAGCTCTGAGGGCTCAGCCGGCTCAGTCTTGCCAAGTGGCCAACTTCCAATTGTTTCTATTTTCTCCTTCTCTTCCCCAAACACCGCAGGTGCAGAGCCTTTACTTAACAAGGAGTCTTTTCGGTCCCCAGCCTTTTCCTACTGGGCTGGATGGCTTTCTGAGTCTTTCCAGAGATGGTATGGTCACCTGGTATTCCTGACTCCATAAGCCCCCTCTCTAAAATTATAGGCTTTTTACTTGCTGGACTGAAAGCAAGGGATTTATTTTTGACCAAATACAGACTCTGAGGATTCTGCAACTGCTCACAGCGGCGTGAGTCCTCCCAGGAAGCCAGGTCTCCTCAGGACACTGGCCTTGTCTTGCTCCATCCCTCTCTGTGCCCGAATCTCCACAGCTAACTGTTCACCAGGCCTGTCCTGTTTGCCAGGGTGGCCGCAGGGCCTTGCCCAGGGCCTGCACAAAAGGCCCACGCCCACAGGGACCTGCTGGAACGCTCCCAGAATTCCTTTCCCCTGTAGAAACCTCTCGTTCACCCTCCAGGACTCGGCTTGCCTGCCACTTCCTCTGGGAAGTCTTCCTTGAGTTCCTCTGGTCCTTGGAGTTTTTCTTCTCTAGCCTCTAGGTCCCTTATTCTGGCACCAAGCGTGTTGCACGCGCTTTTCCATGTGTGTTTGCCTGCTTGACTGAATGTTTAGGGGGCAGAGCCCCTGCCTTCGTCATCTTTGTGTCCTGGGCTTACTGCAGTCCGGGTCACATGCTCTGAACTACAGGAGTTCTGCATTTACCTTTAAAGTGCAGGCAAAGGCCCTAGCCGGTGTGGCTCAGTGGATAGATTGTTGGCCTGCAGGCTAAAGGATCCCGGGCTCCATTCGGGTCAGGGGCATGTACCTCGGTTGCAGGCTCCCGGCCTTGGTTACGGGGGGCATTCGGGAGACAATCAATCGATGTGTCTCTCTCACATCGGTGTTTCTCTGCGTCTCTCTCTCTCCCTTCCACTCTCTCTAAAAATCAGTGGGGGGAAATATCCCCGAGTGAGGATTAAAAACAACAAAACAAGAATGAAATGCAGGCCAAGCCGTCGAGGGAGAGCCTTGGTGAGAGGGCTGCACATGGCCAGGCTCCCTGGAGACCCCGGGACAGGACGAGGAAGCAGCTTGGGGAGGGGGGGCTGCGAGGAGGGGCTGGGACAGGGCCCAGGCACTGCGTTTCCTGAAGAGCCCACTCTCCTTCATTAGCAGTAAAATACCCTGGCCTCCCAGCAGGAGCGGGAAGAGCTTATCAAAAAGAAGATCGACAGCGTCGGTAAGTAATCATTAGCTTCCCATCAGGGTCAAAAACTCGTAATGGTTTTCAACTGTGTTCTTCCCGCGGCGGCGTGGGGACCATCCCTGCGAGAGGAGGCAGCGGGGGCGCCCCCCACCCCTCCCCACCACCACCCCCCCCACCCCCGCTTCTCCAGGGAGTGACCCGGCCCTGCAGGCCGCTCTCCCAGGGAGGTGCGAGGGCCCCACCACACGGGGGCCTGGCGCAAACCCTAACGTCTGTGCGGCTGGTGGGTGATGCGATTGGCGCGGAGCGGGGCTACTTTTCTTCCCAGAGCCGCGCTCTCAGGTGCACCTTGTTCTCCCTTCACCTCTGCGTTCCTTACAGCCGCGGGGACTGAGCCCACTCCGGGCTGTGATGCTGTGGGGAATGCAAGGGTGGAAAAGACTGGCCCTGAAGGGAAACCAGCAAGACGGAAACCAACGGGAACCCGAGAGAGAAATCTTGATCGACTACCTAGATGGCAGGCGCTCAGGAAGCCGAGGGGCCCTGCCGGTGGAGAGGCCTGTAGGCGACGCCCAGTGCACAGCTGTGCTCCTCCAAGAACTCGTTCCCAGGGCAAGCCCTCGGCCCAGAGTGGGATCATTGCGCATTCCTTCCCTCGCCACCCTCACCCACCCCTCAGGTCCCGGAGGGTTCTCAGGCTGGAAGCGGGGGAACCCGGGCCCAGGGGCGCTCCTCACCCCCCCACACCCCACCCCACCCCGCACCTGCCAGTGCCATCTCTCCAGGCGGGAGGCGGCCCTGCCCCTTCAAGGCGCCCGCACCTTCCATCCAGACCCTGGCGGGAGGGGTGCTTTGGGGCGGTGTGTCTATGCACGGGGCTGGAGGGACCCGGGGTGCACACAGATGGAGGGGCTGTGCGCCCTGGACGGATGGAGCTGGGTGTACTCGGATGCAGGGGCCGGGTGGAGGGCTCCAGGGTGGAGCTGGTGGAGCGGGATGGAAGGGTCTGGGGAACCCTTGGATGGAAGGAGCTGGGCGCACGTGGACGGAGAGGGCCTGGGCTGGCCGGGAGAGAGGGATGGACCCGCCTGGATGGAAGGGGCTGGGGGCTGCGGTCCTTGCCAGGGGACCCCGTGCCCCTGGGCTGCGGGCGAGTGGCCGGCGCCCCACCGCGGCCCCGCCACCCACCTGGGCACGCCCTGTCGTAGTCGAAGCAGCAGTCCCCGGTGAGGCGGCAGGCTTGGTCGCAGAAGCAAGTCCCGTAGACCCGGTCGAGCCTCCAGCCGCGGGCGAAGCAGGCGGGGTCCCGGCCGGGGCAGCAGCGCCCCGCCTCGGCGCAGCCGGCCAGGGCCCCGGGCCACAGGCGCGCCAGCGCGCACAGCGCCAGCCACAGGGACCTCATGGCCAGCGCTCCGCGGCGCGCGGACTCGGAGCAAGTGCCGGCCTCCGCGAGCCGCGGCCCCGAGCAGCGAGAGCGGCCGGCGACGCGCACCCGCCCGGCCCTGCCCCGCGCGGCCCCCGCCCCCCGCACCGCCCCTGCCCTGCCCTCCCCTCCCCTCCCCGCGGGGCGGGTGCTGCGGCCTCCGGGCCCAGGTGCGGCGCGCCCTCCCGAGAGCCCCGCGATGGGCTCGCAGCGCCGGCCCAGCCTGCGGGGAGCGCCTGGGAGCGCGCGGAGGAGCAGGTGCTGGGGGCCCGGCGGCCCGGCCCACCGCTCCCGGCCCCCAACGCAGCGTCCAGGCGCCTGGGGACACGGCGGCGCGCGGCACTGTCCCTGTGCGGGCGGGGGACGCCGTGCGCTCCGTGCGCAGCCAGCGGGTCTCGGCAGTGCGCGCGGGTCACCCTGACTTGGCCCCGGGACGCGGCCCCTGCGGCCTCAGGCCCTCCACATGGAGGTAGGACCAGAGAAGCATCCTTTCTTGCTGCGGCGTGTGATCATGTTTTCCTGCCGAGGAAATGCCACTTGGCTTCGTTGGACGTGCCGGGAAGGAGACGCCAAATCTGAACGGGGCTCCGCTCTCCGTTCCAGCAGATTCCCCCAAGATCGGTCCATCATCTCGGAAATAACTCCGGCTTCCATAGAGCGCCGGCCTAACTTTACATACACGTTTCCCCCCCTTCCCTCCCAAATGTATGTTCTGCATCTTTTTCGGTTAACCAAACATTATCCTAGAAGTTTCATTTCAATTTATGTTCCTAAATCATTTAAACTAGTAAGGTTTTTGTGAGAAACCATGAAGTTGTAGCTATGAATCTATGAAATCTGATTCGTTTACAGACTATTTTTTTTCTTTTCTTATACAAAGACTTCTCAAAGAGGAATTTTTTTTAGTTTTTAGAAAGAAAAGTAACACATGTAGAAAACAAACTTTACTACAAAAGCAGTAACACAATACAGTAATCAAACATTAAAAACACGCAAAAAAGTTGTGAAATGGAAAAGATTTAATACAGTATAAGAATTGTGTTTAGGAACTCCAATCACCGATCAAGTTTGGCCAACATATAATGTAATTTTTTTCCTATTTGTCTAAGGAAGACGCAGTCCTACGTCAAAAAAGAAGTTCTTTCTTTGTGACTATTTACATAAATAAGTGTCAGGGCTGGAAACTCATTCCTGTTTTCCTCTTTACGTTAAGTCTCTGTTACTTTTTGCAATTTAAATAAATAATTTCTACTTCTTTATCTTTTGTATTTCTAGTTCTTGGTAGTTAGTACTAAATAGCTTTGTCAGCAACTTGTACCCTCTGCCTTCACCTGTATCGTAGGTTTTATTAGCAGCTTTGTACGAACTCATTCCTGTAATTTATCCTTCACGGCTTCCCTGAGGCTGTCTGCTGTATGGAAGGCCTTGAGCTCAACGTATTCTGTAACACCATAAGAATCTGGGATTGTTCCAGAAAAAGTACAAAGGCAAATGATTCACTGACAAGTTCATTTTCAGGAATAAAACATGAAAGAAAGACACACAGAGAGTGGAAGATGACTCCAGTTGACGAGAATTGGACATAAAGTGCCAAATGCTTCCTCAAATCTTATTTTTTCCACTTTTCTGTTGTTGCTTTTATTAATTCTCACCTGAGGACATTTTTTCCATTGAGTTTTAGAGAGAATGGAAAGGAGGGAGGGAAAGGGGGGGAAGAGAGAGGAACATTGATGTGAGAGAGACACATCAATTGGTTGCCTCCAGAACCTGCCCCAGCTGGGAGGGAAGGGATCGAACCTGCAACCCAGTTTCGTGCCCTTGACCAGGAGTCAAACCTGAGACCCTTCAGTACGAGGGGGCTGGCACTCCAACCACTGAGCAACACCGGCCAGGACTTCACTTCTTTTTTCTTATCCCCGGACAAAACCAAAACCAAAACCAAAAATCAGAAACAAAAAACAAAAGGCTGGAGGTTCCGTGTTCAGAAGGTTTGAGCTCAGCTCTGAGTCATAACTTCTGACAAATCGCCTCCCTGTCTTCATCGCAAACACAAGACACTCAGCCTTTTCGGATCACTGTGAGCTGCCCTGAGAAGAGAGGCCACGTGTGCGAGCCGAGCACAGATGGAGTTACTTAGCACGAGGGCTAAGCAACTCCTAGCGCCCTAATGGCCACCCACTCCCACTCCGTAACTTACGCCGACAGCCAAGTACAAGACAAACTCGGTTTTAATTGTGTGCAAAGCAGGGGGAAGCCGGAAGTTAAAAAGGAAAAAAAAAAACCACCAATAAATGATTACTACTTTAATGCCAAACATAGAAGGGAGCGTGTCCCTGGAAAATCACGCTGAAAGAAACAGGCTCACACCGTCTTGAAAACCTCAGGCTAAGGCGCCCCTAGTGGCCCTTGCAAAGCGAGCAGTCCCTGCCGGGACCCCGCGGAGTCAGGGGGACACTGACATTTAAAGCGACGGAGTTCGCATTCCTGCTGGAAACTGAGTGCAGGCACATGGAACAATCAGCCACTTTGTTTCCCACGTCGCGTAGATGTTTCCAGAACAGAAAGCACCCCAGTGGTGGTGGGGGTGCAGCGAGGAAGCGGTCATGGCACTTGGATAGACACCCTGTTCTTCCCCAGCGTTGGAAGCTGCCCAGGGCGGGCGCGTCACTGCGGGGAGTGAGGCGAGGCCTTCCGTCCTCCAGACTCCAGAATGGGTGATTGTGGAGGACGTCCGTCCGCACGTGTGATCCCATTGGACCTCGCACATCACCCCCCGCCCCCACCCCATTTTGTGGATGACGACAGATAGCTGATGGGTGGCAAAACCCGACCAGAATGAAAATGATTCTTTCCAAAACAGTGCCAAAGTTCTTCCCGTGACTTCACGCTCGGTGGTGGTGTGAGCCGGTAATGGAAAATAGAGACAAGTCAGGTTGAGCACTGCCTGGAATACTGTCACTAGTGTACATGGACATGGAAATAAAAATAATTTTGAAAACACGTTGGATACATTTAAAATACAAGAGGGATGGGGAGTGACGGAAGTCACCCGGATGTTGTAGGGAATGTATATGGAATCTCTTGAGGTTGACGAAGTGGATAGGTGGTTCTTGGGCAGGTTTTTCGGGCATTTGTCAAAGGCAGGGGACTGCCTGTGTGTTGATAACATATTTTGTTGACTATCAGACACCTTTGATGGTAAGCTTCACCGTTATTTGATGAAACACGAAGATAGACCGTCGCAGGACTGTCTTAGTGCGATCCGGCTGCTAGAACAAATTAGCGTAAACTGGGTGGTTTATAAACAACGGAAAAGTTTTCCTCACGTGTCTGGGGCTGGAAAGTCCGAGATCAAGGTGCCGGCAGGTTGGGTGCTTGGAGAAGGCCTGGCTCCTGGCTCATAGATGGCGCCTTCTAGCTGGAACTTCTTGTGGCCAAGGCCTGGGGTCTGCCCTGGGTTCCTTTTATAAGAGCCTTCATGACACCTCCAGAATCCTGACCTAAGACGGCCCTTAAAGAACCCCCTCCTAATCCCATCCTCTTGGGCACTAGGTTTCCACAAACGAATTTGGGGGCGCGGGCACAACACAGTCAGTTCATGGCAAGAGTGGATCTCAGCTTCAGCGGCAGTGGAGTCAGGAGAGAGGCCGCACATGCTTTCTTTTACCCAAGGGCACGCTGGGAATGGCCAGTGGAGGGAGTCATCTTGCGGAGTCCAAGTCTCTCCAAGTTGAGACCAGAAGAGCCAAGTAGGAGGCAGACATTTGTGTCCACAGATCAATTACAAGCTCATCCTAATGTCTGCATGGATGTGTATCGATCATGGTGATTGTTGAAGAATGACATGTTTTTTTCTTTTTAAATATATTTTATTGATTTTTTACAGAGAGGAAGGGAGAGAGATAGAGAGTTAGAAACATCGATGAGAGAGAAACATCGATCAGCTGCCTCCTGCACATCTCCTACTGGGGGTATGCCTGCAACCCAGGTACATGCCCTTGACTGGAATCGAACCTGGGACCTTTCAGTCCGCAGGCCAACGCTCTATCCACTGAGCCAAACCGGTTTTGGCGACATGTTTGTTTTTTTGTTTTGTTTTGTTTTTGACATGTTTTTTTTTAAAAAAATTTGATTTCGGAGTCAGGAGATGGGAATAAGGTTTTGTCTCTATAACCCACTTGCTGTATGAGCTGGAGGAACGTATTTCCATCTCTCTGTGCCCCAGAATCTCAGCTATAAAGGGAAGAGCCTTGAGAAGCAGATTCAACACATTTCTCATAATCTTCTAGGTCAGGGATAGATGATAGACAAATTATGCCTATTTTTAAAATACACATATATTAAATATATTTTTATTGATTTCAGAGAGGAAGAGAGAGGGAGAGATAGAAACATCAATGGTGAGAATTATTGATTGGCTGCCTCCTGCACGCCCCCTACTGGGGATTGAGCCCTCAACCCGGGCATGTGCCCTTGACTTGAATCGAAGCCGGGACCCTTCAGTCCGCAGACCGATGCTCTAGCCACAGAGCCAAACCAGCTAGGGCTAAAAATATATTTTTGTTGATTTCAGAGGGGAAGGGAGAGGGAGAGAGAGATAGAAACATTAGTGAGAGAGAATCATTGATCAGCTGCCTCCTGCATGCCCCCTACTGGGGATCAAGCCCACAACCTGGGCATGTGCCCTGATGGGGAATCGAACAAACCATGACCTGACCTCCTGGTTCATAGGTCAATACTCAACCACCGAGCCACGCCGGCCAGGCTACCTGTATTTTTCTACAGCCTGTGAGCTAAAGGGGAATTTTATTTTTAAAGATTATTTTGTATCATGTGGAAATGAAATGATTTTCAAATTTCAGTGTCCCTAAACCAAGCTCCACTGGGTCCCGGCCATGCCCATTTGTTTATGTGCTGTCGGTGGCTGTTCTCACTCTCCAAGCACGGAGTTGAGTACTTGCAACAGATAAAAACTATACAGCCTGCAGAGCCTAAAATATTTACTACCCGGCCCTTCATAGAAAATGTCGATGCACCCAGCCCTAACACCGTGTGAACTAATACACATTAAACACTTTGTAAACGACACAGCATTCATCCGCACGGAAGGGGCTCACGTCAAATGGAATTCTGAAGTTAAAGGAGGCACAGCCAGCACACCCATGCGCTGCCAGCCGTGTGTGTGAGACGGTGGGGGCCGTGGCTCCTGCCAAGTTCAGCCTCTGCCGCTAGGAAAGGCTGCGGGACTGGAAGCAGAGCTTAAAGAGCGAAGAGGGGAAAGTCATCTGGATGACATTAAAGAAGTCGCGTAATTTGCTCCTTTTACGGTAAAGTAACCTTCTCTGCTCCACAGCAGGGATCTTTATAGCAAATTGTTCTTTCTTCCTACACGCAAACTCCCGCTAAGTCAGCGGAGCGCACAGCCCGCGGGAGCGCCCGCCACACAGCGAGCCGGCGAGAAAGGAGCCGCTCCGGGGCCCAGGAATGTTCCTGCCGCATTTAGTTCCAAGCAGTAAGTGGGCAGGAGCGCGCCCGCTGACGTGCCTGGCAGCCCTGTGTGGGTGGGAAGGCCGTCCACGGCTGCATATTATGACTTTGACCTTGATCTCAGACATTTGCTTGAGAGAAAACACGCTCTTTGCACGCTAAGCCTCCAGATACTCGCTTACTTACAGAAAATAATGGAGCTACCATGTCGGAGGCCTGTTTGATACCAGGAACTGTATATGTGTAGTTTGTCTGTTGTTTGTTAATCCTCACCCGAGGGTTTTTAGACAGAGTGGAAGGGAGGGGAGAGACAGAGAGAGAAACATGGATGTGAGAGAGACACATTGATTCGATGCCTCCCTGGTTGCCTCCCGCACCTGCCGTGACTGGGGCTGGGAATGGAGCCTGCAAGCCAGGTACATGCCCTTGACTGGAATCAAACCTGGGGCCCTTCAGTCCCTGGGCCAACGCTCTATCCATTGAGCCAAACCTGCTAGGGCTCAGGAACTATAGTAAATACTTTGTATCTTATTTTGTTGAAGGTTATGAGACAAGAATGACTATTTATTCTTGACAGTTAAGGAAACTGGAGTGTGATGGCATTAAATAACTTGCCCAAACTAGAGATATTCAAACCCATTCTGTGCCATTTCAAGTGTCTATATTTTTTTTTCTACTCAGAGAACTAATTATATAATCAACAACTGGATTTCTATTAAAATTTTATAGGCTCTTTATGATAAATATCTTGACAAATAGCAGAGTTAGACCATTAAAAAACAAAGACATTAAACCATGTGTGATCATGTTCTGGTATTGGTTCCTTAAATTCTTTTTTTTAATTACATTAGTTAGAATTTTTTCTATGATAATAATATTAAAGATTTATTTTATTAGCAACTTTAAAATATACAACACATTACTATTAACCCTAGTCACTATGGTGTACATTCAGTTCTTTATTTACATGATTTATTTTATAACTGGAAGTTGGCAATTTTGAACATTTACCCATTGCATTCACCTTCCATCAATCTGTTCTTTTGTATCTACGAACTCAGTTTTTCTTTCTTTCTTTCTTTCTTTCTTTCTTTCTTTCTTTCTTTCTTTCTTCTTTCTTTCTTTCTTTCTTTCTTTCTTTTTCAATTGCAGTTGACATACAAGTGTATGTCACACATTAATTGGGCATTCGTGTACTTTATGAAACAATCACCCTAATAAGTCTAGTGCCCATCTGACATCATTGTTTTGTTTTTGTTTTTAGATTCTACATGTGAGACCATGCAGTACTTGTCTTTCTCTGCTCATTTATTTCCCTTAGGCCTGATCCCTGGTGTCCTGGGTTGGAGAGGGTGCAGGCTGGGCTGAGGGGACCCCGCCCGCCCCTGCACCAAGCCTCTAGTACAGCGGTTCTCAACTTGTGGGTCTCGACCCCTTTGGGGGTGGAACAACCCTTTCACAGGGGTCCCCTAAGACCATCGGAAAACACATATATAATTACATATTGTTTTTGTGATTAATCACTATGCTTTAATTATGTTCAATTTGTAACAATGAAATTGGGGGTCACCACAACATGAGGAACTGTTTTAAAGGGTCGCGGCATTAGGGAGGTTGAGAACCACTGCTCTAAGAGTTTGCATTTTAATCAGATATAGCAAAAGTTTAAATTCCATGCCCACGCACCACACTGCACACCTGCCTAGGTTATAACAGCCAAAACTATTTCCCACAAGCCCCTGCTTGCAGACCACGAACCACAGAGGATGCTGGACACAGTTACCATCGTGTTCAAATCCAGCGATTACCATGTCCCGGCCACTCCCCGGCAAGGATCTGACAGATTGCAGCGACCCACCCGGTTCCTCCTCCCGCCCAGAGAGCGGCTCAAGCAACGACGCCACCTGCTGGCTGGGTCCGGGAACTGCCTTCCACCAGCGGCTCTCCTCATCCCTGGTCGCTCACAGCTCTCATTTCAGTTATTCCGTCTGAGCAAATCATTATTTTACATGTAGACACAGGCATTCTCTTTCATCCCTCAATTACTTTGGTAGGCTGCCGTACAAGTACCACAAAGTAGGTGACTTAAACAACAGAAATTTTTTGGCCTCACCGTTCTGGAGGCCAAAGTTCCGAAATCAAGATGTCAGAGGGTGCCCTGGCTGGTGGTTGATGTGCACCAGGGGGTCGCCGCTTGGATTCCTGGTCAGGGCACATGTCTGGGTTGCAGGCTTGATCCCCAGTAGGGGGCCTGCAGGAGGCAACCAATCAATTGTTCTCTCTCTCTCTCTCTCTCTCTCTCTCTCTCTCTCTCCCCCCCCCTCCCTTCCTTTCTCTGTAAAATCAATAAAAACATGTGTTGTTTTTTTTTAAAAAAAAGATGTCAGTGGGTTGCTTCCTTCTGAGGACTGTGGGGGAAGGACCTGTCCCAGGCCCTCTCCTTGGCTTGTAGATGCCTGGCTTCGAGTTCACGGTGTGCTTCCTGCGTGCGTGTCTGTGTCCAAGTTTCCCCTTTTTTATGAGGATCAGGGCCCATACTTAACTTATTTCCAAATAAGGGCACATTCTGCGGTTCTGGGGATTACGACTTCGACATGAACTTTGGGGAAGACACAATTCAATCCATAACAACTCCTTCCAAGTTGCTCAGATTCCTCAGGGCAATCCTTCATCCTCATCGTCTCTTCCACCCCTGCCCCCCTCCTCCCAACCCTGCCAGCCTGTGCCTTATGCCGTGTATGGTGGAGACACATAAGAACGGCCACGCGCAGGAAAACGAAGGCCGCGTGCTTTGATGTGTGCCCTGACCGGGATGGAGATGTGAGCAACCCCCAAAACCACCCGGGATCTCTCCTCAGAAGGTCCTCACGCCCTCATCCTCCTTTGTTTAAACTAGTTTGTTTGCCTTTCCTGAAGCAGCATCATTCAAAATAAATATTTCCTACACGGCACTTTGCTGTTTCAATTACTAATATTCAAACCGTGTTGTGTACTGCCATATTTTCATTGTCAATATGAAGTATTTTAACTGCTATGGAATAAATTGGAGTAAAAGCCCTTATGAAACGATAACTAACCCCCACCTCAGTCATCGATGTGATTTCTTTCTTCCTTCCTTCCTTCCTTCCTTCCTTCCTTCCTTCCTTCCTTCCTTCCTTCCTTCCTTTCTTTCTTTCTTTCTTTCTTTCTTTCTTTCTTTCTTTCTTTCTTTCTTTTTCTTTCTTTCTTTTTGTTCTCTAAAGTATTTATCAAGTAACAGTTGTGTGCTGGCTGCTGTGGTGGATGCGAGATACAAATACAAGTGAGTCACGATGTTTGCTAGAAAGAAACATACAATCGAGGGGGCAGACAGACATCACTGACACTCTGGTCATATAAGGGCGGTATTTACAAGATGGTGTGGCTGCACAGGAGGTGGGGTGATTACTGAAGCCTTAGGGATCAGAAGTCCTCAACCCCTATTCATCCAGGAAGAAGAAAGGATAGCAGGTTGAATGATGAGAGAGACAGGCTGGCCTCTGGAAGAGAAGGGCATGCTATTGGATTGTGGGCAAACTGGGAAGCAGATGGAAGTTTTGATTGGGATATCAGAGGAAAGAGCCTTTGAGTAAGCTTCCATCCAGCCACTGGCCTCCGCCTACCGCTATGGATTAGTTTGAATTTGTTAAAGGCTCAGTTATGTTCAAGGGATGGAAACCACCTTTGACCTCAGCGACCCCACATGGCCTAGTGGAAATGAATGATGCATTGCTAAACTTGCTTTTAAAATGGCAATTCAAGTCTCTTCACGCACTTACAAGAGCCATAATAATCATCCAACCAGTGAGTTGTTGACACAGTTTCATCTCCTGCAGATGACTCTCATGAGCTGCCGTGTGACCAGTCACCCGTGGAAACGTGTAATTTTTGCTTCACATCACTTCCACTTGGACCAATCCTCACATTTGGTTGGGACTGAATAATTTCAGCACTGGCCATACACTCACCGAGCTACAACCTAAGCAGGCTTTAGAATTTTTCTTTTGAAAGAGCAGTCGCTGGGATGATCCGACTGTACCAACATAGACCGGAAGGACCACATTTGTTGTCCCCGCGGTCGGTGGCAGCGAGATTGGCCAAGGTCTTGCCACAGAGGTCCTTCATGACCACTGGTTTCTCACCTTAATTCTCATCTATTAATTTGAGGTGAGTAAATTCATGACCCAAGTTGCTCCACACAAATCTTACCTCAGACCCTGGAATGATTTCTTGTCCCCAAATTAGGGGTGCAGACCTAAGACACCTCTGAAGGCTACAGCTCAGAGAGTTCGAGATCAGATTCCAACCACACAGTTGTACAGTGAGGTAACTGAATGCCAGGGGAGTTACAAGACTGACAAGAGGATGCAGAGTCCAAACCAGAAACCAGGTCCCCGGAAACTCAGTTTTGCTATTCGTGTTTCCCATTTTTCAAAAATCTGTGTCAGCCCTCACCTC
The DNA here is from genome assembly GCF_963259705.1 of Myotis daubentonii. Lineage (NCBI taxonomy): Eukaryota > Metazoa > Chordata > Mammalia > Chiroptera > Vespertilionidae > Myotis > Myotis daubentonii. The sequence goes on along the minus strand of NC_081856.1, from coordinate 14,984,168 downwards.
TCTCTCCATGCTAAGCATTTTGATCTTTAAAAAGATCAGTGGAAGGGCTTTAAACTGGAGTGAGCATGACCTGATATATATATATATATATATATATATATATATATATAGAGAGAGAGAGAGAGAGAGAGAGATAGATATAGATATAGATATATAGATACAGATATATATGGATATATATGTGTGTGTATATATGTGTATATATATGTGTGTGTATGTATATGTGTGTGTGTGTGTGTATATATATATAATGCACGTATAAAACTCCCTCAAGGCAAGTAGAGAATGAATTGGAGAGAGCCCTGTGATAAATGTTTCATGGTGTTTCCCACCATCACAAGCTGAGGCGACCCCATGTGCCTCTTGAAGCCACCTACCCTGGCCACAGCTCAGTGTCCTTGCTCCTGGGCACCCAATCGGCAGCTGTGACACAGGCGGCCCAAACAGAGATGGATGAGTCTACGACTCTCTATCCAGGGACTCTGATTGAGCCGTCGGGGATGGGACCCCAGGAGTCTGCATGTTTTATAAAACCCCAAGGCGATTTCAACGACCAGCCTGATTTGGGAGCCGATACTCTAAGGAATTTGAAGTAAGAGACACAGAAATAATTGTCAGCTGTGTGAATACTGCACCAGAACTGCTGTGATGTTAGGGCCTGAGACCATTTGGGGCCAAATGCCAAGTGAGTGATTAAAAGATGTTGCTTGAGGAGTAGAGGAACAAGAGAGGCAGAGAAGGAAGAGAGGGACCCCATTCCTGAATTTCCAACTGCCCAAGACCTGGTGTACTTCATCTCATGTCCTCATAAGCCTAAGAATATTAGATCTTTACAATATTCCTTTCGTCTGCGCGCACGTGTGTGTGTGTGTGTGTGTGTGTGTGTGTGTGTGTGTATTCAGTGGGCTCCTGGTTCTTACTATTAAAACATCGAATGTGTGGGAGGTAGTCCCTACCATCAAAATCTGTCCTAACTTTCCATTCCCACAACTCTCTATTCTCCCTCATTTCCTTCACCTCAACCCATACCCTTATCAAGGCCTTCCTCCCTTACTAGAAATTGATGACCTATTACAAGCTGGGGTGTTACTAAGTGTCCGATAACAGTAGTGTGAGATCTATAAGCAGGCACATTTCCATTGGAGGATCTTGCCTGAATTCTTGTAGCACAAAAAAAAGAATGAATGGGTCTTGGAAAGTGTAGGGACAGAGAGAGCTGGGCGGAGGCTACTTATGATGGACACGTTAGGGATGACATGTTCACACTTTCAATCACACCATGTGGGTCAAGGTCGGACAAGTCTGCTCAGAAAGCTCCGGTTTCAGCATTTACTCAGACCCTTTGAATTTTAACCCCCAATCACACTCACGAACAGTAACTTTAGAACTGACTTTCTCAGATAACTCTGACCTGAAAAATCTCGTTGTCTTACTTGGTCCAAGATTTAGCTCCTTGTCAATAAAACTAAAGTAGACAAGTAGAAGATTCTATTCAGAACTGGGTCAAATTGAGGGAAATAAGACACCCAGTTTTGATCCAAGCATCATGCTAAGCAAGAGAGTCAGGTGGATGGATAATCTGGAAGAATTTCCACCAGAATGTTAACCGAGATTAGTTTTGGAAGAAGTGATCCAAACATTTTTATTTTGATGCTTGTGTTTGCTTATCTGTATTTTTCTTAATGTTTTGTAATGAGCATTACATTTGCAATACTATTGTATTAGGACTGTAAGAAAACCGCAAAGCATGAAACATCATTTTTCTAAAATTAAAAAAGAAGAAGCTGCAATGAACACAAGGGTGTATATATCTATGAATAAAGGGGGAGTCAAATATATGCTGATGGAAGATGATTAGACTTGGGGTGGTGGACACACAATGCAATATATAAACCATGTATCAGAGAAATGTGCACTTGAAACCTATATAACCTTATTAACCGATGTCACCCCAATAAATTCAATTTTTAAAAAAGGAAAGAAACTGCCCTAATTGGTATGACTCAGTGGATAGAGCGTTAGCCTGTGGACTGAAGAGTCCTGGGTTCAATTCCGGTCAAGGACACATGCCAGGGCTGCGGGCTTGATCCCCAGTAGGAGGCAGCCGATCAATGATTCTCTCTCACCATTGATGTTTCTATCTCTTTCTCCCTCTCCCTTCCTCTCTGAAATCGATAAAAATATATTTTAAAAAAGAAAAGAAAAGAAACAAGAGGGAGGGGAAGAAAGCGGGGAGGGAAGAAGGGAGGGAGGGAGGACAACTTCAGGAATGCTATCGTTGCGGAGACCCCACAGTCAGTGCTGGTGTGTGTTTTGCTGACGTGCTGTACGGAGTGATGGTTTTCCAAACCTTGATTGTGAAAGGTGGTGGCTACATGCACCACCAAGCCCAGAAGAAAAGAGAGAAGCCATCTGCACGGGGAGAATCTGTTCTTCTAAACAGAGGATTTACTCAATAGCAAAAACACTTTGTTCCCGTTTCAAGTTTAAATTATAGCCGCAGCGGCAGAGAGAGCTCGATGAAAGGCCCCGTCAGGTCAACTTCAAAGCCTGGCTGAGACGTGGGATCGGCGGGATCCTCAGTGCAGAGCACGCCCCTCCTCACCTCCACCTCCTCCCAGACCCTCCCGCCGGATGGGACGGTCGAGGAGCCGGGGGCTCACTCTGCGTGTTCCCCGGGGATTCCACTGATGGAATCAAGATGGGCCGACTTCAAACGGGCTGCGTTCTGGTCTTCTTTTCCTTTCTCCCCCCACTTGCTTATTTCCTTAGTTACTCTGCAGAGATCCTTCTCCTCCCCCCCTTTTTATCCAAGAGCCAAGGATGAAAGTCCCTAAAACCAGAAGCTGTTCAGCTGTGTGCACACAGGGTGTGATTCTGTGACTCACAAAGCCATTCCCCGGTGACAAGTGGGTGGGTTGCCCTCCCGGGGTTCCAGGCCCTCGCTGGGGGCTCCCGGAGAGCAAACTCCCCAGGAGAGGAAACATTAAACCCCCTCAGCTTCCAGGATCCTTCTCATTTTATTGTTAAGATTACCTCAAGGATCCCTAGAGGGCCCTGTCTCTTTCTTTAGAAAAATGTATTTCTTTTAATACGTTGGAGACCAGTAACCACGAGCGATACCAGACAGGTCAGACTAAACAAGCATTGTCATCACAAGCTGCGGTTTCAATCCCAGGCCTCGTTTTCTACCTGCGTCCCCCTCCTTAACCAATAACAATGATTGACAACTGTGTTCTGTTTTCAGTGCCCACAAAGCATTTTTACATGATCTTAGGAGAACCTTTCTACAACTCGGGCAGGAAACAGGGCATGTGTTGTGCTATCTCCAGTTTGCAAAGACTCCCGGGAAGCAGAGATGAAGGGAAGTTAAGTGGCCCGCGGACAGTGGCCTCTGGACAGGACCGAGGTGCCAGTCCACGACTCTCCCACGCCCGCCAGCACTCAGCTCCATCTCAAAGAGAAGACGCCCCCTCCTGGAACCTACTTGGCTGCCCACAGGCTGCGGGTTAGGGTGTGCTCGGGGAGAAGTGGGAGGCTCTCTGAAATACCTTCCCAATAAAATCGTGTGTTTTATGTTTAAGAATTATTTTTTTAAAATTTTCATATGCATATGTTGTTTTGAGCAAGTGAACCCTAATACTTGATAACTCACTCCAGAATACATTTCTAACACTTGCAGTCTCCAAGACATAAGACATTTAAACATTTAAATTGATATGCATATTTTTGTTGGAAAACATGATGATACGGTGGTTAGAAAACTGTCAATAGGAGAGAATTCCACGGGAGAAGTGAGATGGAAATACAAGTTCAAGAAAACAAAGGAACCTTGTAAACTTTCCCACCATTAGAAAAAAGTGTTTCCATGCGTTACAGGTGGGCGGCAGTGGTTATAAAATAACTGTGGTATTTGTAGTGAACATATGTAAAAAAGTAATAGAATAATGTTATTTTCAAGTACCAATATTTATACAATTGAAGGTGCATTCTTTGTTTTGTGTGTGTGTGTTTTTTAATCCTCACCCAAGGATATTTTTCCATTGATTTTTAGAGAATGTAGGAGAGAGAGGGAAAGACAGAGAGAAATATGGATGTGAGAGAAACACATTGATCGGTTGCCTCCTGCAAGCGCCCTGACCAGGACCCAGGCTGGGGAGGAGCCTGCAACCAAGCTACATGCCCTTGACTGGAATCGAACTCAGGACCCTTCAGCCCGCAGGCCGATGCTCTATTCAATGAACCAAACCAGCTGGGGCAAAGCTGCATTCTTTGCATCAAATTATACCACTGGCAAAATATTTTAGAGGCTAAATTTTTTTAAGCATGAGAGTTACAAGGTTTTTCAACATTGTTTCGAGGGACATACAAATATTTTGAAAACTGCTGAATTAGGGCACCTGTTAGTCTCATCCAAGGGTGGAGGGAGCAGGGAAAGGTGCTCATCTTAACCAAATACTTGGTGGGAGAGAAAAACTTTCAACGAAATAATACAGGTCATCTCTAATTTAGGTATGGAAATCCTATGAAATAGGTTTCATGGAGACACAAGGGCAGGAAGCAACTTGCTCCAAATCACACAGCTAGAAAATGGTGGAGCTGGGAGTTGAACCCAACTAGGTGGATGTCAGTAGAGGTGAGACAAGATTAGCGCGTGGTAGTCCTTAGCCCAATCCTTTGCCCTGTTACTAGTGTCTGAAAGGTGGTTCTCGGGTCCGCTTATACTCCAGAGCCCTAGTGAGCTACTACCACAGGAAGACGAGCTGCTCTGTGCAGAACTAAAATGTGCTCTAGAGAGTAGGGAGTCTGCTGAGAGTCTTCAGAATTTACCTAGGCAGGTAGGAAGGCGTTGACAAAAAATAAGCCCTCCCTAGCGGTAAAATGGGCAAGTCTCACTGAAAACCAGTACGAATTTCCACTAACAAATGGGATCCATGATGGAGGACAGGAGGGATGAGAGTTCAGCTTCAAGGTGCCAAGACCAAAAAGTCAAGGAAGTGAGCCCCTGGGGGCTGTCCATTCCCTTCACTGACATCAGGAAAATGGGTTGGACCTGCTGGGTGACTCATAGACACGTCATCAGGTGTAACCTTAATGAAAGCCAGGACACCAAGATGGGTTCACCTGGGAATTAAAAAAAAAAGCTCAGCGTTCTGTGCTATATTTTAACAGAAGAAAAGGCCAGGCTAATTACGCCAAGTCAGGCTATTCTGTAACTGGATTCATTAAGCACAGGATGTGCCCAAACTTCTTCCTGAAAGTATGCTCAGCAGGCTTTGAAGATGTTATTGCCTCCGTGAAACGCATTAATAAACCTAAAAACTGAATATGTTTTAGCGTGAGTCATGAACACGACCTGCACCCCAGTCCCTCCAAGCCTTCCTCTCCCACCCGCTGCCACCCCTTTCTTCACTTCCTATCCCTTTCTTTTACGTCTTTTTCTCTCATTAAAAAAAAAATTGCTTATAACTTTATAGCAAGAATAGAGGTGGATAGGAAAATGTTATAAACTAAAGAGCTACATACCAGGAAAAAAGGTTGGAATTTGGGAAACAAAAGTCATTTGGACCAAAGGAAAGAGCAAAAGTGGCGAAGACCAGTTTGAGAGCAAGCTGTCCGCGGGCGGGCCGGGGCAGGATTCTGTGGTTCCTGTCTGAGTGGGAAATGGGCTTGGTAAAGAGCCCCGTATCTAATGCACAGACATGAATTTCTGAAATGTCGGTCGACCTGGAACAAGCGAGTTTGACCAGGATAAATATTAGAGATAACTCTGAAACCCTCCACAACAGCTGTGTAAACGCAGCTCAGAAGGCGGGGCAGAGAGCAGCGAGTTTGACTGCATTTGATACCATCGCGGGACTCCAGTAGGCATGTCATCAAATGTTTTTCCCTCTCTCTCCTACATTCTCTTTTCCATGAATCCGTTTCATCCAGGGCCGGACAGATAATGACCACGGGAAAGCTGCCGAGAGATCGCTAGACAGGGAGTTGGGAAGGGTGTCCCTGGGGAGTAGGGTTTGGAAAAGGATCTGTAAGGAAGAGACGGGCCGGCGGTCAGGCAGGAAGGATGTGGGAGGCTCTCTCAGCTGGGGTGGGGGCGGACAACAGACACATCCTGGGGAACGAGAAGAGGTCAAGAGCGTCTGCTTGGGACAAACAGAAAAGGAGCTCAAGGAGGTGACGGGGATGAGACCATCACAATGTCACTGCGCACAGATGCAGAGAGCGGAGCGGACGGAGGGGAGGAAAGGGAGTTGTGGCCGGGTCAGAAAGCCCGGAGAGTGAGATTGTTCCGGAAGCAGCATTTTGGCCTCAAAAACCCAGGAGCATTGTAGTACGGAGAGTGTGAGTGGAAGCCTGCAGACAACACTGGCAAAGGTCTGACCTTTGCAGCAGGTTTTTGATGGGAGTTGGCCGATGTTGGAAGCCTGTGGTACTAAGTGGGTCTACACAGGCTAAGTGCCTGCCCTTCCCAGGGCTGACTCATGACAACAGGAATAAAAGAACCATTCGCAGAGCAGGGTTCCACCTGGGGTGATTTCCCCCTGCCCCCAGGGCCATGTGGCCATGTCTGGGAGCAGTTTCAGTTGTAGGGATGCTGCTACTGGCATCTAATGGGGAGAGGACAGGGATGCCGTTGACTGCACTGCAATGCTCAGGACACCTCACAGCCAAGAATCCTCCAGGCCACATGCCAGTAGTGCCACCGCTGCGACACTGTGTGGGCTGAGGCTCAATTAGAAAATGTGTCCTGGTCACACTGCCAGCCCTTCAGGAGGCCCAGCCAGGGCTTAGACCCCAAAGCCACAGACCCTAAAGCCATGTTTGTTTGATGGCATGTTTCAATGTCCATGGTGGCACCAGAGTCATTACGATCTGGAAGATTGTGCCGTGGAGAAAAAGGCCTTCAACTCCCAGCTGTGTCGTTTCACTGGCATTTTGGTCTGTTCCAGAGGCTGAGAAATACCTGTCATTTTAGGTTTGATGAGGTAATAAAAATAAAGTAGCATTAAGTCCGTCTGACTTTGGCTTTCTCCCTTACATTTTTTAGAATAAAACTTTCATTGATTTCAGAGAGGAAGGCAGAGGGAGAGATAGAAACATCAATGATGAGAGAGAATCATTGATCGGCTGCCTCCTGCACGCCCCCTACTGGCCCTAACCCAGAATCAAACCGTGACCCTCTGGTTCATTGGTCGACACTCAACCATTGAGCCACGCCGGCTGGGCTGGCTCTCTCTTGTACCACACCGTTTCTTCCGTCACAGCTCGCCCTTTTGCTTCTGTTTCATATCTAGCAAGGCGTCCTATCTTCCTAGGCACCGTGGCCCTTCTCTATGCCCTCTCAGCACCAGGGACATTATTGGCCCAATGCCATGCCCTGGGCAAGCATCTCACAAACGTTAGGCGTGATTCTGTCCAGCGCGTGTCGCAATGTGAGGGTGCACTGTTCCCGACCCGTCTCCTGTGCGGACAAGGGCCTCATGTAAGGCAGGGACTGTGTCTTTCTCATCTCTGAAATCCAGCCCCTGGCGCAGGGCTGACACTCACTAATTGCTTGCGGGAAAGCAGGCATCGAACACACGTTTGGATGGTTTAGGAGGCCTGGTTGGTGCTTTCCTGCAACGCTTTTGTTTCTTAGAATGTTGGCACAATCTTCCCGAGCCGTGACTCTACAGAAACACCAGGTTTTGGTGACTTCATGCCTGGCACTTCGCCACTGGTGCCAAGAGAGATGAGAGAGTCGTGGCATTTGTCAGAAGAGAAATGGATGGAGATACAGTTTTCTCTGCATATTGACATGCTTCTGTTTTTTTTAAAATTCTTAAAATTCAAAATAATAACCTAAAGCTTAACAACTTAACTTTTTAAATGATTCTGTAAGTGCATGACATGTATTATAATTTTATTGTAAAGTTTGTGCATGTTTATGTATTATAATTTTAAAACAAAAGTTAATTTAAGTAAAGAAGAGGAGAGGGGGAAGAGAAGAGAAAGAAGTAAGGTGTCACTCTAACCATCTGACACCTCATTATTTCTAAAGGAACACTGAACTTGAGTCTGTGGGTAGGGCTTCTCTCTCTCTCTCTCTCTCTCTCTCTCTCTCTCTCTCTCTCTCGATTGATTCGTACAGTGCAAAGTACAGAAAGTGGTTTTTGTAATTCTTGGCTAGATAACCACCCTGAAAAATGGTTTGGAATGTTAGTGACTGCAAGAGATTGTTTATTCCATGACTTTCACTCTGACCAAGCCCACGTCTCTGTCTAAAGTATGTCTTATTTTTAGAGTTTATAAATCAAATGTATTGTAGGGATGGAATGCACGATGAAAAGCACTCCAACAAAAAGTCGGCCTTATTCAGCAGTCCTTACACAGGAACTAAGACTTTTCTGTACACGAGGCTCTAAATTTGGACCCTTTTTGAGATATTTAATGTGTGATTACTTTTTAAAAAATTAGAAATCTACCTATAAAGAAAAATTGATTATTTTTAAAAAAATATGTTCTTAGTGGTTTTAGAGAGAGAGGAAGGGAGAGGGAGATAGAAACATTGGTCAGCTCCCTCCAGTGTTTGGTCGGCTGCCTCCTGCACGCCCCTATTGGGGATTGAGCTGGAAACCTGGGCATGTGCCCTGACTGGGAATCAAACTCGTGGCCTCCTGGTGCATGAAACAACACTCAACTACTGAGCCGCACTAGCCAGGTGAAAATTTAGTTATTTGAACAAATATATAGCAGAAGAGACAAAACCAACACAATTCTTATTCATTGCAAGTTTTAAATATGTAAAGCCCACTGGAAACATACAAGTATTTGAAATGAGCATACATGTAAGAATAAGCAGAAAAACACTATTCATTAACATAGGATCATTGAAATAAGCCAGTCGGAGAAAGATAAATATCACACGATCTCACTCATTTGTGGAATATTGCTGGGGTTCTTGTCCCAGCATCAAGAAGGGTTCATGAATCTGGAAAAGGCGCTGTGCGTAGATGACATAGGAATTCAGAGACTAATAAAGAGTCCAGAGACGAGATATAATTTTGAAAGGCATTGGGGGTCAGAGGACCTTCAGCTAAAGGAACTAAAGACTCCCTCCTTGTCTAGGACCCTTGCTTTTATTAACACAATTTGTCCTCAGACAAGGTGGAGATAATACACTTCAAAGGGTAAGGTTTCAAAGGGTACAGAAGCATTGTCAGTTTGGGGAATAGCCTACGGCTGTTCAGGTGTTTGGCCAGTAGGAGGCAATAACATGTAGATTAAGATGCCCTTTAACTGTCTGGCAGCAGCAATCAGTTTCCTATTCAGGTTTGGGGAAATGCCTTTAGCCATTCCCAACAGGTGACTACATGTGTGACTCAACCCTGTTGAGTCCCCAAGTCTCATCAACCTTTTGATGAAACTTTTGAAATTATGACATGCTGGAATTGGTTCCCGGCAGAATATAATGAACAACATAAACTGATGAACAAAAATAGATCCAGAGACATAGAAGCATCGAAAAGACCATCAAACCTCAGAGGGAAGGGGGTGGGGGAGTTTAAGAGATCAATCAAAGGACTTGTATGCATGCATATAAGCATAACCAATGGACTCAGACAATAGGGGGGTGAGGGCATGTGCTGGGGGGAAGGAGCAGCTGGGGAGAGGTCAATGGGAGGAAAAGGAGACATATGTAATACTTTCAACAATAAAGAATTTAAATTAAAAACAACAATAACATAGGATCACCTCCAGATCCGTAAAGTGTGTGCACACCCTTGGGGAATTGCTTGCCCTCTCTGTGCCCCAGTTCCAGCACCTGAGAGATGAACTAGATGAGCCCTGTTTTCTTGGGTCCCTTGCTGGTCTCACATGACACGATTCCCTTTTTTCTCTCTTCCAGTCCTACTAACCACCTCTTAAGTTGCCCATATTTTACATATCACTGATCCTGCAGCCATTTGGAGGAATTTTGTTTTAGAGATGAGTCTCCAATGGGAATCTTTTAAAAATTGTTTTATTTTTTAATTACAGCTTGCATTCAACACTATTTTGTATTGGTTTCAGGTGTACAGCACCATGGAGGGACATTCATATAGGTCACAAAGTGTCCCCCCAATAATTCAAGTACCCACCTGGCACGACACACAGAGCTTACAATATTTTGACTTTATTCCTTATGCTGTGCTTTACATTTTTGTGGGGAAGCATGGGGCTTGGTTGGAATGTCTGTAAGGATTCTCCAAAAGGTTGGGGGCCCCCAGGGGGACCTTGCCAAAGGTAGCAGCCCCGCCTTGACTTTTCCAAACAAGTCTGAGCCCCCGGGTGTTTTGCTGGAATCTCTACCTTTAGTCTTTAAAGACCTGACCTTGTAGAAGCATGTGCTCTCTCAAGGATACTTACCCTGCTGATCTTATCTAGAGGTTAATTTGAGTTCAAGCTGTTGTTACAATAAAAGCCTAAGGAGGCAGGCAATCGAGGCTGTTTTGGTGCCTCCTGCCAACCAGCCCCGTAGCCTCTCTTTCAAAGAAACATGTGTCAGAGGAATCTATTCATCCATAGCTCAGGGTCTGCTGGTCAGTCCCAGCACATTCTCATGCCTATTTTATAACTACCAATTTGTACTTCTTAATCCCTTCACCTTTTTCATCAAGTTCCCCATCACCCTTCCCCTCTGGCCTCCGTCAGTTTGTTCTTCATACCTATAAGTTTGTTTCAATTTTGTTTGTTCATTTATTTTGTTTTTAGATTCCACATACAAATGATCTCACAGTGGGAATTCTTAAGTTGGCAGGGTAAAGGAATCAGCTCCCAGGGGAAGTCGAGCTGCTCAGAGGCGCCAGCTCTGCCGCACATGCCCGCTGATAATCGGACACTAGAAATATGATGGCAAACCTTTCCCATGTCTTTGCTGATAACATTCTGATGCCTAAAGAGCCTTTGGTCCTTGTCCCCGCTACCAGGGACCCCATCCACAGGGACCTTTAACTGCCCATGGACATCCCACATTTTCACCTTGACCCTTAGGCTCACTGCTGCAGGTTTACTAGTATTTTCCTGCCCTGGTTCATCTCATTCAGACACCTTAAAACACCTTGTGTGGCCCTAACCGGTTTGGGTCAGTGGATAGAGCGTCAGCCCAAGGACTAAAGGGTTCCGGTTAGGTTCCAGTCAAGGGCACGTACCTCGGTCGCAGGCTAGATCCGCAGCCCTGCTCGGGGCTCCTGTGGGAGGCAACCAATGGATGTGTCTCTCTCACATCGATGTTTCTCTCTCTCTCCCTTTCCCTTCCACTCTCTAAAAATCGAAGGAAAAATATCCTCAGGTGAGGATTAACAACAATAAAAACACCTCAAGTGGCCTTCATATGGGCCCTTGTGACTTTATTTCTTGCAAACTTTTTATTTTAAAAAGTCTATTAGCTCACTGGTTGTTTGGAAATGAGTGCCCAAAAATAACCTGAGAACATCTGGTACTAAAAATAGTCTCATTAAAAAACCCCAAAAACCCGTGTGTTCCAGTTTGCCTTAATTTATTCACCTGGCAAAATGGGAAACAGTCACAACGTTAGCTTCCCCACTCAGATACACTCGGGTAAAATAAGATCTGTATGGAAAGGAGGCCCGAAAAGGTTTTGCCAGGTATGCTATCAATGCAAAGTGATATTCCGCAATGAAACTGATGCGCGAACTATCTCCAAGAAATACTTTTAAATGTACGTGATGCCTCTTTGTGTCGCTGCCTGATAACTTAGAGCTTTCAGACCAAGCTAATAGGACGGTGGGAGAGAATCCGCCCTCGCCCGCGGCCCCACCCCCTTTTCTCCTGGCGAAACATCTGGCAGCGCTCTGCAGTTCTGGATGACCTGATTTGGGGTTCATTAGTAATAATGGATGTGCTCGCTGGAATTTGTTTAAACAGTTAATCGTGTGGTGAGTGTTGAAGCCAAAAGGGATTGTTAAATGGAGCTGCCAACGTGGTGGAACTGAGATGGGCAAGAACCCGGCTTCAGACGGCTCCCCACACCCTGCCCCTCACCCGACTGGGTGCCAGGGAGCCTGTCTGTCTTGGAGGCAGCGTGGTTTCCTTGTCCTGTTCCTCTTAAGAGCTCCCTCTTGGCAGAGTGGTGAGGACAACCAAAGACATTCCTATTTAAATGACTACAGTGACGGGGCCACACTAACAGGGAATGCTGGGAATTAGCATTTAAGAAATTTAGAATCTAGAAATGGGGGGGAAGTGTCCACGCAGGCAACTCTAAGCAAAGTGGTGAGGATTACTCTGAGGCAACTCTGGGCCCGGGGTTCTTTGACATTTGGGGGGGTCAGAGATCTCTCCAAACACCTGATGAAAGCTATTGACAGATGCGTGTGGTACATGTATGACGTGCGTATGAATGTGTTCATGTGTGTTTGTGTACCCGTGTGCACTTCCACCCGGCGCACTGGGCAAGGGGTCCGCAGACCCTGGTTAGGAAGCCCTGGCAACAGCGATGGTGAAATAATGAATACCGTGTCACTTAGGAATCTTGTTAAAAATAATAGGAAAAAACACACACATCACACACAAAAATAAAACAATAAAAAAAAACAGAAACTCACATTTTTCATAAGCCTCATTTAAATCATTAGATCCAATGGGCATAAAATGACTCGGTCAAATTGTTATTAAGGTTTTAAAATATGTACTCTCAACTTCTGGACTTACCCTGTTAGGGATCTGTAACACACACTCGGTGGCCTGGCGTTGGGTCATGGGTCACTCACTGGGCAGCAAGCACAACTCTTGTTGCCCGCCCAGGGACAGCGTGCCAGCAACTCCCCCTTCCCTCCTGGTCCATCTGTTTTCCCCTCTCCACTAGACAGGTGGCGTCAGCACTCAAACACACCGCTAAGAAAGCTCAGTTAAACTGCCTTACTCGCAAAAGGAATGTATTGATACTGTGTCGGCATAAAAACCTGTTCCAGCATTGTCAAGGCTATTCTATCCCTAAACAGTTTAGCATATCTTCCTAAAAAGTTAGCTCAGGTTCCAATAACAACTATGGGAATATCACACTTAGGAAAATGTAACAGTAATTCCTTAATATCGATTAATATTCTAATTCCCCTAACCATCTCCCAATATTTATTTACAATTGGTTGGTTTGATTAGGATCCAAAAAAGGCTTACACATTGCATTTATTTGCTGTGCATCCTGACTCAGTCTCTTATAATCTTCAACGATTTCTTCCCTATAGACACACACACACACCATTTTTTCCCATGCCATTGACTTGTTGAAAAGATGGGTTAGGTTTACCGTAGAAGGTCCTACATTCTGAATTTTTCCGCTGGCTTCCTCCTGGTCTCTCCCTCGTATTTCCCATAAACTGGAAGTGAGACCTAAGGGCTTGATTGAATTTGGGTTGATGCTTTTTGGTAAGAATTCTTGGTCATGATGCAATGCGTTCATAGCGCATGACATTGGAGGCACCATGTGAGAGGCAAATTGATGAGTGCATTCAGGTGGTGACAACTTCATCCTTCATCATAAAGACACCCTTACCCACGTATAACCAGCAAACACTCCGTAGGCTGCTACAGAGTGCTATCACCTATCAAACAAGGCCACCTCTGCTGTGATGGACTCATGCTTGACTTGATGTAACTTCTCATGTGGAATGTCATTTCTGTAACTTCCCTTCCAAACACATGTGAGATTTCTGCATCAATCCCAGCCTCCAGCCCTCCAGGAACTACAACAGAGACGGGAATTCCTAGACGAGCCTGGGGAGCTTTTGCTTTGGTGAGAATTAAATCTCCGGGGGTGCCACACAGGCCCCTAGTACTCTTCCTCAAGATCACAGAACCTGGCAAATCTTGCAAAGATTGGTGACACTGGAAGTTTGGTTTTTGTTTTCCAAAAAGCAAGGATCATTGTTGGCAGTCCAGTGTTTTTCTGTTTTTCTTTTTATTTCATAGTTGTGGTATTTGCTCTTTTTCATCTCTTTTCCTTGTCTTTAGAACTTCAGACTAATTTTTTTTCCCCTTTGTAAGCAACTAAACATTATCACTATGGGAAACTATGTATTCTGTGAGCTCTGCTCCCCAGGGACACACAGATTCATAGATGGTATTGTGGAAAGATTGGAAAGGCCTGAGTTTAGATTATTTTATTTTTTTAATACATTTTTATTGATTTCAGAGAGGAAGGGAGAGGAAGAGAAAGATAGACACATCAATGATGAGGGAGAATCATTGATTGGCTGCTTCCTACACATCCTACACTGGGGATTGAGCCCCCAACCCAGGCATTAGCCCTGACCAGGAATTGAACCCTGACCGGGAATCGAACCATGACCTCCTGGTTCATAAGTCGACGCTCAACCACTGAGCCATGCCGGTTGGGCCCCAGTTTAGATTATTTTTACTATGCACCTCGGGCCGAGACAATTTCTATTTTGCTGGTATTTTTAGTAGTTTGTTTGCTCCATTTTAAGTAATTAACTTCCTTTTGGAAGTCTAAAAACGTGCCTTTTCAATTTTGTGAAATAAGTTATGACAATAGTAAGAGTCATCGAAAATTATGTTTTTCATTGGTGTTATTGAAAAAGAACTTAAGTAACTAAGAAAATTAAAACTAAAAATAACAGTGCTATGTATAAGCCTCTGACAAACAAATTTACTATAAGTCTAATAATTTCTGAAGTTTTCTAAATACACAAGGATGATAGAATTTCAGAGTTTCAAGGCATCTTAAAGTCATGGGGTCTACCCATCCATCTTTTCCCCCAGTTCCAGTCAACATTCAGTATGATTCCATATTAGCTTCAGGCGTACAGCATAGGGGTTAGCCAACCTGACACTCTAACCATCCATCTTACCCACGACTCCCACGTCCCACCAAGTAAAGGGTCAAGCAGCCTCTGCCCAGCGCTTCCCAGGACCAGAGCCCCCTGTGCCGGGCAGAGCCCCCCTGTGCCGGGCAGAGCCCCCTGTGCCGGGCAGAGCCCCCCTGTGCCGGGCAGAGCCCCCCTGTGCCGGGCAGAGCCCCCCTGTGCCGGGCATTCCCCACTCACTGGCTGGGCACCTGCAGTGTGCTGGCTGCCCTCTAGGAGCCGATGACCTGAGGGACACCTCGGTGGGTACAGAGAACAGGAGGCGTACAGAAGAGGATTGAGAGGTCCTTGAACAAAGAGATGGTTCTGGACGTTAAGAGTGGAAACAGAACACGTGACCAGCATCCCACATCCCCACACTAACAGTTGTTGCAGAATTCTTACATAATTGGTCTTATTTTATGTCCCGAAAATCACATTTCATCATTCAGGTAGTGTTACAGTGACCCACATTCCCTGTAGAAAGGGGTCAGAGCCTAAATCCTATCATAGTTAGGCTGACCCTGGAAAAGATGGGCTGCTTCCCCAGTTTCTGGTCTCTTGGGTCTCCACCTGGTCTTACCAACAATAATTCTGCAGACTTTGTGGGACTCCTGAGAGCCAGGTGACGGTCAGCGTGTCCGCATCCTTTCCTCCCCCAGTGTAGCCCTGTGAATGGGCTGTAGACACCTGAGGGAACCTGCAGACATGGCTGTCTCAGATCCTGTCAGCCAGGCAGACGGGGTGGGGAGGGCTGGGGCGGGGGGGGGGGGGAGACACTCCAACTGCTGTCACTCAAAGGAGAGGAAGGACAAGACCGCGCTCCGCAATGCTGACCACCTGGAACAGCCCCACTTCCCTCAGGCCTGGGAAGATGTTGTCCCAGGGGGACAAGACTATTAATCCTGTTCCCTGACATGGGAGGTGATGCTCCCAGCTGTCCTACAGGGGCTATTTCCTTTCTGCTTTCTTCTTCTTTTTTTAAAAAACATTTTTTAATTGATTTCAGAGAGAGGAAAGAGAGAGTTAGAAACATCCTATATAATAAAAGGCTAATATGCAAATCGACCAAACAGCAGAACGACCAGTCGTTATGACACACACTGACCACCAGAGGGCAGATGCTCAATGCAGGAGCTGCCCCTTGGTGGTCAGTGCACTCCCACAGGGGGACCGCTGCCCAACCAGAAGCTGGGCTCACAGCTGGTGAGCGCAGCGGTGGTGGCAGAATACAGAACCAATTTAGAACCTACAGATTCCTTTAAAAATGTGAGTCCAACCCAAGATTACAGGAGACTTTAGAGGTCGAGGAAGGAGGAAAGGGGAACATTAGAAAAGACAGTCTAACCAGTTTGGATCAGTGGATAGAGCGTCTGTCTGCAGGAAGGGTCCCGGGTTCGATTCTCAGTTGGGGCACATGCCTGGGTTGTGGGCTTGATCCCCAGTTGGGGGTGCAGGAGGCAGATGATCAATGATTCTCTTTCATCATTGATGTTTCTCTCTCCCCTCTTCTCTGAAATCAATAAAAATATATTTTAAAAAATAGAAAAGACAAAAGAAAATACCGGATTCCCTCCTTACTTTGGATTTTGTTTGGTTTCCATTTGATTTGGGATCCAGACAGTATTGTTTTTTTTTTGTTTGTTTTTTGTTTTTTTTTACTGGGGAGCAGATGTTCAGTGGGGACTGGGAATTGTAAGTTCAACTAAGGGGGTCACTTGCTTTGTGTTCAATACTCAGTCACAACAAAGAAACAAAAAGGCCTCAGAGAGTCTTACCTTGTGACAGCTCTCCAGGTGGCTCCACAGCGCTGTGCATGCGTGGGCTGGAGGCACCCACGGGGACAGGCTGGGTAGGTGGGGTGGTGGGGTGTGCCGCACTGCATCTCAGAGGCTCTTTCACAAAATTCAAAGGCATCTCTACAGGAAGTCTTTTATCAATGAATACGATTCAAATGGGAATCCATCAGGCTTCAAACTCTTTTTTTAAAAAAAAGAATCCTACAGTAGCCCTGCTGGTGTGTCTTAGTGGTTGAGCATTGACCTATGAACCAGGAGGCCATGGTTCGATTCCTGGTCAGGGCACATGTCCAGGTTTCAGGCTTGATCCCCAGTGTGGAGCATGCAAGAGGCAGCCCATCAATGATTCTCTCTCATCACTGATGTTTCTATCTCTCTCTCTCCCTCTCCCTTCCTCTCTGAAATCTCATTTTTTCACAAAGTCTATGGTAAATTCTGAATTTCTGTGTTTCTTCCCTTGGGCTGTTTCTCGCATCAGCTTCTGAGTGTAGGATTCCTTCAGAAGCTGCTGGGATAATGGAGAACCAGGAATTATATGGTAACAGCCCTGGAGAATTCAGAGGAGAAATGTGGAGTGGCCAGCGAGGATGGTTTCTTGGAAGAAGCACTAAAAAGTGTTGAAAAGCCCTTTAGTGTTGAAAGCCCAAATGAGGGCCTTGGCCCAGCTCCCCTAGAGCAAATCACCCCAGTCTCCTTATCACGAAACCTTTTGAAAAAGCAAATTGGATTAGGTCACTGGTAAGTCAGAAACAGTGAAGGGTCTGAGGTTTTTACCCTGCTTCATGGTTTGGGGTTTTTTTGTTTGTTTTTTTCTGGGATGGTTCTATTGTCGGCAGTTAGACAAGAGCAGAGCAGGGACGATGAGCGATGAGCGATGAATGAGGTGCAGAAGGTCCCCAGAGTGGAAGGCCCCAGTGTCTAGCAGTGGACAACCAGTTGTAGGGTAGGACCTTGCCCCCAGGGTGACCTTTCCTCCCCCAGGCACATCGCTGGTCCTGAGGTTTGGACCCCCTGACCTTTCCTCCCTGGGGATAACATCTAGGCCTTAAGTTGTATCTCAGCTCCAGGCCCAGATACGCAACTAAACCAGAGAGGCTGATGTACTTGGGTCTCTCCCGCAGGGGTCAGCGAGATCTTCAGGGTCAGGGGCTGGTTGTTTGTCTCTGTTTTCCCAGAATCTGAAATGTGTCCCGTGACCTGGGCAACTGAGAGCAGTTTTAATAAAGTGGTGGGTGGCATCCTGGGTGGAACAGGTTGAGGAATGAAGGGATGGGGAGGGATTTAAAATGTGGTGAATCTTCATTATCCAAGCTGAGGGGACAGGACAGAAATGTGGGTGAAACAAACAAAAAGAGATAAACCCCCCAAAGTTACATTTGACCTTGAACACAGGCTCCATAGAAAACCTGTGTTCTTTCCTAGCTCCAGGGAGACCCTCCCCCAGGCCTAGTCTACAGTTCAAACTTCCAGGAAGAGAAGACGCAGTCGACACCCAAAGGGGATGAGTCCCTGCTCTGTGATTAAGTAAGAACTGACTAGTACAGAAGGGGCCTACCAGAACGAAGCTTCGTGTGAGTAAAACTCTGCAGATAATAGATAATCATAGGGTGTATCACACTTATTCCTGTGATAAACAGAAGGTCTGAAGGTTTGCAAGCCAATAAAACAATGTCAAGCCTTGAAGATTGGTGTACTTGGAGATTTTGGATGAATGCCATTCGGAAAGTGTTTCCTTTATGAAGGTGTCATTATAATAATGAATGTTTTGCATTTGGGGGAGCGGTATAATATTTGGAATGTCCTGCCAAAGGGAAAAAGATTAGTAGCTGGTTTTAATGACTTCTGGAGAATATGAGAGTTTTTTGAGCCTTCTTGTTTTTCACCCCAAAATTAAATGAAGGGTTGAATAAGGAAAATGGAAAACAGAAACAAGTGAGTCGGCTTGATCATAACAATTACAAAAGTATTTCATGTACATGTCAGTTTGTTTTTTAAAGTACGTCAGCATATATTATCCGATTTGATATATACAGTATTTATAAACAACAAACCATAGTTAACTCAAGTTAGCTGTGATAATCCCCGTGAAAGATGAGGAAATGGAGGGTCAAACAGAGCCTCATCCTCAGCAGCACCATCCTTTTGAGAAAACGCCCAAACCAGTATTTCCTTCCTGATGTGGAATGACCCTGACACCCTCCCTCCCTCCCTCCATTCCTTCCTTCTTTCCTTGCTTCCTACATCCATTCCTTCAGAAAACCATTGAGTACTCTGCCACTGTGATATCCTATATAATAATTTACACTAATAAAAGACAAACATGCAAATTGACCGCACCTTTGCTGTGCCTTAAGCCACACCCACCAGCCAATCAAAGCGACTATATGCAAAATAACCCAACCAAGATGGCGGTCGGCAGCCACAGAGCTGGAGCGAGCAGGAGGCTTGGGTTGCCCCTGGTGATGGAGGAAGCCAAGCTTCCCGCCCTGCCCTGGCCGGCTCTGAGCTCCACTCAAAGCTATAAAGTTTCAATTATAGAAGATAAATAAATCCCAAAATAAAAAGAGAAAAAAGAAAAAAAGAAGAGGCTGGGAGCTTCTGTCGCCGGGGGGTTTGGCCAGCCTGAAAACAGCCCTCAGCCCCTCACCCAGACTGACCAGGCACCCCAGTGGGGACTCCTCCCCCCAAAGGGGGTGTGGCCAGCCTGAAAACAGCCATCAGCCCCTCACCCAGGCTGGCCAGGCACCTCAGTTGGGACCCCCACCCTGAAGGGGGTGTGACCAGCCTGAAAACACCCATCAGCCCCTCACCCAGGCTGGCCAGGCACCCCAGTGGGACCCCCACCCTGATCCAGGACACCCTTCAGGGCAAACCAGCTGGCTCCCACCTGTGCACCAGGCCTCTATCCTATATAATAAAAGGGTAATATGCAAATTGACCCTAACAGCAGAAAGACTGGGAATGACTGGTCACTATGACACACACGATCACCAGGGGGCAGATGCTCAATGCAGGAGCTGTCCCCTGGTGGTCAGTGGGCTCCCACAGGGGGGGCTCTGCTCAGCCACAAGCCAGGCTGATGGCTGCCAGCACAGCGGCTGTGGCAGGAGCCTCTCCCACCTCCTCAGCAGCACTTAGGATGTCCGACTGCAGCTTAGGTCTGCTCCCCGCTGGCAAGTGGACATCCCCCGAGGGCTACTGGGCTGCCAGAGGGATGTCTGACTGCCAGCTTGGGCCCAATCCCCCAGGGAGCGGGCCTAAGTCAGTAGGTGGACATCCTCCAAGGGTTCCCAGACTGCAAGAGGGCATAGGCTGGGCTGAGGGGCGCCCCCCCCCCCCGCAAGTGCACAAATTTTTGTGCACGAGGCCTCTAGTCCTATATAATAAAAGGGTAATATGCAAATAGACCAAACAGCAGAACGACCAGTCACTATGATGCTCATTGACCACCAGGGGGCAGATGCTCAACGCAGGAACTGCCCCCTAGTGGTTAGTGCACTCCCACAAGGGGGGCGCTGCTCAGCCAGAAGTTGGGCTGACAGCTGGCGAGTGCAGTGGTGGTGGTGGGAGCACTAAGGATGTCTGACTCCCCTCATGGAGCAGACCTAAGCTGTCAGTTGGACATCCCCCAAGGACTCCTGGATTACAAAAGGGTGCAGGCCAGGCTGAGGGACCCGTCCCCCCCCCCCCCCCCTCCAGTGCACATTCACTGGGCCTCTAGTTGTCATACAAGAAATATAGCCTCACTGGTGTGGCTCAGTTGAGCATCAACCTATGAACCAGGAGGTCAGGATTGGATTCCCAGTCAGGGCACACGCCCAGGTTGCGGGCTCCATCCCCGGTGTGGGGTGTGCAGGAGGCAGCCAATCAATGATTCTCTGTCAACATTGATGTTTCTCTCTCTCTCTCCCTCTCCCTTCCTCTCTGAAATCAATAAAAATATTTTTTTTAAAAAAAGAAATAGATATTTTTGTCTTCATATCTGGCTCCTGAAATGGCTTCAGAGCAATAAAGGTGAAAGGAGTGTCTTTTGTTATTTATTACAAGCCCCTTTCAATGACACCTGAGTTTATGTAAATGAGGTGACTTTAGGAAGCCTGAAGGATGAGGACTGTTTGCCAGGAAATTAAACTTGTGATCAGAGGGTTAGAACTTCCAGCACAACCTCCCCACCCCAGGGCTTGAATTAATCTGGAACAACGGATGATTTAATCATGTCTACGTAACAAAAGCCTCCATTAAAGACCCTAACTGAAGGGTCAGAGGGCTTGGAGAGGGGGGTACCAA
Source organism: Myotis daubentonii (assembly GCF_963259705.1). Lineage (NCBI taxonomy): Eukaryota > Metazoa > Chordata > Mammalia > Chiroptera > Vespertilionidae > Myotis > Myotis daubentonii. Next base: position 14,963,233 of record NC_081856.1, on the reverse strand, counting down.
ACGGAGGTGCTGGGAGGTGGTGCGTCCAGAGAGGGCAGGGGAGCACTGAGCTTCCCCATATCTTGCCCTGTGATTGGTGTGGGAAAACCCCATGCTAGGTGTCAGAAGCAGTAGCAGTAGGAGAGAGAGAAATGGTGTTTTCTTCTTAGTGTTGGTACAAGGCACTGAACCGAATTGCTGCAGGCAGTTAGAGCTGAGCAGAGCAAGGGTGATGGGCCAGGTACAGACAGTCCCCAGGGTGACCTTTCATCCCCCAGCATATGGCTGGTTGTGAAATTTGGACCCCTGACCTTTCCTCCCTAGAGATAACCTTTAGGCCTCAGTTGTATTTCAGTTCCAAGCCCAGATAAGCAACAAAACCAGCCACGGCTGACAGCTGACGTCAGGACCAGCTGCATTGAATAATGACGCCCTGCCCCAGTGCCCGCCCATCAATCAGTGGAGGCTGCAACCCTGAAAGGACACCCCTGGAAAACTGCTGACTATTCTACTAAGTAAGATCTTGCCCTGGGACCTCCCCTAAAATCTCCGCCCTTAAAACCTTTAGGATGGAGGACCCAGTGCGCTCTCCCTCCCAGGAGCGCACCTGCCCTGCCTTTCCCTTACCCTTCCCCTTCCTCCCCACCCCCAGGCATGTTACCTTGAGCTTCCTCGCTCCCAAGCTCCAAGGGCTGGCCCTTTAGCTCCATAACTTGTTTGCTAAGCCCATTTCCTCTAGGAATTACTGCTTCTACCTCTGTAATTTACCCAATAAATGTTCTCTACAGTTTGGGTCTTGCTCTGAATTCATTCCTAGCGAGAACCCAAGTACCGAGGTTGCTGAACCCAGGTTTGGTCTGACCCCATCAATCAAACACCTGGTGCCATTCTGCTGCCTACAATGTATTAAATGTCCTATTATAACCTGTGCTCTTCAAACAGACCTTCTCCCCAGACTTCGGGATTCAGGAAGGTGGGTTCAGGGCATGGGCCCTGGATGCACTTACAAGCTCTTTGACCTTGGCCAGTTCATCAAGCCTGTGTGCCTCAGTTTCCTCACTAGTCAAACAATACCTCCCTCAGCGGGTTGTTA